>NC_071392.1:69338096-74138096 GCF_022682495.2 Desmodus rotundus
GGTGTGTTTATTTATAATTTTGCTCAACATCAACCACATAAAATTTTGGCCTTATCTAACTTGTGTTCTGAAAGAAAAGCATTGATGGGATGTAAGCTGCAAATAGTACCGCCAGTCTGCTCTTACATGAGATGCTGCAGAAATGCAAATTAGCCAGAAAAAAGTTTAAGAGAAACTTGAAGTTGCAACATTTCATATATATTAATAGACCTTTAAATAAAACATAACTGTCTCTAACACTGCCTGGGTGCTTACTAAATGAAATAAGTTTATGAGAGATGGCCGGGGTTCCAGGAAGGGGTGAAACGAAGGCAGCACAGCGCAGTGTTGGTTTACTGGACTGTTCGTTCTGTGGAACACGTGAGCAGTCACTTCACCGTAAGCCAAAATCTTTATGGAGAGCCCTGTTTCATTTTTCTTAATGTTAAATAATAAAACCTAGTTTCTTTTAGAACCAAAAAAGGGGAGGGGCACAGGGGAGTAAGGAAAAATTTCAAGGATGTGTTGGTAATTGTGTTTTTATAAATAAAACTGTGAGCGGGTAAAAATTAAGCCAAACCATTCAATGGTAGGGATGAGAGGAGGTCTGAAGGCGGCCACCCCCATGGACAGTGCTAAGGAAGTCAGCACTGTCGTCTGGACACCTGTCAATCTGGAGCCCTGGGCTACGCTGACTGCCTTACGTGACACTTAGGCTCTGTGTTGACTTGGAAGAGTGTGATGGCTAAAGAAAGCCGTGTTGGTCTCTGCACTTGATATGTTTGCTCTATAGGCCTCTTTTAATAGTGTCTCAAATTAAAACCCACAATCTAAATCTAGGCATAGTTGTTTTATGAACTGGTTCAAATGTGTTTCAATTTTCCTACTATTGTATGTATTTTAATGTAACAGACTAACTACTTTATAACATAAAATTTAGCTTTTGCATGTTAACTTATGAAACTGACTTTTTATCCTGTCCTTTTCCTGGGATCATTAAATCAAAAAAATTAGGGAAAGAAATACTCGACATGCCCCAATCTCCCATCAATGTTAATGAGGATCTTACACATGTTTATATGAATCTGAAGAAACTTAAATCTCAGGGTTGAGATAAAACATCTTTGGAAAACACATTCATTCATAACACTGGTTGCAAAATAGATGAAATATTTGCATTTTGTTTGCGGCCTTAATATGTTTACTGGACCTAGAGTATGTTTGTATTAGTTTTGATTGATTTTTCTCTAAATAATGTACTGTGAACTGCATATGCAGTATATATACAGTGTATATATATGCAGGAAAGTATATGCAGAAGAAACCAAGTGGACCATAAAAATTTGAAGTTTAGAAGACATTTTGAAAATGTGTTCAAAAAAGCAAAATGACCAAAGTCGTTATGTCATGTTCTCTAAGAATTAATAATAAAGATACCTCCACTAGAAGATGCAATAAATATAATGTAAGATATAGTTAATGTGGTCTAATAATTCCATCACTGGTTAATCACTTGGTCAATCAGTATTTCCTTTTCTTGGGTATTATAGCTTTATCTTGTCTACTCTGCCTCATACAATATTCAATAACTGGATAAGAAAAAAGCAATTGACTATCATTTTATTTGAAGAAAGAGATTACTAGCCCTTCTACATAAAAGTTTAAAATTACATGATTCTTAGCAATCCCTAAGTGCTTTACCTTGAGACTATCTTTACTTTTAAAACATGTAAAATAGCACAAAAATTCCAGTAAATGATAAATAGAAAAATATATTTTCAAAAATGAACACCGTTTTTCTGATCTATCTTAAACAAAATTGTATGTATATCATAAAGTTGGGTAAAAACAGATATACTCATGGGAAAATATTAGAACAAATATTCAAAATTATATTAATAGCTATGTTTAGGTCTTTTATCATTTGTAAATTTTTCTTTCTTTTCTGCATTTTGGTAATATAATTATTTGAATGAAGCAATGTAGTTTTAAATCCTATTAGAGTAGGGAGTTTTCTACATCAACACCTAATACATACTAAGTACTCCACCAATAGGTGTTAAATAATTTTTTTTTAATATTGCACATTATATTATTAATTAGATTCATAAAATGTATCATCCCAAGTTTTGACATTTATTTGTACAGGCATTGAAGTCTGTTACATAGCAGTGAGGCATGTCCTCTCTGCTGTACTTTCTCAGTGGATTGCCATCAGAACTTGACCTTTAAAGGCACTTTTTTTAGTTCACTGTTGAATTTTCAAGTAGAATGTGAAACCTTGAGCAGGCTGCTCTCTGTGACTCAATTTCTTTATCTGTAAAGTACAGATCATAATGCTGTCTCTTTCCTAGGTCCATGTGAGAATCAAATGTTTAATCCATGCACATCACTCAGTGGAATGCATGGTACATTGTAAGGATAAATGAATGTTGAGCATTATTGTTACTGTATTGTCGTTGCTGAAGTTTATCTCTCTACTTTTCTGCCAGTGTCTTGGACTCAGTCCCAATGGACCTCATGCCTCTGCCTCATGGACCAAAAACTACTTAAGTCCGATTAAGAGACATGAAAATCTTGCATGATGTCCTCAAGAGAATCATTAATTCTCAGATGACTCTTAAAATAGAGTCAGATAATACCTGATATGGAACCCAAAGTAGGAGAGTTTGAGATTCTGAAGGTTGTCATTCAGAGTTCAAACAAGATATGTCTAAAACCCCTTCAATGAAAAGGGTTTCCACTTTTCTTGCCACAGCCTGGAACAGAGGTTCTGGAGCTTGATGAAGACAGGGGAGATGCATGGAGGAATAAGGAGGCAGACAGAAACAGTAGCCTGATAAGGAGTAGAAATGAGCTGAAAGTGAGAAGGTAGGGAGCCCTCCCACGAGAAGACTTTTCTTCTTTCCACTCTTCTGTCCCTTCTCCCTCCACTCTTACCCCTCACTATCATCATATGCTTCAGGGAAGCAGACCTTGTGGAAACAACCACCTGAGGACACCAAACAGGTCAGGTGGACTGGCTGGTTGTCTTCTGCAATCAAAATCTCAGTGCATTTAAGGTCTTCAGGTTAGTTTGTATTTGTGGCAGTAAGATACATTAAGTATATTGTGCAGTTACAATTTCATCTTCCAAATGGCTACTTACACTTTAAAATTTATCAAATAAATAATTTACTTAATGTATCTTTAATGAAAAAATTTAGTTAAAATTTGTAATTTTGATTTTTAGAAATTTAGATGCAGTTTCATTGCGTGTATGTTTTAGTGGAAATTAATCTCACTAATGAGTACCATCTCAGGGAAAGAGTTTCAGAAATGGTGTTCAACTGGTCAGAATAGCCAACATAAACAAATCAACAAACAAGTGTAGGAGAGGATGCGGAGAAAAGGGAACCCTAGTACATTGTTGGTGGGAATGCAGACTGGTGCAGCCACTGTGGAAAACAGTATGGAATTTCCTCAGAAAACCAAAAATGGAACTTCCTCTTGACCCAGCAATCCCACAGCTGGGATTATACCCTAAGAGCCCTGAAACACCAATTCATAAGAACCTATGCACCCCAATGTTCATAGCAGCACAATTTACAATAGCCAAGTACTGGAAGCAACCTAAGGGCCCATCAGCAAATGAGTGGATCACAAAACTATGGTACATTTACACAATGGAATACAATGCAGCAGAGAGAAAGAAGGAGCTTATACCCTTTGTGACAGCATGGATGAAACTGGAGAGCATTATGCTAAGTGAAATAAGCCAGGTGGTGATGGACAAATACCATATGATCTCATCTTTAACTGGAACATAATCAACAGAAGAAAAAAGCAAACAAAATATAACCAGAGACATTGAAGTTAAGAACAATCTAACAATAGCCAGAGGGGAAGGGGGAGGGGACAGTGGAGAGAAGGGTTTTCAGGAACTACTATAAAGGACACATGGACAAAACCAAGGGGGAGGGTGGAAGCAAGGGAGGGAGGTGGGTTTGGAAGGAGAGAAAATGCAGACAACTGTAATTGAACAACAATAAAATAATTTTTAAAACAAAGAATATATAAATTATTTGTTTAATGGTGTTCAAAGCAAGGTAACTTTTCACTGGGGAAAATGCAATATGTCATCTGATGGATCAGAACAGAGTTTAGAAGGACAAAAATTTCCCCTTGAGGTAAGTCACTAGTTCTGCTGGTTACTACTTCATTCTATAAATCATTGAGATTTTAGTTAGCATATAATTTTATAAATTTGTTATTAAATTTTATAGTTTACTTATGTTTTGTTTACTTCATTAATAACTGTTTTCCTCACTAAACTAAGCACAATAACACCCGTTTGTTTTTTCACTTTCTAGTAACCCAAAGTGCCCCACTATAGATGATCAATAAACGTTAATAAGAAACTAAATGAATGAAATTTTTTCATATCCCAGTTTTATCATTACATAAGAGCATCAAAGAAATACAAAATGAGAAAATTTTTCAGCTGTATAATCTGCAAAATAAATATAATTATAATAAATAATGAGTGGGGTTGAAATAAACATTTTCTTACATGTCTAAACCAGCACTGGCTGGTCCACTAAGCCCCCATCCTGTTGGTTGGAGTGGTGGCCCCATGCCGTTGCCCGGGCTGGAGCAGGCAGAATGGCAGCAACTGTGGAACTGCCCTGACTGGATCCCTGCTGGAAGAGCACTGGGCGGCAGGTGGGTGGCAGCTGTGGAGCTTCCTGTGGCTCCCCCAGTGTGCTTGTGTGAGGGGTGCAAAGCTTATCCAAGGACTGGCTCCCAGGGTCGCCCTCATCCTGTTACTGGCCTAGTGACAGCTGCACTCCAGACAGGCCCCGGAGCATGTAGGGAACGCTCCTAGACCACATGTTCTTCAAGACCTGGGACGCCAAAACTCCAGCCCCCTGCAGCCCAGAAAGAGGAGAGAACAAAAACCCTGGCATTTCCACGTGCTTCTTTTTAAAGGCTGCTCCCGGAATCCCCTGCACTGGAAGTGACTGCCTCGCTCTTCTGCCTGTTCAGGGCAGGGGGCACTGGTTTGGCAACAGCACTGCAGATGAGGCTCTTGCGGGTCCCTGGCACTTTACAACCCCTCCCCCATCACACACTGTTGAAACACTAGCTTGGGAAGTTACCCTCATCTGTGATTGCTGGAGGGGCCACACGGCAGTTCAGGGCAGAGGAGGGGCTGGCTCCATACACCCAGCAGTGAATTTAAAGGGCCATCTGTCTTCTGGAGGGACTTTGGGCAGAGACCCAGTCAGAGTCAAGGGCAGTGAGACTTGAGGAAGAAAGCTGCTCTCTGCCACATTGAGCACATGGGTGGTGACCCTCCCTCCACTTGCAGAGACACTAAGTCTGCCCAAGCAAAGGGGTGTCCTTGTGGTGCTCCGTTGGAAATTTGACCTGCTCTGCTTAGTTAGACAGTATGGGAGAGAGGGACATTTTGACTCATAGAGTGGTTGGAGCTGGGAGTTTAGGTCCTGACCCGCAGTCACTAACCTCGAAGAGAGGTATTTTTTGTGTGCCATCTCCTCCTACTTGGGCGGGCAGCGCGGAGAAACACGCAGAGCTGGGTTTTTTCCTACTGCATCTCCCAGGCAGGCTTCTATCCAGGGGGCAGATCCGCAGGGTCTGTGCACTTCACCTGCAATACAGGGAAGCAGAGCTGAGCTCCATAACAAGTTCAACCCGCACAGCCACCGTCGCGGTAGGAGAGGAAGTGTCCATCCCTGCCTCTCGCAGACGGAGCAATGCACCTGGCTCTGTTTGAGTCACCCCCGCCCCAACCTCAGCGGAGCAGATTTCTGTGTACGGGACAACAACTCAGAGCGGGAACTTTTGAAGTGTTAGATCCAAGGCAGACCCAACCTCGGGGCTCTGTAGGCCACACCCATTTGTTTACTAGAAACTTGCCTTGAAAAACTGGCTGAGGACAGCGGCTGACATTGGCTTACAATAGAAAACATCTTAGGACCCTCTAGGTAGTCAGAACAAGGAGCCAACTTCAGAAAACATTGGAGCAAGGTTCAAGAAACTCCACATTCAGCACATCCAGAGACTGATCACACCAAGCACAACAAACTGTGTGGGGAAACCGCACTATCTTATTTCTTAGTCTTTGCTTTCTCTTTTCTACTTTACTTTTTGTTTTCTACTTTACTTTTGTTTACTTTTCTACTTTTACTTTTTTACTTTACTTATTTGCACTCTATTTTTCTCTTTTTTATTCTTTTTCTTCCTGTTTTACCTTTCCTATCCATTTCAGTTCAGCTTTATTTTCTTTCCTTTTATAATGTATGAATTTTTACTAGTTTTTAACCTTTGTTTTTGTGTTTTCTTTTATATTATTTTGTTTTTCTTTTTTGCTTCTCCAATTCTTTTCGTTACTTGTCATTTATTATCTGTTTTTCTATTTTTTTTTTACTCTTTATGGCTTTTTGCCTTTTTATTTCTTTTCTGATTCTTTTTGTTGATGTTTGTGTTTTTTGTTTTGTTTTGCCTTGTTTTGTTTGGTCAGCACCTGCACAACAATTTGCACAACCTGGTCAGGATTGAGCCCACAGTCAACCAGCCCAAGGGCTGAGCTACCCCGTGAATACACAACAGTAATCAAGAACCAATTACAACAGGAGGGCCCACAAATCTCACAGAGGTATTATGCCTAGAACACCCAGCTCAGGTGATCAAGGAGTCTGCACAACTGGGCCCCACAAGATACCTACCACGGAAGGCCACTCCAGCAAATTTGAGGATCATAGCAGTTCTATTTAATACATAGAAATAAACAGACAACCAAAGTGGGGAAGCAAAGAAAGTATCCCCAAGTGAAAGAGCAGGAGGAATCTTCAGAAAAAAAGGGCTAAATAAAATGGAGGCAAGAAATTTTTTGGATACAGAGGTCAAACTAATGGTTATAAGGATGCTAAAATGCATCAAAATAATACAAATATGAAAAACAAACAGGCAGAAATGAAGAATAACATCTGAAATGAAGAATACACTGGAAGGAATAATCAGTAAGATGAATGAAGCAGTGTATTAAATCAGTAAATAAGAGGTCAAGGTAGAAAAATTATCCAGTTAGAGCAACTGAATGATGAAAGAATTAAAAAGTAGGAAGATAATGTAAAGGATGTTTGGGACAATATGAAATATAAAAACACCCTCATAGGAGTACAGAAGGAGAGGAAAGAGAGCAAGGGATGATGAACCTGCTAGAAGTAATGGAAGAAAACTTCCTTAACCTAATGAAGCAACAAAGTCCCACAAGTTCAGGAAGTACAAAAAGTCCCAATCAAGATGAACCCAAAGAGACCCACACCAAGACACATCATAATTAAAATGGCAAAAGGCAAACCAAAGAGAAAATCTTAAAGGCAGCAAGAGGGAGATAGTCAGTTACCTACAAGGGAGTTCCCATTAGGCTGTCAGTTGATTTCTCAGAAGTGATTGGCATAAAGTATTCAGAGTGATGAAAACTAAGAACAACCAAGAATACCTTACCAGCAAAGCTATCATTTAAAATTGGAGGCTTAATAAGTAGCTTCCTGACGAAAAAGAAAAAAAAAAAGGTAGAGTTCATTACCACCAAACCAGCACTGCAAAAAGTTAAAGGACCCCAAAAATAAGAAAAAATGAAGAGGGATAAAAACACAGATACAATAAAAAAATGAAAACAAGTCAGTACCTATCTATAAAAATCTTAAATATAAATGGGTTAAATGCTTCAATCAAAAAACATAGGGTAGCTGAATGGGTAAGAAAACCCATATATAACACTGTCTACAAGAGACCCACCTTAGAACAAAAGATTTCCACAGGCTGAAAGTATGGGATGAAAGAAATTATTCCATGCAAATGGAAATTTTTTAAAAAGCTAGGATTGCAATAGTTATATCAGACAAAATAAACTTCAAAACAAAGTCCAAAAGAAGAGACCAAGAAGGTCACTACATAATATTAAAGTGATCGATCAAGCAAGAGAATATAACCCTTGTAAACATATGCAGTATGTCCAGAAGGTGTCCAACCACATAACATGATAAATAGAGACAATTATTGAAGAAGATACAAGGTACAAGAAACATTGTACACAAGACAAAGATGCCTCAGTCCCCTTCAAAGAAGGCACCTTGGATCTCACACAGTTCTCCCAATCACCATCAGCTGCCTCATCGTATTTCCCTGAGTCTCACTGAAGATCTGAAATCTTTTCCCTTTCAAAGGTGATTTTAGTTTTGGGAAAAGCCAGAAGTCAAAAGGTACCAAATGTAAGCTGTAGTGGGGCTGAGTCACCTGGGTGGTTTGATGTTTCACCAAAAAAACTGTGCACAAGATGTGATGCATGAGTGGGCATGTTGTTGTGATGAAGCTCTCAATCACCAGTTGCCCATACATTTGAGCTTGTGAATCATCAGAATAGTTTCCCCAGAGGAAAGTTCAAGCTTAAAACAAAATTTGATGCAGATTTGTTGCTCTACTCACTCAGTCATTTTGAATGCAACAGCCACACAGGACAAAGATGTCACTCAATGGCATCTACTGTCCCCAATGGCTAGTACCGTGAAGTCATCATTGTTGGTGCATGCACATTCCAGACCACTCTCCTTGGCTGCCAGGTCACATCAACGTCATGCAAACCATCCTTGTTGTATTAACAATGGTTGGACTTTTTCCAGACAGTGCTTGTATATTCACCCACTATAGGGTGAATATACACCCTATAGTGTATATAGGTATAGTGTATACCTAAGTATATGAAGAAAATCTTGGTGGACTTTAAGGAAGAGATCAAAAGCAATACAGTTATAGTTGGGAATTTTAACACTCCACCGTCGTCAATGGAATGATCTTCTAGACAAAAAATAAACAAGGAAACAGTGACATTAATTGATACATATAGAACATTTCCACCCAACACAGCAGGATATACATTTGTTTCAAGTGCACATGGATCGTTGTCAAAGATAGGGCACTTGTTAGGACACAAAACAAGTCTTTAAACATTTGAGAAGACTGAAATCATATCAAGCACTTTCTTGGATCACAATGGCAAAATTAGAAATCAACCTCAATAAAAAGACTTGAAAACTTTCAAATACTTGAAGGTCGAACAGATGTTATTAGATAATGAATGGGTTATCAATGAGACCAAGGAAAAAATAAAACATTCCTGGAAACAAATGAAAATGAACACACAAGAACCCATAATTTATGGCACACAGCAAAAGCAGTGCTGAGAGGGAAGTTCCCGGCATTACAGGCCTACCTCATGGAGCAGGAGCAGGTGTTGCTCAGTGGGTTGAGCATTGTCTCACAAACCAAAAAGCATTTGGTAAATCCAGCAACCATTCATGTTAAAGAAAAGAAACTCTCAGCTATGTGGTAACAGAGAGATCATATCTCAACGTAATAAAAGACATACGTGAGAAACCCACTGGGAACCAATGTCATCCCAATACATTTAATTATTTAAAAAATTATCCTCACAGGGAGGTATTTGTTCTGCCACTACACAGATGAAAACAAGACCTAGGTAACTTCCTGGTCTTTCTGGCTTTAATTCGTAAATTTTTAATAACATTCTTCTAAAAGGTTTACAAGTTCAAAGTTCTGACCCAATATTAAGTTTCCACAAATTTGAAAATTTTCAATCAGCAAGATGCTGTAGGGTACAGAAACAGGAAGTAGATGCAAATGTGGTTGCCGTCCACTGAGCTTAAAATCTGTATAGGAAGACAAACTGGAGCCATTTTCAATCATACACACATGTACATTATTCTCTGTGTTTAAATACATGATTTTTAAAAGATGGGGGAAAAGAAATGTAAGAAAAATCTGGAAAATGTATTGCAAATTAATGATGTTTCATGATAATTATTCAGCTTCATGTTTGAATATTAAGTCATGTATGCATACGGAATTAACTAGGTTATTATATAAAAGATCCAGTTCAACATTAATGAAGAGCAATCTTTTGGCAAGATCACAGGCTACAAAGAGAAGTACAGAACTATCTCTTCACTACTTTCTAAGGTATATATCACTCCCCCATAAAATCCTGTATTTCGGTATCTAAAATACAAGATGTAGCTACAGGTTTATAAACTGTCGCTTAGTTATTATCAATAAACAAAGAGAGTGTTTTGAAATATATTTCTAATTAAAATATAGGCCAAAACTGTTTTACAAATTTTCAATAAGCTCTTACAGATCTGTAAATAAGAAAGCAAAAGAATGAAAACCTGATGACAAATAAAACTTTCTCTTTAGGCTCCTGCTTTATACGGATGTTGATTCCTAAAATATGAAGCCCCCTGTGATTTATACTATTAAGTCGAAATGAACATTAACATCTAACCAAAGAAGTCTATGCAAAGAAGTAGTGTTTGGGGTATTTTGCAGCTAATAATTTTAAATTTTCTCAAGCAGTTTTTATGTATGCATACATAAAACAATGCATTTTAAGACAGTTTCATTTGGAGGGGGGAAGAATAGTTCACTTTAAATCATTCCCACACTTTAAAACCTGGGATTGTTTTTTGAGAACAAAATCTACTAATTATATTGTTCAGAATCACTTTTAACTTTGCAAAATGGACTTGGAAATCATTACAAGCAAAACTGAGGAATCATTTTCCTAGGACACTTTCTGTTTGTAGCGCACATATTTTGAGATGATTTGATGGGCTTCTGCCACCTAGTGGACATTATTAGAAGTACCAATAGATAGAGTAAAGATGATGCAGTGTGGACCAAAAGTATTATAGAATACATTTTCTTATTCTGAATTCATGTGTTTTTTTAATACAGAAAAAAAATGTCTACCTATTCTCAGAGGAACACCCAGCCCTAATTCTTTAAAAAACAAAAAATAACATTATAGTTTTTACAATTCACATCTGTACAAAATAATAAATATTGTAACTTATTCCTATTTATTCAAAGAATACGGATACTATTGAACTAATGAAACACTAGTGTGAACACATTTTAATCTCCATGAGTGTATCGGACCTTTAACACCTCTTACACTGTAATGGGGTTTTAGCAAAAGATGGTATTTGATTTGATGTTTCACTATGATATTCCTCTTAAAAGCCAAGTGTAAAAACTTAGATAAATTATTCCTTAATTATTCCTTCAAAAACTACTTTATCAAAAACCAATTTACCCAAAGTTTGGGTCTTTCTGTTTTTATAGGGAAAATATTAGTTCTCTTAGAACTCATTCTTTTGGATCTTAAAAGCTGCAATGGCATTTGAATCCATATGTCTTGTGTCATTAAACTTATGTTAAATATTGTTTTTATGTTAATATGTTAACATAAAAACGTATGTTAACATATGTTTTATGTTTTATGTTCAATGTTATCATTTGTTTTGTGTTAATAGTACAAGTCTTGACAGCAGTATTATCTTGTAGTTTAGCGTGATGTTACCTACAAGATTTGTGAATTGTGTGATTTGTGTGGCTAATACAGATGTACGTAGTTTTGGGTTTGCTGCTTATTTCATGATTTTTATTAGCACCATTTCATCCTGTTTATCATGTTGTTTCATTACCTTTGTAATATTGTTATATGTCCTACTAAATCATTGTAATGTTATTTTGGATAAACTGTTTATCCAAACTGTCTGAATAAATACTGAATTGTTTACTGTTTTTGTTAAAAAGAAATGAAGGAAGTCATTTAAAATTGCCCTTAATCTTTCAATCAAACATTTCAAATATTCTAATCAATATCTGTGAAGAAAACCTCAATCTTCTACATTGCATGTTTAACTTCAGTTAATTTGCTTAAGTTATTGTTTGTGCATTAAATTATATTTGTTGTGTACAACATTATCACCATACACTAATGTACATTAAATATTATTACAAACTCCTGTTTTTAAAAAATACATAAGTTCATATTAATAAACAATTTAAATTAGTCAAGGAAATCTTGTTAACTTTAAATAAAAATGTATATTCTTTTCAAATACTTTGTAGGAATTACAGTATTTTGCAATGTATAATGCACACTTTTTGTCCAAATTTTTGAAGGAAAAATAAGGATAAGCATCATAAATGGGTACTAATTCCAAATCTGCATAAATGTTTTTAATTCTTTTATTAATGCTTATGCATTAAAAGTATAGATCTAGAAATCAATGATATTAATATGCAAAATAATATGCTGGAATATGGTAATCAGTTTTGTCTCTAAATGTAAATAAATAAAAATTGAATTAAAAAATAAGATTTTTTTCCTAAAAGTTTAAGCCAAAAACGTGGCACGCACTATACACAGGAGTGCATTATAAAATTCATAAATATATTTATTCATTGTAACTTAAATAATTGTGTTTATTTATCATCTATAATATAGAGCTACTTATTATACAGTTATAGAGACTTATACACTTATTATACACTTATTATTTAGGTACATGTTTCAGGGTCTTAATAATTATATGTGTTTGACTTAAATGCACAGTGATTTAAATTAACAGTTTTCTAACAATCCTGAAACACCAATTCAAAAGAATCCGTGTACCCCAATGTTCACAGCAGTGTTATTTACAATAGCTAAGTGCTGGAAACAGCCTAAGTGCCCATCAGTAAATGAGTGGATCAAAAAACTGTGGTACATTTACGCATGAGAATACTATGCAGTAGAAAGAACTCCTACCTTTCTCAACAACATGGGTGGAACTGGAGAGCATTATGCTAAGTGAAATAAGCCAGGCATCAAAAAACAGATACCATTTGGTCTCACCTATAAGAGGAACATAATCAATAAAACAAACAAATCAGGTAAATAGAAACAGAGACACAGAAATAAGGAACAAACTGACACTGACCAGAGGAGAGGGGGAAGAGGATAATAATGGGGGAAGGCAGGGGAAGGGTCTAGTCAAGGGACATGTATAAAGGACCCATGGGCACAGACAATAGTGTGGGGATTGACTGTGGGAGCAGGGGGTGGGAGAGGCAGTGGAGAGCAATGGGGAAGAATAGGGACAACTGTAACTGAACAACAATAAAAAAATCAACACAATTTTGTCATTGTGTGCTTTTCAGTTATATAACAGTTCTCTTTGTTAAATCACTCTAAATTTGTCATTACCTTGCCCGTACCATCCTATGCTACGGCTGTTATTGTATAATATACATAATTAACAGTATGAAATGATTGTAGTCCACACTGTTTTTACCTTTTGTATTGTGAAACAGTGCTTACTATCCAACAATTAAATGTCTTGCTGGCCAACCTACATTAGTGTTGTTTTTTTGTGTTATGGAATATTAATGTGTTACCAACATGGGCTTTTAGAAAATCTACCATTACAAGTGCCCAAAAGCAAAACTAGAATTAACCAAGAGCTTTGTTCAGTTATCACACAAATATGAATTCCAAGTATTCACTCACAAAAAATACTGACAATCTTGGCGGTTGAAATTTTGTAGCCGTCATGGAGTTTATTTTGATGAAGTGAGAAGATTCTGTAAAGTAGTATAATTTTTGCGCTATTATATATGATAGTAGTGCCTGAATCAGACATGCGCCCATTAAAACATCAGTTGTTATTTGTGAGGAGACAGCTGGCCAAAGGGGTACCCGATATGAGTGATTGTGCCGATCACCAGAGTTTGACCTTGGCTGCTATGAACTCTCAGACCCAGAAGTAAGGCTTTTGAATCCCTAGAATAACGGAAACTATCTTCCAAAGTTATTTTGTTTAAAAACTGTTCTGAAGAGACTCAGCCAAAGTCTTCTGGATTAGAAGGAGTGTGGAGTATTGCCGGGCAACCCTATATTCAGTCAATTCAAATGATCTACTAGGAAACCAGAATTAAGATCCTCAGAGTGGATATATACTTACCTATACGAAGGCCCAAACTCGGAGAATTCACCCAGGGGAGTGCTGCAAAACAGAGAGGGATCAAAGATCTTCTTGAGTCCACACGTGCTGCTTCTAGGGCCCAAAGGGACACAGAGAGAACTTCTTACTTCTTAATGCAGGAAATAGGAAGGACAGTTATAGCAGAATTTGCTGATACTCTGTAGGATATATATTTGGGTAAAATTATGTATTTTAACATATTAGGAACCATCATTCACGTGGTTATAATTTATGCTCTGGTAGAAGGATACAGATAAATGCAATTAACACAGAGAATATTGAAAGAGGAAGAAGTTAGTCCTCAATGTTAATTATTATGCATACTTTCCCCCAACCTTGAAAATTAATAAGAACATTACGGGAGGAAGATGGCGGTGACATAGGTGGGAGCAGAGTCCACTTCCCCTTGGCACCAGTGAAACGCCTAGCTGATCTGAGGAACAGAGCAAACAGCCAATGGTATTCCAGCATATATGAAGATCGGAGACCAAAAATTGTAGAGGACATTGAAAAATGAGATGGTAAGAAGAGTGCTTAAGGACAATAAGGTCCCTGGGACCAGAGCGGGGACCAGGGCAGCTGAGGCCCCTGGCTGGGGCCACAGGGTCTGCTGCAAGATTCTTGGGAGGGAGCCAGGATGGGCTGTGTGAGAGGCAAGGTACTTGTTTGGACCAGGGGGGCTTGAATAAAAGGAATTTCTTGAAAAGAAAAAGAGAAAATATAGGCACTCAGCGGCTGTTTAGAGAACTCTCCGCAGCAGCGGTGAACTCCTGTGCCCCTACCCCCGCAGCCCCTGGACTGTGAACACCGTATAAGCAGCCCTAGCACACACCTGAAGCCAGGTTGGCGTGCACCCAGATCAGCAGCCTGGGTGCCCACAACTGAAACCCTGAGTGGGTGCGCATCCTGATCAGCAGCCAGGCTGCCCGGGCTCACAGGCCCAAAGCCGGGGATCAGTGTACACCCAGATCACTGGCCCGGCTGCCTGGGCGCACAGGCCCAAAGCACCCATGTGGGTGCGTACCCCAATCAGTGGCATGGGGCCCACACCTGAAACCCCAGGTGGGCACGCACCTCGATCAGCGACCTGGGCGCCCACACCTGACACCTCGGGTGGGTGCACACTCTGATCAGTGACTCTGCTGCCCTGGCGCAGAGGCCCAAAGCCAGAGATCGGTCGCAACCCAATCAACAGCCTGGCTGCGGGCAACCACAGCTGAAGCAGCGGTTCAGAACAACTCTGACTTAGCCCCTGCGCACAGAGCCCTGCAGGGCCTACTCGCTCTCTAGGAGGAAGGCAGAATGCCCAACAGAGGGGAGCTGCAGGTCTAGGGGAGACTGCATTCCCTGGAAAGACTTGACCCAGTAGGGGGCTGAGCTACCCTGAAGGAGCACTGAGAGCTCCTAGCATCTAAGACAGCAAAGAGCAAGAAGGTGGAGCGTGAGTTGCCCCTAACTGGTGCACCTCAAGGACAGCACAACTGGTGAACTAAAGGCCTAGGGGGGATCAGAAGGACCCTGAGGAACTGGACTGCAGGCTGGACAACAGCAAAGAGTGTGGCTCAGGAAGGAAGAAAAGTGAAACCAATCCCTACACCCACCCCCTCCTGTTTCACGTACAGGAAGACCAGCAGAACTAACCTGACCGGTTTAAAGCCAGCAGAAGACTTTTTTTTTTTTCTTTCCTCCTTTCCCCCTGAATTCCTTCTTCCCTTCTGTCCTTCTTTCTTTTTTTATTCCTTCATCCTTCCATCCTTTACTTTTTTTATTCCTTCTTCCTGCCTTCGTTTATTTATTTATTTATTTAAATTTTTGTTAGAATTCCTTCTTCTTATCTTTCCTCTGATATTCTTTTATTCTTCCTTCCTTCCTTCCTTCCTTCCATTCCTTTTCTGTTGCTTTTTCCTTCCTTCCCTTCTTCTCTTTTTTTTTTCTTTCTTTCTCCTTTCCCACAGGTGAGACAATAAAACCTGGAGTGCTGAAAAGACCAGACTTGGACCCTGTTAGAACCATAAACGTCAGCTCAAGACCAGTGAGCTCAAGAGATTAAGGAGATGGCACCACTGAATCCCACTGGCATTCTACCATAGAAGTTCATACCATAAACCTAGGGAGTCAGAATAGATCAATTTAAGAAGCAGAGGCTAACAAGAAGAGTCTCACAAACAATGGGAAGACAAAGAAACAATCCCCAAATGAAAGGAAAGGAGGAAGCCTCAGAAAGAATGCTAACTGAAATAGAGGCAAGTCAACTATCAGAGACTGAGTTCAAAGCAATGGTTATCAGGAAGCTCACTGAGCTCACAGAGAACTACCAGAAACTACAGGGAAACTACAATGAATACACTGAAAATTATATCAACATGAAAAAGGAAACAAAAACTATCAACAAGGGCCAAGAGGAAATGAAGAATATGATTTCGGAACTGCAGAACACAGTAGAAGGAATCAAAAGCAGACTCGATGAAGCAGAGGATCAGATCAGCGAGCTGAAAGACAAAGTAGAAAAAAACACCCAGAAAAAGCAAGAAAAGGAAAAGAGGCTCAGAAAGAATGAAGAGGGGTTAAGGGAAATACAGGACAACATGAAACATAATAATGTCCACATAATAGGGATACCAGAAGGAGAAAAGGAAGAGCAAGGGATAGAAAACCTGTTTGAAAAAGTAATGATGGAAAATTTCCCTAATCTGAGGAGAGAAAAAGTCACACAAATCCAGGAAACACAGAGTCCCAAGCAAGAGGAACCCAAAGGGGCCCACTTCAAGACACATCATAATTAAAATGGCAAAATTCCAAGACAAAGAGAGGATCTTAAAGGCAGCAAGGGAGAAAAAGGAAGTAACATACAAGGGAGCCTCAATAAGGTTAGCAACTGACTTCTCAAAGGAAACGCTCCAAGCCAGAAGAGAATGGCAAAAAATATTCCAAGTACTGAGAACCAGAGGCCTGCAACCAAGGCTACTTTACCCAGTAAGGCTCTCAATCAAGATAGAAGACCAAATAAAGAGTTTCCCAGACAAAAGAAGTCTAAAAGAATACACCTCCACGAAACCAGCTCTGCAAGAGATGCTAAAGGGACTGCTTTAAGGAAAGGAAGGAAAAGAGAAAGAGAGAGGAACACAGGTAGGAAAAAATGGCAATGATTAAGTACCTATCCATAATAACCTTAAATGTAAATGGATTAAATGCTCCAATCAAAAGACATAGAACAGCTGAATGGATAAGAAAACATGACCCACACATATGCTGCCTACAAGAGACCCACCTCAGGACAAAAGACATACACAGACTGAAAGTGAAGGGCTGGAAACAAATTTTCCAAGCAAATAGACAGAAAAAAAAGCAGGGGTAGCAATACTCATATCAGACAAAATAGACTTCCAAAGAAGGGCCATAAAGAGAAACCCAGAAGGTCACTTCATAACACTCAAAGGAAGAATCCACCAAGAAGACATAAACATTGTAAATATATATGCACCCAACATAGGAGCACCCAAATACATTAAGAAAATCTTGGAGGACTTCAAGAAAGAAATTGACAGCAACACAATTATAGTAGGGGATTTTAACACTGCACTGTCAAAGATGAACAGATCTTCCAAACAAAATATCAACAAGGATTTTGTGTCACTTAACAATACCCTAGAACAAATGGAATTAACTGATATATAGAGAGCTTTTCATCCCAAAGAAGCAAAATACACATTCTTTTCAAGTGTACATGGAACTTTTTCAAAGATAGACCACATGATAGGACACAAAGCAAGCCTCAAAAAATTCAAGAAAATTGAAATGATACCAAGAATTTTCTCTGACCACAAGGGACTGAAACTAGAAACCAACCCCAAAGGAAAAATCCCAAAACACTCAAAATCATGGACACTTAACAGAATGCTATTAAACAACAAATGGGTCAAGAACAAGATTAGGGAAGAAATCAAAACCTTTCTGGAAACAAATGAAAATGAACTCACAACAACCCAAAACCTATGGGACACGGCAAAGACAGTCCTGAGAGGGAAGTTCATAGCAATGCAGGTCTACCTTAAAAAGATAGAAACATTTCAAACAAACAACCTAACACTACACCAACAAGAACTCGAGGAACAACAACAAAGACAGCAAAGAGCAAGTAGAAGGAAGAAAATAACCAAGATCAGAGCAGAGTTAAATGACAGAGACTAAAAGCACAATTCTAAGGATAAATGAATCCAGGAGCTGGTTCTTTGAAAAGAGAAACAAAATTGACAAGCCTTTAAGTAGGCTCATCAAGAAAAAAAGAGACAGGATCCAAATAAATGTAGGGAACCATTCTAAGCATGGGAAATGTGGCTCAGCCCCCACTCGGAAAAGCCAGTGGGGAGCAAGCAAGGTTAGCGGGCAGGACCCACATCCACAGATAGGTTCTCCATTGGGAAATCAGGCCTGGATTGTACCTAGACTGCTATGAGACTTGCTCTTGCTAAAACTCCCTCACCCTGAATTGAAGCAGCAAATGTTTACTGAGTATATTCATCTTCCTAAAGTCTGTGCTAAACCACCCAAGTATGGAGTGTGAGCAACTTCCCCCTTGAGCTGTAACATCCTTCTCTTTGAAGTAATTAGCAGCTTTCTGTCCTTTGTTGTCCATAAAAGGTAATCACCTGTGGTGAACCTGTGCATAGTAAATAAGGATCCCCTCAATGTAATATGCCCAATAAAACAATAAAAGCCTGTCCAGGCAGGGGTCAGGGGCCCTCTCTTTAACTTGGAGAGCAGGCACGCAGCCCCTGTTTCTCCACAGGATTTCTGTAGTCCGTGTGTATTTGAATATAGCAACCACAACAGATCCTGCTGACTAGGATTCACATTAAATAAACACAATTAGAAGTGAAAGAGGAGAGATTACAACTAATACCACAGAAATACAAAAGATTGTAAGAAATTACTGCAAAGGACTGTATGCCAAGAAATTTGAAAACCTCGGTGAAATGGATACATTTCTAGAAAAATATAATCTTCCAAAACTGAATGAAGAAGAAGCAGAAAACCTGAACAGACCAATAACAGCAGACGAAGTTGAAGCAGTCATCAAAAAACTCCCAACACACAAAAGCCCTGGACCCCATGGTTTCACAGGAGAATTCTACAAAGCATTTAAGGAAGAGCTAACCCCTATCCTTCACAAACTATTCAAAAAAATCCAAAATGATGGAAGACTCCCAAACTCTTCTTATGAAGCTACATTCATCCTAATCCTAAAACCAGATAAAGACATAACAAAGAAAGAAAACTTCAGGCCAATATCGCTGATGAACATACATGCTAAAATTCTCAACAAAATATTGGCAAACCTCATCCAGCAATACATTAAAAAGATCACACACCATGACCAAGTGGGATTCATCCCAGGGATGCAAGGATGGTACAATATTCACAAATCATTAAACATAATACATCACATCAACAACAGCAAAGACAAAAATCACATGATCATATCAATAGTTGCGGAAAAAGCATTTGATAAGATACAGCACCCATTTCTGATAAAAACACTCAGCAAAGTGGCAATAGAGGGAGCATTCCTCAACATCATAAAGGCCATATATGAGAGACCTACAGCCAACATCACACTCAATGGACAAAAACTTAGAGCTTTCCCACTAAGATCATGAACAAGACAAGGATGCCCTCTCTCACCACTCCCATTCAACATAGTATTGGAAGTCCTAGCCACAGCAATCAGACAAGAAAAAGCAATAAAAGGCATCCAAATTGGAAAGGAGGAAACGAAACTGTCACTGTTTGCAGATGACATGATAGTGTACATGGAAAATCCTATAGACTCCACCAAAAAACTACTCGACCTAATAAATGAATTTGGCAAAACAGCAGGATACAAAGTCAATACTCAGAAATCAAAGGCATTCCTGTATACCAACAACGAAACATCAGGGGCAAAAATCAGGAAAAAAAAATCCCATTTGATATAGCAACAAGAAAAATAAAGTACCTGCTTTATTTGTACAAATAATTGTATACCAAATATTTGTATCTTCTTCAATTTCTTTCTTCATTCTTATAGTTTTCTGAGTACAGATATTTTCCACCCTTGGTTAAATTTTTTCCTAGGGGTGTGTGTGTGTGTGTGTGTGTGTGTGTTTAAGCAACTGTGAATGGGATTGCTTTATTTCTCTTCCTGAGAGTTCATTATTGGTGTATAAAGGTGCCACTGATTTCTGGATATTAATATTTAACCCTGCTACTTTGCCAAATTATGTATTAAATCTAGTAGGTTTTTGGTGGACTCATAGGATTTTCTATGTACGACATAATGTCATCTGCAAATAAGACATTTTTACTTCCTTCTGTCCAATTTGGATGCCTTTTATTTCTTCTTCTTGTTTGGTTACTGTGGCTAGAACTTCCACTACTATGTTGAATAAGATAGGTGAAAGTAGACATCCTTGTCTTGTCCCTGATCTTAAGGAAAACAATTTTAGTGCTTGCACATTGAGTATGATGTTGGTTATATGTTTTTCATGTATGGCCTTTATTATGTTGAGGCAAGTCAATTGAGAGTTTTTATCATAAATGGGTGCAGGATTTTATCAAATGCTTTTTCTGTTTATTTGTATAATCATGTCATTTTTATCTTTCATTTTTTATGTGATGTATCATATTTTTTGATTTGTGAATATTGTAATAACCTTGCATCCTTGGAATGAATCCCACTTACTCATGAGGTATGATCTTTTTAATGTGTTGCTGGATCTGATTTACTAATATTTTATTGAGGATCTTAGCATCTATGTTTATCAGGGATATTGGCCTAAAATTTTATTTCTTTGTAGTGTCTTTATCTGGTTTTGGAATTTGGATAATACTAACCACATAAAATGAGCTTTGGAGTCTTCCCGCCACTTGAAATTTTGGGGATAGTTTGAAAAGATAGATGTTAGTTCTACTCTAAATGTTTATTAAAATTCACCTGCTAAGCCATCCAGTCTGGGGTTTTTGTTGGTTAGGAAGTTTCTTCTTTTAATGCTTCAATTTCACTAGTTGGAATCTGTCTGTTCAGATTCTCTGATTCTTCCTGATTTAATTTTGAAAGATTGTATGTTTCTAGAAATTTATCCATTTAGTCATATTGTCCAATATTTTGGAACATAATACTTGTTCATAATATTTTCTTACAATCCTTTGTAATTTTTAGTGTCATTTGTTACTTCTTTTCTTTCAGTTCTTATTTATTTGGTTTCTCTCCCTCTCTGCCTCTTCATCTTTGCTGAGTCTGATTAAAGGTTTGTCAATCTTGTTTATCTTTTGAAAGAACCTGCTCTTGGATTCATTGACCTTTTGCATTGCTATTTAGGCTGTATTTCTTTTATTTCTCCTCAGATTTTTATTTTTTCCTTCCTTCTACTCAATTTGGTCTTTGTTGTTCTTTTACAAGTTCCTTTAACTGTAAAGTTACTTGGTTTATTTGAGTTTTTTCTTGTTTCTTGAGATAGGCCTGTAATGCTATGAATTTCCCTCCAAGCACTCCTTTTGCTGTGTCTCACAGGTTTTGGGTTGTGATCTCATTATTTGTTTCAAGAAGTCTTTTGATTTCTTTTTTGATCTCATCATTAACCCATTCATTGTTTTGTAATATGTTATTTAGCTTCCATGTTTTTGTCTGTTTTTCAGTTTTCTTCTGCTAATTGATTTCTAGTTTCATAGCATTATAGTCAGAGAAGATGCCTGATGTGATTTGAATATTTTTAAATGTATTGATACTTGTTTTGTGTCCTAACATGTGGTCTATCCTAGAAAATGTTCCATGTGCACTCGTAAAGTGTGTATATTGTGCTGCTTTGGGGTGAAATGCTCCGAAGATCTAATTTAAATCCATTTGGTTTAGTGTGCCATTTAAGGCTCCCATCACCTTGTTGATTTTTTGTCTGGAAGATCTATTCATTTTGCCAATGAGGTGTTAAAATCACCTACTATGATTGTATTTCCGTCATTCACTCTCATTATATCTATCAAGATTTGCTTTACATATTTAGGTGCATACATAGGTCAGGTGCGTAAATGTTTACTAAGGTTATATCATCTTGTTAGGTTGCTCCCTTATTATGTAGTGTTCTTTGTTTCTCACTATAGTCTGTTGGGAACCACCCTGCCTGGTTTCAGGGGCTGTAACCCCCCATGGTTAAGGCTGAGTCAGAGTTGGGACCATAAGCCACTAAGGAGACAAAGATTATCTCCCTGGCAGGTGTGCCGCCTATGCCCACTTCACCCTGCTTGGCCCTGAGCTTGACCAGTTAGCCAATGATGGGTAAGAGTCCTCAAGGGAGGATCAACCTAAGACAGGCTCTGGTCACCAGGGATAAGCTCGCAGGGAAGGACTCGGGGGGCTGTGGAAACAGGGGGTGATGGACCCTCGCCCCTCAGCTTTGAGGGCTCGGTCTTTGAAATAGCCTTAGTCCTCATCTGTCTGCAAGAAGTCTCCTAATCTCTTGGCTGCCTTACTTCCCTTGCCTGACTTAAGCCTGAAGCAATAACAGAGGACAGTGCAGTCCTGTGCTGGGAGGGGTGGATTCCCTGGGGAATCATGCCTAAGAAAAATACATACATTCCTGTGAAACCTACTTAATTTGTACCGTCAGCTTAAAAGATAAGGGTCCAGACCTGAGATGAGTCTGGTGCCTAAAGTTTTATGGCCCTCTAACTAATTGGCTGTAACTCAGAACAAGCCCTCAAAATTCTCTGTAAATCATGTATTGTTTAACCCTTACTGCCTAACAATGATTGATGAGCTTTATCTATATTCCTATGCGAATGAACCTAATAAAAGCCCATGGAGAGAAAGGCTCTGGGCCCTTCTCCTTTGAGAGATCGGCCACCTCTCCTCCCCAAGCAGATCATGTCTTGGTAGTCTTATTCTTCATCCATGGCGGACAGCAGGGCTGCGTTAAAGCCCCCTGACAATAGTCTTGGTTTTAAAGTGTATTTTGTCAGATGTAAGTATTGCTACATTACCTTTTTCCATTTCCATTTGCATGAATTATCTTTTTTCTATTTAGTCTTTGTGTATGTTTCATTCTGAAGTGGGTCTCTTCAAGACAGCATATATATTGGTCTTGCTTTCTTATCCATTCAGATACCCTATGTCTTCTAATTGGAACCATTAAGCCACTAACATTTAAAGTGATTATTGATAGATATGTATTTATTGCCTTTTTATTTGTTTAAATATGTTCTTCTGTTTGTTTTTTGTTATTATTGTTGTTTTATTTATTTTTTCTTTTTCTCTTCATCCTCTTCTTAAAACAAGCCTTTTAACATTTGTTGTAATACTGGTCTGGTGGTAACAAATTCCTTTAGCTTTTTCTTGTCTGGGAAACTCTTTATTTCTCCTTTGATTTTAAAGAAAAGCCTTCCTGTGTAATATACTCTTGGTTGTAGGTCAGTGCTTTTCATCTCCTTGAATATTTCAGGCAAATCCCTTCTGGCCTGAAATGTTTCTGTTGAGAAATCATGACAGTCTTAAGGGATCTCCCTTGTAGGTAAGTAACTGCCTTCCTATAGGGAACTGTTCCACGCATGGGAAATGTAGCCCAGCTCCCACTTGGAAAAGCCAGTGGGAAGCGAGGTCCAGCACACAGGACCCATGCCCATGGACAGGTTCTCCCGTGGGGAATCAGGCCTGCATTGTACCTAGGCTGCTATGAGACTTGCTTTTGCTAAAACTCCCTCACCCTGGATTGAGGCAGAAAATGTTTACTGAAGTAGCTTTAACTTCCTAAAGTCTGTGCTAAACCACGCAAGTAGGGAGTGTAACCAGTTCATTCACTTTCCCCCTTGAGTTGTAACATCCTTCTCTTTGAAGTAATTAGCCGCTTTCTGTCCTTTGTTGTCTGTAAAAAATAATCACCTACAGTGAACCTGTGCATAGTAAATGAGGACCATCCTTGATGTAATGTGCCTAGAAAAGCAATAAAAGCCTGTCCAGGCAGGGGTCAGCTCTCTCTCTCTTGGGCTCTCTCTAGCCCTCTCACTCTCTCTCATTTAGAGAGTGGCCATGCCGTCCCTTTTTCTCCACAGGATTTCTGTAGTCCTTGTGTATTTTTCTACTGCTGCCACAACACAGGATCCTGCTGGCCAGGATCCACATCACCTTCTCTTGTGGCTTTTAAGACTGTCTTCTTGTCTTTAAACTTTGCCATTGTGATTATGATGTGTCTTAGTGTGGGCCTCTTTGGCTCCATCTTGTGTGGAACTCTTCTGTGTTTCTTGCCCTTGTGTGTCTGTTTCCTTCACCAGGTTAGGGAAGTTTTTGGTAATTATTTCTTAAAATAGGTTCTTGATCTCTTGCTCTTTTTATTCTCCTTTAGGTACCCCTATGAGGCAGATGTTGTTATGCTTCATGTTATCCCAAAGAACCCTTAAACTAACTTCAATTTTTAAATTCTTTTCTGGTCTGATTGAATGCTTTTTTCTACCTTGTCTTCCAAAATGCTGATTCAATCCTCTTTTTCATTTAATCTACTGTTCATTCTTTTTAGTGTATTCTTTATTTTAGATATTGCATTCTTCATTTCTGACTGGTCTTTTTTTATGGTTTCTATGTGCTTTTTCATGTTGAGCTCATGTTGAGCTCATGTTGAGAATCCTTATAATCATTACTATGAACTCCATACCTGGTAAATTGCTTACCTCCATTTCATTTAGCTCTTTTTCTAGAGGTTTCTTTTGTTCTTTCATTTGATACTTGTTTCTTTTTCTTCCCATTTTGGCTGCCACTTTGTGCTTGTTCCTCTTCATTAGGTAGATCTGCTGTGACTCCTGGTTTTGTTAGGGTGGCCTTACATAGTAGGTGTCCTGTGGGACCCAGGGGCATAGATCTCTCTGCTCACCTGAGTTGGGTGCTCTAGGAATGTTTCTTGTACACATTATGTAGGCTCTCTTTCTGTAGCTGACTCTTAATTCCTATTGGTTCAATAGTGTATGGGATTGACCTTCAGGCTAGCTGACTGTGAGACTCAATCCCCAACACAGAGTGCAAGCTGCTCTGCAGGTGATGACCACTGGAAGCAGAATTTGCCTCAGCAAGTTTTGGTGCCTGTTGAGATCTCCCTGCTGATGTGTTGCTTGTGCAGCTTTTTGGATCCTGCTCTGTTGTTGTCTGAGTAGCCACTGGGTATGTTGGTTCTGAGTCTCTTCAAAGGGACTCTGGTGTACACCTATGTTAGATGCTGCCTGTGACTGGCCCTGGGCAACTTGTTTGGTCTATCATTGATCCGCAGCTCCATCTGTTGGTCCTGGGTGTTTGCATAATGGACTCAGATATGCACCAAAACTGGCTTTTACCAGGATCAGGCCATGGAGAGGGTAAGCTAAAGCATGCTCAAAGCATACAGAGGACCACCTCTGCCTGCAGGTTGTCAGACTTAGTCACTAAAAGAGCTTCCAGCTGTGCTCTTCAGCAGGGCATAAGCTCCACAGGGTGGGGTGAGAGGGAATCCTGCAGGTGGGGCTATTGTTTCCCTTAATGTTTATGCTACATGGATGGGGCATGATCTGCCTAAGAATGATGGCTACTTCAGTATGAGGAATAACTGAGCACAAGATCCTGGGGACTGACACTTCAGCTCTTTCCCCAGATCCACTAACCTCAGAACTCCTCATGAGGCTCCAGTTTGCTCTGTTCTTCCTCTGTTAGAGCCCAAGTTAAGTGGTTGCAAATGTAATTTTATGTATTGGTCCTTTACAAGGGTGGTAGTATCTCTATCTACCTCTCCCTGGTTAACAGAAACCTTGCTGCTTTTCCCACAGCCAGATATTATATGGGTGCCTATTCCCAGTTCTGGTGCTTCAGGCTTAGGAACCAGCTTGGGTTATAGAATCCACACTTCTCAGGAGGAACCTCCCTGCATCTGATGTATCTCTCCAGAACTTTAGCTACTGTCCATGGGAACCCAGCCAACTGTCTCCCACCTCCACACTTCCTACCAGTCTAGATGTGGCTTCTTCTGTCATTTCTTGGTTATAAGGCTTCTCTCCAGCTAGTCTCCAGTTAGTTTTTCAGGATGGTTTTTCTATAATTTCATTGTAATTCCGGTTTGGTCCTGAGAGAAGGTTAGTCTAGCTTCCTCCTACTCGGCCACCATCTTAGATCTCCATTAAGTGTTTTCAGCTTCTCTACTGAGCTAGGTCTTATGCCAAGCTTGGACCAGACAGACCCAAGCAGTAGCTATTGAGGGGCTCCAGAAAAAGAGTTTGGAAAGGCTGAAAGGGGAGGGTAAAGAAGAGTGGGGTCTGGGAGCTTTTGAGATTTGTGTATTTGGGAAGGGGTAGAGTTTGTGACCTCTTTCTCAGCCTCATGGTATGTGCTCCCAAGAACAAGGGATCTTGATAGGCCAGGACGGGCAGGGTAAATGTAAAATGCAGTGCTTGAGCTGGGTAGAATTCAGAAACTGCAGATAAAGAAGAAGGGCATTCCAGGCAGGAGGGAAGACCAGGGAGCAGGATGAGCTGAGTGTGTCTGAGACATTGATGCCTAGAGCATGTCATTGCATGTGGTTGTACAATGGTTGGCTAAGGTAGAATGTTTCTATGGCCAAATGTATTTCCTACCTAACTTACTTTACAGCACAGAGTGACTGTAGACTATGGAAAACAGACCATGCTTTTGTTATCCTACATGAGTTAGGTGTCTATTTTGTCCATAACATGATGCAAACAAAGATGCTTTCTTCAGTAATTTTCATAGTTGCCAAGACTCTTCTTACAGAAGATATTGTGTTAAGCAGAGCCCCGAGACCACAGTACAGAAATCATTAATGTTTGCTCAACAAGAACTCAATTGCTTTTCTTCCTATTGGGCTTGTTAGGCAACCTCCTTATGAACATTGATTGGTACTATGTTTACTTAGATGATTGGTTTATACCTAATCTGAATTTTCCTGCCAAATCAATTTTTGTAGTCAGAATTGGGGTTAAACAAATTTAAAATAAGAGGAAAAACCAGACCAAATTCTACTTCATACTATATAATGTTAGAATAAACTTCCAATAAAGATGTTAGATATTTTATAGTTGTCAGATTAAAGTAATTAGAATGAGTCTTCTAATCTGTTACTTAATATTTTATTTCCTATAAATTTGAAAATGATTGTTATTCAATATGATTTGATTTTTCATGGAAAATTTATGACCCATGAGTATTGTGCAGAGAAAAAAGATAAAATTACAAGTAGGACAATATTAATTTGAACATTGTATAAGATGTTTATCTTTTTTTCACAAATAATACTTTATGTACCTTGAATAGACATTAGCACTCTGATGGCTTTATGTGTATATATTATATCTATCAAATATTCTGATAAGATTTGTCACTCTTAGCCATTTTTAAATTTATCATATCCATCCTACTCATACCCACTTCAAATTAAATCATTTTGAAATGTGACTTTTTGTATCAGTAATTCAGTAGGGCTATCATTTGCTAAATAACCAAGTGCTGGTGTTAATGCATTCTTCAAGATTTGTGTGAATTATCCAAACTCCAGTGTAGATGCATTTGTAAACAAAATGATTTCACTAGCCACTCTAGAAACACTTTAGGCCTTCCTGGAAACTACAACCTATGGAAAGGTTTAACAGTCATACCAACAAGAGTCCAAATGGTAACATGGTGCTTATAAGTGTTTCCAAGTTCATATATTTAAACATTTTCTTATCCTACTTTTTCAGGAGAAAATATAACCTCAGATATTATGACAAATCCTCTCTTTTGTCTAATTTACCCAACTCAAGGTGGCTCCCTATGTTTTGTGTAAACCTGGAGAGAAAGCATGTGGTAGCAGGAAGACAGGATAGATTAGAGGTGATAAAATCTGGGCCCATTTCCCAGATTTTCAGTCTGGCATTTCCGATATGGTCTTGGGCATGTCACTGATCCATCTAAGAATTAGTTTTCTCTTTTGACCACTTGGAGGAGAAAGATCACTAAATCATTGTAAAAATTACAGTCAGAACTACTTTAGAGTTTCTGTCATGAATACATCCTGATGAATATTGTTTCATATGTGTATATGTATCTAAAAAATGAAATAATAATTATACATTCCTGGCTTTCGATTCTAAATGCTTACTGTGATGAAAAGGTGTAAATTAAATAATTAGATTAACATTGATTGATGGGACCTGTGTCTACAAGTTTAAAACAGTCTGCACTTTTGTCTTCATGGCTGAGTGATAATTAGCAGGAGACAGAGTTATCAACACTTAGCACATAGATGTGAAGACATCCACTGCTTATATAGAACAGATGGACTATAGATACTGAATCTTTTCATACCTTAAGTAATCTGCCTCGACGTTGTTTTCCAGATGTTTTAAGGTATGATTTACATGAGCCAGTTTGTAAGTTTTTAAGATGCAAAATTACTTCAATAAGGAAGCTTTTCAAAAAGTTGTTTTTAAAAGACAATTTTTAGAGCTTTTTTAGTAGTTAGAATCTAAAAAAAATACCAAAGGTATATTCAGCAAAGCAACACTCCATCAAAAGCCATGTAGAAAAGAACTGTCCATAGACACATTGTTTTGGCTGGGGGTACAGGGGGAAGAAAGGCATTTCAAATTCTCTCTTGATCTTAAGTGTAAATTTGTGAACCATTGAGTGAAGCTACCAGCCCAGAATAGCAGCCTCCCAACACGTACCATGCTGCCATTTAAGTAGAAAGTCACTTCCTAGGTGACACTGTCCTACATAGTACACCAAAGCAATATACGGATGCCCTTCACCCAGAATTTATCCTGCACTGTTTTAACTTTTCCCACTTACAAGCTTTTTGGTATGACTTATAAGGTTCTGTTGTCACTAGTTAAGACAATCAACATTATTGGACTATTTACTTTTTAAAGCCAAAGAATATTTGATTACATAGCTGGAAAAAGTAGAGTTGGTGTTTACCCAGATACTACAGTGAACATTAGCAACATGTTAGAATTCAGTACCAATGTGCTTTTTAAAAAATATTTATTTATTTATTTTTATTCAGTTACAATTGTCTGCATTTTCTCCCCTTCCCTCCACCCCACCCCAGCCAGTCCCACCTCCCTCCCCCACCTCTACCCTCCCCCTTGATTTTGTCCTTGTGTCCTTTATAGTGGCTCCTATAGACCCCTCTCCCCACTATCCCCTACCCACTCGCCTCTGGCTATTGTTACAATTTTCTTAATTTCAATGTCTCTGGTTATATTTTGTTTTCTTTTTTCTTCTGTTGATTATGTTCCAGTTAAAGGTGAGATCATATGGTATTTGTCCCTCACCGTCTGGCTTATTTCACTTAGCATAATGCTCTCCAGTTCCATCCATGCTGTTGCAAAGGGTATAAGCTCCTTCTTTCTCTCTGCTGCATAGAATTCCATTGTGTAAATGTACCATAATTTTTTGATCCACTCATTTGCTGTTGGGCACTTAGGTTGCTTCCAGTACTTGGCTATTGTAAATTGTGCTGCTATGAACATTGGGGTGCATAGGTTCTTTTGGATGGGTGTTTCAGGGATCTTAGGGTATAATCCCAGCAGTGGAATTGCTGGGTCAAAGGGCAGTTCCATTTTTAGTTTTCTGAGGAAATTCCATACTGTTTTCCACAGTGGCCACACCAGTCTGCATTCCCACCAACAGTGCACTAGGGTTCCCTTTTCTCCGCATATTCTCCAACATTTGTTTGTTGATTTGTTTATGTTGGCCACTCTAACCGGTATGAGATGGTACTTCATTGTGGTTTTAATTTGCATCTCTCTGATGGCTAATGATGCTGAGTATCTTTTCATATGCCTCTGGGCCCTCTGTATGTCTTCCTTGGAGAAGTGTCTGTTCAAGTCCTTCCAATGTGCTTTAATTTACCTTTTCTATTTTCAGATGTTGCTTTCTTCCTATGCTCTTAGACACATCCTCTATTTATCCATCCATTCACCCATACATTTATTCATCTTCCTCTAGCTATATATTCCACCTCTCCCTCCCAAATGTTTTGAGATTTTAAGTTATTTCATTTCAGGCTCAGGTAGACAAGAGAGTCTAGAATGCACCTGTGGATAACTTATGGTTAGTGGGTTTACTTGCTCCTGAAAAATCCATCTCATCCTTCAACATTTACCACCTGTTGTACTCCTGTTGGGTCTATAAATCAAAATGCAATGGGGTGCAGCCAGGGCCTCCCCCAAAGAGGGGTTTTTAATGGGGTCCAGAACTCAGTTTGTCCAGGAAATATAAAAATATAGGATATCCCCACCCCCACAAGTCTGAACTGGGGATGGGACACAGGGATCAGGGCCATTGAGAGTTATTTTGCATATCAACAGTTGGGCCAGTTTCAAACCTGATATGCAAAAACAGTTATTTTACATATCTATAACAGCTGGCTAGCTTCATAAATATGATAAGTAGCCATGGCCATGCTTTGAGCCAGGGAGATGGGAGTCACTTCAACCCATAGTGTAACTGGCAGGCAGCTCCCCTTACATCACCTTCATAAGGTTTTGGAGAAGGTTCGCTCCATGCCGCAGGGCCACACCTGCCCAGACTAATTATGGCAGCCCAGAAAGGCCAGGAAAATATGGGAATGCTGTCAGTTTTAGCTGATTGTGGGAGAAGTCTGAAATGGTGCAGCAGAGGAAGATTGGCACCTGGATTTAAACCCAGGCATGGCAGCCATGTGGGGCTTACAACACAGTTTTGGGGGCGATTTTGAGGATCCCTTTACCATAGCTTAGGAAGTAGGAGAGACAATGCAAGACTAGGGATGGGGACAATCAGAGACTTTGCGGGAAGGAAAAGGGTGAAAGGACTCTCGCTGGTGGACCATGAGAAGGTGCCACGTGGTTTGGGATTAAGAACTAGAGATTGCAAGGACACAACTGATGGTGCTGGGAACCTTTGGAGGCCTGCCAATGGAGCACAGATTACTGGGAAGAACCAAGAGCTAGCCGAGCCACAGACTTCTATTTTTTTTTCCTGAGATAAGGTACCCCTGACTGGCCTGACTGGGCAAAGGTGGGAAGGAAGGACTATGTGTGTTTGTGGGTGTTTTAAGGAACTTTGGGTATTTAATGGTGACATTCTGCCATTGCTCTAAACCTCTATAACTTTTGAATACATAATTCCTCTCTTTTTCACCAAACTCTGGCATTGAGGGCCATAATCCCAATTCCTAAGGGCAGCAAGCAAGGTGAATCTAGTACAGAGACCCTGGAGGAGAGGGAGGTTCCTTTTGTAACAGTACTTTGTCTCTCCCCCATGGGTCCATTCTGTAACAAAAAGACATAGTCTCATATTTTTTTAAAAAATGTAATAGGCATAAAACAAATATATTGAAAAGTAATTACCCTGTTAAGGGACAAATGACTCAGATGAAGTCCTGGGGTAGTGAATTGGAGTTTATTTACGCATGTGGACCCAGGGGAGGCAGTCTCCAAATTCTGGGCCCCGGGGCAAGACAAAAGCCTGCTTATATAGGCAGGGGGCTGACCATTACTATTGGCGCGAGAATGTGGGTCGGAGCATGGCGCAAAGCGGGAAGCAGGGGCTTACAGAAATAGAAGGTGGAAGTTAGCATGGCTGCTTATGGCTTGGCAGGACTTTCTTAAAATGGAGTTTAGCTTTCCTGTCACAACCCTAACCATTAATTAACAAGAGTATTTAAAGTAATGGAGAATGACATCCGGTGAAGTGAAGGTCACCTTGGATTGGTTAAGCATATCCAAGACTGTTTCAAAACAGTCTTTGTAAAGGCGATTGTGAGTGTAAGTTTGTGTTGGGAACAGTGGAAACAGAGAAACAGGCAGTGCTAGAGTCTGCTTAAGAAATGAGAGGCTATTTCACAGGGAAGATGCCACTGAGGTTGTCTTTAAGTAGGACCATATTATTTGCCTGGCATTTCAGTGAGTGAGTCATTTGATCACAAAAAGAATGTTTAAAGCAGGGAGAAGAAATACTGAGTTAGGACAGAACAAGGCATGTTTAGAGATCAGCAACTTGTTTGTACTATTGGAATACAAATGTTTAAAAAAAAGGGTGAGGACCATAGGTAGGTGGGGTATAAATACAGTAAGATCTTGGTACCATAATCTAAAAATCTGTACATATCTAGAGTCAGTGTGTCAAAATAATATGGAGACAGATTTTTGACTTGATACAGAAATATTTCAACAGTAAGAGACAACGCTGAAGCAGGAAGGCCTCCCCTTTGTTTCTATTTGGAGGTCCTTAGAAGGGAATGAGTTATGAATTAGTATAAAAAATAGCTAGGAACTAAAGATGAGTTATAAAGATGTGAGTACTTTGTCACTGAAGGTGTGCAAAATGGACCTTCTTTATATGTCAAAGATGTTGTTGAAGTGATTCTTTTATCAGCCATAATGTCGCATTAAGTCTCTACATGCATTTTATAGATTTGATTCATTGATAAATGAATAAGTCCCTTTTACTGGCTTTTATAACCATGTTTTAGAAGAATGAAAGAGATTTTATTCTGTGATCTAAAAAACTTATATCACACCCAGTGTTTCCATATCAATGTGTCAGAATATGCTGCATCTGTGATTGCACAGAGAAGCCAAACTATCCCTGTGGTTTCTGCTCCAGTTTGCTTTCAATTCTGCTCAAATGTGGGCATCCAATAGGACGGTTTCTTTATCATGAGACCTGTGGCCCTCATCCCTCCATTCCTCATTAGTCTGCGATCTCTCCAATTTCCAGGATGTGAACCTGGTTCAGGATTTCTTTGACACCTGTTACTACATCCACTTAACTTCCTCCTGCACCACCTGTTCTCTTTTGAAGACATTCTTGTGTTCTCTCCATTATCTATGTTCTCACAGGTTTGCTTATCAAAGGCTTATAGCACCCCAGCAGAGGACTAGATTTGCTATGTACATTTTTAATTTTGGATTTTTTTTTCTTGTGACATGAAGGTTACAAATAAATTATATAATGTTATATAACTCATACTGATAGCAGTGAATTCATTGAATAAATAGTTCGGGGCACATATACCATGCCAGACACTGTTCTTAGCACTGAGGACTAACACTGCAGTGTTTAAGACAAAGTACTCTGACTTTGAGCTCCTTATATTCTGATAAGGAAGGACCAGCTAAAAACTTATAATACAAACAAATACATAAATAAGGTGTTTCATACAGTGATAATGCCATAAAGCAAACAAAAAGGAATATAATAGTGACTGGGCTGGGCTATTGTTTTTAGCTAGCTCAGTCAGAGAAGCACTCTCAGAGGAAGTGGCATTTGAGCCACTGCAAAACTGATGGGAGGAGGAAGATGGCCAGAGGGAACAGCAAGAGCCAAGCCCTTAAGATTGTACCAACATGGCCTCCTTGAGGGAGAAAGAGAAGAGCCATGAGAACTACTGCCCAGCAGGTGGGGGAAGGACTTGTAGAAATAAGACTGTTGAAGTAGGCAGGGGACCAATTCATGGAGGGTCACACAGTCTTTCCTGAAATAATTAAATATCAGTCTAATTCCATTGGGAAGCCATTGAAGAATTTATGCAGAGAACTGATAACTGAAAAAACATTACAATTTAGGGGTATCATATAAAAACAAATGTTATATTAAAATTCCTTAGGATAAATATTTTGTACTTTGAAGCTTTTAAGTGGAGAATGAGTGGCATTTTTTTTATTGTTGTTCAATTACAGTTGTCCCTTTTTCCCCTCATTACTCTCCCCTGTCCCACCCACGCACACATCCCATCCCCAATCCTACCCTCCTTTGATTTGCAATGGGAACTTTGTACATGTTTCTTGATGACCCTTTCCCTTCTTTTCCCTGTTATCCCCCTCCTACCTCCCCTCTGATTACTGTCAGTTTATTCCTTATTTCCATATCTCTGGTTCTGTTTTGCTTGCTTGTTTGTTTTGTTGATTAGGTTCCACTTATAGGTGAGATCATATGGTATCAGTCTTTCACCACCTGGCTTATTTCACTTAGTATAATGTTCTCCAGTTCCATCCATGCTGTTGTGAAGGGCAGGAGTTCCTTCTTTCTTTCCTCTGTGTAGTATTTTGAGTATTTTTACTCAAACAGATATTTCTATTTAAACTTAACCACTCAAGAATAATACTACAAATAAATGACCCTGTCAAAGACTGTCATTAAAGTTTTAATTATCTAAATTTTTTGGTTAAGAATGGGTTTCATTAGTTTATAGCCAGAATTGGTTCTTTGCTCTTCTCAGTTTTTTGTGGTGTCCTCACCAGATGTTACTCTTACTCTCTGAATGAAAATAGATTCATTCAGGTAAGAAAATATAGATAGTAATGAAAATATGTTCAGGTGATATTTTAGGTTATAGTTGTCATGGATTCCAAATGCATTTCTTCTCAAAACCCTCATCAACAAGGCTAGCATCTGTTCGAAAGAAAGTCACCCTTTGCTTTGGTTATTTGCTCATTATTTCCTAACTTTGTTCTGTCATTAGTACATTATCATATTTACAGTATAAAGCTGCCTGCTTTTTTCATCAAAGTGTTACCACTGTGGAAATTTCATTTCTACATGGTCATAACTTGCTGCTTTTCCTAGCAGCTGAATATGCTCACAAGGCTGGGTCATAGAAACATTGAATGAAAATAGCTCTGGACATGCTTTCTTTCCCACTGTGGCCCTGTCCAAGGTGGCAAGATGCTGGTATACAGCCACAGTGGAAGAGTGACTAGGGTGTTGAGGTGTTCTATCTTGGCAAAGCACTACTTGACCCCAACTACAACTTCACATGCCATCTCTGCTTTCAGCATGCCTGATATCAATTTCTTGCTCTTCTACATCTGGTACAGGTAAAGCTGAGATAAATTTGGAAGCCATACATTGTGTTTAATACCTTGTGTTTTATAAAATAGCTATAGACTTCAACTTATGGGTTTTCTTTTGAAAATTTCTGTCATAATTTTCAAGCACGTCAGAAGTTGTCATATTATCTGTGGCAGCTAGTAGTACAAATTGCTTTCTTTCATTTCCAGGAAATGCTTCTAGATGGCAACCTATTATTTGGAGGAAAGTATTGACCCTCAAGTAATATCCACACCTCCAACACCTATCTTTCCAATTTCAAGGTAATAGCTAAACGTGTGACCGTGGGTATCTGGTAGATGTTGAATGAGAAGCAAAATGCTGGAAGGTTTGTCTGTATTGGAGTACTTTGCAAATGGCTATAATATACTTTAGTAAATATTTTTGTTGCCCAAAATATGTATTACTGCGTGTATCAGGCCCCCAGGGGTATGAGATGTTCTCAGAAATTTTGAACATTCTTAACCATACACATGATGTGGAAAAATTATTATAATTGTTCAGTTGTAATATATCAAAGAATATAAACATTTATAGCAATAACATGTTAGTTTAGAATAATGCTGAGTTTTGGTTATTTCAGCTACTTTAATGGAAACCTAAACAAAAAAAAAAGTAGACTAAATCAATGCAGTGGGGTGGATAGAACAAGTTAACAAAAATCAGGATAAAGGTTTGTTTTTATATGATCACTTGAGATTATGTGAGAAAAAGGTTTCTTATCTGTATTAGAAAAAACATCCACTATTTAATATCAGAACTAACCTGGTTAACAATATGCAAGAATTAGCCAGTGTCATTTTGAGTAAGAGTTCATTGACCCTAAAGTTCAGTTCACACTATGACTGAGTTCATAGACACTTATTTAATTAACATTGTTAACATTCCAGAATGAAAGTGGTAACAAAAAAGGAATTGTCTAGAAATGAGTGGCCTATGGAAGAAGCATGGATACAGGATGAGATAAGGACATGGACAAGTCACCAAATCAGGGAAATCAAAAGGAAAAATTCATCCAAATGGTCATTTTACAGAAGCTTTTTTAAATGTTCTAGTACTACATATATTATTGCTAAATACCCAAGTTCTACCTGAAATTTGTGAAATTTCATGATTTAAAAAATAGAAGAAAAAAAGAGGCATTTTCTTTGTAATTTCCAAAAGGTATATGAATCAGAAATGTTTGGCTATTTTTCCTCCTTCATCAACTCTATGCCTTTTCTTTTTCAGTCCTCACCTTGGAATATTTTTATTGCTTTTATAAAGACAGGGAGAGAAACATCAACATGAGAGAGAAACATTGATTGGTTGCCTCCCATTCATGCCCCAAACAGGGATCAAACCCACAACCTAAGTATGTACCATGACCATGAATCAAACCTGCAGAATTTTGGTGTACAAGACCAACTGAGCTACCCAGTCAGGGCATGAACTCTATGTCTCTAGTCACTACTGTCTTATTTCAATTTTCTAATTTATATTAATGTTCTGTGTATTTATTTTAGTACAGCACAATTTCTCATTAACATATTAGGAATTTTGAGACTGACAGCCCTGTTATCTACTGCATTTTGAGTCCCTTCACTTTCAAACATACCTCTTCTACATAGCCCGACAGCATTGGTGTACAAAGTAACCATAGTATTATCCAAAATCTAGCACAAGTTATTACTGACAATATATAAAATGATCCAAAATCAGGACCTTGTTCAGGAAATCCAAAATCTCTGTTCTGCTTCTCAGAGTAGTGATCAAAAGCATCTCCTCTTTTCACCTGCAGCTCTCAAAAGTGCACTCCTGATCCCCCAAATGTGCATGTTTTCACATCAAGTCAGAGAATAAAAAGACACGTGGGTCTCACTCACTTGCAGACCAATTCATTAAAGAAATTACCAAAATAACCTAACTGGGATAAAAAAGTAGTCAATTTGCTTGTGCAAAGAGGTTGCCTGTGCAGGATAATATCAACAGACAGAAGGACCTGAAATAGAAGAACCAATGATTTTGATATGACAAATTATTTCTGGTTTCTTATCTATTTATAAAAGCTACATTCAGGCAAGATCCTTCTGTAGGTGTGAAGGCATAATTACATCTTTGTCTAGTGTTTCTTAAGCTTAACTGGCTAATTCAATTTTAGTATTCAGGTACAGACATCTAAGAGAGAGAACAGATGGATTCTATTTTTTAAAAAAACCAACAAATTCTTGGTAACTGAAGCTTAAAAATATTAAATGGTTTAGATGCCGAACATCTGTTGATGTAAATAACTGTTTCTAGTGAAATGTGTTTGATGTTTCCTTGTCAGAGAAATCACTTGTGAAATTGCATACTGTGAACTAGTAATATGTTTAATCTGAGAAAGTCTTTACAGAAATAAAAATAGAGCCAGTTGAAATAATTTGGCCTCTTCACAAATAATTAACAGATCCAATGACTTTGTTTATATAGCATATTTTCAAGTTAAAGTTCTTGAAATATTAATTATTCAAAGCTCCACAGGTTTTTGACATTATTTTCAATGAATAGTCTGCATATAAATGTTCTCTATTATTTATAAAGTGAAGGAAAAATGTTTTCATCTGTAAAAATCTGACTACTTAACTGTAAGGCATTAAACTATACAATTTTATAGAACTGAAATTATACTATATATCATGTATAGCCCATGGGAAAATGGAAAGCATAATATGTCTATATTTTGCCTAGAATGTACATGAACTCTGACTCATGTTAGAATTACCTATAAGGAGATGCAGTTCGCTGATAAGAAGTGAGACTTTGATGGTGTTTATAATTTAACATTGAGAATTAACTCTTTTCTATTTACAATATGAATGGAAAAGAGATTCCTGATCAAATTAGAATTTTAAAATGCTGATTGTGATTGTTGATAAATATAGAAAAAATTAGAAATTGTTGCTAAATGTTTCATTGGGACTATAAGAATAATTGAAATTTGAAGTTATTTTAGAAGAAGGCACCTAATAAATCCTTATAAAAAAGAGGCATATTCATGTAAGCTGAATGGTCCTTTCCAACCTCATTTTTTTAAATTGTTTTCAAGTACACATGTCTCCATTTTCACCCCACCATGCTGCCCCCACCCCACCCTTCCCCACCTCCCACCCTCAAACTACCCCCTTTGGTTTTGTCCATATGTCCTTTATATGTGTTCCTTGATGGTCCTTCCCCTGTTTTTCCCCATTATCCCTCTCCCCCCTCCTCTCTGGTTACCATCAGCTTGTTCTTTATTTCAAATATCTGATTGTATTATTCTTGCTTGTTTGGTTTTTTTTATTAGGCCCCACTTATAGGGGAGATCATATGGTATTTGTCTTTCACCTCCTGGCTTATTTCACTTAGCATAATGCTCTCCAGTTACATCCATGCTGTCACGAAGGGTAGGAGCTCCTTCTTTCTTTTTGCAGCATAACATTCCATTATGTAAATGTATAGATTTTTGATCCACTCATTTACTGATGGGCATTTAGGTAGCTTACTGCACTTGGCAATTGGAAATTGTGCTGCTATGAACATTGGGGTGCATAGGCTATTTTGAATTGGTGTTTCAGGGCTCTTAGGGTACACTCCCAGCAGTGGAATTGCTGAGTCAAAAGGCAGATCCATTTTTAGTTTTCTGAGGAAATTCCATACTATTTTCTACAGTGGCTGCACCAGTCTGTATTCTGACCAACAGTGTACTAGGGTTCCCTTTTCTCCACAACCTCTCCAACACTTGTTTATTGATTTGTTTATGATGGTCATTCTAACTGGTATGAAGTGGTATCTCATTGTGATTTTAATTTGTATCTTTCTGATGGCTAGTGATGCTGAGCCTCTTTTCATATGTCTCTGGGCCCTCTGTATGTCCTCCTTTGAGAAGTGTATGTTCTGATCCTTTGCCCATTTTTTAATTGGGTTGTTTGTCTTCTTGGAATAGAGCCATGTAAGTTCTTTATATGTTTTGGAGATCAAACCCTTGTCCAAGGTCTCAATGGCAACTATGTTTTCCCATATGGTTGGTTCTCTTTTTATTTTAATGCTGTTTTCTTTAGCTGTGCAGAAGCTTTGTATTTTGAAATGGAGGCAAGCAAACTATCAGATATAGAATTCAAAAGGATGGTTAGAAGAATGCACAAGGAACTCACAGAAAAATACAAAGAACTAGTGATAACTAAAACAATATGAAAAAGAAAATAGAAACTATAAACAAGTACCCAGAAGAAAAGAATAATACAATTTCTGAAATAGAAAACACACTAGAAGGAATTACAAGCAGGCAGGATGAAGCAGAGGACTGAATTAGTGAGCTGGAAGACAAGGTGGAAAGAAACACCCATGTAGAGCAGCTGCACAAAAAAAAGACTCAAAAAATATGAAGACAGCTTAAGGGAACTGCAGGACAACATGAAATGCAACAACATTTGAATCATAGGAATACCAGAAGGAAAAGAAAAAGAGCAAGGGATAGAAACCCTGTTTGAAAAAATAATGACAGAAAACTTCCCAAACCTGAAGAGGGAATAAACCATGCAACTTCAGGAAGCACAGACAGCCCCAATCAAGACAAACCCAAAGAGGCCTACTCAAGACACATCATAAGTAAAATGCCAAGTTTTAAAGACAAAGAGAGGATCTTAAAAGCAGCAAGGGAGAAACAAGAAGTAACATACAAGGGAGCTCCAATAAGGCTAGCGGCTAACTTCTCAACAGAAATGCTACAAGCCAGAGGGAATGGCAGGAAACATTCCAAGTAATGAAAAGCAAAGGCCAGCAACCAAGACGACTCTATCCAGCAAGGCTCTCAATTAACATGGAAGGCCAAATAAAGAGCTTCCCAGACAAAAGAAGCCTCAAAGTATACACCGCCACCAACCACATTTTTTAAATTCACATATATGATGTTGGAGTAATTCCAATAAAGCACTTCCCAAAGCATGTTGCAGACTTACATGCAAGTAGTGGGTTTATTGAAGAATTTGAGGTATAATTTTACTATATCTGTTTTAAGTAAAGTGGAAAATAAGAAATTAAAATGATTCAACAGTAGACTATTTCTGACTTAATGACATTAAAAATATTTTTACTTCTAGTGAGATTATCACTTATGCGTTTAGAAGATGTGTTCTGGCTATCATATAACTTAGAAAATTGGTTTTCTATTTTAAAAAGCCATGTGTACTAGTGGAAAATTTTTAAATATTGTTAATATTGGTCCATAAAATACAGAACTTCAGCATTATTTTTTAAATCTTCATCAATAACACCAATTCCTTTAAATTTTCTAAATACAAAAATTACACTTAACTATTAAATGTCATGATTTTCAGCCAAAGGACACACAAACTATTAACTATAAGTATTAGACTAGTGTAAATACAGAAGCATTTTTGTGCAGGTATAATAAATATTATACAATGTAAAATCCCAACTTCTTCTCAAGAACATATATATTTCTAAAAAACATTTAAACTTTACAATCAGTAAAACTTTGTCTAGTAATATCTCTTAAAATACTCTTAGATGAATCAAGTAAATTTGCTATGAATTTTTCATTGCCCACTGAACTATCAGTTTACCAGATTTTTCAAAATAAGGTAATTTATTGTACTAGGTGATATTACATTCAACCTTCACCCAACCCTGGAAGTTATTTGTTTTTATTTCTATTCATATTACCAATGAAATCAATGTCCACAGAATGAATTAACAACTAATAGATAGCAGGGCTAGGATTCAAACCTAAGTTTATACTTTTAAAGCTCATGTTCTTTCCATTCCAGAAAGCTAGGGATCTCCAGCCCCACCTTCCTCAAACCCCTCCCCTCTAGGAAATATCAGATTGCTTTTCTGTCTTCCCTGCCTGAGTCCCCAAGTACTCTTGGACTTTTCAAGCACTTTGGGCTCTGATCCTTATCAGAGGGTGTTCTACTCTTTCCATTGCACCCAGGAACTGCTGCCCAAGAGTCACATCAACCAAGGTATATTTAGGGAAGGAAGATGGTATAGATTAGGAAGCTTTTAGAAATGACAAGAAATAGAAATGAAATGTGATACGGTTTTACTAAATTAAAAATAGTGAATTCATTTAATCTCAAAAGAAACCTCAGTCATAGCTACATTGAATAATAAAGCAGTGTGAGATAATGACTAAAAAAAGTAGAATAATAGAAAGAATTACATATTTAAAATATCCACCTAATTTTTCTTACCTTAAAAGAGGTTACAGGGTGGTATGATGTCAACTCTAGAAACTATCAGGCTCATATCAAACAAAACTGTAATTGAAAGAGGAAGAATGTGTCAATGATAGGTCTAACTTTCAAATGTTAAAAACCATAAGGAAAAATAGATAATTTATAATAAAGTTGCTGATAGCCTCCCTGAAAAAGCATATTTATAGCTTTCACAACTATAAAATCACTTTGAATATTATTAAGCTATTTGTAATGAAATTAATAGTGTCCTATTAATTTACACAAATTAGAAGACATCTCATCTTAATATATATGCATGCACCTAATGAAGGGAGCAGTGAAACATATAAAACAACTACTCACGGAACTAAAGTGAGAAATGGACTAAAACACAATCATAGTTAAGGACCTTAATGCTCCATTGAGAGCTCAAGGTAAAACATCCAAATAGAAAATCAATGAAGAAGTTTCAGCCTTAAATGACACTTTTGCTCAAACGGACATAATTATTGACAACATTTCATCCCAGAACATCAGATTATACACTCTTCTCCAGTGTACATGGAACAATCTAGATTATATATTTGGTCAGAAAACTAGCCTTAACTAATTCAGGAAGGTTGAAATTATACCAAGCATATTCTCTGATCACGATACCTTGAACTTGGAAGTCAACTGCAAAAAGGAGATAAAGAAACCCAAAAATAGGTTGAGGTTAACCAACTTATTACTAAAAAATGAATAGGTCAAAAGAGTCCCAAAGAAGCTGGACCCAAGGAGGAACACACCAAGGCACATCATAATTACAATACCCAAGATTAAATAGAAGGAGAGAATCTTCAAAGCAGCAAGAGAAAAGGACACAGTTACCTACAAAGGAGTTCCCATAAGACTATCAGCTGATTTCTCAAAAGAGACCTTACAGGCAAGAAGGGACTGGCAAGAAGTATTCCAAGTCATGAAAGGCAAGGGCCTATATCCAAGATTACCATATCCAGCAAAGCTATCATTTAGGATGAAAGGGCAGATAAAGTGCTTCTCAGATAAGGTCAAGTTAAAGGAGTTCATCATCACCAAGCCATTATTATATGAAATGTGAAAGGGACTTATCTAAGAAAAAGAAGATAAAAAATATGAGTAGTATAAATGACAGCAAACTCACAGTTATTAACAACCACACCTAAAACCAAAACAAAAGCAAACTAAGCAAACAACTAGAAGAGGAACAGAACCACAGAAATGGAGATCACATGGAGGGTTATCAATAGGGGATTGGGAGGGGGAGAGAGGGGGAAAGGTACAGAAAATAAATAGCATAAGTGATAGGTGGAAAATAGACAGGGGGAGGGTAAGAATAGTGTAGGAAATGTAGAAGCCAAAGAACTTATAAGTATGACCCATGGACATGAACTATAGAGGGGGAATGTGGGAGGGAGGGGGTGGGCAGGATGGAGTGGAGTGAGGGCGGGGAAATGGGACAACTGTAATAGCATAATCAATAAATATATCAACAATTTGAAAAAAGAAATAAAAAGTGAGATAAAAAGTATAGAGAGACAAATTAGAATGACAATACAACATATCAGAACTTCTGGGATACAGCAAAAGCAGTAATAAGAGGGATGATTATATCATTATTAACCTATTTCAAGAAACAAGAGAAATTTCAAGTAAGCAGCTTAACATTACACCTTAAAGACATAGGAAAAAAGAACAATAGCAACCCAAAGTCAGAAGAAAAAGGGAAATAAGAAAAATTAGAGCAGAATTAAATAAAATAGAGAACAAAAAGACCATATGATAAATTAACACAACAAAGAGCTTTGAAAATGTTAATAAAATTGACAAATCCCAGTCTAGACTCACTAAGGCAAAAATAGATAAGACTCAAATAAACAAAATCAGAAATGAAAGAGAAGTTACCACAAACAATACAGATATACAAAAGATTAAACTAGAATACTATGAAAGACTATATGACACTAAATTTAATAACCTAGAAAAAATTGATGTTCTTAAAAATATATAACCTTTCTATATTAAATCATGAAGAATTCAAAAATCTAAATAAACTGATCAGCAGTGAGGAAATTGAAACAACCATCAAAACTTCCCCGCCTCAGAAAAATCCAAGTTCAGATGGCTTCCCCAGTAAATTCTACCAAACATTTAAAGAAGATTTAAAACCTATTCTCAAACACTTCCAAAAAACATTGAAGGGGCAATAGTTCCTCACATATTTAATGAGGCCAACATAACCCTGATACCAAAACATGGCAAGGATAACACAAAGAAAACTACACACCAATATCTCTGATGAATACAGATGCAAAAATCCTAAACAAAATACTATCAAGTTGAATACAATATATTAAAAAATAATACATCATGATCAAGTGGGGTTTATTCCAGGGGCACAAGGATGTTTCAACATATGCAAATCAATCAATGTAATACATCACACTAACAAAACAAAAGATAAAAATCATTTGATCTTATCATAGATACAGGAAAAGTACTTGATAAGATATAACATCCATTTGTGATTAAAGCACTCATTAAAATAGGAATAGAAGAAAGTACCTCAACATAATAAATGCTATATATGTCAAACTCTCAGTCAATATCATACTCAATGGCAAAAATTGAAAGCTTTGTTTATTCTAAAATCAGGTACAAGCCAAGAATGCCCACTCTCACCACTTTTATTCAACATAGTTCTGGAAAAAAGGCATTAAAATTGGGAAGAAGTAAAAATGTCACTTTTCGCAAGTGACATGATTCTGCCTGCCATAGACAACCCTAATGTCTCTACCAAAAAAAACTATTAGAAACACAGACAAATACAGTAAAGTTGCAGGATACAAAATCAAAGTACAAATAACCACCACTTTTATATACACTAACAATAAAACTTCAGAAAAAGAAATTAAGGAATTCTTTTTGCAATTGCAAACAAAAGAATAAAATACCTAAGAATAAACATAACAACAGTTGTGAAAGACCTATATACTGAAAACTATAAAGCATTACTAAAAAAGATTGAAAAAGACACAGTGAAATGAAAGGTATTTTGTGTTCATGGAATGGAAGAATCAACATAGTTAAAATGGTTATATTATGCAAAGCAATATACAGATGTAATGCAATCCCCATAAAAATATCAATGCAATCTTTATAGAAATGCAACCAAAAATCGTTAGGTTTATGTGGAACCACAAATGATCCTGAATAGCTAGAGAATTCCAAGAAAAAAGAACAGAGGTATCACACTACCTGACTTCAAATTATATTACAGGGCTATGATAATCAAAACAGCATGATATTGACAGAAAAACAGATGCACTGATCAATGGAACTGAGAGCCCAGATATAAAACCACATGTACTGAGCAGATTTTTGACAAAACAGCCAGAAACCCACAATGGAGATAAGAAAGCCTCTTCAATAAGTGGTTCTGGGAAAATTGGAAAGCCACATGCTAAAGAATGAAAGTAGATTATAGTTTGTGCCCAAGTACAAAAATTAATTCAAAGACCAAAATATAAGATCTGAAACAATAAATTATGCATAAGAAAACAAAGGTACAAAACTTATGGAACTGTTCATAAAAATATTTTATGAATTTGACCCTAAAGATCAAAGAGGTAAAGACAAAAATAAGTGAGTGGGACTATATCAAACTGAAAAGGTTCTGCAGAGCAAAAGAAACCAACAACAAAACAAAGGGGCAACTGATCAAATTGGACATGATATTTGCAAACAACAGCTTCTACAAAGGCTTATACTCAAAATACAGAATCCAGCAGAAATAATACCATTGAATGTGGTTGGTAGGGTATATGAATGTCTTGCACCAAATGAACAGCAATTTGAATGTTTCACCTAAAATGTCATATGGTATGCTTGAGTGTGATATTGTTATGTTAGAGAATTACATGGTTATGATTTTGTAATAAAAGGTTTTTATGTAATAAAAAGGGGCATTATTTGTGCTGGACCCTGTATATAAAGAACTCATGAAACTCAACACCATCCACAATCTCATTTAAAAATGGGCAGAACACCTGAACAGACACTTCTCCTAGGAAGACATACAAATGGCCAAAAATATATGAAGCAATCTTCCTAAACATATATTCCTAAAGATAAATGCACCACTATGTTCATTGTGACATTACTCACAGTGGCCAAGACATAAAAAACAAACAAGGGAATAGAGGATACCCCTATCCCAACAAGTGGCATTGAAGAGGATATCCTTCAATAGAGGATAGGATAAAGAAGATGTGTTATGTATACCAAATAGAATACCACTCAGCCATAAGAAGACAAAATACTGCCACTAACAACAACATAGATCAACCTTCAGAATATTATGCTAAGCAAAATAAGTCAGTAGGGAAAAGCTAAGAACCATATGATTTCACTCATATGTGTGATACATTACTGAAGCTTGTGGACCCAGACAGCAATGTGGTGATTGCCATAGGGAACAGGGAGGGGGAAGGAGAGCAGGAGTCATGTAATATGGAAGATATCACAATATATCATGATTGAAGATGGTCTGACTTTAGGTGGTGGGCACACAGTGCACTACACAGTTCTTGTACCATAGAATTGTACACTTGGAACCTGTATGATCCTATTAACCAATGTCACCCCAATAAACTACATTTAAAATATCAAATCAAATATAAAAAGTTCAAATTATATACTAAAACAAAGTTAATCACTGAAGATAACATGAAACAATATCAGGAGACATAGAGTTAGACCAGATAATAAACTATATTATTAAACTAAACAATTCATAGGGCGCAAGATGGCAGAGGAGTGAAGTCACAGTAACCTCCTCCCAGGACCAATCTGGAATTACAACTAAATTGTGGAGAAACCACCAGGAACAAACAACTGAACAATAGTGAGAGAGAAGCCTTATAACCTCAGACAGATAGAAGAATCAGCTTCAGCACAACCTGCCTGGTAAGGAGTGTGGTGGAGACTTGAGAGGGCTGGCTCAGCACCCACAGGTGGCAGCTGAAGCACTGGAGAGATAATTAAGTGGCAATTTGGATCCCCCTGAGAAGTGTGGGGTCTAAACCCTAAGCCGGGATCCCCAGCCTAGAATACTGAAACACCAAAAGTACACAGATAACAATGGTAGTGAAAAGCAGCAGGGTTGCTCTCTGCCAGAGATGGAAGGCTAGAGACATAAAGAGTCATTTGAAGGGCCAATGCACAAGTATTCAGTTGCAGCCACTTACCCTGGGCTCTGGCAAAGGTGGGGGTAGAGTGGACAGGAAATACCTTAGGAGAGACTTCAGATGGAAGCTTTGGGGAGAGAACTGAGAGAGTAAACACTGGGATCCTGATGCTGAGTCAACCCCCATACAGCAGCAGCCATCGTGCTCAGTCAGACAACACCCCTTAGTGGCATAGGCCTGAGGGGAAACAGCACCCCGGGCCCCAAAACAGACTCTGCCCCTGCTCTGTGGTGCTTAAGCCTGACTACTGAATGCAGAATGACTAGATTAACAACTGAAAGAGATGGCCACAGACAGTATACCACTGGCAGTCTTGGAACAGGCTGCCTAAGGTCAGACAGGGTCAACATCTGACATCACCAGAGGTGGATCCAGAAAGAAAAAAACAGAAGTAAATACTAAAGGCTACTGAGACAAAATCCACTGTGGTCTTCTCCATGATTAGTGATATTTTCTTTCCTGCATACCTTTTTAACATTCCTGTCCATCAAGTTTATGCATATTAAGTCACTACACTTTATACTATATTTTTTTTCAATTCACATATTTTGCCCCTCCCTTCTCTTACCCCATTGTACCTTCTTTCCTCTCATTACTTTTGTTTTAAATTTTGCTTTCCTTCTTGTTACAACTTGTTTCCATTCCATAATCTTATTATTTCTCCCTGTCCAGCCTCACAACACCAATGTTCTTGTCAACGGCCATTTCATATCCTTTTCCCTCACTCTTAAAATACCTGCGTTCAATCTCCACCTTTAGCTGTCTTTGCTCATTTGCTCAGATAGGGTAATTGTTGCACTTTTTCAATTTTATCTCTAGATCTTCACTACTTTATTTTATTTTATTATTTTTTATTGTTGTTCAAGTACAGTTGCCTCCACTCTCCTCCCCCCACTTCCCCCCACCCCAGCCATCCCCACCTACCACCCCCAATCCCACCCTCCTCTGGTTCCATCCATGTGTCCTTCATACATGTTCTTGAAAACCCTTCCCCCTTTTCCTCCATTATACCCTCCTACCTCCCCTCTGGTTACTGTTACTTTGTTCTTAATTTCACTGTCTCTGGTTATATTTTGTTTGCTTGTTTTATTGATTAGGTTCCAATTATACGTGATATCATATGGTGTTTGCCTTTTACTACCTGGCTTATTTCACTTAACATAATTTTGTATTTCAAATCTTAAAATTTACCAGCCCCTCTCCTACTCTTTTTTTTATCTCAAATTTTTAATTTTGCCCTATCTTAGCCTGTTTTTTATTTGTTTTTCTTTCTCTTTTTCTCTTTCACCCTGCCCTTTTATATTTTTATTCTCCTTTTTATCATTTTTCTTTTTCTTTTCATCTCACATTTTAATTTTTCCCTGTCTTAGCCTTTTTTTTGTCCCTCACTCTTAGTAATTCCTCTCTATCATTTCAAAATCACTTCCCATTCCTCTCTTATTCCCACCCCACCTATATTAATTTTAGCTCACTTGTTGTTGACAGTGCTATGGTGGATCTTTCTCTCCAATTTAGCTCCTATATTTTTATTTTTTATTCACTTTTTTCATTCCTATTTTTTCTCTCTCTTTTAATTTAATTTCTGTTTATGCTTAATTTATCTTTATAATTACTATATGCTTTCCTTCTCAAACTGCATTCCTCATTCTTCTTTCACTTTTTTATTCATGATGTAAATTTTACTTTCTCTCTTTGCATTGTTCTGACTCCCAACTCTTATTGGTGCTCCTCCCTGTACCCTCTTAAAATCATTTTCTTTTAGTAGGTCATCTCATATTAACTCCCCTAACTTATAACATTCTAAATAGCGTTACACCCTTATTAATACTGGTTCACTTACTGTCGATAGTGGGATTGATGGTGTGGGTTTCTATCATGGGCTTTGTGGTTTTGTTCTGGCAGCACCTGCACAACAGCATACAGGACATGGTGCACGGAGTGACCCTCAGTCAACCAGCTACAGTGAAGGACCCACCAAAGAAAGACCCAAAAACAATCAAAACCCGAATACACCAGAGAGCCAACATAAATGGCCTAAAGGGCATCCCAAGAGCATCAAGTTCAAGAGATCAAGGAGACTGCACCACTGAATCTCACAGATCTCCTACCACAGAAGTACACATCACAAACTCAGGGAGTCAAAACACATCAATTTAAGAAGTAGAAGCAAACAAGAAGAATCTCCCCTAAATTGGGGAGACAAAGAAACAAACCCCAATCAAAAGGAAAGTGGATTCCTCGGAAATAATGCCAAATGAAATAGAAGCAAGTAAACTATCAGATATTGAATTCAAAACAATGGTTATAAGGAAACTCAATGAGCTCAGTGAGAATTACCAAAAATTACATGGAAGCTACAAGGAACTTACTGCAAAGTATATCAGCATGAAAACCAATATAGAAAAAATCAACAAGGGCCAAGAGGAAATGAGGAATACAATTTCTGCATTGGAGAACACAGTAGAAGGAATCAAAAACAGACTAGATAAAGCAGAGGATCGAATTGGTGAGTTGGAGGACAAGGTAGGAAAAAGCTCCCAGGAAGAGCAAGAAAAGGAAAGGAGGCTCAAAAAAAGAATGAAGAGGGGTTAAAGAAACTTCAGAATAAAATGAAAAGTAGTAATATCTGTATAATAAGGATACCAGAAGGAGAAGAAGAGGAGCAAGGGATAGAAAACCTGTTTGAAAAAAGCAGTGATGGAAAACTTCCCTAATTTGATGACAGAAAAAGTCACACAAGTCCACGAAGCAGAGAGGGTCCCAATCAAGAGGAACCCAAAGAGGCCCACTCCAAGACAACCATAATTAAAATGGCAAAATTCGAAGACACAGAGAATCTTAAAGTCAGCAAGGGAGAAACAGGAAGTAATATATAAGGGAGCCCCAATAAGGCTAGCAGATGACTTCTCAACAGAACCATTACAAGCCAGAAGAGATTGGCAAGAAATGCTCCAAATAATGAATAGCAAAGGCCAGCAACCAAGACTACTCTACCCAGTAAGGCTGCCCTTCAAAATGGAAGGCAAAATAAGGAGTTTCCTGGACAAAATAAGGCTAAAAGAATTCACCTCCAGCATTGCAAGATATGCTAAAGGGTCGGCTTTAAGAAGAGGAAGAGAAAGAGTGAGAGAGAGAGGAACACAAGTACAAAGGGAGTAAAATGGCAATGAATAAGTACCTATCAATAATAACCTTAAAGGTAAATGGATTAAATGCTCCAATCAAGATATAGGGTAGCTGAATGGATAAGAAAACATGACCCACACATATGCTTCCTACAAGAGACCCACCTCTGAACAAAAGACCTACACAAACTGAAAGTGAAGTGTTGTGAAAAAATATTCCAAGCAAACGGACAGGGAAGAAAAGCTGTGTTGCAATACTTATTTCAGACAAAATAGACTTCAGAACAAAGGCTATAAAAAAAGAAACACAGAAGGACACTTCATAATGCCCAAGGCAAGAATCCATCAAGAAGACATAAATATTATAAACATTTTTGTACCCAACACAGGAGCACCCAAATATATAAGGAAAATCTTGTAGGACTTCAAGAAAGATATAGACAGCAACACACTTATAATAGGGAATTTAATACCCCACTGTCAACAATGGGTGGACTTTCCAAACAAAATATCAACAAGGATATTGTGGAACTGAATTACACATTACATCAAATGGACTTAACTGATATATATAGATCCTTTCTTCCCAAAGAAGGAAAATACGCATTCTTTTCAAATGCCCATGGAACATTTTTTAAAGGTATACTACGTGATAAGACACAAAAGAAGCCACAACAATTTCAAGAAAATGGAAATCATGTCAGGCATTTTCTCAGATCACAAGGGCTTAAAACTAGAAACCAACCTCAAGAAAAAAGAATAAAAAATATTCAAACTCATGGAGACAGAATAGAATGCTATTTAAAAATTAATGGGTGAATAATGAGATGAAGGGAGATATCAAAATGTTCCTGGTAACAAATGAAAGTGAACACACAACATTCCAAAACCTATGAGACACAGTGAAGGCAGTCCTGAAAGGGAAGTTCATAGCAATACAGGCCTACCTTAAAAAGATAGAAACATTTCAAACAAACAACCTAACCCTACGCCTACAAGAACTGAAGGAACAACAACAAACAAAGACCAGAGAATATGAAGGAAGGAAGTAGTCAAGATCAAAGCAGAATTAAATGACACAGAGACTAAAAGCACAATTCTGAAGATCAATAAATCGAGGAGCTGGTTCTTTGAAAAGATAAACAAAATCGACAAGCTTTTAACCCAACTCATCAAAAAAAATGGGAGAAGATCCAAATAAATAAAATCTGAAATGAAAGAGGAGAAATTACAACTGAGGCAACAGAAACACAAAGGATTGTAAGAAATTACTACAAACAACTATATGCCAATAATTTGAACACCTGGGTGAAGTGGACAAATTTCTAGAAACATATTATCTTCCAAAATTAAATCAAGAAGAAGCAGAAAGCCTGAACAGATTAATAAGAGCTGGTGAAATTGAAGCTCTTATTAAAAAACTCCCATTAAATAAAAGCCCTGCATGGGACTGTTTCACCAAATTTTACAAAATATTTAAGGAAGAGCTAACCCCTATCCTTCACAGACTATTCCAAGAAATCCAAGGAGAGGAAAGACTTCCAAACTCTTTTTGTGAAGCCAGCATCAACCTAATCCCAAAACCAGATAAGGACACAAAAGAAAGAAAACTTCAGGCCAATAACACTGATGAACATAGATGCTAAAATTGTCAACAAAATATTGGCAAACCATATCCAACAATATATTAAAGAGATCATACACCATGATCAAATGGGATTCATCCCAGGGATGCAAAGATGGTACAATATTCACAAATTGATAATCATAATATATCACATAAATAAAAGAAAAGACAAAAACCACATGATCATATCAATAGATGCAGAAAAAGCATTTGATAAGGTATAGCACCCATTTATGATAAAAATACTCAGCAAAGTGGGAATAGAGGAAGCATTCCTCAACAAAATAAAGGCCATATATGAGAGACCTACAGCCAACATCATACTCAATGGACAAAAACTTAGAGCTTTCCCACTAAGATCACGAACAAGACAGGGATGCCCTCTCTCACCACTCCTATTCAACATAGTATTGGAAGTCCTAGCCACAGCAATCAGGCAAGAAAAAGCAATAAAAGGCATCCAAATTGGAAAGGAGGAAATGAAACTGTCACTGTTTGCAGATGACATGATAGTGTACATGGAAAATCCTATGGACTCCACCAAAAAACTACTTGACCTAATAAATGAATTTGGCAAAACAACCAGATACAAAGTCAATACTCAGAAATCAAAGGCATTTTTGTACACAAACAATGAAACATCAAGGGCAGAAATCAGGAGAAAAAATCCCATTTGATATAGCAACAAGAAAAATAAAGTACCTAGGAATAAACCTAACCAAGGAGGTATAAGACCAATACTCAGAAAACTACACAACACTGAAAAAATAAATTAAAGAAGACACAAATATATGGAAGCATATACCTTGTTCATGGATTGGAAGAATTAACATCAAAATGTACATACTACCCAAAGCAATTTAAAGATTCAATACAATACCTATTAAAATACCAACAATATATTTCACAGATATAAAACAAACATTTCAAAAATCTTTATGGAACCATAAATGATCCCAGGTAGCCTCAGAAATTTTGAGAGAGAAGAACAAAGTAAGAGAGATCACAATACTTAATATTAAACCATGCTACAGGGCCACAGTAATAAAGACAGTTTGGTCCTGGCATAAGAACAGACACATAGATCAATGGAACACAATAGAGAGCCCATAAATAAACCCAAGTCTCCACGGTCAATTAGTATTTGACAAAGGGGGCAGGAGCATAAAATGGAGTAGAAATATCCTCTTCAACAAATGGTGTTGGGAGATCTGGACAGCTACATGCAAAAAAATGAAACTTGACTACCAACTTATATCATACACAAAAATAAACTCAAGATGGATAAAAGACTTAAATATAAGTCATGATACCTTAAAAGTCCTAGAGGAGAACATAAGAAGGAAAATTTAGATATTCCATGGGACAATATTTTCATTGATATGTTCCCTAGAGCAAGGGACATAAAGGAAAGAATAAACAAATGAGACTTCAACAAAATAAAAAGCTTCTGCTCGGCTAAAGAAAACAACAGCAAAATGAAAAGGTAACCAACTATATGGGAAAACATATTTGCCAATGATATCTCAGATAAGGGTGTGATCTCCAAAATATATAAAGAACTCACACGATTCTACTTCAGGAAGACAAACAATCCTATTAGACAATGGGCAAAAGACCTGAACAGACACTTCTACAAGAAGGACATACAGAGGGCCCAGAGACATATGTAAGAATGCTCAGCATCACTAGCCATCATGGAGATGCAAATTAAAACCACAATGAGATACCACTTCCCCAGGGTAAGAATGGCCATCATAAACAAATGAACAAACAACAAGCACAGGCAGGGTTGTGCAGAAAAGGGTACCCTGGCACACTGTTGATGGGAACGCAGACTGGTGCAACCACTGTGGAAAACAGTATGGAATTTCCTCAAAAAAATAAAAATGGAACTACCTTATGACCTGGCAATTCCACTCCTAGAATTATACCTTAAGAATTCTGAAACACCAGTTCAAAAGATCTTAGGCATCCCAATGTTCATACAATGCAATTTGCAACAGCCAATTGCTGGAAGCAACCTAAGTGCTCATCAGTAAATGAATGTATCAAAAAACTGTGGTACATTTACACAATGGAATACTACACAGTAGAAACAAACAAGGAACTCCTAACCTTCATGGTAGCATGGATGGAACTGGAGAGCATTATGCTGAATGAAGTAAGCCAGGAGGTGAAAGACAAATACCACATGATCTTACATGTAAGTGGATCAACAAAACAAACAAGCAAGCAAAATAGAACCAGAGACATGTAAATAAGAACAAACAACAGTGACCAGAGCAGAGGGGGAAGGGTGATCTTGGGGGAAAGAAGGGGAAAGGTAGTCAAGGAACATGTATAAAAGACCCATGTACAAAGACAATGGTGGATAGTATTGAATGTGGGTTTGGGGGTGGCTAGGGTGGAGGAGAGTAATGGGGAGGAAATGGGGACTGTAATTGAAAACAATTTTTAAAAATATATATCACATAAAAATTTCCACAGTGCATGGTTTCTCTTGTTTATTTGCCTGTTTTTAATTATTAATTATAATATTTACATGTCTTCCATATGCAATACAATATATTTCTATTCTTTATTTTACATTATATTGCTTTGAACATTTTTAGCTCTTTGCTTTTCTATATTAATTTTTTTCAATTTTTAGTGAAATCATTAGGATGAGATTGGTTAATAGGATCATGTAGGTTTCAAGTATAAATTGCACTGTGTGCCAACCACCCAAAGTCAAACCATTTTCTGTCACATTATGGGCATATAACTTTTGATAAAGGAGCCACAAACACACTATGGAGAAAAGAAAACCTCTTCAATAAATGATGCTAGGAAAATTCAAAAGCCAGGTGCTAAAAAATGAAATTATTTTACAGTTTGTCCCCACACAAAAATTAATTCAAAGTAGATCAAAGACCTAAATATTAAATCTGAAACAATAAATTACATAGAAGGAAACATAAGTACTAAACTTATGGACCTTGGTTATAGAGAACATTTTATGAATTTTCCCCCAAAAGTAAGGGAAGTGAAAGCAAAAATAAAAGAATGGGACTATATCAAACTGAAAAGCTTCTATATTAATTTTAAAATCAGTACCAAACACAAAAGCCTGGCATGCAATAGGTGTCTGATACGTATTTTTTAAATAAATGCTATTTTTTAAAATAGCATTTTAAATAAATGCTATTTATTTCAAAGAATTTTTTCTATGAGTAAACTTGAATAAATACCTTTTCATACATGACAGTGTATACACAACACACACACACCCCTACATTTTCCTAGTTATGACGTTAACAGGAAACAGAGTCAAATATATCTCTTTTAAATTGGATTCTGATGTCATAACTGACCTTTCCATTTAGATCCTGGATTATCCAATGTAAGCCATATCAATCCCCTTATGTGACTGTGTAGGGAGTAATCATATTTAAATAGGAATTCTGTTGAAGAGGTTAGGAATTCCTTCTTTCCTTCTACTGTGTAGTATTCCATTGTGTAAATGTACCACAATTTTTTCATCCACTCATTTACTGATGAGCACAAATATATTTTTTTTTAATTTAGGGAAAAGCTATCCTAACAACCTAATGTTAACATTTTATATTTCCATATTATCTGTTTCTGGAAACGGCACTCTACACTTTTTCTTTCCTTAAAGTGATCCGTTATGGCTCATGTAAGCATGGCTGAGTAAAACATTTATGTTTTCCTGACAGCAGCTTCTAAGCTCAGCATTCTCCCCTGGTCTTTCGCATACTCCTCCAAAGTGCAAAGGGTGCTGGCTAGGATGGCAAAACGTCAGAGACAATGAATAGTTATAACATCTTCTCTGTTGTAGGCTGGGGAAAGAGAGAGAAAAGACCTGAAATCTCAGAGTTCGTTAACTAACTCCCCTGGGCTTTTCCAAGGACTTCCTAATTCCTCCTAGATATTTCTTTTTCAGACATTGGCCCTGTTTCTCTCAGAATCCTGGAAAGTAAGAGGTTAGTACAGGACTAACGTGGAACAAAATAACAGCCTTCTTTCCACTGGAAGCCTCTTCTCTGCAAACGCCCCTCCCCAGCTGGCAGGCCTGGTCACATCTGCTTTCTGAATTCCTTGCTGACTGATTACTGGAGATCAAAGAGCCGGGTTGCAGGAGGAATATTGTTGAACAAGAACACCACCCAAAACCACGCCTTCCCCCCCAGTTCACTGCCTTGTGCCGGGGTGAGTGGGGAAACGGGGCTGAAGAAGCTCTTGTGGTGGGGTGGCCTATTCTAGTCCAGGGGCTTCAAGTGAGGGAGATTTTTCTAAAGAGCAGCGCGAACAGCCTGAGCCACAGCACTCAGGCTTGAGTGGTCTGGGTTTTTCAAAGCAAAGAAAGCACTTGTACAGTCTGTATTATCAGTTCTGTCTGTTCATTCTGTTAGGCTCCGTGCCCTCCTTCCCCAGACCAAGTCTGCATTTACAAAGTTATTCTAGGGTTTCTGAGAACTTTTCTTCTTGCCACTCAAAGTTAAGGTTCTCCTTGAAATTTACCACGTGGCTTGGCCTCGTTGCCTGTTGTAAAGAACAATACAAGCCACTGTGCCGACAGCACTCTCAACCCATCCACGTGGCCTTGTCGACTCAAATGCGAAGAAGCAGGCTCATTCAATTCTGCGAGGACACCCAAGAGGCTTCTGAAAGGACTCACCTTGAATTGTTTCTCGAGCTTTGTTTTGCCTGTGGGCCCAGGAATGAGGAGCGCATTGACATAGGCATGAATGTGACCGTCTGGCACTTCGGTCTCCTTGCTAAGTATGGCCTCAACCAGCGCATCATGAATGAAGACATACTGTTCCTGGTAAAACAAAGACGGTAAGGAATATTACTTCAGGTTTTTCTTGTGTGTATTTAGGTATAAAAGCAGTACCTTCCACTGACACACAGAAAGAGTTTTAAAAAGGGTGGAGAGAAACCAATGAAAGATTGCTTATCAGGCCTGGCAGGAAGTCAGGTGGAGGGAAGGAGGCAGTGTAGATAGAACACAGCTCTTCTTAGCCCTCATCTCTTTATTTCTGGTGGACTGACATTTGTGGGAAGGAGGCAGGAAGGTTTAGGGAGTCAGAGCAACACCTTTCTGTCCATCCTTCAACTTGAGGAGCACGTCCACACTGTGCATGAGGACTTCCAGCCATCTACACCTCGGATGGGTCTTCCCCTCTGCCCATTCCCGTCCTCCTTTTAGCCAGTCATGTAAAATTTAGCTCAATTATCTCTACAGTTTTTAAGAGTTATCTTCTTTTACCTATAGGACTCTTCTCTGGCCTTATGTGACTAGAATGTCATTTCCTTCATGGAATGAAATTTAGTTTTGTTTTAAAATCAACCATTAGTTTCTGATAACTTTCAAGTTGCACCCATAATTTTCAATTTCATTCATTTTTATATAAAGATAGTGAAAACAAGTACAAACATGTAAACTTTGTCCTGTGTCATAGATGGGTAAAATGTATGGACTTAAAAGGGATAGAATCTGAGAATAATTCCTACTTTTAAAATATGAAAATGAATCCATTCACTCACAATGTACAGAACAAAAGAGGATTTTCCTAGCAGAAATGGGTGATAATTGGTCCTCTTACCCATTTTCTAAATCTCCTTTGTCACCAGTGTTATTTTAAATATATTTTCCATTAAGTCACAAAATAGACAAAATTTAGCTGACCTATCCATGACTTGTGTCACATGTTCAATTAACTCTCTTGGGTTGAATTGTGTCCCCACAAAAGACATGTTGAAGCCCTAACCCCCTTTACCTCAGAATGTGACCTTATTTGTAAATAGAGTCATTGAAGATGTAATTAGTTAGAATGACATAGTGATTAGGGTCCTTATAAAAGGGAAATTTGGACAGACACAGAGGGAAGACAGCATTTGAAGACAGAGGTGGAAAGTAAAATGATGCTGCTCCATCACAGCAATGCATGGGCACCAGAAGCTTGAAGAGATATTAAAGGATCTTTCTCTAGAGGTTTCAGAGACAGGAGGATGTTGCTAAGACCTTGATTTTGGACTTCTCCCCCCAGAACTATGAGACAATACATATGTGTGGTTTTAAACCACTGGGTTCGTAGAACTTTATTATGGCAGACTTAACAAACTAATTCGCCTGCTAATACAAACTCTGGTTTATCCAGCTTTAGCATTTTAATGACCTTTACAACCATTAGCTAAATAATTATCCCCTTTGTCAAACCTCAGTTTGCACCAAATAATTTCTTTGTGAAGGAATCTGTTTTAGGAAGCCAAACACCTTGACCGTGCCTTCATGTTGGATTTGCTGCTACATACTGTCTAGCACAATATATGTGCCTGTTCTTCCAACTCCAGCACTAAAGAGAACACAAAGAAAGGACTATTTGAATGTGAAGCATAGAATAAATGTGAAAATAGGTTACTATTAGCTGTCTCATATATTAAAGGCCCCTCAAGCAAATTTCTTTCCTCAAGCAAATTAGCCTTATAACAATTAGCAATCCCATACCATAAGCAGTTTAGTTGTTAAGCATAATGCTTAAAATAACAAAAAGTTTCCTTTTTAACTTTTTTGCTACCTGTCAAACTGCAAAACGATCTGACTATTTCTGTTAGGGACATTTTATTTTCAATAATTACATTTATTATTCAATTTATACTATACAGTAAAAATGTTATTTATCAGAGCATAGCAAATAAACAATAATCAGAGAAAAACTGAAGCACCAGATTCACCAAATTCTGAAAAGAAAAGGTCCCTGAGTCTGTATTGCCAGGTAGACATGTTTGTAAAGCTTCCGCATTCACGGGAAAAAGAATTTGATAAGGCTTGCAGCTGAAAACATCATTTCAGTGAGATCGTGAGGTATAAAGAATAACTTCAGTCATTTCTAAAGGGCCATTATCTACTGACTCCTTCAAAGACTCTACCAAAGGGACAGAATTCAGAGACAGGGATTCTTTTCAGAGGCTCTGACAAGTAGAAAGTGCTAGAGTGGAAAATAAGCACCTGCTCAGCACAATACCCTGTTCTTTCTCCATTTGCTCAGAAACAATTCCTGACCTTCAGGGCTAGTTTTCTCGCATCTTCCTGTTTCCCTCAGCTTATCTTCAGGCTAACAGATTAAAAAACTCAAGATAGGTCTCTCAAACTTTGTCTGATGAAACTACTGAGATAGGTAATTAGAATACCTCAGATAAGCTGTATATCAAAGGAAAATACCTGCTGTACAAAAAACAGACACTGCTCTACAAAAACACTGCACATAGAAACGAATTTGATTTTTGTGGTCATGAAGCTTGGTATAGAGTCCACGTGCAGTAAACGTTAACTGCTCCCTTTATTTTAACTGGAATACATTACCTGAAAGCTCTAACATTGTTTCCTCTGTCTCTGACATATCGTTGTTTCTTATCATCGACCTAGGCTTGGGAATTAAAATACTTGATAATGAATTAATAACACATTCAATAGGATATATCAGAAAGAACTTAAAAAATGAGAAAGGGTTTTTAATTTCAGAGTATTTTAAAATAATTGAAAAGAATTTGTCAAATTCCTCACACTGTGTATGCTTTGTTTTCTCCAATACAGTGATTTTCAACCTTTTCATCTCTGGTGCATACACTAATTTACTAAAATTCTGTGGCACATCAAAAAATATATATTTTGCTGATTTGACAAAAACAGGAATAATTTTGATTTATTCACACTGGATAGCTGTTGTGTTGGCTGTTGCCATTTTTTAATTTGACAATCTAAGTGAAAAGGAGTCAGTATCCCTGACTAAATAGTCAGGAATTGCATGATTTAAGAATTCTTGCAGCACACTGGTTGAAAATTGCTGCTATAATGTAAACCTGCCATAAAAACTCTACAATAGATTATTAAGTCCTAGAAACAGGGGTTGCTTCTGAAGCCCTTTTATCCCATTCCGTTATATTATCATAAATGTTTATTTAATAACAAACCATTGTTCCGCCTACCTCACATAGTAACTTGAAACCCGATACAATAATCAAATAGGATAATAAATATAAAAATACCAGGTGCTTTGAAATATTCAGAATCAAATTCTGAGTCTGTCATACTCATCTCCTAGTGATCAATACTTATGAAAAGGGGCATGGAATGTCATTCTCCTCATGAAAATACTTCATGAAATCATTCCCCTTTTGGCAAAATCTTGGTTCCATTGCTTCCCTTGTTATTTTCAGAAGCAATTCCATGGATTAGAAACTGGTCTCTGAGTCTCACCTGCAGTGGACAACAACAGGCCCCACTGCGTAGCGCTTGGCATGGGCCGCCTTCCTGACGAAGGTCAGCACGGGCAGCGAGTACTCTGGCACTCCCATGTCAGGCCACTGCGTGTAGTGGTACTGCGTGACCACACGCCCATTGGGTCTTCCTTTCTGGGAGCCCTGAAAGAGACCAGACGGCTAGTAACAGGCATATACTCACAAACACACACGGGGCTCTTAAACAGCAACTGAGGATTCAGAGCTTGATGTTGGCAGCCCACAAGGAAGCAGAAATTTACACTCATTTGTGATGGCTCATTTCGTGTGGCAACCTGGCCAGGGTACAGTGTCCTATGGTTTGGTCAAACACCGGTTATACCAGATTTGCTCTCATGATATTTTTAGATGTGATTGACATTTAACTCAGTACACTTTCAGTAAAAGAGATTATGCTCCAAATATGCGTGGGTCTCATCCAAATAGTCAAAGGCCTTAAGAGCAGACTGAGGTTTCTAGAAGAGAATATATTTCATTACAGCACAGACTACTTTTCAGCATACAGTTCCTTTATATATACATGATAATTTATCAAGTATAATTAAAATCAATGCAAATATAATTTAGTAGGCTACTTGGGGTATAGAAATGACAAAGATAAAGATAAAATAACAAGAGTTTCTGCCTTCAAGAGGTTTTCTAGTATAGAAGGTGAAAATAGACATATACACAGAAAAGAGTGCTCAGGTTTCAAGAGAGATGAAAAGTAGTAGGGGGACATGAAGGACGAACCTGTATTGGTTTGGAATGATAATAAGCGTTTTTGCTGAGATGAACCTGAACTTGGCATCTTAGCTGGGTATCTAAAGGTGGATGCTGGGGCTGTGAACTGGGGAGAGCACTGGCAGGAGAGAAGAGTGATGGGGGTCTCAGAGAGCTGAGGAGTGGTGGCAGGATATATGCCCTGAAGATGAAGCTGATGGAGCTAAGGAAGCAGAAGGGACCTAGGAAGTTTCTGTGAATGGCTACAGCAAATGGCTCTTTCAAGGGAAGAAGCTCAAAGAGAAACTACGTCAAAGGTGGACAGGAGAAAAGTTGTCCAACAACAAACATGGATCCCGCCCTGTCAATATAGGGAATGAAAACTGGTAACTTACACACTGTATAATGTGGTAATTAAAATATGTTGAAATGAGGAGTTTGGGATTAACTTCAGTTCTACAGAAAAACTGTAATTATTTGGAGGAACTACAGAATGAAAAAGGAACGTGTTACAGGAAGGAAACTTGGTGGTTTCACAGGACAGACTCTTTGTTCTTTTCAAGGATGAAGAAGTGAGTACAGACCAAACCATGACAAGGTAAAGAGATATGCAGGGATATTAAAGCCTCTGTGGCAATAGCAGCTCACAAAGGTGCAGGGATATGCACAGAAATTATGTTTCTGGCAATGGAACAAGGGGTGCAAGGCCAGGCTCACCCAATTTTCTATTTTGGTTCTAATATATTTTGTTACTGGGATGTTATTGGGTAATTTTCCTGTTTTTCTTCATCTCCAAAGTTGGATTGTTATTACCTATCTTGCCAGGTTGTTTCAGGGGTTAAAGAAAATAATGTGTTTACAGCTCCAGGCACATAATTGTGTCCAACAAATGATCGCCTCCATCCTCTTCTTAGTTACCTGTGGGTTTTTTCTACTCAGTTGGTAGAGGGAACAGTTTAACAACTTCACCCTCCCCAAGAGCAGCTGAGTTTTTTGTGCAGCCAGGACAGTTGTTCAGTTGAATAAGGTAAACACGAAGTGGAACCTTCTACTAAAAACATAAAATAAAAATTGGTGTAGGCCCTGTAGAAAGGAAGGCAGTACCTAAGCAAATTATTTAGAAAACTGTGATAATTAAAGACAGGAGAGCTTCATTGGCTTCATTGCCTTCCAGAAAGTAGAATGGAGCCAGAATTTCAATAACCAAGCTGGTAATACAATGTTCATATGATTTCAGGGAAGCACATGGAATACAGAAAGAGGAATGTAAGTAGAAGTTTCACGGGCAATGAAGATGGATTGCAAGAGATGGAAGGGAGGGAATATAAAAGAAAATAAAAGTGAAGAGATATAAACAAGAGGTGCTATATGCAAATATTGAATGATTGTACTGTACAGCTAATAAACTAATACAATGTATGTCAGTTATACTTCCATTAAAAAAGACGGAAGAAAGATGGTAATTTCATAGGAAAAAACAGGTAAACTTGCATTAAGGAAAACAGGCTGATTGCTGCTCATTGAGAAGAAAAAGAGGGACACAGCTAAGAAAATAAAGGGAAAGAAGGAATACAACTAACCCTTTTAGGAGCCTAGGAAGAAAGGCAAGAGAGGAAGAAAAAGATGGAAGGGAAAAATAAGGTCTAAAGAAAATATTACTTGGTTAATAAATTCACATAATGGTAAGTAGATCTCAAGTGCAAATAGGACCATGGAACATAAGTAATGACAGAAACCATAAGAACCAATTTATAGTCCATGAGACCTGAAGATAGGACTGGCTTAAAATTGGAGTTTGTTTTATTTGAAAGAAACAGGTGTCATTAATGGCTGAATATACTTAAATTGGAGTGATAGCCCTGGCCGTGTGGTTCAATTAGTTGGAGTATTGTCCCGTACACCAAAGGGTTGTGGGTTTGATCCCCAGTTGGGGCCCATATGGGAGGCAACCAATTGATGTTTCTCTCACATTGATGTTTCTCTTGCTCTCTTTCTCTCTCTCTCTCTCTCTCTCTCCCTTTTTCTCTCTCTAAAATCAACAAACAATGCCCCAAGTGAGGATTAAAAAATAAATTAAAAAATAAAATAACTGGAGTGATATACGGGATATATTATCTAACACAAATCTTATTCCCTGGCACAAAAGTCCTGAAACAGCTACAATGAGTCTGCTCTCAGAAGACGTCAGCACAATGTTTGAAGGCACAGCAATGACAATGATAACAAAGTCAGGGCTGAGTTAAGGACATACTTACAGGCAATGTTATTTATATATCGGTTCTTGTGCTTATTGTCGGGGTGATTGGAGTTGTCTGCTGTAATACCTAAGTCAACAGTACAGCTCTGCACTTCCTGTAGAGAAACTGTACGTGTGACATTTTAACTCACATTCTGGGAATGCAGACTGGTATAGCCACTGTGGAAAACAGTATGGAATTTCATCAGAAAACTAAAAATGGAATTGCCTCTTGACCCAGCAATTCCACTGCTTGGATTATATCCTAAGAACCCTGAAACAGCAATTCAAAAGATCCCTTGCACCCCAATGTTCATAGCAGCACAATTTACAATACCCAAGTGCTAGAAGCAACCTTAAGTGCCCATCAGTAAATGAATGGATAAAAAAAAACTATCCTACATTTACACAATGGATGTAGTGTCCTCTTTATCATTATGAAATGCCCATCTTTGTCTCTTGTTACCTGGTTATCTGAAAATCTATTTTGTCAGATATAAGTAGAGCTACACCTGCTTTTCTGTGGATGTATTTGTTTGGAGAATGATTTTTCATTCTTTCACACTAAATCTACCTTTGCTTTGAAGCTTACATGTGTCCCTTGAACGAAGCATATGGTTGGGTTTGTTTTTTTTTTTTAATTTAATCTACTACTCTGTGCCTCTTCATTGGTGAATTCAGTCCATTTACATTTAGGGTGATTTTTTTATATGAGGAATTCTTAAAACTATTTTATCCTTTGTTTTCTGGTAGCTCTCTGCCTCCATTTGATCTTTTCCTTTATGTTTTCCTTCTTTTGTTTTCATTAAGTGGTGTTCCATATTTTCTTCCTCTGATTCCTATTTTTTTAAGCTATGTGTCTCAGTTTGGGGGTTTTTTCTATGTGATTACTATTAGCTTTAAGAAAAAGAAATTTGCATATATACAGTAGTTTATTTTGTTTTGTTTTTTTATTTTGAGTGGATCTGATCTTCATCCTTCTTTGCAAATTCAGACCTTTACCCTCTCTTTTTATGTTTTTGATGTCACAAATTACTCCTTTTTATGCTGTAAGTTTGTTGGTGATCTTACTCATTGTGTTGTGGTCTTTTTCCCCTTTGTTTTAGGCAGAATAACCTCCTTGAGTATTTCCTGCAGTTGAGATTTTCTGGTGATAATTTCCTCAGCTTCCTTAAAGGATAACTTAGCTGGATATATTATTCTTGCATGGTAATTTCTCCCCTTCAGTGCTTTGAATATTCAGTTCCACTCTTTTCTAGCTTTTAAAGTTTCAGCTGAGAAGTCCAATGATAACCTGATGGGCTTTCCTTTGTAGGTCACGTCCTTCTTTTCCCTGGCTGCTTTGAGCATTTTTCTTTTCATTAATTTTTGACAGTTTTAATACATGCCTTGAAGAGGGCCTCTTTGGATTAAGGTAACTAGGTGTTCTGTTTGCTCCATGGATTTGAGAATCTAGTTCTTTTTATAGGTTTGAGAGTTTCTCATCCACTAGTAGTTTGAATATGCCCTTCACTCCTTCTCCCTCTCTTCTTTTCCTGGTATGCCTATTATTATTATATTGTGTTTTCTGATAGTTATTGCAAAGCTCTTTCATTTTTTTATTCTCAGGTCTTTCTCTTCTTTCCTCTGTGTCATTTCTAAATTCTTATCTTTGAAATCACTAATTCTTTCCTCCATCTGGCTGGCTGTATTTTTTATGTTTAGTAGTTCATTCCAGACCTCCTTTAGTGAATGCTTCATCTCCAGCATTTCTGTTTCTTTTTTTGTTGTTTAAATCTCTTTGGTAAAGCATTTATTTTATTCATTAATTTGTGTTCTGAGTGCATAAATTGCCTGTCTGTATTTTCTCATATCTCACTGAGTATTTTCAGGACTACAATCTTGAATTCTCTATCATTTATATCATATGTTTTCCTGTATTCCAGTTTGCTTTCTGGAGAGTTTTAATTTTCTATCTGAGCTGCCTCACTACCTTGGTTATTTATTATATTTGATGGGCTCTTTCTCTGCCTAGGCATTCTATACTGTCACTTCACTAGTATATTTCTATGAAGCAGTCTTCCTACTTTTTTTCAGCAGGTGGCTCTGAATCATGAGATTTTTTTTTTAGCTGTGTGAAATCCAAAAGCTGACCTCTGCAGCTGCCCTCAGCACAGCTGTATAGCCACAGTGCTTGGGGGTGGAGTTTGTTTTGCCCTCTTGGTCATGGTAACCTCAGACCTCCACTTGTCCCCACCTCCCACACCCCATCTGGGGATCAGTCACAGAGAGAAATAGCAGTTCTGCAGTAATAGTTCTCATGTTTGTAGATAACGTGCTCTGAAACTGACACCAAAGGTGATGGGAGACTAGTTTTGGAGTTTGAGGAGCATCAAGGCTCGGTGGCTTTGTTTCTTTGCTTGGAACACTGACTGCCCAACAGAGGACAGTTGTGGCAGAATCCCTGGGCTGTGTCCTTGCCCAGGCCTCCCAGCTGGCTTAGCTGTAGTTTGTACCACTCACTTCTTCAGGTGTGCCCACCGAGACACTCTGGATCTCCTGTCTGAAGAAAACGCCCACTACAGCCAGCTTCCTTTCCCTTGGAGCCAAGCCTGCTGCAATACCTGGGTTGCAGGGCTGTGTCCATGGCTTGTCTGAGCTTTCCTCCCTTCTTGCCTGCCCTGTTTGCTCCTATTTGCCCACCTTTGGATGTTTTAATGGGTGGATCGCTCAGGCATGCCTACGTTGAGCAGTGAGTTTTTTGTTGAATTGTAACTGATCAACTTGTTTAAATTTCAGGAGAGAGACAAAGGGGATTTCTTAAGCAACCCTTCCACTGAAATCACTCTGCTTTTTTTGGTTTTAGAGAGAAAAAAACATCAATTTGTTTTCCCATTCACTTATGCATTCATTGGTTGCTTCTTGTATGTGCCCTGACTGGAATCAGTCCTGCAACCTTGGTGCATTTGGATGACACTAACAGTTGAACTATTTGTCCAGGGCCTGTAAATTTAACTTTTATGGAAAATAAAAATACATTTGTTTTGAAAGATGTTTTCATGAAAATAACACCTTGCCCAACATTGTTTAAATGGTTTATCCAAGGCATTGCAAAATTCAATACAAATATTGCCATCAAATTGCATTTGCCTGTAGAGCATTGTGCTGGCACATAGTGAATTGTGGTCTTGGATCCCCTGGGGGTGACAGAAATACAAGAGCTTAATGGGATTGGAGAGGGTATGGAACTAGGATTCCCAAACTGCATTGAACCACACAGGGATCTCACAAAATTTTACATTTTTGAGGCCAACACTCTATTATGTACTGACACTACACAACTAATACTATTAAATTATTTGAATATAATTACTCAATAAACAGAAGCATTATGTATTTCTTTGGGCTCAGTGGAGCTACAAAAATGCCACTGAAAAACCATGTACCAAGAAATGCTGGGAAAACCAAACTGGGAGTTAGAAGCAGGCAGATTTGCCAGACAGGGACAAGCTAAACTGGTTTGGAAGCCAAGTGAACAGATAAAGACCAGAAGATCATAAATACTAGGATGGAACAAGGTAAGAAGTCCTATATTAAAAGCAGTTGTCAGGATCCCCAAGCCATGTGGATCCTAAGTTCAGACAACAGGGAATCATAGTTAACTGGCCTATCTTGATACTGGAAACAGTCCCTTGCTTCATCCAGGAGTGTTTCATAACACTGCCTGCTGAGGAGGGCAGGAATCCCCAAAAAAGCCCAACTCAAGGTCTACAGCCCAGGGAGTTTTATTTTTTTAACTAATTTTTTTTAATTTTTATTTTATTTTTAGAGAGAGGGGAGGAGAGGGAGAAACAGAGGAAGAGAAACATCTGTTAAGAGAGAAACATCAATTGGTTGCCTCTTATAAACTCTCCGATCAGGAACCAAATCTGCAACCTAGGCATGTACCCTGCCTGGGAATTGAACGGGTGAACTTTCACTTTTCAGGATAATGCCCAACCAATGAACAACGCTGGTCAGGACAAAAGTTTCTTTTAAATCTATGGTTCTCAGGATATGCTTCCCAGACCAGCAGCATAAGAAAAAGCTGGGAACTTCTTAAAAATGCAAATCCTAATCCCCACCCCAGACCTACCATAGCAGAAGGTTGGGATTGCTGAGGTTAGATTGCTGAGGTTGGGATTCAGCAATCTAACGCGTGTTCAAGTGCGAGAACTGCTGCTCTTTAGCAACTATTCAGGGATCCTCCAGTTTCCTCAAAAAATATATCAGGAAATTTTTACTAAATCCTTAAAATAAAACCAAAATTAATTATTCCTTTCTTTTTGAAACTTACTTTTAAAGCAAAAACTATGAAGAGATTTGAAATAGGAAAACAAAAAGAGTGTTACAAGTCACAATGGACAGGCCCCACCACAACGATCCAACACAAAAAGTCAGTCGTCCCAAGGAGGAGAAGCCCACTCTTAAAAAGGTACACTGCTCTTGTTACCATTTTCTCGATGTTAACTAATTAGGTTCTTTTCAAAGTTTTCCTACTGCACTATGACAAACATTTCTTTTTTACTATGTGTAGGATTATTCCTTAGTACTGATTTCTGTGTCATTCGGCAAGCAGATTTTTTGAACATTTTTATGCCTTAATACTCTTTCACTTTCCACTTAACACTCCCACAGGCAATGTATTAGGGTCCTATTGTTCCATTCATGGGTTCAGGCCTCTTCTGAAATCTCCTCCTCAGAGCAGCGTTCCCTGATCAGCCTGTCTGAAACAGCAACGCCTCCTCCCAAGGAAGATACTCAAACTCTTGAGCACTGGTCATCACAAGAGACATGGATTTTCTCCCTGTCCTGTCTCTACCCGCTGAGTGTCGGCCCACTTTTCTGTACCCTCTTTGTCTCCAGTACCTCCTCATCTCCTTATCTAGCTTTAATTTTCTCAGTAGCAGATTTTGTTTACTGACATATTTTATATCAGTTCATTGTCTGTCTCCTCTATTAGTATGTAAGCTCCATGAGAAGATGAACTTTTCCTTTCTTTTTTTAAAATTCGTGTTCCCACATATAGAATAGTACCTGGCACATTAAAAGTACTCAATACATTAGATGAATGAATGAAGAATGAATAAATGGGTTGATTTTTACCTAGAGCTAAAATAATCTATTTAATAGTCCTGGGAAACCTGAAATTCTATAAGTAATGTTTCCCAATTTTGACAAAATACATCTATTCTTAATTTTTTTCTGTAGCAACTTTGTAAATTAGCCCAATTGGAAAAGGTATGCTATACAAACTTTATCTCCAATTTTAAGTCATCTAAAACAGTTTTGTAACCTCATGAAAGTATTAAGGATGAACATAAACCATCTATTTAGTTAAATGCACCAGAACCATAAATTCTATCATTGTTCTAGTATTATACTCCCTGAGAATTTATGGCAGTGCGTGCTTCAAATAAATGAATACATATAATACATATATATTCTACTTAATATTACATCATAAAAGTCTTACTTACTTTTCATATTTCTGATTTGAAACCCCTTAATTTCTTAGCATTTAAAATGACCTAGACCATTTATCTAATACACAACACTTGGAAAATGAGATCTACTATAAGCAAGCACACTTTTAAATATTTTCTTACAACTGAATTCCACTCAAAAGTAGCACATAGAATTAGAAATACATCTGGCCAAGATGGAGGTGTAAGTAGGTATGCTTTGATTTCTCACACAACCAAAAGAAGGACAACAACAAAATAAAAAAAATAAAATAAAAACCAGAACTGCCAAAAAATTGAGCTGTATGGAAGTCTGACAACCAAAGAGTTAAAGAACAAACATTCATCCAGACCAATAGGAGGGGTGAAGACAAACAGCCAGAGTGCAGAGGAAACACAGCAAGGTGGCAGACTGGGCAGGCAAGGAGGTGGCTGGTAGACCAGGTAGTCCCACATTCATGTGCAGATAATCCAGGTGGAACAACTGGGGAGCAAGATGGACCACACGGCTCAGGGTTCCAGCACAAGAAACTAAAGCCCCAAAACCTCTGACTGTAAAAACTTGTCGGGGTTATGGTGGTGAGAGAAAAATTCCAGCCTCACAGGAGACTTTGTTAGAGAGACTTACGTGGTCCTAGATGCACACAAACCCACCCATCTGGGAATAAGTACCAGAAGGGCTCAATTTGCTAGTGGGCAGTGGGGCAAGTGACTGAAAGCAGGGTGAGAACCAGGTAAGTGGCATTGTTCCCTCTCGGACCCCTCTCACACATTCAACCCCACAACACAGCAACATGGGATGCCCCACCCTGGCAAATACCTAACACTCCACCCGTTAAAACACAACAGCTGTGCTGAGACAAAGAAATATGGTCCAAATGAAAGAACAGATCAAAGCTCCAGAAAAAGATCTAAGTGACAAGGAGATAGACAACCTATCAGATACAGAGTTCAAAACACTGGTAATCAGCATGCTCACAGAAATGGAGGAGTACGGATGCACAATAGAGGATGGAGAGAAATCTATGGAAAGTGAAATAAAGAAAAATATATGGGGAACCAACAGTGATGGAAAGGAAACCGGGATTCAAATCAATGAATTGGAGCAGAAGGAAGAAATAAACATTCAAGCAGAACACAACGAAGATTCAAGAATTCAAAAAAATGAGGAGAGGTTTAGGAACCTCTGGGAAAACTTTAAACATTTCAACATCTTAATCATAGGGGCGTCAGAAGGAGAAGAGGAAGAGTAAGAAAGCCCTGGGCAGGAACAAGTGTTTCCCCAGGGTGATCAGTCCTAAGAAAGAAGACATAAAACCCTGTGAAACCTGCTTTGCTAAAAATGACCTCAGTTTTCTGATAAGAGTCCAAGCATGAAATGAGTTTGTTTCCCAAAGTTTTATAGCCCTTTAGCTAACTGATCCTGACTCAAAATAAGCCCTCATACTTCTTTGTATATTATCTATTATTTAATCTTTACTGCCTGACAATGATTGCTGAACTTTACCCGTATTCCTGTGCAAATTGAACCCAATAAAAGCCCATTGAAGAAAAGGCTCCTGGCCCTTCTCCTTTGAGAGATTGGCCACCTTTCCTCCCCAAGCAGATCATGTCTTGGTAGACTTATTCTCATCCATGGCAGACAGTGGGGCTCTGAGGGCAGAGTCCCCCTACATGGGGGGGAGGGGGGGTAGGGTTAAGAATAGCAAAGGAAATCAAGAAGCCACAGAACTTATATGTATGGTCCATGCACATGAACTAAGAGACAGAAGGAATGCTGGTAGGAGAGGGAGAACAGGGTGGAGGGGGATAAAGGAGAGAAAAAATTGGAAACTGTAATAGTGTAATAAATAAAATATACTTTAAAAAATACTAAGCATTTCTTGAATTAAAATTAACTTTTTAGAGAAAGTGGAAAAATCTACACATTTGTCAAAATTGACTTTTGTTGTTATAAAATAACAAAACTTACTTTTGTTATTATAAAGTTATAAATGACTGAAAATTATCCACTTACTTGCTAATTGCAAGTTCTGGTACAAAGTCCTACAGTGGCTGTCTTGAGAAACACTAGTGTACCCTATAAACCCTTAAATCTGCGTTGAGTGTAAAACACCTGGGAGATACCCAGTGTCCCAAGGTAACTGCATAGATAATCTGAAGCTCAGGTGAGAATGCTTGGGGTTCATTAGAGATATAGACAATGACTAAAGCCATTGGCCGGGATGCATGCACCCAGTGAGAACACATACAGAGAAAGAAAACAGAGGCCAAGAAAGAACCCTGGAGACTGTTGTCATTTAACATAAGAGCATATAAACAAGAGGGGGAGGCAGACCACCATCTTCATTAAGCACCTTACATTTTGAACCATTTGCACAATTTCAGCTACTGTTAGATCTCAAATTTCATAGGCCAGAACCTAAATAGAACCACACTCTGTTCCAGACATACTATTTAAGTTTTTAAACACTATTACAGTACTTTAACAATCCATGATGCTGCAAGCTGCTCTGCCCTCGTCTCTTCTTGGTCTTCTCTGTGTTTTACAGCACTTATTGCAGTATCTCTTCTCTACCAAACTCCCTTGATTTCTGCTTCCTCTTAAGCATTTTTTTAAACTTAAGAACAAATCTCCTTTATCCATAGTTTGTCGATAAAGCAAGCGTGTATTTTCTTCATTGGAGTCATCGGGTTTCTGATCAGGTGCAGGGGCTTGTTTCCCCAGCTTCACCAAGAACCTGGCTCGAAGACATGAGCCCAGGACATTGAAGCCAAGGGCTGGGCTCCTGCGTTAGTTGTGCCTGGCAACAGCCCGCAGTCATCTTCACTGAAGGAAAGATGAGAGGAGCACTATCCGTGCAGCTTCTTCAGGCTCTCAGGCTGAGGGTGAGATTTATGAATTAACTCCAGGGTTTATGAATTTTTATCCAGTGATGCGGTACACATTGCCATAAACACAACAGTGGAAGACACTAGAAACCTTGTTTTCCTCGGCAACAACCTAAACTGGAGAAACAGAATCTTTAAATTTCCAAGTTAGTGCTCTTAACCTTGTGTTCTGTAATTCTTGCTAATTAACAAATATTAAGAATGAGTGTTAGTACAAAAAGAAAATTGGAAATAGGAAGTTATAAAATAGCTGTCAGTGACTAACAAGTATTGCTCCCAAACAGGCAGTTTTCTCTCACTGGATCCTTTTCAGTGAAATTTGGGTGTGGTAAATGTCCTTCCAACGTAAACAATCAGCAAAGGTCAATCATTGTAAAGAAAGTTATCTATATACATAAGGATAAGATTAGCTACTTTGCATCACTGTGAAATTTGTGCACTGCATTTAAGAGAAAGTTAATCATATCACAGACATTGAATATTTATTATGATATATTTAATATGATTAATATTTATAATGCCAATTTTTCAATACAGTGGTAAAGTATGTTTGTTTTCTGGAAAAAAAATTATATTTGGTAGTTATTTGGCAGATAGGAGTGTCTTGAAAAAATAGTGCCTTTCTCTAATTCTCAAAAAGGCATTGTATGGGTTTGTGGTGGCCCCAATAACCCATGTAAAAGAAGTTTTATAAATCATAGTGCTTCCTAAATTTCTCAAGTATTTTGGGTCTCCAAAAAATGATCAAATTTCAGTATTAACTCTTGTCACCTTAGGAAAGTCATTTAACTTTCTAAGACACATTTTCTCTTTGTGATATCAGAGTCATGGTCAAATCATTATTTTGGCCCTTTCTACTCTACTACCACTTCAAGATTCTTCTTGTGGAGCAGATCATATATGGCCTGTTTGAGCAGTATGGATGTTTGAGGAGTTCTCCAAACACATGCAAAATATTTTTGAAAAATCTGAATGCTAAAATCTTATTAACTTTAACATAAGCTTCAGGAAAAAATGTTATGGCTGAAGAGAGAACACTGATGTTTTCAAACATTAACTACACATAAAGCTTTTCTCTATATTATCTCATTAACCTTTAAAATCATCCTGTTACTTATCCCAATTTTATGTAGAAGAAAACAGTTTGTATGTTGCATAACCAATCACACTGCTTCTCAGAGGCCAAGGTCTACCATCTCAAGAGTCTAGAGCAGAGAAAACTGGGAAATAGAAAGTTGATATTATCTGAAAGAGGCCAAAAGAGGTGCAAAGATCTGGAAGATGTGGATATTCAGTCTACCAAAATGGTTAGACCGGGGTTTACAAATTATGACTCAAGAAACAAGTCTGCCCAGCACCCATTTTTATAAAGTTTTAAGGGAACACAGTCATGTTCACTCATTTATGTACCATCATTGGCTGCTTTCAGACTACAAAGGAGAAATAAGTGGTTATGATACCCTTTGGCCTGAAAAGCTTAAAATATTTACTATGTAAGTTTTCTGACCCCTGATAGAGTTCTATGCTTATAACCATAACCTACCCATTCATCTCCAGATTCTACCAACACCATCCTTATTATTGAAACTTCTGCTGGAAAACTTGTTACTGACAGCCAATGTAGTGTTTGATTATATCTGTCTTTACTCAAGTTTACTGACATTTCCTTGTCTAGCACTGACTATAAACCAGCTCTTAAATCACCATGATCATAAAGCTAAAACCAGTCAATCATATCAAGTTCTCAACAGGTTCCCACTTCCACCCAAGATGCTAGTTTCTTAGTTCCCATTCCATCAGGTCACTCTTCAAGATTGAAGTTAGAATCAAGTTGTATTTCCAAATTGATTATGTAAAACACAATGCTGTGGTAAATAACTGCTATAAAAGAAATGCCTTCACTTATTAATAGATTAACAATCCTATATATTATATGTGACAGGTAGGACAAGACCTTAATCAACTTTGATCCTTTTCAAAGAGCATAGATGTTTTTTCAACTGCCATGTACTCAACATATACTACCAGCTTATTTCAAGAGTAGAATGTTTTGCCAACACCCCTTTATGAAAATTACTCTCAGCAAAGTGGTAATAGAGGGAACACATCTCAACATACTAAAGGCCATATATGACCAACCCGAAGCCAGCATCATACTCAATAGACAAAAAACTGAAAGTGTTTCACTTAAATCAGGAACAAGACAGGGATTTTCGCTTTCACCACTCTTATTAAATATAGCACTGGAAGTCCTAGCCACAGTGATCAGACAAGAAGAAGAAATAAAAGGCATCCAAATTGGAAAGGAGGAAGTAAAATGTTATTACTTGCAGATTACATGATACCGTACATAGAAAACCCTAAAACAAAAAACTACTAGAAATGATCATTGGATTCAGTAAAGTAGCAGAATACAAAATTAATATTCAGAAATTGGTGGCACTTTTATACATAAATAATGAACTATCATAAAGAAAAATTAAGAAAACAATCTCATTAACTATTGCAAAATTAAATAAAGTACCTAGGAGTAAATATAATCAAGAAGTCAAAGACCCCCCTGGCTGGTGTGGCTCAGTGGGTTGAGCTCTGGCCTGTGAACTAAAGGGTCATAGGTTTGATTCCCAGTCAGGGCACATAACTGAGTTGTGGGCCAGGTCCCCAGTACAGGGCACACAAGAGGCATCCACACTGATATTTCTCTCCCTTCCTTTCTCCCTCCCTTCCCTTCTCTCTAAAAATAAATAATTTTTTTAAATAAAAAAAGACCTATACTCCAAAAATCATAGGCTACTGAAGAAAGAAATGAGGGATAAATAAGTGGAAGCATATACCATGTTCATGGAGAAGAAGAATTAACATCATTAAAATGTTCATACTGCCCAAAGCAATCTACAGATTCTAAGCAATTCCTATTAAAATACCAATGGCACACCTCACAGAACTAAAACAAATATTCTAAAAATATATATAAAACCACAAAAAACCCTGAATAGCCTCAGCAATCTTGAAAGAATAGAACAAAGATGGAGTTATCACACTAACTGATATCAAACTATACTACAATGCCACAGTAATCAAAATAGTATGGTACTGGCATAAGAATAGGCACATAAATCAATGGAATAGAGAGCCCAGAAATAAAGCCACATCTTTATGGTCACTTAATATTTGATAAGGAAGCCAAGAACATAAAGTGGGGTTAAAACAGTCTATCTAATAAATGGTATTGGGAAAATTGGACAGATGCATACAAAAAAAAAAAAATGAAACTAGACCACCTCCTTACACCATACACAAGAATAAACTCAAAATGGATTAAAGACTTAAATGTAAGTCACAAAACCATAAAAATCCTAGAAGAAAACATAGGCAGTAAAATCTCAGACATTTCTCCTAGCAATATTTTGTGGTATGTCTTTTCAGGCAAGGGAAACAAAAGAGAAAAATAAACAAATGGGACTTAATCAAACTAAAACGTTTTTGCACAACAAAAGAAACTAAAAATGAAAAGATAACCAACTGAACGGGAGGACATATTTGCCTGTGATATATCTGAGAAGGAGTTAATTTCCAAAATATATGAAGAACTTAGAGAGGAGTTCCAGCCAAGATGGAAGTGTATGTAGAAATCCTTCCCTTCCTTGCACAACCAAAAGGAGGATAAAAACCAATCTAAAATTAATAAACAATCAAAAGCACTAGAGAATCAAACTGCATGGAACTCCAACAACCAGAGAATTAACGAAAAAATCAATCGGAACAACCAGACAAGTAAGGCAGACCACGCAGGCCAACTCAGAAAAACTGCCTCCAGGCATCTGAGGGGTGGGGCTGACTGCCCAGCTCAGCAGAGCTTTAAAGGAGGGACTGACTTAAAGGTAAAACTGAGACTCAGAGCTGATTGTAGGCTAAGGCTGGGGTTGCCACAATGGGAGATTATTTCCAGTCTGACACAAGAGTCTATTGGAAAGTACACTAGAGCCCAGCTGGCAAGCTGCATTGTTCCCTTTCTGGCCCCTCCCCCACAGGCAGTGCAGCAAAGAGGGTGGCCCTGCCCAGATGAATACCTAAGGCCCCACCCCTTACAACTTATGAGGTGCGCCAAGACAAAGAAATATGACCCAAATGAAAGGACAGAGCAAAACCTCAGTACTAAGCAATGAGGAGATTGCCAACCTATCTGATGGAGAATTTAAAGCCTTGGTAATCAAAATGCTCACAGAACTGATTGAGCTTGGTCAAAAAATGAAAGAACAAATGAAAGATACCCAAAATGAAATAAAGCAAAATATTCAGGGAACCAACAGTGACAAGAAGGAAACCAGGATTAAAAGCAATGATTTGGAACAAAAGGAAGAAATAAACATCCAACTGGATCACAACAAAGAAACAAGAATCCAAAAAAATGAGATGCTGAGGATTCTCTGGGACAATCTGAAACATTCCAATATCCGAATTATAGGGGTGCCAGAAGGAGAAGAATGACAGCAAGAAATTGAAAACTTATTTGAACAAATAATGAAGGAAAACTTTCCCAATCTGGTGAAGGAAATAGACTTCCAGGAAGTCCAGGAAGCCCAGAGAGTCCCAAAGAAGTTGGACCCAAAGAGGAACACACCAAGGCACTTCATTAAGTTACCCAAGATTAAAGACAAAGAGAAAATCCTAAAAGCAACAAGAGAAAAGGAGACAGTTACCTACAAAGGAGTTCCCATAAGACTATCAGCTGATTTCTCAAAAGAAACCTTACAGGCAAGAAGGGGCTGGAAAGAAGTATTCCAAGTCATGAAAGGCAAGGACCTACATCCAAGATTACTCTATTCAGCAAAGCTTTCATTTAGAATGTAAGGGCAGATAAAGTGCTTCCCAGATAAGGTCAAGTTAAAGGAGTTCATCATTGCCAAGCCCTTATTAAATGAAACATTAAAAGGACTCATCTAAGAAAAAGATCAAAAATATGAACAATAAAATGACAACTGACAACTATTAACAAATGAACCTAAAAGAAGAGAAAAACAACAAAAACTAAGCAAACAACTAGAACAGGAACAGAATCAGAGAATGGACATCACACAGAGGGAGTTCAGTAGGAAGGGGGAAGGGTGGAATGGGGGGAAAAGGTACAGGGAAGAAGAAGCATGGTTAGTAGGCATAAAATAGACAGGGAAAGATAAAAAATGGTATAGGAAACAGAGGACTCAAAGAACTTATATGTACAACCCATGGACATGAACTAGGGGGTGGGGGAATGCTGGAGAGTTGGGGGGACAGGGTGGAGGGGGGATAAAGGGGGGAAAATTGAGAAAACTGTAATAGCATAATCAATAAAAAAATAGTTCAACAACAACAAAAAAGAACTTACATAACTCAACAGCAAGAAGACAATTCAATTTAAAAATGGGCAAAGGGCCCAAATAGACACTTCTCCAAGGAGGGCATCAGATGGAGAGTAGACATATGAAAAGATGCTCAGCATCACTAATTATCAGAGAGAGGTGAATTAAAACCACAATGAGATATCACCTCACAATGATCCGAATAGCTATTATCAATAAATCAACAAATAATAAGTGCTGGCAGAGATGTGGAGAAAAGGGAACCCTTGGGCACTGCTGGTGGGAATAAAGATTGGTGCATCCACTGTGGAAAATAGTATGGAGTTTCCTCAAAAAAATAGAACTGCCTTATGACCCAACGATTCCACTTCTGAGAATATATCCAAAGAAAACTGAAACACTAATTCAAAGGAATATATGCACCCCTGTGTTCACTGCAGTGTTATCTACAAACGCCAAGACTTGGAAACTGTCCAAGTGCCCATCAGTTGATGAGTGAATAAAAAAAATGCTGTGGTACATTTACACAGTGCGATACTACTCAGCCATAAAAAAGAAGAAAATCTTGTGCGACAGCATGGATGGACCTGGAGAGTATTATGCTAAGTGAATTAAGCCAGTGAGAGAAAGACAAATAATTGGTTATTTCACTTATATGTGGAATCTAGAGAACCAAATATTCTAACAAACAAAATCAAAACAGAAGCATGGAAACATAGAACAGACCGACAGCTGCCAGAGAGGACAGGAGTTGAGTGGCTGGGTGAAAAAGTTGAAGGGATTAAGCAAAAAAAAATAATAACAACAACATATAGACACAGACAACAGTATGGTAACTGCCACAGGAATAAGAGGTGAGGGGAAGTGGAAGAGAGCATAGGAGGGATAAATGCAGGCTGGAAGAGACTTTACTTTGGGCGGTGAGTGCAGGATTCTGTATACAGATCATGTGTTATTGACTTGTAACTTAAAACCTCTACAATTTTATTAACCAAGATCACTCCAACAAATTCAGTAAGAAAAAATAATTAGTCTCATATACCAGGGTATGAGCACAGCCCATGAAAGGCAAACAGGCATTTAGTCTGTATACATAACATTTTTACTGATGGGATATGACAAAAGTGGTTTGCGAAGTTCCATGCTGGAGATTTCTCCCTAGACAATGCTCCACAGTTGGGTAGTTGAAGTTGATAGTGATTAAACTGAGACACTAAGTGAGAACAATCACTGTAATACCACACAGGAGATGGCCGACATACTCAAAATATCCAAATCAATAATGTTATTGGTGAAAATGAAAAGAAAATTATAATTAATTATATATATTTTTCCAAGGAGCCAAAAACTTTTATTTGTAATTGATTCTCTTTTGTAACAACTTGAGATTTAATTCACATCCCATACAATTCCCACATTCAAAGTATACAACTCAGTGATTTTTTTTATATATTCAGAGATGCCACCATTATCACAATCAATTGCACACTATTTCCATCACCCCAAAAAGGAGCCTGAACCCACTCCAACTCACCCCACAAACCCACAGCCTTAAACCACTGTTAATATAGTTTCTCTACATAGATTTTGACTATTCTGGACATTTTATGTAAAGGAAATATGTATATGGCCTTTTCTGTCTGGCTTCTTTCCCTTAGCATAATGTTTTCAAGGTTCATCCATGTTGTAGCCTATATTATTCATTATATTTTTATTGCCAAATAATATTCCACTGTATGTGTGTGCCATATTTTGCTTATGGATTTATTAGTTGACCAACATTTGGATTGTTTTCATTTTTGGCTAGTATGAATATGCTATAAACATCTGTCTATAACTTTTTACATAAACATATGTTTTCATTTCTCTTGGGCATATACCTAAACAGTGGCTGGGTCGATATGGCAACTATGTTTAGCCTTTTTGCTAAACTGTTTTCCCAAACTGTTTTCTTTTGTTGCTTGTGCTTTTGTTGTCATTTAGTTAAGAAACCGTTGCCATAAAACCAAGGTCATAAAGTTTTACACCTCTAATTTTTTCCTAAAAGTTTATAGTGTTTGCTCTTATATTTAAGCCTTTGGTCCACTTTAACTTTCACATGTGCTATGAGGTAAGGGCCCACTTCAGTCCTCCACATGTGAATATTCAGTTGTCCCAGCACCCGTTGATGAAAAGACTATTTCATCTAGCAAATTGTATTAGCACCTTTTTTGTAAATCAGTTGACTATAAATGTGAGGGTTATTTCTGGACTGTCAGTCTAGTCCTATGAGTTTGGAAGTATTCCTTCCTCTCTAAGTTTTTGGAATAATTTGAGAAATATAGGTGTTAACTCTTAGATTGTTCACAGAATTTGCCTGGAAAGCCATATGATCCTGGACTCTGTCTTTGGGAAATTTTAAAATGACTGATTCAATTTTATTACTTGAAATCAAGTCTATTCAGATTTTCTGTTTCTTCATTATTCAGTCTTGGGTATATGGTCCTAAATATTTATCCATTTCCTCTAGGTTTTTCAATTTCTTGGCATATAATTGTAGTAGTCTCTTATGATCCTTTGTAGTTCTGTGGTGTTGAGGAAATATTTCCCATCTAAAAAGATGAAATTTTACCTGCTGAGTATAGGAAAATATATTCTTGTAGGAAAACAGTTGCACAATAAATTAACAAATAGCACAATCATTATCACTCTTATATACACATGAAAAAACACATTATAGAATTATTAAAGTTCTCTGGTAATTACTGGCATATCCTGTTCCAAATATTTTCATATGAAACCAGATTTATCTTTCAAAACACCATTGTAGTGACTTAATCAAAACATATGTTTTATACTTTAAAATAGCACTGTAGCAAATATGTTTGTGGCACAAATGTTCAAAACTATGTTGTATAGGAAGATAAAAATAAAATATAATTCTTAATTAAGACTTGACTGTGCTCTGTGTTGTATAGATAATGCCTTCTGCTTTAATTCGCTCCAGTATTGGTCCATAGATCTGCTTTGAAAAAGGTCCAATCAGGCCTTTAGCTTGAATTTCACCTGAAAGAAAATAAATTTTAGTTGCCATTTTACAGGTGGTATTAAAAGTTAATTTCTACAGCAAGTTTCCATATAGCATTAAACTCAGAGTCAATAATCCATTGTTGGAGACCTAACCATTTTTAAACTACCTGTTTAATGTCCTTTGCTAAGTTATTACTTAATCAATACTCTGTAAAAAATAGGGAGTTAATTTTATATTGCAAAACAATCTGGCCTTAGAGACAGGGTCACAATTTTTATACTTAACTGCATTAACTCCTGTTAAGATAATTAGATAATAAAGTAATATTAAGAAAGTATATATCAAAGTATATCAAACTGGTCTGCTTTTTTTGCTGATGTCATTTCATTTAAAAGCATAACACCAACAGAATGAATTAAAACCCATCTGGTTTTGGGGGCACATGTATCTGCTAGGATCGCTGAAACGGTAGGTCCAGACACGTTCCTTAAACGCCATTGTCACTTCACCACTCTGGTTCCTCAGTAACCAAGTACGTGGTTTAATTTGATATTAGCTGATATGCAGATACGCTTTCTCATTATTTGACATTAATATCCTTTGATGTTTTCTACTTTCCTCACACTTTCACAAGAGCCAAATGAGGTATTATACTCAGAGGTAATGCTTGTTTGAACATACATGTAATTGTAAAGGAAGAGTGGAGAGTTAAAATTTGAATTCATTTTGTTCAAAATATTTATCAATTACTAATAATATACTGAGATATAAAGATTGATAAAACATGGTCTCAAAAAAAAGAATGTGTTCCAGGCAAAAATAAAGTAAAACATGGTCTCCTTTTATGCAGATCTGGAAGTGAATACCCTCTGCTATTTCAGTGCTTCCACCCCCAGAATATGAATAAACAAGGAAAGAAAGGAAGTTCACGTCTATGTGGCAGGAGCTTTACGTATTATTTCACTTCAGTGTCACAACAACCCTACAAATTAGAGATGACAATCCCACTCTAAAGGTGAGGGAAGTCTGGCTCAGAGATGCTGAGTAGCTTGTACCTCATCACTCAGCCATCTTGTGACTGAGCTGGGACGCAGAGTAGGTCTAACTCTGAAGCCCATGACTTTTATTCACCACAGAGTGATCTCCTTGTCATTTAGCATCTGAATCTTCTGAGATGGCTCATGTTTATTTATTTGTTTTTCTCTTTTATTAAATTTACTGGAATAGCATTGGTTGATAAAATTATATAGGTTTCAGGTATAAGATTCTATAATACATCATCTGTATATTGTATTGTGCATTCAAGTCTCTTTCTATCACCATTTATTCTCCCATACCCTCTTCTACCTCCCCCAACTCCTAAAGAGATGACTCACTTTTAGTGAATGCCGGTGTTATACTCAAGAATAGTTATTTGATGTCCAGGAACCCAATGACTTGGAGATGATAAGAAGACAAAGGAACTTACCATCAAGCAACATTCTGGCTGCCATAGCAGTGGGTAACCCCACAGTTTTAGCCATGGCTGAAAAGCCATTCACATCTCCATAAACCACAAGATCAATAGTTTTATTCTCTAAATGTCCAGAAGGATGTCTGATTCCAAAGCTGTCTCTCATCACAATCATATCTTTCTCTCCAGGACCTTAAAAAAAATAAACAGATGTTTTAAAATGTCATCATCATTACAACTTCAACATCCTATTTCATCTCCTGCTGTTGCCTTTCTGCTTTCACAAGTTTCCCTCCCATTGTATATGGCCCTTTAGGCAATGATCTATACTGCTTTTAGCTCAAACACCAACTGAAAAACTCAAGGAATTGTAACTCAAATCATGTTCTTCTATCCAAGTTGCTATCACGACAGCCTGGCCACAGACACGTGGCACTGCTGTAGAGGCCATCCACTTTTCTCTCAAAAATGCTCCTTCAGCTTTTCCTAATAAGCAAAAAAGTAAGAGTAAAACTAATGATTTTCTCCTTTCCTATGTTGCCCAAGTTCATTCTTACTTGATAGTTCTTTCATTCTCCCCTCTGAAAACATAACCCAGTGTTCTTTCCCTCATATTGTACATCCCCACTTCTACTGCTTAGCTCCGGCCCTCCAATCTAATTTGCCAGTTGTACTAACAATATCTCATGTTTTTTCTTCTGGGACATTTTGTTAATAGCCCATGGCCTACCATAGGAGAGTTTCATGGCCAAATGCTTGGAAAGGGCATCCACCACAGACTCTGCCCGAGGGACTTGTTCATCCCCAAGTAATCCCAACCTGAGAAGCACAAGAGGTGGCTGCATTAGTTCAAGTCCTGTACATGTTCTCACTTGGGAAGCAAAAAGGAGCACTCCTTGGATTTACTCTTCAAGGGTAGAATAACAACATGACAGTTCAAGTTATAGGACCCTTCTTAACTGTAAAATAACAATAGCAATAGTAATATTTTAACCTGTAGAATTATCCCCAGACTCTCTGAGAAAGTACTCTCTGGAGCAAAACTAATACATTGGAAATCCATAGTGTTCCAATGAGATTAACCAACAGGTTAGTTCTCCCACATTAAGGGTACCAGCAAAATGTGTCAGTCATGTGAATGAGTATTTTAAAATAGTTGGGAAAAGACTGGGTGAATGTCCTACAGGAGAAAAAAAAAAACACCTTTCTTGGGAATTGAGTAGTAAAGCGTCTCAAGTATTTCCCAAGTTGTAATTGCCACTGAATTTCTCTATTTCATCCCCACATGAACATGGTATATGGTAATCTCTCCATAACAACAGAGCAGCAAATTAATAAAAGACAACGTAAAATGTCTACTTCTACTTTGACCTTTCTTTGATGAAAAAGGACTAAATAATCATTGATACAATATTTTGCTCTAAATTGATGGGTGGATGCCTACCGTTCAGCAGCCTCCAGCTGGGTACGATCTCCTCCTAGTTTCTTAAGGACAGCTTCCCTGAGCACATCACGCTTGGAGGACGGTGGGATTCCAACTAGATTACAAAGGAGCTCTTTCTGGTTAGAAAAATGAAAATAAAAATTCTAAGTTCCTAATAAAATGAATAAGTTGAGAAAGTATTTTATTCAGACATTGGACCTCAAATGGACTGTGAATTAAATTAGAAGATTATAAATTATAACTCATACATATGCATACACATGTGTCTGCACATTTACACATCAATAAGTGTATGATATTCCAGAATAATATTTCAGCAATAAAAATGGGCCATGACATTCAATCAATACTAAACAGATAGTATCATATAAACATCACACTTTCTGCCTTTGCTCTGTATCACTTTTTCACCCATTCTCCTTCATCCTCCAGCAGTCCATTTTGGCCAGGATAAAGTGGAATGGGCTGATTGCTGTGGTTGCTAGCAGCAACCAGAGTTCTTCTTCTGTAGCTTCGAGAGATGAGAAAGACCTTGCAGATAACAAAATCTCAAAGACCTTGCAGATAATAAAACTTAGGAGTCACATCAGAGGAATGGCAGCATGAGAGATCCCCTCGGTCTCTCCTCTTGAAGTTTCAACAATTTGAACAGCTATAACTTAACAAAGAATTCTCTGCTCAACCCATTAACACATCTGAGACATCTGGACATTAAAATCTCTAAAAGTAAGCAAGTGAGAATGAAAAGGGGAGGTGAGAAGGGAGAAGGGCTAAGATGATCCACGAATGCAGCCCTATAGCCAGGGAAGAAATCTGGTTGTGGCTAGCGTTCCCTTCATCTGGGAGGAGCAAAGAACTGATTGGCACTCCCACAAGTGCAAGCAGCACAAGCTGCTGCGGAGCCCAGAGACTTAGGTAAGGACACAGCACAGAAGTGCATCTGTCAGGTCGTCAGCATTCCAGATGATGAAACAAAGCCACTATGCCCTTCCACCCCCATAGCCTCTCAGAGCTTGCCTCCTTTCTCCCTTGGTGTCGGGTTGTGAGCAATTATCTACGAACCTGAGAAATTGTACTACGGAATCATATTTTTTTCTGTGGGCACAGGGTGCAACTGTGAACAGTGCCAGGGTTGGGGCACAGGGGTACCCCAAGAGGTCCAAGGTCACTATTATCGAGAGGGCAAAAAAACAAGGAAGCTGGCTGGCTTCCCCAGCCCAAACAGCACACATGCATTGTAGCTACAGTGATGGCAGCATCTAGCTACAAGGATGCACTGGGATTTCACAGAGCTAAACATCTTGTGATTCAGCACCACCTACTGAAAAAGTATAGAAAGACCTCTTTGTTTTAATCTTCTAGAGAAGTGCCACTTATACACAGATGTCTAGGCAGAGAGGGAACCCATCAAATACCAAGAAATAGCCAAGATAGTGAGGCAGCTAAGAAAAAAATGAACCTCCAGAAAACATACCTAGAAACATACAAATATGTGATATAAATGACACAGAACTCAAGATTGCAGTTCTGAAAATACTCGATGATATGTGGCAAAATACATACAGGCAATTTTTTTAAAGATTTAATTAATTTATTTTTTAGAGAGAGGGGAAGGGAAGGAGAAAGAGAGGGAGGAAAACATCCATGTGTGGTTGCCCCTCACATGCCCCCAACCAGGGTTCTAGCCCACAACCCAGGCATGTGCCCTGACTGGGAATTGAACTGGAGACCTTTGGTTTGTAGCCCCATGTTCAATCCACTGAGCTACATCAGCCAGGGCCAGACACGCAATTTATGAACTCAGAAAACAAATTAATGAACAAAACAGGTACTTTACCAAAGAGATTGAAACTTTAAAAATAAGCCAAAAGAAATTCTGGAAATGAAAACCCCAATAAAAGAGACTAAGAATCAACTAGCAAACATAGGAAATAGCTGGAGGAAATAATTAGTGATATCAAAGATAGGAATCTAGAAATGAATAGAGACTTGAGCATTAAAAAAATGAAAGAGCTCTAAAATAACTATCTGACTCTATCAGAAAATGCAATATAAGAATAATAGGCATACCAGAAAAAGAAGAAAGGGAGAAGGAACAAAGAACTTATTCAAATAAATAGATGAGACCTTCCCAAACTTATGGAAAGAGATAGATTTTCAAATCCAAGAAGCAAATAGAACACTTAGTTACTTTAACCCAAAGAGGCCCTCTCCAAGGTACATTGTATTAAAACTGTAAAATAATTAATGACAAAGAAAGAATTCTCAAGGTGGCCAGGGAAAAGAAGAAAGTAGCCTAAAAAGGAATGACCATTATGTTATCAGCTGACCTCTCAGGAGAAACTTTACAAGCCAGAAGGGAGTAGAACCAAATATTCAAACTGCTGAAAGAGAGAATTTACCATCCAAGAATAATATATCCAGCAAAGTTATCCTTTAGATAGGAAGGAGAAATAAAAGATTTTCTAGACATACAGAAGCTGAGAGAATTTATCTCCAGAAGACCTCCACTGTGGGAAACACTTAGGTTATTATCCTGGAAACAAAGAACAAAAGGTAACAAAAATGTGAGTAAGATCAACAACAAACAGCACAAAAAAGGATAATGTGTGGCAACAAAAGCATAAAAGGGGGAGGGGTAAAAGTCTGAATTTGCAAGGGAGGATGGAGATCAGATGCATTCAAAAGAAAAAAAAAAAAAACTCCTGTATCTGTGCAACTTTCTTTTTCATAAACCTAATTGTAACCACACACAAAAACCTAAAAGTGAGACACATTGCCTTAAAAAAAGAGGAAAGAAATATGCAATGCCACCAAAACAACAACAGACAGAAACACAAAGGGAAAGAATCAACTGAGGCACAGAGCTACCAGAAAACAAAAGATAAAATGGCTATATGAAATCCTCACACTTCAATAATTACCCAAAATGTAAATATACTGAATTCACCAATAAAGAGATACATAGTAATCCAATGGATCAAAAAACAAACCCAAACATATTCTGCCTTCAGGAGACACAACTTAGCTGCAGAGACAAAATTAGACTCAAAGAGAAAGGGTGGAAAATGATTCTCCAAGCACATAACATCCACAGAAAATTGGGGTGTAACCATACTTATATCAGACAAAATAGACTTCAAGATAAAGGTAACAAGAGACAAATGGGGACATTTTATAATGATAAAAAGAACACTACATCAAGAAGTCATAACACTTCTTAATATATATGCACCCAATCAGGAAGCACCAAAATATATAAGGCAACTACTAACAGAACTAAAGGGATATAAAGATAAGAACATAATGACAATTGCGGACCTTAATACTCCATTGACAGCCCTAGAGAGATCATCCAAACAGAATATCAATAAATAAATATCAGCCTTAAACCACACATTAGGTCAAATGTACATAATTGGCATTGACAGGACATTTTATCCCAGAACATCAGATTATACATTCTTCTCCAGTGAACACATAAGATTCTCAAGGATAGACCATGTGTTAGGTCACAAAAGTAGCTTCAATAAATTCAAGAAAATTGAAAATATACCCAGCATATTCTCTGACCACATGCTTTGATATAAAAAGTCAACTAAAAAGAATATAAATAAACCCACAAATATGCGGAGATTAAGGAACACTCTTCTAAAAAATGATGGATCAAAAAGAAATAAAAAGTGAGCTGAAAAGATAGAGACAAATGAGAATGACAATACAACATATCTAAACTTCTGAAATGCAGTAAAAGCAGTAATAGGAAGGAAGTTTATATCATTACAAGCCTATCTCAAAATACAAGAGAAATCCCAAGTAAACAACCTAACATTACATCTTAAAGAACTGGGAAAAGAAGGACAAAAGCAACTTAGTCAGCAGAAGAAAGTAATTAATAAAAATTAATTTGTTACTTAAGTGCAGAATTGAATAAAATAGAAAACAAAAAGACTATACAATAAATTAATACAACAAAGTGCTGGTTCTTTTAAAATATCAAAATATTAATAAAATTTACATACCCCTAGCTAGATTCACTAAAGAAAAATGAAAAAATACTCATAAACAAAAACAGAAATGAAGAGAAGTTACCACAGACATCACAAATACACAAAGAATTAAACTAAAACACTAAGAAAGACTATATGCAACCAAATTCAACCTAGAAAAATTGAAAAAGGTCCTAAAATATATAAACTTCCTAGATTTAAACATGAAGAATTAGAAAATCTAGAGTAATAAACAGTGAAGAAATTGAAACAACCATCAAAAACCTCCCAAAAATAAAAGCCCAGGACCAGAAGGCTTCACCAGTGAATTCTACCAAACATTAAAAGAATATTTAAAACCTATCTTCAAATTATTCCAAAAAACTGAAAAAGATACTGATATAGTTCAGTATCTCTTGAATACAGACACAAAAATCCTAAGGAAAATACTAGTAAATTGAATACAGTACAGTCAAACAGAATGCATTATGATCAAGTGGGGTTCATTCCGGGGACATGAGGTGGTTCAATATATGTAAATCAATCAACGTAGTACAGCACATTAAGAAAACAAAAATTAAAATCATAGGATCTTATCAATAGATGCAGAAGAAGCATTTGATAAGACACAACATTTATTTGTGATTAAAACACTCAACAAAATGGGTATTGAAGGAAAGGACCTCAACGTAGTAAAGGCTGTATATAACAAACCTTCAGCCAGTATCATACTCAATGGTAAAAAACTGAAAATTTTCCTCTAAAATCAAGAACAAGACAAGGATGACTGTTCTCACCACTGGTATTCAACAGTTCTCAAAGTCCTAACCAGAACAATAAGGCAAGAAAAACAAATAAAAATTATCCAAATTGAGATGGAAGAAGCAAAAGTGTTACTTTCAGCAGAGTACATGATTCTGTACATAGAAAACCCTAAAGACACCACCAAAAAACAATTAGAAACAAATGAACACAGTAAAGTCGCAGGATGCAAAATCAATATACAAAAATCCACTGCTTTCCTATATACTAACAATGAAACTTCTGAAAAATAAATTTAAAAAATTACTTTTGCAATTGCAGCCATAAAAATAAATACCTATCAATAAACTAACCAAAGGATATGAAGGACCTATATACTGAAAACTACAAAAAGTTATTAAAAGAGATTTAGAAAGACACAATGAAATGGAAAGATATTTTGTGTTTGTTATTTGGAAGAATCAACATAGTTAAAATGGCTGTTACCCAAAGCAATACACAGATTTGATGCAATTGCCATCAAAATCCCAATGTCATTTTTTAAAGAAATAGAACAAAAAATCATTAGATTTATATGGAACCATAAATGATCCCAAATAGCCAAAGCAATCCTAAGAAAAAAAGAATGACACTGGAGGTATTACACTGCCTGACTAAAATTACCCTACAGAGCAACAATAATCAAAACAGCATGGAATCGACAGAAAAACAGATGCACTGACCAATGGAATAAAACCGAGAGCCAGGAAAGAAAACCTTAGGTATATGGGCAAATAACTTTTGACAAAGGAGCCAAAAACTAACAATGGAGATAAGGAAGTGTTTTCAATAAATGATGCTGGGAAAATTTGAAAGCCACATGCAAAAGAACGAAACAAGAATACAGTTTGTCCCTGTGTATAAAAATTAATTCAAAATGGATAAAATACCAAAATATAAGATCTGAAACAATAAATTACATAGAAAAAATAGGCACTAAACATATGGACCTTGGTTGTAGAGAACATTTTATGAATTTGACTCCAAAGGCAAAAGTAATGGCAAAAATAAATGAATGGGACAATATTAAATACAAAGTTTCTGCACAGCAAACGAAACCACCAACAAAACAAAAATGCAACCAACAAAATGGGAGATGATGTTTGCAAACAACAGCTCCAACAAGGTGTTAATATTCAAAACAAAGAACTCATAAAAATTGACACCAAACAAACAAACAATCCAATTAAAAAATGGGCAGAGGACCTGAATGAGATGCCTTTCCCAAGAGGACATCCAAACAGCCAACAAATAGATGAAAAAAGTGTTCAGTGTTGCTAGCTAATAGGGAAAATGCAAATCAAAACAATGAGATACCACATCATACTTATTAGAATTGTTACCATCAACAACACAGATAATAACAAGTGCAGGAGATGTTGTGGATAGAAAGGAACCCTCATTCACTGCTGGTGGGAATGTAAACTGGTACAGCCAACATGGAAAATGTGTGGCAGTTCCTGAAAAAATTAAGAATAGGGTTATCATAGGACCCCACAATCTTTCTTCTGGGGATCTACACAAAAAACCTCAAAAACATATATTTGCAAAGATATATGCACCCCTATGTTTTGCAGCATTATTCACATTGGCCAAGACATGGAAACAACCAAAGTGTCCTCAGTAGAAGACTGGATTAATCAGATATGGCACATGTATATTATGGAATACTACTCAGTCGTGAAAAATAAAATAAAATACTGCCATTTGCAACAACATGGGTGGACCTTGAGAATACTATGCTAATCAACATAAGTCAGTCAGAAAAAAACTAAAAAATATGATTTCATTTGTATGTGGGAGATAAAACTGAAACTAACTCATAGACACAGGCAATAGTATGGTTGTTACCAGAGAAAAGGGTGTAGTGGAGAGTAAAGGGGACGAAATACAAGGTGACTGAAGATGATCTGGCTTTGGGTGGGGGGCACACAAGGCAATCAATATACAGATCATGTATCATTGAAACATACACTTGAAACCTATAAAACAATATTGACCAGTGTCATCCAAATAAACTTAATTTTTAACAAACCTCAAAAGAAAAAAAGTTAAAACAGTGGTCATAGCTTTTTCTACTTTCTAAATAAGACTTTTTTCAGGCTCCCAAGGAAAAAGTTATGCTCAATTAAGGATAATCAAGCTGGTTCACAGGTGAAATTCAGTTCACCACATGGCTTTGCAAATAAAAAATTTTATTGGAAGTTGCTCATTTGTTTACATATTGTCTATGGCAGACTTGAGTAGTCTGATAGACACCAAATGGCCCATAAAGTCTAATATATTTTCAATCAGTCTTTAAAAAAAAAAGGTTTGCAAACCACTATTCTAGACAGTAACTACTAAGATACTGGGACCAGCCATAAGAAGCCTTGGACCAGCCTTTCCAATGCAGCTTCACCCCAAGGTTCACCCTATAGATACTTATTCACTCTGCCTGACAAGTATATTTATAGAAGGTAAAACTTGGATTGCAAAGTCTTTTAGAAAAAAAAAACTGAATTATAAAGTAAATGACTAGCAAGAAAACCAAAGTTTTGGGGAGACACTAATTAGGATTAGCAATATTGATTTTTTTTTCTCCCTGTGATTTCTGACATTTTCTATTGGAATGTGTGCACGTTAATTTAAGTTGAATGACCAGCTAGTAGCAAGTTAATTTCTAGCAGATAGTGGAAGATCTACTTTACATTTAGCTCCCAGCTTCCCAAGTCCTTTCCAACCCTGATCCTCTAGGATACTAATACAACACAGATATGAGGATGAACTCAGAAACTGAAAACTCAAATTGCTCATGGTTACAAATGGCCAAATGAAAAAAACTTGATGGGATTTGCGGATCAGGAACCCAGTTCTGTGATATCACCAGCAGTCGTCCTGTGTTACCAGTTTCAGGAGGCCCAAACTTAACTCCTCTCACTGGGTCACCACATAGGCCAGTAGCAGAGCCAGAGCCCAGTGCAGACAGCAAGTCCATTCCTGAGGCTGAGGGAGCCATCAAGTGGTAGAAGCTGCTGAGGAAATAGGTCCGGGGAGCCAGCCCCCATGTTCTCTCCATCCTCCCACACCACAACGGGAAAGGGGACTTGGAACTAGGATTTATCTCCCTGTGTGTAGCTGTGGAATGGGTTCTTTTGCTGGTCCAAACCAAAACTCAAACCTGAATGACATTTCTGCAGAGCAGCAGACAACGTGTAATTCTGGGGTCACTCACCCAGGTGAGAGGCTTGGCCTCAGGTCGAAGGGCGGGAAATGCATCTCTGTTTATAAGACCCAATTTCACAAATCCATTCAAGGCTTTGGCATATCCCTGGAATGAGAGTTATTAAGCAGTATACTAAAATTTTCAAAGAAAATTTTTTTCTTTTTTTTATTAAATCATTTTTATTGTTATTCTATTATAGTTGTCCCAATTTTTCCCCCTTTGCCTTCCACTGCCCACCCTAACCCCAACCCACACAGTCAATTCTCACACTGTTGTCCAGGTCCACAGGTCATTCATATGTGCTCTTTGTCTAGTAAAGTATATTGTTTTGTTGTAAAGAGAGATCTATCTTTACAAGTTCTTTAGAAAACAGGCTGAAAGACTTATTTGCATTGCTTGTGTGGATAAAACCTCCTTCAAGTTCAAAACAAAATCAATAGTGTCACAACAATTCCACTGGTTTGCATAAGAGATCTTGCAAAACATGGGTCTTTACTTCTGTATCTGGGTTCATTGAGTGGTATTTTCTGGCAGCATAACGGCCAGTTTCCTTTTGCATCATATGCTTTGTGTGCAGCAGGCAGCATTCAATAGAGCAGTTGTTCTTTCTCACAATGGAAGCAGGAGCTTGTAAGAATAGCCCCCAAAAGCACATAATCCATTCTAATGATTAAGAGCCACTATTCTAATGCATGTAGAGAGCAGGAAAGGAAAAGGTAGATCAGAAAGACTTTTCTAAAATTTCATAACTCTGATAAAAGTTAGTCATGTGTTCTTCATTGTCAATAGGACAAGTCTGAAGTCCTTGGCATATTATATAAACCCATCCCAATACACCCCCAGCCTGACTCACTCAGCGTCATCTCCACCACTTACCATTCTGCAAACGTGCTGTGCTCTGCCAGAGACCTGGGCCTCTGAGCATGCTGCCCCTGTGTCTGGAATGTACAAGCCACAATTCCTCACTGATGAAATGTTTACTTCCCTGGTAAGACCCAGCCCAGCATAGCTGCTGAGCCCCCTATGGGAATGGGCACTGCCTTTTTCTCTGTATTCCGGCAGCACTTTGTACATATCTCTATTACAGGACTTGACACAAATTGTAATCATCTATTCAGCTGCTGGACTGTAAGGATAGAAAGTGAGTGTGTGTGTGTGTGTGTGTGTGTGTGCTTTATCCCCATGCCCTTGCCCAGGTATCCATCACTCCTGTGAGCGGAAAGAGAACAAATGACTGGATGAATAGATTCTGAATGATGATGTAGTCATTGAAGAGCATAAGGGTATGTTCTCTTGTGAGCAAATTGGGTGACTAGGGCAAAATAAGGGGCTTTGTACCTGCTGCAATTACAGAGACAGAGAGAGACCAAAGGAGGTGGAAGAGATAAGCAGAAAGAGAAAGAAAAGCATGTAAAATTATTTTAAGAAGAAATAAATTTAACACATGAGTTTCTGTGGTCATCAGATAGTTTACCATTTAATGTGTGGCCAACTAGTAATTTTCACATTCTGAAAGGTTGTATGATTCAAACTGCTCAAAGGTTACTAATGAAACAATTCACATTTATGTGGTTTAATCCAAGTAAATATATTTCTAACAGGAGAAACAAAAAAAGCAAACCACAAGCTTGCTTCTAGTATCTAATTAGTGCCAGCAATTCCTTCATTCAGTAAATCAAATACTGAGACTTTTCTGAGCTACTTCTTAATCTCAGAAATATATTTTTATGGTGAGCTCAAGAAATGAATCTATTATATATATTCATATTCATTCATAATGAGCATTGAGCAAATTGCTGCCATGTGTCAGACTCATGCACAGAGATGAAAAATGCAGTCCCCACCCATGAGGAAACTGTTGGCCAGTATAAAGTCAAGCAAAAAAACGGCCCAGCACATAGTGAGCAAAGCTACACGACCAGTGGTGACTACACTGCAGTAGAATATATCAGGTGCTGTGACAGAGGTAAACACAGAGCTATGGGAGCTCAGAGGAGGGGGCAATCACATGGATGTGGGGGAGGGGACTCAAGGAGAAGGAGTTAAGATCACAAGCTGAGTCCTGGAGAACAATCAGGTGACAGGCAGGTACGGGAGAGTAACTGAGGTGTCCCTGTCACTCTGGGATGATAGTGTCTCATCTCTAATACTGGAAAGAATAGTCAGGCTGTGAAAGGGTTGCTGACATTTGTCAGGATGGTGGCCCTCAAGGGTCTGAACACCGTGACACATTTCATCCTTCAGGGTTCTGTTGGGGTGGCTTCCATCATACAGGATGTTTCCTGCCCCCTGCCCTGTGTGAGGTGGGCACCAGGAGTCAGGCAATACTGGAGGTGTGCTTTGAGATAACATGGTATGGAAAGCCTCACAGGCATGGGGCAGTTTCTCCCTAAAAGCCTCCAGAAGAGCCAACCCTGCCCAGACTTCGATTTCATGTTTCTGAGCTCCTGAATGATGAGCAAATAAATGTCTGCTGTTTAAGCCACCCAGTTTGTATTAACTTGCTATAAACACCCTGGGAGACTCTTTCACTGACTGTCTTGATCTGGTCATACTTGTAACTTCTCTTTTGTGATTAATAAATGTGTACTTGTACTTCTAGCATCTACACCTGATTTTGTGGTAAAAAGATGTTGCTTTGAGAGAAGTGATGCTGAATACATCTACAGCTTTAGGGACAGAAACAGAGGGCAAAGCTGATTGGCACACTTTAACCCACTGACCTCAGGGATTAAAAAACTACATTATTACCTACAAAGAAGATGCACTTTTTCATTCTCACTGCAATGAAAACCTAGGTGGTTGGAGATGCTACGACCATCCTGCTACCATGGGAGCCTGAGATTGCAGCCACTGTTTGAAGGAAGAGCTGAAAAATGAAGAGGGTCCAAGTCCCAGTGAGGTCCCTTGACCCAGCCCCCCAAAACTCATTACAATGGAGCTGGTTCTCTGCCTGTCACCACAGCTCATGAGTCAAAAATTCCCTTTTGCTCAAGCCATTTTGAGTTGTCTCCTAATGTTTCCCAATCAAGAGTCCTGAGGAAACAGACTCCAACCTGGCGTATCATTTTCATTAATTATTTATTTAATTTTTAGGGAGAGAGGAAGGAGGAAAGAGAGAGAGAAACATCAATGTGAGAGAGAAACTTGGAAACTTGGATCAACCGCCTCCTGTGCGCACCTTGACCGGGGATGGGAGCCGCAACCTAGGAATGTGCCTGAATCAGGAATCAAACCCATAGCTTTTGGTGTATTAAGGTTAGGGAGCTGGGGGTATAGAGGGGATAGGGTGGAGGCAGGAGACAGCAACACTCCAACCAACTGAGCCACCAGGCCAAGGCCTAATTGTTTTAATTACTGAGAAAGATAATCACTTACACCAAAACAGGCCACATGTTTCATGTAAAATACAGCCACTTACCTTATATCTCAGTGTCCCTCGCAACAAAGTATGAGCAGACTGAATGCCGTAAATCTCAGCATATTTTGTACTGTCTCTGTTGGGATAGCCTTCCAAATTCAATCCGGGGTAATAATCCATGGGAGTGACCGCATCGAGAAAGGAGACGCCCCCTGCCACGTTCACCACCTGAGGATCATTGAAAAGGTACACTGGGGTTAAACACCGTGCTCCCCTTAGGTTTGTCTGTGTTATTTGCATAATAAAGAAATCAAAGTTTTAAAAGAAAGCAATAAAGGATTTGGAAAAAACGTTTTTACTGAACCTACCGTAATCAATATTCCATACTCAAGTTTTTCCACTAGTACAATTCACAAGGCTATCATGCCCCCAAGCTTTATGTTATTTTTTAATTTTTATTACATTTGAGGTAACAGCTGGTAAATAACAGTATATAATTTTCAGATTTATAACATTATAGTTAGATATCCATATCCTCCAGTGCGTGCTCACCGGCAAACGTCTAGTTTTATTCCGCTAGCACATATTTGGCCCCTTTATCCAATCCACCCTCCCCACAACTACTTTCCCCTCTTTTCTCGCACTTGAAAATCTTACTTGAGCATTTAGTTTTATACTAAGATCTTGTTTTCTCTATTTTTTCTTGCCCCTGGAGAAGATGGAACTGAATTATGTCCCAGTAGAGCTTTATTTTAAACAACACACAATCATCTAAAAGCAACAAATAATCATTTAAATGGCTTCTGTGCTCAAAGAGCAGTGGCAATATTCTCACTGCTCTTTTTCTTCCTCACACCCCCCACCGAGTCCACATCAGGCGCCAGCCTTGCACTTGGACTCGCACAGCTAGCATTTACTGACCAGCGATCTGTGTGCCCGGACCCCACTCATTGCAGAAGGAGTAAGAATGATGAATAAGATACAGTTCCTGCCTCCATTCACCCTTTTATCCACTGAACAAACATTTCCTGCATGTCTGTGCTGCCAGGAGCTGTGCTGGCACAGTTATAAGGACCACACAGCCTACACTAGTCGACCTACCGTGGACTTTGGGGACAACTAGTGGGAGAGATGACCCCTTACAAGAAAGGCAATGCAGTGAACACACAGTGAAACTAAAAAGTGCCACCCACAATCTCACTGCTGGGAAGAAGTTAAATCCCTGACTCCCAAGCTGTTTTGATTTCTCATTAATCCTCTTACCCACACCCCTGCCCTCAGCGCACACTCAAAATGCAGTGAAGCATTTTTTAAAACATTTGATTAAAGAACTAAGTTTTTCTTTTAGCTGGTGAAGTGTATGATCACCCTTGAGATAACGGAAAATTGGGGCTGAGATTCCAGGGGGCGGGTGTGACTGCTGGTGAAGCTGGATTTTGTCCTGCCTGTACCACAGAAAACAATCTCCGCTCACGTGTGTACAGCAGCACACCACCACCTAGCACCAGGGAGCCATCAGTGCATCTTCGGGTGGATTCTGAGGGATTCGCCCTAAGGAATCTCTGGCTAAACTTAAGGATTTCAGAGTTTATTTGCAGACAGGTTCTGCATGTGCCTTTAGTATGAGAGACAAAATGGAAACGTATGTCTCTCTATGCGCTATGCTGACTATAGAGGCAGGCCACATGAGGTCTCCATTTCAAAGGCTCACTCTGCAGAATGCCCAACACCATCTAAAATTCCAGGAGTGGGAATTTAAAGGAAGGGAGGAATGCTTTTTATTTAATGTTCCTATGAAATTCTGGACTGCACAGTAGCCATTTCTGCACTCTTTCTTTAAAACAAATTTCTTCTATCAGGATTACAAATTTTAAAGAAAAATCAGTTAAAAAGGTACTTGTTAATCTTTAGGGCCTCCACACTTACTCATTTCTATAACCTACGGGAATGAAAAAAAAAAAAAAAAACCCTCAATAAAGACCCAGCAATTAACTAGTCAGAAATAAATCAATCGGTGCCTAAGTCTACCATGAGATCCTTGTGAACAAAACATGGGAATGTAAGCTGAGCAGTAATGATCCTTTAGTGAGATTGAAAGCTGCTGAAGCAACATGACCCAAAAAGTACTGGCTAATCACCACCATCTGATGTCAACTCAGAGGTTTATCTCTAGTGGCATAGCACGCACTTCTTTAATAAGCCCTGTCTTGTTTAGTATTTTATCAATGACTTGACTGAAGCCAGAAAGGCAGACTCATCTATTTGGCAGGGAATAGGCATATTTTCTGACCCACAATGCTCATGTGGAAGATCCTCTCCCAGCAGACACAGTAGCTCACTACTTGCTGCTCTTGCTGTCTGCTCTATGCCCAGTCCTTTTTTATTTACACACACGTCTCCCAACGAATGAGGCCTGATAACAAGCTTTATTGCTAAACTAACAAAAAATATAACACAGGAAATATACAGACAATGATTTACTCACAGCCCACTGTGTGTTAGGTGCCTTGTAGACCTTACCTTTAACCCACACAATAAACCATTTTTCACAGGTGAAAACTGAGGCTGAGTCACCCAGAGGCACAAAAGAACCCAGGTCCAAATGACTCCAACGTGCATGTTGTTTTTTCTAAACCATATTTATACCCTTAATTGTGCTTATTTCTGGATCAATATCTTAAAAGTGGTGCTGACTGACAAGGTAGAACATTCTAGATTGTGCCAGTTTTAGGTCTAAAAATTGCAGTAAGCATGCTTGCAGGCAATGGAGAGCAGCGGCAACTCTTAGTTTTTTTTCTTTTTTCCAAAAACAATTGTTCCAGTTTACAAACAACTTTATGACAACACTTACAGAAATTGAATTTCCTACAAAGGAGAGGCTGGGTGTGGCCCTCAAGGTAAACTTGGCTTTCAGGCCAACTTTAAGGCTAGAAAAGCTATCTCAAAACTGTGTTTGCAGAGCAAGCATGGTTCTGACTCAGAGTGTTTGTTTAGCTGGCAGTAGCTTAAAAGTAAAAGCTGTGGCAGAGGTGATGGTGAGGACATGTCATGTCATTCCCAGGTGCCACCATTACAGGAAAGTGTCCCATCACTCACAAAGGGGACAGAACTAAAAGAAGACACAATCACTGTCTCCAGAGATGTGGAAGGAAATCAAGCATTACTAGAAACAATTAGATGTTAGAAATAGTAATGGCTGGAAATTACTGCAAGGAGGTAGGGCAAGGAGACATGTCTTAATTCACAGGCCATTGCCTAAGTTGCTGGAAAAGCTTAAGGCTTCAACTTTAAGCAGAAGCCAGAGGACCCCTGATTCCCCTCTATGATTCTGTGAATTAGGTAAGGCCTGCTCCACAGTCACTGGGGGATGGAGGGACAGGAACACAAAGGAGGCTTCTGGGTTGTGAGACAGACTGCTGCACTTGAATTACTGAGTGAACAATACAGCATCCGGAAAATTCCTAGACACAGACAAAGTGTGGGAGTTCAGACAAAAGAATAGTGAACAGGGGCATGAGCGGTCAGGGAAAGATGCATCCACAAGAGGAAACTTGAGCAGGAAGTGGATAATATATCATTTTAGCAAAGAAAAGCAACATGTTTTCTCCTGGTGTCTCCACAGAGGTAGGGCAATGCAAAGAAGCACCTTTTTACAAAAGATATTTAGGATGAAAGGGCAAAACTTCAACAAAATCAACTTCTGCTGCCTGAATATAAACTCCTGCTTTCCTAGAGCTCTACTTACCCTCAATTTCTTCAGTCACTAATATTTGTTAGTGACTTATGACATGCCTGACAATCTGCTGTGAAGCAGTTTATAGTCTGTGTGACCTCATGGAGCCCCACAGCAGGACCCCTGCAAGACTGGCATCAGGATGTTTATCTCCAGACACAGAGCCCAAAGCTCAGAGAGAGGAACAGACTGCTCTAGTGCCCCCCCAGCCAGGGAGGGCAGAGCCAGAGCACAAGGCCAGGCCAACAGACACCAAATCCTTTGTCCTTTGGACTGCACCCTGCTGACCCTCTCACTGTTATCATCTTTATCACTTACATGGCCTCTAGAACATAAGCATTTTGCTCAAATGAAGCATAACTTCTTCCTGCATTTACATGTTAGGGCAGTGTCTTTTCCAGGATGGCAGAGGTGAAAGGGGCATCAGGAGACAGGCTGTGGCAGATTAAAGATGTGTGCTTGGTAGAACATCAGACTGGGTTTCTTGCCCTAACCTTCATGATTCACAGAACTGGAGAACCAGATGGAATATTGGTGCTCACATTATGCATCAGGAGACTGATACCCAGAGGCCCTTTACAGTTGCCTGGCCTTTGGTGACATTGTGAGGGATGCCCCCTCTAGGACCAGAACTCAGGGGTCCCATTTCATATCCTGAAACATGTGTGAGTATCTTTCCAGCATCAAATTTAAATGTCTTGTCCGTTTAGTAGGGTCTCAAGTGAAGCTGTGGTCCCCTGGTCACTAACTCAGCTCTTCCCAGATTCAGCAGCACACTGGAATCACTTCAGGAGTTTTTAAAGCTCCCACAACTCAGGTGAATCAGAAGCTCGGTGAGCAGGGCCCAGACACTGGGATTTTGTAAATAGCCCCAGTGATTCCAATGAGCAGCAAGGCTGTGAGCCACGCTCTCCACTGGAGGCTCAGAAGACCATGGCTGGTAACGACATCCACCTTGTTTCTGAAGAACTTTTCACTGTTCTCTTTTGTACATGAAATACATTCAGATTCACAGATACACTGAGAACTTATAATACTCCTGTCAGAATAATGTTTTTAAGACACACATGTGATCACATAATGCCTCTCTCCCTGCAGGGCCAGGACTAAGGTGAGTGGAGGGAGGTGCTTTCATCACAAAATCTAAAGAGAATCCCTCATTCTAGTCACATTCATTCCCAGGTATGAGGCTCTCCTTAGGCTAAGAGAACAAACCATGAAGGCAGCCCAATGTGACTGGAACACTGGTTGTGCCACTTGCAACCTCTTTAACTGTGGCTATAAGCTAAGCTTCTTCTGCCTGCTTTCTGCCTTATAAACCTGATAGGGTTGTAAGAATCAAATGAAGGCGCTGCTTAGCACAGTCACGAGGAGCAGCACACCTGCCCATCCAGCAGCTTCTTATCCTTCAAGGTCGAGCACATCGTCTTTTCTCTGCTAACTTTCTTCTTCCCACCTTCGCGCCAAGGTCAAATTAACTGTCCTCTCATCTGTACTGTGTGGCACTTCAGCATACCTTGGAACTGCCCTATGGGATGGTAGCCAGCATTCCACTGTCTGTCTCTCCTGCCGTGAGGTGAGTGGTAAAGGGGGCAAGAAGGAATCTGGTTCATTAGACCTGGGTTTGAACTCCAGAAGAATGATCTTAACATTTGCTTTATTAAGCCACAGTTTCCTTATTATAAAATGGTGAAAATAGTACTCAACTCAGAGAATGCTTACATTCTGGTGCACAGCAGCTGGGGAAGTAAAAGATCCTTTCCCTGACCCACAAAACCTTCCATTCTAAGAGCCACCCCCATTCCATCTGTGACTTCTCTGAGGTCAGGAGCTTCCTTCAGGAGACAACCTTTGGAGTCTTGCCCCAAGGCCAGCACACAATAGGGACTCAGAAATTGTTTGACATAAGATGACCAGTATTTACACATGCAGAGAAGTTGAGAAGTGACTTTTCCAAATGTGAAAAACAACTTGAAAGAAGAGGAAGAATGAGCACAGGCCATGCTGGGAACAGTGAGGAGGCCAGATGGAACAGAAAATACACACTGGGAATCATCATCAAAAGAATGAGGGGGAAGCACAGGCAGCATAGCCAGTACTGAAGGGCCCCGGTATCAGGGAGAAAGAGCCTGTTCTTTCTCAGGCAGTTACTGCAGATTTGGTGGGAATGCCTCACCTTTCCACTGAGCAGGTAGGTGGCGGGCTGCATTATGTTCATCAGAACTCCCACTGGACTCCAGCTGAACTTGTATCTCAAAGGGTTGTCTGAATGTTCAGGGGCTGGAAGCCCACCGCAGTAGGAAACGTAAGATTCAATCTGTAAAATAAACAATAAATTAGGGAGGATTAACAATAAATTAGGGAGAATAATGTATCTAAGTAATTAATTGAGTATAATGATAGGCACCTGGTAAACTTGCAACAGTTTTTCCTTTCTAGGACTTCCCAAAATATGTTCTTAAAGGCAAACACCATACGATTAAACCACAGTTATATTTTGTGTACACTAATTTTTAAAAAGTCTTTTAGAGATTGCAACTTCCATTTCATTCAGTTAAAAAATCTAACAATTAATTCAATTCTGATTTGTCAGTTCCTCCTAAATTTTGTATTCAAATTGTATGTTGGATTATAATTTTATTATATACATTATAATATATAATTTATATAAATTCATCAATATATGACATACAGTTAATATATAATTATAATTTGTTCAAATCTATATTTCATTATACATATTACATACATGAAACCTAAGCATTTAATCTGATTCCTCGCATTTACACGTTCAAAGTTCCTTCTCATGTATAGAAGACACTCCATGTACCAACAGATGAATGACATTGTAAAGAATTTTTTCCACTTTTACAAGTCAGACCTTATTATAGAATTGTTAAGGCACTCAAAAACCTTTTAGTCAACCAAAATATTACAGCAGCATCTATTTCTCTAAAAACTGACTGCTAAGACTTGGACATGGTTTTACCATGCAGAAATTCCTGCTCAAAAGTATGAGCTAGATTACAGCAACGCATTTAATCAAAATTATTAAAAGTTTATTTCTGGACACAGAAACCTGGACCTTTGAATGTTTTGCTAAGTGAAACTTCGGGCATCCAAGGGGCTCACCGTGGCTCCCACTTCCTTGGCTTTATCTATTGTTTCCATCGCCAGCATGTGATCAAGACCCGGGTCCAGTCCCAATTCACCAATGACAGTGATGCCAGCATCTTCCACACTACGACAGGTGAACAGAGGAGGAAGGAAAAGGTGGACATGAAGTACAAATAATGCCATGGAGCTTCCTCGTTGAAAATGACTGAAACTTACCTCTTTTCTAGTTCCTTTAGCGCTGGTGTGATGTAGCTCGCTGTGATCATGTTAACTTTGCTTGTGATGCATGCCTTGGCCACAAGGGGATGCAATACATAAGGCAGCAAGCTTTAAAACAGAGAGAGAAGCTAATCAGAAACCTTCTTGTCCAACCCTTCTTTCCAATGTATCTTGAACTGCACTAAAGCTGAGACATTGCCCTGATTAATTTATTCTCTCAGAGATGATCAATGACTCCTTGAGGACTAAAGAATGAGTGCATCCTGTTAGTCATATTTAAAACTCTCCACAATATGGCCTTCACCTAACCTTTCCATTTTTATCCCTTGACATCCTCCATAAACCATATGTGGGAACCAAAGAAGCCATTGTAACTCTCTGCTCCCAGCCTTTACTTTACTACCTCTGAACCTCTACTATCTCTGTGAATTCCACGTGGAATGCTCCCGCCACCCTACCCAGGTCATACCCTCCTTAAAATAATGCCTGAATGGTTATCTCCTCCAAGAAGCTCTCCCAGATTTGCCCAAAGGTAGACTTTCTTCCTCTTAAGGCATCCAGCTATTTCTTTATAACATTTAAGGAAATCTATTCCACCCATCCTTATATTTCTATGGTTTCCTGTATTGGGTCCCCTACTAAAAGATAAGGTTGCTGTTCTTTTCAACTCCACATCTCCCAAATGTCTATCAGGAGAAGGGGAAACTTAGCCAAGGAGGCCTCTGTGTTACATTAAAGGGAAGAGTCTAGGAAGGGCCAGAGTAGGAGATGGGTTTTAATGGTATTGACTGGTATAAAGCCTGGCAAATGGCTAAAAGCCTATATAGTGAGCAAAACATGAAGCTGTATTTAAAACTTCACTTTAAGTGGGATTTCTAAAAATCTGGTTTTAGTGTTTTAATCTGGTACTGGGACTACACAATCACACACAAAAAAAGAATTTCCATAAATCTTTATACAAATTAGTATGTTCATATTCAACCCAAGAAATAATAAAATATACTGTCAATCACTTAACAGTTCTACTAGCTTATTGCCTATTTGATCTACATAGTAACAATGAAAGTATAAATACAAACTTATAAACACTATCGTACTATATCTCTGCATATGTCAAAGTCATCTTGCATACTTGAGATTTTCTCTGTTTCACATAAAACAAAATCTTTTAGGCTCTTCCTCTTCTTCAGATCATGAATGAGCAGGTAACCTTCTTTCTTTTATTATTATATTCTCAGATCAATAGAATAAGTGTTACTAAATAAATTTATTACTATGCAGAATAAAATTGCGTCCATATTTTGGCAATATCAATATGGAAGCTCTTGACTTCTGCTTTCTGGCTTTTTTAATCTGAAAAGATTATTACTAAATATGGTAACTATTTAAAACCCAATGAACAAAATATTTGCAAACTTTTTGTTAAAAAAAGTTATTAACAGAAAATGTACAAATGACATCATCTTCAAGGTTAAGTGGAGATTTTTTGTCACTTTCCCAACATTGGAAACTTGCATGCTAACATGTTATCTGGATGTAACATATTTTTAAATTTGGCATCAATTGCACAAACCTAATAACACGCTGAAACCTAGAATGATAGGACTTTGATTAATGGTGCTTTAAAGCAAAGTGATTAGAACTCATAACTCATTGTGCATGTGATATAGTGACTAGCCAAAGGGCTATGACTCTTGGGTTGAGTTGACACCAACCCAATTAATCCAAATACTTACAAATGCCTCTTGCGAAAACATACACAAAATACAAATGTAATTTTTAAACTCAATTAATATTTATATTAAATCATCAAAAAGTAAAATTGAAAAATTCAAACTATGAGCATTTGACATTATTATATAATTTTTTGTGAAACATATTTCTTACTCATTTAATTTGGTAGTCCTTATCACTATGCTTACATCAAAATGCCCTTTCTCCAGCTTAAAAAATTATTTAAGGAAAACTACAGGATAACAATGCTTAACAGCATTTTCACTATTCAGCAAAAAAACTCAACTGAGAAAAATTAAATATAAAAGAGATTTTGTTAATGCTAACTTATGAAAGGTCACCATTTTGTTAAATTTAAAAATTTGAACTTATTAATAGATTATTGTCTTTATCTATTGTCTTTCATATTTTGCTTCATATTTAGTTCCAAATGTATTGTGAATGTTACTTTTTATCAAAAAAACAATGTTACATTTAGTTCCCTCTATATAAGCAAATTCTCTTTGTTTCATCCAGAGGCTAACATTCCATTTTGAATCATACTTATATTCATAATCATATTACTGGCAAACAAGGTCTATTGGTCATTAGTAAATTTTTGCTGAATAAAAATTAGTGTACATTAAATTTGTGTAAATTGAATAATGTTTAGGGGCCCAAAATGAGATTATGTTTAAATAAATCCAGAGACAACACAAAAGTTTCCTCTTAGAATTACCTTTCATTGTATCTGTTCTCCAAGCCTGTTTTCTTAAGACATCACAGAACTTCCTCCAAGGATACCTTTTAAATCTGATCTAACTTTTATGAAGATACCATTTAAATCTTATCTATGAATTGATATAACTATGAATGAGCAGGTAACCTTCTTTCTTTTATTATTATATTCTAAGAATAAATTACTATTCTCGTCACTTTGTTATTTCAAAATCAAGTTTAATTATAGAGTGAGCCTCATATAGCTCTATATTTAGAAGTTATATCTAAAATTTTTGGCAGTAATAAGCATAGCAATTCAAGATCTGTTCCTATTGAGAGAGTTATAAAGCTAAAGAATTTGCACAATTTCATTTAAGCTTTATAAATCCAGAGGATAAAAGAGTTACCAAAATATATGAAACATGAGTATCTTATGACACAGCAATTCTACTTTAGGTAGACGCCCAACAGAACTGTGTATACATGGTAAGTAAAAGGCAAATAATAAAATGCTCACAACAGCATGATTTTTAACAGCCAAAATCCAGACAAACCTAAATATCTACCAACAGTCAAGTGGATAATAATGATATATTCACATATGAAATATTACACAGCAATGAGAATGAATAAACTACAATTACAGACAACACCACAGACAACTCTCAAAATCACAACATTAAAGGAAAGAAAGCAGCACAAATGAGAACATACGGAATATTTCTACTGTAAAAGTTGAAAACTAGCAAACACGAATATGTTAGAAGTCAGGATAGCACCTATCCTTGGGGGACACAGCTAATAACAGGGAGCACAAGGAGGGATTCTGGGGTACGTACTCAGTTTCTGGATGTGAATGATGGTTATATGGTATGTTCACCATGTGAAAAATCAATGAACTATACATTTATGGTTTGTGCACTTTTCTCAATACACAATTAAAACTAAAGTTTACTAGAGAAGGGAGAGGAGAGGAGAATAGAAGGGGGGGGAATAAGGAAAGAAAAATAACAATATCAACAAAATATACATCCATCATTTCTTGCTAAATACTAACCTGATGACAAGATTCTGTGTTGCCACCAAGGAGCCCAACTTCTCCTCTTGTTTACTAATGTCCAGGACAACAGGGTTAATATTATATTTCTTGCTTAACTGTTCAATTTGATTCTTTAGGTCAGAGCCTATTTCAAGAATAAAGAAGCCCAAATTTTAGATTTCCTTCTCCTAGTCAGAAAGCAAAACACTTTAACATCTCCAAAATAAATTTCAAAGTTTGAAAAAAATAGTCATTTAAAATTCACAGGGTAAACATATGACATTAGTTCTCCTTCTTCAAAACTTAGGTCTCCTTTACCTACGGTTATTTCTATATCGCGGTCTCGTGACAAGTATTCCAAAACAGGCTCAGAGACATAACCAGTTCCAAGGACCAAGACCTTTTTCTTGGTGGCCATTGACAGCGACTGAGCACGTTCTCTATGAAAAAGAATAAAAAGGCAGGTGGGGAGGAATCATTTAACCAAAAGCAATTTAAATAACAGAATCCTACTGTCCCCAAGCCAAACTAAAACTCCATGAAAAATCATGAAGCAATGATTTTTCCCACATTATTCATAACGAGAACTTCAACAGGAATTCCCTGCAACAACACTTTTTATCAATTAGGTTAGATTCTGTACAGCGGACAATGGACCCTGACATCTCTGAGGTGGGTGTCCATAGACTGCCATGGATTTGCCTAGTGAGGTGCAGATGCTGGTCCGTTGATTGTCTTATCACAACTAAGTAACTTGGTCTCACACTTTCTCCTTCCAGGGGACGTGATTCAAATTGTACTAGGGGCTTGTCCTCCAAAACTGTATCATTCCATCCAACAATCTGACATAACAGTCTGAGACTGTTATTGCTCATATTAGACATTTCTTTGGTATTTATATTTTCGATCACTTGAGGACATTTGAAACCATAACTTTGAAATCACAAATTTCTGGGGTCAAATATAGAAATCTGAGACAAGTCACCAGACAGGAATTTAATTCTTGACAATTTTATTCTGTTAAGAATTTACACCTTTCTGACAAAGAACTCTTTGTCTTTCCAACTATTACCTCCAAGATAGTGACTAAGTCTTACTTATCTTTATAAACCCATTCATGCTCAGTGTATTTTGTCTTTTATATAGAAAGTATTCATTAAATGCATCTTCAATCAAATTCCCAGGTATCAATGTAAAACCACGGAAACAGCCTGGTGCCAGGGATTTAAGCACCAGGCCCTGTTGTTCGGATCTTTTAGACCAGAATATTTCTCAAACTTTAACCTTTTTATTAATTATAAGTAAACAAAAATAACTATAAATATAAAATGTCCCTGTTGTAGTCCTAGCCAGGTTGCTCAGCTGGTTGAAGCATCATCCCCTACACCAAACGTCCTGAGTTCAATTCCCGGTCAGGGCACAAACCTAGGTTGCAGCTCCTATCCCTGGTCAGGGTGTGTGCAGTAGGCAACCAATCAGTGTTTCTCTTTCACATTGATATTTCTCTCTCTCTCTCCCTTCCTTCCTCTCTCTAAATCAATAATAAAAATATCCTCAGGTGAGGATTTAAAAAATAAATAAAATGTTCCTGTCCCTCTTTAACCCCAACATTCATATTACTGATGAAGTGAAGTCTCCTTTAACTTTCACCCCCATCCCATTCCACCTTGCAAAAAAAAAAAAAAAAAGCAAAAACAAAATGAAACAAAAATAGCTCTCACTGTAATTTGGTTAGAGTATATCCTTCTTAATAACACTTTCTATAGTTATATAATTAAAACAATATTTTGATATCTAAATATATTGTTCAAAATACATTTTAAAAAAAAATACACCTAGATTCTAATATGGTCCATCTCATTAGCACCTACAACCACTCCAGGTTAATAATCACTGTGCTAAGTGATGCAGAGAACGTAAGAATAAGGCAGGGTGCAGCATAACAAATTTCCTTTTAAAATGCAATCTTTGTATCACTTTCTTGGCACAAGATTTTCCTAGGGAAGAAGGGCAGAAAATCCTAGTAATTGGAGCCAAGTAGACTTGCTGGTTCATAAAACATGGTGTGTGAGAGAGAAGATTTTATTTTCTAACTGGCCGTGTTAGATGTGCCACTAGGATTAGCATAAGAGATCATCAGGTGATGACATCAAAAGATACAGAGAGCTCTGAAAATCAAATACATGCCATACTTCCCCAGTAATTAACTCTTCTAATAGGTTATAAAGCTAATTTCTTTAAAAGAAAAAAAAAAAGAAAGAAAGAAACAACAAATTCTACCCTTTCACTTTCTTATGCCCAAATATTTCAATGATACATAAAAAGTAACCAATAGCAAACTAATACATATGGAAAAGCATAACAGTAGTATACTTGATCTCTGCAGATCTCTTCACCTACTTCCTACAGGGACAACAAGTGAGAAGGAAGTTTATTTGCTTGTTGGTTTGTTATGAGTTTTCCCACTCTGGTTTCTCCTGAGAACTCGGTGCAGGGGTTATTTTGTCAGATAGGAGTAGACCCCTGGAGCAGATATAAACACAAATCAAGTGTAATCAGCTGAAGTGGACTAAAACATTCCAAAGAAATGTCAATGTTTTCAAACTTCGAGTAGAAAAATCAATTAAGAAAGCAAGGACCTTAGCTTAGTGCCTTTCTGTGGGAACTAGTCTTTTGGGTAGATTTCCCATGATACTTTTTGACACCTTCCTCCTAATAAGAACCTCCAGGGAAAAGTGACCTCTGATCATAATCTTCTTTCTTCACATAATCTCTAACCAAGAGCCCACTTTCCTAAATATCATAGTAAACAAAAGAGAGTCCAAAACCTCAACTAAGAACCAGTCCGAAAGCACCACAGAAAGGGTCAGTGTGCTCATTTTCCTTTGAGAAAGTACAGAGGTATGGCAATGTGCAAAGTGCTGGAGAGAGAGGTGCCCCAAAGGACAGCCTTTTGGACTTGTGTTGGTTTACACACAAGCCTACACAGGATACTAGAAAGCCCAAATAATGCTGCCATACTGTGCAGGGGGAAATAATTCACACTGGTTCCAGCTAATCACTTACTTTGGGTTCACTATATTTATAGGCATTTTCAAATTTTGCATCTTTATAAACTTAGTTTCATAAACTCACATTGAAACACAAGAAAATACTCATCAGATCCAAGATAAGAACAATGCTTACCTGCTCTCTCGGAGTTTCTGGATATATTTATACTTATCAGGCAATGTACCGTTGGATGTAATCACTGCCTAAATGTATATGACACAAGACATTTCTTTAATATCCACATTTTAGTCCCACAAACATGGGCTCATGACTGATAGAGAAGAGACAGACAGATAAAGATGGGGAGAGAGAAAGGAAAGGGAGAGAGGGGAAGAGAGGATGGTAGCGAAAATATACATTTATAGAAAAAAGTAATTTCATAACTTACATCTCGCACCACAGGAGAAAAATTCTGACTTTCAAGAGGTTGTGTTGCATCTGATAATATCTGCAGGGAAAATAAGATTGGTAAGAGACAAATGACATTGCAAAGAAGGCTTCTTGGTGTTCTTATTCATATTAAAATATTAGTCAAAAGAAAAAAGAATTTAGAAAAGTTTCTGAAGATGCATAAATAATTGTAAATAACAGTCTTCTACAAGCAATGAAGTCTGCCCTGAAGAACAAGCTGTTTCAAAACAAGTTCCAATTTTAAAATTAAAATTTGATTACAATCATCTTTGCTTGCTGGAAACATGAAAAAACTTACTCTTCCTCACCAGTTCGATGTGACATATTGTACATGCTGACAAATATCACCACAAGCTTTATAGCTACAGTGTTCATTCTTAGGACCTTTATCCCATTCTAAGGGTTTGGGCTATTCTATTACAAGTAGAGAATGGGTTTATAATGGGGGTAGAACAGGGGTGAGAAAAAGTCCCCCAAACCTCCACAGCCATGGCTTGAGGGTGGGGGAAGAGGAGCACCACTTGGGAGATTTTGCACAGCTTTGGCACCTTGGCTAGCTTCACAGGCGTGCTCAATAGCCGTGCCTCTCTTGCTCAAGGGCCAGCATGACTTTAACCCGTGATGTAGCCCCAGGGGCTTGCTGTGCCTGCGCAATATCTTGGAGTCAGTTCACTCTGTCATGGGGCCACACATGCCCAGACTAACAATGGAAACAGAGACCTGGCAGAGGTAACCCGTTGTGGGAGGAGTCGGAAAGGGGGTTATGGAGGAAGCTCCAGCTGGGATTCAAACTAGGCATGGCAACCATTCACACTCTTGGCCATGTGGGTTGAAAGGGTGCAGAAGGACCCCAACTGGCCCACCACTAGGAGGTACCATGCAGTTTTGGATTAAGAGCTGGAGAAAACTGTAACACGTTTGATGATGCTGAGGACAGCGGAATCTGTCCAGTAATGGGAGATGCCTGAGATGCTGAACTGAGATGGGGGAGATCAGTGGTGGACTTCTGTTTTTTTCTCCTGAGAGATGGTACCTCTGACTGGCATGTTCTGTTTGGAGGCAAAAGGGAGGCAGGAGTGGGCATGTATGTTTGTGGGTGTTTTAAAGGTTGTGGAACTTCCTGGCAGAATTCCACCATTATTCTAAATCTGTATAACTTTCAAATAAACAATTCCTTTCCTTTTCACCAAACTCTGGCATTGGAAGTCTTGGCAGCAGGCAATCGACCCACACGTGTTTCAGAATTGCGAGTCCGCACATCTGTTTCAGAATTCCGTTACTGTTCTTCCAGAGAACAAGCCCCCCAAGCGTACAGTAGGAAATCTGCAGGTCAGTATTAGTTCTGAGTATAAACAAATCAGCATTTCAAAAGTGTCAGGGAAAATGACTGCACCAAGTAGACCTCAGAAACCTCATTCACACTCTTATCAGTCATTATCTTGCAAGAATGAGTCAAAGGCAAACAACAAAAACCACATCTCTCGTGCTAATACCACAACATCCTTCTCATTCCCCTCTTTTTTTTATCAAGGTATCCACCTCTTGAATAGAGTGCCAAGGGGTAAAGGTCATATAAATCAGTACTGTTGCTTCTGATGGTCCCGGCGTTAGGGCCAATGAGACAATCATTCCCCTCCCCCTCTTATCCATAGGTTAAAATCTAGACACTCACCCTACCAGAGGCTGGCAGGGGAATACTTATTTACTGTATTAAAATAAACAAAAAACTACTTTCATATATCTAAAACGCAAGACACCCAGGCTATCTTTCATTTAAATCACAAATCTGATCATTTCTCTTGTGCCTATTTAAAATAACTCAGTATCTTTCCCTTGCCTTCGAGATAAAGTCTCTAGCTCCTTGGGTGGCCCACAAGACTCTCTACAGACTGGTTCCGTAATCATGATTTAAATGCTACCAATCTAGCGATCAAAATTATGTATTCTGTAACAAATCAAAGTATATAATCAATCCTGTACTTCCACCTCTGGCCAAGTTCTCGTTACAGTTGAATGGCCTGTTCCAGGAGTGAGGAACACTGATGCTGCCATACATTGAAAGACATGAGAACAGAAAGAATAAGCCTGAGCAAGAACTGCATGCACATCACCAGAAACTCCACAGTTCCTCTTTCCCCACGATTTCCCTTTGTAATCTGGCCAAACGTCTGAAATGTTAAAATGGTTTTCAAGGACAGGAGCCTGCCATCTTCTCAGGTCACCAGCACCTGAATACACTTCTTTCCTTATTCTCCACATCTGTGTCATGAGTATTGGTTTTCGTGGTGGCAGGCAGCCAGGCCTGCAGGTCACTTCCCTGGTTTCAGCTCTCCCTTGAGCCTCACACCCAACATTTTAGATCTGTGAACAGTGTGGAACTGCTCATCTGTGTTGTGCTTCCATATGCCTCTGGGCTACACCAGGTAGGTGCCTCACATGCCATTCCTCTACCTGGAACTCCCACACTTTATTCTTCAAGGTACAGCTGAAAAATTGCCACCTTTGTGAAGTCTTTATTAAAATCTGCCCTCAAGCACACCTTGAAGGTAGAAACTACACTTGGCATCTTGCTATGGGCCTGCTACATTAAATGGTAAACATCCAATTAAAAATATTAGTGAATACATGCAATAATTATTGAAAGTTCAATGGATTTTTTCCAAGAAAACTAAAAAATCTGTCATGAATTCACCCAAAGGCACACCTAAAAGACAAAAGACTGCTCAGTCTCTACATTGACTTTTATTTCCCCTGCAAGATTTCACCTGACACAGAAGTGCAACCACAAGGGCTCTGAAGCATATGGTATGCCTTGCCACTTTTACTTACAACACCTTTGGGAGCTCATCACTCTTTCCTAAATTAATTTCAAGCTGTTTATTCTGGTGCTGAGACCCTTTGCAATATGGAACCAACATACAGTTGTTTCATCAGAATCCCTAGATTAAATTAACTCCCACCTTCGCTCTCCTGTCTCCATCACAGCGTGCCTCCTATTTCCATGCAAATGAACAGATCCCATCCACCCATCTGACACCAGCTCAGATGTCACTTCCTTCATAAAACCTCTCCTAGTCTTACCCAACAGGACAGAGCCTCTCCCCACACAACCTCCTTAGCATCTTTCTAATGGCTGTCACAGTCCACCTTATGGCTGGGTTGCGTACTTGCCTCAGCCCCTTCCTGGACCTCATGCTTCTATTAAGTCAAAAGGTGTGTCTTTGTTTTTGCCACCCATATGTGTGTCTTGTTCCAACAGACAATAAATATCAAATCCAACTAAAACAAATCTTCTATGTTAGTATAAAATAATAGTGTGTGCCTTGCAATGCTACAGAAGCTATATGGACCTTAAGTCAAAAGGACAATCTAGGGAAAACAGGACAGTGCCTATACTTTAAATACAGCTCCCATACAGTCATCAGAAGAGATCAGAGACAACAGACTTAATTTTTTTAGTGGTAACAGACATATATATATCAAGACTACAAAATAGAGACATTCATTAACTTTCACAAATGTTCAGTGCTTAAAAGTACTTCAGGATGAATGCCCCTGAGGCAATCTCACCAAGGTGCTTGGAGGGCTACAGTGAGGTTAATATAAACAGAAATGGTACGGCAGTTTAGAGGAGTGGGCTCACTCATCAGACACCTAAGCAAACACCTCCAACACTTCACCTTCTGACATTCTGCACCTTGCCGCACTGCATAAAAGTCCACCAGCTATAGATCTATGTAGGCACAAACACACTGGCTTTTCTAATGTATACTTCCATCTAGCAGTGGTAAATTTGCTCTTTTCAGACCCATCCTTCCAATGGGTAAAACAGGAAAAGCCTGTTTTTAGGTTCAAAGGACCTGAAAGACTTGCTGCACCATCATTCTGGAGAAGGTTACCCAGAGAGGTGAGTCCTTGCTCTGAGGGTGTTTATCCCATTAGGCCCCATTCCTAGGAGCAGTTGTCCATGTGGATGCAGTGACTGGGATGCTGCAAAGTTGAGCAGAAAGCCGCAGAGAGACTGAGATAATGAGGAGAGCTTGTCAACTAAACCAAACAAAAAAAAATAGAATTTAACTTCTGCCAAAGGGGACCCTAATAAGTGCCAGATTTTCATTTTAGCTACTGAAAGACTATATTTTAAAATAAATGGTAAACTGAAAACTATCAATTCTCCAAAGGACTAAAGCCCAACTTTGAATCACTCCCATCTCCAACTAAATTGAGGGGATTTTCTCCTAGGCTATTCAATTCCTGCCAAAAACAAAGGAAATCTCTGGAGAATATTGCCACAACATCTGGAACCTCGATTCACCTCTAAAGCTTTATATACACAGTATCCAGCATTCAATCAAAAATAAACGGAAATACTAACTAATAAGAATTGACTGAAAACCAAGACAACAGCAAAACAGAACATAGACCCAAGAAATTTACTGGAATTATCAGAAGTGAGTTTGAATACTAACTAATATGTAAGAAAAATAAAATTCCCCCCCCCCTAAAGCAAAATTAATCCATAGTTAGAAGTCAAGATAGTAGGCACCTATAGGAAGGGAAGCAGAGATAGTGCTGGGAGAGACACCAGGGAGTCCCTGGGTTGTCAACATTCTTCTATTTTTCACTTATTCAGCATTCACTGGGCATCTTTGTCATAATTTATCAGGCTGTACACTTATGGGTCACTTATCTGTGACACTTTAATATTTTTAGTATTATATACTGTGAAAAATTATATTGTGTTCTTTTATAAAAATTTTATTTAAGAAATGCCCTTATCCTTATTCAGTTACATGAGCTAACCCTCATGTAACTGAATAAGGATACACCCTCCTTCTCACACCCTCCTGAGAAGTCTTTGACCTAGCTTGCATTTCTCCTGACAGCTACATGAGGTCAAGTGCACTGCATGAGTAGCAAGTTTGATCAAGGATGAATAGGAATGAAAAGCTGTGTTCTAAAGTCCAAAACAAATAAAGTTATAATTGAAGTCAGAGCAGCCAAACAAAAACACATGTCAAGAAATTTACAGTCAAACTCATCCACAAAGCAAATCAGTATTCACCATTTTCCATAACCTGGCCTAATAAGTAAGAATTGCACGAAAAGACATAATCTTAACATTCAAAACAGTGAATTAAAACCAAAGGCTCACCAACCTCTGCTGGAGTCAAGTTGATTGAATCAATGTGTTATGATGGGGGTAGGTATGGACATTAGGTTCCATCCTTCCTACAGATAACAACTACAAGCTCTAGACAAAATACAAATAAAACTAACTACATGAGAGCTTCAGATAATGAAAAAAAGCAGGCAATTATGGGAGAAGTGTCAAAACGTAGAAGAAATAATTAGCACAGTGGTTGACTTTCCCATTCTTTTGGCATTGCCCTGAGGATAAGGATGGGCCATGTGGTAGGAGGGGGGAAAAAACATGAAACTTGATGACCTTCTGATCTAAGGAAACAGGAATGGAACCTAGAGCAACCACAGTCTCTGGAGTGTGAAGAAATGCCAGAAAGGACAGATTCGGGGGGGAAAAAGGGGAAGCCCACATAAACTCTGTTCCAAGTCTCTGTATGAGCCCAGCACTGAGCATGTACAGGTCATACTATACCAGCAGCCCAGGTATGGATGAAAGTGCTGACCTTTTATTGATACTACCCCTATCTCAGGTGAGACAGACTTTTCACTTTAATTCTAACCAAGTTCATTGCCTGCTAAGTCCCAGAAAGCAATACTTTTCAGAGAAATATAATAACCCAGAATCTCCACAACTATCCACATCATCCAAAATCAATTCAAAGATCATTCAACATAAGTAAACCAGAAAACAATAACCCAATCCATTCTCAAAAGAAAAGTTCAACCTCAAGTTGATTCAGAATTTTGGAAATGTAAGCAAAGAGTATAAAGTAGCTTTTATAAATACATTCCAGGTGACAAAGGAATGTCACTCAAAACAAATTTAAAAATAGAAATTCTCAGCAGAAAAAGAGAAAAAAAGAACCAGATGGAAAATTTAGAACTGGAAAGAGAATATCTGAAATTTTTAAATTCGCTCATTGTGCTAAAGGAAGTTACTAGGTCTGCAGGGAATGATGCTAGAGGAAAGTGAGTGAAGATCATCAAAAATGGTAAACATCTGGTCAAACTTATTATTTTTTTATATACATACCTTTGAGCTACTGAGACATCTACAGTACAGAATGTTAGAGCTGGAGGGACCAGTACGATTTTAAATAGCAACCACTTCTTGTACAGGTGAAACACCTGAGATTCAGAGAGTGAGCATCCTGCTCAAGGCCATAAAGCAAGTTGACGTCTCCAGTAAAGCCTGTCATTTGTCAACTGTTTTAGACGCTGCCAATCCCAGGAGCATTACAGATCCAGCATGGCAGCCCCAACCCTTCTCAGCCTTAACTTCTCCATACCTCAGCCTCCTCGTCTGTAAAATAGGTTGAATTATGGTACCTACCAGACAGGGCTGTCATGAGTATTTAATGGTTAAAATATATGAAGTAACTTAAATACTACCTGGCACATAGCAAATGCAATATAATATCGTGCCAACTATAATAGTGCCTGCTGCCTGCATTTTCTCAAGCCTGTTACATCTCTCTCCTGACATATTCTAGGAGGAAAAACAAAGGTTCAAAATGAAATACTATGTGAAAGAAAAGAAAACCACAGGCAAAGTCTCATTTATTCATGTCCCGTAACTATTGTCTCACTGTAGTTTGAGAGCTGCAGAGTAAAGCCACGGAGGGAAAGGACGACAGCCACTGTTTCATCCCTTGAGACTCGCTGCCAGAGGCAGACAACCATCAGCAATAGAAACAAACCAGGTTTAGTAGGAAGGAGGAAGATAAATACTGGAAGAAAAAAGCTTATCTTTGACAAATAAATGAGATTTAAATAGCACAGTATTTCAGTAGTCAATCGCCAATCGCAGTGAAAAATATACGGCCTCAAGAAAGGCTGTCCTTCACTAAGCATTAGTGACTAAAATCTAGTAAAATGTCCTATATTGCTGATTTTTCAAATCTACTAATCCAACACACTAAGAAAACCTCAATATGAATTGACCTATTGAAAAGAAAGGATTGAAAACAAAGAGAATCTTATCTTTCATTTCATGAACATTCTTACTAAAATATGCATAATGAGAAGCAAATGCAAATTGTAATTAAGTATGAAAACAGTTATACAATTATATTCCCCATGAGAGAAGGAAGCAGAATGTATAAAATAATAGTCAGTATTTCATGGAAGGGCTGGCATTTCATTTTACAACAGATTTCTTAATACCAAAAACCAGAACATCGGTAAGATCATGCCACAGTTCTGTTTAAAGCCTTGGAGTTGTTGTGAAGCTCCGGGTTTGCTTACCATTTCTTCAACATAAGGATAGAGCATGTCCCCAAAGTATTCTGTAGCTTCAATTGGAAGCTGTGCCGGCAAATTGTCAATGGAACACATCAGAATCCCAGAGCCTTCGACGCTGGAAGAATCAACATGCTTTATTTGGATGTACAAAATGTTACTTGCAGCTCTAACTTTTTCAGATTTCTATTCTATTATACTTGCTTCTTATCATTTGTAATCTTGTAACAAAATAAACAAGTTTTCAAACAAAACTTTTCCCTTCTTGGGCAAAGTATATCCCATTTTAATATAGAATATATGGATTAAAGTGTTCAAATTTGCAGTGAGGCCCTGACCAGTGTGGCTCAGTGGATTGGGCATTGTCCCGCAAAGTGAAAGGTCGCCAGTTCGATTCCCAGTCAGGGCACATGCCTGGGTTGCAGGTTCGGTCCCCAGTCTACACGCATGAGAAAGGCAACTGATCGATGTTTCTCTCTTACATTGGTGTTCCTCTCCCTCTTTGTCTCCCACCCTACCCCTCTCTCTAAAAATAAATACATAAAATCTTTAAAAAAGAAAAATTTGCACATGAGTTTTCTCCCAAATTTTTAAATATGTTTCAGCATATCTGAAAATTTGCATGGTCTTCACAATGATGTGAAATATTGAGTATTTTAAGGCTTCTATATAAAATTAGGTAAATGACATATTTTTATGTACCTGCCACCATCGGACCACGTTAGCAAACTCACCTGTCGTGAATGATATGCTGGTCTGCATCATACATGCAGAAGGGATGCTCTATTGTTGTACACTCAGTCATGAACTCTATAGATCCTCCTGTATCTGCTGAAATGTCACATATTGCTACAAGTCTGAAAATAACATCAACACTTAGATCAGAGCACAGAACTCTGAAGTCTCCAACAAGGTTAGCAGAGCGTGCCGGCAGCTGTGTTTGGGAGCCTGAAGGAAGACTGGCCCCCCGGCCCATCCCCACTGCCACCCCCGCCCCTGCAATGAAGCCTGTGATTGTGGGGAAAAAAAAAATGAATAAAAACAAAAGGTGCTTGGAACAACGTTCAAGGTGGCTGCCTGGGCTCTTAGCTTTTTTTTTTTCCTACTGAGTTCTTCTGGGAAACCAGAATCTTCCTACTGTGTGTTTTAGGCTTCACAAGAAAGAATAGAGAGAAGAGGAGGAGAAGGAGGGGAAGGAGGAGCAGGAGGAAAAGGAGGAAAGAAATAAAAGTGGAAAATTCCTTCCCTAGAAATATCATTGACAACAACCTAAACTTAACCTACTTAGCCAACTCCCTCCACCCTGCTTAGTACTACATAGTTTTACACATTATTACATGGGAATCTCTAGAATTACAAATCAATGTCTTAGCCCACCATTTGAGACCCTTTAGAGATTGACCCCAATTCTCCTGCCCAATCTCCAAGTACCTCTTGCTTATATAAACCCCACACTAGAAATTAGACTATCCCACTTACTATGTCTTAAGCTGTGCTTTAGCAGCTCCATATGTATCAAGCAGCAGTATTGCCCCTTGCAATTCTCATTCTCCTCACTCCTCCCTCTTGACACTTTGCTAAGCCCAGGCTCCCCCTTTCTCCTCGAGTCTGGCTGAGGAGAATACTGGTTGCTTCAGCATTCCCTTGGCACTGAGTGATGCCAGCTACATGCCTGGGGGCAGCAACCGTACCTACACTCTTCTCTATCCTTCAGCTCAGCGGAGTGCCAGACAGATGAGATGTCCCATAAACATTTATTGACTAATTAATTAATTGGACATTTAATAATTATTTGAATGTATATTGTTTTCAGGCAATGTCCTAAGTACTTATGGCCAAGAGAAATAGAGCCTCTCTCCTGAAGAAGATTAAGTTCAAGTGGGAGGGAGAAAATAAATGATGATGGGTTTCAGAAAAAGAAACAGAGGAACAGACTAGAGAGAATGAAAATGGAGAAGCTGGAAAGAACCTCACTGAGGAGATAACTTCTAAGCTACATATGGAGCCACAGAAGTTAAGGAAGATTTCAAGGGGGAGAGAAGGTTAACTGTCAAATGCTCTCAAAAGGTCAACTAAGATAAGGCAGACAAGTCCTTATTAACAGTCAAGTTTTGTGATACCCTATGTGTGATGCCCTAACAGTGGGCCCTGCTGCTAAAAACTACCATCATCGCTGAAGGGAAGTCCTTACTTGTGTGGCAACACAGGGCAGCCTTCCACACCAACACCTGAAGCCTTGCCTGGAGCCAGGAGACTCTGAACATCTTGGCGGGTTAGTAGACGAGGGCTGTTTTGTTCCCAGTAGATTCCATTAATAAGACAAGTTGTATAGGGTGCAACCTGTAAAGCAAGTTCCAAGTTCAACAGCTAGGAAACAGAGTATTTCAATGCAGTGTGCTGAGAGAGCTATCAGTAAATTCCATGAGAAATATTTAGTGTAACTTCAAGTTGACTTTATTTGCCAGGTCAGTGGCCACCTTTTGAGTCAAAGACAATAAATAGCCACCCAGAGTCTGTAAAATTCCCCATGATAGAGCAATATATGAACATAAATATATTAATATACTTGCTCTCTAATGTGGTGCCTAGCCAAGAAAAAGGCAGTACAGAGAATCAGGTGACCTAGCACTCTCTCTGCAGCTCAGCAACCAGTACAGCCCCATCTAAGTACGGCTACCTGGACTTCTCGGGGCTGTTTCCTTAGGTGCCAGATGGGGACAATATGTAGCCCCTCCTCAAAGCAATACTGTGAGGATTAAATCAGATAACATCAGTAAGCTCCATAGACAAATGTGCTACAAACATGCACACATTGTACCTAGGTCATGATAAGTTTAAGGATGTAGCCAATCACCAATACTTCTGTGATTGGGAGGGAAAAGAAAGGATGGAAATTTACTAGATTCAAAATTTTTCAGTTTGAGACTAGTTTCACATTCTTTCTTTCTCAGGTATCTCAAGAATTTGCAAATTACAGATAAGAGTCCTTTCCTATAACATGCTTTACATGCTAAACATCAAATTTCATGCCAGAATCTAAAAATGCTATGCTGTTCAAACATATGAAAATTATTCAAAATATTCCCTATCACCATATATGCTTGTATTTTTTGTTTTGTTTTTGTCAGTCCCTTTTAAGGAGGACTATTACATGACTAATGACTTCAGAATATACAAACATATCGTTCTTCTTATAAGATGAAGCCAGTGTGCCTTCCTCAGAAGGATTTTAGTTGAAGTAACTATTTTGTACAGGGGGCGTGGGCCTGTGCTTAAGCAGCCTCACTATATCACTCTGGAGCCCTGTAATCAAAGTATGCATTTCAAAACAGCTAGCTGAGCTTATAATTGCAATTTGTGGCCACAGAAGGCATAAATCTATGTTGAGATATAACCTCATAGACACTGCATTTTGCCAACAATACAAATTAGTCCAGGATAAATACAGAAAACAGTAATCCACAGGAAAAGGTCTAGAGCTACTGGGTACATGCAGACCTGAAGTAGAAACAAAGACAGTGAAGCAAAGGGCACAGCCACAGAAACCAACAAAACCACTGGGCAAAGGCCACTCCAAACATCAATAAAAGCCAATAACTCCTTAGGCCAACTCATAATATCCAAGGGACTCACAACAGTCAATAAATATGGGGAACTGAAAACCAATGTACACATTCAGAATTTCTCTCCTGGAAAGAGACCGGCTATATTGTTTCATTGACAACCAGCTCAAAAGCTGAGTGCAATACTCACATCAGTGTTAAAACGACTTATGTAGCGCTCAGGATATTTGTCATATTCTACAGGATCATATACACCATCTGTTTTCCTGACAAGATGATGATGGCGACTTAACACTGTTCCATACACTTTCCTCAGGTCTTGCAGATGGGAAAGAAATCAGTAAAGTGGATGACAAATGATAAAGATTTATGGTGATGAAATATTATAACACAGAAACTATAAAAAACAGTAAAAACAAAAACATAGTCATCCTTCCCCTCTTACCTCCATTCTGGGAAACTTCTTTTAACTCATGCGGTTCCACATATTCACAGGGTAGTTCATTGAAGATTTCTTGGGCTCCCTGTAAATAACACATGAGTAAAACTCTACAAATAAATAGGAAAAGAGCCAACACAACTTCCTACAAAGATTCTAATTAATTTTTTCCACAGTTATACAGCTCCCTGCGACAAGGACTGCACCATCAAAGTTCAGATGAGGTTCTTGCTCACAGCCTGCAATTTGAACACCATGCATTGAAGGGGGTTAATTTTTTTACTTAACTTATTCAGCAGAGCAACAAAAGTATTTAGACATGAGAGCACAAAAAAATATTTCTATTTGCTTTCTGCTCCATTGCAGAAGTCACTTCAAGTGGGGAAACTGTATTTCCTACAAAACATTAGACGCTTATCTCACAGCAGAATATAAACAGTGATGTCCTTTTTGTAAATAATGTTCCTGAAGAAAGATCTATTTGCAATCGCAAGTTTCTCAGTGGGGGATAAGGGTCACAAATGTGTCCTCAAAACCATCCCAGAAAGAAAAAATTATCAATTCTAGTTTTGAATTAAGCCTCCTAACATCTGCCTTAAAAATATCTGGGGGAAATACCAAATTTTTGAATATCTCAGTGATGGAGGTGAAACAGATCACCCTATGAAGAGAGCTTTACACCATTAAAAATGAGTTATTCCTCTAAAAAGGAAAAAGGAAAAAAAACATTAAAAACTTCTCACAGCTTGGAATCAACTAAAAGAAAAAACATAAGTTTGGACCACAACTGCTCTTTACTGTGAGAAAGGTACATAGGTAAGAAATGTACCCCAAACAGAATGCCCATTCCTGGAAAAGCAGGGCTCTGAAATGCCCACAAGATGCCCACATCCTTTGGGTTAGTTTCAGAGTTCCAGGCTGCTTTACAGAAACAAGACAGGTGGGATTTACCTTAGATACATTACCAGTCCCTGTGAACACAAATGTTAAGGGCCCTATTGACTTGGGCATCAAACCCAGAGATATTTCATAGCCAGCATCGCGGACAGCTTGCACAGCCTGACTGCTGTTCCTATAGTTATGAGCCATGCCAATGTGCTGAAAGCAAGCACACAATTCGTTAGTCTACAACCTGAGACATTTTTCTATTCTTAAAGTGTGTTATGTATTTTTTAAAAATAAAATAAAAATCTCACCATAAAAGGTGTGTGATGTCCCAAAGCAAGGAGCCTTAAACCCATTCCATGTAAAATGTTGATCATCCCTATTGCAGAATCAGACCAATAGAAAGACCATTAGCTGAGAGGAGTTGAAGCTGTTCTCTCTGCCCATTCTTCAAACTGCCCAGGGCTCTGAAGAAGCACAGATGCAGAGGGAAGCTGAGAAGCTGTGGCTTCTCAGATTTGGAGGACACCTCGCTGTCATTTGACCCATTCGCTCACCTTTCTGCCTTTAAAAGCACTAAACCTGCTTTATCGCCACCTATTCCTTCCACTTTCAATCCTGATAAAATGGAATGAGTGTCCTTCTCTAAGGGTAAGCTCTCCACCTTTGCTCCACATCCCATCCTTTCCTGCCTAACAAATCCACTCTTAAATTGTTCCTTTCACTGTCCCTCTGTATTGGCTTATTCTTATCTTCCATTCCTCCCATACCAAAATAAAAATGAGCAAACAAGAATGAAGTCACCATTAACCCCATGACCCCCATCAGCAATTCCAGTGACCTAAATAGCTAAATTTAGCAGATACTTTTCAGATCTTGACTTACTTGTCAGAAGCATTTGACAACATAGGGCCTTTCTTTGTTGGAACACTCTTCCCTCTGCATCTCAGATTTGAAATGTTTCATCCTACACTTCTTTTTTTTTTTTGTAATTCTTTTTTTAATTAATTTATTTATTTTTATTCAGTTACAATTGTCTGCATTTTCTCCCCTTCCCTCTACCCCACCCCAGCCAGTCCCACCTCCCTCCCCCACCTCTACCCTCCCCCTTGATTTTGTCCTTGTGTCCTCTATAGTAGCTCCTATAGACCCCTCTCCCCACTATCCCCTCCCCACTCCCCTGTGGCTATTGTTACAATGTTCTTAATTTCAATGTCTCTGGTTATATTTTGTTTGCTTTTTTCTCTTGTTGATTATGTTCCAGTTAAAGGTGAGATCATATGGTATTTGTCCCTCACCGCCTGACTTATTTCACTTAGCATAATGCTCTCCAGTTCCATCCATGCCATTGCAAAGGGTATAAGCTCCTTCTTTTTCTCCGCTGCTACATTTCTGTAGGCACCTCCTCTTATGCCCATTCCTTTTATATTAGTGTCCTCTGTGCCTTCCCTATATATTAGTCCGCTTCAGGATTCTGTCCCAGGCCTTATTCTTGTCAATCTGTGCATTTGTTTATTTTTTTAAAGCTAATCTCATCCAGTCCTAAATTTTAAGTATTCTCTATATACAGATTACCCTACATCTATATCTCTAACAGAGATCTTTTACTTCAAGACCTAACCGCCCATCTTATGGATTTATCCATTTGAGGGCCCTATAAACAGAAGAAAGTCAGCATGCCTAGAGCAAGGACCTCAGCATGCATTCTCTTCTTTTTAGTAGAACTTGTCCTGGGCAGATCCCTAACTAATTTTCTTTGATCTTTTTTCTGAAGTCAACTTTTAAAGGGCTAATTTATACACAATAAATACACCAACTGAAAGTACATAGTTTGATAACTGTTAACAAATGTACACAACCATATTTACACTAATATAATCAAGATACAGAATATTTTCATCACCCCAGTCAATCCTCCCCAACCCTTGGCCCAATACAATTACTGATCTTATTTCTCTCTGTATAAATGAGTTTCTTTTACAGTTTCATATAAATAACATACAAGTATATACTCTTTTTTTGTGTGTCTGCTTTCACTCAGCATAATATTTTTGAGATTTATACATACTTTGTGTATATGAGTAGTTTGCTTCTTTTTATTGCTGACTTTTCCATTTTACAGATATACTACAATTTATTTATCCATTCTTCTGCTGATGGGCATTTGGGTTGTTTCTATATTATTATGAATGAAGATATAGAAATAAGTCTGTACCAAAAACAACTCATTTCTCTTGATAAATGTCTATATGTGGAATTTATCTTGTACATTGATATTCAAGTTTTTCATTTCTTTCTTGAGTTGGTTTTGTAATTTGTATCTTTCAAGGATTTGTGTATTTTATCAACATTGTCAGATTTATCTGCCTATTCATAATTTTCTTTTTTCTTCTTAATGTCTGTCAGATATACAGTGTGACCTCCCTTAGATTTCTAATATTGGTAAATAATGTCTTCTCTTTTGTTTTATTAGTCTAACTAGAAATTTATCAATTTTATTGATTTTTTAAAAGACACAACTTTTAATTTCATCGATGTTCTCTATTTTTTTCCTGTTCTGATTTCATTGTTTTTCCCTTTTACCTTTATTATTTCCTTTCTTCTGTTTGTTTTGGATCTAATTCCTTGTTCATTTTCTACCTTTTTCAGATGGAAGTATAGATCATTAATTTCAGAAGTTTCTTTTTTTCTAGTAAAATCATTAAATGCTATGAATTTTCTTCTAAGCTCCACTTTATCCATACCCCACAAATTTTGGTATACTGTGTTTTAAATTTTTATTAGAAACTAATATTAGAAGCTAAAAATAGTTTCTAATTTTTCCTGTGATTTCCTCTTCAATGAGTTATTCAAAAAGCATTGTTTATCTTCCAAATATTTGGAAAATTTCTAGATGTCTTTCTATTATAATTTCTAAGTCAATTTTATTATAGTCAGAGCACATACTGTATGATTTCAAAACTTTTAAATGTGTTATGAATTGTTTTGTGACCCAGCACATGGAACGTTTGGATGAATGCTCCAAGTGACTTCTTGCGAAGAATATGTATTCCGCAGTTCTTGGGAGGAGTGCTCAGTCATATCAGGGTGGGTGATAGTGTTTTAGTGTCCTGTATCCATACAAATTTCTGGCTACTTGTTCTGATAATTATAGACCTTCATGTAGTCTAATGTGATAGTTATAACATACAATGTTTCTCAGCTAAACAAGGTTCAAAGTACTAGGACAAAACTAGGACAAAAATCAAGTAGAATTGCCCTGACCAGGTGGCTCAGTTGGTTGAATCATCGTCTCATACACCAAAAGGTTGCAGGTTCAGTTCTCAGTCAGGGCACATACCTAGGCTGTGGGTTCAATCTATGGTCAGGGAGCTTATGGAAGGCAACTGATTGATGTTTCTCTCTGACATAGATTTCTCTCTCTCTCTCTCCCTGCCCCCTCTTTTTTTCTCTCTCTCTAAAATCAGTAAATATATCCTCGGTTGAGGAGTAAAAAATATTTTTTCCCCAACTCCAGCGTCTATCCTTTCTAGATTGCTCCTCTGTTGCTCCTGCCCCTGTACCTTTTTTCCTTTTTTCCCTTTTTTCTACTCCCCAAACTCTCATTACCAAACTGACCTCTCCTTCTGCTCTTCCAAACGCAACTCTCTACAAAGTCAGAGCCTAACTATAGTGTTACACTCCTCCCCGTCTTCTTTTCCTTTTTAATTTTTGCAATAAATATATTTTAATGATTTACCTTCTTATTCTAGCCTCAGATATTCATCACCCTTAGTCACACCTGCGTGTTTATTTTTATCAATGGGAAGTGAACACTCCCATCCCCTTGCCACAGAAAAGAGAAACCACACAGTCACTCCAAAGGCAAACTTCAAAGTGGGTGATGTAAAAGCCCCAGCACACCTACCTGCCACACCGGCCCATTGTCCAAATGCCACGACACGAATTCCTCTATGATCCACCATTTTCTCATAATCAATAAGTCTGATTTCCTGACAAAAGAGTAAAAAAAATTTCAGTCACATCAAGCTTAATTTCAATGAGTAAATCACATATATGAGCAGGTCAACATTTCACACTTTTTTCCTCATATAAAATATATCTTGATTTGCCAGCATAACTTACCATCAGGTACACCCTGAAACATTCAGAAAAGGCAGGTCACAAGTCAATGATAGGGCTGTGATTACATGAAAGAATGGTTCTACCAGGGTGCTAAATGCTCATTGGTGATAGTCAGTCAAATAATGGCATGATTTCCTTTAAATTTTAGCCCAGCACCATCTACACATATATCTACAGCCTTGTTTATCCTCACATCCTTCCTTCTAGTCTCAAGGAAGACCAGTCCCTCCTGAGACTAAGCCCTATGAGCTAGATAGAGGCTGGCTCTTTTCCATGTCCTCCAAGACCACTCTTCTTGAGCTTTTCCTCTTTCCTGCATCAGCCTCTCTGCACTGCTCCTTCCCCCCAGCCATTCTAAGTGACATTCACCCTTAAAAAAAAAAAAAACAGCACCACTTCTACCTTAAAAAAAATAGCACCACTCCCTCCCACGTCCATACACACAAATTGCTCATTCTCTCCTTCCCTGTCTCTGTCTGTCTGTCTCTATCTCAGTCTCTCTTTCTTTCTCCTCTCTTTTTTCTCTCTCCATCCCGCCACAATTAGCTTCATTTAAAAAGTAATACAGGCTGCCTGCTTTTCACTTCCTCATCTGCACTAAAGTCACAGTCTTCCTCTTCCCTTGGGAATCTTCCCTCTCTTAAAAATGACTTACTAATTCATGGTTAAGAGCTATTGACACATTGTAATTATGGAATGTTTGAAACGGTCATTGTATTTCCTCAAAGATCATTTGATTTAATCATGTTCATGAATTTAAGAATGTTTAATATTCATCCAACTCCAAGTAATTGGTTACAAACTGCTGTCAAAAAAAGAAGCCCTGCTGGGTCTGTTTTTATTAATTTTCTTGTAATGGATGAAAATTTATATCACAAAAAAAGTTTCTAAAATGCTTTTTAAGGAGTTTATCTGCTTAAGGTGAAAGACTCTTTTTATATCACTTCCACTAATTACTTTTTGAGTTTGTTCTTCAGAAACAGTGCAAATTAACTACAGCCCAAATTTAACATATTTCAAATTACTAAAAATGTGTTTTATACACCTTATAAAATACTTCCATTTCTTGTACTCTTTGTGAATTCTCCTGTTCTCTGACTCTTTTCAGATTCTAGTCTAGTTTCTAATGCTGTAAAATCCTTACCCCAGGACTTAGACCTTGAACTTCTCTACATTCACTCCCTACCCACATCCTCTCTCAAGGCTTTAGATACCATCTAGTCCAGAGGTGTCCAACCTTTTGGCATCTCTGTGACACACTGGAAGAACAAGAGCTGTCTTAGGCCACACATTAAATACACAAAAACTAATGAAAACTGATGAGAAATAAAGGTCTTAAGTAAATTTATGATTTTGTGTTGGGCTGCATTCATAGCCATCCTGGACCTGGGGCATTTGGCTCCAGGCCACAGATTGGACACCCCTGCTAGTCTCTGATAACCACAATATATGTATCAGAAGGAGCTGCCATCCTGAGCTACAAATTCATATCCAACAACCCACAGAGCGCCTATGCTTAAATGTCTCATAAACAAATTAAACTTGATAGTCCCTAAACTTAATTCCCAATCCTCCATCCAAGACTGCCCCTTGTACAGTAGCATGATCTTAAATCTATGGCAACTCTTTAAAGTTGCTCAGACCAAAATCTCAAAGACATCTCTGTCTTCTCTCTCTCTCTCTTTCTCCCTCTCTCTCTTTCTCTCCCTCTCTCTCTCTCTCTCTCATATTCCACATTCATTTCATCAGGCAATCTTGCCAAATAATATCTCTAAAATACATCTCTAAAATCCATGCCTTGCATGCATGGGCAAATATTGGTTACTTATGCACCACCCTAGAGGGTGGTTACTTATCCACCACCCTCATGCAAGTCACCATCATTTGTAGCCTAGCATCTAGACTGGTCTAGATTTATAATCTTCTCATCAACTTTGTTCTCCTCCCACCTCTCACTTCCACAGAGCAGGCAGAATAAGCATTGTAGAACATGTTTCACCTTCACCCTCCTCTCAGAAAGACCCTCAGGCCTTTCCATTATTATTCTCTCTACTTGTAAGACTTTGCAGAGGGATAAGACTTGATCATTCATCTCCTTCAAATGTTTGCTCAATGCCAACTTCACAATAAAACTCTCCCAGATGATCCTATTACACTGGTATTGCCACCTCTCCCAGTGCCCAGCACTCCTTTTCTCCTATTTATCTCCATTACACATATCACTGAGTGACATATGAAGTGTCATTTATTTATCACCTGTCTCATCCCACTAGAATATCAGCTCCCAAAGACAAGGTTATTTTATTGTCATTTCAGCAAACAATGGTGGACACATTGTAGGCACTCAGTAAATATTTGTTGAATGAAAACTGTATTTTAAATAGCCAATAGTTTTTTCAATAATATTCATATCTCAAAAAATTCTTTTTTCCCCTTCAAAGTTAATAAAAGTAAAAATGGTCTCCATTCCAGCTCTGGCACTGCAGAGTTGTGCCTCCTCAGTCAAGTCATTTTACTTCTCTGGGTTCCATCTGAAAAGTTAGGGTGGTGGACTATATGATCCCTGAGGTTCTTTTCAGCTCAAAAATTCTACTTGCTAATATCTAACCAATTGACCTTATAAATAATGAATCGTTTGGGAGAACACTTCCATTATTCTTTCCATTTTACAATAAAAAAATAAAATGTTTGGTTTCTCCTAACAAACTCCAAACGTGTGCAGCAGAGGAGCCTTAAGATCAGCAGAACTATTCAAGCACTAACTCACAGATTACTTTTCCTACTGTGAATAATATGACACATTTCCTAGATGCTGAAAGAAAACTAAAACTCTAATCGATAATGAAAAGTAAAAAAATAAGTATTAGCCACTGATTACCTGTCTTAGAATCTCATCCAATAAGCCCATATTGGCCTCCTGAGCTTTTATTGTGTGGGAGAAGAATGCGTAAGTCTTCTTGGACATTAATTTATCCTCTGCAGGTCTTTTAACTCCCAAAATTAGACAAGCTTCAGAAATATCCTCCTGAAGAATGCCACCAGCCTTGACATATTCCTGAGAATGTAATTTTGGTTAAAAGTTATTCCCTTGGTTTGTTGTATTCATATCTTCTCTACTAAGTAAAATGTACAGCAATTAAAGCCACAACTTTTTGAAGGAATAAAATCTTTATGATTAAGTACAAATAATACAATAACTACATATATTTTTATTTACTGGCTAAATATTAATCTAAGATGTTTGACTTTTATAGCAAAAAACTTAGGAAATTCAGCACACACTCCTATTTAAGGACAGTTTGATCATAACCATTAGCATACATGTGATTTAAATATAATTGTGAAATATTTTACTTAATATTTAATTTTTATTGTTGACACTATTACAGATATCTGCCATTTTCCCCTTTTCTCCCTCTCCACCCAGTCCCCACACGCACTGTGCCAACCCCAGCCTTTACCACATTGTTTTCTCTCCAAAGGCTATGCATATAAGTTCTTTGGCTACTCTCTTCCAGCCCCTTCACCACCCTCCCCTCTGAGATCTGTCAGTGTATTTGACGTACCCATGCCTCAGGGCCTACCTATTTTGTTCACCAGTTTATTTTGTTCATTAGATTCCACATAAAAGTGAGATCAGATGGTATTGTCTTTCTATGAGTGCCTTATTTCCCTTCACGCAACAATCTCCAAGTCCATCCATGTTGTGGAAAAGGGCAAGAGTTCCTTCTTTTTGACAGCCATGTACTATTTCATTGTGTAAATGTACTATATCTTAATCCTCTCATCTACTGATGGGCTATTTCCAGATCTTGGCTATTGTAAATAATAGCCAATTGCTCTATTTTTTTTTAACGTGTGGCCTAGTTTTATTTTTTTACATGTACCTGTCCCATTTTCCTAACATTATTTATTGAAGGGACTGATTTTACTTTATTGTGTGCTCTTGTCTCCTTTGTCAAATATTAATTGACCATATAGGCATAGGTTGAGTTCTGGGCGCTTTGTTCTGTTCCATTGATCGATATGCCTACTCTTAATGCCAGTACCAGGCTGTTTTGCTTACAATGGCTTTATGCATAATAGTTTGATATCCAGTATTGTGGTCCCTCCTACTTTGTTCTTCTTTCTCAAGATTGCTGAGGCTTTTCAGGGTCTTTTTGGTTCCATATAAATTTTTGCAATATTTGTTCTAGATCTGTGAAATATGCCACTGGTATTTTAATGGAAATTGCATTGAGCCTATAGATTGCTTTGGGTAGTATGTACATTTTTAATGATGTTAATTTTTGCAACCATGAATACAGTATATGCATCTACTTGTTTGTATTTCTCATTTCTTTCTTCAATATCCTACAGTTTGCAAGTACAGGTCTCTTACCTCCTTAGTTAAGTTTATTCCTAGGTACCTTATTTTTTGTTGTTGTTGAAATGGTAAATGGGATTGTTTTCTTAATTTCTATTTCTGAGAGTTCATTATTGGTTTATGAAAGTGTCATCAATTTCTTGATATTAATTTTGTATGTTGTTACTTCTCCAAATATATTCATTAAATCTAGTAGTTTATTGGTGGAGTCTTAGGGTTTTCTATGTACAATATCATGCCATCTGATAATAATGACAGCTTCACTTCCTCCTTTCCAATTTCGATGCCTTTTATTTTTTCTTCTTGTCTGATCACTGTGGCTAACACTTCCAGTACTACATTGAATAAGAGTGGTGAAAGCAGACATCACTGCCTCACTCCTGATCTTAGGAAAACACTTTCAGTGTTTGTCCATTGAGTGAGATGTTGGCTATAGATTTTTCAAATGTGGCCTTTATTGTGTTGAGGTATGATCCCTCGAGTCCCACTTTGCTCAGTTTTTATCATAAATGAGTGCTGGATTTTATCAAATGCTTTTTCTGAATCTATTGGTATTATCATGTAATTTTTATCTTCCTTTTTGATTATTTAATGTATCACATTTATTGATTTGCAAATATTGTACCAACTTTGAATCCCCAGAATAAATCCCACTTGACCATGGTATATGATCTTTTTAATGTATTGCTGGATTTGATTTGATAATATTCTGTTGAGGGTTTTAGTATCTATGTTCATCAGAGATATTGGCCTATAATTTTCTTTCTTTATAGTGTCTATATGAGGTTTTGGAATTAGGATAATGCTGGCCTCATAAAAAATAGCTTGGATGTCTTCCCTCCTCTTGAGTTTTTTGGAGTAGTTTGAAGACAGGTGTTAGTTTTTCTTTGAATATTTGGTAAAATTTGCCTCTGAAGCCATTTGGCCCAGAACTTGTTTTCTGGGAGTTTTTTGATTACTGCTTCAGTTTCATTAGTGTTATTGATCTATTCAGGTTTTCTCATTCTTCCTGATTGAGTTTGGGAAGATTGCACATTTCTAGAAACTTGTCCATTTCACCCAAGTTGTCCAATTTTTTGGCATATAGTTGGTCATAGTATTTTCTTACAATCCTTTGTATTTCTGTGATGTTGGTTGTTATTTTGCCTCTTTCATTTCTGATTTTATTGATTTGACTTCTCTCTCTTCGTTTTTTGATGAGTCTTGCTAAAGTTCTGAAATATATATTATATACCAACGATACACTGAAACATTAAATGCTAAATACTAATGTATTACTCAGGTGCATTTTTTAAAGAAAGACATATCAGCAATTTAGTTTTCCTTTTTTAAATAGTACTGATTGCTGCCCTACTCTGTACAGTGGAGGGTGTTAGAAATGAGATGATAAGACACAAAGAAAGACAGACAAGATCCTCCTGTAAAGGAGACTATGAAATACAGTAAAAGATTAGTCAGAAGCACAGTAAATGAGGCTGAATTTGAAAAACATTATGATCTGCAGAATTCAAGTGATATTATTAGTTTAATGGATACTGAGATAATTCCCAGGTAAGATGATAAAGGAAGTATGGAAATTGAAATTAATCTAAAGGGCTGGGTAGAATTTGGAGAGGTAGAAATGAAAAATACAAGCAGGTAATATCAGTAAAAGCTTTGAAGAAATATACACAAATATAGAGGTGGGAAATTACAGATATTTAGGGCATAATGAGTAAAAGGATTTGGAAAAGTAGGCTGAATGTTGTCATGCTGCATATGTGCTTTACTGGATAAAAATAAAAATAGTAAATATCAATGGTTATTAAGAAATTACTACATGCTATGCTAAGTTTGTTGCATAAATTATCTTATTTAATTTTCACACAACTCCCATGAGGTAGGTACTATTATTATCCCCATTTTATCAATGGGGAACCTGAAGCTTACATACTTACCTGAGATTGCATAGCTAGCACAGGGAGGCAATAGACAGTCATTTCATATTTTTAGATAAAGGAATAGTATGATCCAAGCAGAATTAAAAGATCATCAAAGGTGGAAAGTGAATAAAATGAAGATAAATCTATTTAGGAATCTACTTTAATAGACAGGTAAAAATGGATAGAAGAAATAGTAGAAGAATGTACATATGGTTCATACCTGGTTTCTTTGAAAACAGTCTATTTGCTTACTTATAGTAGGCTGGTTAAATAAATCATGATGAACGATGGAGCAATTACAATGATATAATCACTATACCTCCATTAAACAGAATGCAGCAGAGCTCTTTGAACTGACATGGAGCGATTTCCTGGATATGTTGTTGACTAAACAAAGCAAGGCTCAAAAGAGTGTATATAGTATACAACATTGTGTATAGAACTGAAGGGGAAATAAGAACACACACACACCCACATACACATGCTTGTGTTTGAAAAAAGAAATATAGGACTGATAGGCCAGAAACTAATGAAAATAGTAGACTAAGGGGTAGGTGGCAATAGATGTAGGAAGATTAAGATGACAGCACCACTTCTCTGCATTACAACTTCTTTTATACAGTTTTAGTTTTTGAGACTCATAAATGTTTAAGTTATTTGGAAAATAAAATTAAATCAAAAGGATTTAAAAGCAAATAGAACATAATGGAAACAAAAAAAAATCCAACTGGAATACACATTTACTATGTAACCATAGAGAAAAGATAATTCAAATAACTTTTAAACATAGCATTCTGAATATTCCTTGTGGGATGTATTCTAAAGGAAAAAAGTCAAAGAAATATTAAACTCCACTAAATAGGCTTTTTATTGAGATATAATTGACATGCAACATTAGTTTTGAGTGTAGAACATAGTAATTCAATATTTGTATATTTTATATTGAGAAATGATCATCACACTAAGTTTTAGTTAACATCTGTGCCCATACGTGGTTACAGAATTTTTTCCCGTGATGAGAATTATCAAGGTCTACTCTCTTAACATCGACAGGTTTATTGATAATTGTGATATTAGCATTGTGATTCCAAAATTATTTTACATACATTTGGGAGTAAAGCAAACAATATGCATTCATGTTGGAACAAATTAGAATTTTCACTGCTGGAGAAAACAAATGCAAATATAAAATTTAATAGGTAAGAAAAACCTGCAATGTTAAATTTTAATTGAAAATATTCGTATTAACTCATGACTAAATTATATAATTATGTATATATAATTTGTATGTTTGTGTCTATGTATTTCTTTGTTCTGTCCACTAAAATAGCTAAGAGCAACAATATCTCAGTAACATAAACACATCTAAAAGCAGATACCAGATCTTGGTTTTCATAAACTAAAAGAAATTAAGGTTCCTTAATGAAATGGTGGATTGCTGGTGAGGGGCAGAAAAAGCACAAGGTGAGGCTAAGACAATTTGTTGTTTCAGGCAACCAGAGAGTTCAGAAGTAAAAGGATTCATGTCCAAAGGACATAGTAGCCCCCTTAAGGGGATTCTCACTATCTCAAATTTTGGATAATTAGGACATTATGTACCCATAATGATATTCAAAAGAGTATGAGAAAAGGTGCTAAGGGAAATCTCTTTCATACAAAAAAATCAGGAAATAGAAGAGTTATTTATAATAGCCAAGATTTGGAAGCAGCCCAAGGGTCCATCAAAGGATGAATGGATAAAACAGCTATGGTACATTTCCACAACAGAATATTATTCAGCCAGAGGAAGAGGGTGGGGTAGGGGAAGGAGAAAAAGAAGGAAAAAGATAGAAGGAGGAGGAGAAGAAAATATTACCCTTTGCAACAGTATAGATGTACCTGGAGAACATTATGCTAAAGGAAATAAGCCAGTCAAAGACAATTACCAGATGATTTCACTCATATGTGAAATCTAATGCACAAAATGAACTAATAAGCAAGATAGAAACAGACTTATAGAGCATGGAGCTGAGAGCTGGAACGGGGCTGTGGGGGAAGGGGGTTGGTATGGAGGGATCGAGCAAAAAAAAAGAAAGAAAAGAGAAAGAACTCATGGACATGGACAACAGTGTGGTGATTGTGAGAGATGAGGGATGGGTGGAGGTGGAAGAGGGGATAGAGGGGATAAATGCTAATGGAAAAACTACAATAAAATTTTTTAAAAGATAACAAAAATTATCATATTGCTAGCCTTCATGGAAAAATTAATTCAGATAAAAATTATTAATGAATGCTAACATCATTAGTTGAAAGGTCGTTGAGAAACAGGAAATTCACATATCTCAACACAGCATTCCACAGGTGACTCAGTAAATACAAAGAAAGAAAGGTATTTTTGCAAGGGAGAGACCTGATAGTAATCACCTCAGCCAAGTGATCATGCATTCCTCACCATGTGATGACTGATTTTTTTGTGTCTTTGATGTGATACAATGGAATGAATATAGGTCACTTATGAAATATTTGTGTCACAAGTATACAACCTGACTTATCACAAGGTAAAAAGCAGACTAGTTACACCCAGAAGTGGAATGTCCTACAAGTCACCTGGCCTGCAATGTTCCCAAAGAGTTAAGGTCATTGAAACAAACAAAAATCAAAAGGGGAGGATCCTGTTTTTGATTAAAAGAACCAAAAAGACATAAAGGTAAATTAAAGAAAGTTTAATTAAGCCTCAGTTAAAATAAAAGACCATAAAAGCCATTTGGGACAAATGGGAAATGTGAAGTGGATTATGTGAGATGATATCATGAAATAATTTCTTAGATGAGAAAACTATATGGTGGCTATTCAGAAAAATGATAATGAAATGCATCTGAGCATTTTTTAGTAAAATGCTACAATGTCTGCCACTTATTTTCAAATGGTCCAGGAAAAAAGCATATGTGTATTTTTCAAAAAAAAATAAGAGTCAAACCTATAAGATTATTAGTGAAGAGTAAAGGGAACAATAAATGTAAAAGGCACCCACCAGGGATGGCAAGAAAAACTCTCATGAACAAACTCTACTTAATGGAGCATTTCCTAGAGGGATGTTTTATGAGACAAAACACAGTAGTGTCTTATTGGCCTTGTACCCCAACTCCCATAATAAGGACCCACCATGAAGTAAAGGAGAGAATAACTAAAAGATATTACCTCCTTCTAAAATCAATCCCTCAATATTGAAATAAATTCAGCCAAAAATGGAAAAGACCTGTACTCAAAAAGTTATAAAACACTGAAGAAAGAAATTGAAGAAGACACAAATAAGTGGAAGCATATACTGTGTTGATGGAATGGAAGAATTAACATTATTAAAATGTCTCAACCAAAGCAATTTATAGTTCAACACAATTCTTATCAAGACACCAATGGGCATATTTCACAGAACTAGAACAAATGTTCCAATAATGTATATGGAACCACAAAAGACCTTGAAGAGCTACAGCCATCTTGAAAAAAAAAGAACAAAGTTGGAAGAATCACACTACCTGATATCAGACTATACTACAAGGACATAGTAAGCAAAACACCATGGGACTGGCATAAACTCAGACATATAGATCAATGGAACAGAATAGAGAGCCCAGAGATAAACCCATGCATTTATGGTCAATTAATATTCAACGAATGAGGCAAAAACACACAGTGAGCTAAAGGTAGACTATTCAATAAATGGCATTTAGAAAATGGGCATAATCTTGGCTGGTGTGGCTCAGTGGACTGAGTGTTGGCCTGCGAACCAAAGGGTCACCAGTTCAATTCCCAATCAGGGCACGTGCCTGGGTTGTGGGCCAGGTCCCCAGTAAAGGGCGCTCAAGAGGTAACCACACATTGATGTTTCCCTCTTTTTCTCCCTCCCTTACCCTCTCTAAAAGTAAATAAATAAAATCTTTTTTAAAAAAAGAAATTGGACTGATAACATGCAAAAGACTGAAATTAGACCACCTTCTTTCACCATACACAAGAACAAACTTGAAATGGATTAAAAACTTAAATGTGACTCAAAACCATAAATATCCTAGAAGAAAATATAGGCAGTAAAATATCAGACATTTCTCATAGCAATAGTTTTTCTGATATGTCTTCTCAGGCAAGGGAAGCACATAAAAAATAAATGGGATTATATCAAACTAAAAAGTTTTGCACAACAAAGGAATCCATCAACAAAATGAAAAGAAGACCCATTCAATGGGAGAACATACTCACCAGTAATACTTCTGATAAGGGGTTAATTTCCAAAACATATAAAAAATTTATACAACTCAACACTGAGAAAACAAAGAATTCAATTTAAAAATGGGAAAAGGACCTGAATAGACACTTCTCCAAAGAGGATCTACAGATGGCCAATAGACATATGAAAAGATGCTCAATGTCACTAATGATCAGAGAAATGCAAATTAAAACCACAATGAGGTATCAACTTATACCTCTCAGAATGATTATCATCAATAAATCAACATGTCGGGAGAGGGCTGTGGGTAGCAGGTATAAAGGGGATAAATCGTAATGGAAAAATACAATAAAAAATAAACTATTAAGAATAAATAAATCAACAAAGAATAAGTGTTGGCAAGGATGTGGAGAAAAGGGAACCCTTCTGCACTATTGGTGGGGGTGCAGATGGGTGCAGCCACTATGGAAAACAGTATGGAGGTTCCTCAAAAAATTAAAAATGAAACTGCCTTATGACCCAATGAGTCCACTTCTGGTAATATATCCAAAGAAAGCACTGAAGCACTAATTTGAAACAATATATGCACTGCTATGTTCGTTGCAGGGTTATTTATAATAGCTAAGATTTGGAAGCAGTCCATGTGCCCATCCGTAGATGAGTGGATAAAAAAGCCAGAGTATATTTACTACTAGACCATAAGGAAGAAGGAAATCTTACTTTCTGCAACAACACAGATGGACCTGGAAAGTATTATGCTAAGTGAATAAGCCAATCAGAGAAAGGCAAATACTACATGATTTTACTTATATATGGAGTCTAATGAATGAAACAAACTAACAAACAAAATAGAAACAGACTCAGAGATACAGAGAAGAGACTGACAGCTGTTAAAGGAGAGAGGGTGGAGGGTGGGGTGAAAAAGGAGGGCTGGAATGGTGATTACCAGAGGGAAAGTGTGGTAGATGGGATGTAGAGGAGGGTAAAGAAGGGATAAATGGTGACGTAAGGAGACTTGACTTTGGGTGGTGAAAATACAATATAATATACAGAAGATGTATTATAGAACTGTACACATGAAACCTATATATTTTTATTAACCAATGCCACACCAATAAATTCAACAAAAAAATATTTAAACAAGAAAGAGCTTAAATTTTTTTTTTTTAATTAAAAGCACTCCCTCTGTCCCCCAACTAGAGAAAGCATGTAATGGAATAAAAATAATACTTACTGGTTGAATTCTGGACTCAAGGATTCTAATTTAGCAATCTCATTATAACCAAAGTAAAGGAATATTGCCATGTGGTATTTCAGTGACATTAGCAAACATTTTCTTTTCATCCATATGCTTTCTAATTTTCATTTACAGGGTCATTTTATTCCCACATACTTAAGAAATTGGAAATATTTACCTTGTCGTGAATGGCCCGCCGATTGGAAGGCTGTATTAAGACCTTGTATCCCAGGTTGGTGATCCCTTTGATGTGCCGGGGAGCCAGAGGTGCCCTCCTCTCCCAGGCGTTCACATCCTCCCGCCTCACGGCCACCACCGGCTTGTGGTGAAGCCCTCTGGAGAGGCTGAGCCCCAGCCTGCTCAGTTTGGTCCTATATATGCGCAGCATCTGGAAACCTGGTGACTGTAATGACATCATAAGGGCACAGGACAACAAAAGGCAGGTGGGCTCACAGATCAGTTCTGGTGTCGTAAGAAATCTGCTGTAAAATCCAGCCATCTCAGATGATAACAGATACAAGACAGAGAAAAGAGAAGGGGAAGCCTGGATGATAAAATGTATTCCTTTATCCAAACAAACCCAATTTTCCACAAACAAAGTTATTTATTTCCAAAATATAAAAAGTACTGAACAACTCATGGGACACTAACCCAGGTTCATCTCTGACCATTCCTTACAAATGCTACCCAGAGTGTTGGGCAGCCTGTTGTCTGTGGGTGAACTTCTCACTGGTCCATGATGAGACATGTGCAGAAATAGAAAGTTAGCACTTAGAGACCTTTATATCACATGATCACATTTCTAGTAATTCATTGTTACTGGATTGTATAAAAGTGTTGGTTCTGACAGATTGGAAAGTTAAGAAAACAAAACAAACACACACGTTCCTTCACCACAGCTGTTAGAGGTTTAAGAAGCCCAGTCCTAACCACAAGCCCCAACCTCACCCTCACTGTCTCTTTTGTTACTTTAAACATGCTGTTCCCTTTCCCAGGGCTTCCTGTCCCTAACACATCTTCCTATTACATTAAACCTGGACCTGTCTCAACCAGCTTCTAACTGCTATTCCAGATTGCAAAATTCCACTCATTTATTGAATTATGAAATGTTGACCAGAGGATCACTGTAAATTGTATATACATTTTTAAAGCATAAATATCAAACAGTATTCAATCCCTCTTCATATGGCTAAATGTATTTGGAAGCCAAATGTCATTTCAGATGATAATTTGCTGTGTCATTTGGATGCTAAACCTTAGTTTTTTATGTTTCAGGTTGGCATCAAAATATAGGGACTAAATGATTTCATACCTTTCAGAAATGCTCGACCAATTACTGCTAGCATTTACCAAAATTTGTATGGAATGCATTTCTGTTGTATCAGACTGCAACCTCTGCATCGGGGAAGGTTTGTCCAAACCTGGGGCACACAAGTCCTTGCCACCTGAGACAGAAAACTTAAATGGCAATTCACAACAGAACAGACCAAACAGCGAGGAGTCCCTCTAAGAAGGCTTCAGGAAGGAGAGGGGCATGAAGAGAAAGGGCCGCACACAGCAATTGAACCCAAGGGTGGTTGGAGCCAAGTCGATGATCAACATTTCAATAGAAGACTGTTATGTATGCTAGCTAATGTTTAGTTTATTTAAATAGTTTTGTTTTTAAACAGACAACATTAGGCCCAAAACCCAAGCTAAAGAAAAAACTGCAGCATCCCATACAACTTGAATCCCTATATTCTCAAATAAACCAATTCCGAAGACATACAATTCTTCTGAACACATAGATAAGCCCAGAAATGGTCCCATTCTCCCAGCAGAAGCTGTATTTCACATAGAGGGACGCCACATCCTCTATTCTCTGTAGCAATTCTTGGGGCTAACATGAGGGAACATGTTCAGATAATACAGCCCCTCCCCTCAGCCTAACTTGATTTGTGATCCAGCCTCCCCTCCCTCGGTGACCATCCACCTCCTCCTCTCACCTCCCCCGTCTGCGGTGGGGGTGTGACGTGGGAGGACAGACACAGACTCACAGACCGGTAATACGCACAAAGGTATTTGCAAAGGCAAGCTGTCTAGGGCAACTCAGAAAAGAAAGCAGCATCATGACCCTCTGGTGTTTATTAGAGAAGCTGCTTTCACTTTCACTTGTTGTAGGGAATTCCCAAATCATATATCCTGTAACTTTGTTTTTAAACAAATGCAACAATAGTTACCATTGATTAAACATAATATGCCTTACAGATGATATTTCATTTTCTTCTTGCAAAAATCTTATTAAGTAGATATTATCCCCATTCTGTAGGTGAAGAAACTGAACTGGAGTCCAAGTAGAGCTGCTGCTTTTTAGCAGAAGCAGGATTCCCAGGTTAATATTTAACACTCAGGATTTTCTCTTCTTTGCCAAAGCCTGCGGATCCACACTGTGTAGATCAGACACCTGTTGTTACTGCTTCCATCATGTTTCAGAAATCGGTCAGATCCACATGGCAGTTATAGTAAGTGACCAGTTATAGTTAAGTGACCTTAACAGTTATAGTAAGTGACCAGTTCTCCCCCCAGCATGGGCTGCCTGTATCCACCTCTTTCCCATGTGCCACCAAAAACCCTTCCTGAGTTCTTGCCAAGGTAAAGTCTAAGTTTCTGGGAGCTTAAGAAAAATGATTTGATTATAACAGGTATTACTTACTGTATTTGTAAGTGCTTGAACCTGAAACTTGGTCTCAGCATAGAACTTTCCAGGACCACCATTCATTTTATTCTAACATCGTCAGAAAACATCTAACAGTCAGGATTTCTTAACTGCTTTTAGGTGGGCACTGCAGGTCTCTGGTATTTCACAGAAATGCCCAGGTGGGCTGTTCTGGATTTCCCTGTGCTAGATTTCGTGGGTTTTCCCAAGAACATCAGGAAGTAAACATAATGTTTATTTCTGGCAATGCCTTCAGCAAAGCAAAGCAGGAAGACCCCTGGCTCACCAATGGCTCTAGTGAGTGCCAGGTAATGATGACAGCCTGCACGATAAACAAGGAGGATGTGGAAAAGCAAGAGGAGGAGGAGAGAAGAAAAAGAAAGAGCCTCGGAGAATAAGGAAGAGGCAGAGAAAAAGAGGAATAAGGGGGAGAAAGAGAAGTGTCACCTAGTCAGGGGAGGAGATTAAGATCCTTCTTTCAACAGCTAAAGTCTTTCCTTCAACACAGGAAGGGCTAGCGTTTCATACAGCATAAAAATGAAGTTTAAAAGATTCTTCCCTATGTGTTATAACACAAGAAGAGCACTTAGGTACACATTTTACTTACCTAGGATTGATCAAGAATTTGAAATGACTCTAAAAGCCATAGGAGTATCACAGTGAATTAATTGCACAGACTTGCAGAGAGACAGGAAGATAGTCTATTACTAGAGTGGATGGACTCTTGCCACAGAACATAGTATATGATGTCACCATACCCCTCTTTCCATCTCTTAGTGGGAGGAAGACTTAAGAATTTCTTTTAATGTACAAATTATATATCTTTGCAATGTCCACATGAGAATCAGGCAAAGCAAGGAGAACATGCTTATATATTTTTGGTACTTTCTATCCCTTTCAAGAGAAATGAGAAGGAAAATGGTGATTAGAGATAGAAATGATATATGACAGATAGGTAATAGATAGATAATTGATAGACAGAGAGATGATAGACAGGTGATAGATAGAGCTTGGCACTCCATACATATCCCACCATTTTCTTTCAGTAGCTGTGAATAAACTATGGTCATTGAGCATATCATTGCCCTAAATCACAAGAAGGAAACAAAGGAAATTTTGTGAGGTTTATTTATAAAGGACTCTATCTGAGGAAACGTCGCATTCACAGGCAGAGGACCTCACATGTATTTGGGAAGGCCCTTTTAAATGATGAGCAGACTGGTCTTTGTACAATTACATATATTAATATAGTAGTAGCTAGTTTCTAGCAGAAATATTCTTGAAAATTTAAATATAATAAAAGCACAAAATTCTCCTGATGGAGTTATCTTTTGCCCATTAATTACAGAAGAGGTATTTTGATTTCTTTCTTTAATCCAAAAAATTTGGAGGGTACTTAAGATATGCACAGCAACTTGGGGGATGCTTGTAAGGAAACAGAAATTCAGGTTCCGCTCACTCTCATGGGATCCAACAGGGGCAGGATATGACTATTTCATCGAATTAAGTGGCCCATCAAAATCGGATGGTGAATTACCAGTTACTGATTATAACTGAATATTAGAGTCAGAATGACCCTGAGAGAAGGTAATCTACAACCTGATAATGCAAATGAAGGGAGTGAGGGCCATAGAAATAAGGGATTTTCTGTTTTATAACAACAATTTTCCAAACCTCTATGGATGAATTATAATAAAAACAGTCTACAATTCTGGTAAGCATAACTTTTCAATGTAACTGGATTAGGTTTACATTTATTTGCTACTGTTCAGGTAGTACTTATGCCATAAAACAATGTATTTGATTTGTGCCTGTTTTCTTCAGTAAGAGTGGTAGCTAGATTAACAGAGCTGAGATCTTCATAGAACTTTTTATCCTTTCTTCCAATATTCAAAAATCTTTTAAGTCTCTTCAGTCCTTTCTATACCATTAACCTAGTCAGAAAACTTTTAAAACTCAGAAACCACCTATGTAAACCAGAACAATATTTAAGCAAATACAAGAACTTAAGCATAAAAAAAGGCCTCCTAATTTCTGTTCTTTCCAGTGGGACATGTATAAAGGATTACAAATTTCTTATTAACAAACTAAATCCAAATTTTCCATCTCTAGCCCCCATAGTCAGAGATGTGCTTTTTGTTCTTATATTTTAGATCTTTAAAATAATACCACTAGAACATAATTCAGTGATTCAAACTAAAACTATTAAATCACATGTGGAGATTTCTCAATGCCTTTTATTTGTACTAATCAGGTACACATGTTGATTAAATATTGAGAGACAAAGGGTGGAACAGCCTTGAGCTGAACAAAATAAGGTAATGGATGATAAATGCAAACAATTCATACCTACCCTTCCAGTTAATTCTTAAACTGCAAGTGTATTTTAAAAACCATAGTTTCCCAGGAAGTCCTGGGACTGTAGATGAGAACAGCTCCCTGGCCATGAGTCTCAGGCCACACTACACAGTATTTGTTATCTAGACCACAATAATCCTAGATCTTTGGGGGAGCTCCAAAATAGCTACAAATTAATAGAACACCTGATGATGGCCTAGAACTAATCCAAATACCTCCCAACCCCGAGGCTTGCTGGAACTGGTCTTAGGCATGCAGTAACACTGTTCTCCACACTTGCACTTCCTGTTGCTTGCATAGGTACATCCTTTAATGCTTCCACATTAAAACCCTTTTAGTCAGCTAGAAGTGTTAAAAAAAAAAACAAAAACATGTAGACTTGGGTGGGTGGACTCTATTAGTATTAGCTAATCTGGTAAGAATATTCATATGTTCTCAAGTCCATCAGCTATGCAGAATCATCTACAGATATGAGACCCATGACTCTCCTAACCTCTAGCCCACAGATTTTGTTTCACTGAGATGGAATGCAAAGTTAGCTCTGAACTGGAGCCTAATCCAAAATGTTTATCTGCTTATTTGTCTGTCTCTTTGCTAAACTGCAAATGCTCTGAGGGAATAAATTGTATTTTATTCATCATTGTGAATGTTGCATACAATAACTGAAAGGTTTCAAAAAAAGGACGAATCAATAAATGAACAATTTTAAATGAACATCATAAAGACCTATGCAGCAGAGAAAAAAACAAAAATAGACACACCAACCAGGGGGCTCATAGCTCCCCTCCTCACTCCCACTCTGCCACAACATCCAACAAGAATGTCTATTCCCTGCCAAGATCTCATAGACCAATAAGCGTTATGAAATGCACTATAATATGGTAGAGAAATCCAGACCTGGGAGCCGAAACGAAGTGGTTGTAGGGTTTCTTCTCTTGTTCTCAGTTTCTTCATCCAGGCTGGAATATAATACTAAAGTCCTTTTCAGCTCTAATATTCTAGTAAGCATATTAGTGCCTGGGCACTGTGGATTATAAAATCATTAGAACATAAGTAGGCACCTGACTCATGAAGACCCAGCTACAATATGCTAAAGAAGGACACAAAAATACTGAAAAGACTATGGGAGACAGAGCATTCATGGAGGTTACTTGCGTTAACTCTGGTAACCGGGGAGCCCAGAGCTTACAACAGGAAGGAAACCTAAGAGGAACATGACTCGTCACCTCCACAGATGGCCTGGGCTCCTCAGCTCCACTTAGACTGTGACCTTGGTGCATAACCTGCCTGTATTTTATCTGCTAAATGGAGTCAGGTATGTTGTGAAGTTTGAGCTAATACACAGAAGGTGCTGAGCACTGCCTTGCATGTCGTAAGCACTCAGTAAATGTTAAGAAACAAAGTCTCTAAGCCCGCCCACTCCACAAAGATGGGCACAGCCACACCACTGACAGAAAACAGTCTTCCTTCCTCTTTCCCACACTGCGTAAGGCCTTCACCATGGCCCTTACATCTTCCCAGTCTTACATCAAAAAAAAAAAAAAAAAAAAAAAAAAGGAGCCCAGTAAGCCCTGTCTTCAACTTCACTCATTAGGGAGGAGCATTCAGGATGAACAGCTTATCATTTTAATACTGTATTTCATCAGATTTAAGACACATTTTTTTCACATTTTAGCATCCCTGAAACAGGGATGCGTGTTAAATAATGGTGTTTGAGATTATTATGGTAATAATGTTGTTGGTTATTTCCCATTCGAAATGCACAGTGTTTCTGTGATTGCATGAATTTCAGGAATTAGTTGTGGCCTCACCCAGGAAACTTGCCCCTGTTTATAGTATTATTTCTATGAAAAAATTAATCAGGAATATTTGCAAAAAGTGAAAACATTTTTGTTAAATGGACACTGCCTAAACACAGAAAGATCTCTCCCAAAATACTAAGCCAAGGTCTGTTAAGGCTTAAATAAAGGACTAGCTAGTTAAGGGGGAAATTTTCCATTGTAAATCATTCAGATAAAGTTCTGATGATGCTGTCATCAATAACAAGTGAGATTGGTAACAAATACAAATTTTGGAGAGTGGAAAATTGACTAAGGAAAGTTGGTTTAAACCTTTGTCCTCCTAACTCGCTTGGCAGCAAGGCCACCAGTTCACAGTGGCAGGTCACGAGCCCTAGGGTAACTGGCATCTTTATGGGGGAAAAAGGGGAAGGAAAGTACAGTGCCAAAATCAAAATAAACTCACTCGCATAGACATAAACACCTCTACACAAAGTGCTATCAGTGATTTGATTTTTGGGTTTTTTTTTAAGAAAGTACATGAAAGCCACTGCCTGAGTCAGCGACAGCCTCCTAGCTACCTCGTCGTAATCACAGCTACAGCTACACACTCAGATAACTGATGAGCCACCATATCAAACAATGCTCACCTTTGTTCAGGTTACTGAACTCTCTCACCCTCCCTCTCTCCAAGCCCACTTCCACTCCCCTAAAATCAGTGTCCGATGTCTTCTGAAAGCTGTCAGGGCACTTCCGCCCTGTTCAGTCAAGCAGAGCGGGTAACAACTGCTTCTCCCCGCACTCACTTGCCCAGCAGTCTCTCTCACTGGCCCACGTAGACCCTCCAGCATCTCAAGAGTTCAGAGACGCTAGGATACAAGGTACCCAACTTCCTCCCACCTCCCGAGTGTGGACAAGGAGTAGCAGCTTGCTGGGCGGGGACAGGGCGGGGACAGGGCGCTTCTGTCCAAGAGGAAGGCCAGCCCGAGATTGTCAGAGTGAGAAGTCTGTGATCAGAGTTTGTCTAAGAAGGCCAGAGCTGGAAATGCCAGCGGGAAAACAACCGCACCAAAGGAAAGCTGCGGAGTGGGCGGTGCCCCCACAATCTCCACTACGCACCCCGGCAGTCAGCCAATGTAAAGATAGTCATACACTCCAAGATATAACAGGCTGTTGGCTCTGCAGCTTCAACACCAGTCTTTTACTCCGCAAGCGCACCTTCTTCCCCGCCAAAAAGAGAGAGAGAGAGAGAGAGAAATCCTAACTGCATCCCTCCCGCTTCCTACTCAGAAATCTTGGAGCCAGGCCGGGTGCCCTAACTTGCTAGGTGGGGAGGCCTGAGATGGAGGTCCTAACGCTCACCACCCTCTCTCCCTAGCTCAAAAGGGCAGCTGCACGAGGGGGAGGCGGGGTTCGGGGTTGGGGGGGTGGTTTGAGGGGGTCCCACGGGGCTGGGAGTGGGAGGCAGAGCTCAGCTCCCGGCCCACACCCGAGTGCATCTCGTCTGCGGACTCCGCTGCACATCCGCTCAGCCCCTCCAGGAGCCCCTTCTCACCTCTCCTCTGTGGCGCCCACTGGTCCCCGCAGTCTCCCAGCTCCCGGGTCTCAGGAGGGTAGGCCCTTAAGTCCCCGCAGGAATTGGGATGGGAGCCGGGAGGGAGGAGGTGTTTGCTCAACTTCTGAGGACGTCAGGCCGCCTCCTCCCGCAGCCAATCAGAGGCCGCCCTGAGGGAACAACCTTCTCCTCCGCCAATCCGCGGCGCAGCCAGGTACTGGGTCATGCCCGGCCCCTGCTCCTCCCCGAAAATCCTCTGCCTTTTCCACCGCTGACCGTGCGTCCTCAGCTGCGGGCATCACGTCCTCCCAGGACAGTTATTGACCAAGTTCGTAACTGACCGTATCAGAGGACATGCAGAGACAGAGAGAGACGAAAATAGTCTGGGTCTTACACGCTAAATAGATGTATTTTCTGGAAAAAAAAAATTGTGAGCTCGTGTAAATAGTGTTCGTTTAGCGAAATACACTTTTTTTTTTAATTTTTTTTTGTTATTCAATTACAGTTGTGTGCCTTTTCTCTCCATCCCTCCACCCCACCCCGAAATACACTTTTTTAAGCATTTTCACAGTCTCACAGCAGGCCTCTGAAGGCAGATGACAGTTCTTCGAACAGTTTTGTTGGAGTCCAGCAAAATGAGACTGAAAAAGTTAGCATATCCACATCCAGCTAATAGTAACAATCCATATGTACCTGACAAAGTCCAATGTTCTTTAAAAGTCCGCACTAACTGGCCCAAGAGGGACAGGGAAAGATGTATTTCATAAAAACTAGCCTCAGCTCAAGAGGCTGAAGGAACACCTGAAGCCCATCTTGGTCCTTCCAGGGAGTCAATGACTAGAGGGTAATCTCCCCTCTCCTGTTTTTATAACTTTCTCCAACACCTTTACATTCTCATACCTGCCACACAGGTGTTAAACTATTAAACTCTCATGTCAATGATCTAAAGCCTAGAATATTCTTATAAACTCCATTCTTATAAGCTCCCACAGTCACCTCAGATGCCTTCAATATGGGAGACCCATTCCACACATACGGGGTGCTGGGTCCACACTCCTAAGATTCTGGGTCACTCATGCTGCCTCTCTTTCTCCCACCTTCTTTGTTTTCTCTCTTCTCTAGATGTTCCTTTACGTATTGTTTTCCTGCAAGACCATGAAGCTGGTAGTTATGCATGTGGGCATTGGAATGAGACAAGCCTAGACTTAATCCCCCCTTTGCCAACTCGCTAGCAAGACATTTTGTCTCTTTAAGCTGCATTTTCCCCATCTGGAAAATGGGAGACATGGAAAATTAAGTTCTCAAAAAAAGAACTTGTTGTCAATACTTGTAAGCTATTATTGAGGCTTATTATTTTATTCTCTCTCATCCTCCCCTCCCCTGTCTTTGTATTCAAAACTTACTCTCATTCTTAAATGACCTTTGCCATAAAGAGAAAAGAGGTGGACATTTGAGCGGGGGAGGAAGGAATGAGGAACACTAGTTTGTTCTACTGATTTCTCAAGACTTCACATTTCCTACATGAACAGCAATTTTTGAGATATCATCTACAATGTGCCCACCCTAATAAAATTATTCTACTCATTATAAACATAAGATTCTCATAGCCAGAAAGTTCAAAGTCAAATGTTGTATAAAATGAGAACTAGTTTGGGAAAGAAAAGTTTCTAAATGATTACTGTGTTGCCTAAATTTCAAATTCACTTGGGAATGAAACATACCTTCTTTATCTACAAGGATTTTAAAAATCTGGTCAGGTAAGATAAAAGCAAGAACCACTCACAGATAAATTGCAATTCCTGAAACAGGCTCTGAGTTGAGATAATGATGTCCTGGGGGAACATTCCCCCCACCCCCATTCTTAGGTGAAAGAAACAGAAAATTTATTGAGGGTGGAGGTGGGGGAGGGAAGGGGGTTCGGCCGGGGTGGGGTGGAGGGATGGAGAGAAAAGGCATACAACTGTAATTGAATAACAATAAAAATTTTTTAAAAAAAGAAAGAACAAAACAGAAAATTTATTACTGGAAACACTGGTTTACCCCCTCGACTATCAGCAGTACTTAAGGAGCCTTCCTGAAAAAAATCTGAGAAAATTCCAAGCCCCTTGGCATTTTCAGGGGCAACCTTTGTTGGTTTCTAATGTCTCACAACGTCCCCAAGGGTCTGTGGCAGCCCTGGAGAGTCAGTCACATGTGCAGGGCATAACTCACAGGGCAAGCTGACTGCCCCCCACCTCCTGCTTAGTTACGGCTCTAAGTCTGCCGGGACTTAAAAATTTCAGTTACACATTACTGTATTTTATAAATCGGGTGAGAGTTATATGCTATAATATAAGCAAATTTGGGGAATAACATAAGGAAATTGGGGAAAAGCAAATTTTGTAATATATCTCACTGACACATGATCAATCTAATATTTTCAAATAAATAGTAGAAAATCCAGTTCTCCTCCTCTCAGCTTCTCTTGAATGAACATCAACAAAAAAAGAAAAATAGATGTCTTGAAGGAGTGAGAAAAGACTGGAGACAAGAGAGACAAAGTAATTAAAATGAAAGTGAAACGCAAGTGTAATTTTTCTGTAATAACTGTAAGTATAATTGCACTAGAGGTAGGGAGACTCAGGACTTTCTTTTTCTAGTCGCTGTGTTGGGTACTGAATGAAACCAATCTTTTACCTCTTAGTAGTCTATTAGTAATTATGTCATTATAGAAAAAGGATGGATAAAAGAATATAAAAATTGTTTTTTGCAGTGTAAGAAGTAGCAACTAGGAAAAGTAATCACAGCATAGTCAAGGTCACAGCCAGAACAGAAAATTAAAAGAGAACATATCCCTCACATTGAAATGACTCGCATTATAATTGCTATCTGTACGGCTTCTCAGAAACAAGTGAAATATGCAAGGAACGGCTAAAGAGCTTCAAAGGAGGATGTGCCCACTGGAACGTGTAGTGCGGGAATGTGTACCGCCCACAATATGCACAGGCCATTCTGTGTTTGTCCTTCATTGTTATCGGCCAACCCCAACCGCTGAAACAAAACAAAGGCAAAATGCCTAATATACCAGAATTTACAAAATACAGGGAGTACTTCCTGGGCTTGTATACATGAGTAAACTCCAAATGTTTGTTCGCTAATTTGTAAATATAGTTGAAATCAACACTTCCCTAAAGCTAAATGCCTAAAATGACAAAGGTGAGTCAAGACAAAGGCCACAGCAATGCGCAAACTCCTAAGAGAGAGAGAGACCTGTGCGTGTGTATTTGGAGCCCACCTGTGTCTACACACCTCTGCTGTCATGTGAGAGAAATAAATTTGGACACAGATAAAACAGGGGAATGAAAAAAGAAAGAAATGAAGGAGAGTGGAAAAAACAAGGATAAAGAATGAAGTGGAGGGTGAGAAACCAATAGCAGGAGGATTGAGGCAAAGTTTACTCATTGTGTTCGACTCCAGAGCAAGGGAAACAGAATGAGCCACCACGGAGTACAGAAAACAAAGATGCTTCAAAAGAGTAAAGAAGTTAAAGGTTTTGTGGAAACACCCAAATCTTAGAATGCCTCTGTTGAATTTTTGTATTGTTTTTTAATACTCACCTGAGGATATGCTTACTGATTTTGAGAGAGCAAGAGACATCGATATGAGAGACAAACATCGAACAGTTGCCTCCCGAACATGTCCCAACCAGGGGATCAAACCCAAAACCTAGGTTTGTGCCCTGACTAGGGATTGAAACAGCAATCTTCTGCTATACAGCATAATGCTCCAAACAGCTGAGCAATCTGGCCAGGCTATCCTCTGTTGAAATTTAAGAAGGACATTAAATTCAAAAAAACTTGGACAGCTACAAACAACTTCTGTTTCCCACCTCTCTCGGGCACAGGTGACCTTGTCTTTTACATCCTCAGCTTATTCCTGGCCACCGCAAAAGCTCCATGGCTGGTGAAACCATGGATGGCCCACCTGCTGAGCTCACGACTATGAAATACCATCTCCCACACAGGAAAAGAACTCTGTCCTTAGCACCTAATGAAGTTCAATGGCCTTTGAAACAGATTGAATAACGTCCTCCCAAATTCGTGTCCACCCAGAACCTCAGAAGGTGACTTTATTTGGAAATAGAGTCTTTGCATATATAATTAAGGAAAGAATCAATATGAGATCATACTGGATTTAGGTGGGTTCTGAATCCACTAAAAAGGTCCTTAGAAGAGACAGAAAAGGACACAGAGGCACCAGGAAGAAGGCCATGTGACCACAGAAGCAGAGATTGACGTTATTCTGATGCAAGCCAAGGAAACCCAAAAACAACTAAGAACTTGATGGAGCAAAAAATGATTCTCCCTAGAACCTGCAGAGGAAGCATGGCCCTGCCAGCACCTTCATAGTGGACTTCTGAGCTCCAGAACGGTAAAACTAAATTTCTCATTCTTAGCCACCTTGTGGTACTCTGTTATGGCAGCCTTAGGAAATTGACACAGACTTTAATATCACCAAAGATCCAGAATGTCCTCCAGTGTTGGGTGATCACCGTGTATCACTGTCTGAGGACACAAAGCAAACTTAAATCACACAATGAACAAAGAACATGGAAACACACAACTACTGCATAGGAAGAAATTTAAAATCAAGATCATTACTCTAAATCAATCTTCAGAAGACTGCTCAAAAAAATAAATAAATAAATAAAAATGAAAGACTGCCCTAAATGTCTGGAGAAACTGAAGCTGAACTACAGATTCACTGTGAGCTCTGAAATCAGTGTGAAATATAGTTACACTGAAGCTGTTTAATTCTCCTTTTAAAAGACCTGTGTCTATGGTGTTGGATAAATGGCCTTATACCTGCAATTTCTACAGGTCCATTTAGTAAGTGTATTTCACTTCAAAAGTATGTGAGAAGAAAGTAGTGGAAACAAACTTGTTTTTAATCACTTCATCCCTGATAAGTCTTCTGGAACTCATGCTCCCTCATGAGGTAGACTGACAAAAAGCATATCAGAGAATTGATGAAAACAGCCTCATTATTATTATTACACATGGTAAACTGGGCACAATAACCCCCAGACTAGAAGAAAAAAAGTCAAAAAAAGGTATCACCCTCAAACAAAATAGATAAACAGCAACAAAATGGAGAGAAGAGTGGCCAATTTAAAACCTGTTTTTAAGTGGGTCACAGATGGTACCAAGGAATTTCCCATATCTCCTTCAGGAATGCCCATTATCTTCTCAAAAAGACCTCTATGGGCTACAGGGATGTAAACTGTAACTAAATTGCTTCTATTCTATCCAAAACAATGATGTGGTAACAGAAGAGTTATGAGAGTCATGGAATCCAAAAAAAATGAAACAGTCTTGTCCATGACAGAGGGTCCTTGGTCACGCCTCTGGCATGTCAGACTCCCTGCATCAGAGACAAAGGGGCATATCCAGATTTGGGTGTGGGCGGGGGTTGAAATACTGCCTAGTGGACCTTACTCCATTTTTTAAAAAAGGCAAAATTTTAAATTCAAAATCAGGTACAAAAATAAATATTTATACGAAGAAAAGAATTTACAGTGAGTTATTAGAGGCTTGAAAATTCAGATCCCATTTTATGACATCTCTTAGGCAATTTACCAAAAACGCTTACTAGAAATGCTTTCTGGTTGCAGTTCTGACTTCTCCTCTCCACCTAAAACACTCTGTAGTTCCCAGCCACTCCCAGCACTCACGGACTCATGAAAGCCAGGGCCTGAAGCTGAAGCCTTTTTGCTTTATGCTACATCTACCTGTGTAGAGAAGGCTGCGTGCAGTTGTGATAGAGATTTCCTTGTGTAAGGAACAGTGCGCTGTCAAGCAGTGACATGTATTCCTTATTGCAAATGAATAATAAACGGACATTGTGGCTTGTCAATCTCTTTTGAGTTCAGTTAGCATGAGTCAGTCCCTAAGAACTAAAAGTACTAGTAACAATGAGGAAGCTTAAATGTAAGGACTCAAGCAAGTAATGCCATCCTGAGAATCCCTGGTTAAATAACCAGCTACACTATATTTTTAACATCTCCAAGGACTACCTGGCTTCTAGTATATATTCTCTTAGCTAGAAATACTAATACTCTTCCCCTTCACACACACACACACACACACACACACACACACACACACACACATTTACTTAGCTAAAATATTAAGATTCTTCTTCTCAGACAAACACACAATATATATATTCTCATCTTATTCTCTAAGGACAAATTATGACCTCAGTTTAGGATGAATTTATATCTCAACTTTGGCTGTGCATCAGAATCACAAGTGAGAAAAAACACTCTAATAAAGATATACAAAGTAGGTTTTTTCTTTTTTTTTTTAAAAAAAAAAAGAGGAATGATCAACTCCATTAAATGAATGGATTAAACCAGAGCCTTCGTTAAAAAGAGTCTCATGTTTCCCTGATGCAAGGTCATAGTAGTGCAGTTCATGGAGTGGAGAGTGGAGGGGGAGATGTATTTGTTAGAAGATAATGACTTAAGTTTTATGCATATGTACTTTGAAGTACAGGCAGAATATATCCAGATAAGATGTTTAGTATCCATTTATTATAATTACATTCACATGTCTTTATCTCCTGAGGTTGTGAGCCCCATGAAGTCAGATAATATATCTTTTTTAAAAAATATTTTATTTCTTTCTTTTTAGAGAGAGGGGAAGAGAGGGAAAAAGAGAGAAAGAGAAACATCAATGTGTGGTTGTCTTTTGCACACCCCCAACTGGGGATCTGGCTCGCAATCCAGGCATGTGCCCTAACTGGGAATCAAATCTGTGAACCTTTGGTTCACAGGCTGGCATTCAATCCACTGAGCCACACCAGCCAGGATAGATAATGACTTGAAGCCTATAATATAGATGGGGCTCAATAAATATGTGATGAATGGATGAACAAACAAATGTGTGGAGCAAATAAGCCACTGTTTGATAATCAGCTCAGAAATGGAATCCTCCAGACAGAGGCTTTTCTGTGCACTTACAAAGTCCCAAACAGAGACAAGAATGCTTGTACCTGAAGCCCTGACACCAGGAGGCTCTGATTCTCTCCTTCTGTCTACTTGCCTACCAGATTCTCCCAAAGAGTACTCTCGTGGACTCTTGATTCCCTTACTCCACATGCCTGACAATTTACGTCACCATTCCTTGCTATTACTCGGTAATGCTGATCGCTTGCCTAGAATAACAACTGTTGTCTGTGCCCATATTCTCAGTATTCTGCATCCTGCCTTCCTAGCTGCACTTTCCCCATCACTTGTTGCAGCATGCCAATGACTGTCCTTACCTGGTTCCTCCCAATTTGTCCTTTCCTCTATGCAGAAAAGAAAGGGCAAGCACAAAGGCTGTTAACTGAGAGAGTTCAGTGCAAGTGTTATCTAAAGAGGTGTGGGTAAGAGTAAGGGAATCAAAAGACCCAGTAAAACACCCAGGGATCAGCAGTGGGGGAAAATTATCACCATCCCAAAATAAAGGCACTAGAGTAGGGAGGAGTGCCTTTAGAGCCTAGAAAATGTTTGGAGTCTTAGAGAAAGAACTGCTGGACAGAAGCTGTAACCATAGTATTGCCAAAAGTATGGCCAAACAAAGGTGGGGGTGGAGAGGAAAACATAGCCCTAACTCCCTTCTCCTTCCATTTTCCCACACCCTGCTGCAGCCTCCTTTTGGCCAAAACTACCTGGAAGCCAAAAGGAAAGGAAAACCTGGTAATGAAATTCACAGAGGTAGTATTCTGGAGCACACAGGGTAACGGCATGGTATTGATCGAGGTAGGGGTTAGGAGAAGCAAACAGAGAATAACTAGAAGGAGAATAGTCCTTTCCTCTTGCTACTCAGCTTTCATTCTTGACCTCTGCCTGGATGAAGAACTTGTGACCCTAACACAGGAGAAATACGAAATTTTATCAGTCACAGCATCATTGCAGTTGTAATAGAGATTTCCTTGTACAGAGAAATATGACTGATACCAGTTCTGTTATACTTTCTACTGGAACCTAAATTGTAATGTTAGTCACCATTAGCATTCTAAATAAAATGTCATGTAAACAACAGTCTAGAGATACTCTCTTTTTTTAAAAAAAAAGAAATTTAAAAAGAGTTTATTCAGATTACTTGCAAACTGGGAAATGTAGTCCTCAGTATGAACTGAGAATACCTTCCAATATGGAGGGGGTAGGGCAGGGTTTATAAAGGCAAAAGTTGCAAAGAGCTGTTGATCAAAGAGATGAGTTTTTAGGGGAGACAAAACCATAAACTTGCATCATTTTCTTTCTGATTGGTGAGGGCAATTCAGTGATCAAGCAAGTGGGGTTGTGAGGTAAGAACAGTGGGTAATACATGATGAAGCACTTATTTATCAAGTTCTAGCTTCAGCCCAGGGCTGTAGGATGAAAAGGTTGACTTTGATCACACAATCACAGTACAAGAAGTATTATTCAACAACAGTACAAGGAGTGCAATTTATCAAACAGTACAATCAATGGGGGGTGGGGGGGATCTGCTGGCTCTGCAGGTAGTTCTGGAGTTACCAAAAACTTTTCCACAAAATCTGAGCCTTTGGTGTTTCTGACTTTATTAAGCTATTGGAATTTTTCATTGCCTACTACTTTCTAGACTTTAAGTTTATCCTTTATGTCCACTTTCCAGAGCAGCCAGAAGTGTTCAATACATTCCACAAGCTACCTGATGGCTGCCACAGCAACTAAATCCCACAGCTATTTGCCCTCTCACTACTTTGTCCTCTCCCTGTACTCTATCACATGCCTCCTTCAATGATAATTTGAGTAATGTGATGTTACCACATTACACATTGTGTCCCATTTCCTACCAATGAGGAGGTTATCCACGCACTCCATTATGTGAACATCTCAATCCTAGAAACCCATTTTGAGGATCAACCCCTTGGGGTTACTTCTGGGACCAATTTCAGCCAGGGTCTCAGAAGGGAAAAGATAGCTCACTAAAGAGTCCCTTGGCTTCTTTTCCTTACCATATTCCAAACTTTTACCAGAGTATATCATCACCCCAACTCAACAAGAAGTTTTCGAGCCAACTCTGGGGATGTAATTTGTAGAGATCCACCTCCTGGGGCACAAAACAAGTCAGAGAAATCTGCAGAATGGATGTGGTAGAGCACTTAAATAACAATCAGCATACATGCTCACACTGACATTTTAAAAACAACTTGTTTTTAAGTTATAACTCCTGAATTATAAATTACAAGGTTGAGAAGACTTTTAGATCTACAGAGTAAAAATAGCAATACTTGTTCCTCTAAATCAATTATTATAAAAAATTATATAAACATGTATATGTAAGACACTGTGCTCTAGAGACCTGAGACACCACTATCTAAATCTATTTCCAAATGGAAAGATTACTCAGCAAATATCAACATACCTCATAATTATTTTACTTTGATTATATTTTCTTTCATGGTTTAATGAGTTTGACTAATATGCTGATACATTTTGTTAAAATGAAATTTATCAGTTTCATATATAATTATAACTGGAAATATTCTTCAGTAATAATATATATGTTTGCTAATGTCATTTGGCACAAACAAAATTATCAGAATATGTATGGATATTTTATTTCCTGGCACTAATGAATACCAAGTCTTATCCTTTTAATAGTAGCAGTCCTTGGAATTGATATTTTTCTTTTTGTTGAATTTTTGTTACCTGCCAAGATGGCATGCAAAACTGGAAACCATAGGTATGGGCTATTTATGCAAATAATATTAAAATTCAGTGTAATGTACACAGTAAGAATATCTATGGATGCTAACATATTTCTACTGGAGAACTTATAGAGCTCTGCTACTAATGGATGGAAATTAAGTTTAACAACACTGATTATACTTCACATGCCTGTGGAGTGGAGAAATGGGAAGTAGAGGTTTTGGGAAGCAGAAGTTTGGGAAAGGAGAGAGATACTCTCATTGTAGGAGCTACCTAATAACCAAGATAAGATCTTACTGAGGTTCAGCATCCTGACTTAAGAGTCACCATTTCCAAGGAAAAGGTTTTATTTGGATTATCACAAGTAGATTTTAATTAACCTTAAGATATGCTTCTCTGGACTGAGACATATGGAGTACATAGTATAACAATATTTGAAGGAAGACTGTAATAAGTTGAAGATATATATGGTAAACTCTAGAGCACTAAAACAAAGATATAGCTAATAAGACAAAAGGAGGGGGGGAATTAATTGTAAAAGAATAATCTATCCAGAAGAGTCAGAAAATAGAAAAATGGAAAAAAGATTAGATGGGATAAATAAAAAAACGATTAACACAGTGGTAAATTTTAATCCAACCATATTGATAATTATATTAAATGTTAATGATTAAAACATTCCAACAAAAAGGCAGAGCTTACCACATTGAATAAAAAAACAAAATATACCAATATGCTTCCTAAAAGAAACCCACTTTAAATATGAAAATATGGATAGACTTAAAAGTAATGAATGCAGAAATACATACTATATAAATACTAATCAAAAGAATATCTATATTACAAGGGATAAAGTGGTGGATTTCAAAATATAAAGAGGTCATATGTAAAATATCTTAGTAAGAGAGCTAAAACTAGAAAACTAGAAAAAACATAAGAGAAAATTTTGTGACATTGGGTTAGTCAAAGATTTCTTAGATTGGATACAAAAAATACTAATCATAAAAGAAAACTGATAATTTAACAATCAAAATTAAGAACTTTCCTCTTCGAAAGACTTTTAAGAAAATGAAAGGGCAAGTCACAGTCTTGGGAAAAAATATTTGCAGATCAAATGACCAATAAAGAACTTATATGTAGACTATATAAAGAAGTCTTGTAACTTAATACCAAATATGCCAAGAGACAGAGTTGTTAAAAGAACTAAGGCACAAACATTTCACCAAAAAACATACATGTATTGCACATAAGGACATAAAAATATGCTCAATATTTATTGGGAACTCAGAAGTTCCCTTAATTCATAGTTGATAGGTTTATGTTATTATATGTGGAAAGCTGTTACTCCAGGAACTGCGTGGCCTCATGACTCCAGGAGTTTGGCAAGCAATTTCCACCTTTGTGTCCCAGAAGGACTGAAAGATGACATCTAAGCCATTGTGTTTCAGGGAGGGAAGGTCCCTGACACGGATAAAGAATTGTTGATCAACAAATAAAGAAGTACTAGGAAAACCACTGCCAGATTGCAACTTTTATCTGCTTAACCTTTTTCCCCAACCCCTTACCTACCCTTTCTTCTCTTTATACAATGGTCGGCTTGAGATGAGATGTCAAGATGGTTTTTGAGGGTAATAACCCACTGTCTTCTCAGATCACTGGCATCTGAATAAAGTGCCCATAAAGATTCAATCCTTGTCTCTAATTATTGCTTCTAGTAGTGACAGGAAGCATGAACACTGACTTTTCCAGTTTCAAGACCCCTAGTCATCAGTAAAATGTAAAATAAAACCACTACACATACAGATGAATTGTAACACTATATTTTGGTAAAGATATGGAGCAATTATTACAGGCAAATATTTCTAATAAAAATGCAAAATGGCACAGCCATTGTGGAAAATAGTTTGGCAGTTCCTTATAAATTAAGCATATACTGATCATACAACCTAGCAATCTCATTCCTTTTCAGTAAATGACTCTAGAAGATTTACTTATAAGAACCAAAATCTGGAAAGAGTTCAAATGTCCATTAGTTGATGAGTGGATCAGCAAACTGTGGTATATAAACTAAAAAAGGGGGATAAAGTACTGACATATACAACATAGATGAATTGCCCAAACATTATGCTAAGTGAACAAAACTGTGGAAGAGGAACAAACTTTCCTTTACCCTCAAGGATTTCCTACTGGGCTAATAATCAAATAGGCATAAGAAAGAGCAAGAGGAAATGACCAAATTTGATACATACAGATGTGTGGGAAACCACATACATAAAAGAGTCAGAGGTCCCACATACACCAAAGTTTCAGATATAGAAAGGGGGAATCTAGGTATATAAGGCATTCTGAGCTAGGGTGAGGTAATAGACCTTCAAAGGGTCATTGCAGAATGATAACAAGAGCAGGTGTTTAGTAAATAGAAGTTTGCCTAAGATGAACCCAAAAAGACATACACCAAGACACATTCTAATTAAAAGGCCAAAAGTTAAACACAAAGAAAGAATCATAAAGCTAGAAAGAGAGAAGCAGTTTGTGACCTACAAGGAAACTCCTGTAAGACTGTCGGCTGATTTCTCAACAAAAACTTTGCAGGCCAGAAGGGATTGATGTGAAATACTCAAAGTGATTTAAAAAAAAAAACAAAACCAAGGACCTACAACCAAGTGTACTATACCCTGTAAGACTAACATTTAGAGTCAAAGGAGAGATAAAGAGCTTCCCAGACAAGAAAAAGCTAAAGGAGTTCTTCACTACCAAATCAGTATTACAAGAAATGCTAAAGATCTTCTTGAACAAGGAGGAAAAAAGTTTTAAATATGAATAATAAAATGTCAATAACTACTTACTTATCTGTTATTACTGTAAGTGCTAATTGATTAAATAAATGATCCAATCAAATGACATAGGGTAGTTGAACGGATCAGAAAACAAGACCCATACATATGCTGCCTAAAACAGACCCACTTCCAACTGAAAGATACACACGGACTAAAAATTTTTTAAAAATGGATAAATATATTTCATGAAAATGAAAATGAAAAAAGAAACTGAGATAGCAATATTTTTATATCAAACAAAATGGACTTTAAAACAAGAGACAAAGAGCATTTTATAATAATAAAGGGATCAATCCAGTAACAGAACACACCTCTTATAAACATTTATGCATCCAATGTAGGAGAACTTAAATATATAAAGCAAATATTGATGAACATAAAGGGAGGGACCGACAGTAATACAATAATAATAGGAAAATTTAACTCCCCATTGACATCAATGGGTGGATCATACAGACAAAAAAAATAAGCAAGGAAACAGTGGCCGTAAGTGACACATTAGTCAAGATGGATTTAATTGATATTTTAATTGACATAACTTATAGGCTGATTTAAAAGTTTTAAAGCTGACAGTCCAACTCCTTTTAGTTTGTGAATACATACTCTCTACACACATGACTTATTATTTGCTAAGAAACAGATAAAGAACCATTTCCTTGGTGATATATCTCCAACATTCTGAGGCATAATCTCAGAAATTTTAGCCTGGAAGAAAAATGTGAAAACCTATTAAGTGTCTTTAAATTGAGGATTGAAACAAAGTATTTTGTATCCTGAAATATACCATTTTCTGCCACATGTATTTGCTGGGTAAGATTAGTCTCTATGCACATCGTTATGGAAATATTTCCCTTCTCTCATGTCTTATTTTTATTGTTGATACTATTCTATTTTTTTGTGTATACCATTATTTCTCTATTAATTTTTGTAGCTTTTTTAATAAAGATTTTATTTATTTTCAGAGAGAAGGGAAGGGAAGTATAAAGAGAGGGAGATAAACATCAATGTGTGGTTGCCTCTAGCACACCTCCTACTGGGGACCTGAGCTGCAACCCAGGCATGTGCCCTGACTGGGAATTGAACCAGCAACCCTTTGGTTTGTAGGCCAGCACTCAATCCACTGGGCCAAACCAGCCAGGCTAATTCCTGTAGCTTTGATTACATATGTAAGTATTCTTAACTTTGAAAATCTTATTATCTAGTGAAAACTAAGAAGTAAACAATTGTGAACTGTCTTGTTATGCCAGTATTCTTTAGATTGATACATCTATGAACACACTTAATAATTTCTACAAATATATATATTTTCTCATAGCATAAAAATTTTTAATGTGGCACAAGACATATTTACTTATAAACCCAAGTATCTTTCTTAAAGGAGATAAAACCATGTTCCATAGTTACTATTTCATAACTTTATCTTATTTGAAAAATAGTCAATGAATATGTATCATAAACTTTAATGTTTCAAGTTACCAAAGATATTTAGAAAATCACTTTTTAATTACATGTATAATTATTGCTAGAGTTAACCGAAAATAAACTTTTTAATCCCATTTACATATATTTAATTGACTTGCTTTTAACAATTAAGTTTAGATTACTTACAAAAATGTCATCATACCAAGGTAAATTTTTGCTAATAAATTTTTATGACAGAGATAACATGAACTTATTTCACTAATAAACCCAGGTAAACTAAAAGTATTATTTAACACTGATAATTCTAAATATATGCTTATTTCACCAAGCCAAACTCAAACCAGCTTTAACATCATGTCTTCCCAAATTATGTGCTTCTAAAAAGCATTTAGATTAGTTTTTGTTATATTTTTGAGATTGCTATATAAGCACTTATTTCAGCCAATTTAATAGAGCTCCTTTCTTATAAGTTAGCAAAACCATCTGAAGGTGTAAAATAGCACACCACACACGTGAATATACAGACTTGAACAGAAACTTCCTAGCTTTCATTTTTAAATTATTGCCATAGAACTGGTAAGATCATGTAAAAGAACACTTATATCCAATCTGTGTTTCAGACAGGATAAATTAAAGTTACCTATATAGATGGCTAAAACTTTTTCTTATTAATATTTGTGGAGAAAGCACTTATGATTTTTATTTATCCATGCAAGGGATCCTTAAAGCCATAGAAGCAGTTTGTACTTTCAAAATCACCCTAGTACCCCCACCGCTTTTTTTCTTTAGTTCTTAGAAAATGGGACTGACAAATATAACTGGGTTTTGAGCTGCTTCTACAGCTATGCTTTTACAAAGATTTGTAAGATAAGAGCAATTGCGTTCAAATTTTGGTCTGTAACTTAAGTGACATCATAGGTTAATGTACCTGTCTAAATACATAATCCCCAATTTGCTTCTTTCCTTCTGGGTATACAGTTATTTTTAACTAGGGGTGGGGGATGCAAAAAAATTCCTATCTGGCTCTAAATCTTCAGCTTCCAATTTTGGCAAATTTCTGATCAAAAAGTTATTAAATTCTTTTAAATATCACATCTGATTTCAACTGGGACACTAAACATTTTTGGCAGTATTGAACAATTCCATGGATCCAAGCAGGCACAAAGGTTACTACCTTCTAGAATCTTTTCTTCTAAAAGCCAAAGGAAGAGACAGCCTTCATGTCCCAGATCCCCAGTGAAACACACCATGTATTTTCACAACATAACCAGGTAAAAGAGATGCAATCAATTAAAGTTGACACAACTTTTTTTTAACATAAAGCCTGTTTAAACATTATAATTTTTATAATTTTATCAATCCTCACATTTCCATATCTTTTAAATCTAATTATAGCCTGAGTCAGGGCTTCACCAATGGATTTTGGCATATCCCATTTTGTTTATTTTATTTGGAAGCCATTGCTTATATTTTTAAGAATATTTGATTGATTATGCTATTACAGTTTTCCCAATTTTCTTCTCCCCTTTATCACCCCTCCACCTGCACCCCCAACCCTCCAGCATTCCCTCCTTAGTTCATATCCATGGGCTGTACATAAAAGTTCTTTGACTTCTCTGTTTCCTATACCATTCTTAACCTCTCCCTGTCTATTTTGTACCTACCATTTATGCTTCTTATTCCCTGTACCTTTCTCCCCCATTCTTCCCTTCCCACTCCCCACTGAAAACCCTCCATGTGATCTCCATTTCTGTGATTCCGTTCCTGTTTTAGTTGTTTGCTTAGTTTTTGTTTTTGTTTTTGTTTTTTAGGTTCAGTTGTTGATATTGTGAGTTTGTTGTCATTTTACTGTTCATAGTTTTGATCTTTTTCTTAGATAAGTCCCTTTAACATGTCATATAATAAGGGCTTGGTGATGATGAACTCTTTTAATTTGACCTTATCTGGGAAGCACTTTATCTGCCCTTCCATTCTAAATGAAAGCTTTGCTGGATAGAGTAATCTCAAATGTAGATCCTTGCCTTTCATGACTTCAAATACTTCTTTCCGGCCCCTTCTTGCCTGTGAGGTTTCTTTTGAGAAATCAGCTGACAGTCTAATGGGAACTCCATTGTAGGTAACTGTCTCCTTTCCACTTGCTGCTTTGAAGAGTCTCTCTTTATCTTTAATCTTGGGTAACTTAATGATAATGTGTCTTGGTGTATTCCTCCTTGGGCCCAGTTTCTTTGGGACTTTCTGGGCTTCCTGGACTTCCTGGAAGTCCGTTTCCATCACCAAATTGGGGAAGTTTTCCTTCATTATTTGTTCAAATAACTTTTCAACTTCTTGCTATTGTTCTTCTCCTTCTGGCACCCCTATGATTCTGATGTTGGAGCACTTAAAAGTTGCCCCAGAGGTTCCTAAGTCTCCCCTCATTGTTTTGATTTCTTGTTTCTTCATTCTGTTCCAGCTGGATGCTTATTTGTTTTGTTTCAAATCATTGATTTGAGTCCTGGTTTCCTTACCTTCACTGTTGGTCCCCTGTATATTTTGCTTTATTTCACTTTGGGTAGCCTACATTTCTTCCTTCATTTTGTGACTGAGCTCAACCAGTTCTGTGAGCATCCCGATTACCAGTGTTTTGAACTCTGCATCAGATAGGTTGTCTATATTCTCATTGATGGAGTTTTGATAGGTTCTTTCATTTAGGCCATATTTCTTTGTCTCAGCACACCTGTTAATGTTGGAAGGGGGTGGGACCTTAGGTATTTGCCAGGGTGAGGCAACCCTCTTTGCTGCATTGTGGTGCTGTCTGTGGGGGAGGAGTCAGAAAGGGAACAATGCCTCCTGCTCACTCTGCTCTAGCCCCACTTTTCAGTGAAATCTCTCATGTGAGACTGTGAGTTTCTCCCACCATGGCAACCCTGGCAGTAGTTTACAGCTACTTGAGTAGTTTGAGTCTTTACTAGTTCTGCCAGCCCCATCTCACCCACGCAGTCTGCCACCTTGCCCTGCATCCTCTCCGCTCGGCTACCGGTCTCCCATCTCTGCCTCTCCTACCAGTCTGGGTGAATGTTTCTTTAATTCCTTGGTTGTCGGACTTCCATGCAGTTTGATTTTATGGCACTTCTGGTTGTTTATTGTTTTTAGATTAGTTGTTATCCTTCTTTGGGTTATGTGAGGAAGTGAAGTGTTTCTACCTACACCTCCATCTTGGCTGGAACTCTGGAAGCCATGGCTTTTTAAGTTCACTGTTAAATGATCTAATCTTATTGGAACATTCCTCATAATAGTCATTGTAGTGCTAGGTAGTGGTTTGGTAGGACCCTAGCTGTATATGGAGTTAAGCCCATGTTTCTGTTTGGCCATATTTTGGAACTTCCAATCTGACAGTCACCAAACCAAGTTCTTAGGATATAAAAGTTCTAGTTTGTTTTTTAGTAGGATTTCATCATTCTTTTTCTTTTATTTTTCTTCTTAAGTACAGGACAATTGTACTTCCAAGATCCTGATTTTTTACAATATCTGTGAATGTCTGAAAGCAAATCAAAAGGGGTTTGAATGGACTTTGATTTTTGTTCTAACTTCTGTCCTTCTCTCTTATTAGGGGAATCTTAATGACTAGCTATTATAACAATGTAAGAGCTCTGTAAGAAAAAAAAATCTTTGTCTTTCAATTTAGAAGATTTTCCAATTAAAAGGATCCATCATTATCTGTCCTTGAGAAGCAGGATCTCAAACCAACACTACAAATGCAAGAAACATCCCCAAAGGAGAGGGGGAAAAGTTGCAACCCTTCCAAGGAAGTCCATCTAAAAAATATGTGAGGTCCTGTCTTTAAATATCTGTTACAAGACACAGAGAATCATGTGCTTTCCCCTTTTTAACAGAATAAGGTTTAAGATTCCCTAAGCTTGGCTCCACAGCCTACTTGCCTACCCCTGAGATGCAGGTGCATCATTCAGTTGGTGGATATGTAGCTCCATGTCTGTTACTCTGAGTAGAACAGGATAAACACACAAAACTCCTTGAGAGCTTGTCATGGCTGGATGGAGAGCAAGGTACACGTTGGCAAGTATATCCTCTGGGTGGTAGAAGTCAGAAAGAAAATATTGTCACTAGTCATTAGGCCCAAGCTCTCAGGACATATAACAAAAGAAGAGAAATCAGACAGATTCAGAGAAAAACAAAATCCATAAGTCTTCATACCAAGTAACCGAGAATCACTAACCCAAGAAACTGGTTAAACAAATATTTTCTCAAGCCAATCAAAATTTAAAAGAGAGAAAAAGATTCTCACCACTTTCACTTCCATCAAATCTTACAGACAGAAATCTGGAGGTATGCTGACATGGTAAGAACCCTTACTTTCTGCTGGCCTATGTCAGATGCCCCACTGATGAGGGACTAAATGTTGGAAAATTTTTAGTTTCAGGTAGAAGGTATGACCCACCCTTACTCCAGGAGACCATAAGCAGTTCCACCTTTGTGCCTCAGGAGGACTGCAAGCAGTCAAGATGGTATCCGAGCCATTGTGCTCCAGAAAGAGACACCGACTGTCCAGGACACAGATAAAGGTCACCACCCAGGGCTCAGATGAAAGAATGCTGCAGGTTTTTATCTGATTGACATTTTCCCTGAATTCCAAACCCCTTACCTACACTTTTCTTCTCTTTATAGAAAGGGTTGGTTTAAAATGGAATTTAAGACGTCTGTTAGGGTACAAATCTGCTGTCTTCTCAGATCACCAGCCATCTGAATAAAGTGCCCGTAAAGATTCAATCCCTGTCTCTGCTTCTCAGGTCTGATAGGTGACAGATAGCATGAATGCCAGCTTTTCTGGTTTCACCATGATTTGCTCATCTGCAGTAGCCTGATGGGTAAACACAGGGTTCCAGCCTGTGAGTTATCCTGCTCACAGCACCGACTGTAGGGGAGGAACAAATTTTGTTCCTTGTTCTCTGCCCTTAAGAACCTTCTGGCTGGTCTAATAATCAAATAAACATAAGACAGATTAACAAGGGAAAATAACCAAGACATACATGAGAAACTCAGAGACCTACATGCACACGATAGAAATCGGGATCTAGGCATATAAGACATTCTGAGCTACAGATGAAGTAATGCACCTTCTGGACTTTGTGGTCATTGTAGAATGATAAGGAAAGAAGATGTTTAGTAAATAGAGGTCTGCCTGTCATATAGGTAGGTCAAAAAGAGATAATTGCTGATAAGCTCTTGTCATATGCAAGGCCACTGATTTAAATTCTTCTAGGTAATAAAAGGAAGGACCAAAAGTTTCTTTAGAGCCTGAAGCCAAAATTGCCCTTAGCTCAGAACAATCCGCATATCACAGAAGTACATCTTGGGGTGATTTGTTCTAAACTCCCACAAACCCAAACATGTAAAACTACATACTATAGTATTTCATTCATATGAAATTATAAGATAGGAAATACTATAGTGACAGAAAGAAGATGGGTGTTTTCTAGGGTCCCAGGGTTGAGGGAAGGCAACTGATTGCAAAGGTCATCGGGAAACTTTTTGAGTTGATGCAAGTGTTTTTTATCTTCATTTCACTTGTGGTTACATGATTATATACATTTGTAAAAACTCATTGAGATATGGACTTACAATCAGAATGTTTTATCATTTTTAAATTAAACTTCAATAAAGATGATTTCAAAGAAAGTAAGCAGAAGGTTTCCAAATTGTGGTCCAAAGGACGCTGGAGTTATAAGCTGGGTGTTTGTGTCCTCCAAAATTAATATGTACAAACCCCAGCCATCAATGCAACGATATTTGTGGATGGGCTTTTGATAGGTAATTAGGTTTCTATTAGGTCAGGAGGGTGGGGCCCCCTTGATAATATATGTGTCCTTATAAGAAAGAAAAAGGAGATCTCTTTATCTCTCCAGAAACACATACCAAAGAAACACCATGTGAGTACACTTTGAAAGGAGGGTGTGTACACTCTATGAAGAGGGATTTCACCAGGAACTACATCTGCCAGCACCTTGATCTTGGAATTCCCAGCCTCCAGGACCATGATGAATAAATTTCTATTGCTACCCAGCCTATGATATTTCATTATAGTAAACTTAGCTGACTAAAACAACTGGTAACTCCAGAAAAGACTAATCACTATTCCAAGAAAAACAGGCCATCTGGTTGTGGAAGCTTGGATAATGTCATGTCATAAATTATTCTCTAAGAACTTTGCAATAAACAAATAGCACATTAAAGAATGTAGGAAATTTCTTGTAACAAAAAAGAGAAGATACTTGTTAACTGAGTTGAGAAAAAATTTTTCCATCAAAACTATTAATTTCTTCAAGTCCTTTGCCCATTTTTTAATTGGGTTGTTTGTCTTCCTCGAGTAGAGTCGTGTGAGTTCTTTGGAGTTCTTATATTTTGGAGATCAGGCCCTTGTCTGAGGTATCATTGGCAAATATGCTTTCCCATACTGTTGGTTCTCTTTTTATTTTAGTGCTGTTTTCTTTAGCCATGCAGAAGCTTTTTATTTTAATGAGGTCCCATTTGTTTATTCTTTCCTTTATGTCCCTTGCTTTAGTGGATGTGTCTGTGAGGATGTTGCTGCATGGAATGTCTGAGATTTTCCTGCCAATGTTTTCCTCTAGGACTTTATGGTGTTACGACTTATATTTAAGGACTGAACAGACACTTCTCCAAGGAAGAATACAGAGGGCCCAGAGACATATGAAAAGATGGTCAGCATCACTAGCCATCAGAGAGATGCAAATTAAAACCACAATGAGGTACCATCTCACACCAGTCAGAGTGGCCAACATAAACAAATCAACAAACAAATGTTGGAGAGGATGCAGAGAAAAGGGAACCCTAGTGCACTGTTGGTGGGAATGCAGACTGGTGAGGCCACTGTGGAAAACAGTATGGAATTTCCTCAGAAAACTAAAAATGGAACTGCCCTTTGACCCAGCAATTCCGCTGCTGGGATTATACCCTAAGAACCCTGAAACACCAATCCAAAAGAACCTGTGCACCCCAATGTTCATAGCAGCACAATTTACAATAGCCAAGTACTGGAAGCAACCGAAGTGCCCATCAGCAAACGAGTGGATCCAAAAACTATGGTATATTTACACAATGGAATTCTACGCAGCAGAGAGATAGAAGGAGCTTATGCCCTTTGCAACAGCATGGATGGAACTGGAGAGCATTATGCTAAGCGAAATAAGCCAGACAGTGAGGGACAAGTACCATATGATCTCACCTTTAATCAACAAAAGAAAAAAGCACACAAAATATAACCAGAGACATTGAAGTTAAGAACAATCTAACAATAGCCAGAGGGGAGGGAACACTGTGGAGAGAGGGGATTACAGGAACTACTATAAAGGACACATGGACAAAATCAATGGGGAGGGTGGAGGTTCAGGAGGGAGGTGGGTTCAGCTGGGGTGGGGTGGAGGGATGGGGAGAAAAGGCAGACAACTGTAATTGAATAACAATAAATTTTTTTTTAAAACTATTAATTTATTGTAGAACAATTTCCCTGAATAAACCAGTTTGGGAAGCTCTTGTGTCCAATATTCTTCTGAGAAGTTTGTCAGCAAGTGAAATGAGATTGATAGGTCTTTTACCTGATTGGGGAAAAAAATTTAATAAAAACTTTTTATAACCATTACTTTGTTTTTTAAATAAACATACAATAAAATGTATCCCTTTTTGAGTTCAGTTCTGTGAATTTTAATACATGTGTAGATTCATGTAACCACCACCACAATCAAGATACAAAACAATTGTATCACCCCAAAACTCCCTCAAGCTCAAAATATCCTTGGTAACATCCTGCTCCCATTCCAAACTACTGGCAACTACCAATTGGTTCTCTGTCACTGTAATTTTTATATTTTCAAGAATGGCATATAACCATGACCTGTCTGGCTCACGTGGCTGAGCATTGTTCCACAAAGCAAAAAGGTCACTGGTTCAATTCCTGGTCAGGTCACGTGCCTGGGTTGCAGGCCCATCCCCTGTAGGGGTGCGTGCAAAAGGCAATCAATCAATCAATGTTTCTCTCTCTCTCTTTCTCCCTCCCCTCCCCTCCCCTCTCTCTAAAAATAAATAAACAAAATCTTTTTTAAGATGGCATATAAATAGAATTATACATTATGTAATCCAGAGACTTGCTTCTTTCACTCGGCATAATGACTTTGAGATTCATCTAAGTCGTCATGTGTCGATAGTTTATTCTTAATTATTGTGCAGAAGCATTCCATGGTGTGGTTGTACCCAGTTTGTTTATCCATTCACTCACTAAAGGAAAGGCATTTGGGTTGTTTCCAACTCTTTGCAATTCTGAATAGAGCTGCTATAAATATCTGTGTATAGGTTGCTGTGTTTTTTTTTCTACCTAGTAGTATGATTGCCAGGTTTTGGGAGAGTTTAACTTGGTAACTGCCAATCTGTTTTCCAGAGTAGCTTTACCATGTTTCACTACCACCAGGAATCCAGAAGTGCTGGGAACAGCCCTGCCTGGTTTCAGAAGCTGTAACCCCCCATGGCTAAGGCTGAGTCAGAGACCTTGGAACCATAAGCCACTAAGGAGACAAAGCTTATCTCCCTGGCAGGGGCAAAGTCCCTGCCCACTTTACTTTACCCTTCTTGGCCCTGAGCCTGACCAGTTAGACAATGACAGATAAGATTCCTCAAGGGAGGGACGACCTAAGACAGGCATGGTCACAAAGAGGCCCACAGGGAAGGACTTAGGGGGCTATGGAGAAAGGGGGTTATGGACCCTCTCCCATCGGCTTTGACATAGCCTGAGTCCTCATTCGGTCTGCAAGCAGTCTCCTAATCTCTTGGGTGCCTTAATTCCTCTGCCTGACTTAAGCCTGAAATAATGACAGAGGGCAGTGCAGTCCTGTGCTGGAAAAGGCAGATTCCCTGGGGCCATCAGGTCTAAGAAAGAATGTATAAAATCCTGTGAAACCTGCTTTGCTAATACCCTCAATTTAAATGATAAGGGTCCAAGCCTGAAATGAGTTTGTTTCCCAAAGTCTTACAGCCCTTTAGCTGACTCAGAATAAGCCCTCAGAGTTCTTTGTTGTCTATTCTTTGATCCTTACTGCCTGACAATGATTGATGAACTTTACCTGTATTCCTGTGCAAATTGAACCCAATAAAAGCCCATTGAGGAAAAGGCTCTGAGCCCTTTTCTTTGAGAGATCGGCCACCTTTCCTCCCCAAGCAGATCTTGTCTTGGTAGACTTATTCTCACCCATGGGAGCCCTGTGGCTGGAGCCCCCACACACAGAACAGTTCCAGTTATTCTGTATCCTTACCAGTACTTGGTGTGTATGTTTACTCATATTAATTTTAGATATTCTAGTAGATATGTAGAAGTGGTATTAAAATTATGTTATTAATTTATGTTTTCCTGATAGCTAATGAAGTGAAATATCTTTTGGTGTGCTTATTTGCTTATTGCTTTGTATATAACCTCTGGTGAAGTGCCTTTTCAAGTATTTCTCACATTTTTAATTGGACTGTTTGTTTTCTTTCTCTTTAGTTTTGAGAGATCTTATATATTCTAGATAGAAGTCTTCTGTAAAATATCTAGAATGTATCCCTGGCTTGTGTGGCTCAGTGGATTGAGCACTGGCCTGTGAACCAAAGGGTCACCAGTTTGACTCCAGTCAGGGCATATGCCTGGGTTGTGGGCTGGTCCCCTGTAGGGGTCATGCAAGAGGCAACCACACACATGTTTCTCTCCCTCTCTTTCTCCTTCTCTTCCCATCTCTCTAAAAATAAATAAATATTTTTTTTAAATATCTGGACTGCAAATATTTTCATTCTACCTGTAACTCCTTTTTTTTTTTAATTTCATGAACAGTATCTTCCAGATAGAAAACATTTTTAATTCTGATGAAGTTTAATTTATTAATATTTTTCTTTTATGGGTTGTGCTTTTGATGCCTTGTTTAAGAACTCTTTGTTTAACCCTAGTTCATGGAGATATTTTCCTGGCTTACTTGTAAAACTTTGTATGGTTTTAAGTTTTAGATTTAGATTTATGATCCATTTTAAATTAATTATTGCATAAGATTTAAAGTTATGTCAAGATACATTTTTTGGCCACTTTTTTTTTTTTTTTTTTTTTGCCTATGGTAGTCCAATTGCTCATTCATGATTTTTGAAAAGGCTACCCTTTCTCCATTGAATTGCCTTTGCATCCTTGTCAAAAATAAATTGGCCACATTTGTGTAGCTCTATTTATAGACTACCCTGTCCAATTGATTTACATGTCTGTCTCTTTGCCACTATCACAAAAATCTTGATGCTGTAGCTTTATAATAGGTTTTAAAATCAAGTATTGTGATTCCTCTAACTTTATTCTTCCTGTGTAAAATTGTTTTAGCTATGCCAGTTCTTTGACCTTCACATATAAATGTTTATATCTCAAAAGAAATCCTGCTGTAATTTTGATCAGAATTGCAGGGGGTAAAGGGTGGGAAAAATGGATGAACAGGGTGAAAAAGTACGAACTTCCAGTTACAGAATAAATAAGTTCTGGAAATGTCATGTACAGCATGGTGACTATAAGTCATAAGAGAATGGATGATAAATTCCTTGTAGACTAGTTCATGTTAACTAATCTCTCTATTCCCATTAAGATCTAGCACAGTGGCTAATGCATAATAAGTACTCAAGACACATTTGTTGAATTAATTAGAGGAAGAAATAAATAGTAATGTGCAGGAATCAAATAGCTGGATATTACAGACTCTGATTGTTAAATATTTGGGAGTTTTGAGATCTGGTTATTGTTAGCTGGAAGTCACCAAGATGAGATTTTTTATACCATAAAAATCAGCAAACACTATGAAATCAGGGCCTTTTTGAGAAAAGTCAGGGGCGGGGGGGACGGCTGGTTTAACAGCACATCACTGCCTATCACTGCCACTTCTACTCACTCTAATCTTTTCACCTTGGGAGCATCTATCTTCCTGGTAATTTTAACCTTAGATGTAATAAGCTCTGAGAGTTTGCAAAAGAGGCAAATAGCACCTCATCTATCTGGGGTATTTGAGTTGTCACAGTGTAAGAAAGGGTTGGAATATGGATGTCTTAAGAGATCTTAAACTGGACTTAGAGATATATGTGTATTTTTTTTCTCCTCAAACAGTTTTAAGTGCATACCCATATAGCCTTAAGAGAAGCTTAATATTTAAAACTCAGCACTGGTCAAGCAAACCCAAAGCAAAAGCTAAATAAACTCTAAACTAAAAAACAATAACGATATTATAAATGATACTGGCACAATGCTGGGAGGAGGAGGGAGAGGCTATAAGAGGAGGTTTCAGGAGGCACTGGTAAATAAGCCAGTGCAGGCAACGCATTTGTGGCAGATCTCCCTACCCCCGGGTGGAGATGTGGCATGTGGAGGTACAGACCTTCCAGTCTAGCCTGAAAAGGACAGGATTGTCTGGGAAGCTGGATGCTTTTGGAGCATTCATGGAATTATGGACTGGAAGAGTTAAATGGAGGAAGGGCAGAGACTCAGCCCTCTTTATCTTCCTCTAGGATCTACCTGGACAATTCTGCTGCAGCTACCTGCATTTTCCCAAAGGATGGTATTTTTAAATAGGAGAAGGAACTCTGGGTGTAGGCTAGGACTGGTATGGCCTGGCAGAGGGTGAAAGGGTTATTTTTCTGTGGATGTTTTAGAGGCAACAGGCCCTGAAGCAGAAACCTGCCATTCTTCCAAAATTGTGTAGTTTTTGAATGAAAGACTTCTTTCATTTTCACCAAACCTCTGCCTCCAGGATTTATGGGTGGCAGGAAGCAGGATCCTATTTGCTGTTTGGTAACACAAATGCACATAAAATTCACTGACATTTTGTACAAAACAGTGAAACTCTTTCACCCCATGTAATAGCAGCCTCAGAGCCCGAACAAAAGACACAAATATAATCCTTCAAACACTTTTACCAACATTTTAAAGCCAAAGTCCAAATATATTGAGCACTACCACTTGTAAGCATTCCCATGGCTCTTACAAAACATTACTCTGACTAGACTCTACCAAGAAAAAATATATATATTGAGTGCCTGCCTCATCCCAAGCGCACGGTATTTCAAAACCACTATTCATGCCTCTGGTACTTATTCTAAAGAATCTTTTTTTCTTCAATTCAATGAGAAAATGCAGTCAAATAGATTGGTTTGGAAAGAGCATTATTAAAAAAAAACAAACTGGTAATTGTTATTGCCTTCTCCATGTTGAAAGTCCTTTCAAAAAAACTAGACCCCAGTATGTAACTTGGTGAGCATTTAGAACTAATAGAATTTCTCATAAGTTGGCTACTCACAGGCATTGGCCCTTATTATTCTTTGAAATATAGTAATAAAAACAAAGAACTCTTTATATTTCTATTTTGTGATGTGCCGCTTAATTTAACCATGAATTTCCCATTCTTCAGAGGTCAGACCCTAGATCCCCCTGAGGAATTCAATACAGTTTTTTTCTGTAAACTCAAACTAGATAAATCCCTGAAGACTATTAGAAATTTGTGAAATGAATAGCCCAGGATAAATGAATGGGGTTATAAGACCTGTCTGCTTCAAAATTATGAAGCAGTACTAGATAATTTCCTCTACTCCTTCTCTCCTTCTCTGTGTCCTTTCAGGCACAGATTTATCGAAAGTGAGAGAAGCTTAAACCCTTCTCTGTCTTATGTACCACTATCACAGCCTCTGTTTCTATGAATGAACCTCAGAGAAGAATATGTGCATGTTTTTTTCTCATTCACAGAAATGAGATATTTTAATTGTAATGAATTGAAACAACTCTCTCCTTCTACTCTGACCAGACCCCTGCCACACAGGTGGAGTCATGTGGCAATAGCCACAAGCATTTTGGAGATCTTGCCAAGGAGGAGTGGAGCTAGAAACATACTTAGTTTGGGTTTAGTAAATGTATTTATGGTGCACAAGCACTTCCATGAATAGTTATTTCTAGCTAGAAAAGCATAAGAACACCTTCCAGAATATCCTCCCACCACCGTGCAAGCACATCTGCAATCTGACACAGTGTGTTCAGGATGTGAACAACGTCTGGAACCAGATATATGTGAGCAGCAGAGATGTTATAAGGCTGAAGTATGTGGAGCCAGAAGCCAGTCAACGGGAAATTATTCTAATTTTAGACATGTAAAATTTAAACAAAGGAGATGATTCTCATTGAAATCTTTGGAAATTACGTTCTTCTGTGAAGAACATAATAAGACATTTATGGACAATCATAAATTCACTATACAATTTTAATCTTCTCATGGAAATTATCTGAAATAGTATTTATGACAATTCCTATGACTGTAGAGTACAAACTTGCAGCAGAACTGTAAATGTTACATTATATGACTCTCAACAGCCAATAAATAAAAATAAATTTCAATTAACCATGTAGATGAAATGCAGAACTACCTTTCCATTCTCTTCTTACCAAATGTCATTTCACGTGAAGAAATGATCAAAGGGTCAAAAATACAGATAATAACAATAATGTCATTTTTCTTGATTTTGTGGTATTTACCACCTTTTAAAATGTGTGATTTGTCCCACAGATGTAGATTATAGTAGAGGGAACATAGTCAATAATATTGTGGCAACTACGTATGGGGCCACGTGGGCACCCGAAGGCTCAGAATGACCACTCTGCAAAGTACACGATTTTCTAACCCCTTTGCTGTACATCTGAAACTAATATAGAATAATGCCGAATATAAACTGTAATTGAAAAATAAAAAAATTTAAACATATGTGTGACTTGTCATTTCTTTTCTCATTCTAAATATTCAGTTTTATACCTAATTGTTTTATTCTCTTTCTTAAAGAGGGCCCCTCAAATTGTATAAGCTATAGACCCCACAAATCAGGATTTTCCCAACTTGCCTCTGTGAGTGTGTTTTTGGTGTTTCTCAATATTTTTCCCACTTCATAAGATTACACAGAGCTTCCCATTAAGAGCATGCCTTCGCCTCCTCAATTCTCACTTTCTTTTTTCCCAGCAAGGAGTTGTCAATATTCATACCACCACCAAAAATTTCTTGGAAACAGAAATTACAGGATTGGAACTGCAGAAAAGATGATTATAAAGGAGAGCCATGCAATCATGTGATCAAACATTAAATAAGGTGTTTAGACTCAATCACACAAAAGGATTTTTCAACCTTGAGATTTCTGTGATTACAAGAACCTGTTCTTTATTTTAATCTATATCTTCTTAGGGTTCTCTTCTTTGCTAGAGATTATGAAATACAGCAGTTTGAGCAAAGGCTTAAAGCTAAATATGCCCCAGTGTGTGCTACGTTAACATAACATTGAAAACAGAGCACATTAGGGTGTGGAGATCTGATCTTATTCTAGAACTGCGAGATTCTTCTAAGCAGATATTTACTTTGGGCAAATGGCACCAGTAGAGAAGGGCACAAACTCATTACAATCAATAGCAGCTGAGCTTCACTTTAAAAACAGAGGGAGAAAACCCTCACAGGGTGTCCAACCTGCAGCCCCATTCCCCTCAGGATGCCTATGAATGCGGCCCAACACAAAATAATAAATTTACTTAAAACATTATGAGATATTTTTGCAATTACGTGTCTCAATGTATTTACTGTGTGGCCCAAGACAACTCTTCTTCCAGGGTACCCAGAGATGCCGAAAGGTTGGACACCCCAGCAAATATCTGAAATGATATATTCTCTGGGGTTTTAAAAAATAAAACCTTAGTGGAGATAGTCAAGTAGTTAACAGATTATAGTACTAAAAAGTCAGCCTGTTTGAGTATAATGGGATAGATCTTTACACAACACTTTAGTGATGTCATTCTGTTATAGAGACAAACCCCCTCCACCGGGGTCTTTGGTTCTGTGGTTTGTCTTTGCCCGCTGCCACGTTAGGAATTGTGGTTCTCAATGCCAGAGTTTGGTAAAAAGGAAAGGAACTATTAAAAAGTTATACAAGTTTAGAGTAACAACGGAATGTTGTCATTAAATCTCACTCCCTTTAGAAATGAAGATACACCCACAAACACACAGTCCTGCCTCCCCTTGCCCAACCAGGCCAGTCAGGGGTATCGTATCTCAGGAAAAGAAATAGAAGTTCATAGCTCAGCTCAGCTCCCGTTCTTAATCCAAAACCTCATTCTCATGGTGGGCTGGTGGGAGTCCTTCTGCATTCTTTCAAACCTTTGAGAGTGAGAGAAAGAGAGTGAGAGCTCTGCATGGCTGCTACATCTTGCTTTCCTACTTCCTAAGCCACGTGGTCAAGAGAGGCCCCTCTCCATTCCCAAGACTGCGTGGTTAAAACCCCAACCTGGCTGCTGTGCCTGGGTTTAATTCCTGGTGCAGATCTTCCTCTGTAACCCTATTTCTAACCCCTCCCACTATCGGCTACACCTGCCAGTAGTCTGTTTTCTTCTGCCTTTCTCAGCTGCCATGGCTGGTCCCAGCAAGCGTGGCCCTGTGGCAAGGAGCAAACCATCTCCAAGCTTCATAGCAGGCTCTGTAACCTGGAGAGCTGCCTCCCAGCTACACCAGGGGTCAAAATCATGCATACCTTCCTGGATCCACGCAGGCTAGGAAACTTGCCTGCTGTTACTGATATGCAAAATAGCCCTCAATCCCCGTGCTGCTGCTTTTCCCCAGCCCTCAGGATAAGTTTGTTGGGGGGTTCTGGGGCCTCTCAGCCTACACCCTGTTAAGCTTACACCCCATTACAATTCAAAACAATATTTAGGCAACACTGTCTTGCTACTAAGGTCTATTCAAGGGAGTGGCGGATCTGAGTGGGGTACTATATGTGTCATTGAATGGCTGCTCTGAGAAGAAACGTGAAACCAGAGTAGGAGAGACAGCCTTGTGAATAAGGAGGTGCAAAACTCATGATGAAGACCAAGAACAGCTCCAGGAGATGAGACAGGAAAAGGTCAAGAAGGAAATTTTAAGAGGTTAAGATTGTGGAGGTAATCTATTTCAGGTGTACCTTATCAATTGTTCCTATATACCTACCGTGAGTAGGCTATTGTACCAGACATGTGGGGAGTTGCAAAGGAAAGAGCACCTGCCCTAAGCAAGTGGAACTGCATCACCTTCAAGCATAACTCACTAAGCTTCAGCATGTGCACAGTTTGAGGACAGGCAGTATGCCGAGGAATTTCAATACGGTTAACACCCAGCACTCAGGAAGTTAAAATCTGAAATGACATCAAAATGCTCAGTTTTTCAGAATGAATCTTTCTCTCTCCTCTCAGTTTCCATAATCATTTGACCCTCTTATGATAACTTATTATCTGCTATATAGTACCATTGTGTCTATAGAAATCAACTGCCCCTTCTAAAACAAATCAGATTCTTTCACACTTCTTCACACTGTGGCTTGTGCAGTACCTATGGCCAAGATGGGTAGGAACTATACTTCCCAATTCCCCTGGCACTTATATGTGGCCATGTGACTAGTTCTTACAAATGAAATGCAAGTGGAAGAGCCTTACTTGGGGCACCAAAACTTTAAGAAGCACATGTGTCTTCTGTTTTTTTTCCTTCTGTCACCTAATTTTGCCTGCATCCCTGGGAAGATGATGTCACAAGATGGAAGGAGTCTGGCTTCCTGATTCATTGCTTGAGTGAAAGCCAACCAGAAACACTTTCCTCACATGATTATTATTATGTTACCAGCAGATAAATGCTTATCATGTGTAAAAAGTAGGATTTATGGGTCTTCTTGTTCCATAGCGACACAATCTAATACAATGTCCTACATAAAGACACCTAATATAAATGTATTACATTACAAGTGACAGCCCAAGACAGGCATTCAAGCCCTTGCACAGAATCCCACAGAACACTCTATTTTGTCCATTGTAGTTATTTAGATGAAGGGAGAAAAATGATGGAATATAAGGCCGGTGAGGAAATATAAGGCAGGAAAAGAATCAATGCCTGAGTTTCACTTAGTCATGTTTTGCCATCTCATACCCATTCCCCATGGTTCCAAGAACACCATCTCATCTGTATTTGATGAACTCAGCTTTTCCCACCCTTAGTCCAGGAACCTAAGATGGTGCTCAACTTCAAGCTCCAGAGATTTCAATGTGACTCATATCAAACCTATCAGAATAGGTTTGGAAGTGCTAGCCTCAAAAATTAGGCAAAAAAAAAAAGATACCCACATTAGAAAAGAAGAAGTAAAAATGTCACTATCTGCAGATGATACTATATTATGTGAAGAAAACCCTGGAGACTCTATCAAAAACTGTTAGAACTAATAAAAGAATTCAGTAAAGTTGCAGGACACAAAAATCAATACATAAAAATTTGTTGTATTTCTATATACTAATAATGGACTATCAAAAAAAGAAATTTAAAAAACAATTTCATTTACAACTATATCAAAAAAGAATAAAATATGTAGGAATAAATTTAACCAAGGACCTGGAAGACTTGTACATTAAAACCTTAATATAAGACATTAATTGTAAGACATCGAAGGATAAAAAATAAATAGAAAGATGTTTCTTGCTCATGGGTTAGAAGAATTAAATTTGTTAAAATGTCCATACTAACCAAAACAATCTACAGATTCAGTGCAACCCTATCAAAATTCCAGTGGCATTTTTCACAAAAAGAGAACAATCCCAAAATTGGTGTGGAACCACAAGGGACCTCAAATAACCAAAATAATCTTGAGAATAAACAAAGCTGGAGGCATCATGTGCTCTGATTTCAAAGTTTCTTACAAAGCTATAGTCATTAAAGCAGTATGGTATTGACATACAAGCATACACACAGATCAGTGGAACAGAATAAAGAGCCTAGAAATAAACTCACATATATATAGTCAATTGGGGTAAGAATAGTCTCTTCAATAAATAGTGCTAGGAAAACTGGACAGCCACATGAAAAAAAAAATTAAACTGGATCATTATCTTAAACTATACACAAAGATTTACTCAAAATAAATTTAAGACTTGAATATAAGACCTGAATTCATAAAACTCCTAGAGAAAACTGTAGGTGGTATACTCCTTGACCTAGGTCTTGGTGATGATTTTTTTAATCCGACACCAAAGGGAAAAGCAACAAAAGCCAAACTGAATAAATAGGACTACATGAAACTGAAAAGCTTTTGCACAGCAAAAGAAACCATCAACAAAAAGGAAAGGCAACCTACTGAATCAGAGAAAATCTTGTCAAGCCATAAATATGATAAGAGCTTAGTACCTAAAACATACAAAGAATTTACACAATTGAATAACAAAAAAAATAATCTGATTTAAAAAATGGGCAGAGTGCTTGAATAGGCATTTTTCCAAAGAAGACATACAGATGCCTAACAGGTAAATAAAAAGATATTCAAAATTACTAATTAACAGGAAAATGCAAATTAAAGCCACAAAAAGATATCACCTCAAACCTGTCAGAATGACTATTATCAAAAAGACAAAAAATAATAAGTGATGGTGAGAATGTGGAAAAAAGAGGACCCTAGTGCACTGTTGGTGGGAAAGGAAATTGGTGCAGACAGTTTAGAGAACAATATGGAGGTTTCTCAAAAAATTAAAAATAAAACTACCATACGATCTAGAAATTCCACTTTTGGGTATTTATCCAAAGAAAATGAACACACTAACTCAAAAAAATATATACAACCCATGTTCACTGCAACATTATTTGCAACAGCCAAGATATGTCCAAACTAAATGTCCATTGATGGATGAATGGATAAAGAAAACATGATAGGTTTATTAGAATATTATTCAACCATAAAAATGAAGTGTTGTATGATTTCACATGAGGAATATAAAAACAAAACTAAGCCCTCACTGGTGTGGTTCAGTGGATTGAGTGCTGGCCTATGAACCAAAGGGTCCCTTGTTATATCCCCAGTCAGGGCATATGCCTGGGTTGCAGGCCAAGTCCCCAGTAAGGGGCACATGAGAGGCAACCACACATTGATGTTTCTCTCCCTCCCTTTCTCCCTTCCCTACCCCGCTCTCTAAAAATAAATAAATAAAATCTGTTTTAAAAAAACTAAGCTCGTAGATACAAAGAAGAGATTGGTGGTCACCAGAGGTGGGAATACGAAAGTGGAGGGGAGGGAGAAATAGCTGAAGGGGACGTAAAGGCACAAACTCAGTTGTAAAATAAATAAGTCATGTGAATGCAATGTATAACTTGGTGGGTATAGCTAAAAATGCTGTATTACACATTTGGAAGTTGCTAACAAAAGAAATCTTAAAAGTTCTCATCACAAGAGAGAAGTTTTTTAACTGTGTAAAGGAACAGAATTATTATGGTGATCGTTTCATAATGTATACAAATATCAAGTCATTATATTGTACACCTTAAACTGATATAATATTATATGTCTATTATGCCTTAATTTTAAAAAATCATTTTTTAAGAAGAGAGAGAAAAAGCAGTATCAGAATACCAGCTTCCTGTTATCACAGTGGCGGGTTCATGACCCCAGTGATTACAATTTCGTCTCGGTAACTATGAAGTATGGTTTAGGTATGATAGGCATGTGACCTAGGTTTGTCCACTCTTCATGAGTTCACAGAATTCCACAGAAGTTACCAAAAACAGATGTCCCTGGCCTCTTCAGGGGAGAATGCGAAGCTGGAGCTGCTGCAGCCGTCTCAAGATGAGAGCCTGCCTGACAATGACGTTAGCCTGTGGAAGGGACGAAGGTAGATCATGTTCATCCCCTGGAGCTAAACGGGTCTGACGGTAACTATGCATGTACAGCAGACAAATTCTTCATCACTGAAGCCAACTTGGATGGGGCTCTCTGTCACTGTGATTAGGAAACTTCTGACTGATGTATCATAGGAACTTCTGGTGTACAAGCAATATACCCTGCACATGCAGGTGCAGCTAGTGGTTGTGACAGATCCCTCTGATGGGCAGTCAAGGGCGTTAGGCTGTAGAACAAGTCAGTGGAAGTTGTGGTGCTTGAAAATGAAGGTCTGAATACATCTGTTAGATGGCAACAAACATGAACCCTATTTGGGATATCATTTAGGTTGAGATCAAGGGCAAGATTCCTGGAGACTCTTCAGGGTAAGACATTAATAGTGGGTCTGGAATAAGTATGAGAGGAAAGGGGATGAGTGGTGGAAGATATTGGCCTCCTGGAGAGGCAGTCTGGGGATGTGTCTGAGAGGAGAAATATAATCTGTGCAGGAGGAGGATCCCGGAGCTTCTGGACTCTAAGGAGAAGTGTGGACTGAATTACAGAGAAATACTACTCAGCTCTCTCAGGGACCTTCGTGGAAGCCATGGGTAGAGCAGACTGAGTTGTACAACCTGGTCCAGAATCCAGATGCTGCCTTTACTGGCATGCTAACTTCTCAGGGCCTCAGTTTCCTCATATGCACAACAGGCATAATAAAAATAGAACCTATCACACATTGTCATTATGAATATTGCATGAGATTAAACCCGTGACCCGACACCATACACACTGGTGGGGCCTCAGAGCCACTGGATGTTTGTGTTCTTTCTTTTGCTTTGAGCTGTCCCTCTCACCCAAACACCATGCTTTTCTAAAGCCCTCCTCTGCCCCTGCAAACTTCTGGTATCCTCAGCCATGTGCTGACGAGAGTATTTTCTGGAGTGGAAATTAACTAAAATGTAGTGGCATACCCTCATTTTGTATCACTGTGTGTGTGACCACTAGCTGTGGAATTCAAGCCACAGATAAATAATTGGCCCTTCAGCCATCTTTCACGTCTTCAGAGACAGGCAGCCATGATCCATCATAGCTGCAGAACCCCCAATGACCATCATCCTGTTACACTTGGATGTGTTCAGGAACATAATTTACTATTAAACAGGGCCACGATCAGCAACAAAGAAATTATTCTTCCCTGGAGGCAGACTCTTCCATTGCATTATGTGCATGCTGTGATTTTTAAATACTAATTATATTGTAAACTAAAAATTTATTGGATGTATCATAAATCTGGATGTCTCTTCTTTCTGTGTGCCCAATAAATATACTCCTCATCAAAAAAAAGGAAGAAAATGAAGGTCTGGTTTCTGCTTGGGCTTCATCCCCCTCCCTAATACTCTTTCTCTAAGCCATCAGAGGGTTAGGAAGGACCAAAATTCCTTGGTAAGGCTATTTTCCCAATTTTATCCTCAATGTATCTTAAAAACTTTGCATTTGTATTGCTTTACAACAAACAAGCTGAACCAAAGCCATGTGTAGGCCATGCACATCCGACTTCTCTCACCTCCCAGACCTAGCTTTCCCACCCTCTTGCCACCCCTGTGCTTTTTCTGTGTAGAAACTCTAAAGATACCCCAGCTGAAAGTTAAATTCCACAACTTTGCTCAATAGAAAGAACCCAAAACAGGACCAAAATGGTTTTTCAGATTCTGGAGGTGAAACCTGAGATTTGTAGTGAAATGGGTCTGAGAGCCAAGGACCCCGGCCGAAGAGATAAGGAGGACCAGGTGACAGGGTGGGCGGAAGGCTGTCTGGGTTGTTTTGGAGACTGACACTAATGAGATCAATGCAGCTTTCACGTGATCTTTGTGATTAGTCTCATCGGTTGCCTCAATCCATTTAAGGATCTAGGAAATGACCAGAATAAGGGCTTGGGTCATTCACTTTAAGTTCCTAAACACAGGGGCCAAGTTCTATTCATAGCAACATTGCCAAACCAAACACCCAAACTTGTCACCTTTTTGTTTCCTTGCTTCCCCCCCACTCCCGAGACTGAAACCATATGTGAGCAATAACAGTCAGTATAGTCTTGGTTCAGCTTCCCCAGACTTTGCTTAATGAGCTCCCTCCAACTACCATTGCGTATTCCCCCAGATCAGTTTAAGACAATCGGGAAAGGTAAAGACAGAGGCTTGCTCTAGTTGCAGGGTAGGGGGGTCACAAGTTCATATTCCATTTAAGCCTCCGATAATTCTATTTGTTTCCTTTGCATTAGTCTTCTGAGATAATGAATACTTCCATAGCAACAAAGTCTGACAATAAATCGTCACCTTGATTTTCACATTTTCAAAGACATATCCTTCAATGGCAACCAAAACAGAAGTCTCAGCAATTAATATGCAATAATGACTACAAGGTGAACAGTTTTTCTATTCCATTTTCTTAGCAACATCATTGATTGATTCTCTTGGAAAGGAATTTAGATTGGATTAGAGGATCTTTTTTCCCACTTGTATAGCAGTGTTATGAGCAATTAAAATATGCAGTTGCTTTTGAACAACACAGGTATTTAGTGACTTTGGTAGAGATTCCTTATATTCTGAGGCAAGTGAGTTATAAATGGAATTTTATTTTAAAACTCTGTCTCGGCCCTGACTGGCTAGCTCAACTGGTTAGAGTGTTATTTTGACATTCCAAGGTTTCAAGTTCCATCCCTGGTCAAGCACATACAAGAATCAACCAATGAATGCATAAATAAGTAGAACAACAAATTATAATCTTTCTCTCTCTCTAAAAATGAATAAATAAAAAATTTTCTAAATAATAAAACTGTTGCTCTGGTTACAGTTGCCAAAGGATTCTGAAAGAAAAAAGTATGTGCATAACTGAAAAATGTATAAAATATTTCAGATATAGTAAATATTTTAGAGACTGAATTCAAAAGACTGCTGCTGCTCTACTTTCTTATCAACTTCCTTTCTTCTTTGCACACCACACTTCATAGACAATCTCCCTAAATTGTGTGAAACAAGAACCCATCGTGTAACAAATTAAAATTAAAAAAAGACTATACCCATCAGCCATGAGGAAATTGAGTTGTGGCAATTGTGAGGGTTTAAGACTCCCAGTGTTCAGCAGCTATGTCTTTGTAAGGGCTTCATTGGAACACAGGTGTGTGCAAGGGGATCCTTGAAAATCCAGAACCTCAGTGAGCTTACTTAGCACAAGTCCTGAAAGGACAAATATCTAAATGTCTACTCTAAACTGGTGTGGTTAGGTATAACTTCTAAAATTATATACTTAGATTCCTCTTATAACTGAGATCATATGGTATTTGTCTTTCACTGACTGGCTTATTTCACTTAGCATAATGCTCTCTAGTTCCATCCATGCTGTCACAAAAGGTAGAAGAAAAAAATTGGGACAACTATAATAGCATAAACAATAAACATTAAAAATTATATATTTATTTCATTTTTCTGGACCTTGTGATTGTGGCTGTGAAGGGCCAATACATGGCACACCTCTCTTCCCTACCCCAATAGATGCAGGAATCTGACAGAGATCAAAACATGAACTTTATTATTGATACAACCTAGTAGGGAGATGTGGCTTAAATGTTCAACTTCAATAGATTTTCTAACACCTTGTCACTGTATTAAACTTACTCATAAGGGGCAAAGCAGTGAATCTATTGCACGAGGAGTTGAGACTGGCACCTGGCCTCTTTGAGCTCCTCCTGACACTGAATCACCCAGCAAAAGAGGGGATGACTGTCCTGCTAGGGACTGATTGATCTTGAGTGAGAAGGGGGTAATTGGGGTTGCTAGTACATAATAAGAGAAAAAAAATTGTGTGAAAAACAGGAGATTCTCTAGGACATCTGAGTGTAAACATGTCCTGTGAGAAAAGCCCATGGAAAATGACAGTAGTCCAATGTCAACAAACTGCTAATGGCTCAGATCTCTCTGGAATGAAAGTTAGGGTCACCTCACCAGGCAAAGAATCATGATCAGTTGAGGTAAATGCTCAGGGCAGAGGAAATATGGAAGAGGTATTAGAAGAAGGTAGTTACAAACAGTAGCTATAACCATATGACCTGTTGCAAAAATGAGGACTATAATTGTTATGAGTGGTTTTACTTATTTTATATGAATATTTTTTCTTACCTCTTTCACCCCTTATTATCCAACATAAAATGCATTAATAGTAGTTAACTCAGTATTTAAGTTACCTGATATCAAAGGGGAATATGAATCAGCAAGAATGAACACCCAAATACAAAAACAGAGACTTGTTACTTCTCATGCAGAAAGGGTAGCATGTTTTTCAGTTGTATGTGATACAGTTATCACAAGTTAGGTGCAAGTATGACTTCTTTATGATCATAATTTCAGATTAAGCATAGTTTAAACTGTGTACAGATGCCAACTTAACAGGGGTTGGATTGTGGCGACTTGTTGATTTGGTTAGGTTGAACGCCATTTTTTAGAATTCCCTTCCATGTAAATTTCTAATTAGGGTGGGACAGATCTGGAAACAGAAACATACAGGTAGAGATATTTAATTTTATCTATAGATATAGATATATCATATTTTGCCATGTATAATGCTCTCCCCTGTGTAATATGCACCCACATTTTTGTTGTTATTATTATGCCCATGGTATGTAATCATTATACCCATGTATAATGCACATCCTAATTTTTCCCTCAAAAATCTGGGCAAAAAAAAGTGTGCCTTATACATGGCAAAATATGGTAGATATGTTTATATCTACTTATGTCTATATGTATTACTATATCTATATGGGTATAGATATCTATAAACATATCCATAGATATTTACATAGCTATTTGTAAATATATCCACATGTATCTATCTCCCCTTCCTGACTGCCTGGGCTGTGGACTAAGATTCAGTATCAGATGTGTTGACAACTGTTTTTTGGAGACAGCCTAACCAGCTCCCACAATTGTTCTGTGAGGTCAAATCCACACAACTCTTTTTAGATGGAGATCTAGATCTGGCAGTGGTTCTGCTTCCTAACTGAATCCAGACACAATATATTCAAAGATGGAACCAACGTAATTTGCTAACATATTGAACTTAGAATAAAAGAGAAAGAGGGGCAAGAATGACTACAAGGTTTTTGGCCTGAGAAGCTAGAAGAATGGAGCTGCCATTTACTATGCAGGAGAATGCTGAGATTGAACAGATTTAAGGGAGAAAGTCAAGAATGTCTTTATAGTGATGTTATATTTGAAATACTTACTAGACATCCAGATGGAGGTGTCAGGTAATCACCTGGATTTACAAGTCTGAAGTCCAGGTGAGATGGCTTAACTACAGATGAAAATTTGGCATCCATCCTAAATTTTAAGTACTTAATAATTAAGTAATTTTTATGGTACTTAATTATCTTAACTAGCATAGATAGCACTTAAGCCATGCAAATGAATGAAGTCACCTAGGGGGTGAATGTAGAAGGAGAAGAAAAGTGATCTGAAAATGGAAAACTGAAAGAAGAAAAAGAGTTGTAAAAATAAAGAGGATTCACCAAAGGTGATTAAGTGCAACTGTTGAATAGAGAAAAGGGTGTTTGGTTGTGTCGATTGCTTCTGATACTTGCAGATGGCTGAGGGCTTAAATATACCATTGGATTTAGCTAAGGAGAGGTCATTTCTAATTGTGGTTGGAATAACTTTGAGTTGAGAGATGAGGATGAAAGCCTGACTAGGGAAAATTCACTAGACAATGGGAGAAAAGAAGTGGAGACTAAAAAGGAAGTCTCTTTTCTGAGAAATTTTGCTGTCAAGAGGAGCAGAGAAATGGTGGAAGCTGGTGGGAAATATTGGGTTGAGAGTCTTTTTTTGGATGAGACATTGCAGCATGTTTACATGCTAATGTGAATGATCAAGTAGATCAATGAAAATTAATGATTAAAGAGAGAAGGGGAGCCATTAGAGCAATATCATTGGGAAAATGAAAAGAAATGGAATCCAGGGCACATGTGGAGAGATGGCCATAGATTGAAGCACAGGCCATTCATCTCCTTTAAGTGCAGGAGAGCCAGTTATGTGGGTTTAGGTACAGATGCTTCAGTGGATTAGGTAGTGGGAGTCTGTGGAAGTCCTTTGCTGAATACTTCTATTTTCTAGCAAAGAAAGAAGCAGTTATCAGCTAATAATGGGTTATTGCTGCCAAAATATGAAAACACTAATTCATAAACATATATATATCCCTATGTTCATTGCAGTATTAATCACAATTGCTAAGTCATGGAAACAACCTAGTGTCCACCAGTGGATGAATGGATAAAGGAGATGTGGTCCATCTATACAATGGAATATGACTCAGCCATAAAAAAAGATGAAATACTGTCAATTGCAGCAACTGGATGGATTGTGAAGGTATTGTGTTAAGTGAAATAAGTCAGGTGGAAAAGGACAAAAACCATATGAATTCCTGTTTTTTAACTCACTCAAAATCCCCTGACTCAGAGGTCCCTAGCAGTGACCCTTTTCAGTGCCCCTTCAGTTTGCAGAGCCCTGCTCTCACACCTTTTGTGAGTCTCACTTCCCTATTCGAGGTTCTCTCTCAGAGCAGCAGAGGCAAAGGGGACTTGGACAGGCAGGCCTATGATTGAAAACTCTACAACTGAAAATGCTCCAAGTAAGTCAACTCACTTGTAAGATTTGGAAGCATAGCCCTGTAAGCATTCCTACATGGAGTACAAAAATGACATTGGCCAATGACCTGATGGCCAAACTGTAGATTGTATCACAATTTTGAGGTTCCTGGTGCAAATGGCTTTGCAACAACCAGGCTACCCGGTATATAAGAATGTGTGAAGAGCCTAATGTGAGTGGCAGAAAGAATTCCTCTGGGAAGATACGGAACTTCTAGCCCAACCCCAAATATCCTAAGTGTTGGCAACAGTAGAGAAGGTTATATTTCTGAAGAATCATTCCAGCAATAAAATTGTCTTGCTCTGAGAGCTTCAAGTAGTAATAGCAAAGTTTTAGCCATTGATATGTAATCAAGTTATGTAAAGATATCTAACAACTGAAAAAGTTGGGAAATTGTATGTAAATATAGCTGCATAAAATGGTAGTTAATTGGATTGCTGTTAGCACTTTAGCATTCCAGTTAAACTACGGAGAAATTTTGTATTTTAATAAGGTGCTCATATAAGGAGGGCTAAATTTACAACATAGTTGTAGCTTTCCTACCCCAGAAAGTGATCACTTAATTGAACTCTGTGAATTCAATATATGAGTCAGTACATAGAATGGCTATATGTACACATTCTATGGATATATATATATATATATATATATATATATATATATACATATATATAATGAAAGAAACTCTTTTTCATCTATAGAGAGGTTCTCAGCCCAGACTGCAATTCGAATCACTACAGAAACTTTACAAAAAATACAGATTTCTGGGTTTCACTCCAGACTAATTGCAGCATAATGAAATGACAGGTGGCGTCGGGGAGGGCACAGTGCACTTTCCGAAGCTCCTTGGTGATTCTGATAAGCATCAAGGTCTAGAATCACACTTAGAATCTCCTGGAAAAATCTTGAAACCTCTTGATGGCCAAACCATACCTTAGACCAATTAAATCAGAATTGTGAATTGCTGAATCCAAGTATCAGTATTTTTAAAGCTTCCTAACTAATAACAAGATACAGCCAAGGTTGAGAACCACTGTTTTAGAACCATTGGTGTAATGGGGCAAATTTGCATTGGTTTACTTTCCTTTTTCATTTTGGTATAAATAATTTTGTGTATGTATGTAAGTATGTGTGTTCCACTGATAGAATATATTGATATTGTTTTTGTACCAAATATTCCATTAAAAATGACTTTCAATAAAAAAGAGATACACATTTATGGGGCAGAGTAAGACTTGAACCATACAACCGGATCTGAGAACAGCAGCCATCACGGACCAGTAGATGAAGTTGTATGTTCAAGGTCACAAATAGAAAGAGCTTGGCTGGGTCCTGGATGATTGTAGAACTACAGCTCTACAGCCCTAAATTTAAAATCCAATGTAGTTAGTGCAAAGAATTATATGTAGCTATCATTTAGGTCTTAAAGAATACAAATTTTCCAGCTGTTGGCCTTACGGGTAAATATTTCCATTTTAAAAATGAAACAACTTCAGAACATCTGTCTCCAGTTTTGTAATTCCATGCTTCATTTTCTATATTATATTATCTCATATTGAAAGTAAATATAATTCCAAACTTATGCTATTTTTAATAATTAATAATATCTCTTAATTACAGACTATACTAAGGAACCAGTTACACTTTAAATTTGAAATTCCTCCCAATTGTGCTTATGCTGCAATTCACAATTTTGCCACTGGATGGCATCAAATTTTACCTTATAAAGTCGATTTTCCATTGAAGTTGAGACTGGTGCACAGCAGTGAAGTAAATATTCAAATTACAGGAGATAGTCAAGAACTAAATACTTCAATCAATTCAATGCTGAAACCCAACATTTTTGCACCACATGTTTACAACTGAAGAAGCAAAATATGTGCAAGAGTGAAAAATACAATTCAAGAGTGCTGACTCAAAATTGTATGTAACACCACCAATAAATGTTTAAACTTGAAAGTAAATTAATCCAAAGGAAAACTACTCAAATTCATAAGTCACAATAAACTGTAAGAAACTCACAGTACAAAGACGCAGAAAGTAATGCAGATATGCTCCAGCTGTGTGAACTCAGGTTGGAAAATATCTAAAGCTGATGATAACCACCTGCTTTCTTGAACAATCTGCTCTGAGAATTCACTCCAATATTTCATGCCCTTCGTGGGGGGTTTTTAAGTCTTGCTGTGGTCAATGAAATCATCTTTTGATTTCCTTATCACGAGATAAATAAACCTTCAAGGTGTTCTTGGCTCACGCTTCCTCTTTCCTCCTCCCTCCAATGGTAATTTACACATTCAATTAAAAATTGTACTTTAATCATTTTGCAACATATAGACTTATTATATCATTACATTGTATACCTTAAATTTCCATGATACATACTGGCTGGTTGTGCATGGTAGCCAGCCGTCTCATATAATACCAAGAAAAATATGCACAGGTGGAGGGAAACCAGAAGATGATAATGCATGGAAGGCAAGAGAAAAATCATGTGGAGCAATTTCTTCCTTCTAGTTGCTCAAACTAGAAATACTTGGAATTATCCTTGACTACCTATTAGCAAACCCCATTGACTCTACCTTTAAAATATACGCAGGACTGCTGTGATCTAAATTTTGCCCCCCCCCCCAAATTCGTATGTTGAAATCCGAACACTCAATGTGATAACATTAGGACACCAGGCCTTTGGAAGGGGCTTACATCATGAGGGTGGAGCTCTCATTAATTGGGATTAGGGTTTCTATAAAAAGACCACACAAAGCAGCCTAGCCCCTTCCTCTGTGTAAGGATACACCAATAAGTCTGCAACCTAGAAGAGGGCCTTCATCAGAACCTGGACAGCCTGCCACCATGATCTTGAACTTCCAAGTTCAGAACTGTGAGCAATAACCTTCTGCTGTTTATAAGCCACCCAGTCTGTGGTGTTTTGTGACAGCAGTTCAAATAGACCAAGAGAAGGACCCAGTCACTTCACTCTAACCCTTCCTTCATAACCCTGACCCAAGACACTATCTTTTCTTCCCTCAATTATTTCAGTAGCCTCCTACCTGGCCTTGCGGCCACCAACTTCCCTCCCTACAGTCTACGGTCAACACAGCTGCCTGTCATCCTGTGATGGGCCAAGTATCACTCTGCTGCTCAAAATGCTCCGATGGCTTTTTCTTCTTCATTGATTGTGATGAAAGGTTGTGATTTTCCTTAGGCCAATCTTTATATTTCCTAACAGCAAAAAGTGCATGTGCTCACTGCAATAAATTCTATCATTTTCAAGTGAGTAATCTAGATAGTGAAATTCCCAAGGAACCGCCTCTTCCTAGTAAAAACCACTGACAACAATTTGACGTGGGGTCTCTCTTTTACACCAATGGGACCATAATACAGAAATCACTGTATTGGCTTAGCCTGACATCTTTGGACATTTTTCCATGTCACTGTGTAAGCCTACTTCACTCTTTTAAAAATCGAGGTGCCACAGGGGTGTATTGAACAGCTGTGCCATGATTTGTTTAACCAACCCCAATATGTGAACATCAGGGTGTTTCAGAATTTTTTTTACTAATATTTCAAGGATAATCATTGCACAGGCATTTCTGTCTATGAATGTACATTGGTAGGTAAAGTCCTAGAAACAGGATTGCCGGGTCATGGGGTATAAAGACATAAATTGGTATCATAGCCTTGATTCTCCTAGTTGTCGTGTCTATGCTCTACTCCTTCTTGTGAGGAGAAGCTCCTACTCCCCCCAGTCATCCCCGAGTTCTACACAGAAGCCACAGTGCTTTCATGGGACCCTCACCTCCCCTGGCCACAGCTCAGACTGTCCTCTCCATCTTGCAGATGAGACCAATGAGCCCCAGAGGACTGTAACTTCACAGATCTCACGGGTCTAATGAGTATGGAAAATCAAAGTTAAACTGTGCTGCTCTTTGATGCAAATATTAATAATTGTGTTGAAAACCATCTGAATATGGAAGCTAATTGGATTATCTGGGACTCAGACTCTGGACTCTGGTTGGGTTTGTGCTGTTTCCTGAGCAAGAACAAAGGGGAAAATCCTCACCCTAGCATAAATATCTTGACTTCACAGTACCACAGTCAATGCTTTCTAGACATTTGGATTTTGATAATAAACCATGGCCTAAATTTTTACATTTTATCCGCATGGGTACATTTCATCTGTTTGGGTACTATGGAGACCAATAGAATGTGGTTAAGCATATACAGTGTTCACAGGGAGACACTCTGTTAATTACAGCATTTGTAATTCAAGGAAAGAAGCAAACTGCTAGCAATAGAAACATGCATTTATTTAGGCCAGATAAAGCACTCAGATACTGCTGTTGTTAAAATCTATGATAAGGAAGAAAGAATATGGCTGCCAATTTCCTTGCATTACATGGAACAGGCTTTAATAGCAGACATTTGTTTCCTGGTGGTGGAATTCCCTCTTCTTATTCTCCTCTAAAATTACTGAGGTGCAAAGCAAATGTAACCTGACATTCCTCACCCAATCCCCATCCAGCTCTCAAGTGGACAATGTTGTTCTAACAGAATGTACCTGCCTGAAGCAAACCTGGAAAGTGATTCAAGCTGCCTTCAGCACAGCCTCTTCCTGAAATCATCTACTGTCCCTATTTTAATAAAACCAACATCAACAATGATGACGATAATAATGATAACAGTTAACATAGATTGAGTGTATATATGGTCTGTGGCCAATGCTTCATCCAATATTTTTATTAAATCCATGTTCTCAAAATCATTTGGGACAGTTATTATTATTATTATCATCCCATTTTATAGAAGAGGATACTGAGCCCCAAGTAACTGCCAAGGAAAGGAACAGAACCGTGAACCAAACCTAGAACAGCCTAATTCAATACTCTTGTCTCACAATGCCCTCTTATGTTGTCCTAGGGAGGCCAGAGGCCACAGTGACTGGTCCTTCTCTGTATTTCAGATTCCATCATCTGTACCACGTCACTCAGATGAGAACTTGCCAGTTCTGTGTCTTAGTGCTGGGCTGGGAAATGTTATTAAGTGATCTCAAAGACAAATGTCTACTCAGTTTGTGCATTCTAATATCTATTTTAAACATAACTATGTGTTTGATGTAATCATTTTGATGTAAAATGTAATGTCTTAAAACAAAAGAGTGGCCCTAATGCTGAGCTCTGTGGCAGGGAGCTATGTTCAGCAGGCAAACATTTCCAGTACCCAAAAGATTTTCCCAGTGAGAGGTAGGAATTGGAGGGGACAACAGAAGGAAGCACTCTCTGCAGGCCATTCCCAGCCCAGGACTCTTCCTGCTATGCCTGAACATTGCCCCACTAAATCTTAGTCCATACCCCAAAAGGAATTCCCAAAAGGAATTCTTTCTGTATTTTTATTAAATCCATGTCAGTACTTTCCCTGAAGGAAACATGCTGGAAATACTCAGGAAATATGAAAGAACTGTAGGATACATAATAATACAGGCTAGTTATTAGAAGGAAAGTCCTCCTAAATTAAATTATGGGTTTCATTACCTTTGAGGGTCAGTAGAACCTCAATCTCTAAAGACACTTTTTGAAATTGTACCAATGTCTATTATCTACTCCCAAAACTCTTCCCCAGATTATTTGATCTAGGCTTGGAAGAGTTATGTCTAGAAAGAGAAGTGAACTTTCAAATTTCTTGAGGATTGATTGTGTTGTTTTGTAACCTTCCTTGGATGTTTTTCATATCTATATTATATTCCCAAATTGGTCAGAAATCTTAGTTGAAAATAACAGAAACACAGCGTAAACTAGCTTCAGCCAAAAAGGTAACCAGGAAGTTCAAGGAATGAGCACGCAGACACTGCTGAATTCAGAGGCTCCAACGATGGCATCGACCTCAGTCTCTCCCTCCACTGTCTCTCAGCTGGGCAGTCTTCGTGGTGGCATGTTTGGCTGAGTTATTGTATTTTTGGAGAGGTGTGATCCATGGGCAGCTTCAGATTTAATTTTTACTGAGACAAATATTGGTAGAAAGATTTTCTTTCCCCAATAGCTCTAGCAAAAGTGTCAAAATTTATTTAGCTAATTTGGCTCCAACATCTAGATGTGAAACAGCCATGGCACTGGCAAAGTGGCATCTTCAAAAGGCAAGGCCTGTGCCACGTATACCTGCCAACACATGAACTGAGAGTGAGGTGGTCAAGTCCTTAGTGGGTAAGGAAAGGCGCTAGACAGAAAAGCAACGACAAAAAATGTCATCTCTTCTACAAAGTCTGTATTTCAATCAGGCTGTGAACATATCAAGAACAAGAACTAGATCTGATAAGTATTGGTATTCCCCAGGTAATACCCCAACAGTGCATCTCATGAAAGCTCATAAATCACTTTTTATTTACAAATTTTCCAGCTGCCTAAACTTGATGGGTTAAAAGGGGCCTTTATCCAAATCAAAAGATATAATGTTCCCCTCCCTCGGTAAGTCACTGCTTATATTCCATGAGTATTTATTAACAAAGAACATGTACAAGGCAATATGCATAGTGTTTTGTGTATATTATTTCACATAATAATTAGTCCAATCCTACGTTGTAATTTCTTTTTCAGAATGAGGAAACTGAGCTTCTGAGAAGTTAAGTAATTTACACAAAGTCTCACAGTTAATAAATGAAGAGCTCTGGGGAAGTTTTTGATTCTAATACCACATTCTTTCCACTAGACCAGAGATGGTCATTAACAGAGCACAGAAGTATTTGGAGAGAAAGTTGTGTTAAAATTTTAAATGAGGGACCTCCAGCCAAGATGGAGGCATAGGTAGACACGATATGCCTCCTCCCACAACCAAAAGAAGAACAACAAATTTAAAAACAAAAAAAAACAACCAGAACCAACAGAAAATCGAACTGTATGGAAGTCAAACAACCAAGGAGTTAAAGAAGAGACATTCATCCAGACCAGTAAGAGGGGTGGAAACAGGCAGCTGGGGCAGAGAGGACTCACAGCAAAGCAGCGGCTGGAGGATGGAGCAAGGTGGCAGCTGGTGGAAGGGGAGGACCCACATTCTCATTCAGATAAACAGGAGGAACAACTAGGAAGCAAGATAGACCGACCAACCCAGGGTTACAGCGAGGGGAAATAAAGCCTCAAAGCCTTTGACTGAAAAAACCTGTGGGGGTTGCAGCAGCAGGAGAAACTCCTAGTCTCACAGGAGAGTTAATTGGAAAGACCCACAGGGTCCTAAAATGTATACAAACCCACCCACCAGGAAATCAGCACCAGAAGGGCCCAATTTGCTTGTGGGTAGTAGAGGAAGTGCCTAATGCTGGCAGAGAGCGGAGCAAGAGGCACTGTTCCATCTCAGACCCCGCCCCCACATACAGCATCACAAGGCACCTACATGGGTTGCCCCGCCCTGGTAAACACCTAAGGCTCCACCCCTTACTATGTAACAGGTGCACCGAGACAAAAAAAAAAAAAAAAATGGCCCAAAGGAAAGAACAAATCAAAGCTCCAGAAAAAAATACAACTAAGCAACGAAGGGATAGCCAACCTATCAGATGCACAGTTCAAAACACTGATAATCAGGATGCTCAGAGAATTAGCTGAATATGGTCACAAAATAGAGGAAAAAGTGAAGGCTATGAAAAGTGAAATAAAGGAAAATGTACAGGGAACCAACAGTGAAGGGAAGGAAACTGGGCTCAAATCAACAGTTTAGAGCAGAAGGAAGAAAGAAACATTCAACCAGAGCAGAATGAAGAAACAAGAGTTCAAAAAAATTAGGAGAGGCTTAGGAACCTCCAGGCCAACTTTAAACATTCCAACATCCAAATCATAGGTGTGCCAGAAAGAGAAGAGGAAGAACAAGAAATTGAAAACTTATTTGAAAAAATAAAGAAGGAGAACTTCCCCACTCTGGCAAAGGAAATAGACTTCCAGGAAACCCAGGAAGCTCAGAGAGTCCCAAAAAAGTTAGACCCAAAGTAGCACACACCAAGGCACATCATCATTACATTAGCCAAGAGTAAAGATAAGGAGAGAATCTTAAATGCAGCAAGAGAAAAGGAGACAGTTACCTACAAAGGAGTTCCCATTAGACTGTCAGCTGATTTCTCAAAAGAAACCTTACAGGCAAGAAGGTGCTGGAAAGAAGTATTCCAAGTCATGAAAGGCAAGGACCTACATCCAAGATTACACTATCCAGCAAAGCTATGATTTATAATGAAAGGGCAGACAAAGTGCTTCTCAGATAAGGTCATTTAAAGGAGTCATCATCAGCAAGCCCTTATTATATGAAATGTTAAAGGGATTTATCTAAGAAAAAGAAGATAATCAAAAATATGAACGGTAAAATGACAACAAACTCACGGCTATTACCAATTCGAACCTAAAAAAAACAAAAACAAAAACAAACTAAGCAAACAACTAGAACAGGAACAGAATCACATGGAGGGTTATCAGCATGGGTGTGGGAAGTGGGGGGAAGTTACAGAGAATAAGTAGCATAAATGGTAGGTAGAAAATAGACAGGAGAAGTTTAAGAATAGTATAGGAAATGTAGAAGCCAAAGAACTTATATGTATGACCAATGGACATGAACTAAAGGAGGGGAATTTGGGTGGGAGGGGATGTGCAGGGTGGAGGAGAATAAACGGGGGGGGGGGGGGAATGGGACAACTGTAATAGCATAATCAATAAAATACATTTAAAAAAATTTTTTAAATTAAATGCTTTTATAAGAGACATGTAATCACACTTATGATATAAACCAATCTTTACTGACTTGGTGCTGAGCTCATCACACAATGGTGACACATGTCTGGTCTCCAGAAGCATTTGAGTTACAACAACGTGCAGGACCTTGATGGACTGAGAACGGTGAAGCCAGTCATGCTCTGGAGGCTCGCGTCAGTGTCATTTTCTTGTTAAAAGTGCACTTTTGAAAATTACAGTTAAATTATACTGCACAGGTGCGGCAACAGAATAAAAGAAAAATAGAACCAAATAGTACAAAAACAGACAAATGCATGCACTCTGTCCAGAAGGTATCCGGATAGCCATGTAATATGAAAAATAGAGACATTTATTGAAGGAGATACAAGATACAAGAAACACTGTACATAGGACAATGCTGCCTCAGTCCCCTTCGAAGTAGGTGCCTTGGGACCTCACACAGTTCTCCCAAAGGTCATCAATTGCCCTGTTGTATTTTCCTGAATCTCACCAGTGGTCTGAAATCTCTTCCCTTTCAAAGGTGATTTTAATTTTGGGAAAAGCCAGAAGTCACAGGGTGCCAAATCTGGGCTCTGGGGGTGCTGAGTCACCTGGCTGATTTGATGTTTCGCCAAAACATTCTGCACCAGACATGATTCATGAGTGGGCGTGTTGTTGTGATGAAGCCACCAATCACCAGCCGACAAAATACAGTACTTGCAACATTTTCTAACACAGGCAATTTTCTGCCCATAGCTGCAGTCTTCTGAATCATCTAATAGTTTCCACATAGAGGAATGTTCAAGCTTTACACATAATTTGATGCAGATTCATTGCTCTACTTGCTCAGTCATTTTGAATGCAGCAGGCACACAGTACACATGTCCACTCAATGGCATCTACTGCCCCCACTGACTAGTACAGGGAAGTCATCATTGTTCATGCATGCACATTCCAGCCCACTATCCTTGGCTGCCAGGTTACATCAATGTTGTGCAAATTGTTCTCATTATATTAACAATGGCTGAACTTTTTCTGGACAGACCTCATATATAATAAAAGTGGCATTCTAATTAGTAAGAAAGGATCGGGTAATCAATAAATGTGTTATTACAACTGACTCTACATTTGGGGAAAAATGAAATTAGACTTTGTTAACATTATCCAAAGAGTAAATCTGAAAAGAATAAAGTATCAAAAGAACATTTTAAAAGATATGTTAATAATTTTCCCTAGCTGCTGTGGCTCAGTGGATTGAGCTCCAGCCTGTGAACCAAAGGGTCACTGGTTCAATTCCCAGTCAGGGCACATGCCTGGGTTGCAGGCCAGGTCCCCAGTAGGGGGCATGCAAGAGGCAACCACACATTTATGTTTCCCTCCCTCTCTTCCTCCCTTTCCCTCTCTCTAAAAATAAATAAAATCTTTTAAAAAGAATATATGTTAATAATTTAGTGGTGGTAAAAAGTCTTAATAAGCAATTTATAAAAGTTAGAGCCATTTTTTAAGAAAAGACTAAAATATTTGATTAGTCAAAATAAGGATCTTCCATTTAATGGAAGGACTTACAAACCTATAACAAACTGATAAAATCAGAATATGCTATATGAAGTGCACCAGGGTCAATCTCCTGGTTTTGACAGTGTACTATAGTTATGCAATGTGTTACCACTGGTGGGAAAGCTCTGGCGGAGAAGCTGTGGTTGTGTGAGGAGGTGAGCCATGTTTACCTATGCCTCCATTTTGACCAGAAGTCCTCAACTTTTTAAAAAGTATTTATATTTATTGAGTATTTAAAATATACTAGGCACTATTATTATAATGATAATAATTACTATAATTATACTATATATTTATATAAATATATACTATATAAAATTAAACTAATAGTATTTAATACTATTTTCAGTTATGTCAGTTATAATTAAAATTGCATTCATTCATATTTAAATATTTTGTGCATATGGCAAAACCCTCACAATTTTGGGTTTTTGTCATAGTTATAAACCTGACACAGGAATAAAATGTTATGAGAGCTACTTCAACCTCATTTTGGTACTAGGAAATAATTTAAAATCTTTCATAGAAAACCATTGGAGCTTTAATTTTCTTCACTTTCTATTTCTCAGCATGCTGGAGAGTGTATTATGCTATTGGCTATTTAGTTTGGAATTTAGTTCACAGTGTTCTCAGGAAGTGTTGACCAGGAGCACAGATAGAAATCAGAATTATTAATCTTACCCAAATCTCACTGTTAACTCCATCTTTAATATGGCTCCATCTCATATTAAAGACTGAAGTGAATTGTTATAATGTGACCTTTAAATAGCACAATCTTTTTATTAAAAAAACATATTTTTACTCTGATGGCAGCTGAGAACCCAGAGCTCATTGCCACCATGTTTTGCCATGCATAATGCGCACCCACAGTTTTGTGAGCATTATACACAGGACTTTTATACCCATTACTATACCCATGGTATGTAATCATTATACCCATGTACAATGGGCATCCTTATTTTTCCCTCAAAAATTTGGGCAAGAAAAGTGCATATGATATATGGCAAAATACAGTACTTGCAACATTTTCTAACACAGGCAATTTTCTGCCCTAAAAACTAAATACAAATAGACCAGATATTAGAATGACTAATAAAAGAGGTATGACTGAAACCAGAAATTAAATAAAGGATAAAACACAATTAAATGTCCCTGACAGTCCCGTTATCATCAAGAGATCAGATTTTCTGGGAATATTGTTTTCACAATTAAGTACTGAAAGCTGATTGGATGAAGATGGTCACCATTGAGTGAAGGTGGACCTAAGAAAAATTCAGGAGGTTTAAAATTCTTCTTCTAAGTCAACCAGTTCATCAGTCCAATCTGTTTTAAAACTAAATTTTTTTTAATTAGAGTTAATAATTATATTTTATTTAAAACTTCAGATGGGAAACACAAAAAATTATCAAGATTTAAAGTTAAGTAGCAGTCAAACAATACATTATAGTTACTGAGAGACAGAATTTTAAAAGCTCTTGTCAGGGCCTTGACCACTGTGGCTCAGTTGGTTGCGCATCATCTCACAAGGCAAAAGGTCACTGGTTCAATTCCCAGTCAGAGCAGATACCTGGGTTGTGGGTTCCGTTCCCAGGTTCCATCCCCAGTGCATTTGAGAGATGATAGATGTTTCTCTCTAGTATCAATGTTTCTCTTCCTCTCTTTCTCCCCCATTCCCCTCTCTCTAAAAATGACTTAACAAAATCTTAAAAAAAAAAAACAAAAAAAAAAAAACCCAGAACTCTCCTCTCAGGAACACCAGGGCATTCTAATTAAAAGGATGAATTTCATGATGTATCAAAAAAAACAATTTATCTGGAGACCTGTGTCCTGCAGCAAGGATTCAAGGAGATGGACTACGCCTGTTATTTCTAAATGTTGGTCAGGACTCTTCTGATTGGGACATAACTCTTATTCAAAGCAGCTTAAAGAAAAAAGGAAATATACAGGCTTATATAACAATTACTTCCATTAGAAATTACTGTTCACTTAATCCTGGACTAGCTTTCCCATTCTTTCCCCTTTTACCATGTAAAATGTTACTTCATTATTATTTACCAAAATTTTCCATAAACATAAGAACTAATTACATATTGCTATGGCATATTTTAAGTAAACTTAATAATAATAAAGTTGGGTTAAGCAAAGACATTGGTTAAAGGGGACAAAAAATATCTCATGTAATTGAGCCAGCTCAGTTACTTGAGATATTAGCTTGAATCTAAGCAGTCCAAGTCCCTCTTGACTGTTCACACCGGCTGCAAAGTCACAGCCCTCTTCATCTCCTGCTGTTTCCTTGTTTAGTAAACACCTGCAATTCCAACAGTCTTCAAATATTTGTCCTTCGCCTTTTCCTATGAAATATTTAAATAATTCTGATAGTCTGACTGTATTGGTTCAGGATGTCATGGTGAGGAGAGGTGCATTTTACACGAATGAGGAAAATAAAGCACTAAGAGGTCTAGTAAAAATTGGACTCTTCTTTCCTTCAGGCAGAGACCAACGCAGAGCTGAGAGCTCCCCAGCGTGTGGAGGGTAGGCTCGGAGGAAACTTCCCACAGCAAGTCCCAGTTAGGCATGGGACTGTCAACGGCAAGATGGTAGAATTGAGTTTTCACTTTCTGAAAGAATTACTTGCCCAGTACATCCATTCTGGAGCTGGGATCAACATATACTTACACCCTGGTTTTCACTGACATCAGCACTATTACTCAAGTTCTGCAAGGTTTATAAGCTTTAGTCTTCTTTTTAAGTTATCTGAGCTGTCCAAACTCATGACTACTACTGAAATGAACACAGGTATTGATAACAGCTTGCATTTTGTGAATCAAAGAAAAGATGAGAGCATCAGAATAGCACAAGGAAAGGATAAATACCAGCAGATGTTCCTTTTTCTAGGCCTTTGATCAGAACACTGATAAAAATAGTCTTCAAAATGATACATAAAGAAATTACACTAAATTCTTACTGAAATTTTCATTCGTTCCCTTCATTAATCTATTATGAATTAGTATTCCAGAGACAGTAATATACTTATTTTTAAGAGCTTTTATAGAAGTATAAATATTATCCAATATGCCTAGTAAGGTGACAAATGACTTCCCCAGAAGCGTGTGCAAATTAAATTAACATTGGGAGTGAAGTTCTTTATCAAAGGAGTCCCATACCATCTAGGCTTTCTTCCCTGCTGAGAGTGCTAATTTATATTTTCTTAACTGAAAAACTATGAGAAGATCTCTCTTAAGACTGGGTATCCTATTTATTAATTTCTTTCATTGATTCTAAAAATACTTTAACAACAACTGTGCATTATGGTTGCAGTATTTTCAAGCTATTTAATGTAATGTCAGGCAATATGTTTCATGGCAGAAAGAGAATCCCTTTCCAGTGTTAGATAATTTGTCTCCCTGTGTAAAGTATCAAAAGACAAACAGAAGCAAATACTTATTGCAGCCTCAAAAGCCCAGTGATTGGATGAAATTCTTTGGTGGACAACAGATAAAGAATTATTATTTTTCCAAGGATTTTATTTAGAAAGCAATTTGGGTGAACCTGTCCAAGTAAAATATTTAGTACACTTTCTAGCAAACAGTAGGTGTTAAATGGAATTAACAGTGATTGTTTATGACTTTTCCCTGATTTCACAACAGCTCAGAAACTCAGGAAAAAATATAACAGCACCGTCTGCTATCGAACATTACTTATATTATAGCTAGTAAGTAAAGAGACTCAAATTACCATATTTTTGCCATATATAATGCACACCCACATTTTGGCCCAAATTTCAGGAAAAAAATCTTGCATTTTAATTTTTTAATTCAATTATTAATTTATTTATATTTGGATACTTGTTTTTTGTATTATGAAGGAATTTTGCATTAATTTTTGAACATATTATGGTACAAAAAATTTTATGTAACAAATAATTACAAAACACAAGAACAGATACATGGTATTTCAGGTACTACACACGTATAATGTGCATCCTTATTTTCCCCTCAAAAATGTGGGCAAAAACATACATACACATTATACATGGCAAAATATGGGTAAGTTACTTATCTGTGTCTCCATGCCTTAGACACCAAGTTGTAAACTGCTTCTGTTAAAAATTAACTTGTAGCTTTAAATATTATTAGGGTAGGATAGCATAGCTATACTACTAGTTGTGTGATCTAGGGCAAAAAAAGTTAGTTTCTCTGAGTTTAATTCTTTGTGTACAAAATGGACCTAATTTTTAACTTACAGGATTATTGTGAAGATTTAATAAGATAGTGAATGCAATATTTAGTACAATATTAGGACACTTTCTAGCAAACAGTAGGTGTTGAGTGGAATATAGCCCACAGAGGCCAATTAGAGCCATTTAAAAAATTGAAAATTTTTAAATGTGTAATACCCAACGTTGGAATGAAGAACACACAAGTTATTTTTTCAAGTAAGCTTCCTACTGAAGTATGAATACATAGCAAAGTATACAAGTAATAAGTGCATTACTCAATAAATGTTCAAAATATAAATAGACCCAAGTAGCCAAATCGAAGAATATAACATTAACAGCACTTCAAAAGCCCATTCTATTCTTTCCCCCAGTCAACTACTCCATTCTCAAAGGTAATCAGTATTCTGACTTCTAACACCATGTTCATTTTGCCCATTCTTTACCTTTCTGTAATTAAATATACAGTATGTATACATGTGTCTGGCTTCTTGCCCTTCAAGATTATAGCTTGAGAGTACTGTGTTGTACATCACAGTATCTCATTTTTATTGACTCATTGTAAAAATGGATCACAATTTATTTTTCACTCTACTTTTAATGGGGCTTTGGTATAGTTACAGGATAATGCTACTATGAAAATCCATAACAAAGTGATAGTACAGGATAATGTCTATGAAGATTCTCTGTACATGCTTTTCAGTTCATATGTGTATACCTTTCCATTGGGTGTAATTTCTGTTGTAAGTGGAACTGCTGTGTCATAGGGTAAACATGTATTTATTGTCAGTTCTGTACCAGGAAAAGAGCAAGCAAAAGAGAGCTAGGATAGGTTTTTAATATTAAAAAAATAGAAATGAAGACAAAAATAAACTTTGTCATTTTTTTCCACTTGGCTTTATTTTGCTTTTTAATTATATATTATTGCTTATGCTATTACAGTTGTCCCCATTTTTCCCCATTTGCCCTCTTGACCCAGCAATCCCCATTGCTCAGGCAATCCCCGTACCATGGTTCATGTTTATGGGTCATGTGGGTATGTTCTCTGACTACTCCATTTCCTGTACTGTACTTTACATCCCCATGGCTATTCAGTAATAATCAGTTTGTACTTCTAAATCCCCTCACCTCTTCACTCATTCTCCCACATCCCTATGTGTGTTTTGAGAGTGGCAACGACTCTCAAAACACCCTCCATATCCATGATTCTCTCTCTGTTTCTCTTGTTTGATTAGATTGTTTTTTAGATACAATTGCTGATAGATATGTATTTATTGCCATTTTAGTGTTCATAGTATTGATCTTCTTTTTCTTAAGTAAGTCCCTTCAACATCTCATACAATAGTGATTTGGTGATGATGAACTCCTTTAGTTTTTTTCTTGTCCAGGAAGTTCTATATCTGCCGTTAGAGTCTACATGATATCTTTGCTGGATAGAGCATTCTTGGCTATAGGTCCCTGCTTTTCCTGACATTGAACATTTCTTGTCAATCTCTTCTAGCTTGAAAAGTTTCTTTTGAGAAATCAACTGACAGTCTTATGGGAACTCCCCTGTACATAACTAACTGCTTTTCTCTTGCTGCTTTTAAGATCTATATCTTTACCCTTTGACATTTTAATTATGATGTCTTGGAGTGGGCCTCTTTGCTTCCATCTTGTTTGGGACTCTCTGTGCTTCATGGACTTGTATATCTATTTCCTTCACCAAATTAGGGAAATTTTCTTTCATTATTTTTTCAAACAGATTTTCTATTTCTAACTCTTTCTCTTCTCCTTTTGGTATCCCTAGGATGTGAATGTTGGAATGCTTGAAATATCCCAGAGATTTCTTGAAAGGTTTTCTTAGGCTCCCCCAAGGAAGAAATGCCAATCAGCCACAAAATTAGGCAGTACAAAGCTTTATTGGGATTTGCACACCCAGGTGAAATTCTCTGGTCTGCGGAGCGGGGCCAGGGAAGTCGCCGGGAAGCAGGGAATATGGCGGGGGGTTATGTATCAAATTCTGATTGGCTCCCCTCGGGGGCTAGGGATTGGTCTCCTGGGACAAAGCCGCAGTCCATCATTGGTGGTTCCCCTCGGGCTCAGGCTGCCAGGCGGATATCCCTACCCATCCTGACACTTCTTACAATATCCTCATTTTGGGGGGTGGGGAGGAGGGATTCTTTTTACTTCTTGTTGTTCTGATTGGTTGTTTTTTGCTTCCTTATGTTCCAAATCATTGATTTGATTCTTGGCTTTATTCACTCTATTGTTGTTTCCCTGTAAATTGTTCTTCATTTCAATTAATGTATCCCTCATTTCTGAATGGATCTTTTTTATGCTGTTGAGGTCCTCACTAAGTTCCTTGAGCATCCTTATAACCAGTGTTTTGAACTCTGCATCTGATAGATTCCTTAGCTCCATTTTGTTTAGTTCTTTTTGTAACATTTTGATCTGTTCTTTCATTTGGGTCTTTTTTTTTTTTTTTTTTTGGTCTCCTTATTTTGGTAGACTCCCTATGTTTGTTTCTGTGTATTAGTTAGAGCTGCTATGACTCCCTGCCTTGGTAGCATGGCTTGATATAGTAGGTGTCCTACAGAGTCCGGTGGTCTCCTCTATTACCCAAGCTGGGTACTTGAGGTACACTCTGTGTAGGTTGAGTACACACTCCTTTTGCAGTGGAGACTTGATTGCTTTAGCAGGTCTGTGGGAGGGATTTAGGCCAGTCAGCTGCAAGGACTAGTTGTGACCACTAACCCAACCTCTGCCATCAATGGAGGATTAGCTGCGCAGGGGCAGAGTGGTAGCACTCCAATGTCATCTGTAGCTATCCACTGTGTGTGCAGGCTCTGGGAGTTCCCAGGTCATGCAGGTCAATGTCAGCCCCCACCTGTGTACTGCCCAGTGCCACCCTGCATCAGCTATAAAGCAATCCGTAGATTCGAGCTACTTGTGTTGGGCTTGGAGGTTGCCAGATGAAGCCAAGCTGTGAACCTAGGCTGGCTGCTGCTAATGCCAGGCCTTGGGCCACTTACTAATATATACAAGTGCTGGGGGCTCACTGAGGCCAGCTGTTACTTGTTTGAGAGGAATTAGGAAGTTTTGATGCTTGAGCCAAGCCCAGTCATTCATATTGAAAAGCCACTGTTAACAGCTTGGGTGGGCCTGTAAGTTGGGTGTGATGGAGCCTCAGGGGATCTCCAGGGTGGGGCAAACAGTGTTAGCCAGGTTGATGGAGTTGCTGATATGGTGCTCTGTGAGGGGAGGTCTCAAAGGACAATGGCCTCTACCCCCATTTCTGTCTGGGAGAAAGTTATCTCCTAGCTCTCTCTTTGATGCCAGACACTTCAGTTCCTTCCCCTATGCCACTGGTGCTTTTCAAGTTGCTATCCCAGTGCTGGAGCTCAGGGGGAATGAGTCTGAGTAAGTCTGTGTGTAGTTTCTCTAAGAGGAATTGCTTGGGACTGCAGAAGTTTCTTCCACTGACTCAATCTCCACTGGTTTTTGCAGCCAGAAATTGTGGGGAATTATCTTCCTGGCACTGGAACCCTGGGATGGGGGCCCTGGTATTGGGCTGGACTCCTCACTCCTGAGATAGCCCTCCTAAATTTTTATCCACCACATGCGGGTGTGGGACAAGCCCATTCCATGTCTCCGTGTCTTTGAATCTCTTACCTGGATGGATGTGGTTCCTTTAGTTATGTTGTTTTCAGACTTCCATTTGACTCGATTTCTGATGGTTCTGAGTGATGGTTGTTCTATATTTTAGTTGTAATTTGATGTGATTGTGCAACGAGGTGAGCTGTGTTTACCTATGCCTCACTCTTGACCAGAAATCTCATAATTTTTTAAAGATCACTATATAAAGATAAAAAATTCAGTTATTCAAGGTGGCTTAAATTTTTAACTTTGTATGCAAATAAATAGATATTATGGGTTCATGAACTGTAAAAATTATTATTATTAAAATGCTAGATTCACGGGTTAGAAAAAATAATATTATTAGAATATCCATACTATCCAAAGCAATCTGCAGATTTACTGTAATTACTATCCAAATGCTGCTGTTATTTTTCACAAATATAGACAAAAAAATCCTAAAATTTCTGTGGAACTGCAAAAGACTTCAAATAGCCAAGCAATCAAGAACAAAGCTGGATATACCACACTTCTTGATTTCAAACTATATTGAAAGCTATGGTAATCAAAACAGTATGGTAATGGCATAAAGACTGACACACAGATTATAGAGCAACATAGAGATCACAGAAATAAGTCCATGCAGATATGGTCCATTAATTCTCAACAAAGGAGTCAAAAATATACAATGGGGAAAGGGCAGTCTCTACAATAATATGTGCTGGAGACTAAACAACAAGATGCAAAAGAATGAAACTAGAGCCCTATCTCACAAAATTCAACTCAAAATTTTCCCAAAGAAAATATACAAATGTCCAAGAAGTAAATGAAAATGTGCTAATCACTAATTATCAGAGAAGTACAACTCAAAATCATAATAAGCTATCACCTCATGCTTGCTAGAATGATTATTATTTTAAAAAGACAAAGAGAAACAAATGCAGGCAAAGATGTTGAGAAAACAGAACCCTCATGCACTGCCGATGGGAATGTAAATGGGTACAGCCACTATTGAAAATGGTATGGAGGTTCCTCAAAAAAATTTTAAAAAGAAATAACAAATGATTTGGCAATTCCACCTCTTGGTATATATCCAAAACATGCAAAACCATTTTCCCAAAGAGATACCAGTATTCCCACGCTCATCACAACATTATTCACAACAGCCAAAGTATGGAAACAATTTAAGTGTTCATCAGTGGATGGGTGTATCAAGAAAATGTGATGTAACCCTGACTGATGTGGCTCAGTGGGTTCAGTGTCATCCCACAAATCCAGACCAAAAGGTTGCTGGTTCGATTCTCAGCCAAGACACATGGCTGGGTTGTAGGCGAGGTCCCCATCTGCAAGAGGCAACCAACCAATGTTTCTCTCACACATCGATGTTTCCCTCTCTCCCTCCCTTTCCCTCTTTCTAAAAATAAATATATTTCTAAAATGTCTTTTTTAAAAATAAAACGTGATATTTTATATATATATACACATATGTATAAGTGGGTTGACCAAAAATTTCATTTCTTTTTTTTCTGTAAGATGGCTCTAGTAGCACTTAGCAGTCTTTAACTTCATTCAAAATAATTTTGTTAGATTGTATTGTGAAAGCTCTCATATCAGTGTGCATTTAAGAAAAACTTATCAAAATTGGGGAATTTTTGTGTAGCTGTCTTACTATCGAAGATGGAAGAAAATATGCAATATTTTTGGCATATTATGCTTTATTATTTCAAGAAAAGTAAAAATGCAAATGAAACAAAAAAAAGTTTTGTGCAGTTTATGGAGAAGGTGCTGTGAGTGACAGAATATGTCAAAAGTGGTTTGTGAAGTTTCATACTGGAAATTTCTCACTAGATGATGCTCCACAATCCAGTAGATCAATTGAAACTGATGGTGATCAAATTGGGACATTAATTGAGAACAATTAACATTATACTATGCAGGAGATAGCCAACATACTCAAAACACCCAAATTAATAAAGTTATTGGTGAAAATGAAAAATGCCTTTTATTTTACAGGTAAAACTAAAGAGACTTTTTGCAATAATTTTGGAATAATATTCCAATGTATACAATAGAATATCACTCAACCTTAAACAAAAAGGAAATCCTTTCATTTGTGACAACATGGATGAATTTGGAGGGCATTGTTCTAAGTACAATAGCCAAACAGAGACAAATACTGCATGATATCATTTGTATGTGGAATCTTAAAAGAAAATAAAGTTATACATACAAAACAGAGAGTAGAAAAATAGTTATCAGGGAGTAGCAGGGGGGCAGTGAGGGAAATAGGAAGAACTTGATAAAAGTGTACACACTTTCAGTTATAAGATGAGTAAGGACTAAGGATCTACTGTTTAACATGGTGACTGTAGTTGATAACATTATTTTATAATTGAAATTTGCTAAAAGAATAGAACTGCAATGTTCTCACACACACAAAAAGGTAATTATATGAGGTGATGACTGTGTTAGTTAATTCAATGGTGAGAATCCTTTCACAATGTGTATATATATCAAATCATCAAGTTTTACACTTTAAATATCTTGAAATTTTATTTGTCAATTATACCTCAATAAAGTTGAAAAATAAATATAATCTATGTTTTGCATAAAAATAATTAGGCTCACATTTATTAAGTGCGATATGCCAGGAGTGAGATTAACACAAATAACACATTTAGTCCTAAAACCAATCTTCTGAGGCTGATTAGCTCCACTTTATAGATGAAATAACTTAGTCAAAGTCACATAACTGGTCACTGAGGGAGACAGGGTTTTAACCCAGGTTTCCTAGTTCTAGAGCCTGATTGCCTAGCAACCCTATGCTGTCTTTTCAGTCCAACAAAAGAATTATTTAAAATATGTATTTTTACATGCTTAGAACATTTTTCAGGAAAAATGCACTAGAAAGTATCAAAATAGTAGTAAGGAGAGTACCTAGGGATGCATGAGGCTTTTCCATTTTTATTTTATTCTATTTTTGTTGTTTTTTATTTATTGGGGGAGAGTTAAAGATTGTCCTTCATGTTATATTGGATGCACACAAATATGGTAAGAACCACATACACAGGGTGAAGCAAAGATAGGTTCACGGTTGTGAGTACACAAAACACAGAGTTTATCCTTGCTTTTTATTTATTAATTGTGTTATTTAACATAAGAACAACTGTAAACCTACTTTTGCCTCACCCTGTACTTTGAGACATAACAATAAAATGCATCTTTGAATCACTCATCTTAAACCATTACCAATACATGTAGAGCTCTATTGTAACTTTCTATTCATGTCAATGTAGTACTCTAACTTTTAATTAAAAAGTTCACCTGAAGGTATTGGGATGGAACAACTATACCATTTTCTCACTTTTACACATTTCTAAGTAAATTTTAAGGAACCAAAAAATAAAGTGGGAAGGTGGATTAATTGTTATATTCTAGAAAATGTAGTTGCTGTGAGTCCCAGTCACACGCAGGGGTGTGCTCACATTAAGCCTGGTAATGCCCTTGGTTAAACCCACAGGCACCTCACTTGAGGCAATGTGAGCCACACTTGAAATATCTATTGTAAGTTTACATAACAGGTTATTTAAAACCTCTCAAAAGGTAAGTAAATTCTAAGGGGAAAAGTGATTTTAGTCAAGTACTTTGCTTAAAAATACGTGTATGAAAAAATTACCTAGGGCTAGACACTCTTATCACTATTAATGATAACATGAGACCTTATCTCCACAGGTACCTCCAGCTTTTGTTACTCTACTCTTTTTCTTTGCCAACATCACTCTCAGTTTAAAAAGAGAAAGAAAAAAGCACCTGAAAACCTTGAAACCCAATGATCTTTCCTACATGATTCTGGGACAAATAAACACATATTGTTCCACTGTTCCATAATAACGTTAAGGACTTCTCATAATGTCAGTGCATTGATGACATTGTCAAAAGGTTTATTCTAATTCTGAACACACAGGCAGAAAACGCTATGTCACTGGCGCTTTTAGGTGTTCTTTTAAAAACCTTTGAAAACCTAGTACCACGTGAAATCTTTATTACTTAATGGAGAAGTTTCAATTCTTGAAAACATTACTTACACGAAATATTGTTTTTTGTTAGCAAATTGAGCCCCAACAAAGTTTTTAAAGTAAATTCAAGTTTCTTAGAACTACGTTTTACAGGATACATTCTTTTCATGTGATGGTTTATTTCTTCCACTGCAAACTGTTGAAATAACAATTTAGGAAGATGCCATTTGAAACACTAAGGCCTGTCCAGAAAGTATCCAGGCATAGACTAAGAAAAATAGAGACCGTTATTGAAGAAGAAACATTGTACATGGAACAATTACACCTCAGTTCCCTTCCCTTGGGACTTCATACAGTTCTCCCAGCATCTCTTCCACTGTTCAAAACACTTGGCAAAAACCTTTGTTGGAATTGCAATCAGCTGCCCCATCGTATTTTCCTGAATCTCATTGACAGTCTGAAATCTCTTTCCTTTCAGAGGTGATTTTAGTTTTGGGAAAAGCCAGAAGTTGCAGGGTGCCAAATCTGGGCTGTAGAGGGGCTGAGTCATCTGGGTGATTTGATGTTTCCCCAAAAAGCTATGCATGAGATGTGATACACGAGCAAGCACATTGTGGTGATGAAGCTGCCAATCACCACTTGCCCGTAGCTGTGGCCATTTTCATTGTATTGCATCTCTCAACCAACGAAGAACATTGAGGTAGTACTCATTAACTGTCTGGCCTGGAGAGGCATACTCATGATGGACAACACCTTCCCAATCAAAACACACAGTTAACATGGTCTTGATCTTTCTGCGACTTTGTCATGCCTTCTTCGGGCATGGAGAACAGGTGACTTCCATTGGAATGACTGGGCCTTCATTTCCAGATCATAGCTGTAGACCCACAATTCATCTCTGGTATGACCTTCCTGAGGAAATCTGGTTCATTGGTAGTGGTTTGAATGAAGTCATTAGCAACTGCAGCATGATGTTCCTTCTGCTCTGGTAGCAGAAGTCATGATTCTCGACTATTGTTATTTGTGCTGCACTCATTGCATCATCCCCAAAAGTCTTCTGAATCACCCAAATAGTTTCCACAGAAGAGTGTTCAAGCTTAACACAAAATTTGATGCAGATTCATTGCTCTACTCAATCATTTTGAATGTGATGGCCACACATGCTCATTCAACAACATCTATCGCCCCCACTCACTATTACAGTGAAGTCATCATTGTTCACACATGTGCATTCCAGTCAACTCTCCTTGGCTGCCAGGTTACCTTATTTTGCTGTGTATAATGCACACTTTTTTGCCCAAATTTTTAAGGAACAATAAGGACGTGCATTATACATGGGTAGTACCTGAAATATCTTGTATTTGTTGTCATGTTTTGTGTTATTTGTTACATAAAATTTCTTGTACCATAATACATTCAAAAATAAATGCTAAAATTCCTTTAAAATACAAAAAACAAGTATCTAAATATAAACAAATAAAAATTGAACCCTGAATCACCAATCCAAAAGAACCTATGTACCCCAATGTTCATAGCAGCACAATTTACAATAGCCAAGTACTGGAAGCAACCTAAGTGCCCAACAGCAAATGAAAGGATCAAAAAACTATGGTACATTTACACGATGGAATTCTACACAGCAGAGAGAAAGAAGGAGCTTAAACCTTTTGCAACAGCATGGATGGAACTGGAAAGCATTATGCTAAGTGAAATAAGCCAGGTGGTGAGGGACAAATACCATATGATCTCACCTTTAACTGGAACATAGTCAATAAAAGAAAAAAGCACACAAAATATAACCAAAGACATTAAAGTTAAGAACAATCTAACAATAGCCAGGGGGGAGTGATGAGGGGACAGTGAGGAGAGGGGATTATAGGAACTACTATAAAGGACACATGGACAAAATCAAGGGGGAGGGTGGATGTGGGGGAGGGAGGTGGATTCAGCTGGGGTGGGGTGGAGGGATGGGGAGAAAAGGCATACAACTGTAATTGAATAACAATAAAAATTTTAAAAAGAAAAGAACAATCTAACAATAACCAAAGGGGAATGGGGAGGGGATAGTGGGGAGATGAGTTTTCAGGAACTACTATAAAGGACACAAGGACAAAACCAAGGGGGAGGGTGGAGGTGGGGGAGGGAGGTGGGTTTGGCTGGCGTGGGGTGGAGAGATGGGGAGAAAATGCAGAAAACTGTAACTGAACAGCAATTAAAAATATATTTAATTAAAAAATTAAAACAAAAGGGTTTTTTCCTGAAAGTTTGGGGAAAAAATGCGGGTGCACCTTATACATGGGAAAATACGGTACATCAAATGTCACACAAACCACTATCATTGTATTAACAATGGTAGGACTGTTTCTGGACAGACCTCGTATAAACATACACAAAACTATAATCAAGCATAATCTTGGTACCAGTGACACAGAGATGAGTTCGGCAGAAGGATCATAAAAGCATGACCCAATACAAGCCATAGTTTCTACAATAATCTCTAAATTTTACTTTCATATTTCAGAATGCTACATTTTAAATACATACAGGGCTGCTTGATAAAATGTATCTCTCTATTTCCAAATAAAGTAGCTATTGTTATTATTATTATTTGAATATAACTTATTAAGGGTCTAGTATGAGCTAAGAATCCACTAGGTGACTCCCATACATTTTCTTCAACCACACAGTAGACCTGCCATTCTCTGATGAAGAAATGGAAGGTCAGAGAAATTCAGTGACCTGCCCAAGGCTGCACTGCTGGAATGTGGCCGTGCTGGCCTGCAAGCCTGAAGGAACACCTCAAAGTTCTCTGTAATGATCCATGCATCCTCCATGTTCCTGATGTGTAAACCTTAGTTTCTCCTTTGGATAGAAAATCAGGCTAGACTGTGATTTTTATAACAATTTTCAAACAAAAGGATGGTTTCATAGCACTGGTGGCATTTTTTTAAATGGGGAAGTATTTTAATTTTTTACCATCATGCTCTTCAGCAGTCTTCCTTTCATCTTTTCATACAATATTTTTAATCCACTATCCAAACACTTTTGTGATAAAATCAAGTGCTATGAAATTCATTAGAGATGTCCAAGAACACAAAATAAGAAACTGAGACATTCAGCAATTTGAAAAGTGGTAGGAAAAAATTCATCTGCAGCCTAGGCCAGTTTTATACCTATGTTCAGATAATGACTCATGAACAAAATTCTTTAAAATTTTACTCTTGATAAATGCTACCTTGTGTCACAGATTGGAAGCCGACTCTGAGACCCCAAATAGCCTGTGGGAAGCTTACTAAAGAGCACTCTTAGCATCTCCAACTGTGGAGAGAAGTTGGGCTGGGATGCGGGCCCAGTGATGGCCTCATCTGACCCCACAGGGAACTCTGGAGCTGGGATGGTCATTCAGAGTTGTTCAAGTTGGGGCAAAGGGGCTGGGAAATTATACCCCTGGGATGGTCAGCCATTTGGGGCAGGCTGCCCTAGAAGGAGGTGTGATCCTGGGAGAAGCCCTTTTCCTCAGCTGAAGACGAAGACAAACCCAAGGAGGTTTGACAATTATAGACCGTCCTCTGCCAGGACTCCCAGCAGTTGAAAGGGATCCAGGCAGCACCTCATATGTTCATCACATGTTATGGGTTGAATTGGATCCTACCCCCAAATTTATATGTTGAAACCCTAACCCCTAGTACCAGAGAATGGCATCATTTGAAAATGGGGTCATTGTGGACATAATTAATTAAGATGAGGACATACTGGAGTAGATGGGCCTGGTGTCCTTGTTCTCCAGTCAAGGGGGAATTAGGAGACAGAGGCACATGGGGGAACTAGATCTCACTGAAGACCCACCACCCACATACAGCTCCCTGATTCATCCCTGAGTCAAATTCATACACAGAGATGGGCTATGGAAGGCACAGGGGGGTTTTCCAGACCCTTCCAGAATCTTTTTAGCTAAAATTCAGGACAGCTGCTTGTCTTGACCCTTAGAGTGCTTTATCATTCAGGAAAGAGAAAGAAAACTGCCTGTGATGAAAGTCTCGTAGAGTCAGGAAGGCTCTGACCTGCCTCTCCGCCATTTGTTTTACTAATTTAGATGAGGACATTGGTGTCATGTTAGCCAAACCCTGAATTAAAAAAACAGACCTTGGAGGGCTGATTACTTGTGTGTGATGGAACCAATGTCCAAACAGACTAAACAATGGGATAAACCCAAATGATGAAATAAATCAAACAGAAATGTAATGCCAATAAGCTTATTAAAAGTAAGTTAGGTATATATGAGAAATACATGATTAAAACATAGGTTTTCACTGACCGTAAGCTCACTCTGAGTCACCTGTAAAGAGACTGTGCAAGAGTGAATGAGAGAGCAGGCTTCACGAATGAAGTCCAAATGCAAAGCAGAGGTCATGGTCTTGCTCCACTCTGTGCTGGTCAAATCATGCCTAGAGTATTCAATTTAATTCAGATACCACATTCCCCAGGGCTCCTGCCAAACTAGAGACTTCTCAGAAGAAAATTACCAGGATGATGAATGACCTTACATCATTTCACATGGGAAAAACGTGAAGAAACTGTGAAGAATTCACCAGAAGAAAAAGAAAAGAAAGATTGAAAGCCCGCCCTAGAAAAGGGATTACACGTGTTGTGAATGATCCTGAGGTACAGGCAAAGCCAATGAGCTAATTAACTTAAAGTCCAAGAGGAACTTAGCAACCATCAGAGCTATTCAGAGAGAAACAGGAACAGAGAGCAATGGGGTCTCTCTGAAACTGCCAGAAACTGCCAGTTTCTCATGTGGCATGCCAGAAAAAAGACCTATGCAGCCCTGACTGGTGTGGCTTTGTTGGCTGGTCATCATCTGCAAAGTGAAAGGTCACTGGTTTGATTCCCCATCAGGGTGCAAGACTGGGTTGCAGGTGTGTCCCAGTCAGGGCAGGTAGGAAAGACAACCATTCAATGTTTCTCTCCCTGTTTTTCTCCTTCCCTTTTCTTCTCTACAAAAGTAAATAAATAAAAATCTTTAAAAAGAAAGAAAAGATCTATGCACCAGGTAGAGCAAGCATATGCCTCCTGTGAACCTAAATTCTGTGACTCACCCATTCCTGACCAAAACCTCTGGCGGACACCTCAGTGTACTTCCCACCCATTCATCAACCCCTTTTCACTTAATTTTGGTTCCTTTATCTCCCAGAGAAAAGGTCACAGAATCTTGGACTCTAAAGGGACCTGGGAGGCACTCTGTAGCACTGGCAGAATATCCGGTATATGACAGTTCTGAGAGACAGGCGTTCATCACCTGCTTGCCGAGTTCCCCGCTGACACACACCCCCATGGCCCTCCTCCTCAGAAATATCCACTGCCTTAGCCCTCTCACCCCACATCTGTATCTTCCTGCTTTGCAGTAATTTAGTGTAGTGACCAAGAGCTTAGACTTTGGAATCAGACTTCCTGGCATCTAATCCTGCCATTTATAAGCTGTGTGAGTTTGAGCAGGTTGTATAGCCTCTGTTTTGTCATAGGGAAAACAGAGATTATAGTAGCATGTAAATTACAGTGTTATTGTATAAAGTAAATGTGTTAATATGTGTAAACACTTAGATAGCACTGGCAGATAAGGGCTTAGTAAATGTTAGCAAGTATTATCTTATAGACACTCTTTTTTCTCTATCCTTGGTCTCTAATCTTCTCAATAACGTGTACTTGCTTTTAAACTCTGTTCTTCCCCTCAACAATATACCCTTAACAAAGGTGCTGCTGTGAGCAGGTGTGAGGATGGGAAGGAGACCCACAACATACAATTGTCCATGCTCTGCTCTAAATAATACAAGGAAAGACAGTTTCCAAAGGTCCACTTCTTGAACTAAACCATGTCAGAATGCTGGTAAATAACACTCTATAAAAGAACTAGTGATGAAAAGCATGTGCAGGTCTTTCCCTCGGCCAGTGTCACCTTTCCACTCATGTTGCTGGTGGCAACACTCCTCCAGTGGTTTAGTCTTCCCGAAACCTTAACAACCACATGCAAGCAGTCCACAAGCCCCCAAATTAGTTAACTAGCTTTGCGAGTCTTCACAATCCTTCTATCCCCACCATTATCCTGTCATCCCAGAAAGACCTAAAATGCGGAAGAGGAAGAACTTGATCTATTTTCCTGCTACTGTTCTGATCACAAGTTTACTAGGAACAAAAAAATTTTCTTAACAAAATACAGATGTCAACATTAACTACATTATTGCCATCAGAAACTAAAACTCCCTGTCTTGCAGCCAGCCTTTCAAGGCCGGGCAGATGGAAGAAAATTCTCGGAGCTGTGGGAATGTCTGACATACCTTTATTCAAGAGTGCGGTGAGCCACGTGTCACGTGGAAGTCCAAACTCTCTTATATACCAAATACACACAAAGCCAGCAGGGTGCCAAGATATTATATAACAAAGCATGATTCTGTCATGTAGGCCCATTCTCAAGGTTATTGGAATACTGCTTATCAGGCCCAGTGAGGGAGCCTGACTGACTCCATTTCCCCTACAATTCACCCCTTCAGGGTTCCTCACCATACAATCCACATGAGGGTGTCTTCCACAAGGGTCCCTTGGCAAGAAGGGCAGAGCCCTACACCCAAATGCCACAACAGCAGTACAAACTGCAATAGCACACAACCAGACACAAGACAGCAAGGACCCACTGCCATTCGGTGGTTAGGGATGCCCACCATTCCTTCAGGGGATTACCTGTCAGATGTTCAGTAGCATGGGTCTCAGAAGTTAATGCCCATAAAACTTGGCTAACAGTGTGATGGACATCTGGAATGTACACACAGCATTCATCCCCTACTAGGGTATACACCCCACCTTGTGATGCAGTAAGCTTATCTAAAGCCATATGATTTTGTAAGGCTACTTTCCTTAATTGATACACTTCCTCATTTAAGAGGTTTATGGAATCATGTGTTGCATTCAACACATGAGCAGCATTCAAAGCAGAGCAGTTATTTCAGTCTCAGTGACTATAGAAGCAACTTGAGAAGAAAAACATCTAATGGATAATACCACCAGGAAGTACACTTTACCCGGTTGGTGTTGTGCCTTAAATACTTCCCAATTGGTTGGCCAGATTGCAAGAGTTTTCTGAACTTGAGCAGTCAAATAAGGCCATCCCCGGATACAACAGCCAGTCCAATTTCCAGGCAGGTAAGGCTACTCATGTGAGCCACACACCTAGAGGGCCCCAGTGGGACCTGCAGCCCATGCACCAGTCCATGCCTCCCAGGAATGCTTCAGAGTCTGAGTATGACACAGACTAGTTGGAATCCAGCCCACTTGGACTGGTCCTTTGAGCCTCTCAATACAAAGAGGAGCTGGTCCAGCCAGCTCCACAGCCTCAGCAGTGAGCCACCCCGAACCGCCTCATACAGAGTAGTTTGCTAACAGCAGGGGCTGGTCATACCGCTACTTCACCCCAGCATAGATGTCAGTGCAGGTAGCATTCCATAAGGGGTGTTCACTGTACCACTGGTTCTGAAGCCAAGTCCAATCTGAGACAGAAGCTAGAGAAATGCACCACGGGAGGCCAGCAGATGTGCTCAGTAGGAATTCAGTGCAGAACCAGCACACTGATTTGTTAGCCACTGAGGCATAGCTATGCACCCAGTCCACTACACCCTAGGGGCAAAAAGACAAAGCAGTTATAGGCACCAAAAATGGCCAATTACAACCCTCAGGCAATATACAAGCATGTTTCTGGTCAGCCAATAAGACAGCAGTTGGCAGAAGGGACCTTCCTGGGCGCAAATACCATATCTTTTGTGCCTCAACTGGGGGTTCAGCATCTACTTGTAACAACAGTGGAGAACTCATAATGGGCCATAAGGATATCACAAAGGTGCCACAGAGAAGCATTTTGTGGTCTGCTGGCTCTGGATATGTCACCCTTAAGACTAGGGGCCATGTCCAATCACCCAGAGCACTATTGGCAAGTTTTTCCCCACTGCTGTCTCCAAGAGACAACAAGAGCCACCCAATGCATGTAGGGGGGTTCTTATTTCCTAAGGCCATGTCCAAGTGGCTGTTCACCCTCACTCTAGGCTGTCAGGTGCAGGCAAGAAAATATTTCCTTGTTTTCCCATGTCTGGTTTCAACAGGGCATCCTTATTCTGTACCTGTAACTGAACTGCAGTGGTGGTCTGGTGGAGTAACGCTTCCACCAGAGCTGGCCCCCACTCTGACTCCTCTCATTTAGAGTCTGGAGGACAGTCCATAAGCATTTCGTCAAAGTCCCCGGCATAGGGGTGGCAGCCGAGGCTCACAGGCCCTGCTTTAAGACACCATTGTACTGTTCAATCAACCCAGCATCTTCGGGGTGATAGGGCACATGGAACTTCCAGTCAATCTGCAGGTGTCGGGCCCTTTGTTGCACCAAGGCCCCTATAAAATGCATCCCCGATCACTTTCAATGATCAAGGGCGTCCCATAAGTGGCGCATAAATTCTCCAGCACAGTGATCGCCCCTTTCTGATCTGGGTGCCATGCAGGATAATCAGCTAAAAGTCCAGTAGCCATGTCCACACATGTGATTGCATAACCTATACCCCTCTGAACTAGGCGAGGGTCCAAATATGTCAACCCATCACCAGATCAGCAGTACTCCCACCCTCATACCACCTGCCCAGTAGTTCCCACAGGCCTCTGAGGATTCTCTCAAACAGACAATAGAGGTCTCATAAGCTTCCTGTACCTCTGCTGAGGTGACAGGTAACCCCAAAGTTTTTACAGTAGACCACGTGACCTTCTGTCCAGCATGTAAGAGGCAACAGTGTAGCCACTGGTTGACTTCTGTTCCTTACAGGCCAGCAGGGACCATTTCCAGCCGGTGACCTTGTCTAGAGTGTCAGCCTCATCATTCCCAAGGAAAGCAACAGGTTCATGCCCAGTCACATGACATACAGTCATTTGTTTCCGGTAGCCTAATTCCCAGAGGTCTTACACAAGGCCTACCCCGATTATGGCCTGTGCATAACCATCCATTTATTTGCATGCCATGTAGAGATCCATGTTAGCCCTGGTACACTGCCAACTATCTGTGCACACAGTTAGGGGCGGGGCTTCATTGACCACCACGAGCCACACAGCGTGCTGTTCTGCCCTCTGGCTATCCTGGCCTACTCCAGACGCGAAACCAGATCTCCACTGTCAAACCAGATCGTGTCTCTTTCTGGTTGAATTGCCACAGGAGCCCACCCAGCAGGCTGATCCCTGCTGGACCCACCAGTGTACCATGCATCTGAGGGTACAGGTGCCCTCCCTTCAAGGAAGGTGCTAGCTTCCACTTTCATCTACAGAGGTAACAGGGCCTAACACTTCCTGCAACTCAGCCTGTAGGGGGCTAGATGACAGAGTACTCCTTTGTTGCAGATAAGCCCCCCACTGGGGGCTTAGCCAACCACTGTAAGGCTTGGTCATCCAGTCTCGGACCCACCCTGCAATGAGATAAGTGGTCCTTACTGTCACAGGGGCAGTTCCTGTTACAGCGTCTGTGGCCAACAGGGCAGCACACACTGCAGCCAGTTGTTTTACAGTCAGGAAGTACCACACCTCTGCTCCCTTCCATAGTTGGGACCGGAAACCCAGGAGTTGACAGAGCCTTCTTGTGTCACAAGCACATCTAGCTCACAGGGTCCAGCAGGATCCAGAGCATGCAAGGCCTGAGCGTGTTTAATGATGCACTTGGCTCTTTGGAACACTTGTTCCAAGATCAGGGTCCAGTCCCAGCTTGCTCCCTTTTTTACCAAAGTGTACAAGGGGTGAACTACTTGAGCAAGGTGGGACAGGGACACTCTCCAGTTTCCCAGTAGGCCCAAAAATGTCTGGAGCTGTTTCACCGTGGTAGGGGCATGATACGCCTGAATTTTATCTATCACCACATCCGGGATGACTTTTGTCTTACCTGATCAGACAACCTCTGAGAATCTGACAGATAACCCAGGCCCTTGCAGCTGGGCTTCGTTGACTGTCCAGCCACATGACTGCAACAGCATTTGCAGCACTGCTTTCTCTGACTCTGCAAGAGAATCACTGGTTAGCAAAATGTCATCAATATAATGGAAAAGGAGCACTTCTGCAGGCCATGGCCATTTAGACAGGTCCTCTGCCACAAGCCTGTGACAGATGGTTGGGCTGTGCAAGTAACCTGAGGGAGCACTGTAAAGGTCCATTGTCAGCTCTCCCATGTGAAGGCAAACTGATCTTGATTCTCTGGAGCAATATCAGTGGAGAAAAAGGCATTTGCTAGATTAGCTACAAAGTGTTAAGTTCCCAGCTCATTGGTTAACTGGTCCATCAAGTCCACCACGGAAGGGACTACTGCATGACCTTATTGAGCTCGTGGTAATCTACCGTCTTCTCCATGTGCCATCTGGCTTCCTCACTGGCCACATGGGGGAGTTCTGGGGAATATGAGCGGCCCTAATTATCCCCATCTTTTCCAACTCTCCTTTAGTGGCCATAACTTCCTCATGTCTCCCAGGCAACTAATATTGCTTCACAGCTGTTATCCATCATGGGGGCGGCAGTGGAACCAGGGTATGCTTGGAGCACATCAATACCCAGGATATACTCAGGAATAGGGGATACATAAACAGTACACTCACGGGGGCGGGAGGGTGCAGGGGCAGGGCAGGGACAAACACCCAATACCCAGAGAGAGCTACACAGCCTTCACCTTTACACTATGCTCCCCATAACCATCAAGAGAAGCCTCAGGCCCCAGAAACTTCTTGGTGTTTCCATACAGGAGGGTATACTCAGCTCCTGTGTCCACTAGAGCCAGGACTCGCTGGACATTTGTAGGAGACCAATGGATAGCCAATACTACATGCAGCTGCTGTTCCCGCTCATCCCCTGTAGACAGGTCACTTGGCCATCCCCCTATTCAAATGTCCAAAAGGTATCTCCTCCATCTTCTTGGGAGGCTGACACAGCCAGGTGGTCTTCCAGTTGGACTCGACAGGCCTCTTGGGTCATATCCCCAGACTTCCTCCTCACCACCTTCTTCTGCTTGGGCCACAGGAAACATTGGTCAGCCCGCAACTGTTTCCAAAGTTCTCTAATAAGTAAGTGTTTGGCTTCCTATCAATCTTAGTTGATCTACTCCAGCCCCTAAAAGGTTTGACCACATCTGTGTTCTAGTCACCTGCAAGGGGGCACCGTTTGACTGAGAGAAAGAGGAAGCACGGGACACTATCCCGCACTTCTTTTTGCTACTGTCAAGTCTCCACTGTCCCCAAACTCACTACCATCATGGTGACGTCATAAATGTGACAGCCGACATCCAGGGCCAGGATCACCATGAGGGGCCAAAACGAGGTGGAAGGGGGGTGTTGCAACATTAGATTCCACATCCCTGTCATAAAGCGTTCATTTTTTTAAAATATACTTTATTGATTATCCTATTTCAGTTATCCCATTTGTTTCTCCCCTTTACTCCCCTCTGCCCTGTACCCCCCTCTCACCATCATTCCCCCACCTTAGTTCATATCCATGGGTCATACATATAAATTCTTTGGCTTCTCCATTTCCCATACTGTTCTTAACCTTCCCCTGTCTATTTTCTACCTACCATTTATGCTTCTTGTTTCCTGTACCTTTTTCCCCATTCTCTACCCCCCCACCCCCTGCTGATAACCCTCCACGTGATCTCCATTTCTGTGATTCTGTTCCTGTTCTAGTTGTTTGCTTAGTTTTTGTTTTTGTTTTTTAGATTCGGTCATTGATAGTTGTGAGTCTGTTGTCATTCCACTGTTCATATTTTTTATCTTCTTCTTTTTCTTAGATAAGTCCCTCTAACATTTCATATAATAAGGGCTTGGTGATGCAGAACTCCTTTAACTTGACCTCATCTGGGAAGTAATTTATCTGCCCTTCCATTCTAAATTATAGCTTTGCTGGATAGAGTAATCTTGGATATAGGTCCTTGCCTTTCATGAGTTTGAGTAGTTCTTTCCAGCCTCTTTTTGCCTTTAAGGTTTCTGTTAAGAAATCAGCTGATAGTCTTATGGGAACTCCTTTGTAAGTAACTGTTTCTTTTTCTCTTTCTACTTTTAAGATTTCCTCCTTATCTTTAATCTTGGGTAATGTAACTATTATGTGCCTGGTATGTGCTTCCTTGGGTCCAACTTTTTTGGGACTCTCTGAGCTTCCTGGGTTTCCTGGAAGTCTATTTCCTTTGCCAGAGTGGGGAAGTTCTCCTTCATTGTGTTTTCAAATAAGTTTTCAATTTCTTGTTCTTCCTCTTCTCCTTCTGGCACTCCTGTCATTCAGATGTTGGAATGTTTAAAGTTGCCCCAGAGGTTCCTAGGCCTCTCTTAATTTTTTTGAATTCTTGTTTCTTCATTCTGTTCTCATTGAATGTTTCTTTCTTCCTTCTGCTCTAAACTGTTGATTTGAGGCCCAGTTTCCTTCCCATCACTGTTGGTTCCCTGTACATTTTTCTTGATTTCACTTTGCATAGCCTTCACTTCTATTTTGTGACCATACTCAACCAATTTTGTGAGCATCCTGATTACCAGTGTTTTAAACTGTGCATCTGATAGATTGGCTATCTCTTTATTGCTTAGTTTTATTTCTCCTGGAGCTTTGATCTATTCTTTCATTTGGGCCATTTTTTTTTGTCTTGGTGCACTTGTTACATAGTAAGGGGTAGAGCCTTAGGTATTTGCCAGTGTGGGGCCACCCACTTGGCTGCATTGTGCTGCTATATGTGGGGGAGGAGTCCAAGAGGGAACAATGCTGCTTGCTCAGCTCTCAGCCAGCTTTCAGTCACTTCACCCACTACTCACAAGCAAATTGGGCCTTTCTGGTGCTGATTCCTGGGTGGGTAGGTAGGTTTGTGTATGTTCTAGGACCCTGTGGGTCTGTCCAATGAACCCTCCTGGGAGGCTGGGAGTTTCTTCTGCTGCTGCAACCCCCACAGGTTTTTTCAGTCAGAGGCTTTGAGGCTTTATTTCCCCTCGCTGTAACCCTGGGTTGCTTGGCCTATCTTGCTCCCCAGTTGTTCCTCCTGGTTTATCGCATGCAACTATAGGACCACCCAGTCCTCCAGCCACTGCCTTCTCTGCCCGCTGCCCATCTCCACCCCTTCTACCAGTCTGGATGAATGTCTCTTCTTTAACTCCTGGGTTCTCAGACTTCCATACAGTACAATTTTATGGAAGTTCTGTTTTTTTGGTTTTTTGTTTAAATTTGTTGTTGTCCTTCTTTTGGTTATGTGAGGAGGCACAGTGTATCTACCTATACCTCCATCTTGGCCGGAAGTCTTAATACTATACCTAATTTTAATTGATAGTTTTAGATATTTAAAACTTTTAAATATTAAGTAATCAATTAATTCAAACTCCTAAAAGCAAGCCTTAATAACATTTCAATAATAAGAGACCCTAGTAGACCTCAAGTATCTCACAATTAAGAAATGTGTGATATGGGAAGAAAATTATGCGTGTATGTGTATATATGTTCAGTAGGAGGGACTGTGAAGTTTATTATATGCTGACAAAAAATAAACACAAAATCAAGGATGGGTTTAAACTTGAAACCCAAAATATTAAATTCTTTTCACCTTCCAGGAAAAGCTTCATGTAACCTAAAATACAGCTATCACTCTTTTTCTTTTGTAATTCCTATTAAACAGAAAACAGGAAGAAAGGGGAAATGCTTAAATTTGCAACAAAACTTGAACTATTGTAAATACATTTTTCTTTAAAACTGAGGGGTGAGTAAAGTCAAACAAATAAAATTTTTTGAAAAACCAAAACAGTCATTTCCAAGGTATTGAAGACAAATACTAGAACATCTTAATCATAAATTTTATGACAATAGGAGGACAAATACTGGTTTGGCCCAATATTTTGTTAATGGACTTGTTTGATCAGATAAGTAGACTGGTTTGTTGCAAAGTAGATATAGCTTAGATCAGGGGTGTCAAACTCATTTTCACCAGGGGCCACATCAACCTCATGCTTGCCTTCAAATGGCCAGATGTAATTTTAGGACTGTATAAATGTAACTACTCCTTAACTTAACTGCGAGAGCTCAGCACTGCCTCTGGGTGGAATCCAAGGTGGAAGGCTGGATTTGGCCCATGGGCCTTGTGTTTGCCACCTGTGGCTTAGATGTTCTGAATTTTTCCACTTTTTACTAGAACTACTTTTTAACACCTTTTGAATTGTATATTTGCTACTTCTGGCATCATAGTGCACAGCACAGGAAGGCAATACAGTGCCTGGTTCCTAGCATTTTTCATGCAGCGTAGAAACTGGCATCTAAAACAAGTACTTGTTCTCCTAAACATAATAACAGCTTTACTTCTGCCATCCAATTAAGTAAGTCACAGTGCCCAATACAAATTCTCCCTATGCCAGATCTAATTGGTAATAATTACATTTTACCAGTAGGTCTATTCCACATTATTTTAAAATGTATCATCCCGATTAAACCACAGGTAATAAATATATGCTGTTCTGTAAAGGATTCTCAAAGGTAAGGCAACTTTGCAATTACACAACAGCGTGAAACTTCCATCTGTCTGCCTTTCTGTATTCAACACCCCCAGTCCTTGGGTTTCAGCCAGCTAACAAAAGACAATATATCGCCATCTTTCTTATTAGATTATGCTGTTGACAGTATGATAATCCATGTGTGAGAGCAAGGCTGACAAAGTGAGTGAGAAAAATTCTCTTTCTTCACAGCAAGCCCATGAAGAACATCATTTGGATTCTGGCAAAAGACACAGCCCTAAGAGCATCCTTGGTTATAGTTCTGCAGCTGCCCTATACAGATTGTGGCCTCAGAACATCTGCTTGATTGGTTGTTCTTGCCTCCACCCCATGTTGTTGGCTTGTTGGAGGCAGGAAATCCTGTGTGTGTTTTTCTGAGATCCCTAGGGAACCGGCAATCTTCCCTGAACAGTAAGTAATCAATAAGGACTTGTTAGGCTAATTTGTTTGCCACTCTGTTTGCCAACAGTTCACAGCGACTCCACATTGCTTGATGCTGTGCTTCAGTGAAGCCCTTATGAGTCCTTATAACAGTGTCACAGAACAAAAAATGTAGAGAACAGGAGACCCTAATACCTGGATTTTGGTCCCAATTTGCTGCTAACTTAGACGTTATGGGAAATGCTCAAACAAAAAAAAAATCCCCTCATAGGATCTTCAGACTCCTTGACACCCTCCCGCAGAGAATCCTTAATGCCGCCTTTCTAGTGAGCTCTTTCCCCACTATCTCAGTTGAAGTGATAAGCACTGCCAGCTCCCATCCAGAAGCCCTCTCCCCCATTCTTGCTTTATTTTTCTTCACACCACTTGACACCATCTAACACATTAAAGTATTTATTGATGGCCTCCCCTCATTAGAAGTGCTTCTTTTTCAGAAATTATGCAAAATAGTCTTTGTATTTCTCCTGGAGAATAAGGAGAAACTTTCCCTCTAGTTTCCTGTATAATAGAAATTAAGCAGAAAACTTCTGTTTAATGCAACAGAAAATGAGTGATGGGTAGATTCCAGGTAACATGAAGCATTTGCTGGAATTTGGGACTCCAGAGAAAGTTAACAAAAGGGAGTACAAATCTCTTCTTTGGGAGATAGAACTTCAGTACAGCAGAGGCTCAGTTTGAAAGTTCAAGACTTTCAGTCCATCCCCAATCCTGAGAGCATAATGTCATCTTATGGCTCAGATAATTAAAGAATCCCACCCTCAGGAAAGGGATGGAAAGCAGCAATGAAACATCTCAGTACTGCTTGGTATTCTATTTGACAGGGAATAACTGGATTGGAAAGCTTTGGGTGTTCTTTAAACATGTTCTTCTTTGGGTGTCCTGAAATTTCCATTTATTGTCATTTTTAAAGCATTAGAGAATAACTTAATCTAGAAAGGAAGTTCTATGAGAAAGAGCCTTACAAACTCTGATAAATCTACATGATTATAATTCTTCCCCAAAGGGTCTTAAGGCTAGTTACTGGGGGAACTACCACTGAGGAGAAGAAATGTAAGTTTGGTTTTTTTTGTTGTTGCTCTTTTACTTTGTCTTATCTTGCTTTAGGACTCTTGGACAAATGGCCTGAATTGAAATGGATATCAAGGGACATGAAATGTCATTAGAGCCCAACTGTTAGCATAGAAGCCTATGGGAACCAAGTAATAGATCTTGTTCTGGCCTAGATTTGACTCACGGTAGGCCCACTGGATTTACTTAGTTCATGAACCTATGCATTAGGTTCATTATTTCTCTGGTCCCTGAATGGACACATGTAGTACTGGGCAGAATTAACACATTAATTCTTTGACATGTAAGGTAGGAGCAGTTATGGTGGAAGGTTTTTGAATCTTCCCTTATTCTAGTTAAGATTGTCAATAAAAAGCACAAGACTTCCACTACCAGGTAAAATATAGAAAGTGACAAGAGACTATTTCTCCAACCCTATTGCCAACAAGCTAAAAAACTGAATCAAGGCTTTATGACCAACCAGGGATGGACGACATGAGGCAACAAAAGTAAACTAAAACCAGAGAGTGATGAGGGACTGCCATCCTGGCAGAGCAGTGGGAAGAGGAGGAGTGAGCCCTTGATAATGGTAAGGGGGAACCAGCCAAACTCTTTTTATAATCTTCACCTGAGGTTATGTTTACTGATTTTTGGAGAGGAAGGGATGGGGGGAGAGAAAGAAGCACTGACTGACACCCGTGCACACACTGACCAGGGGCCAAACCTTCCACCTAGGTGTGTGCTCTGACGAGGGATCAGCCCCCACCCCCACAACCTTCTGGGAAACAGAATGACACTCCCACCAACTGCACCACCCTGCCAGGGCCCAACTAAACTTTTAACAAGCCTGTAGTAGCAGCACATGGAGTCCTCTGGAGCCCCAGAGAAGAGAGAGGCTGTGCCTACTCAAATCTAACATTTTCCCAAGGGTTTTCACCGAGTGAATAGAGAGAGAGATTCCAGGGCTTGGTGACAGTGCAGGAGAGCCCAGAGAACTCCCTGAAGTGCTCTCCGGCAACCCTAAAAGCCAGCGGCTGGGCTGTGAAACAGGAAGATCACCAGAAACGGGGCGGAGCTCAGATAGCAGTTACTGCTGACAGGAAAGTCGTGATGTTACACACACACACATACACACACACACACAGAGTAAACCGGAGGAGAACTGAATTTAACTAAAGCCGCAACCAAGTCCAGATCCGGTTCAATTACGTACTAGATTACTTTAGTGTCCCTTCCCCGTGGCCTGTCAGAAGTAGGTTCACATATTATTTAAATCAGCCTCTACCATTCTCTTACACATGATGCCTGGCCATACAATCAAACAATGTAAGACATAGGAAGAAGCAAGAACATGTGATCCATGGCCAAGAAAAGACAACTCTGAATAGAAGCACATTAAGAGTTATTGCAGATTGTAAAAAATCCCATAACTCTAGGATAGTGATTTTAAAGTAAATTATAATAATAATTTTTTAAAAGATAGTATAAAAGATAGACAATATGCTCAAATAGATAGAGGTAGAATTTTAGAAAAGACATGGGAAATATAAAGGAAGTTAAACAAAATTGCTAGAAATGAAAAAGGCAATGTTAGAACAAAGAATTCAAGCAATCGTCTTAACACCCTGGATGCATACTACAGAGGGAAAAGGAGTAACCTTGAAGAAAAGTCAATAAAAATTATTCAAATTAAAATGCAACAAAAACAAAACAGTCAAAAATAAAACAGAACATCTTAAATTGCTGTAATAACATCCACGAGTCTAATACACATCTAAGTGAGATCCAGAAGTAAATGAGTAAGAAAATAGAGCAGAAGAAATATTCAAAGAGATTTCCTAAAAATGATAAAAATACATCAGTACACAGACCCAAGACTCTCAGGAAACCAGCAATGGCATACAACACACACTATGCCCAGCAGACTCAAACCGGGGAAAAAGCCAGGTAAAGAGAAAAATCTAAAAAAGCAGCCAGAAGAGAAAAGTACATTGTATACAGAGGAAAGCTGATATAGATTATGGCTTACTTCTAGTCAGAAACAATAAAATAACTAGTGGAAAAGACTAAAAGAGAATGGAAAAATATTTTAAAGTGCTATAATAAAAAAAAATGCCAACCTGGAATTCTGTATCCAGTGATATTATCTTTCAAAAATGATGATGAAATAAAGACATTCTCACTAGTGACAACCTGAGAAATTTTGTCTGTACCTGTATAAGAAACACTAAAAGAAGTTTTTCAGGCAAATGGACGACTGCATATAAAGAAAAACAAAGACTGCACAAAAATTATATATATATATTTAAATTTATTTAAAAGACTCTTGATTATGAAAAACAATAACATTGGTAATGTGAGGTTTGTAGCATACATAGAAGTAAAGTAGTTGTTATTCTTATGAATAAGAAAACTGAGACCAGGAGAAGGAATGAAAGTACTTGTATTGTTTTAAAATTATTACACTTTTCACAAAGTAATAGAATATCATTGGAAGATACACTGTGATGAGTGTACCATAACCTTCACAGCAAACACGAAAAACAAATGCACAGATATAACTGAAAAGACAATAGAAATAAAATAGGGTACTGTACTACAAATAGCTCACTTCATCAAAAATAAGGCAAGACGTATTCCATTCATGAATTAAAAGATCGTATTTCATGTATCTCCAAACGCAGCGCAATCCCAGTCAAAACAGTATGTTAGCACCAAATGTTGATGAGGTTGTGCAGCAATTGGTATCCACATATACATATTGCCAGTGGGAATGAAAAATTAGTATAACCTCTTTGAAGAATTGTTTGTGACACAATAATTCAATGCCTAAAAATTTACTCAAGATAAATGAAAACATATGTCCACAAAAAAATAATAAAAACTTGTACATCAATGTTAAAAGCAGCTTTACTCATAATAGTCAAAACTCAGAGAAAATTCAAGTGTCCATCAACAGGAGAATGATAAACAACTTATGAGAAATTTATTTATTGGAATATTAGTAGTAAAAGGAAGAAACAACTGATACTAGAATAGTGTGAATGAATCTCAAAATGCTATCGTGAGAGAAAGAAGTCAAAACAAAAAATTCATACTGTATGATTCCATTTATAGGAAACTCTAGAAAAGCCCAAATGTACCATATTATCAGAAGGTAGATCAGTGCTTGCCCAAGTTCAGGGTTGAGGGGGCAGAATAAACTTGAAAAGGGCCCCTGAGAACTTCTGGGGGCATAGAAGTGTTCTGTATCTCTATTGTGGTAAGTTCCACCATTGTATACAACTGTCAAAATCCAATGAACTCTACACTTATAAGTTGTGCAATCTATTATATATGAATCACACTTCAATGAAAGCCAACCAAACAAACAGTTGGTTAATTAAATATGTATTGTGCTTGAGAAAGTGGCAGAGATTTGTAACACCCTTTAAAAAAACTAGAGTTGCAAGAGTGGTGGTCTCCAGCACATTTCTATTGAATTCACCTCTGTGCCCTACAATGATGACAAACCTGATGAACATCAGACGCCTTCAAACGCAATCCAGTCACAGCTCCAGTTGCAGTTTTTGTGCCAGATATGAAATATTTGCTAGAGCAGATTAACATAATTTCAGATACATGATACTATGTAGCCATTGGTCTGGCCAATGCATTCTCTTTCACCCCTTTCAAGGAGGACCAGAAACAATCCACATGCATGTAAGATGGACAACAGCATACATTCCTGGTCTTTCCTGATTTCTGCCATGATATAGTCCAAAGAGCCTAGACCATCTGGGCATTCAGTGTGACCTAACATCGGCCCACTATACCAACAATATCATGACAACTGGACCACTGAGCTAAAGCAGCTAGTAGGTTGGAGGCTTTGGTAATGCACCTGTGTTCCAGAGGGTTTGAGATAAACCTTATGAAGACACAGAAGTTCACCTCATCAGTCAAGTTTTTAGGATTTCAGTGGTCTGAGGTATGCTAGGATTACCGCACATCAGGCTCTGGAGACAGCACAGTTCACACTTGCAGATACTGCTCCAACCCACTTACTGGCTGAGGGACACAGAAGGCTGGCAGCTTCCAGAGAAGTAGAGGCCTCTGTGGCAGGTTTAGGCGTTAGTACAAGCACCCCTGCCACTTGGGTCAGGTAGCCCAGCAGACCCTACAGTACTCGAGGATCAGTGAAGAGGAAAAGATGCTATGTGAATTGTACAAGTTCCTGTAGGAGAATCATAGCGTTAGACACCTAGGGTTCTGCAGTACGGGCATGGCGTGTGCAGGAGAGAAGCAGCTACAGTAAAGACTGAAGACGGATGTGGTACACCGAAGATCAGTCACGAGCAAGAGGGTGCAGACAGGTTACCCACATGCCTACCACGTCCAGGAATATTACAAGGATATCTCCCTCTCAGCTCACACCTGCAGTGGGTGCCACTCCAGGCCCAGAGGTGAAAAATAGCCAAGCTGAGCTCATACATAGGTTGGCTCAGTATGTACGGACAGGCTAAAAACTGGCTGCGGTTGCATTATATCCTCATGCAGGGGCGGGGGCGGGTGTCTGAAAGACAATGCTGACAGGAAAATCCCCCCTAAACGAAGCCTTGGAAGTGGGCTGCCCTGGGGTAGGGGTGTTCGAAGGCCCCGCCCCCGCACCTCAGTTCAGGACACCTCTCTGGGGTGGGGGAGGCCTCTGTGATGACGGCTTCACAGTCCAACTTCTCCGTGTGCCCAATCCTGCTTCCCGCATATCTTTGAAGGCGTTATTCCCAAGAGCACATCTCAATAATCTCCATAACCTGTTATCCACGGAGCCCAACATGCAGTAATGAATAAAAAGAATCAACGCAATAAGTAAAGATGAAACGTTCTACTGTTTAGAAAGTTTGCGAGAGGGAGGGAGGAATGTTAGTTCTGCTTGGAAATTCAAGTTATCCATTTTAATACTTGTTTTCTTAGTTCTCTTGTTTCTGAAAGTGGAGACAAAACCTTGAGCTTTCATCCAGACCTGATGACAGTCCGATAGGACTGCCACTCCACTACCTGACAGCAGAGGGCGCTTTTGTCTAGCTCGTGTGTAAACGAGTTACTTTCTCTTTTTCTGCAGGAAAGGGAGGGTAGATCTGGAAAGGCCAATGCTTGCTGGTTGAATTGAGAGTTCTTTAGAGATCCACTTATATGTATACATCTGTATTTAAAGGCAAAGAGGGTAATTAATGTCCAACATTGGGGGGAAAGACATACACAGTATAGGAACAGCGGGACTTGGAATATGTTACTCAAAAGGGCAAATATTTCTTTCCCTGTTCTCCTTTGTCACTTTATTTTTTTTTTACTGGGCCTCAGGTGCACAGAACTGCATTAATCATAATCCTCTATTCATAACAGGCTTCCATCATTTCTACATAAAAGTTCTTTTATTTATTTGCTGTTCATTTCTTGCTTTGTCTGGTTGAATAATATAATAAACAATTTGAAAACACCAGCCAACAGAAAACTGAAATGATGACAACAACTTACACCCACCTCGGGTGGGTGCTTGCCCCTCCTGTGTCCATGTCTTCCACCTGGGCACTGCGTTCATTGTTGCCTCGTTTTCTTTTGATATAATTTTATTACACTTGTATGTGTCTACCAATAGCACGTACCTCTGTTTGAGTTGTTTTACATTTATAAAAAAGAGTAGCCTGATCCGCTTTTATTGTGTCATATTTACAATAAAAAGGGGATTATTTAAAAGTATCTTGCAGGATGCATTCTCTGGGGACTTCACTTAAAATTGTATTTCTAAAATACATTTATTCATTTTGTTTATTGACTTTTTATTCTATTTTAAAGATAACGTGTTAACTCTGAGTAACACAAAATTGTCATCCATTTCTGGAAATTCATCTATAAACATTAGCTGTTTTTTCTTATCTATTCCTTTAAAATATTTTTAATTTTTTCTTTATTTACTTTCTCTTTTTCCACAACATCCCCATTTTCTTTGCTCAGTATTTCATACATGTCCTGCTTTTTCTTTTTCCAACATAGTTTCAAGCAACCCTAGATTCTCTTGTTTAGCCTCAGGATGAAGGATGCTTGTTTTTCTAGAAAACCAGAGCAGAATAATTCAAAATGCCTTTAATATAATACATTTGAATAGCCCTGTGCCTACACAGAGACCTTGTTCGTGTGGGTCCCTTGAGCCCACCTGAGGCCTTACACCAGTTGAGCTGTTTGTAAAGATTCATTTGGTTGGGCACAAAGAAATCTCCTGTGGTATTGAAAACACAACCCTCAGAGAATAAAGGACCAGGCTGTTGGGCATAATGAAAATCAAGTATTAACCCTACACCATCCAGGCACTTCACACACCTGGAACAACAGCCTGATGCTTTGGAGAGACAATGGCAGAAAATGAATCTCATGTGTATTCCAGATGGTTCTGAAGGAACACAGACAAAAAGTGTTCTATTCCCACCCCCCTTTCAGAGCAAACCCAATTAAAATTTCCTCTAATTCTCAGCGAAATACTAAAAGTTAAGTGGGTGGATAAACCCCTGACGTGTGACAGGTTATCCTTATCCTCCCAGCTTGCATGTGAATATGTAGTCATCCTGCAAGAAGAAATTACGGGCACCTCCACAATTAAGATTACAGCGACTTCTTCTAGGTGGATGAAATGACCAACAGCAGACAGGTCTTCAGAGAGGCGAACGCAGACGGGAGGTTAAAACAAACGGGCTTGAGCTCCAAAGCACTGGCAAGGCCGGCAGTGAACGTAAACCCCAGCCCTCAGGAGCAGCAGCGGCGGAAGGTGCTCCGCATTCCTGCAGATGCGAAAGAACACAATTCCACCGCTCACAACAGCTTTTAAAAGAGCAAACATTTTCTATTCATTCCAAAGAAAATTATGTTTGTGAGACTAGAAAATTGTGTGGATGCAAATTCTCCAACCTAGTAATCATCTCTGATCCATTTCAATAAGGAAAGGTTTAGGGGAATTATTCACGTATGAATCATTTTCACTGCTTTTTATTTGCAGAATAGATTGGAGCTGTATGAATAAGAGACCTTCAACTCCTATTAACATTTTTCAATGCAATGGAGGTTCTCCAGAAATTAAAAGCCAAACATTGGTAAATCAATAAAAGAAAACATTATTTTCTTTCACCTTGGGCTCAGCCACCCACTGCCTATCTTCTCTCCATCCTTGGAAAATTTTCCTTTGCTCTGGCCCAGCTAGAATGTAGACTGCAGTGAGGAGGTGAGGGTGGGCATTGCAGCTGAAGGGAGCTGCCTGAGAAAAAATGAGACTTTGTGGAGACGAAAAAACAAAATCACTCCATTAGCTGTGTCTAAAAGATTACGTGGGGAAGTGGTTGTAGAGAAAGAGATGTCCTGTGAAGGAATTTGAAGGTTAGGATAAGTGGAAGCTGGAGACCACTGGGTTGAGTGTGATGTGTGTATGCGTGTATGTATAGGGGCAGGTGCTGACCAATGACTCAAAGTAAGAAGGGACAGCCAGCAAGTGGCAATAGGGCATTCATTAGAGCACCACAACAAAAACTGAAGGGCTGGTATCATACCAACCACAACTAAAATATTGGCTCAGCTGCTTGCTAACTGCCACCGTGGGCAACTTACTTACCTTGTCTAAGGCAAAATCACCTCCCCTCTAAAATGGGGATAATATTAACAACTCCTAATTCACAGCATTGTTGAGAGGATTAAATAAAACTATCTATATAAAGCACTATACACATTATAAGATGAAGTTTGTTAACACTGATTGTTATTATCTTCATTATTGTAATTCTTATTTCAGGAAAATTAATTCTCTATATGAGATGAGTAGAAATACATACGCACTATTGCATATGGCTATGATAAAAAGAACCTAATGTCAGGAATAATACAAAGCACCTAAGTCATAGGCTATTTTCATTTTGAACAGACTTAAAAAGTGTACCTGACCTGGAACAAGCCATTACACATTTGTTATTTTAAATGTCCTTGAGGAAAAGTGAACTTTACTTTTTTAAATTGCAAAGAATGAACATGGGTGAACTCTAACTTAAATTTCTCTGTACATTTTCTGTGAAAAAAAAAATTGGCCCAAGTCTAGAGAAAAGCACTAAGTCACATGGTAAAGGCAAGTTCATGCAGAGAACATACAGTAATCACTGTCTCAGCCGGGAAGCGCCTCCCTCAGGGAGGAGCAGGGAGCTCCAGATTGTAGCAGATGGGGATTATGTTTTCTTTGTTTGGCTCGACGGGTCTGAAGCACAAGAACACGATGCAGTTACTTAATGGTAGAATTAGGCAATTCTAGACCTACCTAGGGCTTCTAGTTTTCTTTTTATTGAAGGAATGAGGAAATTCAAAGGAACAGCCACGCTCATTTTCTAAATAAGCTACTTAAAAGTCAAGATTCATGTTACCTATTTAAGTGGGTGGCTGTGTAAGGCAGAGAAAAGCTTACTGACGTGAGGATGGGGTAATTGAGATCAGATCCCAGCTCCTTATTTCAGGAGAGACAGACTGTGCACTACCTCATTTATAGACAAAGGAAAGGTTTGAATTAGATGACGCAAAGGTTTCTTCCAGGTCTCAAGTTCTGATTCCATATTAGCCACATTTTACATAGCAGTGTCTCCTAGCTCCTCCAAACCAGATATTATCTTTTTCTCTATTAAAAACATGTAGAATGTTTCTCTTTTAGAACATTAGCTATGTTCCACCACAGATTATAGTTGAGTGTGTATCTATCTCCTTATTTTCCTCTAACTATAATGTCTTCATTCATATTTGTATGATGCAACAGTGTATAGAAAGAATTGTATATCACAACCAAGTGAGATTTATTCCAAGTATCCAAGGATGGTTTAACATTCAAAAATCAATTTATGTAATCTACCATATCAACAGCCAAAAAAAGGAAAATAATATGATCATATCAATTAATGCAGAAAGAGCCTTTGACAGTACCCAACACCCATGAGTGACAAATTCCCAACAAACTAAGAATAGAGGAGAACTTCCTGAACTTGACAAATAACATCTTCAAAAAATCCACAGCTAATGTCAAACCTACCAGTGAGAGACTGGGTGATTTCCCCCTAAGATGGGAAGTAAAGCAAGGATATTCCCTGTTATTGCTCCTATTCAACAGCGTACTAGAAGTCCTAGCTAATGCACTAAGACGAGAAAAAGAAATGAAAAGAAATACAGATTGATATGGAAAAAATAAAACTATCTTTGGTCTTATGGCATGGTTGTTTATAGAGAAGTCCCCAAAGAATCTACAAAGAACTTCTGAAACTAATAAGCTAGTAGAGCAAAGTTACAGAATAAAAGGGCAATGTGCAAAAAGAAAATTGTTCTTTTATATATGCAAATAAAGAAATTATAACCTGAATTTTTTTAATGCCGTTTACAATAACACCAAAAATGTATACTTTGTATACTATGTAAATCTAGCATAATATATACAGAATCTATATGTGGAAAACCATAGAGCACTGATGAAAGAAATTTTTAAAAATCTAAATAAATGGAGACATAGTTTATAGTTTGTGTCCATGGACTTGAAACCAGTAAAGGGGAAATGTAGTTGAATAAGTGAGGCACAGGAGATTTTGGAGGGTGGCAAAATGATTTGGTATGGTACTATAATGGTGGATATATGATACTATGTACTTGTCAAACCCCATTTAACTTTATAGCACAAGGAGTAAACTTTATTGTGCGTAAATTTTAAAAACTCACTTAAGATGTCTTGGAATCCCAGGAAGGAAGGAATACTGGGACAAGAGAATCCAACTTTGTCACATATATATGAAGCAACCTCCCTTAATGGGATAAGAAATAAGGTGCTGAACCAAGTAACACTGGAAATAAATGATCACTGTAAGACCAAAGGAACTATACACAATTACTGTACTCTAGCTGATAAAGCTTTTCCCCACAAGTATACAGATTAACAATTCAGAGACCACTATACATGAACAAATAAATAAATGGATGGCAGATGGTGAGAGCCAGATTTCTCACTGTTGAAATGGAAGATTAAAAATAAGAAAGAGGGCAGAGCAAGAATGAACCATGTGGTATTTGATTCAAGTTCAAGACATCATTATGAACTCATATTTAGCTTAATATAGACATATACAGAAATACGTATAAGTATGTATAGATACACCAATTAGTACCCACACATTTGTGTTCTTGCTCCGACAGAGGGCCTGGAAGCGATGACAGAACAGTAGCAAAGAACAGACTAGGTACCCAAATCTTCATTTCTAATATCATGCTCCAATAAAAGGAACCAAGATCCCTGGGAAAATGGTTGATTCTAGGACTACTGTAGGGAATATGCAAGATGAGCCTGGCACCTATTGCTGTGCCAGTCTGTAAGGAAGCACTCAAATACATGTACACAAACAACAAACAAGCACACACACTGACAATAATAAGGGTATGTCAAAGAGACAGAGGAAAGACTTCTCAGTGGCTAAATCTGGAACAATTTGAGCAAAAAATAAAGTAGTGTTGTATTATAACACAAAGTACAAAATACACATCCATGAGAATATACTGATATAAATAAATTATTAAATAAATAAAAGAATGAAGAAAAGACAAATATTCCATGCAGAAGAAATCCAAATAATTTATGCAGCTGCTCTGCCATCAAGGAGGTGGAACTCCCCAGCTGAGGTTGAAACCAGGCACATGTAATGGCATATATCCACTCACTTGTATGGTTTTCCCCAGCAGCATATTAACAAACTGTGCGTAGCAAGAGATAAAGCAGATATATAAATTGACTCAAGATTGAGGTTTGAGGTGAGGGTGTAGTAGAAATAGAAGGCAGTTAGGATGCTGAAAATGCCAGCAAGCAAGTGGCTGACATCATGCGTGGTGAAGTGTAGGCTAACTAAGGAAGGAGGTGAGGCCATGAGAATGCCAATGACCTGGGCGACAAAGAAGGGTGAAGAGGTCTCAGGGAAACGTATTGAAGAGAGACTAGCAATGGAATTGATGAAAGGCTTGCAAGAAGGCCGTGATTTGTGTCAGAGCAAAGTTGACCAGGGGGACTTGCGTTTTGAGCGTGGCAGAGAATTGTGGGGTGAGAGCAGGATTGAATGGCCTGAAGTCTGAGCTTCCAAGCAGGCTCTGCTGGAGGCCTTGAATTGTGTCAGCCGCTGTACTCTCCCCACCAAGAAGCTTGCCACTGTTGTCTAGTGTCACAGATGAAAGGATGGTGAGAAACCACCTGGCTGCTTTTGAGAGGCTGGAATTAAAGACTGCTTATTTCCATCCACCACTGAAGCCGGTTATTTCTCAAAAGCACCACTGATGCCCTTCATTAACTCTGAGTCTGAGTATTTTTTATTCAGGTTTCTTGAAATATGATTGACAAATAAAATTCTATATGTTTAGTTTGTATATGATGCTTTAATAAGCATATACATTGTGTAATGATTACCACAATCAAGCTAGTTAACATACCCTCATCTCATATAGTTACACTTTTACACCAAGTTACAAATTGGGGAGAAATATTTCTATCCCATATATTCTACCCTGTGTAGTAAGAACACTACAGATATACTCTTTCAGCAAATTAGAAGTATATGTTATTATTAGCTATGATCATCATGCTGCACATTACGGCCTCAGAAGTTATTCATCTTATATCTCACAGTTGGTACCATTTGACCATCTCCCCTTTTCCACCACCCCAGAGTCCCTGGCAAGCAGCATTCCCCTCTCTGTAACTATGAGTCTGACTTTTTTTCTTTTTAGGTTCTACATACAAGGCCTATCCTGAAAAAGTCCAGCCATTGTTAATATAATAAGAACAGTTCGCATGACATTGATGTAACTTGGCAGCCAAGGAGAGTGGACTGGAATGTGCATGTGTGAACAATGACAACTTCACTGTACTGGTCAGTGGGGGGGGGTGGACACTGTTGAGTGAGCATGTGTACTGTGTGGCCGTTGCATTCAAAATGACTGCCCAAGTAGAGCAATGAATCTGCATCAAAATTTAGCGTTAAGCTTGAACATTCCTCTACACAGAAACTATTCAGATGACTCAAAAGCCTTTTGGGGATGATGCAAGGAGTGCAGCACAAATAAAAGTGTGGCACAAATGTTTCAAAGGTGGTTGAGAAGAAGAGGTGGCAAAGTCACAGCAAGATCGAGACCGTGTTAACTGTGTTTTTTGATTGGGAAGGTGTCGTCCATCACAATATGCCTCTATAAGCCAAACAGTTAACGAGGAGTACTCCCTCCGTGGTTTTCATGGTTGGGGTATGCAGTACTATGAAAACGGCCACAGCTCTGGGCAACTGGTGATTTTCATCACAACAACATTCCCACTCATGCATCTTGTCTCGTGCAGAGATTTTTGGCAAAACATCAAATCACCCAGGTGATTCAGCCCCTCTGACAGCCTAGATTTGGTGCCCTGTGCCTTCTGGCTTTTCTCAAAACTATAATCACTTTTGAAAGGGAAGAAATGTCAGACCATTGATGAGATTCAGGAGAATATGATGGAGCAGCTGATGGCAATTCCAACAAAGGATTTTGCAGAGTGTTTTGAGCAATGAAAGAGATACTGGGAGAACTGTGTGAGGCCCCAAAGTGTGTACTCTGAAGGGGCCTGAGGTGTGATTGTCCTATGTACAAAGTTTTTTGTTTCTTGTATCTTCTTCAATAAATGTCTTTATTTTTCATAGTACATGGCTGAATACTTTCTGGACAGACCTTGTATAGCTAATACGGTGCATTATATGTCTTTCTGTGTCTGGTTTATGTCACTTAGCATACTTTTCCTCCAGTTCCATCCATGCTGTAGTAAATGACAGGCTTTTCTTCTTCTGTAGGCTGAATAAGTCCTGTGTGTGTGCCTACGCGTGCCATCTTCTTTATTTATTCACGTATTGGCAGGCACTTAGGTTGTGTCCATATCTTGGCTAGTGTGAATAATGCTGCAAGGGACACGGGGGTGTAGATTTCATTTCCTTTGGCTATGTGCCCACAAGTGTGATTGCTGGGTCATATGGTAGTTCTATTTTTAATTGTTTTAAGAACGTCCATATTATTTTCCTCAGTGGCTGCACCAATTTTCATTGCCACTAACAGTGTGCAGGGGTTTCTTTTCCCCCACATCCTCACCAGTACTTACTCATATCTTTTGTGAGTATTTCACTTTCAAGAGTGAGGTGCACCCAGGCCCCAAAGAACACACAGGCTGATGTAGCAAACGCAAGAAATCACGTAGTCCTGAAGAAAGCAGCAGTGTCTAGCTAAATATTGTACAATTCAAGCTACATCTTCTGAACATTCTCACTGTATACCTCCACAGTCCTGGTGCCTTTGCCACTTTGGAATCTGAGTTTCTTTGAGGGGAGCTTTATACCAGGTTCTTCATTGGATGGATGGATGATGGATACATGGGTGGATGAATGGATGAATATGGATAAATATTACCTGTTTTTTAAGGCCCCTCTTCAATTATGGTCTCCCTAATTTTCCTAAGTAAAAAGCAACCTTTCCCTTACTTGTAAATTTTAGAGACAGAACTTTTGTCCTATTTATTCACAGCAGTACCTCCAGCTTTTGGTGACACTCAATAACATTTATTGAATGAATGGGGCCTTTAACTATACTTCTATCACAGAATATATTACAAAATATATTTTGTCATAATTTTTTCTAGAAATTAATATTAAGCAGTACTTTCTATGAAAGCAAACTCATATGTGGTCCTAATTATTATTTCCTTCAGTTCTTACTACAGTAGTAGATGTTCAACAAGTATATGTTGAATGAAGAAATTAAAATGAAACAGTTGTCTACCTTTTCCCCCAAAGCAATAGAAATTGCAGATAAATTACCTGCAGTATTGCTCTAGAATTTCCTGGCAATCTTTAGAGGTATGATCACTACCAGTCATAAATTTGGAAGAAATATTTTTATGCACTTTAGACCATAGAAGTAACCACTATTAAGTGAGAACTAAGAAGATTTGATAGCTCATCATTAAGAGGGGTATACATTAAAAGAGAGTTTGAGATAATTGTTAATCATAAGGAAGACTAGTTAACAAGCACAGTCCAAAAGGGAAGTCAATTCTAACTACACTCACACTAGGGGAGTTCCAAATCATTGATTTTTCTTTTTTCTTTTTTTAAATATATTTTATTGATTATGCTATTACAGGTGTCCCATATGTTTTCCCCACTTTATCCCCATCTGCCCTGCATCCTCCCCCTTCAGCAACACCCCTCCACACTTAGTTCATGTTCATGGGTTGCACATATAAGTTATTTGGCTTCTCCATTTCCCATACAATTCTTAACCTGCTCCCGTCTATTTTGTACCTACCAACTATGTTTTTCATTCCCTGAAACTTTTCCCCCATCCCCCCCACCTGCCTCCCCCCCTCGCTGATAATACTCCATGTGACCTCCATTTCTGTGATTCTATTGTTGTTCTAATTCTTTGCTTAGTTTTTGTTTTTGTTTTTGTTCTTTTAGATTCAGTTGACAGTTGTGAATTTGTCATTTTATTGTTCGTATTTTTAACTTCTTTTTCTTAGGTAAGTCCATTTAACATTTCATATAATAAAGGCTTGGTGATGATGGACTCCTTTAACTTGACCTTACCTGGGAAGCACTTTATCTGTCCTTCCATCCTAAATGAAAGCTTTGTTGGATAGAGTAATGTTGGATGTAGGTCCTTGCCTTTCATGACTTGGAATAATTCCTTCTAGCCCCTTCTTACCTGTAGGGTTTCTTTTGAGAAATCAGCTGACAGTCTTATGGGAACTCCTTTGTAGGTAACTGTCTCCTTTTCTCTTGCTGCTTTTAAGATTCTTTCCTTATCTTTAATCTTGGGTAATTTAATTATGGTGCGTTTTGGTGTGTTCCTCCTTAGGTCCAACTTCTTTGGGACTCTCTGAGCTTCCTGAACTTGTATATTGTGTTGCGATTGTTCAAGGCCAGACAGGTTCATGGGATTCAGGCAGATGGAAGCCTATTCACAGAGCCATTGAGATGTCTGACATGCCTTTATTCAAGGGTAGGTGATTTATAGACGCTGCAAGCTGCATGTCACCTGTGTCCCACTGTGGCACCTAGCAGGGTAGCAGGGAGCTTCTACCCCCTTAAATACTACAACACAGACAAAGCTGGCAAAGTGCCAACAGATATTATGCAACAGAACTTTATACTGTGTATGAGAGCCCACTCAAGGCTATGGCAACACTGCTTATTAGTCCCAGGCCCGTTCTCAAGGTTATGGGAAACTGCTTCCCTTAGTTGCCCAGACATCTGGGTGAGGAAGCCAGACTGTCTCCATTTACTCTACAATCCACCCCTTCTGGGTTTCTCACAGTACAGTCTTCATGAAGATATCTTCTGTGAAAGTTCCTTTGTGAGGAGGCAAAGCCTGGCACCCCGCCAAAACACAGGCAATAAAGCCACCCCTAGGTCCATGGCCAGTCCAATTCTCAGGGCAAGTAAGACCACTCATGTGAGCCACACACTCAGAGGGTTCCAGTGGGAACTGCAGACCATGCACCAGTCCACACCTCCCAGAAATTCTCTAGAGTCTGAGTCTGACACAGACCTGCAACAGTCCAGCCCACCTGGACTTGTCCTTGAGGTTTTTAACATGGGGGATTGGTGCTGGCCCAGCCAACCCTACAATCCCAGCTACGAGCCACCCCACATGGAACAGCCAACCAACAGCAGGGGCCAGTCACACCTATGCTTCATCCCAGCACAGATGCCAGTCCAGGCTGCATTCCACAAGAAATGTACACTATTCCATGGGTGTGGTAACCAAGTCCAATTTGACCTTGGCCTGTACCACTCGGGAAACCCAGGGCCAACACATGCAGTGAACAGCTACAGACCAAGTCGAAGCACCTCCACCCTGCCACCAAGTCCAATTTGAGACAGAAGCTGGAGACATGTGCCATGGGAGGCCAGCAAAGGTGGTCAGGAGGAGTTTATTGCAGACCCAGCACACTGACTCATTAGCCACCGAGGCATAGGCATGTACCCTGTCCACTACACCCTAGGAGCAAAAATACAGAACACTTATAGCTACTAGCAATGGCCAACCACAACTGTCAGGCAGTAACATGTCTAGTCTGTCGACAAGGCAGTAGCCAGCAGAAAGGGTCTTCCTAGGCATGAATACCATACCCTTTATGCCTCAACTCGGGGCTCAGCAACTACTTGCAACAACAGTGGAGAACTCTTAATGGGCCATAGGGTACCACAGAGGTGCCACAAAGAAGCATGCTGTGGTCTTCTGGCCCTGAGTATGTCACCTTTAAGACTGGGGGCCCTGTCCCAATCACCCAGGGCACTATTTGCAAGTTTTTCTCCAGCTCTTGTTCCCAAGGGGCAACAAGAGCCACCCAATGCATATCAGGGAGTTCTTATTTCCCAAGGCCACGTCCAAGTGGCTGTTTGTCCTTGTTTCTGACCCTCAGGACCAGGCAAGAGACTATTTCCCTCTTTTCCCATGCCTGATTTTAGTAAAGTGCATCCCTTGACCACTTTCAATGATTAAGGGTCACTCATAAGGGCCTATGAATAACGATTTATATATTTGCATGCCATGTAGAGATCCATGGATGTTTATTTCTTCCTTTTTTTCCAAATCATTGATTTGAGTCCAAGTTTCCTTCCCTTCACTGTTAGTTCCCTGTATATTTACCTTAATTTCACTTTGTATAGCCCTCAATTCTTCCTTTATTTTGTGACCATACTCATTTATTTCTGTGAGCATCCTGATTACCAGTGTTTTGAACTCTGCATCTGATAGGTTGGCTGCCTCCTCATTGCTCAGTTCTTTTTCTGGAGTTTTGATTTGTTCTTTCATTTGAACCATATTTCTTTGTCTCAGCACACCTTCTACATTGTAAGGGGTGGAACCTTAGGTATTCATCAGGGCCAGAAACCCACTTCACTGCATTGTGGCACTGTATGTAGGGGAGGGTCAGGGAGGGAACAATGCTGCTTGCTAGCTTGCTTGGCTCTTCCCTGCTTCCAGCCACTTCCCCCACTACCCACAAGTGAATTGGACCCTTCTACAATTGGGCCCTAGGAATACTGGAATCAGTATACTTGGTGGGTTTCTGTATATTCTAGGACCCCATGGGTCCCTCCAATGGACTCTCCTGTGAGACTGGGAGTTTCTCCCACCATCACAACCCCCACAGGTTTTTACATTCAGAGGTTTTGAGGCTCCACCTCCCTACACTAGAACCCTAAGTCATGTGGTCTTTCTCGCTCCCCAGTTGTTCTGGTTTATCTGCACATGAATGTGGAACCATCTGCACATGTATGTGGAAGCAAAGCATATTTACCTATGCCTCCATCTTGACTGGAAATCCAAATTATTGATTTTTCAACCACAACCACTGATTCAGAATGTCAACAATGAAGAAATAAAATAGAGTGTGGTTATAGCAAGCAACCTAAAACCCCCTCCATATTCAGTCAAGGAATGTCTGCCTATACTGAACTATTTTAATTAAATTGATTCTATTAACATTTGTTAATTGGGTAACAAGGTTAATGCTAAACAAAATATTGCCCTAGACTAACTTCCTCAAAACTTCTCAATTTTGTGACCTGTCCTTTTGTCCAATTCATTGTGGCACTCCAACATGATGACATATTACTGGTTACTCTGCTCTGGACCTAAAGCCAAATGCCACCAGGTGACCTCCTCATGCTATTGAATAAGTGGGTTTTTGGCAGTGGCTAATCAAGGAACAGGAGGTAAAAAGCCTGGAGAAAGAACTGGCAGAATTCACGAGAGGCTGGAGCTTAGTGAAAGAGGAGAAGCAGAAGCCAGAGACTCCAACAGAAACCAAGAGAACAGCAGACCCCCAAGCCATGCCAATGTGCAGAAAGAAGGAAACTGACAGTAATTGTAATTTTTCAGGAAACTGGGTGGAGTGAGGCAGATAGAGAGAAGCAGCAGCACAAAATAAACATTGACAGGGAAGAATGTGCAACACCTGACTTGATTCCTCATTAACTCAGAAGAGCACCCACCCTAAATAAGTAGATTGGCTAAGTGAACTGTGGCAAAACACTGGAGATCGCCAATGGCTGGAGAGGGAGGTCTGAGTCAGGAGTCCCACCCTCCAGCAGAGACAAGTCTCAGATACTTAGGCAGGATTAGCAAGTGGCCAGCACCAGCAAAAAGCTGCAAGTTCTATTGAAAGTGAGACTTCAAAACATGGACAAAGGACATGAGCAGACAATGAATCAATGACAAGCATGTATAAGTGGTCAATAAACATGCAAAACCTATTCAAGCTCATCAATAAAAGAAAAGCACATTTAACACTTTTTGTTCTGTCATTTTAGTCCCAACTTTTATAAAGATGATACTTGATGCTGGAAAGGGTGAGAAGAAATTTACACATGATGCTGGTGAGAGTACAAGTGGGAATATCTCTGAGAAGCAGTTCAGTTCATCAAATATATAACATATATTATTATTATATATGTATTAATATTTATATAGCACATGGAATGAATTTATTCAGTCATTAATTCCACAACCTTTACTGTATGCCCTGCGATGAGTACTAAAACAGACACTATCCCATTAACCGTGCCATCAGAAGCTTACAATGTAGTGGAAAAAGAGATGTTAATCAAATAAACACAGAAATGTATCATAAAACTCTGTGACCAGTGCTATGAAGGAAAATTATGAGAAGCAATGACATCATAGAGGAGTTGCTGATGTAGTCTCAGTAAGTCAAGAAAAACTTCATTCCTCAAGGAATTAGTATTTAATCTGAGATTCAAAATGTCAAATTTAAGGAGGTGACGGTAGAGAGTTTCTGAAGGAAGGAGTGATTATTAAATCAGAACCAACAGCAATAGCCTGGAGGTGAGCAAAGGCCAGGTGTGTCGTTATGTTTGTCTTCGTGAGAGAAGATGTGGCAAAATACTTACGCATAGTTATGCCACCACTGACTGGGGAGGAAATCCCTTAAGAATGACAAAAAACTGTTTTAGGACTTCTAGGATATGGGCATTCAGAAGTTCCTGTTTCCTAGCAAAACAATTTAACTGGTAAAAATTATATAGATTTAAACATATTTTTAAATTATTGCTATATGTTAAATTTTATGTATTATATGTAATCGTCATTTAAAGTCTGAATATTTTTCTTGAGGGTATACAGCAAATGGAAACTCATTCATTCAAGAACATCAACTAAATTTTGGTAATGATAGTGAGAGGCTGTGGCATTTGGACTCTGGCCCACTGCCTTATCACCTAATCCTGAGAAGCTCTGCCCTTAGACCCTGGGTACTTCACTGCAGTCAGGGGCAGTAAAGAAGACAGGGGTTCTCTCTCCCTCCAGCACCCAGCCTAAGGTTCTGGTCCTGCCCACGCCCAGAAGGTTCCAGTTGCCTGCATCTCTCATCCTCTTTTTGCAAGCTCGAGTTGCAGAAACTCCACTCCAGAGCCCCAGAGGATCTACCCTCCCCCATGCAGCCCTCACTCATTGGGTAGAGGCTCCACCCAAGCTGCAGAAGGGTGGATATTACTGGGGCTTGGGAGAGGGGGAAAAGGGGAGTGACCACTAATAGCTGGGAGGTTTCTTTTTGTGGGCACAAAAATGTTCTAAACTTAGATTTAGCAATGATTGCACAACCTTGTCAATTTACATTTAAAAAATAGATTGTGTACTTTAAATAGGTGTTTTGTATAATATGTAAATTATACCTGAATAAATTTGTTTAAAAATTCTTTTGGACTTTTACTGATCTATCTTTATGCTCTATTGGTCTTAAAACAAGTTACATGTTCTCTCAAACCCATCAAGTTCATGTCCATACTCCAGGGTCATGCTGGGTAATAGGTGTTGTGCAAAAACATATTTCTCCCCCTTATACTGTAATAACTTGTTACAACTTGAGGATGAACATATCCCTACTAACAGTCCAGTCAATTTACTATCTTACTTATATATTTAAAACCAGTTTATCTTGGAAAGTTCTCCAATGAGCAAAGTTACATCATTCAATGTTATATATTACAGGACAACCTGAGTTGTGGTTTTGTTTTGTTTTGTTTTGTTTGTTTTGTTCTTGTTTTGTTTTGTTTATGGTTGAGATGAGTATTTGATTACAGTTGCTTTGAAATTTTTCCAGGTTGACCTCACTGCAGCCCTATAACATAGAAAACTAGAGTTGGATGACTAATCGTGGATAAGATCAAAGTCAGAATTCCATCTTGCAGGAATGCTGGTGCATATAAAGGTGTCCCCCAGACTTCCTCTACGCTATTGTCATGCCCCAATCTATTCCAGCACGTTATCCAACCTGATTCCTCAATGTTCAAAATAGAATTTTAATCCTATCCTCTATCTCTATTGATTTTTAAAACACTGTTACTTGATTTAATTAGCAATATATATTACAGGTTATGTTACATTAACTCAACGATGCTCAAATTTTTTAAATCTCCATCAGGGGAAACACAATATTCGTGAAAAAGTGTCTGAAATTCAGTCTAATTATACCTGTAGAATCTCCACTTTTAGAAAAAAAATGAAGAATTGCATTCCTGAATCCAACTGCTAGGCCTCTTATTTATCATTTTTATTAAGTTGTATTTTGACATTTTGCCTATAGCCCAGGCTGAGCACAAGTAAATGAAACAATTTTTAAGACTTGGGTGTTCACCATAAGAACATTTTTGAGGATGAAATTCATTACATCTTCTTGAGGGAGGATACTAAGAAACTAGGAAAATTCCTAGGCAAGTGGAGTGGAGAAACTGAGACAGGAAAATAAAACAAGGCCAAACAGTTTGAGCAACTTACAGGCAGCTGGTGAATCACAAGACCTTATCTCCCCTAACCAAGGACACTTGAGAGTGAATGGGTCATACCTCTCCTCCCGAACCAAAGAATGTGTAGCTTAAGTCTCCCTGGTCTGGAGATAGAGAACAGAGACCCAATTAATGCCATTTGTGCCAACGAAGCCCAAGGACAGATGAAGTCAGGGGAACAAATAACAAAAACCCCATTAAAAGCAAACAGACAAGATAAAAGTAGAACAGTAAAGCAGACCAAAGAACAATCCTAGCCCCTACCCCATGCTCATTTTGACACATCAGCATATTAAAAATGCACCTGGAAAGCTGATGAATATTCTGCTGAAACCTCCCCCAAGATTCTCACCTGCAGAAAAAAAAGATTCAAAGCCTTCAGGCAAAGATGCAGTGCTGGGAGGCTCACTCAAGAGCAAGCCCAAGCCCCTTCTTGGGCAGGAACTTTTTTCCTCCTAAATTCTAAGGGTCCCAATGAAACTTGCAACCAGGGGAGCAGTGGGCAGCAGCACCTCATCCCGGGCTGACCCCCTGATCCTCTCTCCAAGGTCCCCTTTTCCTTGGAATGTGTTTTCTGCTAAGTCAAATGAAATTCAGAGTGCTTTTGGTAGCCAACTAGGAAAAAAATATGTTTGATCACAGATGCCCTCCTTTAAATGCTACTCTTCAACCCACTCAGCCAGCTTGTATAGAATGTTGCTGCAGGGTGAGAAAGAATAGATCTTTTGTGACTCATTTTTGAAGGCTTTTTAATCAGCCTTGAATCTATAAATCTGGGGAAGCTCAGGTAAATCAGTAGAGTTAACATGAACACCGTTCTCTGAGAGGCCAGTGTGATACCTCTGCCCAGGATTCTTCGTTCTGAGATGTTAGCACTCAGGCCCATGGCTGAGATGGAATCGAGTACCAGTGGCAACAGTGCCTGTGTAGGCTCCTAGGTAGCATCTTGGTTCTTTCTTACCTCTCTTTGTTACTGTGCTAGTTAGGCTCACAGCCCTGTGATCCAAATGGTGAGCCACTGGCTCTGTGAGCCTCATCATTTCCACTCAATAAATTCCTCTTCTGTTTCAGATATACAGATCCTGTTTTGGGGGTTGTCCTTAGAAACCTGGATTAGTACACAGGACCACTCTCATTTTAAGGACAGAGGCTTCCACTCTGGAATTCTGGGAGGCCCCACTTTTTGATTCAGGGAGTAAATACCATGAGGATATGTAGCAAGTGGCCCCAGTCTTGAGATACACTCTGTCAAAGTGGGGGAGAAACAGAGAAGGGGCAAAGTTTGCGTCCTTTGTCAAAAGATGCCGAAGAACACAAATGCCATTCCTCCTCTTTATTTTTAAGATGCTTTTAACTCCAAATAACAGAAATTACAACTCAAAATGGCTAAACAATAGGAGATCTTGAGCAGATTCAGGCACCATAAGACCGGAGGCTTATGTAATTTTAAAGGCCCTCATCATGCAAAATGACAAATTTCATAGTGGTCTTATGCAACAGAAACATCCTGGTTTTTAAGCTCCACGTAATACTAGCTCCAAAAATTATTTACACCTCATATCACTGTAAGTTTAGAAGTAAATTTGTAATAAGCAGTTCAGTAGCTTGATAATATCCTTAAAGATGTATAAGTTACCTCCACAATCAAAAAAACAAAATCACATGTTGCGGGTTTTTTCTCTGAAGGGTTAGAGGTGTGAGATGCAATAACATTTTCACTTTCAAGGTACTATCTCAACATACCCCAGACAACTAGACCCCTAGAACATCACTGAAGTGAGAGCCTCCTGAATTTTCACTGAGTCTATCTCTAAACTTCTAACACATCCGTGACATCTAGTAGACTTGAAACTTTCTGCTCAACAAAGTCAATCAGCTTGATGTAATCAATCCAGTATTTGAACGTGAGTTTCTGAGGGGTGGTGAGACAGTCAACTTTCCTGCCATTCAGACTGTGCAGAGAGCATAAAAAAATCACAGGGCTCAGAGGCAAGACGCAAGTGAAAACAAATGGCTTCAGCAGCCTTTACTCATCATTACAGAGGCAAGAAGCGTTTGGTAGACAGACAACAGTATGCCAGGCCCAAGACACATGTTCGTTCATTTCAGAAAACAGACCATCGAAGAGACAGCAACTATCATTGGAAACATCACCCAATTAAGTCTTTCAAGTCTTTTTTCCACCCTATGCTCTGTGACTTTGGTTTTGTTTGGGGGGACAGGGAGCAATGGGTTTTTCCTTTTTCTTTTTAATTTAATCTTTATTTTATTTTTTTCCATTACCATTTAGTCCCCTTACACCCCATTCCCCACAGCAATCACCACACTGTTATTCATGTCCATGAGCCCTTTTTCCTTTTTGCTTGATCCTTCCATCCCCTCACTTCCCCCCACTAGCTGTTATCCTGCTCTCATCTATGAGTCTGTCCCCATTTTCCTCGTCAGTTCAATTTGTTCATTAGATTCCTCATCTGAGTGAATCATATGGTATTCGCCCTTCTCACTGGCTTATTTCATTTAGCATAATGTTCTCCAGGTCCGTCCATGCTGTCACAAATGGTAACATTTTTCTTCTTTTTTATGGCCGTGTAGTATTCCACGTATCAGTGTCCTGTAGTTGTTTTATCCATCTACTGATGGATAACTAGGCTGCTTTCATATCTTGGTGATTGTAAATAATGTTGCAATGAACATAGGGGTGCTTATGTTCTTTTTAATTAGTAGCTTGTGTTCCTTCAGATATATTCCCAGAAGTGGGATCACTGGGAGAAAAGGCAGATCCAGTTTTAATTTTTTGAGGTATCTCCATACAGCATTCCACAGGTGGCTGCACCAATTTGCATTCCCACCAACAGTGTGAAAGGGTTTCCCTTTCTCCACATCCTCACCAGCACTTGTGGTTTGTTGATTTATTGATGATGGCCATTCTGACAGGTATGAGGTGATATCTCATTGTGGTTTTAATCTGCATTTCTCTGATGATTAGTGACATTGAGCATCTTTTCACATGTCTATTGGCCATGTGTATGTCCTCTTTAGAGAAGTGTCAATTCGGGTCCTTTGCCCATTTTTTAATTGGGTTGTTTGGTATTTTTTGGTGTTGAGTTTTGTAAGTTCTTTATAAATTTTGGATATTAACGCCTTATCAGATGTATCAGTGAATATGTTCTCCCTTTCTGTGGGTTGTCTTTTGATTTTGTTGATGATTTCCTTCGCTGTGCAAAAACTTTCTAGTTTGATGTAGTCCTGTTTGTTTATTTTTTTCTTTTGTTTCCCTTGCCTGGGGAGATATATCCGATAAAATATTGCTATGAGCAATGACCAATATTTTGCTGCCTATGTTTTCTTCTACGATTTTTATGGCTCCGGGTCTAATGTTTAAGGCTTTGATTCATTTTGATTTAGTCTTGTGTGTGGTGTAAGAAGGTGGTCTAGTTTCATTTTTCTGCATGTATCTGTCCAATTTTCCCAATACCATATACTGAATAAACTATTTTTAGCCCACTGTATGTGCTTGCTTCCTCTGTCAAATATTGACTATAAAGGTGTGAGTTTATTTCTGGACTCTTTATTCTGTTCCATTGATCTACGTGTCTGTTTTTATGCCAATACCAGACTGTTTTGATTACCATGGTCTTATAATATAGTTTGATATTAGGCAGCATGATTCCTCCAACTTTGCTCTTCTTTCTCAGGACTGCTGTTGCTATGTAGGGTTTTTTGTGCTTCCATATAAATTTTTTGAAATATTTGTTCTGGTTTTGTGAAATATGTCATTGGGATCTTGATAAGAATTGCGTTGATTCTATAGATTGCTTTGGGTGGTATGGACATTTTAATGATATTAATTCTTCCTATCCATGAACACAGTATGTTCTTCCACTTATTTGTATCTTCTTCTATCTCTTTCTTTAGTGTCTTATAATTTTCTGAATACAGATATTTTACATCCTTGATTAAGTTTATTCTTTTTGTAGCAATTGTGAATGGGATTGTTTTCCTCATTTCCCTTTCTGTTAGTTCATTATTGGCATATAAAAAAGCAACTATTTCTGGATATTCACTTTGTATCTTGCTATTTTGCAGAATTCATTTATCAGTTCTAGTAGTTCCTTGGTGGAATCTTTGGGATTCTCTATGTACAGTACCATGTCATCTGCAAATAATGACAGTTTTACTTCTTCCTTTCCAGTTTGGATGCCTTTTATTTCCTCTTCTTGTTTGATTGCTGTGGGTAGGACTTCCAGTACTATGTTGAATAAGAGACATGAAAGCAGACATCCCTGTCTTGTTCCTGATCTTAAGGGGAATGCTTGTAGGTTTTTTTTCCATTGACTATGATGCTAGCAGTGGGTTTGTCATATATGGCCTTTACTATGTTTAGATATGCTCCCTCTATTCCCACTTTGCCATGAGTTTTTTGCCATAAGTGGATGCTGGATGTTGTCAAATGCTTTTTCTGCATACATTGATATGATCATGTGTGTTTTATCTTTCATTTTGTTTATGTGGTGAATCACCCTTATTGATTCATGGAGATATCAACCTTGATTCCTGGAATAAATCCTACTTGATGATGGTGTATAATCTTTTTGATGCATTGCTGTATTTCATTTGCTAATATTTTGTTGAGGATTTTAGCATCTGTCCTCATCAGAGATATTGACGTATGATTTTCTTTCTTTGTAGTGTCTTTATGTGGTTTTGGAATTAGGATAATGCTGGCCTCATAATATATAGCTGGGAAGTCTTCATTCCTCTTGAATTTTTTGGAATGGTTTGAGGACAGGTGTTAGTTCTTTGAATATTTGGTAAAATTCACCTGTGAAGCCATTAGGTCCAGAACTTGTTTGCTGGGAGTTTTTTGATTCCTGCCTCAATTTCATTAGTGCTATTGGTCTGTTCAGGTTTTCTCATTTTTCCTGATTGAGTTTTGGAAGGAAGATTCTAGCATGTTTCTAGGCATTTATCCATTTTTTCCTGGTTGTCCAGTTTGTTGGCATATAGTTGTTCATAATATTTTCTTACAGTCCTTTGTATTTCTTTGGTGTCAGTTGTTATTTTTCCTCTTTCATTCCTGATTTTATTTTGGAGGGTTCTGTCTCTTTTTTCCTTGATGATTCTGATTAAAGCTGTCAATCTTGTTTATCTTTTCAAAGAATCAGCTCTCAGATTCATTGATCTTTTGTATCATTTTTTAGATGCTATTTCATTTATTTCTGCTGTGATCTTTATTATTTCCTTCCACCTACTCACTTTGGGTTTGTTTGTTGTTCATTTTCAAGTTCCTTTAAGTGTGTAGTTAGATTGTTTATTTGGGCTTTTTCTTGTTTTTATGAGATAGGCCTGTAATACTATGCATTTTCCTCATATAATTGCTTGCCCAGTGTCCCCCAGATTTTGGAATGTTGTGTCCTCATTTTCATTTGTTTCAAGGTATATTTTGATTTCTTCTTTGATCTTGTTGTTGACCCATTTATTGTTTAATAACATGTTATTTAGCTTCCATGTCTCTATGTGTTTTTCAGTGTTCTTCTTGTGATTGGTTTCCAGTTTCATAGCATTGTGGTCAGAGAAGATACTTGATATGATTTCAAGTATTTTAAATTTATTGAGACTTGTTTTGTGTCCTAACATGTGGTCTATTCTAGAACACGTTCCATGTGTACTTGAAAAGTATGTATATTCTGCATTTGATCTAGTGGGTCATTTAAGGCTACTGTCTCCTTGTTGATTTTCTTTCTGGAAGATCTATCCAATGAAGTCAATGGGGTGTTAAAAACCCCAACTAACTCTATATTTCTGTAGATCTCTCTCTTTATGTGCATCATGATTTGCTTCACAGATGTAGGTGCTCGTATGTTAGGTACATAAACATTTACTAGGGTTATACCCTCTTGTTGCATTGTTCCCTTGTCATTATGTAGTGTCCTTCTTTGTCTCTTACCATAGCCTTGGATTTAAAGTCTATTTCATCGGCTATAAGTACTGCTACCTCATTTTTTTTCTTTTCCACTTGCATGAAATATCTTTTCCCATCCCTTTACTTTTAGTCTGTGTGTATCTTTTGATCTAAGGTGGATCTTTTGGAGGCAGCATATATATTTGTTTTCTTATCCATTCAAGCTACCCTATGTCTTTTGGTTGGAGCATTTAAGCCATTTACATTTAAGGTGATTATTGACAGATATGTATTTAGTGCCATTTTATTGTGAGACTATTTTCCTCTGTTGTTTTTTTTTCTTTCTCTCTCTTTTTCTCCTTTTTCTTAATGCAAGCCCTTTAACATTTGTTGAAATACCGTTTGGTGTTAACAAACTCCTTTATCTTTTTCTTGTCTGGGGAGTTCTTTATTTCTCTTCAATTTTAAATGATAGCCTTGCTGGGTAAAGTAGCCTTGGTTGTAGGTCCTTGCTTTTCATCACCTTGAATATTTCACACTACTCCCCTACTGCCTGAAATGTTTCTGTTGAGAAATCAGATGACAGTCTAATTGATACTTCCTCACACGTAACACTCTCCTTTTCTCTTATGGCTTTTAGTATTCTCTCCTTGTCTTTAAGCCATATCATTTTAATTATAATGAGTCTCAGTGTGGTCCTCTTTGGGTCCAACTTGTTTGGGACTCTCTGAGCCTCCTGGACTTGTGTGTCTTTTTCCTTCACTGGATAATGAAAGTTTTCAGTCATTATTTCTTCAAATAAATTCTCAATGCCTTGCTCACTCTCTTCTCCTTCTGGTATTCCCATGATGCAGATGTTGTCATGCTCATGTTGTCCAAGATATTTCTTAACCTCTCCTCATTTCTTAAAATTCTTTTTTTCTTTTTGCTGCTCTGCCTGGGTGCTTTTTTTTTTCTATCGTGTCTTCCAAATCTCTTATCTGATCCTCTGCTTCATCTAACCTATTGTTTATTCCTTCCAGTGTATTATTTATTTCAGATATTGCATTCTCTATTTCTGACTGGTCCTTTTTTATGGTTTCTATGTCTTTTTTCCTGCTGTTGAGTATCGTTATAATCATTACTCTGAACTTTCTATTTGATCATTGCTTGCCTCCATTTGGGTCTTCTTCTAGAGGATTCTTTTGTTTTTTCATGTGGGGTCTGTTTCCTTATCTTACCGTTTTGGCTGCTTCTTTGTTTTTTCTGCATTAGTTGTTAAACTAATCAATGTTAAGCTAATCAAGCTCTGCTTAAGCACCACAAGATGGAGCAGTAATTCCTGCTGGTGAGCCTATTGCTTCCTCTCAGGCTGATGCCACTACGAGAGGAGTTCTCTGCCTGAGAAAGATGACTCCTGCAGTATGGGGAATGACTCAGCACAGAGATCCTGGCAGCTGTTACTTCAGTTCTCTCCCCAGAGCCACCAACCCCAGTCTCTCCTCAGGCATCTCCAGTTATCTCTTTCCTCATTTTGCTGGAACCCAGGGTACATGGTTGCAAACAGAATTTTTTGTGTTGGCCTTTTAAGAAGCTTTCTGCATCTCCAGCCATCTCTCCCTTGGCAGACAGAAACCCTGCTGCTTTTCATAGGTAGATGTTATCTGGGTTCCTTTCTAGCTCTGGTGCTGCAAATGGGGAGCCCAGTTTGGGGTTTAGACCCCACACTTCTCAGGGAGAACTCCCCAGCCACTGAAATATCCCTCCGCAACTTCAGCTGTTGCCCATGGGAGCTCAGCCAGCCCTCTCACACCTCCTCCACACTCCCTACTAGTCTCCTTGTGGTGAAGTGGTTTCTTCTGTTTGTCCTAGAGAAGGCTTTTCTCCAGCTAGTGTTCAGTTGGTTATTGAGGGTGATTTCTCTATAACTTAGTTGTAATTACAGACTGGTCCTGGGAGGAGGTAAGTGTAGCTACTATTCACTCCTCTGTCATCTTGGATCCTGCTCCCAATTAAGTCTTATAATCCAAGAGTCATTCTCCAAAATCAACTGACTTTTGGCCCAGGCCAAAGAGATAATGTTATAGAAATAATTATATTTATATTTTTTATGTGTTTGACACTTAATATTTGAAATTTCCCCAAAATATCTAACAGGACCAAACAAGGCTTTTGAAATTAAGAAAAATTGTCTCTTGACAAAGTCTAGATTTTAAGATTTGATTCACCATGGATTCTAGAGGTCAACTTTGAGATCCAAAGTAGAATGATAATCTTTTTGTTCTAGAATTATATTTTCCTCTCTTCCCTAAGATTTAAATCTCTTGTTGAAAGAGACTGGCTTATAGACAAGGAAGATATGTAAAGTGGTAAAAATGCTTCCATTAAAATCAGTTCTTCAGGAAAAGTTTTCCAAATGTCACCTCTCTCACTCCAAGATTCATTAGATCCTTCTTTGACAGATAGATTCTCACTACTCTTACATTATACTTTATATACTTGTAATTATAGGATTAGTTATTTCTAATTATATATTATGACTGAGATTCATCAAAGCATGCAGTGTCCCTGTATTTTATTACTATTGCCACAGCATTTAGTGCAAGATTTGTCTCATAACAGACAATAAATTTTGGCTGAATTAGTTTTTACAATACTTTTCAAATTTTTCTCTCAAATGTCTATCCAGAATTCCTATAGGATCTGAGATAATGCCTGAAACAGCCCTAACCTATTTGAAATGTGATTTCGTATATTTTAAATTTATTCTATAAAATATTTATGCTTAATGGAACTGCAATGTGTGTGTGTGTGTGTGTCATCTCCATTGTATAAATATCTATGAAAATGCACCATGGATTATCCAGTAGCATGAAGCATTTTCTGCCAATTTGTGTGAGATGAAGGATTGTCCTTACTTCTGGTCTAATTCTCATACTGCTTTTGCATCATACTACTGTTACAGAACAGACCTGTTGGGGGCAGCAAAATACTATTACAAATGGACCCCCTCTTCTCTTGAGGTCCCCCTGTACTAGGTTCGCCTTGCCTGCCACCAGGGAATTATAGCTCTCAACATCAGAGATTATTGAAAAGGAAAGGAATTATTTATTCAAAAGTTATACAGACTTAGAGTAATGACTTACTGTCTTCATAAAGCTTCCAACGCCCCTTAAAACACCCACAAACATACACAATCCTTCCTTTCCCCCCTTGCCCAGTCCGGGGTACCATGTCTCAGGAAAATAAATAGAAAGAAGTCTGTGACTCAGGTAGTCCCCAGGTCTTCCCAATAATCCCTGCTCGGCTGGCAGGCCTCCCTCAGTTCCCAGCACCATCAACTATGTCGCTGCCACTATCTCCAGTTAATCCAAAACCACATGGCCCCTTCTCATGGCTCACCAGCAAGAGTCCTTTCACCCCTTTCCTTCCTGCAGCGTCTCTCCTGCATTCTACCCAACTGCTAAGAGAGAGCTCTGCATTGCTGCTATATCTTGCTTTCTGGCTTCCTAAGCTGTGTGGCAAAAGGACTCCCAAAGCCTCATGGCTCTCCCTTTCTCACCAAAAGCCATGTGGTCCTAACCTTTCTCGCCAAAGCCAGGTGTGATCCCCTCCTAACATGGCTGCCATGCCTGGGTTTAAATCCCAGCACCAATCTTCCTCTGCAGCCCCATTTCCGACTCCTCACAATCGGCTACACCTGCTATCATTCCCATATTTTTCCAGCTTTCTGGGCTGCCATAGTATGTCTGGGCAGGTGTGGCCCTGTAGTGTGGAGGGAATCATCTCCAAGATCTCACACAGGCACTGTAAAGGAGCAAGGGTTGCCTCCCAGTTATGTTATGGGTTGAAGTCACTCCCATCTCCCTGGTTCAAAGGATGGCCACAGCTATTTAACATATCTATGAAACAGACCTGTTGGGGGGGGGTATAGATATTTTAAAATTTATAGATGTGTTAAATGACCATGCCTGAGGTTAGCTGCAAAACTTGCTATGCAGAACAACCCTCAAGGGCCCTGTTCCATGTGTCCCATCCCCCAGTTCAGACCTGTGGGGTTGAGGACATCCTATATTTTAATATTTCCTGGACACCCTGAGTTCTGGACCCCCTTACAAATCCCTATTTTGGGGGTCCCCTGTTTGTACCCTGTTACACTACTTTTGTTTCTTTTTAACTTTATTTTATTGTTTACACTATGCAAAATGTCCCCATTTTTCCCACTTTGCCCACCTCCACCCAGCCCTCACCCCCTACCTCCCACCTTCCCTCAGGCCATAACCACAGAGTTATCTGAGTCCCTGAGTCACGGATGTCCTTCAGCTAATCCCTTCACCTTCTCTCATCAAACCCTCCTCCCCGCTCCCCTGTGACAACTGTCAACCTGTTCCATGTATCCATGCCTCTGTTTCTATTCTGCTCATCAGCTTATTTTGTTCATTAGGAAGTCTTTATGGTATCTGTCTTTCACTGATTGGCTTATTTTACTTAGCATAATAATCTCCAGACTACTTTTCCAACTTTTTCTATATCACATTAAATATGTTGATTATATAAATGACAAGATTAAACTGTCTCCAAGTTAAAAAATACCCTACTAACCAAATTACATAATATTCAGTCTTCTGCCTTTGGTGATGGAGACTGTGTAACTTCCACGGTTACATGAAAGTAAGACCATTTTTGCAACCCAGAGGTTCTTCCTCATAGCCAGTGAAATTGTAAGTTTAGTGAGTGTAATTTTATCTCCAGCTACAGGAATACTTTAAAAGAGCCAGCCCTCATTGATTAATAATTATTTTCAAAGTTGGGTCATTCTTGGTTCTGGTTTTACTCTGATAAGTCCTATTCCTTTACTGTCTAAGGACATTTATTGTCATATCTTGCTGCTTCCAATATTACCCTTAGATAAAGTAAGTTAAGGTACCTTGGGTTTGGAATCAGAAGACTAGAACATTTTACTTCTGCCTTTTGCTATCAGGGCGACCTTGAGCAAGTCTTTTCATCTTTGAGTCCTCAAAGTCCTCACCTGTAAAATGATGCTGGTTAAACTTGGTCTTCCTAACTCAAAATGTTTTGTAGAGAATAAAATGAAATCTTATACATAAAAGCTATAAAAATGTAAGGCAATAACAAAAGTTACATTATCATTAAGCATTATTTAAATATTTCCTTCCCAAATCTACTTTGCTTCCTCCTTTCTGATTAACTGTTGCACTCGTGCTAATTATCTGGTGAAGGTTCAACAATGACCGAATACCAGCCAAGTGGTGGACCTTGAGTAGTAATTAAACGAGATGTGACAGGTTAAAAATGAAGAGCTAAATACCTTCCAAAATCAGTATTTAAAACACAACGAAAAGTTGTACACCTTTTGTACAGACAAGAAGTGCATAACCATCTGGTTCCTGCCTGTCGTAGACCCTTCCTGGGGGACAGTGCGGATGCAGCCGCTTCTGCCCGCAGATCCTGGGATCTGCTTTAGAGGAAACTTACCTTAAGCTTCCAGTTCCTACAATAATGGAAAAATGGGGATCACAGATACTCTCCCTTTGTAAAGAATTATAAAACTAGCCCAAGTGTGTGAAGCGCAACTGTTTCAGGCATTAAACATAAATTGTGCAGAATTGTAATCCTTAAGAGAAGGGAAATCTGTAAGTTAAACTCCACTGCCTGTAGGCATTTCACAAAATAAGGCACCAGGAAGTGAGTCCAGCGAGCACCATACTGGGTGCAGAAAACAAACACCAGAGTGCGGCGGGGCTGCTAAAGCAGCCGGTGATTGTGGGACAGGGTAAGAGGGAGGAATAAACTGTACAGAGAAGGGAGCTCCAGAAAAGTGCCTGGAGTCCCGTTAAGTCTTTGGCCAAACACTAAGCTATATTTGCATTTAGAGAAATTCTATAAAGCCAGGCAGAGTATAACCACTGAGGAATTCTGAGCTAAACAAAAAGTTTAGATTTTTCCCAATTCTGGGAGATGTTGGACTAGCAAGAATGGAGAGGACCTGCTGAATACCTAAGCATTCAGTTGAGACTCCAGAAAACCTACACCTTGCTATGGCTGCTCCAACAAAACCAAAACCCAAGTCCCAACATGATCAAGCTGGCCCACCAGCAAATTTTCTCCCTGATTCAAAGAACAAAAAGACTTATCACTATTTAAAGGGTACAAAAATCTAGACTCTGAGTAATATAGTACTGATATGATGTGTCTGACTTACAATAAAAAATTAATAGATGTACAAGAAACAAGAAAATATGACCTAGAGAACATATGAATCTAGAGAACAAATAAGCAACAGAAATATATCCCAAGTTGATAGAGATGTTAGCATTAGCAGGCTAGAACTTTAAAACAACTATTACAAAACTGTTTGAAACTCAAGGGAAAATATTGGATAGAATGAGTAAATAGATGGGGACTCTCAGCTGAAAAGAATATGATAAAAGAAGAGTAATGGATGTTCCAAAACTGAAAAATAGAATGTGGAAGGTAAAAATTTCACTGATTAGGCTTGATAGCATATTGGCCACTGCAGAAGAAAAAACTGATAGTCTGGGCCACAAGGGAGTGGGCCGCAGATCAGCACCTAAGTGACTAGGTCAGATGAAAAGACCAAACTGACCCCACCAGAACTCACCTGGGGATCGGAACCTCTACGTCAGATTTTCTGAATCTTGGCGCTATTGACATCTTGAGCCAGATGATTCTTTGTTGTGGGGACCTTTCTATGGATTCAGATATTTAGCAGCATCCACTTGTGACAACCAACATGTGCCCAGACACTGCTGATGGAGGGAAAAATTGTCCCCCAATTGAAAACCATCACTTTAAGTGAATACAGAGAAATAGGTCACTGGATTTCAGGCTGCCCCAAAGATTACGCTTGTCATGTGAACACATAGCACTCTGTTCACACTTGCAGACAAGTTATGACCAGTGTTGACTTCAACTTTCCCTATGAAAATGTAAATTGTTATTTAGGAAGATAAAAGAACATGAGTCTTATTCCCTACTGCATACCCAGCACCTAAGCTGGAGGGTTGCACCATGAATGAATCAATGAAATAATGAATATTGAGTTTTAGTTCTGGTTTTCTTGGTACTCAGAGTGACTACATAAAGCTAAGGTAGTTTCTCTTTTACGTATTGCCTTTTGATCAACCCCTGCATATATATGTTTTTTCTCACTACCTGAAATAGTGTAATCAATATAAATTTTCTACTGTCATTGGCTCTCAGCACCCCCTGCTTCTCAGGGGAGTAACAGATTCACTGGTTCTCTTTCTTTACAGAGTAAACTGACAATGTTGAAAAGCATCTTCCATCCCTTAAAAGCCTATCTTTCTACTTCAAATCCTTCTACATATCTTAACTTCATTTTTAAATATTTCTACAAAGTGTTTACAGCTCTACATTGTGATGATATTAGTCATGGAATGAGACTAAAAAGAATAATGTAAAAAATACAATTATCCATATTTTGCCATGTATAATGCACATAGTTTTGACCAAATTTTTTAGGAAAAAATAAAGATGCACATTATATGTGGGTATAATGATCACACACCATGGGTATAATAATCCCACGTATAATGCACACAAAAACCGTGGGTGCTCATTATACATGGCAAAATACAGTAGTACTTTAAGGTGATAGGATTATAAGTGTTTATCAGGGAAAATGTGTTGTGAAATGACACAACTAACCGTAAAATATCATTTAAAACTTTTATGTGGAATTTCAGATGTAATCAAAAGTATTTAGGATATATTAGATAATCTTGTTTACCATCAACCAGCATCAACTATTACCAATTCACAGCCAATCTCATTGATCTGTACCTATGCCCACTTTCTTCTCCCACGTTATTTTTAAGCAATTTACCGCTTCACCCTTAAATAATTGAAGACATATTCTAAAAGAGCTATCTTTTTAACAAAACCGTAATACTTTTTTCACATCTTAAAAAGTAAATATATTTCCTTAATTTAATCAAACACCCAGTCAGTGTACAAATTTCCAAGACTCTGATTCCATAAATGACTTTTGTTTTTACAGTTTATTTGATTGAATTGGGATGAAATAAGATTCAGGCAAAACAATTGGTAATCAGTTAAAAATCTCTTTTAACTGATAGATTTTCTTGTTCTCCTTATTGCAGTACCCTCCTCCTCCCCCCGCCCCCACCGGTCTTTCCTTTCCTCCTCCCTCTCCCCCTCCCATTTCTTCTCACCCTCTCCCTCTTCGGCTCCCCTTCTTTCCTTTGCTATTATTTGTTAAAGAAACTATGTTGTTTGTTCCATAAAGGTTTGTTCCAAACTTTTGTTTCTGCTGAAATTTTTAAAATCCAAATCTTACTCAGAAATTTTTATAAATAATTAACATTTGTGGGGTGTCTCACCTATTCCACATTTGGCTCACTTTTAACTGACAAATTACATTTTTATGGTGGACTATCAAAAGACATAACTTGTTACTGTGATTAGAGGGTTCTGCTTTGGTATGAACTTTTAGATTTCTCACAGGAACATACAAAAAAAACCTATATTATTGTTATCACAAAGAACATGGTTAAATCAAACAGATGTATTTATTTTGTGGGATATTTCTAGCTCCAGTTAGGAACTGATCGGTGATGCTTTCTGTCCCTGCTGCCACAGCTTTGTACCCATGAGCAACATTTGTTTGTTTGACAGCAAAATATTAGGCCTGGAGACTTGTATTGACAGAATTTTATTTCATCTTCATTTAGTAATTCAATCTCCATAAGGCCAATAGCCACATGATTCCATTTGACACTCATGTCACCTCAAACTTGACCAGAAAATGTATATGGCTATTTGTGGTAACTTTTTGCCCATTCCAGTGCATGACAGATTTTGACTTTTCCTCAATGTTTATTATGGGCAACATGCCACAATACATACAAAAATGAACATAACAGAGGTAGATTGTTCCTGCAAGGACATTTAAATACCAGGCTTCCTCTTCTTTATTGCCTGGAAGATAATGTATGCTGGCTTGAAATGGCAGTTGTTTCATCACCAAGATTACACAAATGACCAGTGTGTTGATTAATATATCTTTATTTGTTTCTTGTTAGTCTGCCCTGGGGTTGGAATGGACATATGCCTTGATTTCTAGAAACAATACAATTCATATAAGGTATATTCTACTTCCAAATATGGTTAATATTTTGTTTCTAAATTAAATCAATTGAAATGGAAGCACAATTTCTAGTGTGAAAGTAATATGTGGTTTCAGCTAAATTATGACCAAAAAAAATGTTTTATCTGGTTCAAAATTTTTTGGAACCAGTCAACAACTTCATATATTTTTTAATGTATTTTATTGATTATACTATTACAGTTGTCCCATTTCCTCCCTTCACTCCCCTCCACCCTGCACACCCCCTCCTACACACATCCCCCCCCTTTAGTTCATGTCCATGGGTCACACATATAAGTTTTTTAACTTTATATTTTTACCCATTGAAATTTAGGTTTGTCTTTTTCACAGGTAAAAATGCAGTTTGGCCCTGGCCAGGAGGCTCAGTTGGTTGGAGCGTCATTCCTGTACTACACCAAAAGGTTGTGGGTTTGACTCCCAGTCTGTGCACACACCGAGGTTGTGCTTCCTTCCATCCCCAGGCCCCATTCAGCGCGTACAGGAAGCGGTGGATCAATGTTTCTTTCACATTGATCTCTCTCTCTCTCTCTTCCTCTCTCTCTGAAAAAAAATTCAACAAACATATCCTCAAGTGAGGATTAAAAAAATAGTAGTAATTTTAAAATAAATAAAAATGCACTGTTTGGTAAGAGAGTGACTCATAATCCCTTAAAATTATAAACTTCATGTGTAACGAAGATTTATGCATTACAAGGGTTTAGAAAGTGATAAAGAAAAGAGTTTATAAAGTGATAGAGATTTCTTCCACATTTGGAAAGAAGCAAAGCTCTATAATAAACTCACCAAGCTTCAGACTTCACCAGCAAGTAACTTTAATGAAAATTCTAAGTAATGCTTTCATTTCCTACTGAGAAATTGACATCAGTCTTAATCTTGCACAATAACTTTTTCTCAAACTAAAATTTTGAAAGTCTGAACAAACTATATCCTCAGGAAGAAGTTATTGGAAATCAGGATTAATGTTGTTTGTTAAAATAAAATCAGCAGGGCCCTGGATGGTATGGCTCAGTTGGTGGGCACGTCATTCTGTCACCCAAAGGTCCTGGTTGATTCCCAGTCGGGGCACAAGCCCAGGTGGCAGGCTTGATCCTTTGTTGGGGCGCGGTGGAAGGGGGGATGAATGAGTGCAACAGGCAACCCACTGGGGTTTCTTACACTGATGTTTCTCTCTCTCCCTCCCCTTCTCTCTCAAATGAAAATAAAGTAAATCTTTAAAATAAATAAATAAAACCAGTAGGAATGAACCATTTACATTACTAATTATGTTCTAAGTTCTCATTTTAAAAACTGAATAAAGCATAAGACCCCAGGTCAGTAAATTTCTAACATTGGTCCCTGCAGCCCCACAGGCCACCTTCCTCTGTACCAAAAGTTGATTCCAACAGAAAGAGGTGAAGGTAAACCATTTCTCTCTGCAGGTAATCTGAACACTGGCCACTCTACCTTACTAAATGTGAATTCGCTAAGTCTGATAAAAGAGAGGTGGACCTGCGCCTGCCAATTTGCTATTTGTAGTTTTAGGATACATGTTTTCTGAATAAACATAAACATTTATATAAAGCACACATAGATACAGACACAGGTTAGATAGTAAAGAGGAAAAATCACCTTTTAATATTTGTTAGAGGGAAGAGAATTGTTAAGGTCTTCCATCTACTATTAGCTAAGTATCCTTCTTCATCCATTTACACCTCCAACTTAATCTCTGAAGTCATACTATCTCTAAGGGTACTCTGTTTAGTAAGCTCTAACAGCTTTGTCATAAATCAAAGTTTATTGATAATTCCCCTCCTGACAAGTAATCTCTTGAGTGCTTAGTTTAGAGAATTTCCTTTTGGCGTCTCCTACTTAATCGCCGCCACTTCAGGCTACTCAAACAGACAGACAGCAGCTTCCTTTTGCCTGCCTGTTCTGTAACGGTTGTGCCCTCCCAAATCAGACCCCCACAAAGTCATTCCAGATTACAACTGCAGATGCTCATTCTCTCCGTCCTCCTCCCCCCACTGACCAATTCCATCTTTCCACAGAATACTTCTCTTTTCAATGTGAGTCAAAGCACACTGGCATGGGTTAGAAGGTGGGACAACCATGTAGGTAGTTTCTAACTGGAAGTATTTTATGGCTTAGTGATTTTCCTCAACAATGTTCACTATGTTTTCCACCCATAAACTCGTGTCACTTTGAAAGTCTGGAGGCATTCCATACTGGGGTTTTAAGAAGTTCAGACAATTATTGAGAATAAGTTCAACAAGCAAAGGCCATTTTCTACCCCTTTTAATGACCCCTGAGCTCATTCTATTTATTCAACGAGAATAAATGCTTTCAAGATCCGTCTAAGCCACCTCCAAAAGGTTACTACCTAAGGGTTACTAAACTAAGGGGCATGTCCCTCCGTGCGTGGGCAGCAGTGTGGGAATGTGGCCGGCGCCTGGGACAACATTTTCCAGTCAGCTGAGATATTCAGGGAGAGATGGCACTTCTGCCAGCAGCTCAGATTCAGAATCCACCCAACTATAGAATTCCAAAACTGTCCACATCTTTCCGAAGTCACATCGAACACAGATTGGGTCAGGCGTAGGGAAGTTAAGAAAACAGAAATGTAGGGATTCGATCGCATGATTGATGGGCTGGGACTTAAAAGCCCTAGTGCCCCAGGGCGAGGGCATGGCGAAGGGCGAGGAAGGGCGTGCGTCCTGGGGCAAGAGCAGGTAAGTCTGGCCTCCGAAGTCTGCACGTGGAATCCGGACTTCCCTGTTCCCAGGACCCTGCCGTCCGGTTCCAGGCGAGGATCTCAGCTCCCCGCTTCCCGTGAAAAGGGCTCCGGTGGGTCTTGAGTTGGATGTCCCGCAGGGCCCGCTCACCCACTCGGCAGCCAGAGGTCGCCCCGCCGGGGCTCTCTGTCACCCTATTGCCTCTTGGGCCTCGGAGGAGCCCCTCGGGTCACTGGCTCTACACACTGACAGCCATCAATCCTTCCCCGCCCTGAAATGCGGGTTCTGGTTGCCAAGGAAATTGTCGCCTCGCCCCTGAGGTGCCCTGGCCCATCTCTGTCCTTCATCCTGAGGGTCTCAGCCCAGTACGGCATTTCCTTGAGCGCCACAAGGAATAGTACAAAAGTGTGGCGGAACCGCACCTTTAAACTCGGGTCCGGCACTTCTCCACATTCTGGGCACTCCGCCCTGGGCGCGGGAAGGAAATGCTTGGGCTCTCCCGGGCCTGCGCGCGCTGTGCGGGTCCACTGTGGGTTTCCCTCTGTGGCGGGGCCTGGCGGGAGCACGAGGCGGAGGGAGAGGTAGAGACCCAGCCACTGGGCTAGCTCGGCCGCAGGGACGGGGGGCGGCCGAGGCAGGTACCCTACTACCCGCACCACCCCCCACCCCCAGCCTTTCTCCCCGGATGCGTCCTCAATGCAGCGGGATGGCTGTGCTGAGCTGTGAGCTTGTCTGGCAGCTTCTACTGAACAGCTAATAGTATAACAACCAGTCTTTGATAAATCTGAACTAATTACCCCTCTTAATTAAAGTCTTTAGCAGTTGTTTCACTGTTTTGGCAAGAAAACAGGGGACTTGCAGTTAGAAAACACGAGAGCCCAAGCTCACAGCAGAGCTGCTGATTAACACTTGAAGCATTTCAAGGACCTGGCACCCGCCACAATTTGGTTTTCATCCATGTTTCCTCCTTGAATGGAAGCATATTCATCTATAAACACGTATGCACGCCTCCAAACACAGAGGCTCTCTTTGCCAGCTGTGTACAAGTCAGTACGTCCCTTCAGGGATGCAAACGAGAACCGTCTACACGGTAGGACTGCAACGCCTGCCGGGATCCCCAGGATGGGGGGCCCCATCTCAGGAGCACTACAGGCACCTCAGACGGCCCAGGACAAAGACTTGGGTCTGTTACAAAACTCCACATCTTCTATCTCTGAACTTTACAAAATTTCATTACTTTGCCAAAGTCATTGCTGTTTGAAGAAACTCATATTTGCTCTCGGTGAAGTTTTCAGATCAACCATTAGGTGATACCAATGCAGAACTGAACTTTTAAAAAGGAAGAAGGTGACAAGGTTGGAGTCAGTGACCTCTATTTGAACAGAGCCCTGAAGCTGTTGATTAAATAAGCACATTCCAAATATTTATTTCCAACAGTCAATGAATCAATATTCACGTGCAAGAATCAAAACCAAAATTGGAATTCATCCATAATGAACCACACTTATCTGATGTGTGTGTGTGTGTGCTCAGTGTGGAATGTGCCTTTATAGGTACACTCATCTGCGCGTGTATATATAACATACACACAGTGTTCTGTTACTTCAGGGGAAGCTGAAATGATTATACACAATGGGCAGGCATCTTGAGACCACAGAATCAACACAATGGAAGTATATACAATAAGAAAATGAAAATGGTGCAGCATTCCCGGGTAGGATAATACAGATTTCAATAAATACAGCAAAAAAAAATTTGTTTAAAACAAAACAAAACAAACACCATCTCTCCACCCGAGATGAAAAGTCCAAATTAAAAAGTCAGAAAAACAAAACCCCCAATTTTCATAAGTGTAAGTGCCTATATATTAGAATATAATACACAAAAACATTTAGCAGGTGCATGCAAGAGGCAAAAGGCTGGGGAATTCAGAGACTTCCTCTGGTCGGCGCCAACGTGTGGGACCCAACATGCGGGGCTCAAGAGGCCCTGGGTTCTGCAGACCAGCTTGGATCCGGAGGTCTAGCTCTGCTCTGCCGAAGCCTCAGCAGTGGGGACCCCGGATAGGTCTGGGAAGGGACTTTGGCCTTGATCACTGGTGGCTCGGATGAAGCCCGGGCTGCAGGGGTCCAGGAGGCGGCAGCTGAGATGGCAGAGGCTGCAGCGTCGCGGGGGGCGTAGGCTGCTGGAGAGCCGGCTGCTGGTCTGCGCCCTGCTCCCAGGCAGCCGGGCGGGCTCCCCCTACACTGCTGTCGTGCAGCTTGCGGACGTGCTTCTTGAGGTCAAAGTTCCTGCAAAACCCTTTGCCGCAGGTGGGGCAGGTGAAGGGCTTCTTGTCGTTGTGGGTGTGCATGTGGAAGGTGAGGTTGTACACCTGGTGGAAAGCCTTGTTGCAGATACTGCACTTGAACTGCTTCTCCCCGCTGTGGGTCAGCTTGTGGTTTTTGTAATTCCCTGAAAAAGACAAGTGACAGGGATGCGGGTCTGAAGAGAGAGTTCCAGAAGGAAGGAGTGGACGGTGGAAGGACACAGAGGGAAAAGGAACGGCCGCCACAGCTCCGACAGTCCGCCGGGGCAGGGCTGCAGCTCCCTGCCTGCACTTCTCTCCCCCAGTTTATTTACAGACATCAACAGTGAGGCCCTTCCCTCCACAGTGTAATATATATTCATTACCCAATTATCTAAAACGAGAACAAGTGGTTAAGAAAAATACCCCATCGGAACATGCACCCTGCCTTTCTCTAATAGGAACCAGACTTGCGGGTGGGAGGGTGGGTGGCGACACACGCGCCAGTAGACCAGCTGCACTTTAAAAATCGTTTTCTAAGATAAGCCAAAACGATTAGGGTTTTCGGTGAAACTACCGTGAAAGACATCTCCCTGGTTCAATACCTTTTTGATGAAATCCTTTGCCACAGAATTCACATATAAACGGTTTGTAGCCTGCATGTATTCGGGTATGCGTGTTTAAAGTGGAACTTCGGTTAAATGCTTTGCCACACTGGTTACATTTATGAGGTTTTTCCTAAGCGGAAGGGAGGAAAAGCAAAGAGGTTAAGGTACTTTTGCTCTTAAGTGGAGTCCTGCAAACTCAAAAACACAGGAATGCTCTCCTGCTTTTAAGCAGAACAAAGGCAAACAATACGTGGTATTTCCCCGTGTCCAGCTAGCACATTGTAAACAAACCTTATGCTAAAGAGTAAGAGTTTACCGGCCATTTTCTACAAACCCTTCCGAAGTGAACCAGGTGAAATCGAAGCAGAAGAACACACCTGGGTGTGAATGATCTTGTGCCTGCACAGAGTGCTGGCTTGCCGGAACCCCTTTCCACACACTTTGCAAACGAAGGGTCTGGCTCCTGTGTGCACCGGCATGTGACGGGTTAAGTTATAGTGCGCGTTAAAGACCTTAAAGTCAAATACAAGCAGAACAGGTTAGCCCAACAGGTACTTGGAAAACAAATCAAATAATTACAAAATAAAATTTAAAGGGAAGAAAGGGAGGAAGGGAGACCTTTCTTTATAGTACTTGCCTTTCCACACACTTCGCAAGTGAAAACTTTGGGTTTGGTATTAGGAGAGCCTCGGCTGAAGTCAGAGGTTTTGAAGGCGATTTTTTCCGACAGGAGCTGGGCGCTTTCTTTCATGTACTGCTGCAACCTAGTCGGGGACAAGTCTTTGAAAGCTACTCCGGAGGGATACTTCTCCACCGCCGGAACCACCAGTTTATTCCTTTCCGCTAAATACGTTTTTGGCTGCGGGTGCAAAGGGGAACTGAGGAAATAGGAGGCCACCGGGTGGATGTTAACGCCCGCCGCCGAGTGGCACGGCCCGTCACCTCGATTCAGGTAGCACAGGGCTCCCATGGCGTGGAAGGAAGAATGGTTGACCACGCGCGGCCTTACCAGCTTGTACTGCTGCAGGGGCAGCGCGTCGCGGGCCAGGTCGCCCTTGAGACTCAGTGCGCAGTTCAGCAGGTCGCTGCAGCTAAACGCGGGCGCTGCGGGTGCCGCTGCAGAGGCCGTGGGAGCCTCCAGACTCGCCTTCCGTGGCTCGGAGCCCGTCATTCCAGTTTTGGGGCTCGTGTCGTACGCCACAGGCACGAAGGGGATCATGCAGGGGATCGACGAGTTAAGATGCAGAGAGTGCTTGGAGTCCCCCTTGGGCGCGACTCCCTGAAGGAAGTGGGGGACTGGCAGGGCCTTGGGCTCGGGGGTGCGCGCCATGATTCGCTCGATGGAAAAAGCCAAGGGTTTGGAGGCGCTCATCATGTTGCCCCGGGCTGGAGCAGTCGCTAACATTTTGGCCGTCGCGTTGTGGCAGCTACTGTCCATGTCTGAGTCGCCAGCTTCCGTCAGCCGGGGCCGGGCTGCGCTGTCGTTGCCTTGTTCCCTGCTTGTCACAGACCTGCGGAGAGGGGGACGGGCACCATCACCACCAGCAGCCTCCTCCTCCTCCTCCCCAGCATCACCAGCCGAACCTGCGTGCCCAGCCCAATGGACTCCTGCCAGCCCATCTCTGAGTTCTTGGCGCACCAATGACTCGGGGACAATCACTACTTATTTCTATCAATAGAAAGTGTTGTGTCAATAACGCAGCCAAGATCTCGCCAATCGTTAACTTCCAAGAGGAGAAGGTAAACTAGATAATTGCTCAATTCGCTTCCAACAGTCAACAGGAAAACTTTTTTTTTTCTCTGCAGTCGGTGACTACTTTTCATTGGTGAGTGAGGTTCTCCCGCCCAGAAGAGGCGGGGGCGCTCTGCGCCTCGCGGGGCACCCTCCCCTCCGCGCACAATTTGTGGGGCGCACACTTCGCTCCCTTACACCCCCACTCCACCTCCCACCCCCCACCCCGACCCCCACTCCCACCCTCATCCCCACCCCTTTGCTTTTCCTCTGGCTTTTTAATTCTCAATCTGTTTAACTAGGCTTTAAACGCCAAACAAATCCGAGATCAATTTTCTCGTTTAGCTCTAAGTGACATCATCTAAAATCATTGTGCAAGGGCTAAATAAGGAAACGGAGTCTAATTCAGGGGCAAACGCCAGGCTATATTTATCAAACTGCAGGCTTCAGAAAGCAGCGGCCAGGAAGACTCCGGCAGCGAAATCCCAGCTTTCCCCGCATGGTTCCGGGGTGCTGAAGCGGGTCCCGGGGCTGAGCCGCGCCGTATCCTCCGCAACTCTCTTTCCTCCTCTAGGGCCCGAGGCTGAGTGCTTCCGGCATCCCGCAGTCCCTGTGGCCCGAGTGGAGTCTGGACCATTTGGAAGACGCCAGCAGGTAACTGGCCTCCCTAAACGCCCCTGAGAATTAAAGGCCTTGGGAGGCTTGTTATGTGTTTGTGTTTTTGTAAAGGCGATACCGTGACACACGCTCCATCCACAAAGTTGAGGAGGAGACGCAAGGAGTACGCGGTGTCATACCAAAAGAAACCTCCATTAGGGCCGGAAGCTAGCCCCGCAACACGCAAACACACGCGCGCTCTCTTATGCGTTTCCATTGAGAGCCCGGAAAGACAGTATTTCCTTAAGTACTTGGGTTCACTAAAGCTCTCTCGGAGCATTTTAGATTCTGAATGTGGAGCGGAGAAGGGAAACAACGTATTGATTTCCTCCCCCAACCTCCCAATTGCTGCTGACCGCACGCCTCCTCAGCGCAGCGCAGGCGGCAGCTGGGCTGCGTGTGCACCGCCCAGCGGCGAGTTCTGCGACCTGCCTGCTCTTGCATTCTGGCCACAGCCACGCTTCCACGTCCCAGAGCTTGCGGAGACCTTGCTCCTGCAACGCAGCGCATCCAGGCGGGCTCTGAAGGTGGCAACCCTGCCAAAACTTACTGGGAGGAGCGGTACAGTGGTAGAATATAGGGAGCGTTTCTGGAAGACTCCAGTGACTGCGACTCCAGCTGCGCGGGTTCTCCCTGCCTAGGCGGGCGCGGCCCGCAGCGAGCCGGGAGCAACGGCGCGCACGCCACTCCTTATCCCTCCCCTTTGCAATCCGGCGTGTGTGCGGAGTTTAGCGGAGGTCAGGTGTGCCAGCGCTGGGCACGCACCGGCGGCTGCAAAGGGAGAACACAGCGGCCGCGAGCCCCCGCCGGCTGGCAGAGTAGGGCAAGACCGCAGAGACTCCAGCAAGGGCCTCGAGTCTGTCTACCTGGTGAGTTAACTCCCAAGTGGTGGGTGTAGAACAAGTGGTGTCGGGTGCCAGACACCCGGCCAAGCGGGTGTGGGCGCCTCTGGAAAGGCTCTGCAGTGGGAGGCTGGACGCAAGCCGACTAGAACCCTTAGGATTCTTGAGCCCCTGAGCAATTACACCAAAAAATAAAAATAGAAAAGCGAAGTCTGAGGAAATTGACCTCAAAATAATCCCTCTTCCCTACCTCACTGCCCAGCACTTGCCAGGGAACACTCACTCTGGCTTTTCGTGAGGGCAGTCCGGAGAGCCGAGAGGGGTGGACACGAGGAGAGCATGGGCTGGAACTGCGCCTGACGCTCCAGACCGAAGCAGAGCAGCTGGGTGGGTGGTGGGGAACCCAACTGCCAAGGAAAAGGCGGGGGTGGGGAGGTTTGAGTCCTATTGCAGCCAAAGGTGAAGGCAGCCAAAGGGCCAGGTGGGAGATGCGACCGGCCTTACAACTAGGCCTAGAAGTGTCTCGTGTCAGATCTCGGGATGGCTTCGGGCTGTTTGGACAGAAGCGGCGGTAGAGAAGTGCAGAAAGAGACGAGCGCAGAGCACGAGGACTGAGTCCGGAAAGAGGCGCCGCGCCTCGGGTGCAGCTTCGGAGCGGTTCCAGGCTCGGCCGCAGTCACCCACCGTGAGCCCAGGCTGGAAGCGTTCTTTCCGTTTGCTGTTGGGTACGAAGAACCCGTCTTCTTTTCTCCCCAGCTCAGACAAAGAGCCCCGGACGGCTTTGCTTGGGGAAGGGGGCGGGTCGTCCCACGACAGATGGGTCGCCGTTAAGACTTTAATTGCAGTCTTTTGGGAAGGATCAGGTTTCCTTTCCTACCTGCCGATTCCCAACATCGTAAAATTCCCCTCCTATTGCACCTCTGCGGCGTAGGCCCAGGTTTAAAGGAAAAAGCAAAGAAGCACGAAACAGCAGGTCCCAGGAAAACTTTGGAGCACCCAGCTGATTTGTACAACTGGCCGCTTCCGTCGCGTTACCTGCCTAGTTGACTGAATGCCACCAGTTTATTTCACGTTTGTCGCTTTTACTTCCCTCTCCCCTTCCCGCCCCCCTCCGCTGCTCCTTCTTAATGGCAAAGAGCCTGATTTGACCTCAGTAATTTCTCCTTTTCCAAAAAAGGAAAGTTATTGCCTAAGGGTTACAGTGTTTTGTATAGTTAATATTTCAGCAGTTTGTTTTTTTCACTAGTCTTTATTTGCCTTTTTGACGTGTTTGAAGGTATAGTGTGATTTGAGTAACAAATATTGCAAAGCAGCAATTATGCCCTCCCTTTAAAACACAGACCTGAGCTTCCTAATCCTAAAGACTGAAGAGGTGCTTTATAAATCCAGGTCTTGATATTCCAAGATCTGTGAATGAGTATTTTCCATTTGAAACCTAACCTAAAGCAGGTGTTAACTTAAAAAAAAATACCACCATTAAGTAAAGATTGTCTTAAACAAAAAGCAAAATGTACTTTAGGAGAGCCCTCTATCTTATCGTCAATCTCTCCAGTCCTTCAGGTGTTTTTTCTCCCAGACACACTTGAAAAATTACAACAACAACAACAAAACCCACCATAAAAGCAGAGCACATGTGGAAAATTTAGAAGCTTCTAAAAACGGTTCAACACTTAAAAATTGTTCATTAAAAGTGCAAGGGAACCTTGCTTGTTTTTTTTTTTCTTGTTTGTTTTCTTAATGGCAAAAAAGAAACTCGGTTATAGTTTCTTTGGGTTTTCTCGAAGGATCCTCTAATTCCCCCTTGTCTGGTCAGAGCTGGTGGTTAAGGGTCCCACCCCTGCCCAACTAGGGAAAGGCACTATTTATTTGCCCTCCGTGCCCACTTAAGTGCATGTGAAAGGCAAGTTTTAAGTACGTGCTTTTTGTCCTGCATGTGATGTTGCAAGGGAAGCAGGGAAGTCCTTGATAGGAAGAGACCAGATAACAAACTCCAAGTTTAGACCTTCTGAGAAAATTAAAAAAAAAAAAACTCTACTCCTCTAAATCAGTTTAAAGTCCTCTTTTCACTACAGCATCTACTTCTGATTTTAGTGCTTCCTAAACTATGCTCTTGATATTACTCAAGAACTTGAATAATTTCCACAGGCTTTTACTTTGTGTCCAGTAAATGCAATTTCTGACCTAGATTATTGCAATCTGATTTAATAGGCAATATAATAGAGCCATCCACTATCAAATAATCCATGATCTTTAATCTCTTCTTCTTAATAAGTCATGAGGTACCGCTGGATTTTTAAAATAAAAAAGGAATTGGGAAATATTGTAATTTATCCAAGTTTCTGCCAAGTTTCTGCATTGACTCATCCTTGATCATGTTTTTAGGATTTTCAGGCCTTTCCAACTTCCACAACTCCTGCCTCTTCATCACAAACAACAGCCTGTTTTCTCTTTGCTTCCTATTAGCTACTTCAAGCTACAGGAGGGAGAAGAGATTATTATTCTGAGGAATCCCCCCCTTCAGGCACTCAGAATCATCCACACTCTTTCCTATTTAACAAATAGCACCAAAAGCAATGTACCTTCTTCCTTCTAGAGGAGGCAAAAACATTCCTAAATTCTTCCATAGTTTTCTCAGTTGTTATCTCTGACTGGTCATCTGTTAGTTCTTGTGGTGTGTGAGGGAGGAAGGGTGATGGAATAGAATACAAATAGGAAGAGTGTGCAAGATTCAAGGAAAGAGTTTTGAGTATTAGTTAATGAATACACAGTGAGAACTAACTTTCCAGCACTAAAACACCTAGGTCAGAAGGTCAGATTTAAGGCTACGAATGTACTAGCATGCTTTTAGTTAGTTTGGTAGCAAAAAAAGAATTTTTGCTAATTTTGTATAGCATGTGAAGGGTAGTATCGCAGGTAGGTCAGGAGCATAGGAGGAACCCACTTAACTCATAGTCCTTTCTTTTAGGGAAGGAAAGGTGGGTTACAACAACTTTTATATTAAGTTTTCCTATAAACCTAGTGAAATTATTTTTCTCCCAACAACATTTACATGTTAAATCAGTATGTAAATGTAAATGAAGAGCCCCAAGGGTGAAAACTGTTCACGAGTGGCAATCCCTCCCAACACCGGTCACCTACCCTGGGTTTGCTTCTGCCACTCCGCTAATGCTGGGACTTTTCTCCCCACTCCCGCAGGCCTGTTTGGTGTGTCCCCTCCAGCCTGCCAGGCTCCGAGTCGGGGCCCGACTTGATGGAAAAGAAGTTCATAAACAAGCAACCCAATTTCTCCAGCTTATTCCAGGAGCTGCCTAGAAGTCAAGCAACACAAACCAACAAAGTTTTTCTCGCAATTGACGGTGTCACTGAAACCTAGGAAGTGAGCAATTTGAAGACAATCTCACCCCTCCCTCCCCGCCCCCACCTCCAGTTTGCTCTCTTGGCCTACACTGATAGCTGGTCAGTGCCACTGCTGATTAGCGTTCTGCAGCAGTCCCTGGATAATTTTAAAAACTCATTTGGTGGTCAAAATAAAAACTGTATTGAACACACAGCGCGACTCTTTCCTTGATTCTGCCCACGAGGTTTAGAGCAGTTTTAATGTTATTTTCAAACTTTCTCCCTTATTGCTTATGAGATAAAAGTCAGTAATAGAGATTCAAATAACATAGAGCAAAGAATGAGCTTTAAAAGAATGGAGAAGCAATAGAGGTCAAGTAAAATCCTTAAGCAGAAACGTCTGGGAGCCGTTTATAAATTCAGTTACCTCCGCGAAGGGCGGTTGGTCGCTCTCGCCGGGGAGTGCCGGGGCGCGGACGGCCGCCCTCGGCCGCCTGGGCCCGCACCCCACCGCGGCGGGGGTGGGCCTGGCCCGGGCCTCCGCGGGGAGCCGCGTTCCTGCAGAGGGAACAGGCGCTAAGGCGCCCCGCCGACTCTGGAGACGGTGGCCCGGCCAGAGCCATTTAGTGCAAGCCCGGAGTGAACCAGAAAAGCTGAGAGCTCTCCCGTCCGGGCTCTCCACTCAGTGACTTGCTCTCGGGTCCCAAACAATTCAAATGCCGTCGGCAAGGCCGAGGGAGACCCGACTCAGGGACTCTGCTTCTGGAGCCCCGGGTGGTGAACGCAGCCGCCCGGAGCTGGGCGCACTCCCGCAGCGCTCTCTTCGCGGGGCTTGTCCCGCACGGCGCTCGTGCCCGGCGAGGCCCCGGGTGCCGCGTCCGCCAGCGCAGTGAGGTCGCCGGCCCGGTGGGTCTGACCTCGGGCCTCCGACCGGCGCGGGCCCGCGGTCCGGCCCGCGCTCCCACCTCTCCCCCCGCCCGCCCGGGGCCGCACGCGCGCCAACCCCGCAGCGGCCGCACCTCGGCGCCCCCTCCCCGCGCCCCGCGAGGGCGGAGCAGGGGAAACTCCGAAGAGTTTCGGGAGGGGGTGCGGGATCGGATTTAAAGCCCCGGTAACAGATGGCCGAAAACTCCGGTTTGAAAAGTGAACAGAACATTCGCTAACAGACTTGCTTTGACGACTGGGGTACAACTGAAGGGTCAGTTAATCTAGATGGCAGGTGAGAGAAAACCGGCTCGACGCTGTGGCACGCCCAAGAAGAAACTGGAGCGTCTTTTTATTAGCTTTGCCTGTCATTTTGAGTGTCCCGGAAAACACTTCTTAAGCCAATTTAAAACGGGGTGGGGGGGGGCCGGAGCGGGCACCTCTGAGTATCCGTCCCCCAAACCTTTCTAGTCCGTTGTCAGGTTCTGCGTCTTTGTGCGCCCCTCCCCGTCCCCGGGAATTCTCCCAGGCCCTGGGTGTTTCCTGAGGGTCCCGGGGAAAGCGAGAGGATTTTCTAACGAGATTCTTCTGTTTAAGACAGTTTCCTTCCACCTTCCCCTCTTGGCCCGCCCTCCCATTTGTCCTTTCATTCCAGTCCCTGGTCCCCGCGTCCAGCCCTTCTTTCCCTCTCAAAGAGGAGGCGGGATGCCCGGCTGCAGAGCACTCTCACCCCGGGGCCTCCGCCAGCTGGTTCCAAGGGCCTGAAGGGGAGACGACGCTCAGCCACTGGCCGCCCCCGTTGGGGTGGAGGCGGGCGCCCCCCCGCCGGCCCCCTCCCCCTCGGGCCTTCTCAGACCACAGGCCACGGGCGCCGTACAGGTTCCAGGAGTCCAGCCTTAACACCACGCTGCGAACATGCCAAGCAGCAGCTTGATCCCGCATTAAGGAATCTTAGTAACTTTTACAATGTTAAATAATTGCTGTCTTGGGAAAGCCATTTTTCGTTTTTCTTCCCACCGCCTTTTCTTTATTTAAACTCAGTTAATTCTTTGAATTGCACGACAGCGGGACCCGCACTTATAGCCTTCCTTCAGCCTGGAAGAGGAAGAGGATCCTGGAAACACCTCGAAGCACTAAGTGCCCGCGTCGGTGTTGACGCCGGCGGCCGCGAAAAGCATCCCGAGGCCCCGTGGCCTCCAGGGGCCCAGCGGCTGACGTCAGCCACGCGGCCCGGGCCCGGGAGCGGCCCTGCGTCCCTCCTGGCCTGCAGGGCCGCGGCTGGAGGGAAGCTGGTCCTGGGTAAAAAGCCGCGGAAGAAACCGGCTGTAAATCATCCAAAGACTGAATGGGGTCTGTTCTGCTGCGTGGGGCGGGGGAGGGGAACGCTCTTCTACCTAACCCTGTGATTCACAGCTTCTCAGAAATTTACATAATACAAGGGCGTAGATGTAAACCTAAAGGACAAAAATAATAATTCAACAGAACATATTCCATTTTCGCACCACGGGCCTGGATATGTTCCCGGTGCTGGCACGTTAGCTGATTTCCAGAGCTTTTTACTCATAACGGAGAATAACCGAAGTTTCACCCCGCTATCGAAAGGAGGGACAGAGAGGGAGAAAAAAAGGGAAAAGACAGAAATTGGCTTTAATCTCGCTGATTTCGATTTCTTACTAATGGCAAGGGACTTTTAAAAATTAAGAGGATAAGCTGTGTTCAAAAGGAAAGTGATAATAATTGGGGTCCCTCACTTTCCAAAGGATCTGTTCCCCGTATGTTGGGCTGACATCCACGTTTTATTTGAAAAGCAGAGCCAGTACCCTTTGACATTTACGGGACATTGCAATTTTCTATTTCCCCCAATAAGTGAAGGCCACGCCTACTGAAAGACAGACTTCTCTTATCAACTGACCGACTCGAATATTCGACAGAGAAGTGAAACGGGGCAGCTACAAAATACACGTGACTACAGTCGCTGCCTTTATGATAAGATCCCGCGTCCCCCCTCCCCCACTGGACTCAGGTGCCACTGGTAAATTCAAATCCTGGAAAACTCTGGAGCCCCACTTGCAGTGTTTTCTTAGGGATTCCCTGTAGAACGCAGGGCAAGAGGAAATCCAAGGACAAGGTTTGTGGGCTCCTAGTGTCTCCTTATTTCAGCCGTGAGGTCCCACCGCTGTGCAGGAACCCCATGGCCTTGGCCTGTGCCTCTGCCAAGTCCAGCCCCAGCGTTGGGGGGGGGGGCAATGGAGCCCTCCCCTCTGGTTTAGGTGCAGGGTAGTGGTCACTGGCGATCGGAAAACAAAGGCTTTTCTTCTCCTCCCTATGCCTTCCGTATATTAATATTATTCAGGCTTCCCTTTTCTCTGCAAAACCCACGTGCAAAATTGGCTACATTCTCTAACATTTAATACAATCCATTGGTAGTTTGCAGTTGACATTTTACATTATTTTTAAGAGGTCTTAAGTAAATCTGTAGAGACAGGAACTTGAGAAAACATCCATTTTTTTGAAGTATGTAGTGAATTCAGCCCCCACTTGACCCCCAACTGCTACCCATAAAGGGTAAAATATAATGCTCTTTCCTCCTCCCAGTCCCTGACCATCCTTTTAATAAAAGGTGGAAGATTTATACTCTCTGAAGAGAAACCAGAGTATCCTTAACCATCCTTTTAAAGCTGGATTCTTCAACTATCTGTTCAAATTAAGAACAAACATATTTCCTTTCTAAGAAAGTTCTTCCTAAATACGCCCAGCACCAGCTTGTCCCAAACATGTTGACGGCTGGGATAACTGGAACCAATGTGCCACGTCGGCCCCTGGCCAGTGTGCTTCGGCGTGGGGAAGGCCACTCAGCTAGCGGGCTCCCTGCTAACCACGAAGGATGCTGGCCGTTCCCCTTTGCCTTGAACAGTTCGTCTGTAAAATGGGGCGAAGTCAAAGCCCACCTCACTCTTGGGAGACTTTGAGATTGAAAAGAGGTTTAAAAATAAGACTACATATGAAAAGCTATCTATCACCTTGTTCAAAAATTAAGCTATAAACTTTTCCAAAATATTTTTCAGACAACTGTACTTAAAAACACTTTGCAGTGATTTGACTTCTGGTAATCTGCAAGGAAATAAACATGAAAACACACATACAAAAGCACAGTTGCTACGTTATTTTCCTTACGCCCTCCAGGACTTTCCTTAACTTGGGGGTCTTCTCTCCCACACACAGTCCCGAGTTCCCCAGGGGACACTTTCTTCTGCAGATTCATGAATAAACCTTTCATGAAAGCCTTTCAAAAATCCCAGTTTGATTAAAGCAGATTACAGCTCTTTAGAAGCAGTTATGCATTTAAAAAATTAACCAATTTTCTGATACACTATCCTAGTAATATGATATTAAAAAACCGGGCAGTTTGAGTGAATGACAAGGAATGAGCTTTTTCAATGCAGGAACTTTGTAGTGTGTTTTAAAAAGTTATTGCCCAGCTTTGGTGTGTGTGAGGGGAGGCGGCGGTGGTTAGGACCTAGCAAAAGCCCTCCCTTGCCACAATCTGCTACCGCCCTGGCCTTTTTCATGTTTTGCTTTCCACTTTCTGAAATCCAGTTCTGTTGGGTTCTGATGTTTTACTACTGTAACCCTTTTTTCATGAACATTTTCTACCTCTCTACCAAAATTTCTTCCCAAAGCAACAATTAGTTTAGCTCCCTTGGCATTTGAAGGAAACGCCCTAAACAACGAACCTCAGCATTTTAAATGTTTCTTTTCTGCCAACCACGCCCCAGAGAGGCGTTACTTGTTGGGTGTCAGGGAACAGGCAGTGTTCCAAGGCAAACCAGATGGATTTAAAGCGGAAGGGGAAGAAATTGAACACACCACTTTGGGCAAAGGTTCACACTGCATGGAGGAGCTCCATAAACAAGCCTGTGGCCGGGGCCGGGGAAAGAGAAACTAATCTCCCTGATGGTTCTTGAGTTTGAAATCAGCTCTTCACGTCCTCTCTGATTGGAGAACCTCTGATTCTAGGGAAGGACAATGTGGAAGGAGAATGCAGACAAGTCCAGAATATGTTTATCTGCCGATTTTTTCTCCCGGCCACAAACAAGCACACCCATACAACCACCGGAGATGTGGCGCTCCGCAGTAGGGGTCAGGGGCGAAACTGTGCTCCCTGGATCTGGAACTTAGAAGCTGCAGGCAGGCTACCTTAAAGGAATTCTGCAAATGGTATCATACCCCTTGGCAAGCGATCAGTTCCTGTCCCCCCAAGGTAACCACGTGCCTGGCCCCGGCACCACCAGGGAGCTTGTCTCGCTGGTCACAGACATGCTGGGGTGTGATCGAGGAGTGCACCCCCGGGCCTCGCTGGGCCTTCACGTTATTGGCGTCGCCCAGTTCAACACACGGGGCAGAACTCCATAGGGTGCTGGCTGTCTCCCTTATAGTTTTGGCTCAGTTGTCCCAGCTGAGGCCACCTTGGAGCGCTCTGGGGCGTCTGGGGCCTACTCTGCCGCTCTCTGGGTTCTGCTTAGCATTTTCCAAGGACTAACTGTATGTGCATCTCTGGTTGGAGATGCAGGACGCCATTCTAGGCCTCTCTAAATTTTGGAAAACGTTAAGGAACAATGATTTGCCCTTGAAAGACCCTTGAATTCAACCTACTGGGCACGGTCCCTGGTCTGGGATTCCTCCCTTGTGGTGTGGAACTTCCCGGCTCATAGTTTCAGGGTCCCGACCGACATCATCCTCCCGTGGGCCAGAGGACGCGTCTCCAGCGGCCTCCCCTCCCAACTTCGGCTCCAGGGGCTGCTCTACGCATTTGCCCGCAGTTCTGGAAACAGGAGTCGGCTTGCCCCACCCCGCCTCCTCCTCTCCTCCCACCACACCGGCCTGGCCGTGTATATAACCAGGGAACTGGACAATTCCAGCCAGTCCGCTGCCACGCCAGGGGCGGGGCTGAAGGTCCCGGGGCCGAGTGGGATCTAGAAGGAGGAACGACCAGTGAGACTAGTGGCGCATGTGCCAGAGGCAGGCCTCGCAGGATTTCCTCCGACTGCAGCCCTACGTCAAGAAACAACGAGTAATGGCCACAAGTTATTACCTGCCTCTGATCCTTGCAACCACCTTCCTTACTGAGAGCCGTCAAATGACTTCCGCCAAGTCACAGAGCTCACGCGCAGGGGACAGGTGGCGGTTAGGGTTTAAACCCAGGCTTTCCTGGGTCCCAGGGCCCTGCTCGGTATGGCGGTTTCTGGGCAGCGCCTTAAATCAGGGGTCTTCTTCATTCGGGAAACACTGCGAATCCTTCGCTCACTCCCTCTTCTCTCGGGAGCGCACACTTCCACTCCCTACTTCTCCCTTGGAACATCACAGAGTGCACACGCAGGAAGCCTCGGTGGCTGTCAGTCGTGACCTCCGGCACCGAGGCTCAGAGCTGCACCTGCCCTGCTTCCTTAAGTGTCTTTCTCCCGCGTCACCGACAGAGCAGAGCGGCAGAAGGCAGCTCTGAGCCCCAGGCTGCAGCCGGCGCTGGGAGAAAGCCTGACCCCGAGCTTCCCGCGGGCCTCGCACCCAGCCGCGGGCTTCGGGGAAGTCGCTGCCGCGGGGTCCCAGCCTCTCTTGGCCTCTGCGCGGGCGCCCAGGCCCCTGGGCACAACTCTGCCGCGAAGTTCTGGGGCCAACTGAACCTGGGGGTCTTCCCCTGTGTTTCCTGCCGGCCAGCGAGCAGGACTCGAAGGGGAAAGCAGACTCACTCCCCGCCCTCTGCCTGCACTGGACCCGGGCAGGGGGCGGAGGACGCCGGCGTGTGAAGCCAGGAGAACACGGCCCTCCCGAGCGCCCACAAACCAGGCCTCCGGATTCCGCACAACTGCGTGGAGGGCTGGCGGTGAGGCTGCGGTGGCCGCGAGGGGAGCGGCGCCCGGCGTGCGGGGCGGACGAGGCTGCTCTGCTGGCGAGTAGACGCCCGGACGCCAGCGACGCGCGAACGTCTCAGAAACACCGATCTATCACCTCCCTGAGGGCCGGGGCCGGGGCTATTCCATTTTCTGTCTTGGAAGTGAGAAATACGAGCTATCAAGAACTTGCTGTACTCGCCCCTTGGAGTCCATCTACCTAACGGGTGGCGGAGGGGCGCGGGACTCCGGCTTTGCGTTCCCGGGCGCAGGGCTACTGCCGGCGTCCGAGCGCCCAGCGCCCCGCCTGGGGTCCCCGCGGGTTTTCGCAAGTCGCGCGCCCCTCTCGGGAAGCGGAGCGCGGCAGCGGGAAAAGGGGCTCCCACCCCGCTCCCTGAGCGGCGATGGCCGTGTGACCTCTTCTCCACTCAAGCGCACCTTCCAGGGCCCAAGACCCTCTCCCTCCAGGTTGCCGCAGGGAAGGAGGGCGGTGCCAGGACTGGCTACGACCCCAGGAGGCGGGGTGGGAGTCCAGAGACACTTTGCACCGGCGTTTGTTGCAGAAGTAGCAGGAAGTCCATTCTCCAGAGCGAAGGACAATGAACAAGAACTAAAGGGAATTCAAGTGGAAAAAGCTGTGAATGCAAGAACGACCCACAGCTGGAGCCGAGAGGTTTACTTTAAGCTCTGTGTGGTTCTTTTCCTTTGCGGGAGAGGGCATTATCATGATTTTTCTCCAACAAGTGTCTGGAGAAATTTTCCTTCCAGACGTGTATTTTAACAAACCCATTGCGGCTGGACATTAAACTGTGTTAGTTATTTTCTCCAGCAGCACTAGCCAAACTGTGCAAAGAATGTACTTTTTCGCCTTTCCCCAAGGTCGTTTAGGAGGGTAGAGTTATTTCTTTGGAGTTAAAAAGGATTTTCATTAAACAAAACAAAACAAAACCCTTCATTACAAGACTTGTTAGGTTTCCAAGTAAATTCCTTTTAAAAATACTTTTTAAAAAGAGTAACACCACTTGGCTTCCTCTAATAGACTGATGCTTGGGCACTCACCCTAACAGTTAGTTACCAATACCAATGAACAATTGTTAAGTCATTACAAGCGATTTGCAGTTATTTTAAAAAGCATTTCTGGGCAAAAACCCAAAAGCACATTTTCAATCTTTTTCAGAGTTACTTTATATATTTCTCTTTACACACCTGTCTTTGGTGTAAAGGAAAGGCTTTGGTCCTCACACAGCAGTGAGCATCTCTGCTACCTGCCTTCGCTGTTAGCCTTTCTGTGGGAGCCAGTGGAGGATGGAATGGGAAGGGGCTTTTAGAAATCTGGGTACAGAGGGAAGGGCAGAGGACACCCAAATCTACAGAGAAGGTGTACGAGGCTGACCAGCAGAGAGGGCCGTTAGGCAGGTTAAATAGGTCATGCCAGCAGCAAGACCCTCCTGCAGGCCCCAAGTACTTTCCATGGAAATGCATGCTTTCCCCTTTATTTCTTAATTCTCTCAGCTAGATATACACATACAGTTAAGAGGGGGTCACCAGTCATTCATACTTTCGGACAAAATGGGTCAATCACACTGAGATGAGCTGTATCAAGGAAATAGACATTTTATTTAAAGGAAAAACAAGGGTAACTTCTAAGCATAGAGCAATTTGAGCTGTGCAGTGAGCAGCAAGCTGGGGGCGTGTAGGACAGCATGACGGGACACCTGAGGGCATGGAGAAAGGATGGGACTGAGCCTGAGGGTGGACAGGCAAGGAGAGCATTCCAAGACAAACTGCCTTTCAAAAATAGAGTCCTAGAGTTCGTCTCCAACCCAGGAAAGGGGAAGAAATCTCCTTTCATTCTGATTTGTATCGCAGGGCTTCTTACCCCTAAAATCCAGAAATTGAACCAAAACAATACCATAATTATGGATTAAATAGATTTTTGTAGGCTAGTCTGAATACCTAGTAACTATTTATGACATCAATGGGGGAATGAATTTAAAGACCTAAGAAACTGTTTCACTTCCAAAGTTTCAGAACTTAAGTTTACATAAATTCAGGGATAACTCCACTTATTTTGCATTAACTTCATATAAACATTACTTATGAATGAATGCAGCAACATGCCAACATATTTTAGGAAAAAATATGAAAATAAAACTTCATAGAGAAATTACAAAGCATAATAATATTTATCTTTCAAGACTATTGCAAGAAAATACTTTGAGGAAAGAAATAACTGTTAATGTGTCAATTGCTAGTTAACATTACTAGCATTCCTATTATTACTAATTATTAGTTATCATTAATTGCTAATGTTAACAAATAATACACAATATGTGAGTATGTAGTCAACATTACCTTTGTTATGGAAATATGCTGTCATAGTACCTAAGACTTTTAACAAATGTGTGTGCCTACTAGGTGCAAAACAGTGTTAATACCGTACTCATTTATTGTGAATGAGACAAAAAAAAAAAAGCAAGACACAAAACAGAGCCACATTGTTGGGATGTTTGTAATACTGCCAACATTTTTTTTGGCCGCATTTAATCTATATAAGTCTAATAAATACAGGAGTGGTTATGGATTTTTATTGCCTGCAAACTCTTACAAGTAGGAGAAGAAAGTACTGGTACGCTGATGGCAGCACACTCACTAACCCACACTTGGGGATTTGTTTCACACTCGAAAGAAGAAGTGTTTGGAATGGAACAAGACACAGGTGCACTGGATCGTGTAGTCTCTATTTGGCTTTGGCAGTCCTGTAGGACCAGGGATATACCTGCAGACCAATTCCAAGTACTAAGAATCAAGGTTAAAGTTTTCACATACAACACAATGACAAATTAACTACACACCGAACCTTGTACACATAACTTTAACAAGGGTACAGTAGAACTGGTAGAGTGACTTCTCACAATGTTGCATTATGAGAAACACATACTCCACACACAAGATACTACTTTGATGTGATTACAGAAAAAGTCAACTCTTAAAAAGAAATAGTTCATGTCCCAATCACAAACAGAGCCGAAGTTCATTTTAGGTCAGGCTGCACAAACAAAAAAGGCTGGTCTTCTTAAAACAAAAACAAACAAACCAACAAAAAACTGGCGTTTTCCCCTTTATTTCTCCTTCCAGGCTTACTTTTTAACGTGTGGACTGAAATACAAGCATTTTTCTTTGGACAATGTAATTACAAGGACAAGGTACAAAATAAACAATGTCAAGGTCTTCCTTCTACAGAGCTGCAGGTCATCAGGCCTCTTCTTCTTCATCACTGTCTTTCATGGTAATGCCCTGAAGTCCTCCTCCTTCTGACACAGAGGCTGTGGTCTCCTCTACTGTTAGCCGTCTGTGCACCGTGTCGTAGGTCTTACTGTTCAGTGTGCCTTCCAGCACACCCTGCAACCGGAAGTCCCTATAGGTTTTCTGGAGGGGAAGAGAGAGATTGCTTAGTAACTTATGGATTACATGTATGCAGGTATACATGGGTGTCAGTTGGCATTTCAAAAATGATCTTGGACAATCCACTAATGGCTTCAGATTATCGGTGACCTTATTGCTGTATTTCTGGGGAGAAAAAGAAATGAGGGACATTGGGTAGTGCTATTCAAACTAGAATCACTCTGAACAGATCAAAATGTAACCATCAGATGATAAATGAACTTTCTCCAAAACATTAGTAATTATACAGAATATACTATTTGGATAATGTGTAACAAAGATAAAAATGATATGTACTGATATATACTTTTAATGTGAAACATTCTTAGTTTTCCAAATGAGGAGCCCTTCCTTTAATACTTAAAAATACATTACATTTTATAACATGAATTAGCTTTTTGGGGAGGTATATAGAGGGAGATTAATATTATTATCAGTAAAAGAAATAGGTATTTTCAGCACTTGTGAATTATAAAATTTGTTTATATGTAGCACTGGGTAAAATTTTGTGTACACCTAAATGTCTGTATGAATTCTGCCCTTTCTTTTTGAAATTCCCCTGGAATGTGAATTGTCAAATTCTGGCATAGGGCTTTCATAGATGGGCTAATAAAACATGTATGTACATTTTCTGTGAAGTAGTACCTTATAATTTGGTATGTTATATGTCAAAAATAGAAGAAACAGCCCTGGCTGGTGTGGCTCAGTGGATGGCTTGAGCACCGGCCTATGAACCGAAAGGTCACCAGTTCATTCCAGGCCAGGGCACATGCCTGGGTTGCGGGCCAGGTCCCCAGTGGGGGAGTACAAGAGGCACCTGATCAATGCATCTCTCACACACTGATGTTTGTCTTTTTTTCCCCTCTCTCTTTCCTTCTCTCTAAAAGTAAATAAATAAAATCTCTAAAAAATAGAAGAAATACCATGTTATTGTTAGAACAGTGAATAAGGAACAAGTGAAGATTTCCATTTTTCAGAGGTACTTGTAAGGCTATTTTTGAAGCTAAATATCTTTAAATATATTTTTACTGTCCTATTTTAGCTTTAGAATGTTAAGCAGTCAAATTTCAGTGAACTGGCCCCAAAGTACCTGTACATATAAATGTGTACAGATTGCTAGTAACCGTCTTTATTCTTTGGCACTTAATACATGAAAACAGTCAAATAAGAAGGAATGTTGTACTTGATGGACCAACATTACAACTCCAATAATCTGGAAATTAATGTTAAATGATGCTTGATTTTGCTCAGCACAGTAGCAGGAAAATTCACAATATTTCAATGGTTGAGCTAAAAGAGCGTATTCATATGACATAGGAAGTGCTGATGGATGACATCTTATCCCCATATACACACCTGGCCTACAAACCAACTTCCGGGAAGGAGTAGAACCATTGCAAGGTAGTGGGAACATGGGTATTTATGTCCTATGGTATCACACCAAGTTTCAGAAGGGCTGTGTCAAAAGTAAATAAGGGGGATGAATAATGTTTTATTTGGATAATCGGGTTATAAATAGAATTCACATTTGAAAGTCCACCAATGTTCGAAAGCAAACTGAACTGTGAGGAACACTGCATAGTATCTGAAGTAAGTATCTCGGCACCAAGTAAAATTTAGATGCAGAAAGTGGTTTTCTTCTTAAATAATCAAAAGTACTTTCATTTAGATTCTGTTTTAAGACACATGCAGCCCACCACCCTCATATTCTCTTTCTGAGATAGTAGGTTTCTTATTATTAAGGTCATATGATATCAGAACTTATGGTAGTTTTTATTAGAACCCGTGAAGTGACTCTGACAGGGAAGTTTTGTCTAGAGAACCTGGTCACAGATACACACGGTGTGATAACCACAGAGATCTCTGCTCAAGCCTACAAATGTCTAATAGATTAACAATGTATGAAGATCACAAAATATTCATCTCCAGATGGCCTATCTGATATAAAGTATTATTGTCCCACTAATATACCTAGTTAGTGAGCCCTATATTTTACTGGAATGCCGTTCCTTCGACTTAGCTTAATTATCAATAATTGGCAAGGACAGATTTGTATTGTGGATATGCGGCCCTGAGGCTTTCTAATTTATATTTAATTAAGACTCCACTTTCTTATCTTATTAGCAAGCAATAAGCAGGTAGGAGCAGGTACCCTTGCATTCTCCTTTCTGTCTTTTTAGAGTTCATAAGATGTTACTGACCCCTGGATGCCCTCTGTGGCTGCCAATGAAGGTTGCCTGGCTCTTGTTTAAGGTAAGTGTCTGCCACAGGGTGTTGCTCGGTGTCTTCTTTTCTCCTAGTATAAAAGTCAGCTGATTTATATTAACTGATTTTAGGTGTCATATGGCTACTAGGGAGAACACAAACCCACCATTTTGATTATTTGAGGATTGTATTTTTCCCCTTCCCAGGAAATCATTCTGATGTTAAAACTCTGCTAATAGTTTCTTAGTCCTAAATATTTTGTAAAAATATTTTTTTAAAAAATTGTTGATTTTAGAGAGTGGAAAGGAGAGCAAGAGAGAGAGGTCAATTTGTTGTTCCACTTACTGACGCACCCATTGGTTGATTCTTGTATGTGCCCTGACTGGGGATCAAACCAGCAACCTTGGCGTACTGGGATGATGCTCTAACCAACTGAGCTACCTGGCCAGGGCTATTCTGTGAAAATCTTACTAGAATTTGTTCTTTCTATGTGAGAAACATGAATAAACCAATTAGTGTCTAAGTATCTCTGTGGGACGAAGTTGGCTATCAAATAAATCTCGAGGGAATGCTGTTCTCCATGGGCACAGTAGAATGACAGCGCTTATGACCAGTAAGGACTGAATGGTCAGGCACAGCAGCGTGGCTCCTGGGCAGAATGCACTACTCTGCTGTGACGTGCAGGCCATGGCCAAGTGATTCAGGTGGAAGAAAGCCTAGTCGGGGAGGGGCCTTCACAATTCTACACATGTGCTATTTAACAGCTCCTTAAATTCTTTGGAAAATGATCATCGTAAACATAACCAAATAGGTTGGAAGAATGAGGAATCTATATATGAAACTGGTTAAAGCCTGTTTATACTCAAAGTGGAAAAAAACAATTAGAAAACTAAATTATTAATTCATCCTGATTTTATATCGTGAAAATAATTATTTTTAATTATTAAATAAAGCCCTATGACTTGATTAAATGTCAGCCCAAGAAAGCATTGGCTGAGCCTGCTTGTGAAAAACAAAATATGGAAAGTCAAACATATTCATGAAATTTAATTCCATATTTACTAGTCTTGACTATTGGTAGCCGTAATGAAGACTGTATTAAAATTAAGATAAATTGATTCGCTTAGAGTACAATGGAAATGTCACCACAAAAATCATGAAATTATTAATTGTTATTTTCTGCTAAAATATTCACTGATGCTTGATTTTTAACTGTAATGATATGTGAATATGAGAAAAGGAATAATTTTCAAAGAAATAATGGACTAATAAAAAATGAAGATTTTTATTCTAAAAATAAAGAGCTTAATCTACCAACTATTACTAGTATGTTGAATATCTAATTTCTGATATCCTGAACACAGTAGACGGCAGCTTAAAAATATGGCTGATCATAAGGGTGACCAGCTAATCAACAGTATAGATGGCAAACTTAACACAGACATATTTTTTAACGTAAACACAGATTAACCTGATTCTCTTTTATGAAAGACAAACTTCATTTGAAAGCTGTCCAAGTGACATTTATAGAAACAAGGAAGAAACAATAAAGAAATTAAGAGGAATGTGAACACATCTTTTTTTTTTTTTTTCAATTTATTTTTCCCAGTGGGGGGGTAGGACTGAGGGTGGGAGGTGGGGGTGGGTAGGGCGGGGGAGAGTGGTGGCAGGAAAATGGAAACAACTGTGCTTGAACACATCTTAAGAGTGTTTTCAGTTTCTTTGTAAAATAAATAGCCCTGGTAAGAACTGTTCTGGATCAAAGGCATTTTGTGCAGTGAAATGTAATGTGTTTGACAGCATTTAAAATTGGTGGTGGCTAACATTTTATTGGTTATTCGTGACTAATCATGACTGCTATTCCTGTGCCATTTAGATGTGGTTCTCCTTTCCAGATTTGTCACCTTCTTACTTTGGAACAGAACTTTCCTATTTGTGGGTCTTTCTAATCTGTGGTAACCTGTGTGTCTATGGCACAAAGAATTTGTATTCTAGTTAGACTGCAGAAACCAAGAGAATGACAGAAAATTTTTTAATGAGGCAAAAACTTCCTTAACGATATAACTGTTGTTCTTAAACTTTAACAGCTATCAGAATCACCTGGAGAACTTGTTAATATGCACATTGCTGGGCCCCACTCTCAGAGTTTCTGATTCAGTGGGTCTGAGCTTAGGCTCAGAGGTCGGCATGTCTACCAAGTTCCCAGGTGATGTTGATAATACTAGGTCAGAAATGAAACTCTGAGAATCAATGTGTATGTGTGTGTGTGCACACATAAACACATGCACATACACACAAGTATACGCATATACATAAATATATGTGCATACACACACATACACAAACAGGCATATATAACACGTGTGTGTGCGTGTACATGTATGTATGCACACAGTGTATATATGCACTAATTTGATAAGTGGTACTAGAATGGAAGTATGGATCATCTGTTTAAAGGAACAGTTGATTCTCAGTAGCTTAGAGTTTTGTTTTTAGTCATCAGGTAGGATTATATACACGAGGTAAGTTTTGTGTTTCCACTAGAATTTACAAAGCATGGAAAATCATGTTGAATTGATGTTATTTTAAAGCCTCTACTCACTAAATATGACATGCACGTTATTATCTTTTCTCTTCAATAGCCAAAGTCAAAATGGCCTTGCTGAACTGATATGACATGTTTGGTTTGGATGGTCCCAGCACGGAAACTGACTACCTCTTACGTATAGGAAGGGGCGTGCTTCCAAAAGAATTCAGGCAGTGACAATGTATTACTTTTGAATCAAGATATAATAAAATAATGGAGACTCTCCTTATCCTATTGGCAAATGCAGTTCAAAGGCTTCGAAATGATATATAATCCTAGTAAATATGGAGGAAATGTATTATGAGAAAATATTTCTATAATTAAAAATATTCAAGTAAATATGCCAGGGGCTTTATGTACATTATCTTAAAATGTGATTACTTGATAAAATATTTTTTATTTATTTGAGCAAGAAAGAGAAGTTCATATTTACTTAGTAATCTAACTGGAAATGGAAATAAACAGCAGCACATCATTGCTAAAAGTGATGTTTAAAAAGTACTTACATCCACTCAGTTATGTCAAATTCAATTTTTTATGGCAATATCTTGCCACTACTCTATAGCTTGCTGGGCAACTCACATCTAAACACATCGTGTTTACCTTCACAATCTTGATGAGCGTCTTCAGTTGGTAGATATGAAGCTGAAGGTCTAATCTGTCAGCCAACCATACACAGATGACTTTCATGGAATTGCTGTACCATTGCTGGAAAGAGGGATGGGGGCCAGAGGGAGGAGAAGGAAAAAGAAAAAAAAAACCCTCTGCAGTATTCATTTAACAGATTCAGTAATGAGGGGGTAATCAAACACTCTGAAATGACCACAGATCAGCACTTGAAGTCAATAATGCTATAATTTCCTGTTAGCAGAATTGCATGTTTTGCTAAAAAGTCTGCTAAGTTGACTAGCCTGTTCTTTCCATGAATTAACACTATAGTCTTTTAGCTGTAACGTATTCACAGGAAACAGTGTTTTTGCACTTGCTGCCTGGTGGCCTGCTTTGTACTTTGTGGGTAACAATGGGCACTAAATACCTGTTATGGGACTGAATAGGCTTCCAAACAGCAGGAAAAAAACAGGTAAATTATTTTCAAAGGAAAATTTGCCATCAGCCAGTATGTTACATAAAAATCCAAGAGTAGGTATGTTATGCCATAACACATACAGTCAATGGCTAGAAATAACATTTTTAAAGGAGCAATGGCAAAAATACCCACAGCCTCAACCACACATGTATCTACGATCAATTGTTAAGTATTTGTCAAGATCTTTTAAAACACCCTAAAATAAAAATTTGAGGTCTTAGGCACGAACACCATCAGGATGGATTTTTGTGTCTTAGAAGAATCGCAAAACAGATGTCAGTTGACCAAATTATGAAAGGAAAGGATCTGTTTCATTTTGCAAGTGTTTTGGGATGGTTCATTTTTCTCTGTTTATTACAACTCTCGAGGGGAAACTGAAATTCTTGTTTAATCCAATCTCTTCTTCATGTATAATGTCTGTGAGTATAGCAAAAGGAGGAATTTTGTTCTCATTTTCAAAAACAGACAATCTCCCATTAGTGGCGGTACTTTCAGAGAGTCAGTGACCACCATGTGCCAGAGCTCGGTGTAGGGACACTGTAAGAACCACCATCCTGCTCATTCAGATGACACGAGAAATACCCAAGTCCATTCGGCACTGAGGAAATGACAAGGGTTTTGAAAGAGAAGACATCGTCTGCCTCGTCTGTGTCCACACACATAGTGACACTACAGATGACATGTGTGTGCCTATGTTTTCAGGTATTTGAACATAAAAAATCATAAATATCTTTCTTCACATAATAAAACAGTAAATTCAACTTCTAAGGGAAATCTTAAGGGATACAAATAAGTCTGAAATTCATCTGGACTTGTACTAACATTGTTCTAATAAAATTTAGTACAAGAAATTGTATTTTTCGCATAAATTAAAAATGAGTTGGTTTTGTACGCAGAAGGCTTATTTCTATTAATTGGTTAGTACACTGAACATACATATATAAAATAAGCTAAGTAAAATGAAGTACTGATTTACTACATACTATGATAACACATGGATGAATGAACATGTCAAGTTTTAAAAAGATGAGATAAAGGACCCATGGACAAAGACAACATCAGGGGGTGGGTGGGTGTTGGGGGGAGGATTGAAAGTGGGAGATGAGAGTTGGATCAGACACGGGAGAGTAATGGGGGGGGAAATGGGGACAACTGTAATTGAACAACAATAAGAAATTTTTTTAAAAAGGTGAGCTAGATGATGATTTTAAAAAATATGTTATTTATGCACCCAATTGTGCATTTTCCTTATGATTACATTCATAATTTTTAGGACATGTAAAAGTATCAGAGATAAGTTTTATAAAATGAGATAAATTCCTTAATTCTAAAAAAAATGCTAATGAATTCAATACTTCAGCTGACATATTAAATTCTCAAATCTTTTATACATAATCACTTTATTTCTGATGTCATTTAAATTCTATACTTCTTTATTTTAAGTTACATATAGCCTCAACTTCTTGAGTTCTATTTTAATACCTGTAAACACTCACAGGTATCTGTGATACTGAATACGAGTACATTGAAATAAGATGCTCACTGCTATACTACTCTCCGCATAACTTGAAAGTTAAAGTGTAGTCATTATAATTTAAGAGTCGTATAGCTCTTAAATCATAGTCCTTCCGCAGGGGATAATGAACTTTCCTTTTTTGTTGGGGGGACAAGATATGATAAATGGTATGAAGTCTAGCATAACATACTAGGCAATCGGTCTGACTGTAAAGTTACTATAAAAATGATAAATTGTATGAGTTTGAAGGAAATGAAAATACTTTCTTAAAGTTACTCTATATTTTTATCTTTCAAAAATCCTTACATAGTTTAAAATTAATTTAACTTCATTTTTATTACATATGAATAATGCTTATGATTAAGTGGTAATCAAAAGGACATCTAATGTAACAAATACAGTCATTATTAATGTGATAATTTCTTTAATACAAAATGCCAAAACAATATGTTAGAGAAAATCGATCCAAAGGAACTCAAAAAAATTGAGAAAGAACTACTGCTTAAGCTACTTCACTATCATTTTACTTTCAAGGCAAATTATTCTATAAGGAAAATTCTATAAGAAAAATTATTGTATCTGATATGAAGGTATATTTTTTGGTTCTGAAGAACTTCAGCTAAATCAAGGAAATGAAGAGAAAGCAGTTGCTTAACTCAGAGTTTATGTTGCTACTAAGAATAAGGTAACAAAAATACCCCCCATTAGAACTGCTTCTTTTTTGTATAAAATGCAACACACACATACCCCCCACCCAAAAAACCACGCAAACAAACAAAACCACCTAGCAAATCTCTAGCACTTTCCTATTTCTGGAGCTGGAATTGATATATTTCTGTTTCTGGTGCTGAAGTATGTTTTTCATCTTGAGAAAAGAAGTGATAGGTAGCTTAGCTTCAGGCCCCTCATTCTGGTCCACCCCACCCCCAACCGAACCAAACCAACTTCCCAAAACAAAGGGGAAAAAATACATTTGAAAAGGATGAATGTGCAGTAAAGTCTGAATGTTAGAAAATGTCCTTTCATTTTGTAAAAGTTAATTTCATAAAAGAAATTCATTGACTATTCACTTTTCCCTTCAGGGGTTGACAAGGAAGGGGCGCTGTGACTTACACTGGGGTTAAAGGTGTAGCATTATTGCTTTATTCTTTGCTTTGAAATAAAGCAGTAAATGCATATTCTACATTTTTTTCCTACATCAATCCATGACAGCAGCCTACCACTTTAACAAAAAATAGGTTTTTTTTTTTCTTTTCGTGGTTCATTCAACTCCTGTAAGGGCATGTATTACTCACTTCATTTTCTTGAGATATCTCTTTTAAAGCAAAAATAAAAGAAAAGGAAAGGCTTGGGTTGACTCTGCGAGACCCCTGTATTTATTCACACTTATTGTGCATGACTGTAGACTGGTAAATCATATTAGCAGCGCGTCTCCCCATCAAGCTGCTACTTGCTTTCCAGCCCTGGGAAGGTTCAACAAATCAACAGGAGCACGGAAAACAGGACATCAGTCTAATCTAGTGTTTAAGGTGAAGTTTTCAAACCCAATCTAAGAAGATCTTTAGAGCAAGCAACAAGCTGAAGGGCTCAGAAGGTGGTATTGACAATGGAAGAGTGGTGAAATATTGAGAAGCGCAGCACTTGTGCATTTTTAATAACAAGAGGGTCAACAAGGACACAGCTCCCTCAGTGCCAGGAGTTGCCACTGACTATGGAAATTGCCACACCAGGGCTATAAACGCTTGCAGTTCATCAGCTTTCTTAAACACCCTGAACCCCCTCAGCGGACCTTTAGTCTTGAATTAACAAACCAAAGCAATGAAACAGGGTGCAGTCTGAATGGCTGGCATTGATCCCCAACTGTGTCAGCACTGCTACAGGCACTGAAAAACTCTCTCCATTGTCAATAGAAATTGACAAACCTCCTCTCCTAAATAGTGCAGCTGAGCCGGGCGGGATCCTTGCAGCTGTAAAGGGCTCTGCTCTTGGGGCCGGGGAGCACTAACAATGGAACAAGCATGAGCTCTTTGTCAGCCCCAGACTCTGCAATTTTCTAACAAGGATTAAAGTTGTTTCTCTGCAGCGCTGGTGAAAAGAGATTTAGCAACATACCGTGCTTTCTTCATGCAAGTTAAAGAGAAGTAGTTAAGGAATTCCATTATTCTGTCAACTAATGGAAATACAAAACAAATATATTAAATATGCACAAGTTCCTTTTTTGCTAATTTATAACATTTTGAGGATGATTCCATTAAATATAATGCGTATTGCCTGGAAACAAGCACTTCACATTTATTTCGGAAGTTTTATTTTTAAAAAGTCCAGCTGCTTGCCACCTGGAATGAGGTCTCAATACATACTAATGCACAATGCCTTTAGACCCTCTGTGGCTGATATTCCTAAATCTGAATCACAAGACCACATAGGGCTTATATTTTCCGGCTGCTTCAAGCAAATGATTTCTGTCAGAATGTGGCTTCTGACAATGATGGCAAGGTAAAAATAGTTGCTTTGCTAGAGAACAAATCTGTGACATATTTTCTGCTTAAATGTTTAGCTTTTTATTGATTATGATTGATACAACTAGATAATATTATTTTCACTCCTCTCCGGCTATGCTCGTCTCAATAGGTGAACAACAGGAAAAAAAAAAAAAGGAACACTTTTTAGTGCACTAAGATATAGAATGGCTAAGTTTCCTGGTATGTACATATATGTCTCATTTATTTCAAGAGAATCTATTTTACAAGAACTGAGCCACTGTGTTGAAATATAATCTAGAAAACTTCACCTTAGGAATATCTATCCTTTTAATGCTAAGTTGAATTAAAAAACATCATATTTTTGAAATATTGAAGGTTTTGATGAGTTTGATAAATATAAATCATCCCTGGGATCTTTCGGTAGCTTTAGAGAGCAACGATGCACTCAGAAACGTTAATGCCTGACACTTTCACCAGTATTTAAAAAGTAAATAGAAGTGCTTCATTATACACAGAGTGTTCCTTTTGTCAACAGTTCATCGACGCAATATAACTAAATTTTTGGCCACTCACTCCCCATTTCTAAGCATTAAAATGCAAATATTATATTAATGGTAAATTCAATACAATAATGCCAATATTTGCTCCCTCTGTTCAAGGCATCCCACTAAAATGATCATATTTACTTTCACAAAGCAGACCTCAAAACACAGCAATTTTGAAGTTTTAACTGTGAATTTTTTATTGGCTTGGAATGGGAATAAAGGCTGTATTTAAGGAAAACTTACATCAGTTTATTATGGTTAAAAATGCAGGAAGTGCTCAACCCAGCCTACACTTAGCAACATTCCCAGCGAGAACATTCCCGGGGAGAGCTGGTCATGGAGGGAGGACAGAGACGGGCGCCTCCCACGCAGCTGAGGGCAGGCTGTGAACCCGGCAGAGAGAATCCGCACGGGAGCTGGGAGGCCAGGAGTGCGGCTTCCTGTCTTGCTACCCTCTGCCTGACTGAGCCTGCCACTGGCTTTCTCTATGCCTCAGTTTTCTCATCTGTAATACGAAGGGTAGATTTTTATGAATCTAGCTTTAAAATAATAAGCTTTGGGTAATTCCAGAAATGCTACGAGGTTATATTTGACTGTCAGAGTAAAGGGCATGATTAAAAACAATGGAGATGGTGATTCTTGTAAAAATGAACTAAAGGAAAAAGCCAAAGTGCCATGCTTTTTCTTTTCATATGCAGCTTAAATATAGCTTTATTCCTCCAAAAAATGCAAGCCTAGAGTTCCAGAACTTTCTATCACCTGTTATTTTGTTTTTCAAGTCACTCATTTTGGCCTTTTAATGAAATACTGACATACAAAAATTAAACGAAGTATAATGAGGAATGAGTAGGATTTATGAAGAACTGTAAGATAAGTTATTCTTATTACTATTATCTTTATGAATTGATTATAAAGGCATCTGATATATTTTTCTTAATTTTCCATGGGAAGTTCCAATACATCAGTTAAAATTTCATTTAATTTGTACAACAACCTTGATGGATGGCTATTATCATCCTCATTTTGCACATGGAAACTGAACTTACAGGTAGAAAAGTGAGTTTAGATTAAGCAATTTATCCATTTTTATGTAACAAGGATAAGTGGCAGGATTAAGATTTTTATCTTTTATCTAAAGTCCAGAGTCTGTGCTCATGACTGCTCGGTTATTCCATTTCTTTCTGGCAAAAAGTCTACTCTGTCAATAAAATATCTGATTCTTTTAAGGGTAGTTTGATGCTTCTAGCAGACAACTAAGAAAATGACTCTATCGTTCCTGGTGGGTCCTGCTAGTCATTCTAACACTTGATTGTGAAGTAATATAGAAGATACTTATTGTTTCAAAGAAGTCCACTACATTTTCTTGCCAGCTAATGCAATCCATATTTCCAAAGACATTTGTAAGCCCAATAATGTAATGTGTAATGTAAATAAACTTTCAAGAACCATACTCCCTGTTAGGACAACCAACCAAACGGCTCTCGTGCTAGGCATCTGCCACATGCCCCTGAAGACGTTTTAAAGTGCTATACACCCAAATGCCTAGGAATACCGGAACGGATTTTCTCCCCCCTGTAACAAAACAAGGCAATGTAGACAAAGGTCCTTGGTTCATTCACGTGGCGAACTCGATCTATATTTGTAGCTTTCTTCTTCTTCTTTTTTTTTTAAACACAGAACAGAGAAGTATTTGATTCATTTGGTTTTCCTTCCTTGTCAATTAACCTCACATTCAGGGTGATTTGCATCTTTAAAAATTCTACCAGGAAGCCTGTAAAGGAGCACTCACGAACACCGTGATGTCTGTGAAGAAACGGGGGGATGTAAAAAGAGCTGCCACAGGAGGTTTGCATACAGTAGCTACCTAATAAATACTTGTCAAATGCTGAAAAACTTTCCTACTTTTTCCCCCCACACTTTCCCATTTTAAGAATGTCTCAATGTAATAATCAAGATATTTCCAGATGAATTAGATCCTTTTCTGTTATGAAACAGAGGAAGTTACAGAACAGGGTAAGTTCCATAATTTGGGAATCACACAAGCTCTTTTCTACTCACCACTATGTCATGACTCCAAACTGCCTTCATTCTACAATGTCCTGACGGTGATGTCGTTACACTAGCCTACCTTTCTCCACGCTACCCGGAGGGCTAAAATCCATACTGTTCTTTTGTGTTCATTATCATCCAGCAGGGAAGTACTTCTGTACATTTATTCTGCGCTTCTTTTCCTGACGCTAAAAAGACTAGTGACCAAAAAGTGAAAATTTCAGATAATCAGTTGTTATCAAATGATGGGATGCACACTAGTTTGATGACTCTGCACTAAAATGAACTCAAGGGTCAGTTCAGTTATACTGGGTATGTACCAGTCTGGGCACACAGTCTATGAGTAGTTCATTTGGGCACTATGACCTTTGCATATGGCAGAGTGACTCATTTTGAATACAATTTTGGTCAGTATTGCATTTAATTCAATAACGTAGGCTCTCTGTGTAAAAGATAAACCTAGGTCTGAGAATTAACTATTAGCAGGTCTCTTCTGCTTCAGTCTTACAGAAAATGGGGAACAATCATTCCAAAATTAGTTTTTGAGAGTGCTGCAAGGACTGAGTAAAGAGCTACCTCTCTGTCTCTGACTTGGTGCACTCCCACGGGAACCATTTTCAGCAAACGGAATGACCTGCTGCTCTGCTAGATGCTGGGCTTCTCTAGATCTGTGGTTTCTCCACCTGTCCCGTTATGCCCACTTTTATGCCCAGGTACATCTCCCTGGCCAGATCCACATCGACCTTTAAGACTCAGTTCACCTTTATCTCTGCTATGAAGCCAACACGATCTCTCACTTGGTAGAATTAGATGTTCGAAATTTTCTGCTCCTAGAACTCCGTACTGCTGTCTCTAAACGTTGCACAGTGAGCTACACATCTGCTTCAATGGGCTGTGGGTATCTACAAGGAAGCAACAAGTCTTATTTTTGTTGATACCTTCAGCCCTTAGCAGAACGTCAGGCACACAGCATGCATTGCACATTTGTCGAAGGACTGAGTGCTTTTAAATATTTGGAAATATAAAGCACTACATATGTAACAGTGACCGGGAAGCTTTCCAATAGCAAAGGACAGAAGGACATCAGAGCCAGAATAACTGTTGACTTAAATCATGTTTCATTTACAGAAAAGTAATTTAATAGGTGTTAAAATTGTAGAAATCACTAAAAATAAGCAACTGAATTGGGCTAAAGAAATTTAACACAGGACTAAAACAGAGCTTTAAAGGTGACAAGTCTACTCCGTGACGGTCACTGAGCAGATCGGACTCATCTCATTTGTGCACCTCGCTCTGCTTCCTCCACAACCATGTCTGACAAACCTGATGTGACCGAGATTGAGAAATTCGTTAAATCGAAATTGAAGGAGACAGAAACGCAAGAGAAAAATCCACTGCCTTGCAAAGAAACCATTGAACAGGAGAAGCAGGCAGGTGAATCGTAATGAGGCCTGCATTGCCAATACGCACTGTACATTCCACAGACACTGGCTTCTTATTTTACGTCTTTTAGCTGTTTAACTTTGTAAGATGCAAAGAAGTTGGATCAGTTTAAATGACTGTGCTGCCCCTTTTCACATCAGAACTACTGACGATGAAGGCTGCACCGGCCCCTCCCATCCGTCTGGCTGGCTGGCGGGGAAGGAGAAGGACTTGCACGCTGGTGAAGGAAGTAGCTGGGTGGGGGAACTGTAAAATCTAGAGTAAAACCAAGCTGGTCCAAGGGGTCCTGCAGGCTGGAAAGTGCAGTTTAATCACAGTGCCATTTCTTTTTGTTAAAATGATTTTAATTGGAATGCACAATTTTTAAAATATGCAAATAAAAAGTTCTAAAAGCTGAAAAAATAAAGGTGACAGTCTCGTTTCATTTAGGTGGTGAATTAAATAAAGGAGAAAGTACTGCCACTAATAACCCCGTTGTCTGTGACCACATACGGATGTCACCATCTGTACCCTTTCCCACAGCGATATGATGACACTACGTGCTCAGATGGCGATGTGCTCAACTTTGGACTGACCTCCAGGAGGCTATTCCTGGAGGTTATCTGGGGCCCTGGGGCATGGCTGGAGTACGGCTGGCTATGTTCCCTGTGTATGTTTTTCTTTAACGGACGTTTCCTGGGTGCCTTCTACATGTGTTGGCTTATGAGCTTTTCTGTAAAAAGGGCAGAAAATGATCATTGCGGTGGCATTGTTGACTTCAGTCTGAGGGAACATTACGCCTCTCCTGGGAGCTGGTGTGTGCTTGGCTTTTGAGCAAAGAACCCCTGAAGGGTAGAGGGGGGAGGGTGTACCCGTATCTGACAGTCCTGGCACTTGACATTGCGCACACTGGAGCTAGGTACAACCTTTGTGTTGACCCTAGCTTTTGGCAAGTGTTCAACCATCCACGTGCAATAGAGAGAAATAAACTAACAAACACCTTTCATAGGTAATCACTATTACCTGTTTTGAAAGGGCACTGCATTTTAGTTCTCCACAGTACAGCCACTTGAAAAAAAAATCTGTTTACACCTACTTTCTCGATGAAATATTTTAATATAGAAATCAACTTCTTCCAAAGACCCATCTGGTCATAAGAATGTAAGCTCCCTTAGGGCAGGGATGCTGTCTATCTCACTTCACATCATATCCTCAGCCTCTAGCACAGTAAGTGGCCTGCGGAAGATGCCCAGTAAGTGCTGGTTGGATGAGTAAACGATTAACAGTAAGAGGAGTTTCAATTCTTCATTCTAATTAGAATCCTACTGAGTCATTGTGACAGTGATATCCAACATGTGGGACAAAACCAGTGCTTAACCTTTTAATCCCGACACCCACCCCCATTCCTGACACATAGTAATTGAATGGCAAATCAGATTTGTTTTCTAGACCTCATGCATTCAAAACATCGACTGAGTGAACATTCTACATTAATAATCATATCTACTGTAAATGTATAAAATGGGCAGTAGCTGAGGGGAAAGTCAACAAAAAGAGCTGTGGACAATACACGGAACCACATTTATGAGGCAGACCAACAGTACGGGGCACTTATGGATTTGAATGCATACATAGTGACATGGCTGGAAAGAATCTTGTTCAGCCATATTCGAATACTAGATCCTATTTCTGATTCTAAACCCTACACATGACAGAGATCACTTTGAGAAGTTTCAAAGAACAGCCACAAAGATGATTAAAGGGCTAGAAAGGGGGCCTATGAAAAGAAGTTAAACAAATAGGGATTATTTGTCCTGGAGTAGACACGTATGACCGGGGGCTACTGCCAGTCCTCACGTGTAGGGAAGAGTATTCCCCAGAGGATGCTGGCCACCTGCTTTTGGCTCTCTATGGAGAAGAAAAGGGGAAACGGGTTTAAAAATCAGCATGAAAAACTTAGGTGAGGCAGGGGTTAGAACTTTCTTTATTTCAAACAAAATATTTTGCCCAGATTAAGACAGCAACATTTAGATGGTCATTTAGTACTGAACTGAGATCAAGAAATTGAGGTCTCTGTCTCAAGTTTAGGTGTCTATAAATAGTTTGAAAATTATTCTTTTATAATTTCCTCTCACTACATTTGACAAACACTTTGAACGATGGCTTTACCACAGTAGCCACTTCCTTACACAGATTTTTTTTAGTTGACTTAGTCAATGGTGGCGATCTGGCCACCACTGTGGTGCCCACTTGTGAATGGTGATGCAGGGTGGGCTTGCAGGACAAAGGGGGGTGGCTGACAGGGGAATTTCAAAAAGCCCCAATAGAAAATGGCTTTAAAGCCATGTGTCCTTTGCTTATGAAGTTAGGTGTCAGGAGGAGGAGAGTAGTAGCTCTCAGTTCTTTGAAAACATCACACTGGTCAACTGATAGAGGTGCTGGCCCCAGGGGAGGCCGGGATATTTCCACTGAGTCTCTGTGGCCAGTTGTGGTGCAAACATGCAGAGTCACCACGGAAAAACCAGGCCCTGCATGGAGAGGCCGGAATTTCCAGACCATCTTAAATGTGGTAGCAGCAGGAAATCAATACTAAATAACTTTTGAAATGTTCAACTTGTTTCTTATAATCATTTCAACTATCTCTTATAACATCAGTAGAGAGACTATTCTAGTTTCTTCAGTGAGTATTAAGTCTCTGTTATTGGATGAGTGAATGGATGCGAATGCATACCTAACGCATTTGGTGTTCAGAAAAATATCTGGGGGAAAATAAGAGTTTTGCCACCTTCCATTCATCAGAGACAATTTTACGATTGCTATTGCTAAGAGGGTTTAGGTGATCAACAAATTTCTCCTTTTCAAAGAGAAAGCTCAGATCAGTTCGAATGTGAGCTGTTTTTCTAATCTTGAGCACCATTAAAGGTGAGTTAAGGCTTGGTGGAAATCTAAAGAGCATCAGTAAAGCTGAGCACTGCTCAGCTTTTGAATTGCTTTTCTTCTCCTCAGTTCTTTTAAATGGTTTTCTATGGCAGGAACATTTTTCTTAATTAGTCACAGCTAATTAGTGTTCTGGCATAGACAAGTAATCAGAAATGTCAGAGCTGCAAGGCTACATCTCCCTAATCCTTTGATAATAATTTAGCCTCCTGGGAGGGCCCCAAGCTGCGGTAAGTAGTGACTGACAATAAGGCAAAATTAGGTGGGCAGCAGACCATTAGGATAGAAAAATAAAAAGCACTACCCAATCCCGCTGAGCACCATCAGGCAACTAACTGCACTGCCAGATGAGGTGCCTGTTTAAGCCTGTGTTGTTAATTAGCTGATTCTACCAGACCTGCAGCATATGTCCAGGTGCCTCATGCAAAGATGTGTATTTCTGGGAATGTGCCAAATGACAATTGTGGTTCATGATCACATTTCAAGAACATAAGTAAGAAGTCCACATATTTCTTGAAGTGTCTTTTGAATTATCAAAGAAATAAGATCAACAAGCTACAATGCGTTTTCTTGTTGAGTTTCTTTTAGGCAATTAGGTACGCTTCTCTCAAGTTTCTCAGGTTCTAATTCACCCACCGTTGGATCAGATGAGGACCTCCGCCCGCTCTGAGTTGCGTCTGGGCTTGCCGAAGCTATTTTGGCACACACCATACATCAAAACAGATCCTTTTTAAAAATAAATTCTTACACTTACATATAATAAGTTAACGTGAAAATAAGGACTATTAACTAAAATGAACCAGACAGCTATAATTTGAGAGCAGAGATTTAAAAGCGAAATGAACTTTGAGAGGAAAAAATAGCTAAGGAGCAAGCTCTGTGTGACATTTACTGAGGCAGACAAGACAATATACCCAACAAGTGTGACTGAGACTATATCAAAAGAGGTCAAGCAACTGCAATTTGAGTCCAGATTCTATAGGTAAAACAAAGCAGGGATATATACAGTTAAAAGCAAAACAAAACAATGTGTTAAAGCAGCTCCACAGAGTGTTAAAACATCTGAGGTGTGAAATGCATGGAATGCCGTTCCTAGAACACAGATATCAAACAAAGTCAAACTTTTTATCTATCTGGAATATACAGTGAGGTGCCAGGGCGCACAACATAACATGTTTAGAAAGAAATGATCTCAAATAGCCTCAAGTACGTCTTTGAACTTATGTCATCCATCTTTCCATTGCTAGAAAAGAAAAATGATACCGACAACATGCAAGTGATATTAATGTGTAATTTTGAATATTGACAGGAAAATCATGATTGGACATAATGGGCCCACAGTTAATGTCTCACACCTGAATTCTTTTTATACAGAGACAAAACCCCAAAGAAAATACTCTGGAGTAGGAATATATACTAACTTATGCTGTCTATGTAAAACCTTCTGTACATTTGAGAGTGAAAGATCATTGAAAAGAGGAAAATGGCTATTTTTAAATCGACATTCAAATGTAAGGGATAGATCTATAATATCATAGAATTTACAAATGCAAGAAGGCAAAGAGGTCTTTAATCTTAATGGGATTCAGCCTGTCTTCCTAATAAAGAGGCTACTTACGTACACAAAGAAATCCATTCAAAGAATATTACTGAGAAAGTAGATGGTCAGTTCGAAATACATGCACTGAGGGAGCTGTAGAGAATAAGGGTTATTCCGCCATTGGTCTTACCCATGCTCTGCAGGCTTCAACTCTTCCTGGAAACTGAACATGACAATACACCGAATCTTTAAATAACTTAAGAATCAGAATCTTACTGAGAATGAATAAATTCTCGAATTAAAAATTGGGGCATTGGTGTGAAACACTACACTCAAAAATTCTGAGCACTCCCCCCCTTTCTTATTTGGATGTACAGAGATAAACAGGAACATAGAAGTGCAAAATTAGTTTTTTTGAGAAGCACATTTACCTGTAATACTTCCCCCACCCCAAACCCATGTATGTAGTTGGCTACTGAACTCACTTACTTGAGGTCAATTTTACTTGAAATGTTTAATTTAAATTTTCTTTACTGAAAATAATTCTTTTCAAGGAAAATCCTGAGAAATTAATCTGTATGAAACACTATTTGGATGAATGTAACTATTAACTATCATTTAAATAATTATTTTTAATTATGCAAGATATTGTAACAGTATTTTTTAAAAATACTGTTGAGATGAAACTCCTCAACAATTAAATACTTAATCAGTTTATAACACAAGAGAATGTTTAATCTGCATGATTTGCTAATTAAATACTGCACCCTGATGTGTCGGCAGCAACATGAGGGCTAAAACGAAATTGTTTCAAAGGGACTCAAGGTGGGAAACGACTAGTAAATGTACAAAGGTTTAGAGGGGCAGGTTTGGTGCACTTTAGTCAAACCCTCAGTTTTGTAATGTTCTTAGACATTAGGAAATGACCGCAGAGAATACTCTTGTGGCAACGACTGTAGATGTCAATTTTGTCTCGTAAAATAGTGTCACCACTTCCCAACGAGAGATCCAAAGCTCTCAAGGAACGTTACCAGCCTCTCTCCTGACACACGGGTGCCTGCGGCTGACACTGTGTCCTGCCACCGGAGAGTGTGGGAAGAACACTAGAGTAGGCATTAAGAAAGGGATTTCAGAATTAGAAAAGCTTTGTCATACTTTCTTATTGGGATTAGACAAGTTGTAAACGATTTTGATATGATAAAAATTTTAAAAAGACTATGGACAACAACATTTTACACGAGAAGAAAAAGGACACTGGGGTAAGAGAGATGGCCCACAAGCAGAAAAACCGTACGGTGAATCTGTGACCTCCTACTACAGGAAGCTTCCTTTAAGATTTCTCTTATCCAGATAAGATACATTTTTTTAAACTGAAAAAGAAACTTTAATCTGAATTTCTAAGTCCGATTCCACACTTAAGTCACTTATCTTCTCTGAATGGCAGATTCCTTAAACTGAAAATGGGGATGAAATGAGGATGGTGGCATCTAGCCAACAAGGTTAGAAATAACATAGGTAAAGCACCTAGCATGTGTACATGGAGGTACCATAGGAATGGTAGTGGTGATAGCTAAGGCTATTACTACATTTTTTTGATAATTTGAAAAGATTAGGGCTATACTGGGGTGCACAAAAAGTTCATTTAGTTTTTTCTGTATGGTGGCTCTAGTAGTGCTTAGTTGTCTTTAACTTTATTTGAAACAATTTTGTTAGATTGTATTGTGACAGCTGTAATAACAGCATGCATTAAAAAACTTATCAAAATTGGAGAATTTTTGTGCATTCATTTTAATATTGATGATAGAAGAAAATACACAACATTTTCAGTGTATTATGTTTTATTATTTCAAGAAAGGTAAAAGCGCAACTGAAACTCAAAAAAAGATTTGTGCAGTGTATGGAGAAGGTGCTGTGACTGACTGAATGTGTCAAAAGTGGTTTGCGAAGTTTCTTGGTATTATTGACATTTGGCCAAATAATTCTTTGTTGTGGGGCTGTCTTATGCATTGGAAGATATTTAGCGGCACCCCTGGCCTCTACCCACTGGAAACCAACAGCAGGAGATAGCTGACATACTCAAAATATCCAAATCAATAAAGTTATTGGTGAAAATGGAATATGTGTCTTTTATTTTATGGAAAAAACTAAATGGACTCTTTTGGCCAACCCAATACCTTAAATGAAGCTGGTTCCTTCTATTAACAGCATAGTTCTGCCATAACTTGTTTACACTTTTTTGAAGTTATTTTTGTTTCCAGTAAAAGTTTGTAAGTTTAACGACTTATGGAGTGAAGTAGGATGTCTTGACATTTGTCCCATTATTAACTTTTTTGATCTTCGAAGGATACTTGTAGTTGTAATATTTCAGGAGTTGGTGTGTGTGTGCATTTGCACATGGACGCAGAGACATGCTGCCCTCCGCATCGAAGTCAGGAGGCTGCACTGCCTTACCTACTCAGAAAGTACTTTAATTAGAATAGCAAAAGTTTGTCATGGTGCCTGAATAAAATTGTCCTCTTCAATATTTTATCTGCAATAAACTAAGGATGCTAACAGTCTTTATAGGGTCATTATTTTCCACTGTTTCTTGACACCTAACAATATTATTTTAAGCTCCAGCCAAGCAGATTTCCAATAATTATATAATGTCTCTCAGTAATGATCTGTTGCTTAAGATACACATTGTACATTACCTTTCAACACATACTTGATAACCTCTCATTTATTAACTGTAATTGAGGCAAATTCAGTCTTGGCTAATTAGGGACTCTTAGCACCCCCTCATACATGTTATTCTTGATGACATGTCAATAGAATTAGTCTACTTTTTATTTTTAATTACAGTAATACAAACGTAAAACTTAAAAATATTAGAATGCTTAAGGCCATTGTAACCATTTTACAAATAACAAGGCCAGTGTTCTATTGGGGATCTGCAAAATGACAAAACCTCCATGAATAAGCAGAATAGTTTCTTGTCAAGGGTTCCTTTTAGAAGTGAATCCACAGACATGTCAGGCGTTTGGGCATCGAAAGGAAAAGGTATATAACCAGGACAATTAAACTAGCACCTCATTTTACTGTTGGCCTCCCTGCACCCACTTGCTAGCGTCATTTGTTATAGTTACCACACAAAGGTCTTCAAAAGAAGTTTGGTGAATAAAGCGGAATTGGAGTGGGGAATATCTTTACAGAGAACACATACTGCCTCTGTTATGAATGATAGCAAGCTTTGCAATAGATAGGCCACCAGCACAGAAATCGGAGACGTTAAGAAAGCACTCCCACGCGTCTGTGTACAATGACCCATTTCCAGGATGGCTCTACCTTCCTTCACCGCAGAATATGTGCTTTTGCTATGCAAAAAAGAAACATAATGGGGATAACATCAACTCAACGTTCCTTCTCTGTGCAACACTTTTGAAAATTACCACATAAGCAAAAAAAGAAAGAGAAATTAGAAGTGAAACATATGTTTGTAAATTCAAAGCAATACCAAATGGAAGCAGAAGTTGCTAATATGGTTTCAGTATTTTGTAAAAGAGCCAGCTGGATAGATGATAATTTTTCTACCCCCGCAGGGCATCAAAGCTTTTAGGAAATCATTCTTTCACACATATTAACACTTAGCTTATTAAAACAGATGATACTTTTATTGTAAAACAGCCTGGGTAGAGGCTAGAAATATGAAGTATGAGAGGTAAGACTCATTTCGACCACCCAGTCTGACAGACAGAGAGCCCCGCCATGACAGACCATGGCGGGGATGATGACGTAGCAGCGCCTTCTGTGACTGTCAGAGCTGCAGAGTCACCGCGAAGCCCGTGAATCATTGTTATGAAAACATTCGCAGTAACTTGCATAATTAAATGAAACTGCCAGAAAAGCACTTCTAAAATGTGGAGATGTACATAAATAAATACAGTTCAAAGCAAATATTACATTTCAGAATCAGCCTTGTGGTGAATTATGCAGTTATGTCACAAGCAAAGTACCATTTCCTTTGAACTGACTGTTAATAACTACAAATGAATGACTAATTGTTACTGAAATGGGCTGCTCCCTTGGTCTCCTTTACAGATACTCAGGAAAGGAGCTGATGACCATGGCACCTAAAATCACAACCCCCCACTTCTAGGAGTTGCTATGCCTACACGAAGACTCTCATACTGAGAGAATGGCAGTAGTATATGTGAGCATACATCAGTACTGCAAATCAAGAGAAAAATGCTCAGTAACAGCAGAGTGGCAGATATTTGGCTTTCCCGCAGCTTATTTCTGTGTTTAACAGAAGAATGTTTTACTTACTTAGGAAACTTTTACAGTAGGGGCCACGTCCATTACAATCGGATTCTGTTTATGGCATGCTGCACAGGCAAGTGAGATGCTGCTGTACACAGTTGTAAACTGATTATCATCTTGCTTGTTAAAATTAACCTTAGAAGGTTTTTGAGACTCTCATCCTAACAGTGACAGTTTCCATGTACAAAAATAAGCCAATTAAGGCTTCTGTCAGCAGCCAAAGAAATAAAGCTATCAACTATAATAGCCGCATAGAAGAAAAAGGATCAACAAAGGAGAGTGCTTTGCAAACTCATCAGACTGTAGCTTTTTCCTTCACGGTGCCTAGAATGCCAGCATACCTTGCAGAGTAGCTACTTACATCAAACAACTTTTCTATATACATTTCTTCATTGACCTTTTCTCGAAGAATGTCCTGATTTTGCCGAACAAACATAATGTAGGTGTCTGCCAGATCCATCCCTGGTTTCTGTCATGAGGGAAAAGCATGGGGAGAAAATAATATCAGATCTTCATTGTGAACATATTTAATCAGAACTCTGGAAAATCATTCACTGTATCATTTCAAAAATTGCACTGGAAAAATATGCTCAAGCCCAAATCAACAATGAGGACCTTCAGTCAATTCCATAATTAAAGCAAATAAAAGTTTATCATTGATGTCAATAACCTGAGGTCATAGTTATTCATCATTATTAAAACGATTAGAAATATGTGGTTGTTATGAGATATCTTTTTTAAAAAAATGGCTATCTTGAAAGGTCAATATGCCAAACAGTACATGAATGAATTTTTCAAAAAATTTCCACATGCAATAATCATTTCCTAATTGCAAATACAATTTGCTTTCCATTGTGTCTAGCAGGTTTATCTATATATATTAAAAACAAATTATGTTAGGTTTCCTTGATTGCCTTCCTCAACCACTATGGTGCTCAAGGAATACAAAATAAATTTTTTACTAACCTGAATAAAACATTATCAGGAAGATAATGGGTAAAAAAAAAAACATGTAATGTATTACAAAATGAAACATAAAGCAAAATTTTATAATTTATCCATTGCCTCTATTCATTTACATTTATCAACACTATTCAAGGACTTGTTTTATTTTAGAAATGCAATGAGAGTATTTGTGAAGAGCCAAAGGTGTGGATTAGATAACTTTCCAATTGTCCAACGTTTGGTGTCTTCTAATGTTAGAGGAGATAGGACAGTCAATATAATTCCTCCTTGCATAAAAAACCTGGATGGCTCCTAAGTAGTTTTCCTTCTAGACTTTACTTTTTTCTTGAGTTTCATATAGCTGACTAGTTAATAAAAATGTTGATTTGTATGATGTACACTTGGGGTTGAGTCATAATCTATATTTACTTATTTATTCAATTAGAATATGGCATCAACAGCAACTAAATTACAGAATTGATGCCAACTAAGTTAGTCTTGCATCATTTCACATCCACAGAATACACTTATAACCTCTTCCAATGGACTTATTTTGCAAAAGTAAGTATTGCAAGGAAAGTAGGTGAAAGAGGATGTGGATGATTTAACTATTAAGTATGCTATAACAAGTGGTTAACTATTAAACATTAATAGTTAAATGATCCATTTCCTCTGGAAAAACAAGTGAAGGTATACATCTGAATGATGTTATGATGCTGGCAGTGCCTTCTCCTTAGATGAAGGAAAGTTCTTAACACATTTTGGGGGGGTATATATTATATTCAATGATAAAATTCCCCATCTCTTGACCAGCGTGCATTATAGGCAATGAACACATCTCATTAATGAAGGTTTGATTTTTGGTAACAAAGTTATTTCTCAGCAATGTACAACACAGCAAGTTTTACTGCTTTTGTATTAGCCTAAAGGGAAATATATACCAGGTAAATTCAAGGATCCTTTCAAACACAACCCTGATATAACAAAACTAGTTACCAGTTATAATTTGAAACTATTATATACATGTCTTCACTGGTCTTTCCTTTAAGAGCTTCTATTGACAAGGTAGGTAATATATTCCAAATGCAAGGGAGGCCACTAAATTCATTCCTTCTCTATTTTTCTGCATGATTCTCAAAAGCAGTGTTTGAAAGTTAACTCTACGGATAATCAAGAGAAACCTAGGTTGGTTTCTTCTATGGGTGTGGGGGTGTTTGTGCATCAGCTTTCCCAGTGCAGAGGCAGGGTGATCTGTACAAAGATTACTAACTACTGTGAGATACATGAGGACAACTAATCCTCAAGTGTTTCTGTCAAAACATCGAAAATGAGAAAATTCAGGAAACATCCCGCCACAGAATGAAAATGACACGAGAACAACTTTCTGTGCATAACAACAAGTTAGCTCCGAGTCTGAGTTGCGGTCACGTGCCTGGAACAAAATGCTGTGATGTATGTAAGACCACGGCAGTTGGCGACAGCCCCACTAAAATGGCCGTTAGGGAACAGACAAATGAAAGGCTTGCCTTCTCCACCATTTCTCCCCACCCAACCTCATTTTTACTTCTGCCTTTCAATGGAAGCGCATGCTTAGAACTTGAATCTGGTCAATCACCTGACCCATCAGACTCACTGGAAACTAAGTTACAGCCAGGAATACTGGAGATTGATGACTTTAAACACTTGACATAGACTCTAAGGTAGTTTTTGGCCTCCTTGATCACTTTCAAGATAGCACTAGGCTTCATGAAACATTGTCCAGGATGAGTTTATCTTCTACCATCTAAAGCTAAGAAACATTTTACAGTTTAAGCCAAAAAGAAAACTAAATGCTGTTCCCTTTGGCAGACTCAAGGGATGGAATACAAAAATCAGTAAGCTGAGAAAATTCTACAACTTTCTAAGGAAATAAGAATCTCTGGTTGAGGGTGTGAGGTAAAGCTCATTTAAAAGTTTATTTCAACAAATTAAGTGTTTCTTTTTTTCTTTTTGAAATTACATTTTCTCTCCTTCTGGCAAATTAAGATCCACTTGCCTGGGAAACCAAACTTAGAATTCTTATATTCCTCATTAGCATTATTTTTTCCTCTATCTTTGAGCTGTTTACCTATTCTAGAAACTTTGACATATGGGAATTTCACACCTAGTGAATATATTTTCATGTGGCTTATGGCACGAGACTATAATCATTAAAAGAATATACACAAGTAAGAGTAACTGCAACAGCTGGTGACATTACCAATTAGAATTGTAGTTCTTTAAAACACTTTATCCTTCCTTTGGTGTATGAAAGGTAATTATCTCTGATAAATTGCTGAAAAAGATGTAATTTTCCTTTTAAACAGTTTCTACTTACAGTACAAATGTGTTTGGATAGAAGACATTATTGCTGGTTCAGCGCTCCTTTCTGCATAGACTCTGTTTTATGGCAGTAAAATTTACATACTTTGGAAGCCACTGCATCTAATTCCGTAATTACATGTTAAGAAATGAAGTTGAGTTTAAAAAAAGGCAAAACCAACTGAACACGTCATGTTAAGTTTGCTTTGGGGTATAAAGGAAAAGAATGTGCGTGGCTGCATCTCGGAGTCAAACTGCTACAAATTTGGTACGAGTGAGGGCCCACCAAACTTAACCACCAGTTTTATTAAAGGAGCCGCCTGTTAAACTTCAACAACTGTGGATTAGGATGAGTTTGTATTAAAAGTTTTCTGTTCTAGAGAGCTATATTTAGAAATATTTTCTATATTGGTAATTGAATTATAGTGTTCCTAATGAATATGAGGAAATAACAATTAAGAACCACACAGCAAGCGCACCATGTATTAAATATCTCTTACAGAGAGTAAATGCTTCTTTTCATACTTGCATTTGAACCTCTGAGAGCCTCAGGTCCACTAACATTAACTTTCCTCTCTAATAAACATTAGGGTAGTAATTTCTAAATAGGAGTTCCTAAATTACTTCTAATTCAATTCAGAAAACAACAGAATTTGGCTAACAAAGTTGTAATAAAAGGAGACAAAAAGCCCCAGAAAAATTCCTCATAAGCATAGAGAAATCAATACATAGTGAAGGAAATAAAGTATGGTAAGGTGAGTTCCTCAGACATTGGCTGCATAAGGAACAGAATACACCAGTGAGTGAATGAGTTTAAGTAAGGGTGCAGACTTCAGCAAATTTTTTTCAAGTGTTAATCACTACTTAACCTGGTGAGATGAACATGCTGTTTAAAAAACGAGAAAAAAAAATCCTTGTTAATTATATGCTGTAAATGCTCTGACTTCCTGCCGCTACACCTAATCCCACAGGTGCGAGTCTCGGCTTTCCGCATTCATGGGGAGGTGGGTGCGACGCTGCCAGTCATTTTCCACAGCAACAGATTTAGATACAGGAGAAGCCGCTTAACCTTCCACTGGGGGTTAACAATACACTATGCAAACACTGTCATGGTGTCTATTTAACAAGGAGAAGAATTTTTAACTATATTATTCTAGTTTCAAACATCAACTAGAAGCTACAGTGTAAATGACTTGATTTAAAAGTGCACCTCTCATAACGTAGAAAAGCTTGCCTTAAAGAAACACTCAAGAGTGAAACAGTGATATTCCGACATATGATAATCTGCCTGCTTTGTAAATGAAACACCTGCACCTGGTCACTATCCCCATTTGGAAAAAATGAATCTTGTAAGATTTAAAACAATAGCCTGTCTTCTCAATTTGAAATTGTCATAGAAACAATTTTTATCTCGGTCTAGCATTTCAGACTCAGAAACAGGCTATGATTGATCATCAAAGAACATAGGACACAATGCTGCCAACACATAACTTATTTCAGGTATTGCTAAAAACAGTTTTGTTTCCTTTGCTATTTAATATATCCATTATTACTTTGACATTTATGCAACAATTTCTATATTTATATGAGTAAAAGTGTTCTTATAGTTAAGCTTTTCAAAAGCATTTGGAGCAGTTTAAATAAATTATATGTTCTCAAATACTTTAATAGAGGGTTTTAAGTATAGATGAGGATTATTTTGTAAAAAATGTATTTTTGATGTTTTCTACAAAGTTAAAAAATTATATTCACACAGAAAAGCAGGAGGAAATACATAGAACTGAAGCCTTTAACTCGATTCATGCCAACTTCAATATTATATAAGCCCAGGAAGAGAAATGATTCACAAAAAGAAAGACAAGAGACGAAATGTAAACAATAAGAAATTTACAAGGATACAAAGTTTTCAATATGATTTAATAGTAGTTTACCTATTTTTTAAAACAGTGGATGAAAAGATTTCTCATTGTTCTCTAGAAAAATTCCAAATTATTATTTCACGTGGTGAAGCAGCCACAGACTCACCTTTCTCTTTGTTAACTTTAGCAGCATTCAAAATTCCTTTAATTAACACTATTATATATTTTGTCTCCAAATTGGGAAGAAAATTCTGAATTAAAGACACTGGTACCCAGATCCTTTTGAAAACACTTTTAGACTTGGAGGATGTAAGGTATGTTTTGAATGTGTCCATTTCATTCAGTCTTGTGTTTTCAAAGGAGAGCGGTTCCATTGCCCCAGGGTTCTTGCTCTGGAAAAGGCTCTTCTGTCTGCTCCCTGGGAGTATAGTCAGTAAAAAGCAGACCCCTCCCAGCAAGCTATCTATGAGCGTATCTGAAATCAGAGTGTGCTGTAATTAATGCTCCCATGACTTAGGTAGTTGTATTGAATTCATACTTAATAGTCACATGAATGTTTCACACGATTTCTTCTAAATAGTGACACAGTTTATGCATTCATAGGGCTAAGCATTAGTATGTTTAAACATTTTTGTTTCACTTGGGGAAATCCTTCTAAACAGGTTATTTTAAATATTAAAAGCCATACTGAATGATAGCTTAAGATATTAGCCTCCAACACGTAAGGAAAAGAGGCAGGTTGATTTTCAGCTGAGGTTTAGGGGTTCAATTTTAATTGTACTGTGCCTTGACCGTTTGAGACTTGAGCATCTAGTGTCTCTCTTGCTATTTCTAACCTATAATTAGGATCAGTAACACCTAAGAGTTTAGAGAAATAGCGGATGATACAGGAGTACCAGACAGGGAATGTGCTAATATGTGTATTACATACTAGCTTTATACCATTATTTTCATGAGTAATGGTTGTAATGATGACGAAGGTATTAAATCTACCAGTTTATAAAAACGTTCACTAATGTTTTTCTCATCTATCTATAGTTGTCATGATGTCAACTACAAAAACTAAAGTGAGGATTTGAAATGAAGTTGAAATGCTGTGGATATTATTTCATTTGACTTTTAAAATTTATATTGCCTGGGATTGATTTACTCAGTCCCAATTTGGAACCTTTTAGATTTTGGCTTCAAGGAGACCTGAGGATACTAGAATGTTAGGGTCCAGAGGTATCTATGGATTTTACCTTATGTGAGAGAGACCAGCCAAACATGCAAAAAACAAAGGAACAAAGATGAGAGAAGCAAACTGCTCATCTAGGAAGCACAACCTTCCCCGCTCCTACAATGGTGAGACTCGCAATCTGGCCCTGGTGGGCATCACTCCCTCCCCAGGTGAGTATCTCCCAGGGGGCAGGTGCTCTGTTCCCCATGTTCTGCCTGGCTCTCATCTGACATAAGACGCTGAGTATTCGAGTGGCCTTATCTAAGTAATAAACAATATCAGAAGCAAGAAAGCAAAGGAAAGGGGGAAACATTATTGTAATGAACTGACCAACTGTAACGTTAAAAGTCACCATTAATATATGCAAGGTGCTTAATCTAAAATAAAAGGAAAATGAATTAAAAACAATCTACTATTTTTCATACTTAGGAAAGAAACATGATTTTTCTTTTGGAAAATACTCATGTCTGAAGCAGAAAAGCTGCAGAGAAATGCATGGGAGCTGGAAGCACCATTCCAGGTAGGAGAAATACCAACCCCATTTACTACAATAGTGCTTTATATTTACAAGTGCTTTCAGCACAAAGATTATACATCTACCCTCACTGCTCAGGTGGGAAAATGGAAACCCATGGGGCAGGTGGGACTTGAACTGAGATCCTGGACTCCACATCAAATTAATACAATACAGAATTGAATTCAAGCCACATCTTGGGGAGTTGGGGGATTAGAAAGCTATGGCAAGCGTCATAGGAGGACAGAACACTTAAAGAATTATTAATGAAAACAAGAAAGAGAAGTTATTTCCATCTTCTCAGGACAGACAACCAGGATCAGGCACTAGCACTGTAAAACCAACGAGTGGGAGTTTCTCCTTTGCTTCCTCACTCATTGTCCTTGGTCTTTTCTTGGTAACAGTAATCCTTATCATGTCCTTCAGGTTTCTTTAGCTGTGTCACCTCACTGTCTAGCGCAGAGATCATATGCAATGTGTGTGGTAATATTAACAAGACAATTTTCAATAGGCATTTTATACATACGCTCACCCAAATGTCCCATAATTAATATGACCTATGGAACAAAATTCCTGAATTAGACTTGGAAAGGACCTTAAATGTCATCTGGCCATATTCCCATATGATGCAGAAATCTTCAGTGCCATATCTAGTCACTAGTAGTATAGGTTCTATTACAATATATCACCTTTGTACACAATTTATTTTTTAAGTTTTTTTCTTACATTAATTCGGTTCTGCCTCCCAGTAGATTTTAGTCACTGTTCCTACTTCTATCCTCTTGAGTAAAATAATAAATTTTTAGACACTAGATTTTATTATAATTGATAATAATAATATGTGATAGTAACATATTTATTGAGCACAGATTTCATTCCAGGAATGCTGAAAAGTGCTTAACATATTAACAACAAGCCTAGAAGAGGAATACTTATGTCTTCATTTTATTGATAAAACGCTGGTGTCCATATGGGTAATATGCACATGTCCAAACTCATAAAATTGTATATATTAAATATGTGCAGTTTTTTTAAAAAGATTCTTATTTATTTATTTTTAGAGAGAAGGATATGGAGGGAGAAAGGAAGGAGAGAAACAATGTATGGTTGCCTCTCATGCGGCCCCCCACCGGGGCCCTGGCCTGCAACCCAGGCATGTGTCCTGACTGGGAATTGAACCAGCCACCCTTTGGTTCACAGGCTGGCACTCAATCCACTGAGTCACACCAGCCGGGGCTAAGTATGTGCAGTTTTTAACATATCAATTACATCCCAATAAAGCTGTTTAAAAAACCACCTGGTACCCAAGGTTACACAGACACTAAGTACAATGACAGAGCAAGAATTCTAACACAGGCAGCCTGGCTTTTAGTCTGGGTGTGTAGCTTCTCTGTGGTGCTGCCTATGGGGTTTTTGTTGTTGTCATCTGTCTGTTTTTAGCAGCTAACCCACATTATTGTCTCTCATGATTTTCACACAGCTTTTTAACATACCTTGCTATCAGCTATGTCTCTCCTATCTTATAGATAGGCAATATTTTTTAGGGGGACAGATTAGTTCTAATAATATAACCCTCCTGAATATTTGGTTTTGGCCTAGTGTTCCTATCCGTGAAGCTAATCTGACCAATTTCATGCTGGGCTGCATCTACTAGCTTGCCCTCTTTTAGGTCAAAGCTCCCTTCTTCTAAGTTACTGTTGAACAGGACAGATTTACCCCCTCCCAGTCTTGCTTCTCTTATATGTCTAAGGTCTTGCCCACATGAACATTCAACACTTCGGGGAGGGGAGCGTGAACTGTGTAACTACAACAGGAAGGCCTCTTCAGGACACAGTTGTTGTTTAACCAGGAGCAAATCTACCAAACCATCTGAAGGTCACAGTTGTTACCTTGATCGGAAAGATGTCACGGATGGCCCCACCAGCTTCCTTCCCAGGAAGCACAAGACACTGGAATTTATTCTTCTTCAGAAATATATTGATTTTTCTCTTATGAATGGTTTTTTCTTTTATAAAGAAGCGTCACAAAAAGTTTGTATTATAAAGATTCATAAGATTGTGCTCATACACACCATATTTAAATGGCCTTTAAAAAAAGATTTATTTATTTTTAGAGAGAGGGGAAGGGAGGGAGAAAGAGAGAGAGAAACATCAATGTGTGGTTGCCTCTTGTGTGCCCCCAACTGGGGACCTGGCCTGGAACCCAGGCATGTGACCTGACTGGGAATTGAATTGGCAACCCTTTGCTTCTCAGTCTGGTGTTCAATCCACTGCACCACACCAGCCAGGGTGAGATCTAGAGGTTTTTCTGTGGAGTCTTTAGGGTTTTCTCTATATAATATATGTCATCTGTGAAAAATGAGTTTTACTTCCTCCTTTCCAATTTGGATGCCTTTTATTTCTTCTTTTTGTTTGACTGCTGTGGCTAGAACTTCCAGTACTATGTTGAATAAGGGTGGTAAAAGCAGACATCCCTGTCTTCTTCCTGCTCTTAAGGAAAACACTTTTAGTTTTTCCCAATGAGTATGATGTTGGCTTTGGGTTTTACATATATGGACTTTATCATGTTGGGTTAATTCTTCTATTCCCACTTTGCTCAGAGTTTTTATCATAACTAGGTGCTGGATTTTATCAAATGCTTTTTCTGCATCTATTGACACGATCATGTGATTTTTTTATCCTTGTTTAGGTTATATATCATATTTACTGATTTGTGAATATTGTACCAATCTTGCATCCTTGGAATAAATCCCATTTGATCATGGTACGTGATCTTTTAATGTATTGCTGGACCTGATTGAGTAATATTTTGTTGAGGATTTTAGCATCGATGTTCATCAGGGATATTGGCCTATAACTTTCTTTCTTTGTAGTGTCTTTATCTGGTTTTGGAATTAGGATAAAACTGGCCTTGTTAAAAGAACTTGGAAGTCTTCCCACCTCTTGAATTTTTTGGAACAGTTTAGGAAGGATAGGTGTTAGTTCTATGAATGATTGGTAAAATTTACCTGTGAAGCCATGTGGTCCAGGACTTCTGTTGGCTGCATGTTTTTTGATTACTGCTTCAATTACATTAGTTGTAATTGGTCTATTCAAGTTTTTTGATTCTTTCTGACTCAGTTTGAGAAGATCCTATGTCTCTAGGAATTTGTCCATTGCACCGAATTTGCTCAATTTCTTGGCATATAGTTGTTCACAGTATTTTCTTAAAATATTTTGTATTTCTGGGGTGCCAGTTGTTATTTCTCCTCTTTCATTCCCATATTCCCATTTTTATTTCTTTGGGTCCTCTTTTTTTTTTTTTGTCATGATGAGTCTGATTAAAGGTTCATCAATCTTGTTTATCTTTTCAAAGAATCAGCTCTTGGTTTCATTGATCTTTATTGTTTTTAAAAAAGATTTTATTTATTTATTTGTAGAGGGGAAGGGAGGGGAGAAAAGAGGGAGAGAAACATTGATGTGAGGGAGGAACATCAATTATTTGCCTCTTATACACACCCCAACTGACCCTAACCAGGAAGCAAACCCACTACTAGGCGTGTGCCCTCTCATTGAATTGAAGAAGTGACCTTTCATGTCTCAGGATGATTGATGCCCAATCAACTGAGCCACACTGGTCAGGGTGGTTTCATTGATCTTCTGGGTTTTTGTTTTTGTTCTTTAGTTTCTATGTCATTTATTTCCACTCTAATCTTTATCATTTCCTTCCTTCTACTTACTCTGGGCTTTGTTTGTTGTTCTTTTTTAAGTTCCTTTAAGTGTAAAGTTAGATTGTTTGAGATTTTTCTTGCTTCTTGAGGTAGGCCTGCGATGCTATGAACCTCCCCCTTAGCAGGCTTTCACTGTATCCCATTGATATTTGGTGTTGCGTGTTCATTTTCATTTGTCTCCAGGTAACTTTTGATTTCTTCCTTGATCTCGCTGTTAACCCATTCATTGTTTAATAACATCTCATTTAGCTTCCATTTCTTTGTGCTTTTCAGTTTTTTCTTGTGAATGATTTCCAGTTTCATATCGTTGTGAACAGAGTAGATGCTAGATATAACTTCAATCTTCTTGAATTTATTAAGACTTATTGTATGTTCTTACATGGGGTCTGTCTTTAAGAATATTCTATGTGCAGTGTAGAAGAATGTATTTTCCATCTCCTTTGGGATAAAATGTTCTGTAAATATCAATTAAATCCATCCATCTAGTTTGTTGTTTATGGTCATTGTTGCCTTGTTGATTTTTTGTCTGGATATTCTATCCATTGATGTCAGTGGGGTGTTAAATTCCCCTACTATGACTGTCTTGCTGTCAATTTCCCCCTTAATGTCCACCAAGATTTTCTTTATATATAATTTTGGTGCTCCCATGTTTGGTGCATATGTTTACAAGGGTTACATCTTCTTGTTGGATTGATCCCTTTAGTATTATGTAGTGACCTTTGTTGTCTCTTGTTATGGCCTTTGTTTTGAAGTCCATTTTGTCAGATATAAGTATCATTACCCTAGCTTTTTTTCGGTTTCCATTTGCATGGAATATTTTTTCTATTCCTTCACAATCAGTACCTGTATATCTTTTGTTTTGAGGCGGGTCTATTGTAAACAGCATACATATGGTTTCTTATCCATTCAGCCACCCTATGCCTTTTGATTGGAGCATTCAATCTGTTTATATTAAGGTTCTTATTGACAGGTACTTACTTATTGCCATTTTATTATTTATACCTATGTTCCTCTCCCTATTTCTTTTTTATTCTTCTTAAAGCAGGGCACTTAACATTTCTGGCAAATCTGATTTGGTGGTAATAAACTTCTTTAGCTTTATTTATTTATTTTGCCTTGGAAGCTCTTTATTTTGTTGTCAATTTTTTTTTTGTATTTTTGTCTTTAATTTTAAATGATGACCTTTCTCAGTTTTAGGTCCTTGCTTTTTATCATTTTGAATATTTCATGCCAATCCCATCTGATCTGAAATGTTTCTATTGACAACTCCACTGACAGCCTTATGGGAACTCCCTTGAAGGTAACTATCTCTTTCTTGCTGCTTTTTAGATTCTCTCTTTGTCACTAACCTTTGCCATTTTCAATATATGTCTTGGTGTGGGTCTCTTTGGGTTCATCTTGCTTGGGACTCTCTATGCTTCCTGAACTTGTGTGACTTTTTCCTTCAGCAGGTTAGGGAAGTTTTCAGCCACTACATCCTCAAACAGTTCTCTCTCTCTCTCTTTTTTTTTCTTCTCCAGACTGTTATTTATTTTTTAGGTACTTTTTATTGATTATGCTATTACAGTTTTCCCAATTTTTTCCTTTATTACCCCTCTGCCCTGCCACCCCCACCCCTCCAGCATCCCCCTCACCTTAGTTCATATCCATGGGTTGTACATATAAATTCTTTGAGTCCTGTTTCCTAAACCATTTTTATCTCTCCCCATCTCTTTATGCTTATTAATTATCCTTCTTCTTCCCTGTACTTCCCTCCCATTCCTCCCTTACCCCTCCCCACTGAAATCCCTCCATGTGATGTCCATTTCTCTGATTCTGTTCCTATTCTAGTTATTTGCTTAGTTTTTGTTGTTTTTCTTTTCTTTTAGGTTCATTTGTTGAAAGTTGTGAGTTTGTTGTCATTTTATTGTTCATACTTTTGATCTTCTCTTTATTAGACAGATCTCTTTAACATTTCCTATAATAGTGGCTTGGTGATTATGAACTCCTTTAACTTGACCTTATCTGGAAAGCACTTTATCTTCCCTTACATTCTAAATGAAAGTTTTGCTGGATAGGGTAATCTTGGATGTAGGTCCTTGCCTTTCATGACTTCAAATACTTCTTTCCAGCCTCTTCTTGCCTGCAAAGTTTCTTTTGAGAAATCAGCTGATAGACTTATGGGCACTCCTTTGTAGGTAACTGTCTCCTTTTCTCTTACTGCTTTTAAGATTCTCTCCTTATCTTTAATCTTGGGTAGCTTAATGATGATGTGTCTTGGTGTGTTCCTGTTTGGGTCCAACTTTTTGGGACTCTCTGGGCTTCCTGGACTTCCTGAAAGTCTATTTCCTTCACCAGATTGGGGAAGTTTTCCTTATTCATTATTTGTGCAAATAGGTTTTCAATTTCTTGCTGTTGTTCTCCTTCTGGCACCCCTATAGTTCGGATATTGGAATGTTTCAGGTTGTCTCTGAGGTTTGTAATTCTCTTCACTTTTTTTAATTCTTGTTTCTTCATTCTGTTCCGATTGGATGTTTACTTCTTCCTTTTGTTCCAAATCGTTGCTTTGACTCCTGGTTTCTTTCCTGCCACTCTTGGTTCCCTGAATATTTTGCTTTATTTCATTTTGGGTATCTTTCATTTGTTCTTTCATTTTTCGACCACGCTCAATCAGTTCTGTCAGCACTTTGATTACCAGGGCTTTAAATTCTCCATCAGACAGGTTGGCTATCTCATCACTTTAGTTCTCTTTCTGGAGTTTTGCTGAGTTCTTTCATTTGGGCCATATTTCTTTGTCTTGGTGCACCTGATAAGTCGTAAGGGGGCGGGGCCTTAGGTATTCACTCTGGCAGGGCAATCCTCCTTGCTGCACAGTGGCGTAGGGGAGGGGCAGAGAGGGAACCATGCAGCTCACCTGCTGTCTCTAGCCCACTTTTCAACAAACTCTCATGTGAGACTGGGAGTTTCAACCACCGTGGGAACCGCCATAGTCCACAGTGAGCTCTGCGTCTCAGTTTCGCCTTCAGCCAGCCCTGCCCGCATGGTCTGCCACTTTGCCGTGGTTTTTCTGAGCTGGCCGCACTCGCTTGGCCTCGCTGTGGGTTCTCACTGGTTAGGGTCTGATTGTTCTGGTTGATTTTTTTCTTTAATTCCTTGGTTGTCAGAGTTCCCGTGCAGTTTGATTTTCTGGCGTTTCTGGTTATTTATTGATTTTAGATTGGTTGTTATCCTCCTTTTGGTTGTGCGAGAAAGTGAAGGGTTTCTACCTATGCCTCCATCTTGGCTGGAACTCTCAAACAGGTTGTCTATCCCTTGCTCTCTCTCTTCTCCTTCTGGTACAAATGTTATTCTTGATGTTGTTCCAGAGGTCCCTTAGACTTTCCTCATTTCTAAAAATTCTCTTTTTATTTTGATGCTTTGCTTTCGTACATAATATTATCTTGTCCTCTAAATCACTGATTTGATCCTTTACTTAATCTTATCTGCTGTTGATTCCTTTTAGTGCATTCTTCATTTTGGATATTGTATTCCTCATTTCTGACTGGCTCTTTTTTATGATTTCCATGTCCTTTTTAATGCTTACTATCTCTTTGTTTAAGCTCTCACTGAGATCATACATTCTTCCCCTGACGTCCATGAACATCCTTATACCATTTTAAAAAATGTTTATTGATATTAGGAGAGGGAGAAACATCCATGTGAGAGAGAGAGTTTGCCTTCTTATTGTTGAGTGTCAACAGTACATTTTAGATACAAGTCCTTTATTGAATATGTGTCTGTGACTGGTATTTTTATTCTCGTAACAGTACAGAGCAGTCAATTAGTAAGTCCAACTTTTGACTTTTTTCTTTCATGGATATTTTTGGTGTTGTATCTAAAAAAAATCATCAGCAAATTCAAGGCCATATATATTTCTCTTAGGTTTTCTTCTAGAAACTTTATAGCTTATGTATTGCAGGCTTTTGATCAGTTTTGAGATGATTTTTGTGAAAGGTGAGCCAGTGTTCTGTTTTCTATAAAGTTCTCCATAAAACACTGCTCCAAAGAGGCTCATTTTCTGGAGTTTTAGCATAAAAAACAGTCAGTGTTGTTAAGAATCAACAGCACTTCATAGCTTTTGAAGTTAATATTCAGCGGTATCAGCAATATAGGTGTAATGCCCAGATTTGGGGGAGAAACTTCTTTCCTAGTAACCTGCCATTGCCTGACCACATCTGTGGCTTAGTAAGCTCCGCTGCGGGTGGGGGAGGTGGCCAATTTGATTTAATAGTGACATTGGTATGCTGGAATTCATCTAGAGAGTGAATGCTAAGATAAAGGGTACACTTGCTATAGCTGTTTTCGTGATATGTCTATTTCTCTCTCTCTTTTATCCCTGGACTCTGAACAGCTTGTGAGCAGGAAATGCATATTTTCCTCCCTTACGCACAGGGCCTAGCACTTCGTACATGCTCAACAAATACTTAACTAGTTATTTCAGTGAAGAAGTTCAGGATGTTTAATGTATAAAATCAGAATTCCATGGGCAATGTATCCCTTTGAATAGTTACCATATCTCTTGGGCAGAGGAGGCATGATAATTATCATCAAATAATTATCATATAGAAGAGGGATCAGAACCAAGGCTGAAGTCATAGAGCTACAGAATTTCAACTCATTATACATGAGAGGAGGCTGCCCTATGATGACCCTGCAATCACTAAAAATGTTTGTGAGGGATATTAGGGGAGGAGGGTTCCTCATTGAGAAGGGGAGGGAATGAACCACTTTCTGTACCTTTCAACTCTGAAGTTCTGTGGGGTCTAACAGATTTAGTACAGCTAAGAACTTCAAAAGCCCTAACAACAGGAACAAATATGGTGTGCCATCCCGTTTGTAATTCAAAATAAAAGCAAAACTATATTATAAAGTATGTTAGGAATTCCAATGTGTTCTCATGATTACTAATCTTTTTTTTAAAGATAATAAATACCAACTGTTCTCCTTAATTCTCCCCTTTTCTCTTTTGTGCTGCTGCTGTGCTGGAACCTACACATGTGACTATTTCTGCTTATTTGCCCAGCAGTAATGTTCTGATTCTCGGTACAGGAGGAGGGGTACACCCAGGCTTCTCTGGGAACCCTTCGTAAAGTGAAAAAGCCCTGCTTCAAAGAAACCCCATGCGAAGGCAAGAAAATGGATGGCCTGTTCATTTAAACTGTTCATTCATAATACCTAGAGCAGCAGTAAACCTGGGGACTGTATAGTTGTCACCCTATAAAATGCAGTTATGTGTCTACAAAATAACAGCCGTCTGCAAGTGACACACAGAGCCGGCCAGGACGGGCACCACCGACATGCACGGTGATGACGCAGAGGTGTGATGCGCTCACGTGTCTTCACTAAGGATGAGATTACGTACATTCTGTCTAACTTAAATTTTACGTTTTTTTCATTTGTGCTCTAATTCATCGAAAATAGATACATGTACCAAGGTATATGATTACACATAACATTTTAGACCTTAATCATGTTATGTGATAATAAGACTTAAGGCAGAAACTAATCGTATTATGATTACCAACTTAAAAATGCTGCACTAATGTTTTGACTCCACCCATCATGTGAATTCTTTCACTGCAGCTACGTACGTTCCAGAATGTCCTCTCATGGTATTTTAATCTTTTAACAAGTTTATAGCTTGTAATTATTTCCCAATAATTCTTTGAAAAACTAAATGTTAAACAAAGTGAATACTGATTTATAATACTTTTGCATTTAGAAAATTAGTCCTTTGATTTAACTGGTTCATCTTTATTGGCACTTTAACCTCTATAAGAAACCCATTCTGGCGCTTAGATAAAGGGATGGGAGGGTGTGCGTTTCTTTCTGTGAAGAGCCTGAGGCATTTCTCTGCCCCATCCCAGTGGGCTCTAAATACCCTCTGCAGCGGGGCTGACACGTTCTCACGATGAACTGACCTCCGTAAGAGCTCCCACATTGTACAGGACTAGTTGTACAGGAAAGCACACTGAAAAACCCTGCCCGGCCTTGCTGTGATGGTTAGCCCTTAAGAAAAATAAACTGTCCCGTGGAGAAATGGCACTGGTTTGAAGATTTGAAATAAACCTGTAATGAACCATAATCATTAAAAAATTATATATAGTTTTAAAAAGCAAACAAAAATACTTACTGGAACATCAACATATTTTGCAGCTGCTTTCACCTTAAGTGGAAAAGAGATAATTATAAGAATTACTTTTTAACTGTCAATAAATACTATGACAACAGTCAAAAGGCAGCCGAAGAAAACTCACTCGCATACTTACAGTGAATGACAGAATGGATGAGAAGAAAGTGCCTTCGTCGTATCTTGACAGCTTAGACAACACCCCTTCCAACACTGCAACAAACTGTAAGCAGTCCACGGTGAGTGTGAGCAAACGACCGTGCACACAAACTAGCAAGAAGGCAAGTGATTCCCGGCCCAGCTTTGGCCAGGGCAGAGCCCACAGCGTACAGACTGACGGCTGAGGGGCTGGCACGTGGTGTTCACCCTTTCATTCTGAAGATGAACTCTAAGGTCCCTTCCAATTTCTGGATGTGACACAGACATTTTTAAATACAGGAGAATAATATGTAATAGGAGTCTGGTCACGATATGTGAAATAACTTAAACCATTAGTAAATAACTTTAAATTCCTGAGCCTATACTTTTTTTTGCTTTAAAAGTAAACAATTTATTGTTTTTGAAAGTATCATGCAGAGCAGATAGTTGCAATAAAATATCAATATTTATATGTATAACTTTAATGGACAAAACCAACATATTTTCTTAGGCATTTACCACCCAGCTGTTTTCTTCTTTCCATTATTTTATTGTTTTTAATTGAAGTTACCGAGGTGACACTGGTTAGCAAAACCACAGAGCTCTCAGGTGCACAGTTCTACAGCACATCCTTTGTACGCTGTACTGACCGCCCCAGTCAAGTCTGAGACTATCCCTTAAGCAGCTTTCAAGTTCAATACAGATGTTTAGAAGTTCTCCCCACAATAAAAAAACTGTATACATGTTTGAGGATAGATGTTAACTGGACTCATTGTGATCATTTCACAATATATAAATATCAAATCATTATGTTGTACATTTAAAACTAACATTAATATTTTAAGTCAATTATGCCTTAATAAAAAACAGATAACTAGACGTAATGATGGTCAAGCTGAATCAGATTCCTTCTATCATGTATCACTTGGCCATTCCCTAACCTTTTCTATCTACAGAAGGTGTTGAATACTTTAAAAAAAGAACAGATATTGCCTTGTAACATTTGGGCTCTTGTAACACTAAAATAAAGTCTGACATTAGTTAATAAGCATTTACCAAGCAGTTCTAATTGGATACATAAGGATCATTCCCTGCTTTCAAAAGCTTACAAAGAAGTTGGGAGCTAATACAGGTACACGCACTGCAGGGTACAACAGAAAGAGCCCTAGACTGAGAATGTGTCCTGATGCTGTCACTGACTATACTACGTGAGCTCAGGCCAACCACTGCACCAATCAGCTTCCCCCACAGGTGCACCGTGTATGCGCACACGCATGATGGGGGGTGGGACACATGGAATTAAAATGAGTTTCAAAAGTGCTTTACATTTCTAAAATTTTATATTTCCATGGAATAAAAGTTAAGACACATACACTGTAACAATTAAAATATGGAGAGTTTTATTTCATTGAGTAGAAATGTTAAGATCTGGCATGAAGATAAATAAGAGAGATTAATAAGGACTACTGCCCTATATCCTTTCTCTTTAAAACTAAAATAATATGCACTATTGACAAATTATACACTCCCAAAGGGAAAATACTGACAAGGTTTTTTAAATATGAAAAGGGAAATTAACAAAGGCTCGTTCTTGTTCACATAGCAGCTTCTTCAACAAAGTGGTAATAGTTCTAGGGACACGGCTTATTGGTCTCTGGTGACCGGAGAGCCCACTGAGAGTGCACAGCAGACCATCTTTTCTCTGTGGCTGGTCAATTACTGCAAAATAGTTTATGCAAAAGAAACAAAAACTTCCCCATAGGTTTCTCTATCACATCATTTGCGACATGATGTAAGAACACAGAAACAAAATCAGGCAGGCCGCTGACTAAATTTTAATTTTTTAAGAATGAAAATTATGTGTGACTGGTTAGTTATCCTAAGGGATACAAACAGCAAAAAACATAAATTTACAAATTGCTCACAACTAAAAGTCAATTTTGCATCTTCTTCCAGCCCATTAGAATTTCTTACCAATCACAGCTGGCTAACTCAACTTGATGTACTTTGCAAAGACCCAGGAGACCCAGGAGACCAAGCCTCGAGGGCTATGTCAGACCAGGGGAAGGGAATTCCAAACTTAATGGCCCTCTGTGGAAAATGCCTCATCTCCTGTAACTCAAGTCTTAAGAGCCAGTGTGTGCTGGGTGATCTCAATTGCCAGGAGGAGTATGACAATTGCCATGGTTACCAGACAACCCAAACCATTGAAGGCTCTGGCATAGCGCCTGGTTCTTGGTGTTTTCAAGTGAGTATATGTTTACACAGGTAAGTGATGCTGAGGGACAAGGTGAGGTAGAGGCAAGAACCCTGTGGGTAGATTTAGATGATCTGAAGGCAACTTGAACCTCTGCCACTCTCTGGCTATGAGGCAACAGTGTAGACATTTAACTTTAGTGTACTTATCAGTAAAAGGAAAAATAACAGCTGTCCTGCTTGTTACAAGAATCGTGTGAAGATCAGAGATGATTTATGTGAAAGGACAGTGCAAATGGCAAATTACTAAAGAAATGGAAAGAACTAATACTATTGATGTGATTAGCTAAATCACTATCCATTATGTAAGTTAAAAAACCTAACTATGTTTAAGTCACAAATTAATGGGGGCAGCATTAGGATTGTTTAGCAATAAGGAGTAATAATGAGTTTGGTTGTCAGTGAATAGGTCCAATTCAATTAAATGATATCTACAAAGGCAGAACAAGAGTTGAGACTGTAAGTCATAAGACCAGCATTGGAATGCCCATCTGTTTCAAGGGCATTTGGCTGATGGTAGAGGAGTGAGGCTTTGAGCCCATGGGGTCTGGCTCTAAAGCCCATGTTCTTTACCATCTTACTACAGAGTTGTAAGCATTAAATGAGGAAATGTAAGTAATGTGCCCAACATACAATAAGTGCTCAATAAATTGTCACTTTTATAATTATTTTTATTGAACACCTAATATGGAGAAAGAAATATGAGTCTCAGACCCCTCTCCTGCAGGAACATATGAACTAGTGGGAGAGAGAGAGGTGTATATAATTGTTCAAGACACAAGGCAGAAAGTGTTAAGGGCTGGTGTAGATGGGCAAACAATGTAATTGAAACTGGAGGAAGGAAACAATGACTTCTACTGGAGGATACCGGGTAAGCTTCGTTTACAAGATGACACAGGAGCTGAGCCACAAGGTAGCAGACACAGAGTGGGTAAATGACACTTGGGGAAGCCCGCTGGGACATGAGTTTAGGGCGGAAGTTTCACCACTGTGGCAGCCCTGGCAGCCCGTCTGGCTCATCTTCTCTTCAGAGTATGAAGCAGCCTGGGGTTATATCCTGTGGTCGGCTGCATTCATGTCACAGCATTCTTTGCTTCCATTTCAACAATGGTGGAGAGCCTGTTCTTGGGTTCCTCCCTTCTCCAGATGGCCCCTGGGGAGGCATGATAGAACAGGGACTCTGAGGGCTCACATGGCCATGAACAGCTGCAACCCTGGGATCATGAAGTTCCTACAGAAAGACTATTCTCTGTTAAGATTTTTGTTGAGGTACATGTGGCAGAAGAGCTACCTTAAAAACTAAACTGCTGGCCAGTGTGGCTGGGTTGGAGCCTCAACCCATAAACTGAAAGGTCCTGGGTTCGATTCCTGGTCAGAGCACATACCTAGGCTGCTGGTTTGATTCCTGGGCACAGCACATGCCTAGGTTGCAAATTCAGTCCCTGGTCAGGACTGCCAAGTGTGAGAGGCAACGGATTGATGTTTCTCTCTTACATCTATTTTTTCTCCCTCTCTCTCCCTCCCTTCTCCTCACTTGAAGGTCAATAAGCATGTCCTTGGGTGAGGATTAAAATAAAATAACAACTAAATTCCATTATCATCATCAAGAGTGACTGATGATAATATACTCTCCATCTGGATTTTAATTGCACAAAACAGCAAGATTCCAAAGAAATCCAGTTCAGTGCTGAGTTTAGTTGCTGTGTCTTTAACTGCTTCCTGTGAACTTCTCCTCGCAGCTCAGGGAGTACGTAAGTACTTATGGGCCCGCCTTGTGCACTCTGTTCTCCTGAGGGTGTCTGGTTAGAAGGAAACACTATAATCTCTTTGTTTCCCTGCCCTTTATTGTGGATGCCATTTACTGGGTTTGTTTGAATAATATTTAACACCTAAACTGTCTGGGTAATTACCAACTTTGCTTCACCATGCGTACTCTCAAAGAAATTAAAGATGAAAGTGCTTTGAAATGACTGGTAGAATAAAACATGGGAGTTTGCAACAAGGCACGCTGGTTTAAATTTTCTGTTGAATTTTAACAGGGAATAAAATTTATTTTCCTATATGTGTGGAAAGTAGAAAAAAAGCCTGAGAAGTGATGGGGAGGATTCCTGCTGTAGCTGAGTGGGTTCAAAACACAGCAAACAAGGGACATCTGCATCATTGATATTGCAAATTATAAAATCTTCCACAGGAAAGAGATTCATCCATAAATACGATGGATTGTTGAGGGGGTGCTTTTTGTGGGGCTGGAGATATCTATTAGATGTTTTATATTTATTTGGTAAGATCAGGACCAATTAGCATTGTTAAAAGTTCACATGAAACCAGAATACCATGGGCTGGAAGAAAACAGATTTCCTTCCTGAATGGAAATAATAGTAGTGTTATGATACAATGCAAGTGTCTTTCCCTCACCCTCTTTTCTCCAACTGTGAATCCACTTCCACTTTGAACCCTTGTTACAATAACTCATAGGAGATCTTTTCAGATTACCCATGTCTGTACTAGGAATGGACAGTATCTGACAGCACAGATTTATTCATGACATACCGTGTTCTAGAAAGTACCTAAGACAACTTCCAAAATATCACACCGGGCCCAGATGTTGGTGGATTCTCCACACTTCTCTCTTTGTTCCTTTTCCCCTTGCCCCACAAATAGTGACTTATTTTGTATTTCCTCTTTCCTAATGACTCCTAATAATGTGTTATTCTTTTTAAACACATACTTGGAGTTGAATAGGTGTCTTCTGAGTACATGGACTTGATCCAAAAAGTAAATTTAATCAAATTAATCTCATCAGGTTGAGCTGGAAAGATTTTTGATTACATCATCTAGACAGGTTGAATTTGTTCTCTGTCCATATCCTTCTTTAAAGAAATTCAGGGGGGAATATTCTAGATTATTAGAAAGAATATCTGTGTGTATGTATAGTTGTACCTATACAATTATATATCTATATCGATACGTACTAAATGACAAAGTGCATATTCTTTCTTAAATCCATTTTTGCAATAACTGAGGAGTTAGGGAGTTGAATATATTGCTGTGATCTTTTAATTCATATCCAGAATCCACTGAGCCCCTATTGCCAGAGTGCATCATGGGAGTAGTCATTTTCTCATTCTTCGCTCTTTTGATCACTCCCTCCCAGTGTCTGTGTGGAATCCCCACGTTACCACAGTGGATTCTGTTCTCCTCATGTTACCCACAGTGAACTCCACTCTCATCTACCTGACTGACAGCTGCTCTGCCCGTCTACCCGCCCGAGCTGCTCCCACAGCATGCATGCCTGTGTGCAACAAATATTATAGGAGGGGCACACAGGCTGGTCAGTACAACCCAGACGTAAAGGGGGCATGAGGAAACTGGAAATGAAGCTCTATCCTTTCCTCTCTGGTCTTGCTGAGTTCTGTGTGGTACTGTGGGAAGATTACAGGCTTAGGGCCCCTGAGGGTCAACTCCTAGCTTGGTGGCTACCTACTGTATGACCTTGGACCCTGTTTCTTTACCTGTGAACAAGGGGACTGCACCCTGGGGTGGACTCTGGTGATCAGGCCTCTGCCTTGAGAGAGGAGGCCACACTGGTAGGGCTTTGGGCCCCTTCCTCTCTTCACTCAGAACAGCCTTGTTTTGATCAGTGTTGTAGTTTAGGGTGCTACCTAAGATATAATTGAAAACATTAAATATATCTTATAAACATAAAAGTATGTAATGATCCATCTTATAACCATTATACAAATATCCATGTGAGATGACCTCGGGGCTCCAGCCCCAGCACCGTGCGCTACAGGTCCTCAGAGGCCTCAGCACAGAAATGCACACATTTGCTCTCGACTGAGATCAGCTGTAGGCATACATTTTTCATTGCCTCCTCCTTTTTTGATGAGGAAACTTGAGTTGTTTAAGGAGACTTAGCTGTGAACATGAAGAAATAGGAAGAGTCCAGCTCCTTTACCATCCCACTTGTTGTCCAATTTAATTAATTTTAATAGAAGGTGGCAAAAAATTGTCATTTTTTGGTTTCTTTGTTAAAATTTAATGTTGCTACCATCATTTTTTTTTCTTGGTAAAAATCATCCAAGTCTTTTGCTGGCTAGAGGTATCTTTGGGTTTTTTTTTCCCCCTTTCTTTAAGGTGGCTTTTCACTTTTTCTATTCAATTTCTTCACTTCTTCCATAGGGGTTCCAGTTACAGGATATGTATGAGAATAGCAGGAACTGTTATACGCCTGAGATTAGCAGCCACTGATACAGACCCATGTCCAATGGTGGAACTCTCAGAAGCACATTGATATTTTGATCACATACACCTCCTCCGAACTCCAGACCCAAATATCTGAATGTCTCCTTGGCATCTTCTCCTCCAGAGGTCTCAGAGGCAGCTTATCTCGGCATGTCCAATACTGACATCCTGGTCTTTCCCTCAGAATGTGCTCCTGTCCCAGGGACCCCTGCATCAGGTAATGGCATCAACAGCCATCCTGTGCTTCAAGCCATAAACTGAGGAGTAATTTTTAATGTTTTCCTTTCTCTCACCACCGACCCCTTGTCCTAGTCTTTTCAGGCTGTTATAACAGAATAAGATAGAGTGGGTGGCTTATAAACAACAAACACTTATTTCTCACAGTCTGGAGGCTGGGAAGTCCACACAGTCAAGGGGCTAGTAGATTTTGTGTCTGGTGAGGACCCACTTCCTGGTTTGCTGGTGCTGTCTTTGGCTGTGTTTTCACAAGACAGAAAGGGCTAGGGAACTCTGAGGGGTGTTTTTTATTAGGACAGTAATCCATGCATGGGAACTCCAACTCATGACATAATCACCTCCCGAAGTTCCACCTCCTCACACATTACATTGGAGACTATTAGGTTTCAACATATGAATTGAGGGAGGGGAGCACAAACATTCAGTCTATAGCATCTCTGTCCACTGTATATCTTAAATGTTTTTGGATTAGTCTACCAGAGACCAATGAACAGCCACTACCTCTTCTCTAGTCTGTTTGCTGCAGGCAATCAAATAAGTCTTACAATGGAAATAGGATCGATTCCCTACCCTACGCCCTGCCTCTCCAATCCTTCAGTGACTTCCGCTTGCTCTTTGGGCTTTTAACCATAATTCCACACTTCCTCACAAAGACAAAACTGGAAATCCTCAGCATATAGTTAAAGCCCAAAGTGTGAAAGTCGCAGAGATTTGTGGAACGAGTTAAAAAGAAAACTAAAGGTGGAAACCCAAGGAGTACCACAACAAACAGGCTACATTCAAGGAATGATAATTACTCAAATCAACCCTGGACTGAACACAAACAGTTTAACATGAACGTGAAATAAAGCATTACTGGAAGATAGAGTTGTTTTTAAAAGAATAACAATGGCAAGTAAACCCAAAACTCATTATAAACAAAATATCAAAAGTTGTTGACAAAGAGAGTTCATATTTTGCTTGTAATTTTTCTTAAAATTTGAACTTTTTTGCCCCTATTTTTGAAACTACTATTTCTCAATTTAGTATTTAGAGACATAAGAAAGATATTTCGAAAGATTCTCAGTTGAAAACAATTTTTAAATTTGATTTTAAAAGGTGAACAAATAATACATTACCTTTGAAACTAGCAGTGAAATAATTTCTTTTACAGTGTTGTCAATCAAATCATCTATTTTTGAATGGTACTGTTGCTAGATATTAAAAGACAAAGATGCATTAGGTAATGTAGACACAAAACTTTTATCATAAGTCATAAATGCTTTAAAGCTGGTAGTTATGACATATCAGATTAACTTAAAATGATCATTTTGAACATTAGAAGAACAAAACCTTGAAAATGATCTACCCAATCAACACTTGTCACGTTGTTGTTTGAAAATTTTCCCATGTGCACTGTTGAGTTAAGCAGCTAATGGGGTTATTATACAGATGAATTGAGTTTTTATTCTTATTCAGGCAGAGGAATGTGAAGGATACTTTTTGTCTTCTCCTCTATAATTAAGGTGGCCATGTATTTTTCTAAAGGGTTGGTTTAGCTGGAGAAGCAAAAAGACTAGAAAAAGATTTAATTAATACAGGATTTCATGTCTGACAACTCTCATTCAATAAGTTATTTTAAATGTGCTCTAGAAATAAAATGAGCTCCCAATTGTTCACTCTAAAAGGACTTCTTTGTCAGTGCAGGGAGCAGCAGTTTATACAATCCTTACAATATGCTCAAACAAGGGCAAAATTAAAATTTCATCAACAAAGGTGAATAGATGGTAACAAATTAATAGTCCATAAAAGGTATAATGAAACAGCCCTCACTCCCCATCATTTTATTATTGCTCCCTCATGATAAAGGCGCCTTTAAGTAAATGCAAAAAAAGAGATGTATTTAAAATAAACCTGAAAGAATCTTTTTTGTTTGTTTGTTTTCTTTAGAGAATACTAGAGAGTTCCATTCTTAAATTAGCAGGAGCTTCGGCTTCTGGCGCCATGTGAAGGCACATTCATTTAAACAGTAATTCTTCCTTTAGAAGCATCTATCTGACAGCCAATTGTCCCCAATAGCCACTTCACAGAAAATGTGACTTGTAAAGACTAACCCTATCTTGATGGTTCAAGGCTTCTTGGAACAGCTAACATAATGCATGGAGTAAAAGTACTCAGGTCAGTATAAACATTAGACCAACTTAACAGCTGCTGGTTGAATGGTTTGCTAAGATGTAACTTTTTGAAAGCTATTTTTTCTTCTGAAAACATGTCTCAAAGTTTCCATACAGAACAAAACATCAACTTAGATCTGCTTTGCAATACACGAAAATGATTCCTTCCCTGAGCTCCGACAGTCACTAATGGTCATATACCTGCATAAATAATAAAGAAAGGAAGGATAATTTTGGAGCGCGTGAGTTATTTTCCTTCTCTGCCCATGTGTGTGTATTGATAAGTGGTATGAAATTAACAGGCATGTACAAGCGTGCAACTTCCTGGGCATGCATTTTATCCAGTAAAATGAAGGGCTAAGTGTCTCACTTTAAGCCTTACTGATTCCCAAACTTGTGCTCTGCAGAGAACAAATGGAACAAATGACACTTTTGCTTTTAGAAAGCTTGAAGAGAGGCAAAAGGGGAGAAAATAAAGAAAAAGAAAAGGTAGAGAAGAAAGAGCCTGAAGAAGCTGGTTGGTCGTTGAAAAGGCCAGAAGCCCCCCACAGACACAGGCACACAAAAAAGTCACCCCCTCAGCCCCTCCAGCTGAAGCCCCTCAGCTGACTGGGAGGTGGAGTTCATGCAAATAAGCTCTGTCCCTGCTCTCCTCTCTGCCACTTTCTCTTGACATTCTCTCCTTCTCCCTCCAAACTTGTGTCTGTGCAGCAGGGGGAAAGGAAATGCCAGACTGAGGCTCCCTATTCAGTAGGGAGCAGAATAGAAAGGAAGATAGCAGATGGGCTTCTAGCCTCTCACAGCTCTCTTATGTGGAAAGTGCTATAGAAGAGTCAGGGGTGGAGGCACCCAGACCTCCAAACAGTTCTGTATTCTCAAATATGCCTTATCTCCATTGCTTATCTCTATTTGCCATAAATTTCATTTTTTTTTACCTCAAAAGTAATCAAATATCATTAGAAGGCCACTGGATATAAAGTAGTACAGCTTCTACATGTTAAACCTTAAGGTTGGACCAATTTTGGCAATTCTTAAAATCAAGAGATGAGCCATAAAAGAGGTCCCTCTTTACTGAAAGGCAGGGAAAGCCACAGACCCCGGATGCCATAAAAGTCTCCTATAATACATACTTTTAGACTGTTGTTTTGATACCTGGTCTAGCCACAATCAGAAAGGGAGAAGGGGTTAGGGGGAGAGGGAGGGAAAGTTAAAAAGAAAGGAAGAAAAGTATGCATCTTAAATGTGCCTCTTAAAGGGCAAACCCAAATAGGGTAAGGTTTGTTAGGGTTGCATAGGATCACATTTTGCTATTGGAAGTTTGTCTGATTAGCTCTGACCGACATTAGTATTAAATGCGAATGCTGTTGGGAACTTCCACAATCTGCTTTAGCTGCACAGTTGGTGCAGGTAGTCCAGGAGCATTGTGGGTAGGAATGGGGAGGTGGCCTCAATTTTCCTATTTTATATATGCATTTTGTGAAGAGAATAACCCACACATGCCACATATAGATAACAGAAGATTAGCTAGAAAAAGTTATTTATCAGGGGAGCCAGACAAACATGAATACACTAAAAGAGAAAACAAACAGGAAGGAACAGAATTTATTTGCACAGACATTTGTTACCTAAGCTAAAATTGATGGACTTTTCATTTATATTTATAAACCTAATTTTGACAAAATTCTGCAAAGCTTTTATGTGTAACAATAGAAAAGCTATAAAATTCTTAGACTGTTTCAGGTTCAATCCATAATCCTACACACCAGAGCTTTGGTGGGTTCCAGACCATTCGTAGACTATTCTCTCCACATCTGCCCTCAAAAGCAAACCTGGCATCTTGATTTCCCAGTAGACAACCCTGGATTAGGTTAAAAACGACCCTTGAGGAATTCTTCATGGAGCCTGGGGAATTCAGAGATCGGGCACAGGTCTGAAACCCTGGCCCCCCACCACTTGACCCTCTGGTAAATACCTTCATTTTACAGGACTGTTCTTAGGTAAATGCACAAGAAGTGAACACTAATCAAGTGCCACTGTAATCCAGCATTTTTAAAAGATTTTGGTGAATTTTAAACATACTGGATTGTAGTTCTGGAAATGGGAGTATTTTACTGTACTTGAGAACACATCCACTAGAGGTAAATCCCCTGATACCCACATCCCTGCCAGTGGCACCATTAACGCACTTTCATCCTCAGTGGATGGGCCATGGGTGCAGTGGCTGTGAGGGCAGGTGACTGTGTAAGGCCCATGCAGTCACCTGCGTTTCTGCAGGGAGAGATAATAAGGATTTCTAAACACTGGTGGTTCTGTGATCACAACACCTGTCCCCGAGGGACTGGCCTGAGATTGCTGACTCATTACACACACCTGTCACAGGAGCTGATCATTCCCTCACTAATCACTCCATTACACAGCTCTGGGCTGTGGCTGAGCAGGTTTGCATCATCCTGCACCATGTAAGAAAACAGAGTAATAATAACTCAGGAGCACAGAAGGGGCTGCCTTGTAGGTAATGAGTCAGGAAGGTTTTATCCCTTGATGATGACAACGTAACGATTTATTGGAGATATGCACAGGTAATTCCCTTATAATTTAGAAGACATCTCTGCCAGGTTTATCGATTTAGCATGCTCTTATATACAGGGTCCAGCACAAATAATGCCCCTCTTTTATTACAAAATCATAAGCATGTAATTCTATAACATAACAATATCACATTCAAGCACACCATATGACATTTTAGGTGAAATGTTCAAATTAAAACTATAAATCATTACACCCATATTATTACCCTACCAACCACACTCAGGCAGGACTTCCTTCTGCTGGACCCTGTGTTTTACAAGGTTCCAAATTGTGTAATGAGCTAGTATTTTCAACAACTTTATTTGTTGCTTACAAATGGTCTGGAAGGGGGCCCACTGGCTCATCTAGGCATGTGATATATTTACTAATTTGCAACAGTTCCGTAACTTATCTCAGCACATACAGAGCAGGAAAGCCTGTGTAATTATGTGGGTATATTTACTGGGGATTAAAAGCAAAGTATAAAATCCTTCTTTTGCATTGAAATTCTTGTTTACCACTTTTCAGGGTTGCTAATAGGTTTTACACCTGGACGTTTTGAACCATATTAATTGTGTGAAAGTTGTGGGGAATTAATTGTCTCTGGTGAGAAGGTACAGGTGCAGACATAATGAACAGTAGCAGATTACTCTTCAAAAACCATCCACCTATTAATGTAAAGAATCATTTGACAATGCACTGATGTTTTGTCATTTGTGTATTGCCCGTTTCTTTTTAAATACCAGAGTTGCTTCTGACAGGGAGGATTTTTAAAGCAGTGACAACAAATCGGTGTGTTTATTCCACAAATATTTGCTAAGTGTCTATTGTGTGTTAGGTACTGCAGTGTATGCTAAACTAAGAACAAATGGATAAATCCAGTATTAGTGGGAAGAGGCAAGGTGATTCTATAAACCTGATGAGAAATGGATGGGCTTATTACAAAGAAACTTGAGACAATATTCTCAAGCAGACAATCAAAGGCTTACATCTGAGTATTGAAAAACAGGAGGAGGTGAAGATGAGCCACTGATATCCAAATCAGCTGCCTTTTTATCCAGATAATTAGAGATAGTAAATCAGGTTGTAAATGATTAGAGAATAATTACTGAACACTCTACAAATCTAACATATCAGTCACTTAATATATAAGATCATACACTATGGTATTAGAAATACATCTTTCCCCCCTGAATTGCCCAAAGGAGATATGTGTATACACACATAAATTGTGGTCAAATAGCTGACGTCTATATCTGGGTTAAATAAGTATAAATTCACAAATGGTGGGCCTTCTCATCCTTTTTCACAGTTATCTAAACCCTTTAGCTTAGATGAGAATTGTTAGCCCAGTAAAGAGTTGATTGAGTTTGGCTCCCAGGTGTCAACTGTGAGACTTGTAAGATTTAATATATCCATACAGAGCAAAAACATTTTGACTTATAAATGTATATACAATTTAGTCAATTCTGTATGCATAAAGGTTTTCAAACCATGTTCCTCTAAGGTGATGTGTAGTACCTGGAGGAAACCTTGTGTGGGGGAGGGGAAAGGCCCCTGACACCCACCTGCCTCTTTCTTCCCTGACCGACTCCCACTCACCACCTGGGGGTTACCTCCCAGGCGGTGAGTGGGAGGAGAGATAGTACCTCACTGAAATCCACAACTGGGTCCTTCTGCCTGAAGTGACCTTGGGAGTGCCTTTACGGTCCTTGAATTTAGAGGTTACTCTCACAATGCTGTATGTCCTTTAAAGCCCCACACTCTTAAATTTTTCTACTATTAAAGCATATATAAGACAAATGTATTTTGAAAATGTTAATAATCATTCTGCTTCTGAATTTACTTAGAACTTATTTTAAACGAGAGTGAATTCATTTGGTTTTGCATAGTTTTATCTTTAAAAAAAATCTAAGTTTGTAGATTCTGCAGCCTAGTGGGAAGAAACATTCCTCTTAACATTACTTAAGGTGTAATAGTATTACATATGCTTTCATGTGTTTTGGGGCTATTGCTATATTGTAGGAAGCCATTAGCATTTTACTAACACAGAAACCAAAAACCTGAAAATGGAATTATGTTAATTTGAAAAGGTGAACATAAAAATGTACATTTATGAAAATAATAATTTAAATGAGAATGTGGTTAAAAATGAAACTTACCCATTGACTACCAAACTGGATCATGTCATGCGAAAAAAAAGACGATGATGGAGAACATAGGGAAGAGTAAAGAAATGATGGAAAAGTAATTACAATGGGATAAAAGGCAACAAATGCCAACTTAAACAGATAATCTAAGAAAAACAGATCCAAACTCACCCAATCATGACTCTCAACAAAAATAAATCATAGGGTAAAATAATGTATTTCTGAATGTAGACACAAACAAAATGTTTATAAAACTGAAACAATGGGATAGTTATTGAAAAGAATAAAGTCTAATTTTCTATTATATTTCAACTTGCTCTTTAAAAAATAGAAACTCTTCTGTAAATAAAATATTTCCTATGCTACTTTCTGTGGCTTGTCTTTTGGATGCAAACTCTGGATATGCTAGACTTGTATAAACAAAGCAGGTAGCGTTCTCATTTGCTTGTGAAGAGCAAGCTTTATGTAAACACACAACACCTAGCCTATTAAAAAGCATATTTGAAACTCAATGGCCACTTGCAAAATTTTAGGCAGTCTTCATAAAAAAAGAAGAAATTGACAGAAACAAGGGATAAAGGGCATTCCATAGGAGGGTGAAGAAAAGACCAATCGCTTGTATTGGAGAACGTGGTCTTTTGTGATCGAATTCAGTGAATGACTTCTGCAGACAGCATCGTCCTTTGCCAGGGCACCAGTGCTGCGTTTCTGTTTGGGACACTCCATCCACTTACCTCTTGTCCTCCATCCAGGGCACAGAGTTTGGTGCTTTGCTTTTTGGCATCAACTAACACGTTAAACATGGTACACACAGAAGCTGGAATGCGCAAGTCAGTGGTTTTGTTTGCCTTTTGCAGCTTGAGTTCAAATGCAGTTCTTGTTCTAGTCATTAAAACATGAATTCAGAGTAAGAAATTCTGACATACATCCCACCTGTTTTGTAAAAGTGAAATCAACACTACAAGATGCTAATTTAAAACATGCAAATAAGGAGTGTGGCAGTGCTTGGGAGCTAGGGTGGGATGCTCTTCTTTTCAGGTGTCTCATGTGAAAGATCAGGCTGTAATATTTTCTACTAAACAGAGATTTTTCAGTCACGCAGGCAATATCTCTACCCAAATGAAGCTATTTCCTATGTTTAGTGTATCACCTTTAATGGAAAAACCTCCAAATTTCACTTAACTGCCTGAATTAATATCCAGGCAGAAAAATCACTTGCTTCTCTGCACGAAAGCAGAACAAATCCTCCTTGTGAGGATTTATTACCAAATCAAAAAAGTGCAAGTCTGGAAAACTAAAACATCATAATGCACAACACAAAATGTGTATATCACTTAGTTTCTCTTTCAAATACCTGAGGTTGCAGTTACATTTTTGAAAGAAATCACATCACAGGCTATTTAAGATTGGTCTTGATAAGTATCCAAAGAACATCCACCGATTTGAGACATCAGAATCACAGACAATGAATATGATTAAAAAAAAAAATCTAATCGACAGCCTTGCCTTGGAAGGCCATTGTTATGCAAACGACGGGATTTTCTAGCTTTAAAGAATTCGGGATTATTCAATTGTTCCAACCAGCATTGTTATTGCACTACACTGCCCCACATTGTTCTTGCACATATCATGATCATGGGCAATGAAAAAACTATGCCTGGCTAATTAGGAGGCAATGCTGATTGTGTAAGGATGATGAAAAAATGAAAGCACATTTGGAAGAATCCAAAGCTACATAACTTATTTCTGGTTAGTTTTGAAGGATGAGCAGGATGCCTGGGAACCATGTGATGGGAATAGAGGATACAGAAAACAAGTGCTGGCACCGATCAGGGTTCGGATTTGCCGTGCCACTTCACAGCACGCAGACACAGTACGCGATGCACAAAGTGCTTAACAGACCTATTCCGTGTGTCTGGGGAAGTACTGCCTTGGGAATTTCAAGCACAGTATTCCCAGAGAAGGAACAAGAAACACAACAGAAATGATTAATGTGGTGTGGATGCTACTGATGAGGGCAATGGTTAGGAGACCCCCAAAAACTATCAGGCCAAGTTTATGAGTTACATGGGTCCCCAGAGTTTAGGTCAGAGAATCTAATGTTCATTAAATTTTGGAATAGTAGTACATACTGGAACCTTTCTGGTGACAATTCCACAACAGGTATGTGGTGAAAAGTGGTTTTTGGGCGCTGGCATGCTAAGCAGTAACTTGAAAACACGTGTCTACCTTTTGACACAGGCTTCTATCATATCACTGGCCATTAGTTTGAGTCTTTGCTCTAAGTGGTGGGCAAATTCTTGTTCTGGCCAGTGTAGATCAAAGACAAACATCTGCAATGCATCAAGTTTCCAAAAAAGGTCTTCGGATGTTGCTGAGCCATTGCTAGAAGAAAAAGGAAAAATGGAGAACATCATGAACTTGTTAGTTCTGTAGATCAATACAATGTGCCCCCCATTTTTGTATGAATTGCCATCAGTGAAGAGATACCACATAAAATCTCTAGTGACCAGTATTTTCTTTGTCCAGCCTTCTAGTGCTTCTTTTTCACTTCTTAATGTATAAGGCAAGGCAAGGAGAACAAAATAGAAATAAATATACCTTAGGAAGGTTTCATACAAAGGTGTGATAAGGATGGATAAGGATGCTTTAGTAAAGAAATCAAACTGCGTACAAAAGAAAAAACACTTCAAATGTTTTTTTACTAATCTCTAGGATAAAGATCAAATATATAAGTATTTCCTTCAAGAAGTTCAGGAAAGTGTGTTTTATGCGAGTAAATCCATATGACAGCAACTACTGGCTTCACTCTTCTCCCCATGGGTATGTGCCTCTGCCATCATGATGGATGACTGCCGTCTGTCTGTCTGCAGGTGTGTAGCACACAGAGCCCTACACTTCTCAGTTACAGGTAAAGATGAAACAGGTACTGGACATGAAATAACAGGTTAGGTTGGGAAGAAAATCTTACTTCTATTTTGAAATGCTTTGTGCCTCTGCTAGCTCACAATTAAACCTAACAGCACAAGGTATTGTCTAACACAGAAATGACCTTCACAATGCTCTTAAGTTGGAGCAAAATTGTGTATTTCAGGTCCTTACAGCTCTCTAACTGTGGAGCCAAGATCTACTATGGTAAAATTATATTTTACTCTATGGATGAAGATAATTTGCACCAGAGTACATATAATATTGGGGCAAAGGATAATACTATTTATGTTCTTTTATGCACAAATACAGCCTCGTAGAGAAACAGATGTTTTTAAAGTAAAATACTCCTTCATTAAAACATACTGAAACTTGAATGTAAAAGAGAACAAAAGAAAAAAAAAGCGGCTGTATGATTCATTTCTCCTCAGTTTTCCAATAATTACTTAACCTATACTAACCTAATTTTATATTTTTATATAGATTGTTAGTTTGTAAAAGAAAATTAAAAAAATAAAATCAACTCATCACAAGTGAATGGTGGAAAATTTTATAAAAAATAAGATTATTTTAAATAGCCACATTATTTAGATAACTATATCTTAATTAGCTAGCTTAAAAAAAATCACCTCCTGCTCTGGCTAATTAAAACCTTATTTCTGGTCCCCTGCCCCCCACCCCTCATGCCTCAGCATCTCAGCTCCATCACCATTCTCCTTTGCTTTCCTCCTCCCATTCTGCCAGTAATTCCTCATGATTCCTTGTCCAGCCAGAATGTCCTCAGAGTTAAAGTCTCAAGGGACCAATCAGCAAAGCACTGAAATGACCCGTAGCACTTGATTCACTAAATAGCTCTTAACCTTAATAATTAGTGCCCACAAGAACCAGAGCAACACAATGCTAATATTGTTGTGAAAAATATTTGAAAAAAATTTACTTCTCATTTTTGCACTATACATAATAAAAATCAGAGAAAAAAATTACCAAGGAAAACACCTCTTTATATCCACATTGTAATATTTGGTAGACTAGAGGATCTGTGTTTTAAGAGTACTGCAATGTAATTGGTGAAGAAGCAAATCTACTTCTAATAATTTTTACTCAGGAGAAATAGAAGGAGCTATTTGAAACATGTATGCATTCTTTAACAGCATCGCAAAACAACAACAGCAAAAATCATAATCATAACAAAATCCCAAATAGTAAAGGTAGAATTCTATTAAAAATGGACTTTCTTATAATATGTAACAATTACATTTTTATAGAGAATATGGATATATGTTTCTTTTGCTCTTTAATGCTATGATATGTTTCTGAACAATAAGTGTGCTTAATTGGGAATGTAATTAAGAAGTGTTTGTTGTAATTAAATAGACAGGTAAAAAAAATGTCAAGAGGTTTGCACTCAAGCTGGTATATTTAACCTGCCATTTTGTCAGAACTTTTTCATTCTAAAATTATTTCTAATGAGTGACTTATTCCTAAAAGTATTATTAACAGATTAAATAATTCAAATGTGAATAACAGACTCAGATAATTTCCTAAAAATTCCAGCAAGATACTTATCTTACTGGTATTCACTTTTAGAACTGAAAAACTCAGAGTGACGATATTATTATATATAGGGAGAAATGTGGGGAAGCACCTCCTAAGGTGATTTATACATTAGTGTGTAGAGATATAGCCTCAAACCCATGATTACTTTGTTATTACTAATCTTCACTTAACCATTACTTGTACTTTAATTCCTTATACATGTGAAATGGAAATGCTTTTGCTATTTAATGCTTTCTAGCAAAATTCAAAAAACTAATTGCAATGACATCATAACATTATAAGTAATTCTACCACTTTGACAAAGAGCCTAATGCTGATCATCTTGGCAGGTAAAGATAATGGTCAGTAACTTTGAAACATATTTTTTTTTTTCCCAGAATGGTGAAAGTGTAAGCACTTCATCTACAAAGCCACAACTGGTCACGACTCCTGTCCTGAGACACAGGTCAATTTACAAAGGGCTCCCAAAAATGAGATTCAGGGTCCACACGTATCTCAAAGCTAATAAAATAATGATGACAAAAATCCCTTAACTTTCACAAGGTTCTGCCCACAATAGTGTTCTTGTTTAAAATCAAGACTCTTAAACAAATGATAAATGCGGATGAAAAGAAGTTAAATTTTTGAACAGTATAAAGAAGTACAAAAAAAAATCATACACTTAGAACGATTCCGTGTACTTCCTAGCAATCCCTGAGCACACACAGACTCCCCCTGACGCACTGTAATGGCCCAAAGCGTTACGAGGAAGAGTCACATGTAACCTAATGTCCTAATAAATATTATGATTACAGTGATGATGTTTAACTTGCAGAAATATTGCCAAACTATTTTGCAAGTTGTTCTCTTTCTTGGTCATTTCTTCTGTTTTTTTCTCTTGATCCCCAGACTAGACTGGGGATGGATTTGACTGGTGGTGGTAGGGTAGGCAGAAAGGACACTAAACAAGGTCTCAACCAGTCTAATCTCGCAGAATGACGATAAGTGAGGGCTCTGAAGTCAGGCAAACCTGGGTTCAAATGTTGCCTATTTCACTCCTGACTGTGAGATATTGGACAGATTTGTCTCCTGACTTCTTTATGACTTAGTTTACTTAACTGTAAAGTGGAGATAATAACATTTACCTCACAGGGTTGTTATAAGGCTTAGTGCAGTAAATGACTTGTGGACAGGGACGACGAACAGGGGACTGACTGTAGGAGAGAGGGCTGGGCTGGGTGGAGCAGGGAAAGGAAAATAATTGGCAGAACTGTAATAGAATAAAACAATAAAAAATAATTTGGCACTGTACCTGAAATATAATAAATTATAGCTGTTTTTCTCCAAGTTATTATTCTTTCTAGCTGACTTCATATATTTTGGGCCAAGTATGGGCTATTACTTGGTTCATTTGATTGCTGTGAAGGTCATGTTCTTTAAAACCATACTGTTAATAATAATTATGGTGATAACTGATGATAATAATAATAATTATAGCAATAACAATTATGAGGTGAAATAGTAGTAATCATTTATTGAGAACCTAGAATGTGCCAAGTAGTTTTCATAGCTTTTTAAAAATCCTAACAAGAATGTCTTAAGATTAAGTATTGCATCCATTTTAGAGTTGAGGGAACTAAAGCTAAGAAAGACTTAAAATTAATCAACTAGGATCTAAATCTGGGACTGATCTATTTGAAAGACCACGTCCTTCCCACTTTAATGAGTCCTACTTACTGAATCTGCGGTAGGCTCTTCACAATGTGGAATTAATAAATACAGTTTTCAGTGACATAAAGTTAATTTAAAACTAACAAGGCACATCAACTGACACCTGAAAGGACAAAGGAACACCTTGCTGGTGTTGGGAAATAAAGGTCAACCCCTTCTCTGAACCCAGCAAAGTTGTTTCTTAAACCAAGATAAAAATAGGACAAGATTATATTCTTGAAACTGTTCTCACGATGGTTTTCTACACACACGAGAGCGGTCATGTGGGCGGTCACGAGGCTAGAGCCAGCTCAGGGTCCCAGACCCTGCTTACCACACCGGTTGTCTGAATTTGGAGAACTCTGGTTATGTCCTTAGCCAGTCTACAACCTGGGTCACCAAATGACCCTTGCCCCATATGTTACACATGAGCTACATTAAACCAGTGACTATTTTAAAAAAGGCACCATTTATCATCCATGTGCTAAGCTTAGCTTAATAGCTTAAAAACGAAAACAACCAAAACAGTATTCCTGAACCAACAATGACAAATGCCATGCAGTCTAAACACATCTACATAGAACGCAGCCCAGGCCATGCACTAGCTAACACACCACTAGGAAATTAAGTGAGGAATACACACGTGGACTCAGATAAAGAAGCCATCCATGTGGGAGTAGAAAGGCTAGGAATCTGTGGAAGATTAAGAGGCAGACTTGGAACTTTTGGAAGAGCTACATTGGGAAGACTGTTGGCGATATTCCTGTAAAGAAACAAACAACGTGGGAAGGGACCACCGTAAGCAATAACTACAGATGGCCATGTGTAAAGTCACACGGTCAGGACAGAAGAGGCAGATGCTGTATGGGCACTAGGCAGGATACCTACTTGACAGGCTGCCACGTCTCTTGCTCAAAACCTCTGTGAATTGACTGGGCGATGGAGGACTCCATGAGATCGACGTAGCGAACCACCAAGGGCACAAAGATTTCTTGCAAGTGTTTGTGAAACTTTCCATTACATAAAAGTGCTGAAATAGTCAAGCAGAAACAGTGTTTGTCAGAGGGATGATATCAGGCATTTGGAAAATATAGGTGAAAAAACTTTTCCTGAAAGAGTCTGACACAGAAGAACAGATACATTATAGATGGTAACGCATCTTGCTCCTCATATCGAATATCATATCATGAAAACTGATAAAGAAGTATAATTGACCTTCTATATATGGCTCTCAAAAACACAAGTAGATTGTATTTGTAGAAGATATTCCTGGAAAGTCGTATGTTTTTACTTTCTGAGAAATTTAACACATGAGGCATATGACCACTCGCTAGAGATTCAAGGGAGCTGCTGGATCCTCTAAAGGTCTGGACGCATGTAAATGTAGAAATTATACAGAGTTACGAGCTCTGTGCTATGCTATGTATCACCAGAGAGCTAAACTTTCGACTCTAGGAGGGAAGCTTGATTGCTTCTAAGAGAAATACTTGTTAAATTCACTTTTATTTGTGGATTTTCTTTTTAAAAATAGTCTCCCATGTGTGTCTTTACAAATAGATTACATCACATGCATTTTTCAGTTGTCCTTTTGTCTTCAATGAGTTGTGGTATGAAACTTCCTACCTAAAGTAGCTACAAAGTCATAGGACCTGTGCATGGTGCACCCACCTCCACCAGAGAATGGACCACTCTCTGCACATACTGTCATTGGAACATAGGTCAGTTCTATAGACAATGTTCTTGTCCAACCCCCTCCTCACAAATTCTTTGGTCAAAACCCTAACACTCCGTGTGATGGTATTAGGAGATAAGGACTTTAGAGGGTGATTAGGTCATGAGGGCAGAACCCCCCAAAATGGGATTAGTGCCCTTATAAAGGGGATCCTAGAAAGATCACTTGACCCTTTCACAATGTGAGGACATCGTAAGAAGATGGTTGTCTATTACGCAGGCTCTCACCAGATGCCAAATCTATCTGTACCATGATCTTAGATTTCCTAGTCTCCAGAATTATGAGAAATTAATTTCTGCTGTTTATAAGCCACCCAGACTATGGTATTCTGTTACAGCGGTCCCAACAGCCTAAGAAAATCAGTATGTGCCTACACCGCACCATGACAAAATAGACAATCTGTCGGAAAATACTAAGGAATATTCATAAAGAATTTGTAATTTTTAGATGGTACATATTTTTCAAGTGAACATATACCCTAAACCCAATTGTGATTTTTTTATAACCCTCAAAATGAGAACATGTTCATTTAAAAAATAGCTCTGTGGTTTGGAAACGTATTTTTTAAGACATGGCATTTTAATTGCAACCAAACAACAAAGGAGTCATCCATGGGAGATTTGGATGGAAGGTTTTCTGGTAGAGGGAACAGCTAGCACAAAAGTTTTAGGGAGGGATAAGCTGGTGTTCTTTAAAAAAGGACAAAGAAGCCAGTGTGATGCTGAGCATCTTTTCATATGTCTCTGGGCCCTGTGTATGTCCTCCTTGGAGAAGTTTCTGTTCAGGTCCTTTGGCCATTTTTTAATTGGATTGTTTGTCTTCCTGGAGTGGAGTCATGTGAGCTCTTTACATATTTTGGAAATCAAACCCGTGTCTGAGGTATTATTGGCAAATATGTTTTCCCATATGGTCGGTCCCCTTTTCATTTTGCTGATGTTTTCTTCAGTCATGCAGAAGCTTTTTCTTTTGATGAGGTCTCATTTGTTTACTCTTTCCTTTATGCTCCTTACTTGAACAATAATAAAAATTAAAAAAAAAAAAAAAGAAGCCCGTGTGGCAGGAGTAGAGTGAGGGAGAGGGAAGAATATCTAAGGTGATGGATGTCTAGATGATAGATATGGCGAGGAGTATGGGTTGTATGGGGTGCAGTGGGATGCATTATTGTTTTTATTATTACTTAGTGGGGGAGTGACAGGATAAAATCTCTTTGGCTCCTGTGTGAAAAATGGAGCAGACAGCCAAGGGTGGAAGCAGAGAAGGTAGTCAGTGCTCAGTTCTTTGCTGCAAAAGACCAGGTAAAAGATGATGATGATGAAGAGGAAGGTGATGGTGGTGGTGATGGCGGTGTCTTGGATTAGAGTGTAGAAGTGGAAGGTGAGAAAAAGTCCCTGAATAATCTTATTCACTCTAGTGGATTTGAATAGCTAGACATGCTTATAGTTACTAAATCTAATTACTAGCAACTCTAACAGTACTCTTATAAAATACTCAACTCAGTTAAATATGTCAATAGCATACATAATCTTCTCCAGGGTAACAATACCCTAAAAGCCTAAATAGATTTTTTTCCAATTTGGATAAAATATGTGACACCACGGTAGAATGACTACGGCCATTCCTACAACATATATTACTTTAATGAAGTGACTCTGAAATTTGTCAGAGGCTGGAAAGCTATGGAAACATGAAAGTGGAGTAGGAAGTCATTTTAAATACAGAAGGAAATACAACAATGATATTTTTCTATCTCTAGCTGGTATGGTTTAGTATTTTTTTGTGGTTAAATAATCTTTCCTGGCTTATCTGTATGTTAAAAGACTCCCTATTAAAGTGGGAATAACAATTGTATTTAAAGATATATGTCTTCTTTAGAAGATTAATGTTATCCTAATGATGTTTTCATTAGCACACTGAAAGGAGCTTCACTTACTCCTGGAGATTCAATCATAAAGCTAGAAGGTAGCTAGATCTAGATCATGTAATTCAGTTCCTTTCACTAAATGTCACAAAATACGAATGCTGAACATTAAGGATGAAACATTCTCACTCAAACCATCTAAACAACTGTGGTGAGCAAATTAAAAAATATGCCCACATCTGTGTTTATTAGATCTCTGCTTAACAATTCTCCCTTTTCCTCCTCCTCGTCACTGGCTTTTTGAATGTTGAGCATGGTGCTAAGTGTTTGACATGCATACTCTCATCGAATCATCACAAAAACTCTATGAGAGAACCATGGAACTATACATTTTTCAATCTTAACTATAAGGAAACTGAGGCATGGAGAATTTAGGACACTTGCCCAAGTCATTTAGTTATTAGACAGTAGAACAAGGACTTTATGCCACAGTCCCCTCTTGACTTCCATAGAATTCTATCATCATTCACATTTGTTACCACAAACTGTTATCGGTCTGTTCGTCCACTCATGCATCTGTCCAACCTACCATCATCGCACCAGCGTCTTTTAAGACCTAGAAATGTGATACAGCAGATTGTTTTAGGTATAAAAAATCTTGCAAATGACCAACACATTATATCATATCTTAGATGGATTACATGTTTTCAAGAGTTAGATCTCTGAAAAACTGTTACAATATGAAAAAACAAGAGGTTGAACAAAACTATTATATTAAATGAATTGAAAAATGAATTAAAGCTGTGAAACTTGTGTGAAAGCAGCACAGTTCCACATTGCTATGCATCTAGGTGGAGGCCTAAACCTCAAATCATATGGCCACTAATAAAAAATATAAAGAATCTTCAGCTGTACGTTTTGATAGGTGCTGTCAAGCACTGTCATTATTTTTCTACTACCCCAAGACCAAAACTCATGCTTATGTGACAAATTATTACATCTACACATAAGTTCAAATGATGCTTTACAATACATTTAGAGATTAGCTATTTATCATAGTTTGTTAAAATAAAGAAGCACATAAGGAAAATCATACTCAATGTTGTTCTTAAATGTCATAAAGATTTTTTTCAATTTTTAAATTATTTTATTGTTGTTCAATTACAGTTGTCTGCATTTTCTCCCCACCCCTCTACCCCACCCCAGCCAAACCCACCTCCCTCCCCTGCTTTCACCCTCCCCCTTGGTTTTGTCCATGTGTCCTTTCTAGTAGTTCCTGAAACCCCTTCTCCCCACTATCCCTTCCCCCCTCCCCTCTGATTATTGTTAGATTGTTCTTAACTTCAAAGTCTCTGGTTATATTTTGTTTGCTTTTTTTCTTTTGTTGATTATGTTCTAGTTCAAGGTGAGATCATATGGTATTTGTCCCTCACCACCTGGCTTATTTCACTTAGCATAATGCTCTCCAGTTCCATCCATGCTGTCACAAAGGGTAGAAGCTCCTTTCTCTCTGCTGCATAGAATTCCATTGGATAAATGTACCATAGTTTTTTGATCCACTCATTTGCTGATGGGCACTTAGGTTGAAAATGTCATAAAGATGTTAAAATTAAATAGCAGTTGACTCAAATGTATTTCTAGCAGCATTTTCTTTTTTATACACTTGAGCACTGGATCCATTATCCTGTTAAATAAGTCTCCTTCTCTTCTTGTATTCCCATCAAGAGAGGGATAGAGATAATCCATCCTATCACTACACCAGCAACTTGGAAGTTGTTCCCCAGGCCTTCACTTCACTTCCTGCATCCAATTAGCAAAGAGGACTTGCATACTTTATATCCTGATTACCTTTCTGACACTTCCCCTTCCTCTCTTCATCACTCCTGCTGCTGCTCTAGTTCCAGCATTCTCAAATCTTGTCCTGAATAATGCAATAATCTCCTAACTGGTCTTTAGGCTCCTAGTTTTCCCTCTGCCAATTCATCTCTTTAAAATCTCAAGCAGAGTGATTGCTAAAATATAAAACTAATAATTTCCCTTCTAAAGATTATAATCCTCTAATGGATCACCATGGCAAACTCCAACAGCCTTAGCGTGGTTTGAAAGCCACCCATGGCCTGTCTGAAAATGACATCTCTGGCTCATTTCTGTTGCTCGATCCGCCTATTTCCTGAGGTCCAACCATAACGATTTTCATGACTCAGTTCAAGCATACATCTTCTCCTCCAAACCTTTCTTGAAAGCCTGTCTGTCCCCTTGCCCACTTACTAGTTTCCCTGTTTACTCTCTACCCTGTACAGGCTTCCACTGTAGTCCACGTTGTACTTCTGCACTTGCTTACATGTCTCTTTCTCCCTATGGGACTGCAAGGTTCTTCAAGCAGGGACCATGTCTGTATTCTAAGTATCCAGCAAAGTCCCTGGCTCAGAGCGAGCGGTCAAATGCTTGGTGAATAGATGACTACTTGGATAGAATAGTAAGACTACCACATTGTTATTCAGGAGACTATCAGAACCTATTGATGCATGTGCATCTCTTCATATTTTATAAAAATATGTGGTATTAAATAATAACGTTATGAGAAATCCTATTTTTGAACCATATGCCCAAAATCAGACTGCTAAAAATTCTACTAAATATGAATGTTGGCTACTTTGTGTCTCTTATTTTAATGAAGGTAGCAAAGGGAGAACTTTCTCTGTTCAGGCATGACACTTGGTAGCAAACTATTACAGCCTGCAAAATTAGGGGGAAAAATGGAGATTCCCTATATTTCTTAAGACCGGTCACAAGTGTTGAATTCTGGCCAAATGTCTGCTCATGTTTCAGTACAGTGTTTCTTTTTATATTTAAAAAATCAAGTTATAAACCCATATTCCAAGGTTTTAGAAAACTGGCAATTAGCATTATTTCTTTAGTAACTAGATCCAGGAAAGGGGAGCGGGAAGGGAGGCAGGGGTGGGGAGAGTGAGCGGGAGAAAGAGAGATATATAAATAAAATAAGAAGAAAGCACATACTGAGGGACAAAGAAAAGAGAGAAAATTCAGTTTCAAATGGCAAGCCCACAGGAATACATACCCCAGTGTACTTCTGTGTGTAAACGTATGCTCCTTTTCTCAGCTGCCCATATGCCAGTTTGCATTCCAGTCCTATCAGACACTGTCAAAAGCCCTTTTAATATGTAGCCCCAGGCACCAGAATGAGTGCTTCTATCTTCTCCATATGGTTTAACAAGGGTAGGGTAGGGTTTGGGGTTGCCACCTGTCCAAATCAAGCCTTCACAAGGCACGTTCTCAATGTGACCTCATCTAAGAATGCTTCTGACATGGTAGCTGAGGTGTGAAAGGAGAAAGGACTGCTCAGAAGGAGTCTCAAATAGTGCCTGCAAGAACTTCAATGGAGGACCAGCATTTACTTTGTTGATAAAAATAATCTTTTTTCCCCAAAATATTCTGTTTCCAAATATCACCTTGTCAGAAAATAACGAAGCATCCATGACATCAAGCCCAATGGTACAATTAGAAACAGTAACAAACAAACAAACAAGCAAAAACCCCCAAAAGGCTTAAATAAATGGTAAAATGGGGATGCAGATGTGCCCAATTATTTTGAACATTCCAATAATTAATAAACTAGTGTTGATTATTTATATACCAAAAAGTATCTTACATTTATAAAAACACTTGTCATAGGCTTTTAATAGTAAGATTCCAACAGATAATTTAAGCCAAGATCCAATTAATAATAATTACTGAGATAAAAATCACTAGGTAAATGAAGCATAAGTAGATAAAAGAGTTGATGTACTGCTTTTAGGGTAAAAATATGTTGTTGGCTCCTGAGCCAATATGAACCATTTTATACTGTGCCACCCCCTTCCAATGAACATTAGTGGATTACTAGGAAAAATAATTTTCCCCTCTAAAATTCTAATCAGGCATTTTGGAAGGAAACAAGTAATTCTTCATCAAGCAAACACCACCAATCACAATAAAATAACAGACTTTGCCATAAAATAATTATTCAAGGGACTATGAATTGTATCAACTGTGAACAATGCAAGCACCACGGGCTAAGATACAAACTTAATAGGTCATTTTCCGTGTTGACAAATGCACATAATGAGGATCTCAATCACAGGAAACATGAACACAGGCTTCAGGGGGAAAGTCAGGAGGACGGCAGTGCAGAAGAGCTTTCTGTGGAAGGAAACACACACACCCACACACACACAAACTCCTTGAGATCTAGGAGCAGCACTCAGCCGAGAGAATCTGGCACATGAAGTAAGCTTTCAATAAATGCCTGTTTATTGAATAAATATCAATAAAAATCTATCCTCTAAAGGAAACTCTTAGAACATCCCATTGAAGTTTAAAATAAGAAACTCATTGGATTTCATTCTCCTTTTAATTAAAAATGGATACGTATTTTTTACAAGCTTGGTATTATTAATTTATACCTTTACTTGCATAATCTCCTAACGCTGCACCAAACTCTTCCTTTCCCCTTAAGACACTTGTTAAAAAATATTCACCCATCCACTGAAAGTAACAAACTGGGAGCACTGGTGTTAGAATGTTCATTACATTTGGGCAACAAATCCAAACTCAGCAAGTCCAAGTGTGGGTTCCTGATGCTCACGGGGCCTTTAGTAGCTGCAGATGTTCCTGCAAAGCTACAGCGCAGGATACACAGGCATTTAGAGAAGATTATCTTCTTTAAGGCACTAAATTCTAAAAAATTATACAAAGCAGGTTAAAATCTAAAAAGGTCTACATGTGATAAACAAACTAGAGTAGTTCTGTGGAATTCAAGTAAAAAAAAATAGCTAGCAATTCCTTGCTTTTGTAATTCTTTTACAATACTGGCCAGTACAACAAATTCTAACATATAATTTTGAGTTCAATCAACTCCGGGGACCGGAGTTAGATGCATTTTCACGTCTCGTGGTTATTTCATCATCTGTGAAAGTGGTTATCCATAAACTAGGCTGGCGCACAGCCTGCTGTACTACAGAAGCTACCTCTCCTCTGTGTTGCTCCGAGCATGCGTGTGTGCAGATGTATCTGTAAACACCAGTTCATGAATCTCGGATGCACAGCTCATTTAAGCACTTGAGGTAGAATAACATGCAGGTGTCAGCCTTCCGTATTTCAAAGCTTGAAGATTAACCTAATATACAGTATGGTGACCTAACAATTCTTCATTTGAGAGAAATCTGAAAAATCATCTCTGATACAGCCCAAGTGTGAGAATAACCCAGCGGGATTTCCACCTCTTCATTTCTTAATGAGTTTTTTGATAATGAGAGGTGACTTTGCCAGTCACTCTGGGCTCTATTATGGCTAATTTGACTCCACTTCACTCTCTTTGTTAATTATTAACACTAGCCTTTTTATCCTCATGAGACATTCCAACTTTTCTTTTTTCGATTTTTATGAGCCCATCTTTATGAAGGTGAAAGTCTTGGAGAATAGGTTTTCACTTAGTGTAGAGCTCGAACATTTATTATTCATTTAGGCGGAGATGCTGTGACATTATTATATAAGCAGGGGTGTTCTTTGGGACGGCTTTAATGTGCTAGCAATGTGAAAAGGCTGTTAATTAAAGAAGAAGCACCGTGGTATTTTTCACTTGGGAATCAGTTCCCAATAGAATGGTCATTTGCCACTTGCTAGCATATCCACAGATTAAAAGGTGACTGGCTCCAAGGGTCTGCCTTTCAGTAGTGCTGAAAGAAATGATTTGTGTCATTTGCAGATGGCTTTCATTTGGCAGAAGCGGTCACTTACCATATCTCTATTGGCAGGACAATTGTGGGAAATAGCATTCATGGGTAGAATCTATTTGTATAAGTTTTGTAGTCATTCAGTTTCATTTAAATACCATATTAATTGCTTCATTGTGAAAACATTTGTTTCCCCTCAATTTTAATACATCTCTTTTTCAAAATTGTTTCCTTAGATACCATTTAAAGAGATTGCCCATCCACAGTTATCTCTTTAGTTCGCAGGGAGTAGATGAGGGTGGATGGAGGCAGGGGGAAGAGGTGCAGGGGAGAGCAGTATGTGTTTGACAGAAACGAGGAGCCCGAGTTTGTCTTCATCAGCAGTCCTGCTCTGGGGATCAGTGGGTGAGTCTGTGAGGGGTGGCAGATTAGGGCCAGTTGCTAAAACAATGGTGCAGCTGGTACTCTTCCCTTGAGGAAAACCACATTTCACCTCCAACGGTTCTTAAGGCTAAGACTTGCCCTAATCATGCTCAACTGTAAGAAAAGGCACATGACCCAGACAGTATTTTTTCCCTCCTAAAACTGAAATTAAATTTTCTTGAATCCCTCTCCCCAATAATAGTTCAGTCCCCCAAATTCTCATCATGGATGTTTTGTGATGTATACACTAAGATGGTATGTACCCTTATCTAGTCTTCTCTGTACTCTAACCAACTCTCTTCCTCTGCCCCACAACTCAAGACCCTATAAGCATTATTTCAAGAAATCACCTATCTTCCTTGAAAAATCGTATTATTTTATAAATGCTCCTAGAATCTGCTTTTGGTACTGTTGACGAAGACAGAACGAGGGACTAAAGGATCAGACTTCACTTCTCTTCTGTCCCTGATGCCCTATCAGCGAGCCCCGGGCCAGGCACCTCGCCTCTTAGGGCTTCCACTTCCTCAGCTGGAAAATAGAATCTTGTCTAAGACCCCTCCCCCTATTCTAAAGAAAAACTACCTATTTTGGAATATCAAAGCATAAAGATTTTAATGAAAGATGGCAAATGACCAGTGGAATATCTAAATTAGTCATTAAAGAACAAAAACAAGTCAGCTATAAAGTTTTTAAGGTACAAATAAAGTACAAATTCTACCCTATACTTGAATTAATTGGAGATATACTAGGAATTTCATTGTGGAAAAAGCAAAATAAAATGTGACACTACTAATAATAAATCACAATCATTTAAAAATCTTTATATAATCAGGGGCACACCACGTGTGAGGAAACAGTAAACACTGTTATTCAGCAAACTATCTCTGGTTCCAACACTGGACATTTCAGAGCAATCTGTTCTTGTTGCCCCCAGCTGGTGAAAGCTGCAACTAGTTAGAATTTGGAGTGTAACTCTAATGGGGTCAATATGATAAAAATCGCTGTACCATGGCAGTGATGTAAGGATCTTCCTTTCAATGAGGGTTAAAAGGAATTAAGTTTTGTATTTTCCATTGGCTTTCAAACGGACAATTTGGGGGCAGTATAGGTTAACATTTACCTTTTAAAGAGAATTCATTAAATCACTGCCTAAATATTTCAGGAATTTAATAAAACAAACACATAATTATTAACATTATTATCAAATGTGATGTTAATAGCAAAAAAAATTATGTTTCACTAACTTATGAGATATTACTCGGCAGTTTGGCTTTGGGTATCTTGTGAGTTTGGGAAGAAAGTCACCGCATTCTGCGCCCCCAGCCCACTCCACAGCCCAAAACCAAAAGGGAGTTAAGGCATTGGGGAACTTTCTACTTACCTCACTACATAGACAGGCTGTCTTCCTCTGAAATAATTGATGTTTTCTAAAATCTATTAATCACCACAAAATCAAAGCCAAGATCTAGACTAACCCCCAAATACGTAATACTCAGAAGATATCAGTAAAAAATAATTTTGTGTTTTGTTTGAGAATGTATACAAAAATAACATAAGACAATACTTTGTGCATTTAATAATAGTCAATGTTAAAGAAATGGTTTAAAACAGGAGACGAATATGTACCTATTTTGAACTAAATATTTGCAAGCCTGGCTGAAAATCAAATTTCTTTCATTCTTATTTTAGTGTTATTGTTGACATAACTCACAAATTCACACTTGCAATGTAACCGCTCTTTAAAAAAACACATGTCAAAGGATGTTAACTCTTTGGAACTGCAGTAGCGGTTCCCCAAGAAAACTTCTCAGAAATCTACAGCATGTTTGGCTTTTTTCCATTAATTCTAACATGTCAAATAAGTTAAACGATCTATGTTTACTAATAGTATGACTGTCAACATTAACAAATATTTCATTTTTGAATAAACTCCAAAATAATCTAAATATGATTAATTCTTGGGTTTTCATGCAAATGGGGAAAGCAATGTTGGAATAATCCTACATTAACTTATTCTCATTTACAGAATTAATGCACAACATATGTCTTTATTTCTGGCAGCAAGTTTGTTGTTATACTTTTATCTTAAGTTAATGTTACGTCTGTCTGGTGATTTCTTAGCAGACATCGAATGAAGGTAAGTGGCAGTAAAGAAGGTTGTTCTGAGTCTGCTAGCTGGCAGGAGGGAACCATATTGGAACTTAAAAACTGGATGAGGATAATTTGCGGAATGAGTGATTCACATTATGATAATTGAATGCGGGTTTAACAACTTCCAAGAGCAGACATTGTGGTTGAATCTGAAGTAGAGGTTGTAGCTTACTTCTTTTGAATAGGATCTTTTGGAAATAAAATATGAGAGGAAAATGAGTAAGATGGTTGAAAGAATCAAGACTGAAGTTTTAATAGTTAATATTCATAATATTTATTTAGCATCTACTATATATGAGCTATTATTTTATTTAATTGTCACTGTCAATGACACTGTAGGCACCAATATTTTCCTTCTTTTATAGATGAAGAATCTATAATTTACAGAGGTTAAGCTATTGTCAAAGGTCAAGTAGCAAGTGGTAGAGACAGATGTGAATCTGTCAGAGCCCATATTATTAATTACGATAACACGATGCCTCTCCTACTATAACAGGCATTCTTAACCTGGTGTCCTATCCGGATGTCTGTGGGGAGTCTGATACTACACACAATTTCATATCCGTGTGAATTTTCCCCCAGTAAAACAGCTGTAGTTTTATCAGAGACTCATAAAGATCAACCAAAGAAAGGTAAGAAATAATGGACTAGAGTGATGAACAAAGCTGACTGATAGAGTAATTTTTTTTAAACAAAGATAAATATAAAAACTTAAATTTAAATTTAAACCTAGAAGTACATAGTAGTGGTGCCCTGGAAACAGAGCAGCAAGGGAATTTAGTTTTGAATGTTTAAATGCATGGGCAAGGTGACTAAGTTCCTGGGAGGGTTGGAGCCGCTGTGGGCTGCAGGAGGACAGGCGGAAGAAAGGCGCCTCTCACTGGGGTCTGGGTTACTCAGGTCACGTGTGAGCGCTGTGTTCCTGTCAACACCACACTCCCAAGCAATACTGGAAAATGGAGTGAGGCCTATTTAGAAGAAGGTGACAAGAATGATAATGAGCATGAAAACCCTATCATGTGAGGAAGAGTTGAATGGCCTGGGAATAATGGCTTAGAGAAGAAAATACACAATAGAAGAAGGCTGTTACACTGATCAAGTAGAACAAGACAGGACCAGAGTTTAGGGGGAGGCAGAGCTCAAGCTGGTCTACAATGGGAGGGATTTTACAGAAGAGGTAATTAGTGGCCTCGTGATTACTGCAAGTGCTGACGCCAGCCTCTCAGTAGCTACTAAACGAGAGTTTAAAGAATCATTACACAGAAGGCCCAGGAATCTGTATGTTAAGAAGTGCCTCACTAAAATTCTGATAAAAACTAGGTTTGTACTGTTTGCTAGAAGACCATGTACCAAAATAACTTCAAAAGTTAATACTGCTTTGGAAAAAAATATCTCAACAGAGAACCTATGCAATCTCTTTAACTTCTAAATACTGAGAGCAAGCCGAACCCTATAGCAATATTACACTAGGATCTTTAGAATCCCTTTCAGAAAACAATATTATCATAATGCATATTAGTAGAAGCCTTAACATAGCATGATTTCTGGAATAATGATACATTTCTAAGGTGTCTTTCAGAGATCAAAGTATTCTCAAGTGCTTCAGAATTGTTAACCTTTGGAAATTTTTTGATTCACAAGGCACAATGAGAAGGGTGTCTAAGCTATCGGTCCTCAATGAAGGCAGGAGGGCAGGAATCAATGGAACTCTAGGGGCCACTGGAGCAAGCTGGTAGTGTTGCTGGTTTCCCCAGATCCTGGCCTGATATACTCAGGGAGGAAGAGAAAACATGTTATGTATTTTGACTTTTGCCGCACGGTTGCAAGAGTTCTGTAAATACACATCGGCACACACAGCATTCTCGCACCCCTCCCCATTTCATAGACTAGAGCAAATGCAAGTGCTTACTGTCATTTCTGAGGAAATTATTAAGCAGCTGGAAAAGAGGAAAGCTATCCCAGGAGTCTTGTGGCTGAGCCTCCAGTGCTGTATCCATATCCACTGTGAATAAAGCCCAAAACTTCTCTGCATGTTCTGCCAATAAATCCGGCCACCAGGCAAATGCCTGTTAAAGGATAAAGAAATAATGTAAAAATACATTACTTGTTAGAAACATATACAAATACTATGCCCCTTGAACACACATCATTAAGAGTGCAGTTGTAGCCCTGGCTGGCGAGGCTCAGTGGATTGGGTGCTGGCCTGAGAACCAAAGGGTTGCTGGTTTGATTCCCAGTCTAGGGCATGTGCCTGGGTTGTGGTCCAGGTCCCCAATAGGGGGCGTGCAAGAAGCAGCCACATTTTGATGTTTCACTCCCTCTCTTTCTCCCTCCCTTCCTCTCTAAAAATAAATAAATAAAATTAAAAAATAATAAAAAATAAAAGTGCAGTTGTAGTAGAGTATTGTAGAGTATGAAACCAAATGTTTAATACATCTTTTCCCAGAAAAGAGAAATGCTGGACATGACACCAAAACATTCAAAGTACTTATATTTAAATTATGAGAGATAAGGAATTTTTCTTTTTGTTTTATATATTTTTCAAATGCTCTAAGTTAAACATGTATTTTTAAAATAAAGCAATGGCAGCCATCGTACTTTTTAAAAGATTTTATTTTATTTATGTTTAGAGAGAGGGAAAGTGAGGGAGAAAGACAGGAAGAGAAACACTACTGTGTGAGAGAAACATCCATTAATTGCCTCTCACATTCCTCCTACTGGGGACCTGGCTCGAGATACAGGCATGTGCTATGACGAGAATCGAACTGGCAACCTTTCAGTTTGCAGGAGGATGCCCAACCTACTGAGCCACACCAGTCAGAGCGGCCAATATACATTTTAATTCTACTTCAGATTTCACCACTTATTAATTGATGCTTATTATTTAAATATGTGTATCTATAAAATTTCTTCTTACATTTAAAAATTCTTATTCTTTATTTGTAGTATATTTTTTATAAATCTAAGGTCTAGCCCTGACTGGTGTGACTTAAGTTAGTTGGGTGTTGTCCCATTAAATGAAAGGTCACTGGTTTGATTCCTGGTCATGGCACATGCCTAGATTGCAGGTTTGCTCCCATTAGGGGCATGTGGATGAGAGGCAACCTATCAATGTTTCTTTTTAACATCAATATTTGACTTCTTTTTTCTCCCTCCCATCCTTTCTCTCTAAAAATAAATATATAAATAAAAAATTAAAAGAAATCTAAGGTCAAAAGCTAAAAAACACTTTCATAGAAATTTCCTGACCCTCCCATGTGAATTAGGTTCTCCTAAATATATCTCTGATATTGATTTATTTTATCTCTCTGACCCATTTATTTTACAGGTCTTAGCACTGCATATAGGACTACATTTGTGAATATTTTCATGTCTGCCTCTTAAAATAGATTTTATACTCAACCAGGCATTTTCTAATGCCTTTTAGGTAATGGCAATCACTTTTAAAAAGCTGTGCTGTTTAAATGGGTAAAAATAATATTTATTTTTTAGAAAGTTATTGAAAATAAGCATGTATCATGCTCATGGATTGGAAGAATTAACATCATCAAAATGTCCATACTACACAAAGCAATTTATAGATTCAACGCAATCCCTATTAAAGTACCAATGACATATTTCACAGATATAGAACAAACACTTCAAAATTTTATATGGAACCATAAACAACCCCAAATAGCTTCAGCAATTTTAAGAAAGAAGACTAAAGTAGGAGGGATCACAATACCTGATATTAAACTGTATTACAAGGCCACTGTGATCAAAACAACCTGGTACTGGCATAAGAACAGACACATAGACCAATGGAACAGAATAGAGAGCCCAGAAATAAACCCAAGTCTCTATGGTCAGCTAATATTTGACAAACGGGGCAGAAGCATAAAATGGAGTAAAAATAGCCTCTTCAACAAACGGTATTGGGAGAGCTGGACAGCTACATGCAAAAAAAAAAAAAAAAAAGAAACTCCATCACCAACTTACACCACACAAAAAAATAAATTCAGATGGATAAAAGACTTAAATATAAGTTGTGACACCATAAAAGTCTTAGAGGAAAACACTGACAGGAAGATCTCAGATATTCCCCACAGAAATATTTTCACTGATATGTCCCCTAGAGCAAGGGACACAAAGTAAAGAATAAACAAATGGAACCTCATCAAATTAAAAAGCTTCTGCATGGCTAAAGAAAACAGCAAAGTGAAAAGGGAACCAACTGTATAGGAAAACATATTTGACAATGACACCTCAGACAAGGCTTTGATCTCCAAAATATATAAAGAAATTACATGACTCCACTCCAGTAAGACAAACAATCTGATTAAAAAACGGGCAAAAGACTTGAACAGACACTTCCCCAAGAAAGACATACAGAGGGCCCAGAGACATATGAAAAGATGCTCAGCATCACTAGCCATCAGAGAGATGCAACTTAAAACCACAATGAGATACCACTTCACACCAGTCAGAGTGGCCATCATAAACAAATCAACAAACAAATGTTGGAGAGGTTGTGGAGAAAAGGGAACCCTAGTGCACTGCTGGTGGGAATGCAGAGTGGTGCAGCCAATGTGGAAAACAGTAAGGAATTGCCTCAGAAAACTAAAAATGGAACTGCCTTTTGACCTGACAATTCCACTGCTGAGATTATACCCTAAGAGCCCTGAAACACCAATCCAAAAGAACCTATGCACCCCAATGTTCATAGCAGCACAATTTACAATAGCCAAGTGCTGGAAGCAACTTAAGTGCCCATCGGTAAATAGTGGATCAAAAAACTATGGTATATTTACACAATGGAATTCTATGCAGCAGAAAGAAAGAAGGAGCTCCTACCCTTCAGGACAGCATGGATGGAACTGGAGAGCATATGCTAAGTGAAATAAGACAGGTGGTGAAAGACAAATACCATGTGATCTCACCTTTAATTGGAACCTAATTAACAAAACAAACAAGCAAGCAAAATATAACCAGAAACATTGAAATTAAGAAAAATCTGACAGTAACCAGAGGGGAGAGGGGAGGGAATAATGGGGGGAGGAGGGTTTTCAGGAACAACTATAAAGGACACATGGACAAAACCAACAGAGCCGTGGAAACAGGGGAGGGAGATGGGGGTGGCTGGGGTCAGGGGGGAGTGGTGGTGGGTAAATGCGGACTACTATACTCGAACAATAAAATCATTAAAAAAAAGAAAAGAAAAGAAAATAATGTGGCTTGATTATGGACCACAGCATCAAGCCTGCCTGACCGTGAAAACCAGCAGCAGACCAGCCAACCTATAGACCCTGGCAGCAGACCTGTCTGTCCATGGTCCCTGCCAACCGGCCCACCCAGCAACTTTGCCTGGGCTGACTGGCGAAGGGTATTCCCTGCAGAGGCAAATTTTTAAAGAATGGAAGAGGTGACTACTTCTTCCAATGTGCAGACACCAATGCAAGGCTACAAGGATCATGAAGAATCAAAGAAACTTGACACCAACGAAGGACCAAAATGAAGTCTCAGTAAACAACCCCCCCAAATGGAGTCCTATGAACTAACTGCCTGAAAGTGTTGAAAAATCATATAAGCTCAGGAACTGTAAGAGAACACACAGACAGAACAAAATGATATCAGGAAAACAGTACATGAAGAAAGTGGTAAGTTGGACAGAAACCATAGTAAACCACCAAACAAATATTCTTCAACTGAGGAATACATGATCGAAAAATTCAACAGGGAACTTCAATAGCAGATTTAAATGAGAAGATAAAGAATCAATGAACTTGAAAACAAGTAATTTGAAGTTATACAGTTACGGTAACAAAAGCAAAAAGAATTAAAAAAATGAAGAAAGCCTATGGGACTTATGGGACCTCTCTAAGAAAACAGATGATACCTATTATGGTAGTCCCAGAAGAAAGAGAAAGGGGAAGAAAGCTTATTTAAAGAAATAGTGGCTTAAACTCCCCAAAGCTGGATAGGAAAATGGACACCCAGATTCATGAAGCCCAAACGACACCAAATGGCTGGACCTAAAGAGGTCTACACTGAGACGCATTATAATTAAATTGTCAAAAGTCAAAGACAAGAGAGAATTTTGAAACTAGCAGAGAAATATGACTCATTATATACAAGGGACCCTCTTTCCAATAAGGCTATGAGCAGATTTCTCAGCAGAAATCTTGGAGGCTTGCAAGTAGTGGTAAGATATATCCAAAATGCTGCCCTGACTGGTGGCCCAGTTGATTGGGCGGCATCCCGCAAAGTGAAAGTTCGCTGAGTCGATTCTAATTCCGAGTTAGGGCACATCAGTGTTTCTCTTCCTTTCTCCCTCCCTTCTCCTCTCTAAAAATAAATAAATAAAATATATATTTTTAAAGATGTATACAAAATGCTAAAAAAAAAACCCAAGCCAACCAAGAATACTATCCTCTAAAGATAAAACAAAATTGCCCTTTAAATTTAATGAACATTGTGGGAACATTTTCCTCAAAACTTTTTACTCATCACAAAGATCTCTTTACTAAATTAGATGTAGAAGCTGTTCTCATATTGAAAGGTTCTGGTAATCTGGAGGCAATTCACATCCTCAAGAAGCTGGCAGATTCCTATTTAGATGAAGGCTTTCTGTTGGTTAAAAAAAATGGAAGCAAATCAATCAAAGCAAATTGAAAATGCTAAAGTTCTTATTGCAAATACTGGTATGGATACAGACAAAATAAAGATATTTGGTTTCTGTGTAATAGTTGATTCTACAACAAAGGTTGCCGAAAGAAAACACGTAGAAAAGGAAAAAAATGAAGGAAAACGATGAATGCATTTTTAAGCATGGGATAAACTGCTTTATTAACAGGCAATTAATTTACAATTAGCCCAAATAGCTCTTTGGTGTTGCTGGTGTTATGGCTTATTGGACATGCAAATTTTGAAGGTGTGAAATGCCTGGCTCTTGTCACAGGTGGTGAAATTGCCTTTACCTTTGACCACCCACAACCAGTGATGCTTGGAAGTTGCAAGCTTACTGAGGAAGTTATAATTGGAGAAGAAAAGCACCTTCACTTTTCTGGGGTAGCCCTTGGAGAGGCTTACACTATAGTTCTTCATGGTACCACTCAACAAATTTTATATGGAACAGAAAGATCTTTGCATGATGCTCTTCATGTTCTTGCCCAAACTGTGAAGGATTCTGCAACAGTTTATAGAGAAGGATGTTTTGAGATGCTGATGGCTCATGCTGTGACACAGCTTGCCAGTAAAACACCAGGTAAAGAAGCTGTTGCAATGGGGTCTTATGCTAAAGCACTGAGAATGTTGCCAACTAAAACAGCTAACAATGTAGGCTATGACAGTGCAGATCTGGTGGCACCACTCTGAGCTGCCCACAGTGAGGGCAATACACCAGCTGGACTCGATGTGAAGGAAGGTAGTATTGGCAATATGGAAATACTGGGTATAACAGACAGTTTCCAAGTGAAGTGAAAAGTTCCTTTAAGTGCAGCTGGAGTAGCAGAGGCGATTCCACACGTGGACAACATTATCAAAGCAGCACCATGGAAATGTGTCCTTCATCACCAACCGTTAGGTATTCCTGTATGCTGTTATGCTCTGGACCAGTTCATAGCAATGTTGTTTGAAAGAATTTGACTTCTTAAAGAAGACTGTGGAATCGAAGTTTATCTGTGGTTCTTACATCCTGAGGTCTGGACATTTAGCTGATGTTTCATTTTAACCTGGGTCTAATTTATTTGCTGTTTATTTTCCGTAAAATTCAGTTGATTTAAAAGTCCATTTCTCATACTGTGCATCAAAAAATATTTGAACAATTAAAAACGTAAAAATAAAAGTGAATGAGAGATAAATCTTTCCCAGACAAGCAAAAACTGAACAAGTGTGTCACCACTAGATCTATCTTATAAAAAATGCTAAAAGGAATTCTTCAAATGGAAACAAAATGTTGTGAATATACACAGAGACACTAATGGATATGAAAGTATAAATCTCACCAGTACAGGTAAATATATAAACAAATAAAGAGTAATGCAATATTGTAATGGTGGTATATACATCTTCTTAACCCTAATGTAAAATCTAAAAATGTATTAACTACTAACACAAAAATTTGCTCATGGATACTCAGTATAGAAGAAATAAATTCTCATATCAATAACATCATGTGTGCGGGGGGGGGGGGAATAAAAGTGTAAGGTATTGTATATGATTCAATTGAAGCTGTTATCAGTTTAAAATAGACTATTCAGATCTCTGGAGTCCAGTTGAGAGTCAGTCCTTATCTGGATAAACCAAGATACAACTATATTTTGCTTACGAGAGACCCAATTTAGATTTTAGGACACACATAGGTTGAGAGTGGAGGGATGGAAAAAGATATTCCATGCAAATGGTAACCGAAAGAGAGCAGAGATAGCTATACTTACATCAAACAAAGTAGCAAAATAATTGTCCCAAGAGACAAGGAAGTTGATTACATAATGATAAAAGGGTCAATTCACCAGGATGACAGAAATATATACACACACATACATCACAAAATATATATATACCACAAATATATATATCTCATCAGAGCCCTGATACATATACAGAAAACATTAACAGATCTAAAGGGAGAAATAGAGAGCAATACAATTACAATAGAAAACTTCAATACCGTACTTTTAATAATAGACAGATCATCCAGACAAAAAGTTAATAAGGAAATAGCAGACTTCAACAACACTATAGTTGTTGGTTAGGTCAAATAGACCTAACGAATATACACAGAATATTTCACCCATCAGCAGCACAGAACACATTCTTCTCAAGTACACACAAAACATTTTCCAGGTTAGATTACATGCTAAGTCACAAAAAATGTCTTAACAAGTTTAAGATTGAACTCATCCCAACTATCTTTTCCAACAACAATGGAATAAAATTAGAATTTAATAACAGACAGAAAAGAGAAAAATTCACAAATGCATGAAGATTAAACAAGACACTTTTGGACAACCACTGGGTCAAAGAAGAAACCAAAAAGGAAATAGAAAATATTTTGAGACAAAGAGAGATGAAAATAAGACATATCAAAATTTATGGGATGAAGTAAAAGCAGTACTAAGATGTCTTTAGAGCAATAAACACCAATAGTAAATTTTTAAAAAGACAGATTTCATTTAAAAAAATCTAATGTTACAGTTCAAGGGACTAAACAAAGAACAAACTAAATGTGAAGTTAGAAAAAGAAAGAAAATAAAGATTGGAGCATAAATAAAGAACAAACAAAAAAAAGATCAATGAAACTAAGAGTTGGCTTTTTAAAGGTAAACAATATCAATAAACCTTTAGTTAGACTAACAAAGAAAAAAGAGAGAAGACTCAAATAAAATCATAAATGAAAGAGGAAACATTACAACTGATGCCACAGAAATAAAGATAATAAATACCATTATGAACAATCATACATAAAAAATTGGACAACCTAGAAGAAATGGATAAATTCCTAGAAACATACAAACTGTCAAGACTAAATCAAGAAGAAACAGAAAACTTCAACAGACCAAAAACAAATAAGGAATTTGAATTAGTAATAAAAAGTCTCCCAACAAGAACAGCCCAGAACCAGACAACATGAATGTTTCCAATCCATGAACATCAGATGTCTTTCCATTTATTTGTGACTGCTTTAATTTCTTTCACTGGTGTTTTATACTTTTTTTAAAAAATGGAAATTGAAGATCTTTATCACGTTCTATTTTTGGTGGAAAAAATATAACATACATTTATTTAGCACTACCTTGTGGAACAGACAAAGGGAAGCTGGTAAAGAGGCTTTTCCTTCTCCTCCATTGCTGAAGACTGGCTGATGAGCTGCTCCTCTGTAATTACTTCCTGCACTAGTGGGCAGCACATTTAACACTTATTAATTTTCTCCTTTCAGAGAAAGCAGCAATTCACCATTTTCTTTCAGTTCCTTAGCAATGTCCAGCCCTCCAATGAGCTCCCCTTTCATGCACAGCTGAGGGTATGTTGGCCATTTGGAGAACGTTTTCATTCCTTGCTACACTTCATCCTCCAACATATCAAATGTCTCCACATTCAATACTGGTGCTATTTAGTATTTCCAGAGTTTGACAAATCCACATTTAGCTTTCTGTTTGTTTCCTTTCATAAAGAGCATCACAGAAGCTTTATTTGTCACTACTCTGAGCCTTGTTTCTCATCTTGGAGCTTTGAGGCAAATTGTATCTAGTTTTTCAGATGCTTCCAGCTGCTTAACTATGTCGAGTCCTCCTATGAGGTTGCCAGAAACACAGAGCTGAGAATTCTTGAAAAACAGAAAGGTGGCATCAGAACTAATTTCATATTTTTCAGGTACTTCAGAAACAGCTTCAGCTTCCAACTTTGCAAATGAAAATTGGGGTGTTCTTTGGCTAACTCTGACATTATGTTTTCATTTGATCACACTGTGGAGAACATGGTGCCCAAAAATGGATCACAAGGGGGAACTTGGCTCTGAGGCACAGCAGCTCCTCAAACTGCTGGGCTGAACCATCCTCCACTGTGCCTCTGCCACCCCCTGCACCATCCATCAGTGTTTTATACTTTGCACTGTACAATTATTCCACCTCTTTGGTTAAATTTATCCTTATGATTTTATGGGGTCGGCCAAAAAGTTCATTTAGAAGATGCACTTTTCATTTTCACCAATAATTTTATTGATTTGGGTATTTTGAGTAAGTCAACTATCTCCCATGTGGTATTATGTTGATTGTTCTATTAATGTCTCGATTTGATTGCTATCAACTTCAACTGGTCTATATGACCATGAAGCATCGGCCAGTGAGAAATCTCTAGCACGAAACTTTGTAAACCACTTTTGACATGTTTTATCAGTCACAGCACCTTCTCCATACATTGCACAAATCTTTTTTTTTGCATTTCAGTTGCATTTTTACCTCTCTTAACATAACAAACCATATGTCAAAAATGTTGCACATTTTCTTCCATTTTCAATATTAAAATGGCTACACAAAAGTTCACCAATTTTGATGTTTTAAATGCACACTGATATGACAGCTGTCACAATACAATAGAACAAAGTTGTTTTGAATGAAGTTAATGACAACTAAGCACTCCTACAGCCATCTTTTTGACCACACCAATATTCTTTTTGATACTATTGTAAATGAGATTGTTTCTGAATTAATTTTTCAAACTGGCAACCCTTTGGTTCACAGGCCAGCACTCAATCCACTGAGCCACTCCAGCCAGGGCTATTTATTTTTCAGATAGTTTGTTGTCAGTATATAGAAATGATTTTACATCCTACACCTTTGCTGCATTTATTCATTAGTTCTAACAGTTTTTTTTACAGTCCTTATGGTTTTCTACATACAAGAGCACATCATCTACAGAGATAATTTTACTTCTACATTTCCAGTGTGGATGTATTTTATTTCTTTTTCTTGCCTGATTGTTCTGGCAAGGATTTCCAGCACTGTGCTGGAAAAAAAAAGTGGTAAAAGTAGATATTTTTGTTAAATTCTGGATCTATAGGAGAATTTTTCAGTTTTTCACAATTAAGTATGATGTTAACTGTGGACTTTTCACATATAATCTTTACTGTGTCAAGGTAAGTACCTTCTATAACTAACATGTTGAGTGTTTTTTATTAATAAAGTGTTAAATTTTATTAAATGGTTTTTCTGCATCTACTGAGATGATCATGTGATTTTAAACCTTCTTTTCTTAATGTAGCATATCAACTTGATTGATTTGTGTATGTTGAACCATCTTTGCATCCCAGGGGTAGATACCACCACTGGATTTATGATCCTTTCAATATGCTGTTGAAATCAACATGCTAATATTTTGTTGAGGATTTATGCATCCATATTCATAAAGGACACTAGCCAGTAGTTTCTTTTTTTGTAGTGTCTTTGTCTGGCTTTGATATCAAGATGATACTGTCTTCATAAAATGAGTTTGGAAGTGTTTCCTCTTCCATTTTTTTTTTTGGATGACTTTAAGAAGGATCGGTACTGTTTTTTTTTTCTTGTTGGAAGATTATTGATCACTGATTCAAAATCCTTATTTGTTCTGATCTGTTCAAGTGTTCCATTTCTTCTTGATAGCTTGCATGTTTCTAGGAATTTATACATTGTCATATTGTCCATATGACCTCACATTTGAATCTACCAATTTAATGCAACCACTTTCAAAATCCCACTGGCATTTTTCACAGAAATAGAAAACATGATCCTAAAGTTTAATGGCACCACAAAAGATCTCAGATAGTCAAAACAATCTTGAGAAATAACAAGGCTGTTTTTAATTTCAAAATATATTACTAAGCTACGGTAATTAAAAAAACATACTACTGGTAAAACAAAACAGACACATACACCAATGAAACAGAAGAGGGAGCCCAGAAATAAATCCATGCATATATGGACAACTAATCTTTGACATTGTGTTTAAAAAAAAAACACAATGTGGAAAAGGTAGTCTCTTTAATAAACGGTGCTGAGAAAACTATGTATACACATGCAAAATAATGAAATTGAACCCTTATCTTACATCATTCACAAAAATCAACTCAAAATAGATTAAAGACTTAAACATAAGACCTGACACTGTGAAATTCCTAGAATAATACATAGGGGAAGAAAGCTTTTTGACATTGGCCTTGGGAATGATTTTTTTGATATGACACCAAAACTACAGGTAACAAAACAAAATATATACAGGACCAAACTAAACTAAAAAGCTTCTGCACAGCAAAGTAAAAAGGAAACTCATGGAATGGGAGAAAATATTTGCACAAAATATATCTTATAAAGGGTTAATATCCAAAAAATATAAGAAACTCCTATAGGTAAAAAGCAAAAAATAAGCAAATAAATGAAAACAATAACAAAAAACATACAACATGGTTAAAAAATGGGCAGAAACCCCACCCCCCAAAAAAACCCCCAAAACCTGAATAGACATTTCTTTGAAGATGACTAACAAATTGCTAACAGGAATATGAAAAGGTCCTCAACATCAGTAATAATTTGATTTTCAATAGCAATTAAAAACCACAGGGAGTTATCACTTCACACCTGTTACAGTGGCTATTATAAAAGAAACAAAAGAGAAGTTTGTTGAGGATGTAGAGAAAAGAGAATGGTTGTACACTGTTTTGAGGGAATACAAATGTCAAAGCTGATGGACATTATACTAAGTTAAATATACCAGACACAGACCCTAGCTGGTGTGGCTCAGTGGATTAAATGCCAGCCTGCACACCAAAAGGTCACTGGTTCAATTCCCAGTCAGGGAACTTGCCTGGGTTGTGGGACAGATCCCCAGTAGGGGGCACCAGAGAGGCAACCACACGTTGATGTTCCTCTCCTTCTCTTTCTCCCTCCCTTCCCCATTCTCTAAAACTAAATAAATAAAAAATATTTAAAAAATAAACCAGACACAGAAGGACAAGTACTGCATGATCCCATTTTTATGAGGATCTAAAACAGTCAAATTCATAAAAGCAGAGAGTAGAAAGAAATTTTTCAGAAAGTAGAATAGCTGGAGGGGGCGGTTGTGAAACAGGGACATATTATTGAAAGGCTACAAAGTTTTGACTATACAAGATGATCAAATCCCAGAGAACTGATGTATAGTGTAGTGCCTATAGTTAACGATACTGTACTCGAAATTTCGCTCCGAGGGCACATTTTGTGTTAAGTGCTCTTATCACACACAAAAAGTAATGTGGAATTCTCTGGTCACAGTAATCTCAGCTTTGTTTTAATTTGCATTTCTCTAATTGTAAATAAGTTTGAACATTTTTCATATTCTGAAGGGCTCTCTTTATACTGTTTTTAGTGAATTGTCTTTTCCCCACTTAAAATTTAGACTCTGGTTATAACTTTTTAATCAGCTAACTGTAAAACATTTCTGTGATAGAGATATTTTTATTCTTTGAATTAAAATGAATCTTTTAAAAAATATTTTATTTATTTCTAAACAGAGGAGAAGGGTAGGAGAACGAGAGGGAGAGAAACATCAGTGTATGGTTGCCTCTCTCACACCGCCTACTGGGGACTTGGCCAGCAATCCAGGCATGGGCCCTGACTGGGAACTGAACTGGTAACCATTTGGTTTGCAGGCCTGGGCTCAATCCACTGAGCCACACCAGCCAGGGCAAAATTAATCATTTTAAAAAGGATTCATCACACCATAGCCAGAGAACTTTCTAAGGCTTTCCCCATCTGAGACTAAGCTGCTCAGTCCTCCCCAAGAAGCTAAGGCTGCATTGGGGTGAGGCCCTGACTTTATCCAGGCAGTCCTCGCCTAGCACCCGCCCACACCACGCACTCTAGCTGGGAGATCGCCCACATCTACTCAGCTCTTATCCTGCACGAGGATGAGGTGATAGTGTTGGAGGACAGGATCAAGGCCCTCAGTAAAACAGCTGGTATAAATGTTGAACTTTTATGGCCTGGACTGTTTACAAAGACCCTGGCCAATGTCAACATCAGGAGCCCCTTCTGCAACATAGGGGCTGGTGGGCCTGCCCCAACAGCTGGTGCTTCTGCCCCCTCTGCCACGTTACCCCAGCTGAGGGGAAGAAAGTGGAGGCAGAGAAAGAAGACTCTGGGGAGTCTCGTGATGACATGGGCTTTGACCTTTTGAACGTTTACCTCTTTTGTAACACATTCAATAAAAGGTTGAAGTTGGCCAAAAAAAAAAACAAAACACCCACCCCAAAACCCTTGTAAGAATGTGTGAGATTTATGGTTGCAAAATTTCACTTAATTTCTTCAAATGTAAATTAGATTTAAACCACAAAAGAATCAAACTACAAAACAAAAGCCAAATGTGGATTATAAAATATTGGCACTTTGAATATTCTTTAAAAACATATCACAAGAACAATGTGCAATATATTAATAAAAAACTTTACCATGTAACTAAAGGAAGAGAGCAAAACAAAAACTACAAACAACAGACTTGAGAGTGGGGGACCATTTAATGCCTGGCCCTATGTTTATAACTTAAACTGTTAGAAATGACATGGACTATTTAAATTGAGCTGTTGCTCTTTGAAAATATTATCCCTGACTACTTTTTTTTCAAATATCTACTAGAATGGGTGTCTGACACACAATATAAAAGTGAAAAATAAAACAGCATACACAATTTCATTACACCTAGCTATCCTGTCTTTCAAGACTGCAGTGATGTCTCAAAACAGGCATCTGAGAGTCTTCGCTCTGGGCATAGCCAGAGAGAAACTAGTAAATGCATTTCTGCAGAGAGAGACATTTACAGTCTCACTTCCAGCCACAACCAATACCTCTGCAGAAGGTTCAAATTAGATCAGGATTGTCTCAAGACCGAGAAAGATTCCCAGAGCTCTTTTAAAAGTTAACTTCAAAGACAGTGCCATGGTGGGAAATGAAATCAAATGGAACATAACTTTCTTTAAAAAAGTGGTGTCAGGGTGGCAAGATTTTTTCATCAACTCAAAATTTCCATTATGCTTTGCAAAAGTATCTAGTTATACCTCAAACTGTATTCCTGATACCGTTATTCCTGAAAAAAGTAAACCAATCTGTTATAAATGCTTATTGTTCTAATGATCATTAGAGAAAGCTTTAAGAAACCACTGTCTTTCAAAGTAAAACTCAAGAGCCTGAGAGAACCAAGATGGCGGTGTAGGTAGACACACTGCGCCTCCTCGCACAACCAGAACTGGCAGAGAATTCGAACGGCAAGGGGGTCCGACACCAAGGAAATAAAAAATAAACATTCATCCAGACCGGTAGGAGGGGCGGAGACGGGCACCTGGGTGGAGAGGACTCTCGTGGCCGTGGCGGGACCAAGACTGGGGGAGTGTAGGACAACGGGCACAGGCAGTCCGAGCACTAGCAGACCCTGCGGCCCCACATTTGCACAGATAAACCAAGAGGGCTGGACTCAGAGTGGCGGAGAGCTGGGCAGGCAGAGCGCCGGTAGCACCCCGCGGCCCCACATTCGCGCACAGATAAACCAGACAAACGGCAGGGATCGAAGCAGACCGCATAACCCAGGGCTCCAGCTCGGGGAAATAAAGCCTCAAACCTATGATTGAAAATGCCTGTGGGGGTTGGGGCAGCAGCAGGAGAGACTTCCAGCCTCACAGGAGAGGTCGTTGGAGAGTCCACAGGGGCCTAGAGTGTGCACAAGCCCACCCACTTGGGAACCAGCACCAGAGGGGCCCAGTTTGATTGTGGGTATAGGAGTGAGAGATTGAAATCCGGAGGAGAGTGAAGCGGGCGCCACTGCTCCCTCTTGGCCCCTCCCCCATGTACAGCATCACAGCACAGCAACCAGCGTTACCCTGCCCCGGGGAACACCTAAGGCTCCGCCCCTTAAAGTAACAGACACGCCACAACAACAACAACAAAAAAAGGCCCAAAATGACAGAACACTTCAAAGCTCCAGAAAAAATACAACTAAGCGACGAAGAGATAGCCAACCTATCGGGTGCACAGTTCAAAACACTGGTTATCAAGATGCTCACAGAATTAGTTGAATCTTCGAAAACCAGATGAAAAAATGAAGCCTATGCTAAGAGAAACAAAGGAAAATGTACAGGGAACCAATAGTGATGGGAAGGAAACTGGGACTCAAATCAACACTGTGGACCAGAAGGAAGAAAGAAACATCCAACCAGAAAAGAATGAAGAAACAAGAACTCGGAAAAATGAGGAGAGGCTTAGGAACCTCCAGGACATCTTGAAATGTTCCAACATCCAAATTATAGGGGTGCCAGAAGGAGAAGAGGAAGAACAAAAAATTGAAAACTTATTTGAACAAATAATGAAGGAGAACTTCCCTCATCTGGCAAAGGAAATAGACTTCTGGGAAGTCCAGGAAGTTCAGAGAGCCCCAAAGAAGCTGGACCCAAGGAGGAACACACCAAGGCACATCATAATTACATTACCCAAGATTAAACGCAAGGACCTACATCCAAGATTACTGTATCCAGCAAAGCTATCATTTAGAATGGAAGGGAAGATAAAGTGCTTCTCAGATAAGGTCAAGTTAAAGAAGTTCATCATCACCAAGCCCTTATTACATGAAATGTTAAAGGGACTTACCTAAGAAAAAGAAGATCAAAAATAGGAACAGTAAAAATGACAGCAAACTCACAGTTATTAACGATCACACCTAAAACAAAAACAAGAGCAAACTAGGCAAACAACTAGAACAGGAACAGAACCATAGAGATGAAGATCACATGGAGGGTTATCAACAGGGGAGTGGGAGGGGGAGAGGGGGGGAAAGGTACAGAGAATAAGTAGCATAGATGATAGGTGGGAAATAGACAGGGGGAGGGTAAGAATAGTGTAGGAAATGTAGAAGCCAAAGAACTTATAAGTATGACCCATGGACATGAACTATAGAGGGGGAATGTGGGAGGGAGGGGATGGGCAGGATGGAGTGGAGTGGGGGGGGAATGGGAAAACTGTAATAGCATAATCAATAAATATATTTTTAAAAAAACTCAAGAGCCGCAGGCGGTTGACAACACAGGTCAATTCTACTCCTATCTTCTCTTCTTTTTTGTCACTACCCTGGGTGGCAATCATCCCACCCTGGGTTGGCAGTAACAAGGGTTGTCTAATTTTACTCCCTAGAGTCCACCTTCATGAGACATGCCTGAGGCTCCACAACATCAGTGTACAACAGGGAGGAAAAAATCCCTCTCAGAAATGCATCCATCTGTAGAGCACCAATCAAAAGCCATGATCATCTGGGTGATAGTTTTCTTGGCTTTAATGCTAAGCCACTAATTCGTGTACATGAGGTGGCAGAGGCAAAAGGCAATGTTTAATTTGATTGAGAGGGAAACACAAAACAAAACTTAATTGCAATCCTTTAGCCATTCTATTTCTATCAAATTTATAACAGTAAGTATCGTATAATGAAAACAATATATGAGGCAGGGTAGGCTGACAATACCGTGTTTACTGAATGTGGTTGAAAACAGTGGCAGGTAAGAATGACCCTGAAGCAGAGCAGAGTACTGAGCTTTTGAACTCAGTGATGTGACTTGAGTAATCATGGGCAAATCAATCCTCTGGGTGGACTTCTATTTCCTTATCTACAAATTGGCAGTAACACTACTTACCCTGGAGTTGTTGTGAAAATTCAATGACTATGAAAAATCTCTTGCTGTATAAAAGTAAAACAAACACGAACAAAAAACTAAACATTACCAGTAATTACAGAACTGGGTTGAGAGTGGCAGGAAGATGGTGGAGGAATGAATGGAAGTCACACTAACCTCCTCGCAGGATCAATCTGGAATTACAACTAAATTGTGGAGCAATCACCCAGAACAAACAACTGAACAATAGCAAGAGAGAAGCCTTATAACCTTGGACAGAGGAATCACCATTGACACAACCTGACTGGTGAGGAGTAGTATGGAGGAGACTCAAGAGAGCTGGCTGGGTGCCCACAGGAGGCAGCGTCAGAGGGATAATTAAGCAGACGGTTGGACCCCCCTGGGAAGAGTGGGGTCTAAACTCTAAGCTAGGATCCCCAGCCTAGAGCACCAGAGCCCAAAATACACAGATAATAAAAAGCGGCAAAAAGCGGCAGGGTTGCTCTTTGCCAGAGATGGACAGCTGGAGACGCAAAGAGCCGTTTAAAGGGCCAACACACAAATTTTCATTTTCAGCCACTTACCCAGGGCTCTGGCAAAGGTGGGGGCCAAGTGAGCTGCAGACACCTGAGGAGAAATTGGGGACACAAGCTTTGGGGAGAGAGCTGAGAGAGTGAACACTGGGATCCAGGGGCTGAGTCATTTCCCCACACAGCAACAGCCATCATGCTCAGGCAGACCACTCCTCACCTAGTAGCAGCAGCCTGAGGGGAAACAACAGCCCTGCCCCCAGAAAGGACTCTTCCCCAGTTCTGTGGTGCTTAAGCCTGACTGCTGAGTGCAGAGTGACTAGATTAACAACTGAAGGAGACAGCCACAGACAGTAGATCCTTAGAAATCTTGAACTGGCTGCTTAAGATGGGATGGGATCAATATCTGACATCACCAGAGGGGGATCCAGAAAGAAAAAAACAGTGGTAAATATTAGAGGCTACTGAGACGAAATCCACTGTGGTCTTCTCCATGATCTGTGATATTTCCCGCATAGCTTTTTAACACTCAGTTCTTGTCCTTCAAGTCTATACATATTAAGTTGCTAGTGTATTTATAGTGTATTTCAATTCACATATGATGCCCTTCCCTTCTCTTACCCCATTTTAGCTTTTTCTTTATCTCAATATTTTCATTTAAAATTATGTTTTCTCTATTGCTACAACTTGTTTCCATTCCACACTCCTACTATTTCTCTCCGTCCAGACACACAAAACCAATTTTCTTGTCAATGGTCATCTCACATCTTTCCCCCTGACTCTTAAAATACCCACATTCTCTCTCCATCTTTAGAAATATTTGCTAGCTGGTTGGGGATAGGGTAGTTGTTGTTGCATTGTTCTCAATTTTATCTCTAGATCTTCACTAATTTTGTATTTCAAATATCAAATTTTACTGGTCCCCTTTCCTACTCTTTTTTTCATCTCAATTTTTAAATTTTGTCTTGTCTTAACCTATCTTTTTCTTTTTTTCTTTCTTAAATTTCTCTCCCCTCCTGCCCTTTTAATTTCCTTCTCCTTTTTTTCTTTTTTCTTTTTCCTTTTGTCTCAAATTTTAATTTTTCCCTGTCTAAGCCTGGTTTTTGTTCCTCACTCTTAGTATTTCCTCTCTATCATTTCAAAGTCACTTCCCATTCCTCTAGAAATCTATTAAGCTTATCTTTCTTTCTTTTTTCCATCTTATTCCCATACTACCTATATTAATTTTTGCTCATTTGTTGTTGATAGTGCTGTGGTGGATCTTTCTCTCCAATTTGACTTCTATATTTTTATTATTTATTTACTTTTTTCCTTCTTTCTTTCTCTCACTTTTATTTTAATTTCTGTTTAAACCTAATACTATACGCTTCCCTTCTCATACTCCTTTCCACATTCTTCATTCCCTTTTTATTTATGATGTAAATTTTACTTTCTTTCTTCACATTTCTTTACTTTACTTTCTTACTCCATCTCCCAACTCTTATTAGTTCCTCCCTCTACCCTCTCAAAATCATTTTTCTTTCAGTAGATCATCTCATATTCACTCTTGTTTCTTACAATAGTCTTAATCTCTTTACACCCTTATTAATACTGCTTCATTTGCTGTTGATAGTGGGATTGACAGGCAGGGAGTGGAGTTACTTTTGTGGTGTGGGTTTGTTTCCTGCGCTTTGTGATTTTGTTCTGGCCGCAACTGCACAACAGCATACAAGAAGTGGTGGGTTGAGTGACCGACTCACCAAAGAAAGACCCACGAACAATCAAAACATCCAGAGAGCCAACATAAATGGCATAAAGGGAATCCCAAGAGCATCAAGTTCAGGAGATCAAGGAGACTGTATAACTGAACCTCACAGGTATCCTACTATAGAAGCTCACACCACAAACTCAGGGAGTCAAAACAGATCAATTTAAGAAGCAGAAGCAAACAAGAAGAGTCTCCCCTAAAATGGGAAGACAAAGAAACAATCCCCAATAGAGAGGAAAGGAGGAATCCTCAGAAAAAGTGCTAAATGAAATAGAGGCAAGTCAACTATCAGATATTGAGTTTAAAACAATGGTTATAAGGAAGCTCAATGAGCTGAGTGAGAATAACCAAAAACTACAAGGAAACTATGAGGAACCTACTGCAAGCTATATTAGCATGAAAAATGACATAGAAACAATAAACAAGGGCTAAGAGGAAATAATATAATTTCTGAATTGAAAAATATAGTAGAAGGAATTAAAAACAGGCTAGATGAAGTAGAGGATCAAATCAGCAAGCTGGAGGACAAGGTAGAAAAAAACTTCCAGAAAGAGCAAGAAAAGGAAAAAAGACTTAGAAAGAATGGAGAGGTGTTAAGAGAACTACAGGACAACATGATATGTAATAATATCCATATAATAGAGATACCAGAAGGAGAAGAAGAAGAGCAAGGGATAGAAAACCTTTTTGAAAAAGTAATGATGGAAAACTTCCCTAATTTGATGACAGAAAAAGTCATACAAGTAGAGGAAGCAGAGAAGGTGCCAATCAAGAGTAACCCAAAGACTCCCACTCCAACACAAATCATAATTAAAATGGCAAAATTCCAAAACAAAGAGAGAATCTTAAAGGCAGCAAGGGAGAAACAGGAATTAACACACAAGGGAGCCCCCATAAGGCTACCAGCTGACTTCTCAACAGAAACACCACAAGAGAGAAGGGAATGTCAAGAAATGTTCAAGTAAAGAAAAGCAAAGGCCTGCAACCAAGGCCACTCAAGCCAGCAAGGCTCTCAATTGAAATGGAAGGCCAAATACAGAGCTTCCTGGACAAAAGAAGGCTAAAAGAATATACCACCAAACCAGTATTGTAAGATGTGCTAAAGGGACTGCTTTAAGAAGAGGAAGAAAAGGAGTGAGAGAGAGAGGAGCACAGGTACAAAGGTGGTAAAATGACAATGAATAAACTACCTACAATAATAACCTTAAGTGTAAATGGATTAAATGCTCCAATCAAAAGACATAGGGTAGCTGAATGGATAATAAAACATGACCCACACAAATGCTGCCTATAAGAGACCCACCTCAGAACAAAAGACTTACAGAGACTGAAAGTGAAGGGCTGTAAAAAAATATTCAAGCAAACAGACGGGGGAACAAAAGCTGGGGTAGCAATACTTATATTAGACAAAATAGACTTCAAAATAAAGACCATAAAAGGAGACACAGGACACTTCATAACACTCAAGGGAATAATCCATCAAGAAGACATAAATACTGTAAACATATATGCACCCCACATAGGAGCACCCAAATATATAAGGAAAATCTTAGAGGACTTCAAGAAAGATATAGATAGCAACACACTTACAGTAGGAGATTTTAACATCCCACTGTCAACAATGGACAGATCCTCCAAACAAATAACAAGGATATTATGGAACTGAACAATGCATTAGATCATATGGACTTAACTGATATATATATATATATATATATATAGATCCTTTCATCCCAAAGAAGCAAAACACATATTCTTTTTAAATGCACATGGAATATTTTCAAAGATAGACCATATGAAGAGACACAAAACAAGCCTCAAGAAAATCAAGAAAATTGAAATCATATCAAGCATTTTCTCCGACCACAAGGGACTGAAACTAGAAACCAACCTCAAGGAAAAAACTCAAAAATGCTCATACTCATGGAGACTGAAGAGCATGCTACTGAATAATGAATGGGCTAAAAATGAGATCAAGGAAGAAATCAAAAAGTTTCTGGAAACAAATGAAAATGAACACACGACAGCCCAAAACCTATGGAACACAGCAAAGACAGTCTTAAGAGAGAAGTTCATAGTGATACAGACCTACCTAAAAAAGACAGAAACATGTCAAATAAACAACCTAACCCTACATCTACAAGAATTGGAAGAACAACAACAAAGAAATCCCAAAGTGAGTAGAAGGAAGGAAATAATCAAGATAGAGCAGAATTAAATGTCATAGAGAATAAAAGAACAATTCAAAGTATGAATAAATCCAGGAGCTGGTTCTTTGAAAAGATAAAATCAACAAGCCTTTAACCAGATTCATCAAGAAAAAAGGGAGAGGACCCAAATAAACACAATCAGAAATGAAAGAGAGATTATAACTGATAACACAGAAATAGAGAGCATAGTAAGAAATTACTATACAACTATATGCCAAGAAATTTGAAAGCCAGGGAGAAATGGACAAATTTCTAAAAAACTATAATCTTCCAAAACTGAATGAAGAAGCAGCAGAAAGCCTAAACAGACTAATAACAGCTGGTGAAATTGAAGCAGTAATCAAAAAACTCCTGTCACAAAAAAACCCTGGACCAGACGGTTTCACAGGGGAATTTTACAAAATATTTAAGGAAGAGGTAACCTCTATCCTTCATAGACTATTCCAAAACATTCAAGAAGAAGGAAGACTCCCAAACTCTTTTTATGAAGCCAGCATCATCCTAATCCCAAAACCAGATAAAGACACAACAAAGAAAACACAGATGCTAAAATTTTCAACAAAATATTGGGAAACCGCATCCAGCATTACATTAAAGAGGTCATACACCATGATCAAGTGGGATTCATCCCAGGGATGCAAGGATGGTAAAATATTCGCATATCAATAAATGTGATACATCACATAAACTAAAGGAAAGAAAAAAGTTGCATGATCATAACAATGATGTGGAAAAAGCATTTGATAAGTTATAGCACCCATTCATTATAAAAACATTCAGCTAAGTGGGAGTAGAGGGAGCATACCTCAATATAATAAAGGCCATATATGAGAAACATACAGCCAACATCATACTCAATGGGCAAAAACTAAATGCTTTCCCGCTAAGATCAGGAACAAGAAAAGAATGTTTGCTTTCACCACTTCTATTCAACATAGTGTTGGAAGTCCTAACTACAGTTATCAGACAAGAAAAAGAAAGAAAAGGCATCCAAATTAGAAAGGAAGAAGTAATAGTGTTATTGTTTGCAAATGACATTACAGTGTACATAGGAAACCGTATAGACTCCACAAAAAAACTACTTGACCTAATAAGTGAATTTGGCAAAGCAGCAGTATACAAAGTCAATATCCAGAAATCAAAGGCATTTTTGTACACCAACAATGAAACATCAGAAGCAGAAATCAGGAAAAAAATCCCATTTGCTATAGTAACAAGAAAAATAAAGTACCTAGGAGTAAACCTGACCAAGGAGGTAAAAGACCTGTACTCAGAAAACTATACAACTCTTAAGAAAGAAATTAAGGAAGCATAACTAGAAATAATAAACAAATAAATGGAAGTATATACTGTGTCCATGGATTGGAAGAATTAACATCATCAAAATGTACATGCTACCCAAGCAATTTAGATTCAATGCAATCCCTATTAAAATTCCAATGGCATATTTCACAGATATATAACAAACATTTCAACAATTTATATTGAACCATAAATGACCCTAAATAGCCTCACCAATTTTGAGAAAGAAGAACAAAGTAGGAGGGATCACCATACCTGACATCAAACTATAGTACAAAGCCATAGTAATCAAAACAGTCTGGTACTGGCATAAAAACAGACATATAGATCAGTGGAACAGAACAGAGATCCCAGAAATAAGTTCAAGTCTCTATGGTCAATTAGTATTTTACAAATGGGCCAGAAGCATAAAATGGAGTAAAAATAGCCTCTTCAACAAATGGGTTGCAAGATCTGGACAGCTACATGCAAAAGAAATGAAACTTGAACTCCAACTTACACCATACACAAAAATAAATTCAAGATAGATGAAGGACTTAAATAAAAGTTGCAACACCATAAAAGTCCTAGAGGAGAACATAGGCAGGAAAAGATATTCCTCAGATATTCCATGCAGCAATATTTTCACTGATATGTCCCCTAAAGCAAGGGACACAAAGGAAAGAATAAACAAATGGGACCTCATCAAAATAAAAAGCTTCTGCATGGCTAAAGAAAACATCAGAAAAATGAAAAGAGAACCAACTGTATGGGAAAACACATTTGCCAATGATACCTTGGACAGGGTTTGATCTCCAAAATATATTAAAACACTCACATGACTCCACTCTAGGAAGACAAACAATCCAATTAAAAAATGGACAAAGGACTTGAACAGACATGTCTCCAAGGAGAACATACAGAGGGCCCAGAGACACATGAAAGGATGCCCACCATCACTAGCCATCAGAGAGATGCAAATTAAAACCACAATGAGATACCACTTCACACCCGTCAGAATGGCCATCATAAACAAATCAACAAACTGTAAGTGCTGGTGAGGTTGTGGAGAAAAAGGAACCCTAGCACACTGTTGGTGGGAATGCAGACTGGTGCAGCCACTGTGGAAGACAGTATGGAATTGCCTCAGAAAACTAAAAAGGGAAATGCCTTTTGACCCTGTAATTCCACTGCTGGGATTGTACCCTAAGAATCCTGAACCACTAATTCAAAAGATCCTATGCACCCCACTGTTCATAGCAGCACAATTTACAATAGTCGAGTGCTGGAAGCAACTTAGGTGCCCAATAGTAAATGAATGAATCAGCATGGTTGGAAGTGGAGAGCATTATGCTAAGTGAAGTAAGCCAGGTGGTGACATACAAATACCACATAACCTCACCTATAAGTGGAAACCAATCAACAAAACAAACAAGCAAGCAAAACATAACCAGAGACATTGAAATAAAGAACAAAGTGATAGTAATCAGAGGGGAGTGAGAAGGGGGATAACAGCGGGAAGAATGGAAAGGGTCATCAAGGAATATGTATAAAGGACCCATGGACAAAGCCAAGGGGGAAAGGACTAAGGAGGGTGGGGAGGTTGGGATGGGTAGGTGGGGGGAAGTGGTAGTGGGAAAATGGAGATAACTGTACCTGAACAATAAAAAATGATAAAAGAAAGAAAAAAAAGAACTGAGCTGAAATTCATATAGATCTTACAATGTGAGTTTAGATATTTTTTAAATAATAATGTTCAACATGAATTAAATAGTTTCTATGTGTCATGTACTGTTCTAAAGGCTTTTCATATGTTATCTTAATTCTCCACACAACCCCTTCAGATAGATGGTGTACTTTTCTTATTTTATGTTATCAAACTCAGATTAAATAACTTGCCTCAGTCATCTAGTTTATAGGTAACAGGTCAACTGGCATTTGGAGACCAGGCTTTTACACAATAGCCTCTTCTTGATTAACTACATACAGGGTGGGACAAAAGCCGGTTACAGTTGTTCATATGGAAAAACGCAGTATTAAATAATAACAATACAAGAATAAACTCTTTTTCTCATACTCACATCTGTATGTGTACATGTATGCTTATCTATCTATCTATCTATCTATCATGTCTTTCCATCTACATACCCACCTACCTTCCCACAGTTTGCACATCACATCACTGGTAATGTCCTCTGATTTTTTCATGTCAGAGCATCTAATATGGTATAATTTCTTTTTGCCTTTTTCATGTCTTTGAGTCTGAGGCTTTTGATTACTTTTACTTTCAAAACATAATTAAATTGATAATTTATGACAAAAGGAGGATGCTTACATAAATAAAAACAGTGAATCTGATTTTGAAATGCGTGATGTGCTTACTTTTTCCCCAAGAAAAAAATCAATTGCAATCTTGCCGGTGATCCTGAAAGCTCTAGAGAAATTTAGGGTCTAGGGTAGACCCCTGCTCCCAATGCACACATGCACACGCCGCACCTGGATGCTGAGGGGCTGGCGCCTAGAAATAAATACTTGTGCTACATTGAGGAACTGGTGGAATGGGCTAGAACCTTCAGGGTAACAACGGAACTATTGTCAAACTAATCAAACAATTTTTAGAATTTTTTTGATTTATCAAAACCTCTCCTTAATTGGGTTCATATCTGAATATAAATATTGAAATAACTAAGTGAGATGATAACGTGAAAATACTTCAAAAACATATGTCAGGGTAACTACTCCTGTTACTATAGATTCGCAAGTTAGTAAATGATTAACAAACGTTTCTGGTGTGTTATTTCTGCTCCTGCAATTTCGTTTGACAGTTATTGCTGCAAATGGAATCTCATCTCTGTGACTTAGGCATCTGAGAGCCACTTGCTGGTCACCTTCTTCCCAAATGAGGCACATTTGTTGACCAGAGGCTACTCTAGCCCCAAGCCTAAACCCACCCTTAAGAAATGTTGGTTTATCTCACTGGTTATCTAGATATGAATATTATGTAATTACAATTTATTCAACTGTTGAGATTACTGTAACTTAGTGGTAGGGGGTAAACAGATATTGTTCATGAACAATCGTTAGGATGTTCCTTAGGTGTGCATGATAATGAAGAGGGGTAAGGACACAAAGAAGCAAAAACAAACGGAAAAAAAATCTCTTTGGGTTAGAATCCATCCAGAACCACAGTCTGGTTCAGATATGAAGTTCATGGGGGTGAGCAATATGCAGATGTGGTGCCCACGGTGAACTTTCTCCGTCCTCCTCTGGAGCTGGAGCCGCTGAGACACAGCCAGCTGGTGTGCAGCACGAATCACGATCTGCAGGGCATTGTCAGCTCTCTCGCTGCAAATACCAAAGTACTGCCAAACACCCTTCTTGCCTGCAGTGTCATTGATGTGGTAGACAATTTTATACTTAGAACATTTTAGGGACCTTAATCGATGACTAAATCAATTATTCTGCTGGAATACTATGCAACAACTTGAGCTGTGCTGTATTGTTCGTGTTTCCTCCTTCGGCCCCAAAGCAGTCCATCTCCTTAGGCAGAGTCCTCGGACAGGCAAGAGAGCAAGGAGAGGATGAGAATGACCAAGTGGAAAAGGCCACCTCCCGGCTCCCACCATAATCATCCCCTCCACATTTACTTCCCTGCTGTGATGCTCAGGGTCAACCCTGGACAGGACAGCCTTCTGGCCACTCTATTTAAACCAAGAAACAACAGTGTGGTTCACTGGAAAAGTGCTCAGGTCTGGAGTGTGGCCTGTGTCTTCACCGACTCACTAACCAGCTGTGTGCCTCTGGCAAGCTGCACAACCTTTCTGGGTCTCCACCTTCCTGGGTCTCAGTTTTCTTACTAGCAAAATGGTGTATGTGGAGGGGGTGGGCCGGTGAGAACCCAAAGCTTTCCTTGGCACGTGGGACTTCACAGCGTTCTGAAAGTAAGTAGCCTTCGGATGGAGAGTTGTCATATCAGTGTGCCTGAACTTTTGGTCAGACACAGTCTAGTCACTACGATGTGCAGGCAGCCTTAAAGATTATCCGGAAAGGAGCTTCAGCTAACTTTCTAAAGAGAAATTTGGAAGACAAGCCTGAGAAGAGAGGTCGAGAGGCCTTCAGAGAGAAGAGAGAAGAGAGGCCTTCAGAGAGAAGAGAGGACTGCCTCATAAGTAACTTACTGTCAAAGATCTAAAGGACATGAAACCTGCTTTGCTGAGAAACTGCTGAAGGGGAGAAACAACGTCTTAGCTTCGTAAAGTAAGCTGCCACTGTGGAAAGGAGGGGACTGAAAATACAAGAAGCTGACACATGAGCCACTTGAAGGTCTCTCTGAGCCAAAACATTAACCTCCACCAAGGGAGCTGAGCTAGGTACTCTTTCATGGGGGAAAGAGCCTCCAGCTTGAACATCCAGAGAAAGAAATCTCAGTGTAGAGTACAGTCTACCAATTCACACTGCCAGTGACTTTGGAATCAGACTAGTTCACACCCCAATACTGTTCAGAGAAAAGGATGGATCTTCTGGTGAAAAAAAGAAAAAGGGCTCCCCCTCAAAAAAACCAAATAAATAAAACCCAAACATTAAAATCCTCTCAGGTGGCCTTTACTTAGATGGCCAGTAGTAATTATGCATGCATTTATTAATAAGACATATTCAGAGAAATACTACAATAAAGATTAGCCTATTTAAAGAAATAGTCTTTAATTCCAAAGAGAGGAACTAAGTTGGCTTTAAAATGAACTATCATCAAAGTGAGATCTATCTTATCTTCACTAACAGTTACTTATTCCATGCTATAAAAATAGTGGAAACGGTTTTACTTACCTCTCTTCCCTGAGGGACTCCAAGAATTTGGAAGCATTGTAGAATGGAAAAATGCCATGGTGTTACAAAGCATTTTAAAAAGAGATCATTGTAATAGTTCTATATTTCAGCACATGGCAGAGTAGTATTTCTGAGTTATGATTATCTCTTTTCAATACAATCGACTCAACTTTTGTAGATTAGAGAATAAATAATATTTACATTTTAATTGTGTTTGGATACATTATATTTTAACAGGTACTTAGTGATTGTGTGGTGTATATAAAACTTAATAATTACATTTAAAATAAAATATTGTTATTATTTTTATTAGTGCAGGAAAATTAAATGTGATTTTGAATTAAATGTATGAGAATATTTGATCAACCTGTTTAGGTGAAATACACTCCAACTGGACATCTAAATTATGATTTTTTTTAATTCAAAAAGATCTAATACTCTGATAATGCTTTTTAGCAAAAGACAAAGAAAACACATGCATATATTTTATCATAAAACCATTTTCATTGTATCATAGCAATAGTACTGGCCTAGAAAAGATCCTCCTGGGAATTCACTTCAAATTATTGAAGCAGCTGTTTCTTCAGTTTAAAATAAAATATCCATAACAAGTTCACACATGACAGATGCAAGGTAAAAACTAAATTCCACGGTGTGAGCTAAAAGCAGATGTTTTGAATGATCATATTTATAACCAGATACAATAAATCTCAGTTACCTACAGTAATGTTTCATGAGTACTCTTTTCCAAGAATTTGCTTCAAATATACTTCATGTAGTTTCTTATATTTTGAAGAACTAGGCTTCATTAAATATAAATACTGTATAAATTCTTATGTATCTAGTTTTCTTTAATTCTCGCTTATTTCATGTGCTCCTCAAGAGTAAAAGAGCGATTAGGGCACTGAAATTTAACATATTTATTTAATTCCACATATTTCTCTCACCCAATACCAAGTCAGAAAACACTTCAAAAAAAATAAACTCATGACTACTAGAAAGAGTGAGACCTTTGAGTCTTAGAATAAGCAGTTTGCCTGGTGAATGACCAGTCCATATTTTAGTGAATACTAATATATATTTAGAACATCTAAAAAGTATGAACAATGCAGGTTTAGTGAAAATCTAAAGAAAAGTCTGATGGTAAGAGCAAAGGACTAGAGCTATGAATGTCTTCCATTCAGTATTATTATATTCTAATTGGTTTATCGCTAGCTTTCCTTTTGCACACTGACTGACATTTCTGGACTCAGGCGACCACGGCCTGGGGGAAGGGCAAGTGACCTGGTATCACAAGGGGTGGGGGTTTGGGTTCCAGCTTTGCTTCTGACTAGTTCTGCATCGTTAGCTCTCCCATGCTCCCCACAGCAGGGCTGTTGTCAGGGATAGATATTAAATTATTACATGTATACCATTCCTTTGTAAGATATGGGACTTGTATTTATAGGCCATGTTTTCGGTTTTCAGCAGGTAAATGGCCTGGTGTGTGGCCTGGTGTGTTCCCAAGTCCATGGGTAGGCCACTTCTTCAGTGTTGTTCCCACTCTGACAAAGCATCATGTGTAGCATTATAAAGCAGGTAAAACGAACCATCACCTCTGCATGATGCTCTTCATTTTGCTGTAAGACTTCTATGCAGAGCTCTGCTAGATGAAGAACTTCTTCCAGCTTTCTAGCAGGAGTTGCCTGGCTCATGGTCTCTATATTAAAAACAAATAATAACAATATCACCTTAAAGTAAAAAGCCAAACATATTCCAAGATGTAATGATGAGACAAGGGTGTTAAAACAGAATGAGAAAGCATATATTTGAGAAATAAGAGATGCAATAAATATGAACAAATACATCCTTTAAAAAGAAAAACAGTTCACCAGATTGCAGAAAACATTTCACCCACAAAGCAATCACAGGGCTGCAAGTGCTTTGCCATGTAATATATAAGAACTAACAGGTGCATCAGCACGTTAGATGCTCAACTTCCGCAACAAACAAGTTATAATTCTCCTCAAGGTCAGAAACACAAAGAGAGCAGATACCACAGACTTTTCTTTCTCCCTCTATTGTATTATCAATACAATACCATTCTTACCAGACTGAGTCATTCCTGGCATTAGCAAAACCCATGCTTTTTTGTTGCTATTTAAATTCCCAGCCTGACATGTCTATAGTTCATGTTGATCTTAAATTCAAAAAGTACAAAGTCACCTAAAACAACTCTGACAGCCTGCAATTAACTGATTTCCTCCCCTCCTCTGCCCACCATCATCCCACCCCGACCCACTCTTCCAGCTGAGGAGGTGCAGGGCCATCCTTCAAGCTGAGGGTTCTTCAGAATTAATGCAAACTGGTATATAAAGGCCAGACCACAGCAAGATTAAACACAGCTACCTGAAATTCAGTACCACTGAAGGCAAAGTAGTTGATTTAAGACATACAATTAACTGGCAGAAATTAGAGGTGCTCTGTGTAATGGAACTGTGTCAAAACTGAATGTGGAGAATAGAGTTTCCAATAAGGTAATTGAAGATAAACATTGTCTTAGATTCATGGACACTCTCTTTACCCCAGTATGGAGGTTGTAAGGAGGGGGAATACAATTTTCAGTAATAGAGCTTTCTCTGTGGAACCTAAGGAGTCATTTTTCTTTCTGCAATAGATTCTTTCCCTCAACTTCTCCCTATAATTTCAGCCTTAAATTTGGAGGAGAGTCTTCCCTTTGCTCTTAATTTGTTCCCAAGGGACATAAAATGATGCTATCAAACACTGCTTCTAGTCGGTGCTTGTTCATTAAATATGTACTATAAGCTTAGTCTCGGTCACACAGCGTGATGCATATAGGGTTACCCCCCCCCCCAACCCTGGTACACATCCTACTAAATTCTCCTGCAGGAAGGAAAGCCATTGATAGGGATCAAAGAGTATTATGATTTTCCAGGAAAACGAGGAGTAGAACAGCACATCCTTGAGTGTACCTACAGTGTTCTTAGCTTTGGGAAGTAGGAAAAAGTGTAAGATGTGTCCCTGATGATGAACAACTTAAGACTCCAAAAGTCACTACTGAAAGGGTCCTTAGACATGAGCTATCCTATCTTCCATCCATTTCGTGAACACTTCAACATCCTCAAACAAGGATGAAGTCAAAAAACTCATGACTTTGCACTGCAGTCTGCTCCACTCAGGGCAGCTCCATTTATCACAGTCTGGTGAGGAAGACAAGACCTTTAAGAAGAGTTTGTAAACAGTGTAAAGCAAACGTAATGGTGATGCAGAAACTTGAGAGTGCTGGGAGCAGCTGAATTTAGGGGGTATCAGTGGGGAGGTAAGCAGGACCTGAAGTAGTACTTAAAGAAGTAACAGGTGATCAGGGTAAGAAGGGGAGGTTTCTAGAAATATTTGTATGACAGAGATGTGATGCATTCAGAAGAAGGTGATGAGGATGATGGTTATCAATGTTACCATGTACTAGGAACCAAGTAATGTGTCAGGCACAGCACCTGGAACTTCCCATGTGTTATCACACTGATTTTTTTAAAACATTTTTGTTTGTTTTTTTGATCCATAAAACTCAGGAAACAGGCTTGGAGAGATAAAAATGCAACAATTAATAAGTGGGGAAGGTGAGACCTGAACTTAAGTGGGCTCTTACCATCTCTGCCTGGCAGGAGTACACACGGGCTGGGCGATGATGCTTGGTGCTGAGCCTGGGGTCGCGCTGTGGCAGGCTTTAAGTAAGACAATAAGTAGACTGGATAACTATGCCCTACAGCTAACCTGGGGCAAATGTTCCTCAGCAGGGCTTCAGAATCGATTTCTCAGTGAGGTTGTGTGACATGGATCCTGAGGGGCAGGTCTAGTCCTATGGACGGTGGGGGGAAGGCGGCCATGAGAACAGAAAAAAAGAGGGAAGTGCAAGGATGCTTTGAAGAAAGAATTGGCAAGCCCTTGTGAGTGAATAGAAATTGCGGCCAGAGAAAAGAATGACCTTGAGGTTTGGAAGCTACATGGCCCAGAGAATGATGATGCATGGTGGCTGAAACTCAGGAATGGGTCTTCAGTGCGCCATCCCATATGCGATTCTAGGACTAACTACCACATGTGGTTAATAATTGTAAAATCTGTGGGCACAGGGAGTTAGGATATGTGGCTCTCCTGCCTGGAAAACTTCTGGTCATTAACCAAGACCCAAGCTTAATGCTGTCTTAAGTGTGGGACCTTCTCAAAGTTCTGGGGCTGAATGCTTTGCTCCTCATTCTGAGTTCTCTGTTAAAGGCTGAGAAACTGGGTCAATACCTTAAAAAGGCTTTGGACCCTGAACGGCACTTCAGGAACATTTACCCAGAACGCAGTGGTATAACTGTGGGGAAAGGAGTGTTAAAAATAAAATCAATACCTAAATTATATGTTTGTTTAACTTTGGACTGGACTACAGATAGCTGTTCTGTCACCAGCCTGCCAAGGGTGGACTAACAGCAAGTCCTCCAGCGAAACGCAGCTGCAGTTTGAGAACACTGCTCAAGTAACTGATGCATGCTGCGTTCTCAAATTATTAAAAACCTTTTTGGAAAAGGGTTTTTCAAAATAATTTTTCATTCTTAGGAGCATTATGCTTATTACATGTATCTTCCTGAGTTTCCCCATTGTTAGACTGAGGGTGTTGAGTTAAGTTAAAGATTCTCAACCAAGGGGGCTAGGAATAGGTTTTAGGGTGTCCTTGAACCCCTTAAATTATATGCTAATTTTCATAAGAGATAGATTATAACTGTCAGATTCTCAAAGTGATCCATAAAGCAAGCAAATGCTAAGATGCACTGAACCATATAATCTCTAATATTCCCTCTAGCTAAGAGATTCTACGATTCCTATAAATCCAATATATTGGATTGTGTCATTCAGTATACTTATACTTGTTTACAGCATGTATTTTCTGTAAGAGGAAGGCAAAAAAATTTAATTGTGTTTATCACAGAAGAGGAACTTATTTCTCCTATATACTTAAGTACATTATTACTAAATCCTACAACCATTCTATAAATTAGGGAATCCTGACCCTATATCCAGATTAGGAAAAAGAATCTTAGGTTAGAGAAGGTGTCATCCAGACACTGGCTGAGATGGGATTCAAATCTCACCTCTGATGTCATGCAAGCATCAACAATTCAGTGACTTGAATTCTTTTTCATTTCCAAATTTCTGAATTGGAGTAACACTCAGACACACACAATGAATATATATTTATATATATATTCATATATATTCACATATATGTGTGCGTGTATGTATATTATGGTCTGTCTGGAAAAAGTCCAGCCACTGTTAAGAAATGAAAGAGCTTTGCATGACATCGCTGTAACCTGGCAGTCAAGGAGAGTGGCCTGTAAAGCGCACGCATGAGCAATAATGACTTCAGCGTAGTAGTCAGTGGGGGTGGTAGACGCCAGTGAGTGAGCATGTGTACTGTGTGACTGTCACATTCAAAATGAGCAACTAGAACAATGAATCTGCATCAAATTTTGTGTTAAGCCTGACATTCCCCTGCATGGAAACTAAGTGATTCAGAAGGCTGCAGCTGTGGGCAACTGGTGATTGGCAGCTTCATCACAAGAATGAGCCCATACATGCAGAGTTTTCTTGTGAAACATCGAATCACCCAGGTGACTCAGCCCCCCTACAGCCCAGATTTGTCACCCTGCAACTTCTGGCTTTTCCCAAAACTAAAATCACTTCTGACAGGGAAGAGATTGCAGACCACTGATGAGATTCAGGCAAATACGACAAGGCAGCTGATGGCGATTAGAACTGTGTGAGGTCCCAAGGTCCCTACTTTGATGGGGACTAAGGCATCATTGTCCTGTGCACAATGTTAATTGTATCTTGTATCTTCTTCAATAAATGTCTATTTTTCATATTACTTGGCCGGTTACCTTCTGGACAGACTATTATATATATATTTATATTTCAGAATAGATATATATTTCAGAATACATATCTATTCTGAAATAGCTGAGAGTTTGAGGAGTTATAAAGTCATCAAATCCTTAGCCGCAAGTATGAAATAATGGAAAAGAATTATAGAAACCTCAAAACTTAGTTCTGTTTACATGTAATTATGTCAAAACCAACTTTTACATTTGATGCTATCTTGAGAAAAAAAAACTCTGAGAGTGCCCTGTACGCTACTAAAACTTAAAAACAGTCTAAAGCATTTTATTCTTTCTGGATGAAGTTTACTGAGAGGATTAAAACTTTGCACTTGAACATAATGGCCACTCTAATACTTTAAATAAACAGAATTTTTATCAAGTACACCATGTATGCCATCCTGGGGTATCACCCGTTTGACTACAGCCAAGCAGTTTAATGCATTCTATAGTCAGAACTCTATTAGGTAACAAGATAGCTCCATTACATCCTGAACAGTGTGACTATTTGTGAATTCCTCCTTCAAATGTTCACTTCCACTCTTTTTGTAACATTTCTACAGCATTATAGATGTCTCTAAATTCTTCTAGCTTACAAGTTGCTGATTGTTATAATACATTTCAAACAGTGAAATTTAATACAAATATGCCAAAAGTAGCAAGGTTTCATGATGAATTGCAATGCATTGCTCTTGGCTATGATCTGTCTTCATTTTGGAACATTTTTACTTTTCTATGAAAACACTTTCTGGCCCCTCAAATCAATTCCTTTTACTTATACCTCTACATTTAGGAAGAGATTATCTCTGAAGAAAACATAGGGAGGTGGGAAGATGTTAAGAAGACACCTGTTTCACTTCATTTTTTAAAAAATATACTTGATTGATTATGCTATTACAGCTGTCCCATTTTTTTCTACCCTCCATTCCCCCCTGAACTATATCCCCCTCCCACCAGCAACCCTCCCCACCACCCCTTAGTTCTTGTTCATGGGTCATACATATAAATTCTTTCGCTTCTCTATTTCCTACACTATTCTTAACCTTCACATGTCTATTTTGTACCTGCCATTTATGCTTCTTATTCCCTGTACCTTTTCCCTCACTCTCCTCCCTCCCCCTCCCCACTGATAACTCTCCATGTAATCTCCATTTCTATGATTCTGTTACTGTTCTACTTGTTTGCTTAGTTTGTTTTTGGTTTTGTTTTTAGGTTCAATTGTTGATAGTTGTGAGTTTGTTGTCATTTTACTGTTCATAGCTTTGATCTTTTTCTTAGACAAGTCCCTTTAGCATTTCATATAATAAGGGCTTGGTGATGATCAACTCCTTTAACTTGACCTTACCTGGAGAGCACTTTATCTGCCCTTCCATTCTAAATGATAGCTTTGCTGGACAGGGTGATCTTGGATGTAGGTCCTTGCCTTCCATGACTTGGAATATGTCTTTTCAGCCCCTTTCTTTTGAAAAATCAGCTGACAGTCTAATGGGAACTCCTTTATAGGTAACTCTCTCCTTTCCTCTTGCTACTTTTAAGATTCTCTCCTTATCTTTAATCTTGCATAAAGTAATTATGATATGCCTCAGTGTGTGCTTCCTTGGGTCCAGCTTCTTTGGGACTGTCTGAGCTTCCTGGACTTCCTGGAAGTCTATTTCCTTTGCCAGATTGGAGAAGTTCTGCACTGTGTTTTCAAATAAGTTTTCAATTTCTTGCTCTTCCTCTTCTCCTTCTGGCACCCCTATGAATTGGATGTTGGAACTTATAAAGTTGTCCTGCAGGTTCCTAAGCCTCTCTTCATTTTTTTTTTTTGTATTCTTGTTTCTTCATCCTGTTCTGGTTCAATGTTCATTTCTTCTGCTCCAAATTGTTGAGTCCTGGTTTCCTTCCCATCACTGTTAGTTCCCTGCACATTTTCCTTTATTTCACTTTTCATAGTCTTCACTTTTTCCTCTATTTTGTTACCATACTCAACCATTTCTGTGAGCATCGTGATTACCAGTTTTGAACTCTGCATCTGATAGGTTGGCTATCTCTTCGTCACTTAGTTCTGTTTTTCGAGCTTTGATCTGCTCTTTCATTTGGACCATATATATATTTTTTTGGTCTCAGCATACCTGTTACATGGTAAGGGGCGGAGCTTTAGGTATTTTCCAGGGCAGGGTACCCATGTCTTTGCATTCTGGTGCTGTATGTGGGGGAGGGGTCTGAGAGGGAACAATACCTCTTGCTCAGCTCTCTGCTGGCTTTCAGTCACTTCCTCTGCTACCCACAAGCAAATTGGGCTCTTCTGGTGCTAATTCCCAGGTGGGTGTGTTTGTTTACATTCTAGGACCTGGTGTGTTTCTCCAATGAACTTTCTAGTGAGGCTCGGATTTTCTCCCACCACTGAGACCCCCACAGGTTTTTACAGCCCTAGGTTTTGAGGCTTTGTTTCCCCCTGCTGGAACTGCGCGATCTGTCTCACTTCCTAGCTGTTCCTCCAGGTTTATCCACATGCAAAAGTGGGACTGCCTGCTCTGCCAGTTGCCATCTCTCCCGCCCAGTCCTCCAGGTGCTGCCTTGCCATGAGTCCTCTCCACCTCAGCCGCCCATCTCTGTCCCTCCTACCATTCTAAATGAATGTTTCTTCTTTAACTCCTTGGTTGTCAGACTTCCATACAGTTTGATTTTCTGGCAGTTCTGGATATTTTTTGTTTTTAAATTTGTTGTTGTCCTTCTTTTGTTTGTGCGAGGAGGTAGAGTGTATCTACCTACAACTCCATTTTGTCTGGAAGTCATGACTGTTTCACCTTAATTTTGCCTCAGAGATGATGCATTCTTCCAGCACATTCTCCTTAGCTTCCTCCCTTAGTTCCATGTCCCGTCAGAGTCCCTAGTGGTGGACACACTATGATGCTCTTGGTGACAGTTGTGAGGGGGCATGTGGAGAAGACCCATAAGATCACTTCAATTCCCCTTTCTCCATATACCATATGGAGAAATTTATAATCTAATTGACCTTCACTTTTAATATACTGGTTATATATATCTGTACTTGTAGCTAAACAAGAAACAGAATTCGAGACAGTGTAGGCTGAAGGACATGAAAATAATTCCATCACAACACTGCCTTGCCTTCTTTCTTGCACCTAGGTCATGATGACCAGCTAGGATGCATCGAAAAATAATTCCTGCATATGCACTCAGATCCCTTGCTTGGTTCTTCAGCATCCCCATATGGTGTGGTCCTGAATTTGATTCAACAAACATGCGAAGTACTGTACTAACAACTGAGGGGGTACAATGATGAACAAGATAATACACCTGCCTTCACAGAATCTATGTATATCTCTCTCTAACCAAATTTTAAGTTAGACGATTGCTACATATCATTCATTTTTGGTCAGGATGAGAAAATTCTGTAATAAATCTCTGATAGAAAGTGAACTGAATGCACTCTGCATTCAAGAACAAGGTTATTAGTTTGCAAGACATAGAATAAAAAATACATGGCTAGGATGGCTTTAAATTGCTCATGGATAACAAATGGAGTACTTCAGAATACAATTATTCTTTTAGTGAGTGTTTGAGTTCAGGAACTCTAGATCAGAGAAAGCTAGTAGCAGTCTGATATTGAAGTCTCGCACCTTTTCCGTCCCCCTATCTGAAGAAAAAGAACTCACTCTTCTATTGCTTCTGCCTCCTAAAGAACATAAATCAGACGAGAAAGCCCTGAAGTTCAGGAGGTAAGAACTTGGAAGATTTAAGAAGGGGTCATAGGGATAACTGCAGGTTCTGGAAAGAAAGAAAAAGGAAGGAGGGGAGGAAATGGGTAAATGGGAAAGGAGTTAAAGGAAGGACAAGTTAAGAAGCAGTAGGGAGACTCGAAACATGGCAGCGTTTACTGTGACACTCTCTGGAGACCCCAGCAGTAAGGCTTTGCCTCGAAAGGTTTAAAAGAACAAGGAAGTTGGGCTAAGGATACAACATCTGATTTCTTTTCCCTGGTACCCCCAAATTCATCCAGTGGCAAGCACTGTCAGCATTCTCTCTGTGGACTGCTGGTTGGCAAAACTTACCTACCCTCAGACCTGCTGAGAAATGCTGAAATGGATCCCTTCATCTTCCTCAACCTACAGAAACATAAGGCAACACCACCTCACACACACACTGCCATGGGCACAGAACCAACCAGAGAAGGTCCCATCTGAGCCTCCATGTGGGGCTCCTTCCCCCACTCGTACACCCCTTTAGGACTGCCTAGCTGGCTCAGGGAATTTCTATTGGCTTTTCTAGCCTGTCCTAGTTTGAACCTTAATTCTTGTCTGGTGTCAGTGTTCTCCCTCTTTGTATGATCCAGACTGATGACTCTGTTGGAGGATCTAAATTTTATTGAAATTTTCAGACCTATCCTGCTGCTGCAGGGAGCAACCTGGCATAAGTACTACAGAACCAGAGCCTAGCACAACTAGGCCCCTGGGATTCCTAATCCTGGCCAGATCTCAGTAGTCAAGCTGCAAGAGGGAAAGAGTGTTAGGAGATCAAATACTTTTTTTCCCATTACACAAAGCAACCCCTCCCCTTCCAAACCTGTCTGTCACTTTCTATAGAGCATGTGACTAGATTAGATGATTGGGGGGGGGGGAACTCTCTTGACTTAGTCCCCTAGAAGGAACTTGCTGGCTACTGAGACTGCCTCAGAACCTAGGGGAGAGGTGGTGTCTAAAACTAAACCCCACTTCCCGAACTCTTTAGAGTTACACTTACACTTACACTGACTTACACTTACTTAACCAATATGATTCCCCAAGACCTGGCACTGTCAGCTAAAGCAAGAGGATGATGTCTCGTTGACTCTTGGTTTTTCTAACTGCATCCTAAAGGCTATTATGGTTCTATGAGTGCTGGGATATACAGGGGTTGGTCAAAACAGCTTTACAGTTGTAATACAAATCAATAACACAAGAATTAATAAATAATAATATAAGAATAAACTCTGTTTCTTGTACTCACAACGATAAGCCTACTTTGCCCACCACTGTTCATTGCTGTAATCAATGAATGAAGTATCTTCAGTATAGACTGTGGTCCTCAACTGTAGCATGACCCAGAATCACCATGGGAGCTTGGTAAACACAGATTACTCGGCATTACTCCCAGAGTTTCAGATTCAGCAGGCCCTATCTGTGGGACCTAAGAATTCACAAGTTCCCAGGAAATGCTGAAAATGCTGGTCTGGGCAATGCACTGTGAGAACTGGTAGTGTTTATGCAAAACAAAGTTTAAAACAAAGGTGGCCTGTTTAAACCTTAGAGCATTTCCTCTTTTAACTGAAATGAAGCTACATCTTTATATAAGGTTTATTTTAGAAAAAATGACTTTTTTTTTTCTGTAGAATCTGAACATGGTTTATCTTCTGTAACATTTTCCAGATAGGATAGCATACATATTTGGACAATCCTTGTATGAATAAAAATAACTGATCTAGGATGCTATGGCCTCCCTGTAGCTGTTTAAAATTTGTGAGAAAAGTAATGTCACAGGTGTTTGAAAACAATAGGTCTGTGGCCTCCTAATGCCAAGGCTCCCTTGGGGGCCAGCTCATTTAAAGACCCTGTCATTTAAAGCAACAGTTCCAGCTAATACCTCCTTGGAATTAACCATGCTAATAATAGAGTACTTTGGAATAATTGTCCTGTGGTCACAATTTCACATTAACTACTTTACCTGGATTATCTTTCACATCAGTAAATTCATTTTTAAGCAAATGGTCAGCTGTGGAACAAAGGAGGATTGGCCACTGGTGTATAGGTTAATGGCAGCCAGATTGGATCCAAACTGAGCAATCTCCATAAACCAACAGTAAGTGGGGGTCCATGAGTGATGGGCCATGAAAATTCAGATACACACGGGAGGTAAATGCCAGTGATGTTTTGTGAGTCTTTCTTTAGGAGGCATATTCTCCTAAAATCTTAAAAGAAGGTATGATGGTGATGGAATTACAGAGAAGAGGTTATGAGGACACACACACACAATTTAATGTTTGGTTTAGCATCTGTCACAGGATTTTATAGTCATGGGATTTGTAGGTGTAGATAAACACAGACACCTTGGCTTGAGTGTTGTTAAAGTTGTCCTTTTAACTATTGAGACACTGACTCTCCTTAAGTTTGTGAAGTGGGACGACCTAAGATCTCACAGGAAAAAAAATATTTTCACAGTGTTTCTGATTACAAGAACCATGAAGGGTTGAAAGAGAAGAAAGTTTGCCATTATGTGTATTTACTTTGCTTTGGTTAGCTCTGGCCAGAATTATGTTGTAAGAGTCTAATGACAGCATAAAAATTTTCCAGGCAATTCTGCTAACTAATCACATACCAGGAGCTTTTCTGAAGATCGGCCGCTAGCCATGGTCTCTCTCACATAGGGATACCCATTCAGCAACTGAAACTGAGAGTCTCCTCCGTGAGTTTACTCTATCACACTCACTTCCCTTCAGTGTAATCCAGACTCAGAAATTAAAAACCATCAGAATAATCTCAATTCCGATAACTGCTATGCCAACTCTAAATTATCACATCATTAAGGTCTATTCTACAGCACCTTGAATTTCACGCCTGGCTGGTCCTTTGTGCATCTAATGCCCCACATCCTTCTGCTATACCTTAAATTCCTATAATCATGGTTTTTCTTTTATTTTTTTAAAGAAAGAATTCATTTACTTACTTTTAGAGAGAGGGGAAGGGAGAAAGAGAGGGAGAGAAACATCAATGTGTGGTTGCCTCTCATGCACGACCCATCCCCCCTCCCCCACTGGGGACCTGGCTGGCAACCTAGGCAAGTGCCCTGACTGGGAATCAAACCAGCAACCCTTTGGTTTGCAGGCCGGCACTCAATCCACTGAGCCACACCAGCCAGGGCTTACTTTTTTTTTTAATTTTAATTTTATTTTTCAATTAAGTTTACGGTCACTATTATTTGTATTCATTTCAGCATAGTGGTTAGACAATCACATACTTTACAAAGTGTTGCCCCCCGATATATCATGTACCCATCTGATACCATACGTACTTACCACAATACTATTGATCATATTCCCTGTGCTGTACTTGACATCCCTGTGACCATTCTGTAACTACCAATCTGTACTTCTCAATCCCTTGGCCTTTTTCACCCCACCCACCAAACCCCCTCCAGTCTGCTCTTGAACAGTGAGGTCAGGCAAGGCAGGATCCAGTAAACTGGTGGGCGAAGATGGCCCTTGTGGAGTGGGTAATGGAGAAGGTGACCCCAGAGGCTTGCCAGCAGGGAGGCAAGCTAAAGGAGGAGGAAAGAGGTTTCCTGGACATAGCAACCACAACATGAAAGATATCATTTGAAAAGATTTAGAGCCTTGAGTGCTAAGAAATTTAGTCAAAAGATCTTCAAGTCAGTTTGTATGGGTTTCCTTTGACACATAATATCTATTAGGGCAGCCTACTCATGCGTTAGTAGTAATGATATATTTGATGCTAAGGTTTGGAGAAATCCTCCTAAACTGACTAGTAGAAAGACCAAGTGTAGAGGTAGTATTGGGCTTAGTAGCATCTTAAATATTTCAACAGTTTTTACATCCTGGGTCTGCCAGTCGCTGAATATGTGTATGCCTCAGGGATATTTTACAGGGATAATTTTTTTTAATTAAAAAAATCTGGCATTACAAATGCTTTGATTAGACCTTTTAATTTAGTGTTTGAATCTATATGGCCACTTATCTATATGGCCCACAGTAATGAACCCTTCCTAATTTCCAAAACTGTCCAGGCTTTGAGCACTTACAAACCCTGTTGAGAAGTAAAGAGGTAGAAATCTGCTAGTCTGCATTACTCTGGTTTGGTCCAGTTGGAAAGTACTTCCTAATACATCTGAACTACTTGGATTAACAAGGTGCTAGGGCCACACTGCTACATGTCACTTGGTTTACGTGTTGACACATGTAAATGAGAGAGCTGAATGAGTAAATGAAATCAACTGATGGCTTCAAACTCTGGGGTTGGAGAATGATAAATTCTACAAAATTGCTCATAAAAGGAAGAAAGCTTGCTACTTTGAAACTATGTTTATCTGTCTCATTCTGTATTACACAGTCCACATGACAGCAACCCCCCCCACAATATACATGACACACTGTCAAGGGAGCTGAGTAAACTCTTGAGACCTTTCAGGCAACAGTTGTTGAACACCTGTGATGAGATTTCCATGCACCTTCAAAGGAAGGAGATAAGATTCTGGCAAGAGCTGCTCAGAGTGTTACAAATCATGGCCACGGGAACGATTCTCAGAGAGGACGAGCACAGCGAAGGATTCGATACACAAAATGTTCGGTTTGCTCAGGAGGTGCTTCTGTTCTAAGAGTTTTTACAGAAGGCAAACGTTCACTGAAGAGAAGTTTTGGAAGAATATAAAATAATTTTTCCAGATCCCATGGGATCTGGGATGTATTCAGGTAAGTACTCCTGATGTATTCCTCTGTGCAGCTGCCCGTATTTTATGAATCATCTTTCTTTCGAATCTGTGCATCAAATATGATTCGTGGAGCTGTCAGAGCATCACTGCAGAGCATGGGAAGCATTTTTTTCAAGCACAAATGATTGTCTGACAATTCTGTGTAGAAAACAAACTAAAATAGAACATGCTAAGTTTTATAAGAAAGTTAAAACAATATTATTTCAACTGAAATATATTAAATGAACTTGGAAAATCATCAAAGAAGCAAAAGGTCAAATATTAGTTGGGAATAATTACAACAAGGAGAAATGGAAAATTTATAGAGGTAGATATTTCCTTCTTTACACTGAGGTCTCTTACTTTGTCTGGAGACACGTTTCTACCACAGAGGAATTCAGCATATTTTTATCCACGTAGCCCTTCTTTCTAACGTCACTTCCCAAACAACCCATCCTTTCCCCACTGTTTCTTGGTCTCACTTTGCTATAGGTGAAGCACATCGGGCTCCCATATACACAGCAGGTCCTTGAATGTCATTTCGCTCCATGTTGTTTTATTATGTTGATGAAATTAGCCCTTGTTCATATCCATTAGCCTATGGTAAAACTGGTTTCATTGTATGCTGTTTGGCTTAACGTTGCAGGACCTACTGAGAATATTAAATGAATACTTAGTTTCCATGAGTCTGTCTCTACTTTGCTATTCTGTGTATCTGCCTTATCGTGGGCCTTGGTGACAGTCTTGTAATTTGTCTTAGTATCTGGCAAGGCAAGTCTCCGCACTGTTCTTTTCTTAAAGTTGACTTAGTTATTCAGTACCCTTTATTCTTCTATTTAAATTTTAAAGTAAATTTACCAAGTTCTTAAAAAAACAGGGAATTCTAATGGACACTGCAGTGAATTTATAGATTAATTTGGGAGGAGAGTTTATGTTACACTATCGAGTCATCCCTCTTAAAGTCATGCACTGACTCTACATCTGCTTCGGTTACTTTCTATAACCCTTATCCGAGTTTCAAAACTGTCTCTGCACAGGTCTAGGAAGTTGTTGGTAAAGTTAACTCCTGGATACCTTAAAGTCTGGTTGTTTCTATGAAAGGTACCTTATTTCTGTTTCTATTTTCTAGCTACCTGATTGGTGAGTGGAGCAGCAGCTCTCAGTGTGGTCCACAGAGGATCTGCGAGGTCCCAACCATTTTCACAGTGATACTGAGATGGTTTGCCTTTTTAATTCTGTTCTTCAGCTGCATTCATTCTGTATCCTATATTTTCTGTAATTGTATTATTTTCATATCCAGTATTTCCACTTGGATTTTTTATGGCTTGTTATTCTTATACTACATTGGGAGCATCTTCCTCTATTCCCTTGAGAATATTTATTATGCTCAATTTAAATTCTTGTTCTGTAAGTTCTAGATGGTACACACCATTTAGTTTATCGTCTTTTATAGGGACTGCACTCCTAGCAGTCTAGTTATTTTGGCTTGAGAGCTCACAATTGCTTGGAGGTACTGAGGACGGGATGATGTGCAGGCCCTTGCCCGTGTTCCTTGCCAGACTTTGATAGGAGAGAAAGTTAAATCTGGAGGAGAGAGGCCCAGGCAATGCAGATCCAAAACAATGATTTCCTTTTCCTGTTAACCCATTAGGCAAACCCCGCCGACGGAGTTGCCATTAATCTGTTAGATACAAAGCAGCAGCATTTGGCCAACGGTCTCCCTAGGTTGCATTTCACTAGGCCAAGGGGTTTGAATGGGAGCAAAGGGGTGATTGCTTGAGGGTGTCTGAGCCTGTGCTCGTTTCCAATGTCTCACTGCAGCACAGCTGCAACCCTGTCTTGATACTACTACCGAAACCAGCCACTGGGCAGAGGTAAGGAATTGATTATTCAAAGGCAAAAAGCAAAGGAAAGGCAATAGGATTGAAAGATTTTCCCCCTTCCACTCTCGCTGTGACCAGCCCTGCTTCAGGCTGGTGTAACTCCCACCAGAAAGGTCAGGTCAGTGAGATTGGAAGCCAGACTCTTTTGGGCAGAGAACTAATATGAATGAAACGTAGTTGAGTGTACAGTCTGCCCTCTATATCCAAGGTTCTGCATAGGTGGAGTCAAACAACTGGGGACAGAAAACAGTCAGGGAAAACCATTACATTGTTGCTGATGTGTAGTATGTAAATTATAGGCTCACAATGGTTGCATTGTACTGAACATACAGACTTTTTTCTTCTCTTCATTTCCTAAATAATACATTACGAAATCTTTTATATAGCATTAACATTGTATTATGCATTATAAGTAATGTACAGATGATTTAAAGTATATGGGGGGATCGCTTAGGTTATATGCAAATACAATGCCATTTTACAAAAGGAACTTGGATATCATGGACTTTTGTATCCACAGGGGGTCCTGGAACAAATTCCCCTTGGATACCAATGGATAAATGTACATCACTCTTTGGATGGCAGCTAGAAAGAGATGTACAGTTCAGGCTAAGGCACCTTTAAAAAAGACAACAACGTTATAGATGGAAGGATAGAAGATACCCACCTCTACTTATGTAGAAAGAAGACAGATAAAAGCCACAGGAAAAAGAAGGGATATACGGTGGAGTAAAATCCATCATAAAGGAAGAGGTGGGTAGAATTGGGGTCACTATCACAGGTGGAAGAGTCAGTCTTGAAGAGGAAGACACCTCATATCCTTGATGCCGGAGAACAGGAGATACGGGTAACTGTGGAGGCGATAAGTTTTAGGTACAGAGCTAGAAAGCTGCATACTATGAGTACCATGCATACTATGTTTACAAGGTTGAAAGGAAGTGCCTGCCCTCATTGTTTAAACTTAAGATCCAGTTCCTATGATAGCCTGATTTGAAAAGAGAACATTGTTCAAGGCTGAATCAAGTTTTTATTTTTATAAATGGGATTAGCTGTGACCATCCCTGACTGAGATTGCCCTTATCTATTATAACTCACCCTACAAAAATAAATTAAATTGAAATAAGGAAAGAAAGGATGGATGACTCATCGACAAAGACTGTGGGTCCAGGAAAGGTGCCACTTGTTTAGGTCACTGAACACCTTGGCAGAGGCTGACAAATTGTCCGAGCTGGCAACGTTAGTTCCGACATAAGGGTGGAAAGCCAAAAGCAGAGCTCAGCATGACAGTGCTCCCCAGAGCTGTTTTACATGGACCAATGCTTTCCCAGAACGCAACTCAGATTTAAAAGGGGAAGGGTGTTAAAGGAATGCAGGCTCAGAATCAATTCTGGAGGGAGAGAGCTCAGTGTCCTTAAGTGTCTTCATGGTTTGGCTGGAGTTGACAGAACGCCTGTCCTTTCCTCTGGTCACAGAGGCCCCGAGGGTTCTGCAAGCATTACTGTCACATTGCCACAGGTGTCCGAGGCACTCCTTGTGTTCTCACTTGACTTCTCACTTAGTTGGTTAGTTAGCTGAGTGTGTAAAGAGCAACTGGGACACTGCACAACACACTTTTCCTGGTTAAGTGAACTGATGGTACACACAGAACTTTAAAGCACTGTCAGGCATAAGCAAATACTGTCTTCATTTGCCTCTTCCAGTCAATAATCCTTGCAACTCCTGTTTGTTATGTCCCCCAAACATCTTTTGATATATAGGAATTAATCTGTCAACATTGTCGTGAGCAAACTAATTGGTGTGAATGCAAATTACATATTGTTGGGTTGTTGTCTTGAACAGGTAGTGAGATGGTGGGAGAAAAGTTAAGCAAATAAACAGACTAGAAATCCTCATTCATTTCAGACCAGAGGTGGTAAAGGCTATAGTGATTTGTAATCCTTACATAGTACTTAAAAGGGAATACGGTCTCAATACTTTGTGGTGTGTACATTACACAGGTTAAGCTAATGGTGTGGCGGGGGAGTGGTGGTAAAGACATCTAATTCGGGAGAGAACCAAGATGGCAGCGTAGGTAGACACACTGCACCTCCTCGCACAACCAGAACTGACAGAAAATCCAACGGCAAGGAAGTCTGACACCAAGGAAATAAAAAATAAACATTCACCCAGACTGGTAGGAGGGGCGGAGATGGGCACTGGGATGGAGAGGACTCGCGTGGCTGTGGCAGGACCGAGACTGGCGGAGTGTGGGACGAATGGAACAGGCAGTCTGACCACTAGCAGACCCTGCGGCCCCACATTGGCGCACAGATAAACCCAGAGGGCCGGACTCAGAGTGGCGGAGAGCGGGGCAGGCAGAGCTGCGGGTAGCACCTCGGGACCCCACATTCGTGCATAGGTAAACCAGGGGAACGGTGGGGAGCGAAGCAGACCGCACAACCCAGGGCTCCAGCTCGGGGAAATAAAGCCTCAAACCTCTGATTGAAAACGTCCATGGGGGTTGGGGCAGCAGCAGGAGAGACTCCCAGCCTCACAGGGGAGGTCGTTGGAGAGACCCACAGGGGCCTAGGGTGTGCACAAGCCCACCCACTCGGGAACCAGCACCAGAGGGGCCCAGTTTGATTGTGGGTAGCGGAGTGAAAATTGGGGTCCCGTGGAGAGTGGAGCAGGCGCCATTGCTCCCTCTTGGCCCCTCCCCCATGTACAACATCACAGCACAGCAACCAGCGTTACCCTGCCCCGGGGAACACCTAAGGCTCCGCCCCTTAAAGTAACAGATGTTCCAAGACAAAAAAAAAAAAAAAAAGGCCCAAATGACAGAACACTTCAAAGCTCCAGAAAAAATACAACTAAGCAAGGAAGAGATAGCCAACCTATCGGGTGCACGGTTCAAAACACTGGTTATCAAGACGCTCACAGAATTGTTTGAATCTGTTCAAAAACCAGATGAAAAATGAAGCCTATGCTAAGAGAAACAAATGAAAATGGACAGGGAACCAATAGTGATGCGAAGGAAACTGGGACTCAAATCAATGGTGTGGACCAGAAGGAAGAAGGAAACATCCAACCAGAAAAGAATGAAGAAACAAGAATTCGGAAAAATGAGAGGCTTAGGAACCTCCAGGACATCTTGAAATGTTCCAACATCTGAATTATAGGGGTGCCAGAAGGAGAAGAGGAAGAACAAAAAATTGAAAACTTATTTGAACAAATAATAAAGGAGAACTTCCCTAATCTGGCAAAGGAAACAGACTTCCAGGAATTCTAGGAAGCTCAGAGGGTCCCATAGAAGTTGGACCCAAGGAGGAACACACCAAGGCACATCATAATTACATTACCTAAGATTAAAGAGAAGGAGAGAATCTTAGAAGCAGCAAGAGAAAAGAACACAGTTACCTACAAAGGACTTCCCATAAGACTGTCAGCTGATTTCTCCAAGGAGACCTTACAGGCAAGAAGGATCTGGCAAGAAGTATTCAAAGTCATGAAAGGAAAGGACCTACATCCAAGATTACTGTATCCAGCAAAGCTATCATTTAGAATGGAAGGGAAGATAAAGTGCTTCTCAGATAAGTTAAAGAAGTTCATCATCACCAAGCCCTTATTACATGAAATGTTAAAGGGACTTACCTAAGAAAAAGAAGATCAAAAATAGGAACAGTAAAAATGACAGCAAACTCACAGTTATTAACGACCACACCTAAAACAAAAACAAGAGCAAACTAGGCAAACAACTAGAACAGGAACAGAACCATAGAGATGGAGATCACATGGAGGGTTGTCAATAAGGGAGTGGGAGGGGGAGAGGGGGGGCAGGTACAGAGAATAAGTAGCATAGATGATAAGTGGAAAATAGACAGGGGGAGGGTAAGAATAGTGTAGGAAATGTAGAAGCCAAAGAACTTATAAGTATGATCCAAGGACATGAACTATAGGGGGGGAATTTGGGAGGGAGGGGGTGGGCAGGATGGAGTGGAGGGGGGAATGGGAGAACTGTAATAGCATAATCAATAAATATATTTAAAAAAAGACATCTAATTCAAAATGTTGATGAGAACATATTGATAAGAATAGTTTAAAATTAATATTTCAATTGCATATTAGGTGATGGGAATCAAAGTAATTTATTGCTATCAGAAAAAAAATATCCTCTTAGGTAATTTAAATAGTTCATTGACCATCTGAAAAATACTCATAGCTTTTCTTTATATAAAGTACCAAAATAAATTTTAACTTGGTCTCTTCTGGACGATCACAGACACTAAATCAGTGTAGCTCAAAAAATGAGTTTTTACTCTATATAAACGTACTACACTACAAACTAAAAACTTTTTACAGATTTATATGATTTTCTCAAATATTCTAATGAAAAAGACAAGTCACTCTTTGTTTTAGAGCTAGATATTGAATCAATCAATCTGTCCCTAAATCATTAGGTGACTCAAAAGCAGACATGGACTCCTTTCTACACACACACACATTTTTAAGCGGAACAGATTTTATTTATTTATTATTCTTCACTCCATTGACAATGGAGTGCTAAATTAAAATGCCACCCAGATGGCAAACACACCCTAATGACGCAAGGACCGCCACAGTGCAACTTCTCCTCTCAGAGGAAGTCAGCAGCCAGCCAGCCCCCTGGGGCAGCATCTCCATCCTGCTCAGCTGAGACTGAAAGCGAGAGCACTGGGGGTTACACGGGGCACCGGCAACCAGAGGGCCCAGACAGCCTCACTGCACAAAGACCTTGCCTGTTCATCCCACGCTACCTTTTGTTTAGGGCACTTCCATGTTCCTGGATGCACAATAAACCTACCAAGTACTAAATCTATGCAAAAGATCTCAGGTCAAGGCAAGCTCTAAGTTGTGGTTCTCGCTTCTTTTATTGTAAGTCACTATATGATATGTCATTTTCAGGAGAAAGATGGGACTGTTATTTAGATGTATTATGGTTATTGTTGTCTATAAGACATTCCTCAAATTGAAGAAAAAACTGTTTCTTCTTTAAAAATAACAGCATCAACCAGCATGTGATTAAAAAATCAATTAGGAAAATGAAGTTTCAGTATTATTTTAAGTTTTAGATAACAAACAAAAAGGATCTTACTATCACATAAATAGTACAGTTAATGATTAAATTAAACCAAAGAAGAAAACTAGTTGATTTTATGACAGTGTAAATCTCAAGCATTTCATAAAATTAAAAAAAGAACTTTCTAGAAATTTTATGCTCTAAAAATAAACTATCTGTTTTCATAAAACACATGCAAATAGTTCCCAAAAAAGGAAAGAAGGCACTTAAACAAAGTTAATTTGTTCTATTTCATCTATTTCAAAGTTGTAAAATCCCTTTATGCTGCAAATTTATGTTGCCAATGGAGAATTTGAAGAATTCCCAAGGATGAAAAAGAATCATGACTCAAAACTGAGCAACATGTTGAATCACAAAAACTGAAACAGGTTAAATTAGTATATATTGTTAATGCAACTGTGATCTGTAACCTCTGCCTTTTGCCCTTTCCCCAACAACATGAAATCCTAGTTTAATTTTTTCTATCTTTTCCATCTTGTTATTTTTAAGTGGTTAGTTTTTCCTCTTTTACTGTTAATTATTCAGTGACTGGTTTGAATGACCCTTTGCAAGCCAGCTTGCCAGTTTACAGATGTTCTCTCTGCTATAAATAGCGTGATCGCTTTTTGTGCCATATCCTGACTCATTTATTCAATAAATATTTATCGAGTACTAAATATGTGCCAGGCACTTTTCTTGGCACTGGAGACATAGCAGTTATTAAAATCCAAAAGCCCTGCTCTTGTGGGGCTAACATTCTAGGCCAACAGTTGCATGAATGAACTATATCATACGTTAACTCATAAGTGATATAGAGAAAAATAAAGCAGGGAAGAGGGAGAGACACTCTGAGTTGGGGGTGTCTCAATTAAAATGTTGCACATTTTAATCTTTCAACACCTGACACTGAAGATATGTGGGGAAAAATGTAAAGATTCAGATTCTAGAGTCCAACTCAGCCTTTCACTAGGAGGCTGTGCTGCCCAATTCAGCAGCCACTAGCCACACATGGCAGATGGGCTGTGAGAGTAAAATACGCAGCAGATTTCAGAGACGGCCTATGAAAACAAGTAATATTAAGTATTTCCATAATTCTGTATATTGAATACATTTTACAATGATAACATTTGGGATACATTGGGTTAAATAAACTACCTTGTTAAAATTAATTTCACTTATTTCTTTTTACCTCTTTAATGTGATAACCAGAAAATTTTAAGTTACCCATATAGCTTCTGTCAATTTCTGCAGAGACCTCCGTTCCAGAATCCTTTCAGCTGCATTTTAACTGAGTGTGAATTTAACTATACAAGCTTACCAAGAAAGGGGACAGAGGAAGAAATAGGAAAATAAGAAGATAGCTCTATTATGACATAACAGGCAGTGGTTCTAATCTCCCACTAATCAGCTATGTGGCCAGCTGGTCTAGTAACCTCTCTGCTTCAGATTCCTGAAAAAGTAGTAATAATAATGGTATTTATTATAAACAGTTGTAGGGAATGAATGACTACATATATAGTGCACATAAGGGTTGATTAAATATTATTTTTGGAAAAAAAAGGACTTTTGTGATATGGCTGGGTGTTTTTTAAAAAAATGCCACTGCTTCCAATGAGAGCCTGGGAGGCAGGGCTGCCAGCGGAGAGAGCATAAAGGGGGAGTGTCTGGGAGATGTGGGTGCGAATCTCAGGCATGTTGAATTTTAACAGCAAAAGGACAAACTTGTGCAAGTTGCTAACTTTTTCTGAAGTCTCAGTTAATTTTGTAAAATACCTATTTTGAAGAGTTCTCTAAGGAACTGCTGCAGCAATATAAATACAAATACTTTGGGGCAAGAGGCAGTCAACAGATCACAAAATGATGACAAATCTTAGGCACAATTTTACTCTTTTCTACAAACTAACAATGGAGAATGATTATAATGCTCAGGAGAGTGCCATTTGAAAGTCTTAAAAAGCATTTTCACTCTTACACATGGAATTGATATTCTCAATTTTAAAAACACCCCCAAAATATTGCTAAGTAACCTTGTTAACTTGCAACCAAATGCAACCACAGGAATATAACCACATATCTTAAAAACCTCTCTTCTGTTACTTAAGAACATCATTCAATTGAGATTAGCTTTTCCCTCCATCCACTTAAATTACTGAGACTACACCGATTTTTTTCTCCCCTAGGCAAGCATTTACTTTTTAAAAGATGTTTTTTCTAGAGTCGGGCTGTGCAGTTGGGCCGTGGTGTGGATGGTTACGTACGGGTGAGGTGAGGTTCCTGGTGACAGCAAGCTTCCTTTCCTGGCCTCTTAACGGGAACAGGGCAACAACCGCTGCCCCATCCTTCATGAAGGTGGCTGCAACCCCTCTGTATCCCACAGGGGGAGGAGCAGGGCCTCTGCAGATGGGGATCAGGACACCTGACGTTGCTCCCAGCTGGCCTGCTAATTTACTCTCTGGCAGTGGGAAAGCCTCTAACAACACTGGGCTTCTGTGCAAACTATAAAACAGAAATGCTGTGAGGGATAAATACTGTAAGAGGTTTTGGAAAAGTTTGTTTAAGAGCACGGGGCTGTTGCTCTCACAATGGGCTGTCATAAAAGGGACGGGCAGTCTCAGGTGCTTTCTAGTCTATTTTTCCTAAAGTGGACTCTAGCGATCACTGTAGGTGTGTTCTTTCCCCTCTGCCTGGCTCCGAGTCTTTTGTTCCTATTTCTCGGGTCAAATACTGAAAGAGAATTGAAGAACATAGGAAAAAGAGAAAGAAACAAAGCCCTTAATAGAAGACTTTGGTTAAAAACGACCCAAGCAAACTTGTCTATAACAGTGCATGCAAAATGCGACTAAGACAAGTAAACTAGGACCAGGTAGGCTCGTCACTGGTCTCCCCCTCCATTGTTTTCAGATGAAATTAACTAACCTCTTGTCTTTCTCCAAAGTACTAAGTACCTGCTTGTGTCCTGGCATAGTCCTAGTTGCTGGTGTAACGGGGTACTGAGTAGGGGTCCCAAGAAATAGGAGAAAATCCCCAAACCTTTGATTGGGGGGGGAAGTGTTTAAGATACTTTGCATAACAATGGCAAGTTAATAGCTGTGCCTTTCTTGAATGAGAGGGCTGCCACCCAGGGCAGAAAGTGTATGTGTCTTTAAGAGCATACAGTGACTCGTGGCACAGCCAGAGGAGGTGGATGACCACCCCAGATGTCTGTGCGTCATGGGGAACTCTTGCCCTGACTAAAGATGGCAGCTGAAAGAAGGTGAAAGATACAGGTGGAACTGGAAAAAGTGGCACATCATAGGAGGGGCTGGCTATGAGGTCACAAAGGAAGTTCCAAGCATTTAAAATGAGGGTGGGCTGAAAGACAGGGGGAGTTCACCACAAGAAGTAGCCCTGTGGCCTGAAAAGGTGTAGGACAGGGTCTGGTCCGTCATGTGGTCTGCTGTGTAGGAAAGGGTCTGCTACCAGGTCTGGTGTAGGAGAGGAGACCCGCTGGGAAGCCTGCCTAAGGAAGATGGCGGCAGAGCTGCTGGAGCTGTGTGGGGACCTGCCTAACCAAACACGGACTCGTGGGAGATGCTTGGAGCTAAACTGTGGCCTGGAACGCTGAGTTACAGACTTCCGCTTCTCCGAAGGACGTATGGAGAAAGGACGTAAGAGAGTGGTCTCTTGGGATTGTGTGTCCCTCGGACTCCACGATGATCCAGTGTAACGTGACACGTTTCCCTGGACCACTACATGGAGGCTGAAAACAACGTACCCCAGGCCCTGAAGGAGAGAACTCCTAAGAGAGGATGGTGACTCTGGAACCCACAAGAGCACCTTCCAGAGAAGACGGAGATCCATTTGCACAGCTGACTTAAGAACAGATAAGGATACAGGGAACTTCTGGGCATGGTTTTGGCTTATAGCATTTTGGGGAACAAGGGAAGTGCTGGGTCTCATGGGAGAACAGGGCTCTGAGCAGGAGTGCTTTCAGCACCCCCGCTCTCCATCCCCCGGAGGCTAGAATCCTGTAAATAAAAACCTGTTTCCTTCAATACTAATTGTTGGGTCATGTGTCAAGGTGCCACGTGGCTGAGCCCCAGTTTTCTCTGTTATATTGGCAATGCAACAGTAACCTTGGACGACAAATTCAGTAAAGACCTTGCCTTCAAGGAGCTGAAGAGGAGATAGGTAGGATAAACAGGCACGGCAGAAGCCTTAGTTGTAACTAAGATAATTACTTTATCTTATTCAGGCTATACACATCTTTATACACTAGAAAAAAAGCAACAAAACCTTTCAAAATTTAGAGACCCAGAGAACTCTTTCCCAGCAATTTCTTGATTTGGGATTTCATAACCTCTGCTCATTCTTGTGATAACCACTTTCAAAGTTAAGAGTTGCTTATTTTTTATTTAATAGCATTTATGCTTTTTCACTCTCATGTTATTTTTCAGGAGTGATAAAGGAAAAATGGTTCTCTTTTTCTAGTTATAAGAGCCCTTCAAACACTGGTGGGAGCTTCCAAATAAAATTAGTGTCCATGCTTAAAACATAATGCATAACATTAATACGGCCTCAGGTGTTTCACTTTAAATTCATTTAAAAAACCAGTGCTGAACTTTTACAGAGATAAATGTCCTATATTTTTCCTACAAAGCATTAGCAATAGTTCTTATAAAATCAAAGTATTTTCACTGCCTTAGCTTAAGTGATCTAGTGGGAGCCCTGAAAAGAAAAGAGCTGTTCATAGTATCAAAACACAACAGCACCACATTAGAAATAATGGCACATGCATGCACAAACATCAGTTACCTGTTTCCTTTTCTGCTGGGCCTAAAACATAAGAAAAGACAATTTAGGAGAAAAGCGAACTCTGCCCATGCTCACATAATACCAAAGGCTAATCAAGCCAAGAACTTATATTTGACTTAGTTCTTGGTCTGATCCTAAGCATAAAACAAAGACTATTTTTTAAGATACAAAAAAGAGGTAATATTGTAAAAAGCATGGAAGTTTTTCTCATCTAATATGTATGCACCTTGTCATTTTTTAAAATGAGACTGCTCAGTAGTCCTATCTGACTAGATTTCTATGGTTCCATTATCTAGAATATTCTTATACTGGACTAGAGATGAGAGGGTGACTCCAGAAAGGGAAAAGGTGGGACTACTGGCCACTGTGGTCCTATTGGCTCAGCTCACTGACCACTTGATCCTATTAGAACCTGTCCTCTAACGCAGGATTGTTTCAGTGCATGGCCCAGAAGAGTAACTACACCTTTCTGATCACCAGTGTTGCCACGTCTGTCTATCTAGCTGATTAATGAAAAAGCCCATGTTTGTATACAAATAAGATTCTCCATTTGTCCATATTACAAGGTACTCTATGACTAAGAATTAGAGATAAACTATATATATATACAAACACACACACTGCATATTTTTTTCAGTATTCTTGGATAAGGTAGAAGTCAAAACAATGAACTAAAATAGTTAAGAACAAAAAGATTCTCTTTTTTTTTTGGATAGGGTTCATAATATTTAGATAAAGCAACATTGTGTTTATTCAGGCTATACACATCTTTTTCTTTGCCAGATTTGAAAGGTTTTAATGTGTCTATTTTTATATTAATTCTTTCAATCCATGTACACAACACCCACTATTCCCAAAACATGAAAACTGTTTGAATGAGTATTCAAAATGTGAAAACCAATCTGTTTATCTTCCACTTTCCCCAAATGATCTAATATTCATTGCTTGTGCTTTAACGCAACATGATATCATAATTAATGATGTTAAACTGGTAACTAAGGAGTTTCATGTTGTTGCTCTTGTGATATAATATTGGTTGCTATAGTGATGGGATGGCTTTTTTGTTAATCACTCAGGAGGATGGTTATCACACGCTTGTTACAAAGATTGATCAGATTTGGAGAGAGAAAATGATAAAACACAGCCCATTATAATCTTTTTCATTGTCCCGATTTTGATGAAACTATCATAATAGCAACTCATTTAAAAATTTATGTACAGTTTAATATTAAACGTTACTAAAATTTTCAATGGATGATTTAACTTTTACTTTTAGAGATAAATATTTAACATTGCAAAGTTTTTTCCTCCCTAAGTTAATACTACATGTATTGCACACGATAGATTTATAATTAGAGCAAAAAATTTAAGGTCCTTTCTATTACTTTTAATTATATCAAAAGATTTTTGAGTGAAAACTGTGTGACTTTGCCAAAATTTTAAAGCTACTTATTTCTAAACATCTTGAATCTCAGTATCCTTAATGAATAAAACCTGAAGAGAAAAAAATGTACAGTTTTCTCTAGAGATGTAATCTTCCAAATGCATCAATATATTATAAGCAATTAAAAGTTGCAAGGAATTCTCTATCAGTTTATTTTAGCCCTCGTGATAATCAACAAGTTTCTTCCTTCTCTGAGTGACAATACAGAATGGAAAATACAATTATGTAATACTACACTATTACTGATGAGGAAAGAACACACTGTCCAAGTTTAAATGCTAGACATACTTACAGTAATGTCAAAAATACAACCCACGGAAACACCTTTTGGCTTCTCAAAATCTCAAAATAAGAACAAAGGACAACTTAAGCACGAATCCTGGGTCTTTCATTCAAGCAGAGTCCCAGGAGGCATATTAAAGCAATGAATAGGAAAAAGCTCTTCGGTTCACCAGCTGAGATTTTAATGAGACATTTCCCTTTGCCATGGTACAGGTTTGTTCAGGAAACGAAAGGGCTTCTCACAGAAAATTCAGTTAATAGGCATTGTTGGCTCTCACTGCCGTGTCGGCAACTGCTCACTGCACTGACCTTCTATTTTGGCATATTCTGTGAGCCTGGTGTAATTGATCAAGGCAGCTTTCTCCAGACATTTTCTGACCACTTTTTTCACCTCTTCTGCTGGTACAGGAGTGGCGATGTCTTTCATTAAAACCTAGAGAGAGAGAGAGAGAGAGAGAGAGAGACAGAGAGAGAGAGAATTGCATAAAATACTAAAACAAATTACACAAATTGTTCTAGGCTTGACTATTAGTAGGAGGGGTCCAAGGTAACATTGGGGGAAGTAATGAGTCAGCACCTCCCAACTGGGAAGTAATCCTCCGGTCTTGGCTCCTCCTGTCTCAGCCTCATTTGTGCACATCAAAACCTCCCACAGGCCAAGCCACCATTCAGTGTGACTGTCACTCTTCCTCCAGGGACCTGTGACACCACTGGAGCAGCTGTTTCAGATCAGGAATACTGTCCTTGGGACAAGTAATAAGCAAAGTTTGTTTTCCGCATCTCTAACTTAAAAGCTTTAAATATTTTGAGCAACCTAGATGAAAACAATAACAAAACTCCATTAAGAATAAGCATCTTTTTTTGTGTGCTCTATAAAAATCAAGACCACTTTCACTAATTAAACTTAGTTACTATGATATACTGAGGAGGAAAAAAATGTCTTTCTCAGTGAAATGTAGTACCGAATGTTAAAATACATAAAAACTTTCTGAATTTAGGAAAAATTTTCTGTTGGTTTCCTAACTTATGTTTTTGTATTTTTCCTTTAAAAATATTACTACTGGCAAGGGGAAAATACAATTATATCCAAAATTCAAAATGCAGTGTACTTAAGTACTCATTTAATGACTCCAATAATTTTCCTTAAAACTTTCCTGGTGATAAAATGGCTCACAATAAATTGTGACTATTTTTCCATGTAGTTAATTCGGTTTTTTTTCTTGCTTTGCTTACATTCAAATTATAAAGTATATAGCAAACTATATTACTGTAGAGAAGAAAATAACTTCAGTGTTTTTGCTATCCTATTTGCCTTTTATCTTGAAGGTAATAATAAAAAAGCATGAAAATATCCATTTTCTGCTTTATTATTTCATTCTCTTTCAATCAGCCTTGGCACTAAGGATCTTATAATCTCCAATTTGTTCAATCATTCTAGCATTGATAATCCTTAACAACATAGTTTTATATTGTTAGGCAAGGATTCCCTTTGAAAACAGTAAATTGTCATTTAAAAGCTTCTTCCCCATCCACTTCATTTAGTCTTCATACTCTCATATTAAAAATCTTTAACATAAAGATGTGCACTCTATTTTGAATTGAACATTAGACTCTTTATAGCCAGGAAAACCCTTCTACTTATAGTAAAAATAAACAAGCAGTACTATTTTTAATGTTATTATTACTAAAATTTGAATTTAAGATTAATTTTGTACCATGTACAGAATCACAAACTTACTATCAGGCCTTACCATGGTGGCACACTTTTAAATACAAAGAGCTGTTACAATTAAAATGTGTCCATCTGTTACAGAGGTGAGTCCAGGGTTGAAATCAGGCAATATTTCTTTTTATCTAAGAGTGGGACACTTAATTTAGAGAGGGGGTAACTGAAGCCTCTTTCCTGGCTAGTGCAGAAAAAGTGTTGACGAGTGCAAAAAGGGAAACACAACCTCTGTTTCACGCTTCCTCCCCTTGTTCTCCAAGATATCATAAGTATTAAGAATTCATCTGTAGCCCTGGCTGGTGTGGCTCAGGGGATTAAGTGCTGGCCTGAGAACCGAAAGGTTGCTGGTTTGATTCCCATGTGCCCATGCCTGGGTGGCAGGCCAGGTCCCCAGTTGGGGGTGTGTGAGAGTCAACCCAGTGATGTATCTCTGGCATGTTGATGTTTCTGTCCCTCCCTTCCTCCCTCCCTTCCCTTTTCTCAAAAAGTAAAATAAAAAATAAAAATAAAAATAAATAAAAATTCACCTGCAGATTTTATTTTATTTTTCTAAGATGTAACTTCAAAGTCATGAAAATTAAGATACAGCTTTTATCATTGCTCTCTCAATTTAGCAAGAGATTTGATTCGTGACTATAACCGGAATAAAGGTCACTGTTCATCCTGCCTCATCAGTGCAGGGCATGGGGGCATCTCTCCTCCCACTAATTCTGCGCTGTGGGAGGTGGGGAGGGGTGGAAGGAACTCTACCATGGAAACCAGTTCACAGAGGGGCTGCACGAGGTACCCAGCATGGGATGCGGTTCCCAAAAGTAAAGCTATCTTTCAGGATTTTGTCATATCTATGACACCTTAATGAATAGGATAAAATCTATACTTTGAAAAGCTTGGGTTGTGTGTAGCTTTTAATATAATAAAAATTCTAATAAAACAGATAATTCCCACAATAATATTTCTATTACACAATGCACAGTAATCAAGGATAAGACAAGGATATGTAGATAAAACCAGTCTATAAGTGAAAGACCTCATTTTAGCCACTAGTTCTAGCCCTCATATCCCAAGTCCTTAAATCCCTGAAAATGTCTTCCCTTTTTCTTTTTCACAGAGGGGCTAATAAACAATGCAATATCTAGAATTCCTTGGGCAAGAAAAGGGACAGGAACAAGTGCTTGAAGTGGATAAATCAGGACCCGAATAATCAAAACATGGGCTATAGATGATCACTAGAAGTTGTCTTTTAATGCTGATAGTGACTAGAAATTGTCCACACTACTTGTTAGCTTCCAACAAGCATATGAATAGTTTTATAGACAGATGAAAATGATACTTCCCTTTCAAACCCAATCTACCACAAAAACAGGAATGGAGAATATACTTTCATCAATGAACAATTTTTTCCTTTTAAATATTTTATTGTTTATGCTATTATAGTTGTCCCAATTTTGCCCCTTTGCCCCCTCCGCCCAGCACCCCCTCCACTCCCACAGTCATCCCCACACCGTTGTCCATGTCCATGGGCTGTGCATACATGTTGTCTACTCCCTTCACTTTTCAACCAGGCCGCACCTCCTCCCTCCCCTCTTACGGCTGTTACCATGTTTCTATGCCTCTGATTGTATTTTGCCCCATTAATGAACAATTTTTTAGCATAGATATGAAACCTCATTTGCTATTTATTTTCTGAGGGGAAATGAATTTCTACAGTTCATGAATTCATTTAGAGCATCACACAGATTTAACTGAAATAAATTCTGAGATGAATTTAGATGAAAAGGAATGTTATGTTTGTGAATATTATATGATAAACTCTTATAAATACGAGGAATATGACAGGTAGATGTACAACAAGTCAGGGGAGATAATGAAAGACAACTCTGAAGTCTGAAAGACAGTTATATTTAACTGAATAAAAAAAGACTATTTCATGAGAGGAGAAAAAGATGGAAAAAAACAGATTAACTACCAAAAAGATGCCATCAACTCAGCATATGGTAACAGCATAGGCTTCAGAAAGGTTTTGGGAAGGAAGAAGCAGTATGTCAGAACATTCTGAATGCAGCAAGAAAGTGCGAGAAGTTGATGAAATGCAGCGACTGACAGGACAACATGCTCATGAGGGACGAGACTGTCTGCCCAGTTCAATAGCTAAAACACACAGCGACTGACAACGTGAACGGTGTTTATAAAGTAATGTTTGAACATACCCTTTCAAGTAAGGAAAGCGTAGCTTTTAGAGCACCTTCAGGTCGTCCAAAGGGAAAACAGTATCTTCAAAAACAAAAGGAGGAATAAAAGGTCAAACATTTCATATCCAAACTGCTAAATAATTCCCTTTGCTACTACCTGGCATGAGTTGAGAATAATGAAAAGTGGTTAAAATAGCATGGGCCCATCTGGGAAAATTTTAATGTTGACGTTTACCTAGTCCCATGATTTAAATGTCTTAGACAATAAGGGTACAAACTGTGGTGGAAAAGGTCCTAAAATTTTAATGATACGGGTACAGAAAGAATACAGTAATCAAGAGAGAACTACTAGGCTCCTATGAGTGGAGAGATACTTAAAATGCATTCTCTGCTAATTTCGAACCCCCCTTTCCTGACATTTGCCTGTCTACACTGGTGCCTAACTCTCCAACCTCCTCACACAGCACACTCAAACCTTCTGCAGCTGTTTTGCCAGCAGAGTCATTTATCCGAAGGATTTCTAGCCCAGCATTCTTAATACACCAACAACTGCAGGGCAGGTCAGGGGCTGGGAGGTGGAGTGGGCGCCTCAGAAGTTAGTGTCACATGGTGGTGACAAATGTGTTGCTCTTTGCAATGGAGTCCCTCTTCAGGTCACTTTCCACTTAAGGAGTACAGAATGTTACAGCTACTTGATCTTGCTGCAAACCCCTTGTTTTGCTGAACCGTCCCTGACCATTGCCTCTGCCCCAAGATCAAATGCTAGAGGCAGCTGGGCTGTCCTCAGGCTGCTACCTTGCTCAGACTTAGAATCTCCAAACCAGTAACTTGAAAATAAGTTTACATCTTTGCATGTCTTCTGCCATTATTCAGGGACTTTAGTAGACATATTATTTAAGACTTTATTAACAATGAATTGCCTTTCATGCTGTTTTTTGTACAAGTTACCCTACAAAAGTACTTGTATTTTAAGTTCAATTTGTTTTACAGGATCAAATTTTAATGAAAAAGAAAAAAGTGATTTCTCACAAAGCAGTAATTGAATATAAAGACTGAGTTTTAGTTTCATGAAACTTATTTTTCTCAGATAAATGTCATATAAATCTAGCCACTCAAATTTTTTTTCAGAATACTGTTCACTTCCTGCTAAGAGTTTCCTGCACGTAATCTTGCCTCTTTGCAGCCTCTTAGCCTCTCCCACATACAAAAAAGCCACAACGAATTTATTTTGATACTTTTTGCTGTGCGGTGGTGCACCTTAGACCATTAGCAAATTAACAGAGTAGCTTTAATCATTTTATATACCATAAACCTTAATCCACGTTTAAATAAAACACAAATTAGTTTCTTCTTGTCCCCTCCTCTTGCTTAAATCTTTTCAGTGCATTTGCATAATCCACTCATTGTCTTGCCTATTGTTTATTTCTATTAACCTGTGGGTGATGCATTTTATGAATGGAATGTTACTGATCCCCAGATTACATTTAGCATTTCAGGGCTCTGAGGTCCCACTGGGCATGTTCTGAATTAGCATTAGCTGCCCATGATGTGTAAATAATTCAACACATTTACAGAGTACAAGTAATCCTGAATCAATAAAGTACAGAAAATAACTACACAGAAGCTTAATTAATCTTTACAAAACAAGTTTTGAAAGAAGGGAATCATTTTTGCTTTGCCTTTCAGATAAATATTTTTGGTTTTTACCACTTTAGCAGCTCTATAATAGCAATATGAAATGGGAAATACTCAATTTTCTAATGAAATTCAACCAAGTTTGATCCCTAACTGGAATAAATTGAAATCCTTCTCATTCTCACTTTAGTAAATTAACTACACAGATAAATGAGCCTGCATAGACCTGTCCTGTGATGGAAGACATTCGTTTTACTTAGCTACTTTTAGACATAGTATTTATTTTTATCAAAGATATTTATCCACATAGTCTAAGAGGAAACTCCTTCTAAAAAGCTTTTTATGAAAAACTAAAGTCCTTTAGGTCAGTTATACCTCACTTTGTATTTCAGTTTTAGATATCACTCTGAAATCCTCCTATGGAGGAAAAGCACTTTTTTTTAACAAATAGCTTTAAAGATGTAGGTGACATACAATAAGCTACATGTTTCAAGCATTCACTTATAAGTTATGACATATGTCTATGAAACCATCACCACAGTCAAGGTAAGGTGCATATCCATGACCCCAAGCACTTCCTCCCCAACTCTGGGGCCAATGCAACTCTGAGTTACTTTTCATCATCTCTATTAGTTTGTATTTTCTATAATGAAAAGGCATCATATAATATGTACTTTTGGGGGTCTCACTTCTCTCACATAGTGTATTTTGATATTCATTCATGCTATTGCATGTATTGATAGTTCACTCCTTTTTATTCCAATACATTGTTTGTTCATTTGTTGATGGCCATCTAGCTTGTTTCCCTATGTTGGCTATTATGAGTAGTGCTGGTATGACATTCATGTAAGTCTTCATGTGGACATATGCTTTCACTTCTCTTGGGGTAATACGTGGGCAGGGGGGAATGGCTGAGTCATATGTTAGGTATTTAAATTTTCAAAAGCCTGCAAACTATTTTACAAAGTGCTTTTACCATTTTAATTCTTTTTAAAAAGTATTTTATTTATTTGCAGAGCAAGGGAAAGGCAGGAAGAGAGGGAGAGAAACATCAATGTGTGGCTGCCTCCTATGTGACCCCCACTGGGGACCTGGCCTGCAACCCAGGCACATGCCATGATTGGGAATCGAACCTGTGACCCTTTGGTTTGCAGGTTGGCGCTCAATCCACTGAGCCAACACCAGCCAGGGCTGTTACTTCAGTGTTTCAATTTTAGTTATACTAATAGGTATGTAGGAGCATCCTACTGTAGTTTTAATTTTCATTTTCCTAAAGAGTAATGATATTGAGCATCCTTTTATATTCCTTTTCAGCATCATGTATCTTTGAAGAAATACCTAAAAACAACTTTTTTAGTGAGCTGTTTCATTTCTTATTAAATTTTAAGAGTTATTTATATTCTGGGTAGAAGTCTTTTGTGGGGTATATAACATGCAAATATTTTCTCACATTCTGACATTTCTCTCTTTAGTCCCTTAAAAATGCCTTTGGAAGATCAAAAGTTCTTAATGTTGATAAAGTTCAAGGCAACATTTTGTAACGGGGTGCAGAGTGGGGTGGGGGCCCCTGAAAATATTCCCCACAGCCTATGGTTGAGGGATGGGGGAAGGGAAAGATATGGCAATTATGATACTTTTCACAACAAAAGGCAAGTTAATAGTTATGCTGCCACCCCAGACAAAATGTGGACATGACTAAAAGAGCATTCAGTGTCTTGTGACGTAGCCAGGGTGTTTATACTGTGCCTGTGCAAGAGGCAGGAAGGTGGAGGTTCCCTTGTCCTGGGGTGCTCTTGCCCTGACTAAAGATGGCAGCCAAAAGAAGGTAGAAGATATGGGGGAAATGGCAAAGATGGCACATTGTAGGAGGGGCGAGATATGAGGTCACGTAGGAAGCTCCAGGTCAGCATTTGAACATGAGCAGGGGGAGCAGCAATGGGGTAGCAGCCATGTAGTTTAAAAAGGTGTGGAAGGGCCGCCCCATAGGCCATAAGGGCAGTAATGAGTGGCAGCCAGAAGGAAGGCAGCCATGAGGAAGGAGCCATGAAGTACAGGGATTCAGCCATGAGGTATGGTGTGTAAGGAGGTGCCACGTGTTTCGGAGTAAGGAGAGGCCAGGCAGTTTTGGATTAAGAGCTGGGGTAAGAAAGAGGAGACCTGCTGGGAAACCTGCCTGGAGAACACTGATGGAGCTGGGAATTGTGGGGACCTGCCAAACCAAGCATGGATTTGGGGAGACACCTAGAATTCTGAACTGTGACAGGGGAATGCTGACTTCTGCTTCTCTGAAGGACATATGGAGAGGCCACTGTCTTGGGACGTGTGCCTTTCTGGACCCCACGATGATCCAGTATAACATGGCACATGCTTTCCTGGAGTACTACATGGAGGCTGAGGACAGCACACCCCAGCTCCTGAAAGAGAGAGCTACTGCAAGGGGATGGGGACTCTGAAACCCACAAAAGTACCTTCCAGAAAGGACAGAGAACTATTTGCACAGTCGGCTTAAGAACAGATAAGGATATGAGGAACCTTTGGGCATGATTTTGGCTTACAGCCTGGTGGGCAGCAAAGGAAGTGCCGGGTCTCATGGGACAACAGGGCTCCGAGCAGGAGAGCCCCCAGTCTCGCCCCTCCCCAAGGTAAAGATCTGTAAGATCAGATCTATTTTCCTTCACACTAATTGTTGGGTCGCGCATGAAGGTATCATGTGTGTAGGCCTCGGTTTGCTCGTCTATAATTTTGCCATTTATGAATCATGAGTTTTGGTGTTCTGTTTAAGAATTTTTTGCTTAGTCCAAGGACACAGAGATTTTCTGTTTTCTAGGTCTATCCATTTTGTGTTAACTTTTGGATCAGTTTGTAAGGTATAGATCCAGTTTAGTATTTTGCATTTGGACATCCAACACTTCCAGCACTATTTGTTGAAAAAAGTATACTTTCCAAATAGCCTTTATACATTTGTTGAAAATCAATTAACCACATGTGTGAGTCTATTCTGGACTCTCTATACCACAGTATTTTGATTATTGTAGCTTTGGAAGTCTTGAAATCAGGTAGTGTCAACATTCCAATGTTATTCTTTGAAAAGTCATTTTGGCTATGGTAAGTTCTTTGCATTTCTATATGGATTTTAGAATTAGGTTGGCAGTTTCTACAAAACCCTTTTGAGATTCTGACTGAGATGGCAGCGCCATACAGATCAATTCAGGTTTTCCCTAATCTCTCTCAGCAAGACTGCACGTTCCAGTGCACAGGTTTCACACAGACTGAACCCCAAGTATTTAATAATTTTTGTTGTTATTATAAACAGCATTGTTTTTTAATTTCAATTTATTTGTTGCTATCATACAGAAACAAATTGATATTTATATAGTTAGGCTCCTACAAGTTTTCTAACATTAATTAGAACAGCATTTTTTTTTGTAATTTTCATAGAATTTTCTACATGGGTGATCACATCATGTGTTTAATAAAGGCAGTCTTACTTTTCCCATCTGAATGCCTTTCTCCCCGGCTCATTGCACTGGCTAGACCGCCATCAGCACAGTCTTGAATAGCAGTAGTGGCAGCGACATCCTTGCCTTGTTCTTATCTTAGTTGGAAAACATTCAGTCTTTCACTATTAAGTGTGATGTTATCAGTTTTCCATAGATGCCTTTAATAGGCTGAACATATGACATGTAGTAATAATTCATTTAACACCTTTTATTAATTTTTATCTTCTGTGTCATTTTTACTTTTTTGGTTGGTTTTATTCTCTTTGATCATATTTTATTATTTCTTTGTATATCTGAAATTTTTTGACTGAATGATAGACTATTATTCTACCTTTTTGATGGCCAAATACTTTTGTATTCCTTTAAATATTTCTGAACTTTGTTTGCAAGTGCTGTTAAATTACATGAACACTGTTTGATTCATCCAAATCTAGCTTTTAATTCTCATTAGGAGACTATGACAGTATTTATTCTAGGGTTAGTTTTTTTTCCACCACTCAGGCAAAATGCTGTGAGTAGTCTACCTGATGCCCATGAGTTAGAAAGTTTCTGCTCTGGGTAGGAGAAATTAGAACTAGCCTCGTGTTAGTTTGGGGGATTTTCCCCTGTGACCCTTTCAACATAGCTGTTTGCCTGACTTAGGATAGTTTCCTCACAGGCACAGGGAGAAGCCTCCAGGGCAACTTTCAGCGGATGCCTGCAGGGCCTCTCGGCTCTCTCTTCTTCAGAACTCTAACCTGCAAGCTCTGGCTGCCTTGCCTCCCCAGGTCAGGATGTCCACTGGGATCCGCCTGGGGTCCTTCTCTCTGGGCCTTGGCCTGGAAACACTCTCCTTGTAGTTGGCAGGGGCAATTAAAATACTTCATTTATTTCCCAACTCTCAGGAATAACTGCATTTTGCTGTATATAATGCATTCCTAAGTATAATGCACACCCATGTTTTTGGCCCAAACTTCAAGGAAAAAATATTTTAATTTTTTAATTCAATTTTTTAATGTATTCATTTTTAAAAACAAAACTGATTATCATATTCCGGTGTATTATTTTGCTTATGGACATCATTATTGCTTTCTAGAGTTACACTTTTAATGCATAAGCATAAGTGAAAGAATTAAGAACATTTATATAGATATGGAATTAGTACTACCCATGTATAATGTACACCCTTAGTTTTCCCTAAAAAATTTTGGCAAAAACGTGCACATTATACATGGCAAAATCTAGTAATGTTATTCATTGCTTATGTATAATGTCTTAAAAAGCACTTTTTCCCACATATTTTGTCTGTAAAAAAACTTTTTTTTTTTGTTTCAGATAGGAGGGTGAATATGTAAATATCATTCCCTGTTACTTCATCTGAGATATATAAGCTTTTTTTCCCCCTTAAAGTCACTTCCCCCCACCCTAAACATAATTCCTGTGTTTCCCATCCTTCCAATATAGTTATATCATTTTGGGGGAGTTAGATCTAAATTCAGTCTCTACCTTGTACTGGTTATGTAAATGTCCTAGATAACTGAGATACAGTTTTTACTATGATTACTTTTTATGTCCTGCTCATTTTTTGGTTTATAATACTTGTTTCCATTTTTAATATCCTGTTTTTATTTACTTGATCTAATACAATTCCAAACTCTAATACAATCTAATTAATACAATTCCACACTCTATTGCAGGTGGGCAACCTCTCAACATGTTAAAATGTCTCAGTGAGTTGTCAATCTGATCTGCTTGAAGAATTTTCTGACCTGTTCCAGTGAGTACTAGTTGCTCTCAGCTCAATGGCCATCACATTCCTTTCTCTCTCAAGCTGATTTCCTAATGCAGGGATCTTAACTCTGTTTTCTCCTTTGTCTTGGTAAATTGCATTCTCCAGAATGGGAACATGAGAATCACATCTTTTGAGGTCCTGCATATCTGCAAATATCATTCCACCATTGTCCTTAATCAAGACTTATGCTGTTACAGAATTCTGGGTTGTAATTTTCCTCAGAATTATGAAGTCAACGATGCACTGTTTTCTGGGCATATATTGCTATTGCTCCTCATGTCAAAATGAAAGCTGCAGAAGTGAAGGGTCTTTTTTGTTGTTGTTGTTCACTGCCTGACACATAGTAGGACACAATAAATATTCTAGAATAAACTAATGTTGAGAAGTCATTCTGATTGATTCTTTGTATTTTGGGGTCTTCTCTTTTTTCACCAAGAATCTGTAAATTCATGAAAAATATACTGATGAGTAAATATTTTAGTTAGTTGTGCTGGGTACTAAATGTTTCAATGAGGTGGGGACAGTGGGAAGAGGGGATTGCAGGAACTATTATAAAGGACACATGGACAAAATCAGGGGGGATGGTGGGGGTGGGGGAGGGAGGTGGGTTCAGCCGGGGTGGGGGGAGGGAAGAGGAGAAAAGGCATACAACTGTAATTGAATAACAATAAAAAATAAATTTAAAAAATGTTCTGAATGATTTTATTCAAAGTTTCCTACCTTTAGACTTAACTCTTTTTGGAATTCCTATTATTTATGTTGATGGCATTCCTAAGCAGATCTTTAATTTTTCTTATCATCGTACTCCTATTTCCCATTTCCCACCCTACTTTCTGCAAGTTTTCATTAAACTGATTTTTCAATATTGTGTATGTATTTGTGTTATTTGCATATAATTTCTAATAGCTCTTATTTGTTCTAAGTTTTTCTTCTTCTTCTTCTTTTTGCAGTTTTTGTTTTATAGATACTCTTATCATCTCAAACCTCTCCAAGGATATCAGTAGTTCATTTCCACCAACCCCACCTCCCTATTTTCTCTTCCCATATAATCTTTTTTCCCCCCAAGTTCCTTTCTTATATAGTATTTACTTGTTTGGGTCTCTGTCTTCCATAGTAAATGCTTTCCTCAAATGTCTTATGACTTTGGCTGTCTGATCATTTTTAAAAGTGTGGTATTAAAAAACTGAATGGTGGTGAGGGACAAATACCATATGATCCCACCTTTAACTGGAAAATAATCAACAAAAGAAAAAAGCAAACAAAATATAACCAGAGACACTGAAATTAAGAACAATCTAACAATGGCCAGAGGGGAGTGGGGAGGGGATAGTGGGGAGAGGGGTATACAGGAGCTACTATAAAGGACACATGGAGAAAACCAAGGGGGAGGGTGGAGGTGGGGGAGGGACGTGGGTTTGGCTGGGGTGGGGTGGAGGGATGGGGAGAAAATGCAGACAATTGTAATTGAATAACAATAAAAATTAAAAAAAAAACTGAATGGAAGCAATATGCACCTAGCTGGGTACATGTAGACCATGGTCTTTAATGAAGAGGAATCTGGCTGGCTGTTTCAGTAGAAGTCTGCATTGCCCAAAGTTTTAGGTCTTTTCTATTGGGCCAGAGTCCCAGGGGAAGATACTTATAATATTCCTGGGAGGTGTAAACCTGCCTGCCTGCCTGCCAGCATGTTGAGAGTCAAAGGTATGAGGGGCAAGAGAAGGCTGTGATTCCCAGATTTCTTATAAATGTTTAATCTCCATGTGTCTGCATATAATCCTACCTCCAATGTGCCTGATGTTTCCTCCCCTCCTCCACCCCAGTCCAGGTCTTCTCTAGTTTTACCTTCTCCAAGCTAATAGGCAGTGCTCTGGGAGAGGGTTGGGGGTGGGGTGGGGTGAGGATTAGACACGCAGCAGCCTGAGGCAGAAAAAAGATGTGGGGGGATCTAAGTGAGTTTTAAACGTATTTATGACAAATGGGTCTTTACTCTTAATTTGTAAAAGGGCTTGATATGGGCAATTCCTAAACATTTTGGTGATTGTATGACATAAATCAGAGAGCTTCTCTGTTTTCCCTCCTGCCAGCTTATGATTAAGGTTTTCTTGGGTGGCTAAATTAGATGCCATTTATCTATTTGATGTCCAAAGTTTTTCCCCTCTTTTAGTTGTCCATATGGTTTTGTCTTCTGAAAAATAATGTTTTGTTATTTTATTTCGGGTCTGAGACAACACTGAGGCAGACATGCATCAATTTGCTGTCTTGAACCAGAAGTCCCTCATTTATGTTTAGTTTACTTTGCCTTATTATTGTATCTGTGTCTCTGAAATGCACTTCTGGAATACAGCAGGACCTAAACAGATACGCTTCTATGTAAGAGTTATTAACAGTACTGTGGTAAGTAATTTATATTCTTTCTAAGTTTTAACGTAAGAGAGGAAGGAAGATCATTTGGTAGAATCCTGATGAAAATCCTCAGGGACAATTTTTAAATTTTTCTAAATTTGCCTATGTGGAACCTAAAATTTATTCTGTTTTTTATTTTAGTCCCATTTGCTGTTATCCAATATTCTATGGGGGGGAAAAAGAACTGGCAAAATTTATATAAACTACAAACATCAAAAGGGAATATAAAAGTCAGCTCAAAATGTCTAGACCAATTCCTTTCAGGTCTTGTCCTCAGGACATCAAGGAAATAAAAGCTAAAAAGGATTACACAGTACATCTTTACAAATTATTAAAAGAGGATGTGCATTCAGGAGAAATAGAGAACAAAACTGAGAGACAGGGAATTAACACAACAAGTTATGCGGACAACTGTCTTTCCCTGCTTCCCTGTATTTGCTGGGTGGCAGTGAGGGGGGTTGAACTCCCCTGGTGGGTGGCTCCGATCAGGCTAATCCAATCATGGTGACCCCACTGCTCCTGACTGGCTGAGGTATCCACTGCACGGGTGTCCTCTGGCCACTGGGTTTGGTTCAGGGCTGGCCCGTGATCTATACATAGGGCAAATGCGATGTGAGGGGTAGGTTGCTGGGGTCTTCTACCAAGACTTCATGATCCTAAGAGAGTATCATAGAAAGATATGGCCTCCACTGCTTCATTTGAAAAACGGCAGGTATGGATGTGAGGCCAAGGAATACTGTGGTCTTACTATGAATCTGGGGAAGAAGCCACCCATGAAGGAGGATAGTTATGTGAGAATCATAAGAAAACAGAGAGCTATGGCTACTGAATTCAGCCTGTCTTGAAGTTCCCCCTACCTGAGATCAACAGGTAAGTGAGCATGTACATTTGTTTAAACCAGTTTGAGGTAGGATCTGTTACTTGAGATGAAAGCATTGATACAAATAACATAGATATTGAATTGAATGACAAGCTCTGTCTCAATGTCAAAAAGTGGATAACTATGTGTGACAGAAAGACACAACAAATTTAAGGGTCTCTATACAATCTAAGAGACAGTACTCTTAACAACTGCAAATGCAGAAACATTCTCTGCAAATGCAAAAGTCTTCCTCCTGTCTCAGTTATATTTATTAAAAAAGAGCAGAGAATTTAGTTTTAACCCTGTAGGTTGAATTCTACTATGCTCCTAAGAATAGCGTTAACTAATGTGAGTCTATTAGTCTTTTAAGCAAAACAATTTCCCAACGTGAGACTGCCCCATGCACTGCATTCCTAAACCCAGCACTAAATCACTGTCCCTGTGCCTGGTCACTGCGACAGTGAAAATCCTCCCTCATTCACTTACCTTCAGGTGGTAGTACCAGCCCCAGTTCAAATCACTAATGTAGGGGAACAGACGCACGGCATAACCTCTGAGCATTTCTTCCTTCAAGGTTATTTAAAAATCACAGAGTATAAGCTTTTCATATTACAAATAAGGAAACTGAGGCCCAGAGCAGGTAGGCCTATACCATTCAAATGATTAAATAACAGTATTTTCAAACTGTTAAAGGGAAATATTAACTGAGTTTTATTTTTTCAGGAAGTTCACAGGGAATGATTCCAAATCACATACCTTCAATATGGCAGGCATGCTGCAAGATGCAGAATGTGGACATGGCAACATTTTATAGGATCTGATGATAAGAGTGATAGGAAAGGAAATGTACTGACATATTTCTATTTTTAACCATTAGGTTCTGTGGAGCTGAATATAATCAGGGAAAAAGAGATATGAGGGGGGACCCAATGAAACCCAGAATTATCTTCTGGAGAGCAGGCCCCTTAGTACAGGCTTCCCCTGCTAGGTGAGTGTTCTAGGAACCCATCTGTATCAGTGCACCAGCTGGCATTGTTGTGAAAGCCTGCGCTTGGCTTCAGGGAATTTTTTTGAAGACTCTTTCAGTGCATTTGCCCATTTCATGGTGGGTGATTTATGTGCTCACGTGCCCATAGCACACTGAGGGTTCAGCACTTATTGACCAAAAATGGCATGACCCCCATGTCCCACCCTCCATATTCACTTGATCTCATACCCAACACATTTATTTTTGTCTCCCCAATGAAAAAAGTCTTCAAAAGAAAATATTTTGCTGATGTGGAAGAGGTGAAACAAAAAATGTCAGAAGCACTAAAAGACATCAAAAATCAATGAGTTTAAGAATTGTTCTGAGCAGTGGAAAAAACATCTCAACAGGTGTACTGCATCAATTGGAGAGTACTTTGAATATGACTGAAGTTTAAACATATAAGAATAAATACACAATTTTTTATAAGTAAATTCCTTTTTTGGGTTACCCCTGACATTATCAAGATATTTACCTTTCACTCTACAAATGTATCAATAGTTAATTTTCTGAGCAAGGAAGTGTGCTGGGAACTCTGGTCTTTGCTCTCACAGAATGTAAATTTTAAAAATAAATAATGACTAAATAAATGTATATTATGCCCTGGCTAGGTGGCTCAGTTGGTTGGAGCATCGTTCAGACACCAAAAGGTTGCAAGTTTGATTCCCAGTCAGAGCACATGCCTAGGTTGCAGGTTTGATCCAGACTGGAGCATGTACAGGAGGCAACCAATAGATACTTCTCTCTCTCTCCACTCCTCTCTCTCTAAATCAATAAAAATAGCCTCAGGTGAGGATAAAAAAAGAAAAAGAAATGTGTACCATAACCATGTAATAAGTGCAGAGTACAGGTAAAACGTCAGCTTTTCTGCTCTGCTGGATTAACTGAGAAAGGTTCTGCTTTGAAGGGGGGACTGGAGAGTCTCCGTGCCTGATGATAACACAAAGAGAGGGAGGAACAGCCACAGAGCAAGGGCAGAGGCTATGCAAGGAGGAAACACACACACAGCAAGCAAGACATGCAGTGGAGAGGACATTGCAGGGACAGGGGCCTGTGTACCTGATCAGTGAAACTAGACGGCAGGCGGAGAAGCAGAGCACAGACTGGTGAATGTAGAAAGGCTACTACTGATTGTCGACTAGTTGCAGAAAGATATTTGTAAGGGATCAGAAGGGTTGAGTGAATAAAGCAAATACTTGTATTAATGAAGAGAGTATATACCGGAAATGGCTTATCTGATTTTCTAAAAGGAAAGACAGTCTCTCTTTTATTTCCTCAAATTTCTCTTTTTCTTCCACAGAAACTGTTCCGATTCCATCAGGCCTGAAAAACAATCAGAGTAAGTAATTTATATTGATAGAACATTTACTTTTAAATATTTTATAGCTCTATCTATATATACATATATTTTCCTGAAAAATCAAAATAATTACAGAAAATGTGTATAGGTCTATAGTATACATATAATTGTGTCTATAGTGAAAATTCATTGGAGATATTTGTAGCTTTTTGCTTCATAATTTGACCCAGAATAAATGGAATTATTCTCTTTTAGATAGCCTTCAAGGTAAAGGATTACAATGAGTATTTTCCAGATCTACAGAAAACAATGACTAGTCCTTGAGAATGGCAGTGAAAAGTGCTTTATACCAGTATCAAATATTTGCCTCATTAAATGAATACCCTTTGAATGGAAATATTAAAAAAAAATACTGAATGCAAGCTAAAATGTCTTAACTGCTTCTCTTCCAAATTAAGCTAGTATGATAAAGGGGATTTAATTTTAATTGTTGAAAGCAACATAGCCATTTTGGTTCAGATACAATTAATGGCTTACTCTTTCACTTTTTTTGTTTATTTTAATTTGTGAGCATATAAATACAAATAAATATTTGAATAAACACATACAGAGAGGCTAACATGGGGATTCTGGCCAAGATCCAGGTGTAGGTAGATACACTTTGCCTCTTTGCACAACCAAAAGATGGACAACAAATTCAAAAACAAAAAACAACCAGAACTGCCAGAAAATCAAACTGTATGGAAGTTCGACAACCAAGGAGTTAAAGAAGAAACATTCATACAGACTGGTAGGAGCGGTGCAGACAGGCAGCTGTGGAGAAGAGGACTCGGGGCAAAGTGGCAGCTTGAGGACTGGGGCAGGCAAGGTAGTGGCTGGTGGAGCAGGCAGGCCGGTCCCACACTTGTGAGTGGATAAACTGGGAGGAAAATCTGGGGAGCCAGACAGACTGAGCAACCCAGGGTTCCAGCATGGGGAAATAAAGCCTCAAAACCTCTGACTGAAAAAACCTGTGGGGCTTGAGGAGGCAGGAGAAACTCCCAGCCTCACAGAAGAGTTCCTTGGAGAGACCCACAGGGTCCTAAAATGTACACAAACCCACCCACCTGGGAATCAGCACCAGAAGGGCCCAATTCGCTTGTGGGTAGTGGAGGAAGTGACTGAAAGTCAGCAGAAAGCTGAGCAAGCAGCACTGTTCCTTCCCAGACCCCTCCCCCACATACAGCCTCACAAAGCAGCAATGTGGGTTGCCCCACCCTGGTGAACACCTAAGGCTACTCTCCTTACCACATTAACAGGTGCGCCGAGACACAAAAATACGGCCCAAATGAAAGAACAGATCAAAGCTCCAGAAATACACAACTAAGCGATGAAGAGGTAGACAGCCTATCAGAAGCAAAGTTCAAAACACTGGTAATCAGGATGCTCACAGAAATGGTTGAGTATGGTTGCAAAGTAGAGGAAAAAGTGAAGGCTATGCAAAGTGAAATGAAGGAAAGCGTACAGGGAACCAACAGTGACAGGAAGGAAACCAGGACTCAGAACAGCGGTTTGGAGCAGAAGGAAGAAATAAACATTCAACCAGAACAGAATGAAAAAATAAGAATTCAAAAAAATGAGGAGAGGCTTAGGAACCTCCAGGACAACTTTAAATGTTCCAATATCTGAATCATAAGGGTGCCAGAAGGAGAAGAGGAAGAGCAAGAAATTGAAAACATAATGGAGATTTTCCCTAATCTGGCAAAGGAAATAAATAGACTTCCAGGAAGCTCAGAGAGTCCCAAAGAAGTTGGACCCAAGGAAACACACACCAAGGTACATTATAATACATTACCCAAGATTAAAGATAAGGAGGGAATCTTACAAGCAGCAAGAGAAAAGGAGACAGTTACCTACAAAGGAGTTCCCATAAGAGTGCCAGCTGATTTCTCAACAGAAACCTTACAGGCAAGAAGGGGCTGGAAAGAAGTATTCCAAGTCCTGAAAGGCAAGGACCTACGTCCAAGATTACTGTATCCAGCAAAGCTGTCATTTAGAATGGAAGGACAGATAAAGTGCTTCTCAGATAAGGTCAAGTTAAAGGAGTTCATCGTCACCAAGTCCTTATTATATGAAATGCTAAAGGGACTTACCTAAGAAAAAGAAGATGATGAAAACTATGAACAATGAAGTGACAACAAACTCACAACTATCAACAACTGAGCCTAAAAAAACAAAAATAAAAACAAACTCAGCAAACAACTAGAGCAGGAACAGAGTCACAGAAATGGAGATCACATGGAGGGATATCAGTGGGGAGAGGGAGTGGTGAGAATGGGGGAAAGGTACAGGGAATAAGAAGCATAATTGGTAGGTACAAAATAGACAGGGGTGGTTAAGAATAGTATGGGAAATGGAGAAGCCAAAGAATTTATATGTATGACCCATGGACATGAACTAAAGCAGGGGAATGCTGGTGGGAGGGGCATTGCAGAACAGAGTGGAATACAGGGAAGAAATAATGGGACAACTGTAATAGCATCAATAAAATATATTTAAAAAAACAGAGAGGAAAGATCAACTGTTTCAAGATTTTCATGCTGCACCAAATATCCCTATGGAATCAATGTAAATTTTCATTAGGACTTTTAAAAGTAGCTATAAAGATGAAACGAATCTTCTTTTACTAAGATTGAGATATAAAATATAATATATATCTAATAGCAGGGATTTAGAATTTATTATATATCAATTTAAGTATCTTTTGGTATAGCAATCATCTAAAATTCTGAAAATACAAATTTTAATTTTGTTAACACAGAGAAAAAGGTATAATAATTTCATTTTCATTTCAAAATCTATATATCTCAAGAAAATATACCTTTTTGCATTTGATAGTTAACACCAACCATTTCTTCCCCTATTAGCTCATTTTTTCTAAAAAAAAAAATATGTATCTCCTCACCCGAGGACATTTTTTCATTGCTTTTAGAGAGCAAAGAAGGGAGAGAGAGGAACACAGATGAGAGAGAGATGCCTCAATGGTCGCCTCCCATTCATGTCCGGACCAGAGATCAAACTCGCAGCCCCTGGTGACAGGGTGACACTCCAACCAACTGAGACACATCAGCCAGGGTCAAAGATTGTGTTTTAATTCCCAAAAGTCTTGTGCATTTCCTTCCAACTTACTCATTTTTAATGGTTTTTTGTAAGTAAAAACAAGTACTGTGAAAAGCCAAAGAACACCCCAAACTCAAACTGTTAAAATAACTTTCCACTAATATTTTTATTTGATATTCCCATTGTTTTTTAAAATAAATATATATGTGTGTGTGCACCTATGATACTTGTAAACTAGTCAATTAGGAAAAAAAACAATTAAGTGTTAAAGTTATACCTGTATCTCATTGACATAAAGACCTTTTATTTATATCAAAGCATCATTTGAGTTTCCAGTTTTTTTCCAATATAGAGGAAATCATTTATTTCAGAAATTCACATGCTGCTAGAATTTATGCTTTGGAAATATTTCTTAAAATTACATTTTGCTTCTAAATAGGGAAAGACCAATAATTTAACTACCTAATCAGAATAATACATCACACTTTTTTCCATCAGAATGCATTTGAGTGTTAACTGCAGAAAAACTTGTGGCAAAATATTGGTCGTTCTAATATTTTTAGGAAGAAAATAAAATGTTGTCTATAAATTATAAAACAATAAAATATGAGCCAGCTCCAATGTTTTATAATAATTGAATAATGGATTTTTTCACATCTTACTTCAGAGCCAATCCTCATTGAGCAAACGACAGCACAAAACCCAGACTGTAACCTATGAACGAATGCATATTGACAATGATCACAAAAGTTCAACTGGGCAGTTCTACATAATCATCCATTTGGAATTTGGGCATTCTGACAAAAACTGTAACTACATTGTATTATGTAGTAGGTAGCAATAAAAACTCATACCGCAAAGTTGCAGGTGGTTATTTCACTAAATTCACCCACACAAACCTGATGGAAAAGAGCAAGAACTTGTTCTGATAATTCCCATGCCCTTTGACTTTGCTCTCTGACAGATGCCACATGGTTATATTTGAGTAAATTTAACTGTTTGCTTCAACTGTCACTACAGTGACAGAGCAAGTTGACCTGTCATATTAAACTTCCCTGGGTCCATTGCCTACCTATGGAACACAGCCAGTGGTCCAGGCAATGAAAAATGAGAAAGGTAACATCAGGGGAACATCACTTATATCAACCTTCACTAAGATTAACCTATTATACACAGCGAAGGGTCGTCATTTTACTGGTGCATTACTAAATTTGGTACACACCTGACAGGTTAAATAGAACATTTAATATTTTGGAATTGCTCTTATTCACATGTAATTATTTTATTGTAGACATAAGACCATTTACTGAATATTAGGTATATGAAGTGGCATTCTATATCAAAATTATTGAGAGTAAGTGGCAACTTTGTTGCGGTCAAGCCTAAAGGTAACAGCTCTTTCTAAAATCATTCTTCCTAATAAATGCAAATATTTCCTGTCTCATCAGTATATTCCTGCTATGGTTATTATTAAAACAAACATAGCAATTATCAATTACAAAATGTTAAATATGTGCCTGGTACTGTGCCAGCTGTCTTATATGTGTGACAATGGGGGTGCTCATAGCAATCCTTTCTCTCTGCAAGGAAGGGGGCTGCTAGAGTTCAAAAAGGTTAGGCTGCCTCCCAAATGTCACACAGCTGGTTAAGTGCTGGAGCTTGGACTTTTGCATTCCAAAGCCAATGCCCTATTTTTTTCCCATTTTTCACAGAAAATAATAAAGAGCAATTTTTAAAAATCCTATTAGAAAATGAAAGCTTTATCTGAGAAGCAATGATGGTGGAACTATTTCTAAATATATGTACTTCAGACATTTTCTATGTTACTTGTACTATAAGAAAAAGAACTTAAAAACCAATAAAATTTAAAATATTACCTACCATTGAATCAGTGAGTCAATCAAAAAATAGTGTAAGGAGAGGTGTGGAGACACAGAGGAGCACAGAGAGGTGTGGCGACATGGAACGGGTGGTCCCACAGCCACGTGTGGTAGATAAAAATCAGTAGGGATACCTCGGGGGTGAGGCATCCAGCCCCAGACCAGAAGACCCACCCTAGGGTTCCAGTACCAGGAGGTTAAGTCCCCATAACTTCTGGCGGTAAAAACCAGTGGGGGTTGGGGCAATGGAAGAAACTGTAGAATTCTCGGGAGTCTCCTGTTACAGGGTGTGCAACAGATGCCTTTAGGACTCACTCAGACTCACCCCCTCTGGGATTCAGCACAAGGGCAACATCTGGAAGGGCACCACTGGCATACAGGGAGAAATTGAAGCATCTGGCAATGGGGTAAGTGCTGGGAAACAGTTTCCTTCCAGACAAAACTTCAGAGGCCAGACAGTGGCACTGTCCCCTCTCAAAATCCTCCTCCACACAGAGCCACAGAGCAGTGTGACATGGATTGTTCCGTCCTGGTGATTACCTAAGGCTCCACTCCATATAACTTACAGGTGCACTTTTCTACAATAGGCCATGCTACTAAGACCAGGAGTCAAAGCAGCTCTACCTAATACACAGAAACAAACACAGGGAAACTGCCAAAATGAGGAGACAAAGGAATATGGACCAGTTGAAAGAACAGAACAAAACGTTAGAAAAAGAACTAAATGAAATGGAGATAAGCAATCTATCAGATGCAGAATTCGAAACACCAGTTACCAGGATGCTCAAGAAACTCATTGGGTACTTCAACAGCATAAAAAATGACCCAGGCAGAAATGATGGTTACATTAAGTGAAATAAAGAAAAATCTATAGGGAACCAAAGGTGGGGGGGATGAAGCCAAGAATCAAATCAATGATTTGGAACAAAAGGAAGAAAAAAGCATTCAACCAGAATAGCAAGAAGAAAAAAAATTCAAAAAAAAAATGAGGATAAGCTCTGGGACATCTTCAAACATACCAACATCTGAATCATAGAGGAGCCAGAAGGATAAGAGGAAGAGCAAGAAATTGAAAATTTATTTGAAAAAATAATGAAAGAAAACTTTCCTAATTTGGTGAAGGAAATAGACATACAAGTCCAGGAAGCACAAAGAGTCCCAAACAAGATGAACCTAGAGGACCACACCAAGACACATCATAATTAAAATGTTAAAGATTAAAGATAAAGAGAGAATCTTAAAAGCAGCAAGAGAAACCCACACAGGAGTTCCCATAAGACTGTCTGTCAGCTAGTTTCTGAAAAAAAACCTCTGCAGGTTAGATGGGACTGGCACGAAGTTATGAAAAGTGATGAAAAGCAAGGACCTACAACCTAGATTATTCTATCCAGCAAAGCTATCTTTTAGAATCAAAGGGCAAATAATGTGCTTCCCAGACAAGGTAAAACTAAAGGAGTTCATCATCACCAAGTCCTTATTATATGAAGTGCTAAAGGGAATTATATAAGAAAAAGAAGATCAAAACTATGAACATTGAAATGGCACTAAATTCACAACTATCAACAAATGAATCTAAAAAACAAACTAAGCAAACAAGCAGAACAGAAGCAAAATTATAGACATGGAGATCATCTGGAGGGTTTTCACTTGGGTAGGGGAAGGGGGACAATGGGGGAAAAGGTGCAGGGATTAAGAAGTACAAATTGGTAGGTACAAAATAGACAGGGGGATGTTAAAACAGGATAGGAAATGGAGTAGCCAAAGAAATTGTATGCATGACCCATGGACATGAACTAAGGTGAGGGGGGATGGCTGGAAGGAATGGGGCTAATGGGTGGAGTAGGGCAAAGGGGAAAAATTTGAACAACTGTAATAGCATAATCAATAAAATATATTTTTAAAAAAGAAAGTCCTATAATGTGCTCTTTAATTCACTACAAAATATGTACTTGCAGAAGCCTTGAGAAGAACTTAAACTAGTTATATTTTATGAATACTTATTGAGTAGACTCAGGGTAATAAGAGAATTCAAAAAGGCTTTATAAACTCATTATAATTTTAAAAATATATTTTATTGATTATGTGATTAGAGTTTTCCCATTTTTCTTTCTCCTTTATTCCCCCCTGCCCTGTACATCCCCCCCCCCCCCACCATTCTCCCACCTTAGTTAATGTCCATGGGTCATATATATAAGTTCTTTGGCTTCTCCATTTCCTGTATTATACTTTTTAAAAATATATATTTTATTGATTATTTTATTACAGTTTTCCCATTCCCATCCCTGTATTTCATAGGCCGACACTCAATCCACTGAGCCACACTAGCCAGGGCCCATTTTCACCCCTTTATTCTCCTCCTCACTGCACCCCCACTCCCACCGCATTTCCCGCTTTAGTTCATGTCCATGGGTCACACATATAAATTCTTTGGCTTCTCCATTTCCCATACTATTCTTAACCACCCCTGTCTATTTTGTACCTACCAATTATGCTTCTTATTCCCTGTACCTTTCCCCCATTCTCACCACTCCCTCTCCCCACTGATATCCCTCCATGTGATCTCCATTTCTGTGACTCTGTTCCTGCTCTAGTTGTTTGCTGAGTTTGTTTTTATTTTTGTTTTTTTAGGCTCAGTTGTTGATAGTTGTGAGTTTGTTGTCACTTCATTGTTCATAGTTTTCATCATCTTCTTTTTCTTAGGTAAGTCCCTTTAGCATTTCATATAATAAGGACTTGGTGACAATGAACTCCTTTAACTTGACCTTATCTGAGAAGCACTTTATCTGTCCTTCCATTCTAAATGACAGCTTTGCTGGATACAGTAATCTTGGACGTAGGTCCTTGCCTTTCAGGACTTGGAATACTTCTTTCCAGCCCCTTCTTGCCTGTAAGGTTTCTGTTGAGAAATCAGCTGGCACTCTTATGGGAACTCCTTTGTAGGTAACTGTCTCCTTTTCTCTTGCTGCTTGTAAGATTCCCTCCTTATCTTTAATCTTGGGTAATGTATTATAATGTACCTTGGTGTGTGTTTCCTTGGGTCCAACTTCTTTGGGACTCTCTGAGCTTCCTGGAAGTCTATTTATTTCCTTTGCCAGATTAGGGAAAATCTCCATTATGTTTTCAATTTCTTGCTCTTCCTCTTCTCCTTCTGGCACCCTTATGATTCAGATGTTGGAACATTTAAAGTTGTCCTGGAGGTTCCTAAGCCTCTCCTCATTTTTTTGAATTCTTATTTTTTCATTCTGTTCTGGTTGAATGTTTATTTCTTCCTTCTGCTCCAAACCGCTGTTCTGAGTCCTGGTTTCCTTCCTGTCACTGTTGGTTCCCTGTACGCTTTCCTTCATTTCACTTTGCATAGCCTTCACTTTTTCCTCTACTTTGCAACCATACTCAACCATTTCTGTGAGCATCCTGATTACCAGTGTTTTGAACTTTGCTTCTGATAGGCTGTCTACCTCTTCATCGCTTAGTTGTGTATTTCTGGAGCTTTGATCTGTTCTTTCATTTGGGCCGTATTTTTGTGTCTCGGCGCACCTGTTAATGTGGTAAGGAGAGTAGCCTTAGGTGTTCACCAGGGTGGGGCAACCCACATTGCTGCTTTGTGAGGCTGTATGTGGGGGAGGGGTCTGGGAAGGAACAGTGCTGCTTGCTCAGCTTTCTGCTGACTTTCAGTCACTTCCTCCACTACCCACAAGCGAATTGGGCCCTTCTGGTGCTGATTCCCAGGTGGGTGGGTTTGTGTACATTTTAGGACCCTGTGGGTCTCTCCAAGGAACTCTTCTGTGAGGCTGGGAGTTTCTCCTGCCTCCTCAAGCCCCACAGGTTTTTTCAGTCAGAGGTTTTGAGGCTTTATTTCCCCATGCTGGAACCCTGGGTTGCTCAGTCTGTCTGGCTCCCCAGATTTTCCTCCCAGTTTATCCACTCACAAGTGTGGGACCGGCCTGCCTGCTCCACCAGCCACTACCTTGCCTGCCCCAGTCCTCAAGCTGCCACTTTGCCCCGAGTCCTCTTCTCCACAGCTGCCTGTCTGCACCGCTCCTACCAGTCTGTATGAATGTTTCTTCTTTAACTCCTTGGTTGTCGAATTTCCATACAGTTTGATTTTCTGGCAGTTCTGGTTGTTTTTTGTTTTTGAATTTGTTGTCCATCTTTTGGTTGTGCAAAGAGGCAAAGTGTATGTATCTTCCTACACCTGCATCTTGGCCAGAAGTCTTTTTATAATTTCTACGAGCTGTACTGTCAAGACATGCAGAGCCTGAATAAACATAATGCAGGTTCTGCATATGTCTCACCACCCCTCACCACTAGACCACCCCTCACCACTTCACCTGTTTCCCCTAAGGTTCCAGCTATCACCAGCTCTCTGCAGAGTACTTCCACAACCTCTGTGGTCTCCCTCCAGACTCTTGTCTGAGTATTGGCAACACACTATTGTGAGACTTTTTCAAGTGTAAGTCATATCCACGTAATGGTGGTAGGCATTATAAAAGCCAAAGCCCATAAAATTGTCTATAAGACCTTATATGATCCTCCCGCCCCACAATGACTCTCTGACCTCCTCTACCACTTCACAGAAAATCCTCTCACTCTAGATACACTGGCCTTGTTGCTAGCTGTGAACATATGAAGTATGTTCTGCCTCAGGCCTTTGCACGTGCTGTTTCCACTGCCTGGGAGCTCCTTCCCTGTGTACACAAAGCTTGTCTGCTCACTTGCTTCTCATCTCTATCAATCTGACTCAGGATTAGTGAGATAATCTCTAACCACTTGATGTAAATTGTAGTCTCTTCTTCCCATAGGCCTCTTCTCCTTTACTGTGCTTTACTGTTTGCCACAGATCCAACATGACATATCTATTTATTTGTTTGTTGTCTGCCTCCTGTGTGCTAGACCCCTAGGGCTAGAACAGTAACTGGAATCTTGATGCTCAATACATAAATGCCAAATAAATGAATAAGTGATATATAAAATATAAAAATGTCAGCTATATAAGATTATGAGAATTCATGAATCCTGTAATATCACAAATATTGCTTATTAGTGTTAATATGGCATAAATTATTTGGAACAGTTGTTACATAGCAGTAGGTAAAATAGGAATTATTTTAAAGCAAACAAAGGCAGACATTACAGTTAAATATTCTCAGTAAAACAATCTTTAACAAAAGTTAGCATATATTTAAAAAGCATAAAAGTTTTAGTGTTTATCAGCCATTTTAATTACTAGTAAAATTATTTACTTTAAATCTTTAAATTATTTATTTATTTTAAAATATATTTATTGATCATGCTATTACAGTTGTCCCATTTCTCCCCCTCACTCCACTCCATCCTGCCCACACCTCCCTCCCACATTCCCCCCCTATAGTTCATGTCCATGGGTCATACTTATAAGTTCTTTGACTTCTACATTTCCTACACTATTCTTACCCTCCGCCTGTCTATTTTCCACCTATCATCTATGCTACTTATTCTCTGTACCTTTCCCCCCCTCTCCCCCTCCCACTCCACTGTTGATAACCCTCCATGTGATCTCCATTTCTGTGGTTCTGTTCCTGTTCTAGTTGTTTGCCTAGTTTGCTTTTTTTTTTGTTTTGTTTTAGGTATGGTTGTTAATACCTGTGAGTTTGCTGTCATTTTTACTGTTCATATTTTTTATCTTCTTTTTCTTAGATAAGTCCCTTTAACATTTCATACAATAAGGGCTTGGTGATGATGAACTCCTTTAACTTGACCTTATCTGAGAAGCACTTTATCTGCCCTTCCATTCTAAATGATAGCTTTGCTGGATAGAGCAATTTTGGATGTAGGTCCTTGCCTTTCATGACTTGGAATACTTCTTGCCAGATCCTTCTTGCCTGTAAGGTCTCCTTGGAGAAATCAGCTGACAGTCTTATGGGAAGTCCTTTGTAGGTAACCGTGTTCTTTTCTCTTGCTGCTTCTAAGATTCTCTCCTTCTCTTTAATCTTAGGTAATGTAATTATGATGTGCCTTGGTGTGTTCCTCCTTGGGTCCAACTTCTATGGGACCCTCTGAGCTTCCTAGAATTCCTGGAAGTCTATTTCCTTTGCCAGATTAGGGAAGTTCTCCTTTATTATTTGTTCAAATAAGTTTTCAATTTTTTGTTCTTCCTCTTCTCCTTCTGGCACCCCTATAATTCAGATGTTGGAACATTTCAAGATGTCCTGGAGGTTCCTAAGCCTCTCATTTTTCCGAATTCTTGTTTCTTCATTCTTTTCTGGTTGGATGTTTCCTTCTTCCTTCTGGTCCACACCATTGATTTGAGTCCCAGTTTCCTTCGCATCACTATTGGTTCCCTGTCCATTTTCATTTGTTTCTCTTAGCATAGGCTTCATTTTTCATCTGGTTTTTGAACAGATTCAACCAATTCTGTGAGCATCTTGATAACCAGTGTTTTGAACCGTGCACCCGATAGGTTGGCTATCTCTTCCTTGCTTTGTTGTATATTCTCTGGAGCTTTGAAGTGTTCTGTCATTTGGGCCTTTTTTTTTTTTTTTTTTTTTTTTTGTCTTGGCGTGTCTGTTACTTTTAGGGGCAGAGCCTTAGGTGTTCACCAGGGCGGGGTAATGGTGGTCACTGTGCTGTTATGCTGTACGTGGGGGAGGGGCCGAGAGGGAGCAATGGTGCCTGCTCCACTCTCCACCGGACCCCAATTTTCACTCCGCTACCCACAATCAAACTGGGCCCCTCTGGTGCTGGTTCCTGAGTGGGTGGGCTTGTGCACATCCCAGGCCCCTGTGGGTCTCTCCGACGACCTCTCCTGTGAGGCTGGGAGTTTCTCCTGCTGCCGCCCCAACCCCCACGGGCATTTTCAATCAGAGGTTTGAGGCCTTATTTCCCCACGCTGGAGCCCTGTGTTACGTGGTCTGCTTAGATCCCCGCCGTTTGTCCCGGTTTATCAATGCACGAATGTGGGGCCCCCGGGTGCTTCTCGCCGATCTGCCTGCCCTGTTCTCCGCCACTCTGAGTCTGGCCCTCTTGGTTTATCTGTGGGAGAATGTGGGGCTGCAGGGTCTGCTAGTGGTCAGACTGCCTGCCCCTTTCGTCCCACACTCTGCCAGTCTCGGTATCTGGCGAGTCCAGCCACGCGAGTCCTCTCCGCCCCGGCTGCCCGTCTCCACCATTCCTACTTATTTTTTATCTCCTTTGTGTCGGACTTCCTTGCCGTTCAATTTTCTGTCAGTTCTGGTTGTGCGAGGAGGCGCAGTGTGTCTAACTACGCCTCCATCTTGGTTCCTCTTTAAATTATTTACTTTTAAGAATAAATCTTTTTCATGTGATTATAAAAGTAAAAAGAACGATGCCTTTTTGACAATGAATAAAAGACTGTTAAAATGGAGATACTGAAAATTCTAACATAAACGACCAGTTTTTGGTTTTTAATGTTAATTTGTATTTAACTCTATACGTAAATATTAAAATGGCTCCAATAAGCAGGAAAGGCATTCTCACATATCAAAATTCAATATTTTTGTTTTTTCTCTGGTGCCTGTAGTTACTGAAACTGCATGATTTAACAAAAAGAGAGTGTTCCCAAAGAAAGAAATTAAGGAAGACACAAAAAAATGGAAGCATGTACCATGTTCATGGGATGGAATAATTAACACCATCAAAATGTACATAGTACCCATAGTGATTTATAGATTCAAGGCAATCCCTATTGAAGTACGCATGACATATTTCACCTATATGGAACAAACATTTGAAAAGAATGTGTATTTTGCTTCTTTGGGATGAAAGGTTCTACATATACCAGTTAAGTCCATTTCATCTAGGGCACTGTTCAGTGCCACAATACCTTTGTTGATATTTTGTTTGGAAGATCTGTCCATTTTTGACAGTGGGGTGTTAAAATCCCCTATTATAATTGTGTTGCTGTCAATTATGCTAAGTGAAATAAGCCAGAAAGTGAGGGACAAATACCATGTGATCTCACCTTTAACTGGAACATAATCAACAGAAGAAAAAAGCAAACAAAATATAACCAGAGACATTGAAGTTAAGAACAATCTAACAATAGCTAGGGGGGAGTGGGGAGGGGACAGTATGGAGAGGGGATTACAGGAACTACTATAAAGGACACATGTACAAAATCAAGGGGGAGGGTGGAGGTGGGGGAGGGAGGTAGGTTTGGCTGGGGTGGGGTGGAGGGATGGGGAGAAAAGGCATAAACTAACTGAATAACAATAAAAATTAAAAAAAATATTTCTTGAAATCCTCTAAGATTTTCTTTATGCATTTGAGTGCTACTATGTTGGGTGCATATATATTTACAACGTTTATATCTTCTTGGTGGATTCTTCCTTTGAGTATTATGAAGTGACCTTCTGGGTCTCTCTTTATGGCCCTTCTTTTGAAGTCTATTTTGTCTGATACGAGTGTTGCTACCCTGGCTTTTTTTCTCCTGTCCGTTTGCTTGGAAAATTTGTTTAGCCCTTCACTTTCAGTCTGTGTAGGTCTTTTGTCCTGAGGTGGGCCTATTGTAGGCAGCATATGTGTGGGTCATGCTTTCTTATCCATTCAGCTATTCTATGTCTTTTGATTGGAGCATTTAATCCAAACTGGGCCCCCCTGCTGCTGGTTCCCGAGTGGGTGGGCCTGTGCACACTCTAGGCCCCTGTGGGTCTCTCCAACGACCTCTCCTGTGAGGCTTGGGAGTCTCTCCTGCTGCTGCCCCCACCCTCACAGGCGTTTTCAATCAGAGGTTTGAGGCTTTATTTCCCCGAGCTGGAGTCCTGGGTTATGTGGTCTTCTTCGCTCCCTGCCGTTTGTCCGGTTTATCTGTGCGGGAATGTGGGGCCACAGGGCCTGCTAGTGGTCAGACTGCCTGCGCCATTCGTCCCACACTCTGCCAGTCTGGGTCGCGCCATGGCAACGCGAGTCCTCTCCACCCCGGCTGCCCGTCTGTGCCCCTCCTACTGGTCTGGATGAATGTTTATTTTTTATTTCCTTGGTGTCTGACTTCCTTGCCGTTTGATTTTCTGTCAGTTCTGGTTGTGCGATGAGGCGCAGTGTGTCTACCTACGCCGCTATCTTGGTTCTCCCCCATCGTTACTTTTTCAAACGGGTTTTCTATGCCTTGCTCTTCTTCTTATTCTGGTATATCTATTATACGGATATTATTACGTTTCATGTTGTCCTGCATTTCCCTTAATCCCTCTTCATTCTTTCTAAGCCTCTTTTCCTTTTTTTTTTGCTCTTTCTGGGAGTTTTTTTCTACCTTGTTCTTCAGCTCGCTGATTTGATCCTCTGGTTCATCTAGCCTGTTTTTTATTCCATGTTCTTCAATTCAGAAATTGTATTCTTTTTCCTCTTGGCCCTTGTTGATAGTTTCTATTTCCTTTTTCATGTTGATATAGTTCGTAGTGAGTTCATTTTAGTTTTTCTGTAGTTTCTGGTAATTTTCTGTGAGCTCAGTGAGGTTCCTGATAACCATTGTTTGAACTCAGTATCTGATAGTTGACTTGCCTCTATTTCATTTAGCATTCTTTCTGAGGCTTCCTCTTTTCCTTTCATTTGGAGATTGTTTATTTGTCTCTCCATTGTTTGTGAGATTCTTCTTGTTAGCCTCTGCTTCTTAAATTGATCTGTTCTGAGTCCCTGGGTTTATAGTGTGAACTTCTATGGTAGAATGCCTGTGGGATTCAGTGGCGCGGTCTCCTTAATCTCCTGAACTCACTGGCCTTGGGCTGTTGTTTATATTGGCTCTCTGTATGACTTCGTGTTTTGATTGTTGTTGGGTTTCTTTGGTGGGTTCTTCCCTCCAGCTGGTTAACCTGGTTCACTCCGTCCACCACGTCTTGTATTCTGTTGTGTAGGTGTGGACATGTGTTGAAGCCGATTCTTGTGTGTGTACAAGGTTTTTAGGATTCTCTCTTGCTCTTGTTCAGTTGTTTGTTCTGAGTAATTTCTGCACTATTTAGTTGTATTTCTAGATCAGTCCTGGATTGAGGTTAGTGTAGCTTCTACTCCTTCCTTCACCTTCTGTTGTTATCTCTTGGTGTGGTTCCTTTGTTGGTGGGTTTCCTCTTCCAGCATGTGTACTGGTGTTCACTGCTCCCACCTTGCAAGTTCGCTGGAGTAGCAAAGTGAAATTTGTCTTACTGTCTCTGTTGTTAGGATGACCCCTGTTTGGGTCTAACTCTGGTCTTTGCACAGCTCCAGGTTTTATTGTCTCACCGTCTGATTTTTCAATGTCCTCTACAATTTTTGGTCTCCAATCTTCATATATGCTGGAATACCAGTGGCTGTTCACTCTGTTCATCAGAAGATCAGCTAGGTGTTTCACCGGTGCCCAGGGGGAAGTGGATTCTGCTCCCACCTATCTCGCTGCCATCTTCTCTATCAGATAATTCATTTTAAAATAAACAGAATCCTTCAGGTATGATGGACGTCTTGTCATGATTACCAATTCCTTCTGTAACAAGTGCAACATAAGCTCTAAATTGAGAAAGATTTTTTTAAAACACAAAAGTGGAATTAACAGTGTAACTGATACATTTTCTATGTGATTCCAATAGCTTTTGGGGTAATTCAGATAATAAATTAGTTTCTTAGAAGTTAAAGAATGATGAGACTACAGCACAAGAAAGATCTAAGAGGCAAAGTGTATAAAACTGGGCTAAAGAGTCAGGCATTTAAGCAGAGGCAAACTATCAATGACGGGATCCTTCTCAATATTCAGACAGGGACTGACCTGGCAGCTTCACTTCTCTTAGTTGAACAGTTTACAGTTCACAAATTTTATAGTCTTTTTTTCCAGTGTAAGACAAAATTCCAGAGACTTGTAAGTCCAATAAAAACTAATTTTGGCAAATTTAATATCCATTTTTCTGGGTAAGTTTGAATAAAGAAGAGCTACTGGCTGTTAACACGTTTTCAGAAACAATGGCCCTGTGATAAAATCCAACTCAAATAAAAGGGTGAAACTGCCCAAGTTTTTGAACAATACAAACTGTAAGACCCTCTTGGAGGTTCATGGCAGAACCATGAGTCTGAGAAGGCTGACAGTGAAGACATCTGTCTACCTTTGTTTAAATAGCATTGTCCAAGAGTATTTTGTCATGGGATCTTCCCACAATTCCCACTTAAACAGCATTATTTAGTGCTGAAAGGCATTTATTATTTAATGACAACTGTAACACCTATGGTTATTTTCTCAATAACTTTCACAAGCTGAACAGTTTCTAGATACTTAAGGAGTAAATATATCCTCGCCTTTATCATCTCTAGGAGTCTGCATATCATTTCTAGGAAGCTTGTGGGTTGAATAAATATGCCAGGAGTTAACATTGTATAGACAAGTCTGGTAAGTCGATGACATAGATTTCCTTCACCCTCCTCCATCACCACCTCCCTCCCCAACTCATCAGGCAAATGTGTTTGTCCTGGCAGTTTGGTGGTTTGTGGCAAAACACATTTTGCAGGCCAGCATAATGACAAAGTTTATGGTGCTTTGCGATTCTTCTAGGCTTCTTTTCACCTGCCCTCTCCTATAAGGAATATATGACATCTTAGCTTCCTCTGAAGAGACAAGAAGTGGAGAGACACCTAGACAGTGGTATTTCTAAATTGTCAATTCTGCCTGTAGCACAGCAGGTAAAAGCCACTTTGCACTTCCTGTATTTCCCACCAATATCCATTTGTGAACAGAATAAAAAAGAGAGGAAGACACAGCATGAGAATAAGAAATGATGGAAGATGAGGCAGAAAATAATCTCTTCTTGTTTTTGTCCCCCAACCTATAACACCTCCTATTGTTTCAAACAAAACGATTTATCGTTTGGATAGTCATATATTACATAATCATGGTCCTTTTACTTCCCCTGAAATTTTACATATACAGAGAAGAAATTAATTTGACCCCTTTATATTCAGTGAGTTAGAAGAAACAGTTTTTCTTTCAGAAAATGTTTTTCTTTTTTTTTATTGTTGTTCAGTTATAGTTTTCCCACCCTTTTCCTGTTGCTCTCCCTTGTCCCACATTCCCCCACTCCCATGGTCAATGGGGAGAAAATATTTTTAAGACAAAATTCTAAATTCATTATTCTCTTTTTTCAAACTTTCCTCCCTCCTACTCCTTTCCTTATTTGGATTTTCTACTGCATTCCATTTTCTTTGCAGGTTTTTAAAGTGCAGACATTCCTACAGAGAAAGCAATGACTGACTCTATGAAGGTATATAATTTTGGAACAGTTTTTGTATTAAGGTAGTGCTACATCAAGGACAGTCATCAAGATGTTTGATAACTGACCTGACCTGCAACCAAACTAACCAACATTCTTGGACTAATGCAAATTAAAATCACTGCACCACACAACTCTACAATTCAAGAGAAATAAAATATCAAGAGGATTTTATAATAAAAAGTAAGAGGGTTAATGTTGGTGTAGAGTGTTTTCTGATATCAATATTACCCTCTGCCCCATACCTAGTACTGGTATTTTTTTAAATGGCATGTTTTTAAAAAAAAAAATTAAAGACTATACACACTCTGTAATGAAGATGGAGAAATTCAGAAAAACACGGAGACAAAAATTGAAATTTCCTATAAGTATCCCAACAGAAACAACTGGTAGTACCATTTTGTAAATATAATTCTAGTCTTCCTATAAGTCTTTGGATATTATTGTATATTCTGATCCATATGTTGATTCTTTTAATGAACTGTAAACATTTTTCACATCATTGAAATATTCTAATACATACTTTTCATGGAAGTATTTCATTAGGAATGTATCATAATTTATTAATAGAATACTCCATTAGTAAAAAATCTAGATTTTTTCTTCTTTGTTTTTCCTACCATAAATACTGCTGCAATAACAAATCATATACTATATATTTTAAGCCAGTTCTAATTGTTTCCTTGGGGTAAATCTCTGGAACTATATTGCTAGGTTAAATGGTGCTATGGGTTGAATTGTGTCCCACCCCTTCAAATTCATATGTTGCAGTCCTAACTGCCAATGTGACTGCATTTGAAGATAAGGCTTTCAGGAGATAATTAAGGTCAAATGAGGCCAAAAGGATGGGGCCCCAATCTGATAGGACTGGTGGTCTTATAAAAGAAGGAAGAGTGAGATCTCATTCTGTAATGTGAGGACACAGAAAGAAGGCAATCACCTGCAAGTCAGGAAGATGGTCCTCCCCAGAACCTGACCATGCTGGCGCCCTCATCTCCGGATTCCGGTCTCTAGAACCTAAGAATGTAGACTCCTATTGTCTAAACCACCCAGTCTATGATATTTTGTTATGGCAGTCCATGATAAGACAAATGGAATGGTATTTTGGGCATTTGATACATATTGCAGTTATCACCTTACTCTGACCCACGGCACATGAAATTATTAATATCCCTGTAACTTCACCAACTGTGTTCTTTACCATTTGTTGCAATTATATTTGATATTATATATAAAAAGAGTATTTCATTGTTTTAATACATTAATTTCTATGGCATAAAATGATACAATCTTGCTGGTTACACAGGATCTTTCTGTGGGCCATAAAAATAATTGTATTTGATTAAGAATATTTCATTGTGAAGTCTACTTATGAAGCGTCCTAACATATCTCCTACAAAATTTGTAAACAGATGGCCAATGTCATTCATTTGCTTACTCAACAAGTATCTATTGAGAACCTAGTCAGGTCCTGGGGATATAATATAACAACATCAGAAAAGATCCCTGCCCTGATAGAGTTTATAGTAAGGAAAGGTATAAAAAAGAAAAATCAGACAGTAAGTGTACAATTACATTTAAGAAGGGCAAAGTACACAAACATGATGCAATGTATATTTCAGGGAATGTGTCAATTTGGGAATGATATTTAAGAGAGATGTGATGGATGAGCAGCAGTTATTAGGTGGAACCTGAAGCAAAGGGGTTATAGGAGGTTCTCCATAGAGATGCCTTAATTTTTTCAAAATGCAAATTTCATTATGTGACTTCTGCTGCTAATACAGTGAACTTACTTGTTACTCTCTAAATCCCTCTTCACTATAAAACACCTAGACACTGAATAAATTATAATACGCACACTGTTAAATGTTGTGCTATACTTATAAAAAAGTTTTAAAAAATCTGCAAAGGGCAGGAAAACAAAAAAAATGAATCAGGAGCTGAAACCAAAGTAGGAGTGAAAGTGAACACCAGGCTGCACTGGAAGCAAATGTTACTGCCAGGGAAGCTTCACAGCTATGCTCAAAGGAATTGGCCACAGGGTCAAAGACCTAATGTGCATGGGCTGCTGAGCCCCAGATGCCTGTAAAAAATGGGGCTCTTGCATAGGCTATACTATCAGTGAGAGGATGGTCTGGAAAGAATCAGTAATCTTGCAACGTGGAGCCAACACATCTACAGAATGAGTGAAAAGAGTCTTTCCGGAGAATATGAAGCATAGGCCTGACCTCATTGTATCGGGTACTACTTGTTCAGTCAAGGAATCTCCAAGATGAGAAAATAAAGTAGCTCTAGTAGCACTCCTGTCACCAGGTGAAAGCAAGAGCAAACCTTCTTTAGAGGAAAACACTAAAATACAAGAACACAAAAAAGCTAAAAGTATGAATAAACATGTATCAGACAAATACTCACCAAAAGCATAACATTAATAACTATCTAAATGAACTTTAATGTGAAATGCATTATTAGCTATAGAGAATCATAAATTCTGGCAAAAGCACAAGGAAGAAAGCACCACGGCAGGGCAGCTTCACATCCACCCTGGTTGGAATCCCACAGATCAAACAGGAAAAAAGTTAAGTAGAGTTCAGAAGATCTGAACCACACAACTTCTGCTTGCCCTACAAGCTACAGAATATGCTTATTTTTTCAAGAACATGAAACATTTACAATATTTGACAAATACTTGGCCATAAAGTTTCAGCAAGTTGCAAAGGATCATCAGTATTACACAGATTACATTGTATGATCAGAATGAAGTTAGGTTAAACATCAGTTCTCAAGGGGGAAAAAAAAAACCAGAAAAGCTTCACTTTCTTAGAAATTTAAAAATATATTTATAAATAGCCCTATGTCTAAAAAAGAAGTTATAATAAAAATTTAGAATTACTTAGAGTGAATTTTAATAAAATACTATATATACCAAATTTATATATGTAGTAAAAGTAATTAATAGGTATGAATAACCTTAAATGCTTATGTATTAAACGAGGAAAAGCTCACTAACAATATCAACTTGGCAAAAAATAATCTAAGAAAGTATAAGAAAGGAATAATCAAATTGAATATTTAATGAAATGGTTGACAAAAAAGGGGTACACAGGGAAACTTTTAGGGTGATGGGACTGTTCAGAATGACACTAGTGTGGTGAATACATGACTCCGTGTTTGTCAAAACCCACAGAACTATAAGAACTGGACAGCACAGAATGAGAGCTTTACAGAATACAACCTCAAAGGAAACACACAACACTGTATCAACCAGGATTTTGAGGGGTATCAGGACGGACTGTATGTTGTGATAAATGACACTAATTGCTCTGTATTACACAACCTCACTAAAGAGACTGGGGGGGGGGGCAGTGCACAAGAGAAGCTCTCCTAATGAACTCTGGGAAAGTGTTTTGAGAGGAAACTGTAAGGCTAATGACTGAAAGACCTGTACTTCAACACTGAATTCTAAGTAAAGAGATGGTGGCTGGGGGTAGCCAGGCTTCTCACTATGGAAGAGAGAAGTTACAGGTGGGCAAGAAAAGGAGGCTAACATGAGCTTTGTGGTACTGGGCTAGAGTTGGAGCCATCAGGATGAACTCATGGCTTAGGATACATGCATATATCACCTAGCTCTGTCCAGTGAAAGGGCCTGCAAGAAATGACAACCCAGTAGCAATAAGCATATCCATCATCATGATCTTGATTTCTAAACACCATTCTCTAATGAAAGGAATTAGGACTCCCTGGAGAAATGGCTGATTCTAGGGCTGATGCAGGGAAAATACAAAATAAGATTGGATCATGTTTTAGTATAAGAAAGAAAGTGCTACCTGCCCTCCCCAAAGCATGAGGCGCATCACAGGGAGTCTGAAAGAGCTATCATTGGTTCAAGCTAGAACAATTTGAGCAAAAAAGTAAATAAATTAGTATTGATTACAGCCCAAAGTATAAGGTAATTATATATAAATCCTTATTGATATAAATGATTGACCAAATAAATAGGGGAAAAGAAACAAATCTTCCTTGTAGAAGAATTCCAAAGGATATATGTAGTTAGTCCTCCCACTAGCTACATATATTTAATATGTATTGAATATATATTTAATACATATTTAATTCCTCTCTCCCACTGAGTGGGAGTTGCACTTAGTAACTTGCATCCTAATAGTATGGAGAAGGCAAAATAGCATCAGTGTAGAAACCTGGCAAACACTACCTTAACCAAGTGATCAAGGTTAACATGACCAGTGATGATGCCCTGTGGAGAGCATTAGTCCTTGACAGAATGAAAATAAAGGGTACTGCATCTCTTCAAAATCCCAGAAACCCAGTCTAAGTCAGGAAAATGTCAGAAAAGTCCAAATTGAGAAATATTTGACAAAATACTTGACTAGTATTCCCCAAAACTGTCAAGGTCATGGAAAATAAGAAAAGGCTGTGAACCAATCAGAGAAAACATGATAACAAAATGCAATGTGGTATCCTGAGTTGAATCCTGGAACACAAAAAGCAGACATTAATTTAAAACATGGACTGGTGATTATCAGAACCAAGATGGCGGCGTAGGTAGACACACTGCACCTCCTCGCACAACCAGAACTGACAAAGAATCCAACGGCAAGGAAGTCCAACACCAAGGAGATAAAAAATACACATTCATCCAGACCCTGTAGGAGGGGCGGAGACAGGTAGCAGGGGAGGAGAGGATTAGCATTGCCGTAGCAGGACCAAGACTGGCAGAGTGTGGGACTAAAGGGGCAGGCAGTCTGACCACTAGCAGACCCTGCGGCCCCACATTCTCGCACAGATAAACCGAGAGGGCCGGACTCAAAGAGTGGCGGAGAACGGGGCAGGCAGAGCGGCAGGTAGCACCCGGAGGCCCCACATTCAAGCATAGATAAACCGGGACGAACCACGGGGACCGAAGCAGACCGTGTAACCCAGGGCTCCAGCTCGGGGAAATAAAGCCTCAGACCTCTCATTGAAAGCACCTGTGGGAGTTGGGGTGGCAGCAGGAAAAACTCCTAGCCTCACAGGAGAGGTTGTTGGAGAGACCCACAGGGGCCTAGAGCGTGCACAAGCCCACCCACTCAGGAACCAGCACCAGAGGAGCCCAATTTGATTGTGGGTAGAGTAGGGAGTGACTGAAATCCAGCAGAGAGTGGAGCGGGCACTATTACTCCCTCTCGGCCCCTCCCCCAAGTACAGCATAACAGCTAAGCTACCAGCGTTACCCCGCCCTGGGGAACACCTAAAGCTCCTCCCCTTTAAGTAACTGAAACACCAAGACAAAAAAAAAAAAAAAATGGCCCAAATGACAGAACACTTCAAAGCTCCAGAAATAATTCAACTAAGCAGCGAACAGATAGCCAACCTATCAGATGCACAGTTCAAAACACTGGTAATCAAGAAGCTCACAGAATTGGTTGAATTTGGTCGAAAACTAGATGAAAAAATGAAGGCTATGCTAAGAGAGACAAAGGAAAAAGTACAGGGAACCAATAGTGATGTGAAGGAAACTGGGACTCAAATCAATGGTGTGGACCAGAAGGAAGAAAGAAACATCCAACCAGAAAAGAATGAAGAAACAAGAATTCGGAAAAATGAGGAGAGGCTTAGGAACCTCCAGGACATCTTGAAACGTTCCAACATCCGAATTATAGGAGTACCAGAAGGAGAAGAGGAAGAACAAAAAATTGAAAACTTATTTGAACAAATAATAAAGGAGAACTTCCCTAATCTGGCAAAGGAAATAGACCTCCAGGAAATCCCGGAAGCTCAGAGAGTCCCAAAGAAGCTGGACCCAAGGAGAAACACACCAAGGCACATCATAATTACATTACCCAAGATGAAACAGAAGGAGAGAATCTTAGAAGCAGCAAGAGAAAAGGAGACAGTTACCTACAGAGGAGTTCCCATAAGACTGTCAGCTGATTTCTCCAAAGAGACCTTACAGGCAAGAAGGGGCTGGAAAGAAGTATTCGAAGTCATGAAAGGCAAGGACCTACATCCAAGATTGCTCTATCCAGCAAAGCTATCATTTAGAATGGAAGGGCAGATAAAGTGCTTCTCAGATAAGGTCAAGTTAAAGGAGTTCATCATCACCAAGCCCTTATTATATGAAATGTTAAAGGGACTCATCTAAGAAAAAGATAAAAAATATGAACAGTAAAAATGACAGCAAACTCACAGTTATTAACAACCACACCTAAAACAAAAACAAAAGCAAACAACTAGAACAGGAATGGAACCACAGAAATGGAGCTCACATGGAGGGTTATCAACAGGGGAGTGGGAGGGGGAGAAAGGGGGGAAAGGTACAGAGAATGAGTAGCATAGATGATAGGTGGAAAATAGACAGGGGAGGGTAAGAATAATGTAGGAAATGTAGAAGCCAAAGAACTTATAAGTATGACCCATGGACATGAACTATAGGGGGGGAATGTGGGAGGGAGGGGGTGGGCAGGATGGAGTGGAGTGAGGGGGGGAAATGGGACAACTGTAATAGCATAATCAATAAATATATTAAAAAAATGCATCATAAAAAAAGTATGGACTGGTGAAATCTGAATACGAATTTGTGGTTTCCATAGTAACGTGCCAGTGCTGGCCTCCTGGCACTGACGGCTATACCATGGTAATGTACGATGACAGCACTAGAGGAGAAAACACAAAACTCTCTGCAGTAGCTTTGCAGTTTTTCTGTAAGTCTAAAATTACTCTAAATAAAAAATTTATTCAAAGAAATTAATGAAATGGAAATCAAAGAAACAAGAGAGTTCAACAAAGCCAATGTTGTTTCTTTGAAAAGAGTTTTTAAAACTTTACAAATTTCTGGTAACATGGATTGAAGAGGAAAAGAGAAGGTAAATATAAATAATATCAGAATGAGAAAGGGGAGATATTTGCAGATAGAGCAAAAAATATACAAAGAGAACAACTTAATATCAATGTGCCTGAAAACTTAAATGAAAAGCACTATTTCCTACAAAATTCCAACCTGACAAAATTTACTCAAGAGATGAATGAAAAGCCTGAATAGTTCTTTAACTACAAAATAAACTGATGCTGTAGTTAAGTATCTTTCTACAAACAAGTCCCCACACCCAGATGTTGTTTTAAAATCTTTTCCCAAAGATATGTTTATTGATTTTAAATATAGAGAGAAAGGGGTAAGGGGAGAGAGAGAGAGAGAGGGAGAGGGGGAGAGAGAGAGAGAGAGAGAGGGAGAGAGAGACAGAGGGAGGGAGAGAGAGAGATATGAGAGATACATGTGAGAGATACATGTGATAGATCAGTTGCCTCCCACACACGCCTCGACTGGGGATCGAACCCGCAACCTTTTGGTGTATAGGATGACACTCGAACCAGTGGAGCAACCCAGCCAGGGCCACCCAGATGGTTTTAAAGATGAGTTTTTGGTCAACTTAAAAAAAACAAGTTATTTGAATACTATGTAGAAGAAGCAGGAAAGCTACCCAAGTCACTTCATATGGCTGCAGTAACCTGGACAAACCTTGACACAAACTGGATGAGCAAACCCTGGCACAAACCAGCCAGATTTGAGCGTTAACATAGATCTAAAACTCCCTAACTGATGGGAAACAGGAATGATAAATGCTATAGATGTGTGTGTACACACACACACACATATACATATATAAATAATAGCTTTTTGTTTCAATTGTTTCTAAATCACAGCATCACCTATGTACTATGCTCTTAAAAATGTTTATTATGTTAGCAAACTATGTGGAAATACACCTGAAGACCCCAATTTCTTTTCCCCTCCTAACTCTAGATGCTAAGAAGCTCTGGAGGTCCAAAGTTTATGGGGAATAGCTCTTGTTTCTGTTCCTTGTTAACCTGATCTATATTCTAACACATAATGAAACACTCCCTTCGCCTTGTCTCTTCCTCGGTGATTTAGCTTCGCTAGGCTCCTCTATGCATTGTTTCAGAAAGATCCAGGAGTTGTTTGCTGTGAATGAATGGTACAAAGGGAAAACAGAGGAAACGGATTAAGTGACCTCAGTAACCATTCACCAAGTTGTAGTCTAGTGACTAGCTTACCTTGCATAATGGGGTTCTTGATGGGGCCCACAGTGTTTTCCGCACCAGAAGGGAATGGGAGAAGGGGAAATCTCAATCCCAGAGCCTCACCACTGCTCCTCCTAATGATCACAGACAGTGGGTGAGGTGAGGCACCCACTTGGTGCTTTCCCAGTCTCATCCTCCTGCTTGAGACTTGTCTAGAGGATGCTGCAGTAACAATGACACTCGCCAAGTTCACCTTTGCACTGTCAGTCTTCTCCAGAAGAAGTCCCCAAAGCTAACTTAACTACTATACTGTCCATAAAGTGTCACCAACTTGAAATTTAAACAGTATTTCATCATTTACAAAGTGTTTACATAATTTATGTGACCTACATAGGAGTCCTATCAGGTAGACAGCTTCAATATTCACAACAGATGAGAAACAGAGGCTCAGGCAGGACCAATCGAGCAAAATGAAACCACTTATAAGTAAAAGAGCCAGGAGAGGAAGACAGATGGTCTGACTCCTAGCTCACTGCTATTTCCAACATACCAAATTTCTCCCCAAAACACTCACTTTTGTTCTGTTTTTGTCTGCATTTTGTTTTGAACGGCATGATTATCTTGCTTGAGTACCGAACTCGAGGTTGGATGAGGACAGATGTTACTGCTGGACAAGTTTGAGGCAGATCTGCGGTTGTTCTACAGCTTCTGACAGATTCAAACAAGAACTCTCTGTGCAGATATTAAAGACACTCACTGACAACCACCCTTCGACCTTTGCACTCGTACTGTATAGGAGGAAATCTGTCAGATTCGCCACATGACAGGAGGATAACTTTGATATTTATGTGATTGTGTGACTGTCCCAGAAGTGAATCTCCAGATTCAGAATTTCTATGGCATTTATACTTCATTTCTCTAAGCCATATATCCAAGACTAGAATTTGGAGTGGTAATGAAAAATCTTAATGATCTATTTGGCATAATTATCTATGATTTTACTAAAAAAATGCATCATTGTCTCTAACGTTAGAGGCAGGAAGATGAAGCACAATTTCAGAGGTGACAGGGAAGAGGAAAGGTTATCATCTGTGGAGACAGAGGTATTGTGTTATGATTTGACTGGTGCTGATAAGAGCTGCCTACCACTCTGCAATAAGATCTGGAATCCACAGAAATAGGGATTACTTTATGTATCAACTACAGTCACGTTGCAGTGCTGTGCCCTGTACTTGAAAGCAGCACGTCTGAGCTGGCCTGTCGGCTGTGTAAGCAGCTCTGGGATGGCCCTCCTGAACCATCGAAGAGTCAGAATACACCGCAAATCCTACATTACATTGAAACATAAAAGCCATTTTGTGTTGCTGCTTTAGTTTCTCCACTCTCAGCCTGACTTAGAAAACCAAGATGTATAACCACACATATCAGCCTAGAACTTTGCCCTATAAAGCATTGTCTCAGAAGGTCTCTTTTCTCTTTCCTGTCAGTCCTCAGCGGCGCTGTTGCCGAGTGAGTGGCTGTGTTATTCACGGATGTCTGTGGCCATCATCCCGCAGAAGTGTGTCTGTTTCTGTCCTTGACTCATTTTTTCTTTCTCCCTTTCTTTTTTTCTCTCTTTCTCAGTCTCAGTACCAGCCAGACCTTTTCTTTTTAACTCTATTCTTTTATCCCCGAAACACTCAGAGTGCTATTCAGAGAAGATGTGTCTGCACCGAAGAACACACCTAGAGAGCTCAATGCCGTGTAAAAGGACGTGCTTTCGGAGAAATTTCACATCCAGACAGCACTGCCGTCCTTCACTTCAGTCAGTAACAAAAGGCAATCTTTCTTACTTTTGAATTTTTGATAGAGGTAGTTCAGGCAATGAGCAAAATGACTCTCTGAATGTGCGTCTTGACAGATATAAAGATGATCATAAAAAGAGACCATGGCAAACACTGACTGAAAAGTCAGACTGGACACTGACAGTATTTTTAACGAAAATCTATATAAATATCAGATGCTATAGACATGGATAAGAGATGCTTATTTTCACAAGGACAGGTTGATAAAACCTGGATATTCTTTTAGCAAATAAATTAAGAGTATAATCACACACACACTGAAACATTTCCATTTAGCATGAGGTATTACAGCTCTAACCACCTATTTTTCATGTTTTTCCTCTCACAATTTACTTTCCTATGGCTGAGTGATAACGAGAAGCTTATTAGAATAGTAACTAATGAATACAGACATAGTATTTCATAGTTGTCCAGTACCTGCATATTAGTATTTCCTCTTTTACATATGAACACTGCATTTCATAAAGGTTAAGTGACGTGCCCAACATGGGTCAGTGTGCAAATTCAGAGTTGAGATTCAAGTAGACATCTTCTGCCTCTTCTTATTTTCCACTGTGACAGCATGCCACTTCCGACATCTGTTTGACTAAGAAATTATAGGAAATATCGTACCTTTCAGCTCCTCTTGGATAATTTCTACCCTAAACTGAGGTTCAAATTTCCCTAAAACTTGCACTTCTTTTCTTTTCCCATAAACTACAAGTGATTTAAATGTTGACCCAGAAACTAACTCAAATTTCTATTCTAAAACACCAATCCAGAGATACTTGCATATGTACATATTTTAACCTGGAAAATGGATTTAATGTGTACTATTAATATATGCATAACATATAAATATACCTCAAATTACACTTGACAGTGTACCATTATAAACAAAACAATACTTTTACAGAATAAAGGTAACTATGGCAACCTTTAGATTCAAATCAGGCTGCCTCCCAGGTAGTGGCAGTAGCTCCCAGTTGCCTCAGTAACTTTATGTTAAAATGTGTCTCAAACACACATACATTTTTGGGGAGCATTAGCTGAATTTTCTATTTAATGTTTTCAATTTAATTTTACCTTTCTGTGTTAATGACAAAAATAATCTGATCATACAAAATTTGTTGGGTACGTCTGTTTCATGGCATCCGTCTTACCTTCTCGCTTTTCAGAGTGCTGCCTAACATTGGAGGCCTCCCCTTTGATACCCACTGGTCAGGAGGAATTATGATGGAGCCAGGAGATAAGAGATGGTTTTAGTAAAACAGCCCCTCACATGCTGTCGATCAAAGATTAGCCATCCTGACCATACCTGTCCCTCTCACCACTCTCCAAGTCTGCCGAGTGCAGATGGTTTCATTTGAGGCAATGGGAAAAACAACCACAATCTGCAACATCCCCCTAAGTTCTATGATGAGGTCAAAATCTAAATAGACGTGAGAGTAGGATCACTTTTATTTTATTATGGGATGAGAAATAGCAACAGCGGCAACTTCAATAAATATTTATTATGCACTCATAATATGAAGGCATTGTGGTAGGGTCTACAGAAAATAACAGGTAGACGAGACTAGTTTCTGCCTTCCAAATATGCTCTAGTCAAATAGAAGCAGGTGTGCGTGTGTATAGCATGTAAGAATAGATGATAAAGTTCATAAGAATACTAGAGGTAAAAGGTTCTTAGTGTGCGAATGACTTAACAGAAGTCTTCTTAGAGTTGTTTTGTGATATCTGACCGTTACATAACTTGGAAACAGAAACATTACAGGGAGAATAAACAGGTTATCTGGGGTAAAGATCATGTGTAGAAGAATATTTGGACTTCTGACTGAGTAGACAGAATGAGGTGATATTGAGAAACCCCCAATACTATAGCAAGGAGTCTGTTTTGAATTTAGTAATCAAATCAGAATCACTTAAGTTTTTTGGAAGGGAGTATAGTAAAAATTAAATTGCAATTTAGAAGGCAATTGCCAGACTACTGTTAGGGAAAAAAAGCAGTAGAGACAAGGATAAAGATAGATAAGCGAGAAAAAATGAAGGCCAGAATTAGGGTAGATGCACAGAAATGGTAGAGAGACAAAAGTGAGGAGTACTGTGAAGACAGAATATTGACATTGGCAACAAATTGAGTACAGGAGGTAAAGGAGAAAGATGAACGAACAGTGAATGGGTCATGAATGGAAGTGACAGGAGCACAAATAATGAAGTCATTCATTCATTCATCAACTATTCACTGAAGGCTTACTTTAAGCCAATAATGTTACTTTTGCCAGGCACTGTACTAGGGTGTCTGAGAGTGGTACAAGAACTGGTTTAGTGAGAAGACGGCTTTAACTGAAAGTCCCAGCAGAACATTAAAGCCCCCAGTTGATGACAGAGATCAGTACTTTAGCAGAATAATTGGGTTGGAATTATCTGTACCAGGAGAGGTCATAGTTGAAACTGTGGAAAGGGGTGAGATCAGTGAGGTAGACTTCCCATGGAAGTCGAGAAGTTCTCACAAAGAAGAGAGCAAGTTTAAGAACAGATGTGAGGAAAACAACAAACTCTAGGCTGTACTTGGAATCTGGAGGAACAAGAACCAATAGCAAAGAGATGGCCAAAAATAAGTAAGAGGAGAGTTGAGATACTGCTGCCTCAGGGAAGATAAGCAGCTCTCTAAGTAGCACAAGGTCTTGGATATTCTGAGAGTCAGAAGAGTGAAGCTGGAGCACAGGCTACTGGATTAGGTCACAAGGCAATCCATTTCAAAAAGCCTCATTGGCAAATGAGGAACCAAAAGCAGGACATGGGAATGCTGAGAGGTCTGGTTAGAAAGAGAAGGGTGGAAAGGTAGCTTGATGTGATAACAATATTTAAGAAGATTTTATGATTTCTGAGAGACTATTTTATGTATTTCTTATAGGTAATGAAACAGACATTAAGAATACATTAAGAAGCTTGCCCTACCTCACACTGTTAATAAGTATTAATTTGAAGCCAGGTGGTCTGACTTCAGAATGTCTCGACCACTCTGTTCTGTTGTGAGGCTAGGCGAAGCTTGGATGGTTTTGTGGGAAGAAAAGGAAGCATAGTGAGGGATGGAATACCAGTTGAAGCAAGGTGAAGAGGGGATGGGATAGGGGTGCCTCCTTTATGGAAGGAGGCCTAGGATCTCTGAAACAGGTATAAGACAGGGAGAATGACATGGAGAGCTGTTAAGCTCAGAGGTACACATTTGCTGGGGCCTTCATTAGGTGATTTCTCACCGTTTTGGTAAAGCAAGAGATGAGGTCACTGGAGTGCTAAAAGGTGATATTTGTTGCTAAAGTGTAGATTAGGGAAACAGCTGGGAGAAGACACTACATAAACTCCATTATTCACGTTCTTTTATCAAATGAAAGCTTATTCCACAGTGGAAAAGCCAGAGGCATTAGGCACACAAACCTATCCACAAAATCTATCCAGACATACCTATGCCTCACAACAGAAACACCAATGACACTTAAGCTGTGCAGACCCTGGTGCTATGTGGTCCATAAGAACTAAAACGCAATTTCTAATCTCAGATAGTCTCTCTCTCTCTCTCTCTCTTCCAAGTGGCTCTAATGGCAAAAAGGAACATAAAGTGCAGCACACGTAAATCAACAGCATATTGATGTACATTTTTCCTTTCTTGTTTTTTTTCCCTCTTCTAAGAAGTGTTTGCTATTTAAAACCTGTTACTAGGTGATAATATCAAAGCACATTTTTCTCTCTTCCCAAGTCAACCCTATACATTTTACTGTGTGTTTGCAAGTAAAAATACCTGTTGCCGTGCACGTGAGAGGCGCAGAATGCAAAGCTGTAATGGAGCAGGGTTGGGTCAATGACAGCACCGTTTTCCGAATGTTCCATCAGTTCCGTAAGGTAGCAGAGATGCCGGTGACAGCCTCTCACACCATAACGGGCACAGTACTCATCTAACACAAAGACTTGGCCAGGGCTAAACCAACCCTGCAAAAGAAAAAAAGAAAGATTTTTTCTTTCTGTACTAAGATCTGCTTTTCTGAAGGCCCTGTTAGGCATTATAAAAAGAAGCTGAATTAAAGTGTCTTTTGATATTTTAAAGTTAGTGATATGTTTCATGATGTTTTCAAAAACATCTAGTGTCATCAGTTTGGGAACTGATTTGGAACACTGGCAATCTGATACCATTCTCTCTTTATTGTGTGACAGGCACGGGCAACCTGTTCTCCACTGTCATTCAAAACCCAGTCAAATTTATTCACTGTGTCTAAATTGTCAATCACAAAACTGATATTCCAAATGACTGTAATCTCTGTTTGAATCAATAAAGAAGAGAATAGTAAAGCAGATGCTATAATTGAAATTGCTTAGTTACTGAAAGTATTTTATAAAGTGAACTAAAAGAAAATTTCAGTTAAGTTTAGCAGTAGTAAACATGTACTACTTGAATATTTAAATATTTCAGATACTACTTTCATCTATGACAAATATAACAAAGTTAATGCTTTTTGAATAAAATGTTTTGATGAATTATATGGATTTATATAGATTAACAAGATAAAAAAGAATAAAAAGGTGGGAATAGAGAGTTTTAAAAGGAGGCAGGATAACCATGTAAGAGAAACAAAAGAATGGTGAGAAATGTAGAAATATGACCTGCAATAAAGAAAAGGAGGAAGAAGAGACAAAAGAACACCACAATATTTACTACGCTGATGGTACAGGCACAGGACTAGACATACTGCATACATTAATATTTAGAACCAGTATGCATGGTTGTTACTATAATACCCATGTTGTAAATATCCATGTTACACATATACAAGCTGAAGTTCAGTGAATTGCTCAAGACCACATGACAACTCAGTAGTCTAGCTGTGACTTACACCCAGGGTCATCCCGCCTCCAAATTCTCTTTCTAATCACACCATGCTCACTGCCCTCTAGGTGCCATTGAAGACATACTGTAGTGTTCTCTTCAACCTCCATTTGACACATGGAGTCATCCACATAATCAAAACAGCTTTTGACAATTGAGTAACTAACTCAACTGAATGGAATCCAAGAGCAAATGGTTCCTTACTGATGTTTACTCTGTGTGTCCCTGGAAACATGTTGGACTTGCGATGATTTGTTTTACTTTCCATATAATTGTAAGTTAGGGTTGGGTCAGGTTTTAACTATATAATTACATGTTGAATAATAGCTGCTTAGTAGTCTACAAATGAATTAATAATCTAGCAGTCCGATCTTGATGGTAAGTTGTTTCACTGAAATACCTCTGATGAGCTGGGAGTACATCCTTTTTGAAATCTTATTTTAAAGAGAATGTAACTTTATTGCATGGAGCTACCATGTTCAGCAACAAGAGACCAAATGGTGACAGAAGTAGGTTTTTTCTGGCTGGGAAAATTCCAGAGGAGTTGCCACTAACAGATGTATCCCTGGAAAGACACATGTGCTTCCTAGGTTGTAGTTAAATGTCCATATTCTGAGGAGTCGAGCAATCCTTCTAAAATTCAATTATACTTTGTATCCCAGATTTTGGCTGGTTAAACAAATGGCAGATAGCAGTTTAGCTACTCCATTTAACTCATTTTTCTTTCTTTTTAAAGAAATTCAAATTATCTTTTGATGGTTAGGTGAAACTGAAGCTTTCCTGCTGTACCTAGCGCCTGCTCTATTGTTTACCCCAATTACTCTTTCCCGTCACTTAGTTGTCTTTCTAGGAACAAAAGAGAGAAATGAGAAATATATCAACATTTGGTGAGCAGAACTTAAACCTTAAAATGTCTGTACAGGTGTTAGTAAATCCTATCACAGAGGATTTTTCGTTAAAGCCTCTATTTTCATTCAGCCTTCTCCAGAGGGACTGAGAAGCCACAGTTCAGAGGCTGTTTGAGCCTATTCTCTTGTCTATTGAGTGGCACAGCAGTGGTCTGCAAGTGTATAATTTTCAAATTGGGAAGCAATCGATTGGAATCCTTCATCCCTAACTCCAACTACAGTTATTAAACAAGTCAGGAATAAAATGCCATTTCATAACAAGTATTTCTCACTTTTAAACCTCTTTAATTCTAACCCGTAGGGGACTAGACAGACAGACAGACTTGTACTCACCAAGCAAGAATAGGAATCATTCAGCCTGTGATCTAAAGTCTGCCTCTGGAGTATTCTAAAAAGGACGGCGTGATCAAGCTTGCAAGGATTTGCAGAAATGAACTCATCCATACCATGTTTCTGAAAACGGTCTGCATCTGTGAATTCAGAAAAGCATGTATAATGCATGTATTTTTCTGGTTAAATAGTGGGCAAATGCAATTTATGAATACCATGAAATGTGTGCCTCATAAAAACAAAAGACTACCTTATATTAAATAAAATATGATTTCAAGAATTCAGCATATGAACATAAATTGCAATTCTGGGGGGAGCCTAAGTAAAAATAACAGGGAAAAATTTGCAAAACATTTGAAATGAGGAAGTTGTATGTTCTTTCAAAGCTACTTCTGGCATTCATCACAGAAATAATCTTATTTTTCAATTTTAAGAAACGTTGATAAATTTTAAGTACATATTGATGGAAGGAACTGACTGGAAAAGAGCCCAAGTCTGTTCATAAAAAAAAATTTGCAATGATGGCTAGAAGCCTGCTTTCCAAATGGCAAACTAGGGCAGAAATGAACACATAAGCTTTAGCTGGACCACTTCCAGTCTCTTTTTTTTTTGTATGGGGCTTTTAATGGGACCAACCTTAATGTAGAAATGGCAATGAATGCTCTCAGCTTCAAGTTTAAGAGACATGAAAAAGGGAGCATCATTTCTGTGCAAATATTCAGACAAAGCATAACGTCCCACATGGCACTTCAATCAAAGGCCCAAAGTCATTGTTCTTTACAGATTGCATCTTTCAACGCCTGTAGACCCTGCGGGTTTATCAAAAGGCAAGCTTTTATGATTGCTTTCATTAATGGTATGTTTTGTCAAAGTCTTCAATGTGACTTATTTACTAAGGATAGAGAGAAAGAGCCACATGCCACCCCGAAAAAGTGCTGGGTGTTACTACATTAGCTCAGTGAGAAATGTTGCGCCTATTGGTCAAGCAGTCAGTTGTTAAGATAAAAGCGGACTCTCCTCACAATGGTAGAGCTGAGACCCCATTCTTCCTTAAAATTCACAGATAGATTTAATTTCTGCTCATAACAAGAAGCAGAGTCCTAAATGTAAAATAAACGTGGTTTTTAAAACCTATATGGTGCAATCCTAAAATTGCAAAGGAAAGGAGACAAAAATTTATTGATGAAACCCAATTATAGAGTCGGGCTCATAATAAAACCAAATATTGATCTGTGGACATGATGCTAACATAATCAGTCACATTTAGATATTTAGCCCAGATCATATTGATCCATGTCAAGTTCAACTTTCAGCCATATTTGTGGATGGAAGAACTATATAATTCAAGCTGAAGGGTCTTCAGAATCACATTTAAAAAAAGATACACAAACTAATATGTATCTTACAATATCAAAAGGTAAATGTAGCAAGGAACAAATGGCCATTCATTGATGATGGAAGGTATGAGGTTATAATCCATGGAGCATATGTATTGCTTTACATTTAATACTAACCTGAATGGTTAAATACATTACATGTGCTAAATTAGTATTAATTAGATGAACACTAAACTAAATAGCTTCTCCTGAACTCTGATATAAGAGAATTCAACTCGTCTTGTATTTTATTCTTATGCTCTGTAGTCTTTTAAATAAAATTAAATATATGATAATGTAAAATAACATCAACTGAGTAGGAGGCAGAATATGGAAAAATGCAAGGTACATGTAAAATCAGAAGACTTCATTTTATTTTAAAGAATTTATCTTAGAAAAAAACAAAAACAAACAAAAATTTATCTTAGAATCTATATTTCTCCATTTATCTGAGTAAAAATATTTTAGTATCACTTTTATGAAATTAAATTACTAGTTTTATAAAATGTCTGCTGATTTTTATTCACTGTTTTTTTCACCAGAGAAGGTCATAACAAGAAGTTAAAAATAACACTCAGTAACGGCTTATCTGTTGAGAACAGGATATGTAATATATTTCAGAGAAAAAAAATCTACAATTCTGCTTTAACTATAAAGGTTTGTAGAAGTAAATTTCTATTTTAAACAAGAGGTATACAGTCTCCAAATAAAATATACAAGTTCCTGGAAAAATGACTCTATGTTTCATTTCTATAATTCATCATATTTTCAAAAATAAATTTATGAAGCATTTTCCTCATGAAACATATCTGTAAACCATAAATTTAATAATGTGACAAGCTTTACTGAGTCACACACATAAATGGAAAATTACTTTTCCAACAATTAAGATTAGTGATAAAAATAATATTCATGATAGTAATTTCAGTCACAAATACAGATTCTATAGTGACAGTGAGAAACCAAACATACTAAAAATTTTATTAAAACAAAGAAACAAACAAAAGCCCTACAATTTCTCCCAGTTATAATTCTAGGAAAGTACACTGTACTCTTATGGATTGTTGCACCTTCAAAACAGAGACTGTAAAGACCAAGCTTCTCAACTTCTTCCTTCCCACGTCTGATAAGCACAATTCAAAATATTTTATGCAAAGATACTTCATCATGCACAATATACCATTAGTTTTCATGAATTTATGAAGATATAAAAATAAACTGACGAGGCAACAGTTTTGATCTCCCTGTGTGAGAAATCGTTCACTTTAAAATTCTCTCATGAATTAAAATGATAGAAAACCAGTTATCATTAAAATATTATCTAGTTTCTTATTTTTGTAAAATAACAAGTTTTATTAAAATTTTTCCATTTATTTTTAGAGGGGTGAGAGAGAAAGAAATATCAATTTTTTGTTCCACTATAATTATGCATTCATGGTTGATTATTGTATGCGACCTGACTGGGGATTGAACCCACAACCCTGGCATACTGAGAAGATGCTCTAACCAACTGAGCTATCTGGCCAGGGCCTGAAAGAATATTTTTATATAGTTTTCTGTGGGCATAATATATCTACATTTAACACTTAGGAAACAGAGATATCTAAATCAAATGGAAAACTTGCTTTCAATCATTAACGTAAAATTCAAGGCTTGGAGATTTGCTTTAAAACTGGGCTATACTAGGATATCTTCAATTAACATTTACTTTAACACAAAACTATGGTGACTAGTTTTAAATGAAAAACTATTCATGGCACTAGTCAAATAATCACTGATAATGACAAATTTCAGTTCAGATTATCTTCTGAAATTATTTAAGAAAATTATCAAAAGAAACCAACAAGATATGAGCTTTAAGCAATGTAGTACAAAACTGTCATAAATTGAGATGATTAACCTATGGACTAAGTACAGATGTGCAACACAGTAATTGAGGATGCTGGTGGAGTGTTTCTATGGTAACAGTTGGATACATGCTCCCACGTCTTTAGGTGGTACTGTTACCAGGTGTGGTAAAAGTAGATGAAACAAAAACCAAACTGAGGAAGATTACTATTTGCTATAGATTGAAGGAATTATAGCAGATTTATTCAAATGGAACCTAAGAATTTAAATTTTTCATTAGGGTAGAAGCTTTTGGAAGTCAAGAGAAAAGAATAAATAGTCTGACAGTATCCATTAGATAGTTAACACTGACTTGAAAATAGCTGGCACAGAAAACAACATGTAGACTATCAGCAAGCCAGCAGGCCCTCCACTGTGGTCAAGAACCAAAATTCCTAAAAGGCATCTGAGTAAGAGTTCAAAATGTGAGAGAGAAAAAAAATTTAAATTTTTTTCTCTTTCCAAAGATGCTGCCTTTTTTTTTCCTCCTCCTGGTATTATGAGAGATTAAAGATGTTTTAAAAAGGGAAAGGGGAGGAAAAGATTTGGGGGAAGGGGCAAGGAGACCACTGAAGAAGAGGTGGCTACTCACTAGCACTGAGACTACTTGAGCGTCCAGACCTGAGACTAGAGTACCAAAAGGACTCAGAAGATGGTGCTGCCAATTAAAGGTCACCTCCTCTGCAAAACTGTCTGCTGAACGAGGCAGCCATGAATATTCTGAAGTACAGTAACTTAGTTCACAGATGTCCGATGTTTAGGGGCTTGCCTGGAGCTGCATTTACTGCTACCCATACCTGATTATACTTTCCTTTTAGCTCAAACTCTCATTGAGCTTGAAAATTTACAGGAAGTTACAAGTGGCACAGAGAAGCACACACCTCTTCTCTTTATAGCACCCACACAGTTGCTAATAGGAAGAGTTTAACATTAAGATTTTAAGTAGATCATCCTGGTTAGTATGTTCGTGGTTATGTATGCATTTTTATGCTGAAACCAAAGAGAAATGTTGGTAGATATATTAACTAGAAGTTTATTCACACCTCTGTTATTGACCTGAATAATTTTTTAGCATGTTTTTGTTAAATTGATTAAAAATGGATGTATGGATTTACACATCTTGCTTTCTGTGGCAAATAATGTAGTATTTTCACATGATGGCAATTTTAATCAACACAGACACAGGCCAAGTAAACTAATATTCAACACTTATTTAAAATAATATATTCAATGTAAAGTAAGACATACTTTACCTATGAAGTGTGAAATTTAACTTATTAAATCAATCAGGAAAATTAGCTTATGTAATTAAATCTGTATTTATACTCTAATTTAAGAATTAAAAATTGGCTTAAAATTGAAAAGGCGGTAACTTTTCTAGTTAATCTTTGACATTAATTTATCACTGGAAGTCCACTAGCACCGTGTCGGACTGTATCATGTAGCACACACACTGTGTTATGCTACATACATGAGTTCAGAGAAAAAAATGGAAAACAAGGCTCTGCATATTTCTTTGATCAGAGACAGCAAAGAAGGATAGTTTAACCAAAAAATGTCTTCCAGTCAGGTGAAAGGCAGTGTTCACCCTATTTCAGAATTTCTGTATATCTTGAGGGTCAAAGAAATAGAGAAGTGGAAGATATTCTCTTATCAGAGCAGTCTATAAATACGTGACATTATTTACATCCTACAAATTATAGTAGGCTTGTCTTCTAATAAGTTAGATTTTATAAATTTATTATTTTGTTCTAACTCTTCCAAAACATTCAGTATGCTTATCAACGAGCTTTCTTTTTTAAAGTCATAACATAGGTACTTGAAAGAAAACTCAGGAGAGGAAATGAATTAGCAACTAGTTACTCCGATTAAACTCATCCACTGCGAATATTTTAGGTATAATTCTACCTATATTTTAAATTTTTTCTTACTTAGTGAAAATATTTCACCTATATAATTTAGGATTTTTCCACTTAACCTTATGGCAAATTTTCTTTTGCATTCTTTTATATCACCTTCATAGTCATTACCTTTATGGTAGAGAATAGGTTGTTCCTACTTTTCTGTTGTGGCAATAGCAGACATTTTTGTTTCATAAATAGTAACATTAACCTAAATATTCTGGGTTTACCTAGAAAGCAGGAGACTAACATTGTAAACAAGGTCATGAAAGTCCTTCACATACTATATCATTACAAGATTTTTATACAATGGAGCAAAAGAAAAATCATGAAAATACTTACCTTTACCAGCTGTCAGTCAGCAAAAAAATGAAAAGCAAACCATATTTAAGTATGTTGGGAACATATTTATTTCTATAACTAGTCACATTAATTTTATTATTTTCTTGGTGTCTACTGACTCTAGAAGTTATTCTTCCAAGAGACAAACACTAAGGGTCCAATGGCATCTCTGATATAGGTCACACTCAGGATTCTCATTCCTATGAGGTAGAAACACATTTTCCTTCCTACCTTATTTTTTTTTTTCTTTTTAAAGGAAAATAAAAAGATTACAGGGTCTGCTGTAATAGAAAACTTTACTAAAAGCCTGGAATACACGAAAGCTGTTGTTAACACAACTGAAAGTCTGGCTTTTAAGAACAAGTTTAGCTTTTTCAGAAATTAATCAAGGGGAAAGAAAATTCAGTTTCTATTAGCCTTGACAACAATACACTGGTAGCTAATAGTAGAAGGTTTAGCTACAAAGAGATTACATGGCTATCTAAATCAATTGATCATTAGATCCTTAATTCATTAACTCCTTAGCCATGGCCTGAACGCTGCAGGCCAGTGGTTCCTGACCACTATTCTCGTCTCTATGTGCAAGATGTGTGATATCCACGAGCTCAACACACTCCTTGGATATTCCTTTTACTTAGGATGTCAACAAAAGTGAATAAGTGAGATATTAAAAAAAAATAATTTTCAAATCATTGTAACTCAGTAATACTCAAACGGGATAATTCTTCTCCATCTTTAACCCTGCCCTCTTGAACATTTGGAAATGTTTGGAAATATTTTTGTCTGACAGACCTAGGGGGTGTGCTACTAGCATCCAGTGGGTAGATGCCAGGGGTGATGCTAAATATCTTTAATACACAGGAGAGACCTTCCCCAAGCCCCTGAAACAAAGAATTATCTGGCCAAAAATGTTAATAGGGCCAAGGCTGAGAAATCTTCTAACTTACAAGAAATAATCATTATGCTTTTGGTCAGGATGGTATAACTGAAAACAGATTTACCCTCTACTTGAAAGAAATAAAAATTCAGAAAAAAATAGTTCTCAAAACACTGAACATGAGGCAAGATAGGAGAGTGAGTCCTAAGAGACACGAAACAAATTAGGTGAGCCTTGCAGTTACCCTAAAATAATCCCAGGAGAAACTTTCAAAGCTGTGGCCCAAGAACAAGAACTCGGGAAGAGCCTGTGTTCTCCGTGAGTTGAGAAGATAGAGCTGTCAGTTCTGGATGACAAGGTGGTTGAGCCTGCCAGGCAACGATACTATTCCTGCCCCCACCACCTTCAACATTCAGCTGAATACCTAACCACCTCATGAATGTGAGGCAACAACCTAAGGTCAGGAAAAGAATCATCCTAAGGGATTAGAGAGGACCATGCCCCAGACTCACACAGTGTTTGGAACTCTTCTTTGCTAGGGAAGAATCTTGAAAGTAAAAGGGTGCTGATTGAAAAGCCACAGGTTGAGCTTAAACTTATAGACAAATTGACTTATTTCAGAAGAAACCAGAGAAGTTTTGCAGGGAAGTATAATAAATTAGAACATTTGGTCTAATGATTATAAATGTTTGAAAATGTTTCCATTATTATTACATAATTTTTCATAAATCACTTATAAATTCAAATAAAAAATATATATTTCACATTAACATACAAAAATGACATGAATATTAACGTATTTTAAAAAAGTGTGTTGGCTTGGTAACAAATTCTTTTTCTTTACATTTTATTTTATTTTTTAAAATTTAATCTTTATTGTATTTTTTTCTGACTTACTCTTTTTTATCGATCTACAACAGAAAATAGCCCTATTATCCTTTTAGGTCATGAAGAACAAATCTAGAAAATGATATGACTCATTTTCATTTTCATGGAATTCTATCAGTGCCAACTTAATTTTGCAATACTTTCCTATTTCTAAAGGACACATTTAAAATTTCTATAGGACACATAAAATTAAAAAATTACAAAAGCTAACACAAATTTTCTTTTGACAATTTTTGGAAAATTTTCTTATCTGCTCTTGGGATACCCAGAGATACTCTGATGCTTGGCAAATTCATGACTGGAAATCACTGGCATCATTCACTCTAGATCAGTGTGAAAAATTAGATAACTGATTCTGTGACTATTATAATAAACTACTGTTATTCAATTAGGAATCAGTTAAAGATGCAAACTGTAATACTAAACAAATTTGCCTCAGATAATTTTATATCTTATTAAGGTTATTAATTGATAATCAAATTATTTTTTAATAAAACTTACAAAGCTGAGCATCTGCTTGAAGAGTTCCTCCTTTAGGATTCAGCTTCTGGGTTTGAATTGCAGGAATGGGTTTATATGATTGACCTGTGGCCCTATACATGGCTTGAACCCACAGTATTCTATCCTGTTCATCATCACTGGCAAATATAACAGTGTCTCCTTCTTTAACAGCATTAAAGAACATGTGACCACCCTGAAGGCCTGTGGAGAAAGACATCATTAAAAACCTGCACAATTGAAAGATTGTAATCTTATTCATTAAATAATCTCTAGGAAAGGAAGAAATTTGTTATTAGTAGCTCAGTGCTTTAAATGATTTTTAGTTGGGGTTCAACACCCACAAGCCAAGAACTGAAGGAAACACAATAAAGAAAGGTTTAAATTTCCATATCACTTTGGAAATTAAAACTAATTTAGGGAAATAAACAGTCCATAACACAGTAGCATTGTGCGAGACATACAAGACCACCCCACAGAAATGCATACTAGTCGGTACTTCACGCCAGAGAAGAAATTGCTTACCTGTCGGCATACTTCTCGCTCTATATGCAGGAGAACTATGTAATAGGCTTAGCCAAAAAAATACAGATAAGGCAAAAAATGATACTTATATTGTACGGCATTTTATCTTTTGCAGCATTCTTTCACAGAGAAAATATTTTGCACTTTTAAATGACTGATTAGTGAATGTGATCACAGATTTCTATTTTTAATCTCTACATGTTAATTTCTTAATCTCTATATTTATATATGTATTAATATTACTTTTATTAATTTCACTAATATCCACATATTGTTTCATTCACTCATTCCCTCACCAAATTTCGTTACCAAGTGTCTTGTACTAGACCTAGAACTGACATGGAGGGAGGGAGAGAAACAACAGAATGTGTTGTTGGGGAGAAAATTGGTAGAATATATAATAACTCATTTACCATCTCTTTCCCTGTTTTTGTCTCTTATACCATTTTGCTTTCCAGGAGAGAAGTTTATGTAAGCATTGATGGTATTTCTCATGTAATTTTTCTATTACAGTAATTTTCATATAGTGCTCCTGACTTAATAGTATTGCCTATTTTACACCCATTGAAAATCGCTGTCTTGTATCAATGGGTGTGCTGTATGTATTTTTAAAATATGCAATACCTATTAAGTCAGGGGCACTGACCTCTTTTCACTTAGATTGGCAAATAAAAAAATGACAACAGCCAACACAACAATAGCCATCCAGTGTGAATGAATCAAAATTATACCTATTCTTTGTCAGATCAGGAAAAAATATATTTTTTGGTGTGCTGCAGAATTTTAGTAATCAGTTCATGTGTGTCATGAGATGAAAATCGCTATACTAACATAACAGAGATGATGAGTTATGGCTAAAACTAAGTAGCTCTCAAAACAGTACAATCTGATCTTCATACAGTCTGTTCAGGTATACAAGTGAACCACGCACACCATTCATTGAGTGGAGACTGTAGAACAGAAAAGGGATACTTATGAGAACTTCATGAATACGTGAATGGCTGGGAAAATGATTCAATTTAGAATTACCTGGGTGGGGATCTGTATAGTCCACAGTGTATCCTTCAAGCTGCATTAATTCTTGTGGTTCAGACTTTTTTTCTCTGTAACTGCACATAGCAAAGGTATACTGGCTAACCTGCATGAGAAAAATATTTGCATATTGGTTGCATTACATGTATCTTTTAGATTTTTCTTCGTCAGAAGACTCTGAACAAATAAAAAACATTGTTTTCAATTAAAGTACTAAATGTTAGCACTTTTCAAAACTCAGATCCAAGATTAAGGCACCTTTCATTTGTCAGGTTGCACCATGACCTTCCATCCATAATCCAGCATTTCTCAAATCAGTGATCCCCCAGTCAAGATTCTGAGATGTTAATAGAAGACCCATAAAAAAGTATTCATGTTAGAAACAAGTTTAGGGATCACTGGGTTAAATAAAGATAAGTGGGCTTCTTTCTCTGCAGGTTAATATGCTAATAATACACCCTGTGAACCTCTTGGAGAGATATACTAGGAGCATTTTCAAACTTCTAAGATAATGGAACTTCACTTTCCATGTACTTATTTGAAGACTTTTAAGTAAAAAACATCTCAACAAAAGTTGAGAATTTACTGGCACACACCCCAAATCCACAGGAAGGTCTAGAGTGAAATACGTTTTAGGTAGCCAGTGACTTAACCTGGCTGAGATCTGCTCCGTCTCCATTCTACTGCTCTGGTGGAACTGGCTCCCTGTTCTTGGGCTGAAGTCTCGCTGAGCTGGATCACAGCTGCAGACAGCTCAGCAGTCACCACCCTGACTCCTCCAGCTTGGGTCATCAGGCCATTTTTGGACCAAACGCCGCAGCCAAAAGGCTACAAAAGTACCAGCATTAGCCCAGTTTGGGTCAAGAGCTCACATCTCTAGCAAACAAGATTGAATGCTACAATAGGCAGGCCCTTAGACGTTCCCCAAAATAGAGAGCAGGAGGTGCTGTTCCCAGCTGGAGAAAAGAATGTTTGGTGGATTAATAAATAGCTGAATTGCAAAATATCCTAAAACACAGGATTCTATGGAAAAGTTTCCTTTTTGTGAATGTACCTCTTTCCACTTTTAATCTTGAAATGACACTAAGGAAACATGAGAACATCTCTTAACAGACAAATGTTACTTAAAGAGGACTTAAAAGAGCTAATTATGAAAGAAAAAAATGATTACATGGACTACATTACAATGAAGAAATTCTCCTTATTTAAAGAATACCATGAAAAAAGTAAAAAGGCAATGCCACAGATTGGGAGCAGAAACGAGGCTCCCAGAGGAGAGGATATTGTGCAGCAAAAACTCCTGCCTGAGTTTCCACCCTACTGGCTGGCATCTCTGGAGACCCCAGACTGATACCAAAAGCCTTACTATTTATGTTTCCCTTGGAACCAGCAAATCTTCCAAAAACTTATTCCAAGGAGAAAAGATGGACAAGTATGCGAAGGTGAGTATGCACTGTGTCCACTGCAGCCCTGCATATAACGAAAGCCAACAGTGGCTTAGTCAAGTACTTTATGGCATTACCACTCAGTATAATGAATGCTACAGGGCCATTAAAAGAGATATGATAGATTTTTTTCCCTGGACATGGAACTATTTCTAAGATATGTTATAACATAAAGAGAAGGTTAAAAACAAGAATATATTGAGTGATCTTACGGTAAAAACTATACATACACATAAGTAAGATATATATTGAAATACTAATAACTATTATTGGGTGGTAAAATTATATGTTGTTTTAAATTATTTTTCAGTGTTTTGAGGTTTCAAAGAATTTAAAGTCATTTTTAATTTATAAAGAGTACAGCTCTTTCCATTTTGGGGGAAAAAGGCTTGTTTGGAAAGAGTGAGGCCAGTAACTTGAGACACCTGTGGTTCTCGATACTCTGAAGTTTTCCTTTTCTCTCCTTATCCCGCAGGCTGTCAATGAATTTACTGTTTCACCTGCCTATGCCTAAGGCTTACAGATGAAACCCAGTGGCTTCCATATGGGTTTGTTATTACCAAAGGCTTCAGTTTCCTTGTGTAAAAAGGTATGACTGTGGGTTTTTTCCTGGGGGGAGGGTGGTGAGCAGTAAACAATAACATCACATTATATTATTTACTCTAAAAAAGAAGCTCATTCTCTTACTTAAGGATCGTAACTTATTCCAACGTCCCACTCTCCTTCCATAAAGTAATTTTACAGTGTTATCTTTAAAACATTATCAAATATTTCAAACATAAATAGAAGTAAAACAATGTTATAACATGTATATATCCATCAGCCAGCTATTTTGAATCATAACTTTTTGTATATTTATATGCTTTAAGTTTTTTTAATAACAGATACAGTTAATGCCTATATATATCTAATCAAACCCATTTCCTCTCTCTTCCCACAGAGGTAATCACCATGCTGAATATTTTGTGTTTATTATTTCCATGCATGTTTTAAAACTTTTATTACATATAAGTTCTTTTATTAAATCCCTGAACCCAATTCCAGTGTGCTGTATGTGTGTGAAGTTTCCACACCAACACCACGCAGTGTCCTGGACACCAGATGGGTGTCCTACAATTTAATTCTGATACTATCTATCTACAATTCCACAGGTTAAGGGTTCAATCCTCCTATAAGACTGTCCCCAACCCCTTGAGACACCAGTCTCAAGGCCCAAGTTGTTGCCTGTACTTCTAACTGACCAACTACAGATTGGAGATTCCCACAACACCCTCCTTGTACACAAATCCAAGTTATTTTCTGTACTTCTGAGTGGCTGGCTATATACATCAGAAGTTTCGATGACCTTCTGCCTTGGGTCAGATTAATTGGCTAGAGTGGCTCACAGAACTCATCAAAACATTTTACTTACTAGATTACCAGTTTATTATAAAAGTATATAACTCCCGAACAATCAAATGGAAGAGATGCATAGTACAAGGTATTGGAAAAGGGCAGGAAGCTCCCTCACCCTCTCCAGGTCTGCCACTCTCCCCAAATCTCCACATGTTCTCCAACCTGAAAGCTCTTCAAACCTCCTCCTTTTCATTTTTTTAGGGAGGTTTCACTATACACAGGCATGGCTGGTTAAATCATTGGCCACTGGAGATTCACAATCTCCAGCCCCTCTCCCCTCCTCCAAGGTCAGGGAGTGGGCCTGAAAGTTCCATCCCTCTAATCACGTGGTTGGTTCTCCTGACAACCAGTCTCCATCCTTAGGTGGGGTCTAGAAGTCATTTATTGACATAACAAAAGACATATTTTCACTCTCATTACTTAGGATATTCCAAGGGTTTTAGAAGCTCTGTGCTAGAATGATGATGAAGACCAAATACAGGCAGATCTCCTTTTATTGTGCTTCACAGAAATGGCAGTTGTTACAAATTGAAGGCAAGACCCTCTGCCAACTTGCAATACTCATTTTATTATGGTGGTCAGGAACTGAACCTACAGTACCTCCCAGGTATGCCTATATATATTTCTTATTATAAACCACAGTATCACATAAGAAAATTGATTTAAAAAATCCAAGTATTTTTCACACATTTAAAAACTTTATGTAAATTAAGTATATACATTCTTCTGTAACCGTATCTCCCAAATCAACATGTTTAACCATTTTGATACATATTCCATTACTTGAATTGTCACTCTTTATCCAATGTCCTAGTCATAGCCTTCAGTTTCTTCCACTTGCCCTGATAAATAACTCCACAACGGGCATTCTGGCACAAATCTTACCCACAGTAGAGAGAGCTGTGAAAAGACGACACGGAGGAGTGGAATCATTAGGTTGAAGGGCACGCCTTCACTGTTGTTAGATACTGCCAAACTACTTCCCGATTTATACACCCACCAGCGGTATATAAGAGCTCCCTTCTCATGTTACACACCTGTGTTATTTTGATATTTTTATTTATTTAAAATATTTATTTATTTACCAATTTTGTTGAATAGGAAATGGTATCTGTGGTTAGAATTACAAGTTCCATCACCAATAGGGCTATTTCCTGTATTTTTATTAGTCACTCGGGGTTTCTTTTTCTGTGGTTTTCCTGATCAGTTTGCTTATTTTATAATGTATAATGTATAACTTGTCATTCATAACCTCATTTTAAATCAGTTTTGGCAAAGGTTTACTTTTTTGAATTCTTGTGAAGAATATCTTTGTATTTTATTAACCTTTCTATTGGTTCTTCGTAATTTCTGCTATCTTTATTTAAGTTCTCCCCTTTTTTGGAGGGGGGTAACTTCTTTTATGAATTTTAATTAATCTACACAGTTTATTCATTTTCAGTTGTTATTCATTGTAGATATGTGCACTTAAATTCATTCTAAGTTCACATTAGCTTCAACTCACAATTTATGTATAGCATTTTCATTAGTTCACGTCTAAATATTTCTTATCTTGTTCATTTCTTTTCTACCCATGGGCTTTCCAAATGTGCTTTTAAATTTGGATTTGCGGTTATATTTTTCTTACTGAGTTTTAAAGTAATTACATTGTAATTAGAATGATTCCGTAGTTTGGGTATTTCTGTGACCTGCTCTGCTGCCTAGTGCATGACCAGTTTTTATTAATATTCTTTTGTTTGCTTAAAAAGAAGGCATCTTTTGCAATTATTGTTCAGTGATTATTTATGTCCATTAAATCAAATTTACTAATTGTGTTGTCAAATATTCTGCATCTTTCTGATACTTCTTCTGATGTATGGATTACTGAGAGGTATGTTCCAACAAGGCTGTCCACCTCTGAGTTCCCCATACGGTTCTCTCAAATGTTACTTTCTATTTTTTTGAAGACATATAATCTCACACATATGTGCTTAGGGTTTTATATTTTTCTAGAACTGTTCTATCTTGCTGGTGAATTGTTCCATTTATGTTCTGTACTGGCTTTAAAAAATTCCTTACTATTGTTTTTTGCCTTAAATTGTATTTTGTTGGCTATTCACAAAGCTATTCGAACTTTCTTTTGATTAGTATACACCTGGAAATGTTTTTTTATCCTTTCATTCTCAATTATTCTATGTTCTATTTAAATCCCTATAAATAATACATAATTGGATTTTTTAAAGCTCTGAAAATCTAGTCTTTTAACAGGCAAGTTAAGATCATATGTTATATTTGGTGATATCTTTGAATTTATTTCAATTACCTTATTTCGCCCTGTTTATTAAGCCTCTTTCTCTTCTTCCCTCTCCATTAAATTTTAACAAAATCTCTACTTTCCTCTGATGGTGTAGAAACGATACATTTTGTTTTTATTCTTTTAGTCATTGCTGTCTCAAATCCTATTTTATTTTTGTTTTTATCATCTCCTCTTGAATACAGGATCCTTTGACTGCTTTTTTTGACTGCTTTCATCTTACAAATCAGTGCTCATTATGTTAATTCTACCTTATTTTAGTAATATTTTGTATATTAATGTTTAGTAAAATAGAAAATATTTATTACTAAAATATTATGTTACAGAGTCAACATTTGTGTATAGTTGCCATTTTGTTTATTTTTTTTGGAGACCACTGTTTCTTGAATCATACTTCATTCTGTGTTCAATTTCCTTCTTCCTTTAGGGAGAGCGTTTGAGTCAGTTTTCACTTTAAAATGTCTTTAATTATCCCTTACCTATAAATGATAGTGTATGTGCTTATAGTATTTTAGGCTAGTCCTTCAGCACTTTGTAATAATATTCCACTGTCAGAAGGCTTATATATCCACATTGAAGAGTTTGATTGAGGAAAAATCCAACTGTGGTTCCCTGTAGTTAATTTGCCTTTTCTTTCTGTTTTCTTGTAAATGTAGTCTTTATCATTATCCCGTAGTTTCATTATGAAATTTCTAAGAGTTTTATGTTCATCCTGGTTAATATTTGTTGTATTTCCTGTATTGTTAATTCATTACTTTTATCAACTTTAGAAGTTTGTTCATTTATCTTTTCAAACGTTGACTCTGTCCTATTTTTCCTTTATTCTGTCTTTCTTCAAATTCTATCAGAAGTATATTGGAACTTGAGATTGTTTCCTCCGTATCTTTTAACTTCTTTATGTACAACACGTTTCTTCATTTTTCCATGCTGAGTTTGAGTAATTTCCTCAGACTATACCTAATACTCCATCATTAACTACTTTGTTCTTAATTTCAATGTCTCCGGCTATATTTTGCTTGCTTGTTTGTTTTGTTGATAGGCTCCACTTATAGGTGAGATCATATGGTATTTTTCTTACACCGCCTGGCTTTTTTCACTTCTATTTCTTAATCTAGTACAACCATACTCCTCCTTCCAAGACCCTTTTACCTTTCCACCTGCATTTCTTTTTGTTATCTCCTTGTTTTTGACTCACTGGTTCCCAGTGTCTGGCATATAGTCCCTGCCTTTTAATTTCTCCATGAAATTCAACTTATTTAAGTATGATAAATATTCAGTGACACGTGAGAATCTATTGTTTTTGAAAGTACAAATCACATACACTAAGTCCTCACTTAATGCCATTGACAGGTTCTTGGAAACAGTGACTGTAAGTGAAATGACAGATAATGAAACCAATTTTACCACAGGCTAACTGATGTAAATGGCATATTTCTGGTCACAAAAACATCACCACACTTCTAAATTAAGACTCCAAACACTTCTAATGTTACACACTGGAATAAACACTGTGAGCAGTGTGTATATTTTTAAGAAATAATAAAAACAAGTAGGATGATTATTTTTCCAACCTGCTGATTCCAGTTCAGGGTCACAGGTGACCAAAGCCTCTCCCAGCAGCTCAGGGCACAAGGGATGAACCCACCCTGGGACAGGACATCCTTCCATCACACCCACTCCTATACTCCTCCAACCTGGGACCATGTAGACATGCTGGTTTACCTCATTTGCACACCTTTGGGGTGTGGGAGGAAACCTGAGTGCCCGGAGAAAATCCACACAGATGTGAGGAGAATGTGCAAACTCCACACAGACAGTGGCACCATCAGGAATGGATTATTTTTTTTATCAACATTTTAATGAAATGATATTGAATGAAAGGAAGTTATTCAAGGACCTTCTGTACTTACCTTGTTAAAAAAGAAAAAAAACACTGGTAGTCTAGTAACCAGAATTACCCTTGTACTCTTAAATGAATCCTCCTCCACTTGCCATATAAGTAAAATTTGACTTTTTAAAATGTCAAACACTCCAATGAAAATGTTCGGGAAACAATAAACATGAGGCCAAATGCATTCCTTCATCCAGCTAGCCTGTCTAGAGCACCCACAATGTGGTGCGCACAGGCGTAATAGCCATGAGGGACCAGGTCTTACTCTTTCAGAATGTACTGAGAGCTCTGATGTGATCGGTCATAAGAAAGCTATCATTAGGGAAGGGTTATTCATATTAAGAAATGTCTTACCTTCTCAAAAACATATGATTCATACAAATAGTGAGAGCTTTCTATATCTTATATATTTTTGTTTAGAGAGAAAGGTAAATAAAGCCAAAATACTGGAAAGTACTGCAAACTGAAAACTGATTAGAAAAATAATAAGCTATTTTGAAATTGTAATAAAACATAATAAAATGTATAATTTCATTCCAATCCTTATTTACATATATGCAAGATGCATATCATATAATGGTATATATGGCATTGTATTTCTCAAAATTACAGGTTTACTTTCTGATAGTATTGCCTTAACATTCTACAAAGGTATTTATTTAATCAGTATAACTCAACCAATTGAATAAAATAGTGTTACATTTGATAGAATTATGGATTTAAATTATGTGGGAAGAACTTTAAGAGAATATATTTGTAAACAACAGACTATAATGTCTAGAGGACTCAAATCTCAGTAAATCACAAATAGTTTAACCTAGGGCTACGCTTCACTGAAAAAGAAAACGTGAGACTGTTCTCGGAAACATGTAAGTATTGAGGGATGGGGGTTCAGAGTCCTTGAGATCATGACTTCAACTCTGGGTTTCACAGATAAGGAAACTGACTCCCCAAGGTCACAGAGAAGGAAATGGTCATCTTGAGCCTAGAACACAAGCCTCCTCAATCCAGTTAGGTATTCCTTCCAGTATAACACATTGTTTAATAATTCATGTTCTGAAACTTAAAAATAATTTTATTCCAAAATAAGACAATTATTTTTTAACTTCTGGCCAAGTTATTATTTAAGATGGATAAGTATACAGATATCTGTAAGAATCTATAATCAAAGACTTCTAAGACTACTAAGGGTATGGAAGGGAAAGAAAAGTGAATTGAATGGCAAATAATTTAAGGTATTATCCTTTTATTAATTATTTTCTCACATTCTCAATAAATCACTGTTTAGTAATTATTATGTCTTAATCAATATAACATTATAATCCTTTGATGTGTTTAATACTTCTCTTAAATTTTACTGGGTATGAATTTAATATTGTCATCCTTTTTCTCTTTATAATTTTCCTTTTGTTTTTGGTATATCTTATAATCACCGTACACATGGATTTTGGTTTTTATTTCATTCTGGGAATCGGACTGCTAATAGTTCTAATAGGTCCATTTAGTTCATTTATAGTAAAAATGGATATATTTTGTCTTTGTTTTTGCTGTCTTCTGTTATATGAAGACAGCAAAACTTTTTTTTTTCTTTTTTTAAAAAATGTTTTATTATTTATTTTTTGAGAGAGGAAGACATAGAGGAAGAGAGGGAGAGAAACATCAATGTGTGGTTGTCTCTCGCGTGCCTCCCACTGGGGACCTGGCCTGCAACCCAAGCATGTACCCTGACTGGGAATTGAACGAGCAACAGCAACCTTTTGGTTCGCAGGCCCACGCTCAATCCACTGAGCTACACCAGTCCAAGCAGCAAAACTTTTCTCTGCACTCTAATCTATTCTACACTAGTTTATTCTGCACTTTAGAAGTTTTCAAGTACACAGTTGACCCCATTTTTTCCATTAATTGAAAAACAAAATTATTGATTATCTCATATAACTTGAGAAATATAGCCTGTTTATCACTCCATTCATTTTATTTGACAAAATCTAGAGTTTTAGGTTTCACATTCTGTTAAAATTAATTACTTTATATCTTTAACTTTTTTAGGAATCATTTTTCATGTTTATGTTTGACCCAAAGTATTTTATAACAATAATTTAGATTTAGCTACGTTTTTTCTATCCTTTACCATTACTCTCTTTAATTCTTTTAGATTCTAAGTTTCATATTTCAAGTTACTATACTTATTCATGTTTCAAATATCAGCAGTTCCCCTTTAAATATTTTCAGGAAGGCAAATTGTATAATTTCTGAATCTCCACCCATATGAGAATATCTTTCCAGTGTTTTTATTCATAATTAATTTCTTGGATCTGCACTAAATTCTCAAGTCACACAATTTGTCATCAATTCTCCATACCTGTAACTCCATTTACTTCTGTAGTTAAGGAGATGTCTGAGGGAATATCCATATTTTAATTAAAGATATTTTGAAAAAAGTATTTGGATGAAGATTTCTTCTCACCAAATTTTCTAAAAGGTGGAAGTCTCCATATTAATACTAATTTCTTTTAAATATCAGAAAACGTTACTTTTATTGCTACATTTGCTCTATCTGCTTTCTCCTCTTCCCATTCAGATAAGCAGATTTTTTTGTATGTTGGATATTTTCTTTCTTTCCTTAATATTTGCCTCTGTGAGTAGAGTTTCCATTTCAGTTGTTTAGAGCTTCTTTCTTGTCCTCTACGTTACTGATTCCAATTTATGCAGCGCTCATTCTGTACATTACTGCCTAAAATGTGGGCATCAATTTGCTACCAAGATTTTTTTTTGCGGGGGGTGGTTGTTTATTGTCTTATTTCTGTCAGATCTCTTTTATTAATCTCAGCCAACTCTTATCTCATTATTACAAACTTTCCAATAGAATCCATATTTTTAATAAAAACTTAAGGCCAATATATTTGATTTTAATATTATAGAATCTCTTCATAGTTCTCCATTAGTTCCCCCAATAGTCTTTTTTATCTATCCTTGAAAAAAACAGAAGTCGTTCAAGGTCTGATATTTGCGAAACAGAAGGAAATCCTCACCAGCTCCCCTCCGCTCCCACCGGAGTACTGATGGAATCGTTTCTGCTGCAGTTGTGTGGTTCTCTACATTCAGGGGCAAAATAAGTCTTTTGAAACTTTTTTTGCTTTCAACAAAATTATGAAAAACTAAGCTAGTTATAAAATGACAGAATGTTGAAAACAATCTTTATGTTGCATCATTATGTGTTGGGGCATCTAGCTCAGGAGTTAACAACACATTTGAGAGACTGAGTGGCCGTACTGTGAAAAAACTTGTTTCTGTCAAGTTATCTAGGTGAGCCTGGTCTCCGTGCGCACGTCTCTAAAATAATGATAGGATTTTTTAAAGAGAAATTAATGTGAAACCCTTTCCCATTCTAGAATAATATTCATTTACAGATAAATTGGGAAGAGACACCATATCAACTCATTAAGATAGGCATTTCCAATAAATTTTATGCTTAATAATTGTTCTTCAAAATGTCATGTATTTACGTGCTTTTGTGTATCAGTTTTGTGCTGCTTGTAATTGTAATTATACTTAAAAATAAAATAAACTTTTAATACTTAAAGGCTTTCGGTTTTCTTTTTCACTGTTATTTATTTTTTTAGATGAGGTAGTTTGAGTGACTTGGTTTGTTCAAAAAGAGGGACAAGGGGAAATAAATCTGGGTGTTGAGCATAAAAAGAGCTAATGACAAAACTATTTTTTGGAAAAGGGTTTTTTGTCCTCCCTATGTTATTCTCTATGACTGATCCCTCTGTCCTCTGGTTTTTTACTCAGCTTAAACAACATATGCATTGTCTTGCAGTTTTGAAAGCATTAAGTTTAAGGTCAAAGTATCTGCAGGATTGGTTTTCCTACTGATAACTGTGAGGGAGAATACCTCTCCTAGTGTCTAGGGGTTTGCTGACAATTTTTGGCATACCTTGGCTTGTAGAAGCCTCATCTCCACCTCTGAAATCATCTCACATGGCATTCTCCATGTGTGCATGTCTGTTACCAAATTCCCTCTTTTTTAGAAGAGACCAGCCACACTGGATTAGGGGCCCAGGCTTCTATACAACCTCACCTTAATTGTATCCACAACACTATCTCCAAATAAGGTCACATTTGGAGGTTCTGGGGGTTAGAACTTCAACATAAGAAGGTTTTTAGTCTAATTTTGCAGACTTTTTAAAGAAGCATAATAGTATCATCAAGATGATTTTGAAGCATGATACTTATTTCCTAAGAATAAAATTTTGTTGGGGAAGAGTCATCTAAGTAAGAATTCATGGCAAAAAAAACTAGTAATATTCAATTTTCAATGGCTATAGCTGAATACAAAGTCACAACAATATTTAGATTTGATTGGGCACATTTACAACTGATTTAATATTTTTAGTTTTGAAATTACATCCATTGCAACTATTTAAATTTATGATGATAAGTTTACAAACATCTATAGTCATACAAAATCATTTTAAGGGACATAATAGTTTGAAGACTGACATGAGTGCTCTTTCCTATCTGGTCTTCTAGGAAGACATATTGGGTCCTCTTGCTATCCTTTAGAGATATGGAAATTAGTCCTTCATTGCTTAGTGGCCAGAATGGTAGGTAAATCAGTTTCAGGTGCATTTATAATTTTCATATCTTCCTCTGTATTGTCATGGATCTTTCCCCCTCTTTCTTATTCATTCTTTCAACACATAGTTAGGAGGCCAAAAAAACTGAAGATGGAGGAGGAATAAGTAGAAGCTACACTAAACTGTCCCCAGGACCAATCTGGAATTACAAATAAATTGTAGAAGAATCATCCTGAATAACCAACTGCGCACTAGCTGGAGAGAAGCCTTATAATCACAGATAGGCAGAAGAAGCTACATCACCAAAATGAGACTGGTAGGGAGTGCAGAGGAGGCACAGGAGGGCTGGCTGGGCTCCCACAGGTGGCAGCTGAAGTTCAGAGAGATATTGCCGTGGCCAGGGGCCTCCTCCTGAGAAGTGTGAGGTCTAAACCCCAAACGGGGGTACACAGCCTACAGCACCAGAGGCAGAAAGGAACCCAAATAACATCCAGCTGTGAAAAGCAGAAGGGTTTCTGTCTGTTAGGGAGAGATGGCCAGAGATGCAGAAAGCCTCTTAAAGGGCCAACACACAAAATTTCATTTGCAGCCACTTATGCTGGGCTCCAGCAGAGGGAGGGCAGAGTGCAGCAGAGACACATGAGGAGAGTCTAGGGGCTGGTGCCTCTGGGGAGAGAACTGAAGGAACAGCCTCCAGGATTCTTGTGCTGAGTCATTCCCAAACTTCAGAAGTCATCTTTCTTAGGTAGAGTATTCCTCTCCAAGTGGTATCAGCCAGAAAGGAAGCAATACCCCACCCACAGGAATTACTCTGTCCCACCCTGTAGAGCTTAAGCCAGGTTGCTGAGTACAGCTTGATCTATAGCATTGGTTAGTTTAAGCTCTGAGATTTTTAACTGACCCTCCTCAGGGCCCATACTAGTAGAGCCAGCCTTGGTGTGCAGCCTGGTTCATTCTGCACACACCCAGGACTAGCAGAGGGAGAGACATGCTGTGGATAGCTGATAGATTCAAACATGTTTCCCAGGTAGTGTCTGAGAAAGGCCTACACCAGAGTCTTTGCAGATCTACCTGATACATAGAAACAAATACAAAGAAGCAGCCAAAATGGGAACACAATGAAACAGTACCCACATGAAAGAACAAGAGAATTCTCCAGAAGAACTAGATGAAATGGAGACGAGCAATTTATCAGACAGAGAGTTTGGAGTAATGATTATAAGGCTACTCAACAGCATGAAAAAAGGCATAGAACATTAAAAGGGACCAGTCAGAAATGAAGAATGCAATATCTGAAATAACTAATACACTGGAAGGAATAAACAATAGGTTAGATGAAGCACAGGACTGAATCAGTGATTCGGAGGACAAGGTAGGAAAAAAAACGCCCAGGCAGAGCAGCAAAGGGAAAATACAATTTTTTAAAAATGAGGAGAACATAAAAACATGCTGGACAACATGAAGTGTAACAACATCCACAACAAGGGAATACCAAAAGGAGAAGAGAGTGAGCAAGGGATCGAGAATGTATCTGAAGAAATAATGACTGAAAACTTCCCTAATCTGGTGAAGGAAAAAGTCACGCAAGTCCAGGAAGCTCAGAGAGTCCCAAACAAGTTGGTCCCAAAAAAGGCCTACACCAAGACACATTATCAATAAACTGGCAAGGGTTGAAGATAAGAAGAGAACCCTAAAAGCTGCAACAGAAAAGCAGGTAGTTACACAGAAGGGAATACCTATTAGACTGTTATCTGATTTCTCAACAGAAACACTCAGGCTAGAAGGGAGTAGTGTGAAGTATTCAAGGTGATGAAAAGCAATTACCTACAATTAAGGCTACTTTACCCAGCAAGGCTGTCATTTAAAATCGAAGGAGAAATAAGGTGCTGCCCAGACAAGAAAACGCTAAAGGAGTTCATTAACACCAAATCAGTACTGCAACAAATATTAAAGGGCTTGCTTTAAGAAGAAGAAAAATAAAAAGAGAAAGAAAAAAAAAACAGAGGAAAATAGTCTCACAATAAAATGGCAGTAGATACACATTTATCAATAATCACCTTAAATGTTAATGGCCTAAATATTCCAACCAAAAGACAGGGTAGTTGAATGGACAGCAAAACAACATCCATATATGTGCTGCCTCCAATAACCCATCTACGATCGAAAGACACACACAGACTAAAAGTAAGGGATGGAAAGAGATATTTCATGCAAATAGAAAGGAAAAACAAAGCTGTGGTAGCAGTACTAATATCCAAAAAAATACTTGAAAACCATGGCTTTTTTGATAAAGGGAATAATCCAACAAGAGGATATAACCCTCATACACATTTATGCACCCAACACAGGAGCACCTAAATATGTGAAGCAGATCTTGATAGACATAGAGGGTGAGATCAACAGAAATACAGTCATCATCAGGGATTTTAACACCCCATTGACTTCAGTGGATAGATCCAGGCAGAAAATCAACCAGGAGACAGCAGCCTTAAATGACACACTAGATCAGATGGATTTTATTGGTATCTTCAGAGCATTTCACCCCAAAGCAGCTGAATATACATACTTTTCAAGTGCACATGGAACATTTTCTAGAATAGACCACATGTTAAGACATAAAACAAGTCTCAACTAATTTAAGGAGACTGAAATCCTATCAAGCATCTTCTCTGACCAAATTGCTATGAAACTAGAAACCAATCACAAGAAGAACAATGAAAAACATGCAAAGACATGGAAGCTAAATAACATGTTATTAAACAATAAATGGGTCAACAATGAGATCAACGAATAAATCAAAAGATACCTTGAAACAAATGAAAATGAGGATACAACTTTCCAAAATCTGGGGGACACAGGGCAAGCAATTCTATGAGGGAAATTCATAGCATTACAGGCCTATCTCAAATAATAAAAAGAAAAAGAAAAATTTCAAATAAACAATCTGACTTTATACTTAAATGATCTTGAAAAAGAACAACAAAGCTCAAAGTGAGTAGAAGGAAGGAAATAATAAAGGTCAGAGGAGAAACAAACAAAGTAGAGTCTTAAAAATATACAAAAGATCAATGAATCCAAGAGCTGATTCTTTGAAAAGATAAACAAGATTGGCAAACTTTAACCAGACTCATCAAGGAAAAAAGAGAAAGGACCCAGATAAATAAAATCAGAAATGAAAGAGGAGAAATAACAACTGACACCAAAGAAATACAAAGGACTGTAAGAGTACTATGAACCACTATATGCCAACAAACTGGACAAAATGGATAAATGCCTAGAAACATACAGTCTTCCAAAACTAAATTAACAAAAATCAGAGAATCTGAATAGACAGGTTACACCTCGTGAAGCTTGAGCAGTAATCAAAAAATTCCCCAAAACAAAATCCCTGGACTGGATGTCTTCACAGGTAAATTTTATCAAAGATTCCAAGAGAAATTAACATCTTTCCTTCTCAAATGATTTCATAAAATTTCATAAAATTTAAGATGAGGGAAGACTCCCAAACTCATTTTACAAGGCCAGCATTATTCTAATTCCAAAACCAGATAAAGACACAGCAAAAAAATTAAATTGTAGGCCAATATACCCCCCGATGAACATAGATGCTAAAATCCTCAACGAAATATTAGCAAACAGAATACAGTAATATATCAAAAAGATTATACACTGTGATCGAGTTGACTTATTCTGGGAATACAAGGTTGGTACAACATTCACAAATCAATACTTGTGATTCACCACATAAACCAAAAGAAGTATAAAAACCACATGACCATATCAATAGATGCAAAAAGAAGCATTTGATATAATCAAGCACCTATTTATGATAAAAAACTCTCAGCAAAGTGGGAATAGAGGGAACATACCTAAACATTATGAAGGCCATATATGACAAGGCCCCTGCCAGGGTCATACTCAATGGGCAAAACCTACAAGTGTTCCCCTTGAGATGGGGAACAAGACAGGGATGTCCATTTCACTCCTCTTATTCAACATAATATTAGAAGTCCTAGCCACAGTAACCAGACAAGGAGAAGAAAAAAAAGGCATCCAAATTGGAAAGGAAGAAGTAAAACTCTTTTTATTTACAGATGACATGATATTGTATATAGACAACCCCAAAGATTCTACCAAGAAACTACAGAAGTGATAAATGAATTCATCAAAGTAGCAGGATATAAAATTAATATCCAGAAATCAGTTGCATTTAACATGTGGAACAGAATAGACAGCCCAGAAACAAACCCATACCTTTATAGTCAATTAATATTCTACAGAGGAAGCAAGCACGTACAGTGGGCTAAAAATAGCTTATTCAATAAATGGTGTTGGGAAAGTTGGATGGATACATGTAAAAAATGAAACTGGACCACCTTCTTAGATCACACAAAAGAATAAATTCAAAATTGTTCAAAGACTTAAATGTTAGACCTGAAACCATAAAAATGCTAGAAGAAAACACAGGCAGCAAAATCTCAGACATTGCTTGTAGCAATATTTTATTGGATATATCCTCCAGGCAAGGGAAACAAAAGAAAAAAATAAATAATTGGGACTACATCGAAGTTTTCTCACAGCGAAGGTAAACATCAACCAAGTAAAAAGACAACCCATGGAATGGGAGAACATATTCGCTGAAATATTTGCTTTTATTTGCAAATTAAAACCACATTGAGATATCTCACACCTGTCAGAATAGCTATCATCAATAAATCAACAAACAAGTGCTGTTGAGGATGTGGAGAAAAGGGCACCCTTTTGCACTGTTGATAGATCTGATCTATTCTGCAGACTGGTACAGCCACTGTGGAAAGCAGTATGGAGATACCTCAAAAAATTAAAAATGCATCTGCACTGTTGCCCAGTGATCTCACTTCTGGGAATATGTCTGAAGGAACCCAAAACACTAACTCAAAAGAACTTAAGCATCCCTACATTCATTACGGTGTTACTAACAATAGCCAAGATATGGAAGCAGCCTCACTGTCCATCAATAGATGAGTGGATAAAACAACTCTGGGACATTTACACCATGGAATACTACTTAGCTTGGAAGGGAAAGGAAAAGAAAGGAAAGGAAAGAAAATTTTATTCTTTGTGACAGTATGGATGGACCTGGAGAACATTATGCTAAGTGAAATAAACCAATCAGAGAAAGACAAATAACATATGATTTCATTCATATGTGGAATCTAATGAACAAACTGAACTAAAAAGGAAAATAGAGACAGACTCATAGAGCAGGATGACAGCTGAAGGGTGGGGTGGAAGTAGGGTAGATGGTGGAGGGATTGGGCAAAAAGGAAAAAGGACTCATGGACATGGACAACAGTGTGGTGATGGCAGGAGTGAGGAGGTATAAGTGGACTAAGTGGTAATGGAAAAAATGTAATAATAAAGTGAGGCCAAAATATACACACACACAATCAAGCTGAAAGAGAGGGCCCACAACGAATAAAGAATATGGAGGAATGAAAAAATCTGTTACAGATGGTAAATTCTGTCTGGAGAATCCAGTTTAGTAAGAAGATGGCCAGAGAGGCAGTTTGGGTCTGAATGACTTCATGCAGTGATCCACGATAGTGCCCTTGCTATCCAGGCTCAACAAGCATTTTCTGTAAAGGGCAAGACAAATAATTTAGTCTTTGCAGGCCATGTACAGAGTCTGTTGCATGTTCTTCTTCTTTTACAACCCTTTAAAAATATAAAAACTATTCTTAGCTCAAGAGTCGTACAAAAAAATCAATAAAATGGATTTGGCCCTCATGCTGTAGTTTGCTGGCCCCGTCCTATACTAAGCACTTGAGGTTCTTCCAGCCAGAACTACCACACAGGATTACTATAGAGACTTGGAAACACACCAAAGAAAATGACTAATTCTTTTTGGTGAAGTCTTCTCGGAGGAGGTGGCATTTGAGTTGGGTTTCGGAGGAAAAGAAACAGTACAGGTGAAGGACAGCAAGTTACAGGGAGAGATGTTTCTACCTAGAGTCAGGCTCTGTCACTTGACAGTCTTATATGACATGAAGTACGGCTTTGCTGGTCCTGAGTTCCTTCATCTTTAGGATGGGTCTTACAAAACATATTTTTCAAACCTGGGAAGAAATGCATGAAGATTTTTAAAAAACCACTAACAGAAACCAAAAATCCTGCTTGAAAGTACAAAGTGCCTTAAAGTGAAGTTTTTCCCTCAGCCTTCATCTTGCATGAGCCAGGATGACCCAGGCCACTGGTGTGTGCACAGTAATTGCTGAGATTACTCCACTGAAGCCGGAGTGTTTGGAGCCTACCACCCAGCTCTCAAGACAGAACCCAGTGAGTGAGTCAGGAACAGGCGCTGACATCTCCTTGTTGATTATGTGAGCCATTTGCATACTGAAATAAAAGTGAATTTGTTCAGCTCCTTGCTTCTTAAAAGTACAAGTTAGATGATCACCTGGTGTTTTTGAGGGGCAGTGTCAGGATCTGTTCCTCTCTCTCCAGCTACTAATTTCTTCCATCATTCCACAATGCCTGGCATTCCAACACCATGCATTCAAGTCCTTCTTTAGAATGAAAATAGCTTCCTGGAGGTGGGTACGGGTGAGTGGGGCACCATAAACCATCTATCAGCCAGACAAATGATTTAGTGCATCAGATTTCTGGAAATGATGAAATGGAGATATTTGGCTCTGAGTAGATTACCTGGGGTCAAATTCTGTGTGCAAATCATTTAGTCTTTTTTTCTTTTCTTACACATGACGTGGGGATAATGACACTACCTAGCAATAGCCATTAAGATGTAACACAGAACCATATGTCAGGAGCACAGTGCAGTGCCTGTCAGATAGTAATGTGTGTTAGCTACCACTGCTATTTGTAGTCAAGGCCAAGTGGGAACAGACGCATAGTTTTAAAGCCAAAACCGTAAGTGGGAAGAAGGAAAACTGAAATGGGACTAAATTTAAATATTACCTAAATTATTGTTTTCCACATGCTGGAAAAACAGTATTGTCTAGTGTGAGCCAGTATTTCAGTCTAGAATGAAAGGTGTCCTTCTCCCTCTATGTTGCACAATAAAGGCTTCATCATTATGGAAGAAACCCAAATATTTATTGAGCATCTACTGTTATATTTTGTATCCCTGAGGATAAAACAATGCCCTCAGCATCAGAATCAGAAAGCAACAATAGAAAGGAAAAAAAAATCAATCTCACAAAGTGAGAATGGAGAAAACTGAATTACAAATAAAAAATATATCTAAAACAATTTTGGGTGGTGAGTTGTTTTGAAGAAAAATAAAGCACAGTAAAGAGACTCACGTTGAAGAGCATCTATTTTCGACAGTGTGGCCAGAAAAGTGCTCCCTGAAGACACTCATTCTAAGGTATTTCAATTGGAAGTAAAGGGGGATAAGCCAGGCTTAAGAATGAATCTACCATTTGAAATGTAAGTCCCACTTTCATTTCCCTCTCCATTACTTACTTTTATTCTTCCCCAAGTATCTTTGACAAGACCTTGGGCCAGTCACTTTAATCCTTACATACTTAATTTTAATTTTCTGTGACACACAGACAACCATAACATACCTCTCTGAGTTTTGAGAGAATTAGAGATAATTGACATAAAAGCACCTACCACAACGCTTGCTTATTATGCAGTAGTTTGCCAATAACTCAAGCGCAGCTGTCAGAGAACCATCCCTTCCTCTCTCTATTCTTTGTGTCTTCCAAGAGTCATTCCATTTTGGATTAGAGATGTAGTTTGTTGCTGTAACACAGTGAAGGCACCTGACAGATTCGGGGATCGAACTGTTTTGCAGCTATATGCTTTTATGCTGTGAGTGACCTAAGGACTGTCTTCTGCCATGACATTCTGACCCCCAGCCTCACCTGGCTCTCCCCTTTGTCTCTCTTCCCACTCTCACAGTTCATCTCTTTCCACTAAGAACCTAGTGATTCTGTTGTTGAAGATACTTGTAGAATGAGTACATAAATGAAGAAGAAAGAAACAGAAATGCCTCTAAATGTAGTTTTAGGTATTAGCTCCTTCATTTCTAATGGACATGAACTTGAATATATATTTCAATGTCTGCTATTAAAATTATTGTTCTCTCAAAACAAAAAAACTCTAAAACTCTATGTAAATTATGTTCATATGTTGCTATGCATTAAAAATTTATAGTTGATAGGTGTAACCCACCTAAAATGCTAAAAATATGCTTACTATTTAAGATCTAGCCTTAAAAATGACCTGTCAGAAGACTACTAGTTTTTTACAAGCAAAAAAACTGCTTGCTTACATCAATGTTGCTTTTTTCTTTATATAACTTGAATACAAGGTCCAGTTGCTGTGTTATGCTTTATTTTTAAGTATTGTATTTCAAGCTAGTTTTAAATAATACAATTATTTATTAATATGATGGATAAGATGTTAAGTACAAATTTTAAGATCTTTAGAGATACTAACTTAAAAACACCCAAACAAAAATCCTGCAGCTTTAAAGGGATTACCTCCTTTCTGAAGCCACAGTAACTTAAATGATAAAGTATTACTCATTTTATTTAATTCTCCTTTTAATATTTGTTAATTTTACCATGTCAGAAGTCACCCGACAGAACCAGAATCTGTCGCAGAGACCTGGGCCTAGAGTGTTAATGAAGAGTGCAGCTGGAAGAGTAACTGAACACCAACGACTAGCAGCGCTGTCACCGACAATGAGGAAATCTGACCCAGGAGACAACTGAAAAAGTGCAGTTTGGCTTTCAATACATTGGCTCCAGAAGCAATTATTTTCATAAAATGATGTTGCATTTTATGCTTCTTTGATTCCTCTAGCATCCCAAGAACTTTCACTTTCCCCTTCTCTTTGCCAAGGTCATGCTAAATCACATTCCTGAGGCAAACCCTACAACAAACATGAGTGCAAATTTGAGCGAACCCTTCTGAATAGTGTTAACCCTTTGCCATTTAATATCTACTCCTTTGCCAGCCAGTATCCAGATTGAGGACAATCTGGAGAAGCTATACTCTGAAAACACTGTCAATATCAGTGGGCATTAAGAGTTAAAATATGCTGCTGAAACAAATGACAGGGACCAGGTGGTCATCCTGCTCCCTGTGCTCCCAGCTGGAGTCAGTCTGTGGCCCCCACTCTGCCCCACCACCACTTGCCAGGGAATTGCATAGAAACAGGTGGTCTGATCTATTCTGATCCAGTGTTCATTTTCACCTCTAAGCTTATTTGTATATTACTGAACAAAGCTTATATAATATACTATATTGCAACTGAAAATCCACAGAGAAATGATAAACATTCAATTTCCTTAACCCAATCCACTCTTCCTAACTCCATAAAGAATGGATTTGTTGAGAGCTGGGGCATATAAACAGACTTCAATCTGAGGACAGCATCATTAAATTGGGTTTTGGCATCACTACCTTCAGCAGTGCACCTTAAGTTGCTGAGGTCCCATGAGGGGTGTGCGTCTGGTCTGGGAAACCTCCCATTTTGTTTTCAATTGCCAACCAGTTCAACACCTGTCCATGTCCACAGGTTTAAGTGCTAACTATGAGTTTTTAGAGACCACAGCATTCAGGTTTGCATGTTGTATTCCTACTGCAGGGATCATGTTAACAGCTGGCAGCTTAGCAACTGCCACCATCTAATTTCAGTAAAGATTAAGGCTTAAAAATCCTTAGCTGGAAACGCTCTTGGCAGAGGCCAAAGGTGCTGTTAGAGTTATTATTATTATTATTTTAATCCCAGAACTTAATTTAATCAAGGAAAATGAACATATCTTCAAGATCATGATAGATTTGAGGGGAATATATATTTATTGCCTTGACCAAATGGCATAAGAAGATTTAGCAATCAGTGTATATAAATTAGGAAGAGAAAAGGCAATCTTTTTAAAACAATGGTCAGAGTTATTCACATATATTCATTTATTTAACAAATATTTAGTTTCTACTCGCAGTAGATTATAAGAAAGACAAGGTTTTAGTTTCATGGAACATATATTCTTCTAGAAAGGGTAGAGACAATAAAAAATATATATAAATTACAAAGATAATTTTTATTAGAGATAAATGCTTGAAAAAATAAAACAGGGTAACGTGACAGGAGTGAGTTGAGTGGTGCTATAGATTGGGAAGACAGAAAAGGCCTATTTGAGGTGGCATGTGATCTGATACCTAAAATGGGAAGGTAGAATGAGCCAGCCCTGGGGAAAATGAAAGCAAGGTGGCAAAACACCAACTGGGTTTAATAAATATAGGGGACTTAATTCAAAAGCATATTTACATAGAAATCACATTTAAAAAATAAACCCTTATTATACATTAATTTGAGGTGCCTTTGGTGAGTGGGGTTGCTGAGTGGAGGCACTAAACTCCAATTCTTGACATGGCAATTAATCTGGGGACAGAACATTACAAGTTCAGGTGCTGCTGAGTGACAGGCGAATTGTGAAAGAGGAAGCTGGGAGCTAGAACAAGTAGGACCTTCTCTGGGTGATGGTAAGGGGTCATTCTAAGTGTAAGGGGAAGTCATGGGAGGATTTGAGCAACAAATTGGCAGAATCTGAGTTATGCTTCAAATAGATTTTCTGGCAATGAAAAGAGTGTAAGGAGAATGGCAGAGAGTGGAAGCAGTGAAAACCTGAGAGACTGCATGAGGATGTAGGAGGAAGATGCTCTTGTAGAAGTCCTGTGAAGGTGATGGTTTCAGCTAGAAAGGTAGCAGAGAAGATGGAGAGAATTGGATTTAAGTGGCATACTGTTCTGGCTGTAGATCAATGTTCTGGTTGACTTGGGGGGAATGAAAAAGGAAGGCTTAAAGACGATACCTAGGTTTTGGTTCAAGTATGCTGAAGTATATGTCAATTTTATGTTCTAAAGAGAGGTTTGAGAAAGAACCTAAATTAAAGATGGTATTCATTTATTTAAGAAAGGTTTACTTTTTACTTTGTGGCAGGCATACTATTATATGTTTCTGTTAAAACATTTATGAATATATACAAACACAGCATCTTAAAATTGAATCTTGTAAAACAATTTTCAAAAAAAATCATGTTCACTAAAATTTAATTCAGATTTCACAATACTGTACAATTCTCATGCATAGGTCCTTTGCTCTTTCATGTAGGTATGAACTATAAAATATGAGGAGTCAGACATTTCCCTGGAATCTAAACATGAAAATAATGGAAATGTTAAGGGAGCACATGTAATGGATAGGTAAAAGAGAGGAATTTTTGTATTGGGATCACTGACTGATTCATGAGATTTTTCTTACCAAATCCAGCCCAATTCTCACTCCACCTTCTCTGTCCCTTTTTATAAATTTAGCACGTAAGTTGCAAAGTGATAATTTAAATTATATTTTAGAACTATTTTAAAGACTAAATGCATTAAGTTAATGTTCAAGAATAAATTCTATAAATTAACATGGCCATTATCTTTTTCCCCCTTTGAAAAACTCAATTATCACAAAGCAAAAGTTATCTTAAAAATGAAACCTAAATAAGAAAAATTATTTTCCCTTAATATTTTGTTCCAAATAGCCCCACAAGGAAACTTTCAATTTTCTTGCATATTGGAGACGTGCATTCAAAAAGATAAATTAACACATGCAACGGGACAGATGACTATTGACTATAAAAAATGACTTAAATGAAAAAAAACCCCACCAAAGTTTTGGTGAACATTTAAGCACTGGTGAGTTATCTAAAACTTTATACTGTTATTTCATATTATAGGTATCCGTGCCCCCTGGCCTTGCAATTTCATATCCACAGACATACTCCCAGATACACATAAAGTTTAACATATAACTATTGTATATTGATTCCAACATTGTTTATTTTTATTATATTTTATTTTCAAATTTTATTTATTTTTACAGAGACAGGATGGAAGGGAGAAAGAGAGGAAGAGAAACATCATTGTGTAAGAGATGCGATGATGGGAGGCTTCTTGCATGCCCCAAACTGGGGGCCTGGCCCGCAACCTAGGCATGTACCCTGACCAGGAATCGAACCAGCAACCTTGTAGTTCCCAGTCTGGTGCTTAATCCACTGAGCCTCATCATCCAGGCCCCAACATTGTTTATTTTTAAAAAGGGAATGTAAATGTTGAAAAGAGGGGAATTGTTATATAAATTATGTTAATCTATACTATGGAATCAATTATCCATTTAAAAGAAGAAAGTGGATTTTTACATATTGAAATGGCATCTTGTCTGTTATATAAATATGATATACTTTTAAAGGGGAGCAAAACAATTCACAGAAGAAATATATATGAAATGACTCCATTTAAGGATGAAAGTTAGCAATGGTTAAGGGGACTGGAATATGATGGCAATGCTGGTAGGCGTACTGAGGGGACCTTTCATTTTCTACCATAAATACCTCTGGATGGTGTAATTGTTTCCTATGTTGAGCATGTTCTAGGTGTGTAAATTTTAAATCAATTTAAAACATAAAGCTGGAGGCCACTATCTCATGACTTTCTTGATCTGGCAGCAGTATATCTGTTCACTTCACATTACCCTAAGCAAACATCAGCTGATGTCCCAGGACTAAACCTGGACCACATGAGTTTATGCACAGTGGCATTCTCAAATATGTGCAGCAGCCTGCTGTGGTGGATCTCCATATGTGCTGAATGTTTCCGATAGCAACAGGCGGGGGCAGCCATTTTTTTATGTTTAAAGCAGATTTTGATGGCACATCACTAACAGTGCTTCTCGCATGTTTGCAGCAGGTACAGATCACTCAGCGGCATGGCTGGCTGTTTACATCCCATGCCGATTCAGCTGATAAGTAATTAACATTTTGTCTTGATAGCCTGCTGCTGTTTGCAGCAACGTCAAGTCTTCACTCTGACACACTGACAACAAGCAGTGAACACTCCGATACAGGCTTAAAATAACTGATGTCTACTTCAGTTCCCAGTGATGTCACAGGGTAAGCGCCCTCCATGAGGCACGGGACTTTTTATGCCATCACTCACTGGCCATTTCTTTACTGCAGTAACACAGTAATTATTAATGTGTGTGTGTGTCTTCAGATTTATTGTGGTTGTAGTTGTGCGATCCATTTAATCACGGCACATGACTGAGGAAATGGGAACTTCATCTTTAGAGTCTCATGGAACGAATTGATCCCTCCCCCACATACTAACTTTCGGTATAATTTTGGGTAAATTATATAACCCCTTTGTCTATCAATTTTATCTGTACAATGAGGAAAATAATACCTACCCTCAAACATACCTTATTCTGAGGAGTATATAAGATAATATGTTAAATAAAAGTGCTTTACCTAAATGCCTTCCACAATTGATTAATAAATGTTACATTAAATATAGCAATAATTGTATTAATAGATGAATGCTTTTCAGTAATTTTTGAATTTACCAAAGAATATGTAATACCTGGGGGCATACAGTTATTTCACTGGGCATTAGCAGAACAAAGAAATATGAAACAATTCAGTTTGGTTAAATCATAAATACAAAGAGAATTTTAAAGCTATTAAATAACAATTTAAGTGAACTAAAATATTTTCATGTCATAAGTACTTTATACCAATGATATCCTCCAAATCTAATACTAAAACACTGAAGCAGCACAAAAAAATAAGAAAGAAATATATGTAAACTGAATCTTGGTAAGATTTCAAATACATTCTTCCAAGTCACTGTTCTTCAATTCAGTATGAACCCTTGTTTACCTTAATTTAAAAATGCAGCCTCTTAAAAAAACACGAAAATCTACTTAATACTGTTAACTATACTGGCTTCAGAATCTAAATGGGGACCAAAACTAATCTTAGAAGCTAAATAAACACCCCACATTAATACATTATTTATTTTCCCATTTTAAATCTGATTTAAATGTTTATGTGAAGGTCTCTGAAAAGTCTCTTTTCACCTCTGCAGCTCCTCAAGTGTTCACTTTGAACAGGGACTTGTAGCTGGCCAAACCTGGCTCTCAATCAATTCTTACGAGTACAAATTCTTGGGCTGATGGCTGGTCTCCAGCCACACCACTCATATAATACACACTCACAAGTGGTGATGAGATTCACATTATCACCAGAGCACCACTCTGCTGATGACAGCAGCTGACACAGCAGGGGGATACTGTCCTCCCTAGAAAAAAAGACTCCTTCACCTTTCAGTAATGCAGCCCACAGGTATGGCCCCCCAAGCTGTGTACAGACAGAATGAGAGCTGTCTTTAAAAATACTAATAAAAACTACTTGGGTCCTCCAATGGCTCATTCTCATTGAATCTTCATACATATCCACCTTGCTTTGAAATGTCTTTCAAACATTCAGTTTGTTTTCCCAATACATTTGGAATTAAGAGGAAGATTCAATTGCATTTAAAATTTCAAAAAGATGCCAAGTACTGGTATTTATATCTCAATATGTTGAGACATGGGATTCTCTGTGTCAGTGCGTGTATGTACATATATTTGTGTAAAGATATAAGGCTTAAATGTTTTGTGTAAAGATATAAGGCTTAAATGTGGCTTTAAATTTTAAGAGGATACCTCAGGGAGAATAAATCTGAATTCATCATAATTTGGTGACTTTTTTCTAAATTGTAATTGTGGAGTATATGGATTTATCTACTTTGGTTTGAGTTAAAATTTGCCTTTTAAAATGTTAAACATATTTTTGTCACTGGGAGAACTTTCTTGCTCCCCAAAGACATTGTTAATGTTCCTCATAGACATACCAGTTAATGACCCCAAAGTATTCTAATTCCTTCCTTTATTTCCAAACCCTCTTATGGAGTGATAATCAAAGTATACTAGATTGTCCTGTAACTTCTCTCAGGATCATATGCTAGAAAATAAGGTAAGGAGTAAAGGGCTACCTTGAACCATACCAGGTCAAAAGCATAAGGGAATCATTTGACCACTTCAGACTGACCTAATAAAGAATAATTTTCACATTAAAACAATATGAAAATTAGCTTGCTGTCACTTAACCAGATCTCCAATGACTACTCCCTGATTCATTCTTATAAGTACAATACAGCAACTGAGCTCCTTGGCATCTACCCAAAAGTTGAAAACTTATTTCCACACAAAAACCTGCACATGGATATTTAAAGCAGCTTTATTCATAATTGCCAAAGCTTAGATACAACCAAGACGTCTTTCCATAGGTGAATGGATAAATAAACTGTGATTCATCCAGGCAATAAAATATTATTCAGTGCTTAAAAAATAGAAGCGCTCTCAAGCCATGGAAAAACGTTAAAGGTATGTTCCTAAGGGAAAGAAGCCAACCTGAAAAGGCTCCATACTGTATGATTCCAACCATATTACATTCTGGAAAAGGCAAAGCTATGGGGACAAAAAAGACCCGTGGTTGGGAAGGGGAGGAATAAATATGCAGAGCAAAGAGGATTTTTGTAAGATTAGAGTAAGCAAGACATCTATAAATGGGAATAAAATCAAAATGTCCAGAGAGATTTGCACTCAAACTGCTTGGAAAATGCATTTCAGTTCTTGTGTCAATGTGAAAAAATTAAACCTATAATCGAAAGAAGATGACTTACGGGTGTGGTTTTTAGAAGACAGAACGATAAGATCTCAAAATAGGGGCCCTGTAAAAGCAAATGCTTGGACTTCATATCAAAAGACTGTCGATGCGTGTGCACATGTGGGTCTACCTTTGATTGAATTAGTTGATCAAATACTGGTTCTAACTGCACCTGGGGAACATTATGCTAAGTGAAATAAGCCAGTCAGAGAAAGACAAATACCATATGATTTCACTCATATTTGGAATCTAACAAACAAACTGAACTAACAAGCAAAACTGAGATAGACTCATAGATGGAGAGCAGATGACAACTAGTGGGGGTGGGGAACTTAGGGTACGGAGGGATTGAGCAAAAAGGAAAAAGGACTCATGGACGTAGACAACAGAGTGGTGATTGCTGAGGGGAGGGAGGTATAAGGGGACTAAATGGTAATGGAAAAAATATAATAAAGATTATATGATAAAAAAATAAAATAAATGAGAAAAAAAGTGAAAAAAAGAAAAGGTTACATTTTAGCCATGAAAAAAAAGATAGACTAGCTGTTTGTCATGTAGATAAAACTATTTTGACCAAATTTTTGTGCTTTTCATGAAACTTCCATGCCATTATGCCACATAATTTACTCAGCACCTGATAGGTGGCCATATTTCTAACAGACAGCAAATGGCAATTTTCCTTCCTCAGCATTTCACCATGTCATTCTGATTTAGATAATTTAAGCTTGCTTAATGTGTGGGTAGGAATCTATGAGCTGTTACATGTTTTCTGTTAAGAATTCCAAGAATGAGTTTTTCCATATATTTCCATTGGAAATAAAATGGCTTAGGTTTTTCATAGAATGAAATGACCATTACATAGAAAGTTATTCTTTAATGTAAATTTAACTTAATGAGTGTATTCTATGAGCAAATGTTATCCATGATTCAAAAAGAACACAAGATAAATCTACAAAAGAATTAGCCCAAACTGTATATTCCAGTAATTTGTCTGCATCCAGAATCCTATCACAAACAAGCCTACCAGGCAAGGTGCTTTAAAGACATAATTATGTAAGTAAGGGATATATATGGCATACTCGTATACAAACGAGTGCTTTGCTGCATTATATTTATCTTTCAAATGCCAGAATGATGCATTGGTACTCCAAGTATGGTCCTGTAATCCTGAAGATCGTCGAGATCTCTTCAGGGGATCTGTGAAGTCAAAACTCTTTTTATAGTATTCAGACATCATCTGCTTTTTTTACAATTATTTTCTCCTGAGTGTACAGTTTTCCAGAGACTAAACTTGATCGGATATTGCAACAGATTGATGTAGGAGCTGATATGAAATGCAGCTATATTCAATTAAACCAGACACTAAAGAGATGTAGAGAAGCATAAAAATGCCACTCATTTCACTAAGTTGTTTGGTTTGGGAAATAGTTGTTGTATATAAAAATGTAATTTGTATTAGCATGTAACGCACTTACTACTTTTATTGTAAAATTAATTAAATATTTTAATTTTTTCAATTTTAATTTCTCATGTAGTGAATATTGATAGATAAAACCCACAAAAAGAAAAGTTTGAGAACAGCTGTCTTAGAGTGATTAACAGGAAAAATATTTACTGACCTGAACAAGAACAAAGTAACGTTTTTTCCATCTTTTCCAAACCTTCTGTCCAAGGGCATACAGATATCTGGTAAGAAGAATAAACAAGCAAAAGAATACATTACAGGAGTAGTGTTGTGGTTCTGCGTAGTCGTACTTCTTCCACAGGTATTTATTCTTGACAACGGCCTGACAAAGGTAAAGTTTAGTTCATTTGGAATCTGAGACAACATGCGGCTTCTGTCTTACAAAGTGACTGAGCTTATTCTAGGCTCTTGAAAGGCAATTGATTTATGTGGCTTATCAATTTGTCAGTTCATACCACAATCTGAACAAAGCTGGAGTTACATAGGATCATCAAGGAACCAGTAGGAACTTTATTCCTATACATACTTCATAGGAGAGACAAAGGCAATGAGTTGAGAAGACAGTACTAAATGTTTCAGCTCTCAGAGGGTGGCCTGGGCAGGAGCCGGATGCAGAACAAAACTTCCAGGGTGAAGGAAGTGTCATTATCAAGCTGAGTGACCCAGAAATGTGGCTGCACCAATCTCAGTTTCTATTTCCTCAACCACCAAGTGAAAGGACTGGATATGCTGCTTTCTATGGCCCGTGCCAGGCCTATAACCTGAGGGGTTACCTGATTTATGGAAGCATCTTGCTGCATATATTCCTAACTATGAAAATCAGACAATAATGAAGGTGACATGGTGTGATTTAACATATTTCAACCGACGCTTTTGTTTAACTTTGCAGTGCTACTAGTAACCCACATTAAAATGATTAAAGTAGTCAATCATTTGAAAATAGAACTTTTGTTCTTACTGAATATACAGATGGAAGCTTAAGTATCAAGGAAGAAGAAAAAATTAAATATTAATCAAGTATGAGTATGCCTTGAAGCCCTATTTTAAAATACCATAAAACTAGACACACACCTTCTACAAAAGTGGAAAACATTGTTAGAAGTTTAAAATATGATAAATAGAGGCTTAATTTTTAAATTAAAGAAAGCTTTTTCAATATTTTATCACAGTCTCTTTTTCTGTAGTGAAGGTTTAATATTGTAGATGCTATTCAGACTAACGCAATTTGTATACAATTTTGAGCAACCACTATAGCTAATTGTTTATTTAAGGGCTTATAGTCTCTAGACTTTTACAATTTTTAAAACTAAAATCTTGGTTTTAATTTTTAGTTTTTGTCTTATTAAAAAATTATTTTATGTAAAGCAAAGCACACACACCTTTTGACCCCTTTTATAAAAAAGAAGTAATAGGGGATGTTGCTAAGGTGTGCTGAAAGGAACGGTACTCGCATTCACTACCAGTGCAGTGTAACGTAAGACCACCTTTCTGTAGCTAACATGGCAACATGTAGAAACAGCCCCCGGTTTTCATCCTGGAACTTATCGGGGAAATAATTAGCTATGCACATCAAGATGTATGCTGCATGGATGCACAGAGCAGTATTATTTCTATTGTTGAAAACAACAATTTAGGCATTTAACAGTAGGCGAATTATTTAATAAATGCTATCATGTGCACAGGAAAAAATACCATGCTGTCACTGAATTATATTTTTGATAAAATTATCAACATAAAGAATATCTCACTATAGGATGTTACGTGAAAAGCACAGATTCAAAACTACACACATATGTAATGATTTGGAATTTATAAAACATATATACATATATGAAAGAAATATTCCAAAATATTAGTGATAGTTATCTTTGAGTGGGGAGTTATGGATGATTCAAGTTTCCTTCTTTATTCTCTGTGTTTTATAAATTTCCAGAATCAAGCAAACAAACAAGAAAACCCTGAAGTTACTAAAAGTCAAAATAAAAACTAGGCTCCTGCACTGGAAAGCATTGCCCACAGTGGCCAAATCAACGCTCTGTCTTCTTGCAGACACATCAGCTGGCTGGCATGTTTGGGAAACCTGCACAGTATTCAGCTCTCACAATACCCTTGATACCATACCATCTGCGCTTGGGATGGAACACGAATTCATTTAGTTCCTGACAGACATCTACCGCCACTGCTCTCACCTGTTCACTCTCCCCTCCTGAGGTCCCCTTAAAGCCCTTTGCCCCACCTTTGCTCTACCCTCTAATTTCTCTTCTGTGAGTGTGGTGAAAGGTGTTTAGCTGCTCTCTTTCTGTCTTTCCTACGTAATTCCGCTCTCCTGAAATGCACACACCCAACCTCCCGTTACAGGGTTAACAGCAATGACCTCAGGAGCGAGATGCTGTGGACACAACAGACGCCTTCTGTAAAAGTGCACTTGCAAGATATGCCCCAAATAGCTGCCTAGGAGCCAAGGAGTCCTTTGGAATAACCTTTGCCTGTGACCACAGCCTGTTTCTCAGCTCCTTCAAAGTGTCTCATTTAGCATGTTGCTGAGCAACTGGGTCATACATAAGTGAAAGTGAATATTGATACACAAACCATCAACACCACATGCAAGTCAAGGTTAAGTCTTGCTGACAGTGAAGATACTGCATAAAGAATAATACCATCAGCTGTAACCTCATTCAAAATATGGCTCAACAAATCTGGAATGAAAATGTATGGTTTCTCTTAAGACAGAAAGCAGAGGGGTGGGCGATGCATACATGTGTATATTGGAAGGTATTCTCAGGTAGAATAAAAGATGATTTGAGACTAGAAGCAACGTAAGCATTTGAATGTTGAGCTTCAAGGTATTTTGGGCTATTGTACAGTAAAAAAGAATTCAACTGAACACAGACAGGAGTCACAATTTTGACTAAACATATCTAGAAAGTAACTGATCAAAAAAGTTACAGTCAACAAAAGATAAACTACACAAAGGAAATGTTATAAATGATATTCAGGAAAATATGATAGTTTGTGTCCTTTAGTTTTCATATTAGGCAGACAAAAAATTTTTATGTAAAACAAATGGTCATGAATAGAATATATCTGAAATATGCATTTTTGAATACATCATAAATATAAAAATACATCAAATTAAAACAAATTTGAGGTTTCTGGGATTTTTTTTACTATAAGGATAAGTTCTGGAATTAAATATCAAGTATCACTGTTTAGATACTCTTTTTCACTGGTATCAAAGCATATTCTTGGCATAAAAACACATTTATAATTGAGAGAATAAAGAAAATAGATGTTTATCAGTATTGTTTAACAGCAAGCTCTCAAAACCACCTAAGAATCAAACAGTAAGGAATGATAAGGCTATCATTAAAAGTGATGCCAAGAAATGATATGAAAGAATTATAAATAAAGAGTATATATACAAAAGAATTATTATAATGTTAAGTTAAATACAGCATCCACATGAACTTACAGTATATGCAGGGAAAAAGTCCAGAAAGATATATCAAAATAAACTTGCACAGTTAGTAATAATACAAAATAATCTGTCTGGTGAGATTCTAGGTGACTTTCATATTCGTATGCCTTTCTTCATTTCCCCAGTTTCTACGGTGAGCATGTCTCTACTTTTTAAATGGGACGGTTGACTGGTATGGTTTATGTGGAGTAGAACTTACCCACTTTAGCTACACATTTTGACGAGTGTCGGCCTAGTCCTGTGACCACCACTGCAACGAACTTCCAGGACACTTCCATTCTCTAAAGGTTGCTTCATGCCTTTTTTGAACAATCTTCTACTCATACCCCCACCTCTGAAGCCTCAGATCTGACTTCTGTCCTTTCAGGTTGTTTTCCAGATCTCATATAAGTGGAATTACACAGTTCTTAGCCTTTTGTGTCTGCCTTCTTTCACTCAGTACAAAGCTTTTGAGATTCATCAGTGTTGTGGTCTATATTAGAAGTCCCTACTTATTGCTGAATATTATATTTCACTGTAAGAATTTACTTCAATGTGTTCATCCATTCACCAGTTGGTGGACATTTGGGCTGTTGCCATATTTTTGCCTTTCATAAATAAAGTTGCTGTAAATATTCATGTACAGGTCCTTGTGTGGGAACGTGTTTTCATTTCTCCCAGTAAATATCTAGGCATGGGATTGTTGAGTTAAATTTAAATAATGTTTAACTTTGTAAGAAACTGCCAAGCTGTTTTCCAAAGTGGCTGTAAAATTTTGCATTACCAGTAGCAATGTATGAGAGTACATCATACTCAAACAAGCAAGCAAAATATAACCAGAGATATTGAAATAAAGAACAAACTGACAGTAACCAGAGGGGCGGGGGAGAGGGATAATGGGGGGAAATAGGGGCAGGATAATCAAGGAACAGGTATAAAGGACACATGGACAAAGCTAAAGGGGGTAGGTTCGAGAGTGGGAGGTGGGGATGTGTGGGGTGGAGGTGGGCGTGGTGGAGTGAAAATGGAGAAAACTGTTCTTGAACAATAAAAATATATAATCAGAAAAAATTACTCTATTACAGATTGGGGGATGTGGTCATTATGGCTCCATGAATAGTATTTCCGGTATGACTAAGTTGAGTATCAATAGACCAAAGATAATTTTGTCCCTTTATCTTGAATACAGTGGAGCGCTCTTATAAGCTTTAATGGTTAAATGGACTTTGCAGTTTTCAAGGCTATTCTCAAGTTCTGAAATTTGAGGCAGTTGAAATCCTTTGTCAGTGAGTGGCCTCACCAGCTTTGGGAAGGTTGAATTGTGGAGAGTAAGGAAAAGGAAGCCAAAAATCACTTAAAATTTATTTACAATCAAATAATACATTCATTAGAAAGCATCTGTAGAAAAACCCAAATGCATTCTCCCCTCATGCATCTTTATGACTAGCTTTGCTGTTGAGTCACAGTTCTTTTGTTCTGTTTGCTTTTTTAAAAATGCTGAGTGTTAGGTTATAAATTACCTATTTTATAGATAAAAATCCAATAAGATTTTTTATTTCAGAAAAAATATACTGAAGTTACATTTAACATAGTATATTCTACTAGGTAATAGATTCTGTTCATTACACAGTGACATTCGAGTATTCTTAATTACTAAAAATTGAGCTGCATAGAGAGGCTGTATATCTATGTATAACAGATTTTTAAAGAATTTGTATACAATATGTTTATTTGACTTCAAACAGTCATGAAGTGTAATCTGATCTTTCTTTAATGATCTAGAAAGGATGGTTTCACATTTCAGGGTCATCATTATGACCATCAATTATAAGTACAGAATTCCATGAAAGGAGAAGGCACAGCTGAAGCAGTGAACTCTAACTATTTGATGTACAATAGCAATAGCATTAATTAAACAGATCCTTCAAAGCTATTTACTTTCTCATATATTTCTGTTTCATAAAAATAGTTTAGAATTCAAAAAATTTATTTGGGTGACATTGGTCAATAGATATAGGTTTCAGGGGTACAATCTATAACACATCATCTGTATATTGAATCATGTCTTCGCCACCTCAAGTAACGTGTCCATCACCATTTATTCCCCCTTTAAAATAGTTTACAATTTTGAAGTCTATTAGGAATATATTCTTGTCATCTGAATTCTGGCCAAACTGGGTTTTTACTGCGTTCTGAAACTTGACTTCACCCAACCAAGTCACAGGGAACAAGAAGTCTGTCTATCTGTCATCCTGGAGGGAGAGTGCATCTCCAGAGCACAACAGATCTGCTGGTGGGTTGCTCTGTAGCTCTGTTCTTTCTGAATTTATGTTTTTTACCTGCTGAGTCATTACCAGCTTCCTCTTGATTGTAATATTAACTCAAATAAAAAAGAGGTTTTTTTTAAGGGCATGTAAATCAGACCTGTCAAACACCAGTCAAACTAGACCACACATTTAACTTGGTTTTATGTGACAATTTATAATGTTATCCAATAAAATCAGTATTTATCACACAGCATGAGAGCAACATTCTCTAACAGGCACTGCGACACTTTTTCATCTTATTTTAAAGAGGAAAACAAGTTCTTAATTTTTTTTTGGTGGGTCTTTCAACATTATTCATTTTCATTACACTACAGAATCTGGTTCTAAACACAACATTTTTTCTCATCCTCATAAAATTATTTCAGTAAGTAAGAATAGGGTGAAAAATGAATGAACACATTAATATAACCCATTTTCACAGTCATACTACATTTTCCACTAATCTATTAGAGTATGGCCCTAGGGGGGAAAAATCCCCTAATCACAGTTAAATTAGATCCACGAATTACTATTTCACTGGAATGAAAGAGATAATCTATTGTACCTGTCATAGCTCAAAAGCACATATTTCCCTTGCAAATTTGTAGCACATATAACACTTTTCCATTGAAATATTTCCAATGTATCACAATACTCATATAACTATAGCATTTTAGATTTTCTTTTGGTTATTATAAAAATAACTCAGATACTATTTAAAAGTATCTTTCATCTTTGCTTTCATCAGCACATCCAACTTAAGTAAGGAATTAAGAAGTTGTTCCCTCTGAACAAAAAATTGCTTGTTTAACTTTAAAATCTTCTCCTCTTACATAGGATTAGGTAACAAAGAAATTAGCAGCACTGGCACAAAGCTCAGATTTAACACAGAAAAGTAAAGCCTTAGAGCATTTGGCTTTATAAATCAGTATAAACACAGCAATAACTTTAAAGTATTAACCCCTCTTCTAGGGTTGTTTCTAATGGAGAGTACTATTTGCTCCAAAGAAACACAGGAATCATTGCTAGGAAACAAGGCACAAAGCCAACTAAATGTGTATCAATGTTTCATTCGTCTGCGACTATTTCTTTAGTATTTCTAACTATTCCTAGGTCGTGCCCTATTCTCAAGTATCAAAGACATGAGAAACTGAATTTTAAGATTTTTTGATTATATATTTAAAATACGTGAATAAATAGATTCTACACTATGCTTTTAGGAAAAAAAGTAATGAGAAGAGGGAAAAAAGAGAAAACAAAAGAATTTTGGTATGACCAAATTTCAAGTCAATACAGTTACTATCAACAAGGAAAACAGAAAAAAAAAATTTTCATCTTCTATGTCAATAGTTACATATGATCATTAGAGTACCTCAACACTTACACTAAAAACTGTATAGTCTTTGTGGTATCAGCATGATCCTTAAAAGAGTTATCTGTAAATAAGCCAACTGGAACATACACTATACTTCAAAAAGTTTTCATTTGTGGAAAAACAAAAGTAGCGCCTTTATGAAATCCATTAGAATGTGCCAACACAGGAATAAAAACTTTTTAGATATAAGGTGACCCTTACAATTATGTATTATTCTAAGAAGATGATCTCAACAATAGATTGATTAAAATAAGTGTGCTAAAAATAAACTTCGACCCTGGCTGGTGTAGCTCAGTGGCCTGTGAACCAAAGGGACACTGGTTCAATTCCCAGGCAGGGCACATGTCTGGGTTGCAGGCCAGGTCCCTGGTGGGGGGATGCATGAGAGGCAACCACACACTGATATTTCTCTCCCTTTCTCCCTCTCTTCCCCTCTGTGTAAAAATAAGTAAATAAAATATTAAAAAGAAACTTCAGCAAAACTAAGACAATCAGAAAAATTACCTTGCTTATTTTTGTTAAATCTTCAATAGAGAGAGAAAAGAGAAACACCAATTTGTTGTTCACCCACTATGCACTCATTGGTCGACTCCTGTATGTGCTCTGACTGGGGATCGAACCCACAACCTTGGCATCCAAAAGACATTCCAACCAAATGAGCTGCACAGCCAGGGCTATAAAATTATTTTGAATGCTCTTTATACCCAGTACCTCTTTCAAAATGTTTCTTTAAAAAATAGATTCACATATAACATGCTGTGATATATCTTACCTTAAATCAAAAAACTCAGAATTTTTTACTAATTAATTTTTCTATAAATACTATATAATACCTGCTAATATATATAATCACAAAAGTTAATGAAATTTTAAGAACTCACTTTCTAATTAGTTTTAGAAACTGAAATTTAATTCATCTTTACAACACAATATATATGAACTAAAGTATATCCTGTTATTCTAGTATGGAAATAGCTAATATTCTCTACACCATATTTGAAATATAAAATGGTAACTTGAAATAAATGTCATTTATCCAAACACTTTAAAAGCATTTTTTAAAACCTTTCTAACTTGGAGATTGTTCAAAGAATACTTCAACACCAAAATTCTAGAAGCATATTACTAAATATTGTCATTTAGTTTCAATTAGAGTGGTAGTATACACTTCTTATAGAAAGGAGAACATGACAATGTATTTGTGCCGAGTGCATGCTGTGAGAGTTCATGGTTTTACTTTATGATGAAAAATCATCACTAATGAATATTTGAAAAACATAATTGTATACAGAATATGGGAATTATTCAGTGTTTGAAAAAAAAGGACTATTACTTTTGGTGGATCACTTATGAGTCTAGCTTTTTATTCAAAGAAATGGAACAATCAATCTACATGTTGAATGATAAAGCCTTTTCTTCTATAAGCCTTTATTTTTCAAGGAAAAATACAGAAAGAAAAAAAATCAATATATAGAGTAGTTTAGCCATGGAAAGGGCTTTCTTAAAGAGAAACCTCAGTCAAGGTTGAAAGAGCAATTAATGCAGGCTCAAAAATCCGGGCCATTCTGATAGAGTTCGGTTAACATGTGGCAGAAGTAATCATCCACTTGTGAAAATGATTTTCGGTTCATTCTCAAACACCTTTCAGACACTCATGATCCCATTTAACTGACAACAATACAGGCTATCTGTGGGCACCACTGCATTTGATGTGAAAACCAATGGGGACCAAATGCCCTCAGGCACTTTCAGTCTTCTCTGCTGCTTGCATAAAAGGACTCTTCCTTTCACTACACTCTTTCTTTTATTTAACCCCCTAAGATTAAGGCCTTTTTTTTTTTTTTTTGGTTTTGTTTTCTGCTAAGGATGAGAAAAAGAAACTGATTCAAGACAACAGTGTGACCTGGGCATTAGGAAACTTAGAAGTAAATACTTTCCCGTTGGCTTTTTATACTTCCTGGATTCTTATGGGAAAGAATACAGAGGTGGGGAGGCAAGGACGGGAACACCACCAAACAAAATTATGTAACATTTGAGAGAATATACACATGAAGAAAATTCAGAAATTCCTATTGTAGAGCAAGAAATTAAAATGTGTGTGCTATGTAAACAGCAGATTTATAAAAGCAAACCAGTAAAATGTAGAGTTCCTCGCTAATTTTCTGAGTCACATTTTGTAAAGTAGATAACATAAAAACTTGTCACCTGCCTTTTCCTAAATGCCATCTTCTGCTAGTTTAATCTGAGTTAAGTATCAGCTCAGGTGAGCCTCGTCAGATTAATTTACCAGTCTAAGGCATAAAAGCCATCTTTTAAAAATTGTCTTGCCACTGTACAATCTAGAATATGAATAGAGGCAAACCGCAAGCCAAGAAGGACATAAAACCCGATCCTCCCCGCCTGGTCACCCCCAGAGAAGACTTGGAGAATTACGTGATCCTTCTTAAAGCAGGTGTTCTAAAACCAGGGGCAATGCACTGTTACCTACAAGCAAAGTGGAACTGGGGAAACCATATAAGTAGTTCTATGAAAACTAGTTATAAATAGTTAAATGTAAGCCAAACAATCGGACTAAATCAAACTCTACAGAGAACTCTCTTATTAAAACGACAGATTTTTCTACATTTAGCTTTGATAACTGATCAGCCTTCTTTTATATCTTAATTAGCAGAAAAAGTGTCCAAATACATATTTTGTCATGGTTCATGACCTCGCCAATGCTCATATTTACAAAGTTATACAACTACGTAGGATCTCTTTCTAATATACTCTATCACAGAGGTCATATTTTGTAAAGCATGGTTTCATTTCTTCCTCGGTTTAAATGTTCTTCAAAATATGGTAATACTTCTTTTGAATCTGTGTTAAAAGTTCAAAAAATTAGTGGACTTTGCAAGCTGATTATAAAATATCTCAAAAGAGGATGAAAGGGGAAAATTTTCCTAAGAATTTGTTAAGCAACCTACTCCAACCAGGAAAACCTACAGAGTCAAGTCTAGGTCCATCCCCCAGGAGGAGGGTGCAGGCCATGAAGATCTGAATCTCTGGGGTTCAGGCTGTTACATTTTTCAAAGGGAAGGATGCTCCATTCAGCTCTGCAAATAACCTCTAGGGCACCTAAAGATTTGGAATGAAATAATTCACTGAAGCAATCCTAGATATTTTTGTAAGATACTCTGTTAAGCTTTCCTCTCCCTGAAAATGTAAATGGTTTGGTAAAAATGAAACAAAGTTTCAGCGAGAGCTTTTATGTATGTATCCAAGTACATCTCACTGACTATTGAAAATACCTTCCCCTTTGAGGCACAATATTCCCAACTGAAAGCAAAGTGATCAAACATTGTTAAACATTATATAAAATACAGGTAACCTTGACTTAATACAAATTAGAAGGCCTCAGTTTCTTGTATTAACAGAGATACTGTTCTACCACTTTTACATTTATGATAAATCAAATTTAATATGAAAAGTAAAATATGTACGAAAATGCCCATTTTGTGCACCTCATACATACTACAAAGAAAATCACTGAGAAGATATTTGGGATTCAGTGTTTTTCAGTGTGTGTGTCTGGAACACCTGGATACAAAGACGTATCAGGAAGTAAAAGAATGGGTTTGGTGGGTAAATATGAAGAATACTGAGTTAAACAAAGCTAAAGTCTAAATGCGAGGACTTGTAAGAGGCTGTAACAGACTTGGATGATGGGATGCTGAGGAGTAGGGAGGGGTGGGGGAGAAGAGAGTATGTACCATCTCCAAAAACACAGAATTTTTTCACAGAAGATCTTGTAGGTACAATATCATTCAACATAACTTCGGGAGATTAGCAGATTAGATTACTACTACTAAGTCTTCAAGCAATAAAATTATAAATCTGAGTTTTTACATTCTTTTAGAAATTAACTAATACCCTAGTCATAATTAAAATACCTTATTCACTTCTAACTTCGTCTTACTAGGAATCTATAAAGATTTACATTTGAGTCATAATCTTCATGGATAATATTTGATTCCAGAATGGTCTCTCTGGTCTTAGTTAACAGGACACTTTTGGAAGGCACTGAAATTTAGACAACAGACTGGTAATGCTCACCTTCAAAGTGACTATTTTCATGTGAGTTATTTACAAAGGAATCGGAATTCCTCCTGATGCCAGTATGTTTCATAGATTCCCTTCCCCAACAGCTTTCTACCTGAACTCTGTCACTTGAACTTTTAATTTTGTGCTTTGTATCAATTTTATCTGCACTCAAGGACTGTGGAGATCTGGTTGAAAATTCGAGGGACTGAGCAGTGAGATCCCCTTGCTGCCATTGCAGCTCTGACCTTGCACCTGGCCTCCGTGTCCTACTTAGTCCCTGCCCTGTTCCCTTGCACTTAAGTGGCTGTTTTGATAAGCTGCCCAATACCCCAGGCTGAAGACCCAGCTTTGCTGTTATTTTGCTAATCTTTCTCTGATACCCTGCCCTCAAAATCTGGACATGTCAGTTGGTCATAGACATTTCTTTGATTGCTCACGTGTGTAAACATTGCCTGTGCCGAGATCCTTTGGTACTTTTCTTGGCTTACTTTTACACCAAGTACGCCTGTGCACAGATACTCAGAGTTCTCGTGGCTCCTCTAATTGTTTGCATGTTGTCTGTCATACCCTATCAGTCCCACACACCTTACAATTTCATCATTTTCCAACAAGTTAAATTTATTTCTTGAATCACACATTTCCAATTTCTTCCTACCCCTCATTTCAAGTACCACTTTCTCAGAGAAGCCCTCCCTGATATCCCCAATATGGTCAAATGTCATTACCTGTATTAGGAGATTTCTTCCATAGCCCTGCTTGGCCTATGGCATGACATGTTGGACTAACGTCTCATTCTACAACAAGGCTGAAAGCTCTGTGAGGGCAAGGACCACACCAGGTGAGTCACCACTCTATTCTGACACCATCCTTCATAGAGCAGATATCCCATAAACAGTTTTTGGAATAACTAAATGGCTGTTTCTAGTTTTGTCATTAGGAATAGTTACAATAGAAACATAATGAAGAAAGTAAACTTCAGCAAGAATGTATACACTATACATCAAGGTAAAAGAGAAAGGCTTGTATAGACTTTGGATTTTCTACAGAGCTGGTATTTTTATATTTATTTCATCAAGAGTATTCAAATAGTTTTAGCAGCAGGAATGTTATCCTAATATTGAACTTAATATGGAAGAAGATTTAACAGCATAAAGGAACCATGAAGTGGCTGCTATGAAAGCAGGAATGGGGAGATGTTCAGGAGTCCATTCTGCCTACCATCCCAGTATCTGGAAAAGGGAACTAGCAGAATTTAAATAAGACCCTTTGAACCAGTGCTGAAAACAGCCCCATGGTCACAGTAACACAAGGGCCTTTTAAGTCAGAATGATATAGAATATATTCTATGTCTTAAGATCTCAAAATGCCACCAATATTATAATTCCCACTAATTTTCTTAAGTTTCTGATACGTAAACATTGTTGGAATCTCAGAGGAGGCCCAATACTTTAGTACCTCTCTTCTTTGTCTGAGTTCTGAACAAACAGGCTGAAGGCAAGAGAGTTAGCATGAGGCTAAAATATCACCTTATAAAGATAATATAAAAAATATTTATTTCTCTAAGCAGCAGGCTCCCTTATGAGGCTCAGTACCATTATCAGGTGCACCTTCCCCACTCCAGTCACAGATGGCGCCTGGCAGGCTGGGCCTGTCCCATGGAGGCCCTGCTGCCGGCGGTAGGCAGGCAGACGCAAGGGGCCGGTACTCCCCATGGAGAACTCACCTTCAAAGGACAAACAGAGACCAGACGGCTGATCTATGCATGACCAGTCCCTGCTCTTGAGCTAATCAATTAGATGAGTTTTTTAAAAGGGGGGAGGGGTGGAGGGAAGCGGGGGATATTACTGTCATGGATGCCCCTTCACATGGAAGTGAGTATTAGGGGTACAGAGTAAGTGCTTTCCCAAAATAGAGGTGAAAGAGTAAAGATGATCTGGTGTGGGGGGGAGGGGGAGGTGGAAAAGGAAGGAAGGGGGAAGGGAGAACAAAAAAACCCCCAGAAAACAAGAACACAAATGAATGATTCTCTTGAGTCCCTTTAACTGCTTTATGCCCATGTGACTTTCGCTTTTTTCACCTGTAAAATAGGAAGAGCGAGATTTGCCCTGAGTATAATAGACACTGTCATTACAAAAATCTGGTGAAATGATGTATGTAGAAGAGCCATTGAAACTGTAAAGCACGATGGAAATCAAAGCATCATGATCATCATTATTATTGTGTTAGCAGTGTAATACTCCAAAAATATTTCAATCTAACTTTTTAAAGAACTCTTTGGAAGTCTAGGGGAGAGTGGCAATAAAATTTTTCAATGTTGTTCAGTTGGAGAAAAGAATCTTTCCAAATGTGGGGTAAAAGTTTAAGTATATCTTTTTCTAAAATAAAATGTAACTATGATATCATACAAGTTATGACAACAAAGCAAATAATTCTCCAGCAGATAAATGTAGTATTTCTATAGAGCATACACATTATGCTTCCCAGCTACGGAATTCCCTAGGATCTGAAGAAATTGCTGTTTATCAATCGACCAGAAATTCCAGACGACTACAGGAAAGTGCCTCCGATGTCCAGTTTCTCTTTCACATGCATGCATTTATTTGAAAGAGAATGAATAGCAAAATACAGGCAACAGCAGCAAGAGGACCATGTACAGTCAGGTTGGAATTCATTGGGATAGGCTTATAAAATATTTTTCTTTCTTCTTTAACTTAAAGCTTAAAAATTCCATTTATTTATTTACTTGCCTATTAAACTATAGACGATGTTTCTGCCTATAAATGCAGGATACAAAGGAAAATGAAACCAAGGTAGTCAACAGAAAACCTTTGTCATTTACAAAACATATTCAGAACTTCAAGTCTCAGATATTTTTGTTAAAATTGACCTCAATGGTATCTTTGATTATTCATATACTACTAAACACTAAGGTTTTTCTGCATTAATTTGATAAAATGTCTTGACAAGTTTGATATGTCCAAAGTGAACTACTACTTCACCTTCTTTTAACCTCTTCTTCTTACATGTTTTTCAAAAGAAAATGTCTTGAAAATTACTTACTACTACTTAAATAGCGACCTTTATTACTGAGTTCTCTAGTTAGGAGACAAAAATATTTTTTATTTTCAGGGAATGCTTGCGCCATCTACTGGAGAAATATATTACCACTTTTGTCAAGAACTGTAACACCACTTCTCCAAATAATTGCGAGGTCCTTTCTTCTAAAATGCAACTTTGAAACAAAATCAGGCCCTTTTCTTTCTATCACTTGACACATATCAAGGCATGTGTCAGTACAGGAAATTGGCATCTTTTCCCCAGTGTAACACGAATATACATTAGTTCAAAGAATTCAGTATTCCCATCTTCATGGAATAATTTGACAGTTATACATCCACCGGCAAAAGTAATGTGAAAGAGAAATACAGATGGAAGAAAGTAACCCTTTTGTACCTAGTTTCAAAACAAGTATAAGCAGAGGTGTTCTCTCATTTAACCATGCAGCTAGCGATAAATATTAGAATTCTGTTATGTGAATTTGCAGAATAACAAAATTACTCCATAGAAAAGAATTTAAGCTAGTCTGAAGGTATCTCTGAATTTTTCCTTTTTTCTTAATTGGAAAGAAGTCTCTGTTTATTAACTGACCGGATTTCAGAAACAACTATGGTAGATGCCTTAGTCCATCCTTCTGGTAAGCCTGCTGATCTGTCTTCCCTGTTGCCAGCATTCCCACCTTCCACAAAATGGGTGGTCATTTTCTTCACTGCACCTCATGGAAAAGGGCCACAGGCAGTTGTCTCCTCCGCTGAAGCATTTTCCAACAGTATGGATCTTACGAATCATATCTTCCATGCAGATGATGTCAAATTTAACAAGAGACTGAGCAGTCAATGTGTTATCTGTCAGGGCAATTCACTTTTTGCTGATTTTGCCATAAACACTCTTGTAGATCAACCCATTCACTGACGTCAGGTTTGGGCACCCCATGAAACGAATGGTTCCACAGTCCTCAATGTATTAACTGAAGCCTTGTTGAGCTTAACAGAGGTGCCACTGAGGATCTGACAAAGGTGTAGAAGCTGCGGCACCTTTTGGACCTTTGGACTCATACCACTGATGCCTCTGATCCTGATGAAATGCCATTTGGGTTCTTCAGATACATAAAAGTCCAGCTTTTCTTGCCATTCCAGCCATTTGGCTCTCAGTTCCACACATCTGCCTATATTCCTTGTGGCAGTGCTTAGCTTGTTCATAGATAAGCGTCATCTTTGCCTTTCAAAGCATCTGCTGGGCAAACTCCTTTCTTAGGCACTTGATCTTCAGCTCTGCAAATTCTTCTGCTTTTTCTTAGGGGTTTCTGGCTTAGCAGAAACCTCCTTCTTCTCTTCTGCATCCTCCATGGTCCCACCAGAAGAGCAGTCTGAATTTTTCTTAATAAACAACCACAATAAGAAGATGGAGTGTAAAAAAAATCAGTACACAGAAGACAATAACCTTTATAGTTTTTCCCAATTTGCTTTATGAAGGCTCCACCTAAACAACAGAAGAACTGAACAGAAATTTGAAATGTGTTCATTTTTCAATTAAAAAGGAGTGTTATTTTTTCCTAGGGAAAAAACGTGGGAATCTTGCTTGAAGGTCCGTATCATAATTACATCCTTGGATGTGGCATTTTATTCCATTTTTGGCACATATATATATATATCTACTTTTCAATGGGATGTATGAATTATTAGAAAGTTATAAATCATATTGTAACTGTAACTAACTAGAATACAAGTAAATTTCAATTTATCAGAGGGCTGTTTCCCAGTTCATTTGCTGTACAATTAGAGGAAACAGACAAGAAAAACTTACTCCACAGACTACAAGAGATATCTTGGAGTCAGCTCTCCGGTGATATTTACTTCATAGTCACTTTGTGCAGTTTAGCACAGAAGATAGGCTAGCCGTTAACAGAAGGTAGGAATATGATAACAGATGAAGATACAGTATCACAGGAGTGCTGGTGAGTCAGAGTTTCCCAGACAGATGACCATAAGCAAATAAATGATCCTTCATCATCAGATAAAATTAAAATATATTTGTGAACTCTAAAAAGCAATACAGAATTGTAGTAAATATTAAGGAAATTTTCAACAACAAAGTATAAAATTGAAAAAGATTTCCACTGAGGTTTAATTTGCTAGCATTCAAGTTAATGTTTGAATTCAATCTAAAGGTAAAAAAAAAGAGTAAAATGACAGACTATAATATTAGAATATATCCTATCATAGCACACATTCTATATTGATATTCTTCAAATAACTATTCCCAGTGCATTTCATCATCATTGTCCTTATAACAGGTTATATTTTTTGAAGATTTACTGAATTCCAGGCATTGTATTTTATACTTTACATATATTATGAAATTAATAAAACAATCCTATAAGCTAGGAATAGGTATTGCTATAAAAGACAATAAACACAGTTTATAACTTCTGATACTTTTAAGACTACCAAAAACATTCACTGAATATTTATACTCTGACTTTGCTACCAGATTCACTTCACAATTACAGTTAATTGTGAAGGAATGGCCCCCAGCTACTATACACATGTAAGATCTTACCTCATGTATGGAGAAGATGGTCTTGATCTCAGAACAATCAGACCAAGCCTACTCCTTGCATACTGAAAGAGATGCATCCTGGACTAGTTGCTGGTTTGATTGTGAGAGAACAAGTGGTTATTAATTATACAGGAGTCCATTCCCTGGTCGTGGCTGTTAGGGTTAGAGTTTTCATGGGGAGAAAAGACTAAGAGTCAAATAGTAGGACACCCTCATGAGGTGCCACCTAAGTCAGGTCAGCCTTTCCAGTAGAGACCGACAGACAGTGGATAAGCAGGTCAGAATCCACGAGAGTGATGGTAAACTTCACTGGTACCTTCTTATACTCTTCTCTGTGATGACTTTATTTGTTCTCCCTCATCATAAAGGCGTTCAGAAGTTCTAACTACTTTAGCTGATCGAAGGCAAACAAGGAAGGACTGTCTAAATGGAAGAAGAAGAAACTGAGGGGGAGGCAGGATACATCTGAGTTCTGGAGCAGCAGGAAGGAAGGGTGTGAGGGAACACCTCTAGGAAGGGAAACCCATATCCCAGAATACTGTCCTTCCTGACTGACACGTTAGAGGCTTAGAGTTCTTTTATGGGTAGCAGTATTCTCTTCCTGCCATTCTCACTAACGCAGAGGAACAAAGGAACAAAATTAACTACTTATTAAAAAGGAAATTAGTATAGTCTCCACATGAATGTAGCACTTAAAAGAATTCTAAAACTCATTTCAGTTTTTCCTAACTGTAAACAAAGGTAATGATTAGTTTCTTAATTGCCTCAAAGGATTATCCTGAGGATCAAATAACCCAATATATAGAACAGCTTTTAGTAAGTATAAAGATACTATAAAGATGTAAAGAGATACTGTTAGCGGTACTATGTTGAAATCTAGGCCATGCCTTGACATCATCACAAGGAATTATATTTGAGAAATTCCATTACTTGGTTTATCTATATAATAGAAAACAAATAACTTACCTGAAATTTTCACTTCATTAAAAATTTGGTGGGGGGCCAGGGGGCTGAAAGTCACTGATTAAAAAAAAGTTCAATTTAGTTCTTCAGACTCATTTATTGTTAATGTACAAGAGAAACCTTTCCTAAGAAACATTTTCACAATAGTTTAAGCACACTTGATAATTTTTAACCTAATAATTTTTCAATAGTTAGAAATTTTTAAAGTATGTCGAAATCCACTTACTCTAATTCAGTGGTCCTCAAGTGTCAGCATGCACTGAAATTTTACAGAGAGCTTGTGAAAATACATATTGCTGAGCCCCACTCCCTGAGCTTCTGATTTAGATCAGGCCTGAGAATCTGCACTTCTAACAAGTTCTGGTGATGCTGGTGCTGGGAGACCCCACGCTCACTGCTGATTAGTCTACACCTGTTCTCACACAAGCAACACTCCCAGCTATCTATATTTAAAAAGGTGTTTTACCTAAAAGTATATTACAGTCAGTTAGGGTTTCTCCAAGTAATACTACAATTTTTCTAACTGAAGTAACCCATAACCCCCACGTTTTTCTCTTTTCTTCTTGTACAGGGGTGAGAAAAAGTAGGTTTACAGTTGTTTATATGGAAACAATACAAATAAATAATACAATAATTAATAAATGAATAATACAAGAATAAACTATTTTGCATACTCACAACTGTACACCTACTTTTGCCCACCCCTGTATTTGATCATAGTGCCCCCAAGTGGATGGAAATATTACTGACAAGAGACGCAACAGGAACAATTCTTGCTGGGTTGGAGTTATTGTACATGTATCATTGCATTTTCCAGAATGCCCAACGTGGATATACTCAGTTCAGGTTAACTGAATAAATTCTAGAAAGGCCTACCACCCTTACTCTCAGTGCTTTATTTACAAAACACTAATGTTGAGTTAAGCAATCCAAAATCTCCTTTACCTCTTAAATTGTATGCTGGTATGACGTAATCCTATTTTTAGAATACAATAGAATATAAATAAACAACTAACAGGGAAATGAATACTATTCTATGCTCTGCATTGTCACCACCACAAAGTTCCTCAAAGTTGTGACGGCACTGCAACAATATTTCACTTGGACATCAGAAAGAAAACGATTCGTGGTTAATGGATATAATACAAGGTGGTAAAATGTGTTCTGGCTAAAACCTGCCTCCCCAATGCCGGGTTACTGGTGGTCATCTATCTGTGCCATATCCTTGAGGACAAAATACATTTTTTTTGTTAGGTGTAATCAATAATACCTTTACACTCCACTCTACAGAATCTTGCTTGTTTTGTGGTATTATAATTCATTTAAAAACTTATCAGCTGAATATAGTTTTTACTCTGATGGAGATACATATAATCAATACATTGAGAGGCCTTACTCGATACTACAAAAGAATACTGTTGATATGTAAAAGTTATTTAACATAAAACACTGGTAAAGAGGCTTGGAGCTTAAAGGCTTGATACTGACAAAGTCTTTTCCTTTATTATTAATTTTTTTATTGTTCAATTACATTTATCCCCATTTTACCCCCATTACTCTCCCCCACTCTACCCACCCCCACGTCCTATATTCAATCCTCTCCCCCACCCCTCATTGTCTTTGTCCATGGGTCCTTTACACATGTTCCTTGATGACCCTTCCCTTTTCTTCCTCTGTTATCCCCCTCCCCACTCCCCTCTGGTTACTGTCGGTTTGTTCTTTACTTCAATGTCTCTAGTTCTATTTTGGTCACTTGTTTGTTTTGTTGATTACGTTTCACCTATAAGTGAGATCATATGGTATTTGTCTTTCACCGCCTGGGTTATTTCACTTAGCATAATGCTCTCTTTAATTTTCTTACACACGTGTGTGAATCGTTCAGCTTATCTCCCCTCCCCCCCATCTACTAGCATTTATATACATACATCTTCACTTTGTATCACTCTCTTAATTTCAGAAAAGGCTCTTCTGCATTAAATGTATACCCACGGTCTCAAATTTTTGTAATCGCTGTAGCCCACAATCTCATTTGGTATAACAGAAGGAAAGAAATTCACAGGACAGGAACACACAATTTGGTGGCACCACACAACGGCGGGGGTCAATGCTGCAGGGGGCTAATGAACACACCACTTTGCCTTTTCCTTAGCTTCCCTAAACACATGTAAAGTACTCAGAGAAGTCTCATGTTATTTCATGCCAATTAACAAATTGCTAACATGTCATGTTAATAAAAAAAGCAATTGACCTAAGTAGAAGGGCTAATTAAATGGAGTAAGATAATTAAACGATTCTCAATATGTAATCAAAAATTATGGCTGGAAGTGTTTCACAATGTTGTCTTTTTGTTTTCAAGTACCTGCCTATCTGCAAAATTCTAATCAGTGTATCCATATGCATAAAAGACAGATCCAGTGCAGATGTTAATTTGTTGCATGATAAAAATCAGGTGTTCAATTACAAATAATGGGGTGTATGAGAGAACGTCCAAGATTTCCATTTAGCCGAACACATGCATCGCAACTGGCAAATGATTGCGAAGCATTCGTACTGGAATTAGCTACTAACATGCACCCGAGGCACATCACATCCAGCTCCTTCATTACCCTCATTATATAACATTCACATCTCCAGCCCTCTCTGTTCCCTAATTTGCCACTGGTTTAGGAGTCTGAATATTCGGTGATCTAAATTCAATCAATTGTACCTGAATTCTTTTAAAAGAATGGTTTTGATTTTTATCTACACTCTACAGCACTTTAACATGAGAAATTTCGTTTCCTAATCTTACATTTAAACAATAAAAATCATTTGCTTTTGTACAGAGGTAAATTCCTTGAATTAGGAATATTTTACATTTTTAACATGTAAAGACTATTTCAACAAAGCCCTCAACATAATGTCTAAATGTTATTTTAGCAAAATAACTACATAGAAGGGATCTAGAATACTCACTAGGATAAAAAGACAGATGTGCTTTTTAAATAAATTACAGCAAAGACACACATTTAAAATATACTTATGAATTAAGATAGTTACCATGCCAAGCCTATAGTCTGATGCAATTCTGAGAGGATAAATACCAAGCTGATGCTGCATTATATGTCCCATATCAAGACCCACATATTTAGAGGTTACAAATCAGTTATTCAATAACTAATAGGACCACATCTTTCAAACCTCAATGTCATATAACTACAGAGGAGACAACAGGATCATTTTATCAGGTGGCAGAGTAATAGCAGTGTACATCTATGGGACTTCACTAATTTAAAAGAATGTTTAAAAAGAAGTAATTCTTTTCACTCTTATATCAATGAAATCAATTTCAAATATGTAACTATGGTCCCTTAATTATTAAGAAAAAAAATAAATGCTATATCTGAGTATGTGGTAACTAGCAAAGCCTCAAACATTATTTGAAGGTAGAAAGGAATAATTTCTATAAGCCAAGAGATGCAAAAATGGTGGCCTTATAGGTCAAGTCAGGCCTGCAGATGTGCTGTGAAAGCACAGAATTAAAATATATACAAATATTATGAATTTCTTCTCATGGTCTCTTGATCCTCATAATACTGACTATTCCATTCTTACTGACTTTATACTTAATCACTTCACACTTTTGGCTTGTTTTGTCTTTGGCAGCATTTGAGTTTTATGAGCTCATATTGTGATCACTTGAGAAAAGTATTGTGATTATTATTATGCAGTGTTGCCTAGTAGTTTAGGAATAAATTCTGGAATCAGACAAACTGAGGTTTAAATCATGGTCACTCACTAGTTGTATGACTAGTCAAATTCCTTAACCTCTTTATGCTTCAGCAATCTCTTGGTAAATTGATATAAAAGTTACATCAATTATATTACAAACAATATGATACATTATATACCATAAGTTATACATCACAGAGTTATGAGAACTAATGAAGATTAAGCATATTTAAAGTAGCTAAGTACTTTAAAGCAATCACTCTGCTTTATTTTGATGTCCCAGCTATAAGAAGTCATAGACTTCATCAGCTTGCTAATTAGCAGTATAATAGACGAGTACTCCACAAGGGTGACAGTGTACCAGATAATGGACACATATCCTACTTTAAAAATTGACTGCTGCTGTTCAGGAACCTTTCCAGTATGCTCACCTGACTTCTACCGAAAGGGCACGACTACTAAAGTTATCCTGTTTACATTGGCCACATATTCCTGTAAGAACTAATGAATATCACTGTGCCAAATACATGTAAATTATGAGAACACTTACATATATTTGAAACTTCTACAAGAATTCTGTGGCAGGTAGGTTTTGTTTTAAGGCTAATGGTAAAATCGCAGGTTGATGTAACGCAGTATCAAGTCAAACATCAGCAAAAGTGACTCGTGCATTTTGGGGCCTCTTGGAACTTTTCAAAAAACTCCACTACAACTCTTACTTTTCCAATAATACTTGAGGATAAGGGAGGATAAAAGACATTAGAAGAAGCCCTAAACTAAAGCTCAATATTGGGGAGAGGAAGAACATCTGTAACAGGACAAGGTGTCCTCATAAGAATCAGCCTTGAAATTAGGCTTCTCCAAACCCAAATTTTATCATAATATAATCTCCATAGAATAGGGCAGAGGGCACAAGATAATGTTAGACAAGATAAAGCGTATACCCTTTTTCATGTATGAATAATCAATAGTTATAGATTATAGTTACAGAATAGTAAACAAAGCATACACAACAAATGGAGGTATTTATGGTTATTTAATAGTCAATTAGATAGCTATCCTTTGTAAAACAGCGTAGTAGGAATTCAATGAGGAAATAAAGATGAAATAGACAAAGATCATGGCCACAGGATCCTTGTAAGTAGGGCAGCCGAGGCATTTTCAGACATAATTAAGATACACTGTAGAAAGCTCTATGGGATTGAAGAATGAAAACCATAATTCTCCTGTCAATTGAGCATGCTGAAAAATCCAAGTTACTTCCTACTTTAAATAGAAATCGTATCTATGAAGATCAGTAAGATGAAAAAGTACCCAAATCCATTGCATTTTTAAACTGGAAGCTTACTAGGGGAGAAGAAAATCAACACAATCAGGTGAGACCATTTTCTGATGAACGTCAGAAATGGTAGAGAAAAATTTCTACACAGATAGATCTTAAGGCAAACAATCTTTGTATATGGATGGGGTGGCAGGAGAAGGAAAGGGGATCTGGAGGGTATTTTTAGTAACAGCATGCACAGCACTTTAAGATTCAGCAAACCTCGACTATTAGATCAGAAATGTGGAAGATGGTGCTGATGAAGATCATGGGGAGGGGGGCCCATGCAAGTCTCCCAAGTTAGTACTTGGTCAGACTCAGTCGCTGTGCTTAGACCAAATAATTCATTGATGGGAGTAATGAAAGTTAAAATGAACGAGGCCATCATGAGAAGCTGAATATCTAAGCCTTTCATGAAGCATATATTCAACCATTTATCTAAACACACACACACACACAACCATTTGACCTAGGGAGTTTACACAAGTATCTGTTAATGGTAATAAAAGCAAAGAACAAAAACTTAACATGGTGCTTTTGAGAGTATAGAAGCAATACATACAGAGGAAAAATTCTGAAAGATTATGAAGTGTAATAAATGGCTAAGAAGAACCACATTCATGCCACTTTAGGAGGAAATTAAAGGTAAAACTGGATGAAAAATTAACCAAGGGATCAATATAAATAGAAAAAAAAGGTACTTTGATACGAAAAAGAATCTCCTGAAGAAATGGGGGGAAGAGGGGTGGAGGGGAACCTTAACTTGAGTAATAGAGTAAAATAAATAAAAAGCAAATCAAAATCCAAACCCAAAACTACATATTATAAAGTGAAAGTTATTGGAATATAAGAAGTAGAGAAAAAATGAGCTGAATTACTCAACTGAAGAAGTTAGGAAAAGCACAGCCTAACAAAACTAGAGAAATAAGAAAGAAATATAGATTTGGGCAGAAATCAATTGTAATAGAAATAAAAATAAAGAAAATGAACACAACCAAGTTTTGATGTTTTAAAAAGATTAGTAACATAGCCCTAGCTGGTGTGTATCAGTGGAATGAGTGTTGGTCTGAGAACCAAAAGGTCGCCAGTTCGATTCCCAGTCAGGGCACATGCCTGGGTTGTTGGCCAGGCCCCCAGTTGGGGGCGTGACAGGGGCAATGGATGTATTTCTTGCACATCATGTTTCTCTCTCTCTCCCTCCCTTCCTCTCTCTCTAAAAATAAATAAATAAATATCTTAAAAATAAAAAAGTAGGTTTTTCCAAAATTGTGATAAAAACTAAAACAAAATATTAATACCCAGATATCTGAAAGCAACTTAGGAATTCAACTTAGTATTATAGCAACTTAAAAATCATACTAAGTTTTAAAATGCTGTGAACTTCACTCTTTCAAGTTCAATAATCCAATAAAAAATCAAATTGCACCAAATTAAAAAAAACATTTAAAATTTTATGATTGTTAACCTTTGTTAACAATAGATCATTTTAACAAAGTATGCTCTTGAATTTGGAACTAAATTTATATCTCAGCTCTTACAAATATTCCAACTAATTATTTCAGAATGAATGTAAATGACACTTTAATTAGTAATGTGTCTCCTGGCAATTAAGATTCTCTTAGTTCTCTCAGCAATTAAAATGGCAAGGCATATTATTAAGGTCCCATGATTCTCCATACTTCATCCTGACAATTACAATGAAAAACATTAAAGGCAAGATTGTAGCTATAATCCATTCACTGAATATTTGGTAGCAGGATACACACTTTCTCCTTGTTGCCTAGTAATTTTTTATATCATGTATATTACCGATCAATCACTACTGCAATTTGTACTCTGTATCACAAAGTTCAATTTTTTCATTTTTATAACTTATTATAATCAATTGATTTTATAGAAATCCAAGTTGTAGGGATAACTTTAATTACAAAATAATTTTTAACCCATTTATTCACAATATGACTTTAATAGTCAGAACATTAAATAAAGAGTGATTGATTCTAGGAGAAAATATCAGTGATGGAAATATGAGATCTAAAATTACTATAAATTGAATATATTAATATGACAAAGATATATGCACAAAATTGTTTATACTGCATATGGGGGTCAAGAATAAAGGAAGCACTTTTAACTTTTAAATATCTATTTTTTAAAAGGGTATTATGAAGTGACTTTTATGTTCTTTTGATGATTTTTCTTGTAACTCCAGCTTTTTAATATTGTATATTAGTTTCAGGTATATGACAATGATTTGATATTTGTATATATTGTAAAACGATAACCACAGTAATGCTAGTCAACATCCATCAACATAGTTAAAGAATGTTTTTTTCCCTGTAATGAGAACTTTTAAGATCTACTCTTTTATCAACTTTCAAATATGAAGTACAGTGTTATTAACAATAGTCACCATGCTGTACATTGCATTCCCATGGCTTATTTTATAACTGGAAGTTTGTGCCTTTTGACTTCCTTCACCGGTAATTTCTTCTGCCTGGTCATCACAGTCCATCTCAATCTAGAAAGCTATCTGATCACCAGGTTTCATCAACTTTCCTTCTATCATTTTTTACATTTCATAAGGGAGTTGAGCCCGTTCACGCTTCTGAAATATGTGTCATATTTGTTTAGTTTAATAAGTGCTCATAAGCACATATAGTTATCACAATCCTACCTATAAGGACAATAGTTTTCAGGTAATGAATATTGTTCTCAAATAATCATTATGTGTATCCTTGTGTATTCACTAATCATAGTGACCGATAAAAATTATACTCAGTCTTCTTGGGCCACACTTTTGTGTATGCATATAACACCTTCAAAAAAGAGTAAAAAGGTTTTAAAAATTGCCTATTTTTTAAATTGTTTTTGAATTCTGATATATATATATATATATAAGGGTTTTTGGAAACAGCTTTAAACCACCAGTTACATCAGGTTCTGTGAATGGCTTCTTTATGATGTCTTTTCAACCAGGATGTGAAAGTCATGGAAGAAACAGTCAAGTACTCGATCCATTCCACACTGTGTATACAATTATGTCATATTCTGCCAGCTTAAGTTGTTTTCTTTTACAGTTTTCTACACTTCTGCTCTATGCTGTTAGGCTAACAGCTATTCTACATCAGTGGGGGCAGTAATTAGTATTACTATATCTAATATATTTCCAGTGCTGCTTAATATCTCTTTATAAGCATCACCATTTTTATAACAAAATTCATACTATTCATTCATTCTTGCATTTGAAGAGTCTGGCACATGGTAATCAATAAATAAGTTTGAATGACTAATTTGATGAAATCCAGCATGTATTCAGTGCCTGGTGGAACAATGTTGATTAGTAACCTCCAGTCTACAAGGAGTTAACCTCAACTGGAGAAACAAACAAGAGTGTGGATGGTTATAATTCTACAACAGAGCACGTTCAGGTTACAGATGCCTGAAATAGAAAGAGGAGCAGTACCCAGAAATTTTCACAGTGACTCAATTTCAAAGTACATCAACAAATTCTTAATCAATATTTAATTTTGTGCACTATATTCTCAAGTCTATGGGCAAAGTAATAAAGTTAAGAGTCCAGATCCTTGCCTGCAGGAGACAATGCTACAGCCATAGATGCAAGACACACACATCACAAAAGCTAAGTGTCCAAAGAAGGTAGCGTGTGGTAAAATACCAAAAGGAGGGCAGATCTTGGTACAACTTTGGTAAAACCTGAAAAAGTTTAGTATTATCTCACAGATACACATTTTACATTCTCATCAATTCAATTACTCTTAGGTACACACTCAAGAAAAGTGCCCATATGTACCAAAGAGACATATATAAGCTATTCAGAGTAGCACTGTCTGAACTAACAAAAATCTGAAAATCACTCAAATGCCCACTTTAATAAAATTAGTAAGTGAGGGCATATTTATAGAAAGTCATTATGAAGATTACATATATATAAATGAAGAGATCAATGTGGCATACAGCTCGGGCCAAGGATTATGACTAATCCAATTCTGTGGATCTCTTGCACTATAAGAGAAGAGGGGGGAGAAGGTGAATAGGATTTTGTAGCAAGACAATAGTGCACAGTATCAGTCAGCCTTTGTTCTGTAACATACCGCTATAAAATGTAGTGTCTTAAAACAACAATTATTATATCTCATTGATCTATCATTGACTAAGCAGTTCTACTGATCAGGGCTCAGGGCTCTACATGACCCACTCACAGGTCTGTGGTCAGTTACAAGTTGTTAGGTGGCTTTGTTCATTTTGTCTGGGCTCACTCATGTCTGAGAGCTTGGCCAACACAACTGGGCTGACTCAGTTCTGCTCCTTTAGCCCTTACATACCCTCACTGTGAAGGCAGTGCTTTTTTAAGCTTCTGCTTTTGCCAAGTTTGATATCATCCTGGGGTCACTGTTCTCCAACTTACATAGTCTTCAGCCCCTACATTTCTTCCGAATGTTGACCCACAGCTGTGCTCTGACCCTTTGAAATCTTTACAAACCTTAGAGCAGTTAGCCCATTCTTTTGCTTATTCCCTCAACTTTTCTTCCATTTGTAGGCCCACGACTTGATCTGTCTCTCTGCCTGATGAGCAAGACACTGGTTCCTGTTAAATTCCTCTTCATTCTGCTTTGTCACTTGCTGGGAAGAATATTTTCATTAAGTTTTTTTTTGTGCCTATCGAAATGGAGGAAAAGTGTTAACTAAATAAAATTGACAGATAAATTCTGAAATAAATGTAACTATTACAAATCAGGAATCACTACAGGAGAAAGAATTTTGATTCCACAAAAATAGTTGTACAGACTTTAATCTTGTTTTCTTTTTTATCTTTAATAAGTACTGGTTACATAATGCATCACTCTTACATAAGTGAACTCTGTGGTATACTCCTAACCACAAGAAATGTTGCTAAAACTTTCTCCTACAGTTAACCACATATCACAGGAGTGGTCTAAATATAAATGTTGACAGATAATAGATAATATTAGAAATCTACCTTCTTCATCAGAGCTAGGAAAAAAGCCATTAAATAAGCGAGCTTCACCGTATTTTTCTTAGAGAATACATTTTCTGTGGACAGTCTTAGATCTCTAGGCATACAGAGAATTTTAGAATAATGAAACTTACTGTAATTCCTTTGGGGGCAATAATATTTTGGGGCATAATCCAACAAACTTACATTATAGTGTTACCAATTAGATAATGACATAAATCAATCCCACAATTATTTTGAATATTAAAAAAAACCCTGTGACATAAGTTCTACATTCTGTTTTTTCTTCAGAAAATAAGACATTTATTCATTCAACAAATATTAGCTTCTACTAAGTGGTAAGCAATTTTCTAACAACCAGGTTTACAAATAGCAGTGAACAAGACAAAGTTCCTTTCCTATTGAAATTAGATTTGGTTGGAGATCTAGTCAACAGTAAGTCACCTAATTGGAAATCAAATTTTAGTTGGTGAGACAGTTAATAGATGAAGAATATCAGATGCTCCTAAAAGTTTAAAGAGAGTGAAGCAGGTTAAAAAGAAAGCTGGCAGTGAAGAGAGAAACGCACGCTCCATGGGTGGCGATAGGATGCGCCCCTCTGCAGCGAGGACACCCCATCAGAGCCCTGACAACAGGGAGGGCAGTGGATGTCGGGGAAGAGCTTTCTCTGATGTCAGAACTGCCAAGGTCCTGTACTTGGAACCAGCTGAGAATGTCAGAGCAGCAACTGCAGAACCCCAATCTCAGCAACACCAATCTCTCCCAGCAATTCTTTTCATGAAACATTAACATGCATGATTAGACTAATTACCCAATTACATGAATGTCTTGCCTGCTGTGGTAAGTACAAAACAACAGTCTTTAAGCAAGTTAAGTTCTGAGTAAGCTTATCAATCCCACCTTAAATTAAGTGTGTATAAAACTATAATTGAAAACATACAAAATATAGCTGAGCTAAAATTAAAACTAATATCTTTGGTATGGAAAAAATATTGAGGCCAACAACTGACCAAAAAGTGGACAAATTTTAATACTAGCAAAACCTGGCAGAACATTTAGAGCTATGTAGGATCAAGTAATACTTTGTCTGTCTAATGATTTAGGTAAGAAAATTAAAAGTAAAACTAGCAATTCCACTAAGCATACCAAAGATACCACTAGTTATTTAAAATTCATGTTTTGAAAGCATTTGCTATTTTTAATATGTTGGACTCTGCATTGGGAAATAAAGCAAGAAGTTGTATCTTATTCTTCTCACTTGCTATGAAATAATGTCCAGGTGCTTTCTTTCAGAACCTGAGCTTATTTTGTCTCTCATATAAATCACAGAAGTCAGTTCCTCAGGCAGGACTGAGAGCTCTTATGTAACATTTTCATTTTTCTCCCTTGGGAAATAGAGAAGATAAAATAAAGTTGGCAGTAAAACATACACGGGCACACAAAGTAAAAGAAAATACCATCAACACCTACATACATAATAGCTGTAAAATAAAAATGTAAACTAAAGCCAACAATTAAGCAGAGGGCCCTGATGAGGGATATAACATTTATACTCTCAAGGAATTACTGAGGATTTGTACATTTTTATTTTCCCATCTATCTTTGAACATTTTCTTCTGAATACACCCAAATGATATGATTAAAATCAGGTTTTACTACAGGTCATGAGACTATGATTTAAAAAAACTGTTTATTTTAATAACAACTGTTACTGTGCTCAGGAGAACCCAACTTTATGGATGAGCAAAGTGAGGCTATGTTATGAGAAGTTAAATAACTTGACCAAGTTTGCATAACCAATGACAGGGCTTGAATTTGAGCCCAGGTCTATCTAACTCCAAAGCCTGGATTCTTCACCACTTTCTGTCTTGCTTCCTGTTTATGAAGATGTCTGTAAAGAGAGTAATGCAGCTTGAAAATCATTTAACTTTTCCCATCCTGCCCAGGAATATGAACATTTCCATCTTAATTTCCTTAAAGAGAGACTGAATTTTAGGTTTCAAATAAAGAACTAAAAGAAATAGATTTTGGAGCTGTGAGAAACCTAAGGATCATTTAGTGAACTCAAGGTGTTGTTTTAAAGATGAAGAAACTAGGGACGCGCATAGCCCCAGAGCCAGAGCAGCAACCTGCCCTCAGAGCTGGAGCCCAGGCCTGTCTCATGGGTGCTTGAGAAGGGGCGAGGGAGAAAGGGGTCAGAGATGGGGGTCAGAAGGAATTAGTGCTTTTATTACTTACTTTTTAAAGTAATTTTTGCTCTGTTTTATGTCTTGAGTGTTTATGTTTATTTTTACTTCTTTTACCAGTACCTCAACTCAAATACATACCTTTTATAGGGTTTTATCTATAGCTAAAACATACTTAGTATTATGTGAGGAAGCCAGGATTTGAAGGCAGGAAGTCTGGCCCCAGAGCTCCCGCTCCTGAACCGCACTGCTCCTTTAAAGACTGGATGGACAGGACTCCTTCTTCAAGACTCACCTTATGGAATCCTCGCAGATGAATTTCCCTAATAAGCAGGTTTGGGGTAAAAGAAATTTTACTATTTTTAATTTTAAAAACCTATTTGCTTTTTAATTTTTAGTGTGATAACTGAATTCTTTCATCATAATAGTATAACTACTTCACAGAAAACATGGAAAGTAGAAAAAAAATTGCCCATTGTTCTATTATTCTATGTCGCATGTTTAGTATACATATTTCCTTTCTGAATTTTTAAAAAATATATTTTATTGATTATGCTATTAGAGTTGTCCCATTTACCTCCTTCGCTCCCCTCCGCCCTGTATACCCCCTCCCACCCACATTCTCCCCCTATAGTGCATGTCCATGGGTCATACTTATAAGTTTTTTGGCTTCTACATTTCCTATACTATTCTTACCCTCCCCCTGTCTATTTTCTACCTACCATTTATGCTACTTATTCTCTGCACCTTTCCCCCCTCTCTCCCCCTCCCACTCCCCTGTTGATGACCCTCCATGTGGTCTCCATTTCTGTGGTTCTGTTCCTGTTCTAGTTATTTGCTTAGTTTACTTTTGTTTTTGTTTTAGGTGTGGTTGTTCTTAACTGTGAGTTTGCTGTCATTTTACTGTTCTTATTTTTTATCTTCTTTTTCTTAGATTAATCCCTTTAACATTTCATATAATAAGGGCTTGGTGATGATCAACTCCTTTAACTTGACTTTATTTGAGAAGCACTTTACCTTCCCTTCCATTCTAAATGATAGCTTTGCTGGATAGAGCAATCTTGGATGTAGGTCCTTGCCTTTCCTGACTTGGAATACTTCTTTCCAGCCCCTTCTTGCCTGTAAGGTCTCTTTTGAGAAATCAGCTGACAGTCTTATGGGAACTCCTTTGTAGGTAACTATGTCCTTGTCTCGTGCTGCTTCTAAGATTCTCTCTTTCTGTTTCATCTTGGGTAATGTAATTATGATGTGCCTTGGTGTGTTACTCCTTGGGTCCAACTTCTTTGGGACTCTCTGAGCTTCCTGGACTTCCTGGAAGTCTATTTCCTTTACCAGATTAGGGAAGTTCTCCTTCATTATTTGCTCAAGTAAGTTTTCAATTTTTTGTTCTTCCTCTTCTTCTTCTGGTACCCCTATAATTCGGATGTTGGAACGTTTAAAGATGTCCTGGAGGTTCCTAAGCTTCTCATTTTTTAGAATTCTTGTTTCCTCATTCTTTTCTGGTTGGATGTTTCTTCCTTCCTTCTGGTTCATACCGTTGATTTGAGTCCCGGTTTCCTTCCCATCACTATTGGTTCCCTGTACATTTTTCTTTGTTTCACTTAGCATAGCCTTCATTTTTTCATCTAATTTGTGACCAAATTCAACCAATTCTGTGAGCTTCCTGATTACCATTGTTTTGAACTGTGCATCTGATAGGTTGGCTATCTCTTCATCACTTAATTGTATTTTTTTCTGGAGCTTTGATCTGTTCTTTCATTTGCGCTTTTTTTTTTTTTGGTTTGGTGCACCTGTTGCATAAAGGGGAAGAGCCTTAGGTATTCACCAGGGTGGGACAGCCCATGGTACTACGCTGTAAATTGTATGTGGGGAAAGGGTCCAAGAGGGAACAATGGCACTTGCTCTGCTCTCTGCCAGCTTTCAGTCACTTCCTCTGCTACCCACAAGCAAAGTGGGCCCTTCTGGTGATGATTTCCATGTGGTTGGGTTTGTGTACCTTCTGCGACCCTGTGGGTCTCTCCAATGAACTCTTCTGTGAGGCTGGGAGTTTCTCCCACTGCTGCCTCAACCCCCAAGTGGTTGTCAGTCAGAGGTTTGAGGCTTAATTTCCCCAAGCTGGAGCCCTGGGGTTGCAAGGTCTGTTTTGCTCCCCCTTTGTCCCTCCCTGTTTATCTGTGCACGAATGTGGGACTACCCAGTCTGAAAGCTGCCCCCTTGCGGGATCCCCCAGCCAACGCCTTGCTACAAGTCCTCTCGCCCAGCTGTGCACTATGCCCCTCCTACTGGTCTGGATGAATGTGTCTTCTGTAACTCCTTGGTTGTTGGACTTCCTTACAGTTTGATTTTCTGTCAGTTCTTGTTGTTTTTTGTTTTTAAATTGTTGTTTTCCTTCTTTTGGTTGTGCGAGAAGGCATAGTGTGTCTACCTACACCTCTGTCTTGGCCGGAAGTACCTTTCTGAATTTTTATATGCCTGTTTTTTAATACTCACTATCAGAACATAGTAATTCTATAATGTATATTTTTCAAATTAATCTTACATAAAGCCTACTGTTTCAGTCAGTCTTCCTAGTTCCTTTCTTGCCTTGAAAAATTCAAACAAATCCGGAAATCTGTCATCTCCTTCCAGGTTGCCCCACTTCTCCCAAAACTCTGTATAGCCTGCATCTGAGGGATGCCTGCAGTGGGTGGAGGGGAACATGTTCCTGGAGAGCTAGGGGAGGAAATGATTTGCTGAATCATGAATTCCCAGGGGGATAAGGAGACATTCACATTTTCTAATCCAATGTCTCCATTAGCAACTGATGCAACCGAGGCCAACAAAGATGCAGTGACTTGCCCAAGTTAGTGACAGAACTGAGACCAAAAGAGAAATGTCTTGGCTCTTAAATTAGTGCTTATTCAATAACTCTTACTGCACTGGCCTCCATCTGTGCCATAATTATTTTAAAACTTCTGGATGTGTGCAAAAGAATGAAAAGTATCACTGTGTCAGTACACAGTACAAAAGTTTTATAGTAAGGCATCAATTAAGAAAATGAAACAATTCTATAATTCTATACATAGACTGGTTATAAAATTTTATAGTATTCCCAAATAGTTTTCACTATAATTTTTGGAAAAGTACCCCAACTTAATTAAGATAACCTATGAATATGGTGTGTGGTTTCTGGAAAAAGATAAAGAAAAAAGGACCTCATCTTCCCTCTTTTAATTATTTGGCCTAAAGTGCCTTTGTTTGAGATGCTCAGATGTGACATTTAAGGTGTCTGTCTATAAACAAAAGAAAGCAGTTTGATGCATGAAAAGTAAGAAAAGAAAATAATGTATGTTAAGATGTGTAACGCATGAGGTCAAGCCCGGGGATCTCTACTGTTCATTAGGATAAGCCAAAAAATCCACAAGGCACACTGGGTGGAAGAGATACTGCCTTTATTCCTCACATTACAGGGAGCACCAATGAGGCAGGTCCATGAGGCAGGACCATACCCCCTGTGTCCCCTGCGTCCGAGACTTGTTTTAAGGGGTTCCAGGCAAAGGAGGCATGTGTCTTACCCATGACTCTAAACTACATTACCTCAGTGTAAAGAAAAGGTCAAGAAGCAGTCATAGGACAAGAAGCTACTCCAAAAAGGTGATAAGGAGGAAGTTACAATTCATTTCCAAAACAATACATATTCCTTCTGGCCAGGGGCCCCCTGATCAGCCCTCAGTCCTGGAAAGGTGAAGAAGGGTCATGTGCACTGACCTCACAAGATGTTATTCCCCTGGAGAAAAATCTCGAGAGTAAAAGGGTGGTGAATGGAAAAGCCACATTTAAATTTAACATTAAAGGTTTATTTATTAAAAAGCAATCAGAGAAGTTTTGCAAAGAAATGTAAGTTAAAACATCTAGTTTAATGACCATGAAAGCCATGTTTGAAAATATTTCTATCATTATATAAATTATACTTAATGACTTAAGTTAGCACACAGAAAATGACCTAAATATGAAGGCATTTGGAAAAAGAAATTTGGCCTTATAGCTTCCTCTTTTTATCATTCTACAATGATTATATCAATGTTAATAAAGTACCACAGGCAGACTTCTCTTCTGAAAGTTGTACATGGAAAAATAATCAATTACGTATGAATAATCTAGCAAATACTTTGTCAGAAGTTTTGGCAAGGCAACAAGAAGTGGGATTTCTATGAAATCGGGATAAGCCCCATGAGGTAAATTCAAATGGGGAGTGCGAACAGACCTGTCTGTAGAGGCAGGTGAAGGTCAGATGTAGATACATGGTTATTTCAGAGAAGGTCATGTAGAAAAGTCATTCTAAGAGGTCATTTTAAAATGAGAAATCAATTTTTCCTGGGGAGAAATAGACTTGTGCTTTCTGTAAAGACCTGGGCCCTCCATGCAAATGCCATTTTGAAAGAGGAGAAGATTTTCCCTCCCTTGGCCATCAGACTGTCCCCTAAATTAGTTGAAGATCAGAACCTTAAATCAGAAATAAAACAGTGCAACTTTATTAGAGTGCAGTCATTCCACAGTGTGAGCAAATGCCTTGTTTGAATTCTAAGTATGTGACTAAAAGTTTCCCTATGCATGACACAGCCCAGCCCGGGAATGCCTGGGGGCCCTCTCTATGGCAGAGCAGGGGAAAACAGAAATGCAGCCAGCTTGGTGCTCATCCTGTTCTTGCCTCAGGGAGCTGAGCTACTGGCCACCCCCCCAGCAGCTACAGATGGGCCCAGTGCCTTTTATGCCTTTATGATGTAAATTAAATAGAGACTTCATATATGATGATTTCAAAAAATTTCAACTTCTATTTATTCAACACATGTTTAAATCGCCAAGTATGACTCCACACAAAAAGAAATGTAAGATTTATATGAGATATAACTACAGTTTTACCTTACCAATTCTTAACTGTGACAAAACTCTTCTATAGTTATATATTCATGAAGTTCTCGTTCAGTTTTGACAATAAAATAACCAGCTGTCTGCAGACTTCTGATCGGTCCTGGTCGAAATGCCTTCGTATATCTGTGATGGCCAATTTAATATTCTTCTTTCTCCTTTTCAACTATAGACTTATTTGTCGTAAGTCATTTGTTTTATTAGTTCCACTTTATTTTGCCTTTCTTTTGGTTGAGAAAATATCATTTGAATTAGGAAAATGTTATTTAATAAAATGGGGATAGTATTTCTAAGACTTAAGTTAATACTTTTACTTAGCCACTAGGTTATGCTAAAGGATAGTCCATTTGTTCAAGAACAAGGCTGTCTTCCAGCTACTCAAAAAAGCAGGCAAATAAATTCAAAAGCTGAATATGAATTATTCAGCCATTCAAAATCTAACTGGTAATTCATTTAACAGATTTATATGCGTTTGTTTACATAATTACTTTATATGACGTACTCCAAAAGAATAAATGCACTGAAATTTTTTTTACCAAATATGCCTGATGGTAACATCCAGTTTGTTTTTAAAAGAATGAAATTATCATTATGTTTATTTTATACAAATTAAATATATATTTTCATTTGCATGTAGTCAATTCTGTTTTTAAAAACTAATGTATACGGTGATAGACTGATTAGTTGTCAGAAACAAGAGCTTCAAATCAGATACTTTTCTTTCTGCTTCAAAAGAAGGTCATTTTAAAATGCAATAGTTAAGAACCAAACATCATGCATTTCATCTAGCTTAGGCATTTTTCATATTAAAATTATACTCTATCTCCTATGAATTGTGTTTAAAACCCTTTCAGTTTCAATTTATAAAGTTTACTTTCATTCTTACTACTTTTTCCTTAAAACTCTAAGCAGTGCGCTATTATCATTTTCATCATCGTTATTCACATCTCTCCTTGATTATGAACTCTGGGAGGCAGGAGGGTTTCAAATAGACCTGAGAAACTCACAGTCTTGTTGGAAACACATACAAAAATATACGTAACATTGACAGAATATTTATTTAGGTACAGTACAGGGGCCCCTTATGTGATAAATGAATAAAACAGAGAATATGTGTTAAAACAGTTCACATAAAGATATACACATCCCCATTATTAAAACAGAAAATAGGTTCATGACTAAAATCTAAAAGGATTTCAAAGTCTATTCCTGGAAATACTCTGAAGATAAAATCTATAACCCTCCAATTTACTGTTTAATCTACTTGTCAACTCTATATGGAAGAAGAGTTTGCCATATTTTAAAGACATATTAATCTTTTTTAACTTGACATGTCTCTTTTTCAATTATTCATTATTCATCTGTTCATTATTCATTACAAGATGAATTATTGACAGAACACAATCCAGCCCCAAAGGAAAATGCTATTAATCTACTATGTCCTCCTATTAAATTATTGCTTTGGCGTATGATAGAGCACTTGGGGAGAGAAATGGTGAGTTGACTTTCTCTTCTTAAATGTAATTAAGTTCAGTAAAATCCATTTATGAAGCACCTCAGAAAAGGTGAATATAGTTATGATGAAGGTCAAATTATGTTTTCTCACATACAAATATGCACAAGGGTGATACTAAAATATTTAAAACTCACCACACAGGCACTCAGTAATCCCAACTGTGCTTGTGGTAAAACACCTGTGCTGTCCCCTCCCGTAGGGATACACTCCTATCAGAGCAATGTTGAAAGCTTTCAATTCTAGTTGATCATTATCATGTCCAATACTGGTATTAAGTAATTTTTGAATGACTATTATTATAAACTATTACAATATTCTTAATTATGCTACATCACAAACCAACTCTAGATATTTTCAACCCAAAAACTGAAATCACAGGTATTTTCTACTCTAGAATTTCTTTCTTTTACACACCATAAACTTCAGAGATACCTGGATGTCTGAAAACGCCTGCTAGTGTCTTTTAGAAATGGTAGATGACTACTGAGGTAGCTGAGACCTGAATCATTCCTGATCGGAATCTACGGTGAGATCTTGAGCTTTATAGATTAAATTGAGAGACTATGATATATTCTCTTTGGTAATCCCTTCATCTTCACCAGATGTCAACTCCAACTCCAGAGCCATCCTGGGGGCTCTGAATTTGTCAAAGGGCACTGATTCGTGACATAAACCAATTCTCTTTTAGTGCAAAGAAGTGATTTAAAAAACAATAAAAATAAAAAACAAACAAAAACCGAGCCTTGAAAGTGGGCTGGATTATCTCACCTTCCTTGGATCATTCACTCTAAAGCAGGAACTTGACAGGATCACAGCAAGGCTTTCTTTCCACAGAAGCCAACGGCTGCAGAACTTGCCATGTGCCCAACTTCACATTCAATCTTGGTTCTTGGGACAACCTGAAGGCTCTGGGGGTTATTCACTCTGGTGCTGGCCATGCATAAATTAAGGGCTATCACTAGGGGCAATTATAACACATAATTTCCCATTTTTTGTTGTGCCATTCATTAAAATAAAGAAACTAAGTTAAAACCAGGGCAGATATAACTGTAGTGGCTGAAACATACCATGTTCCTATATATCTAACTCTAGGGAGCATAGTTTCTACTAGTCTCTAATCACTCTGGAGCATCAGTACTCAGACTCTCTGGTCTAAAAGTTGCACCAAACTTGTCACTGTCATCCAGACTCCTGCCAGTGCACACACTCGGTCATGTGACTGGCATGCCCTTCCTCCCCACTGCCCACCTGCTGAATTAATACTTCAGATTTCATCTTGAAAGTCAGCTGTCTTGTGAGATTTTCATGACTAACTCCAGCTGGAATCATGTGTTATTTCTCCCAGTTCACATTCCTCCCTTACAGCCCTTATGGCTCAGTGTTATAATTATTGGTATACAAGCTCGAATCCCTTACTAGCCAGGTCCTTTAGGCCCGGCATGGTATCTCACTGAGGTCTGTTCTGGTTTCAGCAGAGTAAGTGCTCAATAATGTCTAAATCAGTGGTGAGCAGAATAAATCAGTGGTGAGCAGGTAGATGGATGAATGAAAGAAAGAATTCTGAATTTTAAATCCCAGGAATTCCAACCGCATTATGAGCTGAGTCACAGTCTTTACTCTACATGACTACATTAAGGACGCCATAACGTGGGCTTCCCAAATGAGTGTTTCCCTTGGTGAGACTAGGTCTGATTCTGCACACACTGCCCACCCAAACCACAGGAGCAGCACAGTTCTTAGTCCCATCCCAACTGTCATCTGTTCATGTGGACTGCCCCCTCCAGGCTCAGAGCCCAGCTTTGTTTTCCCTAAGGTCATCCAAAGAACCCTTATCTTGTTGACTCATCAGTTAACTCTGCCAACATGTTGGCGATTTGGGTCCAAAGCCTGCAGACTCTGTGCAAGAACACACTTTTTGAGAAACTTGTATTTTTTTAAATTCATTTTTTTATTGTGCTTACGAGTTCAGACCTGTTTCCCCACCAGCAACAAGGGAAAAGGGTCTTGGTGCAGATGACTCTGCCCCACAGCAGTCCCCAGGAGCCAGTCCCTGCACTTCTGGCCAACCTGCCAGCTCAGTTTCCTCCAGCATGGATTCAGTTTTACGATCATGCACGGGTTGAACACTCACATCTCTCCTATGAAAACTCATACAATTGCCTGGGTTACATTTGAACCACCTTTAATATAGTCTATGTAATTTAACTATTCCTGGGGACCTGAATGCTAGGCTTATTTCAACTATTGACGTATTTTGAAAAATATTACTTAGACAATATCTCCATGTATCACTGTTCTTTACCAAGTGATGTGTAATACCAATGCAATCAAGTGCTAACATTATATTAGCATGTAAACAGTTATACTAACTAAATAACCATATATACTTAGCTCTAAAGATGTCTACAGGTTTAAAAATTAAGTTAATGTATGTATGTCATTTGGGGGGCACTCCATGTGAAAGCCTTTCAGTAAACTGACAAAAGTAATTCACTGAAATAAAATGCAATAATTCAACAGAAAAACACCTTCAATTAAACACTCACCCACTATGTTTCATATGTGGCGGTTTATCCATTCGCACTGCCAATTTGATTTTTAAGTCAGAATCCTGGCTATTTTTGGGAACTATCATTCGGTGCAAATCAGCTGACTTAGAGCTATTAGAAGTTGGGTATAATATCACCTGTAGGGGACAAAAAGAAAACATTTAAGTGCACGATACAAATGTCTGAGGATTGGAACTAAAATCTTTCTGTATGTTTTCTTGTCTGATGAGATGGTATCCTGCCAAAATGTGCCCAAAATGTGCCCATTTCACTCCCACCACAGCAGAGCGTTTTCAATACAGACTCACTTATTTTTTGACAAATATGTGTTTTCATATTATCACATACATTTTCTTCCTGCGTCACTTCATAATGAATTAATAGCACGAGTACAATTGAACTGACAGTTGAAAAATACTTAATATCAATGTCTCTGGTTATGTTTTGTTTGCTTTTTTCTTTTGTTGGTTATGTTCCAGTTAAAGGTGAGATCATATGGTGTTTGTCCCTCACCTCCTGGCTTATTTCACTTAGCATAATACTTTCTAGTTCCATCCGGTGGAGGGATGAGGAGAAAATGCAGACAATTGTAACTGAATAAAAAAAAAAAGAATCGAAAATATTTAGTATGTTGACAGGAATAATTCCAAGATCACAATAAATATGAATATAAAAAAAAGAAAAATACTTAATAGACAACTACAATTTCAAGAACATTTTAAACTCCTCAGGGCAAAGAAGTTCAGAAATAAATGTCCTTTGAAATTACAGAGAGCATGCTTAAATAGCAAAACCAGTTATTTTAAGCAGCAAAAATATACTCTTGTTTTTATATTTCACTGTGAAATAGTATTAAAGAAATTCAACTCAATTAGAGATGGAAAAGATTGATCATAGCACAGTTTCTGCTCCAGATCAGTACCAAAGCAGGAATTTTCCCCCAACTATATCTTTTCAAAACTATAAAGATGATGTTATAAAGACTGAAACAAAGTAATTATTTTTAATAAAACTGCCAAATTACCAAATGATTATTTCACAACACTGCAGCTCCACAAAATCAACACAGGAAAGAAAAGCTTACTCTTCACATATTAGGTGTGAAATAGATTAAACAATGTATTTTACCCCTTTTAGTCAGCCTTGACACTACTTAGACACATCCAATATCAAAGCCTTAATGGATATTTTAAAATGGGAGTACTATATGTGAAGGATAAAATAAAGATATGAAATGTAGTATATTGTATTGTAAATAATTCTTATTTTAAACCAATGTGAAAAGTAAATAAACCTAAAATTTCTATGTAAATGGAAGAATTACAACATGCTCAGGTATGCCAAAATGGTTTTAAAGCACAACATGACAAATGAATTTAATGTGCTCTGCCAAAAACAAAATCTTCATTTCCATTTTTAAGTGGAAATATTCACTGAGAAGTCTTCAAGCAAGGCCCTTTTTCTCTCTAGGAAAGGCAACATAGTCAAAAAAGCTTCTCAAACTATTTTCAACTTCCAAGTTGTTAGATGTACTTACTATTTTGAGACTTTTCTCAAGGCTATTCTAAAAGCCACAGCTAAATTGAATCTAGCATATCTGTACACTTAAGCATATAAAGGCACATTCAAGAACAGATTAAATGGCATTTGTGATGTTTTCAAAATTTATGATCATATTCTAGAATAAGATCTTTCTGACTGCTAAAATATCCAATGAAATATTTTACAGGGTCCTTCTTAATTAATAGTAAATGAAAATAAGTTGATAATTTTTTTCTCAAACCATTAGCCAAAGGAATGTCATTATCAACTTAGAAAGTGATTCCAAAAAAGAATCAGACTAATATATATCCTGTGTAGCTATAAGCTACTACTTCCCCAGCAATTCTGAAAAGCTTTTTCTCTTTCTCTGTCCCTAAAGCACACTTTTTAAAATAACGTTTTTTGGCGCAAGCCACCTACAGACTTTATTCCTTTGTAATTCTCCCTTCTATGTTTATACAAAAGTTGGTTTTGTTTCAAACTCTAAATGTCTTTTACAGGAAGGGAACATTTAAATTAAAAGTTCTTTCTCATTCTCTAAATGCCAGCGATGGGTTAACTAAATAAGGTCCCAAAATAACTAACTTCAGCTGATCTACAAATTAAGGATCACCCGGATTGAGTGCCATCATGTCTGCCACAGTTCAGCTCTCTGATAGGTATTCTAAATGAAGTCAGTGGGAGGACTTACTGCTTATCTCTGCTCAAGTAAAACATCTGAGTGCTCACTACATGGGGATACACAAAGGAGAAAAACATGAATGGCTCAGATCCCTCAAAGAGCTCATCCTCTCTTATCAGGGCCAAGAGCTCAGACAATATCTGATAATATCACTTCTTCCTATTGTCCTTCTCTCCCTAGGGTATGCAGCAGTGTTCTGATTTCATTAGTCTCTGGGTTTATTCACCATCACTTGTTTGGCTTCTCTGTTCTTTCACCTGTGTAGCTAATTGCTGTGTTAAACTTCCTGCATTTGAAAGACCTGGGTTTGTTTTTGTTTTTCTGGACTCTACTAATGAAGTTGTGAACACCGGCACACGTAACAAATGGAGGCTCACAGACATGAATTCCTTCTATCTATCTATCTATATATATATATATAAAGAAAAAAATATATATATATTATTTCTATTGTTTCTAAATATGTTGTTTCAAAGGAACTGTGCTGGCAAATAAACCCTGAACTAAATCTCAAAAATGGCCTATAAAACAGCTTCCAGGTTCCCAAATTGCACAAGCAGAAAACGGTCATATTCCTTTACATAATTTAGCCATGGATGACAATACGAGGGGGGACCTAAAAAACTTGGAATTTCTTTATTAAAAGTTGTGTATTGAGCCCTGGCTGGCATAGCTCAGTGGATTGAGCTGGAGCCTGTGAACTAAAGAGTCTCCAGTTCAGTTCCCAGTCAGGGAACATGCCTGGGTTGCATTGCAGGCCAGGCTCCCAGTAGGGGGCACGTGAGAGGCAACCACACATTAATGCTTCTCTCCCTCTCCTTCTTCCCTTCCTCCCTCTCTAAAAATAAATAAATAAAATCTTAAGAAAAAATGAAAAAATAAAAAAAATTGTATATTGATTCCTATATGTTTAAATTTCAGTCACCTTCAAGGTACTCTCCATTTGTTGCAATATACCTATTGAGATGTTTTTTCATTGCTCAAAACAGTTTTTGAACTCATTGATTTTAATGCTTTTTAGTGCTTCTGCCATTTTTTGTTTCACCTCTTCCACATCAACAAAACATTTACTTTTGAGGACTTTTTCAAACAGGGAAACAAACAAAAAAATGTCACTCAGAGAGAAATCAGGTGAATAGGAAGAGTAGGGCATGGGGTCCTACTGTTTTTGGTCAAAAACTGCTGAACACTCAGAGTTGTGTGGGAATGTGTACTTGTAAATCACCCATCATGAAATAGGCAAACATGCTGAGTCTTCCAAAAAAATTCACTGAAGCCAAACATAGCATCTTACAACGCCAGCTGGTATACTGATACAGATGGGTTCCTAGAACACTCACCTAGAGGGGGAAGCCTGTCCTGCAAGGGGCCCATGTTCCAGAAGATAATTCTGTGTTTTGGGGGTGTTTTCCCTCATAGGTCAAGGAAGAAGCTCTCAATATAGGTAGCCAGAAGGGGTAGGGAGAACAGGGGACAAAGGAGTTCTTTTCAGATGCGTAATAAGGGTGTAACCTTGACATGGCAGGGTGTCTGGACAGTGCCTGCCATGACAGGATTTCATTTTTGTCATTGGACAGTTATTCCTGTGCATTTCCCACTTCACCATTATTTAAATGGGAAAGTTAACTGTCACTCTCCTGCCCCTGCTATGTATTGGATTTGTCCTAGGGTGGGTGAGGAAGGGAGCCAGAACAGTGGGCAGTTAACCTGAACTTTAGTGCACAGGTCAGTGGGCAACAAAGAGCTACAGCTGGACCTGATGGAGATGTTGTACTTGGGACTGGATGTAAGGACAGAATAAGAGTTTGGGTTCTTTCCCCTGAGTTGAAACAAATGTGTTCTATGCATAACTGGGGGGAGGAAGGGTAACACAATTGTCATTACCCTTGGCTACAGGAGTGAACTATGGCAAGTCACCTAACTGCATTAGGATTCACGTTTCCACTAGTATAGAACTGGTGCTAGGAAGCACACAGTCAGCCAAGGACCATATTTTCTATCTCCCCTTGCCTCTGAGTGGGAACATAGTTATAGCTAATGGAATATGAAGAGAACTGGTGTCACTTTGGGGAAAGATGTTTAAGATATAAATATGACTTCTTAACTCATCTGTTAGCCAAATGCATAGTAATCCAATGTGCTAGGAAATGAGAGACACATAAAATGGAAAACTAGAGCCCTGATTCACCATGTGAAGGAAATCTACCCATCTAAGCAGGAACACCCATACGAATTTGTTATACAGGTACTATTGTTCTAAACTACTGAAATGATGTTATTGTTTGTTCCCAGTAGTATCTTAACTATTTAGTAGTATCTTAACTAGTATGTTAGCACAAAGTTTGCTTCATGACTCTTTTACAAGTAAATTAAGTGTTTGAAAAATTTTATAATGAAGAGTTCTATTTCAATAGGATTTAGTTCATGTTCAGAAAGGTATGTCTGATGTTGAAGGCACAATAATTAAAATATTTTAAATTAATTTTTTTATGCTCACTCAAGGATATTTTTTCTTTGGTTTTTACAGAGAGAGGAACGGGGAGAGAGAAACACTGACTGGTAGCCTCCTGTTCGCACTCAGACTGGGGATCGAACCCGAACTTAGGTATGTATTCTGGCCAGGAATCGAACCTGCAGCCTTTGTGATTACAGGATGACGCTCCAGCCAACTGAGCCACACCAGCCAGGGCAATAGTTAAAATATTTAATGTATAAAAATTTACTAAGGATACTTCTGTATTCTAGGTGCATATCTAAATTATATTATAGTTCTGTACAAAATAGTTAGCTTATTTTATTTAGCAAAGTAGATGTTTTTCCATTTATTTCTCTTAACCTTTCTATACACACTTCATCTTCTAGTTTATTTTTGTCAGCAGCACTTTAAATGTCTTGTCACTTAGCATGACAACACATTTTTATGATTTTTTTTATCTTAAATATAAAGCCAGTGTATCTTCTTCAGAATAAAATGTCCACATTACTTGTCATCTTTTCTAAGGTGTAATGAAAAACACAAAATGGTTTTTTAGGCTTTGTTTAAAATTCTATAAAATTTAATATATGGGGAGAAAAAAACTTAAAAATGAAGTGTCAATATATGTATACTCATAATATTGAGAGTAATATGGGGTCCAGAAAGACTTTTCTCTTAAAATATACTCATACAAGTGGCACCTCTCCATCATTTTCCTTCTAATTAGATGCATTAGTTAAAGCCAAGCCATGTGCATTGGTGTATATATCACATTAGTTGAACTTTGTGATCTGTAAATACAAGTCTTTCTAAATTTCTAAACTCAGTTTCAACAATTATCTGAAAAGCTTAAAAACCCCCAAAATCTAGGGGGGTAGAAATCTAGAAGAACTGAGAGGGGCTAGATAAGTTCTAGGGCTAGGTAAACTATTCACTGTCTTTCCCCGTCAACAGCCTGGTGGAAGGAAAAGACCACAGACCACAATAGTTGCACTGTGTAAAGATACATATTTGGTACAATTCTAACTCAAAGATGAGTACAACTAACAATTCTTTAAGGAATTAGGACAGACTTCACATAGAGGAATTATGTTTCATTTGGGAATCTGAAAGAACACAAAATTTTGAAGGCAAAAGACACAGAAAGAGACTGAGAAATAAATAAATGAGACTGTTGCAACTGCACCCCCTAAGAGTAGCAACCTAGAAAACAGCACACAGTACAGATGCTGACAGTCTTACCACCACCTTTGGGTCTCAAGCCCTTCAAGCTCGGTCAGCTCTTTCTTTGTTCCCTGGATCTTCCGTCAGTCAGTTCCCATTGCTTTCCACAAAAAGAACTTCAACCAGTATAAATGCTCATTACAGGTTCTGCCATGTCAATTCTCTACTTCATTAAAAGGTAAGGAGAGAGAACCCTGTGGAACACTATCTCTTGCAGGTGAGAAAAAGGAAAAAAGTTGTATAACTGAGACCAAAGGCCAAGGAGGCAGAAGAAAAAACAGAAGAGTATGATGCACTGCATTCAAGGACAAGTGTGTTTTAGGGAGTAAAAGTGGCCAAATGGCAATGGAGAGGTCAAGCACAGTAAGGATGGGAGGCTACTGCTTGACTTAACAGAGAAGTCACTAGAGCTTCTCAGCAAAAGAAAGTTTAGGTGAGGTCAGACTATGATGGTTTGAGGAAGAAATCTGTTTGAGAAGTGGGGGAAGATTTCACTTAACTCTTACTTGAGCAAGACTGGGCAAGATGGACAAGTTCACTTCAGTTAGAAAGAAGGAACCTTGTGTGCAAAGACAGAAAGGGATGAGGGTATGACTAGGAAGGTTGAAGAAGTTAAGGAAATGAGAAGGGTGTACTGGTGGATGGGACCGAAAAAGAACCTTAGGAATAGACTGTAAAAGAATGTGTTTTGCTAAGGAGTTTGTATGTTATCCCATAACATGCAGTCAAAGGATGCTTTGAGCCAAGGAATGACGATCAAATTTTCATACTTTTAAGTAAAGAATAATACACCTCTATTCAGCTGTAGGAGTAATAAGACTCAATGTGTAGTCAGGTGTCCTAACATCCAAGTAAAAGATGAGCTGGCCTTAAAAACTACATCTTTAAAATAAAGTAAGAGACTGAAAATGCTATTAGCTGGAATCCTGTTTCAATTAAAAATCCTTTTTGCTGACAATCAGACATCCTTGGGACAGAGGGGAACTATCCAGACGAGCACGGATATTTCTATAAGAAACCTTGACATGCTGGATTCAGTTTACATTTTTCTCTCTCTCTCATTCAACTGACAGAGACTTTATAGTTCAGCAAAGATTCACAATGACTATTCCTTGTGAACCTTCCAAGTACCTTTTTGAGAGCTTAGGACTGTGAGAAAATATGTGCTGTGAAAGGGCTAACGGAATTTACTTCATTTCAATAAATTTTTATTTAGCACATGTTAATAACTAGGATCTATTCACTCTACTATCGGAAACCCTGTATTTTTAATGTGTGGAGATGAATCAGATGATTCTTCTGAGAGAAATCTACATCCTTTTTAGTAACATTTCCCAATGTTTAATAAACTTGAAGTTGCTTAAATTATTTCACCTTTGATTTAATATCAACGCTTCCTATCCTACTTAGTTGAAACAAAGCACAGCTGCTCACTCTCACTAACACCATGCTCTTTTATATACTGAAAGATTAACATTAAGTCTTCTGTCAACTGCTGCCTGTGGGATAAATCCAGTTGCCTTTATTTTGAAAGCTGGGAAGCATCCTGGAATTTACAATATGAAATTGATCAAACTCCTAACCTCTTACCAAATGTGTACTTGTCCTGACAGAACCACACAAAGTATATAGTACTTTTTTGATAAGAAAGGTGTCTTTCTTTTGATAAGAAAGGAAAAAAAAGAAAAACTGAGGGGAAAAAAAGAAAGTATTATCTTGATTATATACTTTTTTCTGGCATTAGCTTGATAGAGATTAAAAGCTTTGTTATTTGCATGATGGGGATTGAGGAGGGGTCATGGAAAAGAAAAACCAAGGTGTATAAAATTATTCACAAATCTTTCTGAAAGCTCTACTTAAAAATGAACCATCACATGAAAGGGCTTTGGGAATGCATTCAGCAGAGTACGCTACTTGAAGGCAGAAGCTATTCCATGATACACACAGTCATTCATCTGTAGCTCAGGGAGTAATTTAGGTCAGCGTATTTAATTAAGCCACTTTTCACCAGAGTTCTCTTCATATTCTATAGTAGACACATACCAAGCATTTGTTGACTGGTTAGTTGGTTCATTGAAAGGATGGATGGATGCTTAGAGAAATTAGAAATAAAAACGCAAATGTAAATGTCTTACTTCAGTGAAGTAAAAAGAGAAAAAGGCTTGCCAACTCAAGTACTGTCAAAATTTGATAACAGAAAATGACAGTAGTAAATGCCAGAACTCATATGTCATTTACCTGCCATTTATAAAAATTCATAAAACTCTCATCTTTCCATTTCTGGACTATGACAGGTAGAATAACAATCTCTGAAAGATGCCCATATCCGAATTTCCTGAACCTGTGAATATGTCACTTCACATGGCAAAGGGGAATTGAGGAGCAGATGGAATTAAAGGTGCTAATTAGCTGATCTTAAAATAGGAAGATTATCCTAGATTGTCCAGGTGGGTCCAATCACAAGGGCTCTCAGGTATTGAAAAGGAGGGCAAAAGAAAGAGTGTCGGAGCAATATATGAGACTTACTGGACCAACCATTGTTAGCTTTGGAAACAGAAAAGGCCACGAGCCAAGGAATACTGGCAGCCTCTAGAAGCTGGAAAAGGTAAAAACTGCATTCTCTCTTAGCTCTTCCAGAAAAAAACACAACCCTACCAACTCCACTGAGATTCATTTTGGACTTCTGATCTCTACAACTGTCAGGTAATAAATTTGTGTTGTTTTAAGCCACTAGATTTTAGTAATTTGCTGAAGCTCAATAAGAAACTAATACATGGACACTAAAAACTGAGACTTGATCACAAAAGAACACTAAAAGCTGAAATTTGATAATAAGAACACTAAATTTAACTTTCAAATTTCTTCTGCTAAGTGTGTGATTCAAAGATATCTTTACATACAGATTTCTTTCATTAGCTTTTTCTGATTACTTTAATGAGAAGTTGTGTGTGTATGTGTGTGTGAGATTATTTCTCTCAATTCCTGAAACATTCTGCTTGTATGAAATCTTTTGAAAAAATATTTTTCCCACTTTAAGTTTTTAAAAATTATTTTATTGTTCAATGACAGTTGTCTGCATTTAACCCCATCACTCCCCCCACCCCCCTAGCCATCCTCACCTCCTTCCCCTGCTTCCACACCCCCCTTGGTTTTATCCATGTGTCCTTTTATTTCACTTAATTAAAGAAAGTTGTTATTCTCCTTATCATAAATAAAAAAAAATTTTAAAGAATGAATGGTGAAGACTTCCTGCCAAGATGGATACATAGGTAGACGCGCTTCACCTCCTCACACAACCACAAGGATTAAAACTAGTCTCAAAACAAAACCAACAGAACTGACAGAAAATTGAACTGTATGGAAGCCTGACAACCAAGGATTTAAAGAAGACAAAGGAAAGTTAAAGGAGTTCTTATTACATGATTTATATAAGAAAAAGAAGATCAAAACTATGAACAGTAAAATGACAACAAACTTACAACTATCAATAACAGAATCTAAAAAAGCAAAAACTAAGCAAAAACAACTAGAACAGGAATAGAATGACAGAAATGGAGATCACCTGGAGGGTTATCAGTGGGAGGAGGAAGAATGGGGGAATTATACAGGGAATAAGGAGTATAATTGGTAGGTACAAAATAGGCAGGGGGAGGTTAAGAACGGTATAGGAAATGGAGAAACCAAAGAACTTATATGCACAACCCATGGACATGAACTAAGGGAGAAATTGCTGAGGGAAGGGGGTACCAGGTGGAGGGGGGAAAAGGGGAAAAATTGGGGCAACTGTAATAGAATAATCAATCAAATATACATTATAATAAAAGAATGATGCTGCTATAAACATTTGTGTACAAGTTTTTCTGTGAATACTTGAGTTCAGTTCTCTTGGGTATATACCTAAGAGTAGGATTGCTGGGTTATATGGTAATTCAATGCTCAACTCTTTGATGAACAACCAAACTGCTTTCCATAGCAACTCTGCTATTTACATTCCCACCAGCAATGTGTGAAGGTTACAATTTCTCTATATTCTCCCTTATTTTCTCGTTGTTTTAAAGATTTTTGTTTATTTATTTTTAGACAGAGGGGAAAGGAGGAAGAGAGAAACAATGTGTGGTTGCCTCTCATGCGCCCCTCACTGGGGACCTGGCCAGCAACGCAAGCACGTGTCTGACTGGGAATTGAACCGGTGACTCTCTGGGTCACTACTAATCCACTGAGACACATCAGCCAGGGCTCGTTTTTTAATTATAGCTGGCCTAGTGGGTGTAAAATGGTAACTCACTGTCATTTTTATTTACATTTCATTATAGTTAATTTCCTAATGGTTGCCCTGGAAGTTATAATTAACATCTTAATTTATAATATCAACTGAGTTTCAATGGTATACAAAAACTTTGCTACTATGTAGATTTGTCCTCATTCTATTGTTGTCACATATTACATCTCTATACATTGTGTCTATCAATAGATGTGTAATTATAGCTTTGTGTAGCTGAATTATATTTAATTTTACTGAGATATAATTAACATAGAACATTAATTACTTTCCGGGATACAGCATGATTTGCTATTTGCATATATTGTGAAATGATCACCACAATAAGTCTAATTAACATCCATCACCATTATGGTTTTGGTTTGCCTTCCTCTAATGATTAATGACATTGAACATCCTTTGTTTGTATGTTTGTATGTTTGTTGTTTGTTGGCTATTTGTACATCTTTAGATAAATGTCTATTAGAGTCCTTGCCCATTTTGTAATTAGGTTATTGGGGGTTTTTTTGGTATTGAGTTGTGAGAGTTCTTTATTAATTCTGAATGTTAATCCCTTATCAGATAGATGATTTCAAATATTTTCTCCTAGTCCATACACTGCCTTTTTACTTTGTTGATTGTTTCCCTTGACACACAGAAGTTTTTAAGTTTGACATGGTTCTGTTCGTCTATTTTTGCTTCTGTTGCCAGTGTGTTTTGTGTCATATACAATAAATCACTGCCAAGTCCAGTATCATGAACTTTCCTCTACGTTATCTATTGGAGTTTTATAGTTTAATGTTTTTAATAGTCTGGATTAATTTAAAAAAATGAACAATGGGGCTGATTATTTTGGTTACTAGAATGAAAACAATCGTATATACATTTCTAACAAATTTCAAGTTCCACAAACCCAAATGATCAAGAATTATTTCTTCTATGTTAAAATCTTCCCTTGAAGATTTTGAAAGACATAGATTTGTCACGGTGGTTTTTCATGGCTTAATTAAAGATACTGGCCTTTATTTATCTTAATATATCAGTTTTATTGCTTGTAAGTTATCGATTTCATACTTCCTGGATGGAGCATATATTCCGTCAAAGCTATATCTGTATTTTTTAAGACTTATCTAGACAGGAAAGCATCATTACTATTCTTTATTGATTGCCCACAGCCATAAATTATGAATAGCAGTGACCTTTATATTTCCTTACTTAACACAGCTGCCATTCGAGGACACTGCATGAGTAGTTTTATCATGTTTCTCTTTACTAGTCTGGTTATAATAATGCCTGGAATTTATGAACAACCTTTTGAAGGAATGTCTCAGAGTGCTTTGTAAAATTTAAATTAATTCCCTTAAAAGTAGTAATTTCTCTTGTTATGTAAATAACTTAACGCTGAAGTTAAATGAATACCTAAAGAAAATTACTTCAAGATAACAATAAACACTTTCAATTTTATATCCTCTCCTTAATCTAACACATTATTCCCTTCATTGTTTCACAAACATTACAGTAACTAAACTGGGGTTGTTCTTACTCTTTGGTAATTAAATACCATACAAATTCTTAGAGCCAAGTCAGTTTTATTTCTGTCAATCGGTAATATATGATGGCAGGATGGAAAGGAGGGAGTTACATATAGTGTCTAAAAGTGAGTAACTTCAACTGCATCCTTGTTGGGAACCGCCCTGCCTGGTTTCAGAGGCTGTAACCCCTCATGGTTAAGGCTGAGTCAGAGTTGGGACCATAAGCCACTAAGGAGACAAAGCTTGTCTCCCTGGCAGGTGTACCACCCCTGCCCACTTCACCCTGCTTGGCCCTGAGCTTGGCCAGTTAGCCAATGACGGGTAAGAATCCTCAAGGGAGGATCAACCTAAGACAGGTTCTGGTCACGGAAGAGGCCCGCAGGGAAGGACTCGGGGGGCAGTGGAAAAAGGGGGTGATGGACCCTCGCCGCTCGGCTTTGAAATAGCCTGAGTCCTCATTCGGTCTGCAAGAAGTCTCCTAATCTCTTGGCTGCCTTACTTTCCTTGCCTGACTTAAGTCTGAAGCAATAACAGAGGGCAGTGCAGTCCTGTGCTGGGAGGGGCGGATTCCCTGGGGAATCAGGCCTAAGAAAAATACATACATTCCTGTGAAACCTACTTAATTTGTACCCTCAGTTTAAGAGATAAGGGTCCAGACCTGAGATGAGTCTGGCACCTAAAGTTTTATGGCCCTCTAACTAATTGGCTGTAACTCAGAATAAGCCCTCAGAGTTCTCTGTAAATCTTGTATTGTTTATCCCTTACTGGCTGACAATGATTGATGAGCTAGCTTTATCTGTATTCCTATGCGAATGAACAGAATAAAAGCCCCTGGAGAGAGAGGCTCCGTGTCCTTCTCCCCCTGAGAGAAACGGCCACCTTTCCTCCCCAAGCAGATCATGTCTTGGTAGTCTTTTTCTTCGGCTGTGGGGAAACCTGAGGGGCTGCGTTAAAGCCCCCCGACACATCCTGAGACTGAAGACAGGAAATAATCCAATTGTAACAACATGGTTTGGGATTGGCTAAATTACAGATAAGTATTGTCATTTATTTTAAAAACAAACTACCACCCTGAAGAGTGAATTCCTATTCATCACTTGAATAAGAAATCTATGCAAGGTCTAATAATTACAACATAACTATTTGCTGAAATGACAAGACAGGAAGACCTTCCCAATTTGCAATTCTATATGTATGCAAACTAGTCAGAAATCATTTAAATAATAAAAAACAGAAGACAGAAAGAAGAGTATGAGGTTGAGACATCTTGGTGATAAAATTCAGAAAAATATGTGGTAAGATGGAAAAGCGGTGGGGAATAAAGGCCAAGGCAGAGGGGTGAGGTTAAGTGATTTGTCCATGCCCTCATGGCTATTACAGCAGAGCCAAAACAAAAATCAAGGTCTTCTAGCAGGTGTCAAGCTTTTTAGTTTGTGACACTCAATAAACAACTAATTAGAAACTTGTACTATGAATACTCTTAAGTGGCTTTGGGTAGTTTCAAGATGCACAGGATTTTCTTTTCTTAATATATACCTAAAAAGAAAATAGTAGCAGACTTCAGAATGTTCCAACCTGGTTTTTCTGTGTATTTTTAAAAAGATTTTATTTATTTATTTTTAGACAGAGGGGAAGGGAGGGAGAGAGGGAGAGAAACATCAATGTGTGGTTGCCTTTTGCATGCCCCCTACTGGGTACCTGGCCTGCAATCCAGGTATGTGCCCTAAATGGGAATCGAACCAGTGACCCTTTGGTTCACGAGCCAGTGCTCAATGCACTGAGCCACACCAGCCAGAGCTATTTTCTATGTATTATAAGAAAGAGATGGGTAGAACATACTAGAATCTCACTCTGGCTATAAGATCCAAACCATATATCATTCCAACTGTTACAATGTATCATAGGTTTGCAAACGCAGGTGTGCAAACAAAAGTTAGCTCATTCTACTGTCTCTTAAAACTTTGCATAGATGAAATAAAACTAAATCAGGCAAACTCCAGGAGATATATTAATTAGTTCATTTATGCTTCCAACATTAATTTGACATATATTGTATATCAGAAACTGGTAAATAGATGCTGTTGCTGAGATAACATGTCCTAGGCCTTACCTTCAATGGGAAATGGAGATATAAATATTATAAAGTTCTTACACTGTACATGATGTGTTTATATTATCACTTGAAGTAGACTGTGATGAATAAAAGCAAGACAAAATAACACAACTGTCTATAATAAGGTAGCAAAAATAAAGGCATAAAACATTTAATAAGTCTAAAAGGAAAATGGGAATAGAGAACCTATGAGACAGAAAAGGCAATTAGTCAAATGACAGATTTAAACTTAACCATATCAACAATCATATTAAATAGAGTTTAAAAGCCAGACATAGTCAGATAGAACAAAAACAAATACCCAATTATATCTGCTTCAATAAAGGTATTTTAAAAATAAAGAAACAACTAGATTAAAGGATGGAAAAAGATATGTGCTAACACCAGTTTAAAAAAACCTGGGATGGCCAAGATAAGGTAGATGTTAAAGTCAAGTATATTACCAGGGATAAGAAAGGTCATTTCACAATGACAAAGTGGCCAATTAATGAAGAAGAAACACTGGTCTTCAAAATGTATGCACCTGACAAAAGATCTGTACATAGCTCAAGATATAACAATTAACTAAAAAATGGATAAATTGAAAGTATAAATGTAAACACCTACATCTATAAAACTTCTAGAAGAAAACAGGAGAATTCTGATCTTGGGTTTGACAAAGATTTCTTGGATATGGCACCTAAAGCACAAGCCATGAGAGAAAATAATCACAAAATGGACCTCAAAATTAAAAACGTCTGCTCTTTGAAACACTGTGAGCAGAATGAAAAAACTAGCTGAAGTCCAGGAGAAAAATATTTACAAATTATACATTTGATAAAGGATATGTAAACAATAATTACGGTCTTTCCAAATGCAAGAATAAGTAAACAAATAATCCAATTGAAAATGGGATAATGCCCTGGCTAGTGTGGCTCAGGGATTGATTGCCAGTTCAATTCCCAGCCAGGGCACATCCCTGGGTTGTGGGTCAGGTCCCCAGTTGGGGGTGTACAAGAGGCAACTGATGGATGTTTCTCTTGCATATTGATGATTCTCTCCCTTTCTTTCTCCCTCCTTTCCCCTCTCTCTAAAAATAAATAAAATCTTTTTTAAAAAGTGTGGGAAACATTTGAACAGATTCATTATCGAAGATGTACAGATGACAAATAAGCATGCAAAAAATGCTTAAAATGATTAGTGCCAGTTGATAAAGAAGTGAAAATTGAAACCGTAATGAAATAATATAACACACCTATTAGAAATGAGGGATAAATTAGTATAGTATATATGCCTAACATTTGTTCCAGCTCTTATTCTGAGGAAACTGAAATGTGAGCTCCTGGGACCCCCCACATGGACCCACCATGAAGGATGCCTATCTGTAACTTGCTCACCCTCTTTTAGTGGTGAGAAGAAAGAAAATGCATTCGTCGACCTCTGCAGTGAGGATGGCAGCCAAGTCCTCAGAGAAGGTCTGAGGTAAACTCATGAGGAACTGATGCAGGTTATCAGTCTCCTTTCCTTCAAAGTCAGACTTAGATAAAAACACTTCACAGCATGTTATTAATGAGCCAGGCATAATTAATTGCCACTAGAAAAAATATATCAAAAGAATTTGCAGCACATATAAATTATCTCTGGCCTTTCACCTGCCCATGGTCCTGCTTCTTGTCACTGACATGGCTTCTGAGAGATGACAACAAACTCTTGTCAGAAATGCTACATGAAGGGATTAAAGGACGAAAAAGACCTGTGATTTTTAGTTTCAGAAAAACTATACTACTTGCTAGAACTACAAAAATAAAAGTCTACTTGTGTTTGGTAAGCTAAATGAGATATATATACAAAATGCAAATGAATTTCCACTCTATTTTGCAGGAAATGATGTGAGTTCATTGGCTCAAGTGGCAGTCATCTAGTGCTGGTTATTTCAAGGAAATTAGATATTAAATTTTGCTTTCAAATTGAAGAAAATCACCTATGATTCACCAGCAGCATCTCTAATGCTTTTTTGATTCATATTTAGATGAAACAAATTTGTATTATGCTGGAAACTTTTAAAATCCTCAAATATAAGTTCTGGCTGAGTGAAGGAAAGGCCTAATTTTTATGAATTTAACTGTGCCATTATTTGTGAAAAATTAGGATGGTTAATTATTCAATGAAATACCTCATCTATTACTTTGTATGCTGAAATACAAGTTCTATAATGACTGCCTAAATAAGCAGGTAACGAGATACATGTTTTAAACTCTGTGGGTCCTAAATCGTTATATGTATGAGGTATTCAGTTAAATATGCTGAACTGGGCTAAAATTTTAAATATAAATGAGAATTCTCTTACAGAAATTCAAGTTAACCAGAACTATATAAATGAGAAAAACCAAAAAGGATATAGTCCAGAAACACGAGAGAGGCAAGAAAAGGAAAATTAGACAGACCAGTGAATTAGAGTTTCTAAGGCAGTTATTCCACCTGAAGACAGATATTCAAATACTCTATTACATTGCTTCTCTCTTGTCAAGTTTCAGAAACAAAAAATTGCGCATGTCCTGATAACTCCTCAGATGAGTCTCCTGTGGTGCTTAACAAAGCAAACAGACGAAACAACGATGAAAAGGGCAAATATATAGGCCAACTTTTACTTGCTACATTAATATATAACAAGCTACTTGAAAGATAATAGTTCATTTTAATGGAATATCAATTCAGCACAGCTAATTTATCTTAATATTTAAAATGTACATGAAATTAACCACTACCTGCTCTTTCTGGATAGTATTTATATTTGTAAAAGAAGCATAGTGACCGTCAGTTTGAATTATTAGGTATGAACATCTCCAGATTAAGAAATGTTGAACAGCAGCACAAATATTGGACTGGAAAAGATGAGCAAAATCCATAGAATGAAAACCTAATTTCAAGAATATTAGTATTTGCAAAATGTCTATCTCAGAGGTGAACAAACTTTTAGCCTTTTGCTATTTTGAGATATTGTTTAATCAAATTAGAAAAAAGAGTATGTCTGGCTCCTCTGCACTGTAAAACAAACAAAAACAAGCAAGCAAACAAAAACAGACTGATTTGCACGCTTCTCCCTCCTCAGGGGCAGGAGAACCAGCATCCTCCTGTGTGCACCAAGGCATTGTCAAGGCCTTAAACTCAGTCTATGAACTGAGACAATAGGCTATTTTTCTAAAAATCATCAGAAGGAATGTCTTCATAGCAACACTTCTAAAACTAAAAATATTAGGGTAGAAACCTCAGAAATTAATTTTGTACTCAAGAATACCATTCGACAAGTTAAACAGCTATCCAGGAGTCCAATAGTTCATTCTGAAAGACTCAATGGAAACTGCCTTACCCACCCATAAGTGTCCTGTGGAATCATTATTCAGATTTTTATATGGCTATGTTAGGTAAGCCTTGCTTTTAAAGTTTTGGGGAACAAAATCATCTTGGTTATGGTGAACAGTAGACTTTTAGATGCTTGACTGGTCAACTACTTACCTGCTAGGACATATCTATAATAAAAAAAAATTCCCTGTTCTGCCTCCAGGTAGTCACTTAGCACCTGGTGGAGGGTTGGCCACCAATTCAGATGAAAAATCTCCATATGCCACCTCCATTTCCATAAATAAGTATTGGCATCTGCCATCTACAAACAAAACCTGCATGTCAAACAATACAACTTTCTGCTGCCTAATGCCTATTTAAACTGAGCTATCATTTCACAAAACTATATGCTGCGATAGATATTTTTATCCTTATGAGTTACTAGTTCTAAACCCTGGCTGCATGTTAGTATCAGTGTACAGCAATTCTCAATCCTAGATGCTTATTTACATCTCCCGAGAGTACTTAAAATATTCCTTCCTGGGATCACCCCAAACCAACTGAAAACAAGTGTGGGCCCAAACTTGTGTCTTTTCAAATACTCCTCAAGGCGGTTCTTATGTGTACACAGAGTTGAGAAGAACTTACAGAAATAAAAAGACACTGGCAGCCAGACAGTACCCTAATAAGATTCAAATATATTCAATGTATATTGTATAGAATGGTATAAAACATGTTAAATGGTGATGCATAAAATGAGTTTAGCTTAATTAACACGTGGTTCTTTCTTTAGGTCATGACATTGTACTGACCTACACTCACATCATGATCTCTACAACATCCTCAAATGCCCTCATTCTATCAGGAGTCGTATTTAATAATTGTTTGAGGATACAGACTTCGGGGTCAAACAACCTGATTTTAAACCCTGACTCTCGCGCTTAGAGAGTGTTCTTAACCTCTCCAATTCTCATTTTCCTTATCTAAACATGGAATGTTACTATCAGCCTGAAAGAGGATTAAATTCGATTGTTTGAATGGGAGGCAGTATTAATAACCAGTAAACCAATACAATGATAGAGAACTGGAACTCGCAGTGACAACAGAGAATTTTTATTTCACTTCATTCAATTTACAGACAAGGGGTCAAGATCCAGAGAATCAATGCCTCCAGATCACACTTAATAAAAGTCAGAGGAGTGAAACTTATTTAGCAGGGCAAAGCTGATTAAATAAGCCTGCTAGTGAGTTGCTCAGGTGAAAGCATATTTGATGTATTTATTGATGAAAATCTCCATAATGGCTAAACCTGCAATTTCTTCAGTAACTTGCACTATTTAGAATATAAGAAGTTTTATCTGTCATTGCATTGAGTTACTTTTGAACATAGTAATCAGACATACACCGTTACTGGGATATATTCTAAGGACAAAACAAAACAAAACAAACAAAAAAACCCTGCAAGGAAAAACTGACCTTTACTTTGTAAGCTTTTTGGCTCTGGTATTGATACAGTATTTCTGAAAGGATTTTGTATGTATTATAAGACAGAAAATAAGTAAGTATATTGATGCTGTGGGGAACCAATAAACTCATGATTGATAAATAAATAAATAAATAAATATATATATTTCTTAACCAGAACTGATGATACATAGAATGTTGGTTTCTAAAGTTCATTATCACTAAAAGGAACCATTGCTGATTACAGGCCTAGGAAAGGGAGAGTACAAGCTGAGTCTGTTAACTCAAGTGTCAGAAAACAAATACTAATACAATCATGTTTAATTACCATCACCAACATCAAAAGACTTGCTACTATATGACTCCTGATATGATGCAATGAAATGCACAAAATATCACATAGTGTTCTTCTCAAAAATGTTAACCTGGTCCAGTCATGAAAAAAAAAAAGATACATCCAAAATAAAAAGAACATTCTAAAATTAGTTCAAACTCTTCAAAATGTCATTATCATGAAAAAACAAAGAGAGGCGGGCATTATTAAATAAAGGCGACTAAAGAGTCATAACAATGAAATGCAATACGTGACATGATGCTTGACTGTATTGTGGATGAGAGGGAAATCTAGCTTTTTTAAAAAATATATATTTATTGATTATGCTATTACAGTTGTCCCATTCCCCCCCCACTCCACTCCATCCTGCCCACCCACTCCCTCCCACATTCCCCCCCTACAGTTCATGTCCATGGGTCATACTTACATGTTCTTTGGCTTCTACATTTCCTACACTAGTCTTACCCTCCCCCTGTCTATTTTCCATCTATCATTTATGCTACTTATTCTCTGTACCTTTCCCCCCCTCTCTCCCTCACACTCCTGTGTTGATAACTCTCCATGTGAGCTCCATTTCTGTGGTTCCATTCCTGTTCTAGTTGTTTGCTTAGTTTGCTTTTGTTTTTGTTTTAGGTGTGGTTGTTAATAACTGTGAGTTTGCTGTGATTTTTACTGTTCCTATTTTTTATCTTCTTTTTCTTAGATAAGTCTCTTTAATGTTGCATATAATAAGGGTTTGGTGATGATGAACTCCTTTAACTTGACCTTATCTGAGAAGCACTTTATCTTCCCTTCCATTCTATATGATAGCTTTGCTGGATACAGTAATCTTGGATGTAGGTCCTTGCCTTTCATGACTTGGAATACTTCTTGCCAGCCCCTTCTTGCCTGTAAGGTCTCTTTGGAGAAATCAGCTGACAGTCTTCTGGGAACTCCTTTGTAGGTAACTGTCTCCTTTTCTCTTGCTGCTTCTAAGATTCTCTCCTTCTGCTTAATCTTAGGTAATGTAATTATGATGTGCCTTGGTGTATTCCTCCTTGGGTCCAGCTTCTTTAGGACTCTCTGAGCTTCCTGGACTTCCTGGAAGTCTATTTCCTTGGACAGACTGGGGAAGTTCTCCTTCATTATTTGTTCAAATAAGTTTTCAATTTTTTTTGTTCTTTCTCTTCTCCTTCTGGTACCCCTATGATTCGGATGTTGGAATGTTTCAAGATGTCCTGGAGGTTCCTAAGCCTCTCCTCATTTTTTGGAATTCTTGTTTCTTCATTCTTTTCTGGTTGGATGTGTCTTTCTTTCTTCTGGTCCACACTGTTGATTTGAGTTCCAGTTTCCTTCCCATTACTATTGGTTCCCTGTACATTTTCCTTTGTTTCACTTAGCATAGCCTTCATTTTTTCATCTAATTTGTGACCAAATTTAACCAATTCTGTGAGCTTCCTGATTACCAGTGTTTTGAGCTCTGCATCTGATAGTTTTGCTGTTCATTATCTGTTCATCACATAATTGTATTTTTTCTGGAGCTTTGATCTGTTTTTTCATTTGGGCCATTTTTTTTGGGGGGGGGTCTGGGTGTGCCTGTTACATAAAGGGGGGGAAGCTTAGGTATTCATCAGGGTCAGGTAACACTCATTGCTGCACTGTGACGTTGTATGTGGGGGAGGGTCTGATAGGGAGCAATGGCACTTGCTCCACTCTCTGCTGGTTTTTAGTCACTTCCCCTGCTACCCACATTCAAATTTGGCCCTTCTGGTGCTGCTTCCCGAGTAGGTGGGTTTGTGTATGTTTTAGGACCCTGTGGGTCTCTCCAAGGAACTCTCCTGCAAATCTGGGAGTTTCTCCCGCTGCTGCCGCAACTCCCCCAGGTATTTTCAATCAGTGGTTTGAGGTTTATTTCCTAGCACTGGAACTCTGGGTTGCGCAGTCTGTCACCTGGTCCACCAGCTGCTGCCTCACCAGCCAGCTGCAGCTTTGCCTGCCCCTCTCCACAATCTGCCACCTTGCTGGTCCGCCAGCCTCTGCCTTGCCTCCAGTCCTCTCCCCCCAGCTGCCTGTCTCCGTCCCTCCTACTGGCCTGGATGAATGTTTCTTCTTTAATCTCCTTGGCTGTCGGACTTCCACATAGTTTGATTTTCTGTCAGTTCTGGTTGTTTTTTGTTTTTAAATTGTTGTTTTCCTTTTGGTTGTGCGAGGAGGCACAGTGTGTCTACCTACACCTCCATCTTGGCCAGAAGTGGAAATCTAGTTTTACGGACATGTTGGGATAATTAGGGAACTCTGAATGTTAATTTCCTCTTATTATTGAATCAATATTAAATTTCCTAGGTGTGATAATGGAATTAAAGTGTAAGAAAATGTTTGTTTCTTAGAAAATATGTTGAAGTGTTTTAAATAATATTTAAATAATATTTAATACCATTTAACTTAAAAGCTTTATTTATTATAAATCTTTATAAAACCAAGCTTTGCATTTTGAAATAATTTCAGTTTACAGAAATGTTGCAAAGATAGTATTGAAAATTCTGATATACCTCTGACAATTCCCTCTGTAATTAACAGCATACACCTGGGTACCTTTGTTAAAACCATAAGACTTACACTGGTATGCTACTACTAACTAAACCCCAAACTTCATCTGGATTCCACCAGTTTTTCTATTAATATCCTCTTTGTATTCCAAGAGCCAATCCAGGATACTGCATTGCTTTTAGTTGTTATGTCTCCTTAGTCCCCTCTGGTCTATGTGACAGTTTCTTATTTTTCATGACCTTGAGCCTTAAAAAATACTGGCTAATTATCCTGTACAATGTCCCCAGTTTGGTTTTGTCTGATATTTTTTTTCACAATTAGATTGGGTTTATGTTGGGGTTTTTAGAAGGAACACTACAGAAGTGAAGTGGGTCCTTCTCATGACATCATATTAGGGATACAGTATAGGTGCCAGCATCATGCGAGTGTTAATCTTCATTACTTGGTTAAGGTAGTGTTTGCAGGTTACCTTTTCTTCTTTGGTTGCTCAAGTGGGCTTCTTTTCTCATCACCGTTTTAAAACACGGTGCAGAGCAGGGGTCTCTGAAACTATTCCCCACAGCCCATGGCTGGGGGATGGGGGGGAGGGATGATATGGTGGTTAAGATACTTTTCATAACAATGGCAAGTGGATAGCTAATTGATAGCTGTGCTGCTGCCCAAGGTAAAAGGTCTACGTGACTTTCAGGCTGTATAGTGACTTGTTACATAGCTGGGGGAGCTTATACATCTCCTGCATGAGATGCAGGGAGCTGGATGTCCCTGTGTCATGGTGAACTCTTGCTCTGACTAAAGATGGCAGCCAAAAGAAGGTAAGAGATACAGGGAAACTGGCAAAGTAGCACCCTGGAGGGACCAGATACGAGGTCACGTAGGAAGTTTCTGGTCAGCATTTAAAATGAGGACACGCTGAGAGAAAGGCAATCACAACAAAGGAGCCAGGAAGTAGAGCAATTCTGCCACAAGGACCAAAAGAACAGGCAGCAGCCCTGTCATTTCAGAGGGTATAGAAGGGCCGCCCTATCAGCCATGAGGTCTGGTGTGTAAGGAGGTGCCACACAGTTTTGGATTAAGAGCTGGAGTAAGAAAGAGGAGACCCGCTGGAAAACCTGCCTGGAGAACATGGCGGCAGAATGGATGGCACTGTGTGGGGACCTGCCTAACCAAGCACGAATTAGTGGGAGATGCCTGGAATGCTGAACTGTGACCAGATATGCTGAGCTGAAGATTTCTGCTTTTCTGAAAGACATGGTACCTCTGACTGGCATATCTGTAAACTGGCTGGGGCTGGCAACAGGGGGCAGGATTATGTGTTTTGGGGTGTTTTAAAGGGAGTGGGACTTATTAGGAGAAATCTGCAATTATTCTGAATCTGTATAACCTGTAAATAAACAACCTCTTTCCTTTTTTTAGCAAATTTGTGCATTTCTAGTCAACTTCTTGGTGGCTAGCAATCGAATCCCACAGCTGTTCCAGGACAGCAGTGGCGATGTTCTGTAACACTTTCAGTGAAGCTAAGTCATACTTTTGTAACACAGTTAAGTTCATTTGTCACAGTCTGTATTCTGTGATGGGATGCCCTTGACACTCCTTGCTTGCTGGTTGGTGCTGGTTGGGTATGTGTGTATTTGCATACTGTAAAGTACATTCTTTGTGATGCATAGTCCTATGGGTCTCAGCAAATATATACAGTTCTGCAGCCAACACCCAGAACCACAGGGAAGGTTCCTTCACTTGTGCACCCCTCTGTAGTCAACCACTTCCCCCTTTGATCAGTCCTAAGGAAACACTCATCTGTTTTCTGTTCCTATTGTTTTGCCCTTTCTACAACATCATACAATATATTGCCTTTTGAGTCTAACTTCCTTCTCTTGCATTTCAGTTTCCTCTACATTGTTGCATGAATAGTTTGTATCTTTTCCTTGCCAAATAGTATTCCACTCTATGGATGTACCACATTTTACTGATTCCTCTGTTGAAGGACATCTTATTGCCTGTAGTTTTTAGCAATTATGAATAAAACTGTTACAAACATTTACATATAGGCCAGACACTATAAACCATTGGATAAAATACCTAGTAGATCAACTTTATAAGAAACTGGAAAGTTGTATTCTAAATGGCTATACAACGTTGCACCTCCACCAGCAAAGAATAAGTTTCTATTGTTTGCATCCTTGTCAGCATTTTTTATTGTTGGTTTTCCTGTACTTTAGACATTCTATTAGGTATACAGTGGTATGTTCTTGTGGTATAAATGTGTGTTAAAGGGTTTTACTCATCTTTCAAATACAAATGCTACCCAAAATTTCAATTTTAAAAGGTCACTTTAAAAACTAAGATCCCCAGGTATATACTTATAAAATTTTAAACTGTAGATTTCAGATCACATCAGGGTTTTTTTCTTATTAAGAAAAAAAGTTCTTACTGTTTCTAAGTACAATAGCAGATACATACATAGGAGGTATTATCAATAGCCCTAGCATTCAGATACGATTACCAATTTCTTCTAACTGTGCATGTACACACACGTGCTTAGACAGTAACTCTCTAAAGACCTAAAATTTAAAGCTGGGATGAGTCTGGTATGTTTGTGGAACAGAAATCAAACCAAGTGTGAAGGGAAGATGATAGTAAGCAAGGGGACCAAACTAGTAGATGAGTTTGGAGAGAGAGTTCAGTTCACGTCGAGCAGTGTTCTTAACTGTTGGTGTCTCTTACCAGAAGGCCTTGTCGAAACAGACTGCAGCAACCCACCCCTGAGACTCAATGATCCAGCAGATCTAGAGTGGGGCCTGAGATTGGCATTTCAAAGTCTTCCAGGTGCTGCTGCCACTGCTGATCCAGGGTGCCAGCTTGAGAAACCCTCTTGGCCACACTACACTATGATAAAAGAGCCTGACTTTTATTTCAAAGACATGAGAAAACAGTGGATGATTTTAAGGACAGAATGATGGTAGTTTGTTTTGAACTTTAAACAGATCGTAGGGACTGAGGTGTCAAAACTGCATCAGAGGGGCAAGACAATAAATGGGAAAGTGGTAAGAAGCCCATTACTGCAGTTATTATGTGTGAGAAATCAGGGTGTCTGGAAATAGGGTAGAGGAGATGTTAAGATGTAGACGGACTCAGGATAAATTTAGGAAAAGGATGACAGAACTTGCAAAAAGATCGGGTATTAGGATAAGGGAAGGAAATCAAAGGGAATGTCAAGGTCATTGGCTTGACAACTGCCTCTATGGAAGACTTTATGGGACAAAAATACTTAGTTTGAGATAACTGTTAACATATCATTAAAGATACCAAGAATGCACATTGGATATATAAATCTGCAGCTCCAAAGAATAAAAATTAAAAACCTGAAGTCATTAACACACAAATATTTATAGTCATAGAACCTATAAAGGTCATTAGTTTAGATCAATACTTCTCAGGTAGGGGAGGCTTTTGCACACCTTCCAGAAGGGTACATCGCTAAATACCATAAAGTGTAAAGGGGAGACCCAACAACAAAGAGTCGTGCCGAAAATACCAATAGTACTGAGACTGAGAAACTCTTGTATAGATAAAACGTTGTTTTCCTTTTTTAAAAACATTATTCATTGATTTTTAGAGAGAGAAGAAGGGAGAAACAAGGACGGAGAGGTGGGAGGGGGGATAGAAAAGGAAACGAGGGGAAGGGCAGGGAGAGAGAGATCAATTTGTGGTCCCACTTATTGATGTATTCAGTGGTTGCTTCCTGTATGTTCCCTGTACCTGCAACCTTGGTGTATCAGGGTGATACTCTAACCAACTGAGCTACCCAGCCAGGGCAAAAGTTGTCTTTCTTGTATGAAGGGAGCATAAGGCCTTTCTCAGAATACAAACTGACTGGAAAATATGCCACTTACATACATAATTTGAAGAATTACATTACAGCATTAGACTTTAAATAGTTGCTGTCAGTAAAACAGTTACAAAAGTAAACAAAGTAAAAATATAATAATAGTTCAAATGAAAATTCCTGATTCATAAATCCATCAGACGAAGTGTAATCTCCAGGACTCTGCCATTAACTTATGCTATCTGAACACCTTTGTTAAATGAATAAATTCAGAAATATATAAGCACATGAATAAATGAACACTATGGCTTACCTCTGTTAGATATTAACAAATACATGCAACAAGGCAACGGAAGAGGAAATCTGGAATGTGAGTCCAGGCTCATAATCTCTGGAGTGTGGGTATAGATTCATAAGATTCTTAGTAATGGAGAAAACTCAATGGTCCAAAGGACACACAGAAGAGGAGGATTGGAAATGAACAGAAATCTCAACTTTGGGGAAAAACTTCCAGTGTCCACAATGATCCTAGCATCACAAGGATCACTGCAAGTTGTCCATCATCACAAGAAATTTCAAGTAAGATTTGTGAAGGTTTTATTCCGTGGGAAATATCTGTGACTGCAGTGCTCAGGGCTGGGCAGGACAGATCCACAACACAGATGCTAACTTTCGAGCCTACCCGCTGGAGCACATCTACTTCGTGAACAAGACAGAAGACAACTTTTCACACAGAGAGGTGTTAAGATCACAAATCTACCCTAATTTTAATGCTTTTACTGCTAGAAAAAGCTGAGTAGATATCCTGGAATTAGAGGATAAATATATTCTAGATACAAGGAGGTAGCTATAAAAAAAAAGAATTCAATGTTAAAATATGGGTTAGGAAAATGGGACAGACAAGAGATAAATACATTTAAGTCAGGTATATAATTAGTCCAATCATAATAAACATGAAGAGCAGATGACTTCAAATATAAAGATGATTTTTTTTTAACCCATGGACAGAAATGTTTTAATGAGAATTATCTTTTACCAAGAAGTACGAGTTGGCCTGTGGAGGACCTGTGTGAGAAGAATGACTGAGTGATGACAATCTCTTATGTACCTTTTATTACACACCCAATACCTATCACGATAGCATGTTATTGACAATTGTGTTTAATAAAGTAGAGCTGTAAGCTGTACTTTATGAGGATCTGCAAATCAATTATTTTATGTAATTTATGAACATAAAGTTCACACACTGCATACTGGTCCACTTTAACTCCAAATCAAAGGAAGTTAAAATTGTATGACATCAGACACACAGAGCTGACCCTAACTCACCCTTCCCAGTTCTTTATCTTCAAGGGCCAGGACTCCAGTGCTTTCCGTGAAGAGCTTTATTTTGACCACAGGCCGAGGATGGGTAGTGGTGAAATCGCCTTGGGTTCCCCATCTGCAAAGAAGTAACAAAAATTTTCTTTGAAATGCAGCATTATTTTCTTTCCAGATAAATGCATCTCCCGAACAGGTATGTTAGACAGTACAGAATCTTTTGTGGCTCAATGAGATTTTTATCTTTGCTTTTGTTTCTGACAGATGGCTCAATCAAGAAAGAAAATAACAATAAGCTTTAAAGCTTGTAATAATTATTCAGCTGTTCTAAAAATTAGCACTACAGTATAAAACTTGTGTGTGATAAGGATTTAGGTTAAGGTGAAGCATTACAGATGCAGCTATTAAAATCTGTTATTTGATTAATTTGAATTAAAAAAATACTATTTTTATGGATGACTAGGGAAAATTGCTAAGGGTTTGTTTATCTAAGAGGTAATTTCCCAGAAAATTATTTCAATACTGAGGATTTTACCCCATCTCTTCTTGAAAATACTAGATATTTTATTCATATATATTTTTGATATTTTATTTATATTTTAAAAAGTGAATTATCTCAAGCCTATTACTTCACATGAATTTTTTATCCTCACTGCAGGATATGTTTATTGATTTTAGAGAGAGCGGAATGGAGAGAAAAAAAAACATCAATTTGTTGTTTCCCATAGAGGCTGTGATTGGGAATCAAACCTGCAACCTTTTGGTTTAAGGGCTGATGGATGCTCCAATCAACTGAGCCACCTGGCCAGGGCACTTTACATGATTTTTTAAAGCTCCAGTGAAAGAAAAAGAAATAAGCATCATAAAAATGAGTGTTTTCCTAGTACACTCTTCTAAAAATGGGATAAGTCTGCCAATCTCTGGCTTTTCAAATCATCATCATAAAATAACATGTTTTCTTGGTTCATATTTTAATTAATAGCATCTTACCTTTACCACACATCAATTCGGTCTAGTGTATTTACAGATTTAACTCACACACAGCTGATATTTTAAAATCTTATCAATAACTGTGAAAGATCACAGGCATGAGATTTTTAGCACATCATGAAGAAAATGCCATTGAGAAAAACATACATAAGAGGGAAAAAATGAGATTTAACAGTAAAAATTTCTGTTAAAATAAATCACCAAATAAAAGTATCAATATATTATACTATGTAAATTATTTAAAAAGTAATTTAGCATTTTAATGGAACTATTTAAATTTATTTTATAAACCTTATTCAGAAAGCTTTGGAAATACATAAAACTGAGGAAAAGCAAATGTAATAAAAATTAAATAATTGTGATGACTTCCTCTCCTACACAGCAGTTGTATCACAATATGAGCACAGTAAACCCAAGGTCATTTCAATGACAAAGGAAACTAGCATCCAGATACACTCTGATCTTTTTAAATTAGAGGCATATGCCAGAGGGAAGAGAAAGATTGAATTAGGATGGAAGAGCAGCTTAATTTCTATTTTAGACTTCTAGAAAGGAGTTAGCAAAGAATCTTTTTGTCATTTCATAGAATAAAGACAGTCTGAGATAAAGTAGAGCTAAAATAGGGATAAAAAAATAGATCCAGAACTAAAATAAGGGAGTAGAGAACATTTCTCAGTTCAGTGTGTAGAACCTTAAGCTTTGAATACATTCAGGAGATTTGGATGACAACTCTGGAGTAGACTCCTGTGACATATCCTTTGTGTTTGGTATTATGCAGTTATATTTGGAAAACTAACCCATGGAGATACTTTCTTATAATTGCATATTATGTATTTTATATAGATACAAAATATATTCTAAAATGTGTGTGTGTGTAACTTTTCTATGAGTACTCAAGGGAAATAAAAGGATCCTCCATTGTCAATACCCGATTGTATATACAGCTGCCCATATCAAGCTTATCAAGATCAAGTTTATTAACTGTGCTGTTTAAGTCTATTGTATCCTTACTGATTTTTGGTATCATTTATACATCAAGGTAGGAGTATTATAATCTCCCACCAAGAGAGAGGTTTTGTCAATTTCCCTTTAAGTATTTTTCAGCTTTTGGTGTATATTTGATGTAAAAATATTCAATAACAACCATGTTCTTTGAGTATGAACTGTTTATTATCTTTTCCAATCCCAAGGCCATGATTACTTTTCAATGGTTGAACCTGGGTAAAATTAGAGAACTCACACTATATTAGGAAGGGTACAATTAAAGTCATATGCCAAAGGTATAGACCAGCTTAAAGAAGTCACACAAATAACCCTGGCTGGTGTGGCTCAGTGGACTGAGTGCCGGCCTGCAAACCAAAGAGTCACCAGTTTGATTCCTAGTCACGGCACATGCCTGGGTTGCAGGCCAGGTCCCCAGGGGGGTGCCTGTGAGAGGCAACCACACAATGATGTTTCTCTCCCTCTCTCCCTACTCCTTTCTCTAAAATAAATAAATAAATAAATTTAAAAATTCTTGACAAAAAAGAAGTCACACAAATAACCTAAAAAACATATTGCAAGTATAGAGCATAATTTATTAGAAAGCAAACAGTTAACTAAAACTTACAGGAAACAAATATTTATTTCTAACAATTTATTAGAAAGCAAATAGTTAACTAAAATTTATAGGAAGTCAATAATCTAGAACTTGGAAGGGAATCTAGGATATCCCAAAACCAATATGCCACAGGTGGCAAACACAAGGCCCATGGGCCGAATCCAGCCCTCCACCTTGTTTTATCCGGCCCAGCACCTTGTTCCTACCAGGTGGCAGCACCAAGCTCTGGCTTAACTGTTAACGAGTAGTTACATTTATACAGTCCTAAAGTTACATTTGGCCCTTTGAAGGCAACCACCAGGCTGATGTAACCCCCCATGGAAAAGAGTTTGACACCCCTGCAATATGCCCATGAAGACAGGAAGCAGGTGCATATCATAGGACCCAGCAGGCAATCTACAAGGTCTGGAACCTCTAAGTCAACAGCATGGAACGCTAGTAGTCCGCTCCTGTGAGGAAAGCTTAAATAACATGCTTTCAGGTGGGGAGAAGTTAAGGTACAAGGATACCGGCAGATTCTAGTTGTAACAGACTACACTTTTACTGCTATTTGACAAGAATGTGCAATTTTAAAGGGGTGCATAAATTAAGTAGGGTGGCAGTTGAGAGTCCTTACAAGCATTCCAGGCTATAAACATAAATTGACACAACCTTGACAGTTACCCCTGTGAAAAGTAAAAGTTAAAAAGATATATGTAGCTAGAAAATGCTTATGAATTCTATAATGAATAAATTGAAAACCAAAGCCCTTCTGCCTCCACCAAAAAAGGCAGGGGAAGGAGGGAAGAAGAAAACATGCCTATCTTCAATATTCACCAAGATATTCCTTGTTTTCTACTTAATTGGCATGTTTAAACCCTTTCAGAAATTAATACCAGTTATTATCTTCCTACTCTTTTCTCTGTATTATGTGATAAAAGAATACATTACCCTTGCTGTCAATTTACTTTGACTAAAAATACATTGCCTTTTTCTACTTCTATGAATGTATTATTTATGAGAATTCAGACTTCCAGTGTAAATCTTCAAATGAATAAAATATCTACAAAGCACCTTTAAGAGGACAGCAGGGCTTCCTGGCTATAACAACACATGGTAGTTCATATACCAACTGAAATAACTGACATTAATTATGTATTTGCTATTAAATGAAGTATGCTGAAAGTTTATATCAGGAGCCAAAATATATATGATCGTACCTACTTACTCAGGAAGGCTATTTCTGGGAATTTATCATAACAAATAATCCTGAGTACCGAAAAGATGGTAAGCAGAAATGTATTTACTGTAGCATTATATATAAAAGCAAAAACAAGCAACTAATATTAGGAAAATGATTATGTAAATTATGTAGCATACAATGGAATTTTTTGCTTCTACTTATAGTAATGGTCGTGAAGATGGTGTAAAACCATATGTGATGTAAAATTTAAAAAATGGAGAGGGCACAAAGCTGAATGTGGGCCTTTTATTCTTTCAAAAAGAGCTATTACTTCGTATGTGCCAGTCATTATTCTGGTGACAGCACCCAGTCTCTATCCTCTTGGAACTTATATTCTAATCAAATTAGATAATAAAGAATTATATTACTATATACAGTAACATATATTTCTCCCCACCCCGGCCTTGCATTCCTTCTCTTCCTGTTAGCAGTTTTTGGTCTCTCATCATCGCTCCTTCACTCACATCAACATCATAAATAAAGCCTGATCTATAGGTTTCGTTATCCTTACTCTTAACACCTGGATACCTCCCATGGTCTCTCAGGGTATCTAGACAACTAGATTTAAATTGCAACCTGAAAGGATTTTCAAAAATAACTAGCATATTTGTTTTAAAGTATGTTTAAAATCATGCCATGGTAAAAAAGTTATGTCAAAAACCACTTAAATCCTTTAACTCAAAATTCTTCTTGTGAATATATAGTGCACCCATGACTATAGAAGATAAAAACAAAAAAATAGGTTCAACCTGCATTCCTTATATATGACCAGCACTACAGAGTAAAATAAGGTGTATGAAACTTCAAAAATTATTTCCTCCATCTCTATACTATCCATCCAACTGTGTGACCGGCACTGGGAAAGGGTGGACATTCAAAAAATCAAGACGACAGGTTGTGTACTAAATGCACTCTGGTAGGGAAGGCAGACAGGCAATTTCATAAACATGCATAATAAATCAAATCACACAGAACTGAATAGGGTTCTAAATTGCATTTCTTAATTACTTCTGAAGATGAAGCACTTTTTCTTTACTAGTCATCTGCATTTCCCTTTTTGTTACCATTGTCAGTTTATCTATTAGTAGAATATTCTTTTAATCAGTGATTTTATAAAACTCTTAATAGGATAGACATTTACTGTTTCTGATACATACAGCAAATACTGTCAATGATGGTCATTTTCTGTTGAACTATTGTTTATGGCTTTTTCAAATGTATAGTTTAAAAATATTAGGTAGTAGCCCAGTTCTAACAACTTGATTTATAGTTTCTAATTTTGACATTCTAAAGAGTCTCTCTTTAACCAAAAATTGTATGAATATTAACCTGTATTTCTTGTGTACATCCACAGTTTAAATCTTCAAGTTATCTGAAATTTAACAGTGATAATAAATGAGTTTCATTTAATTCACCTATCCCAATCTCATTTGGTTCAAAGTCAACATATTTGTAATATTATTATATAAACTCGGGTTTGGTTTTGAATTTTCTGTCCTGAAGATTTATCTTCTGAGCTGTGTTATATTTTGCGAGTTATTGTAGAATTATTAGATATGATAACATCAGTTAGAACAAAAGGGAAATAGATATTTTGAACTTACTATATTTCTATTAAAGAAAAAGGGAGATCTCTCCACTTATTAAAATTTGTTCCAACATTCCTAAGTTAACTCTTGAACATTTCTCTTCTTCTAGGTAGGTCCTATCCATTCTGTGATAAATTCATTTTATAGCATTTTATATTTGGGGATTCTAAGTGATCTGTTTCCTTTATATTGTCAGACTATTGCTCATACACAATCAGTTATAAGCTCTCTTCTTTTTTAATATGACAGTTTTGTCTTATTTCCAATCTAGTTATTGCTTTTTTAAATGATGTTTTCTTCACCAAATTACTATTAACTATTACAAAGATGGAATTATTGAGATAATCAAACAGCAATGACACATAATTACAAATACAACACTAATTTTGTAACAGAAAACATGAAATAAGGGAATCCAGCTACAGGGGTAGAAATGAAAAGTCTTTGGAGAGTTACACATAATTTTAAGATTTTTCATGCTGCAATTATTTTAACAAACAATTCAACTACAATTATTTCCACAACTTAGACATGTTAAGGACTAACATGATATACATTTATCAAAAAAACTTCCCTCAATAATAGTTTTGGTTCATAACTTAAATATCCAAGTGCCAGATATTTGGTCGCACTGATTTAGACATCCTCTTGGGAAAGTTAAAAAAAAAAATCTTTAAAAGTTCTCTGCAATTGATTTCATATAGGTCCGAGGTCTCTTTCTGCTCTCCTATGAAGGATTTGCCTAAGAAAATGAGTTGGATTCACCGAAATCAAGATAAATAGTCAGGATTGTTTTGAGTTATTTTCAATTACTTGTGTGTGCTGAAAAAGTAGATGGGCACTCTTCACAAGCTCTTTAATAGGGACCAAGAGGGAATGAAGATCCTTGACAATGGGGTGCAAAGGCCTGGTGGTACATATCCTCAAGAGCGTCAAACACTGCCGTCTGCAGCTATGTGCCTTCTTGGGCACTAGATGCCAGGGGAACCTGTCTGGTTGACTGAGGGCACACAGCTGCGTCCCTGCTCTTGCAGCAACCTTGATGCAGGTGAGCCTTAATATGTTATCATTATGCAGAGAAAGCTGTATCTCTTCCCCGCACCTGTGGCTACTATCAGTCACTGTCTTGCTCACGATGGCCATGAACACTCTAAAGCCATTCTAAAACAAATGTGTATGTCAGACAGGTACAGTAATAGGACTTGTAAAATATACCAAGTAGCCACAAGACCTCTCTATTAATGCATGTACATGACTACAGATTTTTAATTGAATAATGTAAAACTGGGAATTAAGGTTAAAAAGAATTACTAAGGGCCTGATTATAATAAATGAAAATTTAAAATAAACCATGGAAAGTATTTTAAAAACAATGTTAACCACTGTACAAATGTTCTTAAATATAGCATTTTTGGTTAATATGAGCAATTAAGATAGTCACTCATGTAACTATCTAGGTAGTCACTCATTTTTCTAGGTAGAACACACTTTTGGAACAGCACCTTTTGATATTTAAAAATTTGAAGATTTCTAAGTCATTTTCTAGGGCCCAAGTATATCAGAGTTTTATCCAATACCAATGGAATGAAGCCAAAGATTAAGGGAATGTTGAAAAAAGCTCATATTCATGGGGTTATAGATGGTTGGTGTCACATCATTTACTACGGTCAAAACTATGAGAGGTGAAAGGACCTATTTGAAAAATTCAACTGTCTGATTCCAATAGGATGCTGAAAATTTAGGTCTATACTTTTGCTAAAAGTCTGCAAACAAAGATATAGATTTGAGAGTTATTAACATAGAGGCGGTAACAGAAGCTCTGAGAATGAGCGAGCTTGTGAAGGGTGACCACTGAAACTCTAATTATGGAAGGGATTCATATCTTACAAGTCCAAGCCTGTTTGTGTACATGTATCCTTGTGTGTATGCACCGAAATGCATATTTATTATTTATTTTAAATAAATACGATACTCAAATTATTCTATATTTTATAGAATGCTATGTATTAATCTTTATGTATCAGTACATGGATGTACATAATTCTTTTTAAGACTGTATGCCTGTATCATAATTTAGTCTACAACTCTTCTGTTGATGGACCTATAGGTTGCTTTCAATTTTAATTAGTAAAAGTAATACTGCAAAAGATGTCCTTTTGTATATTCAATTGTTTTTACATAAATATTGAGAAGAACAAAAGATTAGAGACAGAATTCTAAGACAGCGCAAGATTTTAAACTGTTATGAAATATAAAATGTTATTCTAAGTAATTGAAAAGTTTGATTCATGTGTAGGTAGATATACTTTGCCTCCTTGCACAACCAAAATAAGAACAACAAATATAAAAACAAAAAATAACCAGAACTGCCAGGAAATTGAACTGTATGAAGTCCAACAACCAAGGAGTTAAAGAAACACCCATCAAGACCATTAGCAGGGGCAGAGATAGGTAGCCCAGGCGAGAGGAATCACAGCAAGGTGGTGGCTGGAGGACTGGGTGAGGTTGCAGCTGATGGACCTGGATGTCCCATATTTGCGTGTGGATAAACTGGAAGAAATAACTGGGGAGTGAAACAGACCACACAAACAAGGGTTCCAATGTGAGGAAATAAAGCCTCAAAACCTCTGACTGAAAAAAACCAGTGGGAGTTGTGGCAGGAGCAAGAGAAACTCCCAGCCTCACAGGAGAGTTCATTAGAGAGACCCACAGGGTCCTAGAAGGTACACAAACCCACCCATCCTGGAATAAGCACCAGAAGGGCCCAATTTCCTTGTGGGTTGTAGAGGAAGTGACTGAAAGCTGGCAGAGAGCCAAGGAAAAGACATTGTTCCCTCCCAGACCCCTCCCCAACATACAGCACCACAATGCAGCAAAGTGGGTTGCCCCACCCAGGCAAATACCAAAGGCTCCATCCCTTACTACATAACAGGCCTGCCAAGAGAAAAATATTGGCCCAAATGAAACAACAGATCAAAGCTCCAGAAAAAATACAATTATGCAACGAACAGAGAGCACAACTATCAGATGCGGAGCTCAAAACTGGTAATTGGGATGCTCACAGAAATGGCTGGGCATGGTTGCAAACTAGAGGAAGAAGTAAAGGCTATGCAAAATGAAATAAAGAAAAATATACAGGGAACCAACAATGAAGGGAAGGAAACTGGGACTCAAATCAATGATTCAGAAAAGAAAGATGAAATAAACACTTGACCAGAATACAATGAAGAAAAAAGAATTTAAAAAAAAAAAATGAGGAGAGGGTTAGGAACCTCCGGGACAACTTTAAATATTCCAACATCTGAATCATAGGGGTGCCAGGAGAAGAGGAAGAGCAAGAAATTGAAAAGTTATTTGAAAACATCATGAAGGGGAACTTCCCCAGTCTGGCAAGGGAAACAGACTTCCAGGAAGTTCAGGAAGCTCAGACAGTCCCAAAGAAGCTGGACCCAAGGAAACACACACAAAGGCACATTATAATTACATTATCCAAGATTAAAGATAAGGAAAGAATCTTAAAAGCAGCAAGAGAGAAGTAAACAGTTACCTACAAAGGAGTTCCCATAAGACTGTCAGCTGATTTCTCAAAAGAGACCTTACAGGCAAGAAGGGGCTGGAAAGAAGTATTTGAAGTCAGGAAAGGCAAGAACCTACACCCAAGATTACTCTATCCAGCAAAGTTATCATTTAGAATGGAAGGGCAGATAAAGTGCTTCCCAGCTAAGGTCAAGTTAATTCATCATCACCCTTTTATCATATGAAATGTTAAAGGGACTTATCTAAGAAAAAGAAGATGATCAAAAATATGAATAGTAAACTGACAACAATCTCACAACCATCAACAACTATACCTAAAAAGAAAACAAAAACAAACTAAGCAAACAACAAGAACAGGAAGAGAATCACAGAAATGGAGATCACAGGGAGAGTTATCAGCGGGGACCAGGAGCAGGGAGAATGGGGAAAAAGGTACAGAGAATAAGTAGCATAATTGGTAGGTACAAAACAGACAGGGGAAGGTTAAGAATGGTATGGGAAATGGAGAAGCCAAAGAACTTATATGTATGACACATGGACATGAAGTAAGGTGGGGGAATGCTGGTGGGAAATGGGGTACAGGGTGGAAAGGAATAAAGGGAAGAAAAAAGTGAGAAAACTGTAATAGCATAATCAATAAAATATATTTAAGTAAATGAAAAAGTTTGATTTGTAAGAAATTTTCCTATGTCAATAAAATTTACTGTAAGTAGCCATGTTATCAAAATTTCACATTTTAAAGTTCATTGTAATACAACAAATTTTAAATCTGAAATTTTGTTCGAATTTCAAGATTTTACTGTAAACAAACACCCTTCTGCTTCATATTTAATAATCTGAAGAACAGATTTAAACTTCCTTTAATAATATATTGATTATATTATATATTAAATAATTTTTTATATATTTAATTAAATTAGTTTGTTAGGTGATCAATAGTTTTTATAAAAATTGCCTTACTTATTGCCATTATTGATGGTGACATAGTTTAAAAGCATTCCAAATTTCAAGTTGTGATATGTAAATTGAATCATATAGAGGTTAATAATACACTCTAGGCAATATAACTATGGCAATGAACATAATTATGACATGATTTTCTAGGCCACTAAGGTAACATTTACCCAGCAAATTACATTGCCATTTAAGACAGCAAAGTATTCTACTTTATCCTTTCAGAAAAACCAAAGGAATTATTCTACATAGCTATACAGGGTGGGCAAATTGTTTTACATGTTTGCATGGAAAATAACACAATAATTAATAAATATAATACATGAACAAACTGTTTCACATACTCACAACTACAGAACTAGGTTTATTCCCCCTGTATATCAAAGATAGCAACCTTAATAAAATCAGTGACACAAATATCACATTGTTTTAAACAAGTTCATACAAAGTTGTGTGCAAAAAAAAGTCAAACTGATTTTTTTAAAAAAAGGAAATTAAAAGATTAACACCAATACCTGAACCTTTGCCTAGAGTAGAGTACAGCAATGGCAAGACAGGGCTAAAGAATGCGGAGCCCAGAGACAGTTTCAAGGCTCAAATACCAACTCCAACATGCAAATGAAGCCTGGGTAAGCAACTCGGTCATAACTGAACACTTTCCTCCTGCAACTGTGGAGGCAAAGTGATAACAGCATAACAGCACGGCACCTGTCAGAGAGAAAGTGCACGCACACAGAATGCCCAGATTTCTTACTGTACCCACAGAGGTGCCACTATCGCTTTACTGTCTAAGGAAAACTAATACCTACCTGAAAAAAGTAACAGTTATAAACATTAAAGATTTAATTTTTCATTAAATAGTGACATTAAAACCCCAACAATATTAGAAACTACAAAGAGAGGCATCAACTAATAGCAAAACATGACAAAGGAGAAGAATGGACAGAGAGAGGATGACAAAGAGAAAGGAGGGAGAGACAGAGTCGGGAGGAAGAGGGGAAGAGGGAGAGGCAGGGAAGAGGGTGAGGGGGGAAGGAAGGATTAAAAAAACCAACCTAGAATAGGTAAAGACAGTTATAAACTGAGCATTACTCTGAATCTTAATGTATTTTGATTGTTATCTTTAACCTTCCTTTAAAACATAATTTGAAGTCTAAAATGTTGACATATGATGCATGTTTAGCAGGCAAACTAGAAAATATCCTTTAAAATAACTTTTATCATCCTAAGCTTTTGGGGCTATCTTTTCAAAAACACCACATTTTACTTTTTATTATGATGGAAAGACAATACAAAGTTATCTATATCCATAAACACGACAAAGAAAGAAGAAATCCTGGTATGGTATTTTGCACTTTAAGGCAGAAAAATATTTGAAGGTGGGTAATGATCACTTTCATAAGAGAAAAGTCCTATGGGCTACACCTGCATGATCTCTTATCATGTTTCATTTCCCTTTCTTTCCCTTAGAAGAGACAGCTCCCATTTTGCTGCTCTAAAAATAGGTAGAAGCCTCAAGAATAATGGGATAGAATTATCCTCTAAAGTCTCTATTCCATTTATGAAGTATTCATGCCATTTAACCTCCATATCCAGAGTATAGAAATCATATTATACTTGTACTGTTTTCTTCTGGGACACTCTAGCAAGAATGTTAGCACAAATTCAGGTTTCAGAAAAGACAGAAGATACAATCCCTCACAGGCATTTCCTTTTCTTCCCCTTGTAGCAGGATAGTTCAAAGACATTAGCTGGAAGCATCTAATTTTAAAGAGAACCATTTGTCACATCTTGCATTACAATTCTACTTGAATAAGACGGTAGGAAAGAAAGTGTAACTTTTCACAAGACAAAAACCAAGATTTTAAAGAAGTTAAATATAGGAAGACAGGATAAATAACTGCTATGTAAGGTAAATTAACATAACTAAAAAGCATAAACTTTGTTATAACACATATATCCCTAGGGGGTGTAAATAATAAAATTCAATGGTGTATAAATGAGCACAACTATACTGCATGAGCCAACAATTAGTATCCACAGAAATTTATTACTATATGTTCATACTGTTCTCAGACCCTCAACTTTGAAGCTGATGTGAAAACATCACCCAGGTTTGATCCTGTTCTTTGACCTAATGTAAAAGGCGGATGTATTATATAAACTGGGAAACAAACCCTTTCAAATGTAATAGAATTAATGCATCATTCTTTAAAGATGAGAAGTACTACAGAAATTTAAAATACCAGGTTTCAAATCACTAGGTTATAATTTTCACTAATCAGCACAGCATAATGTCATTAGTAAGTTGGAGTGCTCATCAGTTACTAGCACACACTTGTTTTACCACATCTTCCAATAGTCAATCTCTAATTTGATAGAATTTAAAAAGACAGGTTAATGTTCTTTGGGTCCAGACATATAGGTCTAACAATGTTTTGCTTTTTATTTTCTTAATTTAAATACCTTGGAATTGCCAAAGTACTATTGTAATAGGGCACAGAGCATAAGTTCCCTGAAAATAGGAAAACCACCCCCACAATCCTTGATTTGGGGGAGGGAGAGGGTGGATGGTATAGCATTTAAGATACATTGTATAACAACAGCAAGTTAATAGTCCGTGCCTTCCGGAAGGGAAGAAGGCTGCCACCCAGGGGGAATTGGGTACACGACAGAACATTCAGGGTCTCATGACATAGCTAGGATACCAGCACCAGCTTGAGAGGCAGAGGGCGGATGCCCATGCCAGACACCAGGCGATCACTGGAAACTTTTGGCTTGACTAAAGATGGCAGGCAACAGAAGGTAAAAGATACTGGGGAACTGGCAAAAAACAGTGGACACTCGCACACCATAGGAAGGGCGGGATATGAGATCATGCAGGAAGGTCCAGGCCTAGCATTTAAATGAGGGCGGGCTGAAGAGAGAAGGGGAGACCCATGGGGTCTGGAGTAAGAAGAGAGCAGGTCTGAAAGTCAGAAGTCCAATGAGTCGCCAGAGCTGTGGGTGCAGCGGGGGGACCTGCCCAGCCACCCAGATTCGAGAAGACAGCAGCAGAGCGGATGGAGCTGAGGACACCTGCCTAGCCACCCAGATTCGTGAGAGATTCTTGGAGCTGAACTATGACCAGGAATGCTGATCTGCAGACTACTGCTTTTCTGAAAGAAGGTATCTCTGACTGGCATATTCTGGAACTGGTCTGGCCTGGCCTGGCAAAGGAAGGCAGGACTATGTATTTTGGGGCATTTTTAAAGGGAGTGGGACTTAGAGGCAGAAACTGACATTACTCTAAATCTGTATAACCTTTAAATAAACAGTGCCTTTCCTTTTTCACCCAACTCTTGCCTTGGGAGTCACACTTCTTGACAGAGGGTAATCGAACCCCACAGCTGTTCCGAACAGCAGTGGTTCTGTGACACTGTCAGGGCATCCTATTCTTTTCTTTTTTCTACTTAAGTTTTATTTATTTATTTAGATTTTTAAAAAATTGAACTTACTTGGGTTTACACTGGTTTTAATAAAATCATATAGGTTGAAGAAGTACAATTCTATAATACATCATCTGTATATTGTATTGTGTGTTCACCGCCCCAAGTCAAGTCTTGTGCCATCACCATTTAGTTCCCTTTTACCCCCTCGTTCCTCCCCACTTCCCTCTGGTAATCACCATACTGTTGTCTGTGTCTATGAATTGTTTTTTTTTTTTCTCTCTTGCTTAGTTCCTTCCTGTTTTCATCCAGCTACCCTATGTCCTCCTCTCTGACAGCTACGAGTCTGTTTCTATTTTGTTTGTTTATTTTGTTCATTAGATTCCACATATAAGTTAACTCATATGGTATTTATCTTTCACTGATCAGCTTATTTCACTTAGCATTACTCTCTAGGTCCATCCATGCTGTTGCAAAGGGTAAGGTTTTCTGCCTTTAAGTGGCTGAGTAGTATTCCATTATGTAAATATACTATGGTTGTTTTATCCACTCATCTACTGATGGACACATGAGCTGCTTCCAGATCTTGGCAACTATAAATAACACTGTAATGAACATAGCTGTGCACGTGTTCTTTCAAATTAGTGTTTCGGTTTCTTAATGGCTTACATTTAAAAACAAATGCTCTACTGTGGGCTAACAGTCAGTCACTGCTGGTGTGCACCCTTCCCATTCCTGTGTGACCTGCCCTCATGTTACTCAGGAAAACGAGTCCCTGCTTGTGAATTTCTTATGGCCAGCAACTGCACAGTTGTGAGATAACCTGGAACACAAACGCAACAAGATATGCCTTTAAAAATTAAGGTCACAAATTCAAATATTGTAAAAAATATTTTGATACTTGTGAGATAATGGGTGCCCTGCTAGCATTTTAAGGAAATAGAAATCACAGTTGTGACCTATGTTTCTCCAACATCTACCTAACTGGCACTTGAAGGAACAATTAAACAATGACACTTCCTGTAATTCTTGTCCTCACTTGTGCAAACTCTAGAATGCTATTTATAAGCATCTATCTAGAACAAGTTCCATCATGAGGGTAAATGATGAAAATACAAAGATGAAGGAACACTGACTCTGGCCTTCAGAGACTCAGGCTTATAGGAAAGGGAGAAGCATGAAATGTAAACAAATATAGCACTAGAAAAGCTACATAGTGGCCTTCGTTAGTAGATCAAAGTATATTGCACTACATTGCTACATTTATTATTTGTCTTAGCAATTACAGCCACATTCCTCACTGAATCCTCCACTGTGCTCTGGACATAACAGGCACACATACGTATTCAAGAGAGAAGAGTATGTGTAGAAAGAATATGGACTAAGGACTGTGGAGTCTAGGAGGACTGGGTTTGAATACTCTTTTCTCCACTTAGTAACTGAGTTAACTCAGGAATGTTGGTTAAACTTTTTGAGGATCCATTTTCTTGCTTTAAAAAATATATTTTATTTATTTATTTTTAGAGAGAGGGGAATGGAGGGAGAAAAAGGGAGAGAAACAGCAATGTGTAAGAGATACATGGATCGGATGCCTCTTGCACGCCCCCAACCAGGGACCTGGCCCTCAACCCAGGCAAGTGCCCTGACTGGGAATCGAACCAGCAACCTTTTGGTTCCCAGGCTGGCACTCAATCCATTGAGCCACACCAGCCAGGGCAAGGATCCATTTTTTTATGTAGATAAGAGACATATTAATGTCTTACCTGACATAAATGGTAAGAATGCATGAAATCAGTAATAAAACATCTATTGTAACGTCTGGGAAATTGGAAAGCATACAAAATGAATGGAACACCCCATTTTCATGATTTCAGAACAGAAATGACCAAGTCCTGAAAGATTTCCCACACAGCCTCTCTGAAGGGAAGGAAGCCATGTGAGTGATCTTACATTCTCTTTTCTGTGGAAGCAGCACCAGCTATATCAAGTATGACAGATGCTTAGTCCTGAAACACCCTAGGTTTTGTCCCTATTTTTAGTCAGTAATGCAGTTTTTCTTTATGGTTCTTTGACTTTGGGGAACTCCCTTAGTCCTGACTTGGCTCCAGGAAATACAGCTAATGCATGTTTCAGCTTTATATACTCTTTTTTTTAAAGTTTTTTTTGTTTGTTTGTTTTTAGAGATTTTATTTATTTATTTTTAGAGAGAAGGGAAGGGAGGGAGAAAGAGAGGGAGAGAAACATCAGTGTGTGCTTGCCTCTCCTGCGCCCCATACTGGGGACCAGGCCTGCAACTTAGGCATGTTCCCTGACTGGGAATTGAACCAGCAATCCTTTGGTTCATAGGCTAGTGCTCAATCCACTGAGCCACACCAGCCAGGGCTATATACTCTTTAAACAGTAAACGTAAGGCTCAGTTATTTTCATGTAATCATGCTAGCCAATCCTGAAGTAGGAAGCACTTTAGGGAATGTTGCATTAAACTCTAAGATAGCAAATAAGGCATTTGAAATTACTGACAACTTTATTAAGTATTCACAGGTTCTGTTTGGAAAGAATTCTGAAACAATAACAACAACAAAATATCAGTCCTTACAGTACTTTGTAGCAGTACCAAGCTAGTACTTATCTCGGTCAGTCTACGAACTCTGCGGTGTAGTGTATAAGTTGCCAATATTTTGGTGGGAAGTCTAGTCTAGATATGAATTTAGCTCTCTTAAGATTCAAGATCCTCTATCTGGCATCCCTCCCCTTTGGTTTGTTACCTGCAAGGGCAGACTCTCAGTTTTTTTGTTCTATTTTTTCCCCCATTCATTGTGTCTTTGAGCTATCATGATTAAAAATAAAGATGCATTTATAAAAGATGGAGCTAATAATAAAATGTAAACATAGATGAGCTGACCAGAATCACCAGAGCCAAGAAACAGGTCAAATCGAATAGTAGGGATGTGGTGATAAACGCAGAGCATTACACGGCATTGAAGGGACCGGACAAATTAATGCAGTCTGGGTATAATCCAAAAAAAGTTGGCTAAGGATGGGAAAACAGGAAAATGATAAACCAGGGAAAAGTACCGGAGAAGAGGGCTAAGGTAACCTGAGAAGGAGGCTAAGAAATCTACAGCACGCTCTCATCCAGCTACAGAGCTGGAGCAACTCGTCATGAACGGCTGCCTCCTGCCGTAGTGGGAGAGGAAAACACTGCTGGTTTAATGTATGATCTCTCTTTACAAACGGCCCTTTGCCACCAAACTGTAGAGCATGAAAGTAGCTCCTTTTGCTTTTCTCTAGAAAGATTCTACAGCTTTGATAAGTTCCAGGACAGTCTATGTTTATAAACACAAACAAAAGCTCTAAAGTGCACTGTGGTTTTTACAACAGAAGATGGGAAAGGGTAAAAGAAAATGGAAGATAAGGGAACAAAATGATAGAGTGAAGATTAATATCCTTAACATGGCTCTCAAGGTTGCGCATACCCAGCCCTGAGCTATTCCTCAAGGCTCACCTCAACCCTTCGAAACTCCTGACACCCATCCAGAGGTTCCTGCCTCAGGGCACCACACTTGCCTGTTCCTGCATTAGTGGTATTGATTTCTCAGTATCACATCGTTCCTTGCCAGGTCTTATTAATACTACTTATCTTTCTGTCGAGAACCCAAGGGTTATGCCTCCAGAAAGACTTCCCTAACCATCTCCACTTGCTCCACTGGACAATCCTCCAAATAAGTTAGATTGTTGTGTCATCTATTGGCATAGAATCGTACTTGTTTTCTTCAAAGCAGTTACCCAGTTTGTAATTATATTTATCTGGATGTTTAGTTGTTGATGGCTGCCTTGCCCTTTTAGACTCTGAGTGCCATTTGCCATAGCCATATCTGATTTTGGTCATCATTTCAACCCCAGCACCTGTGCAGCATTTAGCACAGGGCAGAGCTCAATAATTATTTGTAGAATACAGGAATGACACCATATGCTTTATTCTAATTAGTCTAGTCCTCAAAGGACTATGAGGAGAGCCACAGTAGTTGGGTGACCAAGTTTTCTTGACAGTACATTTTGCTGTGATAAACACAGAAAAGGAACTAGGTCAGATCAGGAACTGTACTTCGTAAATTACTGCCACATCGGACAATTGCACAAGTTGCATGTATAACACTCTAGAGCGGACTGCCATTGATATACACAAACTATGCAAAATACATCATGTTTACTGCTGAACAGTTCTCGTGAATAATGCAAACAACTCAAAGTGGGGTGGGGGGTGATGTTAAACAAGAATAATCACCTGAATCTAAAAGCCACTTCTGAATTTTAAAATGGCATTACCTTTAACTAATATAATGTCAACAGTATTTTTAGCGTTGTGCAGTGGTTCAGAAAGATTCTAAAACAAGAGAACACGACATGTCAGAACAGTCATCGCCGATCGACCACATTCATGTATTCTAAGTGTGCTTACCTGAGACCACTGTTCATTTCTCACAAAATCTCCGTCTTGGCCAATTGTGAAGTGAAACTTTCTTTAGGCAAAATTTGTTAATGAGTGACAGCTGTGTTTAATAATTTATTCAATAAATATTTAAAAAATTAAATTTATTGGGTAGCTGGTTAACAATATTAGAAGTTTCAGGTGTACAACTGTATGATAGATACATCTGCAGACTCCATGGTGTGCTCACCACCCAAAGTCTAGTCTTCTGTCAGCGTATATTTGAATACCCTGTACTCTCCATCCTCTGCCAAATCCCCATCCCCCTGATAACCATAATTCTGTTGTCTGTATCTATGGATTTCAATAAACATTGTTTAACACAGGGGTGTCAAACTCATTTTCACTGGGGACCACATCAGCCTCGCAGTTGCCTTCCAAGGGCCGAATGTGATTTTAGGACTGTATAAATGTAACTACTCCTCAACTAGGGGCAAGGAGCTCTACATTCGGCCCTTTGAAGGCACCGCGAGGCTGATGTGGCCCCCCGATGAAAATGAGTTTGACACCCCTGGTTTAATGGTTTAAATTTATTTTTGTTTCAGCTTTTTGGTGCTCAAAGAAAACTATTCTTTTGTATTTTTGGACCTGTTTTTGGGTACACTTTTCTTATCCTACAATCATTGCACCTGTGCCCTGCTTACGTAGAGAATCAGTATAGAATACTTCATAAGATTTAAATGCTGCATGACTGCTTAAATAGTGACCACGATTTTCTTTATGAGATGAATCTCTGAGATCTTTTATTCACTCAAGCCTTCCCCAAAATAAAAATGAAATATTGAGGCAAAGGCTAATTTTTTAAATTTATTTTTTAATTTTTTAAATATATTTTATTGATTATGCTATTACAGCTGTTCCAATTTCCCCCCCCTTTGCCCAGGACCCCCTTTCCTCTAGCAATTCCCCCCTCTTAGTTCATGTCCATGGGTCATGCATATAAGTTCTTTGGCTTCTCTATTTCCTATACTATTCTTGACATCCCCTGTCTATTTTTTACCTACCAGTTATGCTTCTTAATTCCTGCATCTTTCCCCCCATTCTCCTCTTTCCCCCTCCCAGATGATAATCCTCCAAATGATCTCCATATCTATGATTCTGTTCCTGGTCTGGTTGTTTGCTTAGTTTGGTTTTTTTTTTTTTTTTAAGATTCAATTTCTGATAGTTGTAATTTTGTTGCCCTTTTAGTATTCATAGTTTTGATCTCCTTTTTCTTAAATAAGTCCCTTTAACATTTCATGTAAATAATGGCTTGGCGATGATGAACTCCTTTAGCTTTATATTGTCTGGGAAGCACTTTATCTGGCTTTCAATTCTAAATAGCAGCTTTGCTGGAAAGAGTAATATTGGTTGTATGTCCTTGCTTTTCATCACTTTGAATACTTCTTGCCAGTTCTTTCTTGCCTACAAAGTTTCTTTGGAACAAAGGCTTATGGGAACTCCTTTGTAGGTAACTTTCTGCTTTTCTCTTGCTGCTTTTAAGATTCTCTGATTATCTTTAACCTCTGGCATTTTAATTATGATGTGTCTTGATGTGGTCCTCTTTGGGTCAAACTTGTTTGGAACTCTGTGTTTCCCAGAATTGTATGTCTGATTATTTTTCTTTGCTAAATTAGGGAAGTTTTCTTTCATTATTTTTTCAAATAAGTTTTCAATTTCTTGCTCTTCCTCTTCTCCTTCTGGCACCCCTGTGATTCAGATGTTGGCACGTTTAGAGTTGTCCAGAAGTTACTAAGCTTATCCTCTTTTCTTTTTTAATACTTTTTTCTTCCTGCTGTTTTGATTGAATGCTTTTACTTCCTTGTGTTCCAAATCATTGGTTTGATTCTCAGCTTCCTCCTCTCCACTGTTGATTCCTGTATATTTTTATTTCACTTAGTGTAACCTTCATTTTTCCCCTTATGTTTTTGCCATACTCAATAAGTTCTTTGAGCATCCTGATCATCAGTGTTTTGAACTCTGCATTGGATAGGACGATTATCTCTGTTTCATTTAGTTCTTTTTCTGGGGTTTTCTTCTGTTCTTTTATTTCAGCTATATTTCTTTGTCTCCTCAATTTGCAGCCTTCCTGTGTTTGTTTCTACATATTATGTAGAGCTTCTTTCACTCCCTGTAAAAGGCACCTATAAATTGTGTGGAGCAGAGTCTTAGGTAATCGCCAGGGTGGCATAACCTGCTCACCACTTTGTGACTCTGGGCGGGGGAGCAGGGCTTGGAGAGGGGACAATTCTGTTTCCTGGCCTCTGGAGGTTTGTTCGGCACTCACTGCATTTCCGGTCACTTCGCCCACTTCCTGTATGCAACTGGCACCTTTCCAGCTGTTGCCCTAGTGGTGAATCTCAGAGTGGGTAGGTTGCATACATTTTAAGTCTGTGTGGGCCCTTTAAAGAAACCCTCCTGAAAATTTGGCAGTTTCTTCTACTGCCCCCGACCTCCACTGATTTTTACAGCCAGAAGTTATGGGTATTTATTTTCCTGGTGCAGGAACCCTGGGCTGTGTTGTGTGGCTTGGGGTTGGGACTGCTTGCTTCCAAGGTATCCCTCCTGATTTTTATCTACCACATGTGAATGTGGGCCCGGGTTCTGCTGCTGCCACCACCTCTCCATGCTACACCTCATCTCCACACCTTTTTGCCTGTCTCCGTGACTCTGCCCCTCCTACCTGTCTGATTGAATGTGGCTTCTTTAAATCCTTGGTAGTTTGACTTCCATATAACTTGATTTTCTGATGGTTCTGGTTGTTATTTGTTCTGAGAAACAGCTGTAATTCTCTCTGTGGTTGTGTGAGGAGGTGAAGCATGTCTACCTACCTGTCCATCTTAACCAGAAGCTCCAAAGCCTTTTTTTTTTTTTTTAATCCTCACCCGGGGATATATTTATTGATGAGGGAGAGACAGAGAGAAAGGTCAATCAGTTGCCTCCTGTATGCATCCTGACCAGGGACAGTGCAACTGACCTGCACTAGCCAGGGTGGCAAACACTATATATGCACATATTGTAAAACTAAATACTAACAAGATTGGAAAAGAGTTTACCTCCAATTTCCCTTTTAATACCTCACAAACATTATATTTACCAATCAAATAAATGTTTAATATGTTTATAACTTCAGAAGAGCCACAACATTTAACTTTGGGTTTGTATTCTAATCTGATCAGGTTGCATACATTTGTCATATTTTTCAGTGATGCGTACAGAACTGGTGGCAAACCAGATGTGGCATCTTCTCAATAATTTTACAAGTGAATAATATGGTTTTAGAAGACAAAATATTAATGAGTCCTTTGGTGACCAAAATCATGTGTATTTACAAAATGAATGGAATCTAGTTGCCTGGTTTGATATTTGATTATTTGGAACTACAACTTCCTTTTTATTAATGACCTACATGTATGTATTTTTAGCTACTGCTTTTGTTCACTTTTATTTACATATGCAAAAGTTAGAAGTAAGCAATATGGGTGGGAAATTTTTAAGTGAAAACAAACACAGTTCTGCATATGGTAAAAAGAAATTCTTCCTTTGCTGCAAAGATGTCTTTTTGAAAAGTACCCTCATACTTAAAAACTAGATTATAATACCTTTGAGGAACATTAAAATTCCAACTTAAGTTTATGGGGCATTTTCTCAGAGAAACTCCATGTGATTTATAGAGAAGATTTTTAGTATTACAACATTTTTGTCACTCTACAAGTGTTCTGAATGTGTAATAAAGGATATCAGCACTGTATTATTTGCATTTTGTGGACATTTGGACAATAGAGAGGTGCAATGTCACTTAGCAGGTTGTATTTAACTGTATAATGGGTGGAAATTTGGGGGGACAACTGGCTCCCAAATGCTATTAAGTCCATTCAGACTCATGTTTAAATTCCTCATGCATGAGTAGTAAAAGGCTAGTCAATTTTTTATGCGTATCAAGTTGTTTTTCATCATCATTCTCCTTATAAATGAATTACTCTCACTGATGCTTAATTAATAGTTTCAAGGGTCTAGTGTTGTCAGTTATCTGGGGTCAAATGCTTCATAAAAAAGAGGTAAGTCACTCAGCCAGCCACTGGGACTACAATGCTGAACAAGAACTGGCCTCTGCCTTTAGGGAGCTCACTGTTTTGGGGGAGCAGCAGACAAAGAGAGGCAACTGCCATGTACAGTGAAAGTTCAGGGTACAGAGTATATATAAGGTGTTAACAAAATTTTCTGGGGAAGGCGGTGGACAGGGTTTCAGGAAGGCTTCACATTGGGAAGCCTTCAGGAAAAAGTAAAGGGTAGGTAGCTAGGTGCAGAATACAAGGAAGGCCAGCCATGTTTGAGGGCAGACAGTTGTTTTCCCCAGGGATGGTACCTCCTCCGGCTACGGGTATTTAAACATGTATATGGGCAGAGGCTATGGCAGCTACATAACCTGTGATGCAGGGAACAGTTCCATGAATGAAAACTGCTTCCATAGAAATGCAGTAGCACTCCTGGTTGGAAACACCATGGCTGGCAAATGCCAGAGGTAGACTGGAGAGTTAAGTGGGAGTCAGGGAAATGCAGAGCCTCTCATGACAAGACTTCATCCTGAAGGCAAAGGGAAATCACTAAAAAATGTTAAGGAAGGAAATGGCATAATCAAATATGTGTTTTAGAAAGTGGACCATAGCAGAGGCAATAATAAAGGCAAGGAGACCAAGTTGAGGCTCCTGACGTAAAGTTAGCAAGGGCCCAAGCCAAGGAGTTGGCAATGAGGACATAGGAAGGGAGGTGTATTTGTTGGGCATTGTAAAGGCAGAATCACCAAGATTTAGATATGGGGATCAGAAAGAGAATGAAATGATAGATGCCCAGGTTTTTGGTTTGAGCACATCTGTAGATAAAGGGGTACCGCATTCTGAGATGAAATGTGTTGAATTTCAGATACCTGAGAAAAGATGAAGATATTCAGAGAAGGATATATTTATTGGCCAGTGTTAATCTGGATAGCTAAAACAAGGACTCTCTCAATTGCAGAATTGTTTTTAGTCATAGCCTTCTGAACCTGAAAGCCTATTTCTTTGTATTCTGTAACAGGAGTTGGCCCATTACATAAGTTTCTTTGAGAAAGAACAATAACACTACATACAATATAAATTATTTAACTATTAAAGTAATATAGAAAAAATTATATTTGTCTCCTCTCTAATAAAACTGGGTGATTATATTCTACTGTGAAATTCTTGCTTATCCATGCCATATGGATAAATATTCCTACATCAGATTAATTATCTTACTTGTAATATATCTTGATTTACATTGGTGTTATAAAACTGTACAATTTTGATGAAGTTATAATGTGGATCAGTTTTAAGAAAAGGATAATTATAAAATGGATGGACACTTTCTATCCATGACATCACAAACTACCTGATGGAAAGAAAAGAAAGCACAAAAACCACATGCAGTAGCTCCTGTGTGAACAGAAAGAGCAGCCCCATGGAGTCAAAGCAACAAAGCTCAGCTGGGCCTGGTATAAACAAGCTTTCTCCTTCTAAAGATCCCACCCACCGAGGGAAAACAGCAAAGGTCATTGACTGAGTTGGGGATCTTCTCTGAAAAACTAAGCCATGAAACATTCACAGATATGCCCAAGAAATAATTAATGATGAAACTTTAATGTAATCACCAATCTGTCTGATTATGAGAAAAACAGGTCCATCTGCACTCAAGTCTCATCACAAAAAGAAAGAAGGCCCCTTAAGTCCACAACCCTGCTCTAGCCCTTCCAAAAATAGTTGCTTTTGTCATTTTAATGAGTTTGCAAAAGATATCAACACCCTTACTCTGAGCCATTTATATTTCTACTCCTACTCTAAGTAGGATGTCGCTTAAGCAAGCAGCTCAGCTAGATACTAAGTCCACCAAAATCTTGCTATGGCACAAATTTATTTGGAACTGAACTTAGAACACTGTATGTCTGCTTTGGTCCTGCTTGCCAAGTGTCTTATTTACCAAAGAACTAGTGAGTCTCTCCCCTACAAGTTGGTTCTGTGGCCTTCACCCAGAATCCAGTATTTGCAAAGAGAGACCATGAGAATAAGGCAATCTGAACCACTGTCCCAACTACAAATATATAATTGATAAGGATGATGATGATGATGATAGTGACAATCAGATGTGAACGTTTTGAATTTTTAGAGGGAATCTACAGGAAAAGTTGTTTAATGTTGATGTGACTGTTGATCTGTAGATGCTGATTTCATTTTAGCAAAAACACAAGACGTTATGGAACACAGTTTTTAAATGTTAAAGATGGTAAGTTTAATTTTTACATCCACAAAATACTATTCATAGTAAATGAATAAGTTACTTTCTTTCCTAGACATCTACCCTATTTAAATATGAAGTAATACAGGGTACAAAAAAAAAAAGCAGAAGATTCTGTTTCTACCATTTTGGCAGAGCTAAGTAAAATTTGTGATTTTTACATATAAAAATATTAAAATTTTGCCCTGACGGGTATGGCTCAGTGGGTTGGGCATCGTCCTGCAAAGCAAAGGGTTGCCGGTTAGACTGCTGGTCGGGGCACATACCTGGATTACAGATTTGGTCCCTGGTTCGGACACACACAAGAGGCTACTGACTGATGTTTCTCTATGACATCAATGTTTCTCTTTTCTTTTTCCTTCCCTTCCCCTCTCTCTAAAAATACAATCTTTAAAAAGTATTGAAATTTTGAAGATTCTTATGAGAATTTGCCAAATTCATCCAAATATTTCCATCTGAAAACAAAGCTATACTATGGCAAGCAAGGAAATTTAAACATTAGAACAACACTGAATTTTCAAACTTGCTGCAGGTAAAATTTTGGTATTTTATAAGCGATTTTATAAGCCAAAAGATTTCAAATCTTTGCCAACCAAGTCCATCTTGCATTTTATGTAATAAAGAAATCTGAGCCAGGATTATAAAAGTGTTACTTGTCTAAAAATTGACTAATTCTTCCTTTTAATTTCTTTCCAAATTTATCCTCACTGTGATGGTCTTAAGTTAATGAAGTCATTTTCTAAGAAGAAAAAAATTTTAAATAAGTTTATACCCCCATCTTTCAAAAATCTCTTTAAATTATGTTATATCAATATTTTTGCAGTGATATTTCCAGAGGCTACAGTTTTAATTTGGAATATGTGAAAGTGCAGTGGGGAAAAAAACCCCCGAGGCTTACATAAGACTTACTTTTTTCTCAAAACAAAACTTAAGGAAAAACACTGCCATATCTTCTAGAAAACAGGGTTCCTGTACCTAAAGAGGTGTCTTTAAACTTCTTAGAGACAGAATAACTGCTGTGAACAATTGGTTTCTGCATTCTGAATAATTCTCAGTCTGTAAACGTTACCTGATACTATCAATACTTTATAAGATTTAAACGTCCACTTCCTTATAAACAGGGAGGCTTGGAAATTATGATTTTTAAAAATATAATATTAATTTAAAAACAATCATCTTCTGATAAATGAGTGACAAAAATAAAGTCACTAAGAGACTAATAAAGTAATAGTTACTAAAAGAGAACACTCTGCTACACAGCACTAGTGATCCTTGGACAGCTACATGTTACCTGAACACACAGAAATCTTCACTACATCAGCTGAGAAACAAAACCATGTTAATAATAAACATCTGACAACCAAAGAATGTTGTCCTTTCATAACTGTCACGAAGTCATTATACAGCTTGAAAATTACTGTTTTTCAAGTTGAAACCAACTTTCAAATCTTAAAAAAAAAGTGTTTGTGGGGTTCTTAACAAATACATGAAAATAAAAAGACACAAGCCAAAAATCTCAGGCAGGACTCAGGAGACAAAAGCATATTTCACTTCATAAAATAGTTTTCTTTCACGGTGTCAACAACACTTAATCCTTTACTAAATGTGAGCCCTCTCCTGAAAATTCTCTAGACTTTACAACAGAATCCTTTCTTTTTAATACTTGCCTGAGGATATGTTTTTATTGATATGAGAGGGAGAGAGAAAGAAAAAGAAGTCGAGGGAAGAGGAGGAGGAGGAGGAGGAGGAGGAGGAGGAGGAGCGACAGAGAGAGAGACAGAGAAAGAGAAAGAAAGATTGCTTGCCTCCCAAACGCACCCAGATGGTGGACTGAACCTGCAACCTTTTTTTTTTTTGGTGTATGGGATGATGCTCCAACCAACTAAGCCACTGGTCAGAGCTAAAACAGGATTCTAGGAGAAAAGGTTTAAAGGAGGTAGAAAAATATGTGAATAAAAAATTGAAAACAAGCACACAAAGCAAAGATTAAAAGACAAAACAGCGAGTATATGGGAAGAGATTAAAGCAGAAAAATAGGATTGAGTGTCCCTACATACATTATGTCACAAAACAGCCCTAATACAGGCACTACTGTCCCCATTTTACCAATGAGGAAATGTACCAAAGATATTTAAATAACAAGCCACGATAACATGACTAATGTGTGGCAAAGCTGGAATTGATACTCTGGTCTATTTCGTTCTTTTAAAGCCACGCTGTCCTGATAAATACCCCCTCAAACTACGCTAAAGTTAACATTTTAAAATCTTAATATTTAAAGGCATGTTTTATGAATTAAGCAGTTCACATCTGAAGCACAGCAACTGTCAAGTCTTCTAATCTCCGGACTTAGTCTGGCTCCACACATGGCATGTCCTAGAAGAGCACCCCTCAGACTCTCTCCCATGCACTTCTTCAAGTGATTTTGAACGCATGTATACCTCTTCACACATTTTCAAGTTAACATCTAGAAATTTTAAATATAAATTGCAAAGGGTATAATTTCTGGAGTGTTATATGCACTGACATTTAACATAAAATCGTGGTATCATTCTTAAATGGATCCCATAGATTCTATCATAGCAATATGATCCCACCATAATCCCTTAGAAAAACCTGTACAAATCTACTTTAGCAGATATTTGACATTATTTTTTACCTTGAACTTCTACTTTGATTCCATGTCCCAATCAGAAATTTATAATTTTATCCTACTTGAATGCTTAAATATGTATTATTGAAGACTATCATAATTATCTACAGCAAACTGGTGTGTAATTTTCTAAGATTATAAGGCTGTATGTAAAGAAATTTTATTTATACACACACATATACATACTTTTGAAATGTACCTCAATAACATAAAAATCATATATGACAAACCCACAGCTAATATTATACACAATGGTGAAAAACAGAGAGATTTCCTTTAAAATCAGGAATAAGGCAAGTGAGCTTACTACTTTTATTCACCATAATACTGAAAGTCCTAGCCAGAGCAATTAGGCAAGAAGAAAATAAAAGGCATTCAAACCAGAAAGGAAGAAGTAAAATCGTCTCTGCAGATGACATGATAAAACCCTCAACGATGCGACCAAAATACTGTTAAAAGTAGTAAATGAATTCAGTAAAAATGCAGGACATGTAATCAACATAAAATCAATTACATTTTCACATGTTAATGATGAACCACCTACAAAAGACATTAAGAAAACAACCCCATTTACAATTATCAACAAAAAGAAAAAAACAAGGAGGTGAAAAATCTGAACACTGAAAACTCTAAGATGTTAAGAAAGGAATCTTAGAAGACACAAATAAATTGAAAGATATCTCTTGTTCATGAATTGGAAGAATATTGTTTAAATATTTTCTCTACCCCAAGTGATGCACAGAGTCAATGCAATCCCATCAAAATTCCAATTGCATTTTTCAAAGAAATAGACAAAAAATTCCTAAAATTAGTTTGGAAGCACAAAAGATCTTGCATAGCTAAAGCAATATTGAGAAAGAAGAACTAAGCTGGAAGCATCACACTCCTGACTTCAAACTACATTTTACAAAGCTATATTAATCAAAACAGTATGGTACCAGCGTAAAAACAAATGCATAGACCAATGGGATAGAATAGGGAGCCCAGAAATAAACCCATTCACAGGCAGTAAACTGACTGTTGACAAAGACATCAAGCATATACAGTAGAGAAAGGATAGTCCCTTCAATAAATGGTGTTGGGGAAACTGGATATCAACATGCAACAGAATGAAATTAGATCCTTATCTTATTATACCACACACAAAAATAAATTCAAAATGAATTAAAGACTTAAATGTAAGGCTTGAAACCATAAAAATCCTAAAATGAAACACAGGGGGAAAGCTCCCTAACATTAATCTTGGCAATGAATTTTTGAATAAAAGCATAAACAAAAGCAAAAATCAACAAATGGAAGTACATCAAACTAAAATGCTTCGGCATAGCAAAGGAAATAATCAACAAAGTAGAAAGGCATCCTTTGGAATGGGAGACGATATTTGCCAAATGCACATCTGATATTAGGTTAATACCCAGAATATATAAGAAACTCATTCAACTCAACAGCAAAATAAATCCTATTTAAAAGTGGGAAAATGTTTTTTTAAAGTTAGGCAAAGAACAAGAATAGACGTTTTCCCAAAGAAGACATGCAAATGGCCAAAAAGTATATGAAAAAATACTGAACATCACTATTAGGGGCATGCATCTCAAAAGTATGATATTACCTAACACCTGTTAGTATGGTTATTATCACAGAGCCAAAAGAAAGTAAGCATTGGTGAGGATGTAAAGAAAAGAGAACAGATCCACTTCCCCTCAGCGCCAGGGAAATACCTAGCTGATCTGAGGAGCAGAGCGAACAGCCAACAGTACTCCAGCATATACGAAGATTAGAGACCAAAGATAGAGGACATTGAAAGATCTGACGGTAAGAAGAGTGCTCAAGGACAATAAGGACCCCGGGAACCGGGACCGCGCGGTACAAGGGCTGCAGAGGCGCCAGCCCTGGCGCAGGGGCTGCTGCAGGAGTCCTGGGAGAGGGCCAGGCTGCGCTGTGAGCAGCCAGGTGCTTGATTGGACCAGGGGGGCTTGAAAAGGAGGAATTTCTCAAAAAGAAAAAGAAAATAGAGACACTCAGGGGCTAGTTAGAGAACTCTCGGTGGTGGTGGCCGAGGCCCCTGGCGCCCCTCCCCCCTCCGCCCCTGGACTGCGAACGCGGAACGTGGGATAAGCAGGGATAAGCAGCACCGGTGCTCACCTGAGGTCCTGTTGCGCGCGGTCGCGCGCGCGCGCAGATTAGCGAACGGGGCCCATACCTGAAACCCCGGAGGGGCGCCCACACCTGAAACCTCCGAGATCTTTTGGAGCAGAGACTAGCTGCTCCACCCACAGACCCAAAACCTCGGAACCGAGTACCGCGTGATCCGGTCCCAGGGCGGCCCCGCCCACCCGAGAGTCTCAAGCCCCGGGTGGCTGGATCGGGCCCCCAAGTGTAGAGCCTCTGGCTCGGCAGCGGGCTGCGCGCTCACCAAGCGTAGGGCCGGCTGGATGCGCACTTCCCAAGCACAAAGGGGCTGGCGAGAGTCGTAACACCAAGGCGGCTGAACCAGCAGCTTGCAGCGCGCCAGCCTCCCTAGCCTGCGCGGCTCGATTGGTGGGCCAGCTGCGCGCTCAGAGCCCAAATAACGTCACAAACCCGAAGCGGCTGGGTTCCCCTGCTGCTCGCGCACGCGTCCCGAGCCAAAGCGGCTGGAGTGGCCACTCGAGAGTCCCAAGAACAAAGCTGCTGGATTGGCTGATCAACGGCCTGATTGCTGGCCAGGGACCACACCTACAAAACAGTGAAGAGTGTGACCCAGGAAGGAAGAAAAGTGAAACCAATCCTTCCAACCACCCCCTCCCGTTGCACAGACAGGACAACAGCAGAAATAACCTGAACGGTTTAAAGCCAACAGAAGATTTTTTTTTTTTCCCCTTTTTGTTTTTTTTTTTTTTCCTTTTCCTTTCCCCCTGAACTCCTTCTTCCTCTCTCTCTCTTTTCCTTCTTTCATTCCTTCTTCCTCCCATCCTTTACCATTTTTATGTCTTCTTCCTGCCTTCTTTTATCTATTTCTATGTTTTAATTTTTGTTAAAATTCCTTCTTATCTTGCCTTCGAGCTTTCTTTAATCCTTCTTCCCTCCTTCCTTCCTTTCCTCCTTTCCTATTTCCTTTTTCCCTCCTTCCCATCTTTGGTTTTTTTCTTTTTTTTTTTTGTTTGTTTGTTTGTTTGTTTTTTCCTTTTCTTTCGCCCCCCCTTTCTATTTTTCCCACAGGTGCGACAACAAAACCTGGAGTGCTGAAAAGACTAGAGTTAGACCGTGTTAAACACATAAACGTCAGCTCAAGACCAGTGAGCACAGGAGAGTAAGGAGACAGCACCACCGAATCCCATTGGCATTCTACCATAGAAGTTCATATCAACCCAGGGATTCAGAACAAAGCAATTTAAGAAGCAGAGGCCAACAAGAAGAGCCTCACAAACAATGGGAAGACAAAGAAACAATTCCCAAATGAAAGGAAAGGAGGAAGTCTCAGAAAGAATACTAACCGAAAAAGAGGCAAGTCAACTATCAGATACTGAGTTCAAAGCAATGGTCATCAGGAAGCTCACTGAGCTCTCTGAGCTCAAAGAGAACTACCAGAAACTACAAGGAAACTACAATGAACTCACTGCAAACTATATCAACATGAAAAAGGAAATAGAAAATATCAACAAGAGCCAAGAGGAAATGAAGAATACAATTTCTGAATTGAAGAACACAGTAGAAGGAATTAAAAGCAGACTTGATGAAGCAGAGGATCGGATCAGCGAGCTGGAGGATAAAGTAGAAAAAAACACCCAGAAGGAGCAAGAAAAGGAAAAGAGGCTCAGAAAGAATGAAGAGGCAATAAGGGAAATGCAGGACAACATGAAACGTAACAATATCCGTATAATAGGAATACCAGAAGGAGAAGAAGAAGAGCAAGGGATAGAAAACCTGTTTGAAAAAGTAATGATGGAAAATTTCCCTAATCTGAGGAGAGAAAAAGTCACCCAAATCCAGGAATCACAGAGAGTTCCAAACAAGAGGAACCCAAAGAGACCCACTGCAAGACACATCATAATTAAAATGGCAAATTTCCAAGACAAAGAGAGGATCTTAAAGGCAGCAAGGGAGAAAAAGGAAGTAACATACAAGGGAGCCCCAATAAGGTTAGCAACTGACTTCTCAATGGAAACGCTCCAAGCCAGAAAAGAATGGCAAAAAATATTCCAAGTAATGAGAACCAGAGGCCTCCAACCAAGACTACTTTACCCAGCAAGGCTCTCAATCAAGATAGAAGACCAAATAAAGAGCTTCCCAGACAAAAGAAGTCTAAAAGAATACAGCTCCACCAAACCTGCTCTGCAAGAGATGCTAAAGGGACTGCTTTAAGGAAAGGAAGGAAAAGAGAAAGACAGAGGAACACAGGTAGGAAATAATGGCAATGAATAACTACCTATCGATAATAACCTTAAATGTAAATGGATTAAATGCTCCAATCAAAAGACATAGAACAGCTGAATGGATAAGAAAACATGACCCACACATATGCTGCCTACAAGAAACCCATCTCAGGACAAAAGACTTACACAGACTGAAAGTGAAGGGCTGGAAACAAATTTTCCAAGCAAACGGACAGGAAAAAAAAGCAGGGGTAGCAATACTCATATCAGACAAAATAGACTTCCAAAGAAGGGCCATAAAGAGAGACCCAGAAGGTCACTTCATAATACTCAAAGGAAGAATCCACCAAGAAGACATAAACATTATAAATATATATGCACCCAACATAGGAGCACCCAAATACATAAAGAAAATCTTGGAGGATTTCAAGAAAGATATTGACAGCAACACAATTATAGTAGGGGATTTTAACACCCCACTATCAAAAATGGACAGGTCTTCCAAACAAAAGATTAACAAAGATATTGTGTCACTTAACAATACCCTAGAGGAAATGGACTTAACTGATATATACAGAGCTTTTCATCCCAAAGAAGCAAAATACACATTCTTTTCAAGTGTCCATGGAACTTTTTCAAAGATAGACCACATGATAGGACACAAAGCAACCCTCAACAAATTCAAGAAAATTGAAATCATATCAAGCATCTTCTCTGACCACAAGGGTCTGAAACTAGAAACCAACCCCAAGGGTAAAAACCCAAAACACTCAAAATCATGGAGACTGAATAGCATGCTATTAAACAATGAATGGGTCAAGAACGAGATTAGGGAAGAAATCAAAAACTTCCTGGAAACAAATGAAAACGAACTCACAACAACCCAAAACCTATGGGACACAGCAAAGGCAGTCCTGAGAGGGAAGTTCATAGCAATACAGGCCTACCTTAAGAAGTTAGAAACAGTTCACACAAACAACCTAACCCTACGCCTACAAGAACTGGAGGAACAACAACAAAGACAGCCCAGAGCAAGCAGAAGGAAGGAAATAACCAAGATCAGAGCAGAACTAAATGACATAGAGACTAAAAGCACAATTGTAAGGATCAATGAATCCAGAAGCTGGTTCTTTGAAAAGATAAACAAAATCGACAAGCCTTTAAGTAGGCTTATCAAGAAGAAAAGAGAGAGGATCCAAATAAACAGAATTAGAAATGAAAGTGGAGAGATTACAACTGATACCACAGAAATACAAAGGATCGTAAGAAATTACTATGAAGACCTATATGCTAAGAAATTTGAAAACCTAGATGAAATGGACACATTTCTAGAAAAATATAATCTTCCAAAACTGACTGAAGAAGAAGCAGAAAACCTGAAGAGACCAATATCAGCAAAGGAAATTGAAGCAGTCATCAAGAAACTCCCATCACACAAAAGCCCTGGACCAGATGGTTTCACAGGAGATTTCTACAAAGCATTTAAGGAAGAACTAACCCCTATCCTTCACAGACTATTCGAAAAAATCCAAACTGATGGAAGACTCCCAAACTCTTTTTATGAAGCCAACATCATCCTAATCCCAAAACCAGATAAAGACACAACGAAGAAAGAAAACTTCAGGCCAATATCGCTGATGAACATAGACGCTAAAATTCTCAACAAAATATTAGCAAACCGCATCCAGCAATATATTAAAAAGATCATCCACCATGACCAAGTGGGATTCATCCCAGGGATGCAAGGATGGTACAATATTCGCAAATCAATAAACATAATACATCACATCAACAACAGCAAAGACAAAAATCACATGATCATATCAATAGATGCGGAAAAAGCATTCGATAAGATACAGCACCCATTTCTGATAAAAACACTCAGCCAAGTGGGAATAAAGGGAGCAGTCCTCAACATAATTAAGGCCATATATGAGAGACCTACAGCCAGCATCACATTCAATGGACAAAAACTTAGAGCTTTCCCACTAAGATCAGGAACAAGACAAGGATGCCCTCTCTCACCACTCCTATTCAACATAGTATTGGAAGTCCTAGCCACAGCAATCAGACAAGAAAAAGCAATAAAAGGCATCCAAATTGGAAAGGAGGAAATGAAACTGTCACTGTTTGCAGACGACATGATAGTGTACATGGAAAACCCTATAGACTCCACTCAAAAACTACTCGACCTAATAAATGAATTTGGCAAAATAGCTGGATACAGAGTCAATACCCAGAAATCAAAGGCATTCCTGTACACCAACAACGAAACTGCAGAAACACAAATCAGGAAAAAAATCCCATTCGATATAGCCACAAGAAAAATAAAGCACCTAGGAATAAACCTAACCAAGGAGGTAAAAGACCTGTACTCAGAAAACTACACAACACTGAAGAAAGAAATTAAGGAAGACACAAACAAATGGAAGCATGTACCATGCTCATGGATTGGAAGAATTAACATCATCAAAATGGCCATACTACCCAAAGCAATTTATAGATTCAATGCAATCCCTATTAGAGTACCCATGACATATTTCACAGATATAGAACAAACATTGCAGAAATTCATATGGAACCATAAACGACCTCGAATAGCAGCAGCAATTTTGAGAAAGAAGGACAAAGCAGGAGGTATCACAATACCTGATATCAAACTGTATTACAAGGCCACGGTAATCAAAACAGCCTGGTACTGGCATAAAAACAGGCCTATAGACCAATGGAACAGAATAGAGAGCCCAGAAATAAACTCAAATCTATACGATCAATTAATATTTGACAAAGGAGGCAGGAGCATAAAATGGAGCAAAAACAGTCTCTTCAACAGATGGTGTTGGGAGATCTGGACAGCTACGTGCAAAAAAATGAAACTCGATCACCAACTTACGCCATACACGAAAATAAACTCAAGATGGATAAAAGACTTAAATATAAGCCGTAACACCATAAAAGTCCTTGAGGAAAACATTGGCAGGAAAATCTCAGACATTCCACGCAGCAACATCCTCACAGACACATCCCCTAAAGCAAGGGACATAAAGGAAAGAATAAACAAATGGGACCTCATAAAAATAAAAAGCTTCTGCATGGCTAAAGAAAACAGCACCAAATTACAAAGAGAACCAACAATATGGGAAAGCATATTTGCCAATGATACCTCAGACAAGGGCCTGATCTCCAAAATATATAAAGAACTCACATGACTCCACTCCAGGAAGACAAACAACCCAATTAAAAAATGGGCAAAGGACTTGAACAGACACTTCTCCAAGGAAGACATACAGAAGGCCCAGAGACATATGAAAAGATGCTCAGCATCACTAGCCATCAGAGAGATGCAAATTAAAACCACAATGAGGTATCATCTCACACCAGTCAGAATGGCCAACATAAACAAATCCACAAACAAATGTTGGAGAGGATGTGGAGAAAAGGGAACCCTCGTGCACTGTTGGTGGGAATGCAGACTGGTGAGGCCACTGTGGAAAACAATATGGAATTTCCTCAGAAAACTAAAAATGGAACTGCCCTTTGACCCAGTAATTCCGCTGCTGGGATTATACCCTAAGAACACTGAAACACCAATCCAAAAGAATCTGTGCACCCCAATGTTCATAGCAGCACAATTTACAATAGCCAAGTACTGGAAGCAACCGAAGTGCCCATCAGCAAACGAGTGGATCCAAAAACTATGGTATATTTACACAATGGAATTCTACGCAGCAGAGAGAAAGAAGGAGCTTATACCCTTTGCAACAGCATGGATGAAACTGGAGAGCATTATGCTAAGTGAAATAAGCCAGGAAGTGAGGGACAAATACCATATGATCTCACCTTTAACTGGAACATAAGCAATAGAAGGAAAAAGCAAACAAAATATAACCAGAGACATTGAAGTTAAGAACAATGTAACAATAGCAAGGGCGGGGGTGGGGGGTGGGGGCGGGGACAGTGGGTAGAGGGGATTACAGGAACTACTATAAAGGACACATGAACAAATCCAAGGGGGAGGGTGGAGAGGGGGGAGGGAAGTGGGTTCACCTGGGGTGGGGTAAAGGGATGGGGGAAAAGGCATACAACTGTAATTAAATAACAATAAATAAATTAAAAAAAAAAAAAAAGACTATTTCCAAAAAAAAAAAAAAAGAAAAGAGAACAATTTTCAACTATTGACGGAGATGTAAATTAGTGTAGCTATTATGGAAAACATACAAATGTTCCTCAAAAAAATAAAAATTGAACTACCATATGATTCATCAATCCAATTCTGGGACATGCCCAAAGGTAATAAAATCACTATCTGGAACAGTATCTGCACTCCTGTGTTCACTGCAGTACTCTTCACAGTAGCCAAGATACGGAAACAACCTAAGTGTTCATCAACAGGTAAATGGCTAAAAAATGGGGTGTGGTGAATATAATAAAATACTATGCAGCCTTAAAAACGGAGGAAGTCTACACACACACACGGGTTTATTTCTAGGCTTTCAATTCTTTTCCATTGGTCTGTGTACCTGCTTTACTGCCAACACGCTGCTGTTTGGATAATTGTTGCTTCACAGTATAATTTGAAGTCAGGGAGTGTGATACTTCCAGCTTTGTTCTTTTTTCTCAGGATTGCTTTGGCTGTTCAGGGTCTTTTGTGGTTCCATACAAATCTAGTGATTTTGGTTCTATTACTTTAAAAAATGCCATTGGAATTTTAATGGGACTGCATTAACTCTGTATATTCCTTTGGGTAATATGGCCATTTTAGCTATGTTGCTCCTTCAAATCCATGAACACAAAATACCTTTCCATTTCTTCCTGTCTTCTTTCATTTCTTTTAATAAATGTCTTGTAGTTTTCAGTGTATAGCTCATTCACATCCTTTGTTAAGTTTATCCCTAGGTATTTTATTCTTTTTTTGCAATTGCAAAAACAATTGGTTTCTTTCCATTTATTTTTCTGAATTTCATGAAATTTCTGAAGTATTAAGGAATGCAATAGATTTTTGTATATTAATTTTGTATCCTGCAATTTTACTGTATTTGTTTATTATTTTAATAGTTTTTTTGTGAAGTCTTTAGGATTGTATATATAAAGAATCATGTTGGTTGCATTAAGAAAATAGTTATTATATGAAATAGAAATTCTTCTTCTGGGGATCTACCCACAAAATTTGAAAACATTTATTCATAAAGATATATATATCCTTATGTTCACTGCAGCATTATTCACAGTGGCCAAGGCATGGAAACAACTGAAGTGCCCTTTGATAGATGATTGGATAAAGAAGATGTAATACATATACACCACGGAATACTACTCAGCCATAACATGAAATACTGCCCTTTGCAACAGCATGGATACCTCCTGAGATTTGCTAAGTGAAGTAAGTCGGATGGAAAAAGTCAAGAACTACATGGTATCACTCATATGTGGGATATAAAACTGAAAGCAACAAAAGAACAAATAAGACAAACAAAAACTCATAGATACAGACAACAGTGGTTACCAGAGGGAAAGTTACCAGAGGGAGTTAATAAAGATTAAAGGGGATCAAATATATGGTGACGGAAGCTCTGACTTTGGGTGCTGAACACATAATAAATATACAGATGATGCATTACAGAACTGTACACTTGAAACCTATATTTTACAACACTGAAGAAAGAAATTAAGGAAGACACAGACAAATGGAAGCATGTACCATGCTCATGGGTTGGAAGAATTAACATCATCAAAATGGCCATACTACCCAAAGCGATTTATAGATTCAATGCAATCCCTATTAAAGTACCCATGACATATTTCACAGATATAGAACAAACAGTTCAGAAATTTATATGGAACCATAAACGACCCCGAATAGCTGCAGCAATTTTGAGAAACAAGAACAAAGCAGGAGGGATCACAATACCTGGTATTAAACCGTATTACATGGCCACTGTCATCAAAACAGCCTGGTACTGGCATAAAAACAGGCACATAGACCAATGGAACAGAACAGAGACCCCAGAAATAAACCCAAGTCTTTAGGGTCAATTAATATTTGACAAAAGGGGCAGCAGCATAAAGTGAAGCAAAAATAGCCTCTTCAACAAATGGTGTTGGGAGATCTGGACAGTTAGGTGCAAAAAAATGAAACTCGATCACCAACTTCCACCACACACAAAAATAAATTCAAGGTGGATAAAAGACTTAAATATAAGTCATAATGCCATAAAAGTCCTAGAGGAAAACATTGGCAAGAAAGTCTCAGACATTCCATGCAGCAACATCCTCACAGACACATCCCCTAAAGCAAGGGACATAAAGGAAAGAATAAACAAATGGGACCTCATCAAAATAAAAAGCTTCTGCATGGCTAAAGAAAACAGCATTAAAATGAAAAGAGAACCAACAGTATGGGAAAATATATTTGCAAATGATACCTCACACAGGGGTTTGAGCTCCAAAATATATAAAGAACTCACACGACTCCACTCCAGGAAGATAAAAAACCCAATTAAAAAATGGACAAAGGACCTGAACAGACACTTCTCCAAGGAGGACACACAGAGGGCCCAGAGACATATGAAAGGATGCTCAGCATCACTAGCCATTACAGAGATCCAAATTAAAACAACAATGAGATACCACTTCACACAGGTTAGAATGGCCACCATAACCAAATCAACAAACAAGTGCTGGTGAGGTTGTGAAGAAAAGGGAACCCTAGTGTACTGTTGGTGGGAATGCAGACTGGTGCAGCCACTGTGGAAAACAGTGTGGAACTTCCTCACAAAACTAAAAATGGAACTGCCCTTTGACCCAGCAATTCCGCTGCTGGGATTATACCCTAAGAGCCCTGAATCAGCAATCCAAAAGAACCTATGCACCCCAATGTTCATAGCAGCACAATTTACAATAGCCAAGTACTGGAAGCAACCTTCGGAAGTGCCCATCGATCCAAAAACTATGGTACATTTACACAATGCAATTCTATGCAGCAGAGAGAAAGAAGGAGCTTATACCCTTTGCAACAGCATGGATGGAACTGGAGAGCATTATGTTAAGTGAAGTAAGCCAGGTGTTGAGGGACAAATACCATATGATCTCACCTTTAACTGGAACATAATCAACAAAAGAAAAAAGCAAACAAAATACAACCAGAGACATTGAAGTTAAGAACAATCTAACAATAGCCAGAGGGGAGTGGGGAGGGGACAGTGGGGAGAGGGGTTTTCAGGAACTACTATAAAGGACACATGGACAAAATGAAGGGGGAGGAGGGAGGTGGGTTTGGCTGGAGTGGGGTAGAGGGGTGGGGAGAAAATGCAGACAACTGTAACTGAACAACAATAAAAATTAAAAAATTAAAAAAAGAAACCTATATTTTATTAACCAATGTCACCCAAATAAATTTATAAATAAATAAGTCAATATATAAATAAAATCACCAAAAAAAAGTTGGTCCTGTCATTTCCCACAATATGGATAGACCTAAAGGCATTATGCTAAGTGAAATAAAGCAACAAACAAACAAACAAAAAACTAATAGTGCATGATCTCACTTATATAAGGAACCTAAAAACAAATAAACAAATGAAGTCAAACTCAATAGTAAAAGAATGTTGGTTACCAAAGTTGAGGGTGGCGGGGGGACAGAGAGGAGAGAGTTATCAAAGGGTGCAAACTTTGAGTTACAAGTCTTGAAGATGTAATGGTCAGTATGGTGACTATAGTTTATGATAATGTACTGCATACTTGAACTCTGCTAAGAGGGTAACTAGATCTCACATGTTTTCACTACCCACACATGACAAAGATAACTGTGGTATATGATAGATATGACAGTTTTTTAAAATCTGAGTATGTTTTATTTAACCCAATATCCAAAACATTATCATTTCAATTATGTAATTGATTTTTAAAATAGATATGAGTTTGAGTGTGATAATCACATCAGAACATATAGCAAAACATCATATTGTACATTTAAACATATACAATTTTTACTTGTCAAAAAATAAATGAAAACCAAAAAATAAAATATAATAAAATTCCTTCTGAATTTAGTTTTTATTATAATACTAGTATTCAACTAATCCCAAATAAATGAAAAATTATTATTAATAGTAAATATGGAAAATAAAACAGTTGATTAGATATATATCTCTTAATGAAACAGATAATGCTATTTTTTCCAATCAGTTTACAAAGCCACTATTGAATACTACTTAATTCTAGATTGAGACAGAGCTCAGCACCAATTTCTTTTTTCTTTTTTAATTTCTCTCTTTTCTTTTTGTTTATTTTTCAATTTTAATCCAGGTTTTTGTTTTTCTATTTTAAGCTAGAAAAATAAGTAGATGGGACATTATTATAGCAATATCCTTCAATTTGCTTAATATGTTCTTATTTAAATGTCCCAGACAATACAGTGATTGATAAGCAATAGTATTTTTCAATCATTTAGCAGTTGAAATTTTAAATCCTTCATCATTTGTTGAAAACAAAGAAGTAGAAACCATCTAATTTACAGAAGAATTTATTACATCATTGGTAATCATTTTCTTAAAACTAACACAAGCATTAGAAATTTTTCTTTTGAACTGTAGCCTGGAGGTTTTTCCACTGAGACAAGAACCACTGTAAGACTCAAGTTGGGTGAGAGTGCGCCCTTTTTTCTATTTTTTTGTAAAGGTAAAGAAGCAATACTGTGAAAAGAGGGTTGAGAAAATGAACTTGCATATAGCAGGCATTTATATAGATTATAAGGAAGTTATTTACAAGCTCAAATCTATCAGAGATTTTGATAACTATAATTATACAAATTTTCTCCCAACTCTCTCAACCCTGTTTTTCACTAGAGATCTTCAACCAGCATCTGGGATTTTAAAAAAAAATTTTTTTTATTGTTATTCAATGACAGTTGTGTGCCTTTTCTCCCCATCCCTCCACCCCACCCCAGCTGAACCCCCCTCCCTCTCCCATCCCCCCTCCCCCTTGATTTGGTCCATGTGTCCTTTATAGTAGTTCCTGTAATCCCCTCTCCTCACTGTCCCCTCCCCACTCTCCCCTGCCCATTGTTAGATTGTTCTTAACCTCAATGTCTCTGGTTATATTTTGTTTCCTTTTTTCTTCTATTTATTATGTTCCAGTTAAAGGTGAGATCATATGGTATTTGTCCCTCTCCGGCTGGCTTATTTCACTTAACATAATGCTCTCCAGTTCCATCCACAGCATCAGGGATCTTAATCCATTACATTTTCCCTTTAATTCAGATGCCCTACTTATGAGGATCCCCAGATTACCTTCCCTTCAATTGCAAAAAATTCTCAATGAATACTATTTCTGCATTGTGCTAATGTTTGGCTCCTTAGGTTTTACTTTGTTCCGCACCGGTAGTATCTTCTGGTGAATTTATTTATCAAAGAGGAAGAAATCTCATGTTTTTAAAGATAAAAATGAGAAAAGACAATGTTTTTGTAGGTTGGGAGTTTTCCCTTTGGTTTATTAAAAACAGGCAGACTTTTTGACACATCATTCAAAAATGTAGTATATTTTTTTCTCTAGTCTGCAAGAGTAGCTGGCCAATGAATTATACTTCAAAATTAATTCTGACATTACTATATTAAAATAAAAACTAATATGCTTTTACAAAGCATAGTTAGCTTCTCTAAGTTTATATGCAGTCTGTATTTAATCTCTCTCAAACACTGTTCCAGTAGCTTTTCATTCTCTTAAGCTTTCTATTTGTAGCTGCAATATTCTTTTAATAGTTCGACAGATTATTACAATTCTGGTTCAGAATTCAAAGTTTCTGGAAACGGGTACTGATGACGGTATTTCCCATCATTTTCATGAGGTAGAAGAATGTTCTGTCCTAATATCTATAAATATATTTCTGTATTGATGCAACTCATCAGTTTTTCTTATGGCTTCTTGCCTTTCTGTTTTATTACTTTGAAGGGTGTGGGGACCAAAGACCAATTAACCTTCAAATGTCTTTAATAAAATAGCACTATGGGACAAAAGAGATACAGATGATGTGGCAAAAAACAGCAATGCCTCTTGTAATTTTGTTTGTTGTTGCAGTAAGAATATTTAACATGAGATCTCTCGTCTTAATAAACTTTTTAAAAGAGTTATGAGTACTTGGGTCTTTTATTATTTACTTTTATTGTTTTTTTTTCTAAACTTACTTTTATTTTTTTATATTTTTATTGTTGTTCAAGTACAGTTGTCTCCAAAACTTTCAGGTATACAATAGAGATTATAAACTACAGGCACAGTGTTGTATGGATCTCTAGAATTTATTCATCTTGCATAATTGAAATTTTATACCCTTGAAGATAACTCCCCATTTCCCCCTCCCCCTAGTCCCTGGTTTGTTTCTAACAACTAATTTCCTTGCTTTTATTTTATCAGTACCAAGACCTATCTTGGCCCTCCATAAGGTATTATTAGCTCTTGTGTTTTAGGCATTCAAAGCATGCCGATCATCTATAGGGAAAGTGTGTTAAAGATCAGTGCATATGAGATTTGTGACGACATGACCACAACATGGCCCCTCTGTGGTCCCTCTGCCGCCAGCTTGTCATTTGTCTTGCTATCCCTCCAATTCCTTTCAGATGGTATCATTAAAGGTATAGGCTAAAACTGAAATAAGAAATGTCTAGAAATGGTAAAAAAAAAAAAAAAAGCTATAAAAGTGTTGTAACAACGCCTCTGTACATCATTCTAGAGAACAAAACTTTTCAGTGAACTGAGAAACTATGAAACAATGACTTAAAAATCCATAAGCAGTTTTCTTCAAAAATAAAAAATGCAGTTTCTCTACATTCCCTTCCCTATATTAAAAAAATTAAAACTAAAACCAAAACTCAAACAGATGACCTCACTATCACTTTTACCAATCAACCTTGTCTATAAACATCACCTCTACTGGACCCCAGTTTCTATATTCAAGGCTATGTATAATCTCACATGCTGTTGCCACCTAGTTGCTGGCAGGAGATCTGAGGTACAGAAATGAAGGAGGTGATGGCTAGAAATCTTGATTAAATTTATTGGAAATAGGGACTACCTAAGGCACTTTAATTAGTATCAGACAGAAGGATGAACCGATCTCCAACAAAGCACAAACTAGTGAAGCAATAAAATTTAGAAAATGTGTCCAAGGCATAATTCACTATGATGATGGAGGAGGTGAATCTCTTTCCTGTTCTACCAGATAAGTTCAAGAGAAAAGTAACCACACTGCTGAAAAACTACAGTCCGTCAGCATTTGGAAGATACATTTTTGAGGTAATCTGCCCTGTTTATGATGATAAACACAAATCTTTTCATTTATTTTAAAAGTTAACTGTTTTCATGAGTTAACGCAGATAAGGTTTTTTAGCCAAATTTCCTTGTGGTAGAGTAATAAAGAACATTGGAGGCTTATTGTAATATCTTCTGTCTGACTTCTAGGCATTTTAATTCATTTTAACTGTCCACATAGAGATTCCCTATTATCAGAATGCCTTTATGAGTATATATTATGAGGATATGAGAAATTAAATGAGAACCATCCTATGAAAACTTTTATTATTTGTGAAAAGTCAGTGTTAAAGTAACATAATTACTTCTATAAAAGCTAATTGATTTGATTGACCAAATATTAAGAATTAAATAAAAGACTTTATAGGAATTATGCTAAGTTTAAAAAGCCCAATACAAAAGACTACATGTTGCATGATTTCATTTATATAAAATGAACAGAAAGAATAAAATTACAGAGCTAGAAAGCGTGAGTGCTTTCCTGTAACTGTGAGTGGGAACACGAATAGACTGCAAATGGGCAAGAGGGAGCTTTTTGAAGTGATAATGTTTTAATTTTTTTTTGCCTTTTTTTTTTATTGTTGTTCGGTTACAGTTGTCCTGCCTTTTCCCCCATTGCTCACCCCTACCCCATCTGCCCCCACACCCACAGTCAATTCCCCCCATTGTCTGTGCCCATGTGTCCTCTATTCATGTTCCTTTGCTTGCTCCTTGCCCATCTTTCACCCATTATCCTCCTCCCCATTTCCCTCTGGTCACTGTCAGTTTGTTCTTTATTTCCAAGTCTCTGGTTCTATTTTTCTCATTTGTTTGTTTTGTTGATTAGGTTCCACTTATAGACGAGATCATATGATATTTGTCTTTCACTGCCTGGTTTATTTGAAGTGATATGTTTTTAAAGCTGTATTGTGATGGTAGAGGCACGGTGCATAAATTTACTAAAAATCAACTAAATTACAATGGAAGAATTTTATGCTACGTAAATTATTTTGCAATAAAACTTTTCAAGAAGATTCTGCAGAAAATAACAAGACATTAAGATTCTTAGGGCACGTGCATTCCCTCAACATCTCATGAAGTACTAATAATAGGACTGTGTTTGTGTCCCCCCCTCAAATTCATATATCAAGTCCCTAATCCTCAGTGTGATGGTATTTGGAAGTGGGGCCTGTGGGGGTAATTGCATTTGGATGAGGTCATGGGTGTGAAGCCCCCATGATGGGATTGTGTCCTGATAAGGGGTGAAAAGACATGAGATCTGTCTCTGGAATATGTGAGCAAGAATGTGGCCATCTGAAAAGCCAGGAGGAGTGATCTCATAAAGAACCTGAAGATGCTGGACACTGATATCAGACTTCCTGCCTCCAGAACTAAAAAAAAATCAAATATTTGTTGTTTAAGCCATCTAGTCTATGAAATTCTTACTGTAGCAGCCAAAACTGAGAAGTGGGATGCTGCTGCAACAAATACCTAAAAATGTGGAAGTGGCTCTGGAACTGGATAATGGGTCTAGGCTGGAAGAATTTTGAGGTGCACGCTAAAAAAAAAAATAAGCCAGTATTGCAATAAAAGGACTTTCAAAAGCAATTCTGGTGAAGGCTCAGAAAAAAAGAAGAGCTGTAGACACACCTCCCATTTCCTTAGAGAAATCATAAATAATCACGGACAGAATGCTGGTGGAAATATGAACAGTAAAAGTCATTTTGATGAGGTTTCTCATAGACAGAAAGAAGAAACTTGTTACTGAAAATGGGAAGAAAAGCAATACATCCTTGTTATCAAGTGGCAAAAATCCTAGCTGAATTGTGTTCGTGTTCTAGTGTCTTGTGAAAAGTTGCAGTTGCCAGCATGAAACTGGACATTTAACTGAGGAAATTTCTAAGTTAAATGTTGAAAAAGTAGCTTGATTCTTCCTGAATGTTTATAGTAAAATCCAAGAAGAGAGAAATGATTAAAGACAGAATTACTGAGCAAAAAGAAATCAGATTGAGAAGATTTTGAAAATTCTTAGCTGTCCACATCACAAACACTAGAAAGTATGTTCTGGAGAGAACACTTAGGGTGTGGCGAGCCAACCACTGATACTGAGATTAGTATAGGCATGAACCACGGATATAATCAACCCTTGAGTGGGAACAAAAGAAAACAGAAACAAGAAGAAATGAAAAAATGCTGTCAAACGACTTAGAATGTACAGGACTAGGCCACAGATTCAGCTGTGAACACACTCTATTCTTCAAGACAAGGTGTTTCAGACACCATCAAGGCTGCCACTCTCAGCACAAGCCCACAGTACACAGGGAAGGGCTGTCTCCACTGCAGTTTCAAAGGGAAGGACGTTTGCCCAACAGAGCCCTGTGTTTGGGGATAACACCTAGGTTCCAACAAGCCAGATGACAGCTACCCAGAGCTGCAGGTGCACAACTCTCACCTGGCAGAGCCATCAGGGCACAATAGCCCACCCAACAGAGCCACACAAGTGGGAACACCACTTTAGTGAGTCTGGAAGGCAAAGCATGAAGCCAAAGAGAATTATTCTTGGTTCTGGTCAAGATGGTGGTGAAGGCAAATGCAGGACTCACATCTTCCCGACCAACTTGCTGGCCAACCCAAGCTGTTTCCAGTAGTTTTTCCATGTGAATGGCCCGTGATGGCTCCTGTTTGACTTTCTTAAATCTCTCAAACAACTAGCACCTGGCCTCCGCGTGCTCCATCCATACCTATGGCTAAGTGGCTCCAGGCCCAGCACTAGTGGTAGCTGGCCTTGGTTTGCTTGCCTGGCACCTCCGAGCCCAACACAAGTAGTAGCCATCTGCAGATCGCTTTGTAGTTTATGCCAGGAGGCCCTGGGAAGAATAAAGGTGGCTGCTGATCCTAGCATACACCTCCCAGGAGGCCCCAGAGCCAGTGCACTCATTGGACAGCCTCAGATAATATCAAAGCACCACCAAACACCTCCACAAACAGCACACTCAAGGGGAAGACTCAGAGGGCACTAGAGCCCCACTGAAGTTAAGTCTTGCTCCTTGGGGTGGGCCTCTGAACAGCTGACTATCCCTGCTGGTCAATGCCAGTCTTTGCAGCCAATCAGCCTTGGGGTAAATCCCTCCCTGTGACAACAGCAATCAAGGCACAACTACAACAGGAGGGCGTACACAAGGGTGAGGGGAGGGAGAACCTAGAGTGTGCAGTTTGGGTGAACAGTGAACCTGTGTCAATGAACTCTACAGGACACCTACTACATTAGGCCACTCTATTAAGCCTGGGAGATACAGCAGCTCTGCCTAATACACAGAAACAGCCACAGAGAGGCTGACAAAATGAGGAGACAAAGAAACATGTCCCAAATGAAAGAATAGAACAAAACCCCAGAAAAGGAACTAAACAAAATTCAACAGTAAAACAAAGGACACAGAAACTATAAAAACAAGTCAGAAATGAAGGATATAGTAACTGAAATGAAGAATAAATTACAGGCAATCGACAATAGAGAAGATGAAGCCAAGATTCAAATCAGAAATTTGGAATATCAGGTAGCAAAAAATAACTAATCAGAATAACAAAAAGATAAAATAATAATAAAAAAATGAGAATAAAGCGGGAAGATGGCGGCAACATAGGTGGGAGCAGAATCCACTTGCCCTCAGTGCCAGGGAAATACCTAGCTGATCTGAGGAGCAGAGCGAACAGCCAACAGTACTCCAGCATATACGAAGATTAGAGACCAAAGATAGAGGACATTGAAAGATCTGACGGTAAGAAGAGTGCTCAAGGACAATAAGGTCCCCGGGACCGGGACCCGGGACCGCGCGGTACAAGGGCTGCAGAGGCGCCAGCCCTGGCGCAGGGGCTGCTGCAGGAGTCCTGAGAGAGGGCCAGGCTGCGCTGTGAGCAGCCAGGTGCTTGATTGGACCAGGGGGGCTTGAAAAGGAGGAATTTCTCAAAAAGAAAAAGAAAATAGAGACACTCAGGGGCTAGTTAGAGAACTCTCCGTGGTGGCCGAGGCCCCTGGCGCCCCTCCCCCCTCCGCCCCTGGACTGCGAACGGGGAACGCGGGATAAGCAGCACCGGCGCTCACCTGAGGTCCGGTTGCGCGCGGTAGCGCGCGCGCAGATTAGCGAACGGGGCCCGTACGTGAAACCCCGGAGGGGCGCCCACACCTGAAACCTCCGAGATCTTTTGGAGCAGAGACTAGCTGCTCCACCCACAGACCCAAAACCTCGGAACCGAGGACCGCGTGATTCGGTCCCAGGGCGGCCCCGCCCACCCGAGAGTCTCAAGCCCCGGGCAGCTGGATCGGGCCCCCAAGCGTAGAGCCTCTGGCTTGGCAGCGGGCTGCGCGCTCACCAAGCGTAGGGCCGGCTAGATGCGCACTTCCCAAGCACAAAGGGGCTGGCAAGAGTCGTAACACCAAGGCGGCTGAACCAGCAGTTTGCGGCGCGCCAGCCTCCCTAGCCTGGGCGGCTCGATCGGTGGGCCGGCTGCGCGCTCAGAGCCCAAATAACGTCACAAACCCGAAGCGGCTGGATTCCCCTGCTGCGCGCGCGCGTCCGGAGCCAAAGCGGCTGGAGCGGCCACTCGAGAGTCCCAAGAACAAAGCTGCTGGATTGGCTGATCAACGGCCTGATTGCCTGCCAGGGACCACACCTACAAAACAGTGAAGAGTGTGACCCAGGAAGGAAGAAAAGTGAAACCAATCCTTCCAACCACCCCCTCCCGTTGCACAGACAGGACAACAGCAGAAATAACCTGAACGGTTTAAAGCCAACAGAAGATTTTTTTTTTTTCCCCTTTTTTTTTTTTTTTTTCCCTTTTCCTTTCCCCCTGAACTCCTTCTTCCTCTCTCTCTCTTTTTTTTCTTTCATTCCTTCTTCCTCCCATCCTTTACCATTTTTATGTCTTCTTCCTCCCTTCTTTTATCTATTTCTATGTTTTAATTTTTGTTAAAATTCCTTCTTATCTTGCCTCCGATCTGTCTTTAATCCTTCTTCCCTCCTTCCTCCCTTTCCTCCTTTCCTATTTCCTTTTTCCCTCCTTCCCATCTTTGGTTTTTTTTGTTTGTTTGTTTGTTTGTTTGTTTTTTCCTTTTCTTTCTCCCCCCCTTTCTATTTTTCCCACAGGTGCGACAACAAAACCTGGAGTGCTGAAAAGACTAGAGTTAGACCGTGTTAAACACATAAACGTCAGCTCAAGACCAGTGAGCACAGGAGAGTAAGGAGACAGCACCACCGAATCCCATTGGCATTCTACCATAGAAGTTCATATCATAAACCCAGGGATTCAGAACAAAGCAATTTAAGAAGCAGAGGCCAACAAGAAGAGCCTCACAAACAATGGGAAGACAAAGAAACAATTCCCAAATGAAAGGAAAGGAGGAAGTCTCAGAAAGAATACTAACCGAAAAAGAGGCAAGTCAACTATCAGATACTGAGTTCAAAGCAATGGTCATCAGGAAGCTCACTGAGCTCTCTGAGCTCAAAGAGAACTACCAGAAACTACAAGGAAACTACAATGAACTCACTGCAAACTATATCAACATGAAAAAGGAAATAGAAAATATCAACAAGAGCCAAGAGGAAATGAAGAATACAATTTCTGAATTGAAGAACACAGTAGAAGGAATGAAAAGCAGACTTGACGAAGCAGAGGATCGGATCAGCGAGCTGGAGGATAAAGTAGAAAAAAACACCCAGAAGGAGCAAGAAAAGGAAAAGAGGCTCAGAAAGAATGAAGAGGCAATAAGGGAAATGCAGGACAACATGAAACGTAACAATATCCGTATAATAGGAATACCAGAAGGAGAAGAAGAAGAGCAAGGGATAGAAAACCTGTTTGAAAAAGTAATGATGGAAAATTTCCCTAATCTGAGGAGAGAAAAAGTCACCCAAATCCAGGAATCACAGAGAGTCCCAAACAAGAGGAACCCAAAGAGACCCACTGCAAGACACATCATAATTAAAATGGCAAATTTCCAAGACAAAGAGAGGATCTTAAAGGCAGCAAGGGAGAAAAAGGAAGTAACATACAAGGGAGCCCCAATAAGGTTAGCAACTGACTTCTCAATGGAAACGCTCCAAGCCAGAAGAGAATGGCAAAAAATATTCCAAGTAATGAGAACCAGAGGCCTCCAACCAAGACTACTTTACCCAGCAAGGCTCTCAATCAAGATAGAAGACCAAATAAAGAGCTTCCCAGACAAAAGAAGTCTAAAAGAATACAGCTCCACCAAACCAGCTCTGCAAGAGATGCTAAAGGGACTGCTTTAAGGAAAGGAAGGAAAAGAGAAAGACAGAGGAACACAGGTAGGAAATAATGGCAATGAATAACTACCTATCGATAATAACCTTAAATGTAAATGGATTAAATGCTCCAATCAAAAGACATAGAACAGCTGAATGGATAAGAAAACATGACCCACACATATGCTGCCTACAAGAAACCCATCTCAGGACAAAAGACTTACACAGACTGAAAGTGAAGGGCTGGAAACAAATTTTCCAAGCAAACGGACAGGAAAAAAAAGCAGGGGTAGCAATACTCATATCAGACAAAATAGACTTCCAAAGAAGGGCCATAAAGAGAGACCCAGAAGGTCACTTCATAATACTCAAAGGAAGAATCCACCAAGAAGACATAAACATTATAAATATATATGCACCCAACATAGGAGCACCCAAATACATAAAGAAAATCTTGGAGGATTTCAAGAAAGATATTGACAGCAACACAATTATAGTAGGGGATTTTAACACCCCACTATCAAAAATGGACAGGTCTTCCAAACAAAAGATTAACAAAGATATTGTGTCACTTAACAATACCCTAGAGGAAATGGACTTAACTGATATATACAGAGCTTTTCATCCCAAAGAAGCAAAATACACATTCTTTTCAAGTGTCCATGGAACTTTTTCAAAGATAGACCACATGATAGGACACAAAGCAACCCTCAACAAATTCAAGAAAATTGAAATCATATCAAGCATCTTCTCTGACCACAAGGGTCTGAAACTAGAAACCAACCCCAAGGGTAAAAACCCAAAACACTCAAAATCATGGAGACTGAATAGCATGCTATTAAACAATGAATGGGTCAAGAACGAGATTAGGGAAGAAATCAAAAACTTCCTGGAAACAAATGAAAACGAACTCACAACAACCCAAAACCTATGGGACACAGCAAAGGCAGTCCTGAGAGGGAAGTTCATAGCAATACAGGCCTACCTTAAGAAGTTAGAAACAGTTCACACAAACAACCTAACCCTACGCCTACAAGAACTGGAGGAACAACAACAAAGACAGCCCAGAGCAAGCAGAAGGAAGGAAATAACCAAGATCAGAGCAGAACTAAATGACATAGAGACTAAAAGCACAATTGTAAGGATCAATGAATCCAGAAGCTGGTTCTTTGAAAAGATAAACAAAATCGACAAGCCTTTAAGTAGGCTTATCAAGAAGAAAAGAGAGAGGATCCAAATAAACAGAATTAGAAATGAAAGTGGAGAGATTACAACTGATACCACAGAAATACAAAGGATCGTAAGAAATTACTATGAAGACCTATATGCTAAGAAATTTGAAAACCTAGATGAAATGGACACATTTCTAGAAAAATATAATCTTCCAAAACTGAATGAAGAAGAAGCAGAAAACCTGAAGAGACCAATATCAGCAAAGGAAATTGAAGCAGTCATCAAGAAACTCCCATCACACAAAAGCCCTGGACCAGATGGTTTCACAGGAGATTTCTACAAAGCATTTAAGGAAGAACTAACCCCTATCCTTCACAGACTATTCGAAAAAATCCAAACTGATGGAAGACTCCCAAACTCTTTTTATGAAGCCAACATCATCCTAATCCCAAAACCAGATAAAGACACAACGAAGAAAGAAAACTTCAGGCCAATATCGCTGATGAACATAGACGCTAAAATTCTCAACAAAATATTAGCAAACCGCATCCAGCAATATATTAAAAAGATCATCCACCATGACCAAGTGGGATTCATCCCAGGGATGCAAGGATGGTACAATATTCGCAAATCAATAAACATAATACATCACATCAACAACAGCAAAGACAAAAATCACATGATCATATCAATAGATGCGGAAAAAGCATTCGATAAGATACAGCACCCATTTCTGATAAAAACACTCAGCCAAGTGGGAATAAAGGGAGCAGTCCTCAACATAATTAAGGCCATATATGAGAGACCTACAGCCAGCATCACATTCAATGGACAAAAACTTAGAGCTTTCCCACTAAGATCAGGAACAAGACAAGGATGCCCTCTCTCACCACTCCTATTCAACATAGTATTGGAAGTCCTAGCCACAGCAATCAGACAAGAAAAAGCAATAAAAGGCATCCAAATTGGAAAGGAGGAAATGAAACTGTCACTGTTTGCAGACGACATGATAGTGTACATGGAAAACCCTATAGACTCCACTCAAAAACTACTCGACCTAATAAATGAATTTGGTAAAATAGCTGGATACAGAGTCAATACCCAGAAATCAAAGGCATTCCTGTACACCAACAACGAAACTGCAGAAACACAAATCAGGAAAAAAATCCCATTCGATATAGCAACAAGAAAAATAAAGTACCTAGGAATAAACCTAACCAAAGAGGTAAAAGACCTGTACTCAGAAAACTACACAACACTGAAGAAAGAAATTAAGGAAGATACAAACAAATGGAAGCATGTACCATGTTCATGGATTGGAAGAATTAACATCATCAAAATGGCCATACTACCCAAAGCAATTTATAGATTCAATGCAATCCCTATTAGAGTACCCATGACATATTTCACAGATATAGAACAAACATTGCAGAAATTCATATGGAACCATAAACGACCTCGAATAGCAGCAGCAATTTTGAGAAAGAAGGACAAAGCAGGAGGTATCACAATACCTGATATCAAACTGTATTACAAGGCAACGGTAATCAAAACAGCCTGGTACTGGCATAAAAACAGGCTCATAGACCAATGGAACAGAATAGAGAGCCCAGAAATAAACTCAAATCTATACGATCAATTAATATTTGACAAAGGAGGCAGGAGCATAAAATGGAGCAAAAACAGTCTCTTCAACAGATGGTGTTGGGAGATCTGGACAGCTACGTGCAAAAAAATGAAACTCGATCACCAACTTACGCCATACACGAAAATAAACTCAAGATGGATAAAAGACTTAAATATAAGCCGTAACACCATAAAAGTCCTTGAGGAAAACATTGGCAGGAAAATCTCAGACATTCCACGCAGCAACATCCTCACAGACACATCCCCTAAAGCAAGGGACATAAAGGAAAGAATAAACAAATGGGACCTCATAAAAATAAAAAGCTTCTGCATGGCTAAAGAAAACAGCACCAAATTACAAAGAGAACCAACAATATGGGAAAGCATATTTGCCAATGATACCTCAGACAAGGGCCTGATCTCCAAAATATATAAAGAACTCACACGATTCCACTCCAGGAAGACAAACAACCCAATTAAAAAATGGGCAAAGGACTTGAACAGACACTTCTCCAAGGAAGACATACAGAAGGCCCAGAGACATATGAAAAGATGCTCAGCATCACTAGCCATCAGAGAGATGCAAATTAAAACCACAATGAGGTATCATCTCACACCAGTCAGAATGGCCAACATAAACAAATCCACAAACAAATGTTGGAGAGGATGCGGAGAAAAGGGAACCCTAGTGCACTGTTGGTGGGAATGCAGACTGGTGAGGCCACTGTGGAAAACAATATGGAATTTCCTCAGAAAACTAAAAATGGAACTGCCCTTTGACCCAGTAATTCCGCTGCTGGGATTATACCCTAAGAACACTGAAACACCAATCCAAAAGAATCTGTGCACCCCAATGTTCATAGCAGCACAATTTACAATAGCCAAATACTGGAAGCAACCGAAGTGCCCATCAGCAAACGAGTGGATCCAAAAACTATGGTATATTTACACAATGGAATTCTACGCAGCAGAGAGAAAGAAGGAGCTTATACCCTTTGCAACAGCATGGATGAAACTGGAGAGCATTATGCTAAGTGAAATAAGCCAGGAAGTGAGGGACAAATACCATATGATCGCACCTTTAACTGGAACATAAGCAATAGAAGGAAAAAGCAAACAAAATATAACCAGAGACATTGAAGTTAAGAACAATGTAACAATAGCAAGGGCGGGGGTGGGGGGGTGGGGGCGGGGACAGTGGGTAGAGGGGATTACAGGAACTACTATAAAGGACACATGAACAAATCCAAGGGGGAGGGTGGAGAGGGGGGAGGGAAGTGGGTTCACCTGGGGTGGGGTGAAGGGATGGGGGAAAAGGCATACAACTGTAATTAAATAACAATAAATAAATTTAAAAAAAAAAAAAAAAAATGAGAATAGTATAAGGAGCCTCCGGCACAGCTTCAAGTGTGCCAATGTTTGCATCATGGGGGTGTCAGAAGGAGAAGAGAGAGAGCAAGATATTGAAAACTTATTTGAAAAAATGACAGAAAACTTCCCTAATCTGGTGACATACAAATCCAGGAAATACAGATAGTCCCAAACCAGATGAACTAAAAGAGGCCTACACACAATTAAAATGTCAAAGATTAAAGACAGAGAGAATCTTAAAAGAAGCAATAGAAAAGCACTTAGCTACCTACAAAGTGAGCTCCCCTAGGCTATCAGCTGATTTCTCAAAAGAAACTTTGCAGGCCAGAAGGGAATGGCAAGAAAGATTCAAGGTGATAAAAAGTAAGGACCTACAACCAGGAAAGCTATCATTAAGAATGAAAGGACAGATAAAGAGCTTCCCAGACAAGAAAAAGCTAAAGGAGTTCATTACTGCCAAACCAGTATTACTGAAATCTTAAAAGGTCTTCTTTAAGAAGAAGGGGGGGAAAGATTAAAAATATGAAAAACAGGAATAAAATGACAATAAATACAAATCAACAACTGACTCTAAAAAACAAAATAAATAAACAAGCAGAACAGAAACAAACTCATAGGTTCAGAGAACATTTTGACTGTTGTCAGATGGAAGGGAGGTTGGAGGGATGGGTGAAAAAGGTGAGGGGATTAAGAAGTACAAATTGGTTACTACAGAATAGTCATGGGGATATAAAGTACAGCACAGGGAATATAGTCAATAACATTCTCATAACTATGTATGGTGTTAGATGGGTTCAAGACTTATTGGGATGATCACTTAGTAAGTTATTTAATGTCTAATTACTGGGGTATGAACCTGAAACTACTATAATATTGTATGTCAACTGTAATTGAAAAATACAAAATGATTAAAAAAAAAGAGAATGAATCTTGAATCAAAATAATCTTTAAAAAGGAGGACATAGTTGGTAGACTCACTCCTGATTCTAAAACTGGTAATTAAGATAATGTGATATTAGCATAAAGATGTATTTATATGCATGAATGGAATAGAATTGAGAGTCTAGAAATAAACACAAACATCTATGATTTCTAAAGGGCATCAAGAACATTAATGAGGAAGGAATAATTTCTTCAATAAATGGTGTTGGGACAACTGATTGTCACACACAAAAGAAGGAAGGTGGACCCTTATATATCATGTACAAAAATATACGGATAAACCTTTGTGACCTTGGATTTGGCAGTGGATCTTTAGGTATGAGACAAAAGCACAAGCAACACAGAAAAATACATAAATTGGACTTAATCAAAATTTTAAAACTTTGTGCTTCAAAAACAATATATGAAGAAAGTGAAAAGACTGTCGATATGAAATAAAACATTTAAAAACATTATGCCAATCACAAAAGAGCACATATTATATGACCCCTTTTTTGTAAAAATGTCCAGAATAGGCAAACCCATAGAGAAAGAAAGTCAATTAGTAGTTGCTTAGGTCTTGGGTGATTTGAGGTCAATAAGTAAAGGGTAGAGTTCTTTATAAGCTGTAAATATGTTCTAAAATTGACAATGGTTACACAATTCTGTGACTGACTAGTATATACTGCAACACTAAAACAGCTGATTAAAAAAAATATATTGTTGTTCTATTACAGTTGTCCCTTTGCTCTCCCCCTCCTGGCCCAAACCCTGCTCCCAGTCAGTCCCCACACTATTGTCCACGTCCATGTGTCACTGACACATGTTCTTTGACTAGTCCCTTCCCCTCTTTCCACCATTATCCCCCTCCCCCTCCCCTCTGGTCGCTGTCAGTCTGAAATAGCTGATCTTTAAAATAAACACACAGCAAACCTCTCCCTTGACTCCCTCTGTCCTCCTCTCTCCCACAGCTTCTTTACGAGAGGCTTTAACCTCTTCAAAGAGCTGTTTATCCTCATTATTTCCCCTTTATTGTAACATTGTAAATCAACTCTCTATGACTGCTGGAGTAAATACTACACTCTTAAATATTTACTATGACTAAGTCATAAAAATAAGTTCAAGCAGTTGAACTAATAAATTCTGAATGCATACTACTAGGTACTAGGATAGAAGATCAAATAGGACAAAATCCCTCTTCTCAAGTGAAAACACAGTACCAAATAACCAGATGAGATACACATTTGTAAACATTAAAAAGTGATGAGCCAGTCAATGTGCTTCCCATTGGGTTAACTAAAGGGAAGGGTTGTTCTCAGGAGGTGATGTTTAGTTAAAATTCTTAATACCTAGGACCCAGCAAACCAAAGATAAAAGGGAAGATGACTGCAGGCAGAGGGAAAAGCAGGTGGAATGATGAAAATAAGTTGATGCATTTGAGGAACTGCATGATGTCCAGGGTGGCTCAATAGTGGTGGACCAGGAGGAGAAAGGGACAAGGCGAGGTCCCAGAGATAACGAGACGGGTCAGGTGCAAGCCTGTAGGGGTGTATAAAGCAGGGTAAGAAGTTTCAACTTGCTTCTTCTCAACCCCTTCATACTTTGTACACATCTCTCCTCTTACATTCAATCCTCTGTATCCACCCCTTAGACTGTGTCTGCCCTAAGGAAAATGAGTTTCTTGTTCATTTTCATCTTCGGGGCCTAACTAGTCCCTACCCAGGACCTCAAAGAAGTTTCCTGAATGAACAGGCCCCATACATTGATGCTATGATAAGTTAAAAAATCTTAAATCCTGTAAATCCTGCAAGAGATTTTGAATAAAGTTTAAATGGGAGAAAAAAAGTTCTTTCTAAAGATAGTGTACAAATGAAGGCCAAGCAAGTTTCATTTGAATTCCTTAGGCCAGTCTGGTTATTTCTACCAGAGACTAAAAGTTTCCCAAATTTAAATCAGCTAAACAGAACATCTTCTAAATTTAAACTCATTTCTAAAACCTGAAACATAAAACTGCAAGCAAAGAACAGCTTCTTTATCTCTGATTACTGCACAGGAGTTATTAACACCTCTCTAACTCAAGCCATCCCCTAAAGTATTCCCAGTCACTGTGCAGAATCATGGTATTTCCCTCAACTTCACCAAAGAGCTATAACATGCAGCAGTAGAAATGTTATTAGGTTACAATTCTAATAACTGAAATAGGATCTAGCACTATCTTTTAAATAATGTACAATAATGACACATGCTATCCTTATCAATGACTTACATTTTATTGCCTACTAATTAACTTTGCATTTGCATGTTGGGTTTGCTGTTTGTACTACATAGGATTCTGCTACAATTTTAATTGTAACATTATTATCCAGAAAGCCACACATTGATTCTAACACAGTTGAGACAAAGCTAACCAAGTACCATTTCAGAGTGTCAAACCATACAACTACAAATAAATAAAGCATATTTCTTTGGGAGGGAAAAAACCCACAAACAACATGTTTTTCAGCTGGCTTACTGTGGTCTTGAGGCTTCTGCCTGGTCTGTCTGCAGTTTTTCTCCTCCTTCTACTTCCATTGTGCAGTAAACAATTCGATTGGGAGCGACTGACTTCAAACCTTGCACTTCCATTATGACAATCTAAAAGATAAGAAAAATTTTAAATGACATGTCAGGTTGACAAGTTGTAGCTAGAGAGAGAGACAGCAGCATAAACTATAACTGAATAGACCAATTGAAAAAATTCTCTGGTAACATAAATGGAATTTTGTTTTCCTAAGAATCCACATCTATTCATGTTAGGGATAATAAAAAACATTATCTGAACAAATAGGTTCTGACAGTGATTAAAGGTTACAGTCTCTAAGTGTATCCCCTAGGGAATTAAGTGAAATTTAAACTCATACCCTTAAACAATTATAGCAACTCTTTATGAAGTAAAGCAAAATTACAAATGAAAACTCAGTACATTTGATGAAAGGAGTGCACACTGAGTTTCAAACAAAGTGTTATAATATTTATTACAAGCAAACACTGTGACCATCAGACCAATTCATTGATATCCATATGTGACAGCATCAGAAATCTTCTGTACTCACTTAGATTAGATGACTGTTTATAAAAGAATTTTCTAAAGAAAAATATTTAATTTTAATTATTATAAAAAGAATTCATTAAAGTATTTATGGAAGAATTTTCTTTATGACCATTTCAGGTAGCTCAGTTGGTTAGAGCATCATTCTGATACCATGAAGATTACAGATTCGATCCTTGGTCAGGGCACATACAAGAAGCAGCCAATGAATGCATAAATAAGTGGAACAACAAATCATCTCTCTCTCTCTCTCTCTATTTCATTACCCCTACTTTCCCCCTTCATCCTGTTCCACATACAACCTCAATCACATCTGATCACTTTGTTTTTCACTGGGTGAAACACCCTTCAGAGGCTGTTGTATGTTTTAAAAATCACAAACTTAGAGTGATCCTATCACTTATGGACCCCTTTTTTTCCATCACCATTTATCCCCCTATATCCTTTTCCACCTCCACTCAACCCACCTCTCTAAAATCCCCCACAATCACCACACTGTTGTCTGTGTCCATGCTACCTAATATTAAACTACACTACAAGACCATAGTAATCAAAACAGCATGGTACTGGCATAAAAAACAGACACATAGATCAATGGAAGAGAATAGAGAACCCAGAAATAAACCTAAGCCTTTATGGTCAATTAATATTTGATGTAGTCAAGAACCTACCATGGGATGACAATAGTCTATTCAATAAATGGTGTTGTGAACACTGGACAGATGTGCAAAAAAATTAAACTAGACCACCTTCCTACACCGTACACGAGAAAAATGCATTAAAGACTTAAAAGTTGGACGTGAAGGCATAAAAACCCTAGAATAAAACAGGCAATAAAATCGTGGACATTTCTCATAGCAATATTTTTTTCTGATATATCTCCTCAGGCAAAGCAAACAAAAGAAAAAAATAAACAAATGAACTACATTAATGTAAGAAGTTTTTGCACATCAAAGGAAACCATCAACAAAACGAAAAGACAAATATGAGTGGGAGAACATATTTACTGACACCTAATAAAGGGTTAATATCCCAAATTTATAAAGAACTGTAAAAACTCAACACACACAAAATAACAAACAATTCAATCAAAAATTAGGCAAAGAATCCAAATAGACACTTATTTAAAGAGTACATACAGATGGCCAAAAAACATATGAAAAGATGCTCAATGTCACTAATGATCAGAGAAACACAAATTAAAACCACAACGAGATATCACCTCACACCTGTCAGAATGGCTGTCATCAATAAATCAACAAACAATTTTTGGCATGGAGGTGGAGAAAGGGACCCCTCACGCATTGTTGGTTGGAAAGCAATACGGAGATACTAAAAAAATAGAACTGCCTTATGACCCAGCAATTCCACTTCCAGGAATTTATTTGAAGACACCTGAAACACTAATTTGAAAGAATATATGCACCCCTATGTTCATTGCAGCATTATTTACAACAGCCGAGGTTTGGAAGCAGCCCAAGTGTCCATCAGGAGATGAATGGATAACACAGCTATGGTACATTTACACAATGGAATACTACTTGGCTGTAAAAGAAAGTTTGCCCATTGCAACAGCATGGATGGACCTGGAGAACATTATGCTTAGTGAAATAAGCCAGTCAGAGAAAGACAGTTACCATATGATCTCCTTCACATGTAGAATCTAACAAACAGACTGAACCACCATCAAAATAAAGACTCATAGATAAAGTGGAGGCTGACAGTTCTGGGGGAGGGGCTGAGGGAGTGGAGGGATTATTTAAAAAGAAAAACAAAAAAAGAACCTATGCTTTTTATGTTTTTACAAAAGCCTGCCAATCTTAAAAGATTCTTGCTGGATGTACACATAAAATATGATTATTTGCCATAGTTTTTTCACATCAAACTTGAATCATGAAGTTCCTTAAATTCTCAAATTTTAATTTATAAAATATATTTAATGGCATTTAATATGTGCACATTCATTTCCAATTAATCTCATGTTGTATTAGTATAAACAAGATAAATAGCATTCATGCTATGTAGCTACCAAAATCTCCACAGAAGCATCATCTATATCATTTGCTGATCATTTAATATATTATTAAAGTCATAACACTTTTCATAGAGTTGTGATATAAGTCTTAAGACTAAGGTCTCAAAGAAACAAACCATCTTAAAAATAATTATTTTTCCTTTCAGCTCTGGTATAACAGAAGTGTCATGTTTATAAATACAAATGCAAATTGCTTTTTCTTTCATAAAAATATATGGGAAACTGATCACTGAAAAAATAAAGATTAAATTCAAGGTCATTTTCCTTCCTCAACCAAACCTCTTATAATTTTTTCATACTGAAATGCACAGCAACATATGAATAAAAATAAGGACTTAACTAAAAACAGACTAAGAGAATTAATGGAGAATTAATAGATACTGTCTTTCACAGCTGCTCTAATACTCAAGGGAGTTAGGTTAAACTACTAAATCTTGGTTAAGAAGTCTTGGCTGGTGTGGCTTAAAAAAAGTGGTTTAGTGGATTAAGTGCCGGCCTGCAAACCAAAGGGTTGCCAGTTCGATTCCCAGTCTAGAGCACAAGCCTGGGTTGTAGGCCAGATCCCCAGTAGGGGTGTGGAAGAGGCAACCACACATTGATGTTTCTCTTCCTCTCTTTCTCCCTCCCTTCCTCTAAAATAAATAAATAAAGTCTTTAAATAAAAATAACTAAATCATGGTTAAGAAAAATAAACAAAAAAGTTATGCATTTTTAATAAATCAAATTTACTGTTAGTAATATTGAAACTCATTAGGCCCTTATACAAATAAAATAACCAGAAGCTGAGACCAAAAAGAGCCACCTACATACCAACTTACCACCATGACTCTAAATTAGACTTCTTAATTCAATGATAAAAATTTTTGATGGCCACTTAAAATGAATTTTCTATGAAACAAGAGAATTGTACACCACAAAAGAAGTCTAGAAATCGTGATGGCACTGGCGCGTGTTTGAGAATAGGACTGTTTGCACTACATCTCTTTCTGTGCAGTGTTTAATAGCCAGAGTGCAAGACAGAAGAAATGAAGCATCTGCTTGACACTATTTCTGTCACCTCTATTACAAACTACTATAAATAGGACCTCCGAAAACATACAACTTGTGAAACCTCATTCTGCTCCTCAAAACAATACTCCGTCTGTACTGAGGATGTTTTATCCTGCAGAACTGCCACTTTCAAAATATGTAACTTCTGTAATGAGTCCATACACATAAATGAAACAACACAATTCCACAGGTCTAATTGCCAAAAGGAAGAAAAAAGCATTGCCAGTTTCGATCATGAATGATGAAGATAGCCAAGAATTTCCATGAACCATCAAATTAACCTAACTTTAGGTAACTATTTCAAAGCAATTCCCAGCAAAACTTGATAATGGAACAATAGAAAATAAAACTGATCTGTTTCATCTTTTCTTCCCCAATCTCTTTGTGACTGATGTAATAAGAAAAAAATAGACAAAGCTATCTTAGAAGGAAAAAGAAGGGAGGCATATACAAAATATGAAACTAGAAAACATACTTCTCAATAATGTATTGCCCGGGCTTGCACAGGTTGTGAGAAAACGAAGCTGGGCAGTATGGTGAACTGGGAACCATACACCTCCAGATTCAGGAGGAGTCAGGAGCTCCACCAGCCTAATACCAATGAAAACACTCTATGTGGAAATCAATGATATTCATGCCACTGACCAAACTCCCCTTAAAATATACAGACTCGTAACTTTATAGATGAACATTTGTTTTCCGAGCCTTACTTACTTGAATGTTTAATTTTAACATACTATTGAATGGCTTACTGTTTTGTGGATCAGCTTATCTCTTGCTTTATTATTCTCTCTAAAGTTTTCATAAAGGAAGAGACCTAAAGTAATCTTGTAAGGCTAACTGATGCCTTTTGATACCATTAAAGTACCTAATTCAATAAATATTTATTAAGTTGACTGTGTGCTAGAATCTGTTTTAGGTTCTTGCAATGCTTCAATAAACAAAAAGAAAGAAAAAACAAAGAAGACTTTACCTTCCTGCAACTTAGGTTCTAAGTAGAAAGAGCCAGATTATGAATAATAAACATAATAGATAACTGAATATGTCAGGTAAGAGCTGTGGCAAAAAAATGAAGCTAGGTAAGGGAACAGGTTGTGGTGGGAGAGGGGAGGAGTGGGTAGCAATTTAAAAAGTAAAATTTGAACAGTTTTTCAGATCTGTACTTATTCCTTAGACTGATACTTCGGCTCTTAAACAAGACCCCTTTCCCCACTGGACAAACTCTAAGCCTGACTGATGATAAGTGAGACCCTTACACTGGATTAATTATTTGCTTTTCAGAGTTTCTTAGGATAAATGTGCAGTCTGAGGAGCAAGATGTGGAGAATGGGTTGGGAAAATTATTCAGTTAAGCCTGGCTGAGGTCACAGGCCCTGGGGCAGAGGGATACCTACTCTAATCTCTCAGGAGTTCTACAGATAAGTCCTGTGTAGTCTGCTCTTCATGTGGTTTATTACTGGACATGTACCTTCTGCTTAAAATACTGTGGGCACCAGGGACTAGATCCCTATTGTGCTATGGTAGAAAAATATCTGCCTCCTGTGGACATAGCAGTAAAGCCTATCAAAACAATTTTATAAATATGTAAGCTTCTCATACAATGCACAATGAAGTTGTAACTTGTATTCTCCCAAGACCATTTTAATGTTAACTGAACAGTGCTGTTTAACATACTGGCAATAAAGTTCAGAATAAAAATTCATAGTTTCACTTAAGCACTAACTCACCGGCATAATTTTGTTTATAAGAGAAAACCCAGAATTCATAAGAAGCTAATTATTTCTGAATACTTGAGATTTTTAAACAGAGAAAATGTTTTGAACTGTTTTCAGTTCTGAGTGCTTACAGAGGTAATGGTAGAGTAAATCATTACTATGAATTTATAATAAACTAATAATCATTCATTATTAATGAATTTAAATGTCAAACAGAAAAAGTTTTACTGTAATTAAATAATTGATTTTGTTTCATATAAAATCTTTAACGGGGCGGGGGGGGGGGGGTAAGAGTTGGTGCTTTACATTTTAGTTAGCAGCAAACCTGAGACAGGAACGATAAGGAAATTCACATGTAGGATACTATGTATAGTTTCGAAGTAAACATCCTTAGGTTAAGATGCTAAAGAGATTGAGAAGAAACCTAGCAGACAGGAAAGCCACTTGGCAAAGTCATAAATTAATCCCAGAACTGTGTCCTGAGTCAGAAGAAAACGTCATATTGCTACTCTTCACTCTAAATTTAATCTCCTAACCAACAAAGGAATAAGTAGAAGAAAAAAGCAAAAAAAGCAGGGATTTGCTTTTTCTGCCATAAACTGAGCAAGCCAAATGCAGGAAGATTTCAACATTGTACCTCCTGTTCACTGTAAAACTCCAGGGTACTTTTCTTTGTCAATCAGCAAACTCAAATAGCAGTACTGGGAACAAGCAGAGAGAGAATGTAACAATGTAAGAGAGGAGGTATGAAGCTTTAATACAATTTTTGAGAGAGCTATAAATTTCAACTTGGTATTGCCAGGGTGTGTGTATATTGTATGTGAACCCACACACATATATGTGGATTAGTCCATATACAGAGATCAGCAAATAAGAAATGTAACCAGGAAGACAGGTCACTGTGGTTAACAGTATCGCTGTCTGGCTTCCAGTGATTTGCGTGGAAGTCATGAAACTTGGAAGTCTTAAAGAACACAATTTTAAAGGCATTACATTTATTTTGGTTCTTTATAATATTTAATGTACCTAAAATGAAACTGAATGTTCTGAAAAGGAAGAATTCTCTACTTCTCATCATCTATATGTTCCCAATATTGTGCAGTACAGCTGGTTTATGTGATTTGATTCTAGAGACATGATCTCATAGAGAAATTAGATTTAAAAAATAAAGACTAACTGAAATCTTGAAAGGAGTTCCCAAATTACAGAGTATGCAGTTGTATGTTTCAATCCTATTTCCACCCAAGTGTGTTTTGGTGTTTCCTACAACCATAAACTTACACCGGCCTAAGCTGACACAAAGAAGACCTGCCTCAAAACTTTTATTTTATTATTTTATCCTAATACTGCTATTATGTTTAAAGGGCAGTTTATATTAATTTGCATTTTCAACCTGATTGCCTTGCAAATGAAGAATAATTTAACTTCTTCAACTGTTTTAACTCTGAAATGTTACCACGAAGGTCAGCAAAAATTACTCACAGCCTCATTTATGCTGTCAGAGGTGAGAAGGGGAAAGGGCCACTTACCTCTAAAGTGAATGACAGCACCACGTCAGACTTTGAGAGCTGAATCTCATTCTCGTCTCCCATGTCCAAAAATGCAGAATTCTGTGAACGTTTGAGTTTTTGAAGTTTAAATTCTGGACCACCTTTAGAAACTGGAAGACTTTCCAAATTGGCCATTAGCAAATTCACCGAAGACCGCAACTCTTCTATATACATATTCTCCATTTCTTTTGCTATAAATTTGGGGAAATTTCTTTCCTTGAAAATAAATTTTAAAATAACAATGTTACACAAGTCATATTTCCAGTTTATCATAAAATATATTTTGTTTACATTGATGCTTAGAAATGTTGACACTAGATATAATGCATCTACTTTTTAAAAGCCTCAGGCACTAGCAATTTTGATTATATCTAAAGGTACATTACATAACTTATTGAGGATCATGACGTACAAAATGAATAACGTTTACAGATTTCCACATTAACTTTATTTTAGGGAAGGTATTTGCTTAGGGATAAACAAACTCTGAAAACACACATGTAAGAAGTCTCAGGGTAGAGATGAATCTTTCCCTGCTGTTACCTTTGACATGCTTGCGGCATCTGGCCTCTAAGAACAATGCTCATTATATACTGCTTTGATTTTTAGGAATAATATTTTAACAATATCTTTCTTTCTTTCCACAAATGTGCATTGTTTGGAGGGTGTGCTTTTAACCCATAATGTTAAATAGCAATATAGTCATCTTTCCAAAATTAGTTAATTTTCCTGTTACACAAATGTGTCAAGATTCCTTTTGTCCTAAATTCAGATTTTTAGTAAAGGTTTAGAAAAATTTAAGTTTAAGGCAGAAAGTCAATTTATGATAAAAGCCAAAAGTAAAAAAAGAAAGTATCAATTTCAAAGATTCTATTTTTTCTGAGTTAAACTAGCATTGCCGTTCAACTTCCTATTTCTTTGATTAGATTTCTGTTTCTTCCACTCAATTAAAAGCACGTTCCAAATACTGACATTTACATAGATATTGAGATTGCCAAATTACTCTCAGAGAAGATTATACACACTAATATTCCCACAAACAGCAAATGAGGTTTCCTCACACTGTTAGCTTTGTTTTTAATCTTTGACAACCTGGCACTTAGCTCTTCCCTCTTAAGAGGTATCAAAGTGCAATGTAACATAAAAACCACTGTGCAAAACTGGCTGGGAATGAGAGCAAAGTAGCCATCTTCCAAATGATCGGGGATGAATTCCACTTGATCATGGTGTATGATCTTTTTATTATATTGCTGGATGCAATTTGCCAATATTTTGTTGAGGATTTTAGCATCTATGTTCATCAGCGAATTGGCCTGTAGTTTTCTTTCTTTGTTATGTCTTTATCTGGTTTTGAGATTAGGATGATATTGGCTTCATAAAAAGTTTGGGAGGTTTCCCTCTTCTTGGATTTTTTTGGAATAGTCTGTGAAGGACAACGGTTAGCTCTTCCTTAAATGTTTTGTAAAATTCTCCTGTGAAACCATCCAGTCCAAGGCTTTTGTGTGTCGGAGTTTTTTGATTACTGCTTTGATTTTGTCAGCTGTTACCTGTCTGTTCAGACTTTCTGCTTCTTCACTGAGTTTTGGAAGATTATATTTTTCTAGAAATTTGTCCATTTCACCTAGATTTTCAAATTTCTTGGCATATAGTTCTTCTTAGTAATTTCTTACAACCCTTTTGTATTTCTGGGGTATCAGTTGTAATCTCTCCTCTTTCATTTCTGATTTTGTTTATTTGGGTTCTCTCTCTTTTTTTCTTGATGAGTCTGCTTAAAGACTTTTTGATTTTGTTTATCTTTTCAAAGAACTAGCTCCTGGATTTATTGAACCTTAGAACCAATTGTATGGGAAAATATATTTGCAAATGATACCTCATATAAGGGTTTGAGCTCCAAAATATATAAAGAACTCACATGACTCCACTCCAGGAAGGCAAAAACCCAATTAAAAAATGGACAAAGGACCTGAACAGACACTTCTCCAAGGAGGACACACAGAGGGCCCAGAGACGTAAGAAAGGATGCTCAGCATCACTAGCCATTACAGAGATCCAAATTAAAACAACAATGAGATGCCACTTCACACAGGTCAGAATGGCCACCATAACCAAATCAACAAACAAGTGCTGGTGAGGTTGTGAAGAAAAGGGAACCCTAGTGCACTGTTGGTGGGAATGCAGACTGGTGCAGCCACTGTGGAAAACAGTATGGAATTTCCTCACAAAACTAAAAATGGAATTGCCTTTTGACCCAGCAATTCCACTGCTTGGATTATACCCTAAGAGCCCTGAATCAGCAATCCAAAAGAACCTATGCACCCCAATGTTCATAGCAGCACAATTTACAATAGCCAACTGCTGGAAGTAACCTAAGTGCCCATCAGCAAATGAGTGGATCAAGAAACTATGGTACATTTACACAATGGAATTCTACACAGCAGAGAGAAAGAAGGAGCTTCTACCCTTTGCTACAGCATGGATGGAACTGGAGAGCAATATGCTAAACAAAATAAGTCAGGCAGTGAAAGAAAAATACCATATGATCTCACCTATAAGTGGAACCTAATCAACAAAACAAGCAAGCAAGCAAAATATGACCAGAGACATTGAAATTAAGAACAAACTGACAGTAACCAGAGGAGAGGTGGGAGGGGATAATGGGGAGAAAAGGGGGAAAGGTTATCAGGAACATGTATAAAGGACACATGGACAAAGCCAAGGGGGGTAGGATCAAGGGTGGGAAGTGGGGATGGCTGGGGTGGGGGGTAGTGGTGGGAGGAAAATAGAGACAACTGTACTTGAACAACAACGACAAAAAAAAAATGTGGGGAAAAAAAAAGATCATCTAAGCTCCCGAAAGCCAATGCCTTCACTACTGTTTCCTCTGATATCACCTAAAACATGACCTAATATCTGCATCTCTCTGTATGACTGGACCACATCCAGCATGCGCTCATCAACCTGCATCTGGTCTTTGACTCACCTGTACCTGTTTGTTCTCAGGATGAAAAGAACATCTGGCACCACTTCTCAAATCAGTCCCAGAGTCTCAGGCCACCTGTTCTGCTTTCCCCCCAATATAACCTTCACATATTTATCTTAAAATAATTTACATATAATCAATATTAAAATTACATATTTATTATCACAGTGATTAAATATCTACATTCATAATTAACTCTCCCAAGGATGATTTAGTATCCTTTTAACATTTCTCTATAGTTTTAAGCAACATTCCAAAATAGTAAGTGTGCATCCACAGGAAAAACACTTAAGTACTCATTTATAGAATGCCTTGATTTCCTTTGGAAAAAATTATGCTTTGGAATTATTTTTCTGTACATGCACCAGAAAAAAAGAACAGAATAACCCATAAAAACCGATTTTTACATTTGTGGACCAACTTTAAAAGCTGTCGTAAGAAACACCCAAAACTCAGAAGTAAGGCAAAAAGCTGAGGGGGCAGGTCCTTTCAATGTCATATGGGGACAAAGGCCATCCAACGATCATCTGAGGACATGTATTTAGTTCAAGTTTCTGTTTACTGTTGAGTAAAGGTCCCAGATAGTGAAGTTACATGTTACCTTCTAGAATTTTCTCTGAAAAACATGCAAATAAGCCGTGTCTGATGAGTAAAATAATCCAATGGTTACAGTTTAAATCCTACTTGTAAATTAATAATTTTATATCTCTATAAATATTTTAACTTTGCCCCAAAACACCCAGTTTTCAAGTGTTCTTTAGACTAAATATTTAACTAATTTGTTCATTAATTATGTTTTGAATTGAATCTTTATTATGTGTTCATTTTATATTTGTATGAGTCATAATTGTGCCTTTTAAAAATTATACTTTAACAAAGCAAAAGTCAAATATATCACGTGTGAAAGTCTGGATGTGCCCATTTTTTGTCAAATTTTCAGGGAAAGACAGCAATTAACACATAAAAAAATCTATTCTTATTTAGCCTTAATTAAAGAACACTTCATTCACTATCATTTTTCAATGAGGAGACTGGCAGGAATAACCAAACTTGAATATTTTGTCAGCATTTTCAAACTTTTCAGGAAATAGACTATACTTGAATTTTTTTCTCTTTGAAAAAAAGCGAGAACTCTGTTTTAATACTCTGAGATTTATTGTTCATCAATCTTACTTAACCTGCTTGTGTTGCCTCTTTCTTGGGAACAGAACCAATTATACATCAGAAAGTATACATGTTAAATTTGAACTTTTAAATTAAAACAGCATCAGGAATAGGGTTATTTTCTAGTTTAATTGTGAGTCACCAAGTACCCAGGACCTTAGGATGTAACCATAAAGATACCCATAAAAATATCCTCTGTACTATGGAGCCTGTATTTTACTGTTAGGAGACATATGTCATAAACAATGAAATCATTCCAAAAGGTAGAAAGTGATCAGTGCTATGGAGGAAAAGTCCAGGTGGAGACATGGAGTGGAAAGGTCTTGTGAATGTAAATAGGGTGGTCAGGGAAGGTCTCAATGGGGAGATGATCTTTGAACATAAAAGTAGATGAAAAAGTAACATGATTACTTTTATAAGTCAATTTGGCTATGCTGTGGTGCCCAGCTGTTTGGTCAAACACTAGTCTAGATGTTGCTGCGAAAGTATTTTTTAGATATGATTAGCATTTACAGTCAATAGACTCTGAGGAAATCAGATTGCCCTTCAATATGGGGGTAAGCTCCATCCAATCAGTAAAATGCCATAAGAACAAAGACTAAGGTTTACTTAAGAAGCAGCAATTCTGTCCAAATACTGTAACACCAAAACTTACCTGAGTTTCTTGCCTGTGGGTCTGCCCTGAAGATTTTGCATTCAAGACTACAACAACAGCTCTTATCCAAATTTCAAGCCTACCCCCTACAGATTTTGGACTTGCCAGCTCCAACAATCAATCACATGACACAACTCCTATAAATGGAATCAATCAATCAACATTTCTCTCTACATGTATATTTATATAGACACATGAACACATACATACCTTGTGTACATATGTATATATTGTGTGTATATAAATAGATACATAAAATTATATGATGTCTATTTATCTTTTATACATCTATATCTATGTCCAGGAGATTATATAGCTATATTGTTTCTATTTCTCTGGAGAACTTTAATTAACACAGGGAGCGAAAACATGTGAATGTCAGGGGAAATCAATTGCAGGAAGGGGAAGTAACCAGGGCAAAGACCCTGTGGCTGGAAGACTAAGGAGGCTGACACAGCTGGAGTGGACTGAGCGAAAGTGGCAGCTTAACTTACAACAAGGTCGGAGAAGTTGCGTAGGCCAGATCATGCAGGACTTCGCAGGCCACTGTAGGAACAACTTAGTATTTTACTATCAGCGATATGGGAGAGGTTTTTGTGCAGAGAATCACTGGCTGCCAGGTCGATGAAGGCAGAGGTCGAAGCTAGGAGCCTAGCCAAAAGGACAGAATGATTGTCCAGGTGAGACATAATGGTGACTGGACCAGAATGGTAGGTGGAAAATAGTGACAAGAGTGAAATTCAGGAAATATTTTGAACATAGATGAAAATGATTTTCTAATAAATTTGGCATGAACTATGAGAAAAAGAAAGGAGTCAAAGATGACTCCAAGCTTTTGGACTGAGTTACTGGAAATACAGCACTGCCAAGAACCGGCCTCCCATGACCACTTGCCTGAAAATTGTAACCACCCTCTCTGTTGTATCTTCCAAATAGCAAATGATCACCTTCCACAATTCAGTTATTTGGCATGTTTACTGCTTATTGTGGGGCTCTCCCAATGAAACTTAAACTTCACGAAGGCATGGCAGAAATATTTTTGTCTGGTTTTATCCCAAGATGACTACATTTGTCTGGATGAATCCCAAGTGCTTAACATAGTGGCTTCACTATGGCTTCACTTCCATTGGCTTTACTTCTTTCTCCACGTTTCTGATAAAACCACCAGGGTCCCCTCAGAGAGGTCTCTGCAGGTGCATCACTGACTCTTCCCTTCTGACTCCGTCCAGACGTTATTAACACACCTCCTCCTCTGCAAACATGACCACGAGAACATACTGAAGGCTGTCCCTTCTGTTCCTTTGACCCTCTAAAAAATTATCAAACTTTATTCTAAAGCATCAGATATTCAGCCAGGCCACTGGAGAAGCAAGTCCAATTTATGACAAATGTGCACAGTCTCAGGTACAGTCTACATAAAGCAGGCAACTTACAAATGCTGGGCACAAGTGCACAGTTCTGCCCACGTTGTCTGGCACACACCTCTGGATTCTGTCTTAGCCTTGGGTCTTTAAGGAAAGTGAATGCCCTTCAGCCAGCTGCCAATTTAGGCTAGGGTTTCAAGGAAAGTGGGGTTTTTTTTCCAAGAAATCTTTCAAAAGCCTCAAGCTTCTTGATTTCTATCCTATGAAGTCCACTTTCAAGTCTCTAGATTCATATGGTGCCTCTCCAGAAATCCAGAGGATGGTAACATGGCACGCTGCCCTTTTTGTGACTAGAACTCCTTAGCTCCCAATTCATATCATCCTATGACTCCTCTCATCTAGAGATTCTTCCTTAAACAAGGGTGGGCAAACGTATGTTTACAGTTGTTCGTATGGAAAAAGGCAGGCACGTTATGATTATTACATAGTGAATAAACTCTGTTTCACATACTCACAACTGTAAGCCTACTTTTGCCCACCCCTTTAATTTCTAACTTGGTTTTTACAACTTACTGTCATCTCTATTACCCAATTTCTCTTAGTTTTTTCTATTTTTCCATTTACCTCCAATTTTTCAACTGTTTCTCTACTTCATTATTTAATAGACATTTAGATAACAATAGTAGTACTCTTAAAACTTATACATTCATAAATATGTATTTTCTCTGCAAAAGAACATAAACACAATTGTTAAACAAATTAGTATAAGGTGTATCTTCTCTAGTGTTAAAAAACTTCAATATCTTGACTTGGGAAGAGGTTACACAATGTGTATGCACATAAACAGAGCAAAACTAAAGATTTGTGAACTTTATTTTTTACATGTTATACCTGATTTTTTCAAATAAAGAAAAATCCCTAAATAGAGAGGATTCTGCAGAGAGACAGAGAGGGGAAAAAGGGAGAGAATCTATCCATCAAATATTCAATGTTTTTGCTTAGCAAAAGGAAAAGGGCAAAACAACTTATTCTCAGAATAATCAACAGCATTATAACTTCAAGTCCATTGGGAGAAACTAAAATTCCTATACCACTGAAGTAAATTAATGCACCCATTTAAAAAATAATTAGACAATGAAGTCCCATTCTCTCTAACACATCTTAAATACTGAAAAGAAACTCATGGCTAGAGTAGAAGTCTCAGACCCTTACCAGCTGAGACCTGGATGCTTAAAGTCACTGGGGGGATAAGAAGGCAGTAAGTGACACACAACTGGCAGTATACCCTAGCTGGGGAGGCAGTCACCAGCTGGGGCAGTACCAGATAAATTGGGGAGCCAGGTGACACCTGGAGCTGGGATAACAGAGGGGTCGTGATTGGCCGTGACCCAGATAGCTTCTGAACTGGTCAGAGTTGGAATGTGTGGAAAGCCTGGCGCTTGTTAGGAGCAGGCAGAGACACCCAAGGGGATGTTTCTCTAAAGACAATCTCAGCAGCTGTGCAGGGGCCTCCTGTGCACAAGGACCTCCCGAGGAGTGGGGAGTTGGAGCTCGATTTGCTCCCAATCAAAGCACCTCATGGACTGATCAAAAGCGGGCAGTGGCCCCCAGAAAGACTTCTAGGGGAACTGAGCTGCTCTGCAGGGGCCTCAGGCAGCAGCCAGGCCAACAAAGAGGGAGGAGGGAGAGCATGATTTGCTCCCACTCAGTGCACCTCATGGACTGCTCAAAGGGGTGCAAAAGGAGGTGGATTATCAGCACCAGTCTGGCACCAATGCGAAGAGTGGACAGCATGGGCTGCACAGTGCTCTGAGGACGTGGGCTGGAAACTGGGCACCTGTGATTACTGTAGCCCAGACTGAGCCTCCATCCTTGTGGAACCACAGGAAAGGAAAAAAAGAAGAAAAAAATGGAACCCAGGCCTCCTCTGCCTGCAGGATCCTGGAAGACCTGCAAAACCATATTGGCAGGTTTAAAATCAGGAGGAAGCTTTTTCTTCCCCGCAGCCCCCGCCCCCAAGAGTAAGACAGTAAGACCGGGAGCATGAGAAAACCAGAGACAGATCCAGAAAGAAGTCAGAAGGCAAACATCAACAGCTGAGACAAAGTTCACTTTGCTATCCTTCAGAACTTGAATGTTGTGGGGTTTTTTTAATTTCTCACCTTTTGGTTTATTTGGGGGTTTTGTTTTGTTTTATTCTCCCTTTCATATTGCATTTTAACTTTTCTCACTTCATGCGTATTCCAAATAACACACTACTCTTGGTCTTTTACTTTTTGTTTTTTTAATTCAGATTGTATATTTCTTATCATACTGTTGTTATTCCAAATCCCACACAGCACCCTTCCCTGGTCTTAGTCCATTTCACCATCTTCCTGAGCTTTATCACTGTTGGTATAAACTTTATTTTCTCTCACACTACGCCAAGTTTCTATCTCTTACTCTCACTATTTCTCCTCCATCTAACCTCTCATAAGCTCTCTTCTTTCTTAAGTCAGCTCACATTCTTTTTCCCTTCTACTAAGAGTCTTATTTCTTTTTCACCTTTCATAAAAAGTGGCTAGTTGGATGAAATAGCACGGTTATTGCTGTACTTCTCCAAAGGATCTCCTATTTGTTCACTTACTTGTTTGTACTTTAAATCCCATAGAATACTCTCCCTCTGACTTACTCCATTTCACCTTCTCCCTGCCCCTGATCAGTTGAGTAAGGAATTTTATTTCATTGTTTTCTCTATCCCTTCTTTTTTCTTTCTTTCTTCCTCCCTCCCCCCAACCTGGGCTTTACTCCTTACTCTTATTAGCTTGTTTCCCTATCCTCTCAAAATCATTCATCTTTACTGTAGACATCTCATATTCACTTTTCTCTTTTATACAATATTCTCATTCCTGTTCCACCTTTATTAAACTTCATTCAACTGTCATTGCTATCAACCCAGCTGTGAGGTTTCTGCAATTTTGCTCCCATTGGTCCAGTTCCTTTTCAATTTTACTTCAAACCTCATAGTACACTCTTCCCTCTTCTTACCCCATTCTTTACAGGAGACCATTTTGCATGGCATGGGCCCAGCTGTCACTCGGAAAAGCCAGTGGGGAGCCAGGTCTGGCACACAGGACCCAGGCCCATGGATAGGTTCTCCCTTGGGGAATCAGGCCTGCACTGTACCTGGGCTGCTTTGTGACTTGCTTTTTGCTAAAACTTCCTCACCCTGAATTGAGGCAGCAAACGTTTACTGCATATCTTTAAAGAAACTTCCTAAAATCTATGCTAAACCTTCCAAGGAGGAGTATAACCAGTTCAACCACTTTTCCCTTTACATTTGCAAATATCCTTCTTTTTTGATGTAATTAGCAACATCCTCTCCTTTGTTTTCTGTAAAGTGCATAGTAAATGAGGACCATCCTCAATGTAATGGAGCCCAGAAAAGCAATAAAAGCCTGTCAAGGCAAGGGTCTGTGCACTCTCCTGGTGAGAGAGTGGCCCTGCCATCCCTTTTCCTCCACAGGACTCAGTAGTCCCTGTGAATTTGTCTTCTCTCAGCCACAAAGCCATGGACACTGCTTGCAGGGGACCACAACAATTCTTCCCACCGCCCTTTCATGTTCTACTTATGTTGTTGAAAGGTTTTCTTAGGCTCCGTCGAGAATAAAGTCAATCAGCCACAAAATTAGGCAGCACAGAGCTTTATTTGGGGTTTGCGTTCCAGGACGAACTTCTCCGGTTGGGGTGGAGCCCACTGAAGAAGTCTCCCCAAGCAGGGAATATGGCAGGGGTTTTAAGCACCAAAATTCTGATTGGTTCCCCTCGAGGGCTAGGGATTGGTCTCCTGGAACAAAGCCGCGATCCATCATTGGTGGTTCCCCTGAGCTCCAGCTGTCAGTCAGATATCCCCACTCATCCTGATATTCTGACATCTTTGATAGGATAAGGGGCGGGCTTAGGTTGAGGGGGGGGGATATCCCCGCCCACCCTAACAGTTGTAAATTTTTCTCTCTCCCTTTCTTCACCTCGGTTTTATCCCAACTCTTATCAATTCTCCTTCCTCTTATCAATTCTCCTCCCTCTTACCACACAACATTTTCCCTTATTTTAGTCATCTCATATTCCCTTTTTCATATCTTATAATATCCACAATCTCTCTTCACCTTTATTAATCTTAGTTCAATTGCAGCTGAGAATGCTTATGTGGTAGGGGGGTTCTTTTGGCTGGTGTAGTATGGTTATCTGGTAATACTGCTTTGTTAACCAACACCTGTACAACAGCATACAAGACACGGTGGGAGTTTAGGTACAGGGAACAAGTAGCATAAATGGTAGGTACAAAATAGACGGGGGAGGTTAAGAATAGTATAGGAAATGTAGAAGCCAAAGAACTTATATGTATGACCCATGGACATGAACTAAGGTGGGGGGAATGCTGGTAGGAGGGGGGCTACAGGGCAGAGGGCAATAAAGGGGAGAAAAAAATGGGACAACTGTAACAGCATAATCAATAAAATACATTAAAAAAATAAAATTCTTGTAAATTTGGCCATTTGAGAAATTTGGACAATTGTTTTAAGAATAATCTGCAAAAATTTTTATTGAATTTAAACATTTTATATATGCTGCATATAGATAATATACATTCAGATATTTGGGCTTTAGAGGTATGCATGTTGAAGGGAAAATGGTAAAATTATGCTGACTTTACCTATGCAAAACTCCTTCTGCTCGCAGAAATCTAGTTAAAGGAAGAAATGTCATATACTATGTCAAAGTTAATAATTTACCTTTGCCATTTTCTCTGCCAATTGCAATCGACCATCAAGTTCTCTCCTGATCTGGGCTGCTTGTTCATCTGCATTATCCAGCTTCAAAAAAGAAAAAAAAAAAATTACACATGTGATTACCTAATTACAGTTACCTACAGACTAAAGCAAAAACTAAATAACTCAAAACATTTTAAATAAATTATATCACCTACCTATTGAGAAGAGAACAGAGTAGACTGTTTAATTAGATGGGCAGTCCAATTAAATTTCCTGGGCACTTATCTTTGTGTTCTTGTTCACAAAAATGTTAATAAATCTCTAAGGTTAATAGCTCAGTTTACCAAAAAATCTAACTAGAACAATTCTTTGCCCAACCTGTACACAACAACTCTAAACCAAGAAGTCCTCATTTTCTTCAGGTTATATTCAATTGTCATTAAGTTTTTCAGCCCACCTTTCTGTCTTCATAAAGGTCAGTCCTAAACATCTGATTTTGTTCCTTTGAATTATCAGATGCATTTCTGGACTGTGATAAACTGAGTAATGTTTCACTTCTTTCTTTGTTTTATTAAAAAATAGTCCCTTCAGTTTTATAACAAGTTTGTATTAGTGCCAAACTTTAAAAGTACTATTTGATTGATTAGTATAATTTTTCTACCATTTAAGTCTCACTTATGCCCCATTCTAGTACCAACAAACTCATACTGACAAGAAATCCTCCCATTCTTTCAGACTGACACCGCATTAGAATTGCACTCTTGTTCTAAGTTTGATTGAAAGCAAGAAAAATCATGCTATCATCATTTGTAAGGTGTCTTCCATTCACATGGAAAATTACTTTCACTTTGCACTGAAATAATCCTTAAGTTTTCCTCTACCTTCCTTTAACTTTCCTCATGATTCCTTTTTCCCCAATTGTTCATTCAATCCTCTTTTATGAGTTCATTATAAAAACCTTTAAGCTCAGGCAGACCTCTGAGTCATGCACATTATGGGATGCACTGGAGGCTACAGATGTGAACCAGGCAGGCATTTCTCTGAACTCATTCCATCCCCTCTCCTATTCCTATCATTTAAGAAAACCTGAAACAGCTCTATCCATGTGGTAAAGTTGGTTGGAGCATCATCCCATGAGTCAAAAGGTTGCAGGTTCGATTCCCAGTCAGGGTACACACCTAGGTTGTGGGTTCAATCCCTGGGGCATATACAGGAGGCAACCAATCACTATTTCTCTCTCATATTGATGTCTGTGTCTAGCTGTCTTTCTCTCTCTCCCCCCTCCCTTCCTCTCTCTCTAAAAATCAATAAACATATCCTGTATCATCAGGTGTGGATTTAAAAGAAAAAAGAAAAAGAAAGTCTGTACCACACAATACAACCATGCCTTACTAAAGATCCATTTAAAGACTGAGTTAGTACTGAATATAACATTAAACATCCAAGAGAGTGCAGATTAATATGTCCATTTGTTAAAGAACTAACAAACTGACATGTTACCTTTAAAAACTCCCTTAAAAACATAAGTAGGAGCAAACCAGGTCAACAGGATGATGGTGCTGGAATGCATATGGAGAGTAAAGAGGAATATGTTCCATTAAGTGGGCACCAAAAGTCTGGAGTTCGGTTTGGGAAATGAAATACTTCGAGGTTCGGGGAAGGGAGACTTGGCAGATAGGCCGGAGAGAGAGGTATGGCTACTTCATTAGCTAATCTTCATAGCCACCTTAGGCAGTATGGAGTTGGTTTCTGCAGCAATGAGAAGTCATTAAAATGCTTTACCTCTTTCATAGAAAGATATTATAAAAAAGAAAACGAAGGAATTGCATGGAGATAAAAAGTTTGGTCAGCTGTCATACAGGTGTTCAGCAATGGGACACGGAAGAGGGGTGGGAAATCAGATCCTCAACCAAAGAAAAAAATAAAGTAATGTTTACATTCTTCCCCACCCCCCAAAAAAGGTTTTAAGCAGATGAATGACATGGGAAAGAAAAGATCATTCTGTCTCCGGCACAAAAGGGAAGTCTATTCATTTCATTTAAAAGAAAGTTCTGGGGTTACATTTCTAAAAAATATGTTCCCAAATTGATTTTAAAAGTCAAATCCATTTTAAAACCAGGTTTAGGATAGGCAAGATTTTCTTAAACTAAATCCTTATTGCAAAGGGGGTTCTATGTCATCTCAGAAACACACATGTATAAATTAAACTTTATCATAGGTCTGTACGTATATGAAAATAAAACAGGGTGTATATATAGGATTCAGTATTATCCATCCACGGTCTCAGGCTGATCCACTGGGGGTCTCAGAACACATTCCCTGCTGGTAAGGGGGACTACTGTAATGCTGTGTCATATAAATGGCACGGCTATTTACCCAGTTGTTTAAGTCCAAAACCTAAGTAACATCTTTGACCTCTTTCCCTCACAACCCACATCCAACCCAATCTAGAGTCAAGCAGGGTAAAATCCAGAATCACAGAGTTGAGGAAGACCAGAATTCAGGTACTGTGAGTACCTGAATTTGGACTTTTTATTGTGGTGGAGCGTTTCCCCAGCCACTTCAAGTACCATACTTCTCATTTTGCCAGCACAGTTGCACATATAGTCATGGTGAAAATAATTTTTTTTGAGTCATTTTTGAATCCTTCAGAAAACTTGGTTTTGCAGAGCACCGTCTTCCTCCAAAAAAAAAAAAGAGAAAAGAAAACAGAAAAACCTGAACGGATGCTTGTAGACATGAGGCATTAGACTAAAATGCTGGTGACACACCTGTCTCTAGTGTCAGATCTGGGCATCAGAAAGAAAACGGAGAAAGGTAGACTCTGGAGTTTGGGGTAGGGGCCAGAGGCAAGTCCTCATACCACAAGGACTTCACCTTAACTTCACTTGTTTTTACTTTAAATGCCCGATTCAACACTTTATGTGATGATAGATTATTTACCTCATAGATGTTCCTTCTTGCCACAGAATATTTTCCAAGTCTTTTAAAGAGGCTCATTCAACCCTGACCATAACAGATGCCCAAATGTATCTTTATTCTCTGCAATGCTGCTAGTATCTATTACACTGAGCATTTTACCACTTAATTATCAAAATATTTCATTGGTTTGACAAATATTTAGCACAGAAAATGTAGTTTTATTTTCCTCCTGTTCAATGTACAGGGATTACTGTTTCCACACTCAGAATTCTCTAGGCTAGGGAGTTTTAACCTGGACCTTCAGGAAGGAGTCTATGAATCCATTCAAGTTGTGGGGAAAACTTGGTAGAAATACACATTATTTTCCTTGGGGCATTATTTAAATTTCATAGTTTATCCAAGATTCTCAAAGGGGTGCTTAACTCAAAAGAGATAAAGACCCATGATTCTAGGAGAATCTTCTGTGTAGAAGCTTCTCTTCATTTGTTCTAAAAGAGGCTGTAATGGCTTTTGAACACGAGCCATGAAAAACAGCCAACTCCAACCCATACATTACCAATCCCACCCTTACAGGGACTCGGTCAATTCTTTGGAAAGCGACAGTAGGACAGAGGCTCTCAACAATGTTGACTTGAATGGCCTGCGATTACTTTACTAACTCTATTTGAATTTTTCTGCACTGTCTGTACAGCAAGCACCACAACAAGCTTTTCAGTAGCTATAAAACTGTGGCCGTCCAGAAGTTCATACTTTGTCCAGAAAACAGTAAAAATTGTACGTAAAACAGAATATAATTGCCACAAGAAAGCTACTAGCCAAGTGTTATGAGAATTCAGTGCTGGAAGAGATGTTTTTCCTGGTTGACAGTATCAGGATGGATTTGTGAAGCTGAAAATGTTAAAAATGGAGTTTGAGGGGGTAGAGAAAATGTTGACCTGATGAGCCATCTATTAGTGTTGACTTGCAAATCTCAAACCCCAGGCTCTCCTTGCTCCTCGTCTCTTGTGTTCTATGGAAACGGCTCTGAGAAAACAGAAGGTTTCAGAGACTGGCAAATCTCCCTTTGCAAACGTCCTGGGGAGGACCAACGCCTGTGTTGGTGGCCAACTACCTGACAGTTAAGAACATTTCAAACACAGCATAAAATAACTCTACAAGTTTGACCCAAGCGCTTCATTTTATAACTTGTGATACCATTCTTCCAGTGCCTTAAAAACTATAAACAATAAATACTTAAATTCATTAAATCTGCTCATATCTTTTTTACTGTTGAGCATCACTGCCCTCTCTGATTGATCTATTTCCTAGAAGCAGAATAACTGTCATTATATTAATAGGGGGATCAATGACTGTGTTTCTCCATAACAATGCCCTTGTATATGCTAACCCTAGTCATTTGTGCTCCTTTTTCACCCAAAAACCAAAATCAATTCATTGTTTTCTCTGACACCCCACTCTAATTATAGCATAACTCTTTTCAGAAATATTATATTGTTTTCTCTTGTAATATTCATCCTTATCCTTTTAGCATGAAAAATACAAGTAGATTAGGATTTGCACTATTGAAAATTTAGTGTTTTCCCAAGATTAATTCATATGCTGGTCCACTATATTTATATTATCTATAAACCAGGTGAGTTACAAATAATCCGTCATAAAAATAACTTACACAACCTAACACTGACTCCAAAAGAACACTTTATCCAGCAGTTTACCATATATTTTTCTAGTTGCCCGGTGCTTTATTCATTTTGCAGTGCCAATACACATAGGTTTTCCAACGTAGCCTTAAAACACTGATCAAAAGCTTTAAATATTAGCAAATTACTTTTTCAATACACCTGTTAATTCTCCACCATCATTTGAATCACTAATTGTATATCATAAATTTAGAGCATAACTCTCCCCTACTGATTCTCACCATCCTGTTCTTTTCTCTGCTGGCCCCCTCAATCTCAGTCCACAAGCACACATGGTTGGTCCTTGGTGGTTCTAGACACAATCATTTCTCCATACAATGTCATGGGACCTCTCTCCTGAGGTCCAGCTCTCCATCTCCAATTGAAGGCAAAGCATTTCCACCCAGGCATCCCCCCCAGTGACCTACAAGTAAAATGGAACTGATCTTCTTTACCATCCACTCTTCAACCTGGCTCCATTTCTACATGATTCTCACTACCCTTGATCAGGCTAAAATCTCAGAGGGAGGGAGGGATGAAGGGAGGGGAAGAGAAAGGAGAAGAGGGAATAAATGATGAGAACAAATAAACAGGAATGAGAGAGATGATACCCAAACAACTTAACCTTAGTATTCAGGTTCTCCAATGTTTTATATCAATATAACTTTCTAACCTCTGAGATAGTTCCATTATGTATACAAATCAGTTTTTTTTAATTGTTTACCAAACATGTTATACTTTGCAATCATGTATTTTGCTTGTGTTTCTCCTGCCTGGGACACTCTTCTTACATACCTCATCGTCCAGATCAATCTCCAAATCTGAGAAGACTACATAGCCAATTATTTAGTAACAAAGCAGATACTTCTCCAATACTTACAACTTCTACTTCTAACTGCAATGTATACCCTCTGTTAGCATGCCCTACCCTAACAAATCCATACCCAATGGTGGGACCCACATAACTAGTCTCAATTTTAATGCCAATACAAAGAATAATTCCTGTATTTAAAAGGTTCTAGGACCCTAACTTGCCCTCCATGCTGACTCATCTTCCCTGATGCAATCTCGCTCAAAAACTTAAAAAAAAACCCCACCCTTCCTCCCTTTTTCTTGAGAATTAGCCAGCTACAAGGTAACTAAAACTCATTTTGTAACTTCACACAACAAAAAAGAACATAAAAAAATGAATTCCCCTACTCTGAAGAGCACATTGCCTGTATGATGTTATGTATGAATCAGGTACCATTCTGTCTGCTGGAGGAAAAGTTTTTAAAGAACTCCCTTATATCTACCTTCTAAATTATGTATTAAAAAACTAACTCAAATAGCAGTTCTGCCATGGATTCTCATAGATTCTTAAAAATGCATTTCCCAAACCACACTTTCTTTTGAATACTTTAAAGTAGGGAAAAGATGAATGAGTTAATTAGATATAAAATTACCTCATGTGAACTGAACTAAACTATATTAAATAATAGATCAAATGTTCAAAGGCAAGAATATAAGAAATTTAACCTCAAACATAAAAACCCTGGGACTTCAATAGCCTGGAGAATATGCATGCATATTCTCTAAAATGATAGATATAATTTGGCCAATTTTTACACATCATTAAATTTTCTTTAGTATTTCATTTGGTGTTAACATTTTATCTTCTGGACGAAAGTAATAAACCAGTATTTTCCAGCAATTATTTGCTCACTATACCCACCCCAATAGTTGAATATATATTCATATTAATAATGTAATAATGCTGAAATTGAGAGTGTTTAGCACTAAATAAAATTAAACAATACACTATCAGTGAATTAGAGAACTTCTAGCTCTGTCAGGACTAATAAGAGGTAAATTTATATAACACTATATGTCAGGGACTATTCTAAGTTTTTCAAAAAATAATTTTAAAAATTATCAAATTTATTGAGGTAACATTGGTCAATAACACTGTAAGTTTCAGGAGTACAACTTTTACCCTCTTCACCCCCCACCCCTTTCCCTCTGGTACCCACCATGCTGCAGTGCAGTTTGTTTTGTTTTTTCATTTGTTGCTTTTTGTTTTATATCCCATATGAGTGAAATCATATGGTTCTTGTCCTTTTCCATTTAACATATTTCACTAAACATAATACTCTCAAGATCCATCCAGGTTGTCACAAATAGCAATATTCTAAGTTTTATAAACATTATTGAATTTAAACCTCAGAGCAACTCTATGGAATATGTCTTATCATTATCCTATTTTAGTATATTTCAATGTACTATATAGAAGGAATTTATATGATGTTCTTCATTTACTGGCTGATTCCTGGAAATTTTTTCTATTAATTCTATTTTCTTCTCTTCTTGGTTCTTCTCTTAACCCACTCCAATCAGGTTTGTTCCCAACTACTCCATGGAGTCTTCCCTTGTCAAAGTCAACAGTACTTTCCACCTTGACAAATTCAAAGGTTACTTAATTGTCGTCTTTCTTAAGCTCTGGGCAGCATATGGCACAGATAAACACTGCCCCCTTGAAATGTCTTCTCTTGGCTTCCACACAGTCTGGTTTTGCTCCTACCACACTAGCTCTTTTCCCTTTGTGCAGGGTCAAAATCCTGAGCCCTTTCACTGATTGACCTCAGACTTTCCTGAAATGATCTCTTAATGTTCTATAGCTTAAAACACTAATTTTAAATGATTCCCAACCCTAATCTCTCATTGGAATTTCACACTGTATATCCAATTTCCACCTGCCATTTTCACATGGACATATATTTCATTTAATTACATGTACAGAACAGAACTCTTGACTTCTCCCTCATACCACCCCCCTGCAAAGTGTTTCTCCATGAGAAGAGGAAACATCATACACCAATAGCCTACAACAGTACCTGACCAAAGTAGGTACAATGTTTAATAAGTACCTTAACCCAAGATGCCCCATCAGACCATGGGTAATATAAACCTGCATCGGAGAGACACGACAATGTAAATAGAAAGGGAACCATCTAAGCATACTATCTTTTCTCCAAGACTGAAGGAGAGGAGTAGGTGGGTGTAACTCATAGGTCTAGAATGGTATGTCTTGAGATACAGACCCAATCTGATTTCCAGTTTCTGCTTGAATTGCTGGACTTTCATCTTGCCCCTTTTGAAGGCAAGCAGGTGGCCCAGTGTTCTAACTCAAGCTAATGTTCCCAAGTGTGGGAGGCAAAGTAGAATTTTGAAGCACAAAACAGGGAATGGATCCAAAAGGATGTGAAAAAAGATTCCAAGGTGAAATCTAGTAGTCTAGTAACTTTATAGGCAACAGAGATTAAAACAAAAACAAAACAAAAACAGGACCACAGCAGGGTTAAGGAGCAGAGCCTTGAAATTAGGTGAAAGATTAACATGCAGCTCCTGGTCCACTTTTGTTTTAATAATGCTGGGGCATGCCCAAGGGTGGGGTATGGACCACATGCAATCCATTCTTAAGATGACAGAGAAAGATCTTTCCAGAACTCATTTATTCCTGTCATTGCAATGCTAATAGTCCAACTGTGTTCCCTGCCACATATAAACTCCAAGCTTTTCCAGCTAGTATATAAGACCCTTAACGTTCAAATATTTTTCTAAATAACTCTTTAACCCTATCTCCTGCTAATCCAGCAATACGTACAACCAACCTTCCTAACCTTTTCATTCCAACCCTTTTCATTCTCCTTGTGCCTTTGTAAATGTTATTTTTCTTCTCTGTGTTAAATTTCTACCCATCTTCCAAAATTCAGGAATTTCTGCCTCCTTAGAACCTTCATTAAGCTTTCATTAAAACTCCAACATAGAATTGGGTTTCCACACTACCAAATCACCTCTTCTTCCTGGGCACACAGCTAGATAGTTTCTCAGACTCCCCTACAGTTAGATGTGACTATGGTACTAAGTTCTCAGGTGAACTGTCCAGGCTCCAACCCTCACTGTGCCTCTACATCAGCATAAAGCACCAATACATCAGACAGAAAGTCAAGAACCATATAATTTCACTCGTATGTATGTGGGGGGGGGGGAGATAGGTAGTAACTGGTAAAGAGGGTCAAATATATGGTGATGGAAGCTTTCACTTAGGCTAGTGGGCATACAAAGCAATATACGAATCATGTATCAGAGAACTGTACAGATGAAACCTACATAATCTTATTAATCAATGTCACCCCAATAAATTTAATGCAAAGAACTGACAGTGAGTCACACCTTCATGGATTGTTTCACTTACCCTGAGGTGGGGCCCAGGCATCCAGTGGTTTTTAAAGCTCCTCAGGTCATGCTAATGTGCACCCAGTGCACAACACTAAAGAAACCTATGCAAACTACCCTGCATCAGACTAAGATTTTGCCATCCAGGTGTCCCGCATACATACCCCACTACTACACTGATTCCATTTTGTTTATGTCTGTCTCCTGACTACATGCAAATACCTTGAAGGAAAGAACCACCAGATCTTCTCATTTTTGTATTTTCTTTGCTTAGCACAGTAACTAACATTTTTACAAGGCATTCAATAAGCATCTTTGACTGAAATATATGTTTTGTATAATTTCAATTTAATTGATTGAATATTTTAACAATAATTAACAATCACGAAAAAGATATAAGCACTTATACTTGAAACAGTATATTCAATCTTTTTTATTCATTAATAGCTGAAAACAGATCACTAAATAAAAACACTTTTTCCACCTACTGTTATTACTACAAAGATGCCTGACTGCTGTAGATCTGTGTTCTCTTATTATTTATAAAAGGGGGAAAGTTGGGGTAACACCCAAACTTCTACAGACTAGATCTGGGTAAAGAAGAAAAAAATTTAAAAATAAACGTAAGGCATGTCTGAAGGTAGCCTATATTTGTGATCTATTGAGATTTGGGACAAGGCAAAAACAAACAGAACAGTTTAGGAGAAATTTTACTTAGGAGTATTCTTATGTAGTTCCTCTAAATGTAGGCAACGGTGAAAAACAAAATAATGCATTGTAGTCAAATAAAGCAGCACTGATTTTTTTTAAAAAAAACACCTTTAATTTCATTTAAAAGCAGAATAAAATTGTATTCCCAAAATTTTAATGTTTAGAGAGGATATTGATTCCTATACTAACCATATATTCAAATTCATTTGAATGAAAGCAAATGAATACTCACCTAATTTATACAATACATTTATTTTAAAAAGAAGTAGACATGTATATAACTATTATGACTATTCCAATTATGAACTTCAACAATCAGATATTTAAAAATCTAATCATTCCTAAGGTTTTAAGTATCTCCTTACTGTATCCTAAAACATAAAAACTGCTACTTAATGTCATTTACTTCAATATATTCTTCAAGCATTCCTAGATTGAAAATTGCAAACAAGCAAAATATAATGGAAACACTGAATTAAAGAACAAACTGACAGTAACCAGAGGGGAGAAGGGAGAGGGATAATGGGGGAAAATAGGGGAAGGCCCATCAAGGTACATGTATACAGGACACATGGATAAAGACAAAGGTGGGTAGGATCGAGGGTGGCAGGCGGGGATGGGTGGGGCAGGAGAGAAGCTGGGATGAAAATGGAGACAATTGTACTTGAACAACAATAAAAAATTATCCTACAACATGAAACATAATAATATCCGTATAATAGGGATACTAGAAGGAGAAGAGGAAGAGCAAGGGATAGAAAACCTGTTTGAAAAAGTAATGATGGAAAACTTCCCTAATTTCATGAGAGAAAAAGTCACACAAATCCAGGAAACACAGATTTCAATCAAGAGGAACACAAAGAGGGCCACTTTAAGATATATCATAATTAAAATGGCAAAATTTCAAGATAAAGAGAATCTTAAAGAGAGCAAGGTAAAAACAGGAAGTAACATACAAGGGAGACCCGATAAGACTAGCAGCTGAATTCTTAATGGACACACTCCAAGCCAGAAGGGAATGGCAAAAAATATTCCAAGTAATGAGAACCAGACACCTGCAACCAAGACTACTATATCCAGCAAGGCTCTCAATTACAATGAAAGACCAAATAAGGAACTTCCCAGACAAAAGAAGCCTCAAAGAATATATCTCCTCCAAACCAGGTCTGCAAGACATGCTAAAGGGTTTGCTTTGAGAACAGGAAGAAAAACAGTGAAAGAGAGAGGAACACAGGTACGAGAAAATGGCAATGAATAAGTACCTATCAATAGTAACCTTAAATGTAAATGGATTAAATGCCCCAATCAAAAGACACAGAATAGTGGAATGGTTAAGAAAATATGACCCACACATATGCTGCCTAGAAGAGACACACCGCACAACAAATGACCTACACAGACTGAAAGTGAAGGGCTGGAAACAAATATTCCAAGCAAATGGACAGGGAAAAAAAGCCGGAATAGCAATACTCATATTGGACAAAATAACCTTCAAAAAAAGAGCCATAACAAGAGACCCAGAGGTCACTTCATGATATTCAAGGGAAGAATCCACCAAGAAGACATAAACATTGTAAATACATATGCACCCAAAGGGGAGCACCCAAATACATAAAGAAAATCTTGGAGGACTTCAAGAAAGGTATTGACAGCAACTCAATTATAGTAGGGGATTTTAACACCCCACTGTCAAAAATAGACAGATCTTCCAAACAAAATATCAACAAAGACACTGTGGCATTGAACAATGCTCTAGATGAAATGGACTTAAGTGATATATATAGAGCTTTTCATCCCAAAGAAGCAAAATACACATTCTTTTCAAATGCACATGGAACATTTTCAAAGATAGACTCCATGACAGGACACAAAGCAAGCCTCAACAAATTCAAGAAAATTGAAATCATATCAAGCATTTCCTCCAACTAGAAGGGATTGAAACTAGAAATCAACCTCAAGGAAAAAAAACCCAAAACACTCAAACTCATGGAAATTGAATAACATGCTATTAAACAATCAAAGGGTCAAGAACGAGATTAGGGAAGAAATCAAAAACTTTCTGGAAACAAATGAAAATGAACTCGCAACAACCCAAAACTTATGGGACACAATGAAGGCAATCCTGGGAGGGAAATTCATAGCAATACAGACCTACATAAAAAAATAGAAACATTTCAAACAAACAACCTAACCCTACACCCACAAGAACTCAAGGAACAACAAAGACAGCCCAGAGCTAGTAGAAGGAATGAAATAACCAAGATCAGAGCAGAGTTAAATGGCATAGAGACTAAAAGCACAATTCTAAGGATCAATGAATCCAGGAGCTGGTTCTTTGAAAAGATAAACAAAATCGACAAGCCTTTAAGCAGGCTCATCAAGAAAAAAAGAGAGAGGACCCAAATAAACAAAATCAGAAATGAAAGAGGAGAGATTACAACTGATACCACAGAAATACAAAGGATTGTAATAAATTACTACACAGAACTATATGCCAAGAAATTTGAGAACCTAGATGCAATGGACACATTTCTAGAAAAATATAATCTTCCAAAACTGAATGAAGAAGAAGCAGAAAGCCTGAACAGACAAATAACAGCTGCTGATTGAAACAGTCATCAAAAAGCTTCTGACACACAAAAGCCCTGGACCAGATGGCTTCACAGGAGAATTTTACAAAGCATTTAAGGGAGAACTAACACCCATCCTCCAAAGATTATTTCAGAAAGTTCAAGATGGAAGACTCTCAAACTCTTTTCATGAAGCCAGCATCATCCTAATCCCAAAACCAGATAAAGACATAACAAAGAAAGAAAACTTCAGGCCAATATCACTGATGAACATAGATGCTAAAATCCTCAACAAAATACAAGGAAACCATATCCAGCAATACGTTAAAAATATCATACACCATGATCAAGTGGGATTCATCCCAGGGATGCAAGGATAGTATAATATTCACAAACCCATAAACATAGTACACCACATAAACAAAAGACAAAAATCACATGATTGTATCAATAGATGCGGAAAAAGCATTTGATAAGGTACAGCACCCATTTTTGAAAAAACACTCAGCAAAGTGGGAATAGAGGGAGCATTCCTCAACATAATAAAGGCCATATATGAGAGACCTACAGCCAACATCATACTCAATGGACAAAAACTTAGAGCTTTCCCACTAAGATCAGGAACAAGACAAGGATACCCTCTCTCACCACTCCTATTCAACATAGTATTGGAAGTCCTAGCCACAGCAATCAGACATGGAAAAAAATAAATAAAAGGCATCCAAATTGGAAAGGAGGAAACGAAACTTCATTGTTTGTAGATGACATGATAGTGTACATGGAAAATTCTATAGACTCCACCAAAAAACTACTTGACCTAATAAATGAATTTGGCAAAACAGCTGGATACAAAGTCAATACTCATAAATCAAACACATTTTTGTACACCAACAATGAAACATCAGAAACAGAAATCAGGAAAAAAATCCCATTTGATATAGCAACAAGAAAAATAAAATACCTAGGAATAAACCAAACGAAGGAAGTAAAGACCTATACTCAGAAAACTACACAACACTGAAGAAAGAAATTAAGGAAGACACAAACAAATGGAAGCATGTACCATGCTCATGGATTGGAAGAATTAACATCATCAAAATGGCCATACTACCCGAAGTGATGTATAGATTCAATGCAATCCCTATTAGAGTACCCATGACATATTTCACAGATATAGAACAAACATTGCAGAAATTCATTTGGAACCATAAACGACCTCGAATAGCTGCAGCAATTTTGAGAAAGAAAAACAAAGCAGGAGGGATCACAATACCTGATATCAAACTGTATTACAAGGCCACGGTAATCAAAACATCCTGGTACTGGCATAAAAACAGGCCTATAGACCAATGGAACAGAATAGAGAGCCCAGAAATAAACTCAAATCTATACGATCAATTAATATTTGACAAAGGAGGCAGGAGCATAAAATGGAGCAAAAACAGCCTCTTCAACAAATGGTGTTGGGAGATCTGGACAGTTAGGTGCAAAAAAATGAAACTCGATCACCAACTTCCACCATACACAAAAATAAATTCAAGGTGGATAAAAGACTTAAATATAAGTCATAATGCCATAAAAGTCCTAGAGGAAAACATTGGCAAGAAAGTCTCAGACATTCCATGCAGCAACATCCTCACAGACACATCCCCTAAAGCAAGGGACATAAAGGAAAGAATAAACAAATGGGACCTCATCAAAATAAAAAGCTTCTGCATGGCTAAAGAAAACAGCATTAAAATGAAAAGAGAACCAACAGTATGGGAAAATATATTTGCAAATAATACCTCAGACAAGGGCCTGATCTGCAAAATACATAAAGAACTCACAGGACTCCACTCCAGGAAGGCAAAAAACCCAATTAAAAAATAGGCAAAGGACTTGAACAGACACTTCTCCAAGGAAGACATACAGAGGGCCCAGAGACATATGCAAACATGCACAGCATCACTAGCCATCAGAGAAATGCAAATTGAAACCACAATGAGACCACTTCACATCAGTGAGAATGGCCATCATAAACAAATCAACAAACAAATGTTGGAGAGGATGCGGAGAAAAGGGAACCCTAGAGCACTGTTGGTGGGAATGCAGACTGGTGAGGCCGCTGTGGAAAACAGTATGGAATTTCCTCAGAAAACTAAAAATGGAACTGCCTTTTGACCCAGCAATTCCACTGCTGGGATTATATCCTAAGAGCCCTGAAACACCAATTATAAAGAACCTATGCACCCCAATGTTCATAGTAGCACAATTTACAATAGCCAAGTACTGGAAGCAACCTAAGTGCCCATCAGCAAATGAGTGGATCAAGAAACTATGGTACATTTACACAATGGAATTCTACACAGCAAAGAGAAAGAAGGAGCTTCTACCCTTTGTGACAGCATGGATGGATCTGGAGAGCATTATGCTAAGTGAAATAAGCCAGGTAGCGAGGGACAAATACCATATGATCTCACCTTTAACTGGAACATAATCAACAAAAGAAAAAGCAAACAAAATATGACTAGAGACATTGAAATTAAGAACAATCTAACAATAGCCAGAGGGGAGGGGGGAAGGGACAGTGGGAGAAGGGTTTTCAGGGACTACTGTAAAGGACACATGGACAAAACCAAAGCGGAGGGTGAAAGCAAGGGAGGGAGGTGGGCTTGGCTGGGGAGGGGAGAAAATGCAGACAACTGTAATTGAACAATAATAAAGTAATTAAAAAATGAAAATAAATAAATTGTCCTAAAAAAGAAAATTACACATGCATGAAAAATGTATCTTGCTAATTACCTATTCCATAGCTTTATTTTCCTACTTTGAAAGTGATTTTTGTTATCATATGTAATTTTCTCTGTAGAAAATGCTTTTACCTCTCCCTGAAAAGGAGTCAGTTAAGATAACAAATTATCAGTCACATGGTACTTGCTAAGAGAAAATATGCCAGTGGTGAAAGACAGATCCCACTTTCCTCGGAACGTATGTGTTTCTCCTTCTCCTGCTTTCTTTTATACACCTCATGGTTCCTGGACTTCTGGGGAAGTGAGAAACACATGCCTGTATTTGTTGATTTCTTTAAAACTCCTAAACCCGAAGTGCTTAATCTCCAAACCTAAAATTTTTAGGGACAGGGAGTCATAAACTTGAACACTACCTTTTAACCACTTGTAAATATTCTTACTTATCACTAGTTCAGTAGTGTTACTTAATTCAGTTGTTTCAGAATATAGGGCATTGAAGTGGGGACATTTAGAGAGGAAGATTTCAGTTAACTTTGCTTTGACTCTTGGGTACATGTGGGTGAATCATTTTCCTCAGTTAATGCAATGAGATTATAAAAAATGAATGAAGGCTGCTTTTGGCAGAAAAGATAAGAATTTAGATAGCTGTAAAAATCAGTTACTCAATCCTCTCAAAATACAAAATGGAAGAGGAAGGGAATTCCAGTAGACACAGCATCGTACACTTCACTATTCAGTGTCTGTTCCCACTTTCAAAGTAGGAAAACAAAGCTTTGAAGTGACAATTATCAGCAAGTATATTTTTGTATGCATGTAATTTTAATTTTTGTAGTAATTATTTTAGAGAGAGAAAAAGGGGGCAGGGGGAGAGAGAGAAATATTGATTTGTTGTTCCACTTATTTGTGCATTCATTGGTTGAGTCTTGCATGTGCTCTGACTAGGGATTGAACCTGGAACCTTGGGAGTTTTGGGAGGACACTTTAACCAACTGAACTACCCAGTCAGAATCTCCTGCATAATTTTAAATCTCAGAATGCTTGAAGAAAATATTCAAGTAAATGTTATTAACTGGCAGCTTTTATGTTTTAGGATATATCAAGCAAGGAGAAGCTTAAGACCTTAAGAATGATTAGATTTTATAATATCTGATTTTTAAAATTGTGGAATTAATCATTGGGATGGCTGTAATTTTTATATATTTAGGGTTATTGGTCTTTACAGTTTATATTATCCTTACATCTATCAATGTCATGTCAAACTACTGCTCCATCTGTTCCTTACACTCCAGCAGAAGCAAAAACTTCCCCAAATCCCATAGTGTTTCAGACCTCCATACTTTTCATGTGCTTGTCCTTCCGCCTAGAGTACTTTAGCATCTTCTCATTCTGGTGAACTTCTTCATCTACACATCATACAGTCTTCCCCAGTACTGCCTCCTCTTCAACCACAAGAAGGCCTTAGAGACAGGAACCTACCATATCACGGTGACATTTAAAACAGTGCTATTTTTTAAAAAGTAAATCTAGTAAGTAACTAGGTCTCATCTGTGTTCCTATCACTCAACACAATGCTTGGCACATAATTTCTAATTATCTATATTCCCTACACTATTATAGAGAATGGGTTAACAATTCATTGATTTGAGCAGACTGTCATATTTTAAAACAATCTTTAATAAACATATAATTTCTGTTCAAGGAATGGTAGCTGATTTATTACTGTTACCACTGAAGTAACAGCATTTTCATTACATAATATGTGAAATAAAAATTATCAGTTATTAACTTACAACTATAAAAAACATAACTTTAATATCCAATAACTTTATCTAAAAGTATAACTATATTATTAACTTGAACTTCACTGCATTTCCTTAAAATTATTCTGAAATTAAACTTTCCACTGACTGTTATTCCTTCACTGCTGTTACTTTACTGTACCTCTAATATTCTGATTCAAGTAAATTATGGCTAACAGTTCCAGATTCTTGTATTACTTGGCTCATTTTAGGATGTACACTTTGAGTTCTCTTCTATCTTTTTTACCTAATACTTTGTTCTATGAATATGGACCAAAATGGACTCATGATTCTCAAGTCAAAAAATCCAAAGTATGATGGGTAGCTTTAATAGTGCAGTAGCTAATCTATGATATACTTGTTTTGTCCTTATTTTTTAAATCTTTTTCTGGTAAAATGTAAATAATTTCTCTTTTGACTATCCCGGATTTAATTACTTAATTGTGATATATTCTAACTTAATGATTTAGGAGTTTTTCCTTCATGCCTTAGTTTTGATTATTCCTAAGTTCTTGCTCTGACCAGAAGTAATGTAAACACCTACACTTCTTCAGAAGACAGGTTCCTGTTTTCCATTCCAGATGCCAATCCTACAGCTCTGGGACAACAGGTACTATCACAAGAAACTTCCCTCAGCATTAGGTGGAAGCCCTGACACTGCTCCTCTCATTAAGGTCTCTTCCTTCTCAAGTCCCCATACAGCCCCCATCTGGCTGGCCAGGGCTATGCTGCACATCTTAGCAAAATAGTTCTGTATCCTGAACAGAAGTTATGTTGCCTTAAAACAAGCAACATAAGTTTGAGATTTCCTAGGGGATCAATCTGGGCAAAAACATGAGACCAGACAAGGGTAAACAAATACAGATGAATGTTATAGTTAGCAAAACTCTCAAAGCCTTTCCTGAGACACAGGAAAAATAAAGGATGTTTCACTGATGTACATACACCTGAAGCCAAGTGCCAGCAGCTCAGTTTGCTTTAGACCCCTCTCTCTGCTCCCCCAAGTCCTGTTCTGCTAATCCCCTCTTCTCAGATCATTCCTTTCCTATCAAGGACAGGCTGTTTTCTGAGATTTTTATCACCTTTTGTTTTTTGACCGCTGTTAAGGGAAAAACAAAATCTTAGCTGTTTTTGTAATGATCCATTTTTCATAATTTCATTCATTTTTCTAAAAATGATTGATATTCCAAAGTAAAGCACTTTATTAAGAGAAGTATAATTTGTAATTTCTTTTGTTTTTAAGTCAATCAAAAAATAATCCTTAAATTTTTTTTCCCCTCAAATCTCAAAACCAAAGAAAGAAATTGCCGCTTCAGCTCAGGCATGTAAAGAGCTTGGTAACTGTCACTTCTATTCTGAAAATAAAAAGCTGGACAAACTGAAAATCAGTGACGTTTCTATGATATGTCAGAGAACTGAGGTTGCAAGGCAAACCACTAATCCCTAAATGTGGAGAAACACACAAAGCCAGAGAGGTATGTCACCTTGCAGCAGACATCAGTGGAGGCCATGAAGAGTAGGGCCACTTACGTGACTAGTAGCCTGGACTGATTACTAGAAGCTGAGGGCAGACTGAGAATATCCCGGGGCTCTAATCATAAGAAAACTCTCACACTTTACTGGGCTTCCCTTCCAGTAACTATGCCCACAAAGTTCTCATGGTAAGAATCTAAGGAAACTCCCCATGTGGATCTGGCAGGAAGAAGGGAGGAAAAGCCGTTGTTAAACCTCCTAAATTTTCTACCCTAACAAGGGTGACAGACTTTGCCAGAAGGACCACTGAAATGTCATTCTACCCAGAGGTCCTCTGTAGCCTTTGCAGCCTTCCTATGATACCTTGGGCGGGGGGAAAAAACAAACAAACCAGTGAACAGGGGGAAAGACTTCAAGAAAATAAGACTAGGGATTCTTTAACCAGGGACATAGGTAGGGAAGGAAGTGATCCTTACTTAGACAAGGGACAGAAATACTTGTAAACATGACAATCCCAAGACGTAGGCCTGCTGAAAGAGTGAGGCTTAATTAATCAGGTACTAGAACACACACTATTTCCCAACACCTTACCACAACACCTGCACAGCTCTAGTACAATAACACTGAATTACAGCTAAAAGAGATGCAAGACACAGATCCTCTCTGAAGAGGAATACTCAGAGAAACCCAAATTCAAGAGAAAAGACAATGACAAGGTTACTAGAAGAATCTGAAGCTTCTTGTACGTATGGCTACAAAAAACATTTAACACAGTCCAACTCCCAGTCAGATTAACAAAAATCCTCACACTAAAGGCAAATATACTTCAGTTCTTGTTACCTGATACAACATGCCTGGATTCAATACAAAACTACAAAGCATGCCAAAAGGAAAAAAGAAAAAGCAAGTATCCAAACCAGATTTAGATAGGACAGAGATGTAGTAATCAAACAAGGAATTTAGGTAACTATTATTAATATGTTCAGGGATCTGGTAGGAAAAGCTGACAATATTCTGAAATGCAAAGATAAAAAAACTCCAAGATAAACAAAATAGAACATCTCAGAATTATAGGACAGTATCCAAACTGTAATACTAGAAGGAAAAAGAGACAATGGGGCAGAAAGAATATTTGATTTAGTAATATCTGAATACTTTCCAAAATTAATGACTGACACCAACCCATAGATCCAGAAAGTTCAGAAGATACCAAGCAAGAGAAAATGTTGAAGGAAGCCAGAGGACAAAAATACTTTACCTGTACAGAACCAAGAGGAGCTGTATCAGACTTCTCCTCAGAAACCACGCAAGAGGACAGTGGAGTGAAATCTTCCGAGTGTTGAACAAGAAAAAAGAGCTAATTGTAATTCTATATTTAATGAAATTATGCTCTAAACATGAAGGAGAAACAAAGACTTTTTCAGACAAACAAAAATGGAGGGAATTCATCACCAGTAGTCCTGTCGCACAAGAAATGTTAAATGAATTCTTTCAGAAATAAAGAAAAATGAAATATGGAGGGAGCCTGACATATGGTGATAGAAGATGGTTTGACTTTGGGTGGTGGGCACACAGTGCAACATACAGATCTAGGATCACAGAAGTGTACATTTGAAACCTACATGATCCTAGTACCCAATGTCACCCCAATAAATTGTATAAAAGAGAAAAAAAGGGAAAATGATATAGGTCAGAAGCTTAATCTACATAAATAAAAAGGAGTATCAGAGAAGAAATAAATTAAGGTAAAATCTAATCTTTTATTTTTCTTAACTGATCTAAAATTTCAGAGCATATAATCAATGAAATGAATGACAGAAATGTTACAAGAGGTGGGAGGGAGGAATTAGGTATTCTCTATTACGGGACAGCTGCATTATTATACTTAAAGTCTTATCTTGTTATTTCAAGGTAGGCTTAGATTATTTAAAAATGAATATTGTACATTTAAAAAATGTATATTAGCAACGGTTAAATAAGTTTTTTAAAAAATCAAGTATAAGTAGTATATCAAAAGAGGATATAAAATGGAATCATAAACTGTTCTATTACTAAAATCAGAGAAAGCAGAAAAAGAGGGAGGGGAGACACAGAGCAAATGCAGGGAAGTGACAATGCAGACTGTGCAACTTAGTCCAGGTAAGTCACTTCAAATCTGAGTAGTTGAAACACAGCCATTGAAAGATAGAGACTGTCAGGTTGAATTAAAAAAAAAAAAGGTACAGTTATATGTTCTACAAGAAACTCACTTTAAACATAGGAAATCACATAGGTTAAAAGTAAACGGATGGAGAAAGACACTCCATGTTAACCCTAATCAAAAGAAAGCTGCAGTAGCTATCTCAGTTTAAGATAGAGTTCAGAAAAAAAATGAGGGACTTTATATGATAAAGAAATTAATTCTTCAAAATGACATATTCTAAATGTGTACAAACCTAACAGAGCATCAAAAATATATAAAGCAAATATTAATAGAACTAAAAAATGATAAACAAATCTGTTATAAAAAAGATGTGAATTAGAAGTATGTTCCAAGTCATAGAGGATATAAATCAGAGAATCCACACCCTTGTTTTAGAAGTGATCTCAGAAAGCAAGCAAAAATTAATTCGAAGACATTTTGAGTTAATAAGCAAACTATAGGTCCACAGGTATTATATTTATGACCCAGTAACATCGAGTGTGAAATGTCACCCATAGACTTGTTTTCTATTAGCTCTATTACACTATCTGCTCTGTTAGACTTTGGCACATGGAGAACAAATATTTTATTTTGTTCAGCTTGGTTTCCCCAATACCTGGCAAGGTTTCGGACTTGAATAAATACCCAATAAATATCTCCTGAATTTTACTACTAAATTATGTTTATCATTATTTAATTGTACAAGTACACTACTGCTTTATTAAAAATAAAAAGTCCCAGTTGCATATATCTTTTAAAATAGGAGATTTTGGTTTTGTAGTCATCCCCCCACGGTTTTCAAACTGCCAATGAATATAGTAACGCAGTTAAAAACAATTACCATGAATACACAAATTGTTTACAGGGTTAAGGTGCCACACTGTTTTATTATTAATTAATTTTGTTAATTTATTCATCTTAAATGATCCACAAATTAGTAATTCAAAGTAAATTATATGGATAGAATACCAAAATTAGGAGAAGATCTGTAAAAAGATTTAAAATAAATGTAAATGTATGTACAGTATAGAATTATAACTCTTAATGAACTGATGAACTTTTAAATACCAAAATTTTATCAATTTAAATTGTATATGAGGGCATAGTTAAATAATTTATACCTCGAAAATAAGCAAACAAAATGCAAATATGGAAGGAATACATTATTAGATAAATCATAGGGTCCAAAGATGAAAGACGTGGAATAAACATGATTATTTTATCCAGCTTTTTCATATGTATGATTTGAGTAAGAACAGAAAAGTAAATATATTATTCAATGTCATGTCTTTAAATAATGCAGTTTAGCATTCATCTTTATCTCATTTCTATCTGGCTAGGTTAAATTTAAAAAATCTGAAATTTCAGTCAATTCTGTAAAATTCAGAAGACCAGCATCATATCTTTATGTAAAATTATTTTGCACTAAGGAATAACTGTTTATTGTAAATTTCCAAGCTTCTTCAGATAACAGATGATTTCCATTTTACTATTTGGACATGCCCCATATACACCCAACAGGCACAAATCTGATGTCCTAAAACAGGGCACATGGGAACAATTATTTACTGGATAAAATGTACTGATACTCTTCTCCCTCTATCAAATAATTCTTTCAAAGCTTCTTTAAAATATCATTATTTGATTTATTGAAATTCCATTTCACTCAACTTTTCAACTGAAGTGATTATGAAAAGCAAAGTACATTTCCACAGGCTTATACAAACTTGATGTTCATTCTGAGTCAGACGGGAATGGGAAATACCATGGACCACTTACCTGACATGCATTATAAAGGAGTTGGTGTTCTAGTTTTTTAATACCCAGAATCTGCTGAAACATTTCATAGAGCTGTTCCTTGCTCAGAATAAGTTCAGACACTGCACTTAGGGTCATTCTATTTGGCTGTTTGCACAAGTCCTCTTCACCCCTGTAAATGGCATCATATTTGGCTATCCATGAGCTCAGCACTGTCTCTTTGCTTAAGCCATCAATTTCTGGCAGACTTCGCACACGTTTCTCTATGTTCTTCTTAAACACTTCTCTGAAGTCATTAGCAGAACATCCTCCACTCTGAACCATTCTGGCCACTCGATCACTCTTCAAAAAAACCTGGAAGAAAAAAGAACAAAAACCCATTTGTAACTAAGCAGGGACACTAACACCACTTGCTTTTAACAATCTAGCCAGAGTTATAACACCAAACATTCTACAGTGATTCAAATATTTTATAATACACGGTAACTTAATAATGACCTAATGGGAGCCCCAAATCTTATCTCTCAAATCTTGAAATATTTAGACGAGACAGTATTGAGTGCTGAGGACCTGTTATGATCCAACTTGACCTCTCCCACCCCCACATGAAGATGAGGCATCTCTGACAGCTGAATCCTTTAAGAGTTCATTAGAAAGTAATTGGAAATATGAACCCAAATTCCCTATCTGAACTTGGGAGTTCTGACCAGTTCTTCAGCAGGGATAAGGTCCTCTATTGTTTGAGTGAGGATCTAAAGGCCAATAGTGTCGTTAAGTCCAGTATCTAAGTCAGTACCTAACATGTATAACTGTCATTCACAACTGCTTCACACCTGGGAGGTTAGGGTACACCTAACTCCATCCTTGATTTTACCAGTCCTCCAACTTCTTCCACAATTCTCATAGCTAGGAAGAATGGATGATAAAAAAGTAAAGTCTCTGAGAAACTTCTAGTCATCCACTAGTACCAGGCAGAATATAAAATATAAACAATGATAACCACAAAGAGAGATGCTCATGAAATGGGCAGGAAGAGATGGGTAGTAAGTAATGAGGTCATATTATGTAAGAAACATCAGACAGCCTTAAATCTTTCCTTTCTTCTTAAGTAACAGACCCAAATATAAACAACTGTTGCTCATGATTCATTCAGTATCCATTCTGTCATCAATATTCCTAAGTATCCTCTATAAGAGACATGAGAATGGTCTTATTCCTGCTTTTCTTTTTCTACAATGACCAAAAATTCTTTTACACGAGTCTGCAGGACTATGCATATTTAATGTAATCTCCATAAGTTGTATGTTATTAAACTTTTAGGTACTCCCAGGTTATAACCCTACTACTTGGATCATGCTACCAGCATGTCTGTTTGTGGGCCTATGGGCAGGCAGCATGCATGTCCCATACAAAGTGGCCTGCCTCATCCCACTGACTGGCATGCTCAGTGCCTGACCCCAAGCTTTTCCCCCAGCACTTTACATCTCCCCTTTCACACAAATTGTTCCTGTTTCCTACCTCTGCCCAACAGACAGAGTGTTCCTGATTCTCAAAAATTTTGGATGACTGACAAATGTACCGAACCAGGGAAACATGTACAACATATACATGCAATGCTTCCTCTGTCTCTTTAGCAGCTGTGGCTCACTTATTATAGGAAAGACTGTCCTATTTTCTAATTTTCTGAGCCAATACTAATTAATTCTTAAGTGACAGATATAAGAATAGTATTTTTAATATGGCTAGTCAAGGCACATGAAATTAAGATTTTTAACAATGTATTTTGTCCAAGAATGCCGTTAACTACTTCAGAATGCTAGGATATCCATCTTCTTTCTCACCTTCATCTAATTGCGCTATTCACATTGGACATCAGAGTTCTAAATAAACGATATATACTTTTCCTAATTTCTGTGATAGCTGTTTCTGAATTAGGAACATAAGAAAGCTCAAGCAGTCAATGAGGGTGAACAGTGCCAGCTGTCAATCTACTGCTTTTCAGCACTGCCTTCCCACTGCCCTGCTTATGCTAGTTAGGACAGTTTTAGCGGGTGTTGGAGGGACACTGGAGGAAGAAGGATTCTTCTGTCTGGTTCTCTCTTACCTGAAGCCTCATGGCACCAAACCATGGGCAGCTTCTCTTGAGACCCCTGATGGTGGCTACACACTGCACCACCCCCACTGGCAGATCTGGCAGATTACCAGTGAGTTCTGCAGGCCAGTGCCTCCCTATGGAAGACGCCCCTCCAGCTCTCCAGAAGAGATTTCCATGAAGTTCACTTTCATCAACTTCTCTGCCTTCTAGTAGGACACAACCACATCTTCTCCAATGAGGTCCGGATTCCAGCCTTCCAGATGTGGGGAGTGGACCCTCTTCCAGATTTGTTCCTTCCTTGGATGCTGTGCTCCCAGAATCTGCTACTCCTGTAGCCTTTAGTTTTCTTTACCCATTGTAGTCAATCCCTTGTTATTTATATTAAACTTTCCTTGTTCAATTACTATGTGGCTTCTGGCTCCAGATCGCACCATGATACAGAAATACTGAAACACTGTATGTAATATTATCTCTATGGGAAAATATTTGAAGTTCTAAGGAAAACATTTGAAAATGTGTAATTGTGTATAAAACTGGAATGGCAAGAGAATTTTAAAGTACAATACAAATACCTTAATACTGGCTTCAGAAAAACTTCTATTTACGTGATTTAATACTCTAATTTGGCAGGCATTTCATTTTTTCCAACTTCTTCTGCCTAACACAGTCAGTACTAAATTTCACCAAGTAATCAAACCTCATTTTTGAAGCAAGGACACTAATGAACTTAAGTATTTGGATTCTTAACTTCCCCTGTAAAAACCATTCCTAAATCCATACTTACTTGTTATTTACAAGGTATTAACAATGTATCAAGCATTTTGTTAAGTGTTGGGCACACAAAGATAAATGAACCTAAGACTCTGCTCTCAAACAGCTCATGCTTCCTAAGAGAGACAAAACAAACAATAAAAATGCAATCCAGTAAGAGCAATAATAAAAACCTATGCAAAGGGGAGAAAAGCTAAGGAAAAAATTATTAACTCTGTTGAGGAAGATCAGTGGGAGCACAGGGTAGACACAAAATTGAGTGGACCTATGGGTTGAGTGAGGGAAAAAGGGAGAATAAAATAAATTTCAGGAATATAAAAGAACAAGAGTAGAAAAGCATAGAGGGATTCCACAGCATGACCTTTTAAGGAAAATAAAAAATTTCATATTGTAGGAGCCTTAAATATAAAGGTGAGAACAGCAAAAGTTGGGCCAAGCAGACCAAGAGAGAACAGACTGCAAAATGTAGTGTGTGCTATGCAAGGAATTGGAGCTCCCTCTGATGACTGGGAGGCAGTGATGTGGGTGACCAGGTACTGAAATGCTGAAACCCATGATTTAGACAAACAACTGGTGGTAGCATCAAAGGTAGAGGACAAATGACCAGAGCAGAGACTGGGATATCAGTTATCAGAGGAGTATAACAGGCTAGGTATAAAATAAGGGCCTAATCTAGGGCAAAGGTCATTGGCTAGAGAGAGAGGTAGAAGCAAGAGAGACAGCTGAGACATAGAAGTAACAGATCTTGGTGTTTTACAGAATGTGATTAAGTAAGGCAGGAAAAAAATATTATGATTCACAGTTTTTGTACTGGGGTACCTAGACTCCACCTAACCAAAAATACAGACATAAATAATAAAGGTAGAACAACATATCTGTGTGTATGTTTGATGTTTGTATATGGTGGTTAGTCATGGATAACTCAGTTTTGGTAGATGTCAGCTTTGAAAACAAAATACAGTATCAATAAAAAGAGTCACAAATAAAACTCTATAACATATCTGCATTTAAATGGTTGACAGAAGAACTGGATCCAGGGGAGGCCAATGGTGTCAGAATACCAGAAGGAAAAATATGACATATTAGCAATTAAAGAGGAGAGAGAATTGAGAGAGAGAGAGAGAGAGAGAGAAAGGTGATGGGGGGTGAGAAAACCAAGTACCACAACAGAAATCAGCTAAAGTAACAAGAGAAGTTATTGGTCTTTGTCACAACTAGGTCACCTTTGGCAGAGAAGATTTAATGTAGTGGTGAATAATGAGAGCCAATTGGCAGGAGAAAGAAGAGGACAAGTGGCAATAAATTTAAGACAGCAAATATAAAATGTTCTTTTACAAAACTTGAGTGAGGTGAGACTTCCAGTCAAGGTGGCCTAGGTAAACATGGCTCAACTCCTTGCACAACCACATCAAAATAACTACTGAACTACAGAAAAAACATTGTTCAGAACTGTAAGAAACTGAGCTGAATGGAAGTCCTACAACTACAGAATTAAAGAAGAAACCACATGGAGACTGGCAGGAGGCGTGGAGATGCAGATTGAGCTGCTCCCACACCCACATGTGACAGATAAAAATCTGGACAGATATCTCAGGAGCGATGGGTCCCAGTCCCATACCAGAACCCCCAGCCCAGGGTTGCAGTGCCAGGAAGATAAATCTCAATAACTTCTACCTGTAAAAAACAGCATGGATTTAGTCTGTGGAAGACAGAAATTCTGGAGTCCCAGGCAGTTCCTCTTAAAGGGCCCAGGGAGAGACTTACTCAGACTCACTCCCTCTGAGTTCCAGCACAGGGGCAGCAGATTGAAAGACATCAAAGACATACAGGGAAGAAATGAATTGTCTGGTATCAGAACAAGAGTTGGGGGACAGCTTTCTCCCACACAAAAGTGCTAGCAGGGGCCATTGTTCCTTTTCTGAGCCCTTCCCGAACAGAGCCAGCAGGCAAGCACCAAATCTGAGACGCCATCAACCTGATCACACTGTTTGCTACACTCTGGTGATTCCCTGAGGCCCTACACACACAAACTGTTTCCAATGGCTTCTCCATTACAATGGCTTGTCTTGGCCCACGCTTACGATTTTCCTAAATTCTCTCAAACAAGCAGCATCTAGCTTCAGTGAGCCCCATACCTCTCGCTAAGTTTGTCAAACTCAACATTAGCAGTAGCTGGCCTTGGTTCAGAGCTTGACCTCTCCTAGGTACATCCAAGCCCAGCACAAGTAGTGGCCATCTGCAGATCACTTTGTAGCTTATGCTGTGTGACCCTGGACACAGGAAGTGGCTGATCTTGGACATGTCAGCAGCAATCAAGGCTCAACTACAACAGGAGGGTATACACAACCCACACAGTAGATATGCCTTGAGCACCCAGCTTGGGTAATCGAGGAGGCTGTGCCACTGGATCTTAGAGAACACATACCACGCCTGGAGATATAGCAGCTCTACCTAATATATAGAAGTAAACACAGGGAGGCTGCCAAAATGAGGAGATAAAGCAGCATGGCCCAAATGAGAGAATAGAACAAATCCCCAGAAAAAGAACTAAACAAAATGGAGACAAGCAATCTACCAGATGCAGAATTCAAAACGCTGGTTATAAGGATGCTAAAGGAACTTAGTGAGGATTTCAACAGCATAAAAAGGTCCAGTCAGAAATGAAGAACTCATTAATTGAAATACAGAACAATTTACAGGGAATCAATGGCAAGTGAATGAAGTCAAGAATCAAATCAGTGATTTGGAAAATAAGGAAGCAAAAAACAACCAATCAGAACAGCAAACAGAAAAAAATCCCCCCCCCCAAAAAAAATGAGGTAGTGGAAGCCTCTGGGGTAACTCAAGCATACCAACATTTGCATCATGGGGGTGCCACAAGGAGGAGAGACAGCAAGAAATTGGAAACCACTTGAAAATAATGATAGAAAACTTCCCCAACTTGGTGAAGGAAATAGACATGGAAGTCCAGGATATGCAGAGAGTCCAAAACAAGATGAACCCAAAGAGGCCCACTAAGACACATCATAATTCAACTGCCAAAGGTTAAATACAAAGACAGAATCATAAAAGCAGCAAGAGAAAGCAATTCATTACCTAAAGGGAGCTCCCACAAGCCTGTCAGTTGATTTCTCAAAGAAGCTTTGCAGGCTAGCAGGGATTGGCAAGAAATATTCAAAGTGATGAAAAGGAAGGACCTATAACCAAGATTACCCAGCAAAGCTGTCATTTAGAGTGGAATGGCAGATAAAGAGTTTTCCAGACAAGAAAAAGCTAAAGGAGTTCATCACCACCAAACAAGTATTATATGAAATGTTAAAGGAAGATCAAAAACATGAACAATAAAATGGCAATAAATACATATCTATCAACAATTAAATCTAAAAAAACAAAAACAAGCAGAATAGAAACAATCAGAATAGATACAGAGAACATTTTGATGGTTGCTAGGTGGGGGATGGGGGGGTTCAGAGAGATGGATGAAAAAGGTGAAGGGATTAAGAAGTACAAATTGGTACTTAGAGAATGGCCATGGGAATGTAAAGTACACCATAGGGAACAGAGGAGCCAAAGACCATATATGAATGACATGTGGACATGGACAACAACGTGGGTACTGCCTGAGGGACTGGGGGGTGCTGGGTGGGGGAGGGCAAAGAAGGAAAATTGGGACAACTGTAAAAGCATAAACAATAATATATAATTTTTTAAAAAGCCTGAATGAAAAAGTTAAGAGAGAGAGAAGGCAAAACCTGGACTGGAAAATTACACGTAGGCAATAGGGAAGTAAAAAGAGACAGTTTACAGTAGAGATGATAGAAAATAATGATAGTATGTCATGTCTGAGATTAGTTCGTTAAAGTCTGTGGTATGTTTTCTCTCTCATCACTTGCCCTGGGGAAAGCAAGCTTCCATGAGGCAAATAACCCAGGGCCTCAGTCTAACAGCCCTCAGTGAACTAAGGTCTTCCAAGAACAATGAGTGGGCTAGAAAGCAAACTCTTCAGTCCTAAATGATCCATGAGATAGATGACTGCAGTGTCAGCTGACAGCTTGATTACAAGCCCTTGAGGAGAAACCCTAAGCAGAAACATCCAGCTAAGCCATGCTCAGATTCCTAATCCTGAGAAACTGTAAAATACCATACATTTGTTTTATGCTGTGAATGTTGGGATAAGTTACACAGAAATTGGTAAATACATTCAGAAATCCACATGGCTTACTCTCTTACTTCATTTGGGTCTTAGCACCATCATTTCCTCAAAGAAAGCCCTTCCCTGTCTCCAATTCATCATCCTTCCCTCTTACCTTACTCTACCAGACACTTATTTATTGTCTGTCTCCCCAAAATAGTATGTAGAGGGTACCAGAGCAGAGTCTTCATTTGGTTTGCTAGTGAATCCAGTGCCAAATACAGACCCTGCCCCATACACAGTAAGAGGTCAATAAAAATTTGTTGAAAAAAGTAATGACTATATATAGACACTGGATTCTCTAAGAATTAAGATGAGGATTAGATAGGCATCTAGCTCATAGGTTTCCTAAGTCATGGATGCCTATGAGAAAGGAACAAAGAGATGGATATATACTCAGAAACTGAAAGTGTAAGCACTGGCATAGTTAAAAGGCATGAGCTTCAGAGCCAATGAAATTTTTGCATGACAGAGAGGAAGCACAATGATCTAAAAGCAGGAATAAAAAACAGTTCTCTGCCCTAAGGTGCAGAGGAGAAAGGAAGTCTGCTTTTCCTCTATATCCTCTTTAAGATGCTACACTGTCTGTCCACCATTGGTTAGGTCTGGGGCAATCCACTCTGCATGTGTTACTAATTTTGGCACCACTGTAGTGTGATCCACCAACCCGTTCTAATTCACTTAAGCTTCAGACCTGGATCCTCAAAACCAGCCAACATGTAATCTCCTTACATGCCCTGCTGTCCCCTAAACTAAACAGTTTTCAAATGGAATTCATGACTTATCCAATTATTTTTTTCTGCCTCCTGCCTGCCTGCTTCAGTGAATGTGAGATACATATTTTTCTCCTTGAGAGACCTAGACACCATTCTCAAACTCCTCCATCACCTCCATGTTATTTTCCCCAAAGACAACTTGTCACCAAACCCTGCTGATTCTACCCACTCGAACCCCTCTCATACCCCATAAGAGTTCTTCATGCCCCGACTGACTCAGTTGGCTAAGAACAACAGCCTCTTACCTGGCCCTCCTGCCTCAGAAGTTTTCTTGGCAGCCACCCCATTCTGACTGTCAGTTTTCCCAACATATTCTATTCATTGGCATCAAATTAATATTTCTTTTTAAAAATACGGTCACTTTAAAAGCTTTTAAAAGTAATTTTTCCAGTGTTTGTTATAAAACTATAAATGATGGATTCCGTCTCACTAGAAATCAAATATCTTATTCCTGTATCCTTTTCCAACAACAGTTATCAAATTAAAGGCAGGCAAAGTGTGAACACAGGCTGAGGGTGGTCCTAGAGCTGGTCTCCAGGCCTGGGTGCACAAACACCAGCTTCCTGCTCTGGGCCCCAGGATCTCTGTGAAATTCTGACTGGAGTATATATAATACAGCACTGCCTTGTCGTTGAAGTTGCCACGGGAACTCAGGATCTCAACAAACCCTCTGATGAGCAGACAGTCTGTCTTTCTAAAGCTCCTCACATGTCACCTCCTTTTGTTCTCACAATTACCCTGTGCCTTCTCCATTTTCACTCTCTTTTACAGATTAAATGGTTTAGGTTGAGAAATTAAGTGACTGGCCCAAGATCATAAAGTTATTGGAAGGGTAAAGAGTAATCCTTGTCTTCAGAAATCAAAAACAACATTCCTGTACTTATTTTCTCCCATTCCCCCACCCCACCATACAGCACTCCCATCTGGGTTCACCTCTGGCAGCCCTAAATTCTGCTGGGTGATGGCCAACACCTGTGGAATTACCAATCAATGATGTTTTTGTGAAAATGACAACAAATTCACAACCAATTCAGAGTGGGGGTTAGGAACATAACATCACAAAACTATAACATACTGTAACAAAACATTTCAGTGAGTTTTAACTTGCACATGGGCCCTCAATCTGAAGTGTCAACTGTCACCTTTTCCATTCATCTGCTCAGCTCATACACCAAAGAAGTCACTAAATATCTTAAAACTGTGGTGAACTAATGGCAAAACTGAAAAGTGATGACTATAACAAGAAACTATACATGCAAAGGATAATTCTGCTCAGCTGTCCAAATAGATTTCAAATATACTTAACCACAGAAGCCCCTATTGTTCACGCATTGCTTTTGATCTGAATTATGCATTGCTTCTTTGATCCAAAAGGGTTGATAATGACAGAAGAACACTACCTAGTTGCCAAATCACTGTGGCTATCTATGAACTGGTTCCCGGGAAGGTTGCCAGCATGTGCTCAGCCAGGAAGATGTTGAGAAAGTACAAGAGCCCCACTAAAGAGATGCCTTTTCTCTTGAATAATGTCAAATAAGACATTGTAATAATTCCCATAATCTATGCTGTCCATGGAGAAACAATAATAGATTTTTAAACTGTTTTTCAGGTGTTGTCAATTCATGAAGATTTGAAATAGTGATGATTTTAATCTTACTAAATATCAAATAATTTCTAGTTTTCCAATGTTTCTTATCAGATCAGTTTGCATGGCCAAAGCCAGTCCAGAGATTCCCTGCTGGCACCGCTTTGTGCCAGTCTCTTCATCTGCTCAAGTCTTCCTCAACCTACCTATCCAGCCTTCCTCTTCCTTTGCTTCTGAAACATATCTTCTGATCTAATAAAGGGGAACACTTGTTTAGCCCTCAACACTCTTCACAAGTTTCCTCCCTTATATTGCATCCATTTGTTCCATAAATGTTTATCAAAACATACTATGGGCTGGGCACCATACTCAGTGCTGCAAATTTACCAGTGATGAAACTGACATGATTTGCTGCCTTCACAGAGCATATAGTGGGGGGAAACAATGACACGTACAAAAATGACTATGGTTTGGTGAATACTACTGACAATTTCTGGAGCCACAAAAGTTTGTAACAAGGTCTTGAAGAGTTGAGGAGGTTATAAAAGGTTTCCTTAAGGAGGTAAGTGGAGACCTGAAGACCAAGAGGAATTAGTATGGAAATACAGGGAGACCAAAGGAGTGGGAGAACACAGCTGGTCTATGGGGGTTTGAAAAAAGTTCCTTGGGCTGCAGGGAAGGGACTGAGAACACAGTGGTATGAGACGCCGGGGGGGGGGGGGGGGGGGGGGCGGGAAGGAACAGGCTTTTGTTCAGCCCTGGGAAGACATCTGCTCTTTATTCCAGAGACTTTACATATATTAACCCTATGTCACATAAACTAGATGTTAATATCTATTTTAAAGGTAAAAAACAAAAGCAGGTTGAGGCGAAAACAAATAACTCGAGGTCACATAACAAACCGTGAGTCTTGCTGGATCCAGAGCTCCCCTCTTCATCACCATGCAATCAAATTTGTTGATTTATCAACTTACAGCTCAATAAACTGAGCTATAGAGGTCAAGAAGTAGATGGACTAAAGAGAATCAGGAGGTGGAATGTACTGTTATTCTTTACCTCCTTTGTGAAGCTTCCCACAGCTTGATGCCATTTCTGAGCCTTCTTAGCACACCCCCAGCCTCTCTGCAGGTATTAACCACACCTGTCCTCATCTTGTAGCAACTTCTGTACAGCATCACTATATCTCTTCCCTGCTAAGACTGTGAATATCACCAGTGCTGCACCATTAAAGCTTCTGCAGGGTCTGGTATCATTAGATACACAAATTTTAAAGGAAAACACCAGGGCCTTATAATATTAATGAACTTTAGAAACTTATTAAATCCACAGGATGCTGTTTTGACCAGTATGGGAAGAAGTTTTCACTGAATCAATGTAAAGAAATGAACATAAGATCATAGGGTAATTTATTAAAGCTAAACTTATTCAATATTTTAATAGTAGAAATGATAAATCCAACAAGTCTCTTCTTTGTAATATATTATTGCTAAAAGTAAATTGTGGTTAATTTTTTGGTTGTAGTGGTTAAGCTTTCTTGGCAAATAACTTTAAAAGGGCTATACTTTATTATATTTACATAAACATATTACATATATTTCTTATATTCTCTGTTTTTTATTGATCAACAAAGTCCAGAGGTTTAGAAACTATTGATTTAACCAACCCTATTTCTTTATTTCTTAAATCTGAAGAAATCATGACTTAAAATTCATAGCAAAAAAAAAATCTAATTAAAAAAAAATTTAGGTGAGTGATACACCTCTATACCTTTATCCGTACACTATGAAGCAGGTGTTCTCCAAGGACCCCTCCTGATAATTAATCCTCAAAACTATCAAAGTTTTCTCATGGTTTCTGTGGTAGAAATTGAGGTGAGTTTTTAATATCCAAATGAACATAAATGTGATTTCACAAATATAAAACTATAATATTTTTAGAAAAAATATGTGCATGCTATTCCCATCATCTTACCAAAATTACAAAGTTTTTATTAAACTTTTATTTTACAACATCACTAATAACAGATCCTTTAAGTCTTTCTTATAGGTATTTCCCAATTCACTGATTATCTTAAATCTGATGGCAAATTCTCCTTAATCCTGTTACTACAGAGTTTGTCAACCTATTCATTCTGAGCATAAATTTAAATAGAGAAACAAAGCCCTGGTCAGGTATCTCAGTTGGTTAGAGCATCATTCTAATACACCAAGGTTGTGGGTTCGACCCCTGGTCAGGGCACATACAAGAAACCACGAATGAGTGAATGAATAAAGAAATGGAACAACAAATTGATGTCTCTCTCTCCCCCCTCTCTCAATCTCTCTCTCTCTCTACTATTTCTCTCTTTTTCTAAAATCAATACATTAAAAAATTAAATTTAAAATAATAAACAGAGAAACAAGATTACTGGGTCCTAGCTGGGCCTCCAGTCTGTGTGACACTGAGGCTGAAATCTTGAGGGGAGAGGAAGATCACGTTCACAGCAGAAAAGGGAGCCATGTCATGGTAAATGTGAATGTCCAAAGCAAATATCTACATGAATATGAAATTTAAAAGGATAACCCCTCTTCCAATCCATTACGTCACCCTTCCACTGTTTCATTCAATGTTTCATGGTATGATTTAAAAAAAAAGTCTGAAAGTTCCTGGGTTGGGCTACCTTGTTCTGCTTAGTCTGTGAAGGAAAGTTTTTATTTTTCCATCTTTGTAATGATACAGAAAATAACATTTAAAAACTTAGTGTTTTACATTTGGAGTTTCATAATATCTAGTGTTCAATGAATTCTTAAAATGATTTACCCCTTTATTATATGTAACAAACTATGTTCCAACTGTCTTACAGCTTTACAATATTTCAACTTTTTTTAAAAGATTTTTTATTCATTTATTTTTTAGAGAGAAGAAGAGAGGGATAAAGAAAGGGAAACATTTGGTTTCCCACTGGGGACCCACCCTGCAACTCAGGCATGTGTCCTGAGTGGGAATCAAACCAGTGACTCTTCGGTTTGCAGGCCTGCACTCAATCCACTGAGCCACACCAGCCAGGGCACAATACTCTAACTTTAATAGTGTAATTGTGTTCACTTCACCTCCACTTCTCTGCCGCTCTCCTCTCATCAGCTGGAAAATGACGGGACACAAATCAGAGGGGAACCAGATTTGGGTAAGCATGGTGTGACATGGGCTGAGAAACTCTGAACCATTCTGGATCAGTTTCCTCACTTAAAGTGACACGAGACTGCCATGACATCCCAAAATATAATTTTATAAAAACATTTTGTTATGAGACTGTCCAAATATACAGAAAAACTGATAAAAGTTTATAGTGGGTTGGAAATCACTAATTTAACAATTCCCATTCCTTTACTTACCAGATTTGGAGAAACTAGAACTTAAAACTGGTAGCAAACAATAGTTTATTCTGACGTGTACCTTCTACCTAGATTCTGCAAATAATGTTTTAATCCCGTTTTTCTTTCATATATCTATCTATCCCTCTATTAATCCAAATCATTTTTGTTATGCATATCAGAATAAGTGAAAAACATGATTTTGTATTTACGAAATGATTCACAATGGATTGGAAAACCATAAACACTGGTCCTTTGCTGGACATACAATATGTCAAGGAACTTTTCCTTGAGAAGATAGGTAATGTATTAATGTTGACAGAGGAAAAATATTTATTTTGGAAGAAAAGGTATTTCTAAAAACTAGGCCACTTTATTTTCCACAATACTATACCAGATACCAGAAAATGAGCTACTCACCCTTTCAAATTTTAGGTTTATAAAACATGAATCTGGAGGGTAACAAGTTCTTTACTCTTGATAATCCAAGAGCCTTTATAGCAGAGAAACAAAGTTCCAAATGAGAAGGAAAAAAGCAAACATTCTATTAAGTAAAAAAAAAACAAAAAAAAACAAAAAAAACCCCCCCAAAATGTGACTACACTTCCCAGCTATATGGTGGCTTGGAATAACTATTTGTTGAATTTTGTAGTTTCTACTTTGTAGTTTATTTTTCCACCAGAAATAGGCAACTATGTGTAGAATAACAATATTTTTAAGTTCCAGGATGTGATTTTTCAGGATTGTGAGGGACTTCAAAGGTATTAAGCCAATCACCCTTCCAGAGTTTACCTTATTTTCAGACTATATGACACGGGGGACCATAAGACGTACCTAGGTTTTAAAGGAGGAAAATAGGAAAAAAAAAAACCCACTCCACCACCGCCCCGCCCTCCACCACAGTGAGCCAGGTAAGCTACATTCAGACCATAAGACGCACCCCCCTCTTCCTCCCAAATTTGGGGGTGTGGTCTTAGAGTCTGAAAAATATGGTATATTCCCTTGCCACTGAAAGGACATCCAAACGTCAGACTCCTTTAGGGAAGAGACTCTCTTGGCCCCCTGAGGCAAAGACCTCCCCATGGGTAGGACCAACTACTGGAAAGTTCTTTGTTTCCAGGTGGCAACATTCTCCCTATGGCTGTCATTCTCCCACCTACTTCTAACTTACAGCAAAAGAAATTTAAATTCTTCCCAAGGTCATTCTTCAAGTGTTTAATGGTAGTTAACACTGTCTTCAACCATCCAGGTTAAACATCCTTCAGATACTAATCTGATGGCTCTTTCTCTGTGTGTTCTGATGTAGGCCCCTCACTCCTTTCTGGTCTTCGTTCAAGTGTTTATTTTCTTGGTGAAGCCTCTGAAAATCACCATTGTTTCTCCATAGCACTTACGACTATTTAGCGTATTATATATTTATTTTATAATTTCTTCCCACTAGAAAGTAAGCTCTAGGAGGGCAATGAGTTTATATGACTCACCCCTCTATTTCCAGGGCAATGAATAATTGTTGAATGAATGAATGAATGAATGAAATGATTAATCAGTGAATGTGATATATGAGTAAGATCTCACCATCAACATAAAGAAAAGGACAGTAATTAGTTCTAGTTACATGGCAATGCAGTGATGCATGCAGGAGAAGACACACACCTTCCTTCAGACAGCCTCCTTAGGTGCCCAATGGCTCATCTTGCACTTATTTTCAGCTACGTTTTTATGGATGCTGAGTCTCCCCCCAGTACTTGTGAAGCTGGTTTTATGGACCTGAACATAGGAATTTACATGACTTCCTTCTGAATTTCATCTATGGCGCACCGTTTTAGAATGTTATTTTTAGACCTTTCATCAGAACAACTACCCTTTTCCAGTGCAGACCACTTAGTCCAGTTGTAGACACCCTAAGCTGTTTCCACTTTTCAGGTTTTTTCTATCCTTCTACCTTGGAAGTCATACATTGTCTAAAATCTATTCATTTTTCTCACAACTCCCTTAGCAGTGTGATTGTGGTGGCAGAGAAACCAGGACTGGGAGAGGAAAGGAGGAGCATGCACATGCACAAGTCATGCATAAACTGGAGAGCAGCAGGGTAAGTGAAATACGCCTCAATGTGTCTGTTAACAACTTAGAGTAATAATAGCAACTGTTATTTGTGCAATGCTTTAAGATTCACAATTATCTTCATTTATACTTCTTCTATCTAATTACAACTGTGTGCCTTTTCCGAAAATGAACTGATCCTTTGAGAGTAGAGGTTCTTAAATTTGAATGTGCACCCCAGTCAGCTGGAGGACTTGTTAAAACAGATTGCTGGCCCCCCACTGTCTCTGACTCTATAGGTCTTCAGTAAGGCCAAACAATCTCCATTTCCAACAAGTCCAGGTGATGCTGATGCTGTTGGTCTGAGAGGTTCTGCCTTCAGACCGGGAAAGACTAGGAATGCAGGTCATATAACATAAAAACATGGTGTTCTTTACAGTAGACAACTGAACTTTTAAAACGGGGTGATGTCAACTACTAGGGGAATTATAAAAATTTTACCCCTTTCAAGCTTAGAGGAAGGAAAGCTTACTATAACCCCTGGGAGTAAATCATCAATTTTTTTGTATGAATCACAACTACCAATTTCAGAATCAGTTCTTCCTAAATGGAAGTATCCATTTCCTAGAACTCAAATTTCCAATTTTTTGTTCAATCAGATATACCTTGCTCATACCATCACCCATCCACACTCCTTTATCTTCCATAATTTTGTTCAGATCTCATGAGTTATCATTTCAACCACCCCCTGCCTCTAGTGGAATTTTTCTTTTAAGGCCCAACCCTTTAAGTCAGGGGTGTCAAACTCATTTTTACCAGGGGCCACATCAGCCTCGCAGTTGCCTTCAAAGGGCCAAATGTAATTTTAGGACTGTATAAATGTAACTACTCCTTAACTGTTAAGGAATTGAAATTACATGCAGCCCTTTGAAGGCAACTGCAAGGCTGATGTGGCCCCTGGTAAAAATGAGTTTGACACCCCTGTTTTAAGTACTCAAAACTGGACTCATTTTAGTATGTTCTCCTTCAAAACTAGTTTTCCAATCTAACTGACATGCAGTGGTTAACACCAGGAGCTATGGAACCAAACCAAGTTCAAATACAGCCTTTGCTACATACTGGCTGTTTAACTTTGGGCAAGTTACTTAGCCTCTCTAGGTTATTGTTAGGTTTAAATGAGATTCTACCTGTTAAACTGAATATAACAGCACCCTGGTATAGTGTAGCTATTATCACCACTAGCTCCATCACTGTCCCTGTCACAATCATCAGTTTCACTCAGGCTGCTAAGCATTTCTGAGGAAAAGTCATACAGCATTGTATGTGAGGATACTACAAAATCAGGAGGTCCGCAGTAGCAATATTAAATTTTACATAATAGTTACCACTTATATGAGTAAACAGTGGGTGGTTTTGTTAGTAAATCACCAAAATTGAGTACTTATAATGTATCATACCATCTGCTATAATGTTACATTTAACCAGTTTAATTAGTACAGACCTGTATTTTCATCTGTGTAGTGAACATTACCTACAAGTTCTTTGGATTCCTCAAGTTCAGCATACTCAAACTTTGAGCTCCTCTTCTAGGCTGAACTTGCTTCACCTGACTGTGTTCTACCTCACTGCATGGCATCATTATCACCTACTGACTTGGGCCAGATGTCAAGGAGTCTTCCTTGTCTCTTCACTCTTTTGTACCCACTGTGTGTTGCTAAACTGGGGATGAACTGAAGATGAAGGCTATGGGTATAGGCAAGTTGTTAATCACTGTTCACTGATCATTAAAAAATGAAGTTGAAGATTCATATCAGAAAATAAAGTCACCAGAGAACATATGGTGGAGGTGATCCACCTTATACTCCTCTCACCCCATTCACCAACTATTGCTTGTGTTCATATTTTCACCTCATCACTCCTGGGTCACCGCAACAGCCTCTGCAATGGCCGGTCTTAATCTTCACTTTCCTTAACCCAAATTCTACATGACACTCAAGGCTTCTTTATAAAACACTGTGTGTACACTGTTCCCTCCACTAGAATGCCTTCTTCCCAACCCAACAGTTCCATTTCAAATGTTATTTTTGTTTTTAAGGGTTCTTGCATCTCTCTTCCTTCATACTCCCAGAAGCCTCTATCAATTACTCTTTATTAAATGTAAACCTTTGTAACTTGGTATTTCTATTTCCACCTAAATATTTTTAGTAAACTGATAACAAGTCGATCTGAAGGAAGCATGGGTGCAATTGGAGACTTGATTAATGTAAAGGCTCTTTGGAACAGCCCTGTGGCAGTGGTCCTCAATTTGGTCTGCACACTAGAATCACCTGGGTAACTAAAAATGCAGGTGACTAGGTCCCAGCCCAGAGATCTTTGGTGTAGCCTGGGCACTGAGCCTTTTTAAAAACTCCCCAGGTGATTCTGATGTGCAACCTAGGCTGGAAAGTACTGCTCTATGAGGAACAAAAAATGAGTTAAGAGATTAACCAAAGACCTGGTAAAAATCAGTAGACATCACTCAGAGTAAGCAGATATTAATGTAGAAAAAGCATACGAGGTGAAGAATTCAGTGGTGCTTGGTACAGTAAGGGTTACAATGGCTCACAATTTAACTCTAGGCTGAAGCTTAACAAAATGAGATGGGCTGGGAAAGGATGCTTGAGGGAAACCACTTGGAAAGAGGACAATGAGCAAGTGGTGGAAATGGGAAGTACATTTAGAAAAGCAATTCTGGAAAAAATTCTGTAAGCTGGGAAGTTTTCAAAATGACGAAACCTGATATGTGGCAACAATGGTGTGTTGCTGAACAGAGATGAATGTTACAGGTGCAGACAAGTTTTGAAATCAGGGTTACTTTGGTTATCCATGGTGAGGAGTGAAATTCATGTCAGCGGCTGAAATCATAAAAGAATACAGTATCTGGGAGGTCTGACGAAGATGACAGCACAGTCACGGAGACAGGTGTTACAAGCTGTGGTGTAGCTGTGAAAAAGGGAGGTATCTGTGGAGTACATGACCCTCTTCCTCTCCCAAAAATGTTCTTTTGGTTTAGGAAACCAGGTTTGCATTTTAAGATAGTTCTGTGCCATAATCCTATTTTTATGGGATTTTCCTAAGCACTAACTGCTTAAAATACACAGTAAATGCAAAACCAAATAAATCCTAAAATACAAAAACTGGTGCTCATAGCAAACATAAAGCAAGCTCATGGAGTCGCCGCTAAAATGACTTTCCGAGTCTCAGCGTGTAAAGCCTTCTTCATTTTACTTCAGTGCTTCCCGAAACTCTGATCCTTTCCCCCACTTGATTCCTGTGTGGGGCTTCAAAAACCAGTGAGTCTGTACAGGAAGAAAACACTGTAACTGTACCCGAAGCTTAAATGCTATCAGAAATGCCAGACCTCTAGCTCACTAAATTCTCTGAAGTATTCACATACTGAAAATATCGTGGCCGACCAACATCTCCCTACAGTGCGCATGCATTATAATGATTCTACAGCAAGAGACAGATATACTATCAGTGCAGTTAATATGTCTTGTAATATGAATAACTGCATAGATAAATTCACCTAAAACACCCAATCAGTGGTGAGTGCTTTAGAATCATTTTTACTTTAGTAAATGTTAAACCTAATTTATCTCAGTAATAGAGAAAAGATAAGGTTTAATTTTTATAAGGAACACCACCACCCTACCCAGCAGAGGTGGGCATGGGGGAATAAATTTTATTACCAGAGAATGAAAAAGTATATACAAAGGAGAAATGCAAGGTAAATTCATATGACTCTGGTATTAGGGGCAAAATAATTCACTTTATAGTCCCATATCACTATGGTAAAATATATTTGCATCGCTGAGAGAAAAAAGTGTAGCCCACAGACTAGGTAAAAACTACTACAATGAATAGTACCTAACATTTGACATATCAGTGCTATTTCCAGGTCCCAGTTATTAAACCCAGAGTGAAAGTGGTTTATTGATCTGTTTTCAACATTCTTAAGATTTAAACTGCTATTTTTGTTCTGACACAAGAAATAGCTACGGAAAGCGCTTAGTCTGCTGCCTGCTACATGGTAGACACTAGGCAATGAGAGTTCCCAGTTTCACTCACTTGGTCTTCCCCACCTAACATACACATCCTAACTACTCTTTAAAGAACACTGAAAATTCTCATATCAGGACAACAAGCACACTGCATTAAATGTGAAGTGCCCATGTTCGCAAGAGACATCTAATTATAAAAGCGTGTACATGCTAATTTCTTACACAAGAGGGTGAGTCAGATTTAAGGTTGACAGTGATGAACAAAGCAAAGAAAAAAAGGGAAAGAAAGGAAAAAAGAAACCATTGAGGGTGCAGAGAAATAATGGAAAGAGATTGCAATGGCAATGTTAGTGTGAAGAGAGACAAATTCTTCAAGAGCTATGTCTGTCTACCCTGGAACATGTACCCCACGTGAATGTGCTAAGAGCACGCAAAGCTGTACTGATCCTCCTCAGGTTTGGGGGCTGCCAGAACTACCAGATGCACTAATTTTCATAATTCCAATAATCTGTTCGGACAACCAGTGGAAGTCCCTCTAGCTACGCCCATGAGCTGCTAGCCCCAGGGACAGCAACAGCTTCCCTTGTTCAGGAACTGATTCTACAAGGAGGGGCTCTCACAGGGTCCTCAGGGTCCTGTTTCTTCGATGGGATCTTTGGTCCCTCAGGAAATGACTTGACTCTCCCAGAGTAAACTCACTCAAGAGTAAAGACACTCAAGAGAGTGTTCCTGCTAAATCCTCCAGTATTGGTGCTATGCAGTTCTTTCAAAGAGCAGCTCTTAAGATTAAGTCAAAAGCTCTCTAGGGTTGGGTACAAAAAAGTCTGTGTGTGCCCAGACATTACCTCCACCTGGTTATTTGCCCACTTTTGGCTGTGTCCTGGTTCTCTCTGGCCTTAGATGAGTCTCCCTCCCTCTCTTAAACAGTCTTCCTTAGTATTGCTCTTGGAAACAACTACTCCTTCTGCCAGTCTCCGAATTCCAGTATTGCTAACACTGAGCAACTCACAAAATTCCTCTTAATAGATCTCTCTCACTGGGTTCACAAGAATTTGTATATCACTGTCAGCCCTGGAGAGGTCAAAGCTCCTCATTAAAATTATGCGTGCTAAATTATAATAATGAATTCTGGGCTAATAATTGTAATTTTCTACTTTGTCTAAGTGATTTAGGATGAAAATGTTCAGGATTTGGTTCCCATTAATTTGTAAGATTGTGATACAGCCCAGTTTTTCCAGATTAACGCATAATAGTTACATTATGAAAAAGATCTTCATCATTATTCATTCACTCAAACATATTGAGTGCCCAGCTCTACATTGTATTCCTGGCAGTACAGTGAACAAAACAGAATCCCAAAATGTCATAATAATAGTTTCTACATTGTGATACTTATCTCCAAAATAATCAAGCATTATTTTAAGTATTTTATTATTTTTTTTAATCCTCACCCAAGGATATGTTTATTGATTTGAGAGAAAAAAACATCTATGTGAGAGAGAAACATCAATTGGTTGCCTCCTGTATGAAGCCCGACCAGGGATCGAACCCACAACCTAGGTATATGCCTTGATTATAAATCAAACATGTGACCTTTTGATATATGGGACAATGCTCCAACCAACTGAGCCACCAGCCAGGGCTTAAGTATTTTATTTAATAGCTAAATAAATAAACTAGGTAGTACCAAACATACAGGAAGTAAATATACCATGACTAAATACCACAGAAATTCTTTATCATTTAAGCCTTTGTACACATTATGAACATGAACAACTATGATAAATACTGGGCACTGAAATATTTGCTGTTCACTTAAAGAATGCTAGTATTCAAAGTCGCTATCACTATGCATACGTAGATCACATAAAATGTACTAAGTGCTTAAAGAGAACTCGGTCAAGAGAAAGATTTTCATGCCAAGAATGAAAAAACACAATACAATGGATGTCAAAATTATTATATTATACTATAAATATCAAAATACAAATTTCCTAGCACAAAATTTATGTTTTTCAAACTGAATTGACAGTTTTTGGATTATAAGGAGCATGCAAATATATTAATATTCTTATTAAAACAGAGCCCAATATATGCACAAAAATCATCTAGGGAAAAATGTTTGTTCTTGGTTTTAACATGCATGTATACATAGAAATAAACATATATAGTTACAGGAGTTAACATACACCAACAAAAAGTTACACTTAGCAAAGATAAAAAACAAAAAGCAAACAAAAAAATCCTGCTAGGTCTTTTTTTGTTTTTCTGTCTTTAGGGCTTGACAAAGAATGCACAAAATTACCAAAGTAACAAAAAAGGACACAAAAACCACACTTCAAACAAACTCCTTGTCAATATTAGAACCTGATTTGACAAAGAGGTTTAATCCACTTCCTCAAAGGTCATATCAAGGTGAAGGATGAGCATCTACGGAGTTAGGCTGTCTCTCATTCTGAGAAGTAGTGTGCTCTTCCACCTCTTCCACGTGGGTCACTTTATCTGACTGTCTTGCAGGAGGAAGTTCATTATTTGTCCCCTCTTCACTAGGTGATAAAATACCAGGCCATTCATTTGACATCAGAACTTGCAATGATTGTGTTCCATCTTCAATATCCACTTGAATCCCCAAAGCATTAAGAACGTCACATTTGCACACGGGGCATGTTCCATGGGCTAGAATCCAGGGGTCGATGCAATTCTTGTGGAAAAAATGTTTGCAAGTCAGAATACGAACTGTGTCACCAGGCTTGTAGAGTTCAAAGCAAACTACACAACTATCTCCGTCTGGACTTACTTCCTCATCCCCTTCTTTCAGTACCCGAAGTTGGAGCTGGCTAAATGCTATCTTGAGATCTGTCTCTAACCTCAGCCATCTCCTGCTCTGAATCCTTGCTACCCAAAATCTTCGAATATGATAAAAGATGAAGTATGCTAAAGTAGCAGTTGTGACAATCACAAAAGAGACAAAATAGTGATTCATCCAGATGATGTGTTTTCTCCCCACCTCAACTATGACTGTAACATGAACTCCCTTCCGAATTAAATGCAAAATCTCCATGCCTTTTACGTTACCAATCATCACTACAATGATGTCTTCAAATGTCTGATGAGACATAGGAAAAACCTGATTGCCAGTTCCTGGAAAGTTATAGATGATCACTCCACTGGCTCCCTTCTCAACAGCCACCTTAATTTTCTGTGTGAAGGAACAACCTCCCCGTTCAATAAGTGCAATCCATGTCTCTGAGTTCTTTGATCTGCTGAAACTGGTATTGGGATTACAGGCATTTTGTGGTTTTCCATCTGGTGGCACAATAACTCCTGCCACTCTCTTTAAAGTGGAGCTTCTTCCAAATACTCCAGTTTCCCCTAATTCTGACAGCATGCGATTCCCAATATGAAATGATATGTTCATGTACGCAGTCCAAACAGTGCTGGCTTTGCAACAGCTCTGACTAAGAAGCCAAAGAACACTGAATTTCACAAGCCAGGAAGATGCAGTGTTGTTTCTCTGAGTGCCAACCTGGAGTAGATTCATCTCTCTCTGCCTAGTAACCAAAGGACCAATCCAATGAAAAGATGTGGCTTCCACATCTGTTGACAATCAATTTAAAATAACAAAATAAAAAAATCTCCTGGGTGAAAACAAGTTCCACTGTCTTCCAGCATGTTTTTGTGAAAAATTCTTAAAGATGTCGCATGAGTTTCAGATGTTTTATTAGAGGCAGAGAGAGAAAAACTTTACAGTGGGGAAAAAAATCCTGGTCTCACTACTGCAACTCTAGATATGCTTATTGTTGGGTGATATGATTATGACATAAAAGGCAACTCAACCAATTAGATGAGAGCTTAGGGCATCCTGTAGAATATATTGGCTTGAAAGTTTCAAATGTTGTTATGGGGGTGATTTCTATGTTGTTATAAGATAGAACCCCTCCCTGAGTGACATAATGTTAGCAGACACCACGTTAAACTAAAAATTAAATATAAAATTCATACAACACCTGCACTCTAAAACCCAAAAGGATATGCATGTGTAAGAAAGCCATATAACTATAATTTTTCTTCAAAAGAAATATTTTCAACAAAATGACCAGTTTTAACAAAGTAATGTAAAATTAGCACTGTGACCAAATATAAGATAAAAAGGGTAAACTCTGTAACACCATTTTTAACTCATGTTTAGTCACAATGCAAATTTTTTATTTATCATGTAAACCACTGTACTAAATTTACTTAATAAAAGTTTGCTGAGAAGTCTGCTAGTTTCAGTTGGATTTGATTTTTAAAAGTAGTGTAATCCTGACCTAGCCTGTGTGGCTCAGTTGGTTGGGCGTCGTCCCACAAACCAAAAGGAGGTGGCTTCCATTCTCAGTCAGGGCACATGCCTGGGTTCCAGGATGGGTCCCAGGTCAGGGTGCACACAAGAGGCAACAGGTCAAATGTTTCTCAAATTGATGTTCCTCACACTGATGATTGTTTTCCTGTTTCTCCCTCCCATCTCCTCTATCTAAAATCAATAATAAATAAATAAATAAATAAATAAATAAATAAAAGTAGAATATCCTGTTAAATTACTTCAGCCTCACTTCCTCATTCTTACACTGATCACACATAGGAACAACAGCAGTAAAGACAAACACTACTCTCATTTTTCTGTGGACCCTATCATCGGTAACTAATCTAACAATATTTTGAGGGAAGAGGAGGAAGGATATAGGTTATAGGGGGAAAGATTAAATACAGCAGTATTAGATTAGTACAACTCATTGTAAACAAAAATGTAACTATTGATTTCAGAAAGAAAAGCTTCAAGGTCCCCACTTAAAGTTAACCACAGAGAGCAGTGACTATTAAAGGTCATAGATGCTTTTTAATAAAATATCTAAAATCAACAAATGTCCATGGAGGAAGACCTCACATACACAGTGTCAGTTCTGCCTATATTTTACCTACACTTATGTCAATGGCACAGTATGACCTCAAAGCCAGAGTGACTTGTGAACTAATAAACATGAGCAGTCACTGGTGCTGCCATACACTTTCTTGGAGGTATAGCTCCAAGTGGTTCTTATTCACCAGCTAGGAAACCACTGACCTTGGCCTTGAACTTAAATGTCTCTGACCTCTATGCACACCATGCTAAGAGACACTTTTGATTTGGGTCTCACCGGGACAATGGATGGTAATACTTCTTATGAAATGTGAAACAACAACACAACTACTTGAGGCAGGAAAGAGGAAGGAGAAAAGGGCTCTATGAACCCAGCAAAAAAAGTGGCATAAAAAGGAATACTGACGTGAAACCTTCAGCTAATAATGATCAATTATTTTTATCAACAGTCATTAATCTCATTATATTTCTATACAACCAATCTTTTAAAAGACAGTATAGTACATAGTGTGCAGACTCCCAAAGTGCTGAGTTGCACATTAATGGTGTAGCATATTGTCCATAAAGAGAGATTTCATCAAAACAACATAACCAAAATCATTCAGCCTCTCACGGTTACACAGGTGTTTATTCACACATTTAAAAAGAAGGGGCAAAGTAAAGCAAAAGATGTAATTTGGAAAGGCAACTGAAAGTTTCAGCTCTGCACTGTCAAAGAGAGGTGCTCACCACCATTTTGAGAAGCATTTACTAGTTTATTTCTAGAAGGGAAATGTGATAACCATAGCTGATTTGCTATGCTAGGATTTAAAGGGCTCTGGCAAACAAAGGTGATTTTTTGCAATGCTGCCCTAAATGAGACCTGTAATAATTTAAAATATTATTAGTTATATAACAAAAAATGCGATCATCTAAAATAATTATTTAGAACTATTACCTACCCAGTCAGTAACTTTGGAAACCAGATTCCTTGGTTATTAATAAAATTAATGATGGAGAATTAAATCAAGATCTAATCCTATAATAAAACATATGGAACAGAGATATTAATAGATATCAAATATTAAATATGGTAACAAAGTATAAAAATTAATATGAAAATCTTTAAAATATGACTAATTCTCTGTGGCATCAATATCACAAACATTGTAATTTGAAGATAGACTAACTTCCTTTTAACATATACTAATGTCCGTCTTTGGATTAGAGCAAAAATGCATAATAATTAAAACTTATTAGAAAAGCAAGTTCATATAGGTTGGTACGATATGGAATTTTATTTTAAAAACATGAATTTCACCCTGTTTAGTATTTGGGTAGAGAAGCTGGTGCTAAAAGAATTTACCTAATTTTAATCTTTGAAAAGACTCAGTTGCATCTTCAGAATATTCTCTAGGTTTCTTAAGTTTGCAGAATGTCACACTTGCATATGGGGCATGTCCTACGGGCTAAAATCCAAGGGTCAATGCACGCCTTATGGAAAAAATGTTTGCAAGTCAAAATACGCACTATGTCTAGGGGTTTGTATACGTCAAAGCAAACAACACAGCTGTGTTCATTTGGATCTAGTTCCTTATCCCCTTCTTTGAGCACTCGCAGTTGAAGCTGGGCAATTGCTTTCTTCACATATGCCTTTATCTGTCTCCGCCTTCTGGTGGAAGCATTGGGTGCTCTAGGTCTCCAGGTACAGTACAAGAACAGGTAGGTAACTGTGGGAGCCAGGAAGGTAAGCAGAGACATGAGGTAATAGCTCAGCCATGGCATATGCATTCTCCCCACTTTAATGATGATTGTCACATAGACTCCTTTTTGAATCAAGTGCAAAAGTTCCGTGCCTTTCAAGTTGCCTATCATCACTGCAACTGTATTTCCTGTTCCCTGGTGAGACATGGGAAATACTTTGTTGCCCGTACCTGGATAGTTATAGATGATCACACCATTTGCTCCCTTCTCTGCTGCCACGTTGATTTTACGTGTAAAAGTACAGCCTCCCCGTTCAATGAGGGCCAACCAAGAGTCTGCCTGTTCAGGCCTGCTGAAATTGGTCATAGGATTACAAGCGTTCTGATTCCATCCTTCAGGAAGTACCACAGCACCAGACACCCTTTCCAGAGGAGAATGATTACCGAACACTCCATTCTCTCCTAATTCTGATACAATGCGGTTTCCCACCTGAAATGTTATATTCAGGTGGGCTGTCCAAATGGCTTTTCCTTTTGAGTCAGGGATGGTAAGCAGTAGAAAGATGCTAAGCCTCAACAGTCGAGATGAAACAGAACTATGAATTGAAGGAGTAATTGTAAGTAGCCTCATACCTCCATTTGCTTATTCACTGACAAACATGAAAAACAAAACATCAATTATAAAAGAAAGTAAAGAAGCTAGCTTCAATTGTTAATGGTTGATAATTAAAGCATATTAATGGAAAAGACCTGAGTGGATCAAAGACATCTTGCTCCTTCCAGTATTTTTATTTTGGGTAGATTACCTTTCTTAAAATGAAAAAGAGTTGTTGTTAGTAAATATGTGATTTCAAGAAAATTATGACTTCCTAATGGGTAAATTGTGACATCAGAGGTAGTTAAGCCAATCCAAGAGTTTATGCTAGTGCAATGCATACTGAAATCCTATTGGCCAAAAAGCTACTAAGCAATGACTCATAGTATATAACAATTTGAATAAACTCTAACATAATAAATAAATAGATAAGCATTTTGGTTAGAGTCTTGAGTTTCTTTCCTAGTTTGACATAGATTGAAAAGCTTCCTAAATGCCCATCAGTAAATGAGTGGATCAAAAAACTATGGTACATTTACACAATGTAATACTATGCAACAGAGAGAAAGAATGAGCTCCTACATTTTGTGACAGCACAGATGGAACTGGAGAGCATTATACTATGTGAAATAAGCCAAGTAGTGAGGGATAAATACCATATGATCTCACCTTTAACTGGAACCTAATCAACAAAAGAAAAAAAGCAAGAAATATACAACCAGAGATATTGAAATTAAGAACAATCTGACAGTAACCAGAGGGGAGGTGGGAGGGGATAATGGCGGGGAGGGTTTTCAGGAACAACTATAAAGGACACATGGACAAAACCAAGGAGGGGGTGAAAGCAAGGGAGGGAGGTGGGTTTGGCTGGGGGGGGGGTAAATGCAGACAACTGTAATTGAACAACAATAAAATAATTTTAAAAAATTAAAAAAGAAATTAGAACTCAGCCACATAGGACTTCTGGCCAAGATGCAGGCATAGGTAGATATACTGTGCCTCCTCACACAACCAAAAGAAGGACAACAACAAATTTAAAAACACAAAACAACCAGAACTGACAAAAACCAAACTGTATGGAAGTCCAACAACCAAGGAGTTAAAGAAGAAACATTTATCCAGACCAGTAGGCGGTGCAGAGATGGGCAGCCAGGTGGATAGGACTTGAGGCAAGGCAGTGGCTGGCAGACAGGGCAGTCCCACATTTGTGTGCAGGTAAATTGGGGGGAACAACTGGGGAGCAAGACAGACAGCACAACCCAGGGTTCCAGCTCAGGGAAGTAAAGTCTCAAAGCCTCTGACTAGAAACACCTGTGGGGGTTGAGGAGACAGTGGAAGAAACTCCCAGCTTCACATGAGAGTTCACTGGAGAGACCCCACAGGGTCCTAGAATGTACACAAACCCACCCACCTGGGAATCAGCACCAGAATGGCTCAGTTTGATTGTGCGTAATGGGAAGAGACTGAAAACAGGCAGAGAGCTGAGCAAACGGCATTGTTTCCTCTTGGATACCTCCCCCAAATACAGTGTCACAACACAGAGACATGGGTTGCCCCACCCTGGTGAATACCTAAGGCCCCGCCCCTTACTACATAACAGGTGTGCCAAGATAAAAAAAAAAGGCCCAAAGGAAAGAACAGATCAAAGCTCCAGACAAAATACAATTAAGCGACAAAGAGATAGGCAACCTATCAGATGCACAATTCAAAGCACTGATCATCAGGACGCTCACAGAAATGGTGGAGTAAGACCACAAATTAGAGGAAAAAATGAAGGCTATGCTAAGTGAAATAAAGGAAAATGTACAGGGAACCAACAGTGACAGGAAGGAAAACATAATTCATATCATCGGTGTGGAGTAGGAGGAAGAAAGAAACATTCAACCAGAACAGAATGAAGAAACAAGAATTCAAAAAAAATGAGGAGAGGCTTAGGAACCTCTAGGACAACTTTAAATGTTCCAACATCCTAATCCTAGGGGTGCCAAAAGGGGAAGAGGAAGAGCAAGAAATTGAAAACTTATTTGAACAAATAATGAAGGAGAACTTCCCCAATTTGGCAAAGGAAACTTCCAGGAAGTCCAGGAAGCTCACAGAGTCCCAAAGAAGTTGGACCCAAGGAGGAACACACTAAGGCACATCAATAATTACATTAGTCAAGAGTAAAGATAAGGAGAGACTCTTAGAATCAGCAAGAGAAAAGGACACAGTTACCTACAAAGGAGTGCCCATAAGACTGTCAGCTAATTTCTCAAAAGAAATCTTGCAGGCAAGAAGGGGCTGGAAAGAAGTATTCCAAGTCATGAAAAGCAAGGACCTACATCCAAGATTGCTCTATCCAGCAAAGCTTTCATTTAGAATGGAACAGCAGATAAACTGCTTCCCAGACAAGGTCAAGTTAAAGGAGTTCATTGTCACCAAGCCCTTATTCTATGAAATGTTAAAGGGATTTATCTAAGAAAAAGAAGATAAAAAATATGAACAGTAAAATGACAACAAACTCATAGTTATTAACAACTGAACCTAAAACAAAAGCAAACTAAGCAAACAACTAGAACAGGAACAGAATCACAAAAATGGAGACCACATGGAAGTTTATCAGTGGGGGGGAGGAGGGGGAGAGAGGGGGAAAAGGTGCAGAGAATAAGTAGCATAATTAGTAAGTAGAAAATAGACAAGGGGAGGTTAAGAATAGTATAGGAAATGTAGAAGCCAAAAAACTTATATGTGAGGCCCATGGACATGAACTAAAGTAGGGGGAATGCGGGTGGGAGGGGGTGTACAGGGTGGAGGGGAATAAAGGGTAGAAAATGGGACAACTGTAATAGCATAATCAATAAAATATATTTAAAATATTAGATTTAAAAAAAAAAGAAAGAAAAGCTGCCTAACCACTTTTAGACTCATTGTTTTTTAATCTGTCTGGGAAAGCAGAAATCATGTATTAGTGCATGTACCTGGCCAGTCGCCAGTTTTCATGTATGGTATGCTACCTAAAATGCCATATATGGGAAGCAGGAACAAATCATTCCTACTCTATCCCAATTAAATGCTTACCCAGGCCTAAGGACTCAAAATGAGAACAATGTAATATAAACTTACATTGTTAGCTTGATGTATTGTCATCCTGCAAAGTATTCAACTTTATTCACTAAAATAGCTACTGAGATTGTACTATGTGCTAAACAAATACTAATGTGGCTCCTGTATCAAAGAAGAAAACATATATACGCCTACTTCGTACAGCACATTATCCAGTAACGGCAGATTTTAAACTACTACACACACAAATGTATAACTGCAAGTTGTTGTAAGGGCTCTGAAAGGAAAACACAGCGGATCAAAAGAAAGAATAGATGTAATGGGGGACTGAACTCTGGTTAGAGGTCCAGGGCATTGCTCTCTAAGAAAGGGACACTTAGGCTGAGACTTGAAAGATAAATCAGAATTGCCCAAGCAAAGAATGGGATAGGAAGATTTCAGGCAGAGGAAACAGCAGTTTCAGAACCTTAACATTGGAAAGAAAATGGCAAGTTAAAGAGTGTGAATAAACAGAACTTTGGCAAAGTGAGGACAGAGGTAAAGGTGATGAGGGAGGAAAGGCAGATAGCAATCAGTATTCAGGGTCACAAATATGAGTCAGGATTCTGGATTATGTCCTAAGGACAAGAGAAAGACTGAAGGGTTCCAAGGTGGGGAAGTGACATTTAAGTGTCTCAAAATGTTCACTTTTTAATAAGTGTACTCTGACTGCCTTATGTGGAAAATGGATTAGAGAAGAAGGAGAATGAAGTGGTGAGACAAGCTCAGGCAGACGAAAACAGTGGCGAAAACTTGTGGAACAGTAGAGACATCAAAATTACAACTAAACTACAAAACCACCAGCATTTAGTACAGCCTGAAATCTAGCTGAATGGAAGGACTACAACTAGGGATTTAAAGAAGCCACAAGGAGACTGGTAAGAGGGGCAGAGATGCATAACTGGCTGGTCCCACACACGTGTGTGGTAGTTTAAAATCAGGAGGGATAGATATCTTGGCTGTGGAGGAACCTCTGAGCAGCGAGGGGACACAGCCCACACCAGATACCCCAGCCCAGGATTCCAGAGCAAGAAAGACAAGTCCCCATAACTTCTGGCTATAAAAACTAGCAGGGATTGTGGCTGAATGAGATGGAGGGCTTCTAGAATCCCAAGCAGTTCTTCCCAAGGGCCTATGCACAGACCCACTCCCTCTGAGCTCCAGTGCTGGGGCAGCAGCTTGAAAGGAACCAGAGATATATGGGGAGGAACTTTATTGTATGGGAGAGATTCAGGGGTGGGGCAGCTTTCTGCCAGACAAAATTGCTGCAGATGCCATTGTTCCTTTTCTGCCCCACCCCCTCATTCCACAGAGCTGACAGCAGGGCACCATACCTGAGTCTCCATTAACCTGGCTCATAGTGTTTGCCCTGCCCTGGTGATTCCCTGAGACCACGCCTCACCCAACTTGTGGGCCCATCCAAACCATTCCCAGTGGCTTTTCCATACAACTGGACTCTCTTGCCTCATGCTTTGGACTTTCATAAAATCTCTCAAGCAGGCAGTATCTGGCTTGTGCATACCTCCTATCTCTTGATAGGTGGCCCAGACCTGGCACTAGCAGTAGCCTTCTTAGGTTCACAGCTTGGCCTCTCCTGGGCACCTCCAAGCCCAGCAAAAGGAGCTGCCATCTGCAGATCACTCTGTAGCTTCTTCCAGATGGCTCCAGGCAGGACACAGGTGGTGGCTGACTTTGCACCTCCCAGGAGACCCCAGAGCCAGTACACCTGGTGGACAGCTTCAGACCATGCCGAATTACAACCCTACCACCTCCACAAGCAATACACTTAATGGGCACACTTGGTGAGCACCAAAGTCCCACTGAAGCAAGTCCTACTCTATAGGGTTGGCTCCTGCACAAGTGCTCCTTCACTGTAGTCACAGCTGGCCCTCACAGCCAACTGGCCTGGGATCAATCCCTCACTGTGACACCAATAGCAATCAAGGCTCAATTACAACAGGACAGGGCACACAGCCCACACAGGGGTACACCTGGAGTGCCCTTACTCAGGTGACTGCAGAGGTTGCGCCACTGCTCCTACAGAAGACCTCCTATACAAGGCTACTCTACCAAATCTGGGAGACATAGCAGCTCTGCCTGATACATAAGATAAACATACAGAAGCCGCCTAAGTACAGAGATAAAGAAAAAGGTCCCAAATGAAAGAACAGGAGAAACTGCCAGAAGAAGAACTAAATGAAATGGAGGTAAGCAACCTACCAGATAGAGTTCAAAACAATGGTTATAAGGATGCTCAAGGAACTTGGTGAGAATTTCAACAGCATGCAAAAGAACATAGGAACCTTTATAAAGAGAACCAGTCAGCAGAATTGAAAGATACACTAGCTGAAATGAAGAATACTTTCCAGGGAATCAACAATAGAGGAGATGATGCTGAGAATCAAACCAGCAATTTGGAATATAAGAAAGCAAAATCACTCAATCAAAACAGCAAACAGAAAAAAAAACCCAAAATATGAAGACAGAAGATAGTGTAAGTAGCTTCTGGGACAACTTCAAGCATACCAACACTTGCACCATGGGGGTGCCAGAAGGAGAAGAAAGAGAGCATGAAATTGGAAATCTATTTGAAAAAAAGGATAGAAAACTTCCCTAACCTGGTGAAGGAAATAGACACATAAGTCCAGGAAGCACAGAGACTCCCCAAACAAGATGAAACCGAAGAGGCCCGCACCAAGACACACCATAATTAAAATGCAAAATGTGAAAGACAAAGAGAATCTTAAAAGCAGCGAGAGAATAGCAGTTAGTTAACTACAAGGGAGCTCCCATAAGGCTGTCAGATGATTTCTCAACAGAAACACCTCAGGTCAGAAAGAAGGGACAAGAAATATTTCAAGTGATGAAACACGAGGACATACAATAATTATTCTACCAGGCAAAGCTACCATTTACAATTAAAGGACAGGTAAAGAGCTTCCCAGACAAGAAAAAGCTAAAGGAGCATATCACCACCAAACCAGTATTATATGAAATGGTAAAGGGTTTTCTTTAAGAAGAAAAAAGATAAAAAATATAAGTAATAAAATGGCAATACATACATATTTATCAATAAATAAATCTATAAATCAAAATAAATGCCCTGGCCAGTATGGCTCAGTTTGTTGAAGCATCTTTCCACAGATTAAAGGTTGCTGGTTTGATTCCCAGTCAGGGCACATTCTCGGATTATGGGTTTGATGCTCTGTTGGGGTGAGTATGAGAGGGCAGCTGATCAATGTTTCTCTCTCACACTGATGTCCGTCTGTCTGTCTCTCCCTCTTTTTCTCTCTCTCTAAAAGCAATGAAAAAAATACCCTTGGGTGAGGATAGAAAAAAACATCAAAATAAACGAAGAAGCAAAACAGAAACAGACTCATAGATACAGAGAACATTTGATGGTTGCCAGATACAAGGGGGGTTGGGAGGATGAGTGAAAAAGGTGAAGGGATTTAAAAGTACAAATAGGTAGTTACAGAATAGTCATGGAGATGTAAAGTACAGTGGAGGGAATATCATCAATAGTAATCTAATAACTATGTATGGTGTCAGATGGGTATAAGATTTACTGGGAGGACCACTTTGTAAGTTATGTAATGTCTAATCACTGGGGAATGTGCCTGAACTAATAACATTGTATGTCAACTGTAATTGAAAAATTTAAAAAAAATGATTAAAAAACAAAAACAGATGTGGTAAATGGAAGGGCAGTAGTGGGCAGAGGAAAGGATGACCACAATTTACTACATCACTTTAATGTTGTAAACTATAGTATCTTTACTACTTTAAAGATGTTTTAATGTTTGTTTTTATTTAAATTTTCACCAGATATCTTTTTCAGGGAGTCAATAAATTGGCAACACTCACTCAAACATTTATTACTTACTATATAGAACACACCCTCTGCACCAGGAGTGCTATAAAGCCTTTAGGTGGGGAAGCCCTGGGGATACAAAAAGAGAAAACGGACCCTGTTTCCTAGTGTGCAAATAGACATGAACATTTCAATCAGAGGCATGTTGAGAGAATTTTGTCATTTTGACAAAAGCAGTTATAGTACTTACTCGCCCATAATATTTTAGTTAATACTTGCTTTTAAAAATAAAATTGGAACCAATCAACTTGCCCCATTCATAGTTTTATTGAGCATTATTCTGTTCACATATGAACTATCTGTCCATGTATATTTTTCCCAGATTCAAACAAAGTGTGAATTTCTGGCTTATTCTATGAACACAGACAATATGAAGCCACACTAAGACAGTTTACATCATCACATTGTTATGTAGTGGCTAGGAATGAGTGGCCAGAGGGGATATACAGGCAGAGCCCTGGCCATTACAATCTAACAAAGAACGTAATACAGGAGACTAGAAGCAAAGGAAGACATGTCTCACCCATTGACTCAGCAGTCCTGATAATGGTCCAATAAGATTTCCAGGCATTCTGAACAACACATGCAAAATTATAATGGTACAGGAGGGGAGACTCCTTGAGACTGGGCTTCGGTAAGTTTCTGTAACAATCTTACTAAGATTGCCAGGTGTCCTAAACATCTAAGACCTAAAAGATAGGAGGGGAGTCCTTGAAATTCTATGTATCATTTCCACTACCTGTAAAAGAACCCCCACGCATACCTACCTACGTTTGGGTAGTCACGTCCCCCGAGGGGAAGCTGGCACCACCTTTACCCACCAATCAATATGTAACTCCCTCACTCCCATCCTGCCAACTACATAAGTCCTCAGAACAAAGGACCCAATGCCTCTTGCTACCATGCCTCTTGCCACCCCAGCTCTTGTTCTTCATCCCCACCTCAGCTAGGCCTGTTCTCTTCCATGAGAATTTAGCACTAATAAACTTTGCACACTAATGGGTTTGCTGATCTGTAATCCTTTACTGCGTTGGCAAGAAGAAACAAGCTTCTCTCATAATAATATTACAGGCTGTTTGTTAAATTTGTGATTAGTTAACATTTGAGGGTGGGATTTTAAAACTAATGTAATTCTTCCCTGGCTGACGTGGCTCAGTGGTTGAGTGGCGGCCTGCAAACCAAAAGGTTGCAGGTTCAGTTCCCGGTTTACAGCACACGCCTGGGTTGTGGGCCAGGTCCCCAGTAGGAGGTATGTAAGAGGCAACCACACATTGATGTTTCTCTCCCTCCACCCTCCCTTCGCCTCTCTAAAAAAATAAATAAATAAAATCTTTTAAAAAATAATGTAATTCTAACTTTACTTTTTTAGTCTGCTAATTTTTAAGGGTGAAGAGTTGAAATGGTAACTATATTTGGGCTCAAAATATACCTCAAATCTAGAGATTCTTTGTATGGTTGAAAAGACCAATTGGAAGAATTCACTAATTCACTGTATTTTTCTCACTATAAGATGAAGTAGTTAAGACAATGGTAGATAGGACTTACCTTCTCTCCTGCCTGAGTCTTAGGGCAAATGTACCTATAAGAAACAATCCTTTATCTCTAACACAATGATTCACAAGGTGGCAGTGGTTAGGAGGGTTGCAATTTTGCCTCCCAAGGGATATTTGGCTATTTCTGGAGACATTCCTGATTGTCACAATGGGAAAGTACTACTGGCATCTCGTGGGTAGAGACCAGGGATGTTACTAAATATCCTAAAATGCACATCACAGCCCTATGCAATAAATAATTATCTGGCCCAAAAAGTTAAAGACTAAGAAACCCTGCTCCAACGGAACGGTCCCAAAACTCACTTATTGCTGATAGGCAATCAGGTCTGAGCTTTCATCGTGGAGTAATCTTTCATAATTGACAATGCATCCATCAAGGATGATGCCCTCAAACCACCTTCATTTCCTCTTTTCCTTGAAATAGAAACAGCACTGCACAAGCCACTTATTGGTTCATGAAGCCTGATTACAAAAATATTTTTTGGACCAGGTCTGAGTCCTCTCTCCTGGGGCCAGGATGTTTAAATGGAAAAGAAGGGAAGGGTACTGGATGACAGGTACTACTCTAATCTGTTCTTTAACAACACTTACTCAATACATAGAATTACCTTCTTTTTAATAGCCAAGTATTAGAGAGGCTTTCATTCTGCTGAGCTTTGCAGGCAGGCTAAAGACTGAAACATGCTGCTGGAGTTGATTGATCCAGTGGTTCAAAAGTCCCTGCTTCTTCCATCTTGACCTTTGGCCTGCATACAGATAACCTGAACTTTTTGAAAGTTTGCTTTTACCAAAGACCTACCTGTTTTCACTCACCAAAGGAAATCCAAAGAGGATTTTCACCTTCATGAAAAAGGCGAAAAGGAAAATAACATTCAGCATTTGTTTTGCAGCCAGTCATTATAGAGGCAGTGCTCACACCGAGCAGCAAGAGTGGCACCACCAGACTCTTTCTCCGGAAACCACAATCAGCATCTCTGCATCAACCTGCCATAAATTTGAATGTGCCTGTAAGTATCCATGCTTTCTCTCGAGTTATTTTGTGCATCCATTAGCAAGATGTGTCCTAAGGTATCAGAAAAATCTAAGAGAACCCGTAAGGGTGTTATGTTCAGTGTAAAACTGGAAGTAATTAAGTTTTGATTTAGTAGGTTGTTATTTTTTGATTTGAGAACGCTCAAAATTTTTCCATATAAATTAATGGTAATTGCTTCTTTGCTTTACACCATTTTAGCTCATGATAGGTTTCATAAGACCACTCTGCTTTTGGATAGGAAGGAAACCTGTATGTTGATTTTCTTCCTACGTAGGCTCACTTCATGATCCCCCACGTGGCTACTGTTTTTCCAGGTATCAACAGGCAGAATGGCAGGTAGACCACACTCAGCAGCACTAAGATATTTCTTCTCCCATGTCTCTTCATAAAAGCAAGGGAATTTTCCTCCCCCAGAAACCTACCAGGCCTTCAATGTCTCTCTGGCTAGCAGTGCTTCACAAGTGCATGACCAATAGAGCGTGGAAATCAGAGTACACTCATCTGATTAGCTCAGTTAATCATGATTTATCCTGGCGTGGAGAATCCGTTCCCTGACGGAGACCATGGAGAGAGGTACTCTCCACCAAGGGGGAAAAAATGGCAGCTATAGGTTCTAAATTCCTGAGGTTTACCCAAAGGAATGATACTTAAATAATCGCCAACCACAACAAACATGTAATACTCATTGTACACAAGGTAATGATATGAGCCAGAACCTATAATTATATGGGACACAACATGGCCGTGTTCTTAAAAAGGTCATCATCTAGGCAGGAGAAAAGCACCATACACAAGCTAGGTATATGCATGTATCCTAGCATCTAGGTTCCAATGAAAATTTCAAAAGGGTTATAATTTTCATTAAGTTAGGGAAGAAAAAATCAGCTGATCTCTATCCCTCTACTGTTCATCAACCTCTGTTAAAAATGTTCAAACTTCCAGAAATCTCTACTCTTCTAAGAAAAATAGTGAAATACATTCACATAGCATTGGCCAGATAGCATCTCTAAGATGTAGGGAATACTCAAGAGGCTTCAATAAATTACTCCACAAGTCACAATATCCAGGGCTATGATATTATTAGAGATTTCAAGGAACCCACAAAACAAACTGAATTTGCTTGAAAACAACTGTATAGGTTTTCTGCGAGTAATTAAATGCATCACAATGGGATTTGGCAGGAACAGTACATTTACTCTAAGTAGTTTACTGAGAACAGTAAACCGCAAATAGTATTTCTAGAAAGCCATATCTTTATTTTTAGAGATTTTTAATTTGCATTTCTCTGATGATCAGTGACACTGAGCATCTTTTCATAAGTCTATTGGCCATCTGTATGTCCTATTTGGAGAAGTGTCTATTCAGGCTCTGCTCATTTTTTAGTTGGGTTATTTGTTTTTTGGTGTTGAGCTTTGTAAGTTCTTTATAAATTTTATGGATAAATTTTATGGATATTAACCCTTTATCAGATGTGTTGGTGAATATGTTCTCCCATTCCATGGGTTGTCCTGTTATTTTATTGATGACTTCCTCTGCTGTGCAAAAACTTTTGGTTTGATGTAGTCCCATTTGTTTATTTTTTTCTTTTGTTTCCCTTGGCTTAGGAGATATATCACTAAAAATATTGTTACAAGCAAGGTTCAAGATTTTAGTGCCTATGTTTTCTTCTAGGATTTTTATGGTTTGGAGTCTAATATTTAAGACCCAAATGAGACATCACCTCACACTGATCAGAATGGTTATTATCAATAAATCAAGAAACAACAAGCAATGGCAAGGACATGGGGAAAGAGGAACCCCATTTCTCTGCTGGTGGGAATGCAGACCGGTGCAACCACTTTGGAAAGCAGTACAGAGATGTCTCAAAAATTAAAAATGTATCTGACTTTTGGCCCAGTGATCTCACTTCTGGAAATTTACCTGAAAAAACCCTAAACACTAATTCAAAAGAACAGAAGCACCCCTGTGTTCATTGCAGCATTATTTATAATCACTGAGATATGGAAGCAGCCAGGTGTCCATCAATAGATGAGTGGATAAAACAATTATAGGACATTTATGCAACAGAATAGTAGTTGGCTGTAAAAAAGAAAAGAATTTTACCCTTTACAATGACATGGGTGGACCTGAAGAACATTATGCTAAATGAAACGAGCTAGTCAGAGAAAGACAAATACCACATGATTTCACTCATATGTGGAATCTAATGAACAAACTGAACTAACAGCAAGAGAGAGAGAGATTCATAGATGGAGAGAAGAATGACAGTTATGGGGGTGCAGTTTAGGGGGTAGAGTTATCAAGCAAAAAGGAAAAAGGACTCATGGACATGGACAATAGTGTGGTGAGTGCAGGGAAGAGGGGAAGGTATAAGGATACTAAATGGCAATGGAAAAAATACAATAAAAAATTTAAATTAAAAAAATATTTTTAAGGTAAACCTAAATTTTTGTTTAAATTTTTATATTTGTTTGCAAATTGATAAATCCTCATAAATATTAATGTATTTTCTCCGAAATTTCCCCCATAAGTTAATCACTACTCCCATATTTGACATATGCATTAAAAAATTCCTTTTTATATATAAATACACTCTTTCCTCATAGTGTTTCTGAATCAAGCAAAGATCTGAATATGCTAAAATGGAAATTTTACTATCATTAAAGCTTTGCTAAGTGAGTATATTAGAGAAAACAAACAGCTAAAACAGATACATTTTAAATCATCATATCACTAACCTTGATTTATTTACTATGTAAGCCAGGATTGCTATTCCTCTCTATTTTCCTGCAGGCCTAACAGTGGGATTTATGAGTAAAGTTTAAGTTGTGTAATAGCTCCAAAGCTCCAAGAACCTCTGTGACATAAAAGGGAAATACTGACACTTCTCAAATACCTAACATAATGCCTCGCTCAAAAGTGTTTGAGTGAATGATTAACACAGACAGGTTTACCACACCTCAACGAATATTCTCCACTGCTTTAGTCTGGCCTTCATAACCATCCCCAGAGTCTAGAACTGTGCAATAGCATCTTATCTCCCATCACTGTTTTTCTTACCTTGAATTTACTCTGTTGCCAGAGCAACCTGTAGGAAAAAAGTAATGACGTTTACACAGGAATTCCTGTTTGTTATAAAACCTTACATAGTCCCTCTATCCAGAGAATAACACCCAAGCTTTTAGGACTGGAGCATGAGCCTCTCCAGACTGTCCCTCCTTCCTTCAATTCAGCCTAATTTCCCACTATTATCAGTTCTAAAATGTAAGCTTCTTCAATTCAAATAGCTTACCGTTTCCTATGCTGTTGCCCTAGTCACTATATATACAACCTTAATAGGCTTTGTCCCTTCTACAAAACTGCCTACAAAACTTCCCTATGGTAGGTACACTGATTGCAAATCGGCCCCAGTTACTTCCCTCCCTGTACTGACACACCCCTTTGCAATGTGACAGCAGGTCTTTCCATCAGAAGGTGGGATTTATTTATATGCCTCTTAAATCTGGATGGCCTGATGAGGTAACGAGGGAAACAGACTGAGCAGAAGAGACAATGTGCCATTTCTGAGCCTAAGGCTCAGGAAGCCTTGCACTTTTGCCCCCACTCCCTTGGAACCCTACCACCCTAAAGTAAAGAACGCTAGCCTGATTAGAGGAGGAGAAAATGTATGAAGAAGAGCCCTGGTGTCCTGCTTGAAGCCACCCTAGATCAACCTACAGATGGGCAAACATGCAAGATGAACAGAGGTATCTACGTGGTCCTACAGTGGCCACAGACACGCGGCTGAGTCTAGCCAAGACGTGAAGAATCACCTCACTGATCTACAGACTGCTGAGCAATGACGGATGATGAGTCTTTTTTACAGTTTGTAAGAAAAATTGCCCTGATATACACTGATTCTTAGAGTGGTTTATTATGCATCAGCTGACACAGTTCCCTCTACAAAATTATCTATTCTATTAATCTCTTTGAGGACCGGGATTAAATCTTATTATTTTTTTCAATTCTCAGTTTCTAGCACAGTATCTAGCACATCACGGATTCTCAATGAAAGTTGAATTTAATTGAAAATGTCATTATCTTCTGTATTCTAACTTGTACTATTCTTCATACAATAATGTATCTACTTACTTTTAATCTTCATAAGGGTGATTATTTCTGTTAAAGCATAGTTAGAATATGCATAACAAGTTCAACCCTGAATTCTTCTATAGATTTAATACTCCTGAAAGTGGATTTCTTATATCCATACCCAAATATAAAAGTAAATGAGAATTTGGAATATGACCAAATTCTTTAACATTTTAATAGTTATAAATCAAACTACGTAAGTTATATTCTCTTCTGCATTGTGAACATAAGTCAAGGTCTATGTAACTTTAACACTAAACTTTTTCATCTCATTCAATCTCAGTCAAAAGATGAAATGGTAAACAGAGTAGAAACATTATCACTAGTCTGAGACGTAACAGGGGAAAACCTCACACCACAGCCTCCACATTGGGAGGGATAGAGGGAGAGCTGACCAACTTGAAGTAAACACAAGACTAATGATAGTATTTGGTGGTATTGTTAATTTTTTAAAGCCTAGGACAAAACACACCTTAATATGAACTCAGCCATTTAAGCTGGATTTGTCTTTTGAACACCCACCAGATCTTGTCCTGTTCTTTTAACAGACTACTCTGCTCCTACAGTTAATCAGGGTCAAGAATGAAGACCAACTGTGGACGCTGCTTTTGGGGCTCTGCCATTTCAAAGTTGCCCTAGATCTCTGAAGTAGATTCTAGTCATTCCTAGGCCACAATGAGTTACTGAAGATTTGTATAGCTTTGCCTCCCTAACACCAGTCCCACAGAGCATAGTAACTCTGAGTGAGCTTTCAGCAGTCAGAGAGAGCAGGACACAGGCGATTAAGGAGATATTCCCACTTAGGTCTCCTACATTTTTCCAATTCATAGGTCACAAGAGGCAGCAGCAAAGAAAAAAAATGAGAATATGAAGTCATCACTCTAGCAGAAGCTGTACAGGAGCATCCAATCATGTGACAGATCTGCTACGAAACCCAGTCTCTGCCACATGCTAGCTTGGTGAGGTGAGCCACTCTGAGCCTTGGCTTCCTCACTCGTAAGATGGGGAAGTAATGCCTGCCTCTCCAGGCCATGATGAGTGTCAGATGACCTATTTCACATCTATTTGTAAATCACCAAGCACATTGCTAATGCGGCAGAACTTCTCAATTGTATAAAGCCTCTTTTTTTTATTTTTTCACTTTCCACTGAAAACAAGTCTTCTCATCCTTTAAGAGAGAATCTTAGAAGCAGCAAGAAAAAAGGACACAGTTACCTACAAAGGAGTGCCCATAAGACTGTCAGCTGATTTCTCAAAAGAGACCTTACAGGCAAGAAGGGGCTGGCAAGAAGTATTCCAAGTCATGAAAGGCAAGGACCTACATCCAAGATTACTGTATCCAGCAAAGCTATCATTTAGAATGGGAGGTCAGATAAAATGCTTCTCAGATAAGGTCAAGTTAAAGGAGTTCATCACCAAGTCCTTATTCTATGAAATGTTAAAGGGATTTATCTAAGAAAAAGAAGATAAAAAATATAAACACTAAAATGACAGCAAATTCAATGTTATTAACAACCAAACCTAAAAAAAAAACAAAAGCAAACTAAGCAAACAACTAGAACAGGAACAGAACCACAGAAATGGAGATCACATGGAGGGTTATCAACAGGGGAGTGGGAGGGGGGAAGATGGGGGAAGGTGCAGAGAATAAGTAGCATAAATGGTAGGTAGAAAATAGACAAGGGAAGGGTAAGAACAGTATAGGAAATGTAGAAGCCAAAGAACTTACATGTATGACCCATGGACATGAACTATAGGAGGGGAATGTGGGAGAGAGGGGGTGGGCAGGATGGAGTGAAGGGGGGAAATGGGACAACTGTAATAGCATAATGAATAAAATATATTTAAAAAAATGACTGATCTCAATCCTCTTTTTGCAATCTCCCCAGCAAAAACAATCTGTTTCTACAACACATTCTTCTTAAAACTATTTGACAGTCACTTAATCTTACCATGTATCATATACAGTTAGATGCTTCTGTCTATACTTTTGCTTGATTCAGCATGTCTTGTGAGGAGCAGTGTCATCTTACTCATTTTTGTAAATCCTGTTTCTTCCCCTTCAACTAGCACAATAAAACTCGCTCAGGTTCCCTGACAAATCCTTGAGTTTTCAAGCACTTATTCTTCAAAATATCAAGACATATCAGCAGCCATGGCAACCTCTGCTTTATACAGCTACCCATTAGCAAAAAATAATAGAATGACACTGATGTGACAACCCTTCCCTCAGCTAAGAGTTACTTTGACAAAAGTTGTCCTGAAAAGGGCTTATTTAATATCATAGGATGGGAGGCCATCTGTCTTCATTTTCTATCTAAAAGTCAAGAATAAATTCCATCCATATCTCTGTATCTGAAAAATGGAATAATATACAGCCATGAAGTAATAACTTGAATATACAGGCTGGAGCAAAAGTAGGTTTACAGTTGTTTGTATGGAAAATAATACAATAATTAATAAATAATAATACAAAAATAAACTGTGTTTCAGGTACTTACAACTGTAAAACTACTTTTTCCCACCCCAGCATGCATACACACACACACACACACACACACATATAATCTGCCTATAAGATGGAGACAATAGTGATTCCAAACCTTTAGGACTCTTATGAGGATCCAGTGAAAAAAGGTACAGTATCTAAAGCACTTAGAATACTGTTTGGCTCATAAACAAACTGATACGTTAATCACCACCACCAATACCACCCTCGTCATTATCTTTACATTAGAGTCTTATTAATTTATTTTACTAGACAAGAATGATGCCAGGGTCTTTAAGGGGCTTTCTCAATCCTGTAATTCTAAGGAAGCTCTATATTGATGTAGAACCTTTGGTATTACTTTCCCACATAAAACACTCCCTCTTAAAGAATGGTAATTATATAAATGCCTGTTAACATCTCCAGCTAAATAGCCAACACATAATTACCCATTAAAGCCAAAGTGTTTTGTGATTCATAAAGTGTGCCTGAAAATAGTTACACAGCTTTCTTCTTATGAATGTTATTGTCCTAATGGATATGCCAACTTCAAACAAGGTCTTCTTTGTTCCTTCACACCCACAGACCTCCCATAAAAACAAAACTAAATAAAGCTTTTGATTACCAATCCTGGCATGGTATTTTTCAATATGTTGAAAAAAGAATTGTTATACTAATTGTTACATTACTAACCCATGTCAAACTGCAAGAATAATCATGCCACCAATGACTCAAGATTTCATTTGATATTTAAGGAAAAGAGGTTATCATCACATGAAAAAGCAAAAGTATAAAGTCCATATAAAAAACTAAGTCTGAGCAAGACCTGGAGTTTAATTACTATTGTTCTAATGGCTATTTAATTGAGACTGTACTGAGAGAGATTATGAAGGTGGGAAAATGACATGATTGACATTCCACACAAATCAAGAGGGAAAGTGGTACAGTTAATCTGAAAATACAGGTGAATGAGAGCCTCTTTACCTCCGAGGAGATAAAGTGCACATAGTATTCCCTGTTTCTACTCTCCCTCCAACTTCTGAATTGTTTCAAGTTGCCTTAAATTTTTAGCTTGAATTTCTGCATCCCACTTCACTTTTTCATTTTAAATTCTTTGGTAAATTTCTTCTTTTCCTCAATACTTTTCTTTCACCAATCATTTGATAAAAGTCAAACAGGAAGTAGGGCCAAAGATGAAGCGATTACAAGAAGAATCCTTGGTAAACTTAAGAAATTGAGCTACACAAAATTTGGTTTTATTAAATGTTTATGTCTTAACAAAAACATATACATGCAAGATAGGCTGCTACGTACACGGTAACGATTGAGAGCAAACTAAAACAAATGGTCACTATCACAAGAAAACTGTATCAGATTAATTTTGTACATTCCAGTACCTGAAAGAAAGCCCTAACATCCTATTAGCAGCAATACTTAAAGCAAAAAGTTCTAAATAAAATTACTCTCAAGATAATTAATATTTAAGCTGTCCTGGCTGATAATTCAAGTATAGTACTTTTATAATTTGTCTACTTATAGTAATTTACAATGCTATTGCTATTCACAATACAAGCTTCAGTTTGAGTCTTTACTGAGCACTTGATATTTTATGTATTATTTCATATTCACAATAATGCAGTAGATACTATAATCTCCATTTTATAAATGAGAAAACCAAAGCCAACCAAGTAATCCATTAAACATCATACAGCTAATTAAGTGGGTGAACTAGACAGTCCTGACTTCAATGACTCTATGAATGTCTTACAGTCCAATTACCTTTGTTTTTTTCCAACTTAGGTCCAGATGCACAATTATTTTCCATATTGGATACTGGCCAGCAGTGATTTTTCTGATGCTGAGTTAGTCCTCCCACCTTTTCTTAAATAAATATTTAAAATCCTTAACTGACCAAAGGAAACATACTCTTTGGGTTTTCCAACAAGCATCAGCTATGATTCCATCTGTAATATTTGGAGCACTGTTCAGTTTGCCAATTATTCATGCATCAATTTTACTTTTAAACTCCATTCCAAAAAGTTTAATTATAGAAAACTTGATCAAATTAGTGGGGGCTTGCTTTTAACTATTTTTAGGATGCAATATAAAAACAGAGAATAATATAATGCCCAAGTACTCATCACCCAACTTTAACCCCGAACCTTAACATTTTGGCTATGTATTGAGTTCCTAGGGCTGTTGTAACAAAGCAGCACAAATTGAGTAACTTGAAACAAAAAAACATTTTTTTCTTAGTTATGGATGTTAGAAATGGAAAAATCAAAGTTGGCAGAGTTGGTTCCGACCACAGGCCCTGGGAATCTGTGCCAAGCTACTCCACTACATTCTGGTGGTTTCCAGCAATCCTCAAATCCTTAGTGGCCCCTGGCTTATAGATGCATCATCATTCCAATATCTGCCTCTGTCTTCACCTTCACAGAATGTTCTCCCCTGTGTTTCTGTCTCTCTTCTCCTTTTACAAATACAATATGTGTCATATTAAAGACCCATTCTACTTCATTATGCTCTCACCTTAGTTTAACTAATTCCAACTGCAATGATCTTATTTCCAAATAAAGTCACATCCTGAGGTTCTGGGAAGGAATTGAAATTTAGAACATTATGCAATCCAGTATAATACGTTTGCTTTGTATTTTTTAAATAAATAAATTACAGAAACACTTGAAGCTCTTAATTCCAAAACCAATCGCAAAACTAATAATCCTTCCAGAGTCCGTAGAGACAAACTCTACCCTGAATGTGGTATTAATCTCATTAAGGTTTTGTGGGCATGTATTCATAAACAATATAGAAAATTACACTGCATATCATAAAACTTTATATAAATACAACTATACCATACAAATCATTCTGCAACTTGTCTCTTTTGCTCATTGTCTTGAGATTCACTCTTTACTTAATGTTACAGCATTCTATTGTATGATGTCACACTTTATATTTATTCACTCATCTTATCTATTCATGAATATTTGGGCTGTTTTCATTCCTTTGATATTCCAAACAATGTCGCAATCAACATTCCTGTATAGCTTTCCTTGTGCTAGAATTTCTCTAGAGTATAACCTTGGATCTTCTATATCCCGGTCACCAGGTATAGGCATTAGGCATCTTTACATTGAACAGGTATCATCAAACTGCTCTCCAAAGTGTTTGCAAAGATTTATACTTCATCCAGAAGCATGTACTTATTCCTCTATATCTTTATAAAAAAATTCATGCTTCCTAATTTGCCAAACCAAAAAATGACAAATAGAATATGATTTTTAATCTGAATATCCTTGATGACTAGGAATGTCAATCTCTCTTAATATTGTGGTGGGTTAAATGACGATCTCCCACAATATGTGTCCATGTCAAATCCCTGGAACCTGTAAATGCTACCTTATTTGGAAAAATTCTTTGCAAATGAAATTAAGTTGAGGATCTTGAGATGAAGAGATCATCTTAGGTTATCAGATGGGTCCAAAGGCAGCAGCAAGTGTCCTAATAGATTGAGAAGGAAGACAGAAGGGGAGGGGAGATAGAAGTAGGTAAAAACAAAGGTGGTATTGCAGTGATGTGGTCATACCCCAAGAAGTCAAAGAATGCCAACAGCCACCAAAAGCTGGAAGAAGCTTCAAAGGATTCTTTCTCCTGCAGAGCTTTCAGAGAAAGCACAGCCCTACTAACACCTTGATTTCAGATGTCTGGCTTCCCAAAATGTAAGAGAATAAATTTCTGTTGCTTTGAGCCATGCAGTTTGTGGTAATTTGTTACAGCAGCTACATGAAACTAATACAGTTTACTGGCCATTCAGGTGTCCTAGTCTTTAAATTGTTGTTCATATCCCTTACACACTTTGTTCAGGGATTGTCTTTTCATACAGATGCACAGGAATTCCATATATATATATCCTATGTTGATTACAGGTATTGTAATATCATTTTACTCTTATTTTCCCCCCCTTTGTTTCACTTGTCATATGAAATATATCAATTTAATTTAGGAGATTTTTTCAATTTTTCATTTATGTATTCTGCTTTCTTTGGCTTAAAAACAAAAATGTCCTAGCCTTTATATTTTCTCTTACATTTCCTTCTAAAGTTTTGCTTTTCTCATTTCTGTAGTTAATATATTTAGAATGTATTTGTGCACTGTGACAAAAGAATCCAGTATTAAGGCCCTGGCCAGGTAGTTCAGTCGGTTAGAGTATCATCCCAATACCGTGAAGGTTGAGGATTCAATCCCTGGTCAGGGCACTTACAAGAATCAACCAATGAATGCGTAAGTGGAACAACAAATCAATATTCCTTTCTCTCTCCCTCTCCATCCTCTCTTAAATAAATAAATAAATACTAAAAAAATTAAATTAAATTAAATTAATCCAGCATTATCTTTAACTCCTTTTGGGTAGCCAATTATCCTAACAATGTTTATTTATCAGACCACTATTTCCTCCAAAGTGTATAATGCCATATGTGAAACATATCAAGTTTCTATCCATGCATGGATTTCTTTCTGACCTCTTAGCTTATTTACCTGCCCCTCTTATTAATACCAGTGCATCTCAATTACATTAACTATGATCTCTGATAGGGAAAACCTCCCCATGTTATTTCTCCTCCTCTCCAAATCTTGTTGGATATTCTTGACCCTTTGTTTTTCCATATATACTCATTATCAGCTTATCAAGTAACATAAAACAAAGAAAACCCTGTTAGCAGGCTGCAATTGCAGTGACTTCCTAAGTAGAGGTTAATGAATATGACACTGAATCTTTCCATTCAGAAACATGGTGTGTATATCTGTCTTCTATCTGCTCTTCAGTAATATTTCATAATATTCATCCACTGGACACTGGCAGTATTTGGTTAGATTTTACCTAAAAGGTACTGAGTTTTGACGCTTTTGAGAATAAATTTTTTTGGTCTACTGCCACTTTGTAAGTTATTGTTATAGAGTTTTCTATGTCTGTCTAGTTTACATCTAGCAGTTCTGGCAATTCTTGCAATTCTTTAGGTAGAATACATACCACCTGCAAATATAGGGCTTTCATTACAATATTGAACAGGAGGTGATGACAGCTATCCCCTTATTTTAATCCTGATTTTCATTCAAAAACTTTGAAACCTTCCCTGCTAACTAGGGTATTTTCTGTATATTTATGATAGATATTCAGAAATTTCTTTCCAGGGCTCACTCTATCTTGAATAGGTATTTTTATGTTGAACAGATGTTGAATATTATTAAATGCTACTTCTGTTATATTAATCATAATTTTTCTTTTATCTTTTAATGTGATAAATATTAACAGTCCTTCTAATACAGAGTATTTTCACACTCACAGAATAAAACATACTTCATAATGATGTATATTGCTGAATTTTATTTACTAATATTTTATGGAGGATTTTCTTTTCCATGTAAAATGAGACTGGTATTTAGTTGTCTATTCTTATATTTTCTAAATTTGGATTGTGCAAAGATAGACTAGCTGCATGAAACAAGATTTTCTTCTTTTTCTAATTCCTGAAACCATTCTTAAAAATTAGAAGTTATCTTTCCTTCAATTGGTAAAACTGTATGAGCCCAGTCTCTTTTGGCAGAATAACTTTGATTATCACTTCACTATCTTAATAGACAACGAAGTTCATTTTGTTTCTTTCTTCTTGAGTCAATTTTATTTTCCAATAAAAAGTGTCACTTCACTTAAGTTTCCAAATTTACTGGCATAGTGCTGCTCAACGTAATTTTACAATTTTTTTAAAAGTTCTATCTGTAGTTAAATCTCATTTTATATTCCTAATTGTGGTGTGAACTCTTTTATTTTTTTCATCAATCTTGGTAATATTTGTCTCATAGATCTCATATTACTCAGTTTTAGTTTTTCTTTAGTATTTTCAAATTTCCCTTTTATTTTCATTTTCATCATGTTTACTTCTTTCTACCTCTTATAATTTTATTCCATGTGACTATACCCTACAGTATTAAATACTCAGACACCAATAGATCAGTTATTTCAGGCAAAGGTATATTTAGCAAAGACTATAGCAACGATTAGAAAGTATAAGTTTAAAAAAGTAAACAACAACAATAAGCCTTTGTTTTAGCTTTGCCAAGATGTTACTCAGTCCATGGCGGTTGCTCTGAATATCTGACCTGTGAACCAAAAGACTTCCATCAAGAAGCTAATTTTGGCACTACAAATTTTCAAGTCTGGGTAGTAGAAAAATCCACCTATGTACATGATCTCTACTTTCAGAAATGCATTCAAGACACTGCTTCCTTCCTTGCAATGATGATTGCCCCTATTACTAGGTGTATATGAGGTTCCTAATATCTTCCATCATATATAAATGCTTTTAACTTCTATATCCCCTTTCATCCCCCCAGAACTGAATGGCATGGGAGTTGTATCCAGTGAATGCCATGACATCACTCTTATTGAGCAGACACTGTTGGATTGTTCACTATCTCTATTTAGGATTGGTTAAGCCTCAGAACCCTGCCTCCTAGAGGAGGTTTCTCCCTGCAGACCCAAGTGTGACCCCATATAAGCCACACAGGATTTTAGTCCTTTGCAATTTAAATGGAACAGATAGTGTGCTACCTATACCTAAAAGACATGAGAAGATTCTCTCTTCCATACACCTATGCCTAGAAAAACACCCGTGTCATTCCAGGCCTGTGTACCATGGCTGCCTTTGTGGCTTGCCTACAGTTCAAACTGAGTTCATGCTCATTTGAGTAAGGTCTGGAGTCCTGTGTCTAAAGAAAGCAGCTCTTTCTTTAGACACAGGACTATATACCACAGACAAAGCCAGGTGGACTCCCATGGTAAAAATTCTCCACAGTACAAGACTTAAAATCCCTCACACAATCGGCGACAGAAAGCAAGTTTGTACAACTAAAAAAAACCAACCACGGTGAAAAGCTCCAAAGTCAAAATTCCACATGCTCTTAAAGGTATCAACAAAGCTTAAAGTCACCCATCCCAGTCCTAACAGAAGCATTAGCAACAACATATGACTGCGTTCCCCTAGATTTTACTACAGGCCATAATCCTTTACACACAATTCAATTTTTTTCATAAATTTGTAGCAAATGTATGGGGGACAAAACCTAATCTGAAATAGTGTAAGTATATTTATAGTCTATCAGTGTCCAAAGGAAATAAAACGGAATTTAGTGCCTGTTTGGAATGTCCACATACCTTTCATTCTACTAGAAGAGAAAATAAAATTTCAAATATTCACAATCTTATATCTGATTTTCAATATAGCAACACAATTTGCCACTGAAGGTAACTTAATACTAAACTAAATGGCAAAACAAAGATTCTTTTTTTGCAGTGTGAATAATCCTTCCTATTTATTCTGTACATGCGTACTTTTGAATTCAGGATATAACTCTGATCCCAGCTTTTCATATTGGGCAGTATCACTTTTTACCATTCTGCATTAATTTTCCAAATAGGCTTGTCAGAACCCAATTAAGAAGTTTTCTCCCTCTTCTCAGTTTGGTCCCACTACACAAGCAAAGATGACATATATTTAATAGCAATGCCTGAATAGTCTAGCAACTTCAAAAATGTGTAAATTGAAGGTACAAAGACATAAACAGACCGTAAATAGTTCCTGTTGGTAAGTTTTATTAAAATTTTAAATAAATAAAAACAATGAATGGGTAAGAGCATACACAAACTTTTACAATTATAAGGCACAAGGACATTAAATACTGGCAGAACTTTACTTCTCTCAAAGAATATAGACTATAAATGGCTTACAGATAATACTGTTTAAATTTCCCATCTGGAAGTTATCTTGGAAATGAAAAGGTAATAGCTAGCTTTCATACCCAAAAGTCAGTAGTAATAAAAAAAAAAGTAGTTTTAAGATTAGGGAGAATAAACACTCTTCTATAGAAAATCTTAATATTATACATTATTTAGTAACTGAAATCTTTCCATCCCTTCCATCTTTTAGCTAGTGAGCCTTAAATTTAAGAATGTACCCTGGAGACAGCATAATCATTTTCCCCATGTAGAAAATTTACTAGGCAGAAAATACTGAAATACTATTTAATTATCTCAGCACAGTAGTAGCATATCCCACATCCTTGAAAAAATACACATTTAGCCCTGGCTGGTGTGGCTCAGTGGACTGAGCGTCGGACTGCGAACCAAAGGGTTGCTGATTCCATTCCCCGTCAGGGGACATACCTGGGTTGCTGGCCAGGACCCCAGTTGGGGACATGTGAGATGCAACCACACACTGATGTTTCTCCCCCTCTCTTTTTCCCTCCCTTCCTCTCTCTAAAAATGAATAAATAAAGTCTTAAAAAATACACATTTAAAGTTTCTAAGATAGTAACTTTGCACAGTTCATGTGACTATCATTATTCAATTCAACCTTTACATCTTAATCTGACTAGCACTCAAAGAACTGTTTATCAGTATTCTCCATTATGTTCTTATAGATCTGCAAATTATTTGACATGGAAAAAATCACAGGAATTGGTAACAGGAGGAGGAAAGGAGGGAAGGGAGATTAAAAAAGGGAAGGCAGGATAGAAGAGGGAAACAGAAGGGAGGAAGAACAAAAGAGGGAGGAAGAAAAGGCAGGAGGGGGCAGTGAAGCTACCTAGGGGATGTAATTGGTGACTCAGTCTTACAGGGCAGGTAGAGTTCTCCAGGTAAGTAATAATGGCCAAGAACCTTCTAAACAGGACAAGGATAATGAAAAGCAAGATGTGTACATTATACTCAGGTAACAGTTGTTTTACAATACATGTATGCCACAGTGAGAACACAATTATCTCATTAAATTAACTTAGTTTTCATTTCTAATTATGATAGAGTACATGCCAAACATTTGGAAACAAAACTAAAAGCACATAAAATGTTAAAAATGTACATAGTTAAATAAACTTGACAGTAAATAAAGTTAAAGGTATTATAAAAGTGTATGTGATAACAGCTCACAGGGGAATATACCCAGGGAACCTTTGGGCATCTTCTAGTACATTCCTAAAAAAAAAAAAAAATCCTTGTCCTGTTCTCATAAAAGTGAAACAGCTAGATTTTGACTGACAGCTAGATGTTCATAAGATTACTGCCACATAAAATCATCCATTACTGCTGCTTTGAATGCTATTGGCTTATCTATAGAAAGGTGCATTTTTTAAAACACATCAAAAACAGCCAGGTATTGGCAATTTCATGTGGTTCAACTGAACCACATGGTAAAAAGTTATTATTTAAAATGTACTTTGTGCCAGGTACTGTGTGGTAAATTAACATGCTTAATCTTATTTAATTTTCATAGCTTCTTGAGAATCCCACATAATGTCAATTTCTATGTTCACAGTATTGATTTTCCATTTTGATGCAGGTAGGTGCCAGCACATTCAAGTCCACTGGGTTTGCTTAACAAGAGGGAAAACTTTGAAAGAGTGACATGATTTCAACCATCCCCTACTCCAAGCTGGTAAAGTGAGCCAGGGTTATTTTAATAATCAACTGCTTATACATCTGTCTCTTCCAATAGACTGTGGCCTCTTTGAGGTCAGAGACCTTGCCTTATTCATCTTTATATTTCCAGGGCATAAGGCAGTATCTGATTAACACTTAAATAAATGTTTAATTAGATGAATTATTTAACTCAAAAAATGGATTACTTAATTTAGGGTCTCTATACATTCAGTACAGTATAAGCCACGGTTTCCTGCCCCAAAAGAATGTATTGGAAAGCAATGCACATGACAACATAAATTATTAAGTGCTGAATTTTTCACAAAAGCAGATACCATATTTTTCAGACCATAAGACGCACCTACGTCTTAGAGGAGGAAAATGGGAAAAAAAATTTTGAAGCAAAAATGTGGTAAAATATTTAATAACATAAACAACATAATATTTCACCAATTAAATGTAAGATACATTCATACAATAAGACGCACCCCCATTTCCTCCCAAATTTAGGGGGGAAAGTGCGTCTTATTGTCTGAAAAATACGGTACTTTGGGGAAAGCGATACTTCAGGTAATAGTAATAGCAGCTCACATTTAACACTGTGCTTACTAATTTAAATTGGTTTAACCATTAACAATCTTGGGAGGTAGGAAGGTACATTATCATCTCTGATTTACAGATAAAGAAAATGAAGCACAGCAAGGTTAGGTAAATTCCAGGAATCCCATACATCAAATGTGTTAGAGCTGAAATTCCAATCCAGGTACAAATAAAACAACTGTTTCTGCTTGTTTTTCTCCCCTGTGTTTAAACTCTTATTTTCTCTGTGATGAAGCCTTCCCAAGTCCTGTAAGTCAGAACTCTAACTGCTTTTGTAGCATGAACCTTTTGGCACTGTGGTAAAGTCTATTGATCCCTTCTGAGCATAATGCTTTTAAATGCATAAAATTAAGTTCATAGAATTTTAAAGGAAAGTAGTTTTACTGAAATATAGTTATGAAGATATTTTTAAAAACAAATATGTGCTGTAACAATTTATGTGCATCTTTATTAACTCATTAATAAGATGTAATGAGAGATTTAAGTGTACTATATTTTCAGTGTAGTTTGTGAACATAAAACAGTATTTCAAGATAGCTGCAATAAAACACATGATACAAAATATATGTATTTCAATGGATGATCAAGCCACAGATACTGCTAGTAACTCTGGGGTTTGTTGCCTACATTCATACTGTAAGTAAACTGCTAAATTTCAGAGGTTAAGAAAATAAAGGTGTAATGTTTTCCTATCTGAGGTCAGGGAGTCTCTGAAATCTAGCTAGATGGAGAACCTCAGTTGTAAGTTACAACTCACAAAGTTTCCTTCTTAAAACACTCATTATTGTCCTTCCTCACATCTTGGCTAGGAATGTCGGGAATGTGCCTTAACCCTTAATAGAATAATCAGCACTTGACAACAAGGCAGAACCCATGTACCTGGAGGGCACCTGCAACAGCATCTCATATAAAGTGGATGGTAAAAGGTTTATGGGATAAAAATATCAGGCACCTTCTAGAAGCTTAAAAAAATGTTTTTAATAGCTGTCCTTCAATGCACCAAACCTTTACCGAACCAGCTCAACCACTTTTAAATAAAACTCTCATCACAAACCTGAATTTTTATGTAAAAGGATGCTTCTCCCAATGATCTTATAGAAACAAGATTCTCCATCCTGGAGGTAACTTCAGTGACAAAAATGAGTAATTTTTAAACTGTAAAGCAAAAGCATTAATTAGTAGGGACTATGTCTTTAATGTGTTTTACGGGATACTAAATGAAAACAGGCCTCTCAATAAGTACTTTTAAAATGATTAATATAAAGGTAATTAAATTATATATGCTAAAGCAAAAACGAACGAAGAGAAAGATGACCAATGACCATCTTAGCCAGTTACAGTTTTGCACATTTTACCTGTGTAATGCTTCAAGCTTCCCAAGAGCTTATTCTACCCATTTCTACGATTATGAGGGAGAAAAGCTTCAACTACACCAAAATGAGGCAAGCACCCACTGTGGCTGTGCTAAGAAGGGTGCATGTGATTCCTCTCAAGATCTCACCCTGGAAGCCAAAGAAATGACAAAGTCTTTAAAAATAGAAGTTTAATGATAAAATGAATATTGAGTAAACCTGATAGAAGATAAGCAGAAGAAACGCATTTAACTGACTTAAGAGTGATGTTTAAACACGTACAAAACTTAAATTACCCTTTCAAGCTCGGAAAGGGAGTCAGGGAAATGGGATTATTTACTCCTAGAAACTTCTAGAAATTGAACAATGATCAAGGTAATAAAGGAAAATTTTAACTCTAAAATTGCTTTCTGAAACAAAAGCAATCCACATAAGGGGTTGTTTGCCTAATAAAGTAGAGAACTAACTACTGTTGTTCAAAGAAATGTAACTTAACTTTGAGATAACAAAATAATGAATTTGAAGTAAAATAAGTGAAAGCAAGCAACTTCCTAAAGAAAGGCACTTAAAGTCAGGGAGCATATTCCTTATTAATGAAGGAGGAATCTCATCAAATGTAACCTGTGAACACATGGGTTTGCCCGTCAGACAGCTCCAAGCAGTGCTCCTGACTCGGAGATCCTCTCAACATGAACTTGGCATTTTCCCCAGCGGAGAACATAGCTTTGATGACTCTGAATTTAATAGAAGAACTAACAGTTTTAGGTAAATAGCCTGACCATTATAAACACTCCCAGATATGAGTAAACAATTCCTGAATAGTGGTGTCAGGCCAACGTATAAAATGGCTATGGCACAGCACAGTTAAGCATCTCCAATCTGGCCAGGCTCACCTTTGCAAGCGAACCCTAAATCAGTGCTCCCCCACTAAAGAAAGGGTTTAGAGAATTAGAGAATACCACGAGGTAGACCACACATACTTCTGCTCTTTGTGGCTACCTGTCTTGAATTAAAATCCAGATCACTGGTCAAACAGGAAATCTTCACTGGGTCTACTCACCCACAGCCCACTGTAAAGATACAATATCCTTTTATAAGAATGTAGCTATAGGAAAAAAAGAGAGAAGATTAAGAGTTAACAGAAGTCTAGCCCTGCCCTCTGCCATAAATTTGCTATGTGGGCTTGAAAAACTCAGTTTCTTCTCAAAATACATGAAGAAAGAGGAGGAAAGTACTCAAACAAGATGATTTCTTCAGATATCTTCAAGCAGTAAAATTCTACAATCTGTGAATTATCCAATTTTCTTCACAAAATGGATGCCGGCAAGAATGCAGGCAACTCGACAAAAGACACTGACAGGCAGCATAAGCAAGCCATCCTAAACAGAAATAGGAATTTCAGACATGAAACTACATTTTCCAGATTTTTACAGAATACCTAGTTTGAAATATCATCCTTAAATTTAAGAAATGGGATGTCAAATAAAACAGCTAATATTTAAAAAAAAATAAATACAATGTGATCTGCAGAGCTCAATGCAAATTTAAAACCTCACTTCTCATTACTGGTTGCTGGATTTCATCCCTGAATGTGTTGACCTTTTTTATACCTTCCTGACACAGGCTGCCAATCGTGGTCTGCTTAGTGATCATCAATTCACTATGAAAAAACAGACCTTTTTCATGGTATTATTTCAAAGTTTAAAAGAGATTTTGACAGGTCAAACATCCCTTGGAATATTAAAATCAAATCTTTCTACTCCAAAGTAAAATGATAAAGAAATTCTCATTGAAATATTTATTTATTTATATTGTTGTCCTATTACAGTTGTGCCAAATTTTCCCCCATTGCTCTCTCCTACCCAACCCACCCCCCACTCTCACAGTCAATCCCCAGCCTGTTGTCCATGTCCATGGGTCCTTTATACATTTTCCTTGACTAGATACTTCCCCTTCTTTCCCCGTTATTCCTCTCCCCGCTCTGCTCTGATCACCGTCAGCCTGTTCCTTGTTTCCACGTCTTCTGGTTATATTTTGCTTGTTTGTTTTGTTGATTAGTTTCCACCTATAGGTGAGACCATATGTTATTTGTTTTTCTCCACATGGCTCATTTCACTTAGCATAACACTCTCTAGTTCCATCCATGTGGTCGTAAAGTGTAGGAGTTCCTTCCTTCTTTCTGCTGCGTAGTATTTCATTGTGTAAATGTACCACAGTTTTTTGATCCACTCATTTACTGATGGGCACTTAGGCTGTTTCCAGCACTTGGCTATTGCAAATACCTCTGCTATGAACACTGGGACGCACAGGTTGTTTTGAATTAGTGTTTCAGGATTCTTGGGGTATAATCCCAGCAGTAGGGTCACTGTATCAAAAAGCAGTTCCATCTTTAGTTTTCTGAGGAAATTTCATACTGTTTTCTACAGTGGCTGCATCAGTCTGCATTCCCACCAACAATTCACTAAGGTTCCCTTTTGTCCACATCCTCACCAGCACTTGTTCTTTGTTAATTTATTAATGATGGCCATTCTTACCAGTGTGAGGTGGTATCTCATTGTGGTTTTAATTTGCATCTCTCTGATGGCTAGTGATGCTGAACATTCTTTCATGTGTCTTTGGGTCCTCTATATGTCCTCCTCAGAGAAGTGTCTCTTCAGGTCCATTGCCCATTTTTCAATTGGATTGTTTGTCTTCCTGCTGTGGAATCGTATGGATTCTTTTATATATTTTGGAGATCAAACCTTTGTCCAAGTACCATTGGCAAATATATTTTCCCATACAGTCAGTTCCCTTCTTATTATGTTTTCTTTAGCAGTGCAGAAACTTTTTAATTTGATATAGTCCATTTTTTATTCTTTCCTTTACATCCCTTGCCTGAGATTTATCGGTGAAAATATTGCTGCACGATAAATCTGAAATTTTACTGCATATATTCTTCTCCAGCACTTCTATGGTGTCATAAATTATATTTAAGTCTTTAATCATCTTGAGTTTATTTTTGTGTATGGCATAAGTTGGTGGTTGAGTTTCATTTTTTTGTATGTACCTGTCCAGATCTCCCAACAACATTTATTGAAGAGGCTATTTTTACTCCCTTTTATGTTCCTGTCCCTTTTGTCAAGTATTAATTGACCATAGAGACATGGGTTTATTTCTGGAATCTCTATTCTGTTCCATTGACCGATGTCCGTTCTCATGCCAGTACCGACTGTTTTGATTATGGTGGACTTGTAATATAGTTATTATTTGTAATATAGATATCACAAGATACTGGGTATTGTGATCCTTCCTACTTTGTTCTTCTTTCTCAAAATTGGTGTGGCTATTCAGGGTCGTTTATGGTTCCATATAAATTGTTGAAATGTTTGTTCTAAATCTGTGAAATATGTCATCGGTATTTGAATAGGAATTGCATTGAATCTATAGATTTCTTTGGTAGTATGGACATTTTGATGATGTCAGTTCTTCCAATCTATGAACATGGTATATGCTTCCATTTATTTGTGTCTTCCTTAATTTCCTTCCTCAGTGTTTGGTAGTTTTCTGAGTACAGGTCTTCCACCTCTTTGATTAAGTTTATTCCTAGGCACTTTATTTTTCTTGTGGCTATAGTAAATGGGAGTTATTCCTAGTTTCTGTTTCTGATATTTCATTTTGGTGTACAAAAATGCCTTTGATTTATAAATATTGACTTTGTATCCTGCTGTTTTGCTGAATTGACTTACTAGATTGATTGGGGTAAATTCTATATGGTTTTCTATGTATATTACCATGTCATTGCAAACAATGACAGTTTTACTTCTTCTTTTCCAATATGGATGCCTTTTATTTCTTTTTCTGATTGCTGTGGCTAGAACTTCCAAAACTATGTTGAATAAAAGTGGTGAGAGCAGACACTCTGTCTTGTTCCTGATCTTAGGGGGAAAGCTCGTATTTTTTGTCTGCTGACTATTGATGTTAGCTGTGGATTTCTTGTTTATGACCTTTATTATGTTGAGGTATGCCCCCTGTATTCCTACTTTGCTGAGTGTTATCATAAATGGGTGCTGTATTTTATCAAATGGTTTTTCAGCATCTATTGATATGGTCATATGATTTTTGTTTCATTTTGATTATGTGATATATTACATTTATTGATCTGTGAATATTGTACCATCCTTACATCCCTGGGATGAACCCCACTTGATAATGGTGTATCTTTTTAATGTATTGCTGGATCCAGTTTGCCAATATTTTGCTGAGGATTTTAGTGTCTCTGTTCATCAATGATATTAGCCTATAGTTTTCTTTCTTTGTGTCTCTTTCTGGTTTTGGAATTAAGATAATACTAGCCTCATCAAAAGTTTGGTAGTCTTCCCTTTTCTTGAGTTTTATGGGATAGTTTGAGGATGGTAGTTCATAGTTATTTCTTACAATATTTTGTATTTCTGTGGTATTGGTTGTAATTTTCCTCTTTCATTTCTGATTTTATTTATTTGGGCCCTCTCTCTTTTCTTCTTGATGAGTATGGTTAAGGCTTGTTGATTTTGTTTATTTTTTCAAAGAAACAATGACTGGATTTATTGACCCTTTGAATTATTATTTTAGACTCTGTCATTTAATTCTGCTCTGATCTTATTTTCTTCCTTCTACTCACTCTGGGCTTTTTTTTTTTTTTAATTGTTGTTATTGTTTTTCTTCTGTTTTATTTTGTTTCCTTCTAATTCTTGTAGATGTAGGGGTAGGTCATTTATTTGTAATTTTTCTATCTTTCTTTAGAAAGAAAATTTTCCCTTTCTTTCTATCTTAGGTAGGCCTGTATTGTTATGAACTTCCCTCTCATGACTGCCTTTGCTGTGTTCTATAGGATCTGGGCTGCTGTGTGTTCATTTTCATTTGTTGCCAGAAATTTTGTGATTTCTTCCTTGACCTTTTTGTTAATCCATTCATTGTTTAATAACATTTTATTCAGTCTCCATGAATTTAACTGTTTTTGAGGGTTTTTCCTTGAGGCTGATTTCTAGTTTCAAGTCACTGTGGTCCAAGAAAATGCTTGATATGAGTTCAATTTTCTTGAATTTGTTAAGGCTTTTTTTGTGTACTATCATGTGGTCTATCTCTGAAAATGTTTCATATGCATTTGAAAAGAATGTATGTATTGCTTCTTTGGAGTGAAATGTTCTGTATATATCAGTTAAGTCCATTTGATCTACAGAGTCATTTAGTGCCACAACATCTGTGTTGATTCTGTTTAAAAGATCTACCCATTGTTGACAGTGGGGTGTTAAAATCCCCTAGTATAAGTGTATGGCTGCCTATATCTTTCTTGAAGTCCTCCAAGATTTTCCTTATTCATTTGGGTGCTCCTATTTCGGGTGCATATATGTTTACAATGTTTATATCTTCTTAATGGATCTACCCTTATATAATGAGGTGTCCTTCTCTTTCTCTTTTTAGGGCCTTTGTTGAAGTCTATTTTGTCAGATATCAGTATTGTTACCCCAGCTTTTTTTCCCTGTCCATTTGCTTGTCATATCTTTTTCCAACACTTTACTTTCAGTCTGTGGAGGTCTTTTGTTCTGAGGTAGGTCTCTTGCAGGCAGCATATATGTGGGTTGTGTTTTCTTATCCGTTCAGCTACTCTATGTCTTTTGATTGCAATATGTAATCCATTAACATTTAAGGCTATTATTGATAGGTAGTTTATTCATTGTCACTTTTTTCCTTTTGTACCTGTGTTTCTCTCTCTCTCACTCTTTTCCTTCCTCTTCTTATAGTAGTCCCTTTAGCATATCTTGCAGTGCTGGTTTGGTGGAGGTGTACTCTTTTAGCCTTCTTTTGTCTGGTAATCTCCTTATTTCACCTTCCACTTTAATTAAGAGCCTTGCTGGGTAGAGTAGTCTTGGTTGCAGGCCTTTGCTTTTCTTTACTTGGAACATTTCTTGCCATTCCCTCCTGGTTTGTAGTGTCTCTGCTGAGATCAGCTGCTAGCCTTCTTGGAGCTCCATTGTATGTTACTATCTGTTTCTCCCTTGCTACTTTTAAGATTCTCTCCTTGTCTTGGAATTTTGCCATTTTAATTATGATGTGTCTTAGAGTGGGCCTCTTTGGGTTCATCTTGATTAGGCTACTCTGTTTCCTGGACTTGGGTGACTTTTTCTCTCATCAAATTAGGGAAGTTTTCAATCATTACTTTTTCAAACGGGTTTTCTATCCCTTGTTCATCTTCTCCTTCTGTTGTCCCTATTATACGGGTATTATTACATTGCAGGTTGTCCTGCAATTCCCTTACCACTTCTGTTCTTTTTGAGTCTTCTTTTGCTTTGTTGCTGTATCTGAGAATTTTTTTTTCTATCTTGCCCTCCAGCGTACTGATTTGATCCTCTGCTTCATCTAACCTGCTCTTAATTCCTTCCACTGTCTTCATTTCAGATATTGTATTTTTCATTTTCTTCTGGCTCTAATTGATAGTTTCTATGTCCTCTTTATGCTGGTGTAGTTTGCAGTAAGTTCCCTGAAGCTTCAATGGAGTTCTCTGAAGTTCTCCCTGAGATCCTTGAATATCCTTATAACCATTATTCTGAACTCGGTGCTTGATAGTTTGGTTACCTCAATTTCATTTAGCTGTCCTAGAGGGTCCTTTATTTTAGATTATGGGTTGTTTCTTCATTTCCCCATTTTAGATGACTCTTCTTGTTTGTTTCTGTGTGTTATTGATCTGCTTTGACTCCCTGTCTTTGTGGTATGATCTTCTGTAGTAGCAGACCTGGGGACTCCATGGTGCAGTCTCTTTGATCACCTGAGCTTGATGCTTTTGTGCTTCCCTTTATGCTGTTTTTGTGGGTGCTCTGGATGTAGTTGGCTTTTGGTGGTTGTTGGGTCATTCTTTGGTGGATTCTTCTCTCAGGCTGACAGAGTCACTCCACCCACATGTCTTGAATACTGTTGTACGGGTGCTGCCAGAACAGAAACCAAATAGCCAGGAAACAGACCCACACCCACAAAAATAATGCCCCCCAATTACACTATCAACAGCAAATGAGCCAGTGTGTATAAAGGTGTAAAGAGATTAAGACTATTATAAGAAAGGAAAAACAAATATGAGATAACTTACTGAAAGAAAAGAGATTTTGTGAGGGTAGAGGGAGGGGGCAATAACAAGAGTAAGGAATAGAGACAAGGCAAAGAGGGAAAGAAAATAAAATTTACTTCATGAAACAAAGGGAGGAAGGAAGGTGGAATTGAGTAAGAGATGGGAAGCTTATAGTATTAGGTTAAAATCAAAATTTAAAGAAAAAAACATATGTGTATGCATCCAATGAGAGAAGAAACAGACAAAAACAAATATAGATATATATATATTTCAAATAATGGGGACCTAATTGTAGGAAATATAAACAACCAATGAGCTAAGATTTATACAGGTGGGATGGGAATAAGAGGGACAAAGGAAAGAAAGAAGAACTTAAGAAATGTCTAGAGGAAAGAGAAGTTATTTTGAGAGCATACAGGGAGAGGGAATACTAAAAGTGCAGAATGAAAACCCGGTTAAGACATGGAAAGATTAACATTGTAACAAAAACGGAAAGGGCAGGAGGGAGGAAAATGGAGTAGGAGAGGGGAACTGTGAAATTTGAGATTTGAAATACAATAGTGACTATCTGAAAAGAGATTTAAGAATTGTAACAATTCTCCTTATCCACAACCTATGAGCAAAAATTGATAAAGGTGGAGAAAGAGTAAGGGTATTTTAAGAACAGGAAAAGGAATGTGAGATGACTAAAGACAATCACAAATGGTTTTGAGAGTCTGGAGGTGGGAGCAATAGTAAGAGTGGGGAATAGAACCAAGTCATAGCAACAGAGAAAATAGAGTTTAAAACAAAGAAATGAAGAAGGAGGAAGGAGGAATACGGAATAAGAGAAGGGCCAAGCAAAATAAGAGATTTTAAATAAACTGTCATATAAAACCTAGTGACATATTAGGCCCAAACCTGAAGGACAAGAAATGAATGTTAAAGAGCTATGCAGGAGAGAAAATAGCTCCAATTATAAAGAGGACTGAGGGGATCAGGGCCTAAGGATGTGTGTAGCTCACAGTGTCTAGTGAATGGGGCTTTCAGCACTTTTTCTTATTTCCTCTGTGGAAATGTACCCAGTAGGGGACTCCTGAGCCTCACCTCACTGATCTGCAAAGCCTGCAGGTAGGGGACTGGCCTTGCATGTCTGTGAGGGGATCTCGCAGCAAATCTCAGGTGTTCAGCTCCTGCTTTCCAGTCCTGAGCCTGTTGCTCTTTCACAGGAGGTTTGTGCCCAGATTCTCTACTCTGAACAGCCCCCTGCTTCTGAACCACGCTGTGTCAGGTCCTACAGTTCCTTCAATGTGACTCGATCCCTTTGAATTTTTGGTTACCAGAGCTGCTTCACCCACTCACACACATGTACGAGCCCTGGGTCCCTGCCTAGTCTCAGGTGTCGCCTCAGCTTCCCTTTTAAAAGAGTTTCTGTGTGACCCCTGGCTGCAGTACTAACAGTTAGGAGGGCCTGTTTTCCATGTGCTCCAGCTCCCCCAAAATCACAGAGTCTTTCACAGTCAGGGCCGGCCACTGCCTTTCAGTGCCTCTGACCAATTTAGATAAACTTTCTCTCTGGATCTTTCCTGGATGGCATTGGGAAGAGCCCCGCAGCTATACGCAGGGCAGAGGCAGGGTGCTGACCCCACTCTCCTCTCTCCAGAGATCCTCAGCCTCACACGGACCTGCTCCTGCAATGCTCTTTCTGGAGCCCACGCCTCCTAGGCCTTCACTCTCTGCCCAAACGTCTTGCTGCTCCTGAGTCCATCCGCAGCCACCCTGCCTCTGTGCAGCCAGAACTGCTGGGCTAGGCAGCCATGGTGGCTTTACTTGGAGATCCCAGGCTGCAGGCTCCTGGGAGCCCTGCAGGCAGGCAGGTACTTGCCCACTGCCATGTACTCTCCATGCTCTTGTCCGTGAACGTGCTCACTCATTGACTCTCTCACTCACTCTAGCTGGACTCTCCACTCGACTGCTCTATATTTTGGCTGCGAGACCGTCTGGGTCTGGAAGCAAGTGGTCGGAGCTACCAGCTACTCTGCTGCCATCTTGGATCTTTCCTCACTGCAGTATTTAAATGCAATCTGTCTAGGCCCTTATCTCTGGGTTGCACACATAAGACTAAATAACATGCAGGTTCTGTATATCAATCCTAAAAAAGTAAGGCCCTTACATAAAACAAAACAAATGCCTTCAAAGGCTCTCATTTTTCACAATGCAATCATTAAACAAATACACTTAATTTATTAAAAAAAAGTTTAAGAGTGTGATAATGTCAGGGAAAGAGAATGGGCAGAAGAAAAGCAATGGTACTAAACTGGTGGTGGGAAGCTGCTGCAGGTATTTCTGAGGAAGAAGCTGACCAAATTCCAGTTCCTTGGTGTTCTGGACTAGGATGTAAGATATTCAGGGGGTTTTCCCCCCCGTAAATGTGTAAAATTAAAAAACCATGCCCTGGAGATCTATCCTGGAACTACCATATCAAGTCATGCTCTTTCTTTCTTTCTTTCTCTTTTTGGTTCTTTACATTTGGAGATGTGGGAGCATGCAAGGGAAGGAAAAGGAGAAGCACAAAGAAACAAATTAATTCACATGTGTGAAATTACAGGAACATTCAGAGATCACCTACCCCTTCAACAGAGAAGGAAACAGGTGCACAACAACGACACGAATTATACCAACATTCTATTCACAGAGTTACTAACCCAAGGAGGGTGGGTAGCTGGAATGAGGAAGGGGAGGGAGAAATATGATACAAACCACTGTAACCAGTGACCTATGAAAAAGAAAATATAATCCAAAAAAATAAATAGGTGCAGTCTCCACTTGGAATGTGAACATGTCTTCATTCTTCTAGAACAAGAAATGAATGAGTATTAGAGGTGGAAAAACTTGCAAAAAGCAAAAAAAAAGAAAAGAATTAACACATAAGAAAGGATTGTTTCCTTTGTGTATAAAGAGCATCTATAAATCAGTATTTCAAAGATGAATATCCAAAGAGAAAAATAGACCAAATATATAAGCAGGTAATTCCCTAAGATATATGAAGGATAAATATAGAAATTCACTAGTAGTAATGTAGACAAAAGTCAACCTAAACAGTTGGCATTTATTTAGTAATACCAAGTATGAAGGAAAAAAACCTCTCATATTGTTTTTATAGTATAAATTGTTACCACTTTTCTTGAAGTCAGTCTGGTAACCTGTATAAAGACTTTAAACAATATTCATCTCCTCTCATCAGCCAGTACTACCACTTGCAGAAACTTATCAAAGATGAACCAATTTAAGAAAATGCACGAGCATGATCGTTTCAGTGTGTACTTTAATAGTTAAAAATGGAGAAACCTTACATGTCTAAAAATAAGGAAAAAATTAAAATTTACATATAGGTGCACATGGTCTATTATGCAGCTACCTAAAACCATGCTTATGGAAAATATTTGCTACTAAATAATGCTCATGATGGAATATAACTTAAAAAATTAAAATGATTTCAGTTTCATATGTACAAAAGAGAAAAACAACTGTTAAAGGAGTTGTTTACAGATGTTGGAATTATAGGTTATATTTTTCTATATTTTAAATAGTTAAGACTCTGTCCTTTAGAACAGTTTTAGGATTACAGAAACTTTTACTTTTTAACTATTTTTAAAAATTTTCTAACATAATCATATATTTCTTCTATTAAAAATTGTTCCTAAAGTAATATCAAAGTAGAAAATTTCTGAATGACATAATTCAAAAGTACATTTTAAATAAAAGTATGAAGTAAAAGGGCCAAAATTAGAGCTCAATATTTTTTTAATTAAAATGACTATTTTTTCCTTTTGCAGGAAATGTGAAAATAAACACTAAACACATTTTAAAAATTTTTGTGAAGGAATTCTCATTTGTATCATTAACAAGTAGAAATCTTAAAAGTTGACAGCAATTATGGTGAGTTTTAGACTTTTTTTCAACACTGGTAATTTTTTTAAAGAGTAAACACCTCTGTTACTCTCATCCATTCTTTGGAACCAAGAGAACATAAACAAATGGAACTAATAAAAAACTATACACCCTTTCTGAAAAGTTGTGAACAAAGCCAACCTTGCCCCAGAAAAGAAAAAGAAAAGCTCCAACATCATTTTTTGCATAATAGCAGAACCTGAATGTTTCCAAAACAGCTAGTAAGCAATTATACATATTGTCTTTTGGAAACCTCCAAGAGAAAGGCCATTTACTTTCCCACATGCCTGCTATAGATCACAGTCATTGGTTATATATGAAGTCTGCCTGAATTTTGTGAAACAGAAGCAGATACTTGGAAAGTAACACACTGCAATAAACCTATGTTTACCCAACCACAAAATCAACTGAAGTTTCCTAAACTGAAAAACAAAAGCAAGTAAAAACATATGGCTAGAAATAAAAAAAACAAGTACAATGAGGGTCCGTTTTATGTCTTCCTCCAGATAGTGAGTTACTTGAAGGGTGGTGGGGGAGCACTTAAAAACAATTTTCTTTTAAAAATGAAGGTATAGCAGAATCTAACAATAATTAGCAACCATAAAATTATCAAGGTTATAACTGCTAACTTTTATTAATTAGCCATGTATGCTACCTGTCATTTCTTTCTTTTGTTCTTGTTCTGGTTCTTCACTACCATTTTGTCTGGCTAGTTAGGTGATTTATATGGTTGGATCTCATTTATTGTCTAATTATTCTAACTTTATGAGAAAATATATTGATGAAATTTTAAGAATAGATTACTGTCTTATTATTCTTATTACTTTATAGGCTAGTATTTAAACCAAACTTAAGACATCCTATAAAAAGAACACAACAGAAATTATATTGTCATATAAAATCACTATTACCTTCACAGTAGATGCTCTTTCAAAACATTCTGAATAGTAGTCACAGCAAATATTTATTTAAACTGATAGATAATAACATACAAAGACACACATGCTCACACATCCAACTGGGCACCACATATACAAAATCTGTCCAGAAGGTATCCAGCCATGTAATATGAAAAAGAGACATTTATTGAAAAAGATATAAGATACAAGAAACATTGTACTTGGGGCAATGATGCCTCAGTCCCCTTTAAAGCAGGCATTTTGGAGCCTCACACAGTTGTCCCAATTGCCATCAGCTGCCTCATTGTTTACTGTCAGTTTATTCTTTATTTCAATGTCTCTGGTTATATTTTGCTTGCATGTTTGTGTTGTTGATTAGGTTCCATTATAAGTCAGATCATATGGTATTTGTCTTTCACCGCTTGGCATATTTCACTTAGCATAATGCTCTCCAGATCCATCCATGCTGTCACAAAGGACAGGAGCTCCTCCTTTCTTTCTGCTGCATAGTATTCCATTGTGTAAATACATAGTTTTTTGATCCACTCATTTACTGATGGGCACTTAGGCTGTTCCCAGCACTTGGCTATTGTAAATTGTGCTGTTATGAACATTGGGGTGCATAGGTTCTTTTGAAATGGTGATTTAGGACTCTTAAGAGTATAATCCCAGGAGTGGAACTGCCAAATCAAAAAGCAGTTCCATTTTTAGTTTTTTGTGGAAATTCCATACTGTCTTCCATAGTGGCTACACTAGTCTGCATTCCCACCAACAAGGTACTAGGGTTCCCTTTTCTCTGCAACCTCTACAGCACCTGTTGTTTGTTTATTTGGTTATGATGGCCATTCTGACTGGTGTGAAGTGGTATCTCACTGTGGTTGTAATTTGCATCTCTCTGATGGCTAGTGATGCTGAGCATCCTTTCATGTGTCTCTGGACCCTCTGTATGTCCTCCTTGGAAAAGTGTCTGTTCAGGTCCTTTGCCCTTTGAATAAAAATATTTTTTGAAGTGCTTCACATAACACCTGGTGCAGTTGTATTCAAAATCACAACTGTGAAATAACTGTGGCATATCAGAAAGAGTCCAATACTCTGGATGCACTTTTAACTAAGCTGCTTAACAAATATATAACACTAGCCAATTTATTTAACATCTCTGAATTTTAGTTTCTATTTTTGTCATTCATGGGTAGTCATATTCACACCCCTTCTCACAAAGAAATATTGGAAGAAAAAATTAGGTATTTTTGGTAAGCTATGAAAATACTACCTAAGGCAATAATAGTAGGGACTACCACCATTGTTAGTCATAGCAAAGTATACAAAAGTATGATTAAAAAGGAAAAAAAAATGAAAAGCAGTTTTAAACTTTCTTTCAAAAAAGCAACTGTTGTGGGGAAAAAAAATTGAAAAGCAACCTTTTTAACCACCAAAATGTACTTATCAAGAGTTGATTAAGTACTGACTGTGTGCCACCTTCTCCAACCACCTCCCCAATACTTACATCTGTCTGTAACAATCCTAACAAGCATAGTCTAATTCCATTGATTAGCAATCTACCAGTTGCAAGAGTATCATCTGGGGGGCTTTTAAAAGTATAGATTCTGAAATTCTGACTCAGTAAGTCCAGCAAAGCTCTGGGACGCATATGTGCAATGTGCCTCCCAAGTGACTGAAGTGCAGCCAGGATCTGAGTGCCAGTGACGCTGCAGTCACCAGTCCTTTCTGCATATGGCCAGTGCACCAAACTCCAATGGTATTAGGTTGAAATCTTCCCTACTTTACTTGCCATCTTAATCCTAATTTTACTCTTGGGACCACATACAACACAAGCCTAAACCTTCTCCAGGCTAAACATCTCCAGTTCCTTCAAGTAACCTACAAATAATGTGTTTGAAACCTAATAACCCTACATTGTCCCTATCTTTTTTTATTTATATATCATGCCCAGAAGACAACACAATCGTCATGTAGAATACAATAGGGGTACTCTCTCCTTCATTAGAATTACAATATTTTCATTAACACAGCTTAAGTGTGCCTTTTATTAAACTGTGGCTATATCATATTTTGAGTACTTGTTTAGAGCACACTTATTTTTAGATTCACAGAAAAGATATAAATATAGTACTAATATCTCCCACATCCCCCTCACCCAGTTCCAGGCTTCCTAACATTAATGTGTACAGTACCACAGCACATGTACCAAAACAAAAATGAGCTGTTTTACTCTTGAAATCACATCTTTTTAGACAAATTACTTTTTTTTTTTTGTTACTTTTCTGAGTAAGAACACAGACTTCTCCTTCAATTGGCACACAGACTTTTCACTTTTCTTTTGTTTTATTACTTCATGTAAGTAAAGGCCTTTACATTTTATCTTTTAAGATTCAGCTCAACATTTCATCTTGCAAGCCTTTGACTCAAAGATTCTGGCTCTGAGTCTTGCAAAATGAAATATAACATCCTATACTTAAGATTTTGAGCTACTCTGAGTCAAGATCCACTTAGATAACACCCACTATTGCTGCTAGACTCATGCCATACACATGTATGTTAAGCAAGATGTCTATACTTCCATCCAATTCCACAAATTCAACAGGCCAAGGCTTAGGGTAAGGTAAGCCTCCCTCAGGGTGCATTAAATAACTTCTGATGCATACTATCAATGATTTACAAACTCAACCAGTTATCTGTACATCCAGTTACATTGTTTTTCATGTTAAGATATTCTTCTTTGTCTCACAGAAGTTGAGAAAACACGGTGGCCCCACACTGTTTATTTTTATTAGTCAAATACATGTTTGCACGTTTTGCTTCTTCAGAAGAAAGGTATAGGGGTGTCTAACCCACAGCCCATGGGCTGCACGTGGCCCAGGATGGCTATGAATGCAGCCCAACACAAAAATCATGAATTTACTTAAAACATTATGGCATTTTTTTGTGATTATATCACAATGTATTTAATGTGTGGCCCAAGACAACTCTTCTTCTTCCAGTGTGGCCCAGAAACACCAAAAGGTTGGACACCCCTGGCTATCTGCACAATGGAAGGAATCCATTTCCCAAATAACTCTGAAATGTTCAGGAAAAAAATGGAACTCTCTAAACCTAACATTGACTGGCAACTCACTGAAGCAGCTAATGGCCATGTGTGAAAACTGGTGCTCATAGGAAATCTGTAGAGAATTCCTGATGAGTCACACACTGAAATCAGAAGAAATAGCAAGGTGGCATTGGTAGTATTATCCCTTCAGGAAGAAAAGAGAATTCAATTTATCCTCTTGAAATTAGTTACTGGTCTTAATTATTATAAAGCTTAGGTAACAAAATGACTCAAGATAGCAATTTACTATTGAAATCCCAATTAAAAAAAAGGATTATTTAGACATGTGGACCCAAAGATACCTATATCAGCTATATCATCACTGCCAAAAAATTTTTCTAAACCATTCACTTCCCCTCAAAAGATGTGAGTAATTTCCAATTCTGTTTATCTCTCAAAACCAGGCTGTGAAATCAGAGTTTTTAAATTGCAAAACAGACCTGACAATGATTTCAGGAAGGTTGCAAACTCATAGCCGTTTTTATCATTCCAGTGAGATTCTAAACATGGGAAATCCATCTTTAAAAATCTTTAATAAAGCATCAGTATGCCGAGAACAAAGCTCTTCCCACTTACCTCATAGTAACTCCGAACAGCATTGCAAAATGCTTCATCGGCTACTATCTGGGTCTCACCATTGAGGAAGGCCTGGAACCGTTCTTTCAGTAACTGCAACTGTTGCTTGTTAAGCTATGAGAAAAAGAGAAAATTTTGCCAATTATGAAATGTAATGATTCCAAGAAGTTGTATTTGCTATATGAGTATTAGATTTGACACTTAGAATTAACTTTATGGTAAAGAAAAATAAAAACTTAGAAGTCCTACTATTTATAGTTATGGCTCAGTTGTAAAACATTTTCAATTCACTTTCCCATATACTCTGGAATCCTGACACAGCGCTGAAATCTAAATTTCTACCCCAGATGGAGTTCCTATGATTATTACCCTGGTCTCTTTGCAGAGGCAGGGAAAAACTAAAATTTGGATGAGAAATTAATTTGTGCAAAATTGCCAGCTGTCCTGATCAGAGAAGGCAGAGAACAAGAAATCTTGGGAGGTGATTGGACTACCATCAGCCCCAGACAAGAGATAACAGGGAGAAAGACTGCAAAGGACAGGGATTCTGAGAAAGAATCCTCCAGAAACAACATCTGTTGGATGCCAAAAGTTTGGATTCCATGAATAAATAGTCAGTGACTGAATTAAGATCAATAAAGGAATGATAAGGAGGAGACAAATCCAAGAGAGAACAGAGGTGCAGCAGGTGAGCAGTGAGTGCATCTTTAAACACTTTGGGGGAAGAGCTGTGAACCAATGGAACCCAATTTCCTTGGCTTGGGTCTCACTACTGTAATTATTATTGAGGGTGGTGGGTCAGACATGAACTATGACTTACCAACCATGTCTAGTCATCAACTACAATGAGAATCAGCTACTTAATTTGTAGGGCCCAAGACAAAATGAGAATGAGGAGCCCCTTGCCAAAATACTAAGAATTTCAGGTCTGCAACAATAGCATTAAGCAAAGCCTGGGGCCCTTCTGAGAACAGAGCCCTGTGCAACTGCATGGGTTCTTGCCCATGAAGCCAGCCCTGACTATAGGGGCAAAACTTCTCTGGAGGGAGGGCACATTAGGTCATGCAGAAGCACTTTTTTAAACGCTTAACTGGAGAAAGGAAAACACAGTCTTGCAGATAAAACAAATCCCAAGACATATAGGAACAGGACAGGAGTAATCTATCCATTTCACTTGATCCTCACCAGACAATTAAAGAACTCAGTTCAGTTCTGGATACTGCACAGAGATATGAAGCATTTGGAAATATACTGAGGATAAAATGATTAAAAGATTAGAAAAACTAAACAAACTGGTATGAGTTGGCTTCCAAAAAATAGGCTGATTTGAAATAAGTTTAAATTAGTTCAAAAAGCTTAGACAGTTTGTAAAGATACTGTCGCTGGTAGTAACAGACTGATAAAGAAGTGTCCTATTGTACCCCAGTGTAAAAAACCTTTTGCCCTGAGCAGTGAAGAGAGAAGGCCATATCATTTCTTTACTAAGGTTAAGGCCTCCATTCTAGGGAAAGCTAAATCAAGCTGAAATGCAGAAACATCACCATTATACATTATATTACATTCTCCATTTCTATAATATGAGAATATAAGCTGGGACCTTTTGTGTGTATGTAAGCAAGGCAATTAAGTCCATGACTTTAGCTCTCTAACCAGGGTCCAAATAAGGGACCAGATGGAAATAGGACAGCAACTGCTGAGAGAGAGACAGCTGAGAACACTCCAGGTGCCAAGCCCTGGGAACCACCAAGACCGGCTTCAACTCGCAAACCAAGTGTCCAGGCAAACTAATGGAAATGTATAATGGAATAACAATAACTTGGAGGGGACATTAACTATCATATGCCCCAATCCACTTACTTGATAAATAAATGTTGTTTAAGAACTAGTGGATTTCTTCATTCAATTTTCTTTCAGCAGACTTCATATTCTTTAAACATTCCTCTAAGTCTTTGCAATTTCTAGTTTACCAATGTGTAACTAGCCATTGTGTCAGTAAGTTATTTTTGGTAATTATGGCATGGAAAATTCATCAGTACAAATCAAGGAAAGGAGATTTGAGCAAATCATCTCCTTAGAAACACCAATGTTGGTGCAGTTATAAAATGTGCCAGAGGCACCTGGATAAATATGAGGCTTCAACTTTTTAATGAATAAAAATTACTGTAGTTATATTTAAGACATAAAATGTCAACAAATATTATTGTGATATACAAATTCCCAATAATGGATATTTCATTAGTATAATGAAGAGGTCTGTATTTCCATAAAAAGGAGATAGGGAGAAAAAAATGAAATTTAAAATCCAGCAGTGGGCACAGCTGTCAGAAAGTAGAATTCTTTAATGTTGTTTACATGATCAAAATAAGCTACATTATACCTCAACAAATAGAGACCAATGAAATATACCCAAGAAATGGATACAAATATGATCAGACATGTACTATGAAATACCTTTATTAACACCTAAAGTCAGTTGTAAAAGATGGTCTAACCAGTCAATGGTTTTAGAATAACTGAGAAGCAATGCAGAAAAAAAAAAAATTAAAGTGGAGCATAACACATGCAATTACAGTCCAAATGAATTAAAAACTTTTCATATAAAAAACTGTAAATTTACTAAATGAAAAAAATGGGAGAACTCCTTTAAATGCTGGTATGAGAAAGACCTTTCTAACCACTAATCAAAATCCACATGTCATAAATTTAATTGCACAAACATTAAAAATAAATTTAGCATGGCAAAAAATACCATACATAAATTATTGGAAAAGACTAAACAGAAAAAATACTTACAATTCATATCCTAAAGAGCTAATTTTCAAACTCATGGATCCTAGATATTGAAAAGAATGTGACCACTAATCCATCAGAAAAATGAACAAAATGAATACATTCAGAAAAATAACTCAAATTATGAAAGCCTGACTTCACTCATAACCAACAACTGTAAATTAAATCTACATGAGAGGGGAAGGATTCTGGGAAGATAGTGAATAGAAAGCACCAGCAATGTGTCCCCAGCAAGAGCACGGGGGTCCTCTGGAGTCTACTAAAGGCTTGCAATGTAAAGGGGAAAGCTTAACTGGAATGGCAATTACTTCGGGTCAATTTCAGCTCTTAGCACAGTTGTAGCTACCCATCATCCACCCCTCAGCCCTGTAGCAGCACCCCCCACCCCGCAAAAAGCCAACCACCTAAATTTTCATAAATAGAGAACTAAGTAAATTATAAGACATTTAAACAATGGTAATACTATTAGCTGTGAAAAGAATGAAAAAAGTTCTATTATGTACTGATAAGATCTTCAAATTATCTTACAGAAGAAAGCTAGTTATAGAACAGTACACATAATAATAAGCCACCCCTAGAAAACAGGCAAAATCAGAATTTATATTTGAATTTGATTCCAAACGCAGAAACTATGTCAGGGTGGCAGTGGGAACTGGATGGATGGAAAATACAGGTGAAAAAGATTTTTCAACCTATACCACTTTATTTATTTTAGGATTTAAATCACAGGACCCTTTTTATCTATGCAAATTTTAATTTGACTTTGAATAAGCTATAAAAGCCAACTTTGCATATCTTTAAACTCAGAATGATTATAATACATCACACACAGTTTAAATCTGATCACCCTCCACCTGTTGTTGCAAGAAGCATGGACAACAAAACAATGGACCTTTTCAATTTTCCTTTCAGGTAAAAGATTTCAACTTACCTGGATCCCTTCATTAACATTTCAAGGCTGATGATTTCCAAGAAAGGTACATCTTTTTTTTGGGGGGGGGGCACTTTAATGTGGATTTTGTTTTAATTAAAATGGATATCCATCAGAGGTGCTGATCTATCAGGGTGAATGTTTTAGAGCATGGCACAGGCGAAACTTAATACCAGCACCTTACATGAAACTGAATGACAGTGTCAGAAACACACCATGGACAACACACTGTTGTAATTAATGTACTGATGTTTACACAATGCACACCGAAGTCTCTCAGCTCCATTGCAGCCTATTAAACTGAAATATACACATATCTTACTTTATTATTTCGCAATGAAGCCAATTCTAATTTGGATAGCTATAAAGAATTAAAACCTGTTTCCCTATGACTTCCACACAATCCTAGTTTTATGTTATCTAAGATAAAACAGATTCTTTCCTTTTTCAACATAACAGTTCAGAAACTTGCAGACAGGTTCAGGGTTTGTGAGCCTTCTCTTTCCCAAATTAAATTTTTCCAGTTCCCCCAACATCCTAAGGGTACTACTCTCCAGTTTGTCCATAAATTAAGCATTAAACAGTTAAATAAAACTAAGTATAAGAAAGCACTTTGAAAGCCATAACATTATGCAAATAAAACTCCTAATATAGCAATGTCCTCCCTAGAATATACTGGATTGATCATGATCCTGCGAGAATAGTGTGGCCAACACAGAGACAAGTGGGAGGACCGTTTCCCACATTGTAAGCGCTCTATGTCTATTAATTCAAATCATGAACAAATGAACTCTTCTTGGCACTCACATCAACTGACTCATATCATGATTATAATCAAGAAAAATTTCTAAAACATTTTTACATGTGCTTCACTAAGACATGTTTCATTTCACTAGATTCATTTTGTCCATTGTTCCACTTGATTAGAATATTATTTTAAAATTCTAATTCCATCACTCAGTGACCAAAGAGCTGTCCCAGCTTTGTTATATCCACTAACATAATGTGTTATCCACATTCTCCATTAAAGTCATTATAAAGACCTTCATCAGTTCAGGACTAAAGAAAGCAGGAACCTGTCATTACATGTATTCATCCAGTTTGACACCATCTATCAATTAACATTCTTTGGGGCATTTGATTTTATTATTATGCAACCAACATTTTAGTTTTGTCCACATATCATCTTTGCACTAGTACACTTACCAATGATTTATTAAACTATTTTTCAAAAATAAAAATTTAACCAGCAGAAATTATCTAACAGAAATTTTAAAAGAACTTGTTTTTATATATGAAACTAAATTGCAGATGCTTAACTAGAACACAAATATCAATGCATATATCTAAATACAACCAGGAGACTAGCTTCTAAAAAGAATACTTCAAATACTGACACTAAAAGCTACATTTTATAAATCCTGGCTGGCAGTGACAATTTATCCATAATAAAAACTGTCCCAATAAAAACACAACTTTCAGGGTTCAGAGTGATGTTTTATGTGTCTTAGGCTTTTCTTTTCTTCCTCTTTTTTTAATGTCCAAATTAGAGTCTAGCCTTTTTATTTTAAGTCATGATCAACTGCAGACTTAGGCCAGAATCTTGACGACAGGAGGAGACCAGCCATTATGCTACTCAGGCCACAGCTGCCACTGCTAAGCAGAGCCTGCCCTGGCCTGTGGTCCCCATCACATGCCTTGACACTCATGGTGGGTGCTGCATGACGTCCAGTGAGTACAGGCAATCACAGATTCCTCAGCAAACTGACAGGTGACTAATGGGTACTCTATCTGTGGAACCGGAGGGTGACATGTTGGTGTGTTCATAAAGAAAGGTAGAAACACGTACTCCCCCCTCCACCTGCCGCAAGGAGGTAAACAGAGTTACTAAAGGGACAAACAGTTTCTGAAATGCACAATGGCATAGTTTTAGTGCCAGTTAATGAAATGTAGTAAAAAATAATAACAGGGAAAGACTAAAAGAGAGGTGCAATTTTCTGTCTTCCCATCAACACTGTCAAAAGATCTACATAAAACCACTGGGGCCAAATCATCAGTGCCTCCCATGTTTCTGCAACAACAGGCCTCCCCAAACTGCCTATCAGAACAGAATAACGGAGGGCCCTGACCAAATTATTATACATTACAAAACCTTTGGCACACATTGCTATTAATAGTTTTCTATCCAAATAACTTTTCTTGACCTCTTCTATAAGCCCAGAATTTGGAATAGTGATTATGCCCATCTGAGACTACAAATACCAACTTCAGTTGACTACGGGCATGGTCAAATGACTAAGTTAAAGACAGTGAGATATAAGCAAAAGTATGCACAACATCCAGAAAACAAATAAAGGTACATGAAGCAGACACTTTTTACTCCCCTCTTTCCTCTTTTCCTACCTGCTAGAACCTGATGTACCAGTTGGAACTATCAACTTGGTCCATATGAAGATGGTGAAAGAGCAAGAAAAACAGAGCCTGAGGCTTCTCCCAGAGTGGAGCAAGTCACTGCAACCCTCGACTACTACCTTTCAACTCTACTCAGGTGAGAAATAAAACTTCCATGTACAGATCACTCTATTTGGGGTTTATTGTGTCATATGTGGCTGAACCAAATCCTAGATACAAATACCAATGAAATACCCAATCAGGGAAAAATGCCATAGTACTGGCAAGGTTTATTGTAATAAAGTCTCAAGTAAAATATTCTTTCCGTGTGTCACTTTATATGAAAAAACTCCTTACCCAATGAACTTGCCCATTGAACAAGGAACACCAGAGACTAAGTGCCTGATGTAGATTGAAAATAAAGTTATTTTGGCAGACTGAAATCTATTGTCCCACAGTATGCAAAGGGGGGATTTAAAAGCCCCAAATCTGCAAGTACCACTTTAACATATTTTATAATAAAGATACAGTAAGTGGTAAGTACAAAGCAGTACAATTCCACTGTACTATGTGCAAACGGGCCCGGGGCTATGCTGACTCAGCCTAAGCGAATTACTTCTGTCCACATCAGCACTGACCTACTACTAGTGGAACAAAAGCCTTGACAGAATTCCGTGCAGTCACAGGACTGTCTTTGGCTGGGGGATGGGGAGAGCTGCTAGTAATACTGACACTAGGAATGTTAAGTCCATGAATTCTATTAATGTCCCTGCTGCCCTGTGCTGAGCATGTTCCACACATGAGTCATTAAACCTTCCTAGGCTCCTATGAAGTTTTTAATCCTCATTTTACAAATGAGGAAATTAAGCTCAAAGCAGATAAGCATCTTGACTACCTTCTACTAAGACCTAAGAAGCAGGGGCAGAATTTGAATCAGCATCCTGATCTAAAGTCTATATTCCTTTCAATCACCACATTTTCTGTTTCCCTCATAGCCACACTTTTTTTTTCCCCCAATAAGAGGTGTTCATCCCTGTCTGATATGTCATATTTAGTTTCAATTATTTATTTGCCTATTATTTAAACACCCATCAGAATAAAATCTTCTTTAGGATAAGAAATTGATTTTAGCTCACAGTTCTAATCCCATGCTAAAATAATGCCTACACACACACACACACACATTTTTTTAAAGAATGGACAAGGAACAAAGAAATGTCAGGTGGTTGCCATAAAACGATTCCTTACTAGGATAGCCCAGTATACTCCCATGCTCACCTGACCCCACAAAAAGTTTATCATACAATTATAAAAATTCAAGATTACTTAAAACTACCACCATGGATAAGAAAACAGCCCATTTCATTACTTAGTAAGGTTACACATGACTACTGGGGCAGCAGAGTGTGTGAGGAAGAGCACAGGCTGGCATAAGACTATTTCTGTCTGTATCTAGGATCCCCCACAATCTGTAGGGACTTCAGGTAGGTCACTTAACCTCAGTGCTGAGTTTCTTATCTAACCAGTGAGGGCAGTAATAACTCATTTAATAGGGCAATTGTAGTAAATGGCATAATAGAAAAAAGTGCTTAACACATGTTAAATGCGTTATAACTGCTAACTATTACCTTAGAAATACATGGTGATTTCCTTTCAGCAACTGCAGAAGCTAGAGACAAAAATGAATTTTAAGATGAATGCAGATAAACAATGAACAAGAGACTGCCCAGAGCCGTGCTGTCCAAGGCGGTCGTCATTAACCAACACGGCTACTGAGCGCCGGAAACATGGCTGGTCTGCGCTGACATGTGCTCTAAGTCTAAAGCACGTACCAGATTTCAAATGCTCTGTACAACAGAAATAAGTATATGAAACATCTCACTAATACTCGCATATTGCTTAAATGTTAAAAGCAAGTTTTAGATATATAGCATAAAATAAGTTATTAAAATGACTTTCATCTGTTTGTTCTCTCATGTTTTAATATGCTACCAGAAAGTTTTAAATTACATACATGGCTCACATTATATTTCAACTGGACAGCACTGTTACAGGGAAATGTTCGTGAGGGCCAAGCATCTCTTGAAGATACAAATGACCAGGGCCTTGCTCACTTGAAAACCAGGGGCAGCCTCACAGTAGCAGGCCCCACAACACAGTACTTGTAGCAAGTCCTAGGTATGGTAAGACTGATTGAAGAGAAACTGAACAAATGCCAAAATTCAATACCTAAGTATTTGCCTAGTGTTTTTCATTGTCAGAGAGTGATGCAGGTGTCACTAATCCCATGTTATGGTATACGAAAGAGAGGTTTAAGCTACAGAACCAGTTAGGCCATAGAACCAGGACCCTAATGTAGTCTCTTGAACCCATGCTCAAGTTTTTTACCTACCACCACGGTCTCTTTTATCTTCCTGAACATGGTGATAGGAAAGTGAAAAAACCAGCATGTCTTGTTGGTCATTATACTCCAAAAATTTGCTTCAGGACCCTCTTATTCATTGACAGCATCTGTTTCACCTATCACTCTGAAAATGAATTGGACCTATGATAATAACCTTTAATGATCCCCATGAATAATATAAGCTCATCAAAAGCAAATGCAAACCACCCTAGCAGGGTGACTCAGTTGGTTTGAACATTGTCCTGTGCATCAAAAGGTTGTGGATTCAATTCCCCATGAGGGCACTACCTGGGTTGCAGGCTGGATACCCAGTCCCCCAGTCGGGGCTCATATGCAAGCAAACAATCAATGTTTTTCTCTCCTCCCCCTCCCCCCTCCTCTTCCCCTCCCCCTCTCTCCCCCTCTCTCCCTCCCCCTCTCCTCCCCCTACCTCTCTCCCCATGAGCTAGGGGGTCTGCTGCCTTTTCCTGCCCTTGGACATCAGAGTTCATGTCCCCTGGGCCTTCAGACTCAGGCTAAATTATACCACCATCTGCAGTGACTCTTCACCTTGCAGAAGGCAAAATGTGGACCTCTCTGACCTCCATAAAGGCACAAGCCAAGTCCTATAATAAATTTTCTTTTATATATATATATATCCTGTTGGCTCTCTTTCTCTAGAGGACCCTAGTACACTAATTATCATAAATAATACCAGCCTTAGCAAACTGTTGCAATGAAGTAATTCAGAGACGACCATGGTAGAGGGTTCCAAAAGAAACAAAAATCTTAGGAGCCATTCTGAGAAGTGCTTAACACAATCAAAGGTCATTCCTTCCCCCATAAGGCTCGACAGGATCAATAAAGCTTCCAAACAAGTAGAATTGAAGGTTTACTACAGAGGAAAAACGCTGGAATTTGAAGCCATCCAGCACACACTCTGCCATGTTACGGTCCTGCAAAGTCAGAAGAGTCTCACAAACCACCAGTCAAACTTTCTAGTCAGTGCTTTTCTACAGATAATTCTATGGACTATATCAACATAGATCATGAGGAATCTGCCCTTTGAAACAATGTGACTTCCCCTTGACCACCCTTAATAAATGTATAATTTAGTACCTAGTAATAATAGCTAATGCTAATTGACCTGTAACTGCATAGTAAGCACATTTCTAACCTCTTACAAAGATGATTTTACTCTCTCTTTGAGGCGCATTTCTTGTTCCAAGTAGGAGAAATCTAAGACCCAAAGAAGTTAAGACAGTGGTCTAGTTCACCTAATTTGGGGGCGAAGCCAGGTACCTCTGGCTGGCATGCTCTTAGCCACTGGCTACCCTTGGGGTTTCTTCGTGAATTCCCCAAGTCACGTTCTCCACACCCAGGTCAAGACACAGAACCACCAGAGTCTAACAAAGCCAGCCACATGGTTTGATCAGCCTGAAGAACTGAGTAAAACCTCCACTCCTTCCCATTACCTCCAAAAAATCCCCATCATGCTCAGTCACATCACTTGCAAGGGGAACAGGCACACACTGCTGGTTATCTCCGCCTGGAATATCCTTTCCTCCTTTAGAACGTAAGTCAGATGAAACCTCCTATAATAGCCTTCCTTCTGTTCCCCTCCCCCACATAAGGCCATCCCATCCTCTCTGTGTTACTTCAGCACCTCATATGTACATCTACCATTTACTTAACATGGATGTCTCCCTACTAGGGTGCAGATTACTTAAACAGGGATGCCAGTCATTTGTGTATTCCCCCTTCCCCACCAAGTCCAGTGTCTGCTGATATGAATTCATCTACAGTGGAAGAAAATCCGGAGTGAAAGACAGCATCACCATTTATGAATGCTTTTCTGGGATATATCCTGTCATCACCACTGACAAAATCAGTCATATAACTGAGTGAGGAGTAGGGAACAGACAGTCTGAAAGAATTCCAAGATAGCTTTTGTGTTGTCCAAATAACAAGTCCATGGCCAAACTCAGTGAGGCTTCAAGAAACAGCAAAGGACTTTTTTTGTGGAGCTGCAGTATAAGTAGTTCTGTTTGCAGATGATATTGTTCTCAAGCAGGAAGAACTTTGTGCCTCAGTACCATCTGGCATTTCACAGCAAAGTTCCGTATGGTAAAGCCACATTTGCAAGAAACAGTGATTTCATGCTCATTACGAAGAATTCAGACAGACTTAGCAACAGATCACTGTGTGCCGGTCTAAGGGCCTAAACTTGCTGACTAGCCCCAAGACACACAGCAGCCTTTTCCCACAGGTAGTAGGTGGTTTGGGACAGTTGCTTTTGCAAGAAGAAAATATAATATAAATTTGCTTGCCCCAGAAATGTTTGAAGTTTCTACTTTCTTTCTAAAGTAGATACAGCATGGATAAGAAATGGCTATCTATAAAGTATGGAGAGAAGAGGAAGGTAAGGGACTTTTAGCTCCTCATCTTTGCTGACCCATCTTTCTGAAATGGTAGAATTTAATAAAACAAGCATTAAGGTCTACCTCACTCCTTTAAATTTGTTAGGGTGCATTTGACTGAAAATTGCAGAAACTCCAACTCAAAATGGCCTGTGAAACAGTAAAGGGGGTTATCAGTACGTGTCAGAAGAACTCCACAGGTACGAGCGTTGCAGTGCATTAATTCAGCCACTCCAGGGAGTCTTCCAGGACCTAGGCCTTCCCCATCTTTCTATATCCAGGTGCTAGCTGTCCTTGGGTTTACTGCTGCCAAAGAAATCCACGTTAACTCTATGCAAAGTATCTTCACAGAACAATAACCAAAGACTGAAGAAGACTGACTAAAATATTTTTATTCTGAAAAAAAGGTTCCAGTGAGGAGAGAACTTTCCCAGAAATGGTACAGCCTCTAGCAGATTTTCCTCCACATGTCACTGGCCAGAAATGAGTCAGATGCCCATTCCTCAAAAAATAACTGAGGAAAGGGAAAGGGAATGTCATGACTGACCAATCAAGTCACCCATGGATCTCAAGGAATCCAGCCATTCCTGCATAGTACTGGGCCCTGATACCCAAATAAAACTGAGGGTCTGTTAAGGAAGCTAGAGAATAGCTGCCACACAGGCAACTGCTGTAACACTGTTGTTCTGCCCTGACCGTCCCAACAGCGAGGCCTGAACTGGAAAACTGCACAGAAAAGATAAAGACTAATGTTTTCTAACACCTAACAATATTTCCCTAACAAATAACAAAATTGTAGTCTGTACCTAAAACAGAAATCTTGGCTGCAACAATTTTAAGATAATTTATTCCAAATAAATTATATCATATTGATTATTGAATATACTTCCATTTACTAGAGACAAAAACATGCAAGGATCATACCACTCCCTTAACAATGAAAATTATTTCATATTTATTTCTTCCTTTAAATTTACCAAGTTAGCCAACGAAAATACTATGCGACCTCTAAGACATCATGGCAAACATTTTTATGTTAGCAAATTCAAGGATTTGGGAAGATTAAATGGATAAAAGAACTCTTCATGATTAACATTAAAATAACTGACCACCTAGGCTACAATGCCATAAATATTTGCTTTAGACTTTTGGATTCTAAAAGCAGCTCTGAATTCATATACAGAATACTGCTGATAAGTAAAAGCAAATGTTTAGCATATTTGCTTAGCAAGTAAGGTCAAAAAAAGAATATATAACAATTTTCCCCATAAGGAAAAAGCAAATGGGAGTCTATTCTATCAGTTAAATTTCATGAAATTAAAAAGTTAGCATTCCAACAATTAACAACCTTCTCCCCACCCCACCCCCTCAACAAACCAAAAGGTATTTTAAAATAAAGCCTGCTCCCAGGGCTAGTTTAACTGAGTGCTACACTGCTGAGTCTAAACATATGTCACCCCCCTTACGCACCAGTGGGCTTCCAGGTAGGGCTGCCAAATTAAACACAGGCTGTCCCATTAGATCTGAATTTCAGATAAACAATGGGTAATTTTTAGTATAAAATTTTACCATTATCTCAAATTTTAATAAGTATGTCCCATGAAATATTTGAGACATACTTAAAAAATATCCCTTACCTAAAATTAACATTTAACTGAGCATCCTATATTTTATTTGTATTTTATCTTCTGACCCACTCTGTCTTTGACACTACCTCCCTTTGTTCTTTGGACTGTCTCTTGTGTTTTTCTGCTTAGTTATCATTGCCTCTTAGGATTTGGTAATGTCTCATAGTTCCTCCAACTCAAGCTTTTCAATGCTGTCTGAAAAGGAAGCTCAAAGGAAATTTCCACAGCAGACTTCAACCTGCTGTGCAAGACAAAAAACAAAACAAATGAAATGCCACTAAAAGGCAAGTGTGATCATTTTTTACAGAATTAAAAAACAGCGAGTTTCCTAAATATGCCTAATCACAATCTTCAAAAAGCATTTTAAATATGCCAATACTGAAAACCTATCCTATACCACTACTTCAGGATTCTAAATAGAGTGATCTAGAAAGCTATTCAGTTTTAAAATTCCTGAGGATTTGATATTCAACTAGGTGAGAGATTTGCTGAGGCTAGTATTCCTCAGTCACAAAGTGTCCCCAACTAAACCAAAGGTAAGGAGGTATCAGTCAATGGATTAAGATTTATTTACACAGTATAATACTTAGCTGTCACTCCAAAATCTGGATTTTTACCAACCTAAAATATAAAGATACACATGATATACAAGATAGGACTAAGACCATTTTTATTTGTTTATTTGTATTTGCATTTTTATTGTATTTCTTTTCCATTACTCTTTAGTCCCCTTATCCCCTTGCCCCACACAATCACCACACTGTTGTCCATGTCCATGAGTCCTTTCTCCTTTTTGCTCGATCCTTCCACCCTCAACCCTTCCCTCCATTAGCTGCCATCCTGCTGAGTCTCTCTCTCTTTTGCTTGTTAGTTCTGTTTGTTTTTTAGATTCTACACATGAATGAAATCACATGGTATTTCTCTTTCTTTGACTTTGCATAGTGTTCTCCAAGTCCATCCATACTGTTGAAAAGGGTAGAACTTTCTTCTTTTTTAAGGTCAAGTAATAGTCCATTGTGTAAGTGTCCCATAGTTGTTTTATCCACTCATCTACTGATGGACACTTGGGCTGCTCCCATATCTTGGTGACTGTAAATAACTCTGCAATGAATGCTTCTGTTCTTCTGAATTAATGTTCTGGGTTACTTCAGATATATTCCCAGAAGTGGGATTGCTGGGTCAAAAGGCAGATTCATTTTTAATGTTTTGAAGTTATCTGCATTCTGCTTTCCACAGTGGATGTACCAGTCTGCATTCCCACCAACAGTGCACAAGGGTTCCACTTGTTTGTTGATTTATTGATGATAGCTATTCTGACAGGTGTAAGATGATATCTCATTGTGGTTTTAATTTGCATTTCTCTGATGATTAGTGACATTGAGCATCTTTTCTTATATCTATTGGCCATTTTGTATTCCTGTTTGGAGAAGTGTCAATTCAGGTCCTTTGCCCACTTTCTAATTGAGATGTTTGGGGTTTTTTGGTTTTGAGTTTTGTAAGTTCTTTATAAATTTTTAGATTAACCCTTTATCAGATATATAGGTGAATATGCTCTCCCATTCTGTGGGTTGTCTTCTATTTTGTTGATGTTTGCCACTGCTGTGCAAAAACTTTTTAGTTCGATGGTTCAAAATTGGGCTTTTACTCATGACAAAGAACTATGAGCAGGTTTATCTTCGGGTTAGCATAATTATGAATTGTATTTTAAGATATAGGCACTTAAGTCTTATGTCTTATCTGCTTGGAAAATAGCTTAAAATGCTTACATATAAAACTTCTCATTAGAATTAATTATAAAGGACATCATTTCCAAGATACAGGGAATTTAAATAAGATCCCCTGAGGCGCATCTGTCTGTGCCACTGAGAAGACTGAGCATGGTGTGGCAGAAACAGAAAGCACGTTCACCTTCACCCACATTCAAAACAATTGGCCCTCACATACAACCTAACCTTAACCAGATTGGATCTTATAAAAAGTGGTAACTTTATACCAAACCTAAATATAAGAAGTGCTTTTCAAAAAAAACCCATTTTACTGGCCTTAACTTAGGCCATTTCCTAAAAAATTAAAGTAATTCAAAAAACATGGAAAGGCTCTGGCCACACAAACAGAAAAAAACAAACCTCCAAACTCAGCATAAACCATAGGAATGGGTAGTCACTGATGACAACATGCCACTTACTGGTGGCCAGATATCCCCAACCCCATCACATAATTCACTGGAGTCTAATGAGAAAACCTATACTATACTAAATGTATATAAAATAAAGGCTGTTAAACAATAAAATGCTATGTAATTCAGGCATATGTATTTTGGACCTAAAACTCTATATATTGGTAAAAACGGTCTCTGCCTCTAGTTCACCTGCTATCCCCTGCTGTCCACCTACTGAGACACAAAATCAAGCCAACCTGGGGCATCCTTACTTACTGTTCCTTAATATTTAGAAGGATTATCAGCTGCATTTCATAGCAGAAAACTTAAATTCACAAAACAAATAGCCAAAAAGACTCAAAAGGTATTCAAGTTACTAAAAACTAAAAGAATCTAGGGTGTGAATATATGAAACAGAAAAGAAATCTGAAAACTTTTTCATACTGGAAGACATTATTCTAGTGTTAGTTTCTTTATAGATCATTTCTTTCACAAAAATTCTATTAACAAAACCAATTTGGCCTATAAAATATCTATTTACAATGCTAAATTACAGAATCACCCAAAATTATTTTTGTAGCAAAGATCAGCACAGTCTACGCTTTCTGGAAGAGCTTTCTGAAATCCTGAGTATTAAAAAGTCCTGAAATGTACTTGGATACCACTGTGAAATCTGGCTATAAGGTGAAGTATATAAATAATTACAACATCAATATAAAGATTAAGGTAATATGTTAACAATCACAAATATAATGAAGCACCAAAATCATTAGTATATTGCAAAGAATTACATGAAGTAGCCAAAATGAAAAATCATCAGGTAAATTGTACACAATTCAAATGCTTCCATGTGATAGTTTTGTGCTTTGCTACACCTTCCTAAATATCAGTCACAAACTGTACCTTTGCCTACCAAAATGTCTGGCAGCGAACAGTAACAAACTATTTGGGGTATAGCGTTGTTTCCAGGACCCCTTCTTTGTTAAAATTCCTCCAAGAGGTTAATATGTAAACCCATCAGTCCTTTAAAATGCTCACTAAACTGACAGCCTGTTCCTAAAAGAACCACATCAAATATAAAATTTCTCTAATAACTAGGAATTTGGTGAGTCAGAAGAAAAAGAGGAGGAGAAAGAAGAAGAGGAGAAGGGAGACAGGGCAGGCAGAAGGCTGGGGGAAGGAAGGGAGAGGAGGGAAGACGAAGGAGAGCATCATATGATGCTGAGAATGGAACTTCTGCTCTCCAAAGGGAGATACTCGGGGAGAAAGTGCCCAGTGGATATTCTGGCAGATTAAGTCATTCAGCGGTCCTCAAGTAAGATATTACTTGTCACTGAAATCAAATGGTATCTACAAAATCAGTTTCTTAATAGTACATCTTATAAGCATGTTTTTGAAATAAAATTTGATAGGGTATAAGTATGTCAAAGATAATTTTCTAGAAAAAGGTGTATTTTATGTTACACACGTATGAAACATAAACTCATTTGCACATTATTCACTGTAAAAGACTAAAGCCTTCCACATCACTTCTATCTCACTACATGACCCTAACAGTCATGCAAACAGGAATCTTTGAACTTTCAGGGGTGCCCAACCCAGGGCCCGTGGGCCGCATGCAGCCCAAGAATGGCTATGAATGCAGCCCAACACAAAATCATAAATTTACTTAAAATCCTTTTTTTTTTTTTTTTGCTCATCAGTTTTCATTCGTGTTTGTGTATTTAGTGGGTGGCCAAAGCCAACTGTTTTTCTTCCAGTATGGCCAAGAGAGACCAAAAGGTTGGATACCCCTGCATCATTTACCATCTCAAATTTTATTTAGAAAGGTTATGTTACTGTTTAATGTTTCCTCAAATATTCGATAACTCAGTTCAATTGAGAACGTACTACACACTAACTACTGTGACAGCAAAAGAGGAGTCAAAAATGAAATAAGCCTGAGCTCAAATAGGAGTTTAGTGATATTTTAGGAAAAATACATGTTCGTTTTCCAATTCTTGGTAAAATAAACTATGATACGTTGAAAGGAATAGAGAGGGTCACTGCACAGTACAATGGTCAAATACAGTTATAACTGAGGAAAGTACAATTTCTCCTATAATCTTGCTTTTTAAAACAGTGGGCTTTAGCCAACAACAGCAGCTATCAAAAATTATATGACTAGTTTAAAGAATATACAGTTGTATGCATATGATGCTGGTATGTATTAAGTTGGCCAAAATGTCCATTACGTTTTTTCTGTAAAATAAAAAGACACACTCTTCATTTTCACCAATAACTTTATTGATTTGGATATGCTGAGCATGTCAGATATCTCCCACTACTGGTTTAACTACTTAATTATCATTTTGACAAATAAGACATAATGCAGAGCATTCCCCACCAAGTGACTATACTGTTCTAAACAGAATCACATCTCAGATCCACTGCTAAATTAGTCAGTAGGATTAGTTTAGTCACAATTGGTTTATAATTTTTTAAAGATTTTATTTATGTATTTTTGGAGAGGTAAAGGGAGGGAAAAAGAGAGGGACAGAAACATCAATGTGTGGTTATAATGATTTGATATTTGTATACATTATGAAACGATCACCATAATAATTCTGTTCCTTTACACAGTTAAAAAACTTCTCTTGTGATGAGAACTTTTAAGATTTCTTCTCTTAGCAACTTCCAAATGTGTAATACAGCATTTTTAGCTATACCCACCAAGTTATACATTGCATTCACATGACTTGTTTTACAACTGAGTTTGTGCCTTTATGTCCCCTTCAGCTATTTCTCCCTCCCCTCCACTTTCGTATTCCCACCTCTGGTGACCACCAATCTCTTCTTTGTATCTATGAGCTTAGTTTTTTTTAAAACAGATTTTATTTTTAGAGAGAGGGGTAGGGAAGGGAGAAAGAGAGAGAGAGAAACATCAATGTGTGGTTGCCTCTCGAGCGCCCCCTACTGGGGACCTGGCCTGCAACCAAGGCATGTGCCCTGCCTGGGAATCAAACCCTTTGGTTCACAGTCTCGTGCTCAATCCACTAAGCCACACCAGCCAGGGCTATAATTTAAAAGTTTTGTTTAGCCTACACATGTAAAATATTTTATTTTTATTCCATTTAACTTGCTTTCACTTTCCACAATTTTTTTTACTAATCTACAATGTAGTACTAGTTATTTTTACTACTACCACTAATATTACTAGGTATCTTTGTTATTTCTATGATTAGCTTCTTATATTAGTATTCCTCAATTGAATTTAATTGATTGTGTGAACTTTTCAACTATTTATGAATTTATTATTGTTTATGTTTTATTAGTGAACCAAAGTATGATTCTTAAAGGAATTTAGTAAGTTGGGTTTGCTTCTAAAATAATACAATTAGAAGGATTAAGTAAAGGGCCTTTGGCATTTCAAATTATATTTTTAAAAATATTTTATGATTATAATATCTATATTATGTTAATTTATAAATTTTAACTGTCAAATTAGATAAAATTTATACCTTGGTATTTCCTAATGCTATTTTATTTTTGAGTAGTCTGTTAAACATTCTTAAGCAAAAAGGCAATATTAATTTTTTTAGATCAAGTGTCTAAATTCATGATTACTCAGTCTCCTTCAGGACTTTATATCTAAGTAGATTTAATTTTTACAGATCTCTTTCCCTACATGGGAAAATTTTTTTTTTTTTTAAATCTAGAATGTCTTCAGATAAGTCACAAATAAAAAGGTTTTTCATTAACTAGGCAGTATGATGAGGACTATACAAAATGTGGATTTGGATACACCAACAAATCTCTGCAGCTAAATGTCTTATTTCATGTAAATATTATCAGGTTAAGCAAAAGTACCGAGCAAAACATTCTGAAATCTTCCCATAATGTGTTCATCTTAAATATAAAAATGTATGAATTTTAAAATCTTGAAAATTTTATGAGCTCAATTACAAGAGTATTGTAGTGAACTGAAGAACTCAAGGTCATGCAAATAAGATATCTCGCATAAACTGCAAATCACTTATTTTATCAGTTACATATATATTATCAACATTATATTTTAGATGGGACCAGTGAAGCAAAAGATATTGAAAAGGTATCAGTTTTCATCTAGATGTTACATGACAGAGACAACACTAATTGAAAAGCTCATTAAATCAAAAGAATTTTCATTACATTAAGGAACCCCCAGATGTTAAAGATGGTATTAAAAATTAAAATTTCTTAAAAATCATTCTTGAAAGAACACTGTTTTATAGAAAAATATCCAAACTACTGAGGGTTAATATGCTCTGTGGTAGAAGAAAGCCACGAAACAAGGCATCACACAAACGGGGTGTTTACGTTCTGCACTGACAGGAATATGCAAAGGCTTTGACATCAAGAGCATATTCTGAAAAGCCTGCAATTCAGTTAGCATTCAGTTTTCTTCCAAAAAAGCCACCTTTTAAAAATTTTATTTATTTTATTGTATTTTATTGATTATGTTATTACAGTTGTCCCAATTTTGTCCCCTTTTTCCCCTCCATGAAGTACCCCCCAGTCCCTCAGGCAATCCCCATACCATTGTTCATGTCCACAGGTTCTTATCATTGTTCAAGTCCATACTTCTTTGGCTAGTCCATTTCCTACACTGTATTTTACATCCCCATGGTATTCTGTAGCTACCAATTTGTACTTCCTAATCCCCTCACCTCTTCACCCATTCCCCCAAACCTCTCTCCTATCTAGCAACCAAAACATTGTCCATATCCATGATTCTGTCTCTAATCTTCTTGTTTGATAGGTATGTATTTATTGCCATTTTACTGTTCATAGTTGTGATAATCTTTTCTTAAATAAGTGCCTTTCATATTTCATATAATAAGGGTTTGGTGATGATGAACTCCTTTTTTCTTGTTTTGGGAAGCTCTTTCTTTTCCCTTTGATGATAAATGATATCTTTGCTGGGTAGAGCAATCTGGGCTGTAGGTCCCTACTTTTCACGACTGAGGATTTCTTGCCATCCCTTCTAGCCTGCAAAGTTTCTTTTGAGAAATCAGCTGATAGTCTTATGGTAACTAACTTCTGTAGGAAACTAACTTCTTTTCTCTTCCTGCTTTTAAGAGTCTCTTTTAATCTTTAACCTTTGACATTTTAATTATGATGTCTTGAGGTGAACCTCTTTGCATCCATCTTGTTTGGGTCTCTCTCTGCTTCCTGGACTTGCATATCTACTTCCATCACCAAATTAGGGAAGTTTTCATTTTTTCAAATGTATTTCCAATTTCTTGCTCTTTCTCTTCTCCTTTTGGCCACCTATGATATGAATGTTGGAACACTTGAAGTTGTCCCAGAGGTTGCTTATACCATCCTCGTTTTGAGGGATTCTTTTTTCTTGTTGTTCTGATCTGTTTTTGCTTCCTTATGGTCCAAATCATTGATTTGAATCTCAGCTTTATTCACTCTATGTTGTTTTCCTATAAATTATTATTTATTTCAATTAGTGTATCCTTCATTTCTGACTGGATTTTTTTAATGCTGTTGAGGTCCTCACTAAGTTCCTCAAGCATCTTTAAAACCAGTGTTTTGTACTCTACATCTGATAGATTGCTTATCTCCATTTTGCTTATCTCCATTTTGTTTAGTTCTTTTTCTACAGTTTTGATCTGTGCTTTCTTTTGGGCCATGTATCCTTGCTCATTTTGGCAGCCTTCCTGTGTTTGTTTCTATGTATTAGGTAGAGCTGTTATGACTCCCTCTCTTGGTATCCTGGCCTAATGTAGTAGGTATACTGTAGGGTACAGTGGCACAGCCTCCCCTATTACCCAAGCTGCATACCCAAGGTGTGTCTTTCATGTGGGCTGAGTACACCTTCCTCCTGTAGTGGAGCCTTGGTTGGTGTTGGCAGGTCAATGGGAGGGATTTACCCAGGTCAGTCAGTTGCTGACTGACTGTGGTCAGTCAAAGTGATCACAGCCAATTCTTACCACCAACCTCTGCCCTCCATGGAGGATGAGCTGTGCAGGGACTGGGTGGTGGTGGTCCAACATAATCTGTAGCTGTCCACTGAATGCACAGGTCCTAGGGTTCCCCCAGGTGGTGTAAAGCAAGTCAGCCCCAACCTGTGTTTGGCCCAGAGCCACCCAGCATGACCTATAAAGCAATCTGAGATTGCTAGGCTTGGAGACTCCCAAGTGAAAACAAGCTGTAAGTCTAGGCTGGCTGCTGCTAGTGTTTTGCCTGGAGCCACTGAGCAAGGGGTAAGGGGGCTGAGGGCTCACTGAGGCCAGCTATTGCCTATTTGAAAGGATTCATATGGAAAAGCTACTGTTAACAGCTGTAAGTTGGGTGGGACAGAGCCTCAGGGGGACTCCAGGGTGGGGCAACAGTGTCAGCCACATTGATGGAGTCTCAGATAAGGCACCTGCCTGTTGGCTCTATGGCTTAGCCCACCTTTCTGTCTGTGAGAAAGCTGCCCCCCAGATTTTGCCTTAGTGCCAGACACTTCAGTTTCTCCCTGTATAGCACTGGTGCCTTTCAAGCTGCTGCTCTACTGCTGGAGCTCAGGGGGGGTGAGTCTGAGTAGGTGAGTCAATTTCTGGGTTCTTTAAAAGGAAATGCTTGGGAGTCCAGAAGTTTCTTCCACCAAATCAATCCCTGCTGGGTTTTGTAGCCAGAAGTTATAGGAACTTATCTTCCTGGCACTGGTACCCTGGGCTGGGATGCCTGGTGTAGGGCTGAGACTCCTAACTCCTGAGATATCCCTTCCCAATTTTTATCCAACACAAGTATATGTGGCACCAGCCCATTTGGTGTATCCACCTCCCCCCCATCAGTCTGGATGGATGAGGTTTCTTTAATTCCATAGTTATTAGACTTTCATTCAACTCGATTTATGCCATTTCTATGTGATGATTGTTCTATAATTTAGTTGTAATTTTGATGTGGTTGTGTGAGGAAGCAAGCCGTGTTTATCTATGCCACCATCTTGACTTCGAGTCCCAAAGAAGTCTTCTTATAGAAGTTTCCCTGGATTCCACATGAGATTATGTCAACAAAACAGTGAATATAATACAAGCTGCTGTTATCCATTCTGTTTTCAGCTTCATGTAAACAAAGAGGATCAGAGCATCAATTTCTTCTTCTTTCCTATGACAGAATACTGACGGTACAGAAAAGTTTAGTAAAGAGTTTATGAGATAAAGGTGATTTATTTATTTTTGAAAATTGTCAAAACTTTACTTTCACCTTGCAGATCTACTGTTGGATAGTAACTGACTCCAAAAGGTGGCTAACTTAATTAACACTAGAGCACCAGAATGAACTAACTGAAAGTTACAAGGGATGCATAATTGTGTATTAACCAACAAACTACTGGGCCTAAAATAAAGCTTATGGAATCAAAACAAAAATTTAATGTCAGAAAAGTGAGGATAAAATAAGCCCTGTACAAGTAGTTGGAGTTATCATTTGAATCTTAACAGAGCAACATGTTAAGTATGCTAAAGAATAAAATCATTATTTTAAAATTCTGTGAGAGTTCAATTTGATTTGAAATTCATTTGTATTACAAAAGTAATGTATGTACAACATCCACTAATGAAAAGGGAGATATTAGATTTAAAGGATAACTGTACCCTTAATATAATTGAATTACCAAATGCGTTGATGTTTTTGCACGTCAAAATCATATATTGTATAAGGCACAAGTTCTTTCCTCAAATCCCATACGGATGGCCCGATCTCCTCCAGTTTGTACCCCACAACGCAGTACAGACAGCACTGCCGTATCATACTACTCCAGCAGGGCATCTTTCATACTGCATAAATGCAAACTGTACATCCTAGACTGTGCTACAAGGCAGCCCTCTATTATATTGATGACCCTTTTTCAGTGTGTTCCAGCACATAGGTGGGAAAGCTCTAAAACATGGCCAAAGAGCGGCTACCAGCTTCTGTTAAAGTAAGTTTGAAAAATATTCCTAAGTGCCCTGTACTGCAATAAATGTAGCATCACTGACCTCTATATGGCAATACAGGAAGGGGATGGTAATGCCCCTGACTGAGGTTCACTTGACTAAGCTCAGAATTTTAGTTTCTGGTCTACATGCTTTGTAGTGATTCATGTTACAATATTAGGCATTCCTGATGTACATGTCCTGAAACATTAGCTGAAATTCGAAAAAAGTATTGAACAATCTTCTTATAGTAATGCTGTTGTTTGGACATTCAATCTCTAGATGAATATTTTAAAAACAACTTACAAGCAACTATTACATATATGTAGATTAGGAGAAATAAAGAAATATAATTTTATTACTTTAAGGAAAAAAAAATACACACAAAGGTTAGTCATTACTCAATGCTCATGCAGAACAGGATCCATTTTAAAATAAAAGCAAAGTTATGAAAGGCTTATGTAGGCCAGATCCTGGTAGCCTGGTGATCTCCTGAGTATATTCACATAGTTCAGAGAGAAAAAATTAAGATCAGCAGAAGCATGAGATAGTCACACAAGAATAGATACAATTTCCCAAAATATTTTATTTTCCTATTAAAATGCTAAATTTAAGTTTCAAAAACCATCATTTGACAAAATGACATTCAGGACCTAATATTTACCTAATAAAGAAGCATCAAATCTATCATTAGAAGCAAAAGGAAACCCAAACACAAGTTTGTTTTCCTTTTCTCTTTGTTAATTAACTTCCTTGTAATTTTAAGGTCTTCGATTATAGTCTCAGTTATCTACATACATCTATTACATTCCTGTGCCCATGAAATTAGGAGTTCCTTTTGGTTGAAAACTGCCAGATCTCATTCATTTTTAATTTGTTTCTCCAATAAATAAATTTCTCACTCCTTCTAGAGTTATGTACTCACCCTCAGCAGAAGAAATAAAGGATCAGGCTGCAAATAAAGCACATTTTTTAGAGGATAAAGTAAAATACAAAAAAAAAAAATTCTTTGTAATCATTCACACTAAGATTCTTACAAATATTTTCATGTGCATTCTAATGACCACCAAAGTGAATCAGAGCAAATGCAATCTTGCAACTTATAATGAAAAGCACAAAGATTTTTAAAATAGTATTTTTGTAGTATATCCCAAATGCTGAAATTGAGAGCCTGATTTAGGTATAGACAACATAAAATATAGTGCCTATGCCTCTTAAAAGGATTTCCTACTCAAAATATACTAAGTTGTTGCCAGTTTTTATATAATCATATCGAGTCATCTTTATCACGCTTAAAAGAATATGAAACAACAGGGGACATGGGGCAAAAGCTTGTTAAATCCAAAGGAAGATGTTATTTACATATGTTTACTGACCTTTCCCTAAGCAGAGCTGATGCTAAGCCACCTTTCAAATTTAGAAAGAATTGAGTTCATTCAATTAATTTTGTTTTCTACCATGGAAACCTTTGGGACTAAAAAGCAAAGTCATAGCTGCAAATCATCAATGTTTCTTAAACCAATTTTTATCAACATAGTTCAGGGGGTGGGACAATTGCCAAGAAAAAAATGATCTCTAAGGTTAATACATTTAATGAGTACATTTGTTTAGAAGGGAAAATTTTTCTTAACACAGACTAAAAATAGTGTCTAAGGACTTTCTCATTTCAGGAAAAAAAAACAAAAAACTAAAGACTTTAAAGGAAAAAAGGGGCCAAGGAATCCAGTAGTTTCAGAGCAGAAAACCACAGTCAGTGAAGTTGAAAAAAAAAAATTCACTATATTCCCACTAAATGGATTATCACAGTCTATAATCTTAGGAAGCATCACCAACAGCAATGTAGAGCTTTTCTTATTTGGGTTTGGTTACTATCTGAAAATGAGGATCCAATGATATAATAAAATTATGGCTCTGACAGTTATTTTATTAAAGACACAGATAAAAGATAGATTGAAATGCAAAGGTCAGAGAAGAAATTGAAAAAACATTTTAATACAGTTATATTTCTAATTTTTTTCAAGTACCAGGAGAAAAAAAATACTAGTTTGGTACATTCATTATGCAAATGACATGGTAAATAAAGGAGTATGGTAGGGGTAGTTTTCTGAATTCTCAGAAATCATGTGGGGTTTCATTAGACATTTGATACTTCTGAAAATTCTGTAGAAAAGCTTAATTTCATTAGACTACACAGTCACTGAACTGATTTATACAGGAACTTAATAATTTTAATGCATTAACTGTGTGTCATTCAGAAATGAGTTTGTAGAAATGCAGAATTCTTTCTTGCCTGGACCTCTGCTACTAATCCAATTGTCACCATTTCTAAAGAAAACTACTTATGTTTATAATTTGATTTTAATATTACTTTGTCTAATTATATTCAAAGTACATGGAAACATTTAAAGCCAGTAGCTGAGGAAAAATCAAACTCTAAATAAGAATTCCTTGAGTGATCATATATAACAAGGTAACTACTGTTCATATAAATATGAAACTAATTCAGAATTTCAGTCACAAGTTTGATTTGTGCATGTGTATACATAAGGTCTGTCCAGAAAAAGTCCAGCCATTGTTAATATAACGAGAATGGTTTGTGAGATATTGATGTAACCTTGTAGCCAAGAAGAGTGAACTGGAATGCACACATGTGAACGACGACGACTTCACTGTGCTAGTCAGTGGGGGAAGTAGATGCTGTTGAGTGACCATGTATACTGGGTCGCCATTGCATTTAAAATGACTGAGCAAGTACAGCAACAAATGTGCATCAAATTTTGCATTAAGCTTCAACATTCTTCCCTGGAAACTATTTGGATGATTCACAAGGGTGCAACCATGGGCAACTGGTGATTGGCAGATTCATCACAACCAACTTGCTGGCTCATGCATCACATCTCACGACGGCAAAACATCAAATCAACCGGGTGACTCAGCCCCTCTACAGCCTAGATTTGGTGCCCTGAGACTTCTGGCTTTTCCCAAAACTATAATAACTTTTGAAAGGGAAGAGATTTCAGACCATCGATGAGATTCAGGAAAGTAAGACAGGGCAGCTGATGGCAATTGGGAGAACTGTGTGAGGTCCCAAGGTGCCTACTTTGAAGGGAACTGAGGTGTCATTGTCCTATGTGTAATGTTTCTATTATCTTGTATCTTTTTTAATAAATGTCTCTATTTTTCATATTACATTGCTGGATACCTCTGGACAAGCCTCATATGTGAGTATATATAACAATTATATGTATATAGGTATATACGTAATGTGAGTAATTTAAATAGAGAATATAATGGAATCAACATGTATATGTAGCCATATACAATGGTATATATACAGTGGTATATATATGAGGACTGCCTATTCACTCAGTCATTTTGAATGGAACACCCACACAGCACACATGCTCACTCAATAGCGTCTACCACTCCCACTGGCTAGTACAGTGAAGTCATCACTGTTCACACATGCACATTCCAATCCACTCTCCTTGGCTGCCAGGTTACATCAACAATGTGCAAACCATTCTCATTATATTAACAAGAGCTGGACTTTTTTTAGACAGAGCTCACTCATATTATGATCAATAGGCAACTTGTACAATTACCTTATCAGCTGTGTATGTAAAATGTATTATTAAGCACTATGTAATTAAGCAAACAAATTGTTTGATTTAGGAAAAACAGAAGAAAGGAAGGAAATATAGTATTGTACAACAATCCTCAGTTGTGAGTATCTGTATATAAATATATTGTCAGGAAGAAGGAAATCCTCCCCTCTACCCTCCTGAGCTCTTATGGCTGGACTAATAATAAAACTGACACAAGATCACATTAAGAGTAGAAAAAACAACTTAATATGAGCACACAAGAGATCATAGATGATGCTCCTGAAATTACAAACTGGCCAGCTTTTTATACTTTGTAGAAAAAGAAACAATAAATTTGTGAAGAAATGAAAAGGACAAATGAACTTTAATTGGGGGTTCTCATTAGTGAGGACTCTAAACAAAATTTGGGCTTAGGTAATAAATTAGTAAAGGACTAATGAGGTTTGTTTATGTAAGCTTTTCGGCCCTGGATTTCTTAACTTTAGCCATAAGGGTGTCTTCTCATAGCTTCTCCTAGAGCAAGGAGGGCACCTTTCACCAGGGAGATTTATTTCCTGCAATGAAGGAGACAAGAGATTGCCAACATCCCCTTCTTGAACTAACTGCTTGTCAAGTAATTTTAATGAGTTATCTGGGGGCAGCTTGCCCTGGGCCCTGACAATATATTTAGATTATATATAGTTACATATAAATATATTCAAATAAGGACTGTCAAAGAGTGAGGAAATACTCTAGTATAAAAGAAAAATCAAAACAAATAGAAAAAGGCAACTTGGAAGCAACAGACTATGCAGAAAAGCAGCAACAAACCCATCAATATAGCTGAAATATAAAAGATATAACATGAAACAGAATACAGAGCTATAAAAATATTCAGATAATAAAAATGTTCTTCAAAACTAAAAATAAGATAGCAGAAATGAAGTAATCCGTAGAGGGGTTGGAAGATATAAAGTTCAAGAAATCCCTCAGAAGGTAGAGATGAAAAGGAAGTGATATGGACACAAAGGAAAAGATACATCAATTAGAAGACTAGCTATGACTAGCCAATACCAGTCCAATACCAGCCTAACTGGAAATCCAGAGAATGAGCAGAGAAAGCTGAAAAGCAAATCAGCAATAATTCAAGAAAATCTCCCAGGAAGGAAGCACTTGAATTTCCAGATTAAGAAGGCTGAGTTCTCAGCACAGAGGGTAAAATTAACATGAATCAAAGCACATCATTGTAATAAAAAGATGAGGAATAAGAACAGCTTCACACTCTTTACCAGAAACTAAGACAACAAAGCAGAGGCTCTAAAAACTTAAAATTCTTTCACCAAAGTATCAACTGGGTGGGTGAGTAAGGATAGAGTTTTCAAAATTCAAGAATTTAGAAAATATTCCTCACACGAACCACCACCTCTCAGGTTACTGTTGAAGGATGTGTTTCATCAAAATGAGATACCCCACCAAAAACCAGAAGGACGATGTTACAGAAAACAGAAGCTTCAACCTAGAAGCAAGGGGACGGGAATTCCCCAAATGATAACAGAGAACTCAGGATGAGAGGTATGTACCAGCCAGAGGGGCAATCGTGTTCAGACTGGAGCCCTGTGACTCAAAAAGCCGGTTTGTTAAGGGCTGTCATCATAGTGCACTAGGCTGTCATACCTTCTTTTTAACCTGAAGCAGCAGCAGCAGCAGCAGCAGCAGCAGCAGCAGTAGTGATAGTAGTAGCGGTTGTTTTTATTTTATTAGAGAATGTGTTCCACCAAAATAAGGAAAACACCAAGAAGGAGGATAGTAAATCTAGGTAACAGGGAAAATGACCCAGAAAAGACAAAGGGATACCCAGGACAACAGAGTAAAGTGAAGTTTCAGGAAGACCAAGAGGGCAGCCTTCAGAGTAATCAGTCTGGATAGTAGATGGAGGTCTCCAGAGAGATGAAACCACACACACACACACACACACACACACACACACACACACACAGAGTCAGAAAAGTTGTGTTCCTGAACATGGCCAACCTCTGTGGAAAGCTGTGTTGAGAGGCTTTTTGATTGTGTAGAAAATTTTGCAAATGTTACAGTGAAAACTGAACAAAGGAATAAACAAGTCATCATACGCTTCAGGAAAAAGAAAATGAAGAAAATGCAATCATGCTGCATCACAATTCCCAGTTGAGAATAATATTTGCATATTCATAAGACTATATAGTGAATAGTGATGTGAGAAAAAATTACTACAACTCTATGGGAGTAATAAGATGAGGGATGGGAAGGAAAGAGCATAGTAGGATAACAGCACCGAATCCTAAACCAGGATGACAGGCAATCAGTAGAGAATGGCTAACACTGATCAATCCAATTACATCAGTATATGACCATTATTTAGAAATATGGGCATGTGTAATTGTCAGAAGAAACAGGAAAGAGCAAAAATAGATATATGTGGAGATAACACTCTAAGTAACATATCCATAACCAAAAAGCACTGTGTCACACACATACATTCAAAATGTAAACTCCATCCTTGAGCATAAGGGTTTTTATTCAGTGTGACTGGCATAAAGGAGTTGCTCTATAATGCTTATTAATGAATGAATGAGTGGCCCCAGCAAAGTTGGTATGATAAGCTCTGGAGAACTATGTTAGATAACCTCAAAGCCATTCTATTCATGATAATATTGACATGGAAGATACGCATTAAGAGTTTAAGGTGTTTCAAAATGATTAAAGCAGAAAAAGCAGTATTTTCTGTATATCACTTTATATGATAGGGGACTTAGGGTAGCCAAATAAATAAGTATATATTTGGCTATTTCATCATTATTTCTAAAAAGGTATACATTCAACTTGGATGAAAACTTTAAGGCCTACTCATTCAAGCATGTAACTCCAAACAAGCTCTGCCTTGCCCCTCCAGGCCCTTCTATTTCAAGCTCCTCCACCTGGTAGGCCTCTTCTCCCCAACCATCCCACACTTCTGCTTCCCTCAAGCTGCTGCTTCTCAGCTCCTTCTAAAACTCAACTCAGATGTCCAATTCTCCAGGATACCTTCTCTGATCCCTAAGACTAGAGACCCTTCTAGCCTATGTGTTCCCATATCACCTTATTAAATCTCTATCACAGAATATAAAAGAAACTTTCCTGGTTTGTCACTCTTCCACTAGAAAATGAGATCTTGACAGGAGTGACTGTTTCCTATTTATAACTGTATCCTTGGCAACCAGCATAATACTTGGTAATCATAGACACAAACATCTGATTAACAAATAAGTTTATTCATTAACTTAAGTAATATTTATGTGGCACTTACTAGGTACCAGGCATTTCCTAGGCATTGAGAATAAAATTGTAAAGGGAATAAGAGTCTGCCTTTATGGCACTTACATTCTGCATGAAGAGACAAACACAGAAACAAATACACATGTATTTTAATATACATAGAACACAATATAGGTGGTGTGGGATAAAGGAATAAGAAGGGATAGGAAAGAGTGCTATCTTAGACAGAATGGTGAGAGGGAGAACCCTTTAAGGGTTAGGACTAGAGATCTAAGTGAGAGTAAGTCCTACAATATCAATGGGAAAACTATCCCAGGGAGAGAACAGCTAAACAACACACCAAGGCCCAAGTAAGGGAATGCTGTTAGGTGCATTCAAGGCAGGCGTGCCACCAACGGGTTAAATAGTTTGCACAACCTTTTGTCTTCTCTTAGCCTCATTTTCCCCACCTACGAAATCTGAAGTCTATTAAACTGAAAGTAACAGTTGCAGCCCCAGAGTCCTCCTACCTGACTTCTCTGCTTCTGTACCTCCTACCACAACTCAGTCTGGTGCAGGTACTGGCTCTCAGACATACACAGAGCCACTTCCCAACTCTTTCCCTCCTGAATTTAATCCAAATGCAGAGGCTCACCTAACCCTCTGACAGATTATACCACCTGAACTGTACATGTTATGGCATGTTGCAGTTCAGGCACTCCAACGTGCCGGCCAGATCAAAACTTTGAAGGCTCACAATTAGATTTTACTCTGGCGAAAAGTCAGGGCTCAACTTACAATTAGATCAAAAAGGGTCTCAATATCTCTAAGTCAAGAATTTTTAAATCCCCGTCTAATGTATATGTAATTCTCTCTCCTTCTTGAAGATAACAGATTAAAATGGCCACAGAATTTTGGTTACCATATTCTGCTTATTTCTGACCCATGGAAAAAATCTTGATAAATTAATAAACAAACCCTGGAAGCTCAAGGTAGACAACCAGCACCCAGCACCGTGGCCAGGACATGGTAAGAATCTGAACATACATATGTGATGAGTGACTGACCGGTTAGCCATTGGGAGATGGCAAAAGCATTTGGGAACTCGTGAAGCACTAGTGGCCCTGACTCTACACAAGAAGCACTGTGGTATCAACTTTTTCTCAGCTGAGGAGTTCCCTCAGAAACTCCAATGGCACTCACTTCACTAATAGTATTAATACTATACCTATTAAAATAAAGCTGTCTATAATATTTCTAAAACTAAAGTGTATGCTGTTAGGAACATGACATGTCCTCTATGTAGGATGTGGGTTAAATAACAATAAAAATTGTAATAGTTGAAATAGCAGCTACCAATAATTGAGAGCCTCATATGTGCTACACTAGTTGAAATACAAATCTATTTGATCATCAAAACAAACCTATGTGGTAATTTTTATCATCTCTAATTTGCAGTTGAGAAGACATACTCCACTTAGGTGATGTTTCCATGGTCACACACTGCTGGCTGGCTGTGCAGTTAGCATGCAAATCCCAGGTGTGATTGATTTCTGGGCTCTACTTTTCTCTTTTGTGAAGGCCAGTAAACAAATATAGAAGGTTTCTGAATTATTTGAAACACTGTCATATAAATGCAATATAGAATATTGTTAGCCAACTATAATTTAGAAATATTTTATATTGATTTAAGAATATTTTTGTATCTGTGACCATTTAACCAATATATCATTTAGTTTACTCTCCTCAAGCAAACACAATAATAACTGTTACATGTCCTAAAAACCGTACATGATGAACTATGGTGTGGGGAAACAAAAACTGTTCACTCCCTTACCTTTCAATACACAGAGTCAGCTAAGAAAAACATGGCCTTCAACATCAAGATCATTTTGAAAAGCCATCTTGCTAATACCTAAGAAAAGGTGTTAGCCAGGGTGTATGCCAGTGCAAGAGACAATAAATCACAAACAAGTCAGGACTATTCAAAAGACTTTGTGGAACAAAGAAATGTGAAAGAATGTGAGCCAGCAGATGATGATATCCAAGGTAATAGGATCAGCAATGACAGGTAACAACTTAGACCCTAATGACAGAGCTGAAGTTAACTACCAGCTCTACTATTCCCTAGTTACTGGGAAGTAACTCATTCTCATACTCTCTACAGCTCCGTTTCTTACCTGTAAAGCAGGGATAAGAGTACCGACTTCACAGGACTGACATAAGAATGAAATGAACTAAGATATATAAAATACAAAAGCCTAATATAAAAGAGAAATGCTTATTAACTGCTTAATATAAAAAGTCATTAATTCCTAGATAATGTAAAAAAAAAAAAAAAAAAATTTAGGACAGGACTGCCTGCCAAAGCAGGTTTTCAGGGCTTTCAAATGTAGATTGTTTTCAAGCAGGCATTTGGAAAATTTAATAAACTTTAAAATATGCATGTCATTTAAATTTTTTTCCTAGTTAGTGAAGAGATCCTCATTTACTGAACGCTTCTTAGGTTTTACACACTAGGACATTTTTCTCATCTATTTCTCACATCTCTGTGAGGAAAATGTTATTAGCCCCATTTTACAGGGGGAAACACGGACCCAGAAGTTAAGGACACTGTCCATTGTGATAAATGATAGAGCTGGGATTCCCAACCCGGGTCCATGGTTTGGAAGTCTATGCTTTTATACATTATGCCAGCCTAACCCGTTATTTCCTTAGAGACCATGGTTGTGCCAACCACAGTGCTTTTCAGGAGAGTTAATCTTCCCAGCTGGAGTGGAATTACTGTATGATTATTCCTACAAGCAAAGTCAATAGTTGAGAGAGACATTCAAAAGCATGCAGTTAGACCAACAAAGGCTTTAATTCTACACAGCTGGCACACCCATTGTGCCTTTTTCTTACTCCCTTTGCCTTACCTCTTGACCTCAGTGTATAAATAATTTTAACAACTGTAGATCTGACACACTTGACCTTCCACATAATCTAACTGCAAGTACTTCAGGGAAATATGACAAAAGCAACTATCACTGATAGGAAGAACTCCCAGACTTTTAGTCTATTCATGAGATTGTAGTTAAAAAGGGTGAAGAAAGTATTTAATAATAAAACTTAGATTAACTATATTGAAAAATTAAGTTTCAAGAATTCATATCCTTACTGGGATCTGCTGACTCTCATTTGTTATTTCACTGTGGAGACAATAAGCTTACATTGCTTTTTGTTCACAATTCTAGAAAAATAAGTAAAGATCAGGTGGCAATGGTGGCTAAAATGAGTTTCTGGTCTTACATAGAGCTTTTATGGTAGTCTGCAACTAGTTTTCAATCCCAAATTAACAAATGGAAATGTGATAATTAAAGCCAAACTTGTCCCTTAGTAAAGAAGGGCTTACAGCAAGCACCTCCAAGTGTCTGTAATCGCTATCTTGGCTGAATGATACAAGCACCAGGCATGTTAATCATAGAAAAACAGTTGATATTCGCAAGCTGAAATCTAGGGTTATGACCTTCATTTCCTGGTTACTTCTCTAGATTGCTGGAGCTGCGAGGGTGAAGGAAACATGATTTAGTTACCCATATCAGAAATATACCACCACGTCATCTATAAATCCAAGACAGGAATTTAAAAATATTCCTGCTTTGTTCCAAACCCTAAAACATTTTTTAAACCAAAGAAAGCAGGCAAATAATAATAATAATAATAATAATAATAACTACTTAATCTTTGGGTCAGGTAAAAGAGAAACCTGAAAAGATTTTAGAAATATGTTATTACCTCACCCACTGGTCATTCAGGATGATCCTCAAAACAAAATCAGTCATGGAAGACTGTGATTTGTTTTAAAGATTGAAAATAAAATGCCTTGAAGAAGACGTAAAATAATGGTTTCAATTCTCCATAATGAAATAAAATGTATGCTGTGCTTAAAGTTTCTGCTTAGATGTGAAGAAAATCATATTGTGGATAATTTTATAAGTAACAGTTCCTTTGGAAACCATATGTTTAGACTTACATGCAATATTTTTCCTTTTGTGTACAGAGTAGCTCAAAGGTCTCATGTACATAAAGTCACAAGACAGCACAGAAGATATTATTTTATTCCAAAAAGCAAACCCAAATGAGGAGTAACAACCAAATTACAAAGCACAGAGCTTATGATAGAAAATGTAGATAATCTGAAAGACCGCATGTGCTGCTAAGTGCCACCATCAAAAAAAGTCACAGCCGCCAAAAGTATTTGTTCCCAGATCACAGCAAGGCTGCCATTCAAACTGCACTGTCAAATCAGGTCTACGTGCAAAGTGGGATACATACCACTACAGCTCTGGAGCACCAAGAAACTGAGTGAGACAACTGCAACTAATGTGACTTTCTGCTTTCTTATTAGCACTGCTCTCAAGACAATTCAGCTTAGTTTTATGATTACTGAGTAAGTAGGAACTTAGCTTCTTCTGCCAACACACAGTTTTAAAATTCATTGCTAGAAATTAGAGTCCAACTATCATTCTCTCCCTTTGGATGTGGCTTTGGCAGCATTTCTGTGCACTCCACATGACTAACAGGGTGGAGCCAGCTACACCTTGAGAAGACAGCACTTATATCCATAGCCTGCAGCGGCATAATTCTCAGTGTTCCTTGACAATATCTGTGTTGTTCCTTGACTCCACCCCTTTCTGTTCATTCAAAAATTCATCACCTCACAGTGTCATTTTTTTTTTTTTTTTACCCTACAAGAGCCTCTTCCTCCTCTAAATCATAATGGAACACAATTTTCTGCAAACACCATTAATCTATTTGCCAAAAGTCAGTATTCTCAATCATTCTCAGATCAAATAAAAAACTGCAAACCTCCTGATTATAGACTCTGAAATATCTGTTAGTAGTTTAAATACCTTCATCTCTTTTTTAGGAAAAATATAGCATAAAAAAGGTATAGGCATCAGCATGACAGAGTTGGATCTCAATCTGCCAGTTGTTTACTGGGTGGCCTTAGACAAGGGAACTAATGTCTCTAAGTCTGTTTTTTCCTCCTCTATGAAGAAAGTAATAGAAATCTCAAATAGTTGCTGTAAGGGTTAAATTATTATAACTTTTATAATTGTAACTATAGCTAACATTTATTGAGCACTTCTGTGCCAGGTATACAGTAATTTAAGCACTTTACATAATTAACTTGCTTAATCCACACAAACACCCATGAGATGGGAACTAATATCTGCTTTCCAAATAGGAAAACCAAGAGAGACAGGTTAAGGGACTGCCTAAGGACACAGGCTATGATTGATGGAACAAGAACTGAAACCCAAGGGTGTCTGTAGAACTCTTAACCCTCAGGACAGTGCGCCTCACTGAATGGCAGTGCTATGTATAAAAAGTCTAGTCACAGATGTTTCTAAAGGTGTCACAAGAAAGTAAGAGGGACTTCCAGACAAGATGGAGGTATAGGTAGACACACTGTGCCTTCTCGCACAACCAAAAGAAGGACAACAACAATTTAAAAACAGAAAACAACCAGAACTGACAGAAAATCAAACTGTATGGAAGTCCAACAACCAAGGAGTTAAAGAAGAAACATTCATCCAGACCGGTAGAAGGGGCGGAGATGGGCATCCGGGCAGAGAGGACTACTGGCAAGGCGGCAGCTGGAGGACCCAGCAAGGTGGCGGATTGTGGAGTGGGTGGGCTAAGCTGCAGCTGGCCGGTGAGGCAGCAGTAGGTGGACTGGGTGACAGACTGCACAACCCAGAGTCCAGCTCCAGGAAATAAAGCCTCAAACCACTGGTTGAAAACACCTGTGGGGCTGAGGCAGCAACTGGAGAAACTCCCAGCCTCACAGGAGAGTTCCTTGAAGAGACCCACAGGAGCCTAGAACATACACAAACCCACCCACTTGGGAAGAAGCACCAGAAGGGCCCAATTTGATTGTGGGTAATGGAGGGAGTGACTGAAAACCGGAAGGGAGTGGAGCAAGCGCCATTGCTCCCTCTCAGACCCCTCCCCCACATACAGCATCACAAGGTAGCTACATGGGTTGCCCCGCCCTGGTGAACACCTAAGGCTCCGACCCTTACTACATAACAGGCTCACCGAGACAAAAAAAAAAAAAAAAAAAAAAAGGCCCAAATGAAAGAACAGATCAAAGCTCCAGAAAAAAATACAACTAAGCAACAAAGGGATAGCCAACCTATCAGATGCACAGTTCAAAACACTGATAATCAGGATGCTCAGAGAATTAGCTGAATATGGTCACAAAATAGAGGAAAAAGTGAAGGCTATGAAAAGTGAAATAAAGGAAAATGTACAGGGAACCAACAGTGAAGGGAAGGAAACTGGGACTCATATCAACAGTTTAGAGCAGAAGGAAGAAAGAAACATTTAACCAGAACAGAATGAAGAAACAAGAATTCAAAAAAATTAGGAGAGGCTTAGGAATCTCTGGGACAACTTTAAACATTCCAACATCCGAGTCATAGAGGTACCAGAAGGAGGAGAGGAAGAGCAAAATTTGAAAACTTATTTGAACAAATAATGAAGGAGAACTTCCCTAGGCTGGCAAAGGAAATAGACTTCCAGGAAGTTCAGAGAGTCCCAAAGAAGCTAGACCCAAGGAGGAACACACCAAGGCACATTATAATTACACTGCCCAAGACTAAACAGAAGGAGAGAATCTTAGAAGCAGCAAGAGAAAAGAAGACAGTTACCTACAAAGGAGTTCCCATAAGACTGTCAGCTGATTTCTCCAAAGAGACCTTACAGGCAAGAAGGGGCTGGAAAGAAGTATTCCAAGTCATGAAAGGCAAGGACCTACATCCAAGATTGCTCTATCCAGCAAAGCTTTCATGTAGAATGGAAAGGCAGATAAAGTGCTTCTCAGATAAGGTCAAGTTCAAGGAGTTCATCATCACCAAGCCCTTATTCTATGAAATGTTAAAGGGATTTATCTAAGAAAAAGATAAAAAATATAAACACTAAAATGACAGCAAACTCACAGTTATTAACAACCACACCTAAAACAAAAACAAAAGCAAACTAAGTCACCAACAACTAGAACAGGAACAGAACCACAGAAATGGAGACCACATGGAGGGTCATCAACAGGGGAGTGGGAGGGGGAGAGAGGGGGGAAAGGTACAGAAAATAAGTAGTATAAATGGTAGGTAGAAAATAGATAGGGGGAGGGTAAGGATAATATAGGAAATGTAGAAGCCAAAGAACTTATATGTATGACCCACTGACATGAACTATAGGGGGGGAATGTGGGAGGGAGGGGGTGTGCAGGATGGGGTGGAGTGAAAGGGAGAAATGGGACAACTGTAATAGCATAATCAATAAAATATATTTTAAAAAAAAGTCTAGTCACAGTGCCGGCCATACAAACAAATGCTCATTTCTTCAATTTTTTTCCCTACCCCATCTCTACCCCACCTTACATCTTGCAGATTGGGAAATCAATTTAATAACTTAAGTGGGAAAGGAAAACACTATTATTATAGAAATAAATTTTAAACATGAGAGACTAAGAGGGTCCCCTAAATTAAGAGTTGAAAAAGCTAATCCTAAAGCAAAAGTCAGGCGGACCATATTGCCAAGTGACAGTAACTTCCTCAGAGGTGAATCTACACACATAAAGCCACGGGTCCTATGCCATGGGCTGAATGTCCATGTCCCCTCAAAAATTCACATATTGAAGCCCTAATTCACAACATGATGGTTTTTCAGGGTGAGGCTCTGAGGAGGTAATTAGGATTAGATTAGGTGCTGAGAGCTAATCTGATGAGGGGATCAGGGTCCTTATAAAAAGAAGAGAAGACAAGGGCTCCTTTTCTCTGCCACGTGGCCAGTGTTGCTCAGTTGGTTGGAATGTCATCCTGTAAATGGAAGGGTCGAATGTTCAATTGCCCATCAGGGCACATACCTGGGTTGTAGGTTCACTCTCTGGTCAAGGCATGTGCGAGAGGAAACTGAGATGTTTTTCCATCTCTCCATCTCTCCATCTCTCTCTCTCTCTCTCACTCTCTCCCCTCCCCTCCCTCCCTCCCTTCCCTCCCTCCCTCCCTCCCTTCCTCCCCCAACCTTTTCTTCCTCCCCCTCTCTCCCTCCTTCCTCCTGTCTCTGAAATTAGTGAGCCTGTCTTTGGGTGAGGATGAAAAGAAAAAAAAAAAAAAAGAAGAAGAAGACAGCTCTCTATGAACCAGGAACACTCTCACAAGACATTGTACCTGCCTGTCCTTTGATTTAAGACTTTCCAGGCCTCTAGAAATGTGAGAAATAAGTGTTTGTTGTTTAAGCCACCAGTTTACAGTACTTTGTTACAGCAGCCTGAGCTATGATACCCACTCCCCAAACTCAGTACACATTAGGCATAAGGTAGCTTTGTTTTGTTCAGTGTCCACTTACATAAAAAGAAAGACACTGTTCTTTCTTCAACCCAGCACCCAAATGCAGAAATGAGAAACCTGGAGAGCTGTAAAGAACATGGCCCAGCTTCTGCATACTGAGGACTCGAGGGTGTCCACAGCTTGTACGGTGGCGCCCACGGGACAGTCCTGGATACGACCCTGCCACACTGAGAAGCAGCAGCAGTTGCAGTGTTAGCTGCTGCAGGGCACACGTGTGCAGACAGCAGGACATGAGGGCCTTGAGGAGCCAATCTCAGAACAACAAAGCAGGTCTCAGCAGAGAAAAGGAAAACAGAACCAGAGAGAATTCTCAAGTGCTCCATCAGCCTTTAACTCAGGCCCTCCTGACAAACTGAGGGACTTGACAGGAGCCTGTTGAAATTTCTGAGATTGTGGACAGTAAAAATTTTATCTTGATGCACATTAGAATCAAGGGAGTTTGGGCAAATGCTCAGGCTGAGACCAACAGCTGGGTTAATGTAATTGGTCTGGGCAGGGCCTACACATCCAATGATTTTTCAAAGCTTCCCAATAAGAGATCCTTACCTGCAGCAGGATTCAAGAACCACAGCCTAGCCTGCTCAACTCTGGAGAAACACTGCTTCCAGATTTACAATGCAGTTATAAAAAGGTTAGATTTATCTTTTAGAAAAAACAATCTGGCAGTGATGAGGAAGAAGAGGAAAAAGACCAGGGTCTACTCTAACTCAGACTATAGGTCAGGGGTGCCAAACTCATTTTCACCAGGGGCCACATCAGCCTTGCAGTTACCTTCAAAGGGCTGAATGTAATTTCAACTCCTTAACAGTTAAGGAGTAGTTATACTTGTATAGTCCTGAAATTATTTCAGCACCCCTGGGTCTACTCTAACACAGGCTATAGGTAGTCTGTTCATCCATCTAGCCACTCACCTGATAGTCACTGGAGACACAGTGAATAAGATGAATGAGGCATACCATTCTTGCTTTCAGGAAGTTCCCATTGGAGAAAGAGGTAAGAAAATTAAAATATTGTACAATAAGTAGAATGCATATATGAAGGATATAATGAAAGTAGAGAGGAAAGATACCTAACTAGTGTGTGCACAGCCAATATACTATAAAATGCTTCCAAGAGAAACTGAACTCTGAGCCTAAGAGAGAAGCTGCAGGAATCGCTCAGCAAGTAAGGTGGTGTGGTAGATCATCCCAGGCTGTGAGACCCTCGTTTCATGATTCTGTAAAATTAAGTGACTCAGTAAGACTGGAACAAGGGCAACTGTGGGGACCTGAAGGTAAGTACTAAAGGCCGGACCGAGAAGTGATTCGTCTAAACATTCCACCTTTACAGTGAAGGCCATGGGACACCACTGACTGACTTTAAAAACTGAACTGACATGATCAGACTTGTGTTGCAGGAAAAAAAAAATCTGTTTGAAAGTAGAGAAAGGATGGAAGAAAGGCAGATAAAAGACCAGTTATGGGGCCATTTAACAAACCATGTACGGAAGAGTGAGGACTAGCAGGGCAATGGGCTGGTGGGGTGAGGATTCCACTAATATGGGAGTGGAAATGGTAATGAGCTGACCCATTTGGTATGGAGGAGTAAAAGAAATAGAATTTCAGAAAGAAAGAATCAGTTTAGAATTCAGTTAGGATGACAATGTGAAGCCCCTAGGAAAGATGAGAACGGAACAGGCACATGTGGAGTGTGAGAAGTCCATAATGACTCCTAAAATAATGCAATTGATTATATTAAATATTTGGGAAAATAAAAGTAAATCAACTTTAGTATGGAAATAATTATCCATCAAGACTATGTCGTATTTCTTCAAGAATGGTTTAAGATAAAAATTCAATTAGTCACTAACAGGTCACTCTCTGGGATACCATGTAATGATCTTAAAATATGCTAAATATATATTTGCCAATTTCAGTATGGATTCCTTATTTTTAAAACTAAACAAGTAAATCTTGGGAATAACATTACAATCTATACCTCAGAACAACAAAAAGCATTCTTAACAGGTGAGAAATTGATGGCAATTCCATTAAAAGCCAGAAAAAAACAAGAATGTCACTTCATGTTTATATATTACTTTCTAAGAAATCTGAATTAATTGAGTTGCTACTGGTAAATGAGGAAGTTCAGTAAATTCAATGGATAAAAGTTAAATTTACTCCCCAAATCAAGAGCTTTCCTGGATTGTAAAAATAATTGTTTAATAGAAAAATCTACTGCAAAAGTAATCACAAACTAAAATATGAAAGAAAGCAGACAAGGTTCAAAGAGTCTACATAAAGAAAACATCTTTACTGAGAGACTTAAAGCAAGGCTTAAATAATTGGAGAAACAAACCATATTTCTGAGTGGGAAGCTGGGTGGCAGTTCACAAATCCACGTGCATAATTAATGCAAATCCAGTAACTACAATGCACTTTCGTACACCTATACAAGATACTTACACCTTATAAGACTATAAGAAAATTAAGGTAAAAATCTAGGTTCTTGATAAGGAAAGACTTTCCAAGCAAAAGAGATGACAAAGAATAATTTTAAATACACAAAATTTTGTATGTCACACAGGCCCTAAGGAAAATTAAAAATCAAACAAACTGCAAGCAAATTGCACCACATGAAGTAACAATCTTTATTAGGACTAGATCTCAATATAAAAAGAGAGAAGACATGAACAATTCATGAGTTAATACTTTTAACTGTCCAATTGCTCTAGTAATAAAAAGAATGTATACTAAACAATAAGATTGTTTTTCATTAAGTTAACTACAATATTTTATTGGCTTTTAATTAACAACTCTTTTAGAGTTGTAATGCTCAATGCTGGAAAGAACACGGTGATGTGGGAACTTTCAAACATTTTTGGTGATCCTGAAATGGTAGAGTCTCAGGCCTGAAGATTTTCTGTTCTACTTACGTAATTCCTCTTCTATAATAAATCAATCCTAATAACTGATTCAAAAATCAGTGTTTGCTTCATGAGTGCTATTAGTGGCAGCACTAAATTATCAGCACTAAATTGCTGATAATATAAAAAAAATAAGACATTACTTAAATTTCCATGCTATCTATGCCAATGGAAAAGATAAGCATAGGTAACTTTATTACCGTGCATTAAACAACATGAAAGAATGAAGAAAAAGGGTGCCTTGGGCACAAAAGGAAGGAACAGAATCCAGACCACAGATTTGGAAAAGGCTTACTGAGAGAAATATAAGATTCATACTGACTATGCTTATATGTTTATACACATTCCCAAATGCTACACAGTGGACAAGTACTTTTCTGGCATTACACCTTAATATCAGAAAAAGAAAGGTTCGCATACAAAACACTTGTTTTTTAAACTCCTTTTCTATTGTAGCAAACTACTTTTCTGTGACTGCACTTGAAATTCTCAGCCCATTTTTCTTGCAAAGCTTTCCTTAAGTCACCTTTTACATTTTAAAGTAATGACAGGTAGATCTTATGGGTTTTGCGCTCCGATGTTTGGCATTCACATTTTCTTTCACCTTGTTTGTTCTGCATGCTACACAGGTTATAAGCTTATCTCTGCTTAGCTCTGTTTTGTGAAAACTTTGTATGAGTCAAAAATTTTATTAATAACAGGCTATAAAAAAATCACAATCAGCCAGAAAAATCAAAGTAGTTCATAGACCCTGAATTTAAGTCTTGTAAACATTTTAGATTTTAAAGTAAAAAGAAGAAAGAAAATAACTTCTCAATCTCATTTTAAATTTCAAGCACTGGAAATTGTCATATGTATTAATATCTAAAAGTAGGTCTAAACTATTGAAAGTTGTTTTTAAAGAAATTAATTTGCTGAATTTGATTCAAGTCTTTCTATAAAAATAAAAAAATGCACACTCTGGAAACCTACTAGCTGACAAAAGCCATCTCAAGCCAATTTACTTCTTTCAAAGTTAAAGACTATATATATTTTTTCTTTTCTAAAAATGGAATGTGTTAGCACAGACATTTTTAGCAATAACAACCAGAACCATTTCCAAGGAAAAGTTAGTTAAGACTCCCTGGTTTCTAGACCTGAATTTTTTCTTCATATATTTTCAGATCATTTTGTCTAATGAAAGCATAAGGTTAGGAATTTTCTGCCAAGTATGGTTTGTACACTTACCATAACCTCTGCCATAAAGTATGTCTGTTATCAATCCTACAATGCTAATTTCATATTTAATATCCTCTTTGATTGGAAAGATTATTTAGAAAAATGTTTAATCTCTGTTAGGGTTAAAACTTTATCCCAAATTTCTAGTTTGAAGGAATTTAGACAAGCAAATAAAGGCTGAATTATTTTTACTCTTTAATCTTTGAACTTTAAACTTATTGAACTTTCAATTGAAAGACGATCATATATTTGTTTTTAACTGTTTCATAGGTACTTAATTTCTGCAATTTTTAAATATTATATATGTGTATCCATAAATATTCAATGTATCTTCACTCAAGCTTTTGAAGAGTGATAGTCAAATTTCCTAAAGTTATTTATTTGCCTGTCATCTATTAAATTTTGAAAGAAGTTAAAATCTCTCAATTGTGACTTTAAAATACAAAATAACCTACTTCTAGAAGTTTTAGTTTTATAGATTCAGTTGCTATGTTGTTTTGTATCATAAAAGTTTGATGACAACTATACTCATTCTCAGTATGCTGTACCTTTTATCCAGGGGTAACATGAAAAAACATTTAACAAACAGTATAACATAATTGCCTTTGAAAAGTCTGAGATTTAACTGTTTGCAAGCTAATGAATTAGCCTACCATTGTTTTATAGATACTGGAGACTCCTGGGTCAAAGATAAAGGATGTTATTATTCACAATACAAAAGGCAGCTTCAGCTTCATGTTCTTATGGGTTCTCCTTGCCAAATCCCATAGGGGTAATATACGGTGGCTCAAAGAGATGCTGTACACTCAGAGGTTTGATCACAGCTGAAAACTCCTGGAATTTAGAAATGCCAGTTTTTTAAGAGGTTACTAGCACATGCTTCTACCCAAACTTTATCCCAGAGGAAGGCAATGTGTTTATTACCCAGGCTAGAAAACAAGTCTGCCCTCTGTGCCAGAGAGATACTTATTTTCAATATTGCCTTTTTTTCTTAATTGCAGTTACCCTTAATTTAGCATATCTGCACCTATACTTGTTTATCACAACCAAGAATTAACGTTATAGGCCCCAGCCGGGTAGCTCAGTTGGTTAGAGCATTGTCCTGATGTGCCAAGGTTGCAGGTTTGATATCCAGTCAGGACACATACAAGAATCAGCCAATGAATGCATAAATAAGCGGAACAACAAATTGATGATCCTCTCTCTCTCAAATTATTAAATAAATTTTTTAAAAGAATTAACACTATATATGTATGATCTTTTCCTCTAATAAAATAGGACTGAATGAGGTTTTAACTTCCCTTCTCTGCCAATTCCTGAATTTTACTAAGGTTAGGTCCCTGATACTTTCAACAATACAGCTCTTGAATTTTGACAATCCTTTCCTAACAACTACATTAAGATTCAGCCATTTAAGAATTTAATCATAATTTTAATCATAAGTTTTACTAGCTTCAGTATTCACTGCTGTTTCTTCCATTCCTCTTCTATTTCCTTATTATGATTCTTTTTTCATTTGGGTAGAGTACTTTTTTAAATTGAAAATTTTTCTAGAAAAGTTGATGAGCATAAAGTTCTTAGACCTATTAACATGTTGACAACCACCCTGCCTGGTTTCAGAAGCTGTAACCCGCCATGGCTAAGGCAGAGTAAAATGACCTTGGGACCATAAGCCACTAAGGAGACAAAGCTTATCTTCCTTGTAGAGGCACAGCCTCTGTCCCCTTTCACCTCACCCTGGTTGGCCCAGGGCAGATGACTGGTTATCCAATGATGGGTTAAGATTCCTCAAGGGAGGACAACCTAAGACAGGCATGGTTTCGAAGGGGCCCTCAGGGAAGCACTTTGGGGGCTACAGAAAAAGGGGGTGATAGACCCTCGCCCCTCAGCTTTGACATAGCCTGAGTCCTCATTCTGTCTGCAAGAAGTCTCCTAATCTCTTGGGTGCCTTACTTCCCCTGCCTGACTTAAGCCTGAAACAATGCTGGAGGTGGGTGTGGCCCTGTGCTGGAAAGGGCAGGTTCCCTGGGGAGATCAGGCCTAAGAAAGAATGCATAAAATCATATGAAACCTACTTTGCTAATACCCTCAATTTAAATGATAAGGGTGCAAGCCTGAAATGAGTTTGTTTCCCCCAAGTTTTATGGCCCTTTAGTTATCTGACCCTGACTCAGAATAAGCCCTCATAGTTCTTTGAATGTTATCTATTATTTGATCATTACTGCCTGACAATGACTGATGAGCTTTACATCCTGTATTCCTATGCAGATAAACCCAATAAAAGCCCACTGAGGAACAGGCTCCTGGCCCTTCTTCTTTGAGAGATCAGCTACCTTTCCTCCCCAAGCAGGTCATGTCTTGGTAGACTTATTTTCATCCGTGGTGGCCAGGGGGCCACCACAATAACGCAACAGGTTTTTTTCCTATATGAGTTGTCTCATTCACCTACTGCTAAGTAACAGCCCACGACATAATCTCAGGGCACACAGCAATAAGCAATTGTCCTCATACTTACTGGTCTTCAGCTAGGATGGCTATGCTTTAGCCTTCAGGTCAAGACCACTGTTCCACTGGTCTTAATCTGGGGCCAGGCTTAAGGAACAAAAGCCATCAAGACACGTTCTCCTCATGGTAGTGGTCAGAAGCACTTATGGAACATTTCAAACCTCTGCTCACATAACATGCACTAACATTCTAATGGATAAACCAAGTCAAAAGACCAAGCTTAAGTGAAGGGGCAGGGAAGTAAACTCTGCCCAGACTGAGCAAGGACAACAGCAAGCATTTTCTGGACAATAAACAATGTCATTCAACCACAATACATGACAGAGCATACAATCACTCCTCAGTTCACAGTGCCCCCCACAAAAATATATTCCGTGTAGGTCTTCAAAATTTGAGTATCAAAGCAAGTAAAGACCACTGCAGCAAATACCCCCTTATTTTGTGAACAATGTTCAGTAAGAAAGCCAAGAGTCACACATTCATTGACATATGTTCAAGGGTAACGGGGCAGGGGGTGGCGGTAGGGGTTAGAAGAGGAAGTACCCCCACCCTGGAAATGGGAGAGGAGTTGCAAGGAACCAGGACACTGCATGACTGGCAGCCCCATTGAAGTTGCTGAACCAGTGTATGTCGCCCTAGCAACCAGGTCGATGCATTTTGGCCTCGCAGGGCATTTTGGGGAAGCCTTTAAGAGAAAAGCGCATGGAAAAGTCACTCTCTTGGATTCTCCCCTCTTTCCTGGCTGCTGGGGACTAGAATACCTGGGCCATGGGTGGGCCAGGAACATTCCCAGGACCCTTCCCTGAATGTTCTGGGGCCTGCCAGGAGTGTACCAGGCCCCGGTAAGAGGAGTGGGGAAGAGGCTGGAGCTGGTGAGCTCTGGGAGTGTGGCTGGATGGCAAGACCTGAGCCCCTCTTCCACACGGGAAGCCATGGCAGCTGCTGCCAGTCAGCTGCCTCCACCAGGGCCTGTTGGCCTCAGCTCCCTCATAGCCAGGGAACAAGCCTCCCACCTCTTCCCCAGGCAGGAAGCCGTAGGAAGTGCCGCAATAGCCACCCACCTCCCTGTTGCCCACAGGCTCCTCCAGTGGGGGACCATTGCAGCAGCTCCAGGGAAGTGGCCCACTGCCAGGAAGCTGCTAAGGCAGCCAGCCACCCTCTTGCTGCCTGTGCACTCCTCCAGCAGGGACCCTGGTCACCAGTTCCCACCATTACTGCCGCTCTACCTGCTCCAGCCTCCCTATGGGACAAGGCTTAGCAAACCACAGGAGAAAGAGGACAGCACACTGTAAATAGGAAGCTTGGACGCACAGACTCAGATGGATGAGAAGAGCAGTACTTTGTGTGGGAGGAGAGGTTCCTGGTGCAACCTTGAACTGAGCTGGCAGAGGGTGGCAGGGTGATTTTCTTTGAAGCATTTTAAAGGAATGGGTTTAGGCAGAAACCTGTCATTATTTCAATCTGTATATACTTTAAATAAAGGATTTCTTTTCCTTTCCACTGGACTCAGTCTCCACAGTTTTTGCCTATGGGCAGCAAGTGGTAGGTCCCCACTGGCTGTTCTGGAACAGCACAAGGCTGTCCGAGAACACAAGGGTCTTCATTTTCTCCCCCAATGCACCACCCCATCACCCACCCACCATGCTCCAATACCCTGCTACTCTGAAGCTATGGATTAACTAAAGCATTTTGGGTGAAACTCATCCACTTACTGGTTACTTTCTAAGGCAGACTCTTCTATTCCATGTACTGAGTCAAGGGCTAGTTAGCATGAATGTACTTTTCTCCTTATCTGATCCTGTCTGCTACAGAACTGCTAGTAATTCCTCAAAAATCTCAGGCTACTTAGTGGCTTCCTTCCAGGTTTTCTAGTACTGTTGTGGGGTAAAAAGGGATCTATGATAAATCTAACAAGTCCAGGGACCAAAAGTAACCTCCCACGGTGATCTGATCATAATTCCTAAAGGTGGGTAGTCACGTTCCAGGCCTATAACTTTAGTGAAAGGTTTGAAGCCAGCCTGTCATTATTCCTGTGAATCTTGGTTAACACACCTTTGAAATACCAAGAAGTAATACCCTTGGAAGGTGTAACCACCCTCAAGAGAGCACATAAACTTAACTCTCCTGTAATCCAGTCCCAGCCTTGTTTCCTTCCACCGTCATGTAATTTTCCTTATGTTCCCTCTGTAACTTCAAATGCAAATAAAACAAACTGCAAAATTGTCATTCTCCAGAGCATCCGAGATCTTGCTTCCTGGCAATTGTCATCAGTTTCGGCTCAAATAAACTCTTATAAAAATTCTCTACAGGTTTGAACAGTTCTCATGTTGACAACACAAATAACATCACAATCATGATTTTCTTTTAAAAAGTAGTATTTTTTCTTTTCTGCTTCACATTTGTTCTGATTTCTCTCTCTGCCTCTAGGTCTTATGTAGATTGCTCTCTTTGTTGGCTCCAATCTAATGCTGCTTCTCTAATCTGGCTCTACACTAGATTGACCTGGGTGTTGGGGAAGTTTAAAATTCCTAATGCCTAGGACCTATTAAATCAGAAACCCTGGAGGAGGTAATCCGCCAATAGTACTTACATAAATTTCTCAGGTAAGGCAAGCTTGAGAACCAGGGCCCTAGGAGGATTCTGAATCTCACCCACATGAGCTCTGTAAAGAAAGGAGACTGCCAGTCCCTTGAAGAGAGCAGAGGAAACATCTTTGCTCTCAGGGCTACCTGTCCTCTCAGGCTCAGGGCATGGTGGTCAAGTCTAGCCATTCAGCTCCCTTCTGGACTTTTAGGGGGTCAGAGACATCAGCACACTTTCATACCCCTCCCTATTCCCAGTAATCTTCTCACCTCTGAAGACCAGGTTTTTTCCAGGATCTGCCTCTTGGCAGGTTTTTATCTTATAGTTCCAAAACTTCTTCCAGCAAGGCTCAGACCATTTAGAGAATGTTGCCATCAGTTCTCTTCCCTGAAGCCCCACCTCACACAAGATCTCTTTTCAGTCAACTGCCTATAGGTCCTTGTGGCTCAGAGAAGTCAGATAATGAGATTCTAACAGAAGAAATAAACCACACCCAGATCTACAAACTATACTCTTAGAGGAATCGTAAGACTTTGATCTTATATGTATCCCATGTTTACATAGTCAATATCTAAATATGGTTTTTGTTCATGTAAGTGGCAAATTAGCATCTTTGGGGGGACAGGTGAGAGGCCAGGGAGAGAAAAGTAGGCCTGCTAATAATGAACATTAGATGCCAAAAGCAAATTTGAAAGTGGAGGGACAAGGATTAAGCAGTCAAACTGGGACAAAGGACTGATCAGATAATGCCTGAAGCAAAGTCAAAATCACTTAAGATATAAACAAATAGATAAGTAGTACATTTAAAGATTAGTAGATTTATAGGACAAGGGTGTTTAGGTGGAAGCAGTTGCACAGAAAACAACATTCTTGCATTTCTTATAACTAGTATTTGTCAACAATAGAAACATTTTGCTTGTAAGAATTTATCAAGAATTTTGATATTTATGGATTTAACAGTGAGTGTGTGATACGATACCCTAGTGAGATAACTATATGGCACAACTTCTGTGGATAATTTTGCCTTCCAATTTTGAGATGCAAATATTTTTTATTAATGTTCGAGTCCCACGTTTAAAACACGATTGCAAATCGCACTTCCAAAGCTCTCTCCACTCCATGAGAATTAAGTAAAAAGCAAAAAAATCATCACCAGATTCCAATTTTTCTATGAAAGTGGTTTTCAAATTGGTTTTAGTCACCCTTTATTCAAGAGTTGAAATAAAAGCTCACGCTGGAAAACGAATGAAGTGGAAATAAGGTTACTGATGACCATATCCTCCCAGCCCTAATTAGCATTGACCCCACTAGAAACCAGGTTCCAGGAGAATGAAGCCTTTGTGTTTCTCACAGCTGATACATCCCCAGTGCTAGACAATACAAGGCACTCTAGTAAGCCTTACCTAACATTTGTTAAAGAAATGAATCCTGTAAGAGTATTAGGGGAACTCAAGAGTTAAAGATTTTAGCTTTAGTTATAGTTAATAAGCTTAAATAAATAATGTAAGTGGAAAGCTGTTTTTCCAGGAACTGGAACACATGACCAACACTACTCCAGGAGGGTCGACAAGCAATTCGACCTCTGCGTCCTAGGGGGTCTGCAAGTGATCAAGATGGTATCTGAGCCAGTGTGTTCCAGGGAGGGAACATCTGTGACACAGATAAAGAAATGTTGATCAGTAGTAAATATATACTAGGAAAATCACCACGGACTGCAACTCTTATATGATTAATCTTTTTCCAAACCCCTTATCTACCCTTTTCCTCTCTTTATAAAAAAGGTTGGCTTGAGATGAGATTTTAAGGTGGTTTCTGAGGGTACCATAATCCATTTTTTTCTCAGATTGCCAGCATCTGAATAAAGCATCCATGAAGATTCAATCCTCTTTTATTAAATTTTATTACATCTAAGTATTTTCTTTTTTAAATTATTTTTTTATTTGTTGTTCAGTTACAGTTGTCCCGCCTTTTTCCCCATTGACCTCAAATAGCCTCAGCAATTTTGAGATGATCTCAAGATTCAATCTTTGATTCTACTTACTGGTTCTGGTAGTGACAGGTAGCAGGAATGCCAACTTTTCAGTCTTCAAGAGTATGCAGGACTATTTGGAAACCACTGTTCTTGACCCTTTTGTCTAAATATGCTCTGGGTAAGCCATTCCAGAAAGAATAAAACCTCACGCACCAAAAACAGCTCATGCTCCTACCAGCTGAGTGATTTGAGACAAGATAATTAACCTCCCTGTATCTCATGAAGGTTTCACAAGGTCCTGAGAGGTGGCAGAGGGGAAAGCTGGAAGATTAGTCACTTATTTTTTCATGCCATTTGACAACAATGTATACAGTATCATGAACTTGAACATATTACTTTCCTGGGACATCGAAGAAGGGTCTATAGAAACCACAGGCCTCCCAGCTATTTTCATGTTATTACAAACTTCTGGATGATGGCTTCTCTCTCTCAGTTAACTAACAGTTTGACTCTCTTTTTTGAGCCCAGACACACTGCATTACAAGGTCCCAATTCTAGGGAACTGAAGACTTATTGAAGTTCAAATGAAGTTGGCAATGGGGATTTCATCATCATCAGTTTGTATCCCAAACAGTTTATTTATCTTTACTCTAACACTCACTTCAGTACCCCGTAACAATCTGCTTCCATATCCATCTCCTCCAACAGAGAATGGCTGCTCAAAGATGAAAGCCACACTGTTCCATGTCAGTAGTTAATCTAAGTGCCTAGTGCATTGCATGGCACATTGTAGGCCCCACTATATGTCTGGGGCAGGGAAAAGGCAGTAAGTTCAAACAAAAAGTAACCGCGTTTCAGGAAATCTCCTCACATTAGTAGGTAGGCCAGCCTCAAGGAATATCTTTAATCACTCAAAAAACTCATGTTAGTCAGGAAATGAGGCAAAGCAGTATCAAACATCTGATCCCTCACCCACACCAGACACCTCCAACCTCCAGCTTAAAACACTGGGAAGTTATTTGTGCAATACTTACATGGTCCAACTAGAAAGAAAAAAAGAAGAGTCCCTAAGAAATAGTACTCAAACACTAGATAACAAAAACGTCCACCTGTGAAGCTGAGATCATGCTATGGGAGACTGAGAAAGTAAACTGAACTCAGACAAAGAAAGTAAAAATCAGCCCTATTATTCATCAGGTGGAAATAAACATGGAAAGAGCTAGCTTCGAAGTTAATAGTAAACTATTGTTCTCAAGGATGTTCTGCTACTGTAAAGTGCCATAACAACTCCCTTTTTTGAGTGTCTACTGTTTTCTCACTTGTGGAGAAACTTAGTTCTCTGAAATCATAGACTATTAGAAACTTTTCTGTTTGTAATTGTAATAGAATGAAGCATTTCCCTTTTGCCTGGAGGATCTAAGTCACTTTGATAAAGAGAAGTATCCTTGATTTACAATACAGGTGCAGAACTTCAAAAAGAGGTTTCTGGATACAACATTCCACATCACTCTCAACTTTGTGGTTACCAGGGAAACAGGACTGTGGTCCACCTTGTAGTGATGTCAGCCCATTTATACACACAGTCTTATTTTGCTTTGAACCTATCAAAAAGCTGCTTTATTTAAATCTCACCTAAACTCCACCCTCCTCCAAAATCCTATAACAACTCAGTAATTTCCTTTTATTCACAAGAAGTCCCATGAGTGGCTCCTCTGGTGCACAGTCTCCTTCGCTGCAGAGTCAATAAACATGACTGTGTTGGACTACAGCTTTGTCCCTGATGGTCTTAGGCTGATTTGGCTATGGCAAGACCCTCTGCAAGTCTTCTGGTAACTTACCTTTTCCGTAATTGAGTTCAGATTCAAGCAAAGCCTTATGCAATAAATCTGGCCTGCCTGAGGTCACAGGGTGCTACTTTATCACTTGTATTCAGTCAGGCTTAAGTGTACTTGTCTTCCCCAGGATATAAGCCCTCAACCCAGTCACTAGGATTGAGGGAATGCCAGCTTCAGCAGTACAAATAGTTCATTATTTCCCTTTCAATCAACCTTTTCAATACTCAGCACACTCTGGCTCTTATTGGATGCTGACCACAAAGGAGGAACCAATACATGCCCTCTTATCTCCAACTCTTGCTTGATCCCCAGGTTGAAGACACTCCTGGTCGGCAAGTCCTCAGGGATGGAAAGTGTCAGATGGCGGAGGCAATGCCAATGGTTTGGCTTGGTCCTCAGTTTGACTGTACTAGACATGCCTGTGAAATAGGAGGTTGAGGGGATGAAGGGAACGTCCTTAGCAGTGTAGATTTCAGTATTAGGGCACCTTCAGACTGGAAGGATACAGAATGAGGGCTTAGTGTTTTTATAACCCCTTTCTTATCTGTCAGAAAGGAAGACTTACTGCTTTATCAGCCCATTTCCCCCAAGGCCCACACATTTCAAGGAGGGGTCAGCCACTAATTGGTTCATTTACTCCAAAGGCCCAGTAATTTAGTAGTGAGGGCTCCTGTTTAATTGACTCAACCACTTTATCTTACTTTGGAAAGCTCTCAAAAGTAAAGGAGTCTTGCAGGGAATACATATCTGATAAGGAATACAAAAAGTTCAGCCATCTACTAGCAGTATTACATCCTAATCCAAACATCTTTAGTCCCCAAACCCAGAGGACATCAATACAAATTCTGCTCCTTCCCACAGCTACACAATAATCACAACAATATGTTTTAAAAAGTTAACCCTCCAAAAAGAAATTAAATTACAGCTAAAAATGTCTACAGATAAATGTGTACATTCGACAAATGCTTTCAAGTGATTCCCAGATAAAACCCAGAGGACAAAAGGAAAGCACTGATAATTTGCATAAAACTTTAAAATTTTTGTATGAAAACAAAACATTAAACACCATGTAGAAAGGCCAAACTATGGGTGGGAAAATATCTATAATGCTACGAGATAAGAGTGAGTTTTCTTAATATAGGGCATAGACTTGAATATGCAGTTCACAGAAAAGAAAATAAAAATGGCACTTACCCATTTTCTTAGAAAAATAAACTATAGTTAAAGTAGAGAGCTGTGCTGAAAAAGAAACACAAGAAATTGTGTGTGTTCACGTAAGAATAAGGAATAATATAGTGGGCAGGTATTTCTGAGGAGAGAAACACTGGCCCCTGTAATCAAAGTTCGCAATAATCAGATTGCGGATTACTAAAAGAAGGGGGGGAAAAGCATCAGTGATTATTTTTTCCTCAAATGAGATTTTATTAAAGAGCTTATAACCTAATAAAATGTTCCTAAGCTCTTCCAGCTCCCATTTCATTTTTTAAAATACACTCTGTCTAGAAGTGAATTCAAAACACAGGAACTACAGGACTTTTAAAATATCAAAGCATTATAAAAATCAAACTAGCTCTCCTTATGAATAAAACATCCAACTTAATCTATATGAAATTGTTTTTTTTTAAGTATCTAAATCTAGTACTTATATCCCTCAGTCATTCTTCAAATTGTAGCTCATGAACACCCATCCAGGTCTGCAATTTGTTTCAAGATAGCTCTTAAAGTTACTCCAATGCATGACTAGCTCTACCTAATTCATGTACTACTTGAAAATTCACAGGCATAAAATCCAAGGCTGCTATAAAACTAAGTTCTCCCGAGGGCCTATCTTTATAACTTTTCCTGGCTATAAAGTCTTAATACTCAAGAATTTAGTAATAGTAACTATAAGCAAGTACAAAAGGAAATGGTAGCACCTAAAATACAAAAGCAAAGGGAAAGATATAAATCACTTTTAATTCAAAGTTCAATATGTGGTGTGCCTACAGTGTTCGCAGACATGAATCAACTCTTCCAACTGTCTAAATAACTTTTCTTAAAATATGTACACAATGTTGGCCAGAATAAAGTTAAATAAGTTATATGAGACTGTGTTGATAGGGTGAGAAAAAGTACAAATGACTAATTTGTAATATTTGAGGTTCAGATACTAAAGTTCTTACTTTAACATCACAGTTTTATATAAGAAATTATTTTTCTTCTTAGGTATGAAATAACATCATCTAACTTTTAGATTTTATACTACAGAAAGAAATACTTGAGGAAACCAGAGACGGGATGAGATGGGGTTCTTTTCATAGGTACAAATATACACAAAAATAAATTCTGAAGCTTTGCTGTTCTTGGTTCTTCTTTCAAACATTCTAGTCTTCCTTGGATTATTTTCTTGAACACTCAGTGTCAACTAAATCTTCAGTTTGTTCTGAACTGGGCAAGGGTAAGAGTCAAGCGCATCCTGAGGCAGACCAGCATAACAATTCAAAGCAGCTGCCAGATGAAAAACAGATTTTCAAACAATCTGGAGAAAGACTACACAGGATGCAATTAACATGTACAGTGTGTTTTACTGACTTTATCAACTTATGTATTTCATGGCTATTTAATTATGCTAAGCATAGAGCAAGAAAAACACACAAACACATGGAAGCTGAACAACATGTTACTTAACAATGAATGGGTCAACAATGAAACCAAGGAAGAAATCAAAAGTTACCTTAAGACAAATAAGAAAGAATGAAAGAATTTTTACAAAAACAGTCTATCTTGGAAACTTTTCAATTTCAGAAAAAATTTGAAAATAAAATGGAAAGTAAACTCAATCTAATTATAAACCACAATTTAACATACATGTTTGTTTGGAATTAAAGGTATTCAAGAATTAGAAATTTCCATTCAAGTGGGTTGATTAATCACAAATAAATGCATCTTCATCTCAATGTTGCCATTAAATTAAATGATTTATATGCATCTCATTATTTCTCAAAATCACCACTGGTAAAGAAGATAGATTTTGTAGCAGTGTCTGATGCCTTAAGGGAAATAAGTCAAATGGCTAAGTCAGTCTGCAAACAAAGACTGGTTCTGGCATATTACATTTGCTTTCTTGCGTTGAATACTAAAAAGAAATGAACCTAAAAACAAAAGACAGACTCACTGCCTGCCAATCAAACCACAATCTTGTACCTAGCAAAATGCTTTTCCAAGCACACTCTTTGCTGAACACAGATCATTATTACTCTGGTAACAAACTATGTTTGGAAAAAAAAACACAGTCCAGAAATCACACCATTTTAAACAGTCTTTAATGAAGCACCAACAATATTCTGAAAGGTATTTAGTAGCATGAAATTATGGATTTCAAGTAAATTAGATGTGATGCCTTTCAAATAGCCTACGTTCTTCATAAATTAAAGCAAGGAAATTGAACCAATTACAAGATGTTCTGCTTTAAACATGAACAGAGTGAATAAATAAAGGTAGATGGCTCAAATCAGGCACAGACTAAACAGCAAAACGTCTGGTGTCTCAAGCTCAACTGCTCACTCAATAGTACCATGTTTACGTCAACTTCTAGTTCAATATACCATGGACAGGATTTGCGCAATTCTAATAGGATTCGTGACAGACTGCATGTTTGTGCAACTAAAGTAGTCGTGCTGAATGGTTGTTCAAAGTGTACTGAGTGCAAAAAACTATAGAAGCTGTACCTTTCAGCCATACCATTGCAGGCACTAAAAGCTTCCCTAAAAGAAACACTGATTCGTAGCATCAAGCATGTGAAAAGACAACTCGGGCCCTTCTTTAGGTTATGATTTCACAAGTTCTCCCTCAATGTTCTTTCCACTTTCATTGTTTAATAATCCTTGGTCCATCTCTCCAACCCCTAACTTTTGAACATTATTCTTTGACAAAGTTGGACACAGAATTCATCTTCACTATACCTCCAAGAATGTATATAAAAGCACTCTAACACCAGGGTAAAGCTCTACCCAGAGAGTTTTCTCTTTCCTTCCCTAACTCCATGTAACTATCAAAAGAACAGGAGAGGGAAAGGTACCATGTACCTCCTCTAACACACCATTCTTCTCCCTGACCCAACCATCATTGCTTGCCCAAGGCTGAAGATCACTCAGCCTTAATCAAGATAAAATTCTATTCCTCCTAATGAAAAGCCAATATGAAAGGCTCCTAATGAAAAGCAGAGACCTACTAGGTCATTTAAGTGTCGAGCACTCACTGAAACAAAATAATAAACTATTTAAACTGGAACCACAGCTATCTAGAGGGTAACTGTTTGTAGCCTCTGTGTCTACCAACCTATATACATGTCCAATATTACCCCAAATACTGCAAACACAAGCAAAGATTGGTATTCACAAAGCTTACTTCTATTTCAGTCTTAATGTATATTATTACAGAAGACCCTGACAAAACACTTAATAAGGATTTCTTCCTAAAATCACTACAGAAAATTCTACCATTGCCTCCATCACAAGCTTTTTTGTAGACTCAGTAAGTATTGAAACTCTGGAGAGACTTCTGTATTATTATAAACTCTACTTCATAAAGTACTTATTCTAGGAGGGAAATAAAAAAGAGCTACACAATGGAAGAAATGTTGGTCTGAGGCTTCCTGAGTTCACAAAAGGTATTTTTGCAAACTTGCCTGATCTTCTGCTTGATTTTTACAAAACTCAAAGGTTGGAGGGGTGGAGGGGAAGCAATCTCCCCTTGCAGAAAGCATCTGTTAACAGTTACTTTAGACAGGTTAGATGGTGACCCGGTGAAGGGTGACACCTTCTATCAGTGGCAAGAAGGACTAGTGTAATCATCTGTTCAGGTGCGACTTATTTAGAAAAATGATCCTCCAATATGAAAACACTGGTCACATTTTCACAAAGGATAAATTAATATAATGGCTTTATAAACAAAATCTTAAATAGATTCAAGTTTGCAATATTCCTAGCATTCAAGGATATGGGACTTTTATGTAATCAGTTATGTTGTAATAACTATATCCTGTCAGATGGATATTAGACTTACTGCAGTGATCATTTCATAAGGTAAACAAATGTCTAATCACTATGAGTTACACCTGAAACTAATATAATATTTTATGTCAACTATAATTAAAAACTAAATTTAAAAAAAGAGTTCAGAAAATAAGGAAACTTTAAATACCATCTCTGAGAGAGTGTCAATTTATCTGAAAATATTACCTATAAAATATGGTGACCAAATAATGCAAGAAACAGAACACAAAACAGTATTATTCTTTTCATTTTAGATTAAGAAAAGCAGGAAAGCAGGGGTGTTGGAGGAGGTGGAGGAGGGTATAAGGGGGATAGATGGTGACAGAAGGAGACTTGACTTGGGGTGGTGAACACACAATACAGTGTACAGATGACGTGTTGTGGAATTGTGCATCTGAAACCTGTAAAATTTTATTAACCAGTGTCACACCAATAAATTCAATAAAAAAAGACTTCAGTAACAAAAACAAGAATTCAGTAACAAAAAAAGAAAATATATTTTTAATGACTATCATTCATAAAATTAAAACAATATATAATACAAAATTAAGCTAAAAAATTTAAATGGAACCAAATGTAAATACAATTTTTGTGTCATAGAGTCAGAACAAAGAGATTAAAATATTAACAGTGGCACTCAAACTAGTCAATATATACCTAACAATTAAAAGCTTTAAAATTATTCAATAGTTTACTTATATAGGATTTGGTTCAATGCCTCCTACTCACACTTTTTCAGTCAATACATTTATTGGTGTAGGAGAAAAGTCACTGGACCTCAAATAAGGGAATATAAAATTACATCTCCTGGCTCTGCCATGTATAAGCTAACAGATGTTAAAAAGGCTACCTCTGGCTTCTGTTGATGGAAGAAACACCCAAACCTGTAGACAATTTTTGTAATAGTCAAAGTGACAACATATGACAGGAACAAGATCTCAGATGTTCTGGGGAATAACCATTTTACAGCTTCTTTTATGCATCTGAAATTAAGAAGGGGATGTAAGGAAGATTACACGGAAATGGGAAAAAGCAAGGTGGGGATTAGATTACAGGGCAGTTAACAAGATTCTGTGCTCTCCTGAGGGTTAATAACCCCTTTGGGTGATATTACTTCTGGGCATTTCAAAGGTGTGTTAGCCTACATGCATTAGAACAATGGACAGGACTCACTTAAAACGTCTCACTAAAGGAAGTACAGGTCTGGGGCATGGCTACCCATCATGATCTGCCCAGTTAGGAATTTATGATCAAATCACCCAGTGAGATTACTTTCTACAGAACCCCTCTTTTTGTCCGTACTTGTCAATAGAAAAAAGTATGTGTAACCCCTAACACTCAGTTATCATGGAAAGTACACAACATCATAGGCAAAGAATGCTCCGTAAATGGCATTTACACATAGATCATTTGTCACTGTCTACTGTCCAGTTCAGTACCTGAAATATGTACTGTATTCATAAATGACTCAAATACATCCAGAGCCATAATAACACTGCTAGTTTTATTCCTACTAAAAATTTAATTCATAATATAAATATTATTCATGAGGAATATTTTAATAAATGTATTAATATTGGAAAATTAAAAATATCTCAGAATTCTACTTCCAACCAAGATGGAGGCATAGGCAGAAATGCTTCACTTCCTTGCACAACCAGAAGAAGGATAACAACCAACAACCAGAAGTGCCAGAAAATCATACTGCATGGAACTCTGACAACCAAGGAGTTAAAAAAAACATTCATTCAGACAAAGGAGGGGCAGAGACAGGAGACAGGCAGCCAAGCAGAGAGGATATGCGGCAAGATAAAAGACTGCATAGGCAAGGCAGGGCTGGCTGAACGGGAAACTGAAGACTCAAAACCTCTAGCTGTAAAAACTGCAGGGGTTGTAACAGTGAATGAAACTCCCAGTCTCACAGGAGAGTTTGTTGGAAAGTGAGGCTAGAGCAGAGTGAAGGAGTGGCATGGTTCCCTCTCGGACCCCTCCTCCACAGAGAGCACCACAGCACAGCCAAGAGGGTTGCCCCACCCTGGTAAATACCTAAGGCTCCTCCCACTTACAACATAATAGGTGCACCGAGACAAAGAAATATGGCCCAAATGAAAGAACAGGTCAACACTCCAGAAAAAGAGCTAAGTGATGAGGAGATAGACAACCTATCTGATGCAGAGTTCAAAACACTGGTAATCAGGATGTTCACAGAACTGATTGAACTTGGTCACAAAATGAAGGAAGAAATGAAGGCTACACAACAGGAAATAAAGAAAAATATACAGGGAACCAACAATGAAGGGAAGGAAACCAGGGCTCAAATCAACAATTTGGAACAAAAGGAAGAAATAAACATCCAACCAGAACACAATGAAGAAACAAGAATTCAAAAAAAAAAAACAAACAAAAATGAGGAGACACTTAGGAACATCTGGGACAACTTTAAGCGCTCCAACATCTGAATCATAGGGATGCCAGAAGGAGAAATACAAGAGCAAGAAATTGAAAACTTATATGAACAAATAATGAAGGAGAACTTCCCCAATCTGGCAGAGGAACTAGACATGTAAGTCCAGGACACGCAGAGAGTCCCCAAAAAGTTAGATCCAAGAAGAAACACACCAAGGCACATCATAATTAAGTAACCCAAGATTAAAGAGAAGGAGAGAATCTTAAAAGCAGCAAGAGGAAAGGAGAGAATTATCTACAAAGGAGTTCCATAAGATTATCAGCTGACTTCTCAAAAGAAATCTTATAGGCAAGAAGGGGCTGAGAAGTAGTATTCAAACTCATGAAAGGCAAGGACCTACATCTAAGATTACTCTATCCAGTGAAGCTATCATTTAGAATGGAAGAGCAGATAAACTGCTTCCCAGATAAGGTCAAGTTAAAGGAGTTCATCATCACCAAGCCCTTATTATATAAAATGTTAAAGAAACAGAAATATTATCAGAAAATATTAGATATGCTCCCATTTAGATCAGGAAAAAAGCAAGGGATAACTATTATCACTGCTACTATTTATATTCTGGAGATTTCAGCCAACGCAAGAGAAAAGAAAATGATAATCAAAATGAAATATATATATATATGAAAGGAAAAAATGTAATTGTTTTTACTGGAAATTGTGTCACTATCTACAACAGAAATGCTGAGCTAATTAAACTTTTAGAGACTGGATGAAAGAAGGTGAAGGGATTAGCCAAAGAACACATATGAGTAATTCATAAATTCAGATAACAGTTGGGTGACAGCCAAAGGGAAAAGGGGAGGAGGGAAAGGGTGGAGACGGGTGGGGGCAGTGGAGGGAGGTAGTAATGGGGACATCTGTATTAGTGTTAACAATAAAAATAAAGGAAAAAAGAGAAGAAATATTAAAAAAAGGGGGGCTGCCATTAAAAAAAGACTATTGGGAGAAGGGTCATCAAGGAACATGTATAAAGGACCCATGACAAAGACAAGGGGGTAGGATTGAGAGTGGGGAGTGGGTGGGGGGAAGTGGTGGCAGGAAAATAGAGGCAATTGTACTTGAACAACAATAAAAAAGAAAAAAATTAAAGAAAAAAACTATTAGAATTAATAAGACCAGTAAGGATTCAAATATAAAATCAATGTACAAATAACTAAAAGTATTATTTAAAAATTATAATAGAAAATAACCTAAAATGTCTAAAAAGCATCATAATATGGGTAAAATCTATCTTTTAAAAATTACTGAGGACATAAAAATAATCTGAATGGAGTATTTTGTGTTCCTATTATGGAAGAATCTATACTGTGAATGTCAAATATCCCCGAAATTAAAAAGTCCAGCTTTTTTTAAATTAACACAATCTATAATTTATTTTCAAAGAAGAAAAAGAAGTATCAGAGATGCTCAGAGATCTTTCCCTTCCTAGGACAAACTGAGATTGCCCCTGCCACAGGACCTTTGCACTTCCCATTTCTCCTGCCTCAAATGTTCTACACCTCATTGTTTTGTGACAGTTGTCCCAGTTTCACTCCTTGGACCTCAGCTCAAAAAATGCCTTCTCTGAATTATTTAGCTAACACAGTTATGCACACAAATGCCCATATACAACCTAATAGGTGTAGGTCTATCCCATTATACATCTCAACCTGTAACAATCTCGTCTTGGTCCACCTGCTTAGTGTCTGGCACTCTTATCAGAACATTAGCTCCATCTGTGTAGGACCCGAGTCTCTCCTGTCATCTCTGGGGCCTGGCATAATGCCTGGCCCACAAGCTCCCTGTTCTCAAAAAAAGAAAAAAAAAATTTGAGCATGTTCCTCAAAACACAGTGTCTAGTTTTTCACTATTATCAACCATCTAAATGTCTAAGTTGTTGGTTAAACAGTTACACATGCACACAATGGAACAATGTGCGACTATTAAAATGAAGATGCTGAAGAAACATTAAGGATATAAAATGATTCAGAGCACAATCCCTTTTTGCAATCCAATTAATAAACGCAAAAAACAAGAATACACACAATTCTTACAATGACTACTTCTGATTAGTAATATGTTAAGTGGTTTTTGTGCTTATTTTAATGTTTTTATTTTATAAAATAACCATGAATTATTTTAATAAAGAAAACCCAATATAGGTGTGTGTTTATTATATACAGTATGTGTTTTAAAAACATAGGCCTCTTCACTCTCCCAACTTCCTTATTACCTTTTCCCAATGTTTAGAAACTTAGAAATGTAAAATTATACCAGTAAACTCAGTAAGTCAAATAGCTCCGTAATGTTTATAGAAATCCACTCAATCTTTTCCCTGCTGTTTAAAAAAATGCAAATATTAAGTAAAACAAAGTAAATATTGCCGGTATTTGTTCTGTAAAGGGTAATCACAATTCAGAAAGACTCATTTCTTCCTTTTCTCTCTTTTCATTTCTTCCCTTCCAACACAGGAACAGGAACAACAAAACCTCCCTAAATCTCACCCTGGTAACATTCAGAGGACCAGCAGGGAAGAAAATGTGTTGTTATTATGAACTCTCAAGATCTGAAAAAAATGTCATATTGCTATCACTGTGACACAGAGTTTGTCAGGTCCCACGGTGTTTTATATCAGAATCATGTATGAAAATGTGACACAAACCATAAATTATAGTAACCTTTTACCACTAGAGGGTGATCTTGTGGCTTAGCAGCTCAGGCCTCTGATGTCAGTGCTCTCTCCGACAGAAAGTAAGTTTGAGAAATAATACACTCAATTCATCTTAAAAATGTAATGTTCTACATTTGTTACTGAGCATCATGCAGTTCAAACACATCTATCAAAACATTTTTTTTTTAAATAACCAAAATGACACATTTAAGTCCTGGTTTTTCATTTCCTAATGCATATTTTTTCATAACATACATTTACACTCATATTTAACTAAGGTGAGAGAATATATCACCTAACAAAATGTGAATTAGTATGAGTAGGGTTCCTAAGGTTGAACAGCCACCAGTACTGTCTTTTTAACCAGTTCTGAATGGAAAGAATCACTACCAGGCTTGCAGTGAAGCTTTGACCCAAAGATAGGAAAACATGATCCACTGTGGTCCATTGTTCCCAGCCATCACAAGGCTCTTGCCTCTGGGGTTCCTGAGTGAGGATGGTACTAGATCTAAACTCTGGTTTGTTTGGAAAAGTCTAGGCTACAACTTTAATCCTGATCCTGTAGTTTCCCTTCCCCCCACACCACTGCCAGGGTATTGGCATAACCAGTATTTCTCTTGAACAGAAAGCTGGTGACTTCCTGTAAGAGCCTCTCATAAGGCAAAGCACGGAGAATCTATAAATTGAGATTTGGAATGTAAGTGTACACAATCACTGAAGCCTATCATGTTGCAGTTTTACAACCATGCGTATATATTGTGAGTCACAGTCATAATTTCCTTTCAGGAAAATATTTTTGATAAAAGAAAGCATCTGCTCTCTGGAATCCTGTGCAAATGAATGGCTGAAAATTTTAGAATTGCTGATAGTTTTGTTTAAAGACAAGAGATCATTTCATTTATCATTTTTACAGGATAGTTATTCAATGATATTTTAAGGAAATGCCAAGGATTATGGTATAACTAGGGTATGTGGTATTAAGGTAATGAAGCAGAAAATACTTAAACTTTTCTTAAACCTCTGAATTATCATCATGAATTGCCATTATCACTCTAGATTAGGAGAATACAGAGATGTCCTTAGGACACAATGTACCATAAAAAATCTGTTTCTCTATATTTAATAACTCTAGATTGACACACTTTACAAATTCTTATACACTTTATAATTTTTTTTTAGGTTCTGCCTTGAAGTCAACTATCATTTTTCACTCTAATCACCATGCTGCCTATAGAAGCTTTTATCCTCACCTATTTGCGATTTCTAATATTATACACTTAAAAACTTGGCAAGTTTGTTAGAATGGTAGGCGAAACAATGACTAAACTCCAGTAGTTGGTAAAATAAATAAATAAACAAACATTCTTATCAATCACAAGCTTCTGTACTTCAGTGGAAGGATTTTGTTTTATCTATTTAGGGATATATTATCCCTTTAATATTCGTGTACGTGTCTTATCTTCTTTTATCAATTACACGTTTCTGGAGGGTAAAAGCCAAATGATTCCTACTTGAATTCCTATAGCTAATCCCATGCAGAGTGCCATGATAAACACTGAAAGAATTCTCACATACTTATTACTTCCTTTTTATTTTAGATAGCTTATGTCCAGATGAGCATGCTCTACTAATTTTAACAGTGGCGCCAAAGATCAAAACTTACTAGCTTACAAGCTACGTTCCAAATCAAATCTTTTACCTTGACAGGTCACATAACCATCTTTCCCAGTTACACTTCAAGCAATTATACTGATAACCAGGATGGGTATCAGGAGAAGCCACAACTGAGGGTCTCAGACCTGTGAGGGGCAGGTGAAAGACCCACACTGACAGTGGTAACATTATAGACACAGCTGTCACCAGGAAATATGTGCCCTATAACTCACAAAAGAAACCCCTCCCTAGCCCCACACCCAAAAAGGAACAGGAAAAAATGCACACAGATACTAAGTTGCTACACAGCCCTTCCAATGCTTAAACTTGAATGGGGTAATAAAAGGAAACACTGACCTATAATACAAGCCGCATAAACAGGGAACATAGAGTGCTCCGCCCCAGCCACATACTCCAAACGACAGATCCTCACAGGGAGCTCATGGCCCCACCCTGGCCCAGTAAAGAGTTCACCATGGCCTCCTGACATGTACAGTGCACACCCTAGTCCTTACTCCACTTGGGCAGTGGGAACGTGCTCAGTGAGCACATCCCTTTGCCCAAATCCCTTTGTGCATCCGTCCACTGGACTGGGCCCCCCTGAACTCCAGAGAGGTGTTCCCTGCCTGCCTATCTCAAGCTGCTTACAATCTGGAGAGGTTTCCTACTTGCCTGGCAACTGGACCAGACCTGGCCTGGACAACTCAGTAAACTTCTAACATCCAGTGGGCTGCCACCATAGCTGGTACTATGAGGTCTGCATTCCAGCATTAGAGAAGTGACTCCTTTTCCAACTTTGTTCCTTTCTTGGTTTATTAGTTTGTTACGGTTGCCACACAAATATCACAGACTAAGTGGCTTAAACAACAGAATTCATTTTCTCACAGTTCTAGAGGCTGGCAGTCCCAAGATCAAGGTGTCAGCAGCTTCAGTTTCTCCTGAGGCCTTTTCTCTTTGCCTTACAGATGACCGCCCTCTTGCTGTGCCCTCACACGGTCTTTCCTATGTTCCTGCAACCCTGGCATGTCTCTCCCTGTATGTCCTTATCTCCTCCTAAGAGGACGTCACTAGTTTCGATTAGAGCCCATCCTAACAGTCTCATTAATAGTCTAATGACCCATTTTAAAACCTCCTCTCCAAATTCAGTCAAATTCTGAGGTACTGGGGGGTTAGGATTTCAACATATGAATTTGCGGGGGATACAATTTAGCCCCTAACACATAGATATGCTCACTCCTCCAATTAAGACACCGTTTAAAGTTCTTTTTACCCCTTTGTAGCTAATTCCCTGTCATAGTTAATTTTTGATTAATTTTTTCTTATTCAAATTGCTTTGTAGTTTCTGCCTCCCGAATGAACCCTTTCTGGTGCAGTCAAGTTGTTCAAACAGGGGGTCCCCACATTCTATGTTCATATTTTTATAGCTCCACCATCCCTGTGGTCTGGTTTAGAATTAAGAAAGAAAAATGTGGTTTTGCAGAATTATAGTTTTGTTGAACTCTCTGCCACTTATTACTCTTAATCACCATGACATCTTTACTGATTAAGTGCATGAGGCCTTAAGGTAAAACATAAAGAAGCTGGATAACAGCAGCTTTACCTACTGCAAAACTGACAGGACATAAACCACTCCCTCCGTAACAGAGGAGGCCTGTGCAGATGCTTACAAGTGTTGGAGGCAAATGAAGAGTTAGATGTCCAACTGCCTGATTCTTATACCTAAACTGAAGTTTTCATCAGGAATGCAAAGCAAACCAAATTCAGAGAGCTCTGAAGAGAGGCACACTACCCACATGACATCTTCTGAAGCCCTAGCATTGGTCACAGTTTTGCTCTACTTCAATCAAACTAAAAGGTTGGACAAATTTATGGAAAGCAGCATTTCAAGACCTTAGTTTTGGCATTAGGGATACTCGCTATTACTATATTAGTTATTATTTCTATGTAGGAGGTAAGATATATGTATTACATTTAATGTATGTGTACATATATATGGAAATTCATGCTGATAATTCTGATTAAGCAACCTGTAGTCCTAAACTTATCTTGTTCTTAGTGGGAAAGGACAATGGAGGGCTTCTGGAGTACTTGACAAGGTTCTGTCGTCTTGTTACCAAAATGAGGTTTTTTGCCTTTAATCACTCATTAAACTCTATACTTGTTTCATGTGCTTTACTGTATGTATATTGTTTGATATTATAAATGTTTTTAAATAAATTGCACAGTTACAAAGAAGGCAAGAGTCTCAGATAAAAAAAAATATGCTCCCTTATACCCTAGTATGAAACAGCTTTGTAATATATTTTATTTTTTTAAATTTTTTTGTTATTCAGTTACAATTGTCTGCATTTTCTCCCCATCCCTCCACCCCACTCCAGCCAATCCCACCTCCCTCCCCCACCTCTACCCTCCCCCTTGATTTTGTCCTTGTGACCTTTATAGTAGCTCCTATAGAATAACCACAAATATGAACTATGGAACCATGGAGAAACCTTAAATAAATATTACTGTGGCTTGCTATATATGGAGATAAAATATCCTTGAAAAAACTACTTAGCACAATACAGTGTGCTAAGCAGTACCACTGATTAGAAAGATAATTTGCTAAACTGAGGAGATTCATCTTTTATTTAATTATCTACTCAATCATTTAAATCATTTACTGTTGCTCTTTCCTCTTCTACTTTTAAGATTCCAGTATCCTTGGTCCTCAGTTAACTGGGGATTTCACTCATTTCTTTCCCTCCTCTGTATTTCCTTCATGGAACTTAATAGATTGAAGTCCCAAAGGACTAAATAGTCTACTTATACCAATATCTTAGTGATTTCTGAAGCAAATAAATTCCCCATCTGTAAAATGGAAGTGATATATCCATGGAAGTCATTTATGTTAATACAGAATTGTTCTAACCCTGGCTGGTATAGCTCCGTGGACTGAGCACAGGTCTGTGAAACAAAGGGTCGCTGGATGGATTCCCAGTCAGGGCATATGCGTGGGTTGTGGGCCAGGTCCCCAGTAGGGGGCATGTGAAAGGCAACCACACACTGTTTCTCTCCCTCTCTTTCTCCTTCCCTTCCCCTATCTCTAAAAATAAATAAAATCTTTTAAAAATTTTGTTGTAAAGGACTTCATAACATATTGATAGAAAACACTTCAAAACACAGAAATACCTTTTAGTTCTTCCAGTTATCTACAGGTGTTGTAAAACTTTGAAGTAATAAACACCAAAAGCTAAAAAAATTTGTTAGATGAATACAGAAAACAAAAAAGAAAATGAGTTTTAATATGTGAATTGCAAGTATTAAGAACACTCATTGTGTGGGGAAGGGATGGGGTGGGAAGAGAGTTTGTCTTTATTTTTGTTGAAACCAATTACCTTTGTTATCTTTAGAGTTTCTCCTCAGTATACTCAGCACTTAGTATTTATTCATTCAACAAATATTTCAGTCCTACTATCCTCCAACTATTATAGTAGATTAGATGCTAAATAGAAAACCTAGTTCTTTTACTAAGACTATAGTCATTTTTAAGGTAAGTATAGTGTCCTACTATGAACTTACTCTACAAAGCTAAAGGTATTGTTTGTTATGCACACTGAAAACCTAATGGACATTTTCAGTTGGCTCTCAAAGTACTGCTGTCAACCATTCCTTAGACCTCATAAAGTTAGGAATCAAAATTCTTTTGGTGTTATATCCAATATAGAACAGAGCAGGAAAAGAGAAAAGGACCAAGGTCCTCTACCAGTTCCCATTCTTCTTCCACTTAGATTTTAAAGCAGCATAGATAGTAAGTTTTTTAGAAGTCAATGTTACTATCTTAGAGAAAAGTGCAAGCTAATTATGTCTTTATCCGCACCAAGTGCCTTTTGACTCTCCCTCAAAGATGTAAATCAACACCTACATTTACATATTTTTCTTCTCTTCTCACAATTAAAAAACATACTTAAAGCAAAATCATGAAAAACAAAACTATCTTTTTCTACACAAGTCCTATGTTTAGATTTAATTATATGAACAGCTTGCAATAATTATATTGCTTAATTGTGCTAATTTGTAATAATTACATTTATGTCTTTGGCTGAAATGTTATTGTGAAATTATATAATTCATCATTTCAAACTGTTTATTAACCATAACTACAGTGTTTATGGTTCTCTAGTCAAAAAACACCCAAACCATCACACTTGTAAATTATATTACTTATTTACGTTAAGAGCCTTTCAGGTACAGAAACCCTTTTAAATCCTTTTGAACTTCAACATCAAAAAGTTGAACTTTAGTAAATTCCTTGGATACATGGGGGCTACAAGGGGCATTCTGGCACCATCACTGCATTAAAACTACGATTCTGAAAAACAGCCTTGTCTCAATTACTTTTTAGGGCTTTATTTGATAACTCCACATTAGTATAGCACAGAAAAAGAGAGGGGGCACTGGGAAATACATAAGGAATTGAGAGTATTTTTTTGTAAGATAAAAATGCCCTATCTTTCCATTTTCAGAGCTTCCCCCTAAATTAACACACAGAAAAATGAATATTTCCCACAACATTGTGAACCAGGGAGAAGTAAGGCCTGCCTGAAAGTTTTAAAGGTAGTATTTACTATCTATGCTAGCTTTTATTTTAGAGTATTTTTAGAATAGTTTTAAGTTCACAACAAAATTACGGGGAAGATAGAGATTTCCTAAATATCCCATCCCTCCATAATTCGGTCTCCCCCATTAACTTCCCCAACCAGGGTGGTACATTTGTTACAACTGATAAACCTACATTGACAATCATAATCACCCAAAGTTGACAGTTTACATTATAGTTCCCTCTTGGTGGTGTTCATTCTATGGGTTTAGACAAAGGTGTAATGACATGTATCCATCATTATGGTATCATACAGAGTATTTTCACTGTCCTAAAAATCCTCTGTGCTATGCCTATTCATCCTGGCCCCACCCCACCAACCACTTATCTTTTACTTTCTCCATAATTTTGCCTTTTCCAGAATGTCATATAACAAAATCATATTGGCTTCATTCAGACTGGCATTTAAGGTTTTTCTCCATGTCTTTTTATGGCTTGATAGTTCATTTCGTTTTAGTGCTGCCTTATATTCCACTGTCTGAATGTACCACAGTTTATTCATCCATTCGCCTACTGAAGGACATATTAGGTGCTTTTGGAGATTATGAATAAAGCTGCTATAAACAGCACATATGCAAGTTTCTATGTGAATGTAAGTTTTCAACTACTTTTCAGTAAATAACAAGGAGTGTGCCTGCTGAATTATATGGTAAGAGTTTAATTTTCTAAGAAGCCACCAAACTATCTTCCAAAGTGGATGTACCATTTTATATTCGTATCAGCAATGAATGAGAGTTCCTGTTGCTCCACATCCTACCAATACTTAGTGTTGTCAGTGTTCCAACTTTTGGCCAGACTAACAATTGTGTACTGGGATCTCTTTGTTGTTTTCCTTTGCTTTTCCTGAGACTTTTTGTTTCTTTTTTTATTATTTTTTAATCCTCACTCCAAGATATGTTTATTGATTTAGAGAGAGATGGAAGGAAGGAGAGAGGAGAGAGGGGGATAGAGGGGGGAGAGAGGGGGAGAGAGGGGGATAGAGGGGGGACAGAGGGGGATAGAGGGGGGACAGAGGGGGGACAGAGGGGGGAGAGGGGGGAGGGGGAGGGGGGGAGAAACATCCAATGTGAGAGAGAAACATTGATTGGTTGCCTCCTGTCTGCACTGCAACCAGGGATGGAACCTGCAACCTTTTGGTGTAGAGGACAATGCTCCACCCTACTAAGCCACCTGGCCAGGACTTCTTTTTAAAATTACTTCATAATATGTGTACAGAGGTGTGGGGGCAAAGCTATTCATGTTATTCCCACTTTAAACCTGGGTACAATGAGGCTGAGGAAAAGTTAAGTAAATTGGCCCAAACCACACAGCTGGCATGTGGAATCTGACTTTAAAGTCTAACTACACCTAGCTATTTTGCCTTCCAACAGGTATCTTGCTAAGTATTTCGAAAAATAAGGGGAAAAAAATCAAGTAAACAATACCTAGGGTGGTAATAACAAGATTGGCAAAATCCTAAAGAGAAATAGGCAATAAAGAGTCTTACGCTGAGCAGATCACATAAGCAAAATAATGACATGAAATCTTCTCAACATAGTCAAGACAAACAAATGTAGACTTGAAATATCAAATGAAACACTCTAAAATAAGCATCTTAATTGCATGACTATAACCATAACTGTGTCAGTAAAAATCATAAAATGTGTAACATGGGCATCAGCAAACATTTTGTAGGACTAGCCAGTTAAAATTGGTAATCTCATGTTTAAATGGTTAAATGAAAAATCAAAAGTATATTATTCATGACACATCAAAATTATATACAATTATAATTTTAGTCTCCATAAATAAGTACTATTGGAACACAGCTTTGCCCATTTATTTGCATATTATGACTGCTTTTTTTTTTATACTACAAAAGGGTTGAGTTGTTGATACAGAGACGTATGGCCCACAAAGCCTAAAATATTTATGTACTGTGTAGGTATACATACTAATACATACATCAAATTGAATCTGTTATGATTTTATTATATGGTTTTGAGAGGCCAGCATTTCACTATTATTTTCATTAAAAAATAAATTGCTGGGAATCAAGAAACTATGATGTCAACCACCATATGGGGTTGTTTTATTAAATTTGTTGTATTTTGATGAAATAGAAACCTCCTTTCAGAAACTTTAAACTCAGGGTCTGCAAACTATAACAGGCTGAATGGGAATTAGTACTAGGTCTGTCTCACATAGCTTTTGCCAAAGCTTAGAACTCAAACTAGAAAGCATGAAGAAAGAAAAATGAAGCAGGCAGTTTTGTTTTGCTATTTTTATCCTCACCCAAGGACACGCTCATTGATTTTAGAGAGATGGGAAGGGAGGGAGAGAGGGAAAGAAACATGGATGTGAAAGACAAACATCGATCAGCTGTCTCTCTCACGCATGCCAATTGGGGATCCAACCTGCAACCTAGGTATGTGCCCTGACTAGGAATTGAACCCACAACCTTTTGGTGCATGGGATGAAAAACCAACTGAGACACACTAGCCAGGGCAAAGCAAGCATTTTTATAGGCAAAAGTCAAGACACAGTTAAGATGTAAAGAAGCTAAAAAGAGATTTCTGCATACTTTGCAACATAGCTATTGGGTTAGCCAAAAAGTCTGTTCAGTTTTTTCTGTAAAATAAAAGTCACATTTTTCATTTTCACCAATAACTTTATCGATTTGGATATTTTGAGTATGTCAGCTATCTCCTGCATGGTATAATGTTGAGTGTTCTCAATTAATATATCAATTTGATTGCTATCAAATTCAAGTAGTCTACCCAACCATGGAGCATTGTCCAGCAAGAAATCTAGCAAAAAATGTCACAAACCACTTTTGACACGTTCAATCGGTCACAGCACCTTCTCCATACCCAGCTCCCTCTCCATATTTTGGCCAGCTCAATACAATAAAGAAAGAGGTTTGAGTATGTTACTCCTGCAACTGATTAAATTATCATTCTGTACATAATGTGTAGTGTCCTTTCTTTGGTCAAAATTGTTAACAGTCAACCTGTAAAGCTCACCTACTAGATCTACATTCGTAAACTAATCCAAAATGCTAGCTAATTTGCTTCTAAAAAGAACTGTGCTCGAGGTCCCAAGTAATACTCAAAAGCTGACAAAGACGTTCCAATGATTATGCTTTGATCGCACACCTGGAAAAGCTGTTAACAGCTAATTTCACAAAGCTGTACTCCAGAAAAGTCCACTCACAATTTGTAACAAGATAACAAAACATTAACCCTCATTTAAAAATCAATGTAAATATGTAATTCTAAAAGTTATTCCTTGTCTTGGACACAAGCAAGAAGTGCTCTAGGAAAGTGGAAACATAGAGAAGTACAACAGAAATAGACCTAAAATAAAAAACAGCCATGGCTAACTATGAAAAATACTAAAAAATTAAGAGTATATTCCAGAATTATTTAGCCTAACACAGAATAAACTGTATGAGCTCCTGCATGATTATAAAACTACATTAATTATTACCTCTAAACTAGCAGTGATAGAAAAAAATCAACTCGAATTTCCTTTTAACTCTCAGAACACAGCTGCAATTGAATTCCTGCTTAAGAATTATATAGTGTTTTTATGATTATTTTTTATTTTTATTGTTCAATTACAGTTGTCCCCATTTTCCACCCATTACTCCCCCCTGCCCTACCCACCCCCACCTCCCACCTCAATCCTATACGCCTTTGGCTTTATCCATGGGTCCTTCATACATGTTCCTTGACAACCCTTCCCCTACTTTCCCCCAGTATTATATAGTGTTTAACAAAATCTTAAGCATGAGTTATTGTTACCAGAAAAAAAGAAGATAAAGTTTTACCTTCCCAAAGGTTAAATTTTATTTAAATCTTCAGTTATTTTAAATCAAGGAGTATGCAGCAAAACATTCAATCCTCATTAGGTAAAGAAACATCCAGTCCTCCTATCTCACAGTAACTTAACTGCTCAGTGCTATTCTATTTTAGAAAAAAAAAAAATTCCTTGTCTCAGTTTCCCATTTCGTAAAATAAGTAAGCTGGAACCTAACTCCTAAATTTGAGGTACTAAATGACAATTTGTACAGTGTTTAACAAAATCTTATCACATAAATAATTAATCATTTTTATGATACATCTATAAAGTCTCAATACTGAGAATGAAAAGGTAGTCAAATAGGTAATAAAAAATTTAATTAGGTATGTACTCCATCTCCCTCTCTCTCTCTCTCTCTGTTAGCTTTACTGTAAGAATACCACTAGACAATGCTTCTGACTTTAATCTGCATACAAATCTCCTGGAGATTTTCCTAAAATGCAGACTCTAATTCCATGGCTAGGGGTGGGGCTAGAGACTGAATTTCTAACAGGCTTTGATGATGCTAGCCCACAGTCTCTGAGTAGCAGAGCTCTGTTATTACCTATGGATGGAGACTGGCTGCTTTAGAAGGGCTATTTTGCTTGCAAGGAACAAAGACTCCAGTGAATGTTCACTTAGGAAATTTAATAAAATATAACCTGGAATAGACCTAACTCTGGAGCTGGGTATCTGAGAAAGAGTCTCTCTCTGCCACTTTGCACCTGCTTCCACCCTCCTCTTTATATTCTACTTAGGTCCCCCACCTTCTACTCCAGTAGGTGAGTATCAGGCTAAGGGTGGAGGTGGGTAGTTCCATGTTTTTAAAAAAGCCATCTGGGAGTTCTGCTGTACCTCCCTCCATAAGTAGACAGCTCCAGTTCCACACTTGACTTTCCCAAGCCCTGTACTTGCAAAGGTAAAGGCATTAGCCTGCAATTGCCCATCTCAACTTCAAAGTGCCCTCTTGCCCCTTGATCTTCAGCTAAGCAAATTAGTCTTAATTTTCTGGTCCCTTTTACACCCATCATTTAACATAAATTTTAGGAACCAATAATAATAAAGGTAACTATGAAAAAATAAACTGAATTCTCCAAGTAATATATCATTTAATTCTCACAGCAATCACCCAAGATACATATTTTTATGATCCCCATATTATGTATGGGAAGACTAAAACTCAGGGAAGTTAAGAAATTTGTGCAACATCATTCAGCTAATAAGAGCTAAGGCTCATCTAGTTAGAATGGCCATGCTCTTAACAACCACACCCTTAAACAACTCTTGTACAGGCAATGGTGAATCTGAACTCAGGCAGTGTCACAGCATTGTTTCCCCCGCCCCCAAAGCTTCCTCAGGAGAAAAAAGTTATTGAACTTTTGAAATTTTGCCACTCTGATAGGGAAGAAGAAAGCTCATGTTTGTTTTAATTATGGATTGCATATAGTGTCATAGGTTTAAGGCCAATTTGCACTTATTTTCTATTTGATTATTACTCTTTCTTCTCAGTTTTTAGTAGCTCTTTACAAATCATGATTATTCATCCTTATTCTGTATCTGTGACATGCAGCAAAAATTCCGGGTTCATATGAGTACTTTGACTTTGTTCATGATGTGTTTAGCCATGAAAATGTTTCAGTTTTCTTCTTTTAATTGCTTCTGGGTTTTGAGTCTTGTATAGGAACATTTTCTCCACTTCAAAGTGCTTGTACTATTTCATTTTCTTTATTTAGAATTTATTCTGAATTTGGAATTTATTCTTGTGTATTATGTGAGGAACAAATCTAATTTTATTTTCCATATGGCTATCCAGTTGTTCCAACACTATTTATTAAAAAGTTCCTCTTTTCCTCACTGATTTGATATGTCAACTTTTTCATATACTAAATTTTTGACCAATGAAACAAAATAATGTAGACATAATCCAAAAAAAAAATGTGTAAGCAATCCAGATACTCTTCAGTGGTTGATTTAAAAGTTGAAAGTGGAGAATTAAATAGCAAGAATAGCCAAAGAAATAAAAAAAGAAAAAGAACAGTAGTTGGATGAAGGGAAGTGTTGTATAGCCCTAACAGATATTAAATGTGTTATAAAACCTCTAGAATTAAAAATTCTGGCAAAATTACAAGTATGTTTAAACTTGATCCAGAAATCCCTAGCTTATTCCAAAATACACTGGCAAGAATACAAAATAACCCAAGTACAAAGATATTGTCATTCTTTGTAACAACAAATAAACTATGGTTCATCCATGCAATGCAATGAAGAAGAACTCGTAATATCTCCACAGGGACTAGTCCATGTAGTGGACTCACGGAAAACTGCTCAGTGAAAAAGCATGGTGTGGATTAAGGTTTCAATATGATTCTTTCTTCCTAAGTATAAATGGAGAGGGAAAAATTCAAATGGATAGAAAATATATTTCCAAAAGAAATAACAGAAAAATAAATAAAAACTAACATGGCTACCTATAGAAAGACGGAGTGGACAATACTGGAAACAAGATTTCTGTCACTATAACTTACTATATATAGTTTTAGCTTTGGAAAGAGTTTTTATTTGTTTTAATTCATCAACTTATTAATTAAAAATTTTACTGAGATAAGTGCAGAACCACACAGCTTTAAGAAATAACAGTGAGATCCAATGTCCATTTTACCAGTTTGCTCCAATGGTAACATTTTGCAAAATCATAGTATAATATCACAATAAGTATACTGAATTTGCACAACCCATCTAATTTAAATGTCCTCAGCTTTATTTGTATTTGTGTGTGTACATTAGGTTGTATACAATTTTATCACCTGTGCAGTGAAGGTTCCTCTATCCAACAAGACAGACACAAAAACCAGAAACATTCTTCATGTTGCCCTTTTATAACATCACTCATATCCTTCCTGCCACCCGTGTCCTAGTCCTTAACCCCTGGCAAACAATAATCTTCCCCTGATTTATAAAATTTTGTCATTTTAAAAATGTTATAAAGTACTTTTGCTTCTGGGAAGATTGAATAGACATACTATTCCTCCCGTTAAGTACAACTAAAAACCTTGGACATCATATGTGAACAAGCGTAAGAATGGTAAACAGAAAAAGGCAAATGTGCTAGAAACTCTGGGAAGAAAGTAATGACAGGGTGGTTGTTTCTTCCTCGTATGTTCCACACTTGGAGCTGAAGATGTAGAAAACCTAGGAACATCAACAGACTGAGAACAAAACAGCAATAACAAAAAAGTCCCAATAAAAGGCTCTTTTATCTAGCTAAAGCATCAGCAAACAGACAACCTAATAGGACAGAAAACATTTTGGTAATAGCCACTATATTCCATCACACACCACCAGGAAAAAAAACAAAAAAACAAAAATTATGCCCCTTCTCCCCCCCCATGCCAACAAAGGAAGCCCACATTTTACTCTGGAAAGATTTTAACAAGGTTTGCAACAGGCCTGCCCGGAGGATGCCAGAGAAGGCCCAGTGGCCATGTAATGAGTCCCCCTCCTCTGGGTCAGTGGAGGGAGCATGGGAGCCCAGACTTTAGCCCCCACACAGTAAGGCAGCACCCCTCCCTCCTTCTGTGGGAGGGGCAGGCGAAGCCTACTGGAGACTAAGGACTTTCACCAGCACCTCCTAGAAACACCCTGGTGTCCAGGGAGGGACCGAAATCTCACCCCACCCTGCCACATTTACACACTCCCACCCCCCATGTCAACTGAGCCTGAGAGAGGAACCCAGACTCCTCTGTCTCCACCTGGCAGTCACGAGGCAGTGCCCCTTTCTCCTGCCAGAACAGCATCAGCACCAGCCAGTTAAAACACGAAGTTTAAAAAACACCCAGAGTCTCTCATAACACAATATAAAAATATGCAAGTCTCAAGAGAAAAATCACTCATCATAACCAAGAACCAGAAAGATCTCAAACCTTTATTCGGACCTACTTGTACTTATAAGTGGAAATTTATCAGTTCCTCTATTTCCTAACTTTTTAAAAACTAAGCTTCTAGTACAAATGATAATTAAGTAGTAAGTATTGCATGTGAAAGTGATAATAATAGATTAGATTACCATATCTTATATCTAAGATTATCTCATAGCTAATATATATTAGAATTTACTTTCTATTTAATAACATAAACCATTCTGTTTTTTTTAACAAGAACTTCTTAAAAATTTTTTATTGGTTGAGAGAGAGAGACATTGATTTGTTGTTCCACTTATTTATGTACTCATTGGTTGCTTCTTGTATGTGCCCTGACCAGGGATCAAATCCACAACCTTGGCGATCAGGAGGACAATGCTGTAAACAACTGAGCCACCCAGCCAGGACCATTCTATTTTTCAAGTTTATTTAAATTATAATCCAGTTGTAGGTAAAGATTAAAAGCATTCAACAGTGTAAAAAGTAACATTAAATTTTAATTAACACTCAATTTGGTTTTACTAATTGATTTACAATAAAGATTACAACAATGTCTTTGTCAGCCAGGAGATTAAATATATTTCTCACATGCATACATAGGCAGGCATATACCATGCATGTCTTATTTGTGTGATACATTTAGTTTATGATAACTGTAGATCCACTTTCCAATTGTAATACTGACCATCACTGCCATCCTACATTAGAATCTCCAAACATCACTAAATAAAGTGAACACAGTTTAAACTTGCACCAGTATAAGCACTAACAGGAATTTCTTATTATTCTAGATAATAGGCTGTTAAATCATGACCTTTTATCATTGCACATAATATTCAGCAAGGCAGTCTATAAAGCAGCACTGAAAAGAAAATTAAAAATCTACAATTATCAAATTCCAGATTCCTCCTGGTTACCTTGCTCCATCTCTTCTGTAACAACGTATAAACCAGAGTAGAGAGTAGGCTGAAGGGTGCGAGTCATACTAAACCTCCTTAAGAAGTATACTGGTAAACAGCAGAGATGCCCAACACAGCCCATCTAAAACTAGCATGCTAAGACTATTGAAAGAGTTATCTCAAAACAGCTACATACCATAAATTCAGAAAAGCAAATAGTGGTAGCCCCCAACATACAAGGAGTTTTGTTACTCTATAAAATACCTGAAAAATCACAAAATATATTTTCCATTATTTTTCTGAATAAAACATTTTAAATATAAGAATACCAAGAAGTTAATAAACATGATAAATAGTATCATACTTAAACAAAGAACCAAAACACGCTTCATCAGGAAATTCTTCCAACATATCAGCTCCAAAAGCAAGCATACTATCATCATTAATATCCCTTCAAAAATTCTTAACACTATGACATGAAACATCACAATAAGTACTGTAAATGACTACATTATTTACAGACATAACTAATAACTACCAAAAAGATAATGGTAAGATCTTTGAACATCAACAATATTTAGTAAAGAATCCAAGTACATAATAAAACTGCATTCTCATATACAAGCAACTAGGTAGAAATTATTACAAGAAGCCCACAAGACCAACAAAAATTAGAGAATACTAAAACTGAACCCTGACTAGTGTGGTTCAGTGGACTGAACACCAGCCTACAAACCAAAGGATCACTGGTTTGATTCCCAGTCAGGGCACATGCTTGGATTGCAGGCCAGTAGAGGGCGTGCGAGAGGCAAGTACACATTGATGGTTCCCTCCTTCTCCCTCCCTATCCCTCTTTAAAAATAAATAAATCTTAAAAAAAAAAAAAGACTAAAACTGAGCCAGAGTTCATGTAATTAATAGAATTTGTAACATTTTTTAAAGAAATAACTCAATATAATAAATAAATGAAGATATGACACATTTCTTTACAACAAACCTACATATTGTAAAAATGTCAATTTTTTAAATTCCTATATTTTCTGGAATATTAATCACACTATCAATAAAAATTCATCGACAAAAATAAATCAAAACAACTTGAAAGAATAAAACATGTTGTCAAATACACTAAAAGGGAAAACTGGAAGGGACAAAGGAGGTCAGCACTCAACCTGATAACATTTATTACAAGATAATAATCATTGACATCCTACTATACTACCAAAAAATTAGAAAAGATTGATGTAAACAATTAGAAGTCCCAGAAAAGATCTAACTATATGGAATGTAATATAATAAATTAGATATCAAACCAAAGAATTGAGAAGAATTACTTGATAACTAGATAATGATCACCATAGAAAACTTTCCGTTCAAGTCCACACCTCATAGCGTGCAACATGCCACAGCCACCATAAATAACTTTTAAATCAGTTTATCAAAATTGAGGTAGAAAACTGAGTATTTTAGTATTCTATGAAGAGATTAATTTCCCTCAAGACCTGCTATGGGAGATAACACAGTCAAAGCAAATAAAATCCAAGTATCTGAGTATACAAATAAATAAATAAAAATTAGAACCTCTCTGCACACCATAAGATAGCAGAAACAGAAAGCCCACTTCAATTCTCAGCTCTTCCTTCTAAAATCATCCTAAGAAAGGAGAACTGAAGACCTTCAGCCTGAGTCAACTAAATTCAAATTTAATGAGCCCAATTCATACAAAGTGTGCTATCCAGAATTTTCTACTCTAAGCATATTATGACCTGTGAGTGTGTCAGTCAGGGTCCCAAGAGGAAAGATATGGGACATTTAGAATGGGATACTACGAGGACAGTTTATTTTTAAAAGGGTGACTTATAAGGTGTGGGTGTAAGGGAACCACAAGGCTGGTCCCCTGGCCTAGACTAGCAGCAACAGACCTGTTAATCCCTGGCTGGAAAAGAAGAGGTGAAGGGACAGCTACTGAAACCTGAGAAATAGAACGTTGTTGCCCTGTGGAGAGTAGTGAGCTCTGGCTAAGGAGCACAGCCCACTCCAAATAACCTTGCAAGGAAAGAGTGGGTAGAAGGGGAGGAATAAGTAACTTTGACTTTTTCTGCCCTCCAGTTTCTGCCAGGTTCCCATAGGCCAAACCCAACTAGAAGTCAGAAGGCAAGAATCCACACAGATCTGAAGAAGGATGGGAGGTGGGTCTAGAGGAACAAAGGAAAGAAATGTGGTCCAACAGCATAAGCCCATCCTCATGACCTCTCTTCTGTTTTAAGTTCTGGTTTGTAGCTTTGTCCTTGCCAGTTCTGGCCCTGCCCTGAAATCCAGGGAAAGGTCCTTCACAATCTGAAGCCTTCCGCTTTCCCTCTAACCATGTCAGAGACTTCGATGCTTAATATTAAATAATACTCAAAGTAATCCTAGTGACTAAAAGTGTGACAATATGGAAAAAATCATTAAGCTCATTATTAGGAAGTCCAGTGTCAAAGGTGCTTGCAATCTGATATATGAAAAATAAAGCGCATCCTTTATATATTAAAATTATAAGTATGTGAATATATGTAGTAATATGAAAAATGAGAAAGTTAGTATGTTAAAAATGGTATGTATTTATATATTCTAGAAATTCAAAGACCATTTGTAAGGGAACTCACCTTAGATGCAATATGGCTCTAGCAGCAAAGGCATCTGGGAAGCAGTGGACTCTTAACTCTGTGTAACCTCAGGCTTGGCTTACTGTAAGTTTCATCTATTAAAGCTGTTATAAATTTGAATAAGGCTGCATGTAAGTTCTTTGAAAGTGATCCTAAATTTTGGCTTTTGGGGGCTTTCCTCCAACACCATTATACTACAAAATACAGACAGAGCAAAGGGGAAGGGAGAAAACAAGAAGGAAAAAAGGAAACACTTATATATATTATCCAATAAGAGCCCAGGCAATGCTTAGTTTGAAAACAATCATGATTTTGCTCTAAAGGACATAAGCTAGAGAGCCTGTCAAGCCTTTCAGTGACCACAATACCAGAGAGGTGTTTTAAAAATGGAACTATAATCAGGGACAGAGATCAAAAATACATCATATTTGAATGTGGGAGAAGTCACAAAGGAAAATAATGCTTTAATTTCATATGGTTAAGGTATTAAGAGATTATGTTGATTTTCAGAATTAGCTAAAGATACCTAAGTTAGAAAAAACAAGAGGCTTCATTAAAGAAGCAGTACTTTCTAAGAATATCAGATGATTCCCATTTCTGAATGAATGCTAGGCCAAAAGCCTGTACTTATGTAGAAAAATGGGGTATTTTTCTTTCCCATCAGAAAGTCCACAGAATAAATGCCCTCAGCAACATATAAGGACGGAGAGAAAAAGAAAACCACAGAACCTGATGATACATGTATCTGCCACAATGGAAAATGCTATCAAAGTAAGTTTGGGAGGAATGAAACCAGCATGATCATACCACTACTTTGGCCTATGAAGTGTCACTCTCTACTGTCATAAAGTTAAAACTAAACTTTAGAATAAAGGGATATTTGATGACAAACAGATGACAAACGAGGTGCACTATCCATTAATGACAGTGTTGTAGCCCCAGCTGAAAGCCTGAAAAGTTGGCTGCCAGATAAACTGACTCAGATCTACTGAACTGCCTGCCATCACTAAGGGAATATAGTTCTGTTTCAAAAGAATCAGATTTTTATCAACTTCCTTTGGAATCCTCATCAAAACACCTCTGCTTAAAACACTATCAGCCTCTGACCCTTCCTGGGGCTCGGTCTGAGTCACCCCAGACCTCAAGAGACAGTGAGTCCCACTAAAGTGCCAGGATTAATCACCTCAAACTCATCACTGCTACACCTACATTCCCAACCCTGAGGAAATCCACCACCATCCACCCAGTCAAAATGTCCAAAAGTTTGGAGTCATCATAAAATCTTAACCTTTTCCTCCTACTCATTCAATCAAGTCCCACTGATCCTCCCAACACGGTATCTCTTTACCCCACTGCTCAGCTACTATCTTAGTTCAGGTTGTCACGTTTTTGCCAAGACCTGCCCTGACACCTTGCCTTCCTCTAATCTATCCTTACATTTGCCCAGAATAGTGTTTCTAAAATCACTCATCCAACCTTATTCTCTTCTCTTAAAAACTCTTTGCTAGGTCTCACTTTTCACAATGAAGCCCAAACTCCTGCAAAAGGCTCTACATCTACTTCCCACCTATCTGCCAAATTTCATGTCTGGCTAAGTGACCCTCCCCAAAGCCTGCTCTCCAACCTGCTAGTTCGTGCCCTGATGCCTTCACACAGCTGGTTCGACCTGCTTTGAATTCTCCCCACCTCTTAGTCCCCTCCACTTCTCCATATATTAATCAACTACTTACTTTTCAAGATGTTCCAGTTTCACTTCTTTCGTGACGTCTATCCTGAAGACACATTCCACAAAGACCTGACTTCTGTCTTCTGTGATTCTATATATTATAACCATCTATAGTAGGCAATTGGATATGCATGAGCAGAGTAGGAATGACAGACCAGAGCAGAGGGTCCCCGGTGCCTAGCAACAGGCAAAAAACCCTTGCATGGCCACTCCCTTAAACATTAATCCCCAGAGATGACATCTACGCTTCAGCCATGTGTGAACTCCAGGCCCCAAAAAGCAGCAAAACCAGACAAGAGATGGCCACGGCTGACATCAGGACACAACCCTGAGGAGGCATACCTGAAAAGCTGATGAATACTCTTTTATTGAGATCCTCCCCTAAGAGCTCCAGACTAAAGCCTTCAGGATGGAGGACCCAGTGCAGCTCTCTCTGTGGAGCACAGAGATGCCTTTCCCTATTCCACAGGTGGCAAACACAAGGCTCGTGGCCGAATTCAGCCCTCCACCTTGTTTTATCTGGCCCAGCACCTTGTTTTTACCTGGCAGCAGTGCTGAGCTCTCGTTTAACTGTTAAGGAGTAGTTACATTTATACAGCCCTAAAATGACATTCAGCCCTTTGAAGGCAACTGCGAGACTGATGTGGCACCGGTGAAAATGAGTTCCACACCCCTGTCCTATTCCCTTCCCCTCAGGCACGTTTTCCTTGCTTCTTTCTTTCCCCTAAACTCCAATGGCCCTTCTTTTGCCTCTGTAACTTGTTCCCTGAGCCCATTTCTTCTACAGCTCACTTCTTATACCTGTGACTTTCTACATAAACTTTCTCTTATAGTTTGAGTCTTGACCCTGTATTCTTTCTTAGCCAGAACTCAAGTACTGAGGTTGAACCAAGCTCTGGCTGGACTCCACTGGTTTAACATCTGCTGCTATTTCACTGTCTATACACCCACATCTATGTCTTCCTATTGCATTTGTTTATATTCCAGCCTTAGTAATGAAACTCCTACAAGGCAGGTCACTCTTTCAAAGAGTTTGAATCCTGAGGCCCTAGGTACATAGTATTTGCTTCACAAATGCATAAAACCTTTTTATCCATAATACCAGCACATTTTAGATACACAGATTAGCCAAAAATGTTATTAGAACATAAGAACCCTAGACTGGACAATGGGCCAACCTAGTAACTGAAGCAAGAATAGAGAAGTCATACCTAATCATCATTGACATTAGAATTATGTGAAGAGCTTTAAAAAAAAAAAAAAAATCAATACCCAGGCCAAGCTCCCAGACCTCTGATTCACTTGGTCTGAATAGGGCTTTTCTTTAAGGCTTGCCAAATTATGCTAATGTGCAATCATGGTTGTGAACCATGGGCCTAGAGAAAAAGCCTGCCTCTTCTTCTCCATTCCTTCCCTCAAATGGGAGATAAAGTCACCAACCATTTCTCAAAGAGACTGCATCCCAGCATTTGAACCACAATTACTAATTTAACCTAGAGACCTGAGGGCTACTGAAAAGAAAAGGGTATATCATACCCATTCTTGCCAGTACTTCAAATACCATTCTTCCTGGTTCAACTACCAGGATGGACACTATCTTCTTGCCGCCTAAGTGTTAGGCCCAGTACAACAGGCTGAAACAGTGTAGGGGTCCAACTGAAAGTTGTTGTTTACAGTCAAGATATAAACAAAGGCTGATGGAAGATACTGAGAAAACATTCTCTTCTCCCACACACCCTTCAGATTCCCCTGTTAATTTTGGCCTCATAAATTAAGGGCAAGCAACACAAAAGTCAGCCTATTGCAGAAAAAATACAACACATATGGAATGTGCTCTATTCACAACAGATCCTTGTAATAAAAGTTCTTGTCCAGCCAGAGGCAACCCATTTGTGTTTATGATCTGACTGCCAATTCTCAGCAGAACTGACCTAAGACAGGCCAGGTTCCCTCTCTCCTAGGAATGTTGAATAACTCACTCTGGACAGTCTGGTGGGGTAGATAAAGCAATAGCATCTCAAGTCCAAGGCTGTGTTAATAGTCATATAGCATGAAGAAACTGTGTATACCAGACTGCTGTGCCAAGAATGGGACGACCAGAGAAAAACAAAGAAAAATAAAGTGTAGCTGTCTTTGTTCCTAAGAATTCCCAGTTCCCAAGGCCCTCAAGAGGCCTGGCTGATTACCTTGCCTTTGAGGACTTCCCTCGTAATAACCACGCTCCCCACATTTGTTCCTTAGCTCCCTCAAGTAGGTATTGTTATTCATAGCTGAAAGAATCTTGACCAGGACATGTATAGACCAACTTTATCTGCTGAGTCCAGAAACAGGCAGAATCAGAGAAGGAGGGAGGATATAAATGACTGAATTATAAATGGACACAAGCCTAACATCAATCAGGGAGGACCCCCGATCTGAAATTCAAATTGCACCTATGAATCTGAGGTTGGAAGTTAAAAGGAGATAAAAGCAGACAAGTCTTGAGTTGCCAAATGAAGTAGCATTTTGAAAGTGAAGAGAATAAAGCCAAAGATTGAAAACAGAAAATGAGTTGTATGTGAAAAGAAAAAAAAAAGCTGAAGATACTCTGAAGAGGTTAAAGAAACTTCCTAAGGTCACAGAGCTAATAACTAGCCACAGTTTATATTCAAGTATTATGGCTTCAAATTTAATATTCTTTCTACTTTATGACATTTGTCTCATGATAAAACTCATCATGAAGTTACACATGTGATTATGGAGGTCACTGAGCAAGTTGTATGAGACTATATAGTACAGCTGTCATGCTTGGCCAAAAAGTTCTAACAAGTCCTGTTTATGGGAATTTAAAGGAGCAACAGACTATAAAGAAAAATGTTACTAGCCTTGGTTGGTGTGGCTCAGTGAATTGAGTGCCAACCTGCGAACCAAAGGGTCCCTGGTTCGATTCCCAGTCAAGGGCATATGTCTGGGTTGTGGGCCAGGTTCCCATCAACAGACAAGGGATTCAAGAGATGGCCATGCTTTTGGCAAGCCATGAGATCCAATACAGAGGGGAAACAAGAACTAAGCTTCTATTATATACAGGCATGTTATCAGTTTTCTTTTGCTTATAATAAATGGCTCCAAAAGAGCAGCTAAAAGCAAGAATCATCTATTAGCTCACAATTCTATGGGCTGACAATTTGGGCAGCTGGATGGTTCTCCTGCTGGTCTTGCCTAGACTGATTCATGTATTCGCTACCTCTTGCTGTGTTATAAGTCACCCCCAAATTTAATCGTTTTAAACAAAAAAAATACGTATTACCATATTTTGCCATGTATAATGTGTACTTTTTTGCCCAAATTTTTGAGGGAGAAAGTAAAAATGCACAGTATACATGGGTAGTACTAATTCTGTATCTATATCAATGTTTTTAACTCTTTTATTTATGCTTATGAACTGAAAGTATAAATCCAGACAGTAGTAACAATATCAATATGCAAAATAATACCCTTTATAATACAAAAAACAAGTATCTAAATATAAATAAATAATTGAATTAAAAAATTTAAATGAAAGGGTTTTTTTCCTGAAAATTTAGATGAAAAATGTGGGTGTCCATTATACATGGCAAAATATGGTATTCTCATAATTCTATGAGTCAGCTGGACAGTTTTTCTGGTCTAAATAAACTCAGCTGAGATTAGACTCCTTGGTACCATCCAATTGACCAAAGCCAGTCACATGGGCCAACCCAGAGTAAATTGGTGATAGCACTTCCCAAGTTCATGGCACAGGGAGTGTAATGGAGGCCTTAAAAAAAGCAGTCTACAAAGGACACCTTAGTAGTAAGTCACTCCATGTATAAGAACTAAGACACACACCATCTGTCCTGGAAACACGAGCCTTTTCCTCCTTTCTAGAAATCAATGCCTCACCACACAAAATTTCAGGCCCAGAAATGAACATTTCTAATGTAACAAAATAATATTAACCTAGCTTACCTAGATTTTAGCCCAAAGGTCAAAGACAGACGGTCAAGTTCAAATTTCTCTTACAGAACTCCTATTTGAGAGAAACATAATACCACGCCAAAAAACACAGTGCTTACTTTAGAGAAGTGTAAATTGTAAGTGACAGGCCCTTGGAGTCATCCAGTTTCAGGGAGGCTCTGGTGGTGGGTATTCTGGGGGTTATCCTCACCTACCTCCTCCCCGCCAAGGCAGTTCATCCACAAGTGATCCCCACTAACCAAATGACTGAAGCACAGAGTCTAAGAAGGCCATCTCCCACCCACCTTCTTTGAGGAACATTTTGAAAATCTGTGAGGTTATTTGAGGTTGTCCCAATGACTGGCAGCACAGCTGGCATTAGAGGAACAGGGGCTAATGACAGAGTATCTACTACATGAAGGACAGTCCTGGGGCTTCAAACATCTTCCAGGACATCCACACAAGTAGAAAACCTACTTAAAATTATTTGAGCCTAATACTAAGTCAAGTTTACACAACCACTAAATGTTTTTCCATGGTTTTACTATATACACAATTTTTCAGAAATAGAACCACTATGGAAATCCATGGATGACAGTGTTTGGTTTTAGTGTTTACCAAAAGGCAGAAAATTTACCAAAGGTTATTTGATAGTTTGGAAAATCACATTCATTGCTGGCCATGGTATTTGAGTCAACAATAGAATATACCTGTATCAGCCCTAGCTGGTGTGACTCAGTGCATTGAGCTCCAGCCTGTGTGTACATATACACGCATGTATATGCACGCATACACACATGCATATGGGTGTGTGCATATACATGTACACGTGTGTGTATATGTGTGTGCATGTGCAAGTGTATATATACACATACTTGTATGCATGCATACATATATACATACATACCTACCTTGAACTGAAATCATGAAACAAGTATAATCAAAAGAATAAAAGGTGATATCCTTTGGAGAGAAAAACAGAAGAAAGGAGACAGAAAATTGGAGCTTTGATACAAAGGCTAATATTTTAAAATGCACAGTAAACAATGCATGTGTGATATCACTAACAAAGGGTCTGTGTTCCCTGGGGAATTACGCTATCATGCCGATAATGACATCTGACAAAGGAAAGATAATTTCACCATTAAATTAAGTAGTCTGACAACACAGACTACAAAAGGCTTGACTTGAAATCCCACACTGTTCAGAATACAGAGCAAGGAAAAAGAGAGTCAGTTAACGAAGACATAGCAAAGAGGACCTGTGTATTAACATCAGATCTAAAATGGGATGATGAGTCTACAAGATGAAAGGGCAGGCGGCAGTCAGGGGGTCATCAGACGCCAAAAGCTGAAAGTGAAAACAGGACCCAGGTCGAGTGCAATTTGGATGGCATTATGAGCAGAAAGGTCTGCCAAAAAGGTGAACAAGAAATTCAAAATGAGAACATTGTACCTGAAAGGAAACTGTGATACTCGGTGGAGATGTGATCATTATTAAGTAAATCAGGAATACAGTTTCCTGGCAACTGAGACATCAAGACGAAAACAGGACTCAACACAAGCCCAACACAAACTGGAGTCTATGGCTTCTGCTTGCGACCCCACTAGGAGAATTGGGGGTAAGTGTTACAAATACAAGAAAACTAGATGAGTACAGTCACAACCCAGACATAACTAAGTTGGATTTCACATTTGTATTAAAATTCTTTTTCTAAAGTTAGTGGTAAACTTTTTCATAGTTTAAAACATATAAACTATTTGCCCTTTATTCTAAAAGAGATAAAGAATCTGATTTTCAACTGAACAAATCCCAGATTTCTAATAAATGAATCACCAAAAGGACATACATCTTCCATCACTTTATTACTAAGAGTTCTTCTCAAAGAATATGTCACAATTGCAGATATAAGCAAAGCTCTCTTCAATGGAAAGAAATTTTAAAATATCATTGGATATCAAATTTGTTGTTAAATTTGAGATATCTGTTAACTAAAATATATATGTTACTTTTTTGGTAATCTATAAATGTCTTCACAGCTAAGAAAATTTTGAGAAACATATTTGTGGGTAAATTATAATTAACAAGCTGGTGCCAGAATAAAACTTAGAACCAGAACTCAGTAGATAACTTTAACATGTTTACTCTGGGACTCTATAAAAATAAATGATCTTTGAACCTATGGTTTTGTCATTTCAGGATATTTATGTAAATAGTCTGCAGGACATATGGCAATGTAGAATATTAACAACATTTACTGTACATTGACCATGTTCCAGAATTGCTAATAAATTCATTCTATATATCTCTTTAAAAAAGAGGAGGTTTAAAATATGTATCACTGGATATCCTAAAATATATATTAATGCACAGGAAACATTTTAGAAGACTGGCACTCAAATACAGGATAAAAAGCAATATAGATTAGGTAGAAAATACCTCTTTTTGTATACATCTATAGTGATGTATCCTCAGTTGCATAGTTTGTGGCAAGGGACTCAGGTATAATGTATGTATTCAAGGGTTTATACAAAATCATACCAATTAAAGCAATGTAAATCTGGGAAGTCTGATGTGGCTGGACAGATCAACCATTCAAGTTTAAAGGACAAAAAAATTTGTGTAAGGTAGTTTTAAGGGAGTGTGAAAAGCTAAGACATAAAGATAAACATGTGGCCTAAAGAAACATCATCTAAATGAAAAGATACAACAGTCATTTTATTCTAAAGCTTGTTTGTTGCCAAGTCCATATGTGCATGTGTGTGTATAACATTGTATATTATATGTTATATTTTTTTCTAGTTTTTCTTATCATCCCATAAGCTCATAGCAGGGGCAAGATCAAGGTGCTTCTGAGAAATTTAAAACTTCAAATAAGGCTTTTCAATCACAGTTGTCTCACTGATATAATCTGAGTCAAACAAATATCCTCAATTATCTACCACAAATCCCAGAAATGAGGGAGAAGAGGGGTTATCACCATCAATCAGAAGCAGGATAATGGCCACAAAAGACTTCAGGTGAAAAACAGCTTTCTCACAAGTCCTTGGGTTGGTGGCTGTGTGGCATCCTTGAAGATGTGTGTTATCACACATCACACATCTTCGAGGATCATCAGGCTCCATTCCAGCCTCGAGACAGGTTTGATGTGTGCTGTATTACAACTAAGCATTCCCTTCCTAAATGTCCCAATTTCTTTGCATGGCACTCAGGGGCATCCACAACTTGACCTTTCCTCCCCAATGCCCATTTGACTGCAAAACTCAAGAGGTAACACAAAGTCCTCCCAACATCCCTGCCATTCTCTGAACCAGTTCTTTGTTAAAAATCTTACTTATTCAAGATGTAGCTTAAATGCTACCATCTCCTTGGTTACTTTCTAGTCACCCCAGTTAAAATTAACCCTCTTTCATAGATGTCCCTTGCTTTATTATTTTTCATTTTTATCAAAGAAGCCTCATACGATATTTACAAATTGTCTCCCCTTTGGGAGTCAGACACCAGGCTAGCTAACTGGGGAAAGGAAAAGGTATCTATCCCACTATGGGCTTCAGCCAGAAACAGGCCTTTACGGAGAGGGGAGTCTCAATTTTAAATGAAGTTTGGGGTTTGACTATGGCACAGGACTGAGCATTAATTGCTGAAATGAAACTTTATGTGACTACAAGCAACAGAAGAATCTGATATACCATCTAGGAAAAATGAAGGTACCTGAAATTCTATTGAAGGAGAAAGTTGTCTTATTTTTAAAGATTTTATTTATTTATTTTTAGAGAGCAGGAAAAGGAGGGAAAAAGAGAGGGAGAGAAACGATGTGAGACACATTGATTGGTTGCCTCTCACACACCCCATAACTGGGGACAAACCCACAACCCAGGTGTGTGCTCTGACTGGGAATCGAACTGGTGGCCATTCATTCTGGGGATGATGACCAACCGACTAAGCCACAATGGTCAGGGACAGAGAAGTCTTTTTAAAAATAGTCAAGAGATGTTTGATGGGACAGAGAAGACAACACAAAGTTGCATTATGACTGCACATCAACACAATGTTTAAAAGGAGAAAATGGCATATATGTATAGCCTAAAATTGGAGAGTAGGAAAATATGGTGCGTTCTAGCTGGTTATCTATAGAGATTGGATGATTAAGTTTTTTGAAATACTTATTGTAATGCAAGGTATTTATTGTAAAGGCAAGCATTGCATCTTACATATTCTACTTAGTCATTATTAAAATTAAAGTACTGAGGATGTTCAAACAGTAAGTGATAAAGGTACTATAAAATCTAGTAAGCAAAGTTTATTCATCTCTAAGGAATAAAATGATATAAAACTGATTTATCAACACTGTGCAAAAAAAAACCTGCTTCATATGCTAGAAAGATTGTATAGTAAATTGTAGCCCAAAGCAAAGACATAAATCATTCCAATACCAAATTATTGTAAATATTTTACAAATGTTGAGAATTTTGATGGGTATACTTTGTAAATCTCAAAAGTAAACTTTAGGTTGAGTTTAGTTGGATACAAAAGTACATTAACATAGGAAATCTAAGGCCAAGAATGAGGTATTTGAAACACCACCTCAATTTCTACATGAACTATATATATTCATTGATTCAGCACAAAAATTATTATAGAAATGAAAAAATTGTGATATAAGCTCTGAAACAGAAGACTATGTTGGTAACTCTCCAAATAGCCAAAAAATTTGAAGGGTGAGGCAGACCAGTTATTTATATCTTGGTAAGAAACAAGCAAGAGTGAATAAGCTGAGCAGTCAAAACTGATGTTCCAGGAAACAAAACAAAGATGATACTAAAGCTGATGTGATGTTAATTTTATGTGTCAGCTACACTGGGGCTAAGGGATGCCCAGATAGCCGGGTGTGTTTGTAAGGGTGTTTCCCAAAGAGATTAGTATTTAACTCAGAAGAATGAGTGAAGATTGTCCTCATCAATGCTGGTGGGCATCATCCAATCCATTCAGGATCCAAACAGAACAAAATAAGTGGAGAAGGGCGAACTTGCTCTTTGCTTGCCCTGGGATATCCACTTCTCCTACCTTTGGGCATTAGAGCTTTTGGTTCTCGGACCTTCGGACTCAGACTTATACTATGGGTCCCTCACTTCTCAGGTCTTTGGCCTCAGACTGAATTGTGTCTCCCAGCTTTCAGAGAGCAACTGTGAGACTTCTTGTCCTCCATAATTATGTGAGCCAATTTCTGTAATAAACCTCCTCTCCTCTCAAACTACACACACACATACACACACATACCCAATTTGTTCTATTTCCCTGAAGAACCCTGACTAATATAGCTGATTGCAACAAAGTTACTGAAGCTCTTGCTTCCTGAGATGATCCTCAAGTTGGCGTACACTCCCTTCTAGCAGTACGCTATGCTATTCATGACCTTACAGCAATCCTTTACCCAAAACTGCTTAGTCCAATAGCCATAACTGGGGTGCTTGTTCAGTGCAAATTCCTGTGCCCCATACCAGGCCTGCTGACCCAGGTTGCCTGGCAGCTGGCTCAGGAATGTGAATTTTAAAGGACTCCTTAGTCTGATGAATTCTACAGTTTGAGGACTGCTCTAGACACCTAAATTTAAGTCTATTTCTCCATTAATCCTCATATTCATCTTTTTTTCTTATTCTCACCCCCACCTAAAGTCAAGTCATCTTCCATCACCATATATTTGGCCCCCTTTACACTTTACTGTCCCCTAACCCCCTTCCCTCTGGAATCCACCATACTATTGCCTGTGCCTGTGAATTTCAGTTTTATATCCCACATATGAGTGAAATCACATGGTTCTTAGCTTCCTCTGACTGATTTCATTTAGCATGATATTCTCATAACATCCATGTTGTCACAAATGTCAGTATTTCATTTTTTCTTATGGCTGAGTAGTTTTCCATTGTGTATATGTACTGTTATCTTCTTTAGCCAATCATCTATCCAAGGACACTTTGGTCCCTTCATAAATGGCCACCATAAATAATGCTGCAATGAACATATGGTTACATATATCTTTGTGAATAAACGTGTTTAAATTTTTCAAGTAGATACCAAGAAGAGAAATTGCCAGGTCACCTGGTAACTCTATTCATTTTTTAAAATAATTCTTTTTTATGTTTATTATCTTTTAATCCTAACCTGAAGATATGTTTATTGATTTTAGAGAGGAAGAGGAGGGATGGAAGGAGAGAGGGAAAAAGGGAGTGTGTGAGGGAGGGGGGAGAGAAGGGGAGAGGGAAGGAGAGGGGGGTAGGGGGAAGGGAGAGGGAAGGAGGGAAAGGGGGGAGGGGGAGAGAGGGGGAGGGGAGAGAGAGGGGGGAGAGAGGGGGGGAGAGAGAGAGAGAAAGAGAGAGAGAAACATTGATGTGAGAAACAAAACATCTACCTGTTGCTGGATCTGTTGCCTCCTGCACTCACCCCAACTAAGGATGAAACCTGCAACCTAGCTATGTGCCCTGACCAAGATTCAAACCCACAACCTTTTGGTATACAGGACAATGCTCCAACCAACTAAACCACCCAGCCAGAGCTCTAGCCCTAATTTTGGGGGGAACTGCCACACTGTTCTCCACAGCAGCTATACAAGTTTACATTCCAACCAGCAGCCAATGAGGGTTCCTTTTCCTCCACAACCTCTCCAACACTTGTTATTACCTGTCTTGTTGATAGTAGCCATTCTAACAGGTGTTAGGTAGTTTCTCATTGCAGCTTTTTTAGTTAACTTATTTTTAACTAAAAATAAATTATCATTTTGTTTTTAGTATCATTTGTATCATTTTGTATCATTTTGTATTAGTTTCGGATATACAGCACAGTGGTTAGAAAATCATGCACTTTACAGAGTGGCTCCAGCCCCCACCTTGCTCCCTGCTGCTTCAAGTACTCAGCTGGCCCTATATCTATTTTACCTTTTTTATTTTTATATTTTAATTTATTATGTATTTTTATTAAAATATTAGGGTAACACCAGTTAATAAAACCACCATACAGGTTGCAAGTGCATAACTCAATAAGAAATCATCTGCTTACTGCATTGTGTACTCACCACCCCAAGATAAGTCTCTTTCCATCCCCATTTATTCCTCCTTTGCCCACATCCACCTCTCCCCAACCTCCTTTACTTCTGGCTATCATCACGGTGTTGTCCATGTTTGTGTGTCATATATGTATCTGTGTATCTATGTGTGTGTGTGTGTGTGTGTGTATACATATATTCTTAATTCCTTCACTCGTTTTCCCCTGGCTCCTCAAACACCCTCCCCTCTGACAGCTGTCAGTCTGTTCTCTGTATCTATGCTTGTGTTTCTATTTTATTTGTTAAAATACTGTGTTGATTAGATTTCACATGAAAGTTAGACCATATGCTATTTGTCTTTCTCTAACTGACTGCTTTCACTTAGCATAATACTCTCCAGGTTCACCCATGCTGTCACAAAAGTGAAATAAGCCAGACGGTGAGGGACAAATACCATATGATCTCACCTTTAACTGGAACATAATAAATAGAAGAAAAAAAAAGGAAACAAAATATAACCAGAGACATTGAAGTTAAGAACAATCTAACAATGGACAGGGGGGAGTGGGGAGGGGACAGTGAGGACAGGGGATTACAGGAACTACTATAAAGGACACATGGACAAAATCAAGGGGGAGGGTGGAGGTGGGGGAGGGAGGGGGGTTTGGCTGGGTGGGGTGGAGGGATGGGGAGAAAAGGCACACAACTGTAATTGAATAACAATAAAAAATTAAAAAAAATAAATAAAATAAAGTACAGCTCAAAAAAAAAAAAAAAAGATTTTCTTCTGTTTTACAGCCAAGTAGTATTCCATAGAGTAAATGTACCACAGGGTTTTTTATATCCACTCACCTACTTATTGGCACTTGGGCTATTACCAGATCTTGGCTACTGTAAATAATGCTGCAATAAACAAAGGGGTGCATATAGTCTTTTGAATTAATGTGTTGGGTTTCTTTGTATATATTCCCAGAAGTGGATCAATGAGTCAAAAGCTACTTCCATTTTTAATTATTTGATGGGCCTCAGAACTGTTTTCCACAGTGGCTGCACCAGTCTGCATTTTACCAAAAATTCAAAGAACTAATATCTATCCTTCTCAAACTATTCCAAAAAAATCCAAGAGGAGGGAAGACTTTCAAGCTGATTTTACAAGGCCAGCATAATCCTAATCCTAAAACCTGATAAAGATGCTACAAAGAAAATTATAGGCCAGTATCTCTGATAAACAGAGATGCTAAAATCCTCAAAAAAAATATTAGCAAACTGGACCCAGCAATACATTAAAAAGATCATAAACCATAATCAAGTAGGATTTATTCCAGAGCTGCAAGGTCAGTACAGTATGTGCAAATCAATAATGTGATACATCACATACACAAAATGATGGATAAAAATCATATGATCGTGATAATAGATATAGCAGAAGCAATCAATAAAATCCAGCTCCCATTTATGATAAAAACTCGCAGTAAAGTGGGAACAGAAGGATCTTACCCCAACATAAAAAAGGCCATATATGATAAACCCACAGCCAGTATCATACTCAATGGGCAAAAACTACAAGCGTTTCCCCAAGATCAGGATCAAGACAGGGATGACTTTTCACCACTTTTATTCAACATAGTACTGGAAGTTCTAGACACAGCAATCAGAGAAGAAATAAAAGGCATCCAATTTGGAAAGGGGGAAGTAAAACTGTCTTTATGTACAGATGACATCATATTATACATAGAAATCCCTAAAGACTCCACCAAAAAAACTACTAGAACTGATAAATAAATTCAGTAAATTAGCAGGATAAAACATTAATATTCAGAAATGGGTGGCATTTTATACATCAATAATGAACTATCAGAAAGAAAAAATATGAAAACAACCCCACATACTACTGCAGCCAAAAAAAAAAAAAAAGTTACTTAGGAATAAATTTTGAGCATTGAGGTAAAAAAGCTCTAGTCAGAAAATTATAGAATACGTAAGAAAGAAATTGCAGAAGACACAAGTGGAAGCACATACCAAGTTCATGGATTGGAAGATTGAACACAATTAAAATGTCCATACAACCCAAAGTAATCTATAGAGTCAACACAATTCCTATGAAAATACCAATGATCTTCTTCTATTTCTTAGCTAAGTCCCTTTAACATTTCATATAATAAGGGCTTGGTGATGATGAATTCCTCTAACTTGACCTTAACTGAGAAGCACTTTAACTTCCATTCTAAATGACAGCTTTGCTGGATAGAGTAATCTTGGATGTAGGTCCTTGCCTTTCATGACTTGGAATACTTTTTTCCAGCCCCTTCTTGCCCATAAGGTTTCTTTTGAGAAATCAGCTGATAGTCTTATGGGCACTCCTTTGTAGGTAACTGTCTCCTTTTCTTTTGCTGCTTCTAAGATTCTCTCCTTCTGTTTCATCTTGGGTAATGTAATTATGATGTGCCTTGGTGTGTTCCTCCTTGGGTCCAACTTCTTTGGGACTCTGTGAGCTTCCTGGACTTCCTGGAAGTCTATTTCCTTTGCCAGATTGGGGAAGTTCTCCTTCATTATTTGTTCAAATAAGTTTGCAATTTCTTGCTCTTCCTCTTCTCCTTCTGGCACCCCCGATTCAGATGTTGGAACGTTTAAAGTTGTCCCAGAGATTCCTCAGCCTCTTCTCATTTCTTTGAATTCTTGTTTCTGCATTCTGTTTTGACTGAATGTTTATTTCTTCCTTCTGTTCCAAATCATTGATTTGAGTCCTGGTTTCCTTCTCATCACTATTGGTTCCCTGTATATTTTTCTTTACTTCCTGTTGTATAGCCATCACTTCTTCCTTTATTTTGTGTCCGTGCCCAATCATTTCTGTGAGCATCCTGATTACCAGTGTTTTGAACTCTGCACCTGATAGGCTGGCTATCTCCTCGTTCTTTTTCTGGAGCTTTGATCTGTTTTCATTTGGGCCATACTTCTTTGTCTCAGCACACCTGTTACATTGTAAGGGGTGGAGCCTTAGGTATTCACCAGGGTGGGGCAACTCACTTCACTGCATTGTGGTGCTATATGTGGGGGAAGGGTCTGAGAGGAAACAATGCTGCTTGCTCAGCTCTCCTGCTTTCAGTCACTTTCCCACTACCCACAAGTGAATTGGGCCCTTCTAGTGCTGATTCCCAGGTGAGTGGGTTGGTACACATTCTAGGACCCCATGGGTCCCTCCAACAGACCATCCCGTGAGACTGGCAGCTTCTCCCGCTGCCACAACCCCCACAGATCTTTACAGCCAGAGGTTTTGAGGCTTTACCTCCCCACATTGGAACCCTAGGTTGCGCAGTCTCTCTTCCTCCCCAGCTGTTCCTTCTGGTTTATCCGAGTGCGAATATGGGAGCATCAGTTCATCAGCCACTGCCTTGTCCTCCTAGTCTTCCAGCCACTGACTTGCCACACACCCTCGCTGCCCCAGCTGCCCATCTCCACCCCTCCTACCAGTCTGGATGAATGTTTCTTCTTTAACTCTTTGGTTGTCAGACTTTCATACAGTTCGATTTTCTGGCAGTTCTGGTTGGTTTTTGTTTTTAAATTCGTTGTTGTCCTTTTGGTGGTGTGAGAAAGCAAAGCATATCTGCCTATGCTACCATCTTGGCTGGAAATCTAGGACTTTCTATATAAAGAATCATGTCATCTGCAAAAAGTGACACTTTTAGTTCTTCATTCCCAATTTGGATGCTTATTGTTTCTTTCTCTTACTTGATTGCTCTGGCTAGGACTTCCTTAGAGGAAAAGCTTATAGATTTTCACCACTGAGAATTATTAGCTGAGTGTTTTTCATACATGGCCTTTATAATGTTGAGGTACTTTCCTTCTATACCTATTTTATTGAGTATTTTAATGATAAATGAATGTTGTACCTTATTGAATTTTTTTCTGCATCTATTGATCAGATTATATGATTCTGAACCTTTATTTTGTTAATAAATGCAATGTATTACACTGATTGATTTGCATACGTTGAACCATCCTTGTACCCCTGGAATAAATTCCATTTGATTGTGATGCATTAATTTTTTACTGTATTGTTGTATTAGACATGCTAGTATTTTGTTTAGGATTGTTTCGTCTGTATTCATCAGAGATATTGGTCTGTCGTTTTCTTTTTGTGTGTTATCCTTCCAGGTTTTGGTATCAGGGTTATGTTGGCCTCATAAAATATATGTTAGGAAATATTGCCTCCTCTTCAATTTTTTGGAAGAGTTTGAGAAGACAGATATCAAGTCTTTTAATGTTTGGTAGAATTCACTAGTGAAGCCATCTGGTCCTGGACATTTATTTTTGGGTAGGTTTCTGATGGTTGTTTCAATTTCCTCACTGTTGATGGGTCTATTTAGATTTTCCAATACTTCATGATTCTGTCTAAGAAGGTTATATATTTCTAGGAACTTAACCATTTCTTCTAGGTTATTGAATTTGGTAGCATAGAGTCTTTCATAAGATTCTAGTATGATTCTTTGTATTTCTGTGATGTCTGTGGTAACTTCTCTTTCATTTCTGATGAGTCAAGCCAGGGGTTTCTCAATTTCATTAATCTTTTCAAAGAACCAGCTCTTTGTTGAAATAATTTTTACTATAGTCTTTTTGTTCTATTTCATTCAATTCTGCTCTGATTTTTATTATTTCCTTTCTTCTCCTGACTTTGGGCTGCTTTTGTTCTTTTTCTAGGTTCGTTAAGTTCTAACACTAGGTTGTTTACTTGAAAATTTTCTTGTTTCTTGAGGTAGGCCTTACATTCTAGTTCAACTTACTTCCTACCAAAAGTCTTCCATGAAACTCCTTTTAACTCTGATATGCCTTATTTTCTTTAATAAGTATATATTCACCTTTTTGTTTTCCCACTTCATTGTATTCACTGTTCTTATATCATTCCAATTGTTTGCTGAGTAAAAACAGCCTTTGCTATACCTACTTGACTGTTTGGATTTTTTTTTTTTCATTTAACCACTGACAATAACACTATAAAACAGATACTATCCTTATGCCAATTTAATACATGGGAAAACAGATTTTTCAAAAGTAATTTTGCTTAAGCTCACGCTGCTAGAAATTAATAAAGTTACCACTCAAATTCAGCTTATCAGTTATTAACTATTATTTATTTAAACTTTAATCTCAAAATAAATTTTGTTTCAGAATATAGAGAGGGAGCAAGAAGACATGTTCCTGGCATACAACAGGAGAGTGATAAATGGATTAAAGTACTGGTTAATGCTAATTATTGAAAGCAATCTAGCAAATTAATAAAAAAAACAACATCGCACTTGATAATAATAGAAGATAACTATTATAATAGAGCAACTACATAGTAATTTTTCAGGATAAGGGGCTGAACCTTCTATGTAATGAAATTATCCCATTAGAATATTCTGTATTTTCCTATAGCTAACCTCTTGTAGTTTTTATATCTGTCCCTGACAAAAGCAATGTCCTTACTCTAAGCCCAGTGACAAGTATGACCAAGAGAGAAGTCCCCCAGAGGCAGTGTTCCAGGTAAACAAGCCTTTCCTCAGAGACAAAGCCCTCAGAACAGAGTCACTGCTGGCACCTGAGGTCCAGGGAATCTGAATCTGTCCTCAATTTACATGGAAAGAGAAGTCTCCCCTCAATCTGGCAAACACCTCTGCTACCTACAGAAAAGAGACCATTTATCAATTTTTACCATAAATGAGCCAGGGCTCACAAAGGCTCTAGTGTTTTCAAGATCAGGTGCCAGAAAGTGGCAGAACTGTGATTCAAACAGACGCCAAGGTCTCTAAAGCCCTTTCACACACTCCCACCCCCTGCTTCATTTTGTTTCAATGGCATTCAGAGGTCTTTGCAATAAAATAAATACTTCCAAGTTAGTGGACTATACTGGTACTTTGCATCTGCATATGAAATGCAGTGCTGTGCCTTCCCTCATCTCCAAGTTTCAGATACCAAGGCAACCAGCAGTTTCAAGCAACTCACACTAGATAAACTCAGAAGCAGTGTAAGGTGAGAAAGGGAGAAACTACATCTAGGAATCCTAGAGATTTACACACAAAAGCTATTGAAGGGGAGATTTTTTTTTTCCCACTCTAAAATATGCCTCTTGGCATAAGGATTATCTTGGGCTGATTATTTTTTAAAAATAGCAGACATAGGAAAATCTCTGAAAACCAGGCAGAAGTTACCCTTCTGAAAGAGGCATTTACATTTAGAAAGGAAATCTGCATTTGTAAGGGTATCTACCCCTCTGCACCAAAAAGAGATGACTGTATCTCTAGAAAATCTTATAATAAAGAAGGCCAGTGACTTAAGCCTCACAGATAGACTTTTTACCGAGCCTGACTGGATAACCTTCCATAACTGGCACCACCACTCTCTCTCTCACACACGTCCCTTTTGTCCTTAGCAGGAGATGGTATTTAAAGCGGGGACTGGGGCCATTTCAGGGAGTTACTCAATTTTCCTGGGTCTTGCCATTTATGCAGGAGGTATAAATGATATTAAACTTCTGTTTTCCTCCTATTAATCTATATTTTGTTACAAAGAGAGTCTCAGCCAAAAAACTAGAAGAAAAATTGTTTTTCCTCCCCTACACTATCTTTCTGAGAGCTTAACAAGGAAAAAAACCTTCAGAAGTATCTTGGAACAGCAGCTTTTCATGTTCTATCACGAGATTCAATGAAAGAGCATGGAACCTGCTTTCATAAATCTCAGGCAAGTTAACAGATAATTATGAAAACTTTCAGCCTTCTGCACATACAGTTTTCATCTGAAGGCTAACAAAGAAATTCTGCCTTAACTAGTCTCCTTACCAAACTATCTAGAGACAACTCAGAAATTCACATTTGTACCAGTGATTAATAAGCATGTGAGTTGCCCACAATTTTTTGTAAATACAAATCTAATTTTTCATGTTTACCAAAATTTTATAAAGCTCTATTTACAACAAATATTGGCACATTCTGAAGTTCTCCTCAATCTGTAAAACATCTGGGAAAATTATTTTTTCACAATATATAATTTGCTCAGTCAAAAATCATCTAAAAAATTTTTAATATTCATTTAACCAAAACTTTTAAAGTCATTTTATTGTTCAATTACATTTAACACACAATATTATATTACTTTCAGGTATACACCCCAGTGATTTGACATTATATAACTTAGTAAGTAATTATCCCAATAAATCTCATACTTATTTGACTTTATACATAGCTATTAAAATATTATTGACTATATTCCCCATGCTGTACTTTGCATCCCCATGACTATTCAGTTACCACCAATTTGTACTTCTTAATTCCTTCACCTTTTTTACCCAACCCCCCAACAACCCTCCCATCTGGCAACCATCAGAATGTTCTCCGAATCAATGAGTCTGTTTCTGTTCTGCTTGTTTTTTTACATTCAATTGTTGATAGATATGTATTTATTGCCATTTTATGGTTCATAATTCTGACTTTTTCTCCTCTTCTTTTTAAAAATGACTCTTTAACATTTCATGTAATACTGGATTGGTGGTGATGAACTCCTTAAACTTTATCTTGTCAAGGAAGCTCTTTATCTCTCCTTGAATTCTAAATAATAGCTTTGTCTATGGCCATACCACCCTGAACACACCCAATCTCCTCTGACCTAAATGATAGCTTTGTTTGTTGGTCACTGCTTTTCATCACTTTGAATATTTCCTGCCAATCCCTTCTGGCCTTCAAAGTTTCTGTTGAGAAATCAGCTGACAATTTTATGGGAACTCCCTTCAAGGTAACTAATTGCTTTACTCTTGCTGCTTTTAAGATTCTACTTTGTTTTTTTTTTTTCTTAAGGATTTTATTATTTATTTTTAGAAAAAGGGGAAGGAAGGGGGAAAGAGAGGGAGAGAAACATCAATGGGTGGCTGTCTCATGTGTGCCCCCAAGTAGGGACCTGGCCCGCAACCCAGGAATGTGCCCTAACTGGGAATTGAACTGGCGACCCTTTGGTTCATAGGCTGGCACTCAATCCACTGAGCCATACTAGCCAGGGCAGATTCTATTTGTTTTTAACCTCTTGTATTTTAATTATGATGTGTCTTTGTGTGGGACTCTTTGGGTTCATCTTGTTGGGGACTCTCTGTGCTTCTTGGACTTGTATGTCTATTGCTTTTCCCAGGTGAGGAAAGTTTTCTGTCATTATTTTTTAAAATATCTTTAATTTCTTGCTCTTTTTCTTCTTCTGGTACCCTCATGATGCAAACATTACACTTGAAGTTATCCCAGAGACTCCTTACACTATCCTCATTTTTAATTTTTTTCTTTTTTCTGTTGTGCTTGGCTGTTTTCTGCTTCACTACATTCCAAATTGCTGTTTTGATTCTTGGCTTCATCTACTCTACTGCTTATTCCCTGTAAATTAACCTTCATTTCAGTTAGTATATCCTTCATTTCTGACTGGTTCTTTTTTATGGTTTCCATGTCCTATTTTATACTGTTGCAGTTCTAAGTTCTTCTACTTTTCCCCTAAGTTTATTGAGTATCCTTATAACCAGCGTTTTGAAATCTATATCTAGTGATTGGTTGTCTCCATTTTGTTTACTTATATTTATATAGTGTTGTTTTGTTCTTCCATTTGGGACATATTTGTCTCATTTTGGCAGCCTCTTGTGTTTGTTTCTATGTATTAGGTAGAGCTGCCATGTCTCCTAGGCTTGATATAGTGGCCTAATGCAATAGGTGCCCTGTATGGTCCAGGGGCACAGTCTCCCTATTCACCCACATTGCGCACTCCAGGCATGCCCCCTATGTGGGCTTTGTATATTCTCCTGTTGTAGTTGAGCTTTGATTGCTATTGACATGTCAATGAAAGGGATTTACCCCCAAGCTGACCAGCTCCAAGGACTGGCTATGAACACAGTGGAGGATCCGCTGTGCAGAGGCCTAGTCCAAAGAGCAGGAATTACTTCAGCAGGGCTCTGATGCCCGCTGAGTCTGCCCCTAAAGTGTGTCACTTTTGGAGGTGGTTAGGAGATACTTCAATGTAGTCTGAAGCTGTCCACTGAGTGTGTTGGCTCTGGGGCCTCCCGGGAGGTGCAGGCCAAGGTTGGCCATCCCCTGCGTTCTGTCCATGGCCACCTGGCATGAGCTACGAAGCTATCTGAAAATGGATTCTACTTGTGCTGTGTTTAAAGGTGCCCAGGAAAGGCCACACTGTAAACCAAGACTGATTACGACTAGTGCCAGGCCTGGGGCCACTTAGTAAGAGGTACAGGGCACACAGAGGCACATGGAGGCCAGATGCTGCTTGTTTGAGAGATTTTAGGAAAGTCTAAAGCATGAGCCAAGACAAGCCATTCATATGGAAAAGCCACTAGAAACACCCTAGAGGAGCCCACAAGATTCTCAGGGAAATCTCCAGGGACTGTGGGGTGAATAGTCATAGCCAGGTTGATGAAGACTCAGATACGGTGCCCACTTGCCTGCTAAGTGCAGAGAGGGCTCAGGAAAGGAACATTGGCCTCTGCTAGCACTTCTGTTTGGGAAAAAGCCTCCCCTCCAGCTTACACAATGATGTCAGACTCTTCGGTTCCTCCCCTTTTGCCTCTAATGCTTTTCAAGATACTGTCCCACTGCTAGAGCTTAAAGGGATTAAGTCTGAGTAAATCCATGTTTGAGTCACTTAAGAGGAACTTCCTGGGACTCCAGAAGCTTCTGTCTTCCTCAGCCTCAATCCCCACTAGTTTTTATAGCCAGAAGTAATGGGGACTTCTCTTCCTGGCACTGGAACCTTGGACTGGGGGGTCTGGTGTGGGGCTGGGACCCCTCACTCCCCAGGGGAGACCTCCACAGCTAAGATATCCCTCCTAATTTTTATCTGCCACACATGGGTATGGAACCAGCTTGTTCTGCATCTTTGCCCCTCCTACCAGCTTTGATGTGGCTGCTTCTTTATATCCTTAGTTGTAGGACTTCCGTTCGGCTAGATTTCGGGCAATTCGGAATGATGGTTATTCTGCAGTTTAGCTGTATTTTTGATGTGGTTGTGGGATGATTTCAGCACCATGAATACCTAGACTGTCATCTTGATTGGAAGCTCCCAAACATTTTAAAATATACTTACAGCACAGATGAATTCTGACAGTTTGACTATTTGTACTTTGGACATTTGAAATGCCACTGCTATAGATTTCCAGGGAAATCCTCTGGTAAAATCGCAGAATTCATGAACTCTAGAACTCCTCACTCTCTATTTGTCCTCCCCAGCCACCAGCAAAGTCTTTGTCACTTACTCACAATTCCCAAGCAAAATGAAAATTGTCTGCCAAGATAGGAACGTCTACTCAATTTAACAAAGTCTTATTAAGCATTTTGTTTACCACTGTAGGTAGCTGCTGTGGATGATATAAAAAGCATTTGATTGAGTCTGCCTGAAGAAGTTTCCAATTCAAAAAGCTAATAAATATCAGCAGAAACTCTAACAATAGCTAGTAAAGACACAGTTTATTAGATCTCCCCCTTCACCTTGGCAACATTCTTATTTGGCCAAGGGCATACTGTAGCTAGTGGCTCCTTTACTGCCACCTGAGCACTTCTGTTCTCACTAGGGCTAGTTATGTTGTATATCTACAATGAGACAGTTGTGTTTCTCAACTGAGTCATGTCAGTTTTACTTATTATTATAATTATTTTTATTATTTAAATGTCACATGTATTAGTTTGGGTTCTCTGAGAAAAGGAACACTAAAATAAGATCAGACATGCAGAAGACATATTGGGGTAGTGTCTCAGTGTGTTCAGGCTGCTATAAACAAAACTACCATTGACTGGGTGACTTAATCAACAAATATTTATTTTTCCAGTTCTGGAGGCCGGAAAGTCTAAGATCAAGGCACAGGCAGGTTCTGTATCTAGTGAGAGCCCACTTCTTGGTTCACACAAGGTCACCTTCCTGTTCTGTGCTCACATGAAACAAAGAGAGAGAAGAGCTCTCCGGGGTCCCTTTGTAAGGGCACTAATCCATTCATGAGGGCTCCACCCTCATGACCTAATCACCTCCCAAATACACCTTGGTAGTTAGAATTTCAATGTATAAACTTTAGGGAGACACAAACATTTAAGTCTATGAAAAGCAGCAACAGGAAAAGACAAGGATCACCCTCATGCATGATGCAGGCCTGATGTCTGTGGAAGATAAGAGGAAAGGAAGGAAAACTGAACTTATAGCAAAGGTCCAAGAAAGGTTCACCTGCTAGCACAATCCCACACTCAAAGGAATGGGTCTGCCTTGCTATCACTTCTGTAACCAGTTACTGGCTAGGAGAGGCCCACAGAAAACATGACTTCATAGTGAAGATGGAATCTGGACTATCAGGCAATCATGATTCACAGCAGAGGACCTGAGGGAGACATTTTCTTAGACACCTCAGCATGTAAACCAACCTGATAATAGCTAAGACTTAGTGAGTACTTACTGTGCAGAAGAAAGTGTGTTTCATACCTTAATTTAATACTTATAACCATTATTATTATTATTAACTCTATTACAGACAAGGAAGCTAATGCACAAGTAGTTGTCCATGAGCAAACTAGTGTCAGAACTGTAACTGGTATCAATAACGACTTATTACCCTCAAAAATTTCAGTCTAAAGCAGTTATTTTTTCTGTTAAAATTTAAATCAAACACTTTGGAAAAACTCATTAAAAGCAAGTTTGTAAATTATTACTATCACCTTAAATGTAATTAACACAACTAAAAGAGATTATGAGAAAGAAATCCTGAAAATCTGGGAAGATTCTCCAGCCATTGATTCAACAAAACTGACAAAAAATTCCCCACCCTCATGGAGTTTACACTAATGGGAGGCCAGGGACAGGGAAAGTAGGGGTGGACAATGAATACTATATAGTATATTAGGAGGTGATCAGTTTAACAGGGAAAAATAAAACAGGCAAGTAGTTTGTGAATAATAAGAAAGGACATTTTTAAATAGGAAGGTCAGGAAATGCATTACCCAGTTGATGGTTGAGTAAAGGTGAAGGATGGGAGGGAAGGAAACCTGGAGGGAGAGTATTCAAGGTACAGGGAAAACAGTACGTAAGGGGCCCCAAAATATGCCAGCACATTCTACCAACATCAAGGAGGTGAGTTTAGCTACAGCAGAAAGAGCAAAGCGGGGAAAGCAGGAGATGAAGTTTGAGAGAGAAAGGGGTCAGAACATACAAGGCCTTGTGTGGTGGGACACTCTAAAGGCTTCAACTGGAGTGTGGCAGAACCTCCACCTTGGAGGTGAAGAAAAACAAATTCACTTTTCTTATAAAGGAATCACTCCGACTGCTTGTAGAGCACAGATCAGAGTTCGGAGTGGTAAGGATGGAAGCAGGAAAACAAACTTAGAGGCTACTTCAGAACCCTGAATGCAGATTTCAATCTCTACTCAAAAAATTCCAAAGAGAACTTAAAGAAATCCACAAATTAAAGAATCTGAATTGGGAATGATGGAAGGTGCATGAGGGATGTGCCTTAAACTGGAATAATGTATTACTACAACAGCAGAACCATACCTAAGGATGGTTCTGTGCCAATCCTTTGCCTATTTGCTCTCCCATTGGTTCCCCTACCTGCTCCTTCACATGACTTGAAGCCCCAAAACTTCAGTGCCTAGGTTTCCTTCACAGCTGGCCACTGGGGTCTTAAGCTGACGAGACACTACCAGGAGACCAGACATCATGAAGAGGGGAAAGGTCAGGGTATTTCTCCTCCTACCTCCTCTACTTCAGGTGGCTTCTCCAGCAATTGCCACATTTCCTCTGTTGTTTCAGCTCCCCATGGTAGCCCACTCCACATCTCCAGTTACCACTGGGTGACCCTGGATCCTGGGATCTGCTCTCAGCAGGCAGCTCTTCTGCTACAGTTCAGCATCTGCCAGGTAACCCTCCCATCCCACCACCCTTCGATAACACCAACTCCTCTCTTTGTCCCTTTAGCCCACAGGATGGTAGTTGCTTCCTGTGGTTAGGAACCTCTGCCTTGCATAACAGATTCATATTTGCTCTTTTGACTTTTCCAATACCTTTGTATTTAGATCCCTATAATTAATTCCCACCATTAAGCCACTTCATGATAGTTATTTTTCTGACTACGTAGATCCTGACTACTATACCCCTGCATCAAAAGATACACAAATAAGTATACTTTTAAACAGTTTGTCAAATTAAAATATGGAAAATATGTACATATTATTCTGTACGATCCACACTATTCATATCAACTCCTTCCCAGGGAAATCAGACTGAAGGAATAACAGGGAAGATGGAAGAAGAGAAGAGAAGGCAAGAGAAAACAGGGGAGGTATGAGAGGGAGAGACAGGAAATGTGATAGGTGCCACTGTTTCAGTGCTTTGCAAACATCCTCATATCTGAAAGCCAATGGAGCAGCCCCAGAGGCTCCTCCGGGAATGCAACTCTGGTGCAAAACCCCACCCCAGTCCTTTTGGAGAGCCTGCTGCCACCAGTCAATATAACAAGGCACTAGGCACCCCTGGGGCATTGTCCCCAGAACTGCCAGAAATGAGGATCTTGCTTTCACCTGCATTGTAGACAGCATATAATATTGAAAAAGTCAGAGGAGAGGAGGTCCATGCACAGAAAAGTCAATAGAAATAAACTTACGGTATCTGACAAAGATACCATCCATGTTTGCTATAGAATGTCGCCAAACAAAGCATCCCACACCATGCTGCTTAGCTATGCTGCAACAGGAGTGCTGCAAGCATGAAGTGTGAGAGACTTCCACGAGCAGCCTTGGGCTGACACTTGTTAATGTTGCAGATAAGTAGTGCATTAACACTGATAGAAAATTTAGCTTCAAGTACATGCAGAGAACAACAAATTCTATAGAAAAATACTTAAGGTGATATTGTATTGCAAATGTGTCTGGTAAAAAGAAAATGCTGAGTTAACTCTGGAGAAAACAGGTACCTCCACTGACCAAAAAACATGACTTCAGCACTATAGCTGTTAGTCACCACTTAGTTTAATTCAAAAAGGAAGCACATCCTTGAAAACCATCACATAAAAGGACATCACCATATTTGCGTAAGACCTAAAAATATGAAATAATATTTACTGAATATGAAATTTTTTCGTATTTAATATGAAATAATATATTAAATAAAACCCATAAAAACCTTGAATTACTTAAAAGCCTTTTCTCCCAGGAGAGGAAGTAGTTTACGGTGGAGTCTGAGAGCTTTTTAAAGTGTGACTTTGAACCCCATCTGCTGTAATCTGGGCAAGAGAGAACACTGGTGGGAAAACAAGCAGGATCATTTCCTTAGTAGTATTAGGAGTATTCCTTAGCAGCATGCTGCCTGGAAGTTCTTCACATACCAAAATTGTGGACAGGGAGACAGGAAGGGAACAATCACTGAAATGAGAGTTATTATACACACATTTTATTTAGTCCTAACCACAATCCATTCCCCCAGATATGAAAAGGCACATATCAAGAGGGGTGTGAAAAATGTTGTTATTGCTATATCCCTGATAAAGTGCAGACTGGACTTCAACTCCAAATATGACAGGGACCCTCACCCCCAATTAACATGATAAGCACACCCAAGAGAATTCTGAGGGCAATTAATGATATAACAGCAACTAGACCAGAATGATGGGATGTCTTGGGGGAATTTGGCCTCCTGGCTGGATGTTGCAGGGTATATTCCTGACACAAAGTGACATAAGACCTAATAAATGGAATTCAGGCAACAAGAGAGGCAAGCCATTGAAACAGGGCAAAAAAACCTAGAAACTGGAATTTGAAGTCCTTCAGATAAAGGTCCGAATATGAAGCGTATGCAGATTGCATTTACAGCTATCTTTCAAGTCCTGGCAACTTATTCTAAAATCTAATAAGCACATTTTCCACTGCATAAAAGTCTTCTCCACAGACATGGCCAAGACTAAATTTATTATCTGTCCCGTCGTTGGCATAGTTTTGGTGGCTTAACTCCCATTCCAAATCAGTTCTCCTTTGCTTTCCTCTAGTACAGAGACTGGTAGAAAAACTAATATCCCAGCCTTTCTTACACCTGCGGTTCCTCAATAAGACATAGAAACCCAAAGAAATCTACAGATTTAATGAAACCCTATCAAAATTCCAATGGCGTTTTTCACAGAACTAAATTCTAAAATTTGTATGGAATCACAAAAGACTCGAAACAGTCAAAGCAATCTTGAGGGAAAAAAACAAAGCTGGAGATATCATGTTTCCTTATTTCAAACTATACTACAAAACTATAGTATTCAAAACAGTATGATATTGGCATAAAAACAGACACAGAGACCAATGGAACAGAAGAGAGCATAAGTAAACCCTCAGCTATATGGACAATTAATTTATAACAAAGGAGCCAATAACATACAATGGGGAAAGGACAGTGTCTTCAATAAATGGTGTTAGAAAAACTGACACATGCAAAAGAATGAAACTACACTGCTATCTGACAACATATTCAAAAATAAATTCAAAATAGATTAAAAACTTGAAACCACAAAATCTCTAGAAGAAAAGACAGGCATGCAAAATCCTTGGCATTCATCTTAGCAATGTTTTTTGGATATATCTCCAAAGGCAAGGGAAACAAAAGCAGACATAAACAAATGGAACTACACCAAACGAAAAAGCTTCTGCACAGTAAAGGAATCCACCAACAAAATTAAAAGGCAACCTATTGAATAGGAGAAGATATTTGTATCATATATTTTATAAGGGGTTAACATCCAAAGTATATAAAGAACTCACAGCTCAACAACATGAAAATAATCTGATTAAAAACTGGGCAGGAGGTCTAAAGAGACATTTTTTCCAAAGAAAGAAAAGACCACCTCACACCTTTTAGTATGCTTATTATCAAAAAGACAAGAAAAATAAGTGCTGGGAAAGATGTGGAAAAAGAGAACCCTCATACACTGTTGGTGGGAATGTAAACTGGTACAGTCACTATAGAAACTGTATGGAGATTTCTCAAAAAGTGAAGAATAGAACTACCATATGACCTGGCTATTCCACTTCTGGGTATTTATCTGAAGACTACAAGGACACTGATTCAGAAAGATATAGCATTCAAAGGTTCACTGCAGCACTGTTTACAATAACCAAGATAAACAGTCTAAAGTGCCCATGAATGGATGAATGGATAAAGATGATGTGGTATCTACATACAGTGACTACTGTTCAGCCATAAAATAGGAAATCTTGTCATTTGCAACAACGACATGGATGGACTATGGGGTTATTATGCTAAGTGAAATAAGACAATAGATGCAAAAAGGCAAATACTGTATGATTTCATTCCTATGTGGAACTAAAAATAAAATAAAACTCACAGAGAACAGATGAGTGGTTACAGAGGAAAAGTGAGTTGGGAGGACAAAATGGATTAAGGGGATCAACTATTTGACGATGGATAGTAACTAAATTTGTAGTGGTGAACACTATTCATTAAAAACAAATATCAAATTATAATGGTGTACACATGAAATATATATAATCTAGTATACCAATTTTACCACAAATATAAAGATATAGAAAGAAGTCAAGGTGTGGAGGGGTGCTCTTTTCTAGAATAAAGTCTCTCCATGACACAGAGCCCATGGTTCCTTCTCCTTTCCTTCTGCCTGGAAGGTAAATCCCCTCATGTGCAGGTAGTTGCAACCACAAAGGTAAAAGCTTCATGCTAGGATGGAAGAACAGGAAAATAGGAGTAGGCTGCTTTACGATGGCATCACTGAGCCACCATCCCAGCCGCCATGTTATTGTAAAGTTAGAAAAATCAAGCCCACTGATTTAAGCTACTATGAGACAGGTTTTGTGTTTAAAACCAACGTAATCCTCATCAAAATATCCCCAAACCCTTTTCACATATTGGTAATGTTATCCCCATCCTACAAGTGGCACCAGCATGATCCTAAAATAATCCCTAAATCTTGCTCACTTACCAACCCCTGTTTGCTTCTCATTCTGTTTCCAAACCATCTCTTACAATCCTTCTCCTTTCTCCATCACCTTGGCTATCTTCACATTAACCATGTTCATTCATGCTCTCCTTCCCTAAACCACTGAAATGCCACCAAACTCCTCTTCTTGCCACCAATCTGCCATCTTCTTAGACACACATTCATCTACTTCCAGGCTTTTCAGACACACCAACATGAATTCGTGGCTCTCAGCTTGCCTCACAAGAGCCTTCACAATAAAGGATCCAATAATTGATAAAAATCACATGAAAAGTGAGCACTTTAGCTAACAGTTTTTTAAAAGTAAAGTAAAACAAGACAAAACAAATTCTTTATGGAACACGTAAAAACTATATGTCTTGTTAAAAAAATAAGAAACTTTACAAAGACATTTTTAATATGATACTGAAAGCTGGCAAGGCTGAAGTGATGTGGGTATTCTTACAGACTATTCACAGCAATAATTACGTATGTGTTGTAGAAAACATTTATTCAACATATTATTACAAGTCTCAAAATATGTACACTTTGTTATTCCCAGTCTAGAAATCCATCCCTCACTGAATAGTGTGTAATAAGTGTAATAAGAGGGTCATCACTGCACAAATATCAAGTAAATTATGGTATGGAAATATAAGGAAGGAGTACACACCATTACAAAAGTATTAGAAAGAGTTTTTTAATAGAAAGATATTCAGGATATAATGTTAAGTGAGGGAAAAAAAAGGCAACACACAAAATTGTCCTTATAGAGTGATCAGTGGGGAGAAATAGTCATAGAAACAGTAATAAGGATGAATTTGTTCAGCACTCACTGCCGTTACCTCTGGTCAGATCATAAATATTTTCTCCTAGACTTCTACGTATGTTTCTGGACTTTACTATAAGCACATATTCCTACGTTCAGAAAAAAATGGGTAATTCTGGAGATTCATGAGTAATAAAGACAAGATAGTAAAAATTTAAAAACTGGGGTTGGATATTTATTAAATTATGATAGTTTTCCATAGCCAGATTCAACATTGCTTTGGGGATGATAACAGGTGCCCCAGGACAGGCACGCACTTGGAATCAAGACCAATAATCTCCTTAAGTAGTTTGACAGACTATTAGAATTTATGAAATTTCAGAATTTCAATAATGAGGTCCTGATATTTTAAGATTTCCTGGAACTCTTAGATTTCTTAAGATTCCTAAGATTTCCTATTCAAACAATTTCTCACATAACCCTAATTTATAAAGCCACCATGGAAAACCACAAAAATACTCAAGTCATCTTATGTCAGGCTTTAACAGGATGCTTCAGTGGCACATGATTTGTTCTGCAATTTGGCTTCAGTGCAATCTGATAAAACTACTTTAAATAAGAGCTCTTGTAGCAGAAACAAAGTATTTGTTATTTGCGGGGGAGGGCGGGGAATACCACCACCTTGAGAAGCACCTACAGTAAAGATCCAAGGGTTTGGAGACACGGAGATCTGAGTTAGAACTTCAATTCCATTTACAAACGGAATGGCCTTTAGGCAGATTGATTACCATCTCTGGGCAAATATTGAAATAAAAATAAGATAAACTCAAACTTCTAAGACTTAAAAATGTCACTTAATCCTATTCTTTTCTTTTAAAAGCCATTATATGTTTTAGCCCTTGCTTTTTAACCTTCATGCTCAGCATGAGGTAAACATTAATATTGCTAACATATTATGTATAGTTGACATTTTAGCCTATACAGTTTTGTGAAGATATTGAGATCATTCTGCTGTGAGGCAACTGAATAGCAATACGTAATTCTGAAATTAATGGAAACACTGGGGCCTACTGAATGAAGTCCCTGGTGAGAAAAACCCAAGTAGAAAGTGCAGTGTTCAAGCAAATATGAAAAGAGCTGCCTTTAATGAGAATAAAAAATGCCCCCTACAAAGTTAAAATGTTCTCATTGTCATGCAGTTAGCCTTTAGGAAAAGATAAAAACCACAGATGGTACTACTACCTACTGAAACCATTACATACTGATATGGTCAGGGAACTGGGCCAGAGGGTCACGCACTCTAAAAAGAATTGAATAACTCCTGCCAAAAAGTAACTAATGGAATTCAGGTCTCTCCATGACCCTAGCACTGTCTCACAAGTTGTTTTTCAGAAATGTACTCCTGATTCCCCTTCATTACTCCCTTTATTGGTTTGCTGCTAAAACTGCTGAAAATATTCAATTCAGCTGGATTTTGATTAATATTTATACTATTTTACATTAAAGAAAAATATCCCCAAAACTCCTATAAAATTTTAGGAGTCAATAAATTATTGACTGAACATGGGAATCATAGACAAATGTTGAAACAAGATGATAACTAATTAGATAAGAACCTTTTAATTTTTAGTCTTAATTAACATTTATATTAACTGATTGTTTTGTTTTGTAGGAGGCAGCAAATGATATATATACTCAGAGACTGAGCTGACTTTGCCAGCAATTTAGCCCAGGTTTGCTGTGGGAATTATTATAATTTCAGAAGCCGATAACATACATGATAATCTCGCTTACTAAGCAAAACAAATAACATACTCCAAACAAATGACAATAATGACCCTAGTGTTCCAGGCAAGGAGAGGTAAAGGAATAAAGCCCAAATTTAAGAGGTGTACCTTTTTAGAGAAGGAGGTACTCAGGAGAGTCAGTATCCAACCAAGACCTGATTTCCAGCAAAAAAGTAAAAGTCCCCTGTTGCTAGAGCCCCTCTGCTAGGGAATTCAGATGCCAGTGTTGATACACAGGCTGATTTCTCCCACTGTATGGCTGGCTTATCACCCCTGCCAATCAAAGAGTCACCTTGACCACTGCAGAAGCTATATGCCCCAAAGACCTCCAGGGAGTTTGTGTATAACAGAGTCTGAATTTAAGGGAAGTTAGAAAATATTTAACTACTGTCAATACTGTTATTTTTGGCATTTTGAAATAAGGGCTAAGTCATTTTTGTATATAGCCATAAAATCAAGGAGAGCTCTGGCTGGTGTGGCTCAGTGGATTGAGCTCCAGGATGAGAACCAAAGGGTCACGGTTCGATTACCAGTCAGGGCACATGGCTGGGTTGCAGGCCAGGTCCCCAGTAGGGGGCATGCGAGAGGCAACCACACATTGATGTTTCTCTCCCTCATCTTCTCCCTCCCCCCACCTCTAAAATAAATAAAATCTTTAAAAAAATCAAAGAGAATGTGAGAACTGAAAATGAAGGCTGACACAAGCATCCTGCATTGATAACATGAATATCACAAGCATCATTGCTGCTGGTGACATTTTCAAAATGATTGTAACTATTATGCTAAGTGAAATAAGCCAGTCAGTGAAAGACAAATACCATATGATCTCACTTATAAGAGGAATCTAATGAACAAAATAAACTAATGAGCAAAACAGAACCAGAGACATGGAAACAGGGAACAGATTGACAGATGCCAGACGTGTGGGGAGAGGCAGGGAATGGAGGAAAAAGATTAGTCAAACAACATGTATGAATGACCCATGGATATGGACAATGGTATGGGGATTGACTGTGGGAGCAGGGGGGTAGGCTGGGCAGAGGAGAGCAAAGGGGGAAAAATTGGGACAATTGTAATAGAATAAAATGAAAGGTATAAAAGATTTGAAAAAAATTGTAAAAATGGTTTTAACTGGAAGCAGGTGCAGCTGTCTGCTGCTTTGAAAGCCAATACTTGAGAGGCAGGTGCTATGTAAAGACAAGTGGCTTTATTTTTTTTTTTTAATTTTTGTTTTAGAGTGAGGGGAAGGGAGAGAGGAAGAGAGAAACACTGTTGTGAGAGAAACATCTATCGGTTGCCTCTTGTATGCACTCTGACCAGGGCTAAACCTACAACCTGGGTGTGTGCCCTGACCAGGAATCAAACCAATGACCTGCGGTTTTGTGAGACAATGCCCAACCAAGAGCCACACCAGTCAGGGCAAAGGAAAGTGGTTTTATTCAGGTGCTAGCAACCTGGAAAATGGGCAATACTCATCTCAAAGCCCATCTCAACATTTCAGTGCAGGTAGGGGTTTTTACAAGGAGGGGAAGGAACAAAGGGAACAAAGAGATCAGGGGGACAGGCTGTGAACATGCTGGCAGTGTCCACGGTGGCCCTGATATGGATACTCAATGTGAGCATCCTGGAACTAGTCTGCGCCAGCCAAATTTCTACAGCTGGGCAATCTGCATTACCCAAAGTCATGGTCGAGGCTGTTTCTTGTACAAGCAGGAACTGGAACGATTGGTGCTTACAATATGCTTACAAAGAAACTATGATTATCTGAGTTCTTTTTATCAGTTTGTTAGTATATCTTATTCTAATTTTACTCCTCTGATTTGGCATGAAATAGACAGTTTTTATTCCCTGTTTCAATTCCCCACTGTCAATTCTTTCTCCATATCTATGGAGCTACTGATGTTCTCTGAATCTTCTAGGGGAATGAAAAATCTGAGCCTGTTGTAAAGCAAAATCTCATGCATTAAAAGCAGGTACTTCTAGAGGCACCTGTTGACCAGATATAATTTTTCTGGTGTGGGGAAAACACGTCATAAGGAGGTTTAAAACAATAAAGACTAGCATTATAAAGAGAAGAATGGTTAAACCTTAATTAAATTCCCCCTAATATGGGCCTGAGTCCTCGTGGTATCCATGAAACTAGCTCAAGGCTGGAGGAAGTGCTGTTATTGTATCTGTCCTGTTATCCCTGTGACCAGGACTGTTGTGTGGGTTTTAGTTAATTTGGTGTTAAATACAGAGTGCATGGCTTCCATGTCTATTAAAAACTTAATGAACTTCCCTAATGTCAATTGTACCCAAGGGCTCCTGTGGGGAAATAATGATGGGTCAGGAGGAGTCTAAAGGAGCTCCTGGGCCTCCTCATTCATTATCTCAGTCATCACTTTATTTCACCATTTGCTATGTGTCTTTTTTTCTTTTTTTAATTCACTCCTTTTTCCTATGCCCAATGCTGGATACCCATAGCTTTCTGCCATGGTGACTTTCTGTACCTGGCCTACTGTCTCTGTTCCAATTGTGTCTAACTGCCTACTATATTTCCCCCTCAAGGATCTTGGCTCTGAATCCTTTCAGGAAAAAGACACAGGATCTTTTCTGTAACTGCTTCTTGCTGAAGAGGGATTTTATTTTCCTTTAGAACCAAGAGATACTTGCTCTCTGTCAGAAGGGTGATGAGACTTGGGTGTGGAAGAAGGTGGTGATGATGCCTAGAGGTGGTATTCCCTGAGTATGAGTAGGGCATGTAGCCTGGTAGAGACAAATTGTGTTACAAATCTCAATATTATTGGGGCAAAGGAAAAATTTAGGATCCAGTTCTGTTCATAGATGAAAAAAAAAACATTAAAGATAATTAACTGAACTAGAGTTTAATGTCCATAACTGTGTATTTTATAGTCTACTGAAACAAAATTTCTCCCTCCCAAAGTCACCCTTATTTTTATCAAAGAGCCAAGCCAAGACCAATTTACTTATGCATTAAGTCCAGTTTCAATTTAGCCTTATTATTTGCATAAACACAACAGGATTAGCAGTTGATTATACAGGCTTTCTTAAATGTGCTTTGCTGGAATCTTGTAAAGAATTTTCAGAAACCAAGCCAGCCAGTTGCCATCAGGCTTTGCCTGCAATATCTATAACTTTGGGTGAGGTATTCACAATCTCGAGGTTCCCAAAATGTCTTGAGGTTCTCCCTTGACATCTCCCAGGAAAGCAACCTTCACTTCTTACCTGGAAAGATTGCCATTAACCTTATGAATAAGCAAGGTACCAGGCTCCTTTCATCACTTCAAAAATCAATCTTCATTCCTTAAAGCTTGCTGATGGCCAGAGTTAGGCATGTCTCTCTCAGACATGGTATTCCAGTCAAAGTCTTGGTTAATAAAATCGCATTTGGAAACTGGATTTATGTGTTCTGTTATGAAGAAATCAGATTTCTGTTGGATTTATGCAAATTAATATACTGCCATGGAAATACTAGTACTCACTCATTAAAAGTTTCCAAATGCCAGGTAGGGAGAAAAATACAAATGGCTCATATTGCTTAGGAAAGTATAATTTACCAAATTGCTTTAAGGGAAAAAAAAAAAAAAAACAAGTTTCCTATGTCTGAAAAAACAAAAACATTAAAATGAGCAATATTTTCAATAAAAAGTTGCAAAAACTTAGTGAGAACATGTTCTTCCCTCCTTCAGGAAATGGCCCATAGGTTTTGTCCACATCACTTCCATTCATACTCCACAAACTTGAACTTAGTCTTCTAGCTATATCTAGCTGCAAGAGAAGCTGGAGTAGATATCAGACCCTGATTGTTCCCAGGCAGCAACAACTTGTAACAATTTAAAGCAACAATCTGTAAGCAGCATACTTGTTCTTACTCTGGTAAGACTCATTTTCTGCCCTCCTCTGGGAAATTTTAGTAGTCTATGGCCTGTCCTCCTGAATTCTGTAAAAACAAAGATATTGCCTACACAATTCCTCATGAAGACTGATGATCTCACAGAACCTGGTCCTGTTCTCATATGGGAGATATAAAGTTGGCATCCCTCAAGGCAGTGTTCTTGATCCACACTCTCTATGAACAATCATGCTCAGTCCCATGGTTAACAAAAAAGGAGGGCAAGATGAGAAATGTAGTCTTCAGCCAGGCCATGTGCTCAACCAAAAAGTCTATTGCTTGTAAGAAGGGGAAAATATATTGAAGTCAACTAACAGAAACAAATAAGGTTGAATATCCATATTCCAAGTAAAAGAAAGGGGAACCAGTTGCTTGTGTGCATGAGCTAAATCTTCCCATCCTGCCCCTCTTATAGGAAGTAATGGTTAAAGTCTGAAAAGAATGAATGAGGAAAATGGTGTAAGCATCTTACATCAATTTATGAAGATTTTGACAAAAGCACTTAAAACATAAATAGTTAAGAGTGAAATAGGTTCCTTCTGGGTATGTGAATGGAGAGGAATGGGACAGGGGACAATTGCTTTTTACTGTTAAGATCTGCAAGACTTGAATTTTTAACCATATGAATATATTTATTATTTTAATAAGATAGCTTAAACATTTTGGCATGTTATAATGCTGATTTATATCTTTGAACTTAGTTAAATAACATTGAATGAATACTATATCTATATCCTACATGTATATTACGTTTTAGGCAACAACACTATTCAAACCTGAACCACGGCCACAACTTCCTAACTGGTCTTCTGGCTTCCACTCTTGCCCCTTTAGTCCACTCTCAAGGCTGTACTACTTTGGGGTTGGGGGGGCTTAAATTCCATGTAACTGGTATCCCCTGAAGTTGTGCAATGTAGTGGCACTACCTGATCTCAGATCAAAGAGATCTTTTCAGAATCTTAATTAGAGTACTTCTTGAACCTGCTTAAACCTTGTCAATAATGCTTCCTATCACACTTAAATTATTACGTTACCATCACCTAAAGAAAGCTAACCCCACCTCTCCAGACTCTTCATCTTCAAGTGGTTTAATCCTAGTTTCACCCCACTTTTTGGTATGTATTCCAGCATCTGTACAAGTTCTTTAAGTTTGATTGTTTCATTCACAATTGAAATGAAAAACAGCTAAACTTAAGTACCTAATTTAATGTCAAAAACTTGCTATTTGTACAATACTGCATGGTGTATGTCTCAATTCTACCAGATATGCAATCTATGCTTATCACTAGTAATTTTTATTTCACTTCTATAAAACAAAAGCACAACAAATATATATTCATGTACACATATACATTTATATTTATATAGTTTTTCCCAAAAATGAATCTATACAAAGAACAGCACTGCTGAAGCTTCGTTGTGTGGCAAAGTCACAATGTTAATAATTCAAGATGTTCATCAGATATCAAAAAGGCTGAATTCAGTATGCAAAATACAGTTTAGAAATATCAACATATGAAAAAGTGGGTTTAAAAATTAAAACTTTAAACTGAAAAAAAAGCAAAACCAAAAAAACCTCAGACAGACAATGGCATGGAAAGAGGGGAGCTGGGAAAGGGTAAAGGTGAGATAAATGGTGATAGAAGGAAACTTGACTTGGGGTGGTGAACAATACGATATACAGGTGATATATTATAGAAATGTACCTCTGAAACCTATATAATTTTATTAACCCATGTCACACCAATAAATTCAATTAAAAAAAATTAAACCTAAAATGAGTTGCTAGGGTCGCCAATGTTGAAGTGACCTTTACATTTCTAAATCCAATTAACATTTTCAATCCCCAGATTACTTGACCTCTCACTAGCACTTGACATTGTTTTATATTCTTTTTAAATAGCTAGCTCTTCCTTTAGTTTTTGTCACACAGACCATCCTAACTTTCTTCTTACGTATTTAGCTGTTTTCTCCATTTCCTTTGCTAGATCAATCGTCTCTCCTGTCTTTTAAATCCTGAAATTAAGTCCAAGTCATTAAAACCTTCTCTTTGCTGGAATCTTTCCTTCAGCCACATCATTCAAGCCCATGGCTTCACTACAATCAATCCACATGACAATTCCCAGATTTACCTCTTGTACCCAAATCTCTCCCCAGAGCTCAAAAAAAAAAAAAAATGTCTTTTGGATCTTTACTTATTTAAAAGACCACAAATTCCATACATCACCTATTAGATTTCAGCTTCTTATGGCAAGATCTGTGTTGGATTAAGTCATATATCCCCATTTCACTTACCTCAAGTATTTTTAAGGATATAAAAAGAAAGGAAATATATAAAGTCCAAAGCCTAGGATTCTAGGATGCAGTGGTCAAACTATATGGAAATTCCTATGCTATCACATCAATTCTATTTTCATAATTGAATCACAAATTCTACTTTTCATAATTATTTGGTCATTTTAAAGGCCTTCCCCACTTCTGTCATTTTGGATATATTGCTCTGATATGGAAAAGCAGAGTAGCCTTAGTTGAAGCAGGGATGGGAGAACAAGAAATTGCTTTATCTCAATAGCCCTACTTACTATGGCCTGAGAATATATGCAATCCTTTAAATTAAGAAATCCCAGAACTTCATGAAATATACACTACAGTTGTCTTTGTTTTCTATTATTCAGCATTTTGTAAGCCTTTGGATAAAGCAGTATTTTGAGTTTTACGTATTTTCTAGAGGATCAAATTAAAATAAAATCCTCATCTCTTTAAATACGATTTGGAATATATTTTCCTAAATTTGTTGAAGTAGTAAGAATACAGGTTTCATGGAAGAATTTAATTTTTCCACCTCCTGATAAAAAATATATATATGCAGATCCATAATAGTATTTTAAAAGGTAACAACACTGTGGACTAAATATAAAATTAAAACCCACTTTTCAGAAGAATGTCCACTAAATCATAATCCATGAAGAAAATTGGACACATGGCCTCATAAAACACATGTGCTCTGCCCAGTGAATCAAAACAGTAAGCACAGTCATGAGGAAGCAAAGGAAGATTTATATCATGTCACTCTACCTATCCAAGGCTCCAGGGTAAAAAAACTGAAATACCATATAGCAAAGACATTTAAAAATAAATAAATAAATAAAAAAGCAAAGGAAACAGACAGTGAACAAAATGTGAAACAGTAAGATTAAACATATTTACAATGACGAATAAAATGTTTAAAACTCTTATTAAAGACCAGGCAAAAATTGATTAAATAATTTTTCTTTATTTAAAAAAACCCTAAAATGTGTTTATCATACATATATGTACACAGATGTATGTCTACATAGCTGTTTATACGTATAAATAGGTGAACGTGAGTATAGGTGTGTGTATATTTTAGATAACTATCAATGTCTCTGAAAACTCCCCTAAAGTAGTTTCAATATTAAAATTGGACAAACTAAAATCCTTGTCTAACACACACAGACCCTAAATAGATTAAAGGCCATTCATTACTTTTCACTGATTGTAAGTACAGTATATACTTAGGAATCTTCACACTATTAAGAACCTGGCATCAAAATTTATAAGTTACGACTACTTCTACAATCACAAAATAAATTAAAAATACATACAATTATAGTAGGATAAGTTAGCCCTTGATAGTGAAAGACACAAAAATAAGATAGAAATGATTACTATAATAATGCTAATTATGATTTTTTTTATCAAAGTTTTCATTCTAAAGTCAGAATGTAATTATTTATGTAAACTTAATTACGTACTACAATGAAATACTTCTGTGAACCATACTGTCAACATAAAATTAGAAATCTATTACTGAAGAGGAAACAATTTCAACACCTGAAATAAATTACCCATCTGATTAATGATGCAAATACTGGTTCAAGGGGAAAATAAAATCTGAAATAACAGATTATTTAGCAAAAAATAAAAGTTTCATAATGTAACATACAAACTGATGCCCAACTGTATCTAAATACAAACTCATAGCTTTGTATACTTTTATTTGTTATCACGAAGCAGAAAAATAATGATCCTAATTAAGAAGCCAGATAAATGAAGCACTTCCTTACGTTTCGTCTCCTCTTACCCAGACCATTAAAAAAAAATGGGGGGGGTGGGGAATAAAATAAAAACAAACTTAATTTATAAAGCAACAATATAACTTATAAAGTTAACAGGTATATTTATAAAAACAAGAGTATCTGGTATATTTACTGAATTTTTTAAAGGGAGGCTAAAATCTGAAATAAGACAAAACTAACAAATAATATTGAGAAGTAGAAAAGTATCCAACACTATGTTAATACACCTGGAAATCTAGAAATGGCCAATTTTCTGATATCATGCAATTATCATATTTGAATCTGGAATAAAAAGGAAATCTAGCCCTGGCTGGTGTAGCTCAGTGGATTGAGTACCGGCCTAGGAACCAAAAGGTTGCCAGTTTGATTCCCAGTCAGGGCACATGGCTGGGTTGCAGGCCAGGTCCCCAGTAGGGGGCACTCGAGAAGCAACCACACATTGATGTTTCTCTACCTCTCTTTCTCCCTCCCTTCCCCTCTCTACAAAGAAATAAAATCTTTAAAAAAGAAAAGAAAGAAATCTAGTAGGTTAAAGAAAGGAAATAAAATCTACAACAGGTTCTATATGTAGTTAATTTCATGAGTGAATTTTTTCATGAGTGATGGCAAGTGGGAAAACTGTATGAGCTCCTAAGGTGCCTACTTTGAAGGAGACTAAGGTGTCACTGTCCTATATACAATGTTTCTTGTATCTTGTATCTTCAATAATGTCTCTATTTTTCATATTACATGGCTGGATACCTTCTGGACAGATCTCGTATGTTACTGAACATATTAGCCCATGAGAGGATTTCTGCTTGTCCTATTCTGTACTATATTCTCAGCACATCATGCTAAACTCTTATAATAGGGGCTCAAATATTTGACCAATTAGGAAGGAAAGAATATGAGCAATTTGGCCTTGCAGCTTAGTAATGAGAGTAGAGCTTAATTAAAAATTAGGCTGCAAGAATTGCTGGGCTCTCTGGGGCATAAAGTCAACTCCTTGTGTCAAAATTTAATTCCAGATGGGAAATTAATTGTCCAAAAGCATAAATGAGAAATAAGTTTTTAGGATAAATGGACATATACTTAAAATCAAAATAAAAGTCAGACTATAGATACACCCTCCACAAAGGAACACTATCCTTACCATATTGATAAAGGGTTCACGTTAAATAAAACCAAAATCTCAAAAGGAAAATGGGAAAAGGATATCAGACCATAAACACATTTATCTTCATAAACAATCAGAAAGGAGCAAATTAAATATTATCTCAGCTCTCAAATTGACAAAGATGGCCTTTAAATTTTGTATACCCTTTGCCCCAATAACATTTTCACTGTAAAAATTCATCACTGACTTGAAGGTTATAATAATATTCAAGCCATAAAGTTTACAAAGTGATGTGATAAAGAATCAAGAAGCAAAGCAGAGCATCACTGATGCTCTACAAAGTAGAAGGCTCCCAACTTCCAACCAACAACCACCTACTAATGCAGTTTGAAGAAAACAGGTGCCTTCCTTACTATCCACCTAATATTAGAATTCTGGAAACTGCAAAAAATATCAAAACATTCAAACATACATCTTGTTTAAGTTGTTTTAATTAACTTAAAACAACTACTTGGGAAGGGTTTCTAAATTTGACTTTTTGAAAAACCTGTATTACTACTGCATACCTGAAAAACTTTGTACCCACTTATAATCTTGGAAGGCCTTTGTGAAACTTACTCTTCAGTTAGACATTACTCAGTGTTGACTCCAACTCAGAGATTTCACTATGTTCTCCTTCCGAGTTCATGGTGCAATGGAAAGCAACACTCAGGTTTACCCTCAGCATCCTATGTTTTCTGTTGCTAATGTAGTTATTTATGGTTTTATGAATAAATTACGCAATTGCTAATGTAATTTAACCACCTCCAGCATATCACCTAATTGAAGACTTTTTAAAAACCTAATATGCACTGGCCTCCCACTGCATTGATCCTATGAAGGCTAGATTATGTTTTAAATTATTTTTTTTACTTTTCAATTATAGCTGGCATTCAATATTGTATTAGTTTCAGATATACAGCATAGTAGTTAGACATTTATATAACTGATTCCCACCCATAAGTCTAGTAACCATCTGACACCATATTTCGTTATTACAACAACAGTGACTGAGACCATACTTATTACAATAATATTGACTATAATAATATTAAGTATATTCCCTGTGGTGTACTTTACATCCCCATGGCCATTTTGTAACTGCCAATTTGAACTTCTTAATCCTGTCACCTTTTTTAAACAACCGCCGAAAACTTTCCCCTCAATTCTGGCAACCCATCCATTTGTTCTGTATCTAAGAGTCTGTTTTTTAGATTAGACTAGACTATGGTATTTGTCTTTCTCTGGCTTTATCTCACTTAACATAATGCCCTAGAGGTCCATCCACATTGTTGCAAATGGTAAGATTTTGTTATTTTTTATGGCCAAGTAATATTCCATCACACACACACACACACACACACACACACACACAGATGGAGAGATTCAAAAAACAGAATTTATTTATAAAAAACCTCATATTTATTCTTACATGTTAAAACTTCAGTCACCTTCAAGTACTCTCCATGTAATGCAATACACTTATTAAAATGTTTTTTCTACTGCTCACAAGTTTTTGAACTCATCAATTTTGATGCCTTTTAGTACTTCTGCCATTATTATTTATTTCATCTCTTCTACATTGGCAAGATGCTTCCTTTTGAGGACTTTTTCATACAGGGAAACAACATCACAAAAAAGAAATCACTAGGGGAAAAATCGGGTGAATAAAAAGGGTGGGGGCACTTGGGTCATGCTGTTTTTGGTCAAGTGTGCTCATAAATAGCCCATTGTGAAATGGGCAAATGCTATGAAAGACTCTTCCAAAAAATTTCACGGAAGCTGAGTGCAGCCTCTCACAACAATGCCAGCTGATACAGATGGGTTCCTAGAACATTCACCTAGTAGGGAAAGCCTGTACTATAAGACTATGAGGGCCCACACTCCAGAAGATAATTCCGGGCTTTTGGGGGGTCCCCTCCTCATTACATTCACATATACACACATATTTACAAACACGTACCACATCTTCTTTATCCACTCATCTACTAATGGACACTTAGGCTGCTTCCATATCTTAGCTATTGTAAATAATGCTGCAATGGACAAAGGGATGCATATATCTTTTTGAGTTAGTGTTCTGGATTTCTTTGGATAAATACCCAGAATTGTAATTGCTGGGTCATGATGTAGTTATAATTTTTTTAAGAACCTCCACACTGTTTTCCATTTTTATTTTATTCTTATATATGGTGTGAGAAAGTGGTCTAGTTTCATTTTATGCATGTATCTGCCCAGTTTCCCCAATTCCATTTGTTGAAGAGACTGTGTTTACTCCAATATATAAGTTTTCCTCCTTTTTCATAGATTGACCACATAGGTATGGGTACTTTTTTCTGGGCTGTCTATTCTGTTCTACTGATCTCTGTTCCATATGTCTGTTTTTATGCCAGTACCATGCTGTTTTGATTACTACAGCATTGTAGTATAATTTGGTAACAGGTAGCATGATACCTCCCACCCTGTTCTTCTTTTTCAAGATCACTGTAGCTATTTGGAGTTTTTTGTGGTTCCTGAAATATTAAAGATGTGTGAGGTTTTTTGTTCCTTATTCGAGGATCCCTATTGCCTTTTCCTTTAATATGGAATGTAGTTTAATTACACAATAATCTTAATTATTATAAGTATTTTCACCTTGCCTAGGTGAAAATAAGCCATTTCCCAGTAGTTCCCTCTAAAACAATGGTTCTCAACCTTGGTTGTGCACAGAATCACCTGTGAAGTTTTAAGACTACCCAGAAATTAATTTGATTAGTCTGGGGTACAACCTGGATAATGGATTTTTTTTTAAAGTTCCCTAAGGTGTTTCTAATGTGCAGCTAAGGAAAGAATCACAGGTGTTTCTTTTCAGAAAAGAAATCATATCCAAATCTTTAGGTAACTTAAACAGTGATCATAAAATGAAATGTTATTTAAGACAATATTTCCACAATTTTTTCTGTAGCTAATTTATATATATATATCTTTCCCTGAGCTGAGGGATCAAGTTAGCAATCAGGAGATTTTTTTTAAAAAATCAAAAAGGACAACCATATCCAAAGAGGGATAAAACTGTCCACTTTACTATAGTATTAACATTCAAATGGAAGTTATAGGCAAGAGCCCACTGTGAATTATTTTTCCTAATATTATTTCCCCACAACGCTCTCTCTTCCTGATCAATTTTACCTACGGAGCATACCTCCCCATCATCTGCAATTTCACAGTATTATTTGTATATATTGCTTCAATTTAGAATGAACAAGAAAAATTATGCAAATAAATGGGAGTGATTATATAAAAAGGTTAGTAAGCTACAATTTAGAGTGATTACAGTGACAATGTACATATTGTAGAAACACAAAGAACAGGGCTACATGAAGCATATGGAAAGTTTTTAGGTACCCTTTTAATCGTTTTAATTCCCTCTTCATTATTTCCAGTTTAAAAAATAGTTGGCTCCGTCTCAACATCTTACTTGAACTTAATAAAAACAAAAATAATGAACACATCAACCACTAACCAGAAACCTACAGACTCCTGGCTAACCAAAAGTATAAGCACATTAAGTCATGCACATGTGAAAGATAGTTATAATTTGGGAATTGTAGTCTGTAAACCCACGTCTAGGTCAGTGAATGTACTAAATGTCTTCTGTGGGGTCCTTAGGGATTCTCCCTACCTTCTAACCACTATGAACTCCTTTTATTACTTTTTCCACCAGGAGGGTCTCAATGTTTTCCCAAGGTTCACCAAACAAATTGCCTTTGTTAAGTAATAACTGACTTGCTTTATCTTAACTGAGTTGCTTTATCTGTGTCATTGTTCTCCCTTTTCAACACTGATTCCACCTTTAACCAATGATACAGAATCACCCAATTCATCATTGCTGCTGTTAACATCGTGGTGGTGCAAAAGTAACCAAGGTAAATACACATCAGAGGCTTAAGAACTATTCAGAGATAGTTATTTTGCCATTGACATTGTATTTCATATTCACACCATGTATGTTCACTTAGGTGGTGTGACAACCTGGTACAGGGCCTTGTCAGTGCCTGGTCCACACTACTCCCCACCCCCACTCCCATCCCCACCCCCAGAATTTTCTGTAAAATCATCAGTATTCAGTCAGATGGCTGAATTGGCATAGGCTAACAACTGTTATTCCTCGGAGTTTAAATTTTCTAGCCAAAAATCAAAGACAGACATGTTTTAGTCAACTGTGAGTTTAATGCTATTAAAGTTTCTCAACTCATGGATAAACCCTTGACTAGCTTTGTGGACCATTTCCACCAAGTGACAAACAATAACTCTGCAGCTCTTCATAGCCACTCACCAGTCCTAACACTCAGAGGGCTCTGGTTGGCAAGGCAAGGCTCTTATCTCTGTGATTAATTTTCTTCATAATATAACAGGAGGACCCTTTCAGATCCCAACTTCTGAGTTTCTAAATTCTCAAAGTTGAAAGAAGTAGCACCATGTATTTCAATGACAAAAATTTAAACTTTTAAATCCTTTTATGAGATGTCTGACTACTTGAAGACAATACAAATATATAATAGATTGTGATTTTGCAATTATCCTATTATTTTCCCTGTATAACCCAGCTGTATAATTTAATGCACCCAACACTGGCTTATGCATCAAATTAACAAAAATATAGTTAATTCCTATTTTGCTTTTTCCTATGAGGAAATCTGACCATCAAAAATTGCTCCAGCTCTCCTTGGCAAGCAGCATGGGTTTTTTTGTGTTTTTTTTTGGTTTTTTTTTTGGTTTTTTTGGGTTTTTTTAAAGCATGAGGCCTTTTGAATAAGTTTGAATAAAGGAACTACTAGGCTGTGTGGCGTCTCAACCTTAATTAAAAAATTCACAAAAGTTAATCAGACAGAACTCAATGCTCTCAACATTTAGAAAAATTTCCAAGAATTCCAAATATTTTTGAACAGAACACATGCTGCAGTCTTGGGAATGCACCTGTTTGCCTGTCAACTTAAGTTCTGGAGAAACAAACATTCTACAAGTATACCTCATTTTACCGCAATCAGTATTAAAATGATGTTCTATTTTGCTTCAGATTTTTGGGTTTTGTTGTTGTTGGGTTTTTTGGGGGGGGGGGTTGTTTGTTTGTTTGTTTGGATATACAAATTGAAGGCAAGTCCCTCCACCAGCAAAAAGATTAAGATTTGTTTTATTGCAGTGGTCCGAAAGGGAATTTGCAATATCTCTGAGGTATGCCTCTAATTAAATAGGAGTCGAGAGATCTGCCCTATTTGAAGAAGCAAGGGTGAGTTTGTTTCATTAACAAAACGCAACAAGTACGTACAATAGAAATCAGCTACCAATAAGTGACTGGCTGCAAAAGAAAGCATGTTAAAGGATAATATTCCAAACATGAACTGCATCTGAATGTCGCCACACTATGTTTTTAAGACTTGAATGTACTAAATAAGCTTAAGTGCAATGAATTAAAAAAAACTGAATGATATAACTTTTATGACCACCTATCACAACATATATGTGAAAATTTACACTTAGTTCAAGAATGACTACTGAAATTGAAAGTCGCCTAACCTACGGAATGGGGAAGAGGGAAGGGGTGACTGCCATGCAACTCCACCAAAGCGACAGATGAGAAAGAATGGTACTCACCTAGGAGTGGATAGAAGGTTCACAAAAGTCCCCCAGGGGCACTCACAACTGACTTGAGGAATGGTGTCTCCGACCACGCCAACTGGTTCGGGATTAGAAAATGCTACTCTGACACATTTCTCTTCTCCAGAATGTGAGTTGTGCACAAGAGGATCCCTACATCCTTTCCAGGTCTGGTGTTCTGTGACTCTGAATTACCTAGAGGGTTAGGTACTTGAAGGATCTGTGTAATTAGCTGCCAGCTATAAGCATGCCCAGATAATGAATTATTCAAAACAGCTACTTAGTTTAAGCCTGTTTTAAGAGGATGGCTATTTGGGGGTAGGAGGGTGTTGGTTAGACTGCATTTACTTTGAACTACAGGTTTTCAAAATTCTATTCAAAAGCTCTCCAATTTCTAAGAAATGCCTCACACGCTGAAGTTCACACTTTGGGAAACCAATAACATCTGTGCATCTAGGTTTGCCTTGGGAAAATTACAGTCTCTCTGGGTCTCCACATCTTGTCCCAAACCAAGGGGACTGTTACAGATTTCTACTGAACCTTCTAGGTTAGCATTCTACTAAAAAAGTTTTCTAGACCGTTTTTGTTGAAAACACCCAGTTAGGGCAATTTCAGTCATTACTTCTGTCTGCTACAGAATCTTCAACCCCTAGGGTCTTGTTTTAAAACTAAAGTTGGCACACATTGCACCTGAAACAAACTCCTCACCTCTTTAGGAGGGAAAAGGGGAGAAAAACATTTGCATTGAAGTGGTTATGCACCAATCCTTTATTTTTATCAGTAGTGCATTTTATTTGGCCAGCCCTGACCAGAATTACTAACTCCCAGCACTTCTACAAAGCTGCATACCTTCTGCAGCATTTAAATTTGATGTCCCCATTATTAAGCAGTATAGAAAACTTGCCAAGTTCAGTTTTTTATTCACCGAGGAACATTTCCACCCCTTCGCCTTCCTGAAGACTGCCCAACTGGAAGTGTCCCGAGTCTACTTGTTTCGTCTAGACACACACTCATTCAGACCCACGGCGAAGTCCAGCTCCAGCTGCGCTAGGTGAACAGGATGCGCCACTGCCGTCAGAAATTAAAGTTGACGGGAGCTACGTCGTAACCCTGTCAGAGCCGAGTGGGCCCGCCGGGTGCACCACCGCACCGCCTGAGCTGCCGGGCCGGTCTGGGTCTCGCGTACGCCACGAGACGGGTTCTACCAAGCCGGGGGTGAACACCCGTCTCCCGCAACCCCTACGCAGCGGGCTGAAACACTGTCCTTCCCCCAAGGGTTCACTTGCCCTCAAAGACTAAAAAAATACAGCGTCCTGCGCTTATCAGAGGGACCGTGAAGGTCCCCCAGAGGTCTCCCGGGAGAAGACCCCGGGGGGGAACAAGTGGGAGGAGGCGCACGGTCCTGCAACCAACTCACCTTCTGTTGCCGCCGGGCCATGTCTGTGGGCTGTTTGGCGTTGAAGGGGTATGCGATGCATCTCACAACGAAGACGTAGAGCTGCAGGCGGATTCTCCGATCTTGTTCCTCGTCCAACTGCCGTTCGGGCTCTTCTCGCCCTTCACTGATCGCCGAGGGGCTCGGGCTCCTGGGTCTGGCCGCGCCGCTGCCCGCGCGCCCCGGTGCGTCCCGCCGCCCTTCCCGAGCCGGCGCTGGCGGCGCTCGCTGGGAACCTCCAGCCGCCACCAGTACATCGCGGGTCTCCTCTTCTAGCCCCTCGTCCGACTCCTCTTCGCTGGACGAAGGGTCCAGCATCGTGCTTGGGCAGCCGCGCCGCTCGGCCCCCACACCCAGGTGCCTCAGCCGCGGCAGCTGCGCCCGCGAGTCTGAGGGTGCCGCGCGGCTGGCAACAGCGGCCACAGAACGAAAGGGAAACTGGCCAGAGCTTTCCGGACACGTCGAGTTAGATACAACACTGTTTCCTACCACCCGGGCCAAAGGGGCGGGCGAGCGCCAGCAGGAGGACGCGGACTGGGAGAGGGAAGCCGCAGGGATTAAATAGGCGGAGTTACAGTTGGGGGTGCGCCCGAGCGCCTCATGAATTAATCAGGCCAGCCCCAGGGCCCGCCCACCCGGCGGTCCGGCTGGGACCGCCTAGGCGCGGAGCTGCCGAACGCAGGTGGGGAACCTGTGGCGCCTACAACAAGCAACACGTGGAATGGAATTTTGAGGAGCGGGCGCGGGGCCGCGGAGCGCGCGTGCGCGCGCCGCTGCGCTGCGGGACCGGTTGCGCGGATGCCTGAGAGTGCAGTTTGCAAAGGCGGGAAGCGACTGAACACTCTGCTTCTGTATTCGCCCGCCTGGGATTGCTTGGACTGCCGGAACCATCCAACCTCCATCCTCTTTTTTTCTAGCAAGATTCCAGAGGAGTGGGAGATTGGCCCGCACCAACCCCCAGGTGAAGGGAGCCCCCAGAACCTCTCTCGGACCCGAACCTGATACCCAGAGTTGACTCCAGCGTGGAAAAGTGGGGCCACAGCCGTTCACCTCTAGATACCATTTGGAAGAGACTTTGAAAACTCTGACACTCTGCTCTGCTGCTGTTTGAAGGTGAACTTCAAATTATAACAGTCAGAGAAATGTTCTTGAAAAAAAAAAAAAGGAGCAAAACGCTCGAGGCTTTTTTTAACTGTTTTTATTCTTGTAGACGCAGGAAGCAAAATAGATTTATACTTAGGAAATGGCACACTGATTCAGCTCCCGCCGTATAGCTCGATTATTTTCTGGGTTGGGATGCAGTTGACTCAAGACAGGTAGTGTAGTGTAGACATTTATTCAGCAAATATTTGAATGCACTCCCAGGGTCCAGCTCTGTTAAGTAGTGAGACTATCCCGCTACGCAATAAGGCACACAGCACTTGGTCACTGTTGGCTCTGGCCTCAAGTGGGCGTCTGGTACCTTAAATCTGTCTTATCTGCCAAGATTTCTCACTCCCAAGGCTGGAACCACCTGGGAGTTTTCTGTGATTTTGTTTCCGATGTTTTTAATCCGCACAGAGTGGGGAAATCAGGAAAACAGTGCATTCAGCACACAGTGCAGTGTGCAGTGGCCAAGCTGGCAGGGAGGTGATAAAGCTCAGTGGAAGTATCACCAAGCAGATGAAATTACTGTCTCTGAGCTTGTCTACCCCGTAGCCAAACAGCAATTTGAGCTTTGTCAGGCCACTTTCACAGTTAGGTAAACAAGAATGAAGCTTTCCTTCCGCACTTAGTGACATTCTCCCTAGATGGGGTAAAAAGGTAAAAGACATTTTAACTCCTTATTTATTGAGGGCATAACTGATCTCCAACTGCCAGGGAATAGGAAATATCAAAAACTGACGTATTAAAAACAGTATTTCATTTCCGGCAAGGTAAACAATAAATGGCAAACTCATTTATCTACATTTAGCTTCTATGACGTATAGACATAGCACTTAATAATTTGCAAAGTTTTGTGAATGTGCTTATATAATAATGTCACCAAAGTAACCTTTTGAGACAGGTGGTGGTGATGATGGTGATGATGATTACCATCTACATGCTTTGTACCATGTACTGCACTAATTCCTTTACATATTGAACATACATTATCATTTATTCTTAGTTCCATCGTGCAGGTAGAGAACCTGAGACTTAAGAGAACCTTCTTTTCTTCAAAACTAACTAATGGAACAAGGGCTCAATATAGTGAGTCCGTTCTAGTTCCAAATAGTGGCTTTTTCTACTACAATTTGTTTAATTATATATTAGTATATTAAATGTATGATGTTTATTAAACTGATAACTAAAATAACTTAGTTACTAGAGACATAAAACTGGAATTGAAATATAGCAGCTTCTTTGCCCCTCCTTTCTTGCCAAGGAGAGGTATATTTTTCATTTTTCTTTATTAGTTAATACTACTTGGTGTGATGGCTTGTTACTCTTGTCCTATTAAAAATAGCTATCAAATTAGAAATTCCTCAAGCCTTGGGGATCCCACTGGAAAAATCTAATAATATTTAGAATAAGATATACAGAGTTTTTCTAAGATGACAATGGTTTAAGGAGCATAAATTAAACACCCAAAATACAACAAAGAGAATATTTAAGGATTTCATTAATCAAACACACATTGTTTAAGAAACTAACATGTTAAAACTATGCTAGGTATATTTAGAAGAACAAGATACAGTCTCTGACCTTAGTAAGTTTACGGTTAAAAATGACAAATGAGAAAAACATTTATTTTAAAAAGCAGGAAATATATATTGGTATTACAATCTGATGACTGTTGTAGTAAACCAGGAGATAATTGTAGCGCAGAGAAAAAATACTTCATTGAGGAGAGAGTAAGGAAAATTTCCAGGATGGTTGACATATATCTTGAAGAATGACCCAGAGTAAGGTGGTTAAGGGCACTTTAGACAGGAGGAAGTACATTTGAAAGTCATGAAATTACTTGCCTCATTGTACAACTGCAAGTAAATTGTTATCGCTGAAGTGAAGGAGACATAGGAAGATGTGGGAGTTGAGACTAGAAAACGAGCAGAGGTAAATTCAGCATTGAGCAGGTCAGTGGTAGGCGTCCATGGCCTTGTAAGCCATGCTTTGGAGTTTAAACCATATCCTGGAGAAAATGGGGATACACATAAAGATTTAAAAGTAAGTAAGACAAAGTGTGATCTGTAACTCTAAAGAGTCAATCTATAGCAATGCAAGGAAAATGAAATCAGAGGCAAGATACCAAGATATTACTAAGGAAATCTGGGAGAGAAACAGGGAGGCCTTGAATTTAAGATGGGAGACAAGGGAAAAAGGAAATGTTAAGAGATAAACAAAGGACTCAGTAGGATATATATGAGAAGCTGAGGAAGAGAGTCACTAACTTGGCTGTTAATAGATAAAATATGGACTTCTAGAAGATAACTAAGTTTGGAGAAACACCAAGTTTTGAGGAATTTATCAGAGAGATCCTAATCTCTGTTGGAAATACAAATGTGTTCCTCAAATCTGGAGAAGGGGATCATTGCCATATTGGTGGTAGTGAAGCTACAGGTATAGATGAAAATAAGGTCCGGAGATCTTGTGTTCAGAGAGAGAAGAGCGTGAATGATGGGTCTCTAGGGAACCCTCTTTGCCTCTCCTCCAATTAAGGGATGGATAGAACAAAAGGAACCGGAAAAGAAAACCTGATCATTAAAAATTAATTATGCCTTAATAATTTCTAATTAACATTTTCAATTTTGCACATACCCTACTGTTCTTGACAAATTTCTACAAGCAATATTAACTTTTCAGGTAATTATAGTATCGGTTGATGCTCTGGGATAATTGAATAAATGATGTCCGACATAAGACTGTGATTGGTTTGTACCATTTCATAAATACATGAAACACACTGGAATTTAGTCAATGATTCATTGTTACATTTGTGAAGGTGAGCATAAAAACAAGTTGAAGTTATACTGCTTTTTAATGAAACACGTCTAATGCTAAAAAACAAAATGGATGCACAGTAATAAAATAGAATATAAATGTGTTTTAGTAATGATACTTAAGAAAACAGGCAAGTGACCTGAATAGCTATAGGAGGTCTGTTTTCTGGTTGAGAATTGATCTGTGCATTTGACCTGAAAGGATGATATTAACTCTTTCAAATCACAGATGAAATTATTATTTCATTGAACAAACATTGTTCAAGTACTCACTCTAGGCTACAGAGTATTCTGAGTAGATAAAAACAATAACAGTTTGTCCTTGAAGGGATGCATATGAAACAGACAGGAGCAAAATAAAAAATTATGGTAATATATGCTCTTGTGTAAATAAAGAAAAAATTCAAAAAATACTCCTAAAGTGTTTTGGAAGTGGGCAGTATATTATCTTTTGTAGTATAGTTACAGTTAAAATTATATAACAGAGAGAAGAGTCTTTTCCAGTTAAATGGAAGGGCTGGTTTTGTAAATATGTACCAGAAAACTGTCAGCTCACAAATCCAGCTAATAAGAGGAGTATGCACTTACAAAAGATAAAAACAATAAATTTTTGAAACTTTAAGATGAGTAGTTTTATCTTATGAGGCAATAATCCTCCTGGCAACCACATTTAAATCCCTTTCTTCCCTTTGTTCAGCTTTTCCTTTTTCTCCCCTCCAGTTATAATTTCAGTGCTGGCAGAGAACTGTTCTGGGACTCCACTTTTTACTGATAATGAATAAAAATATATGCAGATGATCGACACAAATTGCCCAGTAAATGAGTAGTCCACACTGATATACGGACACACAAAGACACACGATACAGTCAAAGGATTGTAGGGAAGACTGAAGGAAATAAGGCATGCAAGGTGGGAAAGACTATCTGCTTAAATTCTCAGTAAATACCAAGTATTTCACTGTTACTGTGTACTAATTGCTTTATTATTTAGCTCACTTTTAACCATAAACTATAGAAACAAATTGTAGATAAATTAGTAAATCGTTCCATGCATTTATTTATAGGGTTTTACATAAATTAAAATTAGTATTTCTAAATTATTTGCCTTGAAACAACCAGACCTAAGAAACTTCCAAATATGAGTTAAGATATTTTAGAAAGATCTCAAAGATTTCATAATTTTTATAAGAAGGTTGATCCCACAATAAGAAGCTACTTTTCTTCTGTTCCTATTCCATCTGTGTGCATTCATTAATGATTGATTACAGTTCTGTTCTTTAATTTTCTATTTTGTGAGAAATTTGGAGGAAATAATAGAAATTTGAGTTGGTTGTAAAGTACGGGGAGGAAAGAAAGGCAGAAGCATATTGTGACCTATGTGCTCAAACTGTGATGATAATGTATGTTATGATTATTATGGTCTCCTACCAAAGCAGGTATTTAGCCTAGAAGAGGATGTTGTGTTTTAAACATTAATAGAGGCACAAACTATGTGAACTTTTTGTGGGAATGGATAAAATCTAGGAATGGTGATCATAATGGATAAAGCAATAGTCAGAGTTTTTTCCCACTTCTAGCTTTCACAGTTTTTTGTACTTTTATTACTTTGTTGTTAAAAGCATTTTCTGATAGTCAGTCAATAACATCTATTGCATGCCTATTCTATATTAAAAACATACTAAGACACTATAAAGAGAACATTGCACTGATTGACTAGGAATTGAACCAATGTCTCACTTAGGAGATGAAAATTATACTGCTATAAAACTCCATTTCAACAATAATGCTCAAGAAAATCACACTAAATTGAAGTAGAGTTTTTATTGGACAACATTAAAAGGGATAGTCAAATAACATCAAGTGGGAAAAATAGTATGTCTTACCTACTTACTATTATTTTGGTCTGTAGCAATAATTAATAAACTTGTTCACAGAACACATTTACACAGTTAAAAGTTATTAAGGACCCCAAAGATGTCTTGGTTGTGTGGTTTATATTTATTACTATTTCTAAAAATTTAGAAATAGCTATTTATTCATTTAAAATAACAAATTTATGATATAACTTAAATTACATATTTTATGACCAAAGCACTGTATCTTCAAAATAAAAAGTTGAGTGGAAAAAGTGACATTTTACACTGCAAATCTCTCTATTGTCTGGCATAATAGAATTTATGAGGGTTCTCGTATCCGCTTATTCAGTCAATCTGTTGCAATACTTCATTTTGTTTTAAATAGATGAAGAAGATCCAACCACACACACATATGTAGTTGAAAATGGAAAGAGTCTTTTAACAGCCTTTTTATATAATTGTAGATATCCTTCTTTGATATTACACCAAAATTCAATAAGTGGTCATTTCTTTAAGATAAGCTGTAATAATGTAGAATCTAAAACCACATCAATAAACATTTTTTACTCAGTGATGTTAAAAAATCCATTAATCTATCTTACACCTTGAATGGACCTTTCACTGATGCATGGTTTTGTGATGTCATTCATTGGGCATTTGAAAAACACTGGTTCATTGGTAATGTACGTTGTCTAAAAGTTGACAGTTTCATTATATAGTATTTAAAAATTACATTTGTCAATAACCACAAATCTTGTCAAAAAAAGTTGTCAAGTACTGGAAAACTACCAAGCTTCCAGTGACAGATACAAAATTTACCAAATTTTAATTTTTACTTGAAAGGTTGAATTTTATCACTGGCAACAATAGTGTCAGTTTTCCTTAAGGTGACAAGCTCACTTCACTGACTTCTGAGAAAATGTTTGCCAAATATCTAAGCATGAATAATCACAATTTGCCAAGTTGTTCTCTCAAGTGAGAATGGCTTCCTTGAAGAAAGTAGCTAGTTCAGCGTACTGGTGCATCTACACTTCGTTCTGCAATTTTATGTAGCCTTCCCACTTCACCTCAGTACACGCAGTATATTTGTTAATTGTGTACTCAAGGATTGAGATTTAACATGATTAAAGCTTTTACTGTTTAATTAGAAATACTCTTCAATGAAACTGGCTTTTATTTTTTTCTGTGAGTGTATACCAATGAAGAACACAATGACTCCTAGTAGATTTTGGTGGCTTGTCTTGATTGTCTTGACAAAGCTCCAGCATGAATCCACAATTGTTCTGTATCTTCTATGCAGTGTGAACACAGTGAAAAAGACTAACGTTTTACTATTCATTTGGAAGTAGTTTCAACATGACAGATTTCCCTGATAAGGTCTCAAGGACCCCCCCAGGTTTGAGGACCTCATTTTGACAATCCTTAGTCTTCAGGGCTAGTTAGGTCTCTAATTTTCTATGGTAAACCAACATATTGTTGTTACTCAGCAAATATGCACTCTCAAATATTCTTCTCTCTGTCTGATTTAAAGCTGAAGTAATTATTACACTATGTTGAACAAATATATCCCATGGATCTTATTACAGTTAAAGGTATAGATTGTGAAAACATTTTTATTCCTATTTTAAATGATTAGCTGTCTAAATTTTTCGTACATATTGGTGTGACCTGCCCTTAAAAATCAAAGCATTGTATTAAATTAACCCACATAACCAAGAGATCATTAGGGTCCTTAATTACTTTTAAAAGTGTAAGTGTCTCCTGAGGACAAGTTTGTTAATTATTGCTACAGATCAAAGTAATAGTAAATAGTTAATAAAGAGATATGTTTATTTTTCAAACTTGATACTATTTTACTATCCCTTACAATTTTGTCCAATAAGTTAACCAGATTTTTCTAGACTATCAATAAACAAAATAGTTTAAAACAAAGATAACTATCTGATATCAGGCAAAAATTTAACATTTAATATAGTGTCTTGGATCTAAATTTAAACATCACACTATTAATATAAATCTATTAAATTTCCCTAGATTTTCTATTAAGCTATAAAATATCTAACCACACTAAGAAGTGAGCATAAAAATATGTATCCACTATGGTTAATATTTTTCAACTTTGTTATTTTTTACTGTACACTTGTAGGAATAACTTAATTTTACTAAATCAATGACAAGTTTACATTTGAAACAAAATTTACAAATTTGAGTCAAGAGTCTATATTATACACAAAGTGGTTCCGAATAGGACATTATTAAAACTATTCTGTGAGGATAAAGCTGAAAATTATGTTGTTTGTAGTCAACATCACATTTCACTCTAAAGTAAATAATATGAAAATAAAACATATATAAATAAGCCAGTAAGAACCTCTGTATTTAAATGGATCTTTTTATATAATTTATATGGGGGCAGGGAAGAATGAGTTAAAACCAAATAAGAGTGTGTGTTTATGTTTGTGTGTGTGTAAATGTATAGAGCTTCTGTACAACAAGACTTTGCATTTTTGTAATTAAGCTCCTGAATTTCATTCATCAAAATTAAGACCTAAAGAAATACATGTTAAAATTAGGAGAATACTATTTAAAATCATAGAGCATGGGGGAGCACCAGGAAGTCCAGAAGCTCTTGAAATTATATGCAAAATATTTTTTATTGATGGAAATTTTTCTTAGAAGAGGTTCCAAAATTTTTATTATGGAGTTCAAGGCACCAAAAAAAGCAAAGAACTACTGACTCTATGTTTCAATTAGAGTAGAGGAATTCTATATTATATGAACTGGTTAAATCACATAATGCCTGAGGTCTATATATGATAACTATGGTGAACTAAATATTGAAGCTGTGAACCGTACATATGTAACTATGCCTTAATAATTAATTGAAAAGTTTTGTTTATCAATTTTTATGAAATCTCCTTAAACTGTCTATGTGTTCTGCATTAAATAATAAGAAGGATTATTAGAAGGTGTTTATTCACAAATATCTGTATCAATATCTGAGCAAAATGGTGGGCATAAATCACTAATGAAAATGTTTAAATGCTAAATAAATATATGGAAACTGTATTACCAGTCATTTAGTATCAGCAGATAGGTAAATAAGTTTATTATCATACCTAAATTATTCAGCACTCTTTGGGAAGTGTGACTCATGGTTCATAAGAACACTTACTTCTCAGTAGTTTTGTTCTAAAATGTCTTTGCAAGGTGATGATCGGTGATGCCCCAGTGTCATTTAGAGCCCAACAATATTCCAGGCTACATGTCTTATTTCACAGTTATGTATTTGTGTTTTAATAATAGTTGTTTCTTTTTATTATTATTAGAATTCTTAATTTTGAAAGGAGAAAAGAATCACAAATCTCAGTTTGTGCTTTTATTTATCATGCCATCATAAACACACATTCATACACACATTTAATATATTCAATACTGCATCTTTTTTCTTGTTACATTAAAATGTTCTCCTATGATTTTTTTACTTAAAAAAAAAGGTTTTACATTCCCATTTTACATTTCCAAATTTTACAAATATAGAAATATCCATAAGATGGTGCTGTATCTTTAATTTGGTCAGATATTTAAATGCTAAAATACATCTTTTTTAAAAAAATTTTTATTGTTATTCAGTTACAGTTGTCTGCCTTTTCTCCCCATCCCTCCACCCCACCCCAGCCAAACCCACCTCCCTCCCCCCGTCTCCACCCTCCCCCTTGATTTTGTCCATGTGTCCTTTATAGTAGTTCCTATAAACCCTTCTCCCCACTGTCCCCTCCCCACTCCCCTCTGGCTATTGTTAGATTGTTCTTAATTTCAATGTCTCTGGCTATGATCTCACCTGTAACTGGAACATAATCAACAAAAGAAAAAAGCAAACAAAATATAAATGTGTTCCTTTTACAAATGTGTTCTTAAAACTAAGTTAGAGTTCAATCTTTAGTAAGTCTTATGCTGTAGAGATGTCAATAAAGTGTAATAAGAACCTTCATATACCTTATTTTTCATATCTCACACAATTGCAAAAAGTATCTTTGACCCAGATTTAGTTGCCAATTACAAGTGAAAAAAAATAATTGAAATTCTTATTTCAACTGACGTTTTTTTCTAAAAAATAGCCAGCCACTTTGCACATATTAGATGAAGCAGTTGAATTATATACAGTATCAATTTCTACCAAGGTCAACAATAGTCTTAAAAACTCCTTTGAAGCATCAATTTGATGGAAATTAGAAATTACATTGCATGTGAGCACTTCTTTTCAGAAGCTGAAAAACTATAGAGGAATTAACTCAGTAAGTTTCTGTACCTAGTATAATTATTTACATGAGGGAAAGGTAATTTATATGTGTCAATTGTACAAAAGTACTACTTTTTTAAAAAAAGATTTTATTTATTTTTAGACAGAGGGGAAGGGAGAGAGAAAGAGAGGGAGAGAAACATCCATGTGTGATTGCTTCTTGCACGCCCCCCACAGGGGGCCTGGCCCACAACCCAGGCATTTGCCCTGACTGGGAATCAAACCAGGAACCCTTTGGTTCGCAGGCCAGTGTTCAATCCACTGAGCTACACCAGCCAGGGCACAAAAGTACTTCTGATATAGGGCGATGCAGTCAGGAAAAATAATATTTCATATCCCATGTAATTATCACTCATAAATATATTTAATAGAGCACTTAAAATTTGTTATCAAAGTCTTTATTTTTTAAGCTAAAGAATATCATGCTAAAGGAATAATGGAGGTAATAAGAGAAATATGTTCATGAAAGAAAATATTTGGAGTCATGAAGGGCAATAATATCTCTATTGGCAATAATATCCAAGCCTGGAATTAGGTTCCCATCACATAACCACATGAAAATCTCAAAATATTTGTTGCTATGATTTGAGGCATATTTAATTTTATAGGTTGGTTTTCTAGCAATTGCTCAGAATTTTATCTCCCTATGAACAGTGTCATCTTCTGAAGGGTACCATCATTACACCTTTATTTTTTTTCTTTAACACTTTATGTTTATTCCAAAATCTATTCTCATATAAGCTGGACAAATTAATAGGATATCAGCGTTAGGCAATCACAAATGTTTCAGAATTTTTTTGTTTTTTGTTTGTTTTTTATTTTTATTGTTCAATTACAGTTGTCTGCATTTTCTCCCCACCTCTCCACCCCACCCCACCATCATTACACCTTTAAAAGGTACAATATAATGCTACAATATTGCAGAAAACTCTGAATAGATTAGCAGTTATTATGTAGCGAAGTACTACAATTATATATACTAGAACTAGTATTATAAAGTACTAGTAAACAGAGAATCCTACATAGCATTACATTGCAAAATAGCAAAACCTAGTGAATAGTTATTACTAAGAACACATACAGTTAGGCTAATCTTTTGTCAGCAAAACAGCAAATGATATTCTAAAAAAATATAAACCAATACTAAGAAACATATGATACCATATTTGTGAGGACATTTTACCTTCTCAAAATTTCCCAGCATTTAAATTTCTTAATTTTCCTTAATATACATTTTTCTTTTTTGTAATAAAATAGAAAGTCTAAATAGTATCAGGGTTTATATAAAGTAATATAGTAAAACCCATATTTATGTGATTTAGAATAAAATATTAAAATTAAGAAACTAAAGTAATGTTGACAATGATTTTATTAAGATAATCCATCAGCTTCAATGAACTTTTTTCTCCATCCATTTTTTTTATTGTTCAATTACAGTTGTCCCATATTTTTCCCATTGCTCTCCCCTTCACTGCCCCCCATTCCCGTAGTCATTCCCCACTGCATTATGCCCACAGGTCCTCAAAACATGTTCCTTGACTTGTCTCTTCCCTTTCTTTCCCCAGTTATCTGCCTGTGGTCCCCTCTCTGGTCACAGTCAGTTTGTTCTTTATTTCCACGTCTCTGGTTATATTTTGCTTGTTTGTTTGTTTTGTTGATTAGGTGCCACTTATAGGTGAGATCATATGGTATTTGTGTTTCACCACCTGGCTTATTTCACTTAGCATAACACTCTCCAGTTCCATCCATGCTGTCACAAAGGGTAGGAGCGCCTTCTTTCTTTTTGCTGCATAGTATTCCATTGTGTAAATGTACCATAGTTTTTTGATCCATTCATTTACTGATGGGCACTTAGGCTGTTGCCAGCACTTGGCTATTGTAAATTGTGCTGCTATGAACACTGGGGTGCATAGGTTCTTTTGAATTGGTGTTTCAGGATTCTTAGGGTGTAATCCCAGCAATGGAACCATCCATTTGATTGTAGTGTGGGTTATGCAGTGATACATAATGAACGTTTATGTCAGTGGTACCTTTCCACAGACTGTTTTCTATCACAATGTTGTTCTGTGTTCAGTGGGGAAAATAGTATTATGATACGTAAGAAATAGCTAATTATCATGAAAAAGATTAAGAAGACAAATGTCACTTATAAGTTTCACCTGTACATTCATTGTGAAAATAGGACTGCATCTGTAGGAAAAATAATACCTTATTAGGTTCTGTGGAAAAGTCAAAGACATGATAAATGTCTCTGCTGGCAAAGACTAAAGGTAACGCAGGGCAGGGGCTATGTGCAGGAGATCCTTGGATATTAGTCAAAAGACCATGAAGAATACTAAGAAAGCAGCAACAGACAGGGGTCTGCTATGGAAATCTCTACAGCTTAATTAATTCAGGGGATATTTATTAAGAATTCACTCTGAGCCAGGTGCTGTGATAAGCAGAGGGGGTAGAATGATGAGCAAAAAAAATAAAAAGACAATTTCTCCCTCGTGGAACATAAAGTGTAGGGTGAAGATAGACATTAATTCAAAAAACACACATAAATATATAATTACATGCTAAAATAATTGTAAGGAAGTGCTGGGTATAGTGAGAGCATATGACAGGAAGGTGCTCGAGCAGAGATCTTAAGGATAAGACTAAGAGTTTTTTGTAATCTATCTGGGATTTTTTTTTAAATTATCTGGAGTAGAGGTGGGTGGGTAGTCCCATAAATAAAACTAGACATGTATTGTTAATATAAATATGTTTGATAATTTCAATAATAAATACTTAAAACATATATAGTACTGCAGGCAGAAGGTGAAACATATTGTAAGGCCTTAAGACAAGAAAGAATTTGATTTGTTCTAAGTCCCTGAAAGGATAGAGTGGCTAGAATGCAGGAAACTGAAGCAAGGCAGTACAGGTCCCTGTGGACCATACTAAAGGTTTTAACCTTTTTCCTAAGAGCAATGATCGGTGTTAGACATCAGAGTTATATTTGTATGTTCCATTTCTTATAATAAAAATTACTCAGTTTGCACTGTAAAGGTTAGAAGATGGCAAGAAAAAGTGAAGGCCATGGGAACCGAGGAAAGGGAGTGATTGGAAAGAAACATAGGAGGTACATTGAAAAACCTTGATGAAGAAATGGACATTAGGCAAAAATGAGAGATGTTAAGGTGTCCTAATAGTTTTGGTCTGTGCAATCCTGGGCTTAAGAATTCTTCTAATTAAAAAATGTTTGTTTTGATTCAGTTTTAAAAATAACATTTTAGTGTTGGTATCTTCTTTATGCCATGAAAGCTTGGGCAATTCTTTTTTTTTTTTCTTTTTTAAAAGAAAATTTAAGTACCTACTAGAGTGCTAAATTTATCCCACTTAGCTTCTATTTCATCTAGAGTAGGGAACCAAAAAATTAGGTAAGCTTTTGTAAGTAGAGTAAAACCTGCTTTAATACCCTGGATTCTCTCAAAGAATCCAGGATATCGGTTCTATTTTTATTCCTAGTGTTTATTTCCCTCTATTATCTTACAGAATTTCCAATTCAAAAACTGGAAATGTATGATCTTTGCACAGATGCAATAGATTTTCAAGAAATAAAAGAAATTGTTATGATAGAAACTGAAGCAAATAAAATGAGAAGATTGACCTTTGCTTTCTTTTTTTTTAATATTAGGGTGAGTCTATAAATCTTAATATACTAATGACATTGATAAATTTAATTACATTCCTAACACATATTAATGGGAAGCCAGAACTGGTTCAGGAGTAGGAATAGCGTTTGGAAGAATTTAGTGCAGACAGGAGGAGTTCCACTTGAAACTCTCCCTGGAGAGTATCTGTCACAGGATGAAACACTCACTACAATGAAGGATACTGAAGTAAAATTGATTGCTTCCAGACGGTTAGTCAGTTTCATGTTGGTGATGCAATACTATTCAGATGTTCCCATTTAGTATTTTAACAGGAAAGTTTGGAATTGATGTAACCCTCTTTCTGTATCCAAAATTTGTTTCAAGAAATTATCAAAAATCTTTCAGGATAATAATGCAGCCTGTGTTATAATAGAAAGTACTACAAGTTAGTTCATTTTGTTCATTAGGTTTCCTTCTTTTATACAGTCAAGTAGCATTTCATTGTGTAAATGTACCCAAGGTAGAGGAGGGTATAGGGGGGATAAATGGTGATGGACAGATACTTGACTTGGGGTGGTGAACACACAACACCTACCTTTTCTCCTAGGAATTTTATGGTTTTGTGACTTCAGATCTCCCCATTCCCCCACTTTGTCCCCCTTCTCCCAGTCCCCATCTCCCTTCCCTCTGGCCATCACCACATTGTTGTCTGTGTCTATGGTTTATACAACTATGTTCTTTGGCTAATCCCTTCACCTTCTTTCATTCAGTCCTCCTCTCCCCCATCCCATCTGAGAGCTGTCAGCTTTTCCCATGTATCCATGCCTCTGTTTTTATTTTGTTCATCAGTTTATTCTGTTCATTAGATTCCACATATAAGTAAGATCATATGGCATTTGTCTTTCTCTGACTGGCTTATTTCACTTAGTATAATAATCTCCAGGTCCATCCATGCTATCACAGAATGTAAGAATTCTTAATTTTTTACCACTGTGTAGTATTCCAGGGACATCTGCAATGGTGTCAACAATAAAAATAAAGACAAAGAAGGGAAGGAGAGAGGGAGGGAGGGAAGACAAGTTAATTAACAGCTCTAGTCCTTTAATTTCTCAGTGATTTGATATGAAGAACAAACTTCCCACGTAACCTGAACCCAAACTAACCATAGCCCAACCTGAATCCTAGGTGAATGAAATGCAAATGTCTTAAAGTGAGACATCCCATTTGGCTATATCTTGCTTTATTGTAAACAGAGAAAGAAAGGATAAGGCATAGAGGAGAAGCCATCCTGCACACACGTTTCAAGTCTCTGCTTTCATTGTGTGTCAGCATCCTGTGGGCCAAAGCATATCCCATTGCCAAGCCCAAAGTCTAAGTAAAGGAGCAGGGAAGTACACTCTGTCCATCATGAAGCCAAAGCCAGGAAGTGAGGGTGGCAGACAGTGACTGTTTTTCAACAATAATTTAACCTACCATGGTGGCCTTGACATCTCTTCTCTAAATTTCTCTATAATAAAGCCTTTGTAAAGTTGTTGTGAGAATTCAACAAAGCACTCAGAATGCTTGGCCCATGGTAAGTGCTAGGTAAATAATAGACACTACTATTTCTATATGTCTCTGCTCATTGAATGCTATCCCTACCATCAGGCCTCTCACAGCTATTCCATTTCCTCTAATATTCATTCTTTTTTCCCAAGAAAGCACATTGTTTGGCCAAAGACAAAAAATTTGCCCTTAGGTGACGCTCTAGTGACCATACGAATAAATGACTTACGAATAAATGACTCACAAGTAGGGAAGGTCTAGTAGACAGGCCACACAGATTCCCCTTTTTTATTTAAGGCTGTTCTCATTAAGCTTTTTGATCCAGTTGAGATTAATTCAAACTTGAAATTAATGAAGCATGTATCCTTATTTATACTTTCTAAATTCTCTGCTATAAATGTAGTTCCTTTCTAAACAAGGCAAAAGGAATTACAATAAAGATAATTTACTTTAAGTGACACACCTCTTGAAGTCTTTTCCAACTTCCCTTCCTCTGTAATGTCAATATTTTTTCCTAAATCTTTATTACAACAACAGGATTGTATAGACTATGTTTTTATTTCTCTATACCAAAGTGAAATCTTCCAGGAAGTGATTTCTTATTCTTGTCTCTTTCCTAACATAGCACATGACACAAGGTAGATGGTGAATAATATTTATTGGATAGAATTAGAGGACAGAAATGAAACCTACTAACAAATTATTAGATTTTACTTTTGCCCCACTTTTAAAAGTGATATACACTAAAAGATATGGTTTGCTCTTCGTAAATTATATCACAATAAGGTTTTATTTACAGGTTCCTAGAAGGCAAAGGATAAATGTAATGTGGAGTATTACCTTTTTTACTGTCAGATAATATATATTTATTTGAAAATGGATACAAAATAATATTGCCAAATACTTTTTAAAATGAGCTTTGGTTAATACTAGAAAATCATTATTGTACAGAAAATGGAGGGTAGTGTAAAAACAGTCTTTTCAACAAATGGTGCTAGAAAAACTGGATACCCTTACAAAAAAAATAAGGATCAACCACCATTTCATATCATACTAAAGAATTAACATGAAATTAATGACAGATCTAAGGGAAAACCTAAACTTATAAAATTCTAGAAAAAAACATTACAGAAAATCTTTCTGACATTGGGTTATGCAAAGATTTCTTAAGATGCAAAAAATGTGAAACATAAAAAAAGTTAAGTAGGTCTTTATCAAAATTAAACACTTTTTCTCATAAAAAGACAATAGTAAGAGAGTGAGAAGGAAAGATTCAGACCAGCAGAAAATATTTGCAACACATATATCTGACAAAGTGCTTGTTTCCAGAATATATAACAAATTTGTACAACTCTTTAACAAGTCAAATAACCCAACTTAAAAACAGGCAAAAGATTTAAACAGATACGTCGCAGAACAAGATATGCAAATGGCAAGTGAACACATGAAAAAATGCTCAACATCATTAGCCATTAGGGCAAATGCAGATTACTACCACAGTGAGACAGTATTGTATACTCATTTGAATTAAAAGTAAAAAAGACTAACAATACTAATTGTTGGTGAGGATATGAAACAACTGGAACATACACTCTACTGGTGGGAATATAAAGTAGTACAATCACTTTGGAAAGTTATTTGACAGTTTTAATATACTTGTACATACATGTAATTACCATATGACCGAGCAATTCCACTACTAAATATTTACTTAGCCAAGAGAAATGAGAACCTATTTCTACACAAAGACTTATATATGAATATTCAGATCAGTATTGTTCACAATAGCCATAACTTAGAAGATATTCAAATGTTCATCAATAGGTGAATAGATTTTTTAATGTTATAAATCCATACAATTGAATACTACTCAGCAATAAAAACAATGAACTACTGCCCTGGATGGTGTGGATCAGTGGATGGAGAGCCAGCCTGTGAACCAAAAGGTCCCTGGTTTGATTCCCAGTCAGGGCACATGCCTGGGTTGCAGGCTGGGTCCCCAGTGGGGGGTGCGCAAGAGGCAACCACCCATTGATGTTTCCCTCTCTCCCTCCTTTCCCCTCTCTCTCTAAAAATAAGTAGACGAAATATTTTTTTAGAAAGAATGAACTACTGATACAGGCAACATGAATGAGTCTCAAAAATACCATGATGAATGAAAGAACCCAAACCCAAAAGAGTATATATGTATCATTCTATTGATAAATTGTAGAACTTGCAAACTGATCTATGGCAGAATGCAGGTCAGTGGTTGCCTAGAACCAGGAGTAGAGACTGAGATGGATTACAAGGGGCCGTGGGGAATACCTTGGGGGTTATGAAAACTTCTATATCTTGATTTGTAGCAGTAGTTTCATAGGTGCATACAGATCTGTCAACACTCAACATGTATGGTTAGTATGGATGCAGTTCACTCTGCACATTATATCTTAATAAGGTTGACATAAAGATTAAAAGATTTCCAAAAGCTTGGAATTAAATGAACTATAGAGAATTAGCATTTTATTGGCAGATAATGATATGTATTTCAAAATAGAAAAAAGTTCAATGCTGCCAAACACTTGTAAAAAACACTTTAGTTAGTGTTTAAAAATCAGCAAAGTACATGAGATGGAGTGTAACATAATAAAATATAAAAATGTGTTTTATCTTTACTCTCTGAATCAATAAATTCTTACTCCTGCCTCACCTCTACTTCCCCCCATTTCCTTAGCTGAAAAGGTGAGCATTGCTTGCCTTCCTCCTTCCCCTCTGTCCTTATCCCCTTCTCTCCCCATGTTGATAAAGTTCTATTATTTTAGGCACTGCTGATTATACAGGGTAATTGATTTTTTTAATTTGAGAAAGAATTTTCAGGTGCAAAATTAAAATACTAAAGTTAGTACATGCAATCCCATTAATGCAATTGTAAGTACTTTACAAAAAAAATGAATTAAACATTTTGTACACAATCTCCAGAATTCATAAAAAGGACTCCCTAAGTCATGATAACATATAGTGCTCGCAAAAGCTAATGAGCCCTGGCCAGGTAGGTGAGTTGGTTGGAGTGTTGTCCTGATGCACCAGGGTTGTGGGTTCAATTCCAGGTCAAGATGCATGCAGAAATCAACCAATGAATGATGAATGGGTGGAACAGCAAATCAATGTCTTCTCTCTATATCTCAAATCAATAAATAGAATATAAAAAGCTTCTGAAATTCAGAAGTAATTTAGTGCATCTCTGAGAAGACTGTTTCTGGTTTGTCGTTGCTTTCCCCTCATAGTTGGCACACTTGAATCTGCACGTTGATCTTGTTTTTTTCTTTCCTACATGTGAAGTTTACCAAGAACAGCATAGAGTTTAAGGGTTTGTCTCCAAAATAAACTCAATTTTTCTGTAAAATCACAGTTAAGCTTTTAACAGCATAGTCACCATAAGTTCCAACTAATTTAATTTTTTAACTGAATTTCAAAGGACTAATATTAAAGAATCACTGTGAAGACAGTCACATGAGAGTGTGAATTTCTAGTAGAATTCTTTGAAATTCTAGTAGAATTTGCATATTTGGGGATTTTTCACCTAGAAGCATGCCATATATATATATATATATATATATATATATATATATATATGTAAATTTTGCTTGGCAGATGTATACCTATCACATTTCCATCACACTCATAAATTTCCAAGAGCTGGAATTGGGAAGAAAAAAATATAGAGTGAGAGACAATACTAAATAATCAAAAGTTTTAGATAATCCATTTTTCAAGTCTTTAACAATTCAGATTAATTCACAATGATATATCATGCATGAAAATATGAGGAAGCTTGCTGCATTTTGTATATACAGCAAAATACTGTACTATTCACATTAGTTTTATCATCACTATTAACTCTTTATTTGAATTCTAGAGTTTCTGTAATAAGATATCCATATGCTAATACCCTTAAGATAGCCTCCAGTGCATTCACACGATGAGTTGAAAACTTGCTGTAGTGCAAAAAGATGGCATATGCCAAAGAGGACATACAGGTGACCAATAGACATGAAATGATGCTCAATGTCACTAATCATCAGAGAATGCAAACTAAAACCATAATGAGAGATCACCTCACACCTGTCAGAATGGCTACCATCAATACATCAACAAACAACAAATGCTGATGAAGATGTGGAGGAAAAGGGAACGCTCGTGTACTGTTGGTGGGAATGCAGACTGGTGCAGCCACTGTGGAAAACAGTATAGAGGCTCCTCAAAAAATTAAAAATGGAGTTGCCTTATGATCCACCAATTCCACTTCCAGGCATATATTTGAAGAAACCCAAAACACTAGTTCAAAAGAATATATGCATCCCTATGCTCATTGCAATGTTATTTACAATAGCCAAGATTTGGAAGCAGCCCAAGTGCCAATCAATAGTTGAATGGATAAAAAAGCTGTGGTACATTTACACAATGGAATACTACTCGGTTGTAAAACAGAAGAAGGAAATCTTACTTTTTACAACAGCATGGATGGACCTGGAGAGCACTGTGCTAAGTTAAATAAGCCAGAGAAAGCAAGTACCATACAATTTCACTTACATGTAGAAGCTAACGAACAAAACAAACAAAAAGGAAACAGACTCAGATACAGAGAACAGACTGACAGCTGTCAGAGGGGCTGGGGGTGGGGGTGAGAGTGGGCTGACTGAAAAAGATGAAGGGATTATTAAAGAAAACAAACTCATAGACACAGACAACAGTGTGGTGATTACCAGAGGGAAGGAGGGTAGGGGACAAGAAGAGGGTAAAGGGGGATAAATGGTGATAGAAGGATATTTGACCTAGGTTGGTGAACACACAATACATTACACAGATGATGTATTATAGAACTCTATACCTGAAACCTATACAATTTTATTAACCAATGTCACCCCAATAAATTCAATAAAAATAAATAAATAGGTTTCATCAAAGCCTCTCCCCCCAAAATAGCCTATCAACCCTTAAAAGTACAATTCTGACAAAAATGTTTCTTGTCAACACTGTTACATTTCAGCAGTAAAAATTACCTGAATTTTTTCAAAGCTACGATAAGTCTCCAGTCTTCCTTCCCGTAACAAACTTTTATTATTACCTGAAATGTAACATATAATCACAATGAAGTAAAATACTTAAGTAGTTAGTAACAGTAATAATAACTCATGTGAAATGCAGAAGCATTGCCATGCTCCTGCATGGTGAAATGTGTATCACAAGCCATGCATTTTACTAAGAGATTTCCCCCACCACTGGATTTTTACGAAACCCCCATTAAATAGTTTCTACTGTTGTACCAAATTTACAGTTGTAGCCAGAATGGTGCTTCTGTTCATATTAGGAGGAAACCTCCTCTTCCTCAAGACAAATGGCAATCCAACAAACAACCATGGTAAAAAAAAAAAATACACAAGTCTGCTGGGCAACTGTGGATGTAAATTGTACTTCCAGAGCCATTCCTAACTGGCCATATGCCCGGACCCCAAGAAAGACCACATCAATGCTCTTATTTACTTCAGTGAACTTTTTCTGACATTTCTCAGCCAGCACAGAAAAGAACTGAGGTAGTAAGACATGATTATTTGAATTCTTTGCAAATGAGAACCGGGTATACTAAGTAAAAGAAGGTAATTTGCTCTTTATTTTTCATGTCACCTCAGCTTCTACTGAGTGTCCATGAATCTTGCTACATATCAGAATTTTGTCATTTATCAATTTAACCCAAATATCTCCTCTCATCTTGATATTTAAATTAACATTTTAACATTCTCTAGAACAATGTACTATGAACAAATATTTTAACTGCTGATTATAATTTAGTCATTTAAATCACACAAATTTATTATACCTTTTTGAAGAAGTCACATTCCTAATGATGTAATACTGTAAATATCATCTTTCATTGGAAGAGTCATGTTCCCCATATATAATTTGCTTGATGAGCACTGAAAATGGTTAGACAAAGTAGATGATAAAGGCTATTATTAGAAGTTCTTACACTTGAAGAGTAACTAAAAATCAGTTGGGTTTCTTTGAAAAAGGAGATGGGGATATACTTATGCTTTACTTTAAATGAGATCTACAAACTTTCATAGTGAAGCAAAAAGCCACCAAGTACCAAGTATGTGTAACATACAATTAAATAGAATATTTAACAAGTAGAAAACAGTACTATTAAAAGTTTAGGAAAAAACTGTAGGAAGAAAACAGATACTGAGCTCAGTCATAGAGAGGTGCAAAATATTATGGAAAATTCAGAAAATAAAGGAGAGATTGTGTGTATATGTATATACATATATATGTCTACATGTGTGTATATGTATATATATGTGTGTATATGTATGTATGTATATCATATTTGTGGGTAAGTTCAGAAGTACTGTTTAAGTTGTATTTTGAAATATATGTTGAGTTTTTATTATTCTCCATTCTCTTTCATTCTCTCTGCCTAATTCCCATGAAAACAAATATGGAGGACTTAGAAGAAAATCTACATATTAATCATTATTCCTATTATCGAATACCCATTTTTCTGTATTTGTTATTTCTCATCCTTTATGAATGTGACAGTGATTATATTATATAGTTTACGCATTTTGGAATTGAAGTTGGAATAGGCTTTGAGATTAGTACCCTATTCATCTATTACCCTTTTTCTTACAAAGCAAGAAAACTAGGGATGAGATTAAAATGTAATTAAAATGAATTAACTATATTCGCAAATAATTTCAGTTTTTAGATGAATTCCAGATGAATAATTAATTTGAATAATAAAATTTAGTTCAGGGCATACTAACAAAATCCACTATAACCAAAATTCAAGCTAATCTAAAAACCATGAACTCACAAACTAAAAGATTTCTTAGTAAACAAACAATAATTGAAAACCTGGAGAGTGAGATAATCCAGAAGCAAACCAAGCCCCCAAAACTTCAAATGAATACAAATCTCAGTGACTGTATATCCTAAGCAATTTATGGATATCCAGCCTGGGTGTACCTAGGTGGAATATAGGAATTAGGTTATATATGGAATAGAGGGAAATCAGTATATTAAAGACTAGCTGCTCTGGATAAAAATGTGCCAGTATATATATTAGGAGGCTGAATGATAAAATGAGCATTGAAAGAGTAAACAGATTTTATTAGCACTTGTTTCTGTAAGTATATTTTATTAATTATGTTATTATAGTTGTCCCAATTTTTTTCTCCCCTTTCTCCCCCTCCTCCCTGCATCCTGCAACCCTCCAGAATTCCCTCCCCCTTAGTTCATGTCCATGGGTCATACATATAAGTTCTTTGGCTTCTCCATTTCCCATACTATTCTTAACCCTCCCCTGTCTATTTTGTACCTACCATTTATGCTTCTTATTCCGTGTACCTTTTCCCCCTGTCCTCCCCCTGCCTCTCCCCACTGATAACCTTCCAGGTGATCTCCATTACTGTGATTCTGTTCCTGTTCTTGTTGTTTGCTTAGTTTTTATTTTTGTTTTTTAGGTTCAGTTGTAGATAGCTGTGAGTTTATCATTTTACTGTTCATATTTTTGATCATTTTTTCTTAGATAAGTCCCTTTAATACTTCATATAATAATGGCTTGATGATGATGAACTCCATTATCTGCCCTGCCATTCTAAATGATAACTTTGCTGGATAGAGTAATCTTGGATGTCGGTCCTTGCCTTTCATGACTTTGATTATTTCTTTCCAGTCCCTTCTTGCCTGTAAGGTTTCTTTTGAGAAATCAGCTGATAGGCTTATGGGAATTCCTTTGTAGATAATTCTCTCCGTTCCTCTTGCTGCTTTTAAGATTCTCTTATCTTTAATCTTGGGTAAAGTAATTATGATGTGTCTTGGTGTGTTCCTCCTTGGGTCCAATATCTTTGGGACTCTCTGGGCTTCCTGGACTTCTTGGAAGTCTATTTCCTTCACCAGATTGGGGAAGTTCTCCTTCATTATTTGTTCAAATAAGTTATCGATTTCTTGCTCTTTCTCTTCTCCTTCTGGCACCCCTATGATTCGGATGTTGGAATGTTTGAAGTTGTCCTGGAGGTTCCTAAGCCTCTCCTCATTTTTTGAATTCTTCTTTCTTCATTCTGTTCTGGTTGAGTGTTTATTTTTTCCTTTTCTTCCAAATCTTTGATTTGAGTACTGGTTTCCTTCCCTTCAGTGTTGGTTCTGTATATTTTCCTTTATTTCACTTTGTGTAGCCTTCATTTCTTCTTTCATTTTTTGACTGAGCTCAATCAATTCTGTGAGCATCCTGATTACCAGTGTTTTGAACCTGGCTTCAGATAGGTTGTCTATCTCCTCGTCACTTGGTTCTTTTTCTGGAGTTTTCATCTATTCTTTCATTTAGGCCATATTTCTTTGCCTAGATGCACTTGTTACATGGTAAGGGGTGGAGTATAAGGTATTCGCCAGGGCAGGGTTGTGGCACTCTCTGTGGGAGAGGGGTCAAAGAGGGAAAAATGCTGCTTGCTCAGCTCTCACCGCACTTTCTGTCACTTCCCTTGCTTCTCACAAGCAAAGTTTGCCATTTCAAGTGCTGAGTTGCAGGTGAGTAGGTTTGTGTACATTCCAGGAACCCACAGGCTGCCCCAATGGGCTCTCATGTGAGACTGGGAGTTTCCCCCACTGCCGAAACTCCCACAGATTTTTTATAGCCAGGGGTTTTGAGTCTTTAGTTTCCCACGCTGAAACCCTGGGTTTCATGGTCTATCTCACTCCCATTTGTTCCTCCTGGCTTATCTGGGGTGAATGTGGGATTGCCCCCGCAGCCTACCCCCTTGCCTTGCTGCAAGTCCTCTCCGCCCCGGCTGCCCATCTCTGCCCCTCCTACCAGTCTGGATGAATGTTTCTTTAACTACTTGGTTGTTGTACTTCCAAGCAAATGATTTTCTGGCAGTTCTGGTTGTTCTTTGTTTTGAAATTGGTCCTTATCCTTCTTTTGGGTGTGTGAGGAAGTGAAGCATTTCTTCCTACGCCTCCATCTTGGCTGGAATCACCTATTAGCACTTCAAGTAAAGAAGCAGGAACCAAAGTATGCTATTGAGTTAAAAGGTCAGCTCCAGAAAAATCAATGGTACCTTGCAACATCCCAGAAAATTGGTGTTTCTTTCTGTTTCAATGCTACATAAGAGTGTGGATACCCAACAATAATTTTTAAGAACTAAAATATTCAGAGATACATGCAATATAACCTCTGTAAATCATAGTGTATCAGGTTCTTCAAATGGTGGGATTGTTGTTTTAAAGAACAGAAATGAAAGCTCTACACTGTCACATGGAGAACAGTGAATCTAATACTAATGTTAAATTAATGTTCCTGCTGTCCTCTACCTACTGTTCATGAAGCCTGTGTCTGAGAGATGTTAGGATGGGGACACCGCAAATCAGGTTTTTTACACTTTTTTTTTCTTTTTTTTAAAATATATTTATTGATTATGCTATTACAGTTGTCCCATTTCCCGCCCCCCTCACTCCACTCCATCCTGCCCACCCCTTCCCTCCCACATTCCCCCCCTATAGTTCATGTCCATGGGTCATACTTATAAGTTCTTTGGCTTCTACATTTCCTACACTATTCTTACCCTCCCCCTGTCTATTTTCCACCTATCATCTATGCTACTTATTCTTTGTACCTTCCCCCCTTCCCCCTCCCACTCCCCTATTGACAACCCTCCATGTGATCTCCATCTCTATGGTTCTGTTCCTGTTCTAGTTGTTTGCCTAGTTTGCTCTTGTTTTTGTTTTAGGTGTGGTCGTTAATAACTGTGTTTGCTGTCATTTTTACTGTTCATATTTTTATCTTCTTTTTCTTAGGTAACTCCCTTTAACATTTCATATAATAAGGGCTTGGTGATGATGAACTTCTTTAACTTGACCTTATCTGAGAAGCTCTTTATCTTCCCTTCCATTCTAAATGATAGCTTTGCTGGATACAGTAATCTTGGATGTAGGTCCTTGCCTTTCATGACTTGGAATACTTCTTGCCAGCCCCTTCTTGCCTGTAAGGTCTCTTTGGAGAAATCAGCTGACAGTCTTATGGGAACCCCTTTGTAGGTAACTGTCTCCTTTTCTCTTGCTGCTTCTAAGATTCTCTCCTTATTTTTAATCTTGGGTAATGTAATTATGATGTGCCTTGGTGTGTTCCTCCTTGGGTCCAGCTTCTTTGGGACTCTGTGAGCTTCCTGGACTTCCTGGAAGTCTATTTCCTTCACCAGATCGGGGAAGTTCTCCTTCATTATTTGTTCGAATAAGTTTTCAATTTTTTGTTCTTCCTCTTCTCCTTCTGGCACCCCTATAATTCGGATGTTGGAACGTTTAAAGATGTCCTGGAGGTTCCTAAGCCTCTCCTCATTTTTCTGAATTCTTGTTTCTTCATTCTTTTCTGGTTGCATGTTTCTTTCTTCCTTCTGGTCCACACCATTGATTTGAGTTCCAGTTTCCTTCACCTCACTATTGGTTCCCTGTACATTTTCCTTTGTTTCTCTTAGCATAGGCTTCATTTTTTCATCTGGTTTTCGAACAGATTCAACCAATTCTGTGAGCATCTTGATAACCAGTGTTTTGAACTGTGCATCCAATAGGTTGGCTATCTCTTCCTCACTTAGTTGTATTTTTTCTGGAGCTTTGAAGTGTTCTGTCATTTGGGCCATTTTTTTTTTTTTTTTTGTCTTGGTGCACCTGTTACTTAAAAAGGCGGAGCCTTAGTTGTTCCCGGGGCGGGGTAACGCTGGTTGCTGAGCTGTGCCGCTGTACATGGGGGAGGGGCTGAGAGGGAGCATTGGCACCCGCTCCACTCTCCACTGGACCTCAATCTTTCACTCCGATACCCACAATCAAACTGGGCCCCTCTGTTGCTGGTTCCCGAGTGGGTGGGCCTGTGCACACCCCAGGCCCCTGTGGGTCTCTCCAACGACCTCTCCTGTGAGGCTGGGAGTCTCTCCTGCTGCCGCCCCAACCCCCACGGGCGTTTTCAATCAGAGGTTTGAGGCTTTATTTCCCCCGCGCTGGAGCCCTGGGTTGCACGGTCTGGTTTGCTCCCCATTGTTTGCCCAGTTTATCTGTGCAGGAATGTGAGGCCGAGGGGTGCTACCCACCACTCTGCCTGCCCCGTTCTCTGCCACTCTTTGAGTCCGGCCCTCTCGGTTTATCTGTGCGAGAATGTGGGGCCGCAGGGTCTGCTAGTGGTCAGACTGCCTGCCCCTTTAGTCCCACACTCCGCCAGTCTGGGTCCCGCCACGGCAACACAAGTCCTCTCTGCCCCAGCTGCCCGTCTCCGCCCCTCCTACCGGTCTGGATGAATGTTTATTTTTTATTTCCTTGGTGTCGGACTTTCTTGCCGTTCGATTTTCTGTCAGTTCTGGTTGTGCCAGGAGGCGCAGTGTGTCTACCTACACCGCCATCTTGGTTCTGTAAGGCTTTTTACTCTTTATTCCTTAGTAGAATACATGTTTTATTCTACCTTGACGAATTCAGTTGGATATCCCAGAAAGATATGTGGAAGTTCCCCACTTACCTGCCACTTTTCAGTCCGGAGCCAAAAACAAGACCTGAACAGACAACATGTTTTAACATTTAGATGTTTTTGCTAGGGAGACAATTTTTTTTCCAACCTAATATCTTCTTGTTTCTGAAGAAATTTTGCATAAAAATGTATATGTCTAAAGGAATTCACTAAGGAAGGCCTATGGCTGTTTGCTCAGAGTCCCCACAGAGTAGAATTAATTTTGAAAATTCATCAGGGATTATAGGTTGGTTCTCAGATTTACAGGCTTAAAAAATGGACTTTTTTGGAGCATACTAATGATCAAATTCATAGAGAATGGTGTGTATAATCAAATCTTATTATTTTACAATGATAAGAATAGTTATACAAGTCAAAATTCTAGCACCCATTTAACGCATTAGACTTTTTAGAGAAAGTCATTTATAATCAAGAATTGGGAATAAGCATGGAATCAGAGCAAAGAGAGTTGTGTTGAAGATATATAATTAGAAATAAAATCTTCTCCAGACTAAGAAAACCTCACCACAGAGATAGAAGGGAAAAAACAATTTTATTATTGAATAAGCATTAAACTACAATGGGACGTGCATGGTAGGCAATCAGCTAAAAAAGTTGCAAAACCAAAAAGAAATCTCACCCTTTTGTATAGTCAAGCAGATACAACCCATGGCATGCATGTCCTCATGGTGAATAGTAACTAGTTCTCAACTAAGAGGACTTAACAGCACTCTTTCTCACACGAAGTTCATTCTCAACTCACTTGGTAACTGCACTATACCATCTGTGTTAGCTAATTGGCTTTACCCAAAAGAAAAATAAACTTCTTATATCTGTATGACAGGAGGTCGTCTTGCAACTTGGAGTGAGGCTCTCACTGAAGTTAGGCCACTATTGTCCCATAGAAACTGGAAAATAGAAGTGTTATCTTCCTTGTAATTATATTTCAAAGAGATGGTTCCTAGGTCCTTGAGAAAGACATCCCTGGGTCTTTAAGCGGACAAGAAGCTTGTTTGACTTTTAAGAACATACACCTTATGATCCCACTTATACAAGGAATCTAAACCAACAACCCCACTCCACCGCCCCCCACCCCCCCAAAAAAACTAGCCAAACCAAAAAACCTAGCTTATGAATGCAGAGAACAGATAAGTCATCACCAGAGGCAGGGTTAGTGGGAGGGCAAAAAGGGGGAGACAGGGATTAGAAAGTACAAACTTCCTCTTATAATGTATTGAATGGGAACTATATTCTGTATTGTATATTTGAAAATTGCTAAAAGAGTAGATCTTAACAAGTTTTCATCTCAAGAAAAGAATAGTTTGGAACTATGTATGGTGATAAATGTTAACTAGACTTATTGTGGTAATCATTTCACAATACATACAAATAAATCATTATGTTGTTTGTATACCTGAAAATAATATAATGTAATATATTTGTTATATCTAAATTCAATAAAATATAGACATCCACATTTCAAAGAGGAGAGAAAAAACTCACACTTTCTAAAGGAAATATTCTAAGAAAATGGAAGGGGGAAAGAAGTCCTCTTATTTTCAACAGGGATAATTAAGCCTTTTATATTTAATCTGTATTTGCCCTTAAATGTACAATATTCCAAAGCTTAATTTGCCTCAGACTGGTGTTGGACAGATTCTTTTTTCTCTAGATGCTTGAATTTTCAGTTCCTCCCTTTGCCTTTCTCTCTCTCATCTCTACATTCATTAACACATCCTTCCTTTAAATATGTGTCTATTTCATTCAATCAGTTTACATAAATTATCCAGGAGATCCAGTCAATCTCTTTAAGGCAAATTTGCTTATTGTTGCTTTATACACCAATTTCAATGTTTGTCTCTTAAAGTAAATTCATTTCCACTTCTTCCAAGTTTTTGAGAGGCACTTGTAGCTCCACGCAGAAAATCTAACAGCATAGAATCTACCTGAAATAACACACCCCTAGAACAGGTACTCAGCAACTATTGCTGATGAATTGAGAAACCTCATTAACTGAAAGGCTGGCATAGCTCTCATTCCAGTTTAACTGGTTTCTGTGTAAAGCTTTATATTGGCAATTACAGGAATGGTTTCCATTTCCCTTTGCTGTTAAAGAAACTAGCAGATTGAAGCAATGACATTACCAAAATAATGACTACATCTAAAATGGAAACACTTCAAGTGTCTTCTGAAGAATTATTTAACCTCTTGAGATTTACCTGAGCTTGTATAACTACTTTGTTGTGAAAATTTAGAGTAGAAAGAAATCTGGCTACTGAAGCACGATAGTGACCTGCTCAGCTTCTCTTTCCTGATACTACATCCAGCTACTCTGTTAGGATACTCATTGCTCTGGGCTCTGTTACTGCCTTTAGCACTGTGAGAAGTACTCTAATTAATATTCCTTGATTCCCTTAGGACTTAATTCATCTGAAATACCTTTGGAGGCAGTTTTACTGGTCTACATGCACTGATTTAATAAGAAATAGTCACCATTCTTAAGAGTAAGAATTTTCAGCGACAAGTTAGTTGTGCCTCTTGCTTCAGAGGCATCTTCCTCCAAATAAGATAATTTATTCTGGATAGCATAGAAAACAAAGAGAAATTAATACTGTTATCATTAAACAGTTTCTAAATTAATAAACAAATGTGTTTCTACAAGACATGCCAGTAAGAGCTTCTACAAAACCACTACCAATTGCTTTTATGGATTAAGAAATAAAAGGCAGTTCGCTTTTTTTTTTTTGAAGTCAAGGCTTTGTGTTCTCCACTAGATTATAAATAACAATTTATAAAAAGCCATAATTCCTGCATTTTTATGTACTTTCCCTCACTTGGTATATATTAAACTGAGATACAAATGTAGCAGAAGTGTTTCCTAGGGACGAGTTTTCCTGAAAGGAAGAATACAAGCATTCCCCTTTTTGGAGATCACGGAGTCATGGTCTCAAAGTGAGAGAGACAGTGGTCTCATAAATCCAGAAGACCTGAGAATGGATTCCTCTGCCAATCAAGAGATCCTCCTTGAGCCCTCCTCCTCTCATCATTTCCTTATACATATATTTTACTTCATGGTCACTATATATACCACTATTATATGGTTTATAAGACCATTATGGAGGGACAACTGTAATAGCATAAACAATAAAATATTTTAAAAGGAGTTATGGAGAACACAAAGCAGCCAACACATAGCAGATGTTCAATAAAGGGTAGCTATTTTTATCTTGCTATCCAAGGTTCTATAGCATCTGACTTAGAGATCACTGAAAAATGACAATTATCATTTGCTCGGCACTATTCTCCTGGATTCAAATGCAGAATTTCTGTACCTGAGATTAGTGCAGCATGTTTTCATAATGAGTTTTAATCTATTCCTAACACATTATTTTTCCCTGCAAAAGCATCTAAATCCTGTTAGATAAGAAAAGCAATCCCATCATAATATGTATCCATGCTTTCATATGCAATGTTTCTTATATATTTGTCATCAAATAGAGCAGCTTTGTTTTTACTCAAAACCTAATATCAGACAATAAGTTTATTCCCATTGCATCTATTTGAGTAACTATGAAATATGCTACATTTAACATGAGAATTTCTGTTTTTAAATTTCAAATATGTTTATTGATTTTAGAGAGAGGGAAAGGGAGGAGGAGAGAGAGATAGAAACACCAATGTGAGAGAAAAACATCTATTGGTTGCTTATCATATGTGCACAGACCAGGGATCGAACCCTCAACCTAGGTATGTGCCCTGACTGGGGATTGGACCCGTAAACTTTTGCTGCACAGGATGATGTTCCACCCAACTGAGTCACCCAGCCTGGGCTCTAGTTGTTCTTTATCTGTGTAATCTGTAACAGTTGAAAGAGTTTACTAAACTTCCATTTTACATTTTAGCATTTCATCCTTGAACCCATCAACTTTTTAAAAAAGTCATTCATTCTCTCTTCCTACAACTACCATTATTTTTATGAGAAAAAGTTAACTTTATTTTTTTAACTTTAATCTTTATTGCATTTTTTCTGTTACCATTTAGTCCCCTTATACCACTTCCCCCCAGCAATCACCACACTGTTGTCATGTCCATGAGTCCTTTTTCCTTTTTGCTCAATACATCAACTTGTAAAGTTCATATCATTTATTTTGTAAGTAGCATTGAGGTTTAAGTAATTTCTTTGCCTCCTCACCTCAATCTCCTATTTCATTTTTTTTAATATATTTATTGATTATGCTATTACAGTTGTCCCATTTCCCCCCCACTCCACTCCATCCTTCCCACCCCCCTCCCTCCCACATCCCCCCCCCATAGTTCATGTCCATGGGTCATACTTATAAGTTCTTTGGCTTCTACATTTCCTACACTATTTTTACCCTCCCCCTGTCTATTTTCCACCTATCATCTATGCTACTTATTCTCTGTACCTTTACCCCCCTCTCCCCCTCCCACTCCCTTATTGACAACCCTCATATTCTAGTTGTTTTCCTAGTTTGCTCTTGTTTTTGTTTTATGTGTGGTTGTTAATAACTGAGTTTGCTGTCATTTTTACTGTTCCTATTTTTGATCTTCTTTTTCTTAGGTAACTCCCTTTAACATTTCATATAATAAGGGCTTGGTGATGATGAACTTCTTTAACTTGACCTTATCTGAGAAGCACTTTATCTTCCCTTCCATTCTAAATGATAGCTTTGCTGGATACAGTAATCTTGGATGTAGGTTCTTGCATTTAATCTTGGGTAATGTAATTATGATGTGCCTTGGTGTGTTCCTCCTTGGGTCCAGCTTCTTTGGGACTCTCTGAGCTTCCTGGACTTCCTGGAAGTCCATTTCCTTTGCCAGATTAGGGAAGTTCTCCTTCATTATTTGTTCAAATAAGTTTTCAATTTTTTGTTCTTCCTCTTCTCTTTCCGGTACCCCTATAATTCGGATGTTAGAACGTTTAAATATGTCCTTTAGGTTCCTAAGCCTGTCCTCATTTTTTTGAATTCTTGTTTCTTCATTCTTTTCTGGTTGGATGTTTGTTTCTTCCTTCTGGTCCATACCATTGATTTGAGTCCCAGTTTCCTTCTCATCACTATTGGTTCCCTGTACATTTTCCTTTGTTTCTCTTAGCATAGGCTTCATTTTTTCATCTGTTTTTCGAACAGATTCAACCAAGTCTGTGAGCATATTGATAACCAGTGCTTTGAACTGTGCATCCGATAGGTTGGCTATCTCTTCGTCGCTTAGTTGTATTTTCTCAGGAGCTTTGAAGTGTTCTGTCATTTGGGCCATTTTTTTTTTGTTTGTTTGTCTTGGCGCGTCTGTTACTTTAAGGGGCGGAGCCTTAGGTGTTCCCCTGGGCGGGGTAATGCTGGTGGCTGCACTGTGACGCTGTACGTGGGGGAGGGGCCGAGAGGGAGCAATGGCGCCTGCCTCACTCTCCTCCGGATTTCAATCTTTCACTCCGATACCCACAATCAAACTGGGCCCCTCTGGTGCTGGTTCCCGAGTAAGTGGGCCTGTGCACACTCTAGGCCCCTGTGGGTCTCTCCCAGCAACCTCTCCTGTGAGGCTGGGAGTCTCTCCTGTTGCCGCCCCAACCCCCAGGGGCGCTTTCAATCAGAGGTTTGAGGCTTTATTTCCCCGAGCTGGAGCCCTGGGTTGCGCAGCGGTCTGCTTCGCTCCCCCGTTCGTCAGGTTTATCTGTGGGCAAATGTGGTGCCGCGGGGTGCTCTCCACCACTCTGAGTCCGGCCCTCTGGGTTTATCTGTGCAAACGTGGGGCCACAGGGTCTGCTAGTGCTCAGACTGCCTGCGCCATTTGTCCCACACTCCTCCAGTCTCAGTCCCGCCACAGCCACGCGAGTCCTCTCGACCCGGGTGCCCGTCTCCGCCCCTCCTACCAGTCTGGATGAATGGTTATTTTCTATTTTCTTGGTGTTGGTCCCCCTTGCTGTTCGATTCTCTGTCAGTTCTGGTTGTGCGAGGAGGCGCAGTGTGTCTACCTATGCCGCCATCTTGGTTCCTCCTCCTATTTCATTTTTTAAAACTTTTATCACTGAAAAAAGTCTTCATTAACTCTTCAGGAATTGTACATTAACCTGCTCTAATTTGGTCAAAAGCTAAAATACAGTCCTCTTAATAAATACTGCTCAAAAATAATAAATCCATAAACAGAGGAATTGAATTAGTTGTAAAGCTTATATACTTAAGATTGAATGAACAATGTATTAACTGATTTGATTATAAGATACGTTAATGATAATGACTTAAAATATTATATATTCCAAGTATCACATTTGAATTTTAATAGAAAATTTATGGAGATTAAATATTTTAATTTAATTTTTTATTAAAAATATTTATTTTGAAACAGATATCAAGTTAATCCAGTACAGACTACTATTATATAATTCAATGCTTATGTTAAATACAATGTTGGATTATACAATTCAAGCATATGTTAGAAAGATTCTGTTAGAAAGCACAGAAAGATTCTGAAAAATAGAAGAATGGAATTGTATTCATGAATAAGTTTGAAATTAATCTTTCAATTACAAATATTAATTTAAAGACATTTAACAGATATCTTGCATAAACTTTTCTTCAAGACCTTTTATCTTTTATGAAAACTATACTTACCTTATCATATGACAAATTCAAAGACTCATGCAGTGTTATAGTTAGAACTTAAATGGAACTTAAAAATCATCCAGTCCAATCCTTTTATTTTGCAATTGAAATAGAGGTTTAGTGGTGGAATCTTAGCCCCAAGTCAAACAGCTAGAAGTGCCAGAGATAAGACTAGAACTCATTTCTTCCAAAATCAAACTCTACACTCTGGAGTAAAGACACTACACTGGCAGCCTTTCTTAATATTGATTGATTCAGAGGCCTAGAAACAGTAACACAATTTTATTTAGGGGTCACATACAACCTCTAAAAAATATTTCCTAGACTCGCTTGCAGCCAGATGTAGTCATATGACTACACTTCAGCCAATGAGATACCAAGAATAAATGTGTAGACTTTTAGGAAGTCTCCTTAAAAAGGGAAGGGATATGCCATTCTCCCTTTTCTTCTTCCCTATTGTTGTCTGGAATGCAGATGTGATGGCTGTAGTTCTAGCAGCCATGAGGGACCATGAGGATGAGGACCACATCTTGAGAGTAGTTAAGTAGAGAACTTCTATAGAATGAGCCTGGATCCCCGATAACCTTCCTGAGAATTGCTGGTAGAATGTTTGTGGAATATGAAAGAAACAGATCATAAATATTGACTCCAAGGTTTTTAGCCTGAGTGGTTGGTAGAATGAAATTACCATTTACTGAGATGGGAGAAGAATGGATTTATAGGAGGGCAAGTAAGATGGGTTAGTTAAGTTTGGCTGCATATAACTGAAAAACTCAAAATAACAGTGGCTTAAGTAACATAGATATTTATTTTTTACATAAAAGAAGATCCACTCTTCTTCAGAAATAGGTTCCACTCTTTCTTCATAATGGACCCAAACCTGTCTGTCTCTCATCACTTTCACTGCAATCACTCTGGTCCCAGTCACTATCTTCTCTTACCTGGTTTACAGCAGTGGCCTCCTAACTAGTCTCCCTGCTTTCATTCCTACCAGCCATCCCCTCTCCCCAGTATATTTTCCACAGAAGAGCCAGTCTTAATTTTTAAAAACATAATGGCCTGATGTTACTCTTTTGTTCAGAACTTGCCAATGGCTGCCCCTACTCAGAGTAAGAACAAAGTCCCATTGTAGCCTGCCAGGTCTGACATGATCTGGTCCCCTCCTATGGCTCTGACTCCTCCTAATATTTTAATTTTAAGAGTGGACAGTTCATGCAAGTAAGGAATATTTGGGACACTTATATATTCTCCACAATTCAGATGTCATCAGCACTCACCAACCTCACCTGGAGATGACAATTCAGTAAGAAATTGCCTAAACTTCAAATTCAGAAGATGAAAACAAACATGAGTAAAAACAAAGTAAAATCCTATAGAACCTGAAATATAAAATTAAGCTTATATTTTAAAAGAATTTAATATACAAGAGACATATTAAACTCATGCAATTACTAGAAGATTATTGAAAAGGTATAATTCAAATAATTGATAGTCATTAGATTATAATTTCTAGCTTGACATTGGATGATCTTAAAATATTTTAAAGCTCTGTGCTCATTTGCCAAATATAAATGGGCAAGCTGATATGAAAAATAACATCAAAAACTATTCTAAACTTCTTAGTAAAAAATCACTCTGAAACATTCTGATTTTCTTTTGTTACATATCTTTTGATTTTGTTAGTAGGAAACAGCAGAAGAATTATATGTATTAATGTTTAATATGTAAAACATTCTGATACCACTTGAAAGGAAGAGCTCTGGGTCTGTGGTGTCAAATCCTCTATTTTATTTCTTACGGGGATTAGAGTAGCCTAAGGAAACGACCTCAGAACTCAATGACAAAGAACAGAAGTCTGGGGAGGCGTGGGTGGTGTTGGTTCGATGAAGACAGGTGACAACATAACAGGGAATAAAGTACATTTCTCAATTAAAGAGGAATCTGTGTGAATTAAGTATGTATTGAAGAATGATGTCAGCAGCATGGCTGAATGAGATGTCCCTTGTCTTATCCCATCCTTAACAACAACAATTTGACATCCAAAGACAAAAGTGCCTTTGTGTGACTCCAGGATCCAGCACAATATGCCAAAGACCCTGGGAGGAGTCTTGCTCACCTGGGTATTGTGTAATAGGCCCACATACTCTGGTCCTGTCTGTGGACTCTGCAGTGGCCTGTGAACTGGCTCCAGCCCCTCGTAGCTGCTGTCTGAGAGTCCCAGTGATTACCTACTATCTTAGATAATCACCTATGGGTGAGAGAGTCTTTGTGGAAGTCCAGGTTTTCAGGGGAGAAGCTCCAGCATACCATTCTAGCAAAAACAAAAACAACAACAAAAAACACCAAACCAAGTCTGGACGCGTTTGAGAAAGGGGATCTTTTTGGTTTTACCTGTGTCACCCTCCCCCAAAAGTGACACAGCTCAGTACCTATTGGTAACTTACTGGCCTGTGATATCTCCCATTGGGAAAAGTTAGTGCATAGGAGTGAGAACCAAGCTCCCCCAGCTGTGGGGGCTGTTGCCCAGGAAGCCCATTTCTGTCTCACCCCATACAGAGACTGGAGAGAGGAAAGAGGCTGAGAGAGTGGCAGAGAGGCTTTCAGAGGCCATTAAAGGAGGATGGATCCTACTAACTGCACACAGACTCCACCAAGAACCCCACTAAGGAGACACTGGGTTCCACGGATCCCCCCAAATGGCCCCGGAGCACCCTCAGTGCTCATTAAAGAAAATGAGGCTTACATTTTATTTACTATTTGCACTGTTTGGAGAAACATATATTTATTGGGCATTTATATCATTGTGTGATATTCACCAGTTGCCATTATTTTCAATAAACAGAGCTCAGAAATTAATAAGTTTTTTCCTAAATTTCTGATTTGATCACTGTGAACTCATTGAGCACTAACATTTGTTATGGATGGAACACTTACTAGGTATCATGAAAATCTAAATATGTGTAAATGGGGTCCTCTGCTTTCCAGTTATTACATAAAATAGGAGACTAAAACCAAGATTAGGAAAACCAAATCATGTGCTATGAAACCCAAGATTCAAAATAAATGCTCTGATATCCTAGTGTGGAAATAGACCCTAAATTACTTAAATTAATTAGACCTTTCCTCAATATTTAATTTTGACTTCAAAATACAGGAAGATGTGTAGGTGTAAGAAACCCTATACACCTTTTGGACACCAGTGATTCTCCCTCCATGCTTTACTGTCCTCAAGTGGGATTAAAGGACTTTCTCTAAAATGCTTTGATTCAGTGTGACTTCACTGATTGTTTCCTTCCTGACATTACTTTGTGAAATTAGATCGGGACACACTTTCCCCTGAAGAGCTGTACATCCACAAATGTTTCCAATTACATGAAATCATTCAGAATGTGAAGCGTCAGCATGCAGAGAAGAGTGTCTGACTATTCCCTATCGCCATGAATGACAGGATAAGAGACTATGAGTTAAAATTGAAAGAGTAGAAGAGATTTGATTTACCTACGGGAAAAGTTTTATTATTTAAACCCTGCTACCTTAGCGTAGCATGGATCTCCTGTAGATAATAACAGCTAAGAGCTACTTGGAAATTACCGTGTGTCAAGCACTATTCTAAGTTCTTCATCTATGTTAGCTCATTGACTGTTTGCAACAGTCTTTTGAAACAGATATTATTATCCCTGCTTTACAGATAGGGAAGAGTTAAGATTAAAAACCCAGGGGGAAAAAGGAGAAAAAAAATCCCATGCTCTTCACTTCATTATTTGCACTTAGCTGTTCTTAACCTAATCCAGATTCTTTCATGCTTATCCTTTCCGATCTTTCCTCCAGAGCCCATCTTCCCATTCTTGCTGATTGACACTGCATTTTAAAATTATAAATGCTTAATCATATAGTTTTAATTAAATCTCCCATAATATTTTAGAAGTATTACCCATTTAATCCTTTCAGGGGAGTTATATGTAGAGGAATTGGCCTCTACTGCTTCCCAACAAAGTAATTTACAATTTCACATTGCTACCTACTAGCAAAATTTCCCAGTGATATTTTACATATCTTTCTGATCTTATTCATAAACTCTTACCTGTGAAATAGAAGTAATCAATTAAAATATTTTGAGGAAAGCTTGGTAATGAAAATATGTATCAATATAAGAAGAGAAATAACTATGTTTAAGTTCTCTATAAAAGACATGGTCTGTTCTTGTTTTCCAATGTTTTTTTCTAAAACTTCACACTACATAATACTGAAGGCTTAGACAAGCGTAGTTAACTGAACTTAATTTCTCATTTGTAAGCTAAAGATTATGGTGCCCTCCCTCCCAATATGCATCCTCATTTCCTGCTATCATTTAGTTGTGCTTTGCATTATTTTCCCTACTACCATCTGCTACTGGGTTATGATCTCAAGTTTCCTACCCAGCTGGGTTAGGGTGCTATAATGGCCTCCATTCTAACAGTGTCTCACAATGTACAAATGATGGTGGTGAATTATAGCCACTTTGCATGGAATCATTTCTGATACAGCCCTTTTTTCTTATTTTGATGTGATAGGTAACATTTAAAACTGCCTTTCCTTTCTCATGAGCTTTCTTCTCATGCTGTGGGTATCGTGGCCCTATTCTGAAATATTAAGACTTTTAAGAAACTTATTGCAAAATTATGAAAAACTTCAAGGGACTTTGGACAAAGCAGAACACACTGAAAAAACATTTGGTCCCTGGATTTCCTGTATAAGTAATTTCTCAGTGTGGTCCTCTACAATCAGAAACACTGAAGGTGCTTTTTAAAACTGGAGGTTGTGGTCTCCCTCGAGACCTAGTCAATCAAAATATCTAGGAACTGACACCTATACTCCAAATAAGCATCACAGGTTAATCTTATTTATTCATGTTTAAGAACCAAGTATAGTCTTCAGAGCATTTCTTTAAAAAATGAGCTTCTGTTTTAAATTACTCTCATTTATGCTAGATGCAGGAAATGAAATAGATACAGCTATCAGGGATCAAACCATGGATAGGTGCCCTGTATAAATTAAACTTACATAATATAGACATAAGGTATGACATCTGCTACTGAGATAGCTTGATGCAAAATTCAGCCCAATTAGGCTGTTCCATATTAGGTGGTCTCATTAATTTGAGGCTGCCTCTATAGGAGGTGGGTTCCTAGGCCTTAGTCTGAAATACCCCTGGTGAAAATGGGCCTTTGTTTTGGCTCTTCATGGAACTTGATGCAATCCCAGTCCAGGATGTAATGCGCTTCTGAATGAGGATAGCTACTGAGCTGGGTCCCCTTGCTTCTTTGATTCCTAGGGCATCCTGTGATAACTGTATGTCAGCTAATTTGGTTGTCTTTTCATTGCAACCTCAGAAAGTTTAGCAAAGAATTAGTAAAAAAAACCAATCATTTAGTAGAAGCTATTCAGTACCAGTAAAATGAGAGGTCATCAATAATAGAAACAAAGCAATATTTATTTTATTAGAAACATTCTAGTTTCTAATGACTAGTTATGTTTATGTCTGCTCTCTGCTAATAGCAGAAGAGGAAAGCTGCAAAACCAGAACCTAATTTGTATGAAGACAGTATTGAAAATCAACACTTAGATGTCTTTCTCTTTGCATGCTTACTGAACATTTATTAAAATCTTAATTTTTTTCAGGGGGATACATAAAGGTTGGGCTCAGATGACAATTGAGTCAATGAAAGTAGTGTTAATCTATAAGTTTGAAGGGTATTCCTCCTCTCCTACTCTTTCTTAAAATTCTTAGACAAGATAAGGAAAACAAGTAAGTTCAATAAATACACTCAAACTATGTTAAGGCTATACTGAGATTTTAGACTGATAGTACGAAAAACTACTTGGAAGGACAATTTTCAAGAAATACAAGCCTCACTTCAATTGGAAGTCTCTCAACTTTATTTAGTCTCATAGTCTTCAGTGGGCAAGAGAAATGAATGTTCCTAAATCTTTCTATTTCTTTCAAAACTAAGATTGTATGATATATTATGTATAATTTTTGTATTTAAATTTGGGATTTATGCATATAGGCTTTTTAAGGTTATTAATGTACATATTCCCTTGCTATTGAATCTGGAAAAGTATGTTTCATAATTGAGGTTATTGAGTACATAGCATAATTTAGCACCGAAGTCATGATAAAATGTATTGTTAAATATTCACTAATACTAAATATATGGCTATTATTGTTTACATTTGGAATAAAAGGAAAATGAAAGCTTATAAGACTGACAGGACAAATCAAGGTGAAGCAATACATATTTTTCTGCAGTCTTCAGCTTTCATTTTACTCCTCCGCTCCTTGCCACTAATGAGCACTCCCAGTTTTGAAAATCTATTATTTCCCATCAATCATTTATTTCCAGGCCCGGGGAGGTGATCTTTGGGGAAAAATATTACTGATTGTGCCATAATCATTTTTTACTTTCTCTGGTTTTCCATTATCATAATCTTAATCCAGCTTTTCTCCAGAGACATACCAATTCACAGGCATATGCATTCTTCACCCAGCCACTGACCCTCAGCCTTGTCCTCCTGGCTGCACTTCCTGCTTTCTCTATCATTGTTCCAACTTTCTCTCATTATTTCCAACCCTGCTGGATTCAAACAACAGAGGTATGGTCCTCTACCCGGTATATACACATCCTGTATACTTTACTTTCTCTGTTTCATTTTGATCAGATAAAATATCCTGCGGACTTCTAATTTTTTCAAGCGTTGTGGTTCTCTATCATGATTTCCATTCATTTCATTTTACTGAAATCATTCAAATTAAAAGGTGACAGGAGGTACCTAAATCAAAGTGTCTCTTCTCATCTTCCTTTTCTCCACATTGGACAGTACAGTGGACTGGCCCACTTACTACAATCATATTATTCTTGTTTCTCCTTTTATTTCTTTTTTTATTTTCATTTTTAACCCATTTCCCATGTATAAAAAAAAATAGTGCAGCTAACTGCCAGCATTCATTTATTTCTCATAAATAGTCCCTTTGAGGTTGAAACCAATCTGACTGGTTTCCAATGTGAAAATAAAATATGAAAACTGTTCTTGGAGTTATTTCTAAACAGAACTTGCCTCTAATCCTAATGTAAACACTGCAGCTGCAAGCGCACTGGCGAGTATTCTTAGAGCAAACAGGAAATAGATTAAACCTGTTTTTTATTTTTTACTTTGTATTCAATTTATTGGGGTGACATTGGTTAATGAAATTATATAGGTTTCAGGTGTACAATTCTATAATACCTGATCTGTATATTGTATTGTGTGTTCAACACCCCAAGCCCACTCTCCTTCTATCACCGTTAATCACCCATTTACCCTCTTCTACCTCCCAACACCCCAATTTCCCTCTGGTAATCTCCATAATGTTCTCTGTGTCTATGAGTTATTTTTGGATATTTTGTTTAATCCCTTCACCTTTTCGCCCTAGTCCCCAAACCACCTACCCCTCTGATACCTATCAGTGTTTTCTCTGTATCTATGAGTCTGTTTCTATTTTGTGTGTTAGTTTGTTTGTTAGATTTACATGTAAGTAAAATCATATGTTTGTCTACCTTCTCTGCCACCATCTTGGACCCTCCTTTTATTTGTTTGCTCTTGAAGTTTCTTTGCTGGCTTTTTCTCCATGACCCTGCTAATTTGATTATACTTTCTGAAGGATCTGTGGTTTTCCTAGGATACTTCCTAGGATAATTGCCTCTTAAAACTCCTTATATTTTATATTCACAGACATTAAATTGGATCACATCACTCTGACATCAATATTTATTTCCAGATCAGTGGGAGGAAGATGGCGGCAACATAGGTGGGAGCGGAGTCCACTTCCCCTCAACGCCAGGGAAATACCTAGCTGATCTGAGGAGCAGAGCGAACAGCCAACAGTATTCCAGCATATATGAAGATCAGAGACCAAAGATACAGGACATTGAAAGATCTGACGGTGAGACAACAAAACCTGGAGTGCTGAAAAGACTAGAGTTAGACCGTGTTACACCCATAAACATCAGCTCAAGACCAGTGAGCACAGGAGATTAAGGAGACAGCACCACTGAATCCCATTGGCATTCTAACATAGAAGTTCATACCATAATCCCAGGAGGTCAGAATAGATCAATTTAAGAAGCAGAGGCTAACAAGAAGAGTCTCACAAACAATGGGAAGACAAAGAAACAATTCCCAAATGAAAGGAAAGGAGGAAGTCTCAGAAAGAATGCTAACTGAAAAAGAGGCAAGTCAACTATCAAATACTGAGTTCAAAGCAATGGTTATCAGGAAGCTCACTGAGCTCTCTGAGCTCAAAGAGAACTACCAGAAACTACAAGGAAACTACAATGAACTCACTGCAAACTATATCAACATGAAAAAGGAAATAGAAACTATCAACAAGAGCCAAGAGGAAATGAAGAATACAATTTCTGAATTGAAGAATACAGTAGAAGGAATGAAAAGCAGACTTGATGAAGCAGAAGATTGGATCAGCGAGCTGGAGGACAAAGTAGAAAAAAACACCCAGAAAGAGCAAGAAAAGGAAAAGAGGCTCAGAGAGAATGAAGAGGCAATAAGGGAAATGCAGGACAACATGAAACGAAACAATATCCGTATAATAGGAATACCAGAAGGAGAAGAAGAAGAGCAAGGGATAGAAAACCTGTTTGAAAGAGTAATGATGGAAAATTTCCCTAATCTGAGGAGAGAAAAAGTCACACAAATCCAGGAAACACAGAGAGTCCCAAGCAAGAGGAACCCAAAGAGACCCACTGCAAGACACATCATAATTAAAATGGCAAATTTCCAAGACAAAGAGAGGATCTTAAAGGCAGCAAGGGAGAAAAAGGAAGTAACGTACAAGGGAGCCCCAATAAGGTTAGCAACTGACTTCTCAATGGAAACGCTCCAAGCCAGAAGAGAATGGCAAAGAATATTCCAAGTAGTGAGAAACAGAGGCCTGCAACCAAGGCTACTTTACCCAGCAAGGCTCTCAATCAAGATAGAAGGCCAAATAAAGAGTTTCCCAGACAAAAGAAGTCTAACAGAATACACTTCCACCAAACCAGCTCTGCAAGAGATGCTAAAGGGACTGCTTTAAGGAAAGGAAGGAAAAGAGAAAGACAGGGGAACACAGGTAGGAATAAAGGCAACGAATAACTTCCTATCGATAATAACCTTAAACGTAAATGGATTAAATGCTCCAATCAAAAGACATAGAACAGCTGAATGGATAAGAAAACATGACCCACACATATGCTGCCTACAAGAGACCCATCTCAGGACAAAAGACTTACACAGACTGAAAGTGAAGGGCTGTAAATAAATTTTCCAAGCAAACGGACAGGAAAAAAAAGTAGGGGTAGCAATACTCATATCAGACAAAATAGACTTCCAAAGAAGGGCCATAAAGAGAGACCCAGAAGGTCACTTCATAATACTCAAAGGAAGAATCCACCAAGAAGACATAAACATTGTCAATATATATGCACCCAACATAGGAGCACCCAAATACATTAAGAAAATCTTGGAGGACTTCAAGAAAGATACTGACAGCAACACAATTATAGTAGGGGACTTTAACACCCCACTATCAAAAATGGACAGGTCTTCCAGACAAAATATCAACACGGATATTGTGTCACTTAACAATACCCTAGAGGAAATGGACTTAACTGATATATATAGAGCTTTTCATCCCAAAGAAGCAAAATACACATTCTTTTCAAGTGTCCATGGAACTTTTTCAAAGATAGACCACATGATAGGACACAAAGCAAGCCTCAACAAATTCAAGAAAATTGAAATCATATCAAGCATTTTCTCTGACCACAAGGGTCTGAAACTAGAAACCAACCCCAAAGGACAAAACCCAAAACACTCAAAATCATGGAGACTGAATAGCATGCCATTAAACAATGGGTCAAGAACGAGATTAGGGAAGAAATCAAAAACTTTCTGGAAACAAATGAAAATGAAACTCACAACAACCCAAAACCTATGGGACACAGCAAAGGCAGTCCTGAGAGGGAAGTTCATAGCAATACAGGCCTACCTTAAAAAGATAGAAACATTTCAAACAAACAACCTAACCCTACACCTACAAGAACTGGAGGAACAACAACAAAGACAGCCCAGAGCAAGCAGAAGGAAGGAAATAACCAAGATCAGAGCAGAACTAAATGACATAGAGACTAAAAGCACAATTCTAAGGATCAATGAATCCAGGAGCTGGTTCTTTGAAAAGATAAACAAAATCGACAAGCCTTTAAGTAGGCTCATCAAGAAGAAAAGAGAGAGGATCCAAATAAACAGAATTAGAAATGAAAGAGGAGAGATTACAACTGATACCACAGAAATACAAAGGATTGTAAGAAATTACTATGAAGAACTGTATGCCAAGAAATTTGAAAACCTAGGTGAAATGGACACATTTCTAGAAAAATATAACCTTCCAAAACTGAATGAAGAAGAAGCAGAAAACCTGAACAGACCGATATCAGCAAAGGAAATTGAAGCAGTCATCCAAAAACTCCCAACACACAATAGCCCTGGACCAGATGGTTTTACAGGAGAATTCTACAAAGCATTTAAGGAAGAGCTAACCCCTATCCTCCACAGACTATTCGAAAAAATCCAAACTGATGGAAGACTCCCAAACTCTTTTTATGAAGCCAGCATCATCCTAATCCCAAAACCAGACAAAGACACAACGAAGAAAGAAAACTTCAGGCCAATATCTCTGATGAACATAGACGCTAAAATTCTCAACAAAATATTGGCAAACCGCATCCAGCAATACATTAAAAAGATCATCCACCATGACCAAGTGGGATTCATCCCAGGGATGCAAGGATGGTACAATATTCGCAAATCAATAAACATAATACATCACATCAACAACAGCAAAGACAAAAATCACATGATCATATCAATAGATGCGGAAAAAGCATTAGATAAGGCACAGCACCCATTTCTGATAAAAACACTCAGCAAAGTGGGAATAGAGGGAGCATTCCTCAACATAATAAAGGCCATATATGAGAGACCTACAGCCAACATCAGACTCAATGGACAAAAACTTAGAGCTTTCCCACTAAGATCAGGAACAAGACAAGGATGCCCTCTCTCACCACTCCTATTCAACATAGTATTGGAAGTCCTAGCCACAGCAATCAGACAAGAAAAAGCAATAAAAGGCATCCAAATTGGAAAGGAGGAAATGAAACTGTCACTGTTTGCAGATGACATGATAGTGTACACGGAAAATCCTATAGACTCCACCAAAAAACTACTCGACCTAATAAATGAATTTGGCAAAACAGCTGGATACAAAGTCAATACTCAGAAATCAAAGGCACTCCTGTACACCAACAACGAAACATCAGAAACAGAAATCAGGAAAAAAATCCCATTTGATATAGCCACAAGAAAAATAAAGCACCTAGGAATAAACCTAACCAAGGAGGTAAAAGACCTGTACTCAGAAAACTACACAACACTGAAGAAAGAAATTAAGGAAGACACAAACAAATGGAAGCATGTACCATGCTCATGGATTGGAAGAATTAACATCATCAAAATGGCCATACTACCCAAAGCAATTTATAGATTCAATGCAATCCCTATTAGAGTACCCATGACATATTTCACAGATATAGAACGAACATTTCAGAAATTTATATGGAACCATAAACGACCCCGAATAGCTGCAGCAATTTTGAGGAAGAAGAACAAAGTAGGAGGGATCACAATACCTGATATCAAACTGTATTACAAGGCCACTGTAATCAAAACAGCCTGGTACTGGCATAAAAACAGGCACGTAGACCAATGGAACAGAACAGAGAGCCCAGAAATAAACTCAAGACTTTACGGTAAATTAATATTTGACAAAGGAGGCAGGAGCATAAAATGGAGCAAAAACAGCCTCTTCAACAGATGGTGTTGGGAGATCTGGACAGCTACGTGCAAAAAAATGAAACTCGATCACCAACTTATGCCATACACAAAAATAAACTCAAGATGGATAAAAGACTTAAATGTAAGTGGTAACACCATAAAAGTCCTCGAGGAAAACATTGGCAGGAAAATCTCAGACATTCCACGCAGCAACATCCTCACAGACATGTCCCCTAAAGCAAAGGACATAAAGGAAAGAATAAACAAATGGGACCTCATCAAAATAAAAAGCTTCTGCATGGCTAAAGAAAACAGCACCAAATTACGAAGACAACCAACAGTATGGGAAAACATATTTGCCAATGATACCTCAGACAAGGGCCTGATCTCCAAAATATATAAAGAACTCACACGACTCCACTCCAGGAAGACAAACAACCCAATTAAAAAATGGGCAAAGGACTTGAACAGACACTTCTCCAAGGAAGACATACAGAGGGCCCAGAGACATATGAAAAGATGCTCAGCATCACTAGCCATCAGAGAGATGCAAATTAAAACCACAATGAGGTACCATCTCACACCAGTCAGGGTGGCCAGCATAAACAAATCCACAAACAAATGTTGGAGAGGATGTGGAGAAAAGGGAACCCTAGTGCACTGTTGGTGGGAATGCAGACTGGTGAGGCCACTGTGGAAAACAGTATGGACTTTCCTCAGAAAACTAAAAATGGAACTGCCCTTTGACGCAGCAATTCTGCTGCTGGGATTATACCCTAAGAACCCTGAAACACCAATCCAAAAGAACCTGTGCACCCCAATGTTCATAGCAGCACAATTTACAATAGCCAAGTACTGGAAGCAACCTAAGTGCCCATCAGCAAACGAGTGGATCCAAAAACTATGGTATATTTACACAACGGAATTCTACGCAGCAGAGAGAAAGAAGGAGCTTATACCCTTTGCAACAGCATGGATGAAACTGGAGAGCATTATGCTAAGTGAAATAAGCTAGGTGGTGAGGGACAAATACCATATGATCTCACCTTTAACTGGAACATAATCAACAAAAGAAAAAAAGCAAACAAAATAGCACCAGAGACATTGAGGGGGGGAACTGTCTAGCAGTGGCCAGGGGGGAGTGGGGTGGAGACAGTGGGAAGAGGGGATTGCAGGAACTATTATAAAGGACACATGGACAAAATCGGGGGGGATGGTGGGGGTGGGGGAGGGAGGTGGGTTCAGCTGGGGTGGGGCGAGGGAAGGGGAGAAAAGGTATACAACTGTAATTGAATAACAATAAAAAATAAATTAAAAATAAATAAATAAATAAAATCTTTAAAAATATATATATTTATTTCCAAAATTGCCATTTATATCCACCAGTAAAACCTTATTTATTCACCCTAAATTCAGTTGAAGAAGCAGAACTCTCACTCTTATTGTCCATGCTTCCCACACTGCCAACGTGTTCTCCAACTGTAAAACTTTTGTGTTTTATTCAGCTCTTTGCACACTTATAATTTTTTCCCTGATAATTTAATTTAATCCATCAATTCCTTTGTACTCTATTCACACATTCCTTGTCTAGGCCTTAGCTATTTCATGCTTGGACTCATTCAATAAAAACATTGATATCTGCTATGAATTTTTTGAGTATTACACATACAGAGATGAACATATCGTAGTCTCAATATAGATAGAACTTTAAGCTTTGTGAGAAATGATTTCATTTAAAACAGTCAGCAACATCTATATTTAGGTGGAGATTGTAATTTGTCTTGGAGCAGCTTTTACTTGCTCTTGAAAGCATCATTTCAGTAGTCATGGTTGTGCTTATATAAAATGTCATCACTCGTTGCTGTGGAAATAAGTGATAATAGCAGCTTAATGAAGTCATGCCTTCCTATCATAGTATCCTTATTTCAGAATAAACCATTAGAGGTGTCTCCCCTGGGAACAAGAAAATTGAGATATCAACCTTGTATTTGGGGTATTCAGTATTATTAGAACTTCTCATATTAATCGTGTGATTCCAATTGAGGTTTTCTGGCAGGAAAGAACACTACCAGCCATCTTGGTTTGTCTGGGACTGAGCAGTTTCTCAAGATGCAGGATGTTCAGTGCTACAACTGAGTAAGTTTGGGACAGATCAGAATTAACTGATGACTCTGTCATCTGAAGGAAGGGCCAGTCTGAATTGTTGATCCAAGTTTCTTTCTAAGGCCTACAAACTCAACACTCTTCAGGGGTCCAGGCAGATAATGTAAATATGTACAGTGACTGATTATAAGATGCAAGGAAATGGTGTTATCTGTGGAGGGTACAGATCACAGTTTACTCAGGCTACCTTAATAAAGTACCACAACCTGGGTGGCTTAAACAACACACATGTATTGTGTCAGAGTTTTGGAAGCCAGAAGTCTAAAATCAGGTTTAAGCAGGTTTGATTCCTAAGGCCTCTGTTCTAGGCCTCTCTCTCTGGCTTATAGATGACCATCTTCTGTGTTTCTTCACACCATCTTCCTTGGATGCATATCTCTGTGTTCAAATTTCCCCCTTAAAAAGATGCCAGTTGTATTGCTTCATAGCCCAACGTAATGACCTCAACTTAACTTGATCTTGTCTAAAAGACCAAATAAGGTCATATTCTAAGGTACTATTGGTTAGGATTTTAACATAGGGAATATTGAGGGGACAGAATTCAATACCTGCCATTCATATTAAACAATATTTAAGAGTGATGGCAAATGAAAACCATTCTACATGTTGTGTGATCAACAGTTTCCTACCACTGGCCTAAACTGTTTTCCAGGAAGGCTGATTCCAGCACAGTAGTAGCTGAAGTAGCACTCCTGGACCAAGCTCTCTTGGGGTAGTGGTATACTTTGAAAACAGTGACTTAGCCAGTTAGTACAGTCTTTAGTTGTAAATGTTTAGTTGTAAGCTTGTGAGCCTAAACTTCCTCGAAGATTTATAACACTACTCTTGGAACTAGACAGCATATGCTTCACTATGCTGGTAGGCAAGGATGTGCTAATCATGGAAGATGAGTTTTTTTCAACAGCAATATGTAAAAAATCAAATAGAAGCCATGGCACAAGAGAAGATATCATATATGAAAGAAATAAGGAATGAATTAGTTCTTATAGTGCTTTCCCTCTTTGGCATTTGGACTCAGGCATGATCCTTACCTTAGTTTTTTATTTCTATGTAAAAATGTAGAGTCTTAGAACAATACCCATTTATTAGCTCACTGTTCTACAGGTCAGAAGTCTGGGCAAAGCATGACTGGATTCCCTGCTGGAGGGGATCTCACAAAGCTGAAATCCTGGTATTTACCAAACTGGGCTCTTATCTGGATATTCTGGAGAAGAATCTGCTTCAAACCTCATCTGAGTTGGCGGAATTCAGTGCCTTGCAGCTGCAGAGCTGAGGTTCATGCTTCCTTACTATCTATTGGCCAGAGGGCTTTTTCAACTACTTAATCATTTCAACTCTCTTCAAACCAGCAATGACACGTCAAGTCTTTCTCTTGCTGTATCTCATTCTGCCTTCCTCTTCTGCTTTTAAGGGTTTATGTGATTAGATTAGCCTCCTGGATAATCCAGGTCAACTAAGTGTTAACCTAAGATCAACTAATCAGTAACCTTAATTACATCTGCAAAGCCCCTCTTGCTGTGCAATATAACATATTCATGGGCATATTTTATCAAAATCACAATCCCTGAAGTTAGGGCAAGAAATCTTGGAAGCCATTTTTAGAATTTTGCCTTCTATAGACCCTTCAGAATGAGCAAGCCTCTCAGATACTCTCTCTTAGCACATTGAGATTGTATTATCCCACATGAATTCAGAGAAGTTATTTTAATAGGAGCATTTCCCACTGTTACTCCTGGCCTCCAGAGAAGAACTATTCCAGAGATCTTCAGGAATGCTGATGCTCCCCTTACTAGTGTACTACTCAAAGCTTTTTTAAAAAAATATATTTATTAATTATACTATTACAGTTGTCTCATTTCCCCCCCTTCACTCTACTCCATCCTGCCCACCCTCTCCCTCCCACATTCCCCCCCTATAGTTCATGTCCATGGGTTATACATATAGGTTCTTTGGCTTCTACATTTCCTATACTATTCTTACCCTCCCCCTGTCTATTTTCTACCTACCATTTATGCTACTTATTCTCTGTACCTTTCCCCCCTCTCTTCCCTTCCCACTCCCCTATTGATAACCCTCCATGTGATCTCCATTTCTGTGGTTCTGTTTCTGTTCTAGTTGTTTGCTTAGTTTGCTTTTGTTTTTGTTTTAGGTGTGGTTGTTAATAACTGTGAATTTGCTGTCATTTTACTGTTCATATTTTTTATCTTCTTTTTCTTAGGTAAATCCCTTTAACATTTCACATAATAAGGGCTTGGTGATGATGAACTCCTTTGACTTGACCTTATCTAAGAAACACTTTATCTGCCCTTCCATTGTAAATGATAGCTTTGTTTGATAGAGCAATGTAGGATGTAGGTCCTTGCCTTTCTTAAGTTGGAATACTTCTTTCCAGCCCCTTCTTGCCTGTAAGGTCTCTTTGGAGAAATCAGCTGACAGTCTTATGGGAACTCCTTTGTAGGTAACTGTCTTCTTTTCTCTTGCTGCTTCTAAGATTCTCTCCTTCTGTTTCATCTTGGGTAATGTAATTACAATGTGCCTTGGTGTGTTCCTCCTTGAGTCCAGCTTCTTTGGGACTCTCTGATGAGGGAAGTGCCAGATGAGGGAAGTTCTCCTTCCTTATTTGTTCAAATAAGTTTTCAATTTTTTGCTCTTCCTCTTCTCCTTCTGGTACCCCTATAATTCGGATGTTGGAACATTGAAAGATGTCCTGGAGGTTCCTAAGCCTCTCCTCATTTTTTCTGAATTCTTGTTTCTTCATTGTGTTCTGGTTGAATGTTTCTTTCTTCCTTCTGGTCCACACCATTGATTTGAGTCCCAGTTTCCTTCCCATCACTATTAGTTTCCTGCATATTTTCCTTTGTCTCTCTTAGCATAGCCTTCATTTTTTCATATAGTTTGCTACCAAATTCAACCAATTCTCTGAGCTTCCTGATTATCAGTGTTTTGAACTGTGCATCTGATAGGTTGGCTATCTCTTCATTGCTTAGTTGTATTTTTTCTGGAGGTTTGATCTGTTCTTTCATTTGGGCCATTTTTTTTGTTTTGGTGTGCCTGTTATGTAAAGGGGTGGAGCCTTAGGTGTTCACCAGGGCAGGGTAACACTGGTCGCTTTGCTGTGGCGCTGTATGTGTGGGAGGGGCCGAGAGGGAGCAATGGCGCTTGCTCTACTCCCTGCTGGTTTTCAGTCACTCCCTCCGCTACCCACAATCAAACTGGGCCCCTCTGGTGCTGATTCCCAAGTGGGTGGGCTTGTGCATGCTCTAGGCCTCTGTGGGTCTCTCCAACGAACTCTCCTGTGAGTCTGGGAGTTTCTCCCACTGCCGCCTCAACCCCCATGGGTGTTTTCAATCAGAGGTTTGAGGCTTTATTTCCCCTCGCCGGAGCCCTGGGTTGTGTGGTCTGTTTTGCTCCCCTGCCATTCCTCTTGGTTTATCTATGTGTGAATGTGGGGCTTCAGGGTCTGCTAGCTGCAGCCTGGCCTGCCCCGTTCTACAGTCCGCCACATCGCTGGTTCTGCCAGCTGCCGCCTTGTTGCGAGTCCTCTCTACCCCAGCTGCCCATCTCCGCCCCTCCTACCAGTCTGGGTGAATGTTTCTTCTTTATCTCCTTGATTGTCAGACTTCCATACAGTTCAATTTCCTGTCAGTTCTGGTTGTTTTTTGTTTTTAAATTGTTGTTGTCCTTCTTTTGGTTGTGTGAGGAGGCACAGTGTGTCTACCTATGCCTCCATCTTGGCCGGAACTCTCAAAGCTTTTATAAAAGAAGTGCCTCCCAGACCTTTCCTGGGGACATAATTAGAAGATGGATGATTATAAAGTCACTACATCATTCCAATTTCCTTAAATATTTAATATCTTATTCTACAAAATACCTGGTAATTCTAGTTTTTCAACTTCAATTATCATAAATCACATTTGATTCTAAATTCAGTCAAGCCATTGAACCCACAGAGTCAATCCAATCAAATGCACTGAGCCAATCCAAATTTAACATAGTAAATTAAAAAATTCTGGTTAATCCCCTCATATGATAAATTTGGCCTCATTCAGTACTATATTTCTTCTACCCAATCCAAACTCTTAGACTTCATTATGATAACATTCCTCGGATTTTTTTATATTGGCAAAATTTTGCAATGTTGTGATGCACTTCCTCCCAGGACATACTTTCTGCCCAACACCTTGGATATTAATATAGTCATAGGTCAGGAATAATGAGAAGAAGAAGAAGGTTAAGGTTTTCTTGCAAGGCAGCTTGTTTGGAAAGATCATTACAGGTTCTTTAGGCAAGAAGAGTTTGATCACCTTAGACAGAGAGAATGGGCTATTTCTACTGTATTAGGAGGCACCCCAGAATTTGGAGGTTAAGGTCCCTAGCTTCTCTGTAACTTACCCAGGTGCTCTTACTCCAAATTTTATGGTTTCAGCTCTTTCCCAATAAGTGCTGTAACTTTAACATAAGCAATTCTGTGGCGTTGAATTCTATGTACATTATGACTACCTGTAGAATTAGTCCTTGGGTTTTCAGAAATCTCAACCATGTAGCTGTAGGATGTAAGGAAGCTTTCTGGTTTATTTGTTTGACCTTGGACTTGGAATTTAAAACTTTAAGCTCATTATTTTATTTTTTCCAAGTTGTCAGAAGCAACCAAACAAACCCACAGCTCTACACACTATTTCCACTAAAAACCTGGCATTCCATAGGCACTTAACTTCAGATGACAGAAGGTAATCTTATAGCTCACACCTGTGGCTGGGAATGGGGTTTTTCCAACCCAAACTACATGACCAAGAATGAGTAGGGAGTGAATTCTTTCATGAGAAACCAGGATATTGTTGGTGGGATAGGGTAGGAATGAAAGCCCAGACAAATATCTGGCCACCCTGTCCATAACCAATCTTTTATCTCCAAAATTGACTGTAAAATGTAATGTACTATTGCCATTACTTAGAAGATACACCTCTGAGAACAAGACTAGAATGGAGCAGGTCAGAGGCTAAGAAATGGAATAGGGCAAAGAGAAGGTAAGGAGACCTGGTGTTTAAAAGATTAGAAGAGACCAACAAGAAGAGGAAATTGCAGAATAGCTAGGCTGGAGTGAAGACAGAGGCTCTGCCTATTCTGCAATTTTATTTAGAACTGTATCTAATAACACAAGCAAATTTCTTCATATCCACTGCAGCATTAAGTTTTCAGTATAGTAGACACAATTCTTTACCTTTTAAACATATTCTAAGATTTGCAAAAAAAATGGTGTTAGATCCTATAATTTGAATGACATATAAGTGAATTTTTATATTCTGATACCATTTGACTAATAAGTAATAATGCTATTCTATTTTATTAATCATTGCTTTCACCCTATTTTATTTTTGTATTGGAGTGGAATCTATGTTACTTTTTTGAGGAATCCCACTAACCTTTCTGCTTATCACATGTCACAATTATTTCCAGGATATTGAAAGTTTTGAAGTTATTTTCCAAATGGTGGTATCATAATAATAAATATTATTTTAAATCCTCATATCTAGGATAGATTTCAGGAACTTCCCATAACTCAAGTCATAGGATTTGGGGGACCTCCTACAAAGTGGCCCACCATTGGCAAGTGCTAACCAAGTCTCCTGCCATTCCCAAAAACTTGAGTATTTTCTATGAAGTCTCAGAGTAGAGATTTTTGATTCTTGTGTAGACTTAAATTGGATGAGCTGGGTGAAAGAAGCATCTGGTTTTAACTTCTGTTTTCTGAAGTTTTACTGGAGGGATTTTTATAACAGTGCATTTAGCCTCATTTTCATTTGTCAGTGTCACGCTCTTCATGGGAGTCTGAAGTTTACCTTCTGTGACCTGCTGATCTTTTAGCAGAGCTAAATAGAAAAATACCTTTCTAGGCTTGCAGGTTAGCTAATATCTTCAAGAAATAAACACTATACACATGCTGTTAAATGCCCAAATTCCCATTTTGCTTAATTATCAGGTTCACCCAGATAATATCACATTTTACAGTATTTTAAAAGAGACAGCTCTAATATATTGGCATTTCAAACTTTCTGTGCCACTTAATGCCATATTTGTATATTGCAGACAATTGTGAAGGTACTTGAACTTTAGGCCAAGCAGTTTGTATTTAATTTGGTATGGAATGGACCAGTAAGATACGATAAAATGCTTTAATGATAAAATAATACTAAATGTGATTCAATCTTTTCTATATCAAGACATCCCTTGAATTTTTAAACAGACTGTTCTATGTCTGATAGGATCTATTCTCTTCTTCCTCTACAGAAATGGAATTTTCAGTGGACCACATGACCAACCAGCCAGCCATATTTTTAAATATATATATACATATATATATAGATTAATTTTTAGAGAGACAGAAGAAGGTGGGGGTAGAGAAATATTGATTTGCTGTTCCACTTATTTATTCATTCATTGGTTGATTCTGGTATGTGCCCTGACCTGGGATCAGACCTGCAACCTTGGTGTATCAGGCCAATGCTCTAACCAGTTGAGCTACCCAGTCAGAGCCAGCCTTCTTTATATTTAAATGTGCACATGTGAATCAGTCCTTACCAAGATATAGCACTTAAAGGGAAGGAGCTTTCCTTCTTTGGCCTCTTCTTTGCTCCTGCTGCATGGGATGTAGATAGGGTGGTAAGGCATCTTTGACCTGCAGCTGCTCCAGGGAGGCAAGAGGAGCAACAAGAAAAATGGAAACCTTCTGGACTACTTGAAATCTGACCGTTACAAAGAAAGAAATAAACTGCTATTCTTTCTGAGTCTTTATAAATATTGGAAGTTGGATTTATATCATAAGTAATTCAATCTGGTTTACCATGTGTAAAAACTATTCTAAAGAATGTCCCCTGTGAAGAACAATACAAAGTATACATATAGCAGCTTTAGTAGAAAATAACCTCTGATGATATTGCCTCTTTCTGTGTATTATTTCTTTATTTACTTATTTAGTTATTTTATCCTCACCTGAGGACATGCTTATTGACTTTAGAGACAGGGTAAGGGAGGGAGGGAGAGAAGGAAACATCCATGTGAGAGACAAACATCAATTAGTTGTCTCTTGTATGTACCCCAACCAGGGATCAAACCTGCAACCTGGGCATGTGTCCCGACTGGGAATTGAACATGCAACTTTTTGGTTTACAAGACATTGCTCCAACCAATTGAGCCACACCAGCCAAAGCTGTGTGTTATTTATAGCAATGAAAACCATAGTTATGCAGAATGTATGTTGTATAATTTCACCATACCCTCTTTCCAAAAGCTCATTTACTCCTGTGCTAACTTCATAATATTACTTGTCATTTCCATGTCCACTTTTAATATCATTACTTAACATTTTACTTAAATCGACTTTTTATAACTAATTTAAATAGAAGTTGATATGACTTGGAGTAAGTAGAGGACATTTATAAAATTAAACGCCTTGAAAACACTAAAAAATTAAGTTATGGCAAAATATTATTGCCTTCCAAAGGCTTTGGGCCTGAGGCCTGGTATCTATTTATCTAAAGAGATCAGTTAGATTTAAAGATATGTTAAGACACATTAGCAAGAAATTAAGACTTTCTCTTTGATATAATCAAGGGGAAAATGTTTCAAAAAACTTTATTTCTATGTGATTAAATTTTATATAAGGCTGGATGAAACTTAATATCATTCAGGAATACCCATCTTGCACTTCAGAAAATGCTGCCCTTTGATTCTGTTCTTCATAAATAAATAAGAGATAGTAATAATCAGAAAATTTGTTGAGTGGTTGGGTGTCAGGTGCATTGTGCAATGTGGTTTCACTCTGTTCCTACATAATCCCTTGCTCTGAAATGAGATCTGAAGATAGTCAACTACCTACACTCCAGGGGTCCTTACTACTTGTTATTTCTTCTCATATTTTTTTTATTGTTCTTCAATTACAGTTGTCCCACTTTTTCCCCACTACTCTCCCTTCCCCACCCCCTGGGTCCCACAGTCAATCCCCACCCCATTGTCCATGCCCATTGGTCCTTTATACATGTTCCTTGACTTGCCCCTTCCCCTTCTTTCCACCATTGACCCCTTCACGTCTCCACTCTGGTCACTGTCAAGTTTGTTCTTTATTTCCATGTCTCTGGTTCTATTTTGCTTGCTTGTTTGTTTTGTTGAGTAGGATCCACTTATAGGAGATTATATGGTATTTGTCTTTTACCGCCTGGCTTATTTCACTTAGCATAATGCACTTCAGTTCCATCCATGCTGTCGTGAAGGGCAGGAGTTCCTTCTATCTGCTGCATAATATTCTATTGTATAAATGTACCACAGTTTTTTGATCCACTCATTTACTGATGGGCATTTTGCTTTTAAAATAGATATTAAATCATTTTAAAAAGTAATTTTAGTGTATCAATATGTGACCCCACAAGAAAAATCATGACTTCATTGTGGTATAGCCTAACATGAAAATAAGGAGCAAACCAGTTAAGCTTGAGTGGTCATTTAACCTTGGACATGAAAATAATAGCATCATTAAAGAACAAAATAAAAAGAGAGTGGACCATTTTACAAGCAAATATAGATTTAATTTGAATTGTTTCTGATTACAGAGCAATCTTTCCAAGTTTTTGAGTTTCTTGTTGGAAACTGAGAAAACAATGGTGTGTTTTTGCTAAAATGGTGTGTAAATGTGCTACCTACAAAAATGGGGCTTAACAGTGCCCCTGTAAAAAAAAAAAAAAAGCACAGTGTGGGCAGATATTTTAGGAGCTTCCCAACAGGGATCTTCTTAGGTTCTGGGTCACCAAGAAAGAGTTGATAACGTATTGGTATAAAGTTGCCATTAACAGGAAGTTTGGCACATTCTGAAGCATTTTTTAATATCCATAGCACACATCTTGTGAGCATTTCTAGTTGTAATTCAAAGCTCTGCATTCACAAGAAAAGTCTTTTTTTTTTTCATAATGTTTATCTAACATTTGGGGGTTTCATTTTGTCTGATCCTACATATAGCACTTGATATTAGCCATCCCTCAGGTAAGAAACCTAAAAAAAGTTTCTTTGTTTTCATTCTAAAATTCTTCTGGATTTGCTCAAAACCATGATGCTTTCTTTTCTTCTGGTATTACAGGTAGACCTAACTTTTTTTCCTTAAGTATTGCTATATAACTGAATTCTAGCCAATCAGGTGCAGAAGGGCTATACACCACTTTCAGGTTAATCCACAGGGGCAACTGTATGATCTTCCTTGCTTTCTCTCTTCCTCTGCCAGCCAACTAGGTTTGGAGAATCCAATTGATTGAGGTCTATTAGTTCATAGGAGATGGTAGGACTACAATATAAAGGGCTTATGTCCCTGAATGACTTCATGGAGCAAAATTCCCACCCACATACACTGATTGGACTTTATGTGTTTAAGAAATAAACTTTAATTTTATTCATCCACTGATATTTTGAGGTTATCCTGAGACATATCTAGTCATATCTAATGCAGTTAGATATGATTAAAAGTATCACATAATAGATGATAAATTTGAAGGTAAGACAGAATTGGTCCCCAGTTCTCAACCCAGGCAACCTCAATCCCACCAGATCCTGATATGGCCCATGTAACACACAGCCACCTTCCTGCTACAGACAGAAAGCAGGAAGGAGAGCAATGCCCTTTCTGCATTATGCTCCCAGACTTTAGTATCAACACCTCTCCAGCCCACAATCTCAAGATTTTGAGAGAAAAGACTTAAAATAGTCCAGCTCTGATCGGTGTTGCTCAGTTGGTTGAGCATCATGCTGAAAAGCAAAAGTTTGTCAGTTTGATTCCCTGTCAGGGCACATACCTGGGTTGCTGGTTCAGTCCTGAGCTGGGACACATGTGAAAAGGCAACCCATTGATGTTTCTCTCCCTCTTTTTCTCTCTCCATTCCCCTCTCTCTAAAAAACAAATAAATATTTTTTTAAGTCCAAAATCCTTATATTATACATGAAAAATTGACACTTGGAGAGTTTAAATAATTTGCTCAAGATTACTTAAATCAAGATGGCAAACTAAATCACCTATTTGTAGTTCAGGTAATTCAAATGCACAGGTCATTAAGAGCATTTCTATTCTGAAGTGCATCAAGGTAATTATACGTTTGGTGTTTCAGGATTCTTAGGGTATTATCCCAGCAGCAGAGTTGCTGGGTCAAAGGGCAGTTCCATTTTTAGTTTTCTGAGGAAATTCCATACTGTTCATAGCAGCACAATTTACAATAGCCAAGTACTGGAAGCAACCTAAGTGCCCATCAGCAAATGAATGGATCAAAAAACTATGGTACATTTATACAATGGAATTCTACACAGCAGAGAGAAAGAAGGAGCTTATACCCTTTGCAACAGCATGGATGGAACTGGAGAGCATTATGCTAAGTGAAATAAGCCAGGCGGTGAGGGACATATACCATATGATCTCACCTTTAACTGGAACATAATCAACAGAAGAAAAAAAAACAAACAAAATATAACCAGAGACATTGAAGTTAAGAGCAATCTAACAATAGCCAGAGGGGAGTGGGGAGGAGATAATGGGGGAGAGGGGTTTTCAGGAACTACTATAAAGGACAAAACCAAGGGAGAGGATGGAGGCGGGGAGGGAGGTGGGTTTGGCTGGGGTGGGGTGGAGGGATGGGGAGAAAATGCAGACAACTAATTGAACAACAATAAAGAAAATTTAAAAAATTTAAAAATTAAAAAAAACTATGAAATCAATGAGCTAGACAATTGTAAAGAAAAAAGATAATTATAGGTTATTAGTTCTTAAATTTACTTAAATAAATATCTGTGGTAGATTAAAAATAATCTGAAATTCTTAGCTTCTCCCCTCCATTGAGAGTTTAAATACCCTCCCCTTAAATTGGGCAGGTTTTTGTGAGTTGTTTGACCAATAGAATGTAGCAGGAGGGATTTCTAAAATTAGGTAATAAAAATCCTTGAAGCTTCCACCAGATTCTTTTGGAACACTCTTATGGCGACTCTGACTCTTCGTTTAAGTAGTTTGACTACTCTGAGCCTGTCAGCTATAATTATCACATGTAGGACCTCTAGCCAATTATTCCAGCTGAGCCCAGTTTTCCAACCATCTCTGCCAATGTGCCAACCACGGAAGTGAAGCCATCTTGGACTCCCCAGATCAGCTTATTTGTCAGCTGAAAAACCACAACTTGACCTCAGTTGACGTTACACAGAGCAGAATTGCCCAGCTGAGTCCTGCCTGAATTTCTGATTCAAGAAATCATGAGATGATAAAATAAATAATGGTTATTTTAAGCAGCTAAATTTTGTTGTATCTGGTTTTATACCAATAGATAAACAAAACATCGAGTGTATAAAATATTCTCTCTACTATGCATTGTAATGGTTAAAATGGAGCCAGTCTTCCTAGATTCAAATCTTGACTCCACCATTACCAACCTGTATGATCTTAAACAAATTACTGAACTTATGTGTGTCTCAGTTGCCCAACCTGAAAAATTTGGAAACTGGAGATTAAGTACATTAATATGTTCTTAGAACATTCCCTGGTACATAAGAAATAAAACATAAAATTTGCTTTCTTCCTTGCTCATTGCCTTTTCTAACCATCATCCTCATGGTATACAGCCTTCTTCTGGTTGATCAATAGGGTGCCTATGTGTTGTTTACCAACCATATCAACTTGGTTAGATTGAAGCTACTTTTCCTAGAATCCCCTTTCCAGTATGGCTTGAGGTTAGAGCCAAACAAAAGACGAGCTTTTGTAGGGTTTTGATGGCAAAAATGAAGCTGCTTCCTCGATCATATTGTCTTTCTCTGCTTTTGTATGTGTCAAACCTCTGCTTGCCTTTTTCTTATATGGATGTTTATGATTAGATTTAGCTGCACATTACCCAGGATAATCTCCCCAAGTCAATTTCCTTAACTTAATAGCATCCAAAAAGACCCTTTCTCCTTATCAGGTAATCTTTGCAGGTTTCCAGGATAAAGACCTGATATCCTTGGGTGGCCATTATTCAGTCTATTGTACTTCTCACTGTAATGCTCATTCTTTCCTCTGATTTAGTAGGCTACTAATGTAGTGGTTTACGAACCACATCAACTTGGTTAAACTGAAACTACTTTTCCAAGAATCCCCATTCCCTGTATGGTTCTAGGTAAGAGTTGGACAATAGATGTACAGGGTTTGAAAGGCAAAAGTGAAGCAGCCGCTTTTCTCTCCGAAGATCACTGTGGTTATGCAGTGACAGACAGATTTGAGCTCCAGATTTTGCTCTCTCTCTACACTGTTAGCTGAAAATGAAACAAGTTAGTCTACCAACCTCAAAGTGGTAGGTCACTTTAGGTCACATTATTAGAAGTGTAGGACTTAGAATGATGTAGATAATACTTGTATATTATTTTATGTAGATCGGATCTTAGGCACTATCATTTTTTGAAGATGCATGCTAATTTAATGATACTCAAGTAATACAGGGAAGTACAAAGAGAAAAAGCAAAAAGATCACTTTTACCCACAACTCAGAAATAAACATTTTAACCTTAGGTGAATATCACTCCAAACACCAAATAGTTGACTAGCAAAAAAAAGGGAATTAACAGATTAACGTATTTATGTGGAAGTAATTTTGTATACCTGAAGAGCAGGCAACTAGGTCATGCATAAAACTTGTGGTAATGTATTTTTTATTTCAGAAATTTGTAGAACATTGCTGACTTACTTTGTCATGAACAAATTTTTTCCCCTTAAGGTGACTTTCTTTTCCTGAGAAGTAACTAAAGAACTCTCTCTTTTTCTCTCTTTTTTAAAGGCTTGATTTTTTATTATTTTTATTTTTTTTCATTGTTTTTCAAGTACAATTGTCTCCATTTTCAAACCACACACCTCCCCACATACCACCCATCTCCACCTCCCACCCTTGAACCTACCCTCTTTGGCTTTGTCCATGTGTCCTTTATACATGTTCCTTGATGGCCCTTCTTCTATTATCCACTATTATCCCTATCCTTCCTCCTCTCTGGTTACCGTCAGATTGTTCTTTATTTCAATGCTTCTGGTTGTATTTTGCTTGCTTGTTTGTTTTGTTGATTAGGTTCCACTTATAGGTGAGATAATATAGTATTTGTCTTTCACTGCCTAGCTTTTTTCACTTAGCATAATACTTTCCAGTTCCATCCATGCTGTTGTAAAGGGTAGGGGCTCCTTCTTTCTTTCTGCTGCATAGTATTCCATTGTGTAAAATTTTTTTTAGAGCTGTTTTAGGTTCATAGCAAAATTAAAAGGAAGGTACAGAGATTTCCCATAACTGCACCCACAAGTAAGGAGCTGTCTAAATTTTATCTTTAAAGTGCAATAACTTAACTAGGACATATTTATATAAATTCTATTCATATAATTCTATGGTCATTTTTCTTGGATTACAATGTGCCCATTTGATCTGTATATTAAGATTGTCCTCATTTCAGAGAAATTATTCTTCAGACCTCTAATTACTTTCAGTAATGTAACATGTATGCTATGTTTTAGCCAATTATATTAATCCCTTTTCATCTTCTGTAGTTAGAGATATCTCAAGCTTTTCCTTCATGGAATCAATAGATTTTCATCTATCTCAACATTGTTCCATGCTAATTCTAAGTTATTACTTAGTTTTGCAATGATGTATTTTTTCCCCATTTGTTTCTCTACCCATTTATAGTTGCTTTATCATCTTCTCCTTCGGTGTATGTTTTACTGAACTTCTGTTCGTAGTTTTCTATGGTCAAGGCACTTTTGGGGGCTTTTCTTTGCCTTGAATAATGTTTTCTTCCATATAGGTTTCTTCATCTGTTTTTACATGCTTATGTCTCATCCCTCTCTTCCTCCTCCTTCTCTGTTTGCTTATTTTTTCTGTCACTGTTTTTTGACCCGCTCCCCCAACTATGTTCGCTCATGTTCAATGTGGACAGTTTTGTTCATATATGTTCAATGTTTTATTGTGAAGTAGTTGAATTCTCTTTGGCAACCTTAACACTTTAAGACTGGTTTACCTTTTGCTTAAAGATTAGGGACTATGTTTTATTCTCTTTTCTGAAATTTGAGATACGTGTGAGAGCTGGAGCTGAAACATAGGACTTGAATGCTGAGTTCTTGTTTAATATTTTGTTGATGGCCCACTCCAGTCACCATAGGGTCTGCATTACCTAATCCAAGGTACAAGGGTTTCAAGAGACAAGGATTTCAGGCATTAGATTGTTCCCCTATTTTGGAATTAACCCCTGGACAATGGTAATCTTAATATTTTCTGCCTCTGCTGAGCTTCTAAGAGCCTGAGGTAAGTCTTCCTGGACTCTACTCTGGTTTTCCCCTGCTGCCTATTCACTTTATAATACATTTCCCTCCACATGTGACAGTGTTAGTGAGAACTTTTAGGATTTTCTCAATTCAATTTTTCACTCAATAATACTTCTTGGGAGTTCAAAGCCATACACAAAACCCCTCAAATTTTCTATATTTTTCTTTGATTGCAACAGATTTGTCATTTGGATTGTTGTTTATTTAATTTGAATTTGAAAGTAGAAGGTCTTGCAATTCAGTTTTGCTTTGTCATCATTCAAATGCCTTTGATAGCACATTTAAAGTACTGAGATTAATATGGAACTGATTTCAAAGAAAACAATGGAGATAATAAAGGGGTTCAAAACTTTGAGAGTTAAGAAACACTTAAAACTTTCATTTAAGAGCAAACAGAAGATCTTTCACTACAGAAGACTCAGACACAATCAGCAATTGTTAACAGCCTTCTTTTAAAGGAATGAATAGTTTTACTGTGGGTGACCTCAGAGACGGGAGAAATAAGTATGTTGAAATCTCAGAGGAACTGATCTCAGATTGATACAGTAAAGAAACTTTAGAAATAAAAGCATGCCTGCCCCTGGGACTTAGCTCTTGAGTTTTTTACCTTGAAACTTCCTTTCCCTGTGATGTCTGTGGAATGCACAAGTACTATTCTTCCTTCTTCATAGTAATTTTTCAGATCTTCCTATTATTATTTTCATCTCTCCCACATATGTTCTTCCATTGTACTATTGAAATATTAAAGTATATATAAAAGCTAAGCCAGTTACAGAAAGACAAATGCCATATGATCTTGCTTAAATCTGGAATCTAATGAACAAAATAAACTGACGAACAAAATAGAAACAAAGGCATGAATACATGGAACAGACTGACAGGTGTCAGAGGGGAGCATGTTGGGAGCTGGGTGAAGGGATGTGAAAGGATTAAGAAAAAACATATATACATACATAACACATAGACACAGATGACAGTGTGGTTATAGCCAGAGGCAAGGGGCTTGGGAACTAGGTGGAAGTGGGCAAAGTTGGGAAAATGGAGAAGGAAAGAGACTTTGCTTTGGGTGATGGACACATAATGCCGTGTGCAGGTGATGCTTTGTTGAGTTGTACACTTGAAACCTGTATGGTTTTGTAAACCAGTGTCACCCCAATAAAGTCAATTTAAAAAATAAAGTATACATAAAAGCAAGCATGGTTTTGTAATTATTTGTAACTTTGTTTCCCACCTCAAAAATTTGATGCACCTTAGTGCCTAGTATAGGTTCTTGGAAAAACAGAAGCCCATCAGTCATTTTGACTGAGTTAAATTGGAGAATATATTTTTAAAATGCATATACTCTTTTCACAAACCATTGGCTTACTTTACTCTAACACAATTATCTTACTAATAGAAATTAAATTGACTAATAAGCATCTCTATGATTCCCAGTATGTTTTATTTAATAAATAAAATTTACCTGGTTATATTCTCACTCATATAAAAATATACTGTTGAGAAGTTTCACAAAATAGTTGGACATATAATAATCATGCAATCTGTGGGGGCTGATTATCAAGTTTTTAAAAAGTAAAGCTTTTTGGTATAGTATAATATTGAGTACAAATAAATATTTGGCAATATTAAAGGCCTTAGTTTTTGGTGTTTTAATAGTCTGAAATCTCACCTTTGCTTAAGCTTAGAGGATTTAAACATTCATTCTAAGAACATATCATAGAAAAAAATCAATTTTGAATGCCTTTCTCTTCATCTACCAACTTTCATAATTAATGAAGTCTTTCATTATTTAAATAAATATGTTGAAACCATTTGTCTGAACTATCAGCTATATAATAAACTGAATTAATAGTTTTAAATAGGCAAAATTTAAGAATTTATATATGCTATAACTTTACATGTTGCTAATATATTTTTAAAACCATATACTTAATTGTATGTCACTTGATACTATTGGAACAAAAGCATTTATAATGGAGTATCATATTTTTGCCTTAACCACTGAAAGCATTGAATATCAATTTTAACAATCAAATTTACACAATTTCCTGTTTGTTTTGTATTCACCACTCATCGCATTCCCTGCCCTCCTCATTAGCACCCTCTCTTAAGCCCCACATTTTGACTGGCTCACTCCTTAGTGTTTTAAACTTGAGTCCAATTGTCCCCAAAAGTCACTGCATATTATATGTGGAAATCTCCTCCAACTTTCTTTCCTCCTCCTCCCTCTCCTGTTCCTTTTCCTCCTCTTCTTTCTTCATCCTGCTTTAGCAGAGGACACGAAAAGCAGAATTAAACTTATCTCCCTAATGTTCCTTCCATGTTTCTGTGAAATTTTTTCCCTCCTATTTAAAACAATACTGCCATTTTGTTCTATATTTTGTATTCTCTTGCTATTAGGGAAAGAAAAATAGGAAATAGAAGAGGAAAGAGAAGTGGAAGAAATTAAGAAGAATGAAGCCTGAGTCTCCAATTGAAAAGAACTTATGCACCCCTATGTTTATAGTGGCATAGACTCCTTACAATAGCCAAGTGCTGGGAACAGCCTACATGCCCATCAGTACATGAGTGAATCAAGCCTGTGGTACATTTACATGATGGAATACTATGCAGCAGAAAGAAGGAACTCCTACCTTTTGCAATGCCATGGATGGAACTGAAGAATATTATGCTAAGTGGAATAAGCCAGTCAATGAAATACAAATACCATGTGACCTCACCTATAAGTGGAATCTAGTGAACTAACAAACTAAACAGAACCACAGGCATGGAAACTTGGAGCAGACTGAAAGTGACCAGAGGGGAGGGGAAGGGAGTCAATGGTAGAAAGAAGGGGAAAAGACTAGACAAAAAACATGTATGAATGACCGATGGACACGGACAACAGTGGGGGAATGGACTGTGGGAGCAGGGAGTGGGGTGGGATGGGCAGAAAAAGGCAAAGGAGGAAAAGTTGAGACAACTCTAATAGAATAACAATAAAAAATGACAAAAAAGAATTAAATAGCAAAATGGGGGGTGAAGAAGAGGGAAGTGACAAACATGGACATTTGGAGAGAAGAGAAGAAAAATTTGAAATGTAGTTCGAGGAAAATATAAAGGTTATATTTAAACTGAGATCCAAGAACTCTCATAAAATATAGGTGAAAGAATCAGTAAGGAAGTTAGTGAACTTCCCCATCTCATCCTCATTCTTTATAGACTTTATTTTAGTATTTTAATCTCTATCATAGTTTTCTATCACCCTGACTTCTTTTTCTTTATTTTATAACATTAAAAAAATTAATACAACCTAACAAATAAAAGCAAACAAACAAAAGCTCTCTAAGTCCAGGTGTGTGACTACATCTCCCACGCAGGCCCCTGTGCCCATCTACTCCAGTCCCCTACTGCACCAGGCACAGCCGCTGTGTCCACATTCTTAGTGAGTTATAAGAACTTAATTTTTTTTCAGTCTTTTTATTTCCTTCAGTACCTTTCTTTACACAACCAGTCTCAACTACAGATTGTTACCACTCACAGCTTTATAAGACAGAATTTAATGTCCTCTTTTCGATCACTTTCCCCTGTTCTTAATAGTAAGCTAAAAATCTTTTTCTTACTATAAATCAGTATTTCTCAAAATTTATTACTGGATTAGAGTTGTTTCCTTCCTTCTTTTTCCTTGGATGATTTTCTGTGACACAGTGGAGGACTTCCTAGCCCCTCAATACCAAAGAAGTAGGTGTTACGTCCTGAGAGAGAGGCTACAGCAACAGGTAGTGTTTCATTGTGAACACCTTACATTGTATATGAATACAGTCTGTGTTCCATGTAAATACAAGGATTTTTTTCATGCTCTTGGAGTTGTTTATTCACCTGAGAACACCTTTTCTTTGCTTTCAGAGAGAGAGGGAGGGAGAGAGAGAAACATCAATTGGTTGCCTCCCACAGGCACGGTGATGACCAGGAGCTGAACCTGCAACCCATTGGTCAAGGGACAATGCTCCAACCAACTGAGCCACACCAATCAGGGCTTGACTGATATATTTAAAAACATTTTTTTTTAAATCCTCACCGAAGGATATGGTTTTTGTTGTATGTATGTATGTATGTATGTATGTATGTATGTATGTATTTACAGGGAAAGAGAGGAAGAGAGAGAGAGAAACACCAATGTGAGCAAGAAACATTGACTGATTGCCTCTCCAACTCACCCTGACTGGAGATCAAACCCGCAACCTAGGTATGTATCCTGACAGGGAATCAAACCTGCAAACTTTTTGATGTTGGAACCAATCAACTGTGACACCTGGTCAGGGCTTGACTAACACCTTTTTTAAATGGGAGCAAATACTTTAATCCTGGTCTTGCCTTTAGCTTATAATCATTTTCTCTCCTGTATAGGTGGAGAAAGAGGATGAGGGAAAATTTTTTCCACTAAGAATGCAGATAGTAAAAATAATTTATAAAGCATATATTTGAAGTATTATGTATATGTGTGATCTGAAGCAAAATTTAACCAGGTGGCCTGGCACAGAGGGTAGCATGGTGGCAGTGTTAGGAAATGCCATTGTCGTATAATATTCTTGCCACGGTTTGAAAAAGCAAATTCTAGCTGGAGAATAAAATGCTAATACCAAAGCAGAAACTAATCTCAGCTTCCATGTATACAATATTTATGTTTTAGTGAAAGGCACATCCTTTTCTGCCTTTCTTCCAGGCCTTCCCTGTCACTGTGAATTTATTTGTGAAATTAGCCTTTCTCCTGAAAATGGAAGAACTAACAGTCTAGAAAAATCTTTCTCATATGGTTAGTCTCCTTAAATGATTGGCTCTGTAGGATTCTTATGTTACTGGAGATTATGTTTCATGCAGATCAACTGTAACCTGGGCAACAGTGTAGACAGACTGGGCTGTGCTATTGTACGGCGAACAATGACATTCAATGTCACGGCACCCTTTAAAAAGGTCTCACAGGGAGTAAAACTGTATCCCTACCAACCACTTAAATTCCAACCACTTAAATTCTTGAAGCAAGACATTGACTGTTTACTTCTTTTAAAAAATCTGTTAACTAAAGGCTTTGTATTAGAGGAACCAAAGATCTCTCCCAGCTCTCGGATTCTATATCAACATGTCATGAGACTGGTTCAAGATCATGGAGGAAGAATGCAGTTCATTGCTACCCCCAAACAACACTTACTCTATTGTTTTTAATTCTATTCCTATTTGTCTGTTATCATCAGTCAAATTTTTCCCTGTGAGAAAATTCATTAGTAAATTGGCAAAGCCCAGGTAATGATGTTTAGATGTCTGTGGGAAAGAGAGAATGTGCAGTGTGCGTCGGTGGGAGAGTGTGTGTGAGTGCAAGTACCATGTGGCTATGGGGACGAGGGGATGGCAAAGGCAAGAAGAGAATGCATGATGGCTGGAAACCTGTATGTTCAGGAAGGCCTTTGTAGGGTAAAGTTTACCTTTGAAAAGAAATGTATGCCTCATGGACATAGTAATTTTTTACAATGAAATAGAAGCAAAACTGATATTAGGTTCTGATACGGGATCTGGAAAACTATAGAAATTTGGTATGAAATAAGTTTTGTAAACATCAGAGTACATTTATCTATATCTTACAAAAAAAGGGATAAAATAGAAAGGCATTAAGCCAAAAGATTCAAATTATAATTTGTCACAATGTTACCAAGCAGAAAGTGAGGTTCAGCTGCCCACTGCCACCCATAGGCAAATTCTGGAGGCAGAGGTTTGGTGAGAAAGAAAAGAGGCCTTTTATTCAACAGCTACACAATCCAGGAAATGGCAGGCTACTGCCTCAGAGCCCATTCCCTCCAGAACTCCCAGACAAAAACCTCACCACCCTCTGCCCGACCAGTCCAAAGCTGCGCCCGGAGTTGCATCTCCAATTTAAAAATACCATCATTTGGGAAACGCAGGCAGCTGTAGTATGACCATCCAGGTGGCTTAGTTTGTTCCCAGGTGCAGTCCAGCTTCAGCCTTCTCTCTGGACTGCATGTAGGGCCACAGCTGCCACACGACTCCCCCTGCCTCCCACATCAGGGTCCCAGGGCCCCTGACCACTGCTGCGGCTGGCTATGTAGGGGCTCTGTCATGCTGTCCATGGGACTTGGTGCCCTCTGGTCCTGGTAACACTCCAGCTTTCACATCCACACTGGTAGGTCCCAGGGGGAAGAAGAGGGTGAGTCTCTGCCTTCCCTCCATTTCAATCTCCCAGCCCAAACTTCCATGCATTCCAGAAGGCTCCAGCTCCCCCAGCCACTCCGACCATTTCCCATGACAGTGCCTCCCCCGTGCCATCATGTTGACCTTTATGGGACATGTGCCACTGTGTCCCTGGTCCCACCTTCAATCAGAGACCTGATGGGTGTAGGAGGGCTTTTCCTTTTGTCAGTCACTCTTGCTAGCCTCGTCCATATCCCCGGAGCAAGCCTTCTGTGCATCTTTGCCTGAGGGCAGGGAGATCTGTTGTCTTGTAATGTACCCTTCACCCTCGTTGCCTTGTTCCTGTGACCTCTCCCTGACTCTGGGGTCTGGCTAAGCCTTCTGGCCAGGTCTACCTGTATCACCCAGAGCTCCAAAAGTCATAGTCATTTTCTAAATAAGCTAAAAATAAAAGAAGCACTTATTTTTGACTAGAGTTTCTAAGTAAGTTTTCTTATTGAAAATGTAATTCACAGAAACAAAGAGGAGAAAAGTGGTTGCCAGGGGCTGTGGGAAAAGAAAAACGGGGAAGGTGATTGTCAATGGGTACAAAGTTTCAGTTATGCAAGATAATAAATTCTGAAGACCTGCTATATATCATAATGCCTATAGCTATCACTATTGTATCGTATACTTGAAATTTGCTATGAGGGTAGATCTTATGTTAAGTGTTCTTAACACACACACACACACACACACACAAACTATGATTATAGTAATAAAGAGAGGAAGACAAAAGTTTTGGAGGTGAAAAATGTGTTTATGACCTTTCCAGTGGTGAACGTGTCATGGGTGTAACCCTAACAATGAGTACTCAATGATGTACTCATTGAACTGTGTACATCAAATATGTACTATGTTTTACACGGCAATCATATCTCAGAAAAGTGGTTTAAAAATAAAATAAAATGCTTAGTACAGGCATACCTTGGAGATACTGTGCATTCAGCTCCAAACCACTGCAACAAAGCAAGAACTGCGATAAAAGAAAATTGCTGGTGAAGGCTCTTGCTTTCAATTTGTAAAAAAATTCACCATTTGTTAAACATAATAAAACAAAGCACAAAATCGAGGTCTGCCTGTATTTGGCTGTTTCCAGAAAAGATTTGCTGACCCCTGCTTTGTGGTACTAATTTTCATACTTTACTATTTATCTAAATGATCTGTAATACTTAAAAAAGTATAACTTCCTGAGTTCCACTCTTGAAATATTAATTCATTAAATTGATAGAGGTGTAGGAATTAGCATCTTAAATACTTACTTTAAATAATTCTGACTCAGATAATCGTTGTTTGTCTTTATCCTCACCCAAGGATACGCTTACTAATTCCAGAGGGAGAGGACAGGAAGGGAAAGGGGGTGAACATCAATATGAGAGAAAAAGAGCAATCGGTTGTGCCTCATATGAGCCCCAACTAGGGACCCCTCCCACAACCGAGGTACATGGCCTGACCAAGAATCAAATCTGCAACCTTTGTTTTGGGTGCTGCAACCAAGTGAGCCACCCAGCCAGGGCCTGACTCAGATAATCTCGAGTCAACATTCAGAAACACTGCCTAAGTTATAATATCACCAACAGGTCCCTTTTCTCTACATCTTCACCAACACTTGTTATTTGTTAATTTTTTGATAATTGTTATTCTGACCTGTGTTAAGTTGATATCTCATTGTAGTTTTGATTTGCATTTTCCTGATGGTTAGTGATGTTGAACATTTTTTTCATGTCTCTTGGCCAACTGTATGTCTTCTTTGGAGAAATGTCAATTCAAGTCCTCTGACCATTTTTTACTTGGATGCCTTTTTTTTTATGTTGAGTTTAAGAGTTGTTTATATGAGGTTCCTCAAAAAATTAAAAATATAACTACTACACAATTCAGTAGTTCTACTCCTGGGTATTTATTATTAAAAACCCACTAAATCAAAAAGATATATGCATCCTTATGCTTATTGCAGCATTATTTACAGTATTATCTACAGATATGGAAGCAACCCAGGTGCCTATCAACAGATGAGTGGGTGAGAAAATGCATCAGGTGGAGATATAGATATAGATATAAACAAAGGAATATTTCTCAGCCATGAGAAAGAATTAAATCTTACCATTTGCTACAACATGGATGGACATAAAGGGTATTAATGGTAAGTGAAATAAGTCAGACATAAAATGAAAAGTGCTATATGTCTTTGCTTATATGTGGTTTCTTTTTTTCATTTATTTTATTTTATTATTTTTATTATTATTTTATTTTTTTAATTCATTTACAATTGCTAAAAGAGAAAACAAATAAGACAAAACAGAAACAGACTCATAGAAACAGAGAACAAACTAATGGTTGCCAGAGGGGAGAGGGATGGGGGTAGGGGATGGATAAAAATGGTGAAGGAGAGTAAGAGGTACAAACTTCCAGTTGTCAAATAAATAATTCATGAGATGTGGTGTGCAACCTAGGGAAAAGAGTCAATAATAATATTGTAATAACTTGTATGGTGACAGGTGGTTACTAGACTTATTGTGGTGATCACATTGTAAGGTACACATACGTCAAGTCACTGTGTTGTGCACCTGAAAATAATACAATATTGTATGCCAACTATACTTTAATAAAAAATAAATTTAAAAAGGAAAAAAAAGAAACTCTGCTTAAGGGTCAAGAATAAAAGCTTAGAAGGTAGTTTGCAGGAAAATTTAAAGAGTTCTCCCACAGTATTTTTATCTCTTTTCCCAAAATTAAAACCAAGCCTCAATGCTCTTTGTCTTTTCTACAAAAGACACAGTTCTCATTTGAAACTCTCCCTTTGGTGCAAAACAAATACCTCTCCACTAAAGTGTGTATAGCCCTGGATATTTCACAAAGAGATTCCCAAAGTAGCTTCAGGAGTTTGAGGCATACTCTCAAGAGGTTTAGATCTATGATTCTACACTCTTTCAGTCTTGAGTTTTTTCATGAATAAATTTTGATTTGCTCCTGCACATATAATTTTACATGCATTGGAATAATTCATTAAAAAGGTTATTACTTGTCCTTAAATAATTTCCTAAAGGAAATTATTCAAACAAAAATAAATAAAATACTTTGCTTAGTTTGCTACTAGCTTCTCATTAAAATTTACTATAAAGTGAATGCAATATTGAGTTTTTTTTCTGTTTATAGCTCCAGAGAGGAAATTATAGTTTAACAAGTACACAGGCAGCTCCTAGTGTTTAATAATTTAGTATTAAGCATCAGGATTATCATGCCTTGATCATCAGAAATTATTAGTTAATAACACAAAATGTGGTTTAGAATGAGAAATTGTGAAGAGACTGTATTCTAAGACTATTTCCCAAATAATTTTGACCCAAAGAATCCCATGGGCCTCGGTTCTGAGGTTCTGAGGAACCTCTCCTGAAGATTCTGAATTGTTAATCTGGAATGGTTCTGAGGAATCTTTATTTTTAATAAGAAGCCAAATGATTCTTAAGAAAAATCCAGGAAATGCTGTTACAAGGTTATATTTTACTCATCAGTGGTAATCATTACACGTTGTTCTTCAGCATTTAAAAATGACAGAAAAAGATGGGCTGTGTTCTTCAGGCCTCACATTGTAGATGCTCCTGATTTCTTCTTCACGTGGATTTCTGCCTCTAGTAAGAGAGCAGAGATGCCTTATTTGAATCTGTTTCATCACCTCAGTAGTTCTTTAGCTATTTAGTGATCACCACATTTGGCTTAGATGCATTGAGTCCTTCGATGGGGCAGTTCTTTCCGTCTTATACAATTTAACTTTTTAAAAATATATATATTTTTTAATTTTTCACTTTTGACATTCAATATTATATTACATTCAGGTATACAGCATAGTTATTTGACATTTATATAACTTAACCCTGCAAAAAAGGATAGGTCTGACCTTCCCCATTCTGCCATTTTATGTGTCCTTATCCTTGACACTATTACTATATTGGTGTGTAGTGTCTATACAAAAAATATGTATAATACACTTACTTCTCCCTATAGACACATACACAGAAGAAAAATATTTGTTTAGTGGGTGTTTGGAATAGGTGAATTATTTTCACACTGAGAAGGGGGAAGATTTCATATGGTGCCTTTTAACCTGAAAGGGGTGTATAGTTTGAAAACATTTTGAATATCATAATTTTTATTTGTAAAGTGAAACAATTATTTCTATATTTTTCCTTTCAGCTGAAAGAAAGTACAACAGATGTTTTTTGACTGGTGGGGATATGCAGAAGACATAGTGATTTTTAAGTAGAAACAATCTCCTGGAGGAAATATGAGTAGTGAAATTTTAATCTTAATAGAAAAGAACAAGGTTTAAAGATTTTAAAACTAGGGTAGATGGTTTCTAATATATTCCTTTTACTTTTAGAATATAGAAAGATTGATTTAAAAAAACCATGCTTCCACCTATCAATGAGAAAGAGCTGGATAAATGACAAAATTACAACTTTTCCGGAACTCATCAGAGAACTAAGGACATGAGGCAACTGAACAATATGAAACTCATGGAGGGGCAGCCTCATTCATGGGGAGAGAGATGCGTGGGTTGGACCATCTATGGCAGACCAAAGTAGGAGGAGATGTCAGCCACCATATTTACGCCCTCACAGAAGGAAAGGCATGCCTGTCTCTAGGAACAAATATTATTTACCTCAGCCTCTGCTAGTCCCCATAAGATGTCTGACATTCAATAAAAAATTATGAAACATACATATAAGAAGAATTAAATCACTCTCAATAGACAAAGAAATGACCCAGATGTTGGAAGTATACAGAGAGAACTTAATTGCTCTTTAAGTATAAACTTTGATTTTAAAATACTGTTAGATGTACAGAAGAGTTGTAAGATTGCTAATTTGATGCATAGGGTTCCTGTGGTGCATTTGTCACAACTAAAGATCTAACTCTGAGCCATTGCTATTAACTAACCTCTGAAGGTTATTTAGATTTCATCAACTTTTCTTTAATGTCCTCTTTCTGTTCCAGGATCTTACTCAAGCTATCACATTGCATTTAGTTATCATACTGCCTTAGCCTCCTCTGGTCTGTGACAGTTTCTCGAACTTTCTAATAAGCTGGGCAGTTTTGAGAGTACTGGTCAGATATTTTGCAGCATGTTCCTAAATTTTGGTTTGTCTGATTTTTTTTCATGGTTACACTGGGTGTTTAAAAGCAGTACCACAGAAGCAGATTGTCATGGGCCAATGCTATTAACATGACATGTTACTGATGAAGTTAACCTTGATCACATGGCCTAGATGATATTTGCCAGGGTTCAGTCTGCCCAGCTTTTTACTTGCTGTTAGGGTAGAATGGCAACTTCTAAGCTCTTTTCATGTGGAATAGACAACACTGTAATATTATTCTAGAAAATGATTTATTTGATCTATATTTTACAATTGATTTGCTTAGAGTTTTGCAAAGTAGTCTCATGATTTTTAAAAAATATCTTATTTTTAATAGTGCTCTTATATATTTCTCTTCACTAATTATTTGTCCCTCCTTTTTTCACTTTGCCTTTTTCTATTTGTCTTTTACTATGACAATATTGATATTAACTCTTTCTTAGTTCACATTCCTGGAAACAAAATTTGAGCAGCATCTTGGTCAACTGATGTATTGAAAGAATATCCTTAGGAGAAAATGAGTGAGAGATGATGGATAAGGCAAGGCAGAAAAAAGCTAGGTAATGATGGGATGTGGAAGCCCAGGGGGAATTCTGAGCATGAATTATATACCGCAGAGTTAATCTGGTCCAGGGGAGTTGGTCTTTTATACCTGGTATCACTTAGTCATTAGCTGTAGGCTGCAATATGTGGGTAGAAATAGCCTCCTGAGGGACACTGTTTCTGCTGTTGCTTGTGCGCTATCCTGTCTGGAAGGGAGCACCTGTGAGCTTGTAGCAGCCCACACTGACAACAGTTAGGAGCTAAGTGCATTGACTCCAAAGGGAGGGAAGAGAAGACAGTTTTCTATAGATAAAAATCTCTTCCTCCCCTTTCCTACCATTAAGTTTAACGTTCCCTCTCCCCATTGAAACAGAATGTAAACAACATGGGGATGACACAGCACGTGCTGCAAAGCTTACCATCATCTTACACATACTTCACATATTTATACTACCAGCCCTCAGATTATTTGAATTTGGGATTCCTGATTTGAACACATGCCAAGGTAGCCATATTTAATTGTCCTTATTTGTTTTATATATTTTTTTCTTGCATCAATTGCTTTAAAATGCTAATGATTTTTTAAAAGATTTTATTTATTTATTTTTAGACAGAGGGCAATTGAGGAAGAAAGAGAGGAAGAAAAACATGAATGTATGGTTGCCTCTCATGTGCCCCTACTTGGGCCCTGGCCCACAACCTAGGTATGTGCCCTGACTGGGAATCAAACCAGCACCCTTTGTTTAGCAGGCCGGTGCTCAATATACTGAATCACACCAGCCAGGACTCATGATTTATTTTTATATCCATTTTATGTGATGCCCGTCCTGTTGCTTGATCCCTAATGTCATGAATGCCAAGTGGCAAATGGCGCTGTTGGAACTGCTGTGTTGTGTGGTTGAGCATTTCCTCTGGTTGCATTGCTTCTGTCTATTTTCCCAACCTCCCTGAATCAATCAGTTGCCTAAAATCTTTTAGTAAATTCCTCTTCCTTAAACCATAGAGTAATTTCATTGCCTACAACTAGGAAGTAATCTAGACAGTGATGGTAATAATCTTAAGTATGGCAGGATTACAAAATAATATCTAAATGAGGTTACAACATTCTACGTTTTGCTCCTTAACTCTCTGGGCTCAGAGACCCATCCCTGTCATTCTCTGGAGGGGTCAGGTTGAGAAACTGACTGATTTCTTGAAACTGAAACAAATAAAATTGAGGTATAAATAAGCATGTATGTTAAATGACGAGATGTTAGGGGAATTTCTGCCTAAATTCAAGCTATATGATCTTAAGCCTGGGTGAAGAAAACTGAAACTGAGTATGAATATGGCAGAAATGAACTCCATAAACACCAACATATCAATATTTATCAAGTATTAAAAACAGAATGATACATCAGAGACACCAAGTGAGTGTAGCTTTGCAGGGTTTCTCTGGCGTTTCTCAGGCAGTGCCCTCAGAGTGGTGGCAGAGGTGGCTGAGTGGTCCGTGTGGAGTACCGAAACCTTGCCAGAACCAGACTCCCTTCGCTGCAATTCCCCCCACCCCCAAGTTTCTTGCTTGGAAGAAACCAGGGTCTTGGGGCACTGGAATCACAGATAATACTGACCCACACCTTGAGCTGTATTTGCAAAACCTCCACTAGATAGAAAACTACTGATTGGTACTGACCATAGTCACATAAACCCAAGACTAGCTGGTGCTGGAAGATTGATCACTAGAACCGCTAAAATATCTCTTTCTAGGACCTAGAAATTTTACTTTTATGTCCACTTAGAGATGTGGTCATAGGCTATCATAACATGAGCAAAAGTGGAGGGATTTATATGACCTTGTGAAAAATCTCTCAGATAACAGTTTGTAGGATTTGTCAATAAGACTAGGAAGCTTTAAATTGTTTTTCCAAACATCCCCCTAACATGACCAGATATGGACAAACATCAGAAGTTCAAAGTGGTTATCTTTTTAAGTTTATGTCAAGACCTATTTTACCTCTTTTGTATAGTATGTTACAATCTGGACTCTGCCTAGACTTAAATCTTGACTTTATTTGAGGGCATTTATCCACCTATATTCTGGTTAATTCTTAGGTTATTACATTTAGTGCAAAAGTAGAAGAGAAGTTGATTTCTTGACTTACCTTTCAGAAGACAATATTATTTCCAAGTTCTTGGAATGGCCACATTCAAACCATCAAGTACTGACAATACCCATCTGCAAATATTCTCAAGAAATATCTATTTGCACAGTCAATCTTTAAACTTTAAGAATGAAGCTTTATGAAATGTATCTTTCTTCTAATTTTAAACTTAAATTAAAAAATTTATCTTTCTCTATAAATGTGCAAGTGATTATTCTCAGTCATTTTGACTGTAACTTGGTTGAGTTTCAGTCACTTACATCTAGCATATTTTTTACTCCTCACCTGAAAGTATGTTTTATTGATTTTTAGAGAGACAGGAAGGGAGAAAGAGACAAACGTCAATCTGAGAGAGAAACATTAACTAGTTGCCTCCTGCACCTGTCCCGACTGGGGATCAAACCTGCAACCTAGGTATGTGCCCTGACTGGGACTCTAACCCACAGTGTTTTGGCATGCTGGGCGGCGTTCCAGCCAACTGAACCACAGGGCCAGGTGCATCTAGCATATTTTAATAAAAGTTAACTTTTTTTACATTCACCTGAAGACATGCTTATTGATTTAGAAACAGGGGAAGGGAGGGAGAGAGAGAGGGAGAGGAACAGCAATGTGAGAGAAAAGCATCAATTGGTTGCCTCTTGTACGTGTCTCATCTGGGAACCGAACCTGCAACCCAGGGATGTGCCCTGACCAGGAGTTGAATCTGTGTCCTTTGGCTGATGGGACAACGCTCCAGCCAACTGAACCACACTGGCCAAGGCAATAAAAGTTAATTATTAAAAAAGATTTAGCATTTAGATTTAAAATTCAAAGCAAAACTTAATTTATGATAAGGGACTTACCCCTTATCCAACCAACATAACCTGTCATTTTGATACATAGTTTATTTGTCATGTAAGTAACGTCTAAACCTGTAAGAATTGTTATAAGTTTACTTGAGCCAAACTGATGACAATTGCCAAGAATCAAAATCTCAACGGATTGAGAAAATGCTCGAGAAAATGGCTGTTTTACACCTTATTTTATACCTCAAAATCAAAGGGAAAGATGTAAGAGGATTACATGAAATACTTTGGTGATAGGTGAGGGAGGGGGCGAAAGCAAAGTGCAGAAACCTCTGGGATTGGATAAAAAGTAAAATGAGTAGACACCTAGGTGGGTACTGGATAGTTAATAGTCAACAATTAACACAATAACAATAACAATGAAGGGATTTGTGGTCTCAGCTCTGGTGTGATGATTGTGCTTTAAGGGGTCCTGATAAAAAGAAATTAATTTATTATTCCAAATTCATGTTATTAGGTATGTTATTCTAGATGCAAAAAAGACAACAGTTAGGCTCAGGTAAGGTAAAGATTCATCTTTATTAGAGAAAAATACTGCCCTAGGACATGACTACCTGCCATGAACCACATTCAGTCAGAATGTTTTTATTTCAGGCCATCTTAATCTGGTTCCTTTAGGTTTCTGAGTTTGTAAGGCTGCCATGCAGGCCTCCCCTGGGCTTGGCAGGTTTAGCATTTGGCTCTGTTACCAGGAAGACCCGAGTTAAGGGGCTGCCCCCTCCTCGGTTCTTGTCTTTCTTGCAAAAAGGAATTCAGGCGAGGCACAGAAAAAGTGGAAATGAGGTGGCAAGTTTATTTATGGAAGACACTTGAGCACGAAGCTGCAAGTGGGCACCCAGCTCTTCTGAGTGCCCTGCCCACTGGGGCTTTAAGGGTTACATGCGCACAGCCAGCCTCCAAATTCCCCCTCCTTCTGCCTTCCCAGGACCATGGGATTAAGAATCAGTTTCAAAGGCTTCCTTTCCTAAATAGTAGAAACAATAAAGGCTCCTCTCCTCCTGGATGATCACTTGTCATGGTCTTGTGACCTTTGGAACACAGGGCAATCTTATCTGACCAGTCTCAGGAATGCTGACTTAAGGGGGGAGGCATGTCTTCCTTCCCCTTCCAGCCTTGGTTTGCTATCTTTCCTGCCTAACAGACCTTTTTTTCTCCACAACCTAAAAAATTACGTGAAGAAACTTGGCACTGCAATATCGTTTATACGACTTGCCGCCAAAACTAGCAAAAAGTAAATTCATACTTAGGATCAATTTTGTAAGTTTTATTTTAAAAATAACAATTTTAAAGAAATGTTTTTGGAGTTTGAGATATGGCTAATAGATTGTGAAAGAGTTTCAAGGATTCCATTAAAAGCTATGTATAGAAAGGCCAAAGAAGATATATTTCCCTCTCTTATTAAGAAACATTTTGACATAATAGTCACAGGGATAAGTTATTTCACACTGACTATAAGTAGATAATCCTCTAGGCTTTACAGGAAAGAGTTCCCCAACTTTTTCCCTTACTGTGCATTTCTGGAATAAAAGTAAATCTAGATAATTTTTAAAAATTTGCTTACAATTGCAGTTATGTCATGAGTATTACCTTGCTACAATGCCACATATACTATTTGCTTTGGTAGCCTTTCTTTCTCTTCTTGCTCTTTCTTTACCTTTCATAAGACCAATTTCCAGAAAGAACTTGCCACACTTTACAATAGAAATACACGCACCATGAGGATCATTGACGCAAAACAATGACACTGTTAACAAAATGTAAACACAAACCCCAGAGTGAAAAGGAGACAAGAACTCAAGGTTTTGCTCAGGAGTTCCTATGTACACAGGTGTTGTGATCAAGCCCTAAATTTAAGGTTGCTCTGTCAGGATTTAGGTACAGGGAATGGTAATAAAACTGCGGTGGCTGGAAAACTAAGGATCATTAGAGGGGAGCCTTTACCTTAATCTTTGCTTTAGCTCCTTCTGAGAAAGAGATTTATCTCAGGGTCTTTTTTCCTTCCTTCCTTCCTTCCTTCCTTCCTTCCTTCCTTCCTTCCTTCCTTCCTTCCTCACTCCCTCCCTTCCTTCCTTCCTTCCTTCACTTCTTCCTTCCTTCCTTCCACTTTCCAGTGCCCACTTTCTTTCTTTCTTTCGTTCTTTCTCTCTCTGTCTCTCTTTCTTCACTATTACAGATGTGCCCATTTCCCTACCCACTTCTACCCAGCCCCTAGCCCCCCCCCCCCCCCCTGCTCTGGCTATCACCACACTGTTGTGTGTGTGTCAGGGTCTTTTTATAAGGGAAATGTAATACACAGCATCTGACAAGAAATCTCAGAGGAAGTGTAGAGGTATTTAACATCTTACTGACTTTTCTGTCTTCTGTAATAAATTTATTGAATAGACTGAGCTCAAATGATATAAGATTTTCTATAACCAAACAAATTCCAGAGATCTCACCTCTTGATGGCAGTATAGATTATACAGGTTTGTTGTTTGCAGGTTATAAAGGGTCTAAATCAAAACATTAATGCTGTATCTAATTAAAGTCTTCATCTTTCCCCTATCTTAGGTCTGACATAAAGATTGGATACTAGCAGGGAAGAAAGTAGGAATTTAGTCCTTAAGACCATGGAGATGAGGAGGTGGGAGAAATAAAATTTAAGTCATAATTAATTGGTTGATGCTATTGTAACCTGTCCATTGGTGCCCAACACACTGGTGTTCGGAAAGAAGTCCAAATGCAGGCTGTTCTTCAGAAACCTAAGAGGATTCTCTCTTTCCCCGGTAAGGTAGAGACACTTACCTACTAATCCCTCTCAGCTCTTGCCCCACTGTGGAACCCACAGCCTCTTTCTTATAGGGAAGTTTAAAGTGATAAATATATAAATTAACAAAAAAGACAGGTCTCAAACAACCTAACTTTACACCTTAAGGAGCTAGGAAAAAAAAAGAATTAAACTAAGCACGAAGTAAGCACAAGGAAAGACAAACCAAAGTCACAGCAACAATAAATTAAATAGAAACTAGAAATGTAATAGGAAGCATCAACGAAACTAATAGCTGTTTTTTTAAACAGATAAAATTAACAAACCTTTAGCTAGACTAAGGAAAACAAGAGAGAAGACTCAAATAATATTACAACTAATACCATAGAAATATATAGGATCATAAGAAACTATCACGAGCAATTATAGACCAACAAATGGGTAACTTAGAATAAAGGTATAAATTCCTAGAAACATAAAAGTTACCAAGACTGAATCATGAAGAATATATAAACAGATCAGTAATGAGTATGGAGATTAAACCAATAATAATTTAAAAAGTCATAAGAAAGAAAAGGCCAACATCAGATGATTTTACTGGTGTATTCTGCCAAACATTTAAAAGAGAATTAACACTAATCTTTTCAAAAATTTCCAATAAGATGAAGAGAAGGAAATACCTCCAAACTTATTTTATAAGGCCAACATTATCCTGATACCAAAACCAGACAAGAACACTGATAAACATAGCTGCAAAAATCATCAACAAATATTAGCAAACCAACTTAATCAGCACATTAAAAGGATCACACACCACAGTCAGGTGGGTTTTATCCTTGGGATGCAAAGATGACTCAAACTTCACAAATCAATAAATATCCCTGATGAATATAGATGCTAAGATCTTCAACAAAAATATTAGCAAATCAAATCCAGCAATATATTAAAAAGATCATACACCAACACCAAAAGGAATTTATTCTGGGGACAAGGATGCAAAGTTGGTACAATAATCACAAATCAATAAACATGATATGTCACATAAACTAATTAAAGAATAAAAATCACATGATCATATCAATAAATTCAGATAAAGCATTCAGTAAAATCCAGAACCAATTTATTTATTTATTTAATTTTAATAAGATATTTTATTGATTATGCTATTAGTTGTCCCATTTTCCCCCCTATTCCCCTCTGCCTGCACACCCCTTCCCACCTACATTCACCCCCTTTAGTTCATGTCCATGGGTCATACAGATAAGTTCTTTGGCTTCTACATTTCCTGTACTATTCTTAATCTCCCCCTGTCTATTTTCTATCTACCATTTATGCTACTTATTCTCTGTACCTTTTCCCCCTCTCTCCCCCTCCCACTCCTCTGCTGATATGATAAAAAAAAAAAACCCTCTCAACAAAGCAGGAATAGAGGGATCATACACCAACACAAAAAAGTCCTTATATAATGAAATAAGCCAGGCAGTGAGGGACAAATACCATATGATCTCACCTTTAACTGGAACATAATCAACAGAAGAAAAAAGCAAACAAAATACATTGAAGTTAAGAACAATCTAACAATAGCCAGAGGGGATTGGGGAGGGGATAGTGGGGAGAAGGGTTTACAGGAACTACTATAAAGGACACATGGACAAAACCAAGGGGGAGGGTGGAGGCGGGGGAGAGAGGTGGGTTTGGCTGGGGTGGGGTGGAGGGATGGGGAGAAAATCAAACAACTGTAATTGAATAACAATAAAATTTTTTTAAAAAAGTACTTATATGAAAAGCCTATAGATAACATCATACTCAATGGGCAAAAACTAAAAGTGTTTCCCTTAAGGTCAGAAACAAGATAAGGATGTCTACTGTCACCACTCTTATTCAACATAGTATTAGAAGTCCCAGCAACTGTGATCAGACAAAAAGAAGAAATAAAAGGCAACCAAATTGGAAAGGAGAAAGTAAAACTGTCCTTATTTGCAAATGACATGATATTGTACATTGAAAACTGTAAAGACTCCACCAAAGAACTACTATCTAATAAATAAATTTGGCAAAATAGCAGGATACAAAATTAATATCCAGAAACTGGTGTCACTTTTATACACCAATAATGAACTCTCAGAAAGAGGAACTAAGAAAACAATCTGATTTACCATTGCAACAAAAAAAATAAGATACCTAGGAATAAACTTAACCAAGAAGGCAAAAGACCTGTACTCAGCAACTATAGGACATTGAAGAAGAAATAGAAGAAGACACAAACAAGTGGAAGCACATACTATGGTTATGGATTGGAAGCGTTAATATCATTAAAATGTCCTTACAACCCAAAGCAATCCATAGATTGAACACAATTCCTGTTAAATTATCAGTGACAAAATTCACAGATTTAGAACAAATGTTCCAAAAATTAAATGGAACCAAAAATATTCTTAATAGTGTCAGCAGTCTTGAAAAAGAATAACAAAGTTGAAGGGATCACAATACTGAATGTCAAACTGTACTACAAGTCATTGTAATCAAAACAGCCTGGTACTGACACAAGAACAGGCATATAGATCAATGGAACAGAACAGAGAGCCCAGAAATCAGCCCACACCTATATGGTCAAATAACATTTGACAAAAAAGACAAGAGCATACAATGAATAAAAACAGTCTCTTCAATATATGATGTTGAGAAAATTAGATGGGTCATACCAAAAAAATGAAATTAGGCTGCCAACTTACACCATATACAAGAATAAATATCCATTTATCCAAAATGAATAAAATGCTTAAATGTGAGTTGTGAAACCATAAAAATTCTAGAAAAAAGCATAGGCAGAAAATCTCAGACATCTTGTGTAGCAATATTTTTGCCAATATATCTCCTAGGATAAGGGAAACAAAGGAAAAAAAATAAACAAATGGGACTACATCGAACTAAAAACCTTTTGCACAGCAAAAGAAACCATCAACAAAATGAAAAGGGACTCCACTGTATGGAAGAACATATTCTGCCAATGATACATCTGATAACGGGTTAATTTCCAAAATATATAAAGAGGTTATATAACTCAATGTCAGGAAGACAAACAATCTGATTTAAAAAATGGACAAAGGAACTCAAATAGACACGTCTCCAAAGAAGACATGCAAATGGCCAATAGATATAAAATAAATGTTCATCACCAATCATTAGAGAGATGCAAACTAAAACCACTAGGAGATATCACCTCTCACCTGCCAGATTGGCTATCATCAATAAATCAACAAAATACATGTGCTGGTGAGAATGTGAAGACAAGAAAATCCTTGTGCTCTGTTGGTGGGAAGGCAGATTGGTACAGCCACTGTGGAAAAAACACTATGGAGTTTCCTCAAAAAACTGTAAGTGGAGCTTCCACTTGACCCAGTGATCTCACTTCTGGAAATATATTTTAAAAATCTAGAAACACTAATCAGAAAGAATATATATACCCCTATGTCATAGCAGCATTATTTACAATAGCCAAGATCTGGAAACAGCCCAAGTGCCCATCAGTAGATAAGTGGATAAAAAAGATACAGTACATTTGTACAATGGAACACTACATGGCTATAAAAAAGAAGGAACTCTTACCCTTTACCACAGCATGGATGGACCTGGAGAATATTCACTAATTGAAATAAGCCAGTCAGAGAAAGACAAATGATTTCACTCACATGTGGAATCTAATGAGCAAATGAAACTAATGAACAAAATAAAACCAGTGGCATGGATACATGGAACAGACTGAGAGCTGTCAGAGAGGAAGGGGGTGGGGGACTGGAAGAAATTAGCCAAATAACAGATATGCACAAATGCATAGCCTGTGGACATAGACAACAATGTGGTGAAGGCCAGGGTGGGGAGCAGGCCTGGGTGGAGGTGAACAAAGGGTGGGGGGGAATGGGGAATACCTGTAATAGTGTCAACAATAAAATAAATAAATAAGATACACCACATTAATATTATGAAAGATAAAAATCGAATGATTATCTCAGTAGATGCAAACCAAGCATTTGACAACATCCAGCGTCCTTTCATGATAAAACTCCTTATTCTCAAATTGGGTATGTAAGGAACATCATGATCAACAGTAAAATGTTGAAAGCATTTCCCTTCATATCAGAAATAAGACAAGGGTGCTCAGTTTTATCAAGTCCTGCTATAACAATCAGGTAAGATAAAGAAATAAAAAACAACTAAACTTGAAAAGGAGCAGTAAAATTGTCTTTATGTACAGATTATATGATTATATTAGTAGCAAATCCTAGACTCAACCAAAAATTGTTGGAACTAATCAATGAATTCAGTGAATTTGTAGGATACACAATTGGCACACAGGAATCAGTTATGTTTCTATACACTAACAATGAACTATCTAAATAAGAAATAAAGAAAACAATCCCATTCCCAATAGATTCAAAAACAATAAAATACTTAGAAATAAATTTAACCAAGGAGGTAAATGATCTGTACACTGAAAAGTACAACATTTTGATGAAAGGAATTGAAGACACAAACAACTGGAAGATCTTCTGTACATTGATAGGAAAATTAATATTGTTAAAATGCCCATACTGTCCAAAAGCCATCTATAGATTCAATGCAATCCTCATCAAAATTCCAATGGCATTTTTAACAGAAATTTTAAAAAATCTTACAATTATATAGAACCACAGAAGACCCTGAATAGCCACAGTAATTCTGGGAAAAAGTAACAAAACTAGAGGCATCACATTTCCTAAAATTAAACTATATTGCCAAGCTGTAGTAATCAAAACAATATGGTACTGACACAACAATAGACACACAGACCAATGGAACAGATTGAGAGACCAGAAATAAATCTTCACATACATGGTCAGCTAATATTTGCCAAGGGAGCCAAGAATACTCAATGGGGAATGAATAGTTTCTTCAATAAATGGCATTGGGAAAGCTGAATAACCACATGAAGAAGAATGAAACTGGACCCCTATCTGACACCACTCACAAAAAGTTACCTCAAAATGTATTAAAGACTTAAATATTAGACCCCAAACTGTGAAGTTCCTAAAAGAAAACATAGGCAAAATGTTCTTTGACATCAGTCTTGGCAGTGATTTTTTTGGATATGACACCAAAAGCACAAGCAACAAAAGCAAAAATGAAGCAGGACTGCATCAAATTTAAATGTTTTTGTATAACAAAAGAAATAATCAATAAAAAAGGCAACGTATGGAATAGGAGAAAAGATTTATGAACCATATATCTGATAAGGGGTTAATATCTATTAATATTCAAAATATATTAAGAACTCATAAAATTCAGTTACAAAAACAAAAAAATCTCATTTAAAAAAAGGCAGAGGAAATGAATAGACATTTTTACAAAGAAGACAAACAAATGGCCAACTGCTACCTAAAAAGATGCTCAAGAGCAGTATTTGTCAGGGAAATACAAATCAAAACCACAATGAGGCTTCACCTCACACCTGTTAGAATATCTATCACCAAAAAGACAAGACATAAGTGGTATTGAGGATGTGGAGAAAGGAAACACTTGTGACTGTTGATGACATGTAAATTGGTTCAGCCACTATGGAAAACAGCGTGGAGGTTCTGCAAAAATTGAAAATAGAACTGCCATATGATCCAGCAATCCCCCTTCTGAGTGTATATTTAAATGAAATGAAATCAGGATATGGAAGAGGTATCTGCACTCCCATGTTTATTGCAGCATTATTCACACTAGCCAAAATATTGAAACGACCTACGGATCCATCAACAGATGATAAAGATGCTACACACACACACACACACACACACACGAGTATTATTCACACGTGAGAATAAAGGAAATCAGTACTGAGAAAGAAGGAAATCAAGCCTGCCATTTGCAACAGTACGAGTGGACTTGAGGGTATTATGCTAAGTAAAATATGTCAGACAGAGAAAGACAAATATTGTATGTTATTGGTTAGATTATGAGTCTAAAAAAACCCAAAGTTGTACAAACAGAGTCCCTGGTGGTTACCAGGGACTGGAGCAAGGGGAATTTTGGAATATGTTGAGCAAAGGGTGCAAGCTTGCAGATAAGAAAATAAATACATAAGTTCTGGGAATCTAATGCCCAGCACTGTGAGTGTAGTTAACAGTACTGTATTATGTACTTGAGAGTTGCTAAGTGACTATGTCTTAAATCTTCTCACCGCAAAAAAGAAATGATAACTATGTGGTGTAGTGCAGGTGCTACCAAATGCTATAGTGGAAATCTAATAGTGGGATAGAGCTTACATTTGATTCCAAGTAAGGTAAATGGCATCAGCAAGTGTGAGGAGGTAGAGCTAAGCATGGATATTCAGAAAACAATGAAGAGATGCATCACGTGCCAACACTTGGGTTTACGTTGGAGATTATTGGCAGTTAAGGCTTGACCAGTAGATCAGAGGCACATCTTGAAAAGTCTTGAATACTAGGCTCCAAAATAGGCAAATGGTGCAACTGAAGTTTTTGAACCCATGTAACCTGAACAGTGGGATTGAGAGTGGGAATAGAAATTATCATCCAATAAAAAGTTTTGTGGTATGCCTAACTAGAAACAGACTTCACATCTAGAGCTACCAGGAATTCACCATTTTTGCCAGTCTCCTCCACAGGGGGCTTTGTGTGAATGACAGAGGGTCTACTTTCCAGTGTCAATGGTTTGATGTATGCATGATGTACATATGTTTGTATACTGGTGCTGGGCTGTAGATTTCACATAGCTCCTACTAAATTCAATGCTGCCACCCACAAGTGTCTAGATATTTGCTCCTTAAACCCAGAAACACAGCCTTCTTTATGTTCTGCTTCCTGTTTGTCCTGAGTTATCCTGCAACAGACTTTTTGTGTGGGTGTTAATGAGTGTTAGTAAAAATGTTACAGGACAGCCTACTTACAGATTGGACAACACAGGTGCATAATCCCTTGGTGCCTGAAATTCATATCAAGCTAACTCAAACTCTCAAAAGAATTTCCTTGTTCTTGGTCCAAACATGGCTGTTAATCTTTCTAAAGCACCTCCTTTTATTTTTTTTTCAGCAAAATTTTAAGTTTTATTTGGAATATGTGGACATTTAGTGAAAGGCCTCTTTATTCTAAAAAATATTTTATTGTTTCTCTATTACAGTTGTCCCAATTTCCCCCTTTGCCTTCCTCTGCCCAGCCCATGCCCTGCTCCCACAGTCATTCCTCACCCTGCACCTCCCTTTAAATCCTGACCACCTTTATCCAAATGTAAACTCTTGACTTCTTTAAAATTTATCCCTTGGTTTTCTCTCATTTTCCCCTTGGTTCTTAGGTATGATATTAACCAGTCTTGTGAATTTAGGCAGTTTACTTGACTTTCTTAAGTTTGTTTTCCAACTGAGTCAGATTGAATAATCTTGACCTGTCCTTCCAGTAGAAAGTGTATGTAAAAGCTCTTTGGGAATTACTGGTGCCCCAAAGGATAAGAGATAGCTTTTCTTTCTTCCTTCCTTCCTTCCTTCCTTCCTTCCTTCCTTCCTTCCTTCCTTCCTTCCTTCCTTCCTTCCTTCCTTCCTTCCTTTCTTTCTTTCTTTCTTTCTTTCTTTCCTTCTTTCTTTCTTTCTTTCTTTCCTTCCTTCCTTCCTTCCTTCCTTCCTTCCTTCCTTTTTTTTACTTTATTTCTGGATTCCCCCCAGCTGCCTCTAATACCCCTACATTATGCACTTGCAGGATAAGTTTGCCATTGCAGTCTATGAAAAAAGACAATAAGAGTATTAGAAATATTTAACAGCCTCTGGAAGAGTGTCTGTATGTGTTTTTTTTTTTCCTATTCTCTATTTATGCATATATAAAGGAAACAGTTTCTGTTTCTTCTATCTCCGAGATTTTAGAACATGCACAATGTGGAAACATATTCAATAGCAGTAATTCAAATTTTACTGGCTTTTGCCCCACTTATTCTGTCAGGATCCTAAACTCTTTCAATCTACCTCCCCACTAATCTCTTAAGTGTTCCTGGAACTCACTGGTCGGATAACACAATGTTGATATCTACCTTTTATTTTCATTTTTCCCACTGAGCCCCATTTCATCTGGTTATGACTCTGCTCTTCAGACATCATTGCACCCACCAGGTTCCATCCCACCTTCTACTATAGTTGAACCATTGGAGCCTGGAAGATGATGCCAAGGCGGCATGGCAGACTGGTCTGAGGTGGCAAGGCATGCTTTACTTGCCTTTCTGTGCAACAGTAGGGATACTGCTGAAATGTGCCAAATGGCACAGTGTCTTTGGTGAAAGTGGTATTTCAGTTTGTACTTATGTTTCACACCCTCAGTTTCAAATATTAATTCAAGGGATGACTTGACTGGGAGACAAATCGAAGTGGTAGACCTAAGGCCACATCAGAAATTTCCATTCCCTTCTGGGGACTAAGTGTTTCCTTCATAGTCAAGTTTGAAATAACTGCATCCTTTTCCCCATAAGAAGGTTTTCTCTCAGGAGGTGTCTCAGTCTTCTAATGGCAGAGCCAGAAGTTCAGTTTGTCAGATGCGCCCAGTATATATAAAAGGTAACTAAAAATTGTATTCTTAACCTCTGGTACCAGAAAGCCTTAACAGATGAAGCTGCCTTTAGGAAAAACACCCCAACAAGTGCCTGAAACATGTGGAAGCTGAGACCCAAAGGCCTGGGAGTTGGCTATTACCAAGGTACTTTGTTGCTAGTGGGTGAGAGTGAAGAGAGAAACAATGAGAGAGATGCTACAGGGAGAAGGTGGGACTGGGTCTTACAAGGAAAAGGGTATGAACAAAGCCTGTGGAATTGGGGAGGCCTAAAAGGACTTCTAAAGAATAAGAAAGTCTTATAGGTGATTTTTAATTGGTTACTATATGGTTCTCATATTCTTATCCATTTGGGGAGAGTTTTAGACCATCACAGAGGAAGGAATAGAAGAATATAGAGAATTTAAGCCAATGTCACTCAGACTTTATGAAATAAGAAGAGTTCCCAGATAACATCTAGGTTATATATGGAAGAAAACCAGCTAACCTTCAATCTAAGTTTTTAGACAGTTCATTCCAAATTGTAGTACAATAGAAGGGCAAGAATCCTACCAATGGAAATCACAGGAAATTGACCCAGTTAAGTTGCCAATATTTGGAGATGTTCTAGGATGAACCTAGATTGGGTAAGTAGTTTCCTATTCTGGGGAGAATATAATGCTTTAACAAATGAAAATGAAAGAAGAGTTAAGTTTTGACTTGAGTTTTAAAGGAATAAAAGCACATATTTGGAAGAGAAACAAATAAGAAAAGGTATGTCATTGGATAAAAGTCCAGATGCACCAGAGAAGAGGAAAGATGTCCATTTTCTTGACTACATTTAGAAAAATTAATTAATTGAAGCCTTAGGACAGGAAACCTTCAGGGTGGGGGCAATACATACTTGTGGGAGAGCTATTCCTGTTTTTATTAATGTGTGAAGTAATTTGCAGTCATGAGAAATATAAAATAAGTATGATGTGTGGACACCATGATTTTGGCTCTCTTGTGTAGAATACACTTGTAGTAAAACTCCAGAGGTAGAGAAGACTAAGGAGAGATGGGGAAGCCATGAGAAAGTTGGGACCAACCTGGGAGCTGTGGAAAGGAAAAGGAAGAAGGGGCATAGAATAGAGAAAGGGTTGATTGTTTACAGATGAATGGCTGTGGGAATGGAAGAGAATGAAGCTTGCTTGCACTTATGGTACATTACTATCACATTGGGGATTGTTGAGAGTAATGTTGGTTATTGGTATTAGTTGCTTCAATGCAAGCTCCCATTTGCTCAAGGGTCTTGTTTTACCTCATATCTCATGCAGCCTATAGGTCGCAGCTGCTTACCTTTAAAACCTCTTTTAATTTAGGGCTGCTCAGCATTAGTGAAGTGGAATGAATAGAGACTATAGCATAGATGATAGTTTCCCTGACCCAGAACCAGGATTTCATTTCCCATAGGATGTGCATAGTGGAGAAGATTATGATCAGAAAGTAAGAGGTGAGGACGATGAGGAAGAAGGCAAGAAGCCTCAAGGCAGTGGAGTAAGCTTTCGTGCTGGAGTTGCTGTGGCCAGTATGGTGATGTTGCATCTGCCCCAAGTGTTGGGTCTATGAGCTATGAGCAGGATGGTGGAGGCCAGGAACAGGAGGAAAAGAATAGTCAGCACAACCATTTGTTGAGAGATCATAATATTTTCCACAAAGGTCTTAAGTCTCTTAGTCACAGTGTTGTTTCCAGGGAACTGCATCATGCAATCTCGCTGTGATGTCTAAAAGCTGAAAAAATGGTTGTCTCACAGGAAACCAGCAGAGAGCCCAGCAACATCCAAGGAACCAACCTCAAAATTCTCCACCTTAGCCAGAGGAAGATGGGGTGGGTGAAGAAAGAGATTTTGACACAGTAGACGACAGCAAGCAAGGTGGTTAACCAGAGTGTAAGAGTATTAGTATATTCCCAAAAGATTGACATGTACCAAAGTACAAAGTTAGGGTTGAAATAGGAGCAAAAATTGTACAGTGCTGATGACCACTGTTGACAGAAGGGGCAGATGCCCAGGCTGATGAAAATCATGTCCACAGGTGACAGTCTTTTGACCTGGACCTACTCTCTGTTCAGCACTGCAACAATTAGGCTACTCTGCAAAATTATTGTCAAGGACTCAAGCAAATAGATGATCATGAAGAAAACAGTGAGTTGGTTGGGTATCATCCTTCTATTCCAAAGTATCTTCCTATCTTCCTGCACACAGACTCAGAATTTCTGCAATAATTTCCAAGTACAAAACATATTACTGGTCTCACTATTCTCTTATGCAAGAAAATACCTCCCAGAGGATGCAAATTTTCCTTGGCTTTTTGAATTTTGCCATTTTCTGATCTGCAGGATTTGCTTATGCTTTGCATGTTGGTTTGGGTGCAGGGAAATGTCGTTTGAATGTGGATTCCTGTTTCTGAGGTGATTTGATTATTCCCATAAAATAACTATCTATTTCATAACCATGCCATTTATTTCCTCTTTATCTCTACGAGGTGATTTTAACTTATTTCCCCATCTTTTTAAAATGATGGCCTCACTCTTTTAAGCTCAAATTTGAACTGCAGGGAAGATATATCTGTGCTGCTGAGTGCTGTAATCATGACAACTCCCTGTCTCCCCAGCGTCCATAGTAGCTGAGGGTCAATGCTACAACCAATGTATGAATGCCAATAAAAAAGTAGCAAAGGAAAATCCTTACTCTGAGATTCCACCCACAAAATTGCTGGAGGTCCAGACCTTTAAGTATCACCCTTCAATGCAGAGCACACTCATAACTGCCCGCCGAATCCTCAACTCATGCACTTCCCCACTGCACTTTCTACAGTTGAGGTGTGGCACCCTTCGCTACTATTCTTTCAGTTCCACAGCACTGACCTTTATATATCTGTGGGAATTGTTCTTATTCCATTAACAGTGCTGTTTTATTTTCTTCTAACCTGGCTAGGCTCTTTCTGTTACTGCTTATATTTCTGAAGATGGTTTGAAAGAAGCCCTCTTTATCACTAGTAAAACAACTTTTAAAAATTAAACCTGCTGAATAGAAAAGCCTAGAAGCTTTGCTCACTTTCCAAAACAAAAGTTATTTTCCTTGTCACTTTCTCTGACCAGCCATTGGAGACGGATGGAATCATTGACAGTGTTAACATCAAATGCCATTGACTTTGGTGTAATCTGGTTCGGTAAAATTGGACTCTGCTATGAAATGCCCATTAGATATTTCTGGAAGAATCTCCTGTGGGTGCACAGGGAAGTCTGACCCCAGTGGAAGCAGGATGATCTGATCTGTCAGTCACCTTGAGGTGACTGCACCTGCCAGCTGCTTCCCTGTCCAGCAGTGTAGCACGGCCTTTGCTGCACCGTCCCCTTCATATGCTCATGCTGCTCAAAGCCGCATCCCCACAGGCCCTGAGCCCAAGCTAAGCACCCAGGGGTCCACGGTGATGCAGCCAGTGTTCATGCTCTGAGCTTTTTGAGGCCACTTGCCCTTCCATCCTTTGCAGTCTCATCAGAGGCAAATTGGGTTTGCAGTTGCCCAAACAACTACAATAACACATTCATGAAGCAAGGTCTTTTCCTATCTTGATTCTGGGACCACATTTTTGAATACCCAATGTTGCTTTTGTGGAAGTGAACTCTTGGTGTGGGGTAGCTTGAAACATGAAGCTGGGAATTGAAAGGCTCAGAGGCAAAAAAAGGTCCCTATAGGCAGGAAACTTGTGAATCTGTGGACTTTGTGGACTATTTTGGACAAGAGACAAACTACATATTACTTCTAAATACCTAGAAATTAATTCATAGCTATCTAGGCAGACTAGAGCATAAATTCAGGAAGTGAGTTCAGAAAAACTATACCAGATAGAAACCAAATATTTAATTAGTGGCTTCAAAAATGAGAGGAGAATTCTAATGATTATTACTTGGTGAGGAAGACGGAGTCATTGATGCTATATGTGATAAGCACCAAGTGTGGGTGGACTTTAATTATTTGAAGGTAGAAGTGATATAGCATAAAGTTTAGAATTCTTGAACATAAAACAAGAAACCACTGAGCTCATGATGCAAAGGTTAACCACAGTTTTAAAAAGTTACATTAGGAATCAGAATATTAGAAAGCTTCTGCTTTGCATTCTCGATAAAATATGAGAATCAGGAAATTAAAAAATGAGCTGACAAAACAATAGTTTGCAATTAAAAGGTGAATGGGTCAAAATGCATCCAGGCATAATAAGGGTTAAAGATAAGACATAATGGTAAGTAGGACAATAAACAGTAATTGCATTGACATCTGCCTTTTTTCCTGGATATTCTAAGCATGTTGCCTCCTAAATATACTGCCTCATTCTGAGAAACCTCACAAAGCTTGTGATGCCCCACACTTCCATCTGAGGGTCTTTGAGTGCAGCCTCCATGCTACAGCCCTCATGAGTGGATACCAGACCGAGCAGTTTGACTAGGAATGAGCACCTGTGCAAAGTAGCCACTCCTAGGCTGGCCTGCAGTCTGAGACAGGGCCCAACATTGCTCTGCTCCACAGGGGCATTCACTATGTGCTAGTGACCAATTACATAACCCAGACACTCTCTTTGGAAGAGTTTGAATGTGAGGCATTCAAAGTGAGTCCCTAGACTGGTGGTTGATGTTCCCAGGGGTTCAGAGTTCAAAGGATGTCTCTTTTATTGTGTGTACATGTGAATCCTGCAGAGCCATCTCTGGGGTCCCTCGATTCAGCACCGAGAACACTACAACACCCTGGGGGCACTTAGAAAATATCTGTGGAATGATTGATGAGAACGGGAAGAGCAAACTAGAGAGGCATGTGTCCTCTTATATTACAAGGGCCTTGAAAATCATAAAACAAGCATACTAGAGTAGTTGAGACATGCACACTGTTATTACATGTGATTATGCATCATCCAAACAACTAAATCTGGCAAAGATGATAAAATATAAATGTGCCCAAATTGACAACTAGTTTTTTAGGGAAAAACTTGTGTCTCAGGCATTTCCTTTGAACAAATGTGTTGAAATGAGACAGATGGTGATTACAAATTTTTTCCATCATACGTGACATTTTAGAGAGTGACTCCCATGATCTACACTGTGGACATGTATTATTGATCAGTATTTGGACCAAAGGGACTAGTAAAATGGGCCCCAAGTTAATAAAATGTGAATTCAACAATGTTCTGGTCATGTCTTCATCTCATGGTAACTTATTTATACTGTTGCAGGTAAAATAATAGTCTCCAGAATATTCACATTTGAATCCCCCAAACTTTTGGATATGCTACTTTACATGGCAAAAAGAAACTTTGCAGATATGAGTCGGTTAAGGATCTTGAGATGTGAGGATTATTCTGGAAAATCTGGGTGGGCCCAATGTAATCTTCTAAAGGTCCTTTAGGAGAGAGAGGCAGGGAAGTGAGAGACAGAGAGAAACGAAATAATGGAAGCGGAAATCAGAGTCGTGAGCCATGGAACTTAGGCAGCAACCAAAAGCAGGAAAAGGCAAGGAACAGATTTGAGAGAAGAAACACAGTCTGCCGATACCTCAATTTAGACTCATGGGACCCGCTCAAGACTCTGACCTACAGAACATACATAAATTCTCTGACCTTCGGAGAATAAATAAATTTGGTATACAGAAATATCCTCTTACCTGTTGGTGATACTTTCCAAGACCCCAAGTGGAAGCCTGAAAAAGCAGATGATACTGGACCAGATATATACTATTTTTTCATATGTATATATATATAATAGTAAAATATAATTTATAAATTAGGCACAGTAAATTATTAACAATAACTCATAATAAAGTAGATGATAAGAATATACTGCAATAAAAGTTATATGGAGATCTCCCTCCCTCTCTCAAAATATGTTAATGTACTATAGTCACCCGCCTTGTGATGATATAAGGCCTACCTACAGGATGAGATGAAGGGAAGTGAATGACGTTGGAATTGTGACTCAGCGTTCGACTGCTATTGACCCTCGGATGATGATTCAGGAGGATCATTGAGCCATAATGACATCATGTCTTCCATCCACAAATTTAATGCCTTTTTCATCTTACTGAGCACATCATGCACTGTGCCTATAACTCTTGCAGTGCGAGGTGCAACAGCAGAATTAGCAAGAACTCTTTCCTTCTTCACAATTTCACAGATTTTTTTCTCACCATAGACTTCAGTAACCTCAGCATATGATTTTTTTTTCTTTACATACATTGAGAACTGTCACCTTTTCACATAAAGGCAGGACTTGATGGCTTCATATTCAAATTGGCGGTATTACTACTCTCGAACTTTGGAGTCACTATACTGTAAAAATAAGGATGATTTGCACACAAGCGGGGCCCTACCTCTCAGCTGGTCTGATAACCGAGACTGCGGCTCCTAGTGACTGAAGGGCCCAAGCACACACTGTGGATATGCAGACAATGGGATGAGTCATGTCCTGGGAGGACGCAGAGGGACATCACAAGATTTTACCCAGTTACTCAGAATGACGTTCAATTTAAAACTTATGAATTGTTTATTTCTAGAATTTTACATTAAATCTTTTGGACTGCAACTTACTGCAGGTTACTGAAACCTTGGAAAGTGCTATTGCAGATAAGGGGGAACTACTGTGCATATACAGTGGAATGTTACCCAGTTTTAAGAAAGAAGCAAATCCTATTTATGACAACTTTGAGGACATTATGCTAAATGAAACAAGCTAGTCACAATGGAATGACTACTACATGATTCCAAAAATGAGTTACCAAAAATAGCCAAACTCACAGAAGCAGAGAATACAATAGTGGTTGCCAGCAGCTGGGCAGTGGAGAAAATGGGAAATTGTTATTCAGTGGGTATACATTGTCACTTACGCTAGAAGAATCAGTTCTAGAGATCTGCTATAGAGCATAGTGCCTATGTTAACAGTGCACTAACAGTAACAAATGTTAACTATGTTAACAGTAACAAAATTCAACATTTATTAAGAGGGCAAATCTCATGCTAAGTGTTTTAGCACAAAGGCAAAACAAAACAAAAAAAAAGGAACTCAGGGAAACTCTGGGAGGAGTTGCTTATCTGTTACCTTCATGGTGTATTGCCAGTGTTCCTGTATGTCTAAACGCATCACACTGCATACATTAAATGTGCACAGCTCTTTGTATGTTAATTATACCTCAATAAAGCTTTAAAAACATTAAAACAATAACTGAGGCCTAAGTTTCATCACCAATTCTGTCACTTAATTGTCTGGGGTGTAGCCTGGGTACCAGGATTTAAAAAAATCACTCCATCTAATTCTAAGTGCAGCTCAGTTTTGGATCCACTGCTTTAGAGCCACCTCTGTGGAGAAGATCCCTGCACGGGTGGCGATAATAACAAAACTGCTAAATATTTAACTTCAAAAATTATCAGTGGGGAGGGGAGTGAGCTCTTAATTTCATAAGCAGTTAGCAGTTGGAAAATGACAGGAGGGTCCGCTCCTCCAGGAAATACTTTCTCAGTCCGTGCTGTGAGCATGGACCTCTTTAAATACAATTTTGTCACTCAGTGCATTCGTGCAATATGAAACTTGCTGGAGCGTTCTTATGAATTCCCAAATTTGTGGATATGCACAAAGTACTTCTGCTATCACCCCAAAATCTGATACATTGATTATGCTAGAAAAGGTGTAACTTTGTAGCCACAACTGAAATGTTTAATGCTATATATTTCAATATTTCAAAGCATTCACCAACTTTATATGTGTTATAATTATCTAATAGCATTTAATCCTGCACATTAGACAAAATGTATAGCCTCTAAACACAGCCTTCGTCCCTAAAGATCCTATGAAGATTTATGCTCTATGTAGTGCTTTTAGTTTTCCTGTATTATATAAATCCAGAGATAATCCAACTTTGGAGGTAACAAACCTATTCTTGCTTTCTACAAAGAAGCTCCTTTCTTCTCTTCAGTCTGTGACTCAATCTCATTTTTCCTGGTATACATTTGTTCTGTGGAGGAAGATTGCATCCATTTTTGAAGAGTTGGAGAAAAACTATTTCATCCTCACCCCAAAATGAACAGCATGGTTTGTTTACCTGCCTTCTTCTTCATAGCATCCTTTCCTGAAGACCAGAATTCCTTCCTCACAGCCTGGTCATGATGGAGTTTTGTGCCTTTGAGCCTTGTTATATAATCCCAGATTTGTCCAAAAACAAACAAACAAACAAGCAAACAAAGGGTTCAGATGTTCCCCAATTAGTCAAACACATTTTCTTCCTTGTGTTACTAGTATTTAATAACAGAATTGTTCTTTTTCATGTAGCAACAACACCCAAATGGTCAGCATTTTAAAAAGAATATCTGCTTTGGCCAAGTGGTTCAGTTGTTTGGAGCATTGTCCCATACACCAAAAGGTATGGGTTCAATTCCCAGTCAGGGCAACTACCTACATTTCAGGTTCGACCCAGGTCAGGCGTGTGTATAGCAGGCAACCAATTCATGTTTCTCTCTCACATCAATGTTTCTCTCTCTCCTCCCCCCCGCCTCTTTCTCTGTCTCCCTTTCTCTTTCTCTAAAATCAATAAGCATATCCTCATGTGAGGATTAAAAAAATAGTAGCACTAACAGTAACTAGTGTGGTCCAAGCACAGGAACACAATGTTTTCTCTCTAATTCCATCACCAACCTGTGTAGCTTAAAGTAAGTAATTTTTAAATTTCATTCTTCAAATAATAATCATAGCATTAATTTGTTCAATCAGTAATTTATTGAATGTACACATTGCTGAAACTCTGCATATAGTCAACTGGCAAATTGCTAATTATAGAAAATACAATAATTGCAATTTAATACTAAAATAATGCCTCCCATAGGCTTTGGGTGAAATTCTGAACAAAGGGAGTTAAAGATCACCATCCCATCAACAACAAACTGTGTTCCAGGTGACTTGTAACTGTGCTAGGAGCTATCTCTGCTCTCGTCATTCTCACCAGCAATTATCTCTGGTGCCCTAGAACCTTTTAACAATCTCAATGTGCAGAGCTTCTGGTGATCTGTACTAATGTAGAGGAGAATAACTCCCCTCCCCTACTCTCATATTCAATTGCAGGGATACCAAAGCCAAATACACAATTTCGGAACCTCAGACCTGTTTTATTGACTTTGTCACTCTCCCGAGAACATACCATAAGTGCATGAGGCTGGGAGGGGTTAGGGCAGAGTGATAAACACTACTCTCAGGGACACTCCTGTCTTACAATGTTTAAAGTTATGGTTCCCGTGTATCAACAGTATCAGCATCTCCTAGAAAATAGTCATCAGAAATGCAAAGTCTTGGGCCCTACCCAGACCTAATGAATCAAAAATTCTGGTGGATTGGACCCAATAATTTGATTACTTTACTTTTATTTTAAATTTTTTATTGTTGTTCAAGTACAGTTGTTTCCATTTTCCCCCACTACTCTCCACCACCCCACCCAACCCCACCCCCCACCCTCGATCCTACCTCCCTTTTGATTTATGTATGCGTCCTTTATACATGTTCCTTGATGACCCTTCCCCCTTTCCCCCCATTATCCCCTCCTCCCCATCTCTGCTTACTGTCAATTTGTTCTTTGTGGATCCAATAATTTTAATTTTAACAAGTTTTCTAGGTGATTTTGATCATTGATTTAAACATATCATGTCTGATCCCTTTTAGCCTTGGGAATGACTTTGGTCCCTCCACAGACAGACTCCAGTTGTAAATAGATTTATCTGACTCCAATGGAAGATACAACCTTGGTCCAAGCTGACAACCTCTCAACATATAAAAGAAGTGAGGTTTTGGTTTTATTTTTAACAGTGTCCTGTGAAAGTTTCCTTGTTCTAATTTTGGGGCAGTATAATATTTTCAGAGCTTGAGTGCCTTAGAGAGAGGTTTTGGAATAAATATTTACTTAATAATATGTGATAAAGGCAAATGAGAGATAGATAGGCTACTGAAGAGCTGTTGAGAAATCTTTACTTGGTTACCTCTGTGTCTTTCTCAACTACAGGAGCAGTAACTCATCAGCTAGCCCTGAGTGCAAACAATGACACCAGCCCTCATGGATGACTTAGATCATTCTGTAGCACCCAAAGGATTTGCATAGGGAACATGGAACAGGGGAACAAAAATAGTAGTAAGGAAAGACAGGATGATGAAGAAAAGAGAAGGAATAAGAAATGAAGAGAAAGAGGACAAGGGTTCTTCAATCCCCTGGTGTTTGCTCCATATCAGAATTCAGACTTGTTCACAGGCTGCTTGACCCCTCTTTGCAGAGGCAAAGAAGGCTCTGCTGGGACTATGTCCCTGGAGTTTGGAAACAATCATTTCTCACAGGTAAAAATACTGACCACATGCCACTGTCCTGTTAGGACAAGTTCCCATTCCCCAAGCCTTCATGCCCATGAATTCATACATTTTTTCCAACACCATATATCCTCCCATACCTTCTTCCATCTTCACCCACCCCCACCCCCTGTAATCACCACACTGTTGTCCATGTCCACACTCTGAAAAGATAAATGACAGCATGTTTTTCTATGATGGGAATGAGGGGAAAGAAATGGTACAGGAAAGAGAGAGCGAGAGAGAGACTGACTAACTCACACTTTTGGAGCTTTGTCCTTAATAGCAGGAGGTGGTGGGATCTATTCAAACATAGGATTTGATTTTTGCTGTATGGAAGGATGGTTTTTTCCCCCTAGCAGCAGGAGGAAAAGAAATATACCCATGATAACTTGTACATGGTGATAACATGATAGAAATTTCTTTCTTATTGTGCCTATTTTTTCAGTGAAGCTGGAAGGAAGGTCCCATGAGTTGAGAATGATGAAGGAATGAAAATGTTGAAATTTGAACCAGGCAAATTTATGCAGTAGATGTTGAGGTGTAGAGACATCTGGGGGTGGTTCCTTGCAGAACTGTAGAGGACAGCATTTAATAGATTAGTCATCATGGAGCTGTGGCACCTATAGCCATGAAAATGTGCTGCTCAGATTTCCTGCTGCTGGCAACATAACCGGCTGATGGTCCCAGCTTCTGACCTTCTGAATCCACAACCGCATTTGCAATAAGAGCCATGCTTCCCCATAGACTGCCCTCACCTAATGACTAAGCATGGGACAGCAGCAAAAGGAAGAATAATGCAGATTCATCCCTGGGAGATTGGGGACTTCTGAACTGTGTGCCTTTGGCTCTAGGACACTTTTCATTCTGGCCAGAACATTCTTAGAACTGCACTGCAGTCTAAGAATCTTCCTACCTAATCTTCTTTCCTCCCTGCACTCATTTATAGAGGCCAAGTCTCATCTTATTCTGAATTTTACTTCTGTCTTCTCTAGCTTCATCATCTTTTTGTTTCATAGACATTTCTCCAATAAATCTTTGCACATCTAATACTACTTTCGTGTCTATTTTTTGGAAGTCTGGACAAACGTAAGTGGTACTAGGATTGGTCTAAGAAATAGGTTAAAAAATAGGGTTTGGAGACTGACTCATTCATACCTTAGCAAACAAAGAAAACTTCAATATGAGTGTTATTTGGGGTACAGAATCACTGGCACAGTATGGTGGCCTGGTTGCTAAAGATTTCACCCCTAGTGAAACATACCAGTAGAATGAACTGCCCTTGTAGTAGTGATAATTTAGTCATTTGAAAAATACAGAGGGAACAATACAAAGACAGTGGAGTTGGCTGGTTACTGGTAAATTGTATTGACACCCTGAAGAGGGATAAGTGGCAACTAGGGTCCCGTGGGAAGCAATTAAAGGCTGAGTGTGAAAGCCAGAGACACCTTTGGTAGATTATAATGAGGTCCTTATCTCTTATAGTGGAAGAACAAAGACAGGACACAACTAATACTTGATAGTGTTGAAGAGACCCAGAGCCATTTAAATGGTCAGCCAAGTCAGGTCTATTAAGGTAAAGTCAAGGACTCTGTTTGGGAAAACCTGGGATACTTTACACATGGATGAAAAATATCTGAATGTCTGTTCTTTAGGATTTGGGGTATACAGATACCATTGAGTACTCAAAAAATTTGAGGTATCCCACCCTTCTCTGTAAGAGCTAGTATGTCTCCTACAATGGAAGATGATACCGAGGCCAATCCCTTCAAGACCTCAGAAACTGCCCCATCTTCTTTCCTGGGTGGCAGGATGATGACAAAGGTTAAATCCCAGTGGGACCTAGATGGGGACATGGTAAACCTGATAAAAGAGGGAAGAGAGTAAATATAAAAGTAGTTGAAAGAAACTGGCTAGATTTATTAATAGTAGATTATACTCACCTCAGGGAAATGAAAATCAAAGCCACAATAAGATACCACTTTAAGCCTTTAGAATGGCTATCATCAAAAAGAGAAGACAGTGCTGGTGAGGATGTGAAGAAAAGAGAACTCTTGTGCACTGTTAGTGGGAATGTAAATTGGTATGACCATTATGGAAAACAGTATGGAGTGTCCTCAGGAAATTAAAAATAGAACTAGCAGAACCTAGCAATCCCACTTTAGGGTATTTGTCCAAAGGAAATGAAATCACTATCTGGAAGAGCTGTGTGCAGCCCCATGTTCCTTGAGCACTATTTACCCTAGCCAGGACATGGAAACAACCTAAGTGTTCATTGATGGATGAATGGATAAAGAAAATATTATTATATGTCTATATTGATATTGCTATAGATATGTATATATTATATAGATATATTGTTCAGCCAGACAAAAGAAGAAAATCCTGCCATTTGAGATAACGCAAATGAACCTGGAGGACATGATGCTATGTGAATGAAGTAAGTCACACAGAGAAAGACAAATACTGTAATGTTCTTACTTATATGTGGAACCTAAAAAAGCCTAATTCATAGAATTAGAATGTAGACTGATGGTTGCCAAGGAGTGAGGAATGGCAGAAATGGGAATAATTTGATTAAAGTGTACAAACTTCCAGATGAGTAATTTTAATAAGTTCTGAGAAGTCTAACATACAGTGTGACTCCAGCTATTGATATTATATTATATACTTGAACATTGTTAAAAGAAAGTAGATCTGAAAACATTATGTGACTTCTGGCCAAGATGGAGGCGTAGGTAGATACACTTTGCCTCCTTGCACAACCAAAAGGACAACAACAAATTTAAAAACAAAAGATAATCAGAACTGAGAGAAAATTGAACTGTATGGAAGTCTGACAACCAAGGACTTAAAGAAGAAAGATCCATCCAGACCAGAAGAAGGGGTGGAGATGGGCAGCAAGGGAGGAGAGGACTTGCAGCAAGGCAGCGGCTGGCAGACCTGGTGAAGTGGTGACTGGTGGAGCAGGCAGTCCCACATTTGCATGGTTATAACCTGGGAGGGAGAACTAGGGAGTGAGACAGACTGCACAATCCAGAGTTCTGGAGGAGAAATAAAGTCTCAAAACCTCTGACTCAAAAAACCTGTGGGGGTTGAGGTGGCAGAAGAAACTCCCAGTCTCAGAGGAGAGTTTGTTAGAGAGACCCACAAGGTCCTAGTACGTACACAAGACCACCCACCTGGGAATCAGCACCAGAAGTGCCAAATTCACTTGTGGGTAGTGGTGGAAGTGACTGAAAGCTGGCAGAGAGCTGAGCAAGCAGCATTGTTCCCTTTCAGACCCTTCCCCCACATACAGCACCACAACGCAGCTACAGGGATTGCCCCGCTCTGATGAATACCTAAGGCTCCACCCCTTACTATGTAAGAGGCATGCAGAGACAAAAAAAAAAAAAAAGTGGCCCAAACGAAAAAACAGATCAAAGCTCCAGAAAAAATACAACTCAGCAATGAAGAGATAGCCAACCTATCAGATGCACAGTTCAAAACACTGGTAATCAGGATGCTCACAGAAATGGTGGAATATGGTCAGAAAATAGAGGAAAAGTGAAGGCTATGAAAAGTGAAATAAAGGAAAATGTACAGGGAACCAACAGTGAAGGGAAGGAAACCTGGATTCAAATCAATGGTTGGGAGCAGAAGGAACAAATAAACATTCAACCAGAACAGAATGAAGAAACAAGAATTCAAAAAAATAAGGAGAGGCTTAGGAACCTCCAGGACATCTTTAAATGTTCCAACATCCGAATTATAGGGGTGCCAGAAGGAGAAGAGGAAGAGCAAGAAATTGAAAACTTATTTGAACAAATAATGAAGGAGAACTTCCCTAATCTGGCAAAGGAAATAGACTTCCAGGAAGTCCAGGAAGCTCAGAGTGTCCCAAAGAAGTTATACCCAAGGAAGCACACACCAAGGTACATCATAATTACATTACCCAAGATTAAAGATAAGGGGAGAATCTTAAAAACAGCAAGAGAAAAGGAGACAATTACCTACAAAGGAGTTCCCATAAGACTATCAGCTGATTTCTCAAAAGAAACCTTATAGGCAAGAAGGGGCTGGAAAGAAGTCTTCAAAGTCATGAAAGGCAAGGGCCTAAATCCAAGATTACTCTATTCAGCAAAGCTATCATTTAGCATGGGAGAGCAGATAAAGTGCTTCCCAGATAAGGTGCAGTTAAAAAAGTTCATCATCACCAAGCCCTTATTATATGAAATGTTAAAGGGACTTATCTAAGAAACAGAAGAGGATAAAAAATATGAACTGTAAAATGACAACCAACTCACAACTATCAACAACTGAACCTTAAAAAAAAAGCAAAAACAAAAACAAACTAAGCAAACAACTAGAACAGGAACAGAATCACAGAAATGGAGATCACCTGGAGGGTTATCAGTGGGGAAGAGGAGGATAGGAATGGGAGAAAAGGTACAGGGAATAAGAAGCATAAATGGTAGGTAGAAAATAGACAGGGGGAGGTTAAGAATAATATAGGAAATGTAGAAGCCAAAGAACTTATATGTACAACCCATGGACATGAACTAAGGGGGAAGGAATGCAGGTGGGAGGGGGTGTGCAGGGCGGAGGGGAATAAAGGGGGGAAAATAGGACAACTGTAATAGCATAATCAATAAAATATATTTTTAGAAAAGAAAGATCATAAAAGTTTCACAACACACAAAAATGTGATTTTGCAAGGGGCTGAAGATGTTAACTAACCCTATTAGGCTAATTATTTGACAAATATATGTATATCAAATAATCACATCATACAGCTTAAATTAACATGTTATATGTCAATAATATCTCAATAAAGCTGGGTAAAAATAACAGATTGGACTCTGCAGATAAAAAGATTAGTGAACTCGAGAAAATAACTATAAAATTTATCTGAAACAAAACTCAAGGTGAAAAAGGTACGGAGGGGTGAAAGAAACAAAATGCTGTAGAACAACTTTGAGTGTCCTGATATAAATGCAATGGGAGTCCCTGAAGGAGAGAGGGTGGGGAGAGGGGAAGGAACAGAAAAACATTTGAAGACATTAAAAAAAATTAATGGTAGGCTCAGTAGATAAATGGATAATGAGTGATACATCTGTACAATGAAATCTTACTCAGTGCTAGAAATAAATGAGCTATCAAGCCATGAGAAGACATTGAGAAATCTTAAATGTATATTACTAAGTAAGAGAAGCCAATCTGAAAAGGCTACATACTCTATAACTGCAACTTTATAATACTCTGGAAAAGGCAAAATTATGGAGGTATTAAAGAAATCACAGTTCTAAAAAATTGTGGGGCATGGGGAATTTTTACAGCAATAAAACTATTCTGCATGCTACTGTAAATTGTAGATACATGTCATGATACATTTGTCAAAACCCACAGAATGTATACCACCAAAAGAGTCAACCTTAATGTAACTTAAACCTTGGGTGGTGGTAATGATGTGTAAACGCAGATTCATTCACTGTAACGAATGGATTGCTCTGGAGCAGAATGTTGATAGTGGGGAAGGCTCCGCTTGTGTGGAGAGGGGAAGTTTATGGGAACTCTGGGTTTTATGTTCCACTTTGCTGTGCACCCAAAGTCATTTGAAAAACTAAATCTATTTAAAAAATAATGGTAGCCCTGGCCATGTGGCTCAGTTGGTTGGAGCATCATTTTGTGTTCCAAAATGCTGCAGGTTTGATTCCTGGTCAGCTCCAACCCAACCCATCCTAGGTTGGGTTGGAACTTTCTACTAATGACCACTCATCTCCTGTATTTGTTCAGAGCCCCTGAGAAGCTGACACCAAAACAGGGTTACATGTGCAATAGATTTATTTTATAAATGCCTATGAAAGAAAAACGGATGTAGCTGAAGAAGGTGAGATGATCCTTTGGACACTGTTGAAGGTCTGACCTGTAGTAGAGGAGAGGGCCAGGAGGAAGATTGAGTAGCAAGATTCTCGACTGTAGTACAGTTCTAAGAAAGTTTCAGTCAGGCCAATGAGGAATCATCGAGCCACAGTTGTACAGTTAAGGAGTCTCCCGTCTTGCAGGAAAGAGACCGTCCTCAGTGTCATAAACTATTCTAAGCTTTTCCAAAGCTATTCCTAACTTCTCAAAAATATCTGCTCATTATCACAAAGGGAACCAGATGAAGGAATGTGGTGGACAGCTGCTTGAAATACACCCCATGTTGGGGAAATAATTCAACATGAATGCTTTAATGGTGTTGAAACCATAGGAATCTCTTCATGGGGAAATCCAGACTCTGCGCTAACACAGATAAAAGTTGCCTGCGGTGGCAGTTTCGCCTTGTGTCCGGAGTATATACTGATCCATTCATTATTTCATGGATCAACAGTTCAAGATATCGTTTAACCCAACAGATAAATTTGCAAACAGTTTCGTGGAAGTAAAATGTAGTGCTGGTGAGGAAAATAAAAGGAGTACTTGAGAAAAATGTCGATTGGGTTTATGAAATATGATAATAAACAATATGCTGTTGCTTTGAATATCCTCACAGATTAGATCTGTACAAGATGTTCTCCTTTTCCTTGTCTGTTGGCATGTGCTGAAATAGCACATTTTTTCAAATTACCTTGTAATGCAATGACCTGACTAGAAAAAGCTTATCAGAGTAAAAGTCTACTCCTCCCTCACCTCTCCCACTCACACTAGTTTTTTCCTACAGGTACCTCGACCTTGTTTACAGTACTCTTTATCTTCATCCGTTTTCCTTGGTCTCTTTCCTTTGTGTCTCCTTCATTAGCTCCTTCAGTGTTACTGTCGCTACCACACTGTCCCAAAATTGTCCAATGATTTTTCTGTGCCTAACCTGCCCTGTATAGTTCATGGGTGACTTAATGGCTGGACACCAAGACTTTTCCTCTTTTATTTCTTTTTATTTACATTTCTTCTTCAACCATCAATTCCTCAACTAACAATAATGCTGAACCACATCCTTATAAAGGAGATTTATAATTGTTCTTGTATCTCAATTCTTCTGAACAACTCAGGAAAATAGATTTCTATCTCCTCACTGAGCCTGGGCTCTTCATTTCCCTGCACGTTATCCTTTCCCACATACCTTGGGCTTAGTGTCACACTTTGTCCTCTCCTTTGAAAACTTTATCTTTGTATCTCCAGAAGCTTTTATACTCTAAAACATTCTCAACATTCTCAGATGATAAAATCAAGACAAATAAAAACCCAACAATTAGAACTAAAATTGCATAGAACCCTGAAAATCGTTTTGGCTTTTATTAAAGCCCTTATATTTTCTTTTTTTTCAATTACAGTTTATATTCAATACTCTTTTGTATTAATTTCAGGTATACAGCATAGTAGTTAGATAATCATATATTCCACAAAGTGATCCCCTCAATATTTCCAGTATTCACCTGGCCCCATACCTAGTTATTACAATACTATTGACTATATTTCCTGTGCTGTACTTTACATCCCCGTGACTATTCTGTAATGACCAATTTGTATTTCTCAATCTCTTTACCAGTCTCCCCATACTCCTGTCCCCGGCAACCATCGATCTTCAGCCTCTAATCTTTTAAGGCAAAGCTCCAGTGTGTAAACTCATTCAACATTTCTATTTTTTGTTCTGCTCACATTTTATAATTTATTTCTGTCTCAGCCATTTGCCTGATAGTCTGAAATTATTCACCAGGATATCACCAATTGATATCTTCTGACCTTCTTTTATTTTGTCCCTAATAATTTAGTGAGCATCTACTGTATGCAAGGGACTATAGCAGGCAGTGTGAAGAGAAGATAAGACAATGAACACACATATTTGCTTCAAAAGAGAAAGGTTAGGCTACTTACTGAGTGCTGAGTAGAAAATGAGGAGGAAAATGTAACTGGCTGTAAACAGCAGAAGGTAAAAGAAGAATTGCATATGGAACAGTGCAAGAGACACATGATAAACACAGTAAGTGAAGAGTGTTATAGTATAGTGACAGAATGTCCTCACTTCATCACTTAATAGTTCTGTAACTTTGGTCAAATTACCTCCTTAAATTAGTTTTCTATAAAATGGTAATACAACCACTTCAAAAGGTTGGCTTGAGAATTTAAAAAATTCATATAAAGAATTTAGCTCATTGCATAGCACTTAGTAAAGCCTCAATAAATGTCCATTATCTTTATTATCAAATTGCCTACAGAAGATATAGATAAGTAATGCTGTGAGAGATGAGGGCAGGGAAGAGATTAAAATTTAATTGGTCAAATATTCGTAAAATAAAAGAATATTTGAAATAGGATTTTTTTGGTGCTACAGCACTTATGCTAATAGGACTGTGTCTGCAGTGCCTACTGTTCACTGCATTCTTTATGTACTTCATCGTATATATTTTTGGAACCTGTGATAGGGACTGCTAGTTGCTCTCAATATCCATTTCCCCCTCCTTCTGTGGTAGCATAATCATGATTTTCAGCTGGTCACCATTTAAGAGACTATTTCCTAGACTCTTTTGCAACTTAACATGTGACCATATAACTAAGTTCTGGCTAAAGAGATGTAAACACATGTGATGGGCAGACTTTCAAAGAATTCCCTTTCTCCATCTTGTTGCCTGGAAGGTAAATATAACAGCTGGAGCTCTGGCAACCATTCTGGCTCATAAATCAGCCTGCTAAAGACTCTAAGGCAGCATTAGTGAGGTACAAGAAGCCTGGGTCCCCGATGACCATGGAGCTGTCATCTCTTCAAAGGCTGCCAACGTTTAGAGTCCTTTTATGAAATATATAAACTTCCATATTGCTCAAGACATTATTTTTGTCGCTATCTTTACATGCAGGTGTGCCTAATTCTAACAGACTACTTTTTAATCACCTTCCTTTCATAATTGACTTTAATTTTCTCTATTTTGCTTTACTTTATTGAACATTTTCCAAAATTTACTCACAAAGGGCAGCAGGCACTCCAACAGATTTGAATTACATTTTTTACTTTCAAAACATTTTCTACTAATTAGTGTGATAATATTCTATTAATTTGGTAGCACAACCTCCTTAATCTGTTCATTCTTCTGATAGTAATACAGACAAACAATAGTTTTGCTAGATGAGAAAGTAAAAAAGTAGATGATTAATCATACATTGGAGAGAATTGTGAAAAAACCACATTGTTAAAGCAGGTTAAAAAATATTACTTTCCTTAAGAGTAACTTGAAAAGGGGCCAGTTATTTCAGTGTGGACTTCATCATGAGAGATAAAAAATTTTGAAAAAGTGGTGTTTATGTTCACAATGCAGGAAGACTGCCTCCTTTAGAAGAGATTGTTGTGTGTAAGAGGCCAATGTGGATGGAGCATAGTAATAAACTATAGAAATGATCCCTGAAAGTATAGTCACGGATGGAGCATAGTAATCAAGATTTAATAAGCATGGGTCACGAAGGCTGCGTAAGTCATGAGGCTGAGTTTGGAAGATGAACACGGACCTGTAACCATGGAAACACAATGGGATAACTATAATTCTAAACCTCTGATCAGTTTTTGTTCAGTATTAAATGCCATTGGGAAAAGAAGCAAAATGGAGCGCTGAGAATGCCCAGACATACACTTCACAAACCTTTTTGAAGTCAAATAAGCAGAGCGCTATTGAATGTTTGCCGTGACTAAAGGCAGGCTCATATTCCAACACTTGTCTCATCAGACACCACAGAGGGTCCTCACAGAGGAAGTGACAAGACTAGCAAAGTTTTCATTCGTCCTTTGGTTGGTATAAAAGAGAGAAAATCAAAGTTACTAAAGACACATGACCAGGTTGATTGATACAAATACAATAATGTAGACACTTACAGACCATTTAGTCTATTTCACTGTGTATCACACTGAGAGAAGAGGGCCAAAATGGTACTAAATTTCAACTTATTTCCACTCCATTCCATTAGCAGCCATTTTCTGGCATCTTCTATATGCTTAAGACTATAGTTAGCAACTGCAACCTGCCTGAGACTCAGTTCTGGGTGGGGGGGGGGTAATTTTCTGTCAGGAGGCATGTGAAGATGGCCTTTGGAAAGTACAATGCATTTCACAGACATCTGAGTACTCACGCTGAACACTCTGCACAAGGAAAGTCTTCCAGACCCTCATTCATAGTCTAGTTATCATTTCACACACAACGGGGTTAAATTTGAATCTGTAGTGACCAAGCACCTAAGCAGATTAGAAGCAAAGCCTAAGAAAACAGAAGCAGACACTAACAACAGGCACACAGACCCTGCTGAGGATGACAAGCGTGACCCCTGAGTACATGAGTGATGAATGACAACAACAGAAGAGATTGAAAGACTTTTTGAAAGGATGTTGAAAACCTTGAGGATAATTAATTGCAGTTATTAGCTTTTGGAATTGGTGACCCTACTTAACTCATCAGCCATGAAAGTATATTATATACTAGAGAAGAATAATTGATGATGATTAACATTTACTGAGTTGTTATTATGTGCTAGACACTGGCTAGGCATTTGAATACATTTGTCTCATCTAATTCTTGAAACAAGCATATGTCATAAATATTATTATTGCCCTTATTTTACAGACTTGGGAAGTCTCAGGTATTTTAACTCATTTGCAGTGTGTCAGTAGGCTTTGGGGGCTGGGGGCTAAAATGTGATTCAAACTCTGTTCTCTAAGATGAAGCCCAAGTTTCTTCAGTGTTTTTATAGCTCTCTTTACTATCCTATGCTGTATCTCAAAAGAGAACTATTGTTTTAAGCCCAGTGCCTTTTTATATAGAGGGGAAGGGAGCTAATAAGATTACATTTGTAACAGCTAGCTTTATTGAAATTTTAGCATGTGCCGAAAGCTAAAATTATTCTGTTTATTAGCACAGATATAGCAGGGGAACACTATTAGTATCCTCATCCAATTGCCAAATAAATGAATTTCCTTTTCCCATAGTCACATGACTTTTAAATAGTGGAGCGGAGCTGGGATTTAGAACCAGATATTCCTGTTTCTAGAGCGCGGCATCCTTGGCGGGATGGAGAAATGTGGGCTTTCTCCTTCGCCTGCAGTCCGACTTTCACTTCAGTTTCTCCCAGACTTCTCCAGCACCCTCATAGTTTCTTCTACACACTCATTTCCCATATTACGATCCTTGCACATTTAAGCCTATCTTGCTGTCTGATTCTCAGAGAACCTGAACTAACATAGTTATTGGTGTTTGCTCAACAGTTTGAAAAAGGAAGACTCATTGGTAGATGACAGAATGTTATTTTGAATTGCTTTAGTAGGTATTGAAAGCTGTAGGTTGACGATCCCTTTAACAGAATTGCATTCCCTGGTATTCAGATGTTTTCATCTCATTGTTTATTTAAAAAACCAATTAAATTGGGCCCATTCTATGTAGGATGTCACTCCATTTTGACAAGGTCCTAAAAGAAAGGCACTGACTGATTCCAAAGCAGCACCTGCTGTGCAGAGGGGTTGGCCCAGGTGCCCAGGTGCTGCACCCTGTGCCTGGGACATCCGGGCTGGGTACTGTAGGAGGTACGGTCCATGTCTTTCTTGTTTAATGAGGAAAGTGAAGGTACTGGTTGTTGCCTCCCCCAGCCAGTTATTTGGTTTGGTTTTTCCTAGGTTCTGGCCAGGTTTACTACTTGTCCTAGTGTTCAGAGGTGTTTTGATATTTTTCTGTTTTCATGTTTATTATAACAGGTGATTGTGATTCTGCTAGCTTTGTTCTATTTTAATTCACTGTGAATTCAAATTAAAGTTAAGCAAATGTGCAACTTTAACCTAAATGCACACCACTTAGAAAATTTTAAATATTCCTTATGAAAAAGCTGCTTAGTTTTTGTGGGACTATATAGTCTCTAAATAAGTATAAAGGTAATGGTCTTTGAGTCTATGTGTCTCCAAGTATGTAAGTGAAATCTATTTTTTCTATAGATGGAAGGCCCATGATTTTAACTTGGGTGGTAAACCCAGATGGTCTCTGACTACTGTCAAGCATTTTATATTCAAGAATATAGAAGTATAAAAGCAAATGTATTTATAGCATAAAAGATTTAGGTGTCTATTTCTTGGTTTGGACAATTCAAAAATCAGAAAATATAAACAACCCATGATAATTTAACCACAATCAATAAAAGTAGCTATATTAGTTTCTATTTCTGATTTAATAAATTACCATTACTTTAGTTGTTGAAAACAACACACATTTATTATCTTACAGTTCTGGAGCTCAGAGGCTGCCATGGGTCTGCAGGGCTGTGCTCCCGAAGCTCCAGGGAGGACCCATTTCCTTGCCTTCAAAAGCTTTTCAGAGGCTGTCTGAATTTATTTATTTATTTTTTTGGGGGGCTTGTGGTTCCTATCTCCATCTTTAGGACCAACAGTGTGGTGTATTCAAATGTGTGTCCTTGTCTCCTCTGCTTCAGTCACCACATCTTCTTCTCTGCCTCTGTTGTCACATTGCTTTCTTTGACATCTGCTTCTCTTTTGTAAGGACTTTTGTGATTGTTGGGGACACTAAGATAATCCAAGATAATCTCCCCATGCTTAGATGCTTAACTCAATCACATCTTCAATGTCCCTTGGACCATGTAAGGTAACATGTTCACAGGTTTTGGGGATTAGAACAAGAACATTTTGGGGGGATCATTATCCTGCCTACCACAGTAGTCTTAATAGTAATAACAGAAGTAAGTTAAAGCAACGAACACTTTTAAAACATATAGACATTCCATCTTTGTCTGGTGGGAGTAGAAATGGTTAAATTCTATAGACATGTTGGCACTATGAACCAAAGAACTTCAAAATAGCTATATATTTCTGGTTCCCCAATATATACATACACACACACACTACTGTTTATCAGAAAGAAATTTAATTATAATAAATGGAAACAACTTAATGCATCATGGGAGAATTAGTTAAATACATTTTAGTATATCCATAATAATGTACCAACAGTATTTTTAGCAAAATAACTTTGAAGGATATTAAAAAATACTAAAAAATCCTCATGGTATTTTCATAAGTGAAAAAATGTTACACTCTATATACCACATGACCCCAATATTTCAAATTTACATGTTAAAATATTTACACATGAGCATATATAAAAGTCAAATGGATATATAGCAAAATTCTTACTCTTCACATTTCACTAGTAGAGTTTGAATAAGTTTCTGTATGATATTCTCTATATTTTCCAGTTTCTAACTCGAATATGTATTATTGTAATAATAAAAAGAATAAATATGTTTTTAGAAATTTCAGTGATCTTAATCCACTGGGATAAAGATTTTTTAGAAGTAAGCTTTACATAGGTAAGCATACTAATCATAGCTTCTAAGATGATAAATCAGGGACAGATGGATGAACAAACTATAGCATTTTAATTGTGAGCATCCAAATACTTTTCAGGCCTCTGTTATTGCTCAGAAACACCTCAGACTTCTTTTTCTGTCTTTTATTTTGATATTATTATTATTACTATTATTTATTAATTCCTAAAGCTTTTGGCTTTAAAGTCAAAATTTAAAATAAAACCCAGTAAATCTGTAAAATTTAGAGAATTTATTTTTCCTGTATGCCTGCTTAATAAGACACCTTTCAAGATGTGTTAATATTGTTATTCATTTTATTGCTGTCAGATTTTAACTTGTAGAATTACCATATTCCAAGAGCACATTGCGTAAAAATAAAACCGTGCAATTATACAGACATAGAAGCAAATTTCTGTGGCAAATCCTCGCGTTGTCCCAGCAATTTTATTACATAAGGAGATGAATGCTCAATTAGCCAGAAACATTGGCAAATAATCAGAACAACTTATTCCTCAATTATACTAGTTAATAAATATTTGTGTACTTAATACATTTTTATGCCAAGAGCTTAGAAATACACTTTAAATGTATAATACTCTTTTTTCTTTTTTTACAGTACTCCATGTAGCCTATTTTTAGTAACTGGGAGACATTCAAGACCTTTTCTTAAATCGTTCAGTTATTCAACAGGTAAGCGGTAGGGGTTCAACAACAGTCTTGCAAGTACCCTGCGAGTACGATGCACAATGTCTTCGACCTCTAATAGAGACCCAGAGAGTGTTAGAGCTACGGCGATTCTCGGAAGTGATTTTCCGGGGAGTGCAAACATTGCTTCTGTGGTAACCCTGACGCCGTTCAGGATTCAGCCCCAAGAAATAGGCACACCAAATCACCAATTTACTGCAGAATTAACTGAGAGTATTGTTTCATTGATTGTTTTTACCTTCTGGTGACTTTTCAGCACTTCATGTTTGCAGGTCTAAGAAGGGAGAATCATTGGTATCATGATAATAATAGAATAATATTTACCAGAGGCCATCCAGAGTCTTGTGCCATGACTTCTGTGCCCTTAGGCAAGTCACTTAGCCCTTTGGGTTTTCATTTTCTCATCACCGGGCAAGAGAGGGTGGTTGAGACTTCAAATGTCTAAGTGACTTCTCTAATGCCTTAGAGAGAAGATCTCTGGAATTTCTTCCAGGTCCTCTTTTGACAATTTAGAAATACCCAAAAGAGAAATGTCAGTACTAGAGAGAAAGCAGGTAAATGTCTCATAGGAGTATTTGGGTAAATTTACCTGAGAGAAGAGAAAATACAAGGGAAACCGATTTAAAAATCTCTGCAGAGTCCTGGCTGGGTGGCGTGGTTGGTTGGAGCATTGTCCTATACACCAAAATGTTGAGGGTTTGATCCCCGGTCAGAGCACATACCTAGGTTGTGGGTTCAATCCCTGGTCAGGGTGCAGACAGGAAACAACTGATGGATGTTTCTCTCTTCCATCGATGGAAGAGAGAGAGGGAGAAACATCGATGTTTCTCCCTCTCTCCTTTTTTCTCTCTCTCTCAAATCAATAAACATATCCTCAGATATATATACATATCCCTCACAGAGCTGCTATCTGGTGGGCTAGGTTAAGAGGATCTGGAGAGCATAAGCAAATGCCTGATAGAAGGCGCTACAGAGAGGACAAATGATGTAGGTGCTTTGAAGTTGAGGGGAAGAAGATAAGACACACTAACAGTGGAACAGGCTGCCGTATACAAGGCTGCTCCCTGACACTGGTAATAGCAGGAATACAGAGGTTCTGCTACGCCATGAAAAATATCTATGGATGGAGTAAGAGACTGAGCTGACAGGTTTTCTTAGGCTTTGCCGAGGAAGAAATGCCAATCAGCCACAAAATTAGGCAGTACAGAGCTTTACTGGGGTTTGGGCACCCAGGCAAGATTCTCCGGACCGCGGAGCGAGCCGAGGAAGTAGCACGGGGGTGTGAAAACCTCAATAAAGCTCTGTACTGCCTAATGTTGTGGCTGATTGGCATTTCTTCCTCGGCGGAGCCTAAGAAAACCTTTCATGGACTATAAGACTTTTCTAGTTTGTTGAGTCTATTTTTTCATGATAAGAACAATATTATTTTATAGATGAAGATAAACAGACTCAGTTAACATTTATTTCATTTTATTTTTATTTTAAAGGCATAGAAAGACAGCTTGGGAAGTGGAATCAGATGATCTTGTTTTAGTAAAGGTTTTGACTCCCCCTCCTAATTGTGCGACCTTGATGAAGTCACTTGAAGTGTTTGTTTCCTCATCTGTTAATACCTAATAGCTCTCTAATTCTTGAGGTTTTTGTGAGGTCAAGTTAGAAAATACACATATATGAAACTTTCACGTGAAACCCCTTTGCATTGTCAAAGTGCTAGACAATCATGTGCTTCCTGTTATTAGTATTCTTTTAAAACCTCTTTTATTGATCCTATAACAGGACCCTTCTCCATTCTCATAACTACTCTAAAAGGATTATCCACCCTTATCTTACAATTTAAAAACTGAAACAAACTGCGGGTTAAATTGCTAGTCATATCTAAACCCAGAATAGGACACAGATTTTCTTCTCAGCATAAAAATGAAGATGCTTTTTTCAGGTAAAGAAGACATTTCTATGAGCTTCTTCATTTCAATTTACTGTGCTAGAAATTGGTGTCCAAGGTTATTGGTGTCTGATGTGCAATTTGCTCAGCACATGGGTGAAAGCTGAAAAATGACAGAGAGAAGTAATGGGGCTGAAACTAAAGGATAATTCACGGGAAAGAGGAAAGAAAGTATTTGTAAATGGCACCAGATGGGCTGGCTTCTAAGTAGTTCTGACTGAGTCCAACTACTTGATGAGCAATTATGGAATAGGGAATCACTGGATTTGACATAGATTTTATAAGGCTTTAAGATGTCTCTCTATATGTCTCTTGGAAAGGTCATATTTTCAATTTCCTCAGAGGGTGAAGGAAAAATTGCCTTTCATTAACTTCAGACACTTTTCTCTTTAGTATTTGCTAAGGACTGAAAGTTTGAGAATGAAAGTAAAAAACACATTCTATACTTCCTATATGTTGTAAGTAGAAAAAAAAAAAGAAGGCAAGAAGAACAGATAAGTCCCCCAAAAGATGATATAAGTCCTGCCAAAAGCAGTAAAGAAAAATCTGAAGTTACCTGAGCTGCCAAGAATATTTACCACTTGAAAAATGCAATCATCATTCTTACAAAACTAAAGAAAACCACAAGGCGTTGAGCACTCAACTGACCAGAAATGTTGGGCAGCTCAGAGAAATCTTGGCATGTTGTCCCCGAGCTGAGCAAATATGCACAAATATAGGGAATGGCTCCATTTATCACACTACAGTGATCCTTGATGGATAATTCCCTTTCAAAAGATGGTCAGAGCACTTACATTTTTAACTAAGTGTTAATTTGAAAGGTAAATAGGGTGGTAATTGAAAAGGAAACATATTAGTTACAAAGGAGAAATATCGAAAAGAGAGGGTGATTGGTGTGTATGATATTTTTAATGCAGAAATTTCAAAAGTTGATCTGTTTATATAATAATCATGATCATAGTAAATGATTTTTACTTAATGGGCAACTGCCCATTACAAGGAATATGAAATGGTTTTTCAGAAGAAAATGAAATATTTAGCAAATTTTGTTATTGTATTATCATTTGGCAGTTAAAAATGCCTGAGTACAAACCAAGAAAATTGACCTACAGGACACATTTACCTGCAAACAAACACTCACATGAACAGAAAGAAGGAAAGGATCACTGGGGAAAAGACTGCATTTTTATGGGGTCACTTTTTTCCCTCTCCATAATTTAAAGGCCACCAAGCAGCATTTCTATTTCTCTTAACTTTCTCTGACTTTCTTTCACCGATGCTGCCAAGTTCCTGAAAACTTCTGGAGAAGATATGTGAGCTCTAATGTGACCAAGACAGTGGAGAACATTTCAGTTTTTTTCTCATCCTGTGACTCTCCTTACATTGTCATGTGTTCAAGTCTTAATTCGTCTAAAAACGTATCCCAGCTATACCAACATGTTTAAACTAATTGTCACCTGGAAAGAACCTTTAATTTTGGAGGTAGGACAACAATTTGGCTGCAACTACCAGATGTGGAGATTAATACTGCTAACCTGTGACAAGCCAAAAAGAACCCAGGCCCTGAGTCTGTGAGGAAGGTCATACCTTCCAACTTTCTTTTCTTTTCCCTCTTCCAACTAAAATTTTTACTTGTAAAAACTCAATATATGTAGGTTACAATGATACTTATACTTTTTTAAGGTAAGCTGAGCTATATAATAGAGGCATTAATAAATAAGAATAAGCAGTAATATAAATTTTATGACAAAAATAATATTTAGAAACTATTTTCAATGATTTATTATTTTATTTTGGACTTATGCTCACGACATCTAGCAATGGGTTTGTACAGTCTATTATGAGAAAGGTAACAAATTAATAACTAACTGATTCAGACACGAATGAAGGCCCATAGGTGGGTAAAACTTTACTTTTTATATCAAATTGCCTTTCTGTACATACAAAGCCTGCCTCCCATGGGAATACCTTTTTTCTCCAGTCTCCTGCCCTTCTGTTCCTCCAGGTTGTCCTCTGACTTCTTTAGCCTCTGTCACCCTGATAGGGTCCACCTTTTTTCTGGAGGCAAGGTTCAATGGCTCCGAGGTAAGGGTGAGTGACAGTTCCCATGGCCAGATGGTGTTAGGTTCCCACCACCCCTCAGATGGCCAACAGACATATGAAAAGATGCTCAGTGTCACTAATCAACAGAGAATGCAAATTAAAACCACACTGAGATATTACCCCACACCTGTCAGAATGGATATTGTCAATAAATCAGCAAACAAGTGCTGGCGAGGATGTGAAGAAAAGGGGACCCTTTGCACTTTTGGTGGGAATGCAGACTGGTGCAGCCACTGTGGAAAGCAGTATGGAGATACCTCAAAAAATTAAAAATGGATCTGCCTTTTACCCAGTGATCCCACTTCTGGAAATATATCTGAAGAAACTCAAAACACTAATTCAAAAGAGCATAAGCACCCCTATGTTCATTGCAGCATTATTTACAATCTCCAAGATATAGAAGCAGCCCAAGTGCCTATCAGTAGATGAGTGGATAAGACAACTATAGTACATTAACACAATGGAATACTACTTGGCCACAAAAGAAGAAAATTTTACCTTTTGCGACAGCATGGATGGACCTGGAGAACATTATGCTAAGCAAAATAAGCCAGTCAGAGAAAGTTAAATACCATGTGATTTCACTTATATGTTGAATCTAAGGAACACACTGAACTAAAAAGCAAAATAGAAACAGACTCATAGAGAGCAGGATGACAACTATGTAAGGGGTGGGTAGGAGGTAGAGGGATCAAGTAGAAAGGAAAAAGGACTCATGGATATGGACAACAGTGAAGTGATTGTAGTGGAGAGAAGATACAAGGGGGTTAAATGGTAATACAAAAATACAATTAAAAAAAAAGCAAGAGACTTCTTTTTCCCAGTCTCTTCTGAATGAACCATCTATGGTATACATTCAAATGTCTCATGGTAACATTATTAAACAAAGCAAACAAACAAAGTCTGCTTTACCAAAAGCCCCTTCCCATCACAGAGGGAGATAGAACAAATTGTGTGATCATCCATTCTCCTGACATCCCCTTACCCCATCACATATTTCGTAAATACCTACTTCAAGGGACTTTGTGATGCCATCCTAATATTTGTTCTTGAATTATTTAGGTAAATCATAGAGTCTTGTTTTCGAGTTGTCATCTTGAAAATAAACTTCTGTAATTTCCTTTATTTTCTGAAGGATGGAGAAGCTGAACCTATATGATATTAAAATGACTTGTCAATTTGGTTAAAAACCAGTCTGTATCGTCCCTTATTACAATGGCAAAAGTCTTAATATTGTAAAATTTGTCTTTTAGTTTTGTTTGCACTGCTTACAATCTCTCATTTTTCTGTTGCTTCTTGAAAATAACCAAGAAAGCATTACTTCTCACTATTTCACTGAGTTGTTTTAAAGAGCAAATGTGGTAATGTATGAGAAAGTGCTTTGAAAAGTGCAAAAAAGAATTATGTAATTGTGGAGTAGCATGGTCTTAAAATAAGCATTCAGAGGATTTGTTCCCCTATTGTAGGTTGAGTGCCAGGGGCTACTAGTAATGCAGCCAGTATTTAATATCCCCTTTTTCATTTCTAAAAGAACTTTGATTTAGTTGAGGTAGCAATGTCCCCAACTTCAAAAAAAAATCACATTCCCAAACTCCCTTTCAGAGGAAAGCAGCCACATGTCACAGTTTTGGTCACCCAGATACAGATAGGAGTTACTTGTTAGGATCTCTGGAAAATCTTAAAAGAATAACTAAACTCAACTGCCCTTTGTCTTCTCCTCTTGCTCCTCCCACCTTCGTGAAATGTGGATGTTTTGGCTAGAAATGTAGTAGTCATTTTATGACCTTGTGGTGACGTTAAGGCTGGAAATGATCAGAAAGCATGGTACAGTGGAAAAGCCCAGGGTGTCCTGGATCTTTGATCCTATCTGGGAGCTGATGCTTCTGGAATATCCAACTCCAGACTGGTCATGCTAAATGGAAAAAAAAAACCCCTCTACCTTGTTTAATCCACTTTTTCACATATTTATTTTTCACAATAAGGGCAGTTTTTACTGGAAACAAGGTAACTGTACTATCCATAGTTCTATTAGTTGAGTTTAAGTATATGTATACCCAATGGTAATATCTGATATTTCTACTGGCATCTCACATGTATCTTGTATGTCCCACTGCCATTACACATGCAAGGACTCTAAAGTTTGAGACAGCCTTCTTTCAAAAACTCTTTCTTAAACCAAAATATGGTTCCATCCCCTTACATCCTTGCAGATATTAATTGCACCTTCCTCTTATCAGTTCTCAACTCTGTACTTGGTCTTTAAACCTTCTTTATTTTTTATGCATTTTCTAGTGATGCTTTTAGACTGCATATATACCACCAGCTTAAATTGAATTTAAACTCCTTACTATCCAGATGAGTATATCTCTACTTTTTCCCTTAGCATGGAACACATAGGAAATTATATATATATTGGGGTAAACGGATGAGATTACTTGTCTAGAGTGAGCTCTCTGTGAGCTTCTATTGCACCTTCTTGCCCCCCAGAGCTGAGTTGTTCATGGAGTGTGTACTTGTAATAGATTCAACGTATCAGTTGAACTTGGTGCACTGTTCGGGCAACTTTGGCTTAGCAAATACAAAGTCAAAGTATCTTAACATGGCATATAAAGCTCTCCCAGGATCTAGTCTTTGCTTTCCCTTCCAACCTTTTCTCAAACTGCATTCTTTTTCTGCTCCTTTTCTTACCATGGTTTTGTTCCTTACTCTCTCCAATCCATGATTGTATATATAATGTATTATAAATGTGTCTATATACATGCATATATTTGTGTGTTTTGTGAATCTATACCTATTGATAAAGCTATTCTAATTTTTTTATAGAATGTGTCAATTTTTTTTCATCCTCCTGACCTCTGCTTTCTCATGTCACCCCCATCTTTAAAGTACATTTTAATATCAACTCTTCTTTTCAAATTCAATTCAAGTGTTGTCTCCTTCATACAGCCTTTTTACCCCCCTGGATGTAATTGATCTTTTCATTTGTATATCCACTGGTCCTTGTAAACACTTCTGTAACACTTCACTGCTTCTTAAATTAACATATTCTTCTCCCTGTATGAGGCCGCACACTAATGAAAGTTAGGGGCTGTGTATCTAACATCTATTTACAAGAGTGCTTGACTCATAATAGACACTCAATAAATACTTTTCAAATATTGTTTGTGGACTTAAAAAGCACTTTGGGAAAAAGTTCAGAAAAAATTATTAGACCATATTTATAAATCTTACTGACAGGAAATTTTCAAATTTACCCTGCTTAAGACCTTAACAATAGTTAAAAATAAAAGCTCCCCAAATTTGTTCCTAAATGTGTCCCCTGACTTCATTACTCTGTGAACTTTGGCTTATTTAAAAGACAAATGCTTTATAAATTTAAGATATTAGCCTTTTATCAGATGTGTCGATGAATATGTTCTTCTATTCTGTAGGTTGTCTATTTATTTTGTTGATGTTTTCTTTTGCTCTGCAGAGACTTTTTAGTTTCATTCAGTCTCATTTGTTTATTTTTTCATTTCCCTTGCCTGGGGAGATATATACATTAAAATAATGCTATGAACAATATCAGAGATTTTGCTGCCTATTTTTCCTTCTAGGATTTTAATGGTTTCACATCTAATATTTGTCTTTAATCCATTTTAAATGTATTATTGTGTGTGGTATAAGAAGGTGGTCTAGTTTTGTTTTTCTGCATCTACCTCTCCAATTTTCCCAACACCATTTTTTTTTGAATAAATGCTCATTAGCCCATTGCATGTGCTTGCTTCCTCCATTGAATATTAATTGACTATAAAAGTGTGGGTTTATTTCTGGGCTCTCTATCCTGTTCCACTGATCAATGTGACTATTTTTATTCCAGCACCATGCTGTTTTGATTACTATGGACTTATAGCATAGTTTGATATTATATAGCTTGATTCCTTCAACTTTGTTCTTCTTTCGCAGGATCACTGTTGCTATGTGGGGCCTTTTGTGGTTCCATATAAATTTTTGGAATATTTGTTCTAGTTCTGTGAAATATGTCATTGGAATCTTGATAGGAATTGCAATGAATCTATAGATTGCTTTGGGTAGTATGGACATTTTAATGATGTTAATTCTTCCTATCAGTGAACATGGTGTGTGCTTCCACTTATTTGTATCTTCTTCAGTTTCTATCTTGAGTTTCTTATAATTTTCTGGGTAGAGGTCTTTACATCTTTGGTTAGGTTTGTTCTTGGGTATTTTATTCTTTTTGTAGCAATTGTGAATGGGATTGTTTTCTTCATCTTTCTTTCTTGCTTGCTTTCTTTTTATTTATTTTTAATTTTTATTGTTATTCAATTACAGTTGTCTGCATTTTTTCCCCATCCCTCCACCCTGTTAGTTCATTATTGGCATATAAAAATGCAACTGATTTCTGGATGTCCATTCAGTATCCTGGTACTTTGCTGAATTCATTTATCAGTTCTAGTAGTTTCATGGTGCAATCTTTGGGTTCTCTATGTACCCATGTCATCTTCAAATAACAACAGTGTTATTTCTTCCTTTCCAATTTAGATGCCCTTTATTTCTTCTTCTTGTTTGATTGCTGTGGCTAGGACTTCCAGTACTATGTTGAATAAGAGAGATGAAAGTGGACATCCCTATCTCATTCCTGATCTTAAGGGGAATGCTTGTAGTTTTTGCCCGCTGATATGGAAGCAGTCCAAATGTCCATCAATAGATGAGTGGATAAAACAACTATGGGACTTTTATACAATGGAATACAACTTGGTCATAAAAAAAGAAGAAATTTTAACCTTTGCAACAGTATGGATGCATCTGGAAAACATTATGCTAAGTTATAAACCACTTAGAGAGAGACAAATGCCATTATGATTTCACTTGTATGTGGAATCTAATATACAAACTGAACTAACAAGCAAAATAGAGACAGACTCATAGATAGAGAGCAGGATGACAGCTACTGGCCAGGGTTGGAGTGGGGGGAGGTTGGAGGTGGAGGGATTGAGCAAAAAGGAAAAAGGACTCATGGACATGGGCAACAGTGTGTTGATTGCAGGGGAGGGAAAGGGGATATAAGAGGATTAAATGGTAATGGGAAAAAAATACAACAAAATGTGTGAAGAGAAAGATAAAATCTGAAGTAAAAAAAGACAAATGCTACATTGGAAATAGTTTTTAAGTAATTTTGGCTTTACCACTCTGGTTAGAGATACAGCTTTAAAATGTAAGGCTGTGAACCAGTTGTCTCTTGCATAAGAAAACAGATGCTCAGTTTGCTTGAAGATCTGTCTGTCTCTGGTATTTGGTATTTGTTGAACACTATGAGTTTTACTTTTGACTCTTGATAAAAATTATTCAGCAGTACTTTAAAGTCTTCAGCCCATCCCAAGAGTGACAACGGCTCTGGAAATCAGAGTAAATGCAAGAATTTGATGACCACGAAACATCTACATTTTGAGTGAATTAATTTTTATAAAGTAGATGAGAGCAAAAAGTAATTTTCTACCCCTCCATATTCTTTTTATTGTTTCCAATGAGTTTACTACATTCTAAACATGCCCTCATTAAGACAAGGATGTTTCTATCTCTAAAGAACAAGAAGGTTCATTATGTCAAGGTAGAAGCACTTCCCATAGATTTGAGATTCTCATAAGTGATTTGCCATTAAAGAAATTTACTGCTGGAGGGAAATTGACTGTATCAAACTTTAAAATTGATGTAAAACATTGTTTTTACTATTAAGAGTTGGAAAATAAATGTCCAACAGGGACTAATTAATAATGCATTATGGCATATTCACTTTTATATGCATCAATATGAAAATATCATAATAATGCTAAGTTATGATATTTGGTGAATAAAACAGGTACAAAAGAGGGTGCATAAAATGCTGTTGTTTATGTGAAAAAGCAGAGTGTGTATGTATAGTTTGTAAAGGCATAATATTTCTCTAGAAAGACATACAAAAACTGGTAAAAAAAAAACCCACGTTGGCTCCAAGGAGGGGGACATGGCAACCAGGGAGGAGAAAAGAGATTGACAATCACCTTTCACTGCTTATATATTCTACCTTTTGAATATCATATCAAGTATATCCATTGCCTATCGAACAAACAAACAAGCCAACAAACAGGAATGTATTTCACAGAAACCATGTTCTTATTTCAAAAATAATGAAATTCATATACCTGTAACCAGATCTCAACAAGTCAGTTTTGATAAGCTACATAGAGATTTGGTGGCAAAATATTAAGATAACAGAATTTATCTTGAAACGATTACTAATCAAGGGTGTATCCACAGGTGGCAAAGCTAAGGCCCGTGGGCCGAATCTGGCCCTCCGCCTTGTTTTATCTGGCCTGGCACCTTGTTTCCACCCAGAGACAGTGCCAGCTCCTTGTCCCTAGTTAAGGAGTAGTTGCATTTATACAGTCCTAAAATTACATTCAGCCCTTTGAAGGCAATTGTGAGGCTGATATGGACCCTAGTGAAAATGAGTTTGACACCCAAGAGTACAGAGTCAGTCTATACTCTGGTATCAGCAAGATGCACATATTTTTTAAAAATTTCTACCTCAGATATGGTGCAGACCTGCCAGCTCTGTGGGGATAAGGCTCAGAAAAGGAACATGGCCTCTGCTAGTACTTCAGTCTGGGATAAAGCTGAACCCCCAGCTCTCACCCTGCTGCCCAATAGTTCAATTCCTCCTTTTATGTCTCTGGTGCCTTTCAAGCTGCTGCTCCCAGGTTGGAGCTCAGAGAGAGTGAGCCTGGTTTAGTTGTAATTTTAATGTGATTGTGTGAGGAGCCAAGCCATGTTTACCTATGCCACCATCTTGACTGGAACTCTGATACCATGACTTTTTACACGTATGCTGTTGGGGAAACTGTCTCCAAATGGTTTGGTTCTAAAGCCTCCAAGTGATGCATTGACTACCTGGTGAGTAAAGTCACACCTGGTGTGTGTCTCTGATGTGCACATGTTTTTTTAAACTCTAAATTACCATAGCTTTATCAGTTCTATGAATTTGGAATATAGTATATGGCCTTATATTTGTTTGTATACGTATTGTTTTCTTCCCAAACTAGATGGTAAGTGTCTTTAAGTTAGTGACTTTATTTTTATTTTTAAATGCATTAAAATACTTAAGATAGTTTCTTATATATGCATTTATTGATTGGGCAAGAACAAGATTAATAATGGGCACAGCATCTTTACTAATCCCTACCTCTAGCTGTGTGGGATCAAAATGTAGTGGTATATTTCAATGCCTGCAAATAAACACTTAGCATCTGCCACCTTCTTTAGCAATTCAGTGATCTTCGAAAGGTATTAGCTCTTAACTGGATTTATTGAGTATACTCCTCAAATAGACCTGTACACATATTCATACAACTATGAGATAAAAGTAAAATTGTTGCTGTTTGTAATGAAAGTCATCCACAGGTTAGCTATAAAGGCACAGCTATGGGATATGATCTGGCATGTATACCCCACTGCTACTCACCTAGTTTAGAAAGGGAAATGAGCTCAATGTTCCTCTTACCTTGTCCTTATCTTTCTTAACATCCTGTCATAACCCTTCATCCTATATAGCTTTTTTGAATGGTACGTTGGAAATTGTGAAAACCTCAGTAAGTGCTTGTTGAAGGAATAAATGTGTATGGACTGTCTCCCTTGTGACTGAAACAAGCCCTTTTGGGCAGGCCCTAAAGGGACTGATCTGGATGAGTTGTTTTGCGTGAGGTTTTTTTGTTTAGGAAGATAATGGAAGAAGGCTCCAGTGCCAGAATGGCTCAGGTAGGATGGAAGAGAAAAGGAAGAAGTGAAGGAGACAGTGCACTGTGAGTGTCCAGCCAAAACTTCTATGGGAAAAGGGATAGACACAAAAGAAGAATGACCTATTTTCAGGAAGAAATGACAGATCTACAACAATGTGAGAAAGTTGGTGTCCCTTGGCTCCACGGGCCCTTTCTAGGGAAAATTCCAAGGGGAAGAAATGTGGTGAGGTAGCAGTATTTCTTAGACAATTAGAATTGTTGAGAACAGATGCTGTTCATGGGAACCCCAGAGGTAACTGGTGGAAATCTATATGGCTGAAGCTTTAGTTGATGGGTCGATGAGAGTCAAATGAGCCATTATCATCACTCTATCTCCATCGAAATCATAAGTTGTGTATTCATAAATAAATGTAGATAGGCATACTCAAACTTATATGGATGAATTTGGTAAAGAAATACCACCATGGGCTTACATTGATAATGTATCAACTATTTTTTCTGAATTAAAAAATATTAGCCTGTTATTTTGGCATGAAATCAGGCTAGGCTTACAATCAAGGCTTACAACACTTGCTGTACAATCAAGTGTCAAAACTCATGTGAATAAATATCATCTTCTATTTTTTATTTTTCAATTACAGTTGAAATTCAATATTATTTTATATTAGTTTCAGGTGTACAGCATAGTGGTTAGACATTTATATAATTTACAAAGTGATTCCCCCAATAAATAAATCTAGTATCCACCTGGCATTATAAATAGTTATTACAGTATTATTGACTATGTTCCATGTGCTGTACTTGACATCCCCATGACTATTTTGTAACTACCAGTTTTTACATCTTAATCACTTCATCTCTTTCACCCAGTGCCAACCCCCCTCCAATCTGGCAGTCATCAATTTGTTGTCTGTGTCTATGAATCTGTTTCTGTTTTGTTTATTCATTTATTTTGTTCTTTAGATTCCACATATAAATTAAAAAATCACATGGTATTTGTCTTTCTCTAACCTATTTCACTTAGTGTAAACCCTCTAGGTCCATTCATGCTGTTGCAAATGTTAAGATTTCATTCTTTGTTATGGTTGAATAATATTTCATTGTATATAAGCACTACTTCTTCTACTTCTGGGTTTTATCTGAATAAATCTAAAATACTAATTCAAAAAGATATATGAACCCCTCTGTTTATTGCAGCATTTTTTACAATAACCAAGATATGGAAGCAGCTTAAATACCCATTGATAGACAATTGGATAAAGAATATCATCCTTATAATAAACTTCACGGCATTTTCCTACTAAAAATGTTTTTGTGTTCAAAGGAGCAAATGTAGTAATGAGAGATCCTTAGTTTCTCTAGGTTCTTCTATTAAAAAATACTAACCCTAGAACATACATACATGTGTATGTATTATTTCGCTTATAAAATAGGAAAATGGAACATTTATGATCTATGCTGACTTTTTGGGTAAAATCCTCTTCACAGTATGGAAGGAGTTGCTTTCAAAGCAATGCTATATTTTTGTATTTTGTTATTTAACCATCAGGCATTCAATGTTTCTTTGAATTATCAAAAAATTTGTTTGAGATGGCAACTGACATTTTCTCCTATTAAAAAAATAAATCCTGGAGTTGACAGACATCCAACAAGAAGAGAAGGTTTGAGCTGCCAGTTGCTTCCTGGCACAGGCTTTTAATTACAGAGTCAGCATGCAAGCTTCAGAAGGCCCCAGGAGTCCATAGCTAACATTGACTGGCATTTAATCCATTACTAGAACAGTAACAGGAAGAATTGTGGCAATTAATGGGTTTCAGTGGGAACATGGAAAGTATACATACCTGCTCTAGGACAGGAATCTTCATTTCTTTTTTTTATTTGCTTATTTTTTATTATTGTTTATGCCGTTATAATTTCCCCAATTTTCTCCCTTCACTACCCTCTGCCCATCCTGCCCCCCATTTCCATAGCCAATCCCCATACCATTGTCCATGTCCACAGGTCCTTCATATATGTTCTTTGACTAATCCCTTCACCCTCTTTCAAACAGTCCCCATCTCCCTCCTCCCCTCTTACGCTGTCAGTCTGTTCCATGATTCTATGCCTCTGGTTCTATTTGCTCACTAGTTTATTTTGTTCATTAGATTCCTCTTATAAGTGAGATCATGTGGTTTTGCTCTTTTGCAACTAGCTTATTTCACTTAGTATAATAGTAGAAGTCTTACTTTCATATAGGAAAAAAAGACCATTGTTTCATCTATGTAAATTTATCAGAAAATAAATTGTTTCCTGTAATTAAAATTTTATAATAATTAAGCCTTAGGATTTACTCACTATTTTATTTAGCCATTTAGATATTTAAGTCAAATCTTTTAAACATATATTAGATATTTTCCTGTCCTATTAGGAACAGTATTATGAACAAAATACAAACTTCTTTTATGGAACCCATTAATAAATTTCAATTGTTGCAGTTTTACTGTGAACATAATAATTGTATTTTTCTAGCTGTGGGTCTTCTATTTGTTATTTCTCAGCATAAACTTCTAGCACAACAGTCCAGTTGGTCTTTTCAAAGATTGTTTCTGTAATGTAGGGACACGGATGACCAAGTTTGTTATATTAAAAAAAAAGTTCTTCATCATTGTACTATAAATCAGTGGGCTTTTAACTAAGGAAGACTTCTTTTCCTGTGGATACAAGCATTTTATTATTGCCATTTTCCCAAAATATTTACAGAGCATGTATTTTGTGCCAGGCTGGGGGAGTTTGCTATAAATGTGTCCTTTGGATGAGCTAAGTGCTACTGAACTCAGATACTTTGGGAGGCCAGGAGGCGGTTTTCAGTATTTTTGCCCAGGCCTTTCACATATCTAGGAACAGTTAGAAGCTCCTGCTTTTTAAGATTTTCTATCTTCTGTATCAGCAGAGGATTGGGCATGGCCTCTGCAGACTTTCAATTTTAGAGTCAGAAGCATAGTACTTTCTGTGGCATGTCATCCTTTCCAGCCCTGAGACCCTCCTGGCCAAGTCCTGAGATGACACTATAAAGAGTTCTAGTCCATGTTGCCACACAAGGACATTCATCCATGAGTTTCACATCTAAATTAAGATGGCTCATTCTTAGTTTCTCTAAGTTTGTCTCCTCCATATGCTTGCTCAAAAATAAAGCCCCACATGAATTTGGGTAGACCAAATTTGTGAGATATATAGGAGTAACAAACATGAAAGGAGATAAGGGATTTTTGCATCATTAGTTAACCTTAAATCCTTCATGGAATAAAAAGATATAAATAAACAGACTCTTGGTCCTACAGTTTTCCCTGACTCTTCAATATTACATTTTAAGAAAGATCAAGATTTAAATGAGCTCTTTTTAGAAGCACCACTCTAGCTCAATTAAATTAAAATCTAGATAGATAAATAGAAAACTAGATAGATAGATATAGAGATACAGATAGATGATATAGATAGATATAGATATATCCAATTAATAGGTGACTCTAATAAATGGCACTGAGATCAATTATTTTTTTTCCTTTTTTTTATTGTTGTTCAACTATAGTTGTCGCCATTCCCCCCACCACCACTTCCCCCAACCCCAGCCATCACCACCTCCCACCCTTGATTCTACCCCACTTTGGCTTTGTCCCTGGGTCCTTTATACATGTTCCTTGACAACCCTTCTCCTTCCCCCCTCCATTACCCCTACCCCCTTCCCACCTCCCCTCTGGTTACTGTCAGTTTGTTCTTAATTTCAATGTCCCTGGTTATATTTTGTTTGCTTGTTTGTTTTATTGATTATGTTCCAATCATAGGTGTGATCATATGGTATTAATTTAAAAGGCATAGTGACTAGACACAGATTTTGCCAAGTCTCATGCCAAACAGGCATCTGATATTTTTAAGTAATCTAATTTCTGAGACAACTTCATTTAAATAGAAAGTTGAAATAAATATGATTTAAAACAATCTGTGGAAAATTTTTAAATCAAAGCCAAGATGTAAGGGACACACTTATCCTCCAAAGTGGCTAATCGTAGATGTGAAAAGAGTGTGCCAAAATTTGGCATCTCAATAATGGCTATTAGTCATAGTCTTATATTTTACTATTAAAAAATTGCCATTTAAATATCATTTGATAATAATAAGAGTTTTAGAGGTCTATATATATGTAGTCTAAGAGTGGAAATAGTTTATATCCTATCTTGAATTGTGCTTCAAATCGAAAACACTTTTGCTAAAAATAATCTGGAACAGAAAAGATATTGTGCAACACACCAAAAATGTATCCTCTGGAAAGAAAAGTAGGAGAGCTACTTACTTTGATTTTTCCCTACAAAGATTTCATATAATAAAAGTGTAATTGATAAAATAGTATTTCAGGAAATAATAAAGTTACATTGGTTCTTTTTGACTATATGGAAGCTTCATTTTTTAATATATATCTTTTGACTATGCTATTACAGTCGTCCCATTTTTTTCTCCCCTTTATTCCCTCTGCCCTGTAGCCCCCTGTCCACCAGCATTCCCACACCTTAGTTCATGTCCATGGGTCGTACACATAAGTTCTTTGGCTTCTCCATTTCTCATACTTTTTTGAACCTCCCCCTGTCTATTTTGTACCTACCATTTGTGCTTCTTATTCCCTGTACTTTTCCCCCCATTCTCCCTGCTCCTGGTCCCCACTGATAACGCTCCCTGTAATCTCCATTGCTGTGAATCTGTTCCTGTTCTAGTTGTTTGCTTAGTTCATTTTTGTTTTGTTTTTGTTTTCTTAGATTCAATTGTTGATAGTTGTGAGTTTTTGTCATTTTACTGTCCGTATTTTTGATCATCTTCTTTTTCTTAGATAAGTCCCTTTAACATTTCACATAATAAGGACTTAGTGATGATGAACTCCTTTAACTTGACGTCCTTTAACTTGAACTCCTTTAACTATCTGGGAAGCATTTTATCTGCCCTTCCATTCTAAATGATAGCTTTACTGGACAGAGTAATCTTGGATGTAGGTCCTTGCCTTTCATGACTTGGAATACTTCTTTCCAGCCCCTTCATGACTGCAAGGTTTCTGTTGAGAAATCAGCTGGTAGTCCTATGGGAACTCTTTTGTAGGTAACTGTCTCCTTTTCTCTTGCTGTTTTTAAGATTCTCTCCTTATCTTTAATCTTGGGTAATCTAATAAAGATGTACCTTTACATCTTTAAAGGTGTGTGCTTCCTTGGGTCCAACTTCTTTGGAACTCTCTGAGCTTCCCAGACTTTCTGGAAGTCTATTTCCTTTGCTAGATTAGGGAAGTTCTCCTTCATTATTTGTTCAAATAAGTTTTCAATTTCTTGCTCTTCCTCTTCTCCTTCTGGCACCCCTATGATTCAGATATTGGAACGTTTAAAGTTGTCCTGGAGGTTCCTAAGCCTCTTCTCATTTTTTTTGAATTCTTGTTTCTTCATTCTGTTCTGGTTGAATGTTTATTTGTTCCTTCTGCTCCCAACCATTGATTTGAATTCCCATTTCCATCCCATCACTGTTGGTTCCCTGTACATTTTCCTTCATTTCACTTTTCATAGCCTTCACTTTTCCTCTATTTTCTGACCATATTCCACCATTTCTGTGAGCATCCTGATTACCAGTGTTTTGAACTGTGCATCTGATAGGTTGGCTATCTCTTCATTGCTGAGTTGTATTTTTTCTGGAGCTTTGATCTGTTCTTTCCTTTGGGTTATAGTTTTTTGTCTCCTGGAACTTGTTACATAGTGAGGGACAGAGCCCTAAGTATTTGCCAAGGCAGGGCAACACAGATTGTTGTGTAGTGGCGCTGTGTATGGGGGAAGGGTCTGAGAGGTAACAATGCCGCTTGCTCTGCTCTTGGCTGACTTTCAGTCACTTCCTCTACTTCCCACAAGCTAATTGGGTGCTTCTGGTGTTGATTCCCAGGTGGGTGGTTTTGTGTACATTCTAGGACCCTTTGGATCTCTCCAATGAACTCTCCTGTGAGGCTGGGATTTTCTCCTGCTGACTCAACACCTACAGGTTTTTTCAGTCAGAGGTTTTGTAGCTTTATTTCTGGTGCTGGAACCCTGGGTTGCATGGTCTGTCTCACTCCCCAGTTGTCCCTCCCAGTTTATCTGCACACAAATGTGGGACCACCTGCTCCACCAGCCACAGCTTCACTTGGAGAGTCCTCTCCATCCTGGGGCCCATCTCTGCCACTCCTATCCATCTGGATGAATGTTTCTTCTCTAATTCCTTGGTTGTCACAGTTTGATCTTCTGTCAGTTCTGGTTATTTTTTGTTTTTAAATTTGTTGTTATCCTTCTTTTAGTTGTGCAAGGAGGCAAAGCATATCTGCCTATGTGTCCATCTTGGCCAGAAGTCTGACTATATGAAAACTTTAAATGAAAGTCTTATGGCTTTCTCCTCCAGGGTACCTAGAATTCCTTAAAGAATAAAATTAGAAAACTGTTGGAATTGAGAGAAAATCATTTTGTAGCTTCTTTAGAGAGATCTATACAAAATCCTTAAATTTTTTAAATCACATTATAAAGCATCAGAACTATTTTTTAGGATAGTTTGTTTACTTTTTGATCAATATTTGGAACCATTTTCAGTAAAATTAAAGAAGCTTCGTACATAAAAAAAAACAACTAGAAACTGAGAGTGTTGCAGTTTTTTTTTTCATGTGAGCAACAATGACTTGAAATCGCTTATATTCTAAGAGGAGATGTGTTCAGGTTAACTCAACAATGAGGCTTTGTCTATAGACCAGTGGAAAGAGGTAGATCTCTGGATATCGTTACAGCTGAGCAGCTACTTCTGGTGCTATTGCCTCTAACTGACCATTTGCAGTATAGAAATGGGCGCAGACTGGTCATTAACCTGCCACTGAGTGTGTCTCAGAACCTTCCTCATAACCATCAACCTACACTGCCTCTCTAGGCAGACTTGGAGATCCAGTATCAGATAACAGGAAGGCCAATGTGGAGCATAGAATACCCAAGTCAGGAAATGAACTGTTACCCACTTAGGAGTTAAGACACAAACTATAAAGCTTTAGAATTTTTGTACCTTTAGACTTACCTTGTTTATTTACTTTATTTCATTTTCTGAAGTTATTAACTGCAAAAAGAAAATAGAAGAAGAAGAAACAGTTACTTTACAAATACACTGTTACAAAGTGCAATTGAGTGAGGAGAAAATATTTCCAATCAGAATCACTGGGGTGGCCTTGAGGCAGTGGAAACAATTGGGCTTCTCTATATTGCCCAAAAGGTAAGTAAGCCTTTACACTTGACTCAAGAGGACCAAAATCTAAACTTTGCTTCACAAGTTCACATTGGAGATTTCCAAGTAGGATGCTTTCTTTTTCTTACCTCCCTCCCTCGCTCCTTCCATTCTTCCCTCCCACTTCCCTTTCCTTTCCTCTCTCTTCCTTTCTTTCCCAGTGTAAGCAGGAGGCTGTTTCTTCTCCCAAGGCAAAAGCTTGTTGTGGTGGGGGAGCTCAGATTGGCTGGGCTGGGATAGGGAACCCTGGACAAGAAGGAAGTAAATGGGAGAGACAGATTAGGTCTTAAAAAGGACTGTATGAAAAGAGAGAAAGGGTGAATTTTTGAACAGTAGTCTGAGAATCTTGCTACATAGTCTTCCTCCTCGTCCTCTCTTCCATGACAAGTCAGACCTTCAACAGTGTCCAAAGGATCTTTTCACCTTCTTCAGCAACATCCATTTTTATTTCATAGACATTTATAAAATAAATCTATTGTGCATCTAACCCTATTTTGATGTCAGCTTCTCATGGGATCTGAATAAACACAGGAGATGAGTGGTCATTAATAGAAAGTTCCAACCCAACCTGGGATGGAACCCACAATTTAGGCATGTGTCGTGACCCAGGGATCAAACCCATAACATTTCAGTACACAAAATGATGCTCCAACCAACTGAGCCACAGAGCCAGGGCTACCGTTATTTTTTTAAATAGATTTACTTTTTTATAATGGTTTTCGTTGCACAGGAAAACTGAACATAAAATAGAGAGTTCCCATACACTTCCAGTCTCCACACACGCAAAGTTGCCTACCTGCAACTCTGATTGAACTGGTACCTTCTAACATCACATTTTCCAGGATGTGTGATTTATGGTTTAAAAAGGTGGTCACCTCAGACTAAGAGGGAGATTATGTAAGCTACTCTGAAATGGGTATTACAACCACTTGAGAATACAATGTCTGGAACTTGATGTATAAGACAGAGAAATGAAGAGGAAATCAATCTTATTATAATCAAAAGTACTTCATCATGTTTTCTAAAAGTTAAAAACTTAGTTTAAAAAAAGGCAACCTAATTGCCCATCAGTAATTGAATGGATCAAAAAGCTATGGTACATTTATGAGATGGAATACTATGCAGCAGAAAGAAAGAAGGAGCTCCTACTCTTTGCAACAGCATGGATGGATCTGGAGAGCATTATGCCTTAAGTGAAATAAGGCAGATGGTGAAAGACAGATAACATATGATCTCACCTATAAGTGGAACCTAGCCAACAAAACAAACAAGCAATCAAAATATAACCAGAGACATTGAAATTAAGAACAAACTGACAGTGACCAGACAGGAGTTGGGAGGGGCTAATGGAGAGGAAAGGGGGAAGGTTTTTCAGAAACATGTGTAAAGGACAGAGAGACAAAATCAAAGAGGGGTAGGATCAAGTGTGGGAAGTGGGGATGGCTGGGGCAGGGGGAGTGGTGGGGAGAAAATGGAGACAACTGTACTTGAACAACAATAAAAAATATGAAGAAAAAACTTAAAAATAATCTTAATGATTTATTTCCTTGAATAATCAACAAAACCTCCTTATAGACCTTCAATGTCAATCTATCTTTGTTCTTTTGATTCTCCTAATTCCCTTCTTTTCAAATATTGTTTTTTGGTTAAAGACTCATATTCCTTAGGATGTATGTGGCTAAATCTTGGTTTGCACTGCACACTATAGGTTAAGGAATGAGATTTGGTGGTCCCTTGTCTCTGGCTGATAATCACCTTATTTGTTCATTAGTACACACAAAAGCCAGTTAAATTTTCTAGTCTACTTCCCCCCACACAGCTGAATTAGATTTAGGCAGTGTTACGTGAGATGCCCAGAGTGAAAGCGTGTAAGAAACTCTACCTGAACTTGCCAGCTAAAAATGAATTTTTATCTTTCCTCTCAGACACACAGTTTATTTAGATGTTAGGGTCTTTCTTAAAAAGACAGCTGAGGTCTCTGGTGCTCAAAATTAGAGCAGAACCTTGTCAGTAGCTGACTGTAGGTTTCACGGAAACTGGGCTGCCAAGATCAAGTAGGTTGAGGTTCTACTGCAATAAGCTGTTTTCCACCAGGAATTTCATACATATCATTGTGCCAGGGATGAGGGAAGAGAACATTGTTTTATGGCTAGAAAATGCACTGACAGGGCCTGTAGATTTGGGGGCTAAGCAGAGACCTAGGTTAAGCAGATGTAGCACTAGGAAATACTATTTATGTCCACTTTGGTTTTTATAGCAGAATGCTCATTAGTCATAGAGAATGGATAAAGTGAGCAGTGTACTTATTGGGTACACATATTGAAAGCATACTGCATGTAGACAGAAAGGTCAGTACCTGCTCTACCAGTGTGTTTAGTCTTAGGGGACACTGACAAGTGTCTAATCAGCCAGGCATTGTGAAGAAGTTTAGTGAAGCTTAAACATTAAGCCAATGCTACTTTCAAAGATGGCCAGAAGTTCCTGCAAAGTGCAGACATTCCTCTGAACTCCTGAATTCCTGCCATTAGTGAAGCTATTCATGAAATATAATAATAAATCAGCAATGTCTCAGGTCATACAAAAACATTATGACTGGAGCTTCATTCTGAACTTGAAGGTCCAGAGGTGAGGTAGGCACAAGTCAGGCCTTTGAAGTCAGATCCCCAACCAGCTAGGTCTGGGTAAGGTGAGGTAAACCCTTATCCTGAGTCAACACCTCCTACTATCCAGGCATCTGGGTTATACCGTGCACCCCTAGACTTGCTTTCCCAATAGCATTATGTTTCCCAATTGAGATTGTTGACAGCATTTCAGCGCAAGTCTCTTGGCACTTTGCAGACCTCAGTGTGATTAACACCTTCAGAGGCAAATCTGGAAATAGCAAGACTCCAGAGAGAGGGAAATACCCCTTCATTCTTCTCTAATTTGTTTGCACGGCAGTAAGGAAGGACAACTGATGGCAGAATGCAATCTGTCATTCTCCCTTGGAAGGAAGCAAGACTCATGGAGCAATAGGCAGAGAGAATTCAATTATGCTGTTGCCATTTTGGTTTTTTGGACAGTTCTCCAGTTTCTAGTCTCAGTGCAGGTTAATTTGCATGTAAGTCTTAAACAGATGCACATGCAGACACACAAACACTCAGATATAGACTACATATACATATATTCACACCTGTGTGTATTGTGCTTCTACACCATGATAAATGTTTGTATACAATATTGTATTCCATAATATATATCCAAAGTATGGATAATTTTCAAACTAACAGAAGAGTATTTATTTATTCATTCACTTTTTTTCACAAATACTCACTGAGCAGTTATGATGATTCAGATATTGTTTGGGGTGCTAGGAATGTAAGTCAGACAGTCTCTCCTCTCATGGAATGTATATTCAAGTTTTGCAGAGACACAAAATAAACAAAGGAATATTAAAACAAATTAATTTCAGGTAATGATAATTTCTATGAAGAAATTGAAAAGAGCAATGTAACTGAGAATACCTGAAGTGAGATGAGCAGGTTAGGACAGACCTTGCAGAGCAAGATTTTACCTGAAATCTGAATAATAAGAGTCCAAACACTCAAGTACCTGGAGGAAAGAGGTGCACAAAAAGTTCGAGGCTGCAATGATCTCAGGCTCTGTCAGAGACTGAGAGAAGGTCCCAGAAGAAGGAAATAAGTGAGAAAGTTGAGGAGGTCAAATTAAAGAAGTAGGAAAAGTCGAATCACTCAAACTCAAAATTTGAAGACCATTAGAAGGAGAAAGGATTCTATTCTCACAGCCCTTAGAACCTAATGAAGAATTTTAAGCAGGAAAATGATATGCTTTCATTTAGGTTTTAACAAGTAAGTCCTTTTAGTTGTTGTACAGGGTAGAAAGAGTGGAATTGGGGAGATAGTTTTTGCAGTTTTGCACCCACCAAATTAGAGGGGCTTGGAAAACACTTTGGACATTCTAGGTCAATGCCAAACAAAATGTAAAAGCAAGCCTATTCAAACAAGGTGATCAGCCTATAATTGAGCTATTTATTCACAAGAAGATGATAGAACCCAGAGTTGTTACAATGTATCATCCTCAAAGCCCAGTATAAATTATTAAGCATCAGAGAAACAGAAAAACATGGTCAAAAAAAGTCATTAACATCTCCCCAAGATAACCCACATCTTAAATTTAGAAAACAGGTACTCTAAAGTAAAATTACAAAAATTTAAGGAAAATATTGTTCAAATAATGAAAGGAAAATACTTCATCCAATGGGAACAAATAAGAAATCTCACCAAGGAAATAGGATCAATAAAAACTGGCAAATTATAAAATTGAAAAATACAGTAACTAAAATGAAAAATTATGTGACTAGGCTTTAACAGAAGATTTGAGAGTGAAAGAACAAGTCAAAGGTCTTTAAAATATGTCAATAGATGTTTTCCAGTCAGGAAAATAATGAGAATTAGATCAGGGAAAAATGAACTGTTATTTAGAAATATGTGGGACAATATCACAGAGTCTAACACAGGTGTTACTGAAGTCCCAGGACAAGAAAAGAATGAGAGTGTTAGAAGAAGATATCTGGGGACAGTGACCATAATTCCTCAAACTTGATGAAAACCTAAAGATCCAAGAAGCCCAGTAACCTCAAGCTGGATGTTTTTCTCTTTCAGCTGCTAATTCAGCGATTCAGTTAATATTTGTTGAGTGCTTATTCATTTAATATTTATTGAGTACTTGCTGTGTCGTGCAATAGGGAATATACATCTGAATATTGCACAGTCTCTGCCATATTTAACAATTTAGATCTACAATACCCAATGTCTTAACTGCTAACCATATTTGTTATTGAGTATTCGAAATGTGGATAGTATGACATAATAACATGTTGGATTAAATAAAATTTATCATAGAAATTAATTATAAGTCTTTCTTTTTATTAAAACTGTTGCTAGAAAAATTTTAAATTTTGCATGTAGCTTACACTATATCTGTATTAGACAGCACTGATTTAGATCATAATCTAGCTGGTAAGATGGTGTCCATACATACAAATAATGAAGTAGCTAAGTCTCAAACCAGATACATTGGGACTAGACACTTTTTATTTAAAAAAAAATCTGTCATTAACTCTGGTTAGGGTGGCTTGGTTGGTTGGAGCGACATCCCTTGAACAGAACGGTTATGGGTTTGATTCCCAGTCAGGGTGCAGACCTAGGCTGCAGGTTCGGTCCCTGTTTGGGCTGCGGACAGGAAGAAATCAATAGATATTTCTCTCTCACTCTTCCTTCCTCTCTCTCTGGAATCAGTAAATGTATCCTTAGGCTAGGATTTTTTAAAAAATCTGTCATTAATAATCAACAATAGATTATTCTGATCTCAATCTAAGACACGTGAGGCTTTAAGGTTATCAGTTTGGAGTACTTCAACTCTTTATCTCATGATCCACAGCAGTGAAAAGAAGTATGATTTGGTCTGCTTATTTCACATGGTTCCTTTGAATATATGAGGAACATTAAAAATGCTCTAAAAACTCAAATCTTACATACAATGGAACCTACTTAATGTACCACTTTAAATAGAGTAGACTTTAAATTTTTATGTTTTACTCTTTGAACATTTATTTTTACTTTTATTTGGTAAAAATTAAATTAAGGGGAAAATTATAACTGCAATCATTAAAAACTCTGTCCAATGGAACATTTTTTATTAAGGTAGGTGTCAGAGGTATTATTAAGCTATTAAATTAAAGAGAAACTGTTAAAGAGAAAATATTAAAGTGATTTATTCATTTATTTGAGCATGTGCTATATGCCAAACAGTATACAGGGTAGGGAAAAGTAGTTTTACAATTGTCTGCATGGGAAATAATCCAATAATAAATAAAATACGAGAGTATGCTCTGTGTTTCGTGTACTCACAACTGTAAGCCTCTTTTGTTCCACCCTACATTAGACGTTGGAACACAGCAGTTTACAAGATCTATGTGATTCTTTCTCTCCAGGAACTAATAGTGCATGGTATTTCCTTTGCAGAGTTAGGTTTGGCAGATTTCAATTTTTTAAAAGTAAATAGCAAAAAACAAAAGTTGCATTGAGTTATCTCTTTAGGAGCTTCCTCTTTGCCTCTCTCAATACAGCTCTTCTTCCTTAGATGCAGCCATGGGTTTGCAAGTTAGGGTGTTCAAAGGACAATGGGGCCTGAAGCTGGTGGGTGGGGAGATGGCTCAGAGAAATATGGTTCCTGAAATCTATTAGAAATGATGGGGGTTAAGAGGTTCATGCTGACAGTTTGCGTAATGACGAAGATTTCCTGGAGTTAGTCGTTTGCCAAACTGTGAGAGATTCGGGAAATAACCACTGCAGGTCTTGCTGTCCCTGCCAAGATAACAAGGTCATACTTTCACTAAGATAAACTCAGTATGAATAATTTCACTGGGATATTTTGTTCCAACAGATTTTCTGTTTCCATCTCCACAGCATGCCTTGGCCTGAACTGTGTCTGTTTCCAGCAATACACATATTTATAAAGGACATTATAAATCTGCTGCTGTAGTATGTAGACCTATAAAGGGAGTTTCCACAAGTGCATAAAGGTGGAAAAGACTTATAATGCAAGTAACTAAATATGATTAGAATCTGACTTGTTCTAGGAAGAAAAGTGTTATATATAAGACTTTCACATAAAGGTGGGTGGGAGAAGTGGGCAAAAGCATCTTTCTTATGTTCCTAGATCTCCATCAAAAAGACCAGGGAACCTAAAATAGTATTAAAACATATTACTGTGTTAGAAACTAGGCAGAGGTGTCATCTACAGGGCAGAAACATCAGAGAAATCTGGGTGGATATAAATGCTAAATCTGCTTGTTTATTCTGAGAACCAGTAGCATCAGAGGGAAGAATATAAGGAGACTCTGGAGGAGTGCAGCACCCACACTTCCTGAAGAGCAGGCACTTTGTGGACCCTAATGGTGTTCAATACTGATTGATATTTGAAAACAAAAGCACCAGAGCCCCAGGTTTAATTATACCGAATAAGAAGTCTGAGTATTGCTAATACCAAGCATGGGCTAAGATAAGGATAAATAACTGAAGAAAAGCCCAGTGGAAGGCCATAAAATGAAATATTACTAATCAATATGAAGTGACAAAGTGCAGATACATGCTAACATATGGATGAAAAGAAAAAAAAACACTACATGAAGTAAAAGAAGCCAGATGCAAAATATTCCATATTCCATGATTCTATTTATGTAAAATGTCAGAAAATGTAAATTCCCAGTGGCGTTTGAAAGGAAGATTGACTGGAGAACTAAAAAAGTGATCTTTTGGGGGTGATGGACATATTTTAAAGCTGAATTGTGATTCTGATTGCATAATTATGTAAATTAACTAAAATTAATTTAATTGTACATTTAAAACAGGTGAATTTTGTGGCCTATACAATATACTTCAACAAATGTGTTGGGTTTTGCACAGAAAAAGAACAATCAACAAAATGAAAAGACAACCCACTCTATAGGAGAACATATTTGTCAATGATACATCTGATAATGGGTTAATTTCCAAAACATATAAAGAACTTAATAGAACTCAACACCAGGGACATAAACAATCCAATCTAAACGTGGGCAAAGGGTCTGAATAGACTCTTCTCCAAAGATGACGTACAGATGGCCAATAGACATATAAAAAATGCCCAGTGTCACTAATCATCAGAAAGATGTGAAGTAAAACTACAATGAGATATCTATCACCTTATGCTGGCCAGACCGCTATCATCAATAAACCAGATTAAGTGCTGGTGAGGATGTGGACAAAGGGGAACCCTTTTGCACTGTTGGTGGGAATGCAGATTGGAGCAGCCACGATAGAAAACAGTATGGAATTACCTCAAAAAATAAAAATAGAAATGCCTTATGACACAGTGATTCCACTTCTGGGAAGTTATACGAAAAATCCCAAAACACTAATTTGAAAGAATATACACACCTCTATGTTCATTGCAGCGTTATTTACGACAGCCAAGATTTGGAAGCAGTCCAAGTGCCCATCAGAAGATTAATGGATAAAACACCTATAGTACATTTACACAATGGAATATTATTCAGCCATAAAAAAGGAAACGTTAACCTTTGTGACAGCATGGATGGACCTGGATGGTATTACAGTAAGTGAAATAAACCAGTCAGAGAAAGACAAATACCGTATTCTTTCACTCATATGTGGACTGTAATGAACAAAATTAACTAACATGCAAAATAGAGACAGACTCAAAGCTAGAGAGCAGCATGACAGTTGTTGGGAGTCCTGTGGGATGGTGGAGAGAGAGAGCAAAAAAAGAAAAAAAGAGAGAAAAAAGTCATGGATGTGGACAGCAGTGTGGTGATTGCCAGGGGGAGAAAGGGCGGAGGAAGGTGGAGGAGGGTATAGTAAGGTAAGTGGTGATGGACAGAAACTTGACTTGTGGTGGTGAGCACACAGTACAGTGCACAGATGCTGTGTTGTAGAGTTGTGCACCTGAAACCTGTTTAATTTCGTTAAGCAGTGTCACCCCACATTTAAAAATAAATCTGTTAACTGAAACAGAGCACAAATGTCAAAAACAATTCCTAATAGTTAAAAAGTCAAATAAATAGCAACTCAGTCTAAATTAACAGAGTTCAGGTAGATAATGGAGGGTAAGACATGCTGAAATGCATATGGATTTCCTCATTTTATACGGAGTGACAGACAAAATCATGGTGTTATGGTTAGATTTTTAAATAAAATAAGTGACAGCCATCAATATTTAAACATTATTTTAATTATAGAAGTGACATTTGAAATCAATCTGTTTGTGAACATAATTTTACTTCACACATAAGGTTACAATGCCCTTTGTCCACTTCCTCAATTCCTGTCACCTTTGCTACTGTCACCACTGTGGTGTGTATCTGGGATGTTTACATGTGTAGCCACATGATGTATGATGAGTCTGTTGTTTTCTTTTTTATGTTTTTATTATAAAACCTGTACATTAAGATAATGTTGGCATCATTAAAGAAGTTGAGAAATCATCTCTCTTTTTCAAGTCTGTGGAAAAATTTATATATTATGGACAATTACTTCCTTAAAAGTACAAAGTCACCCAAAACACTCTTCTAGCTTAAAGTTCAACATTTCACCTGCCCACCAAGTTTTTCAAATTCTTCTATATTTCATCTTCATCTTCAATCAACCGCGAATGCAGAGAAGGTAGACCAGGGCAGGAGACCAGAATTTTGACATATCTTATTGCTAGATTCACAAAGCTTAAATGTAAGGGAAGGGAAAGAGCTGAGGCTTCACAGTCGTGGTCGTTTAAACCCTACAGAGCTTCTCTCTGACCTTGCTTTATCCTCAGGATCTGATTTTCTATGAGACAGGCACTAGGGAACTGTGTACCTGCTACTGATTACCCCTATCTTGCCCAGTTTTCTCCAATAAATGCTGTGTTGCATCTGGTATGTGTAGTGCCATGTCAGAGTACTTACTTGCCTTTTAGAGTATAGTAAGGTGTATTTATTAATGTTTATTGCAGAAGGTTTTATAATATAAAAATTATAAATGTACAAAAATTGAATATTTATTAAATGAGTTACATATGATAAAATCTAACATAATGAATAAGAATTATCTTTTTCTGAGAAAAAATTGTGTTTTACTGCCCTGGCCATTTGGCTCAGTTGGTTGTTGCATCGTCCTATACACCAAAAGTTCAATCCCCAGTCAGTGTGCAATTGATGTTTTCCTATCACATTCTCTCTCTCTTTCTTCCTTCATCTCCCTTTAAAATCAATAAACATATCCTCATGTGTTATTTTATTTGGTTATTTGATTTTTTATTGTATTTTTTCATTACCATTAATCCCTTTATATCCCTCCCCTCGCAATAACCACACTGTTGTCCATGTTCGTGAGTCCTTTTTCCTTTTTGCTCAATCCCTCCACCCCCTTCCCTCCCCTCCAACAGCTAATCCTGCTCTCTATCAGTAAGTATGTCTTCACTTGTTCATTGGTTCAGTTTGTTCATTGGATCCCACATATAAGTGAAATCGTATGGTATTTATCTTTCTCTGAGTGGCTCATTTCACTTAACATAATGTTCTCCAGCTTCATTCATGCTGTTGCAAAGGGAAAATTTTTCTTCTTTCTTACAGTCCAGTAGAATTCCATTGTGTACATGTCCCATATTGGTTTTATCCACTCATCTACTGATAGACACTTGGGCTGCTTTGGGTTAGAATTTTTTAAAAATGTGTTTTACTAACTAATTCCACAACCCATACCCCTTTCATCCCTTCCTTCTCTTTTGCCTTCCTTCCTGCATGCCTGCCTTCCTTCTCATTACTTTTGTTATTTTCAGTAAGTCATTTTTCCCATGAGGAATGTATTATGTTACTTCAAGAAGTTGATAACAATATCTAATCATGTTAAAGTGACTCTATCTCATAAATTTGCACTCTATCTGAAACCTTCTATGGTTTCTCTTATTTAAATTTTTGTCACAAAGACTGATTAAGACTTCAGATGATTTTGTGCTAACCGACAATAGCCCAAACATATGGCCTGCTTAGGTGTAGCTTAAGTACTTCCTTCTGCTTAAATGACCATTATCCTAATTATTATAGAAATATTAAAATGAGTTAAGTGTGAATATGGGTAATCAGCATTCTTAAAAAGTTGCAATCTATGAACATTAACTCAATTGAATATCCGAACATTCACCAAAGGAATAGAATTTCCTCTCAAGGAAATACATGAGATGTGGGGGACATGGAGTGATGTCAGGCAAAGAGTACAAACTTTCAGTTATAAGATAAATAAGCTCTAGGGATCTAATGTAGAGCATGATGACTATACTTAACAATACTTTATTGTGTATGCAGAAGTTGCTGTGAGAGAAATCTTGAATATTCCCACCAAACACACAAAAACAAAGGTTACTACACGAGGTGATAAAGGTGGTAACTAACCTTATTGGGGTTATCATTTCATGATACATACACCTATTGTACACCTTAACTTTACAGAATGTTATATATCAATTATATTGCAACAAAGCTGGAAAAAGAGAAAAAAGCACAAAGGAATACTAAGAAACCACATTCCTTGGGGAAAAAAGCAGTTTTGTGAGTTGTTGTCTCTGAGCAATTCATAGAGAAGTAGCAATTAGGTCAACTGTCTAGCCCGAGGGTAGGAAATTTTTGATGACTTCTGGTAGAAGCAAAAATGTTATAGGCAGCAATTTATGCAGAGGTCTCATGGATGAGTGCTAGGAAATGAAAGATCTGACTACTGGGATGTGAACTTCTTTCTACCTTATACTTTGCTTGTATGATTAGAAATACATGGAGTGATTTATACACAGAAAATTGTTCCTTAAGCAGCAATTCTTTTATTTGTCAGGACAGGTGTTCCAACTGCAGAGATGAGAGTTGATTTCCATTCAGAAGCAATTCATCTCAGTTTCCATTAACCAGCTTGGAGTCTGGTTCAAAATGCAGTTAATTTTATTTATGTGATGCTTTTTGGCTTCTGGGTGCCTAAAGAAACATAACTCAAATCATGTTTTAAGAACAAGATATTAAGTAAACTTCTCAACCCCTCCCCCCCAAAAAGTGCTAGGGGTAAAAGAGGGGGAGGGCTTAAGTTGGGAATGAAAATCATCCTTTGATTTTTTATAAGAAAATCCATTTGTGATGTATGAAAGGGGGAAGCAAATTACCACCTCCATCATTGCATATCTATAAAAAGAAGAAAAATTTCTAGAGTCTCTCCTCTACATCAGAGCATAAAGCAAGCATCCAGAAACTACTTACCCTTTCTTCAGGTCACTTGAACCATATGGGGGCTTGATTCCTTTTGAAAGTGTGTTTTGTGCTTTCGTTGCAGTAGTCAGAGATATTGGGAAACCACACTGACATCACGTAGTTTTCAACAGGTACTAGGGTGAAGATCCCACTTAGAGGAGAAACTTCTCAAGTGAAATAATCCTGCGGCTAAACCTTTTTGTATGGAGTTAAAATAAGTCAATTTTCCACCAAATTTTGTTTTGTAGAAAATCATACTGTGGAGAAACTCTAGTTCAGCAGTAACTAAAATGGACCCATGACCAATACAACCTTCATTTTCCCCTCTGTGTGCCTGACTTGAGACAGGCTTCTTTCTTTTCCATTCCAGATTCCTGATCTCCCTTTTCTTGTAGCATTTACTTTAAAAAAATATTTAAATTGTTTCTCTACTCCTTTGAAATATAAACCCTTTCAAAGCCTCTTGCCAGTTGTAAAACCCAGGAATGCCTTTCTCCAGGACCTCACCCCCATGACCAGTGCCCTGAGCACAAAGTACTCTTTTAGAGCCACATCCACATTTATGCCCCTTTCTTTTCTTCTCTTTTCTTTTCTTTTTATTGCTGTTCAAGTACAATTGTTTCCATTTTCACCCCACCACAGCCCTCTGTTCCACCCTTCCCTGCTTCCCACCCTGGAACCTTCCCCCTTAGGCTTTGTCCATGTGTCCTTTATACATGTTCCTTGATGCACATCTCCCTATTTTCCCCCATTATCCCTCTCCCCTCTTGTTACTGTCAGTTTGTTCTTAATTTCAATGTCTCTGGTTATATTTTGCTGGCTTGTTTGTTTTGTTGATTAGGTTCCACGTATAGGTGGGATCATATGGTATTTGTCTTTCACCACCTGCCTTATTTCACTTAGCATAATGCTCTCCAGATCTATCCATGCTGTTGCAAAGGGTAGGAGCACCTTCTTTCTTTCTGCTGCATAGTATTCCATTGCATAAATGTACCATGGTTTTTTTTTTTTTATCCACTCATTTACTGGTGGGCACTTAGTTGCTTCCAGCACTTGGCTATTATAAATTGTGCTGCTATGAACATTGAAGTACATAGGTTCTTTTGAATTGGTGTTTCAGGATTCTTAGGGTATAATCCCAGCAGTGGAACTGCTGGGTCGAAAAGCAATTCCATTTTTAGTTTTCTGAAGAAATTCCACACTGTTTTCCACAGTGACAGCACCAGTCTGCATTCCCACCAACAGTGCTCTAGGGTTCTCTTTTCTCTGCAACCTCTACAACACTTGTTGTTTGTTGATTTGTTTATGATGGCCCTTCTGACTGTGTGAAGTAGTATCTCATTGTGGTTTTAATTTGCATCTCTCTGATGGCTACCGATACTGAACATCCTTTCATATGTCTCTGGGCTATCTGTAGGTCCTCCTTGGAGAAGTGTCTGTTTAGGGCCTTTGCCCATTTTTTAATTGGGTTGTTTGTCTTCCTGTGGACTCATGTGAGTTCTTTATATATTTTAGAGATCAAACCCTTGTCTGAGGTATCATTTGCAAATATATTTTTCCATATGGTAGGTTCCCTTTTCATTATACTGCTGTTTTCTTTAGCCATGCTGAAGCATAAACTTGTGCACATTTATGCTCTTTAAGAAAACTCTTAGTAATAACCCCTTAAGAATTACAGCACAGTGGTTTGCTTTCAAACACTATGCTTATAAATGAAGTCTAAAATCTAATGGCATTGTTTTATCCTGATGTTTGTACATCTCTTTAAAACACTGGTGTCTGTGGAGGATGCAGAATCACTACACCATTAGTTTTTATAAAATTTTTCCTTAGATTTTCTTTCTAGTACAAAAATATTTCTACCTACCCAAATAAAAAGTTAAAGTGTGCATTAAAATCAGATTCCTTTCTAATATAAGAATTTGGTACTTGGAATTCAATAGTATGTTGAAAAATAGAAAGTGTATTGCTACCTGGAAAAAAGTCACCCAACTAATAAAGCAGAAGAATGGAAGAAACTGGATATCAACTATCACATGATATTTGAAACAGAGGACTTCATGAAATATATTTCAATCATTTTTTTGTAAAGAACATGGATAAAGCACTTAATATATCTGTGTCTCTAAGTTAATAAAACAAGAATAATTGTGCTGTCACCTACTTCTAGAGCATTAGAGCATGATTAACAAGATAATGGTGGCAAATTTCTTTGAGAATCTCAGACAGAGGCATTGAGTAAGAAAGTAGTTAGCTAAGTACTGGACAAAATACACTCACACACCTGCAAATATATACATACTCTGAACATACACATCTGCATACATGATGAGGTCTGTCAGGCAAAAGTCTAGCCATTGTTAATATAAGGAGAACAGTTTGCGCAACAACAATATGACCTGGCAGCCGAGGACAGTGGACTGGAATGTGCATGCGCAAACAATGATGGCTTCACTGTTCTAGTCAGTGGGGGTGGTAGATGCCATTGAATGTGGTAGATGCCATTGAATGAGCATCTGTACTGTGTAGCCATTGCATTAAAAATGACTGAGCAGGTAGAGCAATGAATCCTCGTCAAATTTTGTGTTCAAGTTGAACATTCCTCCACACAAACTATTTGGATGATTCAGAAGGTCGCAGCTATAGGCAACTGGTGATATCCAGCTTCATCACAACATGCCCACTCACACGCCATGTCTCATGCAGAGTTTTTTGGCAGAACATCAAATCACCCAAGTGTGTCAGCTCCCCTACAGCCCAGATTTGGTGCCCTGCAACTTCTGGCTTTTTCCAAAACTACAATCACATTTGAAAGGGAAGATATCTCAGACTGTCAATAAGATTCAGGAAAATATGACAGGGTAGCTCATGGTGAATGAGAGAATTATGTGAGGTCCCACTTTGAAAGCATCACTGTCCTATGTAAAATGTTTCTTGTTTCTTGCATCTACTTTTAGACATGTCTCTATTTTCATATTACAGGGCTGGACACCTTCTGGACAGACCTCGTGTATTTGTCATAATGGGTTCTACACATCCCTGTGTTATCTGGAGCAGGGTTTCTCTACCTCAGCACTATTGATATTTTGGGTCAAATAATTTGTGGATGCTGTCCTGTGCATGGCAGGAAGTTTAGCCACATCCGTGGTCTCTACCCAGTGAATACAAGTGGATATAATAAAAATAATAAAACATTTTTAAGGTTATAGTTTAAAGGAGATATTTTCTGAATTGATATGGTGACCCAAAAATTTATATTGTAGAAAAAAAGGACAAGAATAACTTAAATAATTTGGAGTAAAATTTGTAGGGGAATTTCCCTTTTGATTAGTCTTTTTTATTAATGAAGGCAGTGTACTATTAGAACAGAAATAGTCAAAAGACCAATGAAACATGATAAAAACCTAGAAACACACATACACACAAGACATCCTAACATTTTTGGAATCTGGGGCAAGGGTACAAATGAAGGCCCATATGATATCCTATATGTTTAAATATTTAATCAAGCTAGTGAGCAATGGAATGAAATATGTTTTATCCTGACATCTTACACTTTTACAGTGACCTGGAAGGCAAGGTTTGGATTTATAATTCTTGGATTCCTGGAGTTCTATGACAGAATGTGGTGGCACAGGAAAAGCAGGCCTCTAAATCTAACTCTTGAACCTTAGCCTGACCTTGTTTTATTTCTGTTCCCAAAGGTCTGATGCACACATAGGTGAGGATGCCAGATCCTTAGCTTGTACATCCAAGGACTTTCCCCTGACCCCCAAGACATCTCCACTTGGCCAGTCCTCATGCTTATTGCTGGTACGGTCTTCTCTTGGTGGAAATAGATTGTGCAGGCACTATAAGTAGTCTGAGAGTTGCTTGGGCAGGAAATTCTGGGGTACAGACCATCTATCACTAGGGAGGTTTAAAAATGGGACATAGGCTCTGGGTGGGAATGACCCTTGCCATGCCCTCTCACCACAGGAAGGAAATGGCTGGAGAGGGGCCAGAGCAGACCTCTAAAGTATGGGTTCTAAGCTAGAGGTTCCTCTTCTTGGAGTCTATGGGTGGTTCTGCACAAACACATAGGGAAATATTTATATGTGACGAAGGCTTTCAAACCAGTGGGGAAATGTGGGAGCAAACAACAAAGAGTATTGTGGTAATTAATTATTTATATAGAAAAAGCTATCTGTTCCTCATAGCAGTACAACATAAATTCAAGCAATGTTAAATACCAAAATGCTAAAAGCAAAGCTTTAAAACTTTCTCTTTTTTAAGTGTAAGACAGTAACTATGATCCCAGGGAGGGTAGTATGTTAGACCACAGAGGAACGTCAGACAGACAGACCCAGAAACATTCACCACAGGTTCATAATTGATAGCCTGGTGAGATATTTAAAGGAATATTCAGTTATTCTGAAAACATGCACTAGAATAAAGTTTAAAGTCTCAATTCAAAAAAGAGAAGTCTTAATTTGTTCTAATGGACAATGTAATTGGTGCGGCTACCCTGCTGAGGTGAGATTGTCTCTCCTCCTCCCAAATCTGGATCTGATGTCAGACTGATATGCTGCACAAGCACCGAGAGGGTGTGGAAAGCCACACCACTCCCATAGTGCTTTCTGGGGAGTGCAGGGCAGGCCCTAAGCAGATTTTTTTAAAAAAGAGAACCCTTGTCTAATCATGAAAAAAACAAACTCCAATAGAGTGACATTCTACAAAATAGCTAACCAATACTCTTCAAACTGTGATGGTCATCAAAACAAAGGAAGTCTGAGAAACAGTCAGCCAAGTGGAGCGTAAGGAAATATGACAAGTTAATGCAATGCGGTCTCCTGGATGGGCTACTGGAACAGAATAAGGATGTTACCTAAAAACTAAAGAAATATAACTTGAGGGACCTTAGTTAATAGTGATGTACCAGTATTGGTTTATTAATTACAACAAAAAGGTGTTAGTAATAGGTGAAATTAGGTGCAAAACCAAATTCACCTATTTGGTTCCCATAAAATACGGGAACTCTATTTTATACTACTTTTTGCAATTTTCTGTAATTCTAAAACTATTCTAAAAATAAAGTTTATTAAAAATTGATTTTTTTATTGTTGTTCAAGTACAGTTGTCTCCATTTTCCCCATACTACTCTCCCCCACCCTTCCCACCCTCAATTCTACCCCCCTTTGGTTTTGTCCATTGGTCCTTTATACCTGTTCCTTGATGACCCTTCTGCTTCTTTCCCCCATTTTCTCCCTCCCCCCTACCCTCTGGTCACTGTCAGTTTGTTCTTTATTTCAATGTCTCTGGTTCTATTTTGCTTGCTTGTTTGTTTTGTTGATGAGCTTCCACTTATAGGTGAGATCACATGGTATTTGTCATTCACCGCCTGGCTTATTTCACTTAGCATAATGCTCTCCAGTTCCATCTATGTACTAAAACTTTCTCTATTCTTTATAAAAATGAAGCATGTGTATTATCATGTCATGTTATATATGTATATATATATAATATATATTGTTAAGGGAAATATATAAATTAAAGAAACATGAACATGAACAAATGATAAGCCAACTGTAAATCGTGTTTATCTAGACATAAAACAGATCCTTACCATTTTAACCAGCAAATTTTTATTACTTTTTTAAATAAAAATAGAAAATGCAAATAAAGATTTACTAAATAAATTTTGAATATTTACAAAAATCTTCCACTAAAATTGGTGAAATTTGACTACAAAAGTATACAGTAGTTTGACAAAAACTGAGAAAATAACAAAACTTAGAATTAAACTACTTCCTACTGTGTGTATATTCCTTAAGTTTATAAAGATTATATCTTCCAAAGAACAGTTTCTGTGAAACAACATTTTATTGGAAGAAAAGTACTGCTTTGTCTTGCTTCGTTTTCATTTCTGCAATCTCTGCACACTGCACAGTTTCTAGAGGAATCACTCCAAAACCGCTGAGGGAAAGGATGAATAGGGCATCTTAGTCAATGTAACACAGATGTGAACAGCTAGCTATTATGCCCTGGTGGCTACAATGCAGTGCTCTGGGTCACAGTAACATTATTCCCATGGACTTAATCATTTACTGTTGTTGTCAATCTGATCAATTATTTAAAATATTACTTGTGTCTAAATATAGAATTTCAAATCATATTTTGTTACAATAGCCAGCCTGTTTTCGGCAATTATTTATCATTTATAAAGTAGATTAATATTATCTATAATTACAAATAAGTATAATGTATATCAGTGGTTCTCAAATGGGGGCAGTCTTGCCCCTAAAGGGACATTTAACAAAACCCACAGATATTTGGCCTTGTCACAAATGGAGGACATTTGTTACTGTTACCTAGAGGGTTAAAGGTTAGGGGTGCTGCTAAACATCCTACGGTGCATATAACAGCTATTCTCTCTCTCTCTCTCTCTCACACACACACACACACACACACACACGACTTATCTGGAGTAAGATGTCAATAGTGCTGTTTTTTGAGAACCTTGATTTATATTGAAGGGAGAGGAAAGACATTCAAAGACTACCTTGTAAGCTAGCTCTTCAAACTGAACAAATGTATAACAGAAATTATTATCTCCTAGAATAAAAGATTCCAGTTCACAGTAAAGTTCTGCATGTTTTGTGTGATTGGTTGAGGTGCCCCTGTCCTCTTCACTATGCTTTAGGAAATGGGAATTGGGGTAGATCCTGGCTTAGGCAAACACTTATCTCTGCAGTGATTAGAAAGAAAAAGGTTTTGTCCAGGCTAGAGAAAACTGAGAGCAAGCCTAAAGAATCTGAGTCAAAAGAGAGTTAAAATCCTGCATCTCTTAGCTCTGCAATCTATAGATATATCATGCAGCTAAAAAAAATGTACATGCAAATACATAGTTACCAACATTAGGAAATAATCATTTATTGGAGATCTTGGCTTGCAGGAGTAAGGCCAGATCCTGCTTCTGAAGAGTATATGAAATTATATATGTACTTTTCCCTTACCTACTTGAATGTGAACAAAAACTATTAAATAAGCATGCAAAGCCAAGGCATATAGCTTTAATAAACAGTACCAAATGGGTAGAGGAGGAAATAATTTAAAAATTATGAGAATTATTTATAATCTTGTATGGTCAATGGAAAGACTTTAAGTGTATTAAAGGCCAAATAATAAATTACTTTGGCTGACTTTGCATACTTTCCCATAGCCTATGCAAAAAAAAACCCCTGAAATTATGCTAATCTAATATGTTATGGCAATCTTAATTTAATTTTAACTGTAAGGGCAAGTAGAAAATGCTGAAATTTGTTTATAACTAACTCTGATGACATTGAATCTGAACTAAAATAATGTTTTCACCTTTAACAAATTGGTAGGACAAACATCAAGTAGGAAGAAGGTTAAAAATGTTACTATGACTACCATGAAATAAAATATCTGCATCCAAAATATCTCAGTAAATACATGTAAATCTCCCGGAACCAGGCCTTCTGCACAATAAACATTCTCTAAGTGTGAGCTATTATGATTATTATTAATTCTAAGGCCCATCGCAGCTTTGAATGAAATAAGTATCTTGTAACTAACTGGATGAAGGAGGCATAACTGAATAAAGGAAGCTTAATGAAGGAAGATCTCAGTCTAGAAGTTTTCACGTTGCTGATTCTGAATATTAGGAAATATATCTGAGGAAGATCCATCTACATAGAGGAGGAATATATTCTTCTGAGATATCAGTATCAGCAACAGCAATGCACAATTGTCATTCTTTGTGCTCAGCTAGTGTTCTTCAAGCAACCCCTTTTCAGTCAGAAAAAGAATAAGTAATCTGAATAGAAACAGAAATCTGAGTAAGAAAAATCAGTGACACATGCCATCTCCCAGCGAGAACAGATGGGATGACAGCTTTTAGCCATGTTGAAACAAATGAAGAAGCAATGTACTGAGTATAATGGATCAGTTGAACATCATATGGAATTCCACAAAAAGAGTAGCTCAGTTGAACAGCATTTGTTCTGCTAATGATAACATCAAAAACAAAAACCATCATGGGACCTATATGAATAGGACTGTAGAATCTTATTAAAGCACACAAAACAAGAACCAAACAAATGTAGAAGAAAAGAAAATGCATATTGAATATAACCATAAGTCAGTTGGTAGCAATAAGTGCCAAGAACATAAAGATGTTACTGGCAAGTAACATATAGAACATATGTAACATACACAACAACATAAAGCATACAACTTGCATTGCATTAAAGTTTATTAGAAGTGTTTAAAATGTCTAAACATATGAGGTTATTGTGAACTGAATATTTGCTATTAGCTACTAATTTTATTGCATTGTGATCAGAAAACACTATATAAAATTGATTTGTCATAATTTACCGAGATTTGTTCTGTAAACTAGTTTATGATCGAGACAAGGCATAATTACAAATACAGTAGATAAAATAACAAGGATCACATTAAAACTTTAATAATTTTTGATATTTTGAACTGATTCATAACATCAAAGTTGAATCAGCTTTTAAAATCTACTTACTTATTAACCAAAAATCTAGTTGGATAGAGGGATGGACAGACAGACAGATATGTGACAAAACAAGTAGACTAAAATGTTAATGGTAAAATCTACGTGGTAGGGATATTCCCTAAAGGTCTGTCCACTTTATTGTTTACTTGAGAGTTTTCATATTAAAGTGTTTGGAAATATTTTCAGATATTTATGTAGTCAATTTCTCTCATATTTTGGAAGAAAAACAGTCCATATCTACTATAAATGAGTCCAGAAAATAATAAAAGTGGGAAAGATACTCAACTCATTTAATAATAGTAGTATAACCTTGATAATGAAATTGGACAAGAGTTAAGTGCTATTTTTATGACATTTAACAGACAGGGAAACTGGACATTAGAGAGTTAAATTACTGGGCCAGAGTTATGCAACTAGAAAATGGTAATATTCAAGACCTGGTATTTCTTACTCCAAAATCAGGCTCTTAACTCTTATATTTTACTTTCCTAATCTCAAATTAGACACTAATATTCTGGCAAGTGACCTAAGTGCAAAGCCATTTTGGTAATATTTTAGTACTATTATACAAAATCTTCCTATTGCACTTTCAATAAGTCTCCCTTGACCTTGCTTTCCCACCCTCAGGCTTTCACGTTCCACTCAGACACTCAAACCCAAAACTCGGTCAGATCTTCTTTAAAATCAACTGTCCAATAAGCTTTTTATATCAAAGATTTTTATGCACTCATATTTATCCAAAAAGTGTAAATGTGGACTAAATGGTCTTTTCCAGGAGCTCATTGTTGATTTTGTCCCCCCCCCCCCGAGGAGTGACATAAATACTTACTATGATGACGCATTGTCATGAAGACCTGGAACCTATCGCAAGGTCGTGCTTTAAACCACTGCTTTGTACATTGGGGTGAATCAGCTTACAACTAACTCTAACCTCTGAAGGAGGGGGAATACCTGGTTTTCCAACTCTTCCTAGAATTCTTGTACATACTCTTACAGGAATTTAGAAAAATAACTTGAAAGACAAAGCACACTCTTAAATGACCATTTGTTATATTTTTTCCAAGGGAATAAAAAGTGTGATTAGAAAATGTCAACAGGAAATTTTTAGAAAAACTCCTAATTCACAAGCTGACATTTCTTTATAGAGAAGTTAGAAGATATACTAGTGATGATTGCTTTGATAATTTCAGATATTGTTGCTTTGCCTCTTAGAAGGCACTTAATCAGACTCTAATAAAAATGAACAATGTGGGAAAGTCCTTGAGAACATGCAATTATGGTGTGATGCATCTTTCAGTTCACACACTGACATTCTGAACGCTTAAAAAGCGACTCCATCAGTCATTCAGATAGCAGGAATGAAAAACAGATGGATTTAGAACAAAAAAAAGAGAAAAATGAGGCTCAATATCACTCCTGCGTGAGCAGAGTATGGCATCCCTCTCTTCAGCTCACCAAAGTCCAGGTGTAGCCGGGGAGTGATGTCTGAACCTCTAAGAGCCAATCTGTCAATAAAATCATCTATCCACATTTTTAAACTGTAACTTACTGTTAGTAGTGAGAGGCATTAGAATAATATAAGGAATAAATATGTACAGCTACTCTCATAAAACTCTCTGTTTTTGTAAACATTTTTTTATTGTTGTTCAAGTACAGTTGTCTCCATTTCATGCCCACAACTCCCCGACCCCAGCCGTCACAAAACTCTCTCTTATCACCTCAATAACACAAAACATCACCAACACATGGCATGCCTGGCCAACTTGGGTGGCCAAAGACACTTTAAGAATTCCACTGGACCTGAGACTTTAGAAGGACCCAAAAGAGTGCAAAGCAAAATTTCTTCTTTTTACATGCTGAGTAATAGTCCATGGTACAAATGGTTTCACAGTGTGCTAAACCATTTACACTTTGAAGGACATCTGGATTGTCTCCTATTTTTGTTTTTATTAATAAGCTGCTATAAGTATCTGTAGGTAGGTTTTTGTATGAACATACGTTTTCATTTCTCTTGGATAAATGTCCAGGATTGCAATTGCTGGGTTATATGGTAGTTTCATATTCCGTGTTTGGTTTTTGTGGTTTTTTTGTCAAGAAATTGGCAATCTGTGTTCCATACTGGCTGTGCTATTTGTATTTCCACCAACACTGAGTGATTTTCTCCACATCCTTGGCAGTATTTGGTCTTCTCACTATACTTTATGTTAGCCTGACAGGTGTGTAGCAATGTCTCATGTGGTTTTAATTTATATTTACCTAATGGATAATTCTGTTAAACATCTTTCCATGTGTTTATTTAATATCTGAATATGATCCTCTTTAAAATGTATTTTTACATTTTTTGCCCATTTTATTTTTTCTCTTTATTTTTATTTTTTAACATTTTATTGTTTATGTTATTATAGTTGTCACACTTTTTCCCCCATTGCTCCCTGCACCGAGGCCTCCCCTCACTTCCACAGTTAGTCCCCACACCATTGTCCCTGTCTCTGTGCCCTTCATATATGCTGTTTGACTTACCCCTTCACCTTCTTTCAATCAGTCTCCACCCATCCTCTCCCCTCTTACAGCTGTCAGTCTGTTCATGATTCTGTGCCTCTGGTTATGTTTTTCTCATTAGTTTATTTTATTCATTAGATTCCATTTGTAAATGAAGTCATTTGGTATTTATCATGTACTGACTGATTTATTTCACTTAGTATAATAGTTTCCAGTCCATCCATGCTGTTGCATAAGGTAGAAATCCCTGCTTTTTCCCTGCTGTGTAGTATTCCATTCGGTAAATGTACCACAGTTTTTTAATCCACTCATCTACTGATGGGCAAGTAGGCTGTTTCCAAATCTTGAATTGAAAATAGCACTGCTATGAACATACGGTTGCACATGTTCTTTTGAATTGCTGTTTATGGATTCTTAGGATTCTCAGCGGTGGAATCACTGGGTAAAAAGGTAGTTTCATCATTAATTTTTAAAGGAAATTCTGTAATGTTTTCCACAGTGGCTCCACCAGTCTGCATTCCCACCAACAGTGCACTAGGGTTCCCTTTTCTCCTTTTCTTCAACCAGCAATTCCTTGTTGATTTTTTGATGATAACCATTCTGACAGGTGTGAGATGGTATCTCATTGTGGTTTTAATTTGCATCTCTCTGATGGCTAGTGATGTTGAACATTTTTTCATATGTCTATAGGTCATCTGTGATGTCCACTTTGGAGAAATATCTATTCAGGTCTTTAGCTCATTTTTATTTTGTATTTTGATACTTCACCGATTTATTTGTTAAATCTAACAGTGTTTTGGTGTAGTCTTAGGGTTTTCTGTGTACAATATCATGTCATCTGCTAATAATGATAGATTTACTTCCTCCTTTCTGATTTGGATACTTTTTATTTCTTTTTTGTGTCTGAATTCTGTGGGTAGGAATTTCATTACTATGTTGAATCAGAATGGTGAAAGCAGACATCCATGTGTTGTTCCTGATCTAAAGGGAAATGCTTTTTGTTTTTGCCAATTGAGTATGATGTTGCTATAGGTTTTTTGTATATGGCCTTTATATATTGAGGTATGCTCACTCTATTCCCATTTTGGTGAGTTTTTGCTGAGTTTTTTATCATAGCTGGGTGTTGCATTTCTGCATCTATCGATCTGATCAGGTGGTTTTTGTCTTTCATTTGTTTATGTGATGCATCACATTTATTGATTGCGAATATTGTAGCATCCCTGCATGCCTGGAATAAATCCCACATGATTGTGTTGCATGATTTTTTTTCCCATTTATTTTATTTTATTGTCATTCAAGTACAGTTGTCTGCCTTTTCCTGCCACCTCTCCCCACCACCCGAGCCACCCCACCTCCCTCCCCTTATTCTACACCCCCTTGGTTTTGTCCATGTGTCCTTCATAGTTGTTCCCCAAAACCCTTCACCCTTTTCTCCCCATTATCCCCTCCCACCTCCCCTCTGGTTACTGTCCGTTTGTTCTTAATTTCAATATCTCTGGTTATATTTTGCTTGCATGTTTGTTTTGTTGATTAGGTTAGTGTTTTGCTGGATCCACTTTGCTAACAATTTGTTGAGGATTTTAGCATCCATGTTCATCAGAGATATTGGCCTGTAATTTTCTTTCTTTTCTGTATCTTTACCTGGTTTAGGATAATACTAGCTTCATAAAAAGTGTTTGGAAGTCTTCCTTTTTCTTGAGTTTTTGGAATATTTTGAGAAGGATAGGTGTTAGTTCTTCTTTGAATGATTGGTAAAGTTCTCCTGTGAAGCCATCTGGTCCAGGACTTTCGTGTGCCAAGAATTTTTTTTATTACTGCTTCAATTTCACTAGCTGTTATCGGTCTATTCAGATTTTCTGCTTCTTCCTGATTCAGTTTTGGAAGATTATATGTTTCTAGAAATTTATACAATTTTCCCAGGTTGTCCAATTTCTTAGCATATAGGTGTGTTTCTGTGGTCGGTTTTTACTTCTCCTCTTTCATTTCTGCTTTTGTTTATTTGGGTCCTTTCTCATTTTTCCTTGCTGAGTTTCGTTAAACATTTGTCAATTTTGTTTATTTTTTCAAAGAACGAGCTCTTAGATTCATTAATCTCAGAATTGTTTTTTAGTCTCTAGGTCATTTATTTCTGCTCCGATTTTGATTATTTCCTTCCTTTAACTCACTCTGGGCTTTGTTTGTTGTTGTTAGTTCTTATAGGTATAAGGTTAGGCTGTTTATTTGAGATTTTTCTGTCTTCTTTAGGTAGGTCATAATGCTATGATCTTCCCTCTCAGGACTGCTTTTGCTGTATTCCATATATTTTGGGTTTTTGAGTGTTTGTTTTCATTTATTTCCAGGTACTTTTGATTTCTTCTTTAATCACTCTTAACCCACTCATTATTTAATAACATGTTATTTAGCCTCCATGTATTTGAATGCTTTTGAGTTATTTTCTTGAGGTTAATTTCTAGTTTCAAGCCATTGTGATCTGAGAAAATGCTTGATATGACTTCGATTTTCTTGAATTTGTTAAGGCTTATTTTGTGTCCTACAATGTGATCTATGTTGAGAATGATCTGTGTGCATTTGAAGAGAAAGTGTAGTCTTCTTTGGGATGAAATGTTCTATAACTATCAACTAAATCCATTTGATATAGTGCATTATTTAATGCTGTTATATCCTTGTTGATGGTTTGTCTAGAGGACCTTTCACTGTTGACACTGGGGTATTAAAATCACCTACAGTTACCGAATTGTTGGTCTCTTTCTTTTCTTTCTTTTAAAAAAAATTTTTTTATTGATCATGCTATTACAGTTATCCCATTTTTTTTCTCCCTTTTATTCAACCCCCATGTTGGGAACCACACTGCCTGGTTTCAGAGGCTGTAACCCCCCATGGTTAAAGCTAAGTAAAAAGACCTTGGGCATAAGCCACTAAGGAGACAAAACTTATCTTTCCTGCAGGAGTGCAGCCTCTGCCCCCTTTACTGTCCCCTGCTTGACCCCTGGAGGATGGCTGGATAGTCAATGATGGGTAAGATTCCTCAAGGAAGGAACAACCTAGACAGGCACAGTCACAAAGGGGAAGTCCATCAGGGAAGGACTTAGGGGACTATAGAAAAGGGGTGATGGACCCTCACCCCTTGGCTTCGTCATAGCCTGAGTCCTCATTCTATCAGTAAAAAGTCTCCTAACTCTTGGCTGCCCGAATCCCCCACCTGACTTTAAGCTTGAAACAATGCTGGAGGTGGGTGTGGTCCTGTGCTGGAATGGGCAGTTTCCAGAGACAGTCAGGCTTAAGAAAGAATGCATAAAATCTTGTGAAACCTGCTTTGCTAAGAATACCCTCAATTTAAATGATAAGGGCCCAAGCATAAAATGAGTTTGTTTCCCAAAGTTTTATGACCCTTTGGCATCAATCTAAGTATCTGACCCTGACTCAGAATAAGCCCTCATAGTTCTTTGAATGTTATTTATTGTTTGATAATTACTGCCTGACAATGATTGATGAGTTCACATATATGCCCTGTATTCCTATGCGAATTAAACCCAATAAAAGCCCATTGCGGAACAGGCTCAAGGCCCTTCTCCCCTGAGAGATTGGCCACCTTTCCTCTCCAGTCAGATTATGTCTTAGTAGAATTATTCTCATCTGAGATGGACGGGGGAGCTTTGCTGGACTAAGCTTCCCCACATCCCACTCTCACCAGCATTCCTACACCTTAGTTCATGTCCTTGGGTCATACATATAAGTTCTTTGGCTTCTCCATTTCCCATACTATTCTTAACCTCCCTCCCCCTGCCTACTTTGTGCCTACCATTTATGCTTCTTATTCCCTGCACATTTTCTCCCCTTCTCCCCACCAAGGGCCCTCCCCTCTCATAATCCTCCATACAATCTTGATTTCTGAAATTCTGTTCCTGTTGTAGTTGTTCACTTTGTTTGTTTTTGTTTTGTTTTGTTTTTAAGTTTGGTTGTTGATAGTTGTGACTTTGTTGTCATTTTACTGTTCATATTTTTGATCATCTTCTTTTTCTTAGATAAACCCTTTTAACATTTTATATAATAAAGGCTTGGTGATGATGAACTTTTTTAACTGCACCTTATCTGGGAAGCACTTTATCTGCCCTTCTATTCTAAATGATAGCTTTGCTGGACAGAGTAATCTTGGATGTAGGTCTTTGCCTTTCATTACTTGGAATATTTCTTTCCAGCCCCTTCTTGCCTGCAAGATTTCTTTTGAGAAATCAGCTGATAGTCTTATGGGAACTCCTTTGTAGGTAACTGTGTCCTTTTCTCTTGCTGTTTTTAAGATTCTCTCCTTATCTTTAATCTTGGGTAATGTAATAATGATGTGCCTTGGTGTGTGCTTCCTTGAGTAAAACTTCTTTGGGACTCTCTGAGCTTCCTGGACATCATGGAAGTCTATTTCCTTCACCAGATTGGGGATGTTTTCCTTCATTATTTGTTCAAATAAGTTTTCAATTTCTTGCTGTTTCTCTTCTCCTTCTGGCACCCCTATGATTCGGATGTTTTAATGTTTAAAGTTGTCCTGGAGGTTCCTAAGCCTCTCCTCATTTTTTTGAATTCTTGTTTCTTCATTCTGTTCAGGTTGAATGTTTATTTCTTCTTTCTGGGCTAAACCGTTGATGTGAATCCCGGTTTCCTTCCCATCACTGTTGGTTCCCTGTTCATTTTCCTTTATTTCACTTTTCATAGCCTTCACTTCTTCCTCTATTTTGTGATCATATTCAGCCATTTCTGTGAGCATCACAGTTGCCAGTTTTGAACTCTGCATCTGATGGGTTGGCTATCTTTTTATTGCTTAGTTCTGTATTTGGAGCTTTGATCTGTTCTTTCATTTGATATATATATATATATATATATTTGTCTCAGTGTGCCTGTACATAGTAAAGAGCAGAGCCATAGGTATTCACAAGGGCAGGGCAACCCATGTCACTGCATCATGGCACTGTATGTGGGGAAGGGGTCTGGAAAAGAACAGTACTGTTCGCTCAGGTCTCAGCCAGTTTTCAGTCATTTCCCCTGGTACCCACAAGCAAATCGGGCCCTTCTGGTGTTGATTCATGGGTGGGTGGGTTTTGTGTACATTCTAGGACCCTGTGGGTCTCCCCAGTGAACTCTCCTGTGAGGTTAGGAGATTCTCCTGCTACCACAACACCCACAGATTTTTACAGTCAGAGGTTTAGAGGCTATTTCCCCATACTGGAGCCCTAGGTTGCATGGTCTGTCTCCCCAGTTGTTCCTCTCAGTTTATCCACACACAAATGTGGGCCCACCCAGTCTGCCAGCCACCACCTCGCTTGTCCCCGTCCTCCAACCGCCACCTTGCTGTGAGTCCTCTCTGCCCAGCTGCCTGACTGTACCCCTCCTATTGGTCTGGATGAATGTTTCTTCTTTTAACTCCTTGGTTGTTGGACATATATTTTGATTTACTGGCAGTTCTTGTTATTTTTTGTTTTTAAATTTGTTGTTGTCCTTCTTTTGGTTGTGCAAGGAGGCAAAGTGTATCTACCTATGCCTCCATCTTGGCCAGAAGTCATCTTTCTTAAAGTCCTCCAAGATTTTCTTTATATATTTAGGTGCTCCTATGTTGAGTGCATACATGTTTATAAGAGTTATATTCTCTTGCTGGACTGACCTCTTAAGTAGTATGTGGTGACCTTTTTCATCTCTTGTTATTGTCTTTGTTTTGTCAGATAGATCATTGCTACTCCAGCTTTTTTTTTTTTCATGTCCATTTCCTTGGAATATTTTTTCCACCCCTTCACTTTCAGTCTGTGTAGATCTTTTGTTCTGAGGTGGGTCTCTTGTTGACAGCATGTACACAGGTCATGTTTTCTTATCCATTCAGCTACCTATGTCTTTTGATTAGAGCATTAAATCCATTTACAGTTAAGATTGTTATTGATAGGTACTTATTCACTGACATTTTTCCCTTCATACTTATGCTCTTCTGTCTATATATTTCTTTTTCTAAAGCAGTCCCTTTAGCATCTCTTGCCTTGCTGGTTTTGTTGGAAATGTACACCTTTAACCCCCTTTTTTTTCTTCTTCTTTTTTTTTTTTTGGTCTGGGAAGTTCCTCGTTATTTCGCCTTCCTTTTTAAATGAGAGCCTTGCTGAATAGAATAGTCTTGTTTGTAGGTCCTTGCTTTTTATTTCCTGGAAAGTTTAATGCAAGTCCCTTCTGGACTGTAGAGTTTCTGTTGAGAAATCAGCTGACAACCTTGTTTGAGCTCCCTTGTAGATAACTGTTTCCCTCTTGCTGCCTTTAAGATTCTCCCTTTGTCTTTAAACTACCATTTTAATTATGATGTGTCTTGGTGTGGGCCTCTTTGGGACACTCTGTGCTTCCTGAACTTACATGACTCCTTCACCAAGTTAGGGAAGTTTTCTGTCACTTTTTTATTCAAACAGGCTATCTATCCTTTGTTCCCTTTCCTCTCCTTCTGGTATCCCTATGATGTGAATATTATTGTTTCATGTTTCCCAAAGCTCACTTAAATTATCCTCACTCTTTTTCAGTCTTTTTTCATTTTGTTTATCTGACTGGGTGTTTTTTTCACCTTCTCTTCCAATCCTCTGCATCCTCTGCTTTGACTAGCCCGCTTTTATTCATTCTGGTGTATTCTTCATTGCACTCTTTATTTCCACTGATTCTTATAGTTTCCATGTCTTTTTTCATGCTGGTGTGGTTCTCATTAAGTTCCTTGAGCATTCTTATAAACATTACTTTGAACTCTATGTCTGATAATTTGCTTGCCTCGATTTCATTTAGCTCTTTTTCTGGGAATTCCTCCTTTTCTTTTGCTTGGCAGTTGTTTCTTTGTCTTCCCATTTTAACTGTATCTTTTTGTTTGTTTCTATATATTAGATAGGTCTGCTTTGACTCCCTGTTGTGTGGAGTGGGCTTTGAGATAAGAGTCCTTTGGGACCCAGTTGTTCAGACTCTTTGTTTTCCTGATCCAGATGCTTTAGGAATGCACTTTGTGTGGGATATGTGGACTCTCCTGTTGATATGGGTCCTGAATGTTGTTGCTTGTTCATTGGTGAGATCTCCTTTCCAGCTGGCCCATGGAGAGGCTCAACCCCCACCACATCATGTACACTGTTGTACAGGTTCTGACAGAACAGAACAAAACAACTCACAAAAAATGAGATCAAAACAAGCAAATCCCCGTGAATAACAACAACAATATCAAAGACAAAAGATCAGAGAATAATAAAAAGTGAAAAGAGAAGTAGAATATTAGGGAAAGCAGGAAAAAAAGGAAAAAAAATAAGAGAAGACCAAAGGACAGAAAAGCGATTATGGGAGGAGAAAAGGGATGAGAACCAATAAAATAATGAATTGAAAGAGGAAAACAGGAAAAAGGGACAAAGAAAGAAAAAATAACAAAAACAAGAAAAGGAAAGAAGAAAGGAACATTTGGTTAATTAAAGGTAAGAGTAAGAGAAATGAAAGAAAAAATAAGCAAAAAATTGAAGGAAAAGAAAAATGATTTTAAAAAGCTATGAAAAAGAAAAAATAATAAAATAAATGAAAAAGAACAAAGTGGAATTCATCTCAGCAGAGTTTAGTGCTTGTCTGTTGGGTTCTCCTTTTGGATATGGCTCTGATGTTGTCTGAAGCTGCTGTAAGCCAATGTCAGGTGCTGTCCATATTAGCCCACAGCAGCCTGTTCGAAGCTACAAATGATCCAAAGTTTGTGGCTGAGTCCTCCAGACTGGGCTGCACCCAGGATGAGCCCAGCTGCTCTGAAGAGTTGGATTTTATTAGCACTGGGTCCAGGGATGTATCAGCAAATGTCCCAAGTCACCACAGGGTCCACCTCTGCCTGTCTCTGCCTGCTGGCCTGCAGTCAATCTTAGACTAGCCTCAAACACTATTCTTTCTGAGAGGGCTTAGGAGAAATCAGGGGGATAGGACTTCTGCTGGATTCTCCCTTTGGATACAGCTATGATATTGTCTGAGGATGGTGTAAGCCACTGTCAGGTGCTGACTACATCTAGCCTTCACCAGCCTGTTAAAAGCCACAAGCAATACACAGTTTGTGGCTGCCTCCTGTGGGCTTGGATGAACCCAGGATAATCCCAGCTACTCTGCAAAGGTAGGTTTTATCAGCACTGGGTCCAGTGGAGTGTCAGCAAATGTCCCAAGTCACCATGAGATGTGTGTCTTCCTGTCTCTGCCTGCCAGCCTGCTGTCAGTCTTAGAATAGCCACAGACATGACTGTTTTTGCCCATTTTCTACTTGCATTGTTGTTTACAGAATTTTAGGAGTTTTAAATATATTACCAGTTTAGTCTATGTGTTCTGAAAATATTTTTTCCCATTCTTTAATTTGTTTTTGTAACCCTCTATATGGGTTTTTTGCTGAGCATAAGTTTTAAATTTTGATGCTTAACTTATTAATTTTTACTTTTATAGACTGTGCTTTTGGTGTAAAGTCTAACAACCCTGCAAAGCCTTAGGTCCTGAAGATTTTCTACTTTTTCCTAAAAGTTTTGTTATTTTATATTTCATTTAAGCATGTAAGTCCCTGGTTAATTTTGAGTTAACTTTTTATTTTGAGTTAAATCAAAGTTTAAAAAATACATTTCCTCTATGAATGTCTACCTCTCCAGCACCTTTTGTTGAAAGGCTATCTTTCCTACATTAAGTTGTTCTTGTGCCTTTGTCAAAAATGAGTTAGGAATATTATATCAGATGATTTCTAGGTTCTCTGTTCTGAGTCATTTATATATGTGTCTATGCCTTTGCCAATACCTCATAGTCTTGATTGCTGTATCTAATAAGTCTTGAAGTTGAGTAGACCATTTAGTCTGGCTCTGCCTTAACACTCAAAAATGTAAGTTTAAAGTCTATTTTAAACATCTTTGAGTGCTTTTATTGAATACATAGAATCATCTAAGTAATGATTCAATATCCATCATACTTAGAAAATAGATTCAGGGGAGGTTACATAAGATGCAATAGCATCTTATAGCAACTAGTACTTGAGTATTTAGTTATTATCCTTGCTTTCCAGGAGCTATATTAAGGATTAGTAGTTAAAAATACCCTTTCTTTCAAACTTGTTTTATATTTTGTAAAGTACTTGACTAATATCAGGTTTTAAAAGTCAAGCTACTAGAAATGCTCAAAAGCATTTTATGGAATTTTATATAGTTTTCATTTTTTGTTTACATTCTTTTTTTTAATCCTTGCCTGAGGATATGTTTATTGATTTTTAGAGAGAGAGGAACTGAGAGAGACAGAAACATCGATGTTAGAAAGAAACATTGATCGGTTGCCTCCTGTATGTGCCCCAAACAGGGATCGAACCCACAACCTAGGTATGAGCCCTGATGGGGAATCAAACATACAACTTAGGTATATGCCCTGACAGGGAATCAAACCCTCAGGACAACCCTCCAACAAAGTGAGCCACCCAACCAGAGCTGCTCACATTTTTGTCAAGTGAATATTTGAAGATAAGGAAAATGAATGCAGGAAATGGGATGTGAACAGGGACCACTGAGACTTCTGTTCTTTACAACATTCACACTTCTGGATTTGAGAAAAATGGGAGGTAAATACAAGTAACACTAGCTTCAAAAATACATGAACTATAAAGCTGGCTTTAGACCAAAGTGTAAATTATCTAATACATGAAATCTCACTATAGTCCTGATGACAGTTTCAGTAATAAGAGAGTGTCAAGTTCCAGTTCTGATGATGGATTATGGCCCAGTTCCATTTCTAGGGTCTGTGTGAAGGAGGATGAGAATATTCCAGAGAAACCTACCACATTCCCTGATGACAGAACTGCTCGCTCCCTGTGAACCCCCTACTCTGACTGAAAGCAATTACTTTTACAGCTGAGATGGAGATTAAAAGTTTATGGAAAGGAATGTCAAGAACTGTAGTCAATATGACTTCCAAAATCTTGCAGAATATACCTGTCATTATTTATTATTCACTTAATGAACCACCCTCAAGAAGTGGGAGTGAAGGAAGATTCCTGGAAGCTAGTCTGGAAGCCCAACATCTAAAAGATAAAAAAAATTATTTGAGGAACTGAGGTCTTCAAATTAGAAACAGATTTCTTGGCAGTCATGTTTAGAGGAGTCAAACATACTGTATTTAGAACATCTCTTCTCTCTGTCCTAAGCTTTTCCACCAAAATTCTCCCTCACTCTCTTCAAGATAACTTGGAGTTGAAAAAACATTGCATGGAATATAAGGCCATTTTCAAGCTTTATTTGAAAATTTATTTCTAGACCACATAACATAACGTACATGTAGAAAGCTAGCCATTGGTAACTATCTTTGTGTGGAAGTGCTGTAAGAAGCCACTATACTTAGAGACTCCAACAAACACAGAATCTGACTCTTCTGAACAGTCCAAGCACATTTGAAACTCTTTATTTTTTTAAGATTTTATTTATTTAGTTTTAGAGAGAGTGAAAGGGAAGTGTGTATATATAATCTTTTATATATAATAATTTGTACTACACATGTTCAGATACAATTAATGTACCATGGTATTATTTTATCAAATTTTGCTAATAGGTTTAATTACTATTATTGACTAAAAGTATACTCCTCACCTCCCAGGCTGAAAAGGAGAGAACAAAGCCCTGCATACCAAGTAAGGTGGAAGCAGGGCACACATTTGAAAGGAAGTATTAAATCCGGAGATGCTGATGCCACACAGAGAGCTGGGGTGACTGGAGGATGCACATAGGCCAGTGAGACCCTCTGGTTACTCAGATGAACAGACAGTACACAGGCACTTAGTGAAATTGCTACTCTTATCTAGATAAGGTCTAATCCTAAGTAAAATACTGGGATTTACAGTGATAGAAACTTCTAGTTATTCCTAAGTAAGGATCAAGATAATAACAAAAACACTAACACAGTGGGAGTAGGAAGATTTTTTTTGTCATCCGTTAAGGTTGTCTTTTGGAAACTTTCAAAGACAATATGCAACTCTCAGTCTAACAGAGCTTGAGAACTTAATGTAAATTGGGGAAATGCTACATGCTAAATTTTTGATATATCAACCAAACATAAAAGATATAGCAAGAGAACTAGGTAGTTCACTTAAACAAATTTTGACTAAGTATTAATTATATTGTACTTAGTTGGCAGATGTTGGAAGTAATTCATTAACATGATTCAAGCTAAAATGTTTATATTATTTCCTTGAGAGCAAAACTTATTCATTATAATTTGAAAAATCATTATATTTTTCATCATAAAAATGTATTCATCATATAATTCAGCAGTGATAAATTGAATGGCTAGAAAAGAGCAGAAATGTAATAAATACTATAGATCATTAGATCATAAATAAATGTGTAACATTTGACAAGGAAGGGAAGAGGTGAATGAACATAGGAGATATACACAAAGAAGCAATATGATATTTTAAGGTTTAAATGGACAAATTTTTCTTGAAAGAAATGATTAAGTTTGCATTGACTAATTAATAAACAAATAATGCACATGGACAATTCATCATATAATTTTTTAAAGAAATGCATTCCATTTTTAAAAATCCATCTTTACTATATTTAATTTACAAAAAACTAAATCAGGTCTGATGACTTTCATAAAAATTAAAAATAGCAAGGTTTTTTAAAGCATATTTTTATTTTAATAAGTCAAGTATGTACGTAAGTATTATTTTTTAACTTTATCTTTATTGTTGACACTATTACAGATCTTCCCATTTCCCCCACTTTGTCCACTTCCACCCAGCTCCCTGTCCCTCTGACGCTCACCACACTGTTGAGTGTGTCTATGTGTAATGAAAACATGTTCTTTGGCCAATCCCTTCACCTTCTTTTATTCAGTTCCCTTTCCCCCTCCTCTCTGACAGCTGTCAGTCTGTTCCCTGTATTCATGCCTCTGTTTCTGTTTTGTTCATCAGTTTATTTTGTTCATTACTTTCCACATATAACTGAGATTAAATGGTATTTGTCTTTCTCTGACTGGCTTATTTCACTTAGCATAATACTCTCCAGATTCTTCCATCCTGTTACAAAAGGTAAGAGTTCCTTCTTTTTTATGGCTGGGTAATATTCCATGTGTAAATGTACCACAGCTTTTTTGTCCACTAATCACTGATGGGCAGTTGGGCTATTTCCAGATCTTGGCTATTGTAAATAATGTTGCTATGAACCTAAGTGTGCATATTCTCTTCCAAACTGGTGTTTGGGATTCTTGGGATGTATTCCCAGAGGTGGGGTCACTGGATCAAGGGGAAGTTCCAAAACACAGCAAAGGTGTTTGTTTTAACTGTACACAAATCTTTTTTGGTTTTGATTGTCATTTTTTCCCTCCAGTCTAACTTTGGGATGCCAATAGACTTTATTCTTTCACATCTTGAGTGCCAGAGGACTATTTCCTTCCTACTTTTGTTTGAATGATAACTTCTTTTCTCTTTTTGGTTTGACCATAAATAATTTATTTTTCTCTTTGTAGATATATTAATAGTTTTAATTTTTCATTCTTTATTTTGCCTCTGGTATTTCATTTCATTGTTAATATAATGGAGTTACATGACTTTTTTCTACATATGATACACAGTGATAACTCATTTAAATTTTGGAATCTCCTTTTTAATATATGATAATATGTATTTCTAAAATAAGATAAACACAAATGAAATTGTTATACATACGCATAAGTGTGTTAATAGTTTTACAGTGTTCAGCTTTTTTTCTAACAATACTGTGTTAATGGTGCAAATCATACATCTATAACATGTATTTCTCTGTGCACTGAGATCATAAAAATATGAATTAAATTACTCTGACCATAAGGTGAAGTAGAAATTGGTCCTTATGTATGAGTTTTCTGTTGTTTAGTGGATTCATATTTATTTAGATTAAACTTTGCTTTTGCACCACCAGACGACCACAGCTTTGGTTTTTCACAAATTTCCCTTTAATAACACTACAGAAATAATTTATCCAAGTACCTAATTAACTTGTATATTTTATTTTCTACTTATATCTTCATGGGAAGTTTCTCAAATAATAAATTGGCATTTGAAATGTCATATGAACCCAAATGGTAAGGTGAAACAAATGACCTAAACTCTTTGAAGGTCAAGTTATAAATGATTCTTATGATGAACCAGAATGCATATGGTCCATGAGCAAAATCACAACCATAGGCTTCTTGATGAAGACACTCAGAAACTCTTTGGCTGTACCTCATAGGAAACATGGACTCTGGGTTATGACAACAGGTTTTGGGAGTTCACTGGAACTGCAGCAGCTACACCAGCACTGATTTAAATGTGTCATCAGTTTTCAGAGACAAATTCTGCAGTGAATTCTTAATGGTTCCCAAAGAGCATCACAGGATGGTCAGAGCACTGATATCATGGGTTGGTCGTACTGTTTACAGGAGCCCAAGAAGGGTAAGTGTAGAGGTCAAATATGGGCACAATCCAGGTGAACATGCCAAGCATCACCACGGCAACACCCACAATTTTAATGCCAAGTCCAGCTTTAACCTTGAACAGGAAAGAGCATGAATGTCAGTCTCCTGAAAAGAAAACTTATGGGAGAATTGGAATACTATTACAGAAGGCACCTGTCATATTTACGTGCATACTAAATGATTAGTATAAAATGTTGATTTCATAAAACAAGGAAAGGTTCTTCCATTCATGTCAAAAGATCATCTGTCCCCAGCCTAATGCCATTTACCTGAAGAGTCTCAGAGAGTTTCCTATTAGGAATACACTTAACTGATTATTCTGATTCAAGAAAAATCCCTTTAAAAATCTGCCAGATCATTTAAAATCAAAACTTGAGTTTCATGGTTTTGTATTTTTGTGGGTAAATTTCAGGTCACTATATGAAAACTGAATCCTTAGTAGTCAATATTATTAATAGTTTTCCTTTCAGTACTCTTTTATTGAAGTTTAATAATGCCACATCTAGTCATCTTTCTTAGAGTTCCCATTTTTCTAGCTCTGACATCATCATTCTGGTGTCCATTAAACAATCTCCAAGTTGCTTCCTATCCATTCAAACAGAGGCCAGCAAACTACTGCCAGTGAACTGTTTTTGTAAATAAAGTTTTGTGGGACCACAACCACACCTGTTTGTCTACAAATTGTTGTTGACTGCTATTATGAATGGCAGAGTCGAGCAGTTGTGACAGAGGCCATATGCCCACAGAGCCTCGAATATTTACTATCTAGCTCTTTACAAAGAAAGCAGCTTATCTTCACATTATTGGTATTAAAACATGGAGCCCCAAAGCAAAAGGAGGATACCTAGCTGTGATCACTACAGACAGACCCTTTTCTGTCCACGCAAGCCACTCATTAATTTCCAGAACGTTTTTCCAATTCACATACATAGGGCACTGCTTATGTTATGCACATTTTCTTTACCAAAATGATATTACGTAATTTCTGCCTAGAGGCATTTCCAGAATTTTTACCTTGCAGGAGTTTAGCAACTGGTGTGGAAGGGAGGGAGCTGGACTTAACTTGAAATTGCATTTGAATAGCAAGCTCATGGAATTTACTTTGGTTATATTCTTGTTTGTTTTGGTTTGGAAGTTGTTTATCCAAATTTAGGGGACACTAGAATATTTTCAAGGTACTCTTGACTAGCACAACTTTTGCATTTGGCAAAAATGTGCATGTTTTGTCACTTAAATTTTCTATTATCACTTCCTCGTGCTTTCACTTCAGGTGTGGCTATTAGAATCAGAACAGGAAAGATGACTTTTCATCAGTCAGGCACTGAGTCTCGTGCCTCTTTCAGAGCAAATATCAATTGTGTAAATATTTGTGATAGCAAGCCACAGTGCTTGATTGCCAAATTTCATTAACCCTATATCTTCATTTGCCTAGGTCAAGTTAAATCTAATCTTGACATGCAAGTTTAAGCCATTGCGCTGGGCATATTTTAGGCTCTTTTCCTTCTTCTAGGACATTACTGGTACATTCTGTATCTTTGTATTCCTAACTGTAAATTCAATGACATGATTGCTTCAGGTTATCACTCTTAAAAATGATTCTATGGCCAGTCACATAATTGCTTTCAGAACCAGAACTCAAGCCATGCTTTCGTGGCAGTTGATTAATATGAAAAAGGAGAGAGAACCTAAGACATCACAAGCAATGGCTACTGAACCTGAAGTATTCTTTCAGCTCACTCACCATGTCCATAACTTTTAGATGGCCATATGAAAAAACAATAGCGTTGGATGGATTTGCTACTGGTAGGAGGACTGCAAATGAAGTACACAGAGTAGAAGGTAGCAAAATATGAAGAGGGTTCACGTGAATGGCTTCAGCCTGTTAGAAAAGATAAAAAGGAGTCCAAGTAAAGTTTTGAGATGCACCAAGCATCTAAATGAACACAATTATAATAACAAGCTTTCCCAGAAGCAGATTGAAACTTAAGGACATAAAATTATACATAAATGCAGTTATAACTTCAAGAATATTTTTCAGAATGTGTCTCTTCTTATTGTTCATATATTTATTAGTGTCCATTTAAGTATTATAGCTCAGTTTGTTTGGAAAATGTTTTATTTATTCCCAAAACTAAATAAAAACAATGAGCATTTATTATTTATTGAATAGTAGGTGCTATGCTAAGTGTTTTCATATACATAAAATATGTGTTATATAATACACAAATTTACATATATTATAAATAATGTATAAAATAATATAATAAACTGCATATATATGTATATAACTCACAGTTCACAATGAACTTATGAAATAGCTAGTATAGCCCCAAATAACATATAAAGAAATTGAGGCTCAGAAAGTCTAAAGTAACTTGTCAAACACACAGCTGACAAGCAGTAGAGTGTAGGTAAGGTCTCAGGTCCCTCTGGCTCCAAAACTTCTCCTCATTCCATTAACTTTCCTGCTTTTGTGACATACATAATTTAAAATTTGCTTATGGATCATCACAGAAGGAGAATTAATATGATTCTTAATTTATCACATAGTTTTCTAACTGCTTTATGTTGAGAAATAAAAACCAGGAAAAAACCAAAATAATATTTTGCCAATTTAAACTCTGAACATTTTTCTAATTTGAAGCAGCAGCTCAAGAATGCCGACATATGCCCCTTGAGCTGGTAGCAGATAAATTCCTGAAGGGCAATCCTTCTTAATTTAAAGCACTTTCTTTTCGCCAAACCCATCTGTCCTAATAAGAAAAACATTTACTTAAAGCTATCTCTTGTAATTACTAGCTAGTTGGGGAGAAGAAGGAAAGACAGTCTTTCCCTCTCTCTCCTTGCAAATCTGCTTCTTATTTATCTTTGAAAATTCTTCCCTGGGCAGTAGAGAACTGTATCTAAGATACTTAAGCATGAAGCCTGAAGTATAAGCCTAGGTTTTCATTCACTTGCAAATCACTTATATGAAGCACTTTTCAGAAATAATCTTCTGGAGGGAGAAGTGTCAGAGTTACAGGCCCAAATAGTAAATTTGCCAGGAAACATTGAATCCCAGAGTCTCATAGCTGGAAAGGATCTAGGGTTACCCTCCCATTTTTGAGCAAATAAAAAATCTGGGTGGAGAAAAGGTAAGTGGTTAATTATCCTGCTGCTTGAATGTAGAAGAATAGAGTTTTCTTGAGTTGGGGGTCTCCTAAAAGGTATTAATGCAAATAAAGACCACTCTATAAGTTACTTCCAGGGAGAGCATTAAGGCCCAAAATGATTCTATACCATAACAGGAGAACAAGCTAAGTAGAACACTGCTCTTCTGATGAAGCGTATACATGGAATAAATGCGACACTCACCATTGTAGCTAATATTGGGAGGAGGATAGTGATGGTAGCTGCATTGCTGGCTACCTCTGTTAAAGAGGTGACGAGCAAAGAGGAGATCAGAATTATTAGCCATACTGGTAATGATCCTAGAGGAGATAATTTATTTCCTATCCAGTCAGATAGTCCTGAGATCTAAAAAAACAAATTTGCAATATTTGTTATTCATTAATAATACGTTTTGATAGACACATTTTAAATGTATAAAAAACATTATTTGCTCTAAGAACTCAGTTTCTAAAATACAATTTTAATCTTTCATATATTCTTGATGTGTGGTAGATTTAGGTGGCTTTGACATGGAGAGACTCTCAGTCATTTTTATTTTAGCACTACCAATACGCTTTAGGAAATCTGAATTATCTCCTACTTTTATTCAACTAAATTTTAGTTTTATCTAATTAATATGTGTGCACATTTTAAGAAGTCAAGTAGTACTAGAGAGCCTGAAGAAAAGAGCAGCCCTTCTGGTCTACCTTCCTCCACTCCTACTTAGTATTCCCTAGCGACAATGACTTTGAACTGATATTAGTTATTTGGAGATCTACTTAGGTATTTATGGCTATTTTTCAAAATTAAGCTTTTTCCCAGTTTTCAAATTTAGACATTATTTACTGATGCATGTAAGGATTCAGCTTCCTTATACCATCCACCACACATAGATTTCCTCTCCCTCCATTTCTTTACACTTATATATCAACATTTTGTTAAATCGATATTTAAAGCTTACCATTATGGTTATACGAATATTGTTCACACCCAGGTAATTTAATGTACTGTGATTACATTTATTTTTGTTGTTTTACCGCTGTTTGTCTTTCCAGGGATAATGGCCTTATTCTTTGCTTGGTTTTCTAAGTACATATCACTAATTCTTCAGCACAGTCTCCAGTCAAATTGAAAAACTCCCCACAAGTAGACAAACATATAGCTCATTCTTTTTCATTTTCTGTCATGGAGATGTCCATCCTGGACTATTCTTTCCTTCTGCTCCATTTAGACTGGTTGCCCATCGTATCTACTCTACTGCTGTTGTTCTGAGACCTCTCTTCTCTGGTGTACTATGTATTCCCTTTATCTCCTTCTCGTGTGAGAATCCTTTCTTGTTAATGCCAGTGTGTTGGTGGAGCACCTTCTTCTATAACTTTCTGAGAACTGGTGCATGGGAAGTAATTTTTTTTAAGTTCTGCATGTCTGAAAACCTTTTTATTTTCTTTTTATACTGTTTTGATAGTTTAGCTTTTGTAAAGTTCTAGACTTGAAAGAGTTATCACTCAGCCAGAAAGCTTGGTGACCTTCTGATCTTTGACTCATTGTATGTAGTACAAAGAAATCAGCTGTACTCAAATCAATGGGTGTGTTATTCTATTCCCTCCACACTCTGCCAAATGGAAAGGAAAATCCTCCATTTGTGAGACTTCAGTGAGCTGCTGCATATGTGAATCTTTATGCCCATGCCAAACTAGGATTGGCATCCTTCAGAAAGCTCTAATTATAAGCAGATCAAAAGTTGGCAAAACATCCCCAGACGTGTATACCAGATATATGTTATTTGTGGTTTTGACTGATATTTTTGTTTGTTTTTTGGTTTTGAGTTTTAGATGGGAAAAAGTCTGCCTAACATTTAAGTCATATTAGCACAAGCTTATCCTAGAATATAACTACATATATTTTAAGAATGGCTTTTTTTTATCTATGTCTGATTAGATGCCACTGGAAGAGGTTACACCACATAACATCACCCCATTGGGATCATATCATCAAATGACATGCTTTGGTATTAGACACTCTCTAGCTCTCTCAGTTCAGAATCTCAAAGTCTTCAGTTCTGGAAAATTGTTTGTATTGTTTTTTTTGTCCTTCTACTTATTTTTATTTTCTTTCCCCTTCTTCTCTTTCTGAAACTCCTAGTTGTTGGCTGTTGGACATTTTGGATTGATACTTTAATTTTCTTTTCTCTTTTGTATGTTTCAGGTTCTTCATCATTTTTAAAAAAATTTTCTGGGATAAGTTCAAATTTCATCTTCTAACTCTTCTATGGAATTTTCCCATTTCTGTTATAATATTTCTTTTTTTAAAGCATTTTTTATTGACTATGCTATTATAGTTTTCCTAATTTCTCCCCTCTCTCCCCCCTCCACCTTCCAACACTCTAGCATCCCCCCTTAGTTCGTGCCCATGATTTGTACATATAAGTTCTTTCCTATACCATTTTTTATTTCTCCCCATCTATTTTATGCCTACTAATTATGCTTTGTCTTCCCCGTACCTTCCCCCCCATTCCTCCCTTCCCCCTCCCCACTGAACTCCCTCTGTGTGATGTCTGTTTCTCTGATTCTGTTCCTGTTCTAGTTGTTTGCTTAGGTTTTATTTTCATTGTTTTTCTTTTTCTTTTTTTAGGTTCATTTGTTGATAGTTGTGAGTTTGTTGTCATTTTATTGTTCATATTTTTTATCTTCTTTTTCTTAGATAAATCCCTTTAACATTTCATATAATAATGGCTTGGTGATGATGAACTCCTTTAACTTGACCTTATCTGGGAAGCACTTTATCTGCTCTTCCATCCTAAATGAAAGCTTTGCTGGATACAGTAATCTTGGATGTGGGTCCTTGCCTTTCATGACTTCAAATACTTCTTTCCAGCCCCTTCTTGCCTGTCAGGTTTGTTTTGAGAAATCAGGTGATAGTCTTATGGGAACTCCTTTGTAGGTAACTGTGCCCTTTTCTCCTGCTTCTTTTAGGATTCTCTCCTTATCTTTAATCTTGGGTAACTTAATGATGATGCATCTTGGTGTGTTCTTCTTTGGGTCCAACTTCTTTGGGACTCCCTGGGCTTCCTGTTCTTCATGGAAATCTATTTCCTTAGCCAGATTGGGGAAGTTTTCCTTAATTATTTGTTCAAATAAGTTTTCAATTTCTTGCTGTTGTTCTTCTCCTCTGGCCCCTCCCCCACAGGCAGCATCGAAGCGCAGCAAAGAGGGTTTCCCTGCCTGGGTGAATACCTAAGGCCCCACCCCTTACAACTTATCAGGTATGTCAAGACAAAGAAATATGGCCCAAATGAAAGAAGAAAGCAAAACTTCAGAAAGAACTAAGCAATGAGGAGATAGCCAACCTATCTGATGGAGAATTTAAAGCCCTGGTAATCAAAATGCTCACAGAACTGATTGAGCTTGGTTGAAAAATGAAAAAACAAATGAAAGATACCCAAAATGAAATAAAGCAAAACATTCAGGGAACCAACAGTGACAGGAAGGAAACCAGGACTCAAAGCAACAATTTGGAACAAAAGGAAAAAATAAACATCCAACCAGAACAGAATGAGGAAACAAGAATTCAAAAAAGTGAAGAGAGACTTACAAGCCCCTGGGACAACCTGAAACATTCCAGTATCCAAATTATAGGGGTGTTAAAATATTTCTTATCTTCAGTGTATCTTTCTTATTTTCTGTCTATCTTTTTATTTAAAAAGTAACATTCTGGTTTTTTTCATGTTTTTAATTTTTCTAAAATCTCTCTGAGGCATCGATGATAAATTTTTAAAATTTTCTTTTGTTTCATACATTTTCCTTGCTTTCATGTGCTCCTTTTCAATTTTTCTTCTTTATTACTGGTGATTGTACCACAGGCTTTCCCAACCACCTGATGACTCTGGACCATCTATTCATGTTTAATGAGGAGGCAACAAAATAATGATTGAAAGCTCTTGGTGCCTGGGCAAAGATTGTGAGCTCCTACCCTTTGCAACAGCATGGATGGATCCGGAGAGCATTATGCTAAGTAAAATAAGCTAGGCGGTGAAAGACAAATAGCATATGATCTTACCTATAAGTGGAACCTAACCAACAAAACAGACAAGCAAGCAAAATATTACCAGAGACAGTGAAATTCAGAACAAACTGACAGTAACCAGAGGGGAAAGAGGGAGGGGTTTTCAGAAAGGACACATGGACAACATCAAATTGGGGTGGGATTGAGGGTGGGAGGTGGGCCTGGCTGGGGTGGGAGGGAATTGTGGGGGGAAAATGGAGACACTGTACTTGAACAACAATTTTTAAAATGTAAAAAAGAAAAAAGTATAAGGATATAAAGAAAGAAAGTACACACACACACACACAGACACACACACAAGAAATACTTTACCTTAGGTGACTGAGTTGTGAGCCAGGGTCTCACTGATTCAATTTTGTTACAGAATAAATTTTAATTTTATACTATGGAGGAGAGAGAGCAGTTGCCTGTCTATTCAGGACTGGAAAGAGTATTTGTAATGCTCACAGCTCTTGATACACTTTTGAAACCATACTCTACTTTTAGTACTGTTTTAAACCCCAGCTTCCTGTTAAAACACTGTTTCCAATTTCTAACCTCTTCCAGGATCCAGTGGATGAATCGGTTTGTTTCTTGTCAGCTATCTTTTTTTCCATAGATTTCATCCTTCTTTACTATTTCTATAGGACAAAGTTACCCCTCAAATATCTTCTTCCCATCTTTTAATTTTATTAACATGTCTTATATGTAACTATTCCTCCCATTAATTCTTTATCTTTATACTTTGACACTTTTTTTTTGTTCTGTTATTGCCATTTCAGTGGGGAGCTGAGAAAACGTGTTTAATCTTCCGTGTTTAACCCAGATGACCCAAATCTGGAGGAATGTGTGAAAAAGGGAGAGGAGGACTCATTTGCTGATAAGAATTTGAGAATGACTACCAGCTCATGAGAGTCCGATCATATTGAAACATATCAAGGGGCATTTAAGAGAGAAGGAATTACAATGAGGTCAATGTTTTAGCAGTTGCTATCTCATGGTTCCCAGTTAGAAGGGTTATTCACTTCTGAACACTGATAAAATAATTACAATTTGGGACAAATTTTAAAAAATTAACTGCTTCCAAATCTTAGTAAAACCAATTTCTAGGGGCATATTTGACCATAACCAGATTTTTGAAGCTCATGCTTCAACCTCACCACTCAGGGGTAGGGTTATTCTGGGTATCCCATAGAAATCTGAGTCTATGTAGTACTAGGATTTTCATAGTAAACTAGACCTGCTTCCAGGTTTCCCCGTCCTTCCAGTGAGGGAGTCCACTGCATTAGAGTAAGTTCACACTTTTCATTTCCTTAGACTTTGCTAGACTAGGGTCTGGCAAATGCTTTTAAAACCACTTTGAGTGTCCAATCCAGACAGATATTCTGGGAAAGTGAGATGAACAAAGGTCACATAAATGCCAGAATTGCTGATTCTGACTTTCTCACAATTCAGATGAATAGACATAGGAATGGAAATTATTGATGCTAAGAAACCAGATCTCCTTACTGCTGGACTAGCAGAAAACTGTATTTGTTTTATATTTCTCTCATTTATATTTGAGCAGTCTCTAAGGCAAGCCAAGTCTAGGTTGAAAATGACTTTCTAAGTGGCACTCAAATTTCATCTACTACTAAATCTTATTGCTGAAATCTCAGTATCCAAATACAATACAGAAAAACTGATGATAAAGTCTGAAGCAAAAACCAGTCTCCCTATAGGTTATTAAGATGAGAAGACAACAGGTAGTTTTTTCCCTTGAGAAGTATAAAGGTTTAACTTCCCAGAAACAAAAAATCTAGACACAGCATCTCTCTCCATCCTTTTTACTTTGATGACAGAATAGGAATATAGAATGGCCATGAGCTCTGAGTATCGCACAGAACGCTAGAAAATCCAGAAATGAGAGGTTTTTAATTTGTCAAAAAAGTGAGAGAATTTTCATGGAATTTTTGAATCAACCTTATCGTGACCAGGACAATGTTAAGGGCCAATGACCTCCCTCAACTTCTACTTTATATCAACTGTGTAGATAGGCCAGAGAAATAGCCAACTCAAATCCTCTTGGTGGTTTTACTTTCTCTGTAAAATTAGACAGAATACAATATTAGCCATGGTTATGTGAATTCTTTCAGGACTTTATTCAATGAATGTATATTTAGTACCTTTAATATACTTATGTAGTAAATAAAATAATAAATAAATAATGTAATAAATTACTATTATTTCTTATTCTTCTTTGAAAACATTAGACCCATGATATATTGCAGAGACCTCGGAGAGTTACTCTAATGCATTATGAAATAAGGTAAAAATATAAACAAAAAAATGTTTCACTAGGAGTCACTGTATGTGTGATTTTTATGTTTTTTCCTTTTTTAAACATACTCCAACCACTGAATAACCCAGCCAGGGCTGTGTTTTTCTTATTAAGCTAGTCTTCTAATACTACTTCACTGATTCAGAATTCTAATCTTCACCCTGGCCAGGTGGCTCAGCTGGTTGAAGCATCGGCTCCCTACACCAAAGATTGCATGCCTGATCCCCCATCAGGGCACATACCTAGGCTGTGGGTTCGATTCCCCGCTGGGGCATATACAGGAGGCAACCAATGGATGTTTCTCTCTCACATCAATGTTTCTCTCTCTCCCTTCCTCTCTCTCTAAAATCAATAAAAACATATCCTTGGGTGAGGATTAAAAATAAAAAACATTCTAACCTTCTTTGCTTTCTTTTGACATGCTGGTACATTGTTAAAAATTGATTTTTTATGCTTGCAGTCTAGAAAACGTTTTGAACTCTGCCTGGTTTTTATTAGCAACTGTTTTATTTCACTTAGTTTTTACATGTTGCTGTTTAGAAAAGACTCTCCTTACCTAGGATGGTAGAAGTGGGATTTTTTTTAAAAGGAGGAAGAATTATTTTTTATGTTGGTCTAGGTCCTATTTCAAACCTACATAGTAGGTAATTGACCTCACCTCATCTGTGTGCTGTACTTATGCATGGCTATTGAAACCTTTGTCATTAAAATGATAAGATGAAGTTGAGTAAAGCAAAAGCTTGAATGTCTCTCTGTTCTCCTTTGGAACAGCCTAGTTGCTTGTTAAAGATCCTAGACACAGATTATTACCTTACAGCCATCTGCCAAGGCAAACCCTCCACCAACAAGAATGACTATGTCCCAGGGCATGAATGACTGGAATTCTTTCCAAGTAATCAGTGGAGAGTAATCAAATGCAACTGCAAAACAAAAACCCTACAGTTATACATTACTTAAAATAATAGGACATTTTTTCTTCATTACTGTAATAGGCAGGTCACAAGAAGGTTTTGATATTTCTCTGTTGCTTTTAGGTAGGGGGCTGGATCTGGACTTTGAACAATTTCTACCTGGCATAGATGGAACATACATTACTTTAAAAAATCATAACTTGGGAAAATCCTTTAGATTATATTATAAAATAAATTTAGATACATTATAACATTGTCATTTATAATGCTATCCATTATAAGCTGGGGGCAGTTTCAGTATTTTGCCCCCCCAAAAAAAGAAAGAAAGAAGAAATAGAATGAAAGAGAGAGGAAGAAGAAGAAAGAAAGAAAGAAAGTTAGAAAGGAAGGAAGGAAGGAAGGAAGGAAGAGAGAGAGAGAAAGAGCCAACAATAAAAAACTACAACTCTATAGTGGTTGTACCAGTATGGCAATTACTCAAAACAGTAAAAATAGAGTTACCATATGACCCAGCAATCCATCTTCTCGGTACCTACCTCAAAAACTCAAAAACACTTATTCGCAAAGATATATGCACCCTTATGTTCATTGTAGCATTATTCACAGTGGCCAAGACATGGAAACAACCAAAGCATCCTCAACAGAGGATCGGATAAAGAAGATGTGGTACATGTATACTATGGAATACTGCTCAGCCTCAGAAAGGATGAAATACTGCCATTTGTAACAACATGGGTGGACCTTGAGAATATTATGCTAAGCAAAATAAGTCAGTCAGAAAAAACTAAGAACCATATGATTTCACTCATATGTGGGATATAAAACTAAAACTCATAGACATAGACAACAGTATAGTGGTTACCAGAGAGAAGGGGGTGGGAGGCAGTAAAGGGTGAAAAGGGCCAAATACATGGTGATGGGAGATGATCTGACTTTGGGTGGTGGGCACACAATGCAGTACACAGATCACATATCACAGTGATGTACACTTGAAACTTATACGACCCTATTAAACAATGTCAGTGTCACCTCAATCAATTTTTAAAAAACCCACAACTCTTCTAGACTATTTCAAAACAATTTTAAACCCACCATTTGTCCCACATGGACAACATAGGAACCTGACTTCCCAAAATATTATGTGTTACTATAAAGCACAGCCATGGATGAAGCCTATGTTTAAGAAGTGTGTGTTTATTGGAGGAGGGAGTATCCTCACATAAACATGCATGCCTCTTTGTCCATGTGTTGTAAAGACAATGAGTATTCCCACCAAATACCTTTTCTTTCATTTGTGACACTAGGTTATAGGCTAGCGTAGGGTTGATTTGCATTTTCTCCAGGACTACCATGAGGCTGTAAATGCTCTTTCCTTTGAAACTCCTCATCTTAGTAGACCCTCAGCATTTAGAAGCAAGGGCTCATCATGAAATAATGAGTTCCAAGTTCTTGTTCCTATGTTTGTCAATAGTAAGTTTAATTCTGATTATGGAAGGGGGGAGTGAGCTTATCACAGACCAAATAGTGTCACTCAAAGCAGAGTCCTAACCACAGAGCGTTAAGAAAACCTGCTTCTCACTTCTGCAGATGGAGATGACCTCCCTGTAGCAGAGGTTTTGTGCTGCAGTGTGCAAACAGGGCATAGGTCAACATGTTCATGCCCTCTTTTCCAGGTGCTAACTGAAACGAGTGGAATTCTGTGTATGTTTGCTCTTCTGTCAAATTCATTCGGAATAATAAATAATACTCAACCAATTTCTCCTGTAGGTGTAGTTTTAGTCAATTTCTTAGCTGGGATAAGAAAGAATAGGAGTCCTATAAGTAAGGCAACCGTTGAATCTGTAGGAAAATTGGGATACCTGGAAAAGGACAAATATGTATATTAACAAGTGGCATCAAGACTTCGTGGGTACTAAACACTAATTGACTATGCTGATAGCATACAAGTAGTAGTGGTGGCATACAGGGTTTTGTTTTTTTTTTCCTGGAGAATATGCTCTAAAATCTATGGATTTCCCACTAAATGATTTTCCACTAAATAAATTAGTGGAACAGCAAATCTGAGACCAAGTTCCCATTGTTTCCTTATACTTCTCTTTATTTTCAAAACCATGTATACACATGATGACCTTAGGTAAAGTTTAAGGATCTGGTAGCTAACCTTTTCTTTGAATTATTTATTTTACTTAAATCAGCAGCGAATTGACGTTGAAACAATTGCTAGGCTAGGCAAAGCCTCCTATAATTGATTTATAACATCCTAGTATTGAATTGTGGCAAAGTATGGATGTGTTTCTGGAGTCCTTGAAAACGCTTCTGTAAATTGTGAAAGTGAATAATCTGTTTTCCTAAGATACAACATCTGCCTCTCTGATTGTAAGCCCTAGCCACATCATACAAATGAAATCAACCCATTTAATACTTTGCACCCTATGAAACTTAATCAAGAATATTAATTATTAGAATGGCTTATGAGATTCTCCTAAGTGATCACTGTTCAAATTAAGAGTGATTCAGGAACAGATGGGGCCTTAAAATCATCAGGCCATTCCAGCAAATAAGACAGGTTCCCAGAAGCCCCAACAGTTCAGAAGCTCCTGGAGACTAGATATGAAGCAAACAGGCATAAATAATTAGAATTCAGTTTTAAAAGTCAGAAATATTTAACTAGTGAATCCTTGGATTCTGAGAAGCCATCCTTCTATCCCACAGGTTATTTTGCTACCTTGTAACTCAGCAATGTATATATACTATAGAAACTCTCTATTCCTGTAATTTACTTGAATCAAATAATAAAAAATGCATTATTTTATTCAATCTGACAACTTCATAAAGCAGTTTGTTTTCCCTAAATATAGATTTTCTTTATTCTATTATTGAGTAAAAAGGCCACCTTGGTGTAATTTATTCAATAAACTTAACCAATATTTACTATTTCATGGTTCTTTATTTCATTTATTTCAATTTTAAATTTTAGTTGGATTTTTGTCAAATTAGGTCAGGCATTATGTAATCTGATTTATGAAAAGACACACTGGATTCAGTCCAAGATCAAACAGATGGAATGAAAACATTAGGTGGTAGCCATAAATCTTGATCTCTCATTCTAGCTTTGGAACATCTAAATTCCTAAAACCTCTACATTACAAATATATGCCACTGAATATATACTTAAAATAAAGCTATAAATACTGAAATAATTTATTTTCAAAAAGACTTTAAAATATTATTTTATTATGTTTATTTTCATTTTAGTTTTAGTTCATTATAAACTAATTAAGGTTGTCTCAGTGATAAAAATATTAAGATTATATAAATTTTATTTGCTTTAATTTATATCTTTCAAATCCCTTCCTCTCTCAAACTTTTGTTCCATTTCTATTTTTTTCTCTCAGCATTCTAGGTAACATGCACATCTGCCTATAGCAAATACATGCTGTTTTCATGCTCCAAACAAAACATCTCCTGAATTACATTTTTCTCTTGTAAGGAATAGAAATTAGAAATTGATTATATCAAATTTCCTATTGGGATTTCTGCCTGGTTTTTATTAGCAACTGTTTTATTTCACTTAGTTTTTACATGTTGCTGTTTAGAAGACTCTCCTTACCTAGGATGGTAGAAGTGGAATTTGTTTAAAAGGAGGAAGAATTATTTTTTTTGTTGGTCTAGGTCCTATTTCAAGCCTACATAGTACCATCAAACTTTAAACAACAGTTTGCTTTAAATAGCTTCCTTTGAGTAACTAGAAGCTGTCTTTCATTTTGACAACTCAAAAATGAAATGTTTTAGTTTTACAGGAATCAGAAAGTTTATAAATCTGAAGCGGATTCTTTGAAACATGCTCCCACATTGCATTGCTATACTTGTGCGCTCACTAGGAATTTGGACTCAGACCCTTCACCTTTAAAAAGTGTCGGCAGTATCTGCATAACCAGAAGGCTCTTATTCAAGAAAAAGGAATTTCTTTATTCTATGTGGGAAGAATACATTTGACTCAAATAATTTTGGTTTCTGCCCCCCGAATACATGGATTCTTGCTGGGGAATATGAGACAGGAAGTCCAAATCAGAGATCTGCTGAATTTAGCAACCAGATTAATTCAGCGAAAGATAGATTGGGAACACAAATCTCAAGCCCACTTTATAATGACATGTAGGATGCTCCCTAATTTAGAAAATTATGCTACAATCTCCCTCCTCATTATACATGACTCAGCAATGACTGCTGGTATATAAGACACTGAAAGTTAAAATTAACTCTGACCCAGCTTCTAACATTACTTTAGTTGACATTACTTCATCAGGAATTCCTTTTCTATAAAAGAGGGGCAGGCATGGGTTTACGGTGAATTAGTATTTAATGGACATAAATACATAAAAAGATATTGAACCAAATAAATAATTCCCCACAGAAGTAAAAAAAAAGTTGGCAAAAATCACAGAATATGAATTCATATCAGATTATTAAGAAGCATGGAGTGGTATTTTACATAAAAACACTTACATTGTACTTCATATAGGTAGAAGGGCAGCACTATTCTAAGTGCTCATTAGCTCTGTTTTACAGATGAAGAAATTCAGAGATGTGGCCTGCTCAGCATGGAAGAGGCTGGAATGGAACCCAAGTGGTACACTTCTAACTACCACACAACATGGCTTTCTCACACACTGTATTTCTAATTTTGGAAGGATGGAAATAACCTTGTCTAAAGGAGCCTGATTTTTAGTGTCATGGTAGTTGGTTATCTTGCCTGAGGTCTTACCTCATTTTTCATTCCTTATTTTTTTTTCTTCCTGAAAGGATTAGAATTAAAAAATCTTTTCAATGGAAAGGAAGAAGAAAATCTCATACAATCTTTCAGAGTGACAGTAATCACTTAGGAAAAAAGCAAAGCGTATTGGGTTGGCCAAAATGTTTGTTTGGCTTCCTCCCCCCCCATATGCTGGCTCTAATAATGTTTAGTTGTCTTTAACTTCATTTGAAACAATTTTGTTAGATTGTATTGTGACAGCTGTAGTATCAACATGGATTAAAAATACTTATCAAAACTGGTAAATTTTTGTGCAGCCATTTTAATGTTGAAGGTGGAAGAAAATAAGCAATGTTTTCAGCATATTATGCTTTATTATTTCAAGAAAGGTAAAAACACAACTTAAACACACACACACAAAAGATTTGTGAAGTGTATGAAGAGTGATTGTTTGAACATGTCAAAAGTGGTTTGCAAAGTTTTGTGCTAGAGATTTCTCAATAGACAAAGCTCCATGGTCGGATAGACCGATTGAAGTTGATAGTGATCAAATTGAGACATTAATTGAGAAAAATCAATGTTATACCACACAGAAAATAGCTGACATGCTCAAAATACCCAAATCAAGCATTGAAATTAAGAATCATTTGTACCAGCTTGGTTATGTTAATTGCTTTGATGATTGGGTTCCACATAAGTTAGGCCAGGAAACCTTCCTGACCATATTTCCTCATGCAATTCTCTAATTAAACGTAATGAAAACGTTCCATTTTAAAAATAATTTGTGATGGGCAGTGAAGAGTGGATACTTTACAATAATGTGGCATGGAAGAGATCATGGGGCAAATGAAATGAACCACCATCAACCATGCCAGAGGCCAGTCTTCATCTAAAAGAGGTGATGTTGTGTATAAGGTGGGATTGGAGTCCTCTATTATGAGCTCCTTCCGGAAAACCAAACGATTAATTCCAACCAGTACTATTCCAAGTTAGACCAACTAAAAGCAGCACTTGATGAAAAGCACCTAGAATTAGTCAACAGAAAATGCATGACCTTCCATCAGGATAATGCAAGACCGCATGTTTCTTTCATGACCAGACAAAAACTGTTAACAGCTTGGTTGTGAAGTTCTGATTCATCTGCCATATTCACCAGACATTGTACCTTCAGATTTCCATTTATTTCAGTCTTTACGAAATCTTTTAATGGAAAAATATTTCAATTCCCTGGAGGACTGCAAAATGTACCTGGAACAGTACTTTGCTCAAAAAGATAAAAAGTTCTGGGAAGATGAAATTATGAAGTTGCCTGAAAGATGGCAGAAGGTACTGGAACAAAATGGTGAATAAGTTGTTCAATACAGTTATTGGTGAAAATTAAAAATGGGTCTTTTATGTTTACTTAAAAACTAAACAAACATTTTGGCCAACCCAATGAAACAGGAAGGATTGACAAACATAACACGTAACACTTACTCGTGAAAAAGTGCAGACCAACCAGGAATGAACCCAGGATTTCGTGTAAACCATAGCAAGGCCATTACAATGAAGAGGGTCAAGGTGATAATTTCCTGACACCTGTGAAAAAATTTCAATCCTTTCATTTATTTTCTCAGTCAGGATTGTTGCAGAAACTCCCCGAGCTATTGTCAGGAATAATATTACCAGAACACTAACGACTAAAAACTAGATGTGTCAGTAATTTGAGAGAATCACTGCAGTTGGAAAAGGACTTTCTTCTTCCATGGGTCTTTCAGCTTCTTGTCATTCCATCTAGTAAATTTTGTTTAGAAAACATATGTATTTTGTCATGTTGAGGTTAGCACCTACTTTGACAAAGGATAGCACACTGGAGGCCCCTATCAAATATTATAAATACATTACAGACAATCATGCGCTTCTTTGCCTTTAATAAATACAGCATGTGTGTTCACACACAAACATCAATCTTACCTTATTGGCCCAAGTTTTAGGTATTCTTGTTTAATCACATCAGCACAAGCCTTTTGTTTGACTGTCTTGGTCTTGCCACAGTTAAACATCTCCTTAAAACTGAAAAGAGTGATTAAGCCCAGTAAGCAAAGAATTCTCCCTTTATAGAAGATACTTATGTGAAAGCTCCATAAAACACAAATCCTGCTAATAACAGAAATCTGGACTTTTTGCCTATACCTCTGTGTCCTTATTTAAATATTTTCTCCCTGCTTTTCTGTGTTTTCCTGCTCTGCTCAAGTTTCAATGCTTAGTTTTTGTTCCACATTTTTCATGCTATCTTCCACTGATCTCTTTCTTTTCCAAGTCCTTTTGCACCATTGAAATTTTGCCCTGCTCCATTCATCTCTAACACTTTATGTATCTGACTCATATATATTAACATATTTATTATATATCTTGATTATTAACTGTTGCACATGAATGAGTTTTATCTCATTGTTGCAGTGTCATACATATTTCTTTGGCCCAATATTTTTAAACACTGGCATGCATGGTAAATATATGATTTATCAATTCAACAGTACCTTTGTCACATTTCTGAGACACTTTGTTGTCAGACCCATAAATTTTCTCAAATGTGGTAACTCAAGTTATACACTAGGGTGAGGAAGTCCCATGCACTGATCATGGATGCAATCCAAACTGGGTCTATTCTCAGAACTAAAACCAATGCTATTACATTTTCTCTTCAAGTTTCTGTACCACTTACATCCTAGTAGCCTCCTCCAGATAATTTTCTAACTTATTTCCAATAGTAACCACCAATTTTTATTCCTTTTAGCTGCTTATTTTAGTGACCTTTTTCCCCAACGGCTAATTTTTCTGTCCTGAAGTTCAGGGTCTTCAAAACTTTGAACAGTTTTTTCTGAAGCCCTTGTCTACTCCTAGATTTAAAAAATAATAAATAAATTCCCTCCAGAGGAAGAAACAAATGAGAAAAATGCCTAGATTCTTATGGATTACCTCTTGGAATGTCTATAAGCAACTGAGTTAGATTATATTATATGTAGGAATAAAACATGCTTCTGAATGTATAACCAGAGGAATTGGAATCTGGATCGCAAAGAGATATCTGCATGCACATGTTCACTGCAGCATTATTCACAATAGTCAAGGTGTAGAAGCAACTTAAATGTCCATGAACAGACAAATGGATAAAGAAAAAGTGGTATATACATATAATGGATTGTTATTTAGCCATAAAATGGAATAAAGTACCAATACATGCTACAACATGGATGTACTTGAAGGACATCATGCTAAAGTGAAGTAAGTCAGACATAGAAAAACAAATGTTGTATGATCTCACTTACATGTGGGATCTAAAATAGTGAAAAACATAGAAGCAGAGAATAAAAATAGTGGTTGCCAGGGGTTGGGGAGGGGGGAAATAAGGAGGTGTCAGTCACAGTGTACAAAATTTCAGTTATGCCAAGGAAGTTCTGGAATAGGGCTTACGATGAACAATACTGTATTGTATACATACTTAAATTTTTGCTAAGAGAGTAGATCTCTTGCTAAGTGCTTTTTACCACAAAAGGAAAAATGAAAAAAAAGGACAAAAAATCAAAGGGCGCAGGAAGAATCTTTTGGAGGTGGTGGATAAGTGCGGAATTGATATTGATGGTTTCATGGGTATATAATTATCTCCAGACATGTCAAGTTTTGTATATAAGTATCTAAAGCTCTTTGTATCTCAATGATACCTCAATAAATCAGTTAAAAAATAAAAAGGAGCATTTTCCTCTGTAAAATTGCTGGGGTAAACATGGATATTTATGAGGGAGTAAGTAGGAAGACTGAGGTGGTATGAAGATAGCTATCACACAAAGATCCATTGTATTTATTTACTTTTCTGTAACACTGTTATTTAAACTTGTTCAGACTATTATTGCTTCAAAGGAGCAGAGTTTCCTCAATTCTTATGTCATCCGTCATACACATTTATAATCACTCTGTGGCACACCCTCCAACCATGAACACAATTACATGGATGTTGTCGCATGCAAGATCAGTTCAATCACTGACTAGTGCCAGTGTCAAAATTTTACCCCTTGTCACAATATAAATGCTATTATAAGAAGCTAATCTATGGACCACCTTGAGAACCATCTAGAGAATAAAAAAGTAGAGTTAAGGAAAGAAATGAATCTCCTAATAAACTGTTTCCCTCCCTGTAGACTGCATTTGTATTTTGTCACTTTGTTTGGGGACCATAAATAGTTAAGTCAAAAGCCAAATTGGCGTTGCTATAAATGAAGGTTAATGCCTTCACAAAGGAACTGATGAAGTATATGACAATGCATCAACCTCTCCATTTAAATAAGTTCGGTGGCACTGATAGATGAGCTGCTTCTTCCCAAGTATGTTGGGGTCATTTATAATGTGAGAGTTAACTGTGTTAACAGCCAACACACTAATCAGAATGTATGGGACTTGCCAGGGGAGTGGCTGATCATTTCTGTTTGTCGTTCTAAAGCCTCTGGAGGTGAACACCTGGACAGACTGAAAAATGAGCAGGCCCATGAAGCTGTGCAGTGACTAACCAACAGTGGACAGCGAGGGGACTGTTTAAACATGCCACTGGTTGTGATTTATGGACTTTACCTAATGTATGCACTTCACAATTTTTTTTTTCTTCCTGGAGAATACATTTCAATACATCTTCCCTTTATCTTTTTAATTTTCCTTTTTAAATGGGGAGGCCGTTTCCAAAAAATGACAATGGTTACATAGATATTTTATAAAGTCATTTACATATAGCAAAAAAGAAGGAGTCCCTGTTGATTGGCTTAGTTGGTTGGAATGTTGTCCCTTACACCAAAGGGTTGTGAGTTCAATCCCCAGTCAGGGTGCTCATGGGAGGCAACCAATCCATATTTCTCTCTCAAACAGATGTTTCCTTCTCCCTCTCTCTCTTTTTCATTCTCTCTCTCTCTCTCCCCCCGCTTCCTCTCTCTCTCAAATCAATAATAAAAAAAATCCTCCATTGAGAATTAAAAAAAAAAAAAAACAAAAAACAAAAGAAGGAAACAGCTACAGGTCTGTGAGCGGATGCTTTTGCCATTGGTTTAGGTTTCCTATCCCCTGCAGCCTGCATTGCTACCTGTACAACTGAATAGACCCCTGAAGGCTTGAATTTTCCAGGAAGGGGCATTTAGTATGCAGCAGGCCTCTCCCCACTGATGCCCACCCGCTGAAGTCAGTGACATTCCACACATTTGCTTCAGCAGGAGTGCTGTCACACGCTGCTCCCACAATCTGGACAAATAGATTTCTTAAAAAAATTATCACTACCATCTCCCCACTACTAATAAAATAACAGGGGTTCTGGAGAAAAACCAGGAAGAGGAATAGAGAGGAAAAAATATCAGTCCTTATATGACCAGACTTGGAAAATCAGGGCACCAGCCTGGAACAGCAAGCACCTGATCATGGTGCTCTGATTGTCAAGAGAAGTAACTACAAATAGCTGATGTCAGTCTCACCTGCTTGGTGGATAACATGCTGTTTTATTCATTGATCCTTGACATTATTTAAATAAAATCCTATAAAAATGAACTTGAACTGCTTTATTTTTCAGGAAAAAATTCTCAAGGTTTGACATGCAGCCTTTTTTGGAATATTGTTATATGTGTTGAATACATAATGCTACATTTCCGATTTTTCGGTGGGACCCTTCATAATTCTAAATACTGGCTGTTATTTAAGTCATATAACTCATTGGCATTTATGAATCACCAACTTAGGTCCCAGCCAAGGTAATGCTTGCAAATTCTCCTTGAATAGATATATTTGACATTTCAGCAGCTCGTTTTTGACCAGTGTTTTTTACCTTGGCTTCTATGTGTTCCACTTAGGCCCAAATGTGTTAGAATTACATATTGGAAGTGATGTTACTGATCTTCCAGTTACATTCTACTATTTTACAATTGAAGATGCTGAGACTAAGAATGGATGAGGACTTGCAAAGGTAACTCATCTGGCTTGGAGAAGCCATGACTTTGTCCCTGGTCTCCTGATTCCAAATCCAATGCTATTTGCACAGAGTACACTCTTAGATCTTTATTTTTTCAAGGACATGCCAGCTTGGGTGCTCGGATAAAGCAGGAAGCCCTGCATGTTACAGTTTGAAGTAACTCAGTAACCTGAGGAATGTCCCACATTAAACCAAGAGGAGAGGCAAAACGTTTTAAAATTTCACTCTCATCCTAATGAGTTCCTCATGCTTCTCTGGGCTATCAATATGGTATTGGCTTAAGATTCAAATTTGGGAAACCAAGATAGAGTTTCTTTCACAAACTCTCCTCCATAGCCAATATTGTTTGCATGGTATTCTGGAATAGAATATCCTTAAAATATGTATTTGTACACATCAATTTTGTGAGGAAGAGAAATGCAGAAATGCAGCTTCATTAAATCAGTGAAAGAGCCTGTGTGAGGAGCTGAGGACTCTGGACCTAGACACTTTCATTTATCTGATGAACACCGACAATTTACTTACTTGAATCCTAGGAAAAGCCACTGAAGCCAGATCCAGGACAAGAGTAGAATAGTAATAGAAGCCGGGAAGGCAAGCATAAACCATGATCCAAAGTTGAGGCACTGACACTCCGGGTAGCGCCTGTGTGAAAACAAGAAAAAGTGTTCACCGGGGAGCACAGGTGGAATCCCTCCCGATGGTCAGCGGGACACCGCAGTGCACACAGCTCTCCTGCGCCTGCAGCTGAAGGAGGATGTGGGGGGCTTCACCAGCCAGAACAGAAGATAGTATTTCTCCTTATCTCTTCATTCATAAGTACATACTTATTGCTACTTACCACAAAAACAAGAGTGGGTATGTTATGGTTTTTGTTCCCTTGACTCAGTCTGTAAGGACATGCTTAGAAAGAACCTAGCGCAGTACCTCTTGCTCATTAAATGCACAAGAAATAGGTATGCATGGGGGAGTGTGTTTTGTTGTTAGTACTAAAATCATGAATGCATGTGAGAGGAAAGACAAATAAGCAGACTTGGGAACAGATGAAAATTAACATTTCTGAATGCCCATTACCATCGCACATTGCTGGCGGGCATGCCAGGTACCTGTGAAGCTGGTTTCCCTCTGCCCCCAAGGCGATTGCAACCATCAGGCCATACATATGTCAGTCCTCTCTTCCTAGAATTAGATAGTGCTTTGGGGCTCAGTCAGATGGAATAAATCTAGACTGGATAAAAATTACTTAAAAGTGGAAAACATCAATGTTTCCTTTATCTCTCCTAGTTATTTTCAGCTTTTTAGCTCACATAATAAACAATAGCAATAATAGAGAAAAAGATCAAGTACAAGCACAGTGTCTTTGGTAACCTCCCATTCATTGTTTCAAAATGTAATCTAAATTCCAAGTAAATTCTCATATAATTATCTATTTTATGACTTTGGGGAATAAAAGCAGGAAATTTGAGAAAGACAGAGTTGAAAATCTGGAAAGTACAAAAAGTATACGGAAGTAATAAAAACACCATTAACATATTTTTATTATTTTTGAAATCACAAAATATAGAGAACTTTATAGAAATAACAAACTTTTCAATTCTTATTTTATTTAAATCACATCTGTATTTTGTCATTTAAAAAGATCATGTAAAGAAATAAAATGTTTCATACTAAATGTACCAACATAAGCCAAATTTATGTATTATATTTTAGAGCATTCTTTGTTTTATTTTAGGATGATTCCTAAGTAATGCAAAGACTTAAAAAAAATAAGTTTTCAAAACTCTAGATTTCTACAATTTCTTTGAGCTTATAAAAAGTTGCTGATCTCCCTAGGTCCTAGAGATATCATTAGTAACTTGAGGATGATTTTTATCTACCTTGGAGAGATTCAAGGATTAGCTTACATGTTTATGCATTAGAAAGTGATAAATGATAAATAAATGCTAGAGAATACAAAAAAATTGGTGAATGGAAAGATGCTTTATCTTGTCAATGAGGCTCTACTGAGAATTGCTTGCTTAAGAAAAATAGTTGTTTTCAGTTAAAAATAAAATAAGAGGAAAGCCTTAAGCTGATTTCCCATAACTTTGTTAGACTTGGATCATAAGTCGATGGCCTATGTTATCCTGTTTAGCCAAAAGACATTTAGAAATTCCACTTGGATCAGGGTCAAAACAATGTCCCAGCCCAGTCTCGTTCCACCACCTGTGGCTCATACCGTGCAATCAGGCTGCATGTTACTCCCACACACTGCAGAGAACCCTTTAAGATTTGTTCAGCTGAAGAGGGGTTTTCAGAATTTTTGCCTGGAAAAATAGTTCATTTAGGAAAATGAAAGCCTGAAAAAGCTAAACTCTGGTTTGTTTTGTTTTGTTCCTGTTTTTTTTCTTCAGTAGTAAGGAAGTAAACACCACACTGGACCGTGACCTCCATTATCCCAACCCTTACACTTGTACATAGAGTGAATATTTTGGATGAAAATGGAATGAACAGCATAGTGTAAGGGATTAGTTTCACTGTGGTGTCTCTTTTCCTACTTTCGCATATCCTAAAAGCAGAGTGACTGCAAGAATCTGCCTAGAGCAAATGTAGATTTCTTCCATCCTGGACCAAGTAAGTACATTTAATTCTGATAGGATCCTTTTCTTCCACCCTATACTATGTTTTGGGTGTCTACCATGTGCCAGGTACTCTTCTAGCTATTGGAGATGTAGTGGTAAATTAAATGGACATGGTCCGGGCTCTCTTAAAGTTTATATGTAAATGGCAAACACGGGCAATAAACAGGTAAGCATATAATGAATCAGAAAATAAAACAAAAATAATGTAATAAAAATTATTAGGGGGAGGGAGAAATTTTACAGAATGTGGTCAAGGAAGATGATTTGAGATGAGATCAAATGGTGAGAAGGATGCAGTCATGTAAATAATAGTATTTGAAACAGTATTCCAGACAGGAAATTACAAGTACAAAGGCCCTGAGGTGGGAATGAATTTGGAATGTGGGAGGCTTAGACAGAGGCCAGTATGGCTGTGGGTAGTGAATTAAGGTACAGTGACATGAAATAAAGTCCAAGAAGTAGCCCATAGGGGCCAGTTCATATATAACCTTGTAGGTCATCAGAAAAAAGTTGAATTTTAGTACAAATGGGATTAGGAGTAGTTGGAACATAGTAAGTAAGTTAGTGACATGATCTAATTTAAAGTCTATGTAACATTGTTATTTGCATAAAACATGTGGCCAGGTAAATTCTCAAGACTAAAGGGAATAAGAGTGGAAGCCAAGGTGTGGTAGACAGAGTTCAAGATCACCCTCAAGATCTCTGCCCTGGTATAATATGCCTTGTATAATCCTCTCCCCTTCTGTGCAGGTAGAACTTGTAAATATGATGAGGTTTCATCCTTGTGATTAGGTACTTTTATGGCTAAATTGAAGGGATTTTGCAGCACTTATAAAAGTCCCCATCATGTGACTGAGTTAATTTTTTTTAAAAAAGCTGTTTTGGGTGGGCCTGGCTTAATCAGGTGAGCCCATAAAAGATATTTCCCTGCTGACCTAAAGAAGCAAGCTTTCATGTTGTCAAAGGAAGGGGCCATGTAGCAAGGATCTTGGGGTAGCTGGTGGTTACTGAAATGATCTCATGACAACAGTCAGCAAAAAATTGGCGCCTCAGTAATCCAATCACGGGGAACTGAATTCTTTCAACAACCTGAATGGGCTTGGAATGGAACCCTGTGCTTCTGTGGTGATTACAGGCTCAGCTAACACCTTTCACACTGGCAAGATCTTGAGCGAAGGACTCAGCTGACCTGTGCCTAGACTCCTGCCCTGACCCACAGAAATAATGAGATAATAAGTTTGTGCTGTTTTAAGCCACTAAACTGATAGTAATTTGTAAAACAGCAACAGAAGACAAACACATAGGGGAACCTATTAGCAGACAGCAGAAGGTTTGCACAGGAACAGGGGAAGTGAAAGTAGAGTAGATTTTAGCTTAGTTTGGACTGATAGCGGTGCAGATGAATGGAAGGAATAGATTTTGATGTACAGGGTCTGGCACAAATAATGTCCCTTTTTTATTACAAAATCATAAGCATGTAATTCTGTAACATAAAAATATCACACTCAAACACACCACATGACATTTTAGATGAAATGTTCAAATTAAAACTATAAATTCTTACACCTATATTATTACCCTACCAACCGCACTCAAGCAGGCAGTACTTCTGCCGGACCCTGTATTTGGGATAAAATGTAGGGAATGGAGAAAAGGTTCCATTGATTGAAATGAAGTCTGAGGGAAGAATGGGTTGGCTGAAGTGTGAGGGAGTGGTGGATCAGAAATGTTGCTGTGGGCCTGTGAACTTGAAATGTCCCTTGTTTTTCCAACTGGCCATGTGAGATAGGCAGTAGATAATTACGTTTGGAACTGAAAGGAGAAATCAAGTTAGGGATATAAATTTGGTAGTTACCAAACAAAGAGATGGTTTCATAAACTAGGCAAATGGGTATGATAATTTGAAGAGTGAAAGGGGAACCAGGAATGCACCCTGGGGGCACTCTTGAGTCTTGGAGGTCAGGCAGAGGTGTAGGAATTAACAGAAAATCTAACAAAAATCCTGTGATAAGAACATTGTAGTTCCATTTTACACAGGAAGACACTGAGTCTCAGAAGTTTAAGTGAATTGCTCAGGGTCACAGACTGTGCAGCCAAGCTGGATTTAACCCAGGAGGAGTGTAAAGGTCAAGGTCAAAGGTTAGAGATAAAGAAAGACACTTAAAAGCAAGAGAAAAGAAGTTAGTTGCCTGAAGGTTGGCAGATGGAAGGGGGCAGGGGAGAATGGGTGGAGAGAAGAGGAGATTAAGGAGTACAAATCGGTAAAGAACAGCCATGGGTTTCACTGCCTGGCTTACTGCACTTAGCATCCAGTTCCATCCATGCTGTTGCGAAGGGTAGCAGCTCCTTCTTCCTTTCTGCTGTGTAGTATTCCATTGTGTAAATGTAGTATAGTTGTTTGATCTACTCATTTATAAATGAGCAATTAGGCTGTTTCTAGCACTTAACTATTGTAAATTGCACTGCTATAAACATTGGTGTGCATAGGTTCTTTTGAATTAGTGTCTCAGGATTCTTGGGGTATAAACCCAGCAGTGGAATTGCTGGGTCAAAAGGCAATTCTATTTTTAGTTTTCTGAGGGAATTCCATACTGTTTTCCACAGAGGCTGCACCAGTCTGCTTTCCCACCAACAGTGCACTAGGGTTTCGTTTTCTCCACAACCCTGCCAGCACTTATTTATTGTATGTTGATTTGTTTATGATGGCCATTCTGACGTGGTATCTCATTATGTGCATCTCACCTGTAAGTGGAACCTAATTAATAAAACAAACTGGCAAGCAAAATATAGCCAGAGACACTGAAATCACCAACAAACTGACAATAACAAGAGGGGAGGGGAGAGGGAAATAACATGGGAAAGAAGGGAAAGGGACGTAAATGAATATGTATGAGGGACCCATGGATGGAGCCAAGGGGTGGTGGGATTGAAGGTGGGAGTTGGGTGTGGGTAGGGTGGGGGAAAGTGGTGGTGGGAAAATGGTGACAACTGTATTCAAACATCAATTAAAAAAGTAAAAAATAAAAATAAAAAAAATACAGCAATGGGGATACAAAGTGCAGTATAGGAAGTAGAGTAGCCAAAGAACTTATACGGTGACTCATAGACATGAACTTTGGTGGAGGGATTGCCTAAGTGAGTGGGAGGTGTTTAGTGGAGGAGGCAAAGGAAAATCAGGACAACTGTAGTAGTATAATCAATAAAAAATATATATAAAACACAACCTCTTTTCATTAGAACATAATGCCCTCAATTGCAGCTCTGAAGTAAAAATTGAAAATTCTATGTATATTGGAAAATATCAACTGTACATGAACAACAATAAAAAATCTATAAATAAATAAATAAATAAATATCCAGAGGCTAGAGTACAAACTTGATGTTTTAAGGACGCTTTAGAGCACTATAGAAATAGTTGCTCCATAGCAGAGACATGCTTTGACCTAAAGCATATATTCATGTCAATGTTGAAACTTAGGAAGACAGTGTTGTTATTGCAGACAACACTGCAATGTGGAAGCTTTTGCCCAGCTACCAAATGACGAATAATTCTAATGAAAGACACATAAATGGTCTCAAAAGAATGAATGTAGCTATGGAAATTTACAGCCTTGAAACAGATTTGGGCCACTATAAGCTAGTGTCCACACTGATTATAGTCCATTTGATTAGTGACTGTTTTGATTATTTCTGAGTCAAAGCCACTGGGAAAGAGATCCTAAGAGGGAAATTCATAGCATTACAGGCCTATCTCAAAAAAACAAGAAAATGCTCAAATAAACAATCTAACTTTACACTTTAAGGAAATTGAAAAAGAAAAACAAAGCCCCAAGTGAATAGAATGAAGTAAATAATAAAGATTATAGCAGAAATAAATGAAATAGAGTCTAAAAAAATCAATGAATCCAAGAGATATTTCTTTAAAAACATAAAAAAGATTGACAAAGCTTTAACCATACTCATCAAGAAAAAAAGAGAGAGGACCCATATTTTATATATAAAATCAGAAAGGAAAGAGGAGAAATAACAACTGACACCAAAGAAATACAAAAGATAATCTCACACATAAGTAGAACCTAATCAGCAAAACAAGAAAGCAAGCAAAATATAACCAGAGACATTGAAATTAAGAACAAACTGACAATAACAAGAGGGGGGAGGTGGGAGGGGATAATAGGGGGAAAAGAGGGAGGGGTTATCAGGAACATGTATAAAGGAAACATGGACAAGACCAAAGTGGGGTAGGATCAGTAGTGGGAAGTGGGGATGGCTGGGGTTGGGGGAAAATGGAGACAACTGTACTTGAACAATAAAAAAAATGTGGAAAAAATAAAAATAAATAAAAATATAAACATGCAAAAAAAGAAATACAAAAGAGTTTAAGAAAATATTATAAACAATTGTATGCCAACAAACTGGACAACCTGGATGAAATGGATAAATTCCTAGAAACATACAATCTTTCAAAACTAAATCAGGAATTAACAGAGAATCTGACCAGACAGATTACACCTAGTGAAATTGAAGCAGTAATCAAAAAATTCCCAACCAACAAAAGCCCTGAACCAGATGTCACAGGTGAATTTTATCAAACATTCGGAGAAGAACACCTGTCCTTCTGAAACTATTTTTTAAAATTCAAGAGGAGGGAGGGCTCCCAAACTCATTTTGTGAAGCCAGCATTATCCTAATTCCAAAACCAGATAATGACACTACAAAAAAAAGAAAATTATAGGCCAATATTCCTGATAAACATAGATACAAAAATCTTCAAAAAAATATTAGCAAACTGAATACAGCAATGCATCAAAAAGATCATACACCATGATCAAGTGGGATTTATTCCAGGAATGCAAGGTTGGTACAATATTCACAAATCAATACATGCGATTCATCACGTAAAAAATGAATGATAAAAGCCACATGATCATATCAATAGATGCAGAAAAAGCATTTGATACAATCTAGCACCCATTTATAAAAACTCTCAGCAAAGTGAGAACAGAGGGAACATACCTAAACATAATAAAGGCCATATAGGACACACCCAATGCCAATATCACATTCAATTGACGAAAACTACAAGTGTTCCCCTTAAGATTGGGAAAAAGACAGGGATGTCCACTTTCACCTCTCTTATCCAACATAGTTTTGGAAGTCCCAGCCACAGCAATAAGATAAGAAGAAGAAATTAAAATCATGCAAATTTGAAAGAAAGAAGTAAAACTGTCATTATTTCAACATGACATGATATTGTACATACAGAACTTACAGATTGCACCAAGAAACTACTGGAACTGATAAACGAATTCAGAAAGTAGCAGGGTACAAAATTAATATCCAGTAATCAGTTGCATTTTTATATGCCAATAACAAACTAACAGGAAGGGAAATGAAGAAAACACTCCAATTCACAATTGCTACAAGAAGAATAAAATACCTCATAATAAACCTATCCAAGGTTGTAAAAGACCTAGGCTCAGAAAATTATAAGACACTGAAGAAAGAAATAGAAGATATAAATAAGTCAAAGCACATACCATGTTCATGGATTTGAAGAATTAACATCATTAAAATGTCCATACTACCCAAAGAAGTCTATAGATTCAATACAATTCCTGTCAAGATTCTGATGACATATTTCACAGAACCAGAACAAACATTTCAAAAATTTATATGGAACCACAAATGGCCCCACATAGCAACAGCAGTCCTGAGAAAGAAGAACAAAGGAGGAGGAATCATGCTTCCTTATATCAAACTATACTATAAAGTGACAGTAATCAAAAAAGCATGGTACTTAGCATAAAAACAGACACATAGATGGAAAACAGACCAAAAACAGACCATCAATGGAACAGAATAGAGAGCCCAGAAATAAACCCACACCTTTATGGTCAATTAATGTTCACCATAGGAAGCAAGAACATGCAATACATTAAAGATAGTTTATTCAACAAATAGTGTTGGGCAAATTGAACAGATATGTGTGGAAAAATGAAACTAGACCCCTTTCTTATATCACACACAAGAACAAATTCAAAATGGATTAAAGATTTAAATGTTAGTCCTGAAACCATAAAAATAATAGAGGAAAACATAGGCAGCAAAATCTCAGGCATTGCTCATAGCAATATTTTATCAGACATATCTCCCCAGGCAAGAAAAACAAAAGACAAAAATGAATTAATGGGACTACATCAAAGTTTTTGTACAGCAAAGGAAATCATCAACAAAATAAAAAGACAGAATGGGAGAATATATTCACCAATACATCTGATAAGGGATTAATATCCAAAATTTATATAGAACTTAACAAAACTGAACAACAAAAAAGAAAAAAACCAATTAAAAAATGGGCAAAGGGCCTGAATACAGACTTCTCCAAAGAGGACATACAGATGGCCAATAGACATATGAAAACATGCTCAACATCACTAATTATCAGAGAAATGAAAATTAAAACCACAATGAGATATCACCTCACATCTGTCAGAATGGCTATCATCAATGAATCAAACAAGTGCAATGAGCATGTGGAGAAAGGGGAACCCTTGTGCACTGTTGGTGTGAATGCAGACTGGTGCAGCCACTATGGAAAGCAGTATGGAGATATCTCAGGAAATTAAAAATGGATTTGCCTTTTGACCCAACTATCCTATTTCTGACAATATATCTGAATGAACCCCAAACACTGTTTGAAAGAACAGAAGCACCCCTATGTTCATTGCAGCAATATTTACAATCAACAAGATGTGGAAGCAGCCCTTGTTCATCAGTAGATGAGTGGATAAAACAACTATGGGACATTTACACACTGGAATACTACTCAGCAGTAAAAAAGAAGAACATTTTACCCTTTGCAACAGTATGAATGGAACTGGAGAACATTATTCTGAGGGAAGTAAGCCAGTCAGAGAAAGAAAAATATCATATGATTTCACTCATATGTGAAATCTAATGAATAAACTGAACTACAAGGAAAATGGGCACAGACTCACAGAGAGCAGGATGACAGCTAGTGGTGGGGTTAAGGGAGTGGAAGAATTGAGCAAGAAGGAAAAAGGACTCATTGACGTGGACAACAGTGTGGTCATTGCTGGAGGGAGAGGGTATAAGGGGACTCAACAGTAATGGAAAAAAAATACAATACAGATTAAATCAAAAGAAAGAAAAAAAGGAAAGAAGGAAGGGAGGGAGGGAGGGAAAATGCTATTCTCCTTTGATTTTCAATATACCACATCCTCCTGGTTCTCCACCTACCTTAATTTACTTTCGTCACCTTCTTTCTTGTCAATATTTCCTAAGGGTCTATCCATGTCTCAATTCTAACTTTTCTCTCCCTCTGTGACCATTTCTACACTCAAGACTTTCATTTACATATTTTTATATAGCTCCACATTGATAACAAACTTGAACAATGAATTTGCAAATGCCTGCTGAAAATCTCCTTGTGGATAGGCAAATGACAGGCCATTTCAATACATCCAAAATCAAATTTATCAATTTCTCCTATAAACCTGCCCTGTCTTGTCTAGAAGTTCATGGCATCACTATCTGTATAGCCCCATCGGCAAAAAATTCCCTTAAATTTTCATACCTAATTACTCACCACCTCTGACTTTACAGTGTTCTGTGTCTAAATCCTCCTGTCATTTCACAGCTAACGTTGTTCTGCCCCAGAACTCACAAATTATCATTTGTGAGCACTTGGTAACAGACTCCTCCTTGGTCTCCTGACCCCAGACTCAATTTGCACACTGCTGTTCTAACCTGTGCAAAAAGATGCAGAGACTATTCTACTACCTCCCTGGAAAAACTATTGTAGACTTTTCATGCTTCAATTTTATGAATTATTTGCATTCATTTCTTCATAAACATGGTGTTTACCTCTTTTAAGTTTGGATTGTGTTATAAGGACAAATTTTCTCTAGAGATCAAGGGTTGTTGCCACACATAGAAGCTACAGTTATAGTCCCCTTTTAAGACACATGTTCAATTACGTTTCTAGGGAGCTAGTTTTTAGGGAGACAAATTATGAGGGTCTGACTGATCTTTATTTGGTCCTCTCTCCGCTAAGCTGAGCCTCATCTGTCTCAACGCTAATAAAAATAACCAGCATTTATTGAGCACATGCTCTGTGCTAGGTACTGTTTTAAGTGTTATTTATTGGGTTGGCCAAAAAGTCCCTTTAGTTTTTTTGGTAAAATAAAATACATATTTGGCATTGTCACCAATAACTTTATTGTTTCGCATATTTTGAGTATGTTGGCTATCTCCCGCTATTGGCTTCAGTGGGCAAAGGCCAGTGGTGCTGTTAAACATCTTTCAATGTATAAAACAGCTCCACAGCAAAGAATTATTTGGCCAAGATGTCAATAGGACCAAGAAACTTTGCAAACCACTTTTAAAAAAAAATTTATTGTTATTCAATTACAGTTGTCTGCATTTTCTCCCCACCCCTCCACCCCACCCCAGCCAATCCCACCTCCCTCCCCCACCTCTACCCTCCCCTTGATTTTGTCCATGTGTCCATTATAGTAGTTCCTGTAATCCCCTCTCCTCACTGTCCCCTCCCCACTCCCCTCTGGCTATTGTTAGATTGTTCTTAACTTCAATGTCTCTGGTTATATTTTGTTTGCTTTTTTCTTTTGTTGATTATGTTCCAGTTAAAGGTGAGATCACATTTACACAATGGAATTCTACACAGCAGAGAGAAAGAAGGACCTTATACCCTGTGCAAACCACTTTTGACAGTCACAGCAACTTCTCCGTGCACTGCACAAACTGTTTTTTTGTGCTTTCAGCTTTCTTGAAATAATAAAGCATAATACACCGAAAATGTTGCTTATTTTCTTCCATCCTCAATATTAAAGTGGCTGCACAAAAAATCACCAATTTTGATGAGTTTTTTTTAAATGCATGCTGACATGACAACTGTCACTATACAATCTAACAAAATTGTTTCAAATGAAGTTAAAGACAACTAAGTACTACTAGAGCCATCATATGGAAAAAACTAAATGAACTTTTTGGCCAATCCAGTATTTTATGTAAAACACAAAATATTGCTAAGAGAGGGATATTACTATCCTTATTTTTCTGGCAAGGTAACAAGCTTAAAGAGATTTGTCCAAGGTCACCTCCTTCATAAAGTGAAGACTGGGATTTGAACACAGACATTTTAAACCCAGAGTCTATGCTTTTAATTTCCATTATACACCATTCCCACAGCAGGGATATGTAGGACATGTGTACACTAAAGAGATGTAAATTATCTGGCAAGAGCTCAATACATGTCACTTTACCTTCTCCCCTGTATGTCAAAAAATAAATGTTATTAAATTTATTATAAATTAATGATCTTAAAAAATAAATGTAATTATGTTTTAAAGATTTTAATGGTTCTCACATATGTATATTTTGTCTAGACAATTAGATAGACTCTTCTGGTAGGTTTTATTTTTTTCATTCTCCAAAAGAATTCCAAACAGCCTTAAACATTGCAAGTCCTCAACAAATGTTTGTTGATTGACTGAGTGAATGAAAGTCTGTTTTTATTTGCACTGAATAAAATTTAGCTTTCTCAGAATTCATAGTTCCTATTTCTTTGTGTAAAAAATAGAAGAGAAACATTATATACAGTATATATAATAGATAGATAAATGATAGATAAATAGATATGTGATAGATAGGTAGATAGATAGATACGGCTTTGAAATTTGTTATCCTATCTTTTCATCCCATAGTTTATTTGTCAGATGGTGCCTTTCTGTAAATGTCAATGATAGGAAATCATTGATTCTCAGGCTCATGTACCCTTTAAGCTGGGTGAGACCCAAAATGAATTTGTACAAAATAATCATTGATACTGCTCAAAAAAATGTCAAGAGGAAACGGTGAGATTATTGTACTAGATTTGGGGGGAAAAAAGGATAATTTCTCTCCAGCTCCAAACATCTGGACAAAAAAAAAATCTTTTTTTTCCTGCAGTTTTAAGTTTGCGAAGCTTTTCCCAATAAAATGAAACCACTTATTTCATTATTGCTTTGGGATGCTGTTAAATTTTGTAGGGTCAATATTTAAGAAAAAATTTAGTTTGTTTAATAATATCAATTATATTTTGTCACATAAGGTTATTTTTCCCTCTTCTAGCCTAATATCTTCAATCAAGAGGGGATACATTGAAGTTTTGTCCTAGTTTGAATATAATTTCTAATGTTAAAACAAACTTTGAAGGAAAAATATCTAAATTTAAAGTACATTTAAGCATTTTCTAAATTTAAAGAATATTTTGGCTAAATTCCCATGACTTCGAGAATTAGAAGATTAGACAATTAGTAAAAATAGTCACCAAAACATTTTGCTGAAAGTGCTACCCAGTGGTCTCAATGTGTCATTGCAAATGGATTAATACATTCAAAGAGTGAAGGGAACAGTTAAATACAAGAAAAAAATTTGGTTGGTACATAATGCAAGGAAACAAAAACCAAAGGCAAACTCAGTGTGTATTCCATTGACGATGTCAATTAATTACATGGGAATAGAGGAAACCAGCAGGTATCTAATGTCATCATGCATAAAACAATAAAAATTTGGTCTAGATTTTAGAAAAAAGACATTTATAGAGAGGACTAAGATGTGGAATCTTTTTCTTTGGGGAACTCATGACAAAGGACAGAAATTTACTTTCAGAAAGGGATCAAGTACATTTGCTGTCTTGAATTAGGAGAAGAATCATCTCTAGCACTGGGAGTTTCAGATGTCTCCCACTTATAAACCAAATGTCTTCCAAAGGTTCCTTTCTAAGTCTCCTGTTGAGTATACATGATGAATGTGTACTCATAGAAACAATAAGTACACACAGAAGTCTGTGTTGTGTGGTCCCTAAATTGTTGTACCAGTTTTCTTTGTTTGCAAGTTCTCATTCTTCCCGGAACAAAGAGTGCTATCTTTTGAATCTTGGATTTCCTGGAAAAGCTATGCATGCACAACATTTTGAAATGATTTCAGTAAGTTCATGGACTGTGAATCCACTTCTTGGTGTGTAGGTTTCTTGCCTCAAACCTTAATTTTTCTGTGATAAGGACGTAGATCCTGTTTCAGGAATTCTCAGTGCTGCCCACCTTCCTGGAACTCCGACAATAATGTCCTATTAGTACTTAAAAATATACTTAGGGTATAGAAACAGTTTGAGCTTTCACATAAAAGCATGGACTTTCAAACAATTGTTTCAATAGTTCTTACATAGTGCCAAGTATTTTACATAGTTACCTCATTTAATTCTCATAATAATCATATGAACTTTGCCTATTTTAGATGTTTTTAAAAATTAGGTCTTGGAGAGGAATGTACTTTTTTATGGTTCAAATTCACAAAGTGACTAAATATTGTGGGATTTCTACTCCAAGTGCTCTGATATATCCACAGATTCCCCATTTCCTGAGATGGAGTGGTAACACAGTTCCAGACTTATATTAGGGTAATATATCTGTCCCTTAGAAAACTTTTTACTGCCATTTCTTATATTTGCTTAATTCTTCAAATCTTTTTGAATTCAAAGCCATGCCTTCTGTAATTAGTACCTCTGTTTGACATTCATCATTTAAGTTCAAGTGCCAGTTCCCAAACTCTATGCAAATCATCCCAGGCAAATAACCCTTTTTTGTTTCCTCTAACTACAATTTGTAGTATTATTTGTGATTTAAAATACTTTCCCTGTTTGATCAGAAAGGCCAGCCAGAAGTTATCTGTTCTGAATGGACCTGGGGAATCCGTAGGTGTCTGTTAATTTATTATGTCTTCCATATGTAACTCTCAATAGAAAGTAGGGCCTCTAGACTTATAAATGTCCTGATGGGGAACAGAGGAAAATTAACCCAATATAACATCTCTGTCCCTGGAGTCTCTAAATTAGGTTAGTTGTGTGCTATTCATTTATTGAATCACCAGTCCAATAATATTACTTACGAATTGAAATACTGGGCGAAGATCAAGTTGGTGGAGGTACCAGTGATCGTTGTCAGTCCACCAATAGAAGAAGAGTAAGTAACGCACAAACACATAAGTTTGCACATCATGTGGTTCTCCTTTGTTCGATATTTGGTGCCTGTAACTGAATTCTGTCAAATAAGAAAATGTATTATGAGAACGGTTCTATTTGTAGTCATGACAAGCAGTAATAACTTTGTTATGAACTGAATGTTTGTGTCCCCCCAAATTTCATATGTTGAAACCTTACCCCACAATGTGATGGTATTTGGAAATGCAGGCTTTGGGAGTTAAACAGGGTTGGATGAGATCATAATGGGGGGGCCTGGCCTGATAGGATTAGTGCTGTTATGAGAGGAGATAACAGAGCTTGATCTCTCTGCCATGTGAGAACACAGAGAAGGTGGCGATATACAACCTAAGAGAGAGCCATCACCAGACAAATATCCTGCTGCACCTTGAACTTAGGTGTCTATTTCCAGTACTATGAGAAATAAATACACGCTGTTCAAGCCCCCCATCTATGGTATTTTGTTATGACAGCCCGATAGTTCAGCATTTATCTTTCCATCAACAGAAATGTAACAATAAAAATATTTAACCTGAAACCATTGGAATATTTTACAGTTTCATTCATTTGCTCATACTTCTTTCTTATTCCCCAACCAATTCTTTCCTCCTTTCTTCCCTTCCCACCATCACTCCCAAATCTTTCCACTGTTTTTCTGCTGAATTGGTAGTACACGGCAGTAAGTTCCTCAGACATTCTTTGGAGTGTTTCCCTACCTTGGTGACTGGATAACTATAACTTGTTCATGAATAACTCTTCAGATATCCTGGCCTTAGGGATTTTTCTACCTCATTTCTGAGACCTTCAGCTCTGCTCTGCCTCAGTCACTGTCTCCTGTAGTCCATTCTGGATAGCGGCACAATTCTCAAATGACCTGGTCTTGGAAATCACTGTATGTAACGTGTTTTGTTTAAGAATAGGAATTTGTAGGGTGAAAGGCAAAAGCAACTTCATTCCCTTTCTCACCCATATCCTACATAAACACACTCTGTTGGTCTGATTTTTGCTATCTCAGGGGTGAAATCTAGGGCAGAATCTATCATTTTTCTGGTCATTTTGTTTAATAATGTCTTTCAATAACATTTAGTATTAAAAAAAACCCCTCATTTGAGTAATTGAAATGAAAACTCTTTCATTTAATAGTAAAAGTACCAACTTTAAAGTTAAATCTTCTTCCCTAGATCTGCCTGCTTAAAATCTGATAGTTGGAAAGAGCTTTGTGGGTTTGGCTTTCTCTGTCTTCTGGCTCAGTTCCTTCCACAACTTGCCAGTGTCAGCTTCTAAATCCTTCCTATTTGGAATGGCAGAGGAGGGACAGGCTCAGGAGACTAGTGGTACCCTTTAGTCTTGATGGACAGTCAAAGTGACTCCTACATTGGATGATTGCTTTTATGAGTTCTGAACAGATTTCTACCACTCAAATAATAGCATTAGAGTCATGCTCCTCCTTTGTAAGTAACTCATCTCTTCCACTTGGTTGCTGATGACACACCTGTGACTTCTGCATGTGATGGTCCACCCACATCTCTTCATGCTGAGATCAATTTTCCCTGTCAAGAAGCTCTCTTGGGGAAAGTTGCTTTTCAAATGACTTCAAACACCACTTCTCCCATATGTTCCTGAGATTTGGTCCATAAGAAATGGACCCCTCTGCCCTGTTGGCAATAAAAGTGCAGCTGAAACTCCATTAGGTAAGGAACTTCAGCCATCACCTTTCACTTTCAAAATTTTCAAGAGTGTTTCCAAACCTAGCCCATCGATCTCTTCTAAGTCTAGGGAACAGATTCTCAAGTTCTCCAAGTGGTGGTTTCTCTAAATCACCATCTTAAAATAAGTAGGAGGCTCTTCCCTTCCCTCCCCCTTGGTGGTACAGGTTAGAGGAGGTTTGAGAAAACATTCCAACTTGCTCCAAAGGAGGTAGACTATCACTTAGCCTTTTCTCATTTTGCATACTAAGTTTAAGAGTCTAGAACTGATTTTTGGTCATTTTCTTTGCAATTCCTGTGTAAGTGCAACATGAGAATACTTATGGTATGTGCTTGATATTATAGTTCCCCAGGGATATGAAGAGTTTCATTTTACTACCATATTAACAAAGTCTGTTCCTTTACCACCAATTTATCTTCCAACTTTGTTGTTGTATTACTTCTATCCCTTCACTCCCTCAACTCTATTGGCAAGTCTAGGTCATTGAAGCATTTAGTTATTCCCAGTAGATTGATTGGCTTCCTTTTTTTTCCAGTTCAGATTCCATGATAAACAAATAAAATACTTGTTCAAGCTTTTAAAGCCATTTTATTGAAATACGATCAACATGTAAAACAATGTATATACTTAATGTATACAACTCAATGAGAGTGGGAATAAGTATACATCCATGAAACCATCACCACTATCAATGACTTTTTTAACAAAATCCTAAACTCTTTATTGTCTCTCTTTAAGTGGTAGTTATTTAGCAAAATTTCAACTATGGATGAGCCCAACCATTTACTTTCTCTGTGCCATGTCTGCCCCTGAGCAACCAAGCACTGTTGGTGGGAGTGACACACACAGCAGAGGTGACTGGGTTCCCTACATCCATGACCACAAAATGCAGCTACGGTGTCCTAGCTGCCTCTCTACTTTACTGTTGCTCTGACCCAATTGCTCTACTTGTCTTTGACAGAAAATTAACAGCTTCCTTGTTCTCTTTGTACCTCCCTCTCAATGCTGCCCTAACTCTTCGCAGGTAGCTTTGCCTCAAGAGGAAAAATAGATGCCAGTAGCCAGAGGCCTCACTGTTAAATGCAGAAACAAACCTGCATCTGGCCTGCCTTCTCCTCCTTTTCTACATACATAATAGAGTAATGTCTCTCCTCCGATTTTTTATTCTTGGACCCCAATCAGGCCTTCTCAAAAACCTTATACAATAGGCTTTACTGCAATTTTCCCATCAACATTTAATCATTTTAAAGTCCCCTTTACAAAAGGAAGAGAAAATCTAATCCTCCTTCCAATTAAACTGCTGCCCTAATTCACCTCTATTTTCACAACTGAACTACTCAAAAGCATTGTGTACTTCACTGACACCATTTCTTTAACCACTGCAGTCTAGTTTCTATCTCCTTAATCCACCCAAAATGTACTTGCTGTGATTATCAATGACCTCCATATTACACAACCCAATAGATACAGATCTCTCTCAATTTTGTAGACCTCTCGGCAGCACCTAAAAGAGTTAATCATTCCTTCCTCTTGGAAACTCTTCTTTGAACTTCCCTGATACCTCACTCCTCTGGTTTTTCTTCTACGTTTCTGCCTGTTCCTCTGTCATTCTTGCCAGAACATTTTCCTTTATCCTCCCTCAAAACTGGAATGTCTCGAAACTCTTTCATGGGCACTTATTCCTTTTCATAGTAGCATTTATTTTTATAAATAATTCCTTCATTTATTTTTATTGTTTTAATGAATATAAATATAACAGGTGAGATTCCAAGATGACTTCAGAGTAGATGAAAACTACACTTACCTGCTCCCAGCCCCAAACCAGATTTACAGCTAGATTATAGAAGAGTCAACTTGAATACCCAACTGAAGCCTGGCTGAAACTAAAATATTACAACCATGGATTTACAGAAGAAGCCACATAGAGTCTGATCTGCCACCAGTTCTAATCTGGAGGAAGCCGACCCTTATACACAGATTGGCCCCTTCACACAAACCTAGGTCCAGTAGATGTAGCCCAAAGAATGAGCAGTGTAGTAGCTCCAGAGAGGTAGCCCAGGCCAGTTATACATGTCTGACATCAACCTGCACCTGAATCCCACCCAACTAGACCCAGAACCAAAACAACCAGTGGTGGGTTTCAGACCACACCAGAGCCTGACCCAACTAGCCACACATGAGGCACACCCAAAGGGGGATTCTGATAGGCACAATACCTTTCTGGGAACAACTTCACCTCAAAGGGCTGTACCTGATCAGCATCTCATTCACAATGATCAAGGTTTACCCTTATAGTCAGCCAACCTGAAAGGTTAACTCCACCCATGAAAGGGCTAACGGCACTCAAGACTCAACTACAACAAGAGGGTGTATATAATTCACACAAAAAAAAAACATTCCTGAAGCAAAGACCTCAAGTGATTTGGAAGACTGTGTCACAGAGCCCAACCATACACCTTCACCATAAATCCTTCATCATAAAACCTAATGCACAGAGACAAAATGGAAAGCAAAGAAATATGCCCCAAATGAAAGAACAAGAGAAGAAGAATTAACAGAAGTGGAAGCAACCAAAATACCAGATGCTGAGTTTAAAACAATGGTTATAAACTTGCTCAATGATCCTAAGAGAAGAATGGATGATCTCAGTAAGAACTCAAACAAAGAGATAGTAAGCATCAATAAGGACACATAACCATAAAAAAAGAACCAGTCAGAAGTGAAGAATACAATATCTGAAGTGAAGAATGCACCAGAAGGAATCAGCAGCAGGTTAGATGAAACACAGTATTGAATCAGAGATATAGAGGACAATATAACATTAAGCACACAAGAAGAGCATCAAAAAGATTGGAGAATTGAAAAAGAATGAGGAGAGTCTAAGGACCATCTGGGACAGCATCAAATATAACATCGTCCACATCATAGGGGTCCCAGAAGGAGAAGAGAGTGAGAAAAGGATAGAGAACCTGTTTGAAGAAATAATGGCTAAAAATTTCCATAACTTGGTGAAGGAAAAAGGCACACAAGTTTGGGAAGCACAGAAAATCCCAATCAAGATGAACCCAAAGAAACCCACACCAAGACACATCATAATTAAAACGAAAAAGGCTGAAGACAAAGAGAGACTCTAGTCAGGAAGGGAGAGACTATTAGTTACCTCCAAGGACATTCCCATAAAACTGTCAGCTGATTTCTCAACAGAAACACCAGGCCAGATGGGATTGGCATGAAAAATTCAAAATGATGAAAAGCAAGGACCTGTAACAAAACTACTCTATCCAGCAAGTCTGTCATTTAAAATTGGAGGTGAGTTTTGTGGCCAGGATTGAGGCGTAGGTAGATACCCCGTGCTATCTAAACCTTACCGGCAAGAAGGGGCTGGAAAGAAGTATTTGAAGTCATGAAAGGCAGGGACCTACATCCAAGATTACTCTATCCAGCAAAACTATCATTTAGAATGGAAGGGCAGATAAAGTTCTTCCCAAATAAGGTCCAGTTAAAGGAGTTCATCATCATCAAGCCCTTATTATATGAAAAGTTAAAGGGACTTATCTAAGAAATGGAAGATGATCAAAAGCTATGTACAGTAAAATGACAACAAACTCACAATTATCAACAAATGAACCTAAAAAAAAAAAGAAAACTAAGCAAACAACTGGAACAGGAACAAAATCAGAGAAATGGACATCACATGGAGGGTCTTCAGTGGGGAAGGGGAGGGGAAGAATAGTGCTGGAAATGTACAGGTAATAAGCATAACTGGTCAGCATAAAATAGATGGGGAGAGGTTAAGAATGGTATAGGAAACAGAGAAGTCAAAGAACTTATATGTACAACCCATGGACATGAACTAAGGGGGGTGAATGCTAGAGGGTTGTGGGTGCAGGGCGGATGGGGGATAAAGGGAGAAAATTGGGAAAACTGTAATAGCATAATCAATAAAATACACTTAAAAAAGAAAACTTAAAGATGTGAAGTATATATAACTTCCCGTTGTCATATTAAAACCTTCAAAAATACAAAGAAAAATTAATAAAAGCTTAGTGGAAAATATATGCATATATATACAAATATAACAATCATTAAACTGTACTGGAAGATATAAATTTAACATAAAAATATTTATATATTTGCCGTGCTTTACCCCTTATGGATTTTATACACTTTTTTCTTATATAAAGGCCTTTAAACCATACATTAGTGCAAATAGGTAATATGTATGCAAATATCACAATTTAGAAACATATTAAAAACTCAAGGTAAAATCAAATGCTACATTAAATTGTAACACTCATGTTATCATGAAACACGGTTAAGTGGCGGTGTTTGGGAGGTGGGAGGGGCACCACGTTTGTTATCTAGCCAGTAAATCTGAGCCCCACACAGTCAGCTCTGTTGTTATTTTTGCTTAGGGCAGGTGATTGCCAGACTGAACCAGCTGAAAAGATGATACTGTAATAAGGGGCAAAGACGAAGGACCAGAGGGCCAATAGTAGAGGGCACTGGGCAGAAAAACTGAGCTCTTGGAAACTCAGAGATGAGCCACTAATTGAGCCAACTATGGGTACCAGAACTACAAAAAGAATGGGGGAGGGTCCTCAGAAGATTAATCTGCTCCACAGGGCAGTAGTTTCAATCTGAGATCAGGGTTTGACTCTAACCTAAGAGGGAGTTGGAATAAGTCTTTGGAGGTAGAGAGTAAGACCTGGATTTGAGGGCATATGTTTGCAGATGTCAGCACAACAAAATAATAACTACATTTTTCTGTAAGGGGAGAAGGAATTGTGTGTGTGTGTGTGTGTGTGTGTGTGTGTGTGTGTGTGTGTGATGGTTTCTCCCTTACAAGTTTGGGGAGAAAAAAAAATCCAAAGTAAAGTAGGAAGGAGAAGCAAAACATGTAGAAGGGTAAGGCTGAAGACAGTCAGAGGTGAAGTGGCCAGAGAAAATCTCCCGTGCTAGTAACGAAGGACATTGCCATGGACATTTTGTGAGTGGGTGTGTGCTTGCTCTGTGCGCTTCACAATGAAATTAAATATAAAGAATTATGTAGTCTTTAAAAATAAAAAATATCCATATACATGTGTGCTAGAATAAGACCAAAATGAATTATGTTAAAATAATAACAGTGGAATTATGGGGGAGGGTATCTGCTACCTTTTTGATAATTTTTATGTCTTCCACAATCATAAAATGGTTTTTTAACATATAAAAGAATCACAGACTAATAGGGCAGAGAGATTTTTAGAGATTTTCTGGTTACAGGGACCTAATTTTTCAGAACAGCAACATGAGTCTCAATATTGACACAGCTGGACATAGCAGATTGAAACCAGAATCACATGTGATTTCCCTTGTATCTCCCTGCCTCCTAGGACACTTTTTACTCATGTGAGTCTTTATACCTACATCTGAGGTTTGATATTTAATTACATTTCTCATTGCTTTCACCCCAGCAATTGTAACCCATTGTGTTTTTATTCAATCCCAGTGGAGTCACACATTCATATTTCACACGAAGGCATCTGAAACTTTGTATGAGTTCCACAAATCCTCCTAAGTCACTGAAAAAGTTTTGTCCAGAACATGACCAAATTCAGAATCCTATGACATAATCACATATGTGCTGCTCAAGGGACATTTCAGAACAGAAATTCTGCAAGTCCAGATATAACTCAGTATTGCCACCTGGTGGCAGTGACTGCAGATTCCAGGGGCTTGTTCCACATTTCCAGCCTCGGGTGCTAACCTAAATCATAATTGGACTTAACTAGTGATCTCCACAGTGCTGTAGAAAATAATTCATTTGGGTGAGTGTGGTAGGAAAGTATTATGGTTTCCACGTGTATTTAAATAATTATGTAAGGCTAATTGCACAAAATATTACTTTCTGCTAGCTGCTTTCTGTTTGTCAAAGACTGACTTTAAAACATTCTAGCTCTCTTTGGATATTTCCAAATATCCAAATGCACTTACCTTAATATTCCTATGATACTATCTCTTGATTTCTAAGTTATAAGCAGTTCAATTACATTTCCACTGTGTCAGATGTGGATTGAACTTCCTTTCGCAGCCTCCTCCACCCAGCACACTCATGTTTTCCTGTCTCCACCACCCTCCCAGTACAGATTATAACTGCTTAGCGGAGAGTGCAATGTTCAGAATGTCGTCTAGAGATTTATTATCAGCTTAGCACTAGGATCTACACTATTTTTCCTATTTTTCACTTCCCCTGAATCTTTATTTGCTTAGTTTTCTAAGTACATATGACTAAATCACTGGATTTAGGTGATCTTCTCTTAGAACATTCAAATGATAGGTACCTAATCTACCTCAAATAGTCTACTAATTTCATTGCCTTGTAGACATCTCCTCTAGCACCTTCCTGCCTGCTCTAAACCTCGTCGCTTTTCCCCAGGCCTGCCATGAGCTATCTGGATGCTAGTTTATCCTCTCACTTCATTGATAGTTTGATGGATATTGATTTCTAGATTGGAAATAAATGTCACTCAGAATTTTGAAGGCATTTTTTTCCTATTGTCTCTGAGTTGCCAGTATTGCTATTGAAAAGTCTTCAGATGTTTATATTTTTATCCATTTAAAGGAATCTGTTTTTCTTCCTTTCTGAAGACATTTAAGATCTTCTCTTCACTCACAGTATTTTAAAATCTTAATGTTCTTTGCTATGTGGGTCTCTTTCATCTCTTGTGCTGGCACCTGGTGGATCTTATAGTCATAAAAATCATAGTCTTCATTATGGAAAATTTTTTCAATTTTTGATGAATCTTCTTATTTTTCTCTATTGTTTTTCTTAAACTCCTATTATTTTGTTTTTTCCTACTAAATTTTCAAGTTATATTTTATCTTTATATTTATTATTTATTTTACATTTTATTTTTGTCTTCTTTTTATAGGATGTCATTCCTATTTCAATAGTGCAATTTCTTTGTTTACCTTTCTGAATAGATTAATGATAGTTTCTTTTCTTGTGTTCCCATCTTCTTGCACAGTCTCTGTGTCCCGCAAATCTCTCCTTTATTTTTGTTTGTTTGGGACTCTCTTTCTATGTGCAAGGCTTTCTTCAGATATCCAGGCATTTTTAATTGTTTGCTCTTACTTAGGCTGGTTGGAAGCTCTGTACATGTGCTTTGGGATTTGATGTTGACTGTGGGCTTCAAGGCAGTATCATCTGACTGGGCTTTTTTTTTTTTTTTTTTTAGAAAACCCAATGCTGTGTACTTTCATCTTCCCTCTTGTGCTGATTGCATTTCCCAAGGAAGAGTCTTTTGGTCTCCCTCCTGCTGACACCTGGAGGGTATGGGCTTGGCTACTGGACCTGGTGGGACAGAGTTCTCACCATTCAGTGTATAAACTGCCACTCAATGCACCTATTTTCGTTGTGAAACCTTCCCCCAACCCAGAACTGAGCCTGGTTCTCCTTACCCTCTGCTTCATAGTGTCGAAAGATTACACTTCTCTTTGGGGGGAAGAGTAGTTGCATCCATGTAGAGTTGGGGAAGAAATTTGGGGATTTAACTGTTTCATAAGAAATTTTTTACTCACCCCCACTTTTCAACGTTTTAAAAACCTTGAGGGCTGCTGCTATGTAAATTAGAGTGTTTATTGTCGCTCCTCACTGCTGATTTAGGATTCTACTTTGGTAGGATAACTGAATCATTTCCCACCCATTCTTTTACTTTCCAGTTTCCAAAAGGATTATGCTATCACCTCTCTTGACATTTGCATAATTGTGTCTTATGACTTAAAAGGTTTATCTGTTCTTGTTTTAATGGAGATTGAGGGTAGAGTGAAGGTAAATGGACTTACTCAATTTGCAATCTTATTGCAAGATGCAGTATTTCTCTTTTTACATTACAAAAACAAGAAATAAATGAATGGAAACAATAATTCTTGCACAGATTGACCTTGATGGTGCACACACCGGTGGAGGATGTAGGTAAAAAGGAAGTGAAGAGTAAAAGCTCAAGTGTGCAGAGAGATTGGCGCCGTGGCCCTGTCTCCTCTGTTTGCTCTCAGCGTACCGAGTTTACAAGTGCGTGGTTATGATAACAGATTATGCTTTCTAATTTTAATTAAACCAGCCCGCCCACACTATGCATATGGCTGTAAGTGATTTCTGCAGGAAATGATTTATGTAAAGAAACTTCAGAATGAAGATAATAAGTAAGTGAACAGCAGAAAATGTAACTTTGACTCTTGATATGATCTCTCCATGAAGATCGGGTGAAGCTGTAACTGGTAATAGCCTGGACAACTCAGAGAAGTTTGTAACAAACTGAAGTTATCGATAAAACTCCTTGATATGTGATTTATATATATCCTCTGTAGTTAATAAAGAATTATGTGCATACTGTGAATTGTGATATCAGTTTACATAATATTAGTATGATGAATAGACAGATATTAAAAATTTAGCACTCCAGACACAAGGACTCTTCATAGAAATTATTTTTCAACAATGTTGAACATCAAGTAAATCCAGAATTTATTTTACAAAGTGATTTATTCTAAATGTTAAATATTTAGAAGCTTCATTTGTAATTTCTTAGTGAAACCAAAAAGCAAAAATATATCTGCTTTTGGGAAAAATCTTGTTTTTTTGATAAAAATGACTGAAATAATATATAAATATAGTAGATTTTTCTATCCAGCTGCATGATGAAACAGATTCCTTATTAAATGAAATGCTGTTTAAAATATTTAAAAGTGCCTTTTAAAATGTATCATTAAACTGATACAAATGTAAGAAATAGGTCTTGACCTCAAAAAAATGAAAGTGGAATCTTAAGTAACTGAAGACGCAGTGTTTTGACCTGAGGGTGTTTACTCTTTTGCACGCAGAGCAGGAGACGGCCAACAGCCAACGATGCCTAAGGCCCTTGCTGTGCAGGGAATTGTATAGGAAGACACTCATAAAGCTGGTATCCTTTGCAAAAGTAAACAGCAAGGAAATCTCATGAAGATTTAGGGAAAACATAATGTACCCTGAAAACTCCTAACCATGAACATTTTTAACCTTAACAGGTGTGTGTATTAAAATAAAAAACCATCATATAATTCAAAGCTCTTCTATGCAGTGCAACCCAGGACTTGAAGAATTCCCATTGAAGTTTCAAGGAAAATTAGAACTTCAATATTTAAAAGCACAAAACACACAAGAAAACAAAGTAAAAAAGGGAGAACCAACAGGAAACAATAGGCCAAAGAGAGAGATCCATAAGACTTCAAACACTAGAGTTAGACACAGAATATAAATAAATTTATTTATGATTAACCAAATTAGACAAAAGATGGGTAATATATAAGTAAGGAGAAAGAAACTATAAATATTACCAAGCAAATCTTAAAAAGACAAATAGAATTTATAGAAATTAAAAGTGAAATAACTGACTTTAAAACTCAGTGGATGGGTTAAACAACAGAACAGACATAGTTGAAGGAAAAATTAATGAATAGGAAGATAGATACGAAGTTATTATTCATGGTGTAGGGCAGCAAGACACTGAGAAGAAAAGTTAGACATTATGAAGCACAGAAGACAGAGTGAGAAAGTTTAACATGTGTTAGACTAGAGACCCAGAGGAAATAATGGCTGAAAGTTCCCAACACTTGTTAGAAAAGCCCAATACACAGATATAAGATACACACACACATTTTAAAAGGAATTAATGAGAAAATAATTAAGGAAAGTAAGATGGAAAGAATATTTGGGAAAAATAGAAATCTGGCATTAAAAATTCTAAATTTATAAAGTTGCAAAAAGTTCAAGTGAATCAAACTTTTCAGGCAAAAATTTTCAACCTGGATAAAAATGCAAAAGTCAGTTTTTGTTTACAAGAGATACAGCTAAAATATAAGGACATAGCCCTGACTGGCACGGCCGAATTGGTTGGGAACAAAAAGTGAAAAGTTGCTAGTTCGACTCCTGGACTGGGCACATACCTGGATTGTGGGTTTGGTCCCTGGTTGGGGCATATATGAGAGACAACTGATTGTTTCTTTCTCACATTAAGGTTTCCCTCCCTTCCCTTCTCTCTAAAATATAAATAAATAAAATGTATTTTAAAATAAAAGGACATAGAAATATTAAAAGTGAAAGAATATAAGAAATGTCCGGTAAAAGACTAAAAATTCTGGCATGCTACATTATCATCAGACAAATAAACTCTGAGACTCCCCAAAATTGGTATAGACTGACAGGAGCACTGCAAATGGTAAAAGTGTTAATTAATCAGTAATATATAAACACTCCAAATTGGTAAGGATGTGATGACATAATCTAAATATATAAAAATATATAGAAACTAGAACTGATGGAGCTATCAGAAGAAATAGACGTAGACATATCCACAACATAAAGGGAGATTTTAACAAAAGTTTCATTAATTGCTGGATTAAGCAGAAAAAAATTGTTTAAGTCACAGATGCTTTGAAAAGCACAGCTAGCAAACTTGATCAAATAGACTTTGAGGAAGGCCGAGCGGAGGTGGAAACAGGCAGGGTCATCTCAATAGTGGGGCCACCGCATGGGCCTATTTTTATTGTGTTAACAGTATTGCTCTTTCGGGTCTTTGTTGTGGTGCACAAGTAAGTAATACAAGTGCTAACACTGACGAGAAAATGGGAGAATGATGAACACAAAATTCTGGACTGTGGCTGTCTTGATAAGGGGATGGATGTAATTGTGTGAGAAAAGGAGCTGGAATCAGAGAAGGGTTCACAGGACTTTCTAGAAACTGTTACATTCTATTTTTTAAGCTGAGGTATAGTATATTGTATTTTATTCATTTTATTACTTAAACTTCTCTACATTGTATAAATATGTATAAAATATTTATTTCATAAGCAAAATATATAAAAAACAATTTGGTGACAAAACAAATGTATTTCTTTGCTAGGAAATACCATTGAAAGATACATAGAAAAACATTGCTGAGGATTCTAAGAAACAAAATACAGTATTAGAATACCTTATATAGTGTAGGAGGTGCACTGTGTAATTAGAGGAAAGTACAGATGCTTCCAACATGGCCGAGCTTATGTTATTTGCTTGAAGATATATGGAGACAAGATATCACCAGCAGTCAATCACTTCTTTAACATCAAAATGTTTTGTGGAAACACAGTTTAATTATAGTCATCAATGGAGCTAGGCTTTGACTATAATAGAAATTGAAATCTGGAGCAAGGTCATGTTTACTGGTGCTACTATGATTCTTTCTTAATGAATTTAAAATAAACTCTTTATTCAGAAGGGAATTTACCTCACCAACTGTTGCCACCACTTCTTTCTTCTTTCAGAAAATACACCTGGCAGAATTTCAGTTGGATTAGGTTGTACATACTGGGCCATATGCAGGCATTTACCTTCACTCTAATTTAGACTCTTTATGGAGCAAATTACATTCTCATTATACCTCAGAAATTTAATAGTTTCTCCTGATACAATATTATTAAAAATGAGGCTTCTACATTCTCAGTTGAATAGCTTGAGTTCTTATAAATTGTATTAGTGAGAAGAGTTATGATTTCTTTTAAAAGTTCAATTTTATCTTGTGTTCCTACAGGCACAGGAAATTGCCAAGGTAAAAAAAGACCATCAAGGGAACAAACTTTCAGCTGCACGGTGAATACAGACTGAGGGTCCAATGCAAAACATGGCAAGTACATTTGGTACGACCACATTGTACGTTTGGCACTTCTCAAGAGAGTACGACTCAAATTTTTCACCAAAATATACGAACAAATAAATGAGGTGATATATGTGCCAATCACCTACATGGGGAGAGGGATCCTTTTATCATGAATACTTACATCAAATCATCATGATGTACACTTTAAATATCTCACGATTTATTTCAACATTATAATAATGTCAGGTATAATTGACAAATGAAATTGCAAGGTATTTAAAGTTAACATCATAGAGATCTGCCTCAGGTATACGTTAAATGATTACCTTCATCTAGCCAATAAAACCATCACCTCACATTTCTTTTCTTTTTATTGGTGAGACATTCAAGTACCGCTCCCCTCACCCATCTCAAACATACAACAGTGTTATCAACTATGGTCACCACATTTGACGTTAGATGCTCAGACCTTATTTATCTTAAAGCCAAAACCTTGTACCCTCCTCTTATGAACCTCTGCCTTTTTACTCTACCCACCAGGCCCTGGCAACAACTTTTCTACTTGTTATTATGAGTTTTCCCTTTTTTTTTTTTTAACATTACACATATAAACGATACCATGCATTAATTGTCTTTCTCTGGCTTATGTCACTTAGAATAATGTTTTAAAGGTTTACCCATCTTGTCACAAATGACTGAATTTCCTTCTTTCTCATGGCTGAATAATATCCCCTTGTATATGCATAACACAACGTTTTATCTATCCATCTGCTGATGAACACTTAGGTTGTACCCATATCTTGGCTAGTGTGAATAATGTTACAAGGACCATGGGAAAGACGATATCTCTTTGAAACAGTGATTTAATTTATTTGGATAAATACCTAAAAGTGGGATTGCTGGCTCATATGGCAGTTTTATTTTTAATGTTTTGAGGAACCTCCATAGTGTTTTCCATAGTGGCTGCATCAATTTACACGGATTCTGCTTTCTCCACATCCTCACCAACATTTGTTATCTCTTGTCTTTTTTCTGCTGCTGTGACTCCTAAAGAATGTGTGGTAGTGTCTCTCTCTCTCTCTCTCTCATCTCTCTATACATCATAGGGATCAGCTGGGTGAGTAAAAGGAGATACCTAGGATGTGTCAGGTGAGGACTGAGCAGCAATAACAGTCTAGGAGAAGGAAAGAGTAATCAAGGAGAACCAACTTTTGTCTGGAGTGCCTGCCTAGTCTGACCTAAAATACCTTTTTCATATTTAATCTAGGACCTAGATATTCTAGAATTGGTATTGCCTCACTTGGAAGAACTGATGCCCTTTGTCTCTGATATCATGAACCATGCTTATTACTGTTATATGGTTCTTTGAATTCTTAAAGAATATTTAAGAGTGCTGCTATCTTATAAGATCTGGTTTTTAAATAAGAATTTTCATCCCCAAACTAAACAATACCTAATTAAAAGCAAGATTCAATCGGCTCAAGGAAATTTTTCCTTTGAACTTTTCCCTTTGGGGAACTAAGAATGATGTAAGATGAATGAAAAACAATAATCTCAGACCTTTTATTAAAAGCACTCTAGTCCTGACCAGTGTGGCTCAGTGGGTTGGGTGTCCTCCTGCAAAGCAAAAAGTCACCACTTCGAATTCTGGTCAGAGCATATTCCTGGGTTGCATCCTGGGTCCCAGGTTGGGCATGTGTGAGAGGCAATAAATCGATGTTTCTCTCACACATCATTGTGAAAGAAATCTTCAACAACAAAAAAATAAAAGCTTTTAAAAAATAAAATATAAAAGCATATTGATTTTCCAATTTCTTTCATTTGAAGATGGCTAGAAGTTTAGAAATTAAGCTAGTGTAAAAAATCTGGAGTGTCCCTCTGAATAATACCAGTGATTATAAGAAAGAGGAAAATCTAGCCACTTGGTTCTTCTGTTGGTATGTAAAAATTAAGGTTTGGATACCTGGAACTCATTTCTCATGGAAACAACATGTGGTGATTGGCCTCCTGGATCCCTCACCGGAACCTGACAAATGGTTGGCCCCTCGCACTGTCCATTTCCTTTTTGGGCCTTCTTTCTTCTTCCTTTTCATTTCTAAAAACATTTCAGCTACTTTTGGAGTAATGCAGGATCTATGGGCTACATACCTACCAACCACTTTCATTCTGGGCACAAGTGAAGAACTCCGCTAATGTTTGGGCCATGGGAACTTGGTGAGTCAGGGACACATCTTTTTCTAAGTACGCAGCATAGGAATCTGACCTAGATATGAGTACTCCTTAATCAGTTCCTGGAAGCTGAGGAACTAATAAATATTCATCATCTTCAAAACCAACATATAATTATCACCAGCAGCAGTGGCAATGGCAATATTATCTTCATTATTCTCTATAACAGAATTTTGTAGTTGTAGTAACAAGAATTTTAGGGCTGATAAATTTCAGTTCCAAGTCCTTATTTCCTTTCCATCAAAAATAAAATTAATCTCCTCGAATAACCAAAGCAATCTTGAGAAAGAGCAAAGATGGAGATATCACACTTTCTGATTTCAAACTATACTAAAAAGCTATAATAATCAAAATAGGTTGGTATCGGCATAAATATAGACACATAGATCAATGAAACAGAATTGAGAGCCTAGAAATAAACCATCACATATATAGTCAACTAATGTTTGCCAAGTGAGCCAAGAATACTCAATAGGGAAAAGATGGTATCTTCCATAAATGGTAGCAGGAAAAGTAGATATCCACATGCAGAAGGAAATTGGACCCTTATCTTACACCACTCACAAAAATTAACTTGAAATGGATTACAGACTTAAATGTAAGAACTGAAACCATAAAACTGCTATAAGAAAATATGAGAACAAGGATTTACTTATTTATTTATTTAATATATTTATTGATTATGCTATTACAGTTGTCCCATTTCCCCCCCTTCACTCCATTCCATCCTGCCCAACCCCTCCCTCCCACATTCCCCCCCCCCATAGTTCATGTCCATGGGTCATACTTGTAAGTTCCTTGGCTTCTACATTTCCTATACTATTCTTACCCTCCCCCTGTCGATTTTCTACCTACCATTTATGCTACTTATTCTCTGTACCTTCCCCCCTCTCTCCCCCTCCCACTCCCCTGTTGATAACCCTTCATGTGATCTCCATTTCTGTGGTTCTGTTTCTGTTCTAGTTGTTTGCTTAGTTTTCTTTTGTTTTGGTTTTAGGTGTGGTTGTTTATAACTGTGAGTTTGCTGTCATTTTTACTGTTCATATTTTTTATCTTCTTTTTCTTAGGTAACTCCCTTTAACATTTCATATAATAAGGGCTTGATGATGATGAACTTCTTTAACTTGACCTTATCTGAGAAGCACTTTATCTGCCCTTCCATTGTAAATGACAGCTCTGCTTGATAGAGCAATGTAGGATGTAGGTCCTTGCCTTTCTTGACTTTGAATATTTCTTGCCAGCCCCTTCTTGCCTATAAGGTCTCTTTGGAGAAATCAGCTGACAGTCTTATGGGAACTCCTTTGTAGGTAACTGTGTCCTTTTCTCTTGCTGCTTCGAAGATTCTCTCCTTCTGCTTAATCTTGGCTAATGTAATTATGATGTGCCTTGGTGTGTGCTTCCTTGGGTCCAACTTCTTTGGGACTCTGTGAGCTTTCTGGACTTCCTGGAAGTCTATTTCCTTAGCCAGATTGGGGAAGTTCTCCTTCATTATTCGTTCAAATAAGTTTTCAATTTTTTGTTCTTCCTCTTCTCCTTCTCGTACCCCCCTCCCCCTATAATTTGGATGTTGGAACATTGAAAGATGTCCTGGAGGTTCCTAAGCCTCTCCTCATTTTTTTGAATTCTTGTTTCTTCTCTCTTTTCCGGTCAGATGTTTCTTTCTTCCTTCTTTCCAGACCGTTGATTTGAGTCCCAGTTTCCTTCCCATCACTCTTGGTTCCCTGTACATTTTCCTTTGTTTCTCTTAGCATAGCCTTCATTTTTTCGTCTAATTTGCAACCAAATTCAACCAATTCTGTGAGCTTCCTGATTACCAGTGTTTTGAACTGTGCGACTGATAGGTTGGCTATCTCTTCGTTGCTTAGTTGTATTATTTCTGGAGTTTTGATCTGTTCTTTCATTTGGGCCATTTTTTTGTTTTGTTTTGGCGTGCCTGTTAAGTAAAGGGGCAGAGCCTTAGGTGTTCACCAGGGCAGGGTAATGCTGGTCGCTGCGCTGTGACACTGTATGTGGGGGAGAGGCCAAGAGGGAGCAATAGGCTTGCTCTTCTCTCTGCCGGATTTCAGTCACTCCCTCCACTACCCACAATCAAACTGGGCCCCTCTAGTGCTGGTTCCCAAGTGGGTGGGCTTGTGCATGCTCTAGGCCCCTGTAGATCTCTCCAACGACCTCTCCTGTGAGGCTGGGAGTTTCTCCCACTGCCGCCTCAACCTCCACGGGTGTTTGCAATCAGAGGTTTGAGGCTTTATTTTCCCTCCCTGGAGCCCTGGGTTGTGTGGTCTTTTTCGCTCCCCTGCCATTCCTCCCAGTTTATCTATGCGCAGATGTGGGGCCATGGGGTCTGCTAGCTGTCGCACTGCCTGCCCCATTCCACAATCCGCCACCTTGCTGGGTCCGCCAGCTGCTGCCTTGCTGTGAGTCCTTTCTGTCCCATCTGCCCGTCTCCGCCCCTCCTACTGGTCTGGATGAATGTTTCTTCTTTATCTCCATGGTTGTTGGACTTCCATGCAGTTCGATTTTCTATCAGTTCTGGTTGTTTTTTGTTTTTAAATTGTTGTTGTCCTTCTTTTGGTTGTGCGAGGAGGCACAGTGTGTCTACCTACACCTCCATCTTGGCCAGAAGCAACAACGATTTTTTTTGATATGACACCAAAAACACAAGCATAAAAGCTTGTCCTATTATAAGTCCTATATATTGGCTACTGGCTATTATTTAGCCAATAAGTCCTAATTGCCTAAATCCTTTCATTTGAGACCACATCAAGTAAAAGACTTCTGCACAGCAAAAGAAACCATCGCCAAAATGACAAGGCAAGCTATGGAATGGGAGAAAATATTTGCAAATCATATATCTGATAAGGCATCAATGGGGTAATATCCAAAATATGTAAAGAACTCAATACATCAATAGCAGCTAGAAAAAAAACATAGAACATCCAGACAGTTTATATGTGGAATCTATAAACAGCCAAACTCACAGAAACAGAGTAGAGTGATAGTTACCAGGGGCCGGGAATGGGAGAAATGGGGACAGGAGGGTACAACTTACCGTTATTAGAGGAGTAAGCTCTGAGGATCTAATGTACAACAATATAATAATACTTAGATACTTGAAAGTTTTAAGGAGAATACTGTATTTTTTGGACTATAAGATGCACTGGACCATAAGACGCACCTATGTTTTAGAGGAGGAAAATAGGAAAAAAAATTTGAAGCAAAAAATGTGGTCCTGCTCCTGCCTCCTGTGACGCTGATCCACCGCCGCCCCCCCTCCCCCCAGTGAGCAAGGTAAGCTACATTTGGACTATAAGATGCACCCCCATTTCCCCTCCCCAAATTTAGGGGGGAAAAGTGCGTCTTATACTCCAGAAAATGTGGTAGATTTTGAGTGTTTTCAAAACACACACACAATTAATTATGTAACATGATGGAGGTGTTAACACTATGATGACAATCATTTTGCAGTATATAAGTGTATCAAATCAACATGTTATGCACCTTAAACTTACACAATGCTATGCGTCAATAATATCTCAATAAAGCTGTAAAAAGGTGATATTAATCTAATTTATGATTTTATCTTTCAACCTTTATCACCTTGCATCTTCTATCATTAGTTTATATTGAGAATGAGTAGTTTAATCTAATTGTAATTATTTAAGAAACATGTTACTGAACTTATTCATTCACTCAGCAAATATTCCCTAAATGCTTACTCTATGGCAGTTAAGTAGGTGTTTGAGGTACAAGGAAACAAATAGACAATGATTTTAGTGGAAAAAGCAGAATAAAAGAATGAATAAAAGTTACGTAAATTAGGTAGTTTGTAAAAAAGAAATACATGCTCTGGAAAAAGGGGGTCAGTTTAGAGGGAATAGGAGGAAGGCTGCACTGCCTACAGCGAGCGTGGGCGGTCAGTGCAGGCCTCCGGAAAACTAGCATCTGAGCAAGTGTTACATGCATGTTTCTTATTCAATGTTACTGTTGTCACTAAACTTAGAACTTATTTGGTGATAATTCTTAATTTTTTCCTACTGTTGGGAACTTTCTGCTTGCTATACACCTAACTTTATGTAAATCATTGTGTAAGTTATTGCCTTTAGAGTGAAATATACTGTATAATTTTCAAAAATGAAGTAAGCATATAATTCTAAAAGATGAAGTAAGCTTATTGATCATCTTGGATTGATTTAATTGTATTAGCAAAAATATTTTAATTAAATTTAGGAAAAACAATTTTTTACTAAGCAAACAGTGATTCAAATGTATGAAATTGTAGTAATTTTCATTAGAAATCAAACCCATTTTTTAGTAGGAACATGAAAATAAGGTAAAATACCAACAAATCTAACTCCTTCATTTTTTGTTTTGAAATTTATTTGAAACCATTCCTGCTCAGAAGTAGTAATATTTAAATCCTTATTAGACTTATAGTTCAAATACAAACCCAAACCACAAAGCATTTATTTCCATTCAATAGAATATTCCATTTACTTCAAGAAGAAAACAGAACAAAATATTTTAAATGTAGATATTCTTTTCTCTTATAGCTTCGTGAAACAGATATGGATTTTTCTGCATAATCATTTTGGGTTAAATTACCTACTGCAAAAACCTGTGAGAACAGGTATAATTTATTATAATCATAACGCAAACCATATAACATGTTCATTCCTAACAAGAGGTTTATAATTGTTAAAAATCAAAACATATCTTAAATGTGCAATATGGAAAATGCTTTCATGATAGTTCTTATAAAGAACATTTTGTAGAGCTAAAAGTTGTCCCTTAATTTTTTTTTTTTTTACATAAAGCTGAATTTTTATGCATTGGGTTCTAGAAAGACCATAGAGTCACTGTTCAAAGGCCTTATTCTCCTCTCCTAGACTCAGATCTCAATCTTTATTGCCTAAAGTACACCCAAATTATCTTACTTTTCTCTATTAAAGACGTATTCCTCCCTCTGTGCTCTCCATCTCAATCAGTGGCACCACCAACGACCTCTACTCTGCTCACTGCAGCTGAGGTATCTTCTGTACTTCTCTTTTGCTCATCTCCAAAGTCTGATCAATCAAAAAGTCCACTCAGGTCCAAACCCTCCCCCATCACCGTGTTGTCCACAGTGAGCTTCTCAAAGGGCAGAACTTACACGGCTGCCCCCAGCTTCAAAGCTGTATATTCCCCCTAAGATAAGCTAAACTTTTCATGTTACAAATAGCTATTTTTAACTTGACCCAACCTATTCAGACATTTCACTTACCACAACACACATCCCTAGCACCTATACTGGAGATGTTTCCCCCAAAAAAGTCCTGTTCTCTCCATATTTGGGTCCTTGATTTCATTGTATTCTCTGAAGAGAATACATCTTCCTTTTTCACTCATTCATTAATTAATAAAGACAAACACCTATCGAATACCTTATCTGTGTCAGGCAATGGGATGTGCCAGGGGGGTGAATGGTGAACCACCTGGACCCGCTCCCGCAAGCGTGGCGTTTGCCCTCCTCTGACCACACACTCCTCTGACTGCCTTCCTTTCAGACTCAGCTCTCCTCACCTCGTATTCCCCACTGCAATAAGCCCAGACTGAGCCAGTTGCACTGGTTTCTGGAAGGTTTGGCCTCTGCACATGATTTTGTTGTGGTATTTATGTCACACTTTTTTAAAGTCAATATTCTCCACTAGACTAATCCACTAGAGATGCTTATAGTAAGGAGCAGGTCTTTCCATCAACAGACCTGCCTACAATGCCCAGGACATTGTTGGCCATCAAAGCAGCTTGAAGAGACTTAACTCAAAATTTAGGCACCATGCCAGAAAATGCAATTTCTAAACATGACTACAGAAAGTTACAGAGTACAAGTATGTTCTTTCTGTTTAGGCTTTCCAATTTTCATAACAGTTTTAAAAGCCCATTGGTAATGTATTCTTCTGCAATCTACCTGGCATACTGTTAATTTTCTGTTTTGGAACAATTACTTCTATCCGTAAAGATGCTAATGTTTTCATAAACATATATTCAATTCCCATCTTTAAAACCCTCAGTGTACATCATAACCAATGGCTTTAAATATATATATTTGCATTTGTTTTCTCTTGACAGAGAAATCACTCTTTCCTTGAAGATTTCTGTAAATAATAAAGAGGGCTTTCTTTTCCCTGTTCAGTTGATGGAATGCACTGCAGACTGAGGAAGGAACATAGCTCCACTCTCCTATTCTTAATGCCATAGTTACCTTAGGACTGTTTCTATGCAGGATTATTTTTCAGTGGTCTTGAGATATATTGTTGCCAAAACAACCTAGTATAGTATGTTTATACAGATTTACTCAATAAATTCTGTGGGTTAGTTTACAAGAGTCTCCTTAAGTCCTTTGATAACTAGAAGGGCTATAGCAACTTTTCCATCTGTATTTGACAGTAGCAACTCATGAATTCTGCACTGAATTTTTTAGTGGCAATAGGGACACTAAAGACAACTGGAGTTGCCCTAAATTCATAAGCAGGAAGAAATGAAGACACTTCTAATGAAAATCAAGCTATCAGGCCAGCAAGGTTTTAATAAAAAAATGAAATATTATTCTAAGACAGAAATTACAGTTCTTTAAGCTACATATGCTAAATACTATCACCAAGAACTTAGTAAAAGAAAACAAAGATGCTAACTTTCAGAGCATAATATATTTTCTATCAGGCTATTGACTTTGGTCTATCCATGAAGGCTTACTCAACCAGGGGCTTCCAAGATGGCAGTGTAACCTCCTCCCAGGAACACATCAAATTTACACCTACAGACAGAGCAGTTCCCCCTGGAGAAGCACTGAAAGCTGACTGAACAGTTTCTGTACAAGAAACAGGAGAGAGAGCATACAGAACCAGGTAGGAGAGCCACAGACACTACATTGTGGACACCCCACCTAACACACTGCCCTGCAGTCCAGAGGGATCCTGGAAGGTCCCACACAGACTTATCTGCACTGGGGCACACCAGAAAAACACAGTGGTTTAAACGACACCTAGGCTATACACAAAGAAAATCCATTTACTAACCACAGAGCATCTGCCAATGGAAGAGGAGCTATGGAACTCTCCTGTGGGTGGGAAGCACCAGAACACCATTTGTGGCCCTCCCCTTCCCCCTTGAGGGCAAGGGCAGGAGCTTGATCCAGGGGCTTTAGCTGCAGGCCCATACTGTCCCTGTGTTCCCAGGCCCCAGGTCGAAGGCAAATCTACCGCTTATCTCTGGGTCTCCTGTAGCCTGCTCCGGCTCCAGGTTCCAGCTGGCCTGCCAAGGCTGCCCAGGTACTGCTTGCTCCCAGGACTCCTCAGCTTCGCACCAGCCCTAGCTACAGCTCCCCACCAAGGTGTGGCTTGTTCCCAGTCTCTCTGTGGCTTTCTCCAGCTCTAGCTTCCAGCAGGAGCAACTTGCTTCAGGGACTCTCCTTAGCTTCACACCTGAACTAGCTCCAGCTCCATCCCAGGTGCAGTTTGTCTCCAGGACTTCCTGCAGACCTGCCAACTTCAGCTCCTGGCCACAGTGTGGCTTGCCCCCAGGCTCCCTGAATCCTGACCCTACTTCAGCTACAACTCTACTTGGCCTGCCAAGGTGTCCCATGCAGCTTGTCCCTGGACTTTCCTTGTCCCATGTACATTCCAGCTACAGCTCAAAGCCCAAGTAAAGCTTGCTCCCCAATTTCCTTTGACCCACAAATGCTCCAGCTCCAGCTTGCCTGCCAAAGACACCTGGCTTGTGCAGTGTACAAAGGGGTTGGTCCTACAGAGGGCCACTCCTTCGAGATCAAGAGAGATTGCTGTTTTACCTAATTAATTGAACACAGAGGGCCAAAATGAGCAGAAAATATGTTCCAAATGAAAGACCAGGACAAAACCGCATAAAAATAACTAATGAAACAGATAAGAAACCTATCAGATAAAGGGTTCAAAACCCTTATTATAAGGATATCCAATAAGCCTCAGAGAAAAATAGATGAACTCAGTGAGAATTTTAATAAAGAGATAGAAATCATAAAAAATAACTAGTCAGAAGTGAAGAGTACAATAACTCAAGTGAAAAACACACTAGAGGGAGTCAGCATCAGATGAGCTGATGCACAATGAGTCAGTGATCTGTGAGACAAGGCGTTGGAAATCATCCAACCAGAACTGCAAAAAGAAAAAAGAATTTTTTAAATGAGCATGTTTTAAGGGACCTCTGGGACAACATCAAGTGTACCAACAATGGAACCACAGAGGTCCTAGAAAGAGAAGAGAGAGACAGGCAGAAATCCTATTAAAAAAAAATAATGGCTGAAAACTTCCCCAACCTGGTGAAAGCAACAGACATGCAGGTTTAGGAAGCACAGAGAGTCCCAAACAAGATGGACAGAAGATACACCAAGACACATCATAATTAAAATGCCAAAAGTTAAATCAACAAAGATTCTTTTAACTTCAAAGTTGGAAACAAATAAACTTACCTAGATGTCAAATGGTAACAACCATATTAAAGAAAAAAGGGAAAGAATCCAAATAACTTTTAGCTACAGTACTTTCATTACCCTCAATCTGAAGATAAAAGGATCAAGAGAACTGTGAAGAAAACTAACATTTGGCTTAATAGGTTAGTAGGTTTATTGTTAAAAGTGGTATGGGTATAGCAATTCTGAAGCAAGTTTATGTGTATTGTAGAAATGAGCAAAGGAGTAAATACAGGGTCTGGTAGAAGTAACACCAATAAAATGGTGAAAAGCAAGAATGATATGAAATGGTTATTTTCCCCAGTCTGTCCGCTGAAAAGACATGAGCAATGATACTTCAGTGACAATGGGCACGCCTAGTTTCCAGATGTTGGGTTCTAATATCACAACCCACTGAAAAGAACCAGGGACCCTTAGCAAAATGGCTGAGTCTGGGCTGGGGCTCGGAGAGTAAGCCTGGACCTCTTGTGTGCAAGTAAGAGTGACAGGCACAGTAGCCAGCTTGGAGAAGCTCCTACTGACCAAACTGGGGACCATTTGAGCATCAAAGTTAAGTAATGATAGTAATGGATTAAAATCCATTGAATAAAATAAAAATCCATTTGTCCATTGACAGAAGCAAATAAATAAGGGAAAAAGAAAGACCCTATGGTAATAAATGTAGAAGGAATGACAGAGCTAAAAAAATCATCATCTGGCAATCATTATAGTAACTTGATTCAGGCAAGAGCCATCCATTACTATAAGGAATAGGGTACTCACCCAGCTTCAAATAATCTCCCCACAGATTTGCTATTAATTACAAAGGAGAAAATTGGAAACTTGGAGAACATATCCAGAACTTGTTGATCAAAGTTAACATCACCAACACGGAACAAGTCACAATTGCCTGCCACCTGCTAGGATCCATGTGAAAAACAGTGTTACTTCTGGGATATTCCTGACACATAAACATGACCTGAATCTAATGAAGTATCAGAGGAACCCAAATCGAGGGACATTCGGCAAAGTAACTGGCCCCATCTCTTCAAGATGCCAAAGTGGAGAAGAACAAAGAAAAACAGATGAAGACTGATCCGGGTGAAGGAAGGGTGAAGAGACATGACGACGGAAACGCAACAGGCGATCATGGATTGGATCCTGAACCTGAACGCTTCTTACTACAGAGGACAAGTAGGGCAGTAGGGGACATCTGAATAAGGTCTGTGGGTTGATAACAATGTTTTATCAATGTTAACTTCCTGATTTTGACACATTTGCATGGTGGTTATTTAAGAGAATGCCATTAATTTTAAAACACACACACTGAAGTATTTAGAGGTTAAGAAAAAGAAAACCATTGCAGGCCCTGGCTGGGCAGCTCAGTTGATTAGAGTATCCTCCTGATACACCAAGGTTGCAGGTTTGCAGTCACATACAAGGAGCTACCAATGAATGCATAGATAAGTGGAACAACAAATTGGTTTCTTTGTCTCTCTCCCTCCCACCTTCCCTCCATACCTCTCTCTCTCTCTAAAGGTCAATAAATAAAAAAAAGAAAGAAAGAAAACCATTACACTGTGGTTTGACATAGGCAAGCGAAGTACTTTAAAGACAAGGAAGCAAGTAAGAGTTTTTAAAATGTATGCATATCTAACTATAGATCTAATATAATTTCATGTATAATTATTTAGAAAATATAAAATTTAATGTACCTTTTCCAAATCTATGTTGCTTGAAATTTTCTCTGCATCATTACTGTGTCTGAAAAATAAATTGACCCAGTTTATAATATTATTAAAATGTAATTTGGAAAATCCTAATCAAAATGTCAATATTTACCCTGGAACTGGTTTTGTTTCCTCTTTCTTCTCATTTGTTTCATGTCCATCAACACATTCTAGAAAATATTAAATAAAAGAGAAATAACTTAAATGAAGGATTATCAGTGTGTGTGAGAGAGAGAGACAGAGAGAGCAAGATGGAAGCATTACTAGAAAGTGAAAATAAACAAATTTAATTGTGCTGCCATAATATTCATCCTAACAATGTATTTTATGAACACATATATCCCCCAACATTTTTCACCGCATCAGAGCATTTTATTAAAATGAGATGCTGTTTGCAAATAGAATGTAGGAATTACGGATTTCCCATATTATGCAGGAAAATAATTTCAGTACGAAGAGTAACCTGGAGGGCTACTGATAAAGATGAGAGAGAGCATTCTATTAGACAGGCTGCAGGATGGAAGGGGAATGCTTTCTTTGGCTGGAGACTGCAAATTCAATCATTAATTAAGGTAAATATACAGGTAACATAATTCCCTTGTATAAACAAATACAGAAAGAGGAAGGTTAAATTCACATCATGCGTGTATGGACAATTAATTCAAAATATAACCCAGAATCCTTGAGTTTATGTCTATTGCCCATGTGACTGGAACCCCTGTGGCCATAGCTACGTGTGATACCATCCATTTCCAGTCCATCATTGGTTGATCCACTGACATAAGTCATCTGACTGTCCTCCACCATTGCTTCAGCATCAATGATCTGCCGCAGCACAGCCTCCACGATGGGCATCACCATGGCAGCAGTTGAGGTGTTGCTAAGCCACATAGATAGGAAGGCAGTACTGCACATGAAGCCCAATGTCAGCCTGAAATGAGAGGACTTTAATGTGAGCTGTGCTCCTAGGTTAACTAACTCTGTATTATTTAATTGTAAAGGATGTTGTTCATAAGTTGGGAATTCATTTTTTCCTCCCAGACGACAAACTCTGGGAACAGTCAAGGCAGTAGAAATCAAAGTGGCAGAGGTAAGAGTGGAGTTCTTACATGTTTGTCTCCCAAGAAACCATAAAAGTCTTCTCTTCCAAAACAGAATAACAATTAAATGCATAATCAGACTGCAAGGTGCTAGATAGTATAATAGCTTCTAATATTACACCAATATTTAAATGCCCTTTTACAAATGACACATACCTTCAAATCCTAGTAAGATAAACTGCAATCAACTTTTGAATTTAGGATACTTTATTATTTCTTTTATCTTTTGGTCACAACTCTGTTTATTAGTATGTTGCCAAGAAGGTATAAGGCAAGGAGAGAGATTAATTTTTATAAATCTGCCTTTTACTTGTTCACCACTTGGGTTTAATATGTGGTGGGGGAAAGAAATGGTTAAAATCAATGGCAAAAGTGAGGCTTCAGAATTTTCTGTAGATTCTATTATTTATGCTCTCCTGAATCTGACATTCCTACCAGTTATCAGGAACTGGAATTTAAGAAGAAAAATTATCTTCTTTTAAAAATACAGTAGTTCTTCTCCCTTAAAAATAACATACCTAAAGCTATGGGATTTTAAGCCATGTCTATAAGCTTTCAAAATCACCGAGATAAAACGTGATCTGTTTTGAGTTGGAAGTCCCAGAAAATCTCTCAGAAGCACATCTTTCCATAATGAACCATTTATTAAATTCTGATTCCCTTTAAAAATAGATCTACCAGAAAAATTTTACACTGTAAGTTTCAACTTCAGTAAGGTGACTATTTTCTGTGTGTAAAATAAAAGAAAACTTTAAAAAATTCTGTATAAACAATAAATTATTCTCAATAAAAAGAAAACAAGAAGAGGATATGGGGGGATAAATGGTGATGGAAGGAGACTTGACTTGGTGTGGTGATTATACAATATAATATACAGATAATGTGTTATGGAATTATACACCTAAAATCTGTATAATTTTATTAACCAATGTCACCACCAATAAATTCAATTAAAAAAAAAGAAAACTAGTAACACTTTTAACATAATTCATTGGCAAGACACACAGTTTTCAATTTAAAAAAAGGTTGGGATCAGTTAAGGTTTCTGTGTGACTTTTTTTAAAAAAGCCTTAAACTGAAAAGTCATTTAGTGGCATGAGGAATGGGACTCTTGCTCCACTGTGTAGTGAACTACCCCATCCCCTGGGCTCAGTGAGCAGAATGTCAAGGAATACAGACACTTCTCTATAGCACCTCAAGAAGCATGGAACACTATTTCACTCTTAAGAAGTAAAATGTCCTTAATATATACATATATGCTACAAAATTCTTTAAGTAAATATTTTTTAAAAATTTGTTTCATCTGAGTTATTTAATTTCTTTGTATTTAAGCAAAACAATTTTTTAAAGATTTTATTTATTTATTTTTAGAGAGAAGAGAGGCAGAGAAACATCAATGTGCGGTTGCCTCTTGCGCACCCCCACCGGAGACCTGGCCTGCAACCCAGGCATGTGCCCTGACTGGGAACCAAACTGTTGACCCTTTGGTTCACAGGCTGGCACTCAATCCACTGAGCCACACCAGCCAGGGCTTAACAAAACAATTTGTTACATAACTGATAAACACAGATGTGGTTATACCCTAGGATAAATTATACAACAGAATTCAAAAGAATTCTCTTATTTTCAAAGAAAGATGAGAAGGGAAGAACCACCTAAGGCTTTACAACATAGTCCCATTATGCAAATTATTTTGACACTGGAAAGAATTTTTAGCTTATATCTACATTCTTAAGAGCTGCAATTAAAACTAAAATAGCCAATTAATTTAATGGAAAAATTCATTTCGGTGGGGCAAATCAAATGAGTAATTTTACATTCTATAGATGGAGTTTCTTAATTGATTTTTTCACTTTGCAACAGTTCATTTAAAAAGAAAAATGTTTACCATGGAATTTTTCTGCACATATTTGTATTTTGTTGGTAACATCTTTGTCTTTGGTTCCTAACACTCACCCTGTGATTAAAAATGCTCTTGAATATGCAATCACCCAAATAAACAATATGAAATCTACTCTGAAGTCTATCAATCCTGTCTGTTGAGGCTCAAGGTTTCTCTCAGCTTTGACTCCTAAGGGCATAAACGGTGAGAGAGTTGTGTGCAATCTCCCTGTAATTAGACCTTCAGTGAAGGGAAAGGTTTTTCCTTCTACAGCTCAAGTACACTTTATATTACTTTCATATTTTCAGGGAAAAAAAGTCATGAATTATGCTGCAATACAAACTATTGCCAGGATATGCATTACATTTTTTGGTTATTTGCTCTGCAAAAAAATTATCTGTTCAGAATATAAACCTGGAACAGTAAATGCAGTGCTTACCACTCTGGCTTCACACCCACCATCATCACCATTTTCAGAGCAATCCTTTTGTGCAAATTCCATTTTTCTATTGATGTTGCTAAACAGATGACTCCAATTAGCAGTAGGTGAAAATCTTGGAAATAAGAAGATACTACCTGAAATTACAATTAAACCCATGATTATTTAGGTTGGTGGAGAAAAAATAACATTACACAAGAAGGACATTATTTCATTGCTCTTAATTCTGATATTCAACTAAGTAATCTTCCCACTTTGTTGAGAGAAATGTAGATGTGTCTGACTACATATTTAAATTTGGTCTATATCCTACCCAGAAATAGTAGTGTTAAGGGAAAATATACAGAAAAAAGAGTTTCCAGGTATCCAGACTTTTAAGTATCTGAGTAACATCAGACAAAGGACTTCTATGCCTTAATTTCTCCATCTGTAAACTAGGTCAATTGGTTTATGCTCCTATCATAAAATGTCAATGACTGTGATTTGGGAAAATTCTGAGTCAAGCTTTCAACTCACCAATATCTTCATTTCCATTTGTATTTTAAACAGTTTCAACTTCAAAATTATTTACTACAAAATAAATAACCTTGAATGGAGTCAACATTTTAAGCCATTTTTAGTTAACATCATTACGGTTTAGTAGAATTTACAGACAATTAGGGCAACCATTTGCACCAGTATTTACCAAACTATGCTCTGAAGTATGCCAGGTACATAATATTTTTTCTCAAAAAAAAAAAGATTTTGTGGTCAAATAAGTTTAGAAAACAGAATTCTGAAATACTAGAATATTCTTTCCTATAGGCCTCCTCAAAATCTTTAAATATGAACAAATATTGTCACTCTCAAAGTGTGAGATTCCATATATTTCATATTTTTCAAACTTATCTAATCATAGAAATCTTATTTTTCAATTTTTACGTGAAGTACCTCATGGGACAGATACTGAGGAAACTGACTCTAGGAATTGCTTGGCTAAACCGAACAAATCACAAGGCTGTGCTGAAATAAAAGGATTGTAAGAGAAGTTATCTCTTTTAAAAAATCAAATAATATCTAGTAAAGAATGGAAGAGTTATAACAAAACTATTCTAATATTATGAAAACATAGAGAAATAGGACAACTACCTTTCATGATGATTTTGTTATTTTAAAGTGCATCTGCATTTTTAATACAGCTTACTAAGCTTGGTTTCATTTAAAATAAAAATAAAAATTGAAAATTAGCCTTGTGTAGAAGTGAACAAGTGGACATCTTTATGTTGTATAAAAAAGTTAATTTATCATGCTTTTCAAAGTTTATATTTATCTCTTTACATTTTGTAGTAATTGCACAATAGAAAATAAATAATTACATAAATTTCCTTATTTCATTTATTAATTACTCTACATTGAATAAACATCCACTATGTGTCAAAACTGTTACATAAGCAGGGGATATAAGTATCAATGTCTGACAGTTTTCCTTCTTCACACCTCTTCAATACTCAAATATCAAATTTTTCTAAATAGACCCTACTATTTTACTGTATTGCAGAGCCCTGTTTATTTTCTTCCTAGCACATCACATTGTGTAAATACTGTTTGTTTACCTGCTTGTTACATGTCTTCTCTATTCCACTACACCTTCTGTTTTACTAGCCATTGTATATTTGGCACCTAGCACAGTCCTGCCATGGAGTAGGAGCTCAGTAAGTAGTATTGAATAAATGAGAGAAGGAGGAAGAGAATTAATAAATAAGCTATGGTCACTGAGCTCTTGAGTCCCAATTGCCTACACTCTTCCCCAAATTCTATCTTCCTAACTCCCTCAACCTTTACTGTAGGTATAAGTATTTTTTCAATTTATTAATCTACTAGTGCTTTCAGACTATTTTTTTCTCCCCAGTTCTATCCCTGCCTCTCTGAATTTTTCTTCTTGGCCTTCTTAGAAAATTACTTCTCTTTTGCCCTTTTCTTAAAAGCTGATATTCGACAGGGTCTGTAGTCCTCTTGTTTTACACACCAATGGCTGAATCTTATGATTTCAATTTCTATCTCCATGTGACTAAAGTAATGTCTGGCACCCAGTAGGCATTCAATACACATTTGTTGAATGAATGCTGAACCACTAAAATCTTTACACCCAGTCCATTTGAATTTCCCACAAATATCTAAAAACTCACCATACCCCTTTTTATGGTGATTGAAATTTTCATCTACTCAGCTTCTCAAGCCAGAACCTGAGGGTCAGCCATGGCTCTGTTTTCAACTTTCAGGATATGTGTATTAGTCACCAAATCCTATTATTTCTAGTTCCTTCAAATCTTTTCAATGTTTCCACTTTTTTCTCTTTGTACATTACTACCTTCATTAAGCTCTTCATCATTTCTCATATGGTTACTGTATGGTCTGTCCTTTTCTAATCCACCCCTTATAATTGTCATAGTCATTTTTCTGAAGTGTAAATATGATCACATAATTGTCCTTCCTATATTTCTTCAGTGAACCCCATGTCTTTTAAGACCAAATCTAATCTTCTCAACATGACTACAAGACTCTTCATCATTTAATTCTATTTCATCTCTCCAACTTAGTCTTTCAGCTCCACCAACTTCTTCCTATGTGTCCGGTCCCCAAACACAGAGATGCTTTAATACCTGCTTGTCATTTAACTGGAATGATTCCTTTCTCTCACCTTGGTTACCTCCCATCTTCTTTCATGAATGAACTCAGATATCAGTTCTTCCAAGATGCCTTCCTTGAACACCCCAGAACAGGTAGGATGGTACTTGCTTTTGTTATAGCACATCTTAATCTATATAGAGATCATTTCTTTACTTAACCCTCCCTTTCCCTTGACTAGACATATTTTTGAAGCCACAGATGTGTCTTATTGATCACTATTTTATGGACTTAACACATACCTGGCACATATTGGCACTCAACAGATGTTGAATTAATTAGTCTAAACTCAAGGAGTTTATAGGCTATTAGGTGAGGAAAAAACAAGTTAACAAAGAACACGACAATTATCACAGGTGCACAAGAGCTACATCTTCAAAGTATAGTTGAGGTTTCAAAGAGTAAGTGGCCACTTTTCCCAAAGGAATTTGTCAAGTCTTACAGGACCTAATATTTGATTTGATAATTGTAAGATAAATAGATATTGGAGCTTTCTTCTTCCCTTGTTTCTTTTGCAGTTTTGCTCATTGAACTAAGCCCCACTGATCCTATCTTAACAATACTCTATACTCAAATGAGAGGACAAATGCAGTATTACTTTAAAAACACAAAGGAACACATATAAGCAAGTCATTATTAGAAAGTGAGTAAACACAGAAAGAGGTCCAGGACCATGAGATTTGCTTTTTATAATCTCTTTAGATTATACCAGCAGTTGAAAGGTTTTGTCTACAAAGAATTAGATGGTAAATATTTTAGACTTTGTGACCCTTATGATTTCTTTCATAACTACTTAACCTGTCTTTGTAGCACAAAAGTAGCCAAAGATAATGTGCAAATGAATGACCATGGGTGGGTGCATGTCCAATAAAACTTTACTTTAAAAATTGGGTCACAGTCATCCTCAGACTCATGGTTTGTCAATTCTGTAATTGAATATGTAAATAAATTATGGCCTGCAGCCCAACTGTCTAAATGAAATTAGTTGTTAAACCGAAGAAAGGATTTTTTCATTCTCTGTTTTTCATTGTATTACCCATTCTTTGTTTTCCTTCAGAGTTAATATATTTGAAGGACATTAGCCACAGGCAGATGTGTGTGTTTATATTCTAAGTGTATAAGAGGTAATAAGAGAAGGTGAGATTGGTTTGTGAATGACACTGATAAATATAACTATTTTCAAGGCAAAATTGGAATGTCAAATAAAATTCCTAATGAAATTTGAAGTCCATTTGCAACATCAAGAGTTATATTTCTGTTTCAAATGGGATTTCATAAAAAAGGGGGGCTTTTGTGATGTGAGCACCTGGGTTCTCTCTTAATTATGTAACTTATACCAGTTCAGCAACCCTCCTACAAGTCAGTATACTTACCCATGCAAGTCAATACTTCACATCAAGTTTGTGAAATAAATGATACGTTTTGAGTACTTTTTCAGTTCTAATGTGTATGATTATAAAGCCTATATTTTGATAATATATTTAAGTGAATATTTACTTGTGTTGATGAATCCAGTGGTCAAACTCCAGTTTTCACATTAATTGACCTATTAGAAGATTTGACATATTGGATCATTGCCTCATTCTTAAAACACCTGCTTCACTCACACTTCAGAACCCCACACTCTTGTGGTCTTTCTCCTACTTCAATAACCTATCGTTCTCAGTCTTTGCTAGCACTCTCTCTTCTCACCACTCTCTTAATGCTGTAGCTCAGTTGGTCCTCTTTACTTTTCTCTCTTCACTCACTCCCTAAATGATCTCATTCAATCTGAGGGCTTTAAACACCATCTATGTGGTGAGGACTCTCAAATCTATATTTCCAGCTCAGTTCTGTCTCCTGAACTCCAGACTCATTTGTTTCCAACTGCCTACTCAATGACCTCACTTAGATTTAAAAGAGGTCATTCAAACTTAATGTCCAACACTGAACTCCAGGTGTCAGTCTCTCCCCTGCAACAAGCCTATTTTGTTCATAGTCTTTATTCCAATTGATGGCAACAACATTTCTCCAGTTGGCAGGTCAGGCTCTTAGATTCCTTCCCTTCTTTCATATGCCATATCAAATCATTCAGGAAATTATTGATAAAATATGTCAATAAAAATAATACATTCAACATCCTTATTACTATCCCTGGTCTAAATTACCATTGCCTCTCACCTGGATTATTGCAAAAACCTATTAGGTGGTAGTTTCCTTTCTACCTTCTCAACATATCAGCCCATGTTATCCTTTTAGAGTAAAAGTCAAATCAAATCAATCATATCACCCTGCTACTCCAAGCTCTTTACAGTGTCTAACTTCATTCAGAATTAAAACCTTATTGTGGCCAGTTTGGCTCTACGTGGTTCAGTTTCTGTTCACATTATCTCCCCGATATAATCTTCTATCATTCTCTCCTTCACTCACTCTGCTCAGTCACACTGCAGACATATACGTGCCTTAACTAAGATCTTTCCACTGGGCATTTCCCCTTCAGCAATGGTTATTCCCCACATTTGCAAATGGCTCACTTCTTCATTTCCTGTAAATCTTCATGTATGTGTGGACACCTCACTGAGGTCTACTCTGCTCATTCTATTTAAAATTGCAGCCCTGGCTGGTGTGGTTCAGTGGATTGAGCACCAGCCTGTGAAGCAAAGGGTCACTGGTTTGATTCCCAGTCGGGGCACATGCCTGGGTTGTGGGCCAGGTCCCTGATGGGGGTTGTGTGAGAGGCAACCCCACATTGATGTTTCTCTCCCTCTCTTTCTCACTCCCTTCCCCTCTGTCTAAAAATAAAATATTAAAAAAAACTGCAACCCTCTCCTAATCTTCATTCTCCTGTTGCATATTTTTCATAGCCCCAATTACATTCTAGCTCCCTAAGTAATTTATCTATTCATTAAGGCATATTGTTGGTTGTCTCATTTGTCCTAGAAAGACAGGGATTTTTTAAATTTGTTTTTATTCATTGATGTATTCTGAAATGCCTGGCAGAGTCCTAGCACATAAATATTTATTAAATGACTGAGTAAAACATGTAATATAATATTTTATGGTACATGTGTGTATCTTCACATTTATAAGTCTAAAATGTATATATGCATGTGTTTTTAATAATAATAACAATAAAACTATTCTGGGATTATCTAATTGGGCACACTAAATATTTAGCATTTCAAATTTTATTTAACCAATGAGAGAAATTGAATACTTCCTGAGATTCTTCTATACAGCAATGGGATCTGTAAAATACAGGTATTCAGCATAGGCTTGATAAGTAGGCAAAGTAAAGTTGAAACTATGGTGGCTAAAAAGATCGCTGTGTAGGGCTCTGAACCTAGATAAGGATGTTATAGACATATTATTCTCTCCAGTGATAAGACTTGAGATTCCAAAATGCTGCCATAGGCTAGAATGATAGTTTAATACTATCAAACAGACTTTAACTGTGGATATTAAAATGCATAAGAATACTTGATACTTAATTTGCACTATTGTTTTATATATATGATTTGATTTGAGTACTATAACCATTGGATTGTGTGGCATTATCTTTCCCCATTTACAGATGAGAAACAAAGAGTTTTTAAGGGACATGATCAGGATCCTACAAGTAGTTACTGGTGAATATCTGGTTTTAAGCTTCAGTCTTCTGACTAAATCTCTAGCCCTTTCCTTGTAGCTTGGGTCAGCTATTTCTGAGTAAAAGGTCAGTTGCCCTGTCTGGACAGAGGATCACAAGACTAAAAAACAGTTTTCTCCACTTTCTCCAAAGTCCTAAGGACTTTGATTTGTTTCAAGTTCCAGTTAAGCTTAAGAGGAGAAAAAAATTACAAAGTTTAAAATGAATTTAGGCTGAAATACCTGAGGGGAGATGATAAATTCACTTTGGCTTTGCAACAATCAGAATGTTTCTAGAGGGGGGCAGTGGTCAGCCCCATGGGGAGGCACCCTCCCTGGGCCAATGGGGCAGCTGCATCAGCTGGGGACCTCATCCAAGCCCACCCACTTCTGGAGGAAAGAGCCAGACTTCTCAGAGGTCAGTCTTTTCAATGAGTGGAACCCCAGGGCCTTCTTTATGTTCAGCAAAGAGAGCTTGCAGTGTGACCTCCCCATAGGATGGCTGCATCTCCATTCTGGGTTCTAATGATGCCACCACTTGTCACTTTGTGGTCTTGAGGCACACAGATAATGGGGCTGTCTCTTTGACATGTTGTGATGGAACCTACACCAAAGCTGCAGTCCCCTGAATCACGAACTCCATAAAATCCCTTTCCAACCACGCTCAGTGTGCAAGGCTGGACATGCATCTCATGGGCGGCTTCAGTGAGGACTGGCAGTTGTCACAAAAACTTACTCATCAACTTCTTAGTGAATTTCACAGACAAGAAGATGACACTCACTTAATGAGATTATGTGTGACAGAATTAAATGACCTGGAAGAAAATGAAAACCACTTTCCAATAATTTATGGCATTGCTATCAACATTATAATGTAGAGATTTATAGAGCCTTCTTCCAAGATTGGGGTCAGAGAGGGGCTGTGTACTATGTGAGAGCATTAACAAGAGGACCAATGATTATTATTCACGATGCAAAGACACAAATTTGTGTAGGACTGAACTCCTGCATGCCACTTCCACATGTGGATTTCTGTACAGCAAGATGATAAGCAAATACTAGGGAACTTTTCCAGTTCACCTCTAGCTGAGAGCCCTCACTTTGTGGAGCATTCTAGATCTTCCTGATGTTTAAAAAAAAAATCTCCAACAAATATGCTATATCATGGAAATAGAGTTTAACTCTACAAGAAAAAAAAAGTGAAAATGGCTTATGGGGAAAAATCCTTTCTCCAGGAAGCTAAAAATAGGAATTGCCAAAGAAAGCAACTTTTTGCCATGACAAAGACCATTGTAAGGGGTTGGATAGAATATGAATTTGGAATATACATCCATTGAGTCTTAGTGTCTTTCAAATGACTTTCAAAATAAAATCTTATTTTGGCAAAGAAAAAACCAAAAATATTTCTACAGTGATCTATTCACTTTTGTTGGTGTACAAATAATAATAATACTAAAATTGACTAATGTATATTGAGTGCTTACTATGTGAAAGACATTGCATTTATTAACTATTAAGACCTTAAGTGTCATTGACAAACCAGAGGTAGTTTCAGTAAGAGACAGAAGATGGTGGTGATGATGGAAGTTCGGGTGATAGAGTAAAGGAATGGAATTGGGGTCTGGAAACCATAAAGGCTGGAGGTGGGAAGACTTGAAGAGGAGATTATATATATTTTCAAATCTAAGCAACACTATCAAGTGAAAGAAAGATGAGGTTTAATTTGTGGAATCTTTGCTGTCAGAGAAAAGTTTAGAGTCAAAGTGACTGAGTTTCAGACTTTGGTTCAATATAGTTGAGTCACTTAGGTGTTAAAATGATTCAAAAATGGTATGGATTTCCTTGTGAGGTGTACTAGGCCTACACAGAGGAAGCCTTTAAGGACTTCCTGAGTCATCTCACTTGTAAGAGGTATTGTGGAGGGGAATCCTTGGCTGGAGTAGAATGAGTCAGAAAAATTCCCTTCCAAATCTAAGATTCTGCAACTATTAATTTATTCTGAGGCTGACATATTGGGAGTAAAGGACTCTTGGACAGCTATCAGCAGCCTGAGTAACACAACTGTCATTGGTGCCTAGAATTTTGCTGGCTCTTGTGGGGAGCCTCCACATCCTGAAAAGAGGCAGAGCTATTTCTTTCACAGTTTCTACAAAGCCAGGCCTTCCTAGGTACCCTTTTCCTCCTATCTCCCTCCAACCTGCTTGCTATGTAAATGCCCCATGATTCCAGTTAATCTTGCTTCTATCTAAGCAGTGAAATGTTAATTTCGTCAGTTTGATTATTATTAAGTCATAAGAGACAAATATGTGACAATTAAATTTAATTATCTCTGACAGTGGGCTCACACAAGCCAGACAGACAGAAATTACTAATTTGACACCCTATTTTTTCAGGAGTTGCCAAACCCTTCCTCTTATAGCTTCTTTATTGATAGCCATACAGCACATTGGAACATATAACATACATAGCACATTTGAAAAACCTTGTTTATAGCTCCTGGATTTGGGGGACAGCAAAGCTTCAGTCTGGGGGTGAGAAGAACTAAAGTACTGAGCTGGTTACATTCTTCCAAATCAGTGGTGCCTAGGAGGAATGCAATAAGAAAAGAGGCGCAGGAAGGATCAGAAATGCAAAAATTAAAAAAAAAAAAAGAAAAAAGGAAAGGACTTCAAAATGGGAAGGAAACATGAAAATAATACAAGGAATAATAGCTTCTACCACAGGGTCGGGAGTAAGGGTGGGGGGTACACTGGTTAGTTAGGGTGTCACAGGTTAGTTAAAAAGAAAATCTCCACCTACTTTATAAAACAGATTAACTCCATGATAATAAGATTGAACCCTGGCAGAAAAAAGAAGTCCAAAGGTAATAAATTGCATAGACTAGCATCTTGAACTTGACATCTTTCCTGAGAATGTTTTGGCTGTGGTTTAAGCAGTTGTGTGCTGAGTTAGCTGCAGACGGTGTGGAGATAAGGTATTCTGGTTTAATCCATTTCACAGTTTTAATGGGAAACCGAATTCACTTTCTTCAGATGGGTACCCTTAGATTGTACACAGGTAAGAATACCTCTCAGTATGAATAAACTCCTCTCAGCAAGAACAAAATAGAAATACATGTAAAAGTTAAGTTGGCTTTATCTTTTTAAATGGCAGGTATCTGGAAAAGAAAATATGAAACTTTTTCTTAAAAAAACAAAAATTACTTTCCCACACTGTGTGAGACTGAATTCTGCTATCTACAAAATGCTTATGTAGGATGTGAAAGAATTTGCCCTTTTGTTGGGAGAGATGCACCAGGTTTAGATGTCAGCCTGGGAAGATTGGACACATTTCTCCTACAGACGTGCACAATTCAAGAAGTTGCAGCCTGTGTTTTGTTCTTGTCCACCTGAAGGTGGACACACGTGCAGAGTTCTCAGAAGAGAAACACCTGGAAGTTTGGAGGACTTACATGGAAGCATTATTAACAGGATTATTGCTCCCTTTGAATATTACTTAGCTTAATGAAAATATCAGCACAAAACAAGGAGTCTAATTATGGCAAACATTTGTAAGACAACTTACCTCTGAAGATGGCATGATCCCAAGCAATGGGAACATTAGACCAGGCAGCAAAGCTGTTACAGACAGAGGCAAAAGTTCTGTAAGCCAAAATATGGCAACAATAAAGAGCACGTAGGCACATTGTGCTTCCTGGAAAGACCAAAACACAAGGTGAAATAATGAGACTGGGAAATGATCATTCAAATCACAACCACATTTGCTAAATGGAGCTATGTCACTGAGAAAGTAAGAAGAAACTCTGAGCCCTAGCCAGTACGATTTGGTTGGTTGGAGCACTGTCCCATAAACTGAAAGGTCATGGGTTTGATTCCCAGTCAGGGCACATACTTGAGTTGCAGGTTCAGTCCCTAGTCAGAGCGCTTGAGAGAGGCAACTGATTGGTTTCTCTCTCACACTGATGTTTCTCTCTCTCTCTCCCACCCTTCCCTTCTCTCTAAAATCAATAAACATGCCCTTAGGTGAGGATTAAAAATAAAAAACAAGCAACTCTTAGGTCTCTGCACTTTGATTTGGGCAGTAAACTGTCAGTTCTTAGGGGTTCCAAGAGCCAAAATTTAGTACACGTGAAAAAACAAAAACATTTAAAAAATCCTCATTCTTTAAGTTTCCTTCACATTTCCTTCAAAACAGATAACAGTCAACTTTCTCTGCCTATATCAGTGTATATGCTAGTTCCCAACTTTATTTGGCTGATGAAATTCACTCCCAGTCTTGTGGAGTGCAGAAATGGCTAAGTTACTGTGCTTCCTCTGGGACATCCGACTGTTAATTGCATTCCTTGCTGCCTGGTTATTTGGGACCCACACACACATATGCCTTCTCTTCCTTCTACTAAAAGGGGGAAATCAACCTAGATGAAAATTTTTGCTGTACTTTGTTTCAAAGAAAGACAATGCCAACCTCTGTAGCATGGATAAGACTGCATTAATTCCTAAGTGATATGAACCTGGAGGTGAAGAACCTTCTGCCTTGCTTTTTAGACAGCTGACCTCCTTGGGAGACATGGAGACCCAGCAGGACTGAGACACTTATTAGAATCTGCTGCTTTGCTAAGTCTAAAACTGTAGGTCTCTGTTTATGGGCATTGTTAAGAAATTGTTGTTGTTGAGATCTAAGATGGTGTAGGAGTAAGTGGAAGCTACACTAACCTCCTCCCAAGACCAAGAATTACAACTAAATTAAAGAGAAATTGTCCTGAATAACCAACTGAATACTAGCTGGAGAGAAGCCTTATAACCAAGGACAGACGGAAGAAACCACTTCACCACAACACTAGAAGGGAGTTTGGAAGAGGCATGGGAGGGCTGGCTGGGCTCCCATGGGCTGCAGCTCAAGTTCCAGAGAGATATTTCAGTGGCCAGAGGGTTCCCCCCGAGAACTGAGGGGTCTAAACCCCAAGCTGGACTTCCCAGCCTACAGCACCAGAGCCAGGAAAGGAACCCAAATAACATCTGACTGTGAAAAGCAGTGGGGTTTCTGTCCACCAGGGAGAGATAGCTGGAGACATAAAATCCTTTTAAAGGGCCAATGCACAAAATTTCATTTGCAGCCACTTATCCCTGGATTCCAACAGAGAGAGGGCAGAGTAGACTAGATACACGTGAAAAGAATCTGCAGTGGCTGGCACTGAAGATAGAGAACTGAGGAACAACCACCAGGTTCCCTGTGCTGAGTCATTCCTCATAGTGCAGAAGCCATATTTCTTGAGCAGACTACTCATTGCAGTAACAGTCTGGGAGGAAGCAATAGCTCCACCCCCAGGAATCCATCTCACCCCACAGTGTGAAGCTTAAGCCTGGGTACTGAAGAGTATGGCTGAAGGCTGTTTCAGAGACAAAGCCTAACAGAAAGCCTTCAGGCAAGGGCAGATCTCTAGGAGTTCTGAGACTTTAACTGAACCAACCATAGGCCCTGCTGGTAAAAGCCAGCCTCGGTGCACAGCCTGTTTTTATCTGCACACACCCAGGCCCAGCATCGGGAGCCACAGGTTGTGGATTACTGATAACTCCAAAGAGGTTGCCCAGGGCCAGTCACAAGCAGCTTCTGACATACGGCTGCACCAGCATCTGTACAGATCTACATAAGAAACAAATACAAAGAAGCAGCCAAAATGAGGAGACAAAGAAACAGCCCCCAAATGAAAGAACAATAGAATTCTCCAGAGACACATCGTCATTAAAATGGCAAAGCTTAAAGACAAGGAGAAAATTCTAAAAACTGCAAGATAAAAGCAGGTAGTTACCTACAAGGGAACTCCAATTAGACTGTCATCTGATTTCTCAACAGAAACATTTCAGGCCAGAAAGGAGTGCATGAAATATTCAAAGTGATGAAAAGCAAGGACCTACAACCAAGGCTATTTTACCCAGCAAGTCTATCATTTAAAATTGAAGGAGAAATAAAGAGCTTCCCAGACAAGAAAAGGCTAACAGAGTTTGTTAACACCAAACTAGTACTGCAACAATTGTTAAAAGGATTGTTTTAAGAAGAAAGAAAAAATAAGAAACAGAGGAAAAAGGTTTAAAAATAAAATGGCAATAAATATGTATCTATCAATAATCACCTTAAATGTAAATGGCTTAAGTGCTCTATCAAAAAGACATAGGGTACCTGAGTGGATAAAAAAACAACACCCATATATATGCTGTCTCTAAGCAACCCAACTCAGATCAAAAGATTACACACAGACTAAAAGTAAAGGGATGGAAAGGAAAATAAAAGCTGAGGTAGCAATACTTATATTTCCCAAAATGGACTTTAAATCCAAGACAATAGTAAGAGTCACAGAAGGACACTACATAATCATAAAGGGAAAAATCCAACAAGAGGCAATAACCTTAGTAAAATTTATGCACCCAAACAGGAGCACCTAAATATGTAAAGCAACTCTTGATGGACATAAATGGAGAGATGAAGAGAAGCACAGTCATAGTAGGGGATTTTAACACCTTATTGTCTTTAAAGGACAGATCTTCTACACAGAAAATCAACAAAAAGATAGCAGCCATAAACAACACACTAGATCAAATGGATTTAATTGATATTTTCAGAGTATTTCACCCCCCAAAGCAGAATATACATACTTTTCAAGTGCACATGGAATGTTTTCTAGGATAGACCACATTTTAGGACACAAAATAAATCTCAATAAATTTAAGAAGACTGAAATCATATCAAACATCTTCTCTGACCACAATGCTATGTAACTAGAAATCAATCACAAGAAGAACATTGAAAAACATGCAAGGACATGAAATCTAAATAACACATTATTAAACAATGAGTAAGTCAACAATTAGATAAAGGAAGGAACTAAAAGATACCTGGAAACAAATGAAAATGAGAACACAGCAATCCAAAATCTGTGAGACCCAGGAAAAGCAATCTTAAGAGGGAAATTCATAGTATTACAGGCCTATCTCAAAAAAACAGAAAAGTTCAAATAAACAATCTAACTTTACACTGAAAGGAACTTGAAAAGGAATAACAGACAAAGCCCAAAGTGTGTAGAAGGAAGAAATAGTAAAGATCAGAGAAGAAATAAACAAAATAGAGTCTAAAATATGATACAAAAGATGAGTGAATCCAAGAGCTGGTTCTTTGAAAAGATAAACAAGATTTACAAACCTTTAACCAGACTAATCAAGAAAAAAATGAGAGAGAGTCCAAATAGATAAAATCAGAAATGAAAGAGGAGAAATAACAACTGACTCAAAGAAATATAAAAGATTGCAAGAAAATATTATGAACAACTATATGCCAACAAACTGGACAACATTGATGAAATGGATAAATTCCCCAAAACATACAACCTTACCAAATGAAATCAGGAAGAATCAGAGAACCTGAATAGACAGATTAACCCAGTGAAATTGAAGTAGGAATGAAAAAACTCGCAAGACTTCCAATCAGGATGGAGGCATAGGTAGACATACCTTGTCTCCTAGTGCAACAAAAAAAAAGAGTTAAAACTAGCCTCAAAACAAAAAATACTCAGACCTGCCAGAAAATTGAACTGTACAGAAGTCCTACCACCAAGGATTTAAGGAAGCCATATTCATCCAGGCAGGTAAAAAGGGTAGAGACACAGATTTGTCGTGGAGAAGACATGATGTGGTGTGGAGAGGTGGTGGTGGCAGCAGCACAACAGGTGGTCTGCATTCACATGTGGTGGATAAAATCAGGATGGATACGTTGGGAGCGAGTGATCCCAGCCCCAGGCCAGACTGCGCAGCCCAGCGTTCCAGCTCTAGGAAGATAAAGCCCCATAACTTCTGACTGTAAAAAACAGTGGGGGTCAGGGCAGTGGAAGATACTGCCAGTTTCTCAGGAGAGTCCATTTAAAGGGCCCAACAGGATTTAGAACATATGCAAACCCACCCACTCAGGGATGCACCACCAGGTCAACAGCTGGAAGGGCGTGTCACATACAGGATGGAAATGGGACAAGTGCCAGGCAAACTGCCAAAAGCCAGGCAGCAGCACTGTCCTCGCTCTGACTCCTACCCCTACACAGAGCCACAAAGCAGTGAGGTAGGTTGCCGCACCCTGGTGAATACCAAAGGTTCCACCCCATACAATTTAACAGGTGCACTAAGACAAGGACTCAAAGCAGCTCTACCTAATAAACAGAACAAACACACAAAGGCTGCCAAATTGAGGAGAAAGAGAAATGTGGCCCAAAGGAAAGAACAGAACAAAATCTCAGAAAAAGAACTAAATGAAATATACATAGCCAACCTACCAGATGGAGAATTCAAAACACTGGTGATCAGGATGTTCAGAGAACTCAATGAGTATGGCAAAAACATAAAGAAGGAAATGAAGGTTACACTAAGTGAAATAAAGAAAAATCCATATGGAACCAAGAGTGAAAGTAGTATTCAAATCAACAATTTGGAACATAAGGGAGAAATAAACAGTTAACCAGAACATAATGGAGAAATGAGAATTAAAAAAAACAAGGAGAAAATAAGAAGACTCTAGGACATCTAAAGTGCCAACTTCCAAATCAAAGGGATTCCAGAAGGATAAGAAGAAGAGTAAGAAATTGAAAACTTAATTTGAAAAATAATGAAAGAAACTTCCCTAATTTGGTGAAGGAAATAGACATACAAGTCCAAGAAGTACAGAGAATCCCACACAAGTTGGACCTAAGGAGGACCATACCAAGACACATCATAATTGAAATGCCAAAGGTTAAATATAAAGAGAGAATCTTAAAAACAGCAAGAGAAAAGCAGAGAGTTACCCACAAAGGAGTTTCCATAAGACTGTCAGCTGATTTCTCAAAAGAAAATTTGTAGGCAAGAAATGACTGGCAAGAAGTATTCAAGTGATGTAAAGCAAAGACTTACAACCAAGATTACTCTATCCAGCAAAGCTATCATTTAGAATGGAAGGGCAGATAAAGTACTTCCTAGACAAGGTAAAGTTCAGGGAATTCATCATCACCAAGCCATTATTACATGAAATGTTAAAGGGACTTATTTAAGAGAAAGAAGAATATCAAAACTATGAACATTAAAATGACAACAAACCCACAACTATCAACAGAATTTTAAAAAACAGAAACAAAAACAAACTAAGCAAGCAACCAGAAGAAGAATAGAATCATAAACATGGAGATCATTTGGAGGGTTACTAGCTAGTAAGGGAAAGGAGGAGATTGGGAGAAAAGGTAGAGGGATTAAGAAACATAATTGGTAGGGGTACAAAATAGACAGGGTATGTTAAGAATAGTATACAAAATGGAGAACCCAAAAAACTTACATGCATGACCCATGGGCATAAACTAATGGGAAGAATTGGTGTAGAGAAGGGGGATACCAGGTGGAGGAGTGTTGGGAACCGTTCCAAGCGTGGGAAATGTGGCTCAGCCCCCACTTGGAAAACCAGTGGGGAGCGAGATTGGCAGGCAGGACCCACATCCATGGATAGGTTCTCCAGTGAGAAATCAGGCCTGCATTGTACTTAGACTGCTATGAGACTTGTTCTTGCTAAAATCTCCATCACCCCGAATTGAGGAAGCAAATGTTTACTGAGTATCTTTATCTTCCCAGAATCTGGGCTAGACCCTCCAGGTATGGGACAGAGCCCTTTCAACCATTTACATTGCAAATGTCCTCCTTTGATGTATTCAGTCACTTCCTCTCCTGTGTCTGCAAAGATAACCACCCAAAACAAACCTTTGTATAGTAAAGAGGACCTTCTTTGATGTTAAGGGCCTCAAAAACCTATAAAGGCTGGTCATAGCAAGGCTCTTGGCCCTCCCCACTTGAGGGAGTGGCCGATGCACTGATAGCTGCTCTCCTCTTGAGAGAGTGGCCGCACCGTCCCTTTTCCCCCACAAGACTTCTGTAGTCCGTGTGTATGTGTATTGGAATACTGAAACCTCAACAGCAGATCTTGTGGGCCGAGATCTGTGTCAGAGGAGGGCCAAGGGGGAAAATCGGGACAAATGTAGTAGCATAAGCAATAAAATATACTTTAAAAAACTCCCAACAAACAAAAGCCCTGGACCAGATGTCTTCACAGGTGAATTGTACTAAACATTCCCAGAGGAACTAACACCTTCTTTCTCCAACTATTTCACAAAATTCAAGAATAAGGAAGGATCTGATGCTGATTTTACAAGGCCATCATTACCCTAATTTCAAAACGAGATAAAGACACTACAAAGAAAGAAAGTTATAGGCCAATATCCCTGAGGAAAATAAATGCTAAAATCCTCAATAAAATATTAGCAACCAAACACAGCAACACATCAAAAAAATAATACACCTTGATCAAGTAAGATTTATTCCAGGAGTTCAAGGTTGGTATGACATCCACAAATCAATAAATGTCATTCACCACATAAACAAAATGACATATAAGAACCATATATTCATATCAATAGATGTAGAAAAAACATTTGATAAAATCCAGCACCCATGTATGATAAAAAAAAAAAAACACTTCTCAGCAAAGTGGGTATAGATGGAATGTACATAGAAATAATAAAGGCCATATATGACAAACCCATTTCCAGCATCATATTCAATGGACAAAAAGGACAAGTGTTCCCCCTAAGACAGAGAACAAGACAGGGATGTCTGCTTTCACCTTTCTTATTCAACATAGCAGTGGAAGTCCTAGCCACAGCAATCAGACAAGATGAGGAAATAAAAGACATCCAACTTGGAAAGGAAGTAGTAAAACTGTGTTTATTTGAAGATGCCATGATATCCTACTTAGAGAATCTCAAAGATTCCAACAAGAAACTACTAGAACTGATAAATGAATTTAGCAAAGTAGCAGAATACAAAATTAAGAACCTGAAGTCAATTGCAATTTTATATACCAATAATGAACTAACAGAAAGGGAAATTAAGAAAACAATCCCATTCACAATTGCTTCAAAAAGAATAAAATACCCAGGAATAAATAAAACCAAGGATGTAAAGGGCATGTTCTTAAAAAACTTTAAGACACTGAAGAAAGAAATAAAAGAACATACATATAAGTGGAAGCATGTACCATGTTCATGGATAGGAAGAATTAAAATCATTAAAATGTGCATGCTATCCAAAGCAATGTATAGATTCAATGCAATTCCTATCAAGATTCCAATGGTGTATTTCATAGAACTAGAAAAAATATTTCAAAAATTTTATGTAACCACTAATGGCCCCGCGTAGCAACAGTGAATTTGAGAAAGAAGAACAAAGTTGGAGGAATCATGCTACTTAATATCAAACTATACTATAAGATGATAGTGATCAAAATAGCATGGTACTGGCATAAAAACAGACACATAGATCAATGGAACAGAATAGAGCCCAGAAATAAATCCACACCTTTATAGCCAATATTTGACAGAGGATGCAAGCACATACAATGGGCTAAAGGTAGTTTATTCAATAAGTAGTATTGGGAATACTGGACAGGTGCATTAGAAAAGTGAAACTAGACCACCTTATACCACATACAAGAATAAAATTAAAAATGGAATAAAGGCTTAAATATTAGACCTGAAACCGTAAAAATCCTAAGAGAAAATATACTCTGCAAAATCTCAGACATTGCTTGTAGCAATATTTTATCTGATATATCTCTCCAAGCAAGAGAAACAAAAAAAATAAACAAATGGGTCTACATCACATTATAAAGATTTTGCACAAAGGAAATCATCAACAAAATAAAAAGACAACCAATGGACTGGAAGAACATATTCACTGATACATCTGATAAGGGGTTAATATCCAAAATTTATAAAGAACTTACAAAACTCAACACCAAAAAAAAAAACAAAAAAACCCCAACCCCAAACAATCCAATTAAAAGTGGGCAAAGGACCTGAACAGACACTTCTCCAAAGAGAACATACAGATGGCAAATAGACATATGAAAAGATGTTCAACCTCACTAATCATCAGAGAAATGAAAATTAAAACCATAATGAGATACCATCTTATACCTGTCAGAATGACTATCATTAATAAATCAACAAACAATAAGTGCTGGTGAGGATGCAGAGAAAGGGGAACCCTTTTACACTTTTGGTGGGAATGCAGACTGGAGCAGCCCGTGTGGAAAGCAGTATGAGGATACCTCGAAAAAATGAAAAATGGATCTGGCTTTTGATCCAGCAGTCCCATGTCCTGAAATACATCCAAAGAAATCCAAAACACTAATTCAAAAGAGCATAAGCACCCTTATGTTCATAGCAGCATTATGTACAATCACTAAGATATGGAAACAGCCCAAGTGTCCAACAGTAGATGAGTGGATAAAACAGCCATGGGACATTTATACAATGGAATGCTACACATCCATAAAAAAGAAGAAAATTTTACCCCTTGCAACAGAATGGAGGGACCTGGGGAACATTATGCTGAGTGAAACGGGTCAGTCAGAGAAAGACAAATACCATATGATTTCACTCATATGTGGAATCTAATGAACAAATTGAACTAACAAGCAAAATAGACACAGACTCAAAGACAGAGAGCAGGCTGACAGCCTTGGGAGGCAGAGGGACATGGCAGAAGGATAGAGCAGAAACAAAAAAGGACTCATGGACGTGCACAACAATGTAGTGATGGTGGTGGGGAGGGGACAATAAGGGGGCTAAATGGTAATGGAAATAAATACAGTAAAAATGTTTAAATGGAAAGAAATTGTTGAAATTCATCATTATGTTTGGCTGATGTAAATAATTTTCATATGAAATAATCTGGAACACACTAAGTGATCATAAAGATTAGCATATATTATATATCACCTTGTTTTGCTCTCACACAGTTTAATCTCTGCAAATAATGAACTGAATTTGACAATTTACAAAAACTACCTGAGCTTAATGAAGTCTTTTAGTTAAGATTTTCCCAGAGCAATACAATTTCTAGCTCCACTGCCTTCCTACTCACCTACCTCACGGTGACCCCTGTGAGCTTGGTATTTACTCACCAGCATCTTTGCACTTTCAGTGGGTTTCTAAGAAATCTTTAATCATCCAGAATTGTGTCATATTTAATTGTGTTTATCTTTACGAAAGAGAAAGGAGTTTTGATGTTAACAGTTTTATACAAAGTCTGACTATAATCTTGAACGAAAAAACAAAACAAAGTTGGGCTTTGACTGAATCTTCCTAAGTTGTTCTGGAAAGTATTTGTGAATACCAATAATTTAAAGTACCAGTGTAGGAGAAAAACTGGGCCTGCACTTTCTGAGTTAGAACACATATGAATAACCCCAAATCTCCTCCTGATGACTTTATGTTTTCTATTGTAGAAAGGTAACAAGAACCTAGATTTCAAAGACAAAATGGACTTTTTAATATCTTGCTCTTTAGGTACATCCAACCATTCTCTTGATCCTCTGTCCTCCTGTCATTTTACCTCTCAATCTGCCCCTCAGCCTTGACCCCACTCCTTCCACTGCAGGCGAGGCTGTTCCAAAACCAGATCATCTTCCAAGAATCCACTCTGATTTTTGTCACTCCTTTGCATAAAGCCAGATTAAGGGTCTAGCCACCATGACAACTGCTTGGAGCACCAATCCATAAGGGACTTCCAAACCAAAAAAATAAAAAAGGAAGGGACAGAAAGACAGTGGGAGGGAGGAAGAGAGGGAAGGGAAGGGAAGGGAGGGAGGGAGGGGGGAGAGAGAAAGGAATGATTTTAGCTAATTCTGTTCATCACACATAACCCCTCCCATTGGGGATGAAATTTCATTTCAACATTGATCAGCTTCATCTGGATAGTCATATTCTGCTCAGATAGGGCAACTTTGTAGACAGAATAAAGAGCGTAATTTCCAATATTAAATTATTAGCTTGCCTGGAATACCTTCATATTTTAACAGGCCCAGCCCTGATTTAAAACAATCAAGTCAGTGATTTTGAGTAGTTGATTAAAAACAATTCAAAAATCTTCATCTTGCATTCAAGGACACCTATGGTCTAACTATAATAAGACCTACCCTGTTACTTCCTGTCATCACTCTATTTTTAAAGAGTCTTCTTTACATATCTTCTTGACATTTATATTCTGATACCTTGTCTCATCATGCATCCCTTTTCTAAACTCTGGTCCATAATATTCAACAGTAAATCATACCAGTAAGTCCCTAGTTGCACTTACTGGTCACAAGTAAGTGCCAGCTACTACTGCCTGTGACCATATTTAGGACTCTTGTACTCTTTGACCTAGTGCAATTCTTTAAGGAAGCAGTTGCAAGCTTATGGCCAAGTCTAGCAAGAAAATACAATTTATTTGACTCAAAATGTTGTGTGTGTGCTTGAGTCAGGATTTAAAGACCATATTAAATATAAAATATGAAGTTCGGCTTCTCTTGAAAAACTAAGGAATTTGGTAGCATTGGGATCAGATTCTTCCATGTCGACGATTCTCCAGACTTGAGAAAAGTTTTCCTTTAGAGACTGGCGTGCACTTTTCAGTTCTGTACAATACCACCACTCCATTCACACATCCCCTTACCCTCTTAGTATTTCTCAGCATTTGAGTAAAATCTCTGATGTGAAAAATGTTGCCTACCTGCTCTGCCTTGCATATCTTACTTCATCATCCCGGAATCAACACCATTTGAATTTCTCTATGGAGTTGCTCTGTGGTCCACAGACCAACAGCATTAGTGTGATCTGAAAACTGTAAGAGATGCAGAATCTAAGGCCTCTCCCCCAATATACTGAATCAGAACCAGGAAGTTCCTGATGTTATTCTCATACAGGTTAAAGGTTGAGAAGCATAGCTTACTTTCTCTTTCAGATCTTCCATTTTACCTTTAACTCTTTACTCAACTTTCAAACAGAAACTTGCTTCCAGGTAGTGTCCTTCCACTCAAGCTGAGTCCCTAGATTGATGACCTATTTTGAAAACTTGCCCATCTTTCAATGTGTGGTTCAAATTTATATCTTGTCTGTGGAGCTTCCCCAACCATTTATGTACATTTCATATTTTTGCATATGAAAAAATGCAAAGTCACTGGCTAAGACACCCTATTTGCATGGTCCCTAGTAGCTGCCTTCCAGAAATTTGTGGGGAATGCCCCATTCTTCCATATCTTAAAGCTCAAAGTCTAGAAAAGGAGGATAACAGAATTATTGGCCTCTGAGGGGTAAGATGGCTATCTGTCTCAATTTTCTGATTAGCAACCATTTTCATTCTCAAAAGTGTGCCTCTTTGGCTGAAAATCATACAATCATTCTACTGATGGGACCATCTTAGGAACATTCCTTCTTTCATTTCCTGTTTTCCATTACATGATCTTTCTTGGTCAGGCATGGAGTCATGGGCAGGAAAGTGTTTTTTCCTAACAATACTTCAGGCGTTCAACAACAGACAAAATGTCAAGTATTTTCTTTCAGGAATCTTATATTAAAATATATACGTTCATTTGGGATTTTTAAATCAAATATCTGTGAATATTCTTGTTAAGAAGAAAGGAACAAAAGAGATATTTTATTGTTTTTCTATCATTTACATATATTCAAAAATCCTAACAGAGGGTTGAGTGATTTTGGTGAATAGGTTCTTCTGATGAGAAGGAAAACTCAGAAGTTATATAGCCACAACTCAAAAGACATCCTGGATATTTCATTCATAGAGCCAGCTTTGAGTTACAGGAAAAATTATTTTATTTTGTCACTGAAATTCTTAGTGTGTCCCATTACCTCAAGCTATACCATCTTTGTCTCCTGTTGATCTTTTCAACTGTTTTCTGTCCCTCTCTATCTCCACCTTCTGAGGAAACGCACTACACCTAAAGCAGGTGCACACCACCATTACCACCACTATACACCACCCCCACCACTACTGCTACCACAAGCAAACAAGGATAAACCAATAAAAAAGGCCGACTGTCAAGTACAATATGTTAGACTATGGGTGAACTGTTTCCCCTCTCTTCCAACTCTTCTCAAGTCCAGTCAAAGTTGCAGGTACATCTGACACATTTAAATTAACTCTGCAACCATAACAAGTAAAAGTTTAAATCAAATTCTGTTGTAAAAATGGCAAAGCTTTTTAGTATTATGAATCCTTGAACTGAATGACAACAACACAAATAATATCTAGTTTTGTCTATTGTAAAAGAAAATATAGAAAGAAAGCAGATTCAAAATTTTGACCAACACTGATCTTACAAAAAGATTTTTAAAATCATGATTCCTTCTCAGAATACTACATAAAACCGGGGAGGAGGGAAAATCCAGAAAACTTCCTCGAAAATAAAAATACCAATTTTCTGTTAAAAAATCTATATAACACTTCAAAAGTTACGTTGAGTTCAGCAAATAAACCACATCCGGTCAGACAGAGGCAGTTGCGCAGAATACAGATTTGTCAATTTCATTGCAAAGTATGAAGTGTGATATCACCCAGTGGGGGTTTCCTGTTCTGTACGTGAACACTGTGCCTCCCAGGGTCATTTAGGGCCATCTCCACTTTTCCTATTGTAAGAAGCATCTCATACCACCAGAGAGATGATAACCAACATGGACAAAAACTTCCTGTTCCTACATTACAATTATTTTAGAAGATTTATTTATTTATTTATTTTTAGAGAGGGTAAGGGAGGGAGACTGAGAGATAGTGTTTATTTTCTTTTATGTTTACTTTCTCTTACCATTAATGTGTGGTTGCCTCTAGCATGCCTCCTACTGGGGGCCTGGCGGGCAACCCAGGCATGTGCCCTAGACTGGAAATCCAACCATCGACCTTGGTTGGCAGACCAGCACTCAGTTCACTGAGCCACACCAGCCAGGGCTATAAATTTTTTGAAATGGAAGAAGCCTTGTAACAGTATATCTTTTCAAAGAGTTTTCAAAATTATAAAATTTAAAAACATATGGAAAAATAAGGAACAAACTTGTATACCATATTTTCAGACCATAAGACACACCTAGGTTTTAGAGGAGGAAAATAGGAGGAAAAACCCCACTCCACCGCCGCCACCCGCCCCAGTGAGCTAGGTAAGCTACATTCAGACTATAAGATGCACCCCCCTTTTCCTCCCAAATTTGGGGGTGCATCTTATAGTCTGAAAAATATGGTACTTGATTGTGTTCTTAAAATATTGACATTGTACCACATTTGCTTGAATTTCATGAAATAAATAGAACATTCCATATACACTTCAATATTTATACATACTACTCCTTCATTTCTTTCTCTTCTGTCAATCCCCAAAGTCAACCACAATCTAAAATGTGATCTGTACCTTTCTATCTATGTTTTTGTGATACCACATGTAGATATTAATAAATTATTAAACGTGTGGCTTTAAAATTAAAGTTTACTGTATATATTATTTTCAACTTTCTAATTTACTCAATATTTTATATATTTCAAATTCATGTTGATACATGTAGACCTATTGTTAATTCATTTTAAATGTATATAGCATTTCTTTTTATGAATGTATTAAATTCATTTGTCCATTTTTCTCTTGGACAAATGAATTATAATACTGATGGCTGTTTGGGGTTCTTGCCTCCAATATTTTATTATTATAAGGCTATAAATACCCTTGTACCTAGCTACATGTGGGTAAGAATAGATTTTCTAAGCTGCAATATAAAAGTAGTAGTAAAATTTCTCAGTGAAAGGGGTGCGTTTATTTTTTATTTTTATTTATTTATTTATTTATTTATTTATTTATTCAGTTACAATTGTCTGCATTTTCTCCCCATCCCTCCACCCCACCCCAGCCAGTCCTACCTCCCTCCCCCACATAAACAAATCAACAAAAAAATATTAGAGAGGATGCGGAGAAAAGGGAACCCTAGTACATTGTTGGTGGGACTGCAGACTGGTGCGGCCACCATGGAGAACAGTATGGAATTTCCTCACAAAACTAAAAATGGAACTGCCCTTTGACCCAGCAATTCCGCTGCTGGGATTATACCCTAAGGACCCTGAAACACCCATCCAAAAGAACCTATGCACCCCAATGTTCATAGCAGCACAATTTACAATAGCCAAGTACTGGAAGCAACCTAAGTGCCCATCAGCAAAAAGGATGCATTTAAACTTCAGTGTTATATTTTTTCTTATGTTTTGTGTTTTTACTGTCATACATGAGAAACTTCCTATACTATATATTCTAGTATTTTTAAAAAGATTTTATTTACTTATTTTTAGAAAGATGGGAAGAGAAGGAGAAAGAGAGGGAGAGAAACATCAATGTGTGGTTGCCTCTCACACACCCCCTACTAGGAACATGGCCCGCACCCCAGGCATGTGTCCTGACTGGGAATCAAACTGGTGACCCTTTGGTTTGCAGGCCAGAGCTCAATCCACTAAGCTACACCAGCCAGGGCTAATTTTTTAACGTTTAAAATGTTTTAAGTATAGGGCCTTAATTTATTTGTATAGGAATCTGATAACTTCCCTACCCCTCAAGTGTATAGCAAAACTGCCCTGGCTTTATTTTGATTGGATGGTTCATTTTATGCCCACTATTTCATGTTGCTACATATTTCCTGTGCCAAATTTCTACAAATGCCGGGACATATGTACTTGGACTTTTATTTTTGTCCTTCAAACACCTCCCCACACTACCATCTTTTGAAAATCAGTTTTTTAAAATATTTTATTGAACTTATTGGGATGACATTGGTTAATAAAATTATATAGGTTTCAGGTATACAATTCTACAAAACATTATCTCTTTATTGGATTGTGCTTTTACCACCCAAAGTCAAGTCTTCCTTCACCATTTATCTCCCTTTACCCTCTTCTACCTCCCCAAACTCCCTTCCCGCTCTTTGAGTGAGAAGGGTGAAGGGATTAAGTAGAAATCAGTTCTTGAAACATTAAGCTTTGTTAATTATTATAGCTTTTCAAAAAATGTTACCAACTGTATCTCAAGTCCCTCATCTTACATTTTTCTCAAACTTAATAGTTTCAGGTTTTTTACTCTTGTTTTTGAATTTTAGATTTTTATTCAAATGACCCAAAATTTATAGAATAAGATGTGGCTTAAAATATTCCCATCTATGAACCTTTCCATTCATTTATGTTTTCATTAAATCTCTTCTATAATATTTTCTAGTGTTCTCCACAAGGGTCTTGAATATCTTTGTTAGATATCTTCATTAATGTTGAGAATGAGAAATTAATCTAATTATCATCCTTTTGTAGAGATTTTTTTCTGTTTGATAGCTTTAAATTTTTTCTTAATCTTCAATGTTCTGAATTTTCATTTAAGACATATCAATATGGGATACTATTTAATTAAATTGTTTTGTACTGAGAAGTGTATCATCATATACATTTACATTTTATATATATTTTAATTCTGAAGAATTCAACCATTACAACTTTAAGTATAACCTGTCTTCTAGTTTTCTTTTTTTCAGGAATGTCTTTTACATGTATGTTGGGAATTCTGAATTAATATTTTAAATTATTCTTCACTTAAAACACATTTCTTTATTTTTCTGCCTGATTTTTACATGAAATCTTAATATTCTTTCTCAGTTCACTGATTGTCTTCAAGTGTACTCAAAGATAATAGTTTACTTCATTTGTTGTTTTTTTAATTTCAGAGACTACATTTTAATTTTTTTATTTTTTAAATATGTTTTATTGATTATGCTATTACAGTTGTTCCATTCCCCCCCCTTTAATTCTGCTCCACCCTGTGCACCCCCTTCCACCCACATTCTCCCCCTTTAGTTCATATCCATGGGTTATATATGTAAGTTCTTTGGCTTCTACATTTCCCATACTATTCTTAACCTCTCCCTATCTATCTTCTACCTACCATTTATGCTACTTATTCTCTGTACCTTTCCCTGTTCTCTCCCCCTCCTACTCCCCTGCTGATAACCCTCCATGTGATCTCCATTTCTGTGATTGTTCCTGTTCTAGTTGTTTGTTTAGTTTGCTTTTGTTTTAGGTTTGGTTGTTAATAACTGTGAGTTGTCATTTTACTGTTCATATGTTTTATCTTCTTTTTCTTAGATAAGTCCCTTTAACATTTCATATAATAAGGGCTTGGTGATAATGAACTCTTTTAATTTGACTTGATCTGGGAAACACTTTATCTGCCTTTCCATTCTAAATGATAGCTTTGCTGGATAGAGGACTCTTGGATGTAAGTCCTTTCCCTTCATGATTTCAAATACTTCTTTCCAGCCCCTTCTTGCCTGCAAGGTTTCTTTTGAGAAATCAGCTGATAGTCTTATGGGAACTCCTTTGTAACTGTTTCCTTTTCTCTTGCTGCTTTTAAAATTCTCTCCTTATCTTTAATCTTGGCCTATGTAAGTATGAAGTGCCTTGGTGTGTGCTTCCTTGGGTCCAGCTTCTTTGGGACTCTCTGAGCCCCACTTCCCGAACTTCCTGAAAGTCTATTTCCTTTTCCAGATTAAGAAAGTTCTCCTTCATTTTTTTTTTCAAATAAGTTTTTGATTTCTTGCTGTTTCTCTTCTCCATCTGGCACCCCTGTGACTCAGATGTTGGATTGTTTAAAGATGTCCTGGAGGTTCCTAAGCATCCCCTCATTTTTTTGAATTCTTGTTTCTTCATTGTGTTCTGGTTGAATGTTTCTTTCTTCTTTCTGGTCCACACTGTTGATTTGAGTCCCGTCACTGTTGGTTCCCTGTACATTTTCCTTTATTTCACTTAGCATAGCCTTCATTTTTTCATCTGATTTGTGACCATATTCAACCATTTCTTGAGCTTCCTGATTACCAGTGTTTTGAACTCTGCTTCAGAGAGGTTGGCTATCTCTTCATCGCTTACTTGTATTTTTTCTGGAGCTTTGATCTGTTCTTTCATTTGGGCCATTTTTTTTTTTTGGTCTGGGTGTACCTATTATGTAGTAAGGGGCAGAGCCTTAGGTGTTCACCAGGGTGGGGCAACCCATGTTGCTGCTTTGTGACACTGTATGTGGGGGAGGGGTTCAGGAGGGAATAATGCCACTTGCTCCACTCTCTGCCAGTTTTCAGTCACTTCCCCCACTACCCACAAGCAAATTGGGCCCTTCTGGTGCTGATTCCTGGGTAGGTGGGCTTGTGTAGGTTCTAGGACCCTGTGGGTCTCTCCAACAAACTCTCCTGTGAAGCTGGGAGTTTTTCCTGCTGCCTCCTCAACCCCCATAGGTGTTTTCAGTCAGAGGCTTTGAGGCTTTATTTCCCCACACTGAAACTCTGGGCTGCATGGTCTGTCTGGCTCCCCAGTAGTTCCTCCTGGTTTATCTGCACATGAATGTGGGACCACCCAGTTTGCAATTTGCTGCCTCACTGGGTCCTCCAGCCGCCGCCTTGCTGTGAGTCCTCTCTACTCAGCTGCCTGTCTCTGCCCCTCCTACCAGTCTGGATGAATGTTTCTTCTTTAACTCCTTGGTTGTCAGACTGCCCTAGAGTTCAATTTTCTGTCAGTTCTGGTTGTTTTTTGTTTTTAAATTTGTTGTTGTCCTTCTTTTAGTTGTGTGAGGAGGCACAGTGTCTCTACCTAGGCCTCCATCTTGGCTGGAAGTCCTCCAGAGACTACATTTTTCATTTCCAAATTTCTCCCTAGTCCTTTTTTTATTCACCTGTTCTCCTTTTATATATTTTTTAAAAGACGGCTTTAATGAGGAATAATTGATATACAAAAGAACCTACACATACTAACTTCATAACAATTTGCTGAGTACCAAACATATGCATCCCCATGTGACTATCCCCACAATCAAGGTAATAAACATATTCATCACATCCACAAGTTTCCTCACATCTGTTATGCTTTTTTTGTTTGGTTAGGTTTGGTTTGGTTTGTGGTAAGAACACTTAACATGAGGTATACTCTCTTAACAAGAATTTTAAATGCACAATGGAGTATTGTTACTTCTTGACTCTATAGTGTGCTGTAGATCTGTAAAACTGAGTCATCTTACATAACTGAACTTTATACTATTGAATAATTCTCTATTTCTCTCTTCACTAAGCCCCTGTCAACCATCATCCTACTCTCTAAGAGTTTACAATTTTAGATACCTCATAAAAGTGGAATCATGCTGTATTTGTCTTTCTGTTACTGGCTTTAACTTAGGATAACATCCTCTAGGTTTATGTATGGTATTGCATATGGCAGGATTTCCTTGTTTTTTTAAAGGCTGAAATATATTCCATTTACATATTTATATGTATATATACAAAAATATATATCACATTTTCTTTAACCATTCATCCATTGATACACATTTAAATTGTTATTTTGGATACTGTTAATAATGTGGAAATAAATATAGGAATACAAATATTTCTTCAAGATACTGATTTCACTGTTTTTGGATATATACATATAAGTAAGATTGCTGGATCATATGGTAGTTCTACTTTTAATTTTTTGATGAACCTTCATACAGTTTCCATAGTGGCTGCATCATTTTATGTTCTCACCAACAGTATAAAAGGGTTGAGGGGTGTACAACCTGCAGCCCCTGGGCCACACACAGCCCAGGATGGCTGTGAATGTGGCCCAATACAAAATCATGAATTTACGTAAAACATTATAATATTATTTTATGATTACTTGTCACAGTGTATTTAATGTGTGGCCCAAGACAACTCTTCTTCCAGTGTGGCACAGAGACACCAAAAGGTTGGACACCCCTGGCTCTACATCATAGCCAAGACAATCTTTTTTCCTAGTAAAAGCCATCCTAATAGGCGTGAGGTGATATTTCATTGTGACTTTAATTTGCATTTCCATGATGAAATCAGGACATGTGATGTCTCTAGTTTTATTCTTTTTAAAAAAATTACTATTGTTCAATTACAGTTGTCCCAATTTTTCCACACTTGCTCTCCCCTGCCCCTCCCCCTCCCACAATCAGTCCCCACCTTGTTGTCCATGCCCATGGGACATTTATACATGTTTCTTGCCCCTTTCCCATCTTCCCCCTGTTTTCCTACTCTCCTTTCCCCTCTGACCACTGTCAGTTTGTCCTTTATTTCCATATGTCTTGTTCTATTTTGCTTGGTTATTTGTTTTGTTCATTAGGTTCCACTCATAGGTGAGATCATATGGTATTTGTCCCTCATCACTTGGCTTATTTCACTTAGCTTAATACCTTCCAGTTCCATCCATGCTGTCACAAAAGTAGGAGCTCCTTCTTTCTTTTGGTTGCATAGCATTCCATTATGTAAATGTACCACAGCTTTTTGGTTCCACTCATTTACTGATGGGCATGTAGGCTGTTTCCAGCAATGGCTACTGTGAATAAAACTGCTATGAACATTGGGGTGCATGGGGTCTTTTGAATTTGTGTTTTAAGATTTTTAGGGTATATCCCAGCAGTGGAATCACTGGGTCAAAAGGTAGTTCCATTCTTAGTTTTTTGGGGAAACTGCATACTGTTTTCCACAGTGGCTGCACCAGTTTGCATTCCCATCAACAGGGTGCTAGGGTTCCCTTCTCTCCCAACCTCACCAGCACTTGTTTCTTGATATATTAATGATGACCACTCTGACCTGTATGAAGTGGTATCTCATTGTGGTTTTAATTTGCATCCTCTCTGATGGCTAGTGATGTTGAGCAATCTTTCATATGTCTATGGGCCTTCTGTATGTCTTCTTAGAAAAGTGTCTATTCAGGTCCTTTGCCCATTTTGGATTGCTTGTCCTCCTGATGTGGAGTCATGTGAGTTCTTTTTATATTTGGAGAACAAACCGATGTCTGTGGTATCATTAGCAAATATGTCTTCCCATGCGGTTGGTTCCCTTTTTCTTTTGTTGATGTTTTCTTTAGCCGTGCAGAAGCTTTTTAGTTTGTTGTAGTTCCATTTGTTTATTCTTTCCTTTATATCCCTTGCTCTCAGGACTGTATAGGTGAAAATATTGCTGCATGGGATATCTGATATTTTCCTGCTTTTATTCTCCTCCAGGATTTTTATGGTGTCATGACTTATATTTAAGTCTTTTATCCATCTTGAATTTATTTTTGTGTATGGTGTAAGTTGGTGGTCTACTTTCTTTTTTTCTTTTTGCGTGAACCTGTCCAGATCTCCCAACACTATTTGTTGAAGAGGCTATTTTTATTTCGGTTTATGTTCCTTCTGCCTTTGTCAAATATGAATTGACTATAGAGACTTGGGTTTATCTCTGGGCTCTCTATTCTGTTTCATTGATCTATGTGTCTCTTCTTATGCCAGTACCACACTGTTTAGATTACTGTGACCTTGTAATATAGTTTGATATCAGGTATTGTGAACCCTCCTACTTTGTTCTTCTTTCTGTAAATTGCTGAGGGTATTTGGGGTCATTTATGGTTCCATATAAATTTTTGAAATATTTGTTCCATATCTGTGAAATATGTCATAAGTATTTTGATAGGGATTGTGTTGAATCTATAAATTGTTTTGCGTAGTATGGACATTTTGATAATGTTATTTCTGCCAATCCATGAACATGGTATATACTTCCATTTATTTGTGTCTTTTTTTGATATTTATTTTTTGAGGGGATGAGATAAGACTTTATTTTATTTTGTTTTAACATTTTTTATTGTTTTTCAAGTACAGTTTTCTGCCTCTTCCCCCCCCCACCCCTCATCACCACCCCAGCACCCCCCACCTCCCTCCCCTGTTTCCACCCCCCCTTGTTATTTTCTATGTGTCCTTCATAATTGTTCCTGCAAATCCTTCACCCTTTCCCCCTGAAATTCCCTCCCCTCTTGTCACTGTCAGCTTGTTCTCAATTTCAGTGTCTTTGGTTATATTTTGCTTGCTTGTTCATTTTGTTGATTAGGTTCCTGTTAAAGGTGAGATCATATGGTATTTGTCTTTCACTGCCTGTGTCTTTCTTAATTTCTTTCTTCAGTGTTCTATAGTTTTCTGAGTATATGCCTTTTACCTTTAAGTTTATTGCCAGGTACTTTATTTTTCTTGTTACTATAGTAAATGGGTTTTTTTTCCCCCTAATTTCTGTTTCTGATATTTCATTGTTGATGTACAAAAGTGCCTTTGATTTCTGAATATTGACTTTGTACCCTGCTGTTTTACCAAATTCACTTATTAGGTCAAATAGTTTTTTGATTAAGTGTATAGGATTTTCGGTGTACACTATCATGTCATCTGCAAACAATGACAGTCTTGCTTCCTCTTTTCCAATTTGGATGCCTTTTATTTCTTTTTCTTGTCTGACCACTGTGGCTAGAACTTCTGATACTATGTTGAATAGAAGTGGTAAAAGCCAACACCCTTGTTGTGTTCCTGTTCTTATGGGGAAAGCTTTTAGTTTTTGCATGTTGAGTATGATGTTGACTGTAGGTCTCTCATATATGGCCTTTATTATGTTGAGGTATGCTCCTTCTACTCCCACTTTGCTGAGTGCTTTTACCATAAATAGGTGCTGTACCTTATCAAATGCTTTTTCCACATCTATTGATATGATCATATGATTTTTGTCTTTCCTTTTATGTGATGTATTACGTTTATTGCTTTGAGAATATTGTACTATCCTTGCATCCCTGGGATGAATCCCACTTGATCATGGTGTATAATCTCTTCAATGTATTGCTGGATTCGGTCTGCCAATATTTTGTGGAGGATTTTAGCATGTATGTTCATCAATGATATTGGACTGTAGTTTTCTTTCTTTGTTGTCTTCATCTGGTTTTGGAATTAGGATAAAGTTGGCCTCATAAAAAGAGTTTGGGAATCTTCTCTCTTCTTGGGTTTTTTTTTTTTTTTTTAAATAGTTTGAGAAGGATAGGAGTTAGCTCTTCCCTAAATGTTTGGTAAAATTCACCTGTGAAGCCATTCTGTCCAGGGCTTTTGTGTGCCAGGAGGTTTTTGATTACTGCTTCAATTTCACTAGATGTTATCAATTATTCAGGCTTTCTGCTTCTTCTTGACTCAGTTTTGGAAGATTATATTTTTCTAGAAATTTGTCCATTTTGCCCAAGTTGTCAAATTTCTTGGCATATAGTTTTTTGTAGTCATTTCTTGCAATCCTTTGTATTTCTGTGGTATCAGTTGTAATTTCTCCTCTTTCATTTATGGTTTTACTTATTCGGATCCTCTCTCTTTTTTTCTTGATAGCCTTGTTAAAGACTTGTCTGTTTTGTTTATCTTTTCAAAGAACAAGCTCCTGGATTTGATTCTTTGAATTGTTCTTTTAGTGTCTATGTAATTTAATTCTGCTCTGATCTTGATTATTTTCTTCCTTCTACTTGCTCTGGATTTTGTTGTTGTTCCTCTAGTTCTTGTAGATGTAGGGTTAGGTTGTTTATTTGAAATGTTTCTATCTTTTTAGGTAGGCCTGTATTGCTATGAACTTCCCTCTCAGGACTGCCTTTGCTGTGTCCCATAGGTTTTGTGAAGTTGTGTGTTCATTTTCATTTGTTTCCAGAAACTTTTGATTTCTTCCTTGATCTTGTTAACCCATTCATTGTTTAATAACATGTTATTCAGTGTCCATGAATTTGACAGTTTTTGTTTTTTTCTTGAGATTGTTTTCCAGTTTCAAGCCCTTGTGATCTGACAAAATGCTTGATATGATTTCAATTTTTTTGAGTTTGTTGAGATTTGTATTTTGTCCTATCATGTGGTCTATCTTTGAAAATGTTCCATATGCATTTGAAAGGAATGTATATTTTTCTTTTGGGGGGTAAAATGTTCTGTATGTATCAGTTAAATCCATTTGATTTAAAGTGTCTTTCAGTGCTACAATACCCTTGTTGATTCTTTGTTTGGAAAATCTAACCATTGTGGATAGTGGGGTGTTAAAATCCCCTACTATAAGTATGTTGCTGTCTATATCTTTCTTGAAGTCTTCCTGATTGTCTTATATGTTTGGGTGCTCTTATGTTGGGTGCATATATGTTTACAATGTTTATGTCTTCTTGTTGGATTCTACCCTTATATTATGAAGTGTCCTTCTGTGTCTCTTTTTATGGCCTTTGTTTTGAAGTCTATTTAGTCTGTTATAAGCATCACTACCCTTTTTTTTTCCTGTCCATTTCTTGGAATATTTTTTTCCATCCCTTCAGTTTCAGTCTGTGTAGGTCTTTTGTTCTGAGTTGGGTCTCTTGTGACAACATATATGCAGGTATTATTTTCTTACACATTCAGCTACCCTATGCCTTTGGATGTGAGGTTTAAGCCATTTATATTAAACATTATTGTTGATAGGTACTTATTCATTGCCATTTCCCCCTTTGTACCTGTGTTCCCCCCACCTTTCTTTTCCTTCACCTTCTTGAAGCACTCCCTTTAGCATGTCTTGAAATGCTGCTTTGGTGGAGGTGTATTCCTTTCGCTGTCTTCTGTCTGGGAAACTCCTTATTTCACCTTCAGTTTTAAATGAGAGCCTTGCTGGGTAGAGTTGTCTTGGTTGCAGGCCTTGCTCTTCATTACTTGGAATATTTCTTGCTATTCCCTTTGGGCTGGTAGTGTTTCTGTTGAAAAATCAGTAGCTAACCTTATCAGAGCTCCCTTGTACGTTACTATTTGTTTCTCCTTTTCTGTCTCTACAATTATGTCTTTGTTTGCCATTTTTATTATGATATGTGTTGGAGTGGGCCTTTTTGGATTCTTCTTGATTGGACCCTCTGTGCTTCCTGGACTTTCTGGACTTCAGTGACTTCTTCTCTCATCAAGTTAGGGAAGCTTCTGTCATTACTTTTTCAAACAGGTTTTCTATCCCTTGCTCTTTTCCTTCTCCTTCTGGTATCCCTATTATACAGATATTATTACATTTCATGTTGTCCTGAAGCTCCCTTAATAGTTCTTTGTTCTTCTTGAGTCTTTTTTTTGTTTTGTTGCTTTGTCTGGTAATTTTTTTCTACCTTGTCCACCAGCTTACTGATTCGATCCTTTGCTTTATGTATCCTGCTTTTAATTCCTTCTACTGTGTTCCTCATTTCAGATATTGTATTTTTCATTTCCCCTTGGCTTGCATTGATAGTTTCTATGTCCTTTTTCATGCTGATGTAATTTGCGGTAAGTTCCTTGAAGCATCCCTGGAGTTCTTTGAAGTTATCCCTGAGCCCCTTGAGCATCCTTATAACCATTATTTTGAACTCAGTGTTTGATAGCTTGGTTGCCTCAATTTCACTTAGCAGTATTTCTGGGGATTCCTGCTTTCCTTTCCTCCGACTGGATGTTGTTTCTTTGTCTCCCCATTTTAAGTGACTCTTCTTGTTTGTTTCTGCATGTCAAATTGATCTTCTTTGACTCCCTGTCTTTATGGTGTGATCTTCTGTGTTAGGAGACCTGTAGGACTCAGTGGTACAGTCTCCTTGATCACCTGAGTTTGATCCTCTTGCACTGCCTTTTATGCTGTTTATGTGGGCTCTCTGGTTGTAGTTGTGTTTTGGTTGTCATTGGGTCATTCTTTGGTGGGTTCCTCCCTGGGGCTGAGAGTCACTCCACCTACCACATCTTGTATGCTATTGTACAGGTGCTGCCAGAACAAAAACCAAAAAGCCCAGGAAACAGACCCACACCCTCAAAAATAATCTCCACCACCAATTACACTATCAACAGCAAGTGAGCCAATATTAATAAAGGTGTAAAGAGATTAAGACTATTATAAGAAAGGAAAAATGAATATGAGATAACACCTTCAAAAAGAGATTTTGCAAGGGTAGAGGGAGGGGCAATAATAAGAGTAGGGAAGATGAGGCAAAGAGGTAAAGAAAATAAAATTTACTTCATAAATAACAAAGGGAGGAGAGGAGGTGGAATGGTGTAAAAGAAGGGAAACATACAGTATTAGGTTAAACCCAAAATTTAAAGAAAATATATATGTATATATCTAATGAGAGAAAAAACAGACCACCACCACCACAACAACAAAACAACAAATATATATATGGTTCTAATTGTAGGAAAAGTTTTCCCACAGCAATATCAACTACCAATGAGCTAAGACTGGAATAAGGGGGGAAAATGAAAGAAAGAAGAGCTTAAGGGATGTCTGGAGGAAAGAGAAGTTATTTTGAGAGGATAGAGGGAGAAGGAATACTAAGAGTGCAGAATGAAAACCCAGCTCAGACATGGAAATATTAACGTTATAATGAAAAAAGAAAAGGGCAGGGGAAGGCAAAATGGACTATGAGAGGGGAAGGGTGAAATTTAAGATTTGCTCTGCTGGGTTTAGTAGTTTGGGGCCCAGGGAGCTGTGTTTCATATAACGTCTGTTGAAGGGCCCTATCAGCAGATTTTCTTTTTTCTCCTGACCATATGTACACAGCAGTAAATTTCTGAGATGGGCCTCCCTGACCCAGGGAGCTTATAATCCCATAGGTGGGGGTTGTGTTCACCTCTCTGTGAAAGGATCTGGCTGACTGCAGTAAATCTCAGGCATTCAGCTCCCACCTTCCAGACCCGATCCTGCCGCTCTCTCTTAGGAGGTTTGGCCCGAATTCTCCACTCCGAGCTGCCCTCTGATTGCCAATCATGTTGGTTCCTGTCCTCCCATTCCTTCAGTGTATTCTCTGCCTCTGAGTTTTTAGTTAGCAGAGCTGCTGCACCCTACCTGCATGCACTAGCACGAGACCCCCAGGTCCCCGCCAATCCTCAGATCCCACCTTAGCTCCCCTTTTAAAAGAGTTTCTGTATGGCCCCCATGCTGTAGCACTGGTCCCTGGGGGTCCTGCTCTCCATTCACATGTGTCTCCTTTAATTTCGTTCTTTAGTCTTTTATAGTGTTCAGTGTAGAAGGTAAAATTCCTTGGTTAAGTTTATTACTAAGTTTTTTTATGATGTTATTGTAAATGGAATTTTCACTTAATTTTTGTTTCTGATAGTTACTTGTTAGTATATAAAAACACAACTGATTTTTGACGTGGATTTTGTAATCCTGCAACTGTACTGAATTTGTTTATTAGTTCTAACATTGTTTTTGTTTTAGGGTTTTGTACATATAAGATCATGTTTTCTGCACACAGAGATAAATTTACCTATTCCTTTTCAGTTTGTTGCCTTTTGTTTCTTCTTCTTGCTTAATTGCTCTGTCTAGTACTTCCAATACTTCGTTGAATAGAAGTGGCAAGGAGGCATCCTTGTCTTATTCCTGATCTTAGAGGAAAAGCTTTCAATTTTTCACCAGTGAGTATTATGTGAGCTGGGGGCTTGTCGTATATGTCATATATTATGTTGAGGTTTGCTCTTATACCTAATTTGTAGGATTTTTATCATGAAAGTACATTGAATTTTTTTCAAATGGTTTGTCTACATCTATTGGGAAAATCCTGTATATATTTAATCATCCTTGTATTCCTGGGACAAATTCTACTTGGTCATGTTGTATGATCCTTTTACTGTTTTAATAAATTCAGCTTTCCTATTCATTTAGGAATTTTACATGTATGAGGTCTGTCCGGAGAAAGTCCAGACATTGTTAATATAATGAGAATGGTTTGTGTGACATCAGTGTAATCTGGCAGCCAAGGAGAATGGACTGGAATGCGCATGTGTGAACAATGACAACTTCACTGTACTAGTTGGTGGGGTGGTAGACACTGTTGAATGAGCATGTGTACTGTGTGGCCGTCACATTCAAAAGGACTGAGTGAGTAAAGCAATGAATCTGCATCAAATTTTGCAATAAGTTGAACATTCCTCCACAAAAACTATTTAGATGATTCAGAAGGCCACATCTATGGACAACTGGTAATTGGCAGCTTCATCATAACAACACACCCACTCATGTATCACATCTCATACAGAGTTTTTTGATGAAACATCAGATTACCCAGGTGACTCAGCCCCTCTACAGCCCAGATGTGGCACCCTACAACTTCTGGCTTTTCCCAAAGCTAAAATCACCTTAAAAGGGAAGAGATTTCAGACTGATGATGAGATTCAGGGAAATACAACAGGGCAGCTGATGGCAACTGGGAGGACTGGGTGAGGTCCAAAAGTGCCTACTTTGAGGGGACTGAGGCATCATTGTACTATGACAATGTTTCTTGTATCTTGTATCGTCTTCAATGAATGCCTCTATTTTTCATATTACATAGCTGGATGTTTTCTGGAAAGACCTCATTGTATGTTCATCAGGAGTTCAGACCTGTAATTTTCTTTCATTTTAGTGTCTTTGTCTGTCTTTGGTATTAGGGTAATAATGTTAGCCTCATAAAATCATTTCGGAAGTGTTTCCTCCTCTTCAACTTTTTGGGAGAGTTTGAAAAAAGAGGGAAAATGTCAAAGGAAGTGGGGGTCATCTATAATAGTGTCAACTATAAAAAATATTTGGTAGAATGCGCCAGTGAAGCCATCTGGTCCAGGGCTTTTGTTGTTGTTGGGAGATTTTTGGTTACCGGTTCAAGATCCTTACTCCTTATTGGTCTATTCAAGATTTTCTATTTATGATTTAGTCTTTATTGGTTGTATGTTTTTAGGAAATTATCCATTTCTTCTATGTTATCCATTTTGTTGGTGTGTAGCTGATATACCTCTATTTGAAAAAGTACTTTGTTATTATTTTGTGGATTTTTTCCCTTTTCTTATCTGCTGATTTTCCTATTATTTTTGTTTCATTTAGAATGTTTTCATCTCTGTGTTAATTTCCTTGTCAGTCTTTCTTAATTGTCTTATTGTAATTTGAAATTTAATTTTAAGATTTATCCTGGGTAGCAGTGATCTTTGTGTGTGTGTGTGTGTGTTTCTTCTTTCTGTACTCATTATTCTTCATCTAGAAATTTTACACTTGCCTCCAGCCAATCCCTAGCTTCCAGTCCAGAATCTGCCTTATCCTGGAAGCCCAAGGTCCTGTCCTACCAGGAAAGTGTAAAACCACTCTCCAGCCTTTAGTTTATGATATTGAACCTGACTCTGATGCCAGAATGGTGTGGGGCACTTAAGACCATACTTTCTCACCTTCACTCCACTTTTTTGTTTTTCTGACCCATTCTGATCTACAGAAATATTTATTTGCTTTGTATTTAGTGTGGAGAAGGGAGTTTGAGTGTGGGTGGGATGTCCTAATTATATAACCTTCGTCTGGACTCCTAATCATAGTCTTTATATATAGAAAAGCTTACTTAAAAACTGAAAATATTTGTCAAGTAAAACAAATCTTTTCTTCTGTCTTATGACTAAGAGAATGTATGCTTATGACATGCCAGATACAATTGTTGGTGTTCCACATGGTTTATTTATTCTCCATCAAAATTCCATGTTGAACTAAGGATCAATTATCACATTGCTAGTATGTGATACAGTTGGGATTCAATCCAAGCATAAACTCCCTGAGAGCATACCTCATTTTATTTATTGCCCTCTTCCCAGAACTTAAAACAGTTCCTGACCTGTAATGAGTGTTCAGTAATACTTAATGAATGACTGAATGTTTCTCTTCTGTGTTGTTTCTACTATTGTTTTGATTCATGTATCTTGATCTCTATATAAAACACTCAGTCACTACCCTAGGCATAAAGTTCTTTAGCATAGGAACTTCTTTTCTTTGCCTTATTCTCTTTTCCGTTTTATTTCCTACTTGATTGGCCCTCAACCCAGTGGGTGAATGTCTTCACATTTTTCCTGGAGCTCACCTCTCTCTTGCCAATAAACCAGGATTGGAATTAAAATTTTTACCTGGGTAGGCTAATTTCCCATAGTTGACATTTTCCCACTTCCTCAGGCCCCATTGAACTATATCACAGTCATATTTCATCTTAACCACCTCAGCTACCCGCAGTCGGGGCACTTGCTGCACAGGTGGAAAAGGTAAATTAAGCTATGACTAGGCACTTTGGATAATGGCTGCCCCCCCCCTCCCACCACCACCAAGGTCTGTCAAATTATCTTGGATGATTATATTTAAAAATCACTTTGGTTCTATTTTAAATTATAGCTCCAGATGGAATTGAAATATAAATTAGGCTTTAAAATATAGTTTTTTCACTCTTCCCTTCATTTTTAATGACATTGTGAGTGATATTAGGAAGCAATTTAGCTGATGAATTAGTACATATGTGGATATGATCTCTCAGCACAGCTTGAGAAAAGTAGGACCAATCACAGGCCTCACTCACTGCAATTGATTTTCTAAAGAGAACACAAAGAAATTAAGAAAGGAGAAAAATCATGCATTCTAAATCTGTATGCTACAAGAAAACCACTATTATTATTTGACAGAGCCTGGAAAGAGCTTTGAATGGTTTGTGATACACCTACCTACCACTAATGCTGCAATATTTTTCAAGACCTAATCCATGTGCACTGCCAAGCTTGAAATGAGTTGAAATATCCTCATCTTGGAAGATGGAGAGTAAGAAGGGACTCAACTACAAAGTCAAGAAAAATTAACTATCATTTCTTCTTAATTTTTAGCCCAAATGGAAATTAGGGAAAAGCAATTGGTGACTGCATTATGCCAATTATACTGGGACATTTTTAACTCCTTCTTTTCATTTAATCTCTGCAACTAGTTAGCAATGGAGACGTACTGTCTTTACTCCCCATACACACAGTGGAACTGGAAATTGCCTGAGAGATCATTTAGTTCTCCAAACTGATTATGCTTTAGAGTCTAATCAAAATGCAGTCCATGGATTAACTGCTTCAGCAACAGTAGGAGTCTGTTAAGTGAGCAACATCCTAGACTTCACATCCAGAGGCTATGATTTTAAGCAAGTACCTGAGGTAAATTTTGGGAAGCTGATCCACAGAGATAACATTTAAAACTCTTAAGAGTCCTGTTCCTTTTACTGATGAGGAAATGAGCCAGGAGTAGCACAAGAGAATCATCTCAGAAATTTTTCAGAATATGCTAGATAAAAGACAGTTGAGGCTACACTGTGGCAAAACTCCCTAAATCTTAGCAGTTTGAGCAACCAAAGTTTACTTCTTGATTACACTATTGGCCAGTCATGAATCATGTTTGCTGTGCAGTCTAGGAAGAGGAAGTCTCATCTCAATACACGCTTTTACTAATTGCATATACAGGAACAATGGAGTAAGACAACCCATGCTGAAGCTTTTAAAGGTCTGGTGTAAATACCACTAAAGAAGCAATGTCATCAATGGCATTGGGAGGCAGACAGATGTGTTTAAATCTCCCTGCTCCCTTTAGAGACCATGTGACTGGGCAAATTTCTTAACCTCTTTGAGTCTCTGATCATCTGTAAAATGGGGATGATAATACTGTTTCTAATGGTTGTCATGAGGCTTATAGTGGACATTCACATTAATTATTGTTATCAAACTAAGCATAAAAATATATTATGGAAGGTAAAGAAGAGCTTGTGGAAGAGACACTCTTCTGATATACCAGCATTCTTGTCTGTCCCTTAGTAACTCTTTTCACTCTACTTGAAGTTTCTCCCTTTTATTACTTTCTCTCTCCTGCGTCCTATCTTTCCTACCATATCTGGTTTTATTTTACACATCCTTCTGTCATGAAACATCATCAGTTCATCTATTCAGCAGAGTTATCAACTATCTACCATGTGACAGGCACTGTGTTTGGTGCTGGAGAAGCCAATTAAATAACATGTTCCATGCTCTTTAGGTATTTTCAGTCTCAATGGGAGGCAAAAAAAAAAAAAGGTAAAATGGAATACATACTCTAATAAAGGCCAATGTACCCATGATGCAATGAGAACATGGAGGATGCTACTCATTTCATGTAAAATCCTGAGCTGCCTTTGCCAAGAGGATAAGGCAGGCATGAGAGGATGCAGCATGCTCAAGGACAGCGGTACTGAATCATGGGTATTCTAGGTCTGCAAATAGGGAAATATTGCTAGTGTGGAAAATGTGAATGGGGGAGCTGGCATTGGGGGCTCTGGATAGGGTTGTGAGGACAATTAAATGGCAAAACCTTAAAGATCCATCAGCGTATACATGTTTAGTTTAAATATTTCCCCCTGATTGCAAAAGGGGTTCCCTGGAGAAGTTTGACCATGGGTATAGGACCAGGTTGATATTTTAAAATTAGTACTCTGTCTGGAGACTTCACGGGAAAAGTGTGAAAATCATCTAAGAAAGAAAGAAATGAAGTCAGCCTCAAGGAGGCAGTGCCAGCTGCAATGAAGATAGAGAAGCAGACTAGGGGGGCGGTAATACAAGTATAAGAAGTAAAGCAACATAAGACAGTGATGGGAGCTTAGGAGTAACTAGGGCACCTGAGAGGACACATATTTTTCAGGCCTGGAAATGGGATGAAGGGTAGTAGATACTCTGAAATAAAGAAAATAGGAGCAATAGGTCATGGCCAAGTAGGACTGTTATAGGTTTATCCACCCATTAATTACACATTGATAACAAATGATTTGTATTTATATACAACCTTATTGTGTGATTGATGTTTGCCATAGGATATATTGACTTTTCAACAATTGTACAAGCTACTTGAAAGTATTAACATTAATTTAAACATATGCTTAGGTCCCACAGTTTACTTAGCACAACACTTTGGGCTTAGCAATTTGTCCTAAAATATCCATGAGATAAAAATATATCAAAATTAGATTTTCTTGATTTTGTTCACTTATCACATTACTGTTGGCATGATTTCTATTTTGTTTTTTCTTGCCCTCCATCATTTTGATGGGCTCTTGTGTTTAAAATATTCAGTTTCTTAGAATTTATAGCATTTTCCCCTTATCATATATCCTTACAATATTTAAAAGCAACATTTAAAATGATATCAATTGTTTCTAATTAAAACATTTAATGACTTGATTTTGCCCTTTAAAAATTCTTTGTTTGTTTGGAATATGCTGCCCTCCCTCTTCTTTCCCTTGTAGTTGATTTAAATCCTCTTGTCTTCATTTTCTTCATCAGAGTTCTCAGTCGATCTTTTATGCCTTCAAAGTTTACAGTTCTTTACAAGCACGATGTTTCTCCCATCTGTTTAATTTTGATTCAGCACTGTAAGTCTCTCATCATGTATCATTTCTTTTATTATAATTTCTATTCTAACTTTGAAATTCATGATGTACAAAATGAATATATTGTAAAGGAAACAGCATGTGAAATAGAGCATGACTTTGAAGCTGGATTTCCTCCCTCCCTAACCCATGCCTTCTTGCAAATAATTTTGTTACATGATTTGTTTGGGCTTAGGGCTAAGGAGTGAGGCTTGGTTGGGCTTCTTCCTTGAATCTTTGGGGAGCACTAAGCCCTGCTGCACTGACTCTCTCATTGTCTTCTCTTTTTAAGTCTCCCTTGATGTAAAATGTTTTCTAGAGAAATCCAGAAGTACCTGAGAGAAAATTGAAATCTAGTCTTCGTTTTACAACCAGTCTACTAGGGAATGCTGCTCAAAGGCTGTGTGACTGTTTCCCTGTTTCCTTATCTCAAAAAGGGTCCTAATTGGTGGATAGACTAGACAGATAGAGACACACCTGGAAGAAATGTTTCCTTATCTCAAAAAGGGTCCTAATTGGTGGATAGACTAGACAGATAGAGACACACCTGGAAGAAATGTACTCTACAAACAAAAAAATATTACTTCAGTTTTTCCCCTCTTACTGCTCCTCACACAGAGCTGGCCTTCTTTTTCATCGTTTTGTTTCACTTTAGAAACACAAAGATAAGCCAAGAGCTGGAAAAATGAATAAGGAAATAGCACAGAGGACTGAAAAGAGTAAAAATGAACAAGATATTAGAAATAGTCACTAAAGAACAACGTTGCACAGAGAATATCACTGGGAGCATGGACATAGCTTAGGCCAGTTTCAACAACTTTTTTTAATCTAGGAATATTCAAGAAATTTCTCTCCAAAATGCGAAAAATTCAGTGCAAGTATTAACTTCATTCAAATATTTATGTAAGTAGCAATTACATTATAGGCTGTTTTACTGATCAGTAACTACCAATTGGGGAAGGACTAAGGCTACCTTGATGTCTGTGTAACAATTACAAAGACAGCATTTCTGTGATTCAGTGTTAAGCAATAAAGAAGAAGAATTCCATTAGTAAAGTGACATTTACACCAATGTATTGGGAGTATAATTATTACCACTGTCAGAGCTGTAAGGATACAATATTCAGTTGTGGTTGAAATTGCTGGCTCTAGAGTCAGACAGATGTTGATTGGAAATGTTAGATAGGAAATTGGTCTTATGGTCTAGGCCATTCTTACTAAATGCTCTTCTTGCTAAATGTTAAAATATAGCACAGTGTTTTGTAGACCAGCTGCAAACAGGACGAACTTGACAGGAACCAACCTGGTAAGTGCAGCCAAGTGCAAAGAACAAATCAACAGGTAATTGACTAGTGTATGGCTGAGCACCCCAAGTGGCCAAGCCCTTGAGTTCCGATACCAAAACATCTACATAACCACATTTTGTCAACCTGTTTACTTGTTTCTGTCTCTGTTTCTAAACTGCAAAAATGGGCTGATAAAAAAACCAACTCATAAAGATAAAACTTGAGTTCCTGTTTGACTTATGCCCATGGGCATCTAGGGTGAGGCATACTCTCCTTTGCTATAAAATAAAATTTCCATGAAAATTAAAACACACAGTTCTAAGGTCTCTTCCAGCTTAAAGATATTAAGATGCCAACTTAATGCAATGACTCATGGTGAGCATTTGATATGAAAGGGAAGGGGCACCATATTCTGACAAGCTGACAATGATCAGCTTGAATAGTTGGGACTCTGCGACATTCATTAAATGGCATATAAGACTGACTGCTACTCCAGTTCTAATGGGCTGATAGTGGAGAAATAGAATAAGCATTGCTAAGAGAGTCACTTTAAAATAGAGTCAGGAGGCTATTAAGGGAGTGGGGCTCATGAATGGCTTGAGTCCCGGTTCTTTCAACTGCTATTAAGTTGCTACACCTGTCGCTAAAGTCAGCTCAAGGCTGCAGTCATAAACATCCTGGAAAAACAACTACTGTATGGACACACACTGGACTTTACCTTCTCCTTGTAACTTTCATCCCCCTTGTTTGGATATTGGAACTGACTAATTACTGTTAACCTAGTCAGCAATCCTTCACTTGCATAAAAGAATTACATTTTTTATCTCCAGAGCACAGTGTGAGTTACCTGAATCTGTGTCTCCTGGATTGCAATTCTTTTGCTAAAATAAATGCCTTATGTTCTTTATTACAGCCTGAACATTTCCTCTGGTTAACAAGGCTCACCCCCAGTGATGAAAACCACTATAGTTTTCTACCTTAAAGACATTGAGTGGCATGACGTCAATTGAGGAAATGGCTGTATTATCTCTTCTGTGGTTTAAAGCATTATCATGAAGAGAAATGCATGAGTTGTTGATAAATGATTATTAAGCCGTACTTTATGTAAGTTTTCAAAATAGAGGGTAGGCCCAGCTGGGTGGCTCGGTTGGTTGGAGCATTGTCCTGGGCACCAAAAAGTTGCGACTTCAATCCCTGGTCAGAGCACATACCTAGGTTGTGGGTTCAATCCCCAGTCTGGGCACATATGGAGGCAACCAATCAATGTTTCTCTTTAATCTCTCTCTCTCCTCTCTCTCTTTTTCTCCCCCCTCTCGTCCTGCCCTTCCTCTTACTCTAAAATCAATAAAACATATCCTCAGGTGAGGATTAAAAAAATAGAGGATAAATCTTTAGCGATACAAAATATAGAAAAGACCAAAAGAAAACCACTATTAAAACATTAATTATGAGTTCTGACAGAAAACAAGTTCAAATCCAGTTTCCACAAAATCTTTGGGGCCTTTGTTGAGTCACATACCTTTGAGCATCATTTTCCTCAAATGTAAAGTGAGAATGATAAAACATAGGTGATTGTCTTATTGTTTACAACAAGGTTAAACCAGATAACTTAGGTAAAGCTGAGTGTATCCCTTCTTTTTCCTTGAACATTACATCACAAAACCCCTGAGGGTCTCTCATCATTAGTGGCACCTTTTGGCTTGAGATAGAATTAAGGTAAGTGTTAAGGTCAGTCTATACAAACAACTCAATAACCAGCAGAAAAATGGGGAAAAAAAAGTCAAAACTTCATTGTTTGTTGGTTCTAGGTCATGTAGAATTATTGTGTTTTTATAAACCAAAATTGACTTTTTGTTTTTCTTGAACCTTCAATTGTTCTGTTTCTATGTGTTTTTAAAGCAGAGGGCTCTCCATTTTGGTAACCTGAAAGTTATAATAAATTGGTATGCACCCATGTCAAAGTAAGCCTTTACTTAAATTTTATACCCTCCAAAGGCCCAAATTCTCTGGAAAAAATTCTGCTTTCATTGTAAGCAACAGTTAAGATAATATTCTTTGAATTTAAATGTCAGTCGAAATGATTAACTATGCATTTAGAGTAGCCAAAAAAATGAAATCATGTTATTGGACTAGGAAAAAACCCTCTCGTTAACATTTCTTGAGTTTTAACAAATGAGTTGATTAGAGGGAAAGGAATAAGGAACACAGTTCATTAAATGCCAGGCCCCTAGTTTCCTCACAGACCTAATGTACTCTTATCACAGCACCTTGAAAAAAAATCAATGACTACATTTCCTAGCAATAATATACTTTCCAGTTAATGAATGAATCACGCACTGAAATCATTGCCCTTTATTTATTTACTTGTTTTCTCTTTAAAAGAGTTTATATTAATTTTCTCTGAAAATTATAGAAGATAATCAGTGTCCTGGTTTTATATGTCAAAGAAGCAGCACAGATAATGTGCAATCATGGTCGAAGTTTGTCTTGATTAGTTCAATTTCTTATTTTTACTGCTGTAAAGTGAGGACCTGTGCTGAGACTAACCAAGAGATATTACACAATAGCAGGGGTCTAGATATGAACTAGGATGTGCTCATGGTAGGATCCAGCTAGGTATAGGGGACTTCAGGACCAGGGGAGTTGGAAAAAGGCCATCATGCATACTAGATGCAGTAACAAGTCTTCAAAGAGGGTTGGAGGTGGGCGTTCAGATTAGAACCCTATGTAGGAGACTCAAATTTGTCCTCTAGTGGTTGCCAGAGATTCATAAAGAAGTGATCAGAAGTAGCTGGAGTGGCATGGGCAGAGAGGAGAGAGGAGGATTATCACACAGAATTTGCAAAACAAAACCAAATTCCCAACCAAAAACAATCTGACTATGCCTGCTGTTTTCACTGGAAACTCTGTAAGGATCTGGGGGCTTGGAACAATGTTTAACCAAAAGGAGTGGGGAGTTCTTCCCTTCATCCACTGAGGACAAGAGGAGGAGGTCTCAGTCCCAGGAGAGGCCCAGCCTGGAGTCTGTAGCTGGGTGGTCGCCCCTGGCAGCAAACAACTGGCAGCTGCTAGCAGCAGAGGCCTGTGCCTTCGCCAGGTTTGCTGGTAGAGGAGACCTTGGCAGAGTCAAAAAGGATTTTTCATTAGCTCACGTGGATTTCCCTCAGAGAGTTCCAGATTGGTGTCCAACTTCTGTGGGAAACTGGAGTACTCATGGTATTATAATTACCATGATCCTCTTTTAACTCGGAATGGTATAATCTTGATTGACACTTGCTTTCCTCTACTCAAGAGAAAAGGCATTATAGTAGGAATTGCACCAGCTGTGGTGTCAACACATTTGGGGAGACCCACACTGACCCACTTACTGTATACTAGCCACTGCTCTAGTGCTTGATGAGGCATTTAATTCCCACAACAAGCCCGTTACTGTGCCAATCTTACATATGAAAGAACAGAAGCACAGAGAGGTTAAGTAATCTGCCCAGGTCACACAGCTTGGATGTAATCAATCTAGGACTTAAAGAAGACAGCCGGGCTCTAGGGCCTCTCCCCAGCAAGTGACATTCATCATGGCTGCCCAGAGAAGGTGCTCACTAAATGTTCACTGATTCAAATCATTTCATTAAGGGATTAAAAATGCACTGAGTTTATCACTTTGGACTTAATAGACTTACTACACTTAAAAGCAAACAGAAAAATGCTTACAAGTATGCCAAAATCTGGACCAACAATGAAGGACAATTAAATAAATCAGGAAATCTATCAGCCTGTTCTCCAGGTTCACTTACCTTTGTTTGGAGGATGATAGGCAGGGGCAGGAAAATCAACACAGTGAAAACTATGAGGATTAACCGGCGATAAACCAAAATCTCACTGAAGAGTTTCATTGTCCTCAGTGGGTGCCTTTGATATTGCTCTCCTCAAAATGAGGCTGACATTAAATAACCAGCCTGGATTAATATTTCTCTAGCTCATCATCTTCACTTGCTGCCCTAGACTGACCAACATGAGTTAAAATTAAATCTCAATCTTTATTGTTTTACTGTCACAATTACTATGGAGAGATAAGCCCAAGAATGTTTGCAGGAAATCAAAGACCACAACTTCTTTCCCTATTTTCTGTGTTCACCTTAACTGGCCAAGTATAGGAGAAGGTGAAACAGTGAGGTTGGTTGAGTTTTCCCCAAATGAAGACTCTTCACCCCTTCTGATGTTCCTGATTTCTGGGCTCCTAACAGAAGTAGTTACCACACTTAGGTGGTACCTTGACTGGGTTCCTCCAGTGCCCTATCTAAGGAAGCACATGTGAACTGAAACAGCAATTCCAATAGCAGGAATTTTAGTGAAGGGGAAAGTTTTTGGTACAGAGGATTTTTCTGGAAATTCTCAGATAAAGTTTGAGGCAAACTTCTACACTGCCAATGTGAAATTGGACCCACTGAAGAACTCCTGACCTCTCTCATTCAGGAAACCTTGGTTCACGTTCAAAAAATAAATAACACTGCTTCCGAAACTGAGTAGCGTTTTTCTCCCCAATGCCACACTCAATTGCACAATAATTTCTTCATGGTTTGTGTATTTCCTGGATACTGTTGCCTCTTTGGATAAGAAACTGAAAGTGATTGTAAAGTCTTATATAAGCACTCCCCTGCAAGACTTTTTCAGTATTGAGTTGAGATACTGACTAGATAATCACCAGAGAAGCTGTGCAGAGATGAGTCATGAGATGTGTGTGTGTGTGTGTCCGAGTGTGCGTATGTGTGAAAATGGGGACTGTTCTGGCAGTGATACAGTGCTAGGGATGCTGGAATGTTTCTCATTGTGCTGTAAATTAATCATCCCATAAACCTCAGCTGAGCGACTCCTCTGCCCCCAGCCTGAGGTATAAACAAAGGACATTCCTTTCTATAACTTATAGTTCACTTCTTTTGGCACAAATGACTTCACTTTTATCTAACTTATGGTTACCATTTAGACCTTATTTCTAATTCCACACTAATGTAACTCTGCTTTCTTTTCCCAAAAAGGAAAATAATTCTTTCACCAACACTCAGTGTATTGTTACTGTAAAGGAAAAAGCATTTTTTCCTCTAAAAGTATAAATTTCTCAAGATATTTTACACATAGTGATTTAGGAAAATAAGGATAGTAAACAGGAAAAGTCTCCAAACCAGAAAGGCATATTATATCTTAAATTTCTCAGGTGAAAGAGAGGATAATTTTAAATAATAAGAGTAATAAATAGTAAGTAACAATAGGCAGTAATAATAAATAGTGTTTAAAATCACATTAAAGGAACTGCATTACTTAAAGCAGTTTCAATACTTAGTTTTTCTATATGACAGCTCACTGCTTTTTTTTTTTAAAAAAGACTATTTTTTGAAGAAACCATTTCTGTTCTCAGATTTCCCTCAGTCACCCACTGAGACCATGTGAGCCTCACTTTCTCTTTGGAGAAGATTTTACTTCATGATATGACACCAGAAATAAAAAGGCATTTGTGTGACATTTAATGGAAATGAGGAATTTAAAGCGCAGGGAACAACAGTATTCAAACCAGACAGAGGCTAAAGGAAAAGCACTTGACATTTGTCACTGCCTCCTTCCTGTGCCCCACTTTCCTGATTCTGGTGCCCATTTCTCACCAGATGCAGGTTTGTAGGACCCTCATGTGATGGCCTGTGTTCTAGGCAGCCCAATCTTACAGAATGATTCCCCTTCTACAGAATAATTCCAGCCTTTCTTTCTGTCCAGCAAATCCCTGTTCCTCAGTAGTTTTCTCCACACTGTCACAGAGAGAAAAGATCTGAATAATCACTCACACTAAACGAGAATGACTGATAAGAGCTCCATAACTCTGCAGGAGTCTCCAGGGAAGACTCATGCAGAGGTATGAAACTAAGAGAAGATTTGGGGTCTCTTGGAAACATATCTTATGTATCCTTTAAACCACATCACGGAGAAATACCATATGATCTCACATATAAGTGGAACCTAATCAACAAAACAAACAAGTAAGCAAAATACAATGAGAGTGTTGGGGGCCACTCTGTGTGGTTTCGGAGGCTGTAGCCCTGCATGAGCAAGGCCTTGAAAGAGGCCTGTAAGTCTCCACTGCATTGCCAGGAAGGCAGGAGGCAGGCATGACCTGATATTAACACGGAGGCTTCCCTTGTATCCTTTGAAGCTTGCTTTGCTTTGCTGTAGCCCTGTTGGTATAAACCAGATGTTTAAGTTCGAAGCATAAGGACTGAAATCCTTATCTCAGGAAATACGCCTTAACAACCATCTGTCATCAGTATGTCTAACAGACCCTGACCTGAGGCAGATCTCTGTGTTTCTTCAATTGTCATCTATATGTAATATCTGTTTTCTATAGCTATAGCCTTTGGACATTGATTAATGAGCTATGCATGCATGCTGTATACCCCTGCATATACCGATCCCAATAAAAGCCATTTCAGAGAAAGGCTTGGGACATTCTCCACTAGAGGGAATCACCACACCCTTTCCCTCCGGAACAGATGGTGTCTGGGACAACTTATTTCATTCATGACCAGGAGAACTCCACGGGATGGGGTTCCCCTCACCAGAGACGCTGAAATAAAGAACAAACTGACAGTGACCAGAGAGGAGGAGGGAGAAGGATAATAGGGAATAATGGGGGGCGGGCATCAAGGAACATGTATGAAGGACCCATGGACAAAGCCACCAAGGGGGTGGGTTTCGAGGGTGGGAGGTGGGGATGGGTGGGGTGAGGGGGCATGGTGGGGTGAAAATGGAGACAATTGTACTTGTACAACAATAAAAAAAATAAATAAACCATATATCACATTGTTAACCAGTTCCACAATTAAATTTCACCTCTTTTTCTGTACAGAAAATCATAAATATCTCTTAATACATCACAACTGTGAAATTTTATCTATCTGACCCAAAATGAATCATAACATTGTGCTATCATGGATTAGGCTACTTAAAACATGTTTTTTTAGAAATATAAAAACTATTACAGATACTATTTATTCGCTCACAGATATCTACTATGTTTTAGAGAGTTTACATTTACCACCTCAATTAATCTTCAAAACCTAATACAAGGTATGTATGTATATGTTGCTATTATTATTTCTATTTTACAGATTTGGAAGCTAAAATGCAAAATGGCCAAGTAAGATGTCCCAGGTATGAGTGATATAGCAAGGGTTCAAGTCCAATTCTCTCTGGATCCTAAGGCATGTGTCTGCCATAATGACTATTAATTTAATGATAAACACTAAATCATCACATTTAGAGTTTGTATACAGGCACTGGTTTGGTTGGCTTAGGAATTGTAGCTCTAGAGGTTGGTTTTTTAATATCCATTGGACCTTATAATTAGACAAAACTAACATGAAGCTCATGTTCAGGCAAAAGGAAGATTTTTTCTTTATATATTCTGGTTAATTTCATAAAGAAGTTAGGTTGTCCAAGACGCTTAAGTTGTATGGACAAGCAACATGAGGGGAGGGGCCACCAGCCTTTATGTGTCCACTTCATTCTCTCAGGCTTGTTTTCTGGTTGTCCCTTTCTTAAGGCACATTTACTCCCAACTTTGGGCTTTTCTTTAGACCTCTCCCTTTTCCAAGAATATGCTTCCCTTCTCTCTTTATTTCACCTATCCTTGAAGTTAGTTAGACCTTGTAGCCTCATCTCAAGTCTCCTGCTTTCTATAAATTCACCCTGATAATTCCGGTCCTTCCCCAAACCCCCAGTTCCCGAATTACCATGCATCTACTCGGGAAGCTCCTTGGTTCAGCTGCATCAAGATAATCTGGGTGCTTGAGAAAAATGCAGATTTCCTGCCCTATTGGATCAAAATGTGGCTTGGGAATCTTTATGTTTCAGTGGCTTACTACATCGTTTTATGAGTATTAACATATAAGAATCATTGAGTTAGTATCTGTAAGTCACGTTTTGGTCCATGAGAAGACTGACATATTTTTTACTATTTTAATAATGCATGTAAGTCTTAAATCTTCAATAAGATTGCTAACTCTTTGATTATAAGGAGCATTAACTTATTTCCCTTGTGTCCCTAGAAAAGTGCTAAGGATAAGTGAATACTCAGTGAAAAATTTCTCTAAAGTGACCTCTAAATATAGATAAATGGAAACCAATTAGCAGCATTGCTTATATATTATAGGTTACAAGAGCAGTTCATCAATAGAGTATTTAAGTTTGCAAAGAGATATGGCTGGTTCAGAGGAGGACTACTAGCTCCATGGCAAAATTACCCATAAACACTTAAATGAGAAAGTGTGTATATTCAGTATACATTTTGCCAAAGTGGGGAAAAAGGTCCAAATGCTCTTACTGTTGGTGAAAGCAGCCAGGTGCATTTGTACATGACTAGTCAATAATACTATAATAAGTATGTGTGGTGTCAAGGGGGGATCGCTTTGTAAGTTCCATAAATGTCTAACCACTGAAACTAGCATACCACTGAATGTCAACTGTAATTGAAAAATAATATACACATAAACAAAGAAAGAAGACGCTGCATGTGCTTCAATTATGCATTCCTTTTTTCACTCAAAGAATTTTTAGAGTTCAAAGTGCATGCCAGTTTTAAACAATTGCTGTTGTGGATACTATCAAGTCAAGGAATTTAAGTCAGATTTCCTACTGACAGTCAGTTGTTTCTTAGCCTCCACTAGTCACTCATCCTGAAAGTCACCCATGGTGAACCTGTGCTTATATATTTGGTTACCTTCATAAATTCCATAGCCTCCACACACGGCTCTGTGAGGGGTTTACTCTTTGAGGGCTGTATGTGAGTGGCACCCAAAGCGTTTTTAGATACTATAAAAATGAGATCATTTCCCCCTCTTTTTAACTGGCATCAAGTCATTTACCTCAGCACTTTAAATGTTTTCAATGTCTTCATATTTGGCTCTCTATTTCTTAAGATGATGAATCTTCTTGATGAAAGTAAAATGTACAGATAATGCATACAGTAAAATTTCCAGGCCCTCATTAGTTAACTGTATCAGATTTTATCTTCAATTCCTAAAATAAAGGATAAAGTCCTTATCTAGGGTAAGATAATATACCCTAGAGACTCCAGATTCACACACCAGTCCCTAAACACCTAAATTGGGATCATTTATTATTAACCACAACAATAATCATTCCTCCAATGCCGTGAAGTAAATGACTGACTGAACAGATGAAGACTGAACTGTGTTCTATGAGGTGAGGACCTGAACTCCCATGAACTGAGGATCAAAGCAAATTCCAAACGAGGGGACCTACCTCCAGCCAAAACAGCAGTTGTCAGAACACCTGAGTGCTGGAGCCCAGACATAGCTGCTCACATCCACTCTCTGGGTGGGGGAAAGTTTTCTCTCTTGACCAAGCCTTATCATGGCTTTATCTTGGGGGATGAAAGGGGGACATTCAGGGATGGAAGTGGGAGGGATATTGGGAAGGATGGAAGAAAAGGAAGAACATTCTGGAATACATACCATACCACCAGGGAAAAAAATTGGATGAAGCAACCCTAAAATTTCCAGAGCCCTCTTTATTCCTGATCCTCTCCCTGCTTATCCCTCACTCCCCTGCCCAGTCTTCTTACGTACTAGTCCTATGCCAGCAGTCTGGATACATGGGACGGTATTATAATCCTCATGGGGACTTTTAGCGATTAAAGGTTAACCCAGAACTCCTGGATGTAGCATTTGTTGTCAGCACCTGGATGGGAAAGCAGACCAGAGTTTAAGGTGCTCTGAGAGGCTTGCCACGACTCCAGGACTCTTCGAAATGGAAACCAAGGATCCACTGAAATAGATCACATGGAAGTACCATATGGTCCCAGCTGATCCCAGGAGTTTTCACTCCTCTTCTAAAGTTTATATAGTTCAACTTAGTCAGTCAGAAACTGCTTTAGGGTGTAGCTAGAGAGGCCAGTTTAAAGAAACTGGTGACATAAAAAATTTCCCCTAGTAATCTCAGTTCTGCTATGAATTCACTGTTGCTCATAGCTGAATGTGTCCATTTTGCTCTGTCAGAAAAAACCAGGTATTTCTCTCCTGATATTTACCATCCAAAATATTGTCCCTGAGCCTGGAACATCTTTTGTCCTTTATGACAATGACAAGATAAAGTGTTAGCATAGTTTCTAATGATGATTTCATTTTAAGTGTAGTGGGTGACACTGACACAGTCCAGTTTACTGTCAAGCTGACCCGTCTTCCTTGGAAATTACTTTTTACCTACGTGTAGACTATTTCACAGCATGTCATTAGCACAAATACAGGCAGTTAGCTGTGCTGCTCTCTTGCAGTAGTTTTCTGTTGGCATAGCTACAGCATTCAATGCTCTTCACCCCTTGGCCTCTTTTGTTATTTGGGCTTGGTGACTTTTGGTTCAAAATGGTTGCTTGAAGAGGAAATTCATTGTTCAAGGGAGGAAACGTGTGCCCTGGGACTACTCATGAGCTTATGAAGAAACACAGCACCATTTGGTCTAAGCTACTTACACTTACATTTTGTCCATTTCCTTTACCGTAGAGTCACAGAGGAGCATTTCAGAAAATATGTTCTTCTCAACTTATATGACTGTATAGTTAAACCATGTCACTGACAGACCATGAGGGCATGGTTTTATACTTTCGGCATTTATACTTTTGGCATTTATACTTTTGGCGTTGATAAACATGACATAAAGTGATAGTGGTGAGTAGTTGGAATTCTGGAAGGTTTTTTTAAAAAATGAGGCTAATCAAAATGTACCCAAATAAGATTTCTGGTGAGTGCATGGATGTGAATAAGATACTGTGCCTTCACAAGGGAGCTTGCTGAGGCCCCCGAATGGGGATGGCAACACACCCACAGCAAATAATTCCTGGTGGCTTGGTAGGAGCATAGAACATGTGCTCTGGGAAGGCAATTAATTCTGACTGCTGTTATTTTTATAACAATTTTTATTTGCATAGTCCCTAAAATAACTAATTTTACATTCTCATGGCAAGAGTCCTGACCTAATGTGGAATTCTCTAGTTTGGGAGAATCATAGTATCTCTGGTTTGAAAATTTTTTCTAGGCCTCCGTGAAATATTGGTGCCAAAAAGCCCATTTTTTTTTCTCAGTCTGTTCTTTTTTTATTGTACTTTTTCCATTACCATAGTCCCTTTACACTCCCCCCCCACCAATTACCATACTGTTGTCCATGCCCATGAATGCTTTTTCCTTTTTGCTCAATCCCTTCCTCCCTAACCCTCCCTCTCCACAATAGTCATCCTGAGTCTGTCTCTATTTTGCTTGTTAGTTCAGTTTGTCCACTAGATTCTACATATGAGTGAAATCATATGGTATTCGACTTTCTCTGACTGACTTATTTCACTTAGCATAATGTTCTCTAGGTCTATCCATAGTGTTGCGAAGGGTAAATTTTTCTTCTTTTTTACAGCTGAGTAGAATCCATTGTGTGAATGTCTCATAGTTGTTTTATCCACTCATATACTGATGGACACTTGGGCTGCTTCCATATCTTGGCTATTGAAATTAGTGCTGCAATGAACATAGGGGTGCTTATGCTCTTTTGAACAAGTGTTTTGGGTTCCTTTGAATATATTCCCAGAAGTGGGGTCATTGGGTCAAAAGGCAGATCCATTTTTAATTTTTTGAAGTATCTTCACACTGCTTTCCAGAGTGGCTGCACCTGTCTGCATTCCCACCAACAGTGGAAAAGAGTTTCTCTTTCTCCACATCCTTGAGAGCACTTGTTTTTTGTTGATTTATTGATAATAGCCATTCTGAAAGGTTCAGCCTGTTCTTGAATGCCTCTAATCATGACTGATTTGTGCCTCATACCATATTTAAATATTCCCTCTCCTCTCCTTCAGATTTTTTTTCCTGACATTGAGCCCAAATCTATCTTCCTGTAGCTTCCATCTATTGTTTTAATTTCACTTTTGGGGATCATTAGGGGGGAAAATCAAACTACTCTTCCATATGATATCCTTTATATATTTGAAGTCTTCCCTTACCCATTTGCCTCACTATTCATGTCTCAAGTTCAGGTCTCTTCACTATCCTGGACACTCCTCTGATTAAGAACATGGACTAATTTTTTTCTACATCCCTGGCTTGGTTCCTGAGTTCAATCCTCTCTTGCAGAATCTATTTGGCAGAGAGAGGCAGGACTGGACTATCACCTGCCTTGTTCTAGATGTGGTGCTTATAGTAATGCTGCTGGCATTGCAGAACTTCTTTGCTTTTCCCATTACAGTGCTGAGGTAGTTTGAGCTTAGTATCCAATAAAGATTCAAAATATTTTTCTATGTGCTATAGCTAAGTAATCTCTATCTTATCATACTGACAAATATGGTAGGATTTCCCTATTAATTTCCATCTTGTCAGATTTTTATACATGCTTTAAATTGCCATGACTTCTGTCATTCATCACATGCAAGCTATATACATATTCAATCCCTTCTTATTTTTATCCAAAGTCATTGATAAAATATTCAACAGGTTCCTCTCTCCAGATGCCTTCCTTTAAGTTGACATTTTTACAATAGAAAGGAGCTTTTGGATGCTATTATTAACTTAGGTCTACTGAATGGTATCCTTTTAGGAGTCTATTCTAGAATCTGGTCCTAGACTGACATGTAACTCACTGATGTATGATTAATAGCAATGATTTTACTTTGTTGACAATCAGGATGGCTTTTACCTGTCTTTTGTTTTTGAGCACAAATCCTATAAAATTTTAAAATTTATCTTCCTAGAAGTTTGTATTACATATCTGATTATATCTATCCCTCCACTCCTTGGCTAGTATAAACACACAAAATAGGCATAAATAGTCTTTTCTAAGACATAAGTTACTCTCGACCTCACTAACAAGTTCTTCCTCTATACTTCAAAATGTGCATTTTTCTGAATAAGAAGAGTTAGTAATTATACTTAGCATTAATTTATCCAAAGAAAGGATTATTCAATAATTATTCAAAAATTAGAAAGGTTCCTATTTTCTAGAAAGGAAATGCATATGTATACCTAGGAAAACACATGTGGAGTTAGTGTGAACATAGTAGTATCAGAAATGACTAGCGTATTTCCTCCTACCCACTCTTTCCTCTCTTGTCCTGTAGGGACATTTCTCCTGGGAAGACTCAGCATTAGCCACTCAGGTATCTCAGCAGAGGTGGGTGAGGAGAGAGAATCTGGACCAAGAAAGACCAAGGCTGAAAGAATGAATAGAGCTCAATCTCCCCTCAAGGGAAGGAATCACCTGGAATTATAAAGACCCAAGGAAAGAAAAATCAAATTCCTGATGGCTAACATATATTTGTCATATTATTGATTTCCAATAACAATCTGATTTTTTTTCGATAAGGCTGAAAGAGATTAAGTAACTTGCTTGAGGTCATTCAAATGAAGTCCAGTTCAGATCTGTTTGACTCCAAAGTTGACTAACTATCGACTAACTATAATTGAGGGCTGTCTTGTAGGAGGGCACAGAGCCTCAAGCTCTAAAAGTTAGGGTAGCTAAAGACAGAGAGGCTAGATCACTTCTGAATAGCCTGTCTCATTTGCTATTTCTTGCCAGAATGTGGGAAACAGGGTACTGCCACTGGAAGGGAGGGGTCCATAGAGCAACCTGGCTAACTGCACTGTGGTCAATGCTGCTGTCCTGGCCAGGTAAGAAATTTGTTCTTAGGAACTAAGAGAGGGGTGCAGATGTGTTGTTAGGAAACTTGGCAGAGACTGAGGGATGGGGTGGCAGCTTAGTGGCCAGGGAGGTGATAGGTGATGGCGACTTAAGGAGTCAGCCTATCAGGCTCATGGCAAAGGTGACAAATTGTACCAGTTTTTCCATGGACTGAGAGTTTTCTGTGTCATTGGACTTCCATGGATAAAACCAGGAGAGTTCCAGTCAAACTGGAATGTGTGGCTGCACTGTTATAACATCAATAAGGCTCCCACTCCTCATCAACCAGAGATCCGATTTTTATATTGATTTTGTCCTCTCATTCCCACCCCCCATTCCATCCATCATCAAGGCCTCCTCATTTTACTGTTTGCAATGCTCTAAGATTTCCTCATCTCCCACATCTTCATGACCTGTGCTTTTTCTTCAGAATCTCACCATCTTCTACTATTTCTGGCCTCCTATCTGGTCTGTCTCCATTCCTGACACCTGCCTCAATGATGCATCTTCCACAATGCTGCCAGAGAGATCTTCCCAAATGAATCTGACTGCATTATTTTCCTGTTTGGACATGTCAATGGCCCTCTACTCTGGAAAAAAAAATGTCTAATAGCCATATGTAACTTACAATGTCCCACAGTCTCTCAGGTTAACTCATACTCTCAGCCTCATCTTTCTGCACTACCCTGCTTCATATTTGATGTTTTTCTATAAAGCAGTTCCCCTCAACAAATTATCTGCAGTCTTCCTCTCTGCAGAACCGATGTTCTCTTTCACCTTCAAGCCTCTGAATCTAATTTTCATTCACTTAGAGGATTATTCTAAGCTTTGGCCATATATAAATTTCATTTTCAAATAGCCAATTTAATCTCTCTCAACTTCAAGATTCTCTACATACCTAGAACATTCAAGGCAGCCCTGGCCAGTTAGTGAGAGCATCATCCTGATAGGCCATGGTTGCAGGTTCGATCCTTGGTCAGGACACATACAAGAGTCAACCAATGAGTGCATAAATAAGTGGAACAACAAGTTGATGTTTCATTCTGTCTAAAATCAATAAATAAATTTTTTTAAAAAACCATTCAAGACAGCTGTTTGCTATTCCCCACCCCATATTAAAAGACTACTGCTTAAATTTTATCTCTTATTGTGATATACTCTTGGTCTGACAGCCTCATGGTACCTCTTCTCATTTTAACCTAGTTCCTCTTGGCTTAGCTTATGTATCACAATAGCTGACAGGTCAAGTCTTTCATATTGGGAGAAGCACTCCATTGTTTCCTAGATGGATAGAGTCTCTAAATGTGTATTATACCTGGACAGTTACTACAAATTTGAAGTTTCCTTCCATTTTTCAACTTTTTCAAGACCTTGATTATAGCCTCCTATTATCTTTTTTTGCTGCCTGAATACATGAGCATCTCTTAGATAAATTTATCTTTGTGGGTTTCCCTCTTCTCCCTTTAAATATCAAGGATTCACATTATATAATCCCACATCTCTTCTAGCACTTACATTCTATATTTCCAGGATTTTTTAAAAAAGATTTTATTTATTTATTTTTAGACAGAGGGGAAGGGAGAGAGAAAAAGATGGAAATATCACTGTGTGGTTGCCTCTCAAGCGCCCCCTACTGGGGACCTGGCCCCAAACCCAGGCATATGCCCTGACTGAGAATCAAACCAGTAACCCTTTGGTTCAAAGCAGACACTCAGTCCACTGAGCCACACCAGCCAGGACTCCAGGAATTATTTATATTCAAATAATTTCTTTTCAGTACATAGATTAAAATTTTCCTTTCAATAAATGTAGAATCATCAAAAGTTCCTAGAAAAATCTAGAGATTTCTAATTGTTGATATTATATTTCTACAAAAAAGTAGTCAAGTGATTTGCCACCCTGCCACCCAGAACCTCAGGAAATCCAGTCTATATAGCATAAGGAAACTGTAAGATAATTTTCCACAGATTCATTCCTCCTTTGATAGACCCAGGCGCTTGCCATGCTCACTTATCCTGGGAGATGTTTTCATAGACATTAAGTAAGCTGTTTCTCAGAATTGACTTCTTTGCCAAATGTTTTCACTAATTACTTGGCAGACACTGCTTTGTCTGAGAGAATGCACTTTGAACTCCAGTGAAAGGCACAATTAATCAAGACTAACTTGGAAGCAAGAAAAATTAGAGCAAAAGTAAAACTACTCTGATGAGTGTGCCAAGACAATTCCCCGAGGGAGAGAGGAGTCTTTCCAGCAAACAGGGCTGAGACAACTGGACATCCACATGCAAACAACAACAAAAAAGATGAAATTGGACCCTGCCTCACAGTACATACAAAAATTAACACAAAGTGGATGAAAGATTAAATGTAAGAGCTAAAACTATAAAACTCTTAAAAGAAACATAGGTTTAAATCTTTTTGAACTTGGATTTAGCATTGGACTTTTTAGCTATGACACCAAAAACACAAGCAACCAAAGAAACACTAGACAAATGGAACTTCCTCAAAATTAAAATTTTTGTGCTTCAAAGACACTATCAAAAAAGTGAAAAGGTAACCCACATGATGGGAGAAATATTTACAAGTCATGTATCTGATAAGGGTCAAATATCTAGAATATATAAAAAAACTATTACAACTCAACAATAAAAAGACTAGTAAGACAATTTTTAAATGAGCGAAGGACTTGAATAGACATCTCTGTAAAGACAATATACAAATGGCCACTATACATTTGTAAAGATGCTCAAGATCATTGGACAACAAGGAAATGCAAGTCAAAATCACGATGAAATACTACTTCAAACCCACTAGGATGGCTGTAATAAAAAAGACAGACAACAAAAAGTGTTAGGAAGGAAATTAAACCTCACATAGGGTTAGAGAGAATATAAAATTGTGCAGCCACTTTGAAAAACAGTTTGGAAGTTCCTTAAAAGTTAAACATAGAGGTACCATAAGACCCAGCAATTTGTTTAAAACAAAAAATAATAACCCCACTATATGCTAAAATAAATAACATATTTAAGAAACATAAATTTACCTTCTTAAAAAATGTGAGAATGATGGTATTGCTTTACATGTTTTACAAATCTCTGTAGAGAATCCAAGTTGTTGGATTCTGCCTACAGTCTCTGCCACATCACATGTCATGTTGCCTGTGGAAAACTCCCCTGTATACTCACGGGAGAATGAGAAAGGAAAAAATCAAATAATGTTTTGACTTTGAAGACCCTCTGAAAGAGTCTTAGGGAACCACATTTTGAGAACTGCTGAAAAAATATGAGATAAGCTATTGTTATTAGAAAGAAGCTTGTCTTATGAGGAGGTAGGTAGTTAGAGGTGTCCACTAAACTTGATGTTGATAAAATGAAACCTTCATACTCAAAGAAGACTGCTGTTAAATAAGGGAATTAAAATTGCTAAATTCTAGAACATAGACTGTTTTGTGTTAAGATAGCTACACAGATATCATTATGAACTGAAGTAGCCAGGATTAGGGTAGCTGTATATTTCATTGTTCCAACCTGAACAGTTTTGAGAATAAAAGGGATGCTATTAATAATTACTGTCGAATTGTCCCAGGTAAACTGCATTATGTGGTCCCCTTAGCCAGGGCAGCAACTGAGAGTTAAGCTGAGTCCAGAAATAACGATTTTGTACTTGGCAGATATGGGGAAAGTGGTCTGGTCAGAGGGAAGGACATGTTGAAAGAATGGAAGCTGACCTGAGTGGATGAGTTCATGGTACAAACTGGAGGACTTTCAGAAATCCGGAGAGCTCACATAATTTTAGGATTAACTATGAATTTTACAAAGAATTTTAAATACTTGAAGTACTCTATTTTTTGAGTGTCAAATATTAGTTTCAGCGACAAGCCCATCTCTATTAATGAGGGATGTTGTCTATGATCCTGCTGGATTTTCAAATTCTTAGGCCACAGGGCTTAATGGATTAACAGAATAAAATGCATTTGTGGTGAGAGTAGCTGAGAAATCCATGCCTCCCCCACCAGAGAGGACCAGTGAATGGAAGAAGTACTTTAATTAAGGCCAGTATCCTTCTCTGGATAACAAATAAAACAGTCCTTAAGCAGGGATTGCAAACACAAAAGACTTCAGATACCAGTCAGTCAGATATGACAGGGAAGGCAGCTTAGGGACATCAGTAAAATAAAAAGCAGGTGGCCCACTACTGGGCGACTCCATCCTCAGGGCCAGTTTGTTGGCATGGCCCCAGGTTATCAGACTTTTCTGATTACTGAAAAACTGCCGAAATATATTCTTTTATCAGAAATGCCCTGATATTTAAATGTTGGCAACTGATTTAATAAGATGCTAGTAGAATGAAAGGCATGAGTGTGATTGTGTTTGTGATTCTTCCAACCCAAACTTTGTTCTGTGATCTACAGGATGAATCTAAACTCAGCCAGCCATATGCCACTGGGAGTGTGGATGACTCCCAGCACTAATCATCACCATTAATTAAGAAAAAACATAAAGACATGTCTAATTTAAGGGTCAACAGTATCCTTGTATCCCAAGAGAACAGTTTACTGTACATTGTAGCTAAGCAATCTCTGTAACCTGAGACGAATCCACTGTGACTGATCCTTGCTAATGTACTATGGTTGCACTTAATATTGCAGCACTAAGAAGAGTTAAACAAATGTTACAGAAGTCACACTGAGGTTGGAACCATTTTCATCCTTTAATACAAACTCTTGTATCAGAGGTGAGCAACTGAGCTTCATGGATGAGAAGGGATGTAAGTCATGGCCACACTAAGAAAATGCTTTTCCCCACTGTAATTTAACATCACATTGTAATGTAAACGTAATGTACGTAATGTACATTATGTACAAATGTAATGTAATGTAATGTAATGTAAGTGTAAGGTACAAACAACCCAACAGTGTATCCTATGTCCATTCCTTACTTAAACATAACATACATTAAAATCGTATCAAATATATACACAGATAATAATATACATTAAGATCATATTAAACAAAATAATATATTTTTGCAGAAAAAAATGTGTAATGTTGATTTTGCCCAACATTGCCAATTCTGACCTTTGCTCTAGACCATCCAGAACCTGAAACACAGTTTCTTTCCACAGGGTATTTGTCAGAGCATCAGCAGGGTTCTCTTACTGTAAGGAGTTAGACAGACTCAGTGAGGCAGTGAATTTGATAAATAGGGTCAGTCAGTACTTTGAAACTAGCCCCTGCAGGATAATCTGAATGAGGTGTTTATGAAATCGCCATGCCACCAGCAGCTTTAGAGAGAGGAAACATCTATGGCCAAGTCATTCAACTTAAAGAAAAGAAAAAGGGGGAAGCGGATAGAAAAGGGAAAGAACAGATTGAAATCCAGCTGTAGAATCATTCAAGTCAACTGATTTTAGACTGAAATCTTTGCAGTTGCCCAAAGAAACTTTTAGGAAGTTCTCTTTGGAATTCTTCAAAATTACAACATAGAAATTAAAGCCAAACTAGACATGTATGGTGTTTTGCAGCAAGGCCCTCTTGTAATGGGGTGCTGAGATAATGGTCCCCCAAACAGAGAAAACTCCCTTAGCTATTGCTTGGGGGAAGGGGAAGCAGAGCAAGGCCATTGAGAGTTACTTTGCATATCTAAAGAACTCGATCAGTGTTTTAGTAAAGTTAAATAGCTGTGCCTGCTCAGAGCCAGGGAGATGGGCATGGCTCAAACCCATGAGGTGATGTAGCCTAGCCAAGGGGCCTGCTGTGCCTGGGAGAGCGAGAAGGTGGTTAACTCTGCATCTCTGGGCCATGCCTGCCCAGACTAACAATGGCAGCCAAGAAAGGCAGAAGAAACCAGAGTTCTGGCAGGTATAACCCTGTGTGGGAGGATTTGGAAATGGGGTTACAGAGGAAGATCCACACCAGGGCTTAAACCCAGATGTGGGGGCAGCCAGTCTCTCTTAGACATGCTTGAGCTCTGGACCATGTGAGAAGGAGAGTAGGAGAGCCGTGAGAGGCTTGCTCTCTCTTTCCCTCTCTCTCTCCCTGAACCATGGGCTTGGGAGTGGAGAAGAGGATCTTGGCCACGTGGTTTGAAAGGATGCAAAAGGACCCCCATCGGCTGACTACGAGGATGCAATTTTACATTAAGAGCAGGAACCTAGCCAGCTGAGCATGGATGAATGGAAGATGCCAGAATACAGACAGGAATCTTCCCAGCTAAGCTACAGATTTCTATTTCTTTGCCTGAGAGATGGTACTTCTGATTGGCCTCGTTTGACAAGGGGAGGCAGGACTGCATGTTAGTGAGTGTTTTTTGTTTCCAAAGAGCATGGGATTTAATGGCAGCCATTATTCTAAACTTGTATAACTTTTGAATAAATAGTTCCTCTCCTTTTCATAAGACTGGCATTGGGAGTCATGGTTATTATCGGCATTGGGCAATAGAATCCAGTGGCCCTGTTAATACAATGACCTTTGCTCCTGTGTGCAGCCAGGTTGAGGATACCAGCAGTGAGCCCTGGCTCATGTTGGTGCTGCTTTTGCTAGAAGGACCAATGGAAGGCAACTCAGCAGCTCAAGGAAATGGGTGCTAAAGGGACCAACTGCTTTGGTACATGATGGGCGCACTCTCCACCAGTAAGACTGAGGGATGAAGGAGGAGTAAATGATAAACTGTTAGATTTAAAGCCTTTTAAAAGTTTTTTTTTTCTAAAATCTGTGTCTAGTGTTTGAATTTCTGTTGCTTTTATTCCATCTAATTTGCATTATTTCTTTTGTCATTTCTGATGCATTTTATAACTTTCTATTTTCTTTTGGTGGCATTTCTTTGTTCATCTTACCTGCTGAATGACTTGGAGTGCCTTCTATCAACAGATGACTCCGCCTTTTCTCCTGACTCTCTCTCTAACTGCCTGCCAGGGTGACTGGAACTCCTCCAAGGTTAGTTGGAAGTCTACAAGGAGCAGTGAGTTGTTACTTCTTCCCCTTTCACCAGTCTTGCGTTTTCCAAGGACCGAGTAGATCTTCATTTACTGCAAAGTTCTGTAAAATATGGAATTCATATTTCAGTTGAGTCCCTTCCTGTCCAGCTTTTGGGTGGCTTATTTCACCCATTCCTGCTCTCACTTTCTGTGTGAGAGCAGGAATGGCTTCCAGGATTGTTTGTTTCCATCCGCACCAACAGCACCCTTCCCATTGCATCACTCCAGTTCCCACTGTCCTTCAGTCAGATCCCAAACATCTTGCTTATAGGGCAAATACTTTGCAATAGAAACACCCACTATGTGCCTGCTACTCTTGATTTAAAAGACTCTTCCCCTTATCAGCATGCCAGGCTAGGAGAAAGGCAGTAGTAATTGGACTGTAGGGATTATGCTAACATTTCGAACTTTGGAAAATTTAAAGTATAAATACTTTAAAAGAGATCTAAAGGGATACATGTTTAGGAATGCTAATTCTGCTGCAGCTTTCAGAATGAATTAGAAAGGGATCTTCTATTTTTAAAATTTTTTAATTAGTTGAATTCTCTCATTGTGTCATTTCTCAACTGCTTGTTTTAATGTCTCCAGTTGTTAACTCCCAGCTTCTTGTCATTTTTAAAGTAATATTTTTTTCTATTATGTTATCTTGTCTCTCTGGTATTCACCTAAGTATCTAGCCAACTAGCATCTATCCATCCCCTAAAACTATATATTAAATCCTAATTCCTTTGGAAACAATCCCTTTTAGTGAAAAAGTAAGTAGAGGAAGGGACAAGATGAAAGAGAGATGGAAGACCAAGAAAAAGAGACCAAAATACTGCCTTCATTAGAAAAGGTGTGGTAGCAACATTTGAGGGATTTATCATACTTTTATTAAGTTTCTCTCATTTATCAGATGTTTTGATTAGTGCTGAGGATATAAAGTATAGAAGACATGGTCACTGTCCATAAGCTTATAGTATAGTAAAGAGAAACAGACTGTGTGAACAATGACAAGAAACTATACTAGAGGCTCTAATCAAATAAATACTCTTGAGGGGACAGTGTAGACAGAAAAGAGAGGGGTCAAATACATTAGGAGAGGGAGAAGAAGGACAGAAATGCTCAGGGGGAAGGAAATAACTGAGTGGTTATGTTGTCGTTAACTGAGCAGTACTTCCAGGAGAGCATCTGAAGGAAGGACCTTGCAGACAAGAAATAGAGATGTCAGGTTCCCTTGGTGTTAGAGATGCTTAAGGAAGCACTTGGCTGGGGTAGGTAGGGTGTGAGTGGGGTACTGAAAGAGGTAAAGCTGGATGGATTAAAAGGACTAGGTAAATTCATTCACTCATCTGTTCATTTATGATGTATTAAGTTCATATCAAGTATCAGGCACTGTGCTAGGAGTGGAGATAATGCAGAAGAATGATACATAGTTCCTGTCTTTGAGAGGCTTAATGCCTGGTAAATGAGGCTAGTGTCTAAACAAAAATTTCAACAATGTGATAAGTATTAAAATAGAGATGCGCAGACCACGCTGTGGAAGGAGATACAGAGGAAAGGAAGGAAATACAGAGGAAATACATATACCTAACTCTGCCAAGGGGAGTCATGGGGAATAAAGGTCAGGGGTGAGCTAAGGCATAAAGGATGAGTGGTATTTACTAGAGAGACAGAAGTGGAGTGAGTTAGGGTCATTCCAAGCAAAGGGTACCACACTAGAGAAAATGGGACATAGGAGTCCTACATGTTGTTTCATGTGCCTGGATCATAGTGTCTGCACTGGGAGAATAGGAGGGCAAGAAGCTTGAGAAGTGATAGAACCCAGATAGTGATGGACCCTGAATGCCAGGTTAAGGACCCCGGACTTTATTCTGTGGGCAGTAGGGATCCCTGAAGAAGTGTATGTGGGGGAGTGAAATGATTAGGTGTACCCTCCAGAAAGATTACTCTGGGGTTATTAGGGGCTAGAAAATGCAGTTGACTTTACTGGAAGTGTACTGGGTGATTCCTGGAACCCCTGGGAGAACTGAAGAACTAGGCTTAAGGCTACTTTGAAGAGTGACACCCTAAATCATGCTCCATAGGAGCACGGCCATCTGAGGCATGGCTACACTTCTTCCCACAACACTCGCCAGCAGAAGGGAATCCCCATCAAGCTTTCCTCCTCCACTTACTCTCTCAGAATCCACACATTGAATTAATAGAGCTCAGTCCCATGCTTGTGCCCTTGTGGCCAACCAGCCAGAGAAAGTAGTTTTCTGCATTTTACCTTAGGAAGATTCCATAATGTGGGAAATTCTCCAAGCATAGCAAGCCTGGACCAGAGGTGCTGCATTGTCAGGGCAAACGGCCAGCTCATCTTGTAATACAGTTAATGATGAGCTGGAAGTAGGCAATCCTGCAAACAGTTCAAAGTATTCTGCAGTAATGCAAGTAATACATGAACTCTGATGCCAACGGTGGGAATGAAGAAGAGAAATCAAAACTAAATCTGTAAATTTTAAGGACGGGGAGTCTATAGAAGACATTAGATTAACAGGTCTGAGAGAAAATAGGGCCATAAGAACCCTGCCTTGAGGGACAGGGAGAGTGCTAATCTTAACTAGAAGTAGGAAAAGAAGGGTGATTATGTTAAGAATGGTGAAAATAGAAACAGGAAAATATATACTTCGACATTTAAAGAGTTTGCTTTTAGGGATCTGGAGATTTGCTTTTCAGATTATTTTGTTTTCTAACAATACTGACTAAATGAGATAATCAGATATTCATAAAATCCTGTGTTCAAGGGATCAAGATGTTCACCCAAACTCAAAACTATTCATTTCATTTCTCTGGAATAGATATGTATTATATTTTAGCAAATTTAGGACACAGAGAGAAATATTAAAGAATTAACATTTTCAACAAGTCATCAGATGTTACTATTTCTGACATTTAGTTCTATCTAGTTAGTGGTTTTCTTATTTAAATACATAGTTTTTGTTCCAAATTAATATCTATAAAGAACATTTCTCACTGAATTATTTTGTGGTGATAGCTACTGCAATCTAACCAGTCTGGACTATAAAGAAAAGTGACAGGAAGAATGAGTTGTTATTTGTCCCATGTCTACCATAACTTTTTTCTACTCAGGCAGGCATTCTATAAGTTTCTTAGGAATATCATGTGGGGAGATGATGGCCCGGATCTGCCCCACCCCCAGCAAAATGGCAGCCAGTGAACATGATCCTGGGCCATGCAGAGTCAACAGTGATTGGCAGGCACAGCTTCCCTCCAGGCCAGATACAGAGAGTGAGTCCCTAGAGCAATGCAGAGACCTTCTTGTATGTTGGCTGCTTCCTCAGAACTCCCACTGGTTCCTTGGGACCTTTGTTAGATAAGCCAATACTCTTTCTTTTTTTTTTTTTTTTAATTTTTATTGTTATTCAATTACAGTTGTCTGCATTTTCTCTCCATCCCTCCACCCCACCCCAGCCGAACCTCCCTCCCTCCCCCACCTCTACCCTCCCCCTTGATTTTGTCCTTGTGTCCATTATAGTAGCTCCTATAGACCCCTCTCCACACTATCCCCTCCCCATTCCCCTGTGGCTATTGTTAAAATGTTCTTAACTTCAATGTCTCTGGTTATATTTTGTTTGCTTTTTTCTTTTGTTGATTATGTTCCAGTTAAAGGTGAGATCATATGGTATTTGTCCCTCACCGCCTGGCTTATTTCACTTAGCATAATGCTCTCCAGTTCCATCCATGCTGTTGCAAAGGGTATAAGCTCCTTCTTTTTTATCAGTGGAATTTGGGCAGTGAGAGCTTTATATAGTTTTACTTTAAAAACGAACAACCTTTTTGACCAACTCAATATTTGAACCTAAGGAGCATAGGAGTTCATTTCCTCTTGGAAGCAATTACTGAGTAAATAAGTTCCCTCCAGCTCTGCACAAAGATCTGTCTCTATAGATTCCTTCCATCTAGACAGTCCTGCCTAGCTATCATGATATGGCCTGAAAAATCTGTCCCTCATCTTTTGATTCCATCGTTCTTATAAAAATAAACAACAAACCACAGTGTTCCTGACATCTTTGCAATATCATAAAACCTCTACAGGTGATTCTGGATGTATCACAACAACCTATACTTAGTTGCATACAATATATAGTCTAATAAAGAAAATATTTGCTGTGATGTGTTGGAAAGAGGCTCAGGTTTGGAGTCACTAGCCTTGGATTCTAATCTTGTTCTTCAGATTGATTTTCAGCTAAGTGGGTGTGAGAAAATCAGTTAGTATCACTGACCATAATCTAAGGGATAAGACTGTCCTGAGAATGTTGACACATTTCTGTAAAGATTTTGTTAACTGCCAGAGATGCACAAACAGATGTGCATCCTTGATGCAGCACGGGAACAGAGTGGATGTGATATACTCAGGACTCAGTATGTTGCAGGGGTGTCCAACTTCTTGGCGTCTCTGTGCCACACTGAAAGAAGAAGAGTTGTCTTGGGTCACACATTAAATATATTGCAACACATAATCACAAAAAAAAATCTCATAATGTTTTAAGTAAATTAATGATTTTATGTTGAGCCACATTCATAGCCATCCTGGGACGCATGTGGCAAGGTCCTGAGTAATTAGCCACATGGCGGCAACATTGTCCTCCTAACCCTCCATCACCCTCTCCTAATTCACTGCGTTGGCCATGGACTGACCATGAATTCCACACCAGGGCTTTGTACAGCTATTCGCTTTCCCCCCAGTTTTCTGCATTTCATTCTTGCTTCTGCTGATCACCTCTATCCCATCCTTCAGCTTTTGGCCTAAACATCCACTCTTCAGATAAACTCCAGAATGAGTTGTCCCAACTGGACCCTCATAGTTCCTGTGCTTCTGCTATATAGCATTGCTCAGAACTGTAATTTAACCAACATTTCTGCAATTCATGGAATAATGTCAATATTTACCATCCCACCATAATTTCTGTAAGAGCAGGCAGCTCTCAGGTATTTGGACAGTGCCTGGGATATAGACTATAGCCAGCACTCAATAAGTATTTGTTGAGTGAAGGAATGAATAAACCCACCATGTGACCTCACATTTTCACGTGTTTGCATATACTGACCCATCTGGTAGGGAGATCCTTCTTCCTGCTTCAATAGATATTCCTTCTATGAGTAGATCAACTCAGGGCTCTCTTCCATCAGACATCTATTCTAGGTCCTAGGTAACTCCTACATGCTCCCACAGTAACTTGTTTCATATGCTACTATATTTACCTGAGTGTTGTTAAAAAATTATGCTGTTTGGTCACCACTCTAGACCACTTAAACCAGTACCTCTTCACTGGAGTCCAGCATCAGCACTTTTTAAAAGGTCTAACAGTCTGAAGTCAGGATTGAGCACCACTGATTATTAGACTATATCCTTATCATCTATTGACATATCTATCTCTGCCACGGTGGCTCAGGACTTTAAAATAAGACTTTTTCCTTGTCCTATTCTTGGTACCTAGCATAGAACTGAGCATTTAGTGAGTACTCAAACACTGTTTTTAAATGAATGGTTAGATAAATGTGCATCATAGGAATAGGAGTACATGTCAACACTGGACTGCTATTGCGTCAGATATGGGCAGTAAGGGAATACTTTAATAAAAGTATTGGCTTTCATGTGTTCTCATCAAGGCATTCTCCAGAGTGAGAAAAACCTATAGTAACCTATTGTTGACAAAATTCAAGATGCTTTTTTTCCCTCTTGGATAATACAACACTATTTCAGTCATATAGAGCGCTTTCCAAAAGTACATGTGAGACAGAAATTAGATTGAGAACTACAGTGAATTGAAGCTGATGCATATACAAAGTTTCATATGCAAAAAAGGCAAACATATGCCAGCAGAACAACCTGTTTTTGTCTTGGTACTAAATGTATGGCAATGGAGGAGGATAGTGCTTGGAGAAAAATTAAAAATGAAGAAAGTTCAGTTTTTCCAACACCAATGTCAAGAACAACACTGATTTAATCAGTGGAGGCTTCTGGTCAAAATATAAGTAAGTAGGTTAATATGTAGGACATTCTACTTGCCTGCAATACTTAGAGTTTTCTATATTTTAGAGTAGGAATATGAACTTCTTGAATTCATATCTATGTTTTTTCGTGCTCGCTCCAGGGAAGACAGAATATGACTTTCATCAGATTCTTGAGAGTCCATCATCCAAAAGAGATCACTGCTAGAGGGAGTTTGGCAACAGCTTGGTGTGGACCTGGAAACCTGATCAGGTCTTCTGACCCAACCTGGGCAAACCTGAGACCTCATCCTTGTCCAGAGTCTCTGGTTCAGCCACTTAGTGACCCTGAGGATTAGCTTGCTTTCCTATGTCTTTATTTTACAGTTTTATCATTAGTTTCTATGCAGTTTAAATCTACCTTATTTAATTTAAAGGTGCCTAAATTTTTATCATCCAATACACTTCTCTTGTCCCTAATCACTCTTTTAGTCTCTAAGATAGCTTCTTTTAAGTTATGTTCATAATATATGTAGAAATGTTTTACATTGTGACTTTCAATGGGCAGATAGGATAAGAAATTAACACATTTCTTTTTTATTGTAACTGTCAGTTATTTAAAAAAAAATTTCTCCTTAGAAGGAATTCTGGTAATAGTGTCCTGTTTACTTTAAATCTTCACTTCTCCTCCCTGGGAAAGGGGGAGACTTTGAGTACCATTAAATTTAAGAACTTAACCTTCGAAAAGGAGACATCCATCTGAGTGATGGGAGAACTGCAGACAGGATGGGGTCAAGAACAGGGTGAACTACCTAAGGATTAGTCCTTAGGTGTGTCCTTGCATGGAGGTCATGAGTCACCTCAGGGTGAGAACACTTTTCTGGGAATGTGAAGATGAAAGTCAGATTGCTGTGGGTTGAAAGGTGATTGGGAAATGAGCCAATAGAAATAGTGAGATATGTTATCTCTGAACAGAAGCAAAGAGGGGAGTGCAGGGCTTGTCACTTATTTATTTGGATAGAAGGCCTGTATATACAGAAGAAAAGGATGCAATGGGGGAAGAATATTTTAGGGTCAAGATGAGATATTCAATGACACTATCTCAACATGAGGGGAAAAAAGGTCTATTTTTGGTGTTTTGTTTGTATTTCATTGTGTTGTCTCTTTGAACATGAGCTATTTATTTTTCTTAATAAAGATATGTATTGTAAATGCTATATCCATAAAGCTTCAGGAAATCAATATTAAGATTACATTGAGAAAATACAGATTCCTGACTCTCTTTTAAAAAATGTCTCTGAATCCCCACCTCTACACCCCCCCTTTAATGCTGGTGGGAGACACACATGTTTTCCCTTCTAAGGCAAACACATTCACCACTGACTGGTCTAAATCCCAGGGGTTATTCCCTCTTCTCAGCATTATCAATCGCTTTCTAGCTACATACATATTTAATTCACCACTGCGTCCCCCAAACCTTGAATAAATCTTTCAAATCAACATTCTGTTGCTCTCAACACTTTACTTCTAAAGCTCTTGAAAGAGTATTTTTGCTGTCTTATTTCTCAGTTTCTATTTACTTATCAACTCCTGACAATCTGGTCTTTGTTCTCACTGTTTGCCTTTGCCTGTCTCTCAGCTGCCAATGAGGAGAAAGAAAGTCTGCACCTTCCGCCTCCTCTGCCTCACTGCCAGCTCACTTCCCTGATTCTGCAGTTGTGTTATTTGCTGCTTGCTTTGCACCATGGAATTCCTTCCCTGCTTGTCATTATGGTCATTTCCAAGCTTGGCTTTAGTACACAGTAGGCATTCACAACAGTATAATCCACAGGGCAGAGGTACAGTGAATCAAAACTGCACAAAATTAGTATGGTGTATTGTAGTGGTGAGCAAAGGTTCTGTGATATTGTGATTTATAATGAGAAATATATATATTTATTTATTTATTCTTCATCCAGGTTTCTGCCCCAGAGCTCCTAAAACACTTGGAATTTCCTAAGTGATGAGAGCAATAAAGGTGACTTTTGAATGTTGTAGAGGGAACTTTTGGACTGCACTAAAGATGGAAACTGGTTGCCAGGAGAACCAACTACATGATTAGATGGTTGGAACTTTATGTTCCATTACACCCCACCCTACCCCCAGCTTCCAGGGAGATTGAGTTTAATCACCAATAGGCAATGATTTAATCAATTGTATCTTTGTAATGAAACCTCTTTTAAAAAAACAAAAGACAGAGAGCTTCTGGGATAGTGAATTTCAAGGAGATTTGAGGAGAGTAGTGCTCTCAGAAAGTATGGAAACTCCTCGCCTTTCTGTATACCTTGTCCAATGCATCTCCTTCCTCTGCTTATTCCGGGGTTATATAATAAACTGGTGATCTAGGAAGTAAAATGTGGCTCTGAGTTCTTTCTGTGAGCCACTCTAGCAAATTAATTGAACCTAAACAGGAGTCCTGGGAACTTCCAATCTGTAGCCTCTCAGTCAGAAGCACAAGTAACAATCCGGGCTCACTACTAGTGTCTGAAGGGGTAGAGATGAGGGGGCAGGACAGTCTCACTGGAGAACTAAACCCCTAACCTGTGAAATCTGATGCTGTCTCTGAGTAATAGTGTCAGAATTGAGTTGGATAGCAAGATGGAGAATTGCTTGGCAGTGGGGACTTCCTCCCCTCCTACACACTCCTTGGAATTGGGAGATCTGAACCATTAAGTCCTTAATTTAAGCTGCTTGGGTTTCAGTTGTAGTCACTTCACTTATGACTTCTGATACCCCAGGCAAGTGACTTACCCTCATTTTCAAAGAAAAAAAAAACTAGTTCTTGTTTCTGAGTTTATTACAAGAACCAAGTGAGTTAAAGCCCTGCACCTGCATGTATTAAACTACGTGTTATATAACTTATAAAACCAGCTGTATTATTTTCACTAATTTAATTAAATGACTGCTTACTACTTAACAGACTTGTTCAGAGATTCATTTGTTAATCCCAGGTCTGCTCTGCTATTTAATCTAGATCCAGAAGATTCTAGTGTAGAATATACTGAAAATAGAATGATAATGTTAGACACCTTGGACAACTTAATACATTCTCAAAAAGTGTTGGTTATTATAATGAGTCCCCAGGTGAAAGCCTATGAAGAAAATCCCAGGTTCTCATGGGGACATCTCCTTCAGTTGAGTGGGAGCCCTGGGTGACTTGAGGAAGCCTAGGTCCTCCTGGAAGTCATGCTGAGTGATTAGGATACATTGGAGAGCAGGGTCTATCTGAGAGACTTTGAGTCTGAACAAGGACAGACTTTGAGGGGAAACTCAGGAGATATGGGTAGAGTAAAAGTTACATTTCACTTGTAATAGTGAAACTTTCTGTCTCTGACTCTATCTTATTCAAGCCTGTGTTGCTCCCTTGTCCTTTAGGTTAATTGCTCCTGCTTTAGACATGCTAATCATTAGAGGAGTTTGCTTGGGGCTTGAGTTTTTGCATAAACAGCCTCTCCCATTTTCCATTCCCTTGACAGATAAGAAGCCTAAACTCTGTACTTTCTTAAGGTGGATTTGAGGAACCATTAGGGCTCCTATCTTCTCAGTTTGTAACTTCTCGATCAATAATGTTTCATACTCCAAAGTGATGTTTTGAGTTTTGAACTTTCAAAGCATCAGGCACACAGACTTTGGACCCATAACATATGAAATGAATGCTTCTCATTTGCTTCATCCTAACAGGATCTTGAGCTTTCTGGGAAGATAAACTGCCAGAGACTTTGATCTTTAGGTTGTCAAGCCTGCATTCTAATCCTGAGTAGATTCTAGTTCATTTGTTCACGGCCAGCAAATATGTTTTGAGTACCTAATATCTGCCAGGAATACAGTAATGCAGGGATACTGTTCCCATTAAATTTGCTCAAAAAGGAGAATTTGCCTTTGAAATATTGATGGACTTTATATACATTTCATAGAATCTGGCAATAGAACTATTATTTTGTCTTTAAAAGTGTTTTTGCAATCTGTAGGTCCTGCCACTTTATAACTTTATTTTTAAACTTAAAATTGGGATATTGAAAGTTAAGAACCATAGTTCTTTATATTAACACTTAATTCAGTGGGCACAAAAGGGTGATCACAACATGTTACATTATTTTCAATGACCCCTCAATTATTTCTTGCCCCCAGGTTTAAGAAATTCTCTTCTCACATGAGACTAATTTCCAAGAATCAAACCCTCAGGCTCAGACATTCTAGTTGTGCTATTCATTTTCCCAGTTCCTCTGTAAAGCCCACCTTTCCTGAAAACACAAGCCAAGATTTATGATTTTCTCTCCTTCCTCCCTTCCTTCCTCCCTTCCTTCCTCCCTCCCTTCCTTCCTTTCTTCCTTCCTTCCTCTTTCTCTCCCCCCCTCCATCCCTCTCCTTCAATGTAATGCCAAACTACAAGATGTCTGGGTTTTGTTAACACTTCTTTAAAGTTTATATATGGGTAATTGATTTATTACAGGAACCTACCTTAAAGAGAATTTATTTTGCCATTCACTTAATTCAGTTAATTTTTGTTCCTTTTTTTTTTTTTCCCTTCTCAATTTCAAGATCATGATCTAACTTCTTGGTTGCTTTAACTACTTTATCTGTTACGGCTCTTGTTTGCAACAACCAAGACTTCCAGCTATTTCCCTCAGTTTTTGCAAGTCATCGCCTCAGGCTTGGCTTCTCAAAGTTATTGCCAACACCCAACCTTTCTGACATTCTCCCTTTCTATCTACATTTGTCTGTAAACTCATTTTGTGAATGCCCATCATTTACCCAAATCTAAGTTTTATGAGGACTTTCTATTTGCCCTCAACACCTAGTATAACATAAGTGCTCAAAAAATAGAGAAAGACAAATAACGTATGTTTTAACTTATATGTGGAATCTAAAAGACAAAATAAATGAACAAACAAACTCATAGATACAGAGAACAAATTGATGGTTGCCAGATGGGAAGGGGTTTGGAGGATGGGTTAAAAAAAGAGATTAAGAAATACAAATTGCCACTTATAAAAAAGTCACAGGGATGTAAAGTACAGTATGGGGAATATAGTCAATATTGTCATAACTGTGCATGGTGTCAGATGGGTACTAGACTTGTTAGGGGGATCACTTTTAAGGTATATAAATATCTAATCACTATAATGTTTACACCTGAAACCAATATAACATTGCATGTCAAACCTAGTTATTAAATCAATACATGAATAAATTGTCTCTCTGAACCTCCTATCCATTCAGAATGTGTAAGTCTCCTTCAAAGATCCTCTCCTGCTCTACCTTCTCCTGATGCTAATATGCCTTAAGAATTCCAGCTCAGGTCACTCCCTATCTAGACTGCAAACTGCTTAAGGGAAGGAATCCTGCATTTTTCATCTCTGTGATTTTTACAATGCCTAGGGTAATGTTGTGAATATAGTATATGCTCAGATCCAACACTGTGAGTAAATGGAGGGTGTGAATGAATGCATGACTTACACTACCTAGTCTTGTTCTGTTACTCTGACTCTTGTGTACCTGAGCCTCTTGGCCATCTAGCTTGTTGTAAGTTTTTTGTCATTTAACATTATTCTAATGTCTTGAATGGTACAGTCGCAGGTGGGCGCAGGTAACCAGGTTTTTGGTGATTGCAGACAAAGAATTAAACTGAACACACAGAGTTTATAACAGAAAGAGAGAGCAGATTTATTAAGCGATAGTACACTCCACAGAGCATGGGGGCAGGCCAAAGCCAAGCAGAGACTGACCTCCGGGGCTGGATTTTTATAGGGCGGATATTTCCTGGCTAGTTTTGGTGGGCTTTTATTGTGCATGTGCAAATAGTTGTATTACTTTAAATGTACTACACACATGGTCTCCCATGATCTTACTTGATTGACCACCGGAGAAGGGGGTTGCAAAATGTTAATTTATTATAATGCTATTATAATGAAGCAGGGGTCATGTAGCATCTTCTGCACAGGTGCATTCATGATCCACCAAGATTCAGTGCCTTTCCAGAAAGCAGGAACCACCAGTTTTAGAACAGGGTCTCTGTCCTGTATTGAAGTCCTTTATCTTAGCCCTGGGGCACCTCTGGAGTCTCCTCCTTCCTGACTATCTCCTGCCTCAGTACCACCTGTTGTCTGTCTGACTCAGCCTCAAGCTCCACATCAAGGTTTGTACAGATTCCCAGCACAGCTCTGTGCAAAGCAGATCCACCCAGACTGCAGTCCTCCATGGCATGCACCTCGTGCTCTGGACGTGCTCTGTTCCACTGCTCCTTACACATGTCATGCTCCCTCCTGTCTTAAGGTACTTATATGCTATTCCTCCTGTTGAAATGCCTTCCCTCTTCTCCCTTGCCTTTTGGAATCTATCTGTATTTTTAATGACTGACCTTATGTACTTCTCCTACTACGAAACTACAGCAGCGTATATTGAGGTAATGTGTATACTGATTTGGGGTCAGACAAATTTGCATTTAATGGATTCTGGCATTTCTGTGAGTTTGGTGAGACTCAGTATCTTCAAGACTATTCAGAAGGTTCAGTATCCTCACTTATAAAATGGGAATAATAAAAGTATGTTGTGCCTTGGCTGGTGTGGCTCAGTGGATTGAGTGCTGGCCTGTGAGCTGAAGGGTTGCTGGTTCGATTCCCATTCAGGGCTCATGCCTGGGTTGTGGGCCAGGTCCCCAGTTGGGGGCATGTGAGAGGCAACCACATATTGACGTTTACCTCCCTCTTTCTCCCTCATTCCCCTCTCTCTAAAAATAAATACAATCTTTTTTTTTAAAGAGTATATTGTTTTCTCTTTGTAAATGGGAATAATAAAAAGGGGTGTTAAGATGAGTAAATCAGAAGAGGCACACAAGTGCTTTTTGCACAGTATTTGCCATATAGTAAACCCTTAATGCTCAATAAATGCTAGTTATTGTTGTTATAATGATAGTGACTGATAATAATAAATTGTTGGGTATATAGCCCATGATGATCTCTCTTTTCTCTGAGTTTCTATTTCACTGAGAATCAGCTCCACCCATTTTGGCCTTCATTGTCCTCTTATTATTTCATATGTGTAAGTTTTCCCTCCTCAATTCAATTGTAGGCTTCCAGAGGGCACCTTACGCAAAGCCAACTGCATGATAAGGATGGTGTATAAACTTGCAGATTGGTTGATGGGTTTCACCTCTGGGCTGCTAAAATAAAACCCAATAATGTCATCAAGGGAAACAATTCAGATCAGGAGTGGGTCCTTTCTGAGTCCTTCAAAATCTAATTAAGCGAAATAGGTTTGTGCTGTAGCATCAGACACAATACAAGAGGGGAACAATTAATGTTCTTGCTGAAACCAGAATGGCAACCATTCCTCACATCAGATGTCCTAAACTTGGCCTGCAGAGCACGACAGGTGCTGTTCTCCCTGTAAATGTGAGAGGGGTACCCTTGCAAACTCTATTCTGCTTTTGTAAACATTCATTTGTCTTCAGCTGGAACTTTCTGTGTTGAAGCCATAGATTTGTTTGCAGTCAACACCTGTGATATGAAAGTCTTTCATCATTTTGACAAGGATAATTAAGAACATTCACCACATCCCATGGCAAACAGAGCAGAGGATGAGCAAAAAATCCCAGAAAACAATGAGGAATAAAAATGAATAAAAGTTACTTCATTTGTTTGTTCTTTGAACTTATTACAAATGTTTCCACTGTTTACCTACTAGAATATATAATTCTACACACATAAAATTTGGCTTTAAAGGGATAAATGTGTTACCCAAAGCAGTTCTGGGAAAGTGAATTACAGCTGCTAGGAAAGGAAACAGATGTCCCAAAGAATTTTGTTAGTACTTTGGAGGGTTTTACTGTCCTTTCCAGGCAACCGTGTATTTAAATTCTTCCCTAGTCATTGCTATCGCCACCATGGCCTCTCTCCTGCTTGCCCTGTCCTGCTAGATCCACTCTTGTCCTCTATGTATCCTCAACGACTCATTTTAGGTTTTTCCTCTTTGCCTTTCCATACTTGCATGGCATCTCCGAGTTCCATGCTAATCTAATACACTGATTTCAAGTGTTACATTCCTTGGTAGCATTTTTTGAACAATCACTTAGTATTTACTTTGTGCCTGAAACTCCTAAACACTTACGTGCATAACCTCACTTAATCTGCAACACATCTATGAAGTAATCATTCTTTCTTCCTCTACACAGAAGGAAGTTAGTCACCTTCACGCCACATTAGCCATTTGCTGCCCCAGCTAAACACGATCCTACTGTGGCAGGCATATCTCTACTGCCTAAGTCAGCTTGGGCTGCTACAACAGAACACCAGAGCTTGGGTGTCATAAACAACAGACATTTATTTTTCATAGTTCTTGACGCTGGGAAATCTGAGATCAGGTTGCCAGACTGGTGGGGTTCTGGTGAGAGATCTCTTTTAAGCTGGCAGATGGTCACCTTCTTGCTGTGTCCTCACATGATGGAGGAAAGGCTCTTCTCTGTTGTGCCTCTTATATAAGGATACTAATTCCATTCATGAGGCCTCTACCCTTATGACCTAATTACTTCCCAAATGTCCCACCTACAAATACCACCACATAATGGGTTAGGTCTTTGACATATGAATTTTGGGGGCCATGAACATTCAGTCCATAGCACTCAGTGTCCTGAATTTGATGCTTCCTCAACTTTGGCCATCATTAACTCACTAGGCTAGTTTTCTTTAACATCTGAACAACTATTGGTACTCTGTGAGTTTGCCTTTAAACCCTCTTATCCTTCAAGTGTTTCCTCTTTATTGATTCCACCTGCTCAATGTGGATGACACCTTACTCCACAGCTGCCTCCTCCAATGCTGTTCTCACCACTGTCTTACGCACCAATCTTGATATCCTGGCTTTCCACCTTCTAACAAAACATCCCCAGCTCCCACATTCTAGCCCTGGTGTGGAAATGTAAAATTATACATCGTATATCAGCCAGGCAGGCCAGGTCCCCAAGGCAGACTAATATATGTATATTTGCACAGCTCTCACCAACCTCATCTGGGTGCTTGATGGTATTTGGCAATTCATTTCTCCAACTTTTATAATGGGATGAAAACACCATTGGGAAATAGGTAATACAATTCATTTTGTTTCTTATTAAGTATTCCATTTTATCTATTGCATGTGCATATGTCATACTTCCTAACCTAAATATTGTATTGATAAGATTCTTGATAACAGAAATAGTTGAGAAAATAGGCTCTAATATCAAAATGTCAGCATATACTACCTGTGTGACCCTTAGCAAGTACTTATTATTCTGTGCTTCCAGTTCTTGTTTTTAATCAACAAAATGAAAATAAGGGTATTTATCCTGTAAGGTTGTTGTGGAAATTAAATGAGCTAATGCATGTTAAGTGCCCAATATGCTACTCAGAAATAGTAATTACAAAATAACTATTATCTGATGATATTATTATCATCATAGCTGAGCCTATGGTTGCTCAGTAAAATAACTCCGCTGAAATGCACAATGACTCATCTTCTCAGATTGAGACCATGTCATGATGACCCATGACTACATACAATTTTTTATCCAAATCGGTACACTTTTGAGAGTTAAACTGGATCCACTAATACTGGGACAGCAAGCATGAACTACATCTGCTCTCTGGAAACCAGAATGTATGCTCATGGGAAGTGATATCCTTAGGGAAGTGTTTTCCACTGTTCAATTTAATAGCTCTGTGCCCTCCTTTTCCAAATTGCTTTTAAAAAGATAACCACTTAACAGCTTCCCTACGATCGTATTGTATATTATAAATAGAAATACCAAAGTATTCTCAAATCAGTAATTGTTAACTGTTTTTTATTCATTGGTGTTCTTGTTGTGGGCACTTGTTCATGTGTGCTTATTTACAAGTGAAACCTTGCCCAAAGTATCTGGAAAAATCAAAAAGTGACTTTCCTAACCAATATTGGAAATTTCAGATTTCTGCCATTATTCATACATGATAATGATTTCTATTATTGTCTGGTAACATCCATGTGTATAGATCTTATCTGTGTGTTCCTCCTGTTGTTTTTTTTTTTCTTTCTTTCTTCTAGGTTAAATGTCTCCTTTATGGTGAAGGCCAGACATTTTAGGTTAAGTGTCTCCTGAAAAACAGCTTCGATATGTGCTCTCTAGTTATAAGAAAAACATCAGATGTATTGGTCCCAAATAGAGTCTTATTAGTTCTCTTTATTCTAACCTCCCACTCATCCCAATCCAATAACTCTAAGCACAAAACACAATGAGGGCTTAATAAATATTTGTTAACAGAAACCATCAGGCTGACATTGGAAAACATTTAGGTTATGAGCAATGAAATATATAACCCAACGCATACTGCCTTGTTTTCTGTAGAATCATTTTCATTCCTGTCGCAATGAATGAACAGAGCAATGAATTCTGTGAGTCTCCATACACAATTTTCCTAAAGGGATATTCACTTACAATGCCAAAAGTGAAAGGAAAACAAATGATTTTTTTCCTCTTACAATGGCCCACTTCAGAGAGTGCCAAAAGGCCATTTCATTTTAACTAGTAATTTGTAAATTTTGAAAAATGCCCTTCCTCTCAGCATCTCCATTCTGTTCTGTCTCCAGCCCCACCACCATCAAAGCAACACAAAAAGCGAGCCAGTGAGTATCAGCCTTTGTCTCCAACCTGGTTCTTGTCCTTACTCTCACTGCTAACGTGTGGGGGGAATGTAATTTTCCTCCCCATAACCAGTACTGCCCTGGGGGCTGGTTAATGCTTTCTTCAGGGTGAGAGAGGATTTTTCTGCAGACCCATTATAAGGAAGTCAGAGAGACCAGAGATGGATGATTCCTGCTTTCTTACTAGCTTCTTGCAGACATAGATCAGCATGTGCTACCATTATTTAGGGTTGTCATCAAAAATAAAAGGTAGGCTTTCAGATTTTTTAATTAAAAACAGATTTTTTCCCCTGTGTATGTAGATAAAACTACTGATCCAACAGATGGAAAGCCCTACCCCTGGAGTTGTTTTTACTTAGAGTAGAGTTGAAATTATAGTCCTCCATCAACAGCCTCTCTTCATGGTTCTGCTGTGGCCATACAGAGAGCATACAAGGATAACAGCTGGTTTTAGGGCCACTCTGCACAAAGTCATCTTTACCACAAGAGAAATAGCTCATAACTCACTGTATTCATGGTAAAACCTCAGCACTTGACTGCCTCAATGCTGTAATGATTGTAAAGAACAGAACTTCTAGGCAGGTGACACTGAGACCAACTGACAAATCCAGGATAAATAAACACAAATAAACAACCCAAGTGGTCACCTCACATCCCCTAAATTTCTGTTTTGAGCATTATAAATTCCCTATTTGTGCATGATTTCTTGATGGTAGTGAAAACCCTTATTCTTTACCTTTGTACAATCAACTCTTCATATAGATTATGGGATATGGTAAGGTCTAGATATAGGTCTAGATATAAGGTAAGCATATAATGAAATGAGATGAGACCTCACACCTTTAGCCCCTAAACATAAGTCCACCCACATTCCCATCCTACTCCTGACCACTTCCACTTCATCTTTCTGGCTTGAGCTAAAATGCTGCCCCTCTGGGAAGCCTTCCTTACTCTCCCCAACTTAACCCCCATTTAAAAAAAAGATTAGACACTCTATTATGTACTTCAAAATCTGCCAGTGTCCCTTGTCTGTAACTACTTGTGGAACCAGGGATGTTATGGCTCAGGCATCTAAGACATGTTCAGTTCAGTACAGGTATGGCTGTTACAGACGACCTACTTGGTTTTCAGGTTCTCTCATTTGGGTTTATGAGGGACTAGGTGATCTAATAAGAAGGCTAAGAATATACTGAAGGCACAGCAAAGGAAGATCACATGGCAGAGGTGAGAGAATTTCATCTTCAGTTCAATTATCTTGAATTTTGTAATCAAACACCTGATATTTCAATAGCAAAAATGTAAGTTTGAGTCATTTAAAATATCCTGATTAGAGTGATATAAAAAAGATACACCAAAATCTTGTTATTTTTGAGGCACTCTCAAGATGTTAACCTGGCCGTCAGAGGGCCATACACACAGGAAGATTGGATGGAGGCCCAGCCAAGTCTCTGGCTCCTACTGGCTGCAGTGAGGTGCTGGTGCCATGTCCTCAGGAGGGGAAACAACTGGTATAGATCTTGGTGTATGTGACAAGCCATCTGCTCCTGAGTAAAGGTGGGCAAAGGCTCAGCCCCCACAGGGATCCTGGAGGCCTTGAGCATACTTTTTATGGTGTTTATTCCCTAAGTCTACTAACTAAGTTCTTCTAGAATGTTCTCGGACAACCTCTCGGGAATCATCCTCAGGCCTATATTAGCACCCTTTTCTTAGTTTGCCCTTTTGCCCTTTTCTTTTTTTTTTCTTTTATTCTTGTTACATGTCCTTGTTCGCTATCTTTCAACACCCCATTCCTTTGCTCGTTTGAGCAAACCACCCAGAGACCACCCAGCAGAATGACTGTTACATATTTAAGAAATATGTAACCTCTTTTGGAAGAGGTTATTTGGTGGGATTTTTCTCAGTTAAACTTCTGCTGCTAATAAATAGAAATTAAAAAGTGCAGAAAGCTTATTGACTATTACTTTGAATATTTGTTCCTGATGTTCCTTTCCACCTTGCAGCTGACAAATACACTTCATTAATAAGTTAAGTATATAATTAGTGTTTACCATATTATGTGCAAAATTTATTGATTCAACATTTATTTGAGGAAATTATCTGAGCATCTTCTTGCCCTCATAGAACTTCCAGTCTATACGACAATGGGCAAGTGAATAAAAACACTTAATATATAATTGCAAATCACAATAAGTACTATTATAGTAGGTGTGAATTATAAAGAGCCTGAAATGTCAGATTAATTTTTTTAAACAAGATTAAACCTACTTCTGAACTCCTAACCTATCGGACTGCTTGGAAAATGTAAATTCAGTCATTTTATGGGCCACATTCTCTTTCTTCCGATGGTTACAAAGAAACCTCCAAGGAAGCTTTTAAATTGCCTGGAATATGGGAGAGGAACCGGCAGTCTTCAGGCCAGTAGAGCTGGCACTGGCTTGCTGAGGTCACTGTGCGCACAGAGTCGTGGATGGGCAGGAGCCTGCTGTGCCCATGCTACACTTCACCTCAGAACTCAGCTCAGGCAATGAATCTAGTTCTAAGGGACCAACATTCCTGTAGACACAACACAGACCCCTGCACATTGGAACTCTGACCCTTCCCTAAAATACTGCCAGGAAGCTGGAGCAGAGTGCACTCCTCTGTCCCTTTCCCAGGACTTGGAAATATTCTCTTCCACCTCTCAACCCCCAACTTCAAAGGCATGAGCCATTCTTTTATCCCCCGTGGACTACCCAGCATAATCTTCTTTTTGAGTATAGGCCTTCAAAAAACCGGGGAGAGAAAATTAAAGAAAGCTGAAAGGTATTCTGGACCCTGATTCCAATGTGTGAGTAGGTGGTTTCCACAGCAGCAACAGTAAGCAATTCTCTGGACACCAGCTGGGTGTCCTATAATTCAACTCAATTCTGACACTGTCTGCTGAGAGTCAGCATCGGATCCCAGAGGTTAAGGGTTCAGTCTTAAAAGACTGCCCCCCATCCCCACTTCAGACAGCAGTCACAGCCCAGATTGTTATCTATACTTTTGACCAACGGGCTATAGCCTTGGCTTGGACTCAACTAACAATGATTGGAAGTTCCAATGACCTCGCCTTGGACTCAACTAATTTTTGAGAGCAGCTCACAGAACTGAGGGAAACATTTACTTATGTTTACCAGTTTATTATAATAGGATATTATAAAGGATACAGATGAACCTCCAGATGGAAGACACGCATAGGACATGTGTGGACCAAAGGGGCCACACACTAAACCTGACAAGATCAGGGGAGGGCCTTGCAAACTCACAGAACTAAAGTAACCAAACAGGATGGTCTGAAACCAAAGCGTTCTAACTAAAAGCAGGTCATGTCAAGCAGTCATGTCCCAGGCTAGAATCTTCCCAGACAAAAGTCAATCTTTACCTTACCTGAGCCTGTCTATTGTCTTTTTGCATCTACGATAACATACATTTGAAATGTCGAATTTCCTTTTTCTGGACCCCTGAAAGCACAAACATCCACCAGAGTAGAGACCACAAATCCCTTCATTGTTATTGTTATTGTGTTAATTTTTTACTGTTAACTATCCTGTACCCACCAGTGTAAAAGAAGTGTCTATCATTTTACTTTTTATCTAATTACAGAGGTTTCCCCACTTTGCTTTCTCCTGCCTCCCTAATCTATCACCAATGGATTTCATGTAAACCACTAACATCTTCTCTTTTGATTATAATGTATAAAATAAAGTGCAAAACTGCCATTTTCTGGAGCATTTTCTCAATCTGTTGAGGTTTTGTTTCCTGGCAATTGTAGTCAGTTTGGTTCACATAAACTCATAAAAATTCTTACAGGTTTGTACATTTCTTTGTACAATTGACATTTACTTGGGATAGTCAGCAGGACCCTAAAGAAGCCCACCCAGGACCACCTTGCCGACCCAGACTCATGATGAGTACAAGCAGGGGCCCACTGTACCCACTGGCTCCTCATTTTGCAAAAGATAAACTTGGGTGAGTTTCAATTGCAATTCCAGACCCCCCTGTTTTAAGGTAAGAGGCCCTGATTTTATTTGAGCTGTCTTTTTAAAATCCTTGAAGTGGAACTAAAGGTTAAGGATTGAGAGAGAACCCAGGCTAAGACAGGACTGGAGGGGAAATGGGTGGCTGGTTTTTAACTTTGGCTTTCAATTGGAATTGCTTTCTGAGAGTCTGAACAAAAACCATTTGTTGGAGAAATGAGAGCCTGAACTCATTTGGTTCCAAAGACAAGGGGCACTTCCTCCCTCCCTCGTGCATCTCAGATATTCTTAGGTGACTCGGAATCTTTGTGGCAGTGTCAGGGGGCATCCCCCACGATGAGCAGGAGCCCCACAGTGAATTCCAACTCAACTGTAATTAAACAGTTGACTCGTTTGGGGATGCACATATAAAGGGTGGTCACCCTGCACCCTGAGTCCGCAGAGCTGTGTTAAACAGCAGGGGAGAGAAGCCGAGGCATGGAAGAGGGTTGATGCAACTCCAGGGGTGAGAGCCTTGCCAAGCTCAACCCATAAGCAGTACGCTTCAACCCACTACACAATCTCCCTAGAAATTGGGCAGACCCTACAGACCCCAAAATAAAACTAAAATTAACTTGGGAACTTGTGCCTCCAAGGCTGGAAACTCCCAGATCCTGGCCCTCATTAATACCCCTGGTAGGAAGCCTTTACTTGCCAGCACTTTAAAGAAATGGCATGGATGGAACTGGAGAGCATTATGCTAAGTGAAATAAGCCAGGCGGTGAGGGACAAACACCATATGATCTCACCTTTAACTGGAACATAATCAACAAAAGAAAAAAGCAAACAGAATATAACCAGAGACATTGAAATTAAGAACATTGTAACAATAGACAGAGGAGAGTGGGGAGGGGATAGTGAGGAGAGGGGTCTATAGGAGCTACTATAAAGGACACAAGGACAAAATCAAGGGGGAAGATAGAGGTGGGGGAGGGAGGTGGGACTAGCTGGGGTGGGGTGGAGGGATGGGGAGAAAATGCAGACAATTGTAACTGAATAAAAATAAATTAATTAATTAAAAAATAAATAAAGAAAGAAATGGGAAGATTTAACTAGAAGTGATGTCAATTTAAAGTGGCCAACCTACGGTTTTCTTTGGGGGCTTAAATTAAATTTTGCATGAAAATCAGAAAATGCTGACTCTAAAATTAAATGAATGGGAAGTGTATCTTGTTTTAGAAATTAGAAACTTCTGGGAGGAGCACAGTTAATTATTTTTAAATGTTAATAAGAAATTTTAGAGCCTCTCTCTGAACTAAAAAAGGCTTCTGCAGCTAATAAATGCCAACACCCCATCCTCCCCCTTCTACAGCTCCTCCACTATATTTGCTTTCTGAGTTTCCTTGTCTGGGCTTACCTCTTCGTCCCCTCCTCCTTCCTTCTCTAACCTTCTATATCTCCTCCACTACCACTTCCTACTGCTCTAGGGAGAAACAAGACTAGGAATTCAGACAAGAATAATCCAGGAATTCTAGTAGCTCTCTTTGGAGAAAAGCTGGTCTCAGGCAGAGGGGAGCCACAGTTGTATACATTTCTTAGACTAGAACAGAATTAAGACATCTACCTAAAAATGTCCCATTTTCTCTGGGACCCTGATGGGTTCACAAAAGAATTTAACTTAACTGTTAGAATATGTAATTCTGGCTCTTCTGGCGTATTCCAATTAATTGACCTACTGATTTCTGGGAGGAAAAGCAACAGAATTACTAAATAGGGTTCACAGGAAAACTGCAAAGGAGTCTGTTCACCTTAAAAAGGATGACAGGAAGCTGAAATGGGATTTAATAAGAGAAAAGAAACAGAAGCAAACATACAGCTGCTCCAAGGACTATGCGGAGTTTCTCCCTCTCCTTACTAGTACTTCAGGATAAATTAAAATTACCATAAAAGAGGAAAATTACAAAGGCCCTCGTAAATACTGGGGCTACTTTACCTGTTCTTAACCCCCTAACTAAGTTGCCTCCTCCTTCAGTTTAACAATAACCCATAACCTTCAGACCACCTTGCCTCCTCCTTCAGAGTAATGTTTCTGTGCAGATGATAGGGATATCTAATCAACCAGTATCTGTGTTTAAATCAGAGTCTATTCTGTTGCAACCAGGGAACATTATGGGGCAATATGTATTTTTACTAATCAAATCTGCCCTGACTCATCTGATAGGATAAGATTTTCTTGAAACAAATGACTCCCACATATCCTTTTTCCAGAAGGGTGAAATATATTTAGAAATAAGAAAATCAGATGCTGGGCCAATTAGGAAAAGAATGATTTTAAAGGAACTTACACAAGAGGAAAATAATCTTGAAATGGAATGTTCATTGCAGGACATTCCAAAGCAACTTCAGGCCTTTTCAAGTCACCAATACACTTGATACATGAGATAGATTTGAGTCTGTTATACAAGATTACTTAAAAAGAGGATTTATAATCCCATGTATGAGCCCCTGTAATCCTCCTATCCTCCCAATAAAGAAATTCAATGGGAAAGAATAAGGATTTGTACAAAATCTCATAGCTATAAATAAGTTATTCCCAAACATTCTGTGGTTCCAAATTCACATAACCTATTATCAGCTACTTCTGTGGACTACCAATATTTTTCAGGGATAGATTAATGCAGTGCCTTTTTCAGCATTTCTGCAAAAAGAAAAGAAAAGAAAAGAAAGAAACAGAGACAGAAATACTTCTTTGCTTTTGCCTGCGGAGTTTACAGGTTTACTTTGACCGTAATGCCTCAGGGATGTACGGAGAGTCCCAACTACTGTCTTAGTAAAAGCTGATTTAGATGATGTTAAATTTCCTAGAGGTTCCACTCCAATCTAATATGTTGGTGATTTAGTTTATGTTCTAGGAAATTACTAGACTCCCCAAAAGACACAATTTACCTGTTAACAACAGCTAACTATAAAGGGACATAAAATATCAAACTACAAGTTCTGGTTTACTGCAGGTAAAATGCTTGGGCTATCTAATATCTAAAGATGGGCTACTACTTAACCCTGAAAGACTCAGAGGAACCTGTCTTCTCCTCTTCCAAGACAAGAAAGCAGCTTAGAGGACTCCTGGGTTTGACTGGCTATTGTCACATTTGGATTCCAGATTTTTATTAATGGCCCAGCCTCTGCATGGCATTAAAATCATATTGACCTGATCCAATTCAGTGAAACCCAGAACAGAAACAAGTTATAACATCTCTAAGGAATTGTCTAAAGCTTCCACTCTGGGACACCTTAATTATAAACTTTTAAACTTTTTATGCATGAAAATAAAGGAAATTCTTTTAGAAGTTTTAACTCAAACAGTGATCATCATCGCAGTCAGCTCCCTCCCTGCATGACAGCCAGCTCTGCTATAGACATGTCGTGTAAGCAAACAGAAAAGATAGTTTCAGGCTCTCCTTTGTTCACGTTCCTCATTCTGTTTAATCTCCACTGAGTTCTCATCATGCTCAACACTTCTGCCAGTCAACTGGGTCTTGCCTTGTGCACCTAATTTTATTGGGTTGGCCAAAGAGTCGTTTGGTTTTAAAGTAAAAATAAAAGACACATTTTTCATTTTCACCTATCACTTTATTGAACAATGCATTCACCACTTCGTTCCAGTTCCTACTACCATCTATTGGGCAACTTCATAATTCCTCTTCCCAAAGCTTTTTTTTTTTTTTTTGAGCAAAAAACCATTCCAGGTGCCTTTTGCAGTCTTCCAGGGAATTGAAATTTTTTTCCATTAAGAGAATTTTGTAAAGGCCAAAGTAAATGGAAATCCAAAGGCGCAATGTCTGGTGAATACCGCGGATAAATAAGAACATTCCAGCCAAGCTGTAACAGTTTTTTGCCTGGTCATCAAAGAAACATGTGGTCTTGCATGATGCTGATGGAAGATTATGTGTTTTCTGTTGACTAATTCTAGATGCTTTTCATCTAGTGCTGTTTTAGTTGGTGTATTGGGAGCAGTACTTGTTGAAATTAACCACTTGGTTTTCCAGAAGGAGCTCATAATAGAGGACTTCCTTCCAATCCCACCATATACACAACATCACCTTCTTTGGATGAAGTCTGCCCTTTGGTGTGGTTGGTAGTGGTTCATTTTGTTTGCCCCACGATCTCTTTTGTTCCACATTATTATAAAGTATCCACCCTTTATCACCCGTCACAAAAACAGAACGTTTTCATTATGTTTAAGTAGAGAATCACATGTGGAAATACAGTCAAGAAGGTGTTTTTCACTTAACTTATGTGGAACCCAAACATCAAAGCGATTGACATAACTAAGCTGGTGCAAATAATTTTCAATGCTTGATTTGGATATTTTGAGTATGTTGGCTATCTCACATGTGGCATAATGTTGATTGTTCTCAATTAATGTCTCGATTTGATTGCTATCAACTTCAACTAGCCTACCTGACTATGGAGCATCACCCGCCAAGAAATCTCCAGCTCAAAACTTCGCAAACCACTTTTGCATGTTTGATCAGTCACAGCACCTTCTCCATACACTGCACAAATCTTTTTTTGTGTTTCAGTTATGTTTTTACTTTTCTTGAAATAATAAAGCATAATATTCCAAAAAATGTTGCTTATTTTCTTCCATCTTCAATATTAAAATGGCTACAAAAATTCACCAATTTTGGTAAGTTTTTAAAAATGCACACTGATACGACACCTGTCACAATACAATTTAAGAAAATTGTTTCGAACGAAGTTAAAGACAGCTAAGCACTACTGGAGCCATCTTATGGGAAAAAATGAACGAACTCGTTGGCCAACCCAGTATTTGAACTTGATATAGCAGTGTTAACCCAGCAGCTTTTCTACTTTCTTTGCAGGGTGAAAATATCCACGATGCAAATACTCCACCAAGGAGTAAAGACCCTTACTTCTAGGGATGGTTTATAGGAATCTCCTTGGTGATGCTGCCTTTATTTGGTTTACAGATGACTTGAAAGATAAACAGGGATATTACTGATCTGGATATACAATAACTTCCATGGTGGACCTAATTGCAAGTTCTTTTTTGCCTGAATAAGATCTGCCCAACAAGCCTAATTAATTTTTCTAAGTCTGACTTGTCAATTGGCCAAATAGCCAACTTTTATACTGATAATAGCTATACCGTTGGTGTAGCTCACAACTTTAGAATGTTGTTGAAACAATGAGTCTCCTTAGTTTTTCCAGGGCAGGCCACAAAGAATAGGAAATAGATTGCAGAATTATTAGATGTCCTACAGATATTAAAACAGTTGGCAATTATCAAAATTCCAGGACATTCTAAAGATGCCACCATGGAAGCAAAAGATTATTTAGTGGCTGCTGCTGCTGCTAGACAGGCAGCATTAAACAGCCAAATTATCCAGACCTGAGAATGCGCCTTGCTTCCTGTTAAATCAGTAAAAGACTCTCTTTTACAGTTCCAACAGACAGCTGCAGAGGAAAAGAGGATATGGCAACAAAAGGGAGAACCTTTGTTCCAGGCAAACAAATATGGCTTGGACCCAATCAGAAACCAATTTTGGCTATAGGGGCTTAATTGCCTATATTTTAGCATGTACATAAGCTAAAGCATTATAATCCTAAAAGATGATTTCATGTAGTAAATAATATTACTGTTACTATAGCTCATAAAAAAGTTTAGCAAATGTTCTATCTGTCTAAATATAACCCTGGGAAATCATTCCATGGGTCCCAAGGAAATTTCCTACTTCCTTTAGATCCATTTGAAGTATGGTAATTGAATTTTATCCAAATGCCACCATCTCAAAGATATAAATATGTGTTAGGCACGATTTTGTGTGGGTTGACACATTCTCTTGCAGGAGAACAACAGCGTTAATGGTAGGTAAATTATTTTGTTTTAAATTAATTCCCAATTGGGGAATTCCTTCTGATTTAGTGACTGAAGGACTCATTTTACTAGATAAATAATGCAATCGGTTTGTAATGTTTATCTCATTCTACAGTATTTTCATTGTGTCTAGCAGCCTCAGATCTCTGGATTGGTAGAACATAGGAGATCGGTCCAGAAAGTATCCATCCATGTAATATGCAAAATAGAGACTTTTATTGAAGAACAGACAAGATACAAGAAACATTGTACATAAGACAATGACAGCTCAGTCCCCTTCAAAGTAGGCACCTTGGGACCTCACACAGTTCTCCCAATCACCATCAGCTGCCCTGTCATATTTTCCTGAATCTTATTGACAGTCTGAAATCTTTTCCGTTTTAAGGTGATTTTAATTTTGGGAAAAGCCAGAAGTCACAGGGTGCCAAAGCTGGGCTGTAGGAGGGCTGAGTCACCTGGGTGATTTGATGTTTTGCCAAAAAACTCTGTATGAGACATGATGCATGAGCAGGCACATTGTTGTAATGTAGATGTCGATCACCATTTTACCATAGCTGTGGTCTTCTGAATCATTCAAATAGTTTCTGTGGATGACTGTTCAAGCTTAATGCAAAATTTGATGCAGATTCATTGCTCTACTCACTCATTCATTTTTAATGTGATGGCCACACACTACACATACACAGTACTCAGTGGCATCTACCATCCCCACAGACTAGTATAGTGAAGTCATTATTGTTCCTGAATGCACATTCCAGTCCACTCTCCTTGGGTGCCAGGTTACATCAATATCACGCAAACCATTCTCATTATATTAACAATGGTTGGACTTTTTCCGGAGAGACTTTGTATATATGGTACAATTAAAACACAGCTAGGTAAATTTTCAGAAGCTTTTAATCTTTCTTGGCTAGAAGTTCTCCTTATAGTACTCATCAATCTGAAATCTATGGTAAACATAGCCTTACTCCTTATGAAATAGTCACCAGCTGCCCTATGAATTTAGATGATGGGACATATGAATCGACTATACTAAAAGTAAAGTTGCATTATTAACAAGAACTCATTAACCAGCTTGTAGGGAATAATAAATCAGCAACATTTTACAGTGCGGTCCCAGGACATGAAGACTTCAAAGCCCATGCCTTACAACCAGGAGATTTTTTCCATTTGAAAAGACATTAATCACTCTCTCCAACATTGTTGGAAGGTACTTTATCAGGTGCCTAACCATAAATGGACATCTGCCTCTGTCTCTCACACTTGCCTCCACCTACAGCAGAGATCAAAGACTTCTCAAGGATGAGGAACTACCAACTCCAGAGATAGACAGCTATCCCAAGACATCAACAAGACCTGTATACCTACAAATTAATGTTAAACTTTATTTGTTTGATTATTTTTACCTGTCTGCTAATATTAATAATAATAATTATACTTGTTCTTTAGACTTTTCTTAAACCTTGTGTATATAACCCAATTGTTAATTGCTGAAAGTATATAAAATAACTTTTATATCATCAATAATACTCTGTTTATGGTTTCTGTTTTAAAATTTAAAAGAAATTCTATTGCAAAACAAGGAAAGGGATTTGCATATTTTTAAGAGAAGTTAAAAGAGAGTAGTTGGTTCTAATAAGTTAGTTACTTCTAAATGAGTTAAAAAAAATACAAAGAAAAAAGGGAAGTTGTAGAAACTTAGTAGAAAAGGAATATGAAGTGGGCATATGGCTGACTTTCGGCCAAGATGGAGGCACAGGTAGACATACTGTGCCTCCTCGCACAACCAAAAGAAGGACAACAACAGATTTAGAAACAAAAAACAACCAGAACTGAGAGAAAATTGAACTGTATGGAAGTCCGACAACCAAGGATTTAAAGAAGAAACATTCATCCAGACTGGCAGGAGGGGCAGAGATGAGCAGCCAGATGGAGAGGACTCATGGCAAGGCAGCAGACTGTGGATGGGGCGGTCCCACATTCATGTGCAGATAAACCAGGAGGAACAACTGCAGAGCCAGAGAGACCGAGCAACCCAGGGTTCCAATGTGGGGAAATAAAGCCTCAAACCTCTGACTGAAAATACCTGTGGGAGTTGAGGTGGCAGCAGGACAAATTCCCAGTTTCACAGGAGCGATCATTGGAGAGACCCATAGGGTCCTAGAATGTACAGAAACCCAGCCACCCACCAATCAACCCAGAAGGGTCCAATTTGATTGTGGGTAGCAGGGGAAGTGACTGAAAACCAGTAGAGAGTGGAGCAAGCTGCACTGTTCCCTCCCGAACCCCTCCCCCACATACAGTGTCACAATGCAGTGACGTGGTTGCCCCACCCTGGTGAACACCTAAGGCTCTGCCCTTTACTATGTAACAGCTGCACTGAGACACAAAAAAAAAAGAAAAGAAAAAGGCCCAAATGAAAGAACAGATCAAAGCTCCAGAAAAAATACAACTAAGTGATGAAGAGATAGCCAACCTACCAGATGCACAGTTCAAAACACTGGTAATCAGGATGCTCACAGAAATGTTTGAATATGGTTGCAAATTAGATGAAAAATGAAGGCTGTGCTTAAGTGAAATAAAGGAAAATGTACAGGGAACCAACAGTGATGGGAAGGAAACCGGGACTCAAATCAACGGTATGGACCAGAAGGAAGAAAGAAACATCCAACCAGAAAAGAATGAAGAAACAAGAATTTGGAAAAATGAGGAGAGGCTTAGGAACCTCCAGGACATCTTTAAATGTTCCAACGTCCACATTATAGGGGTACCAGAAGGAGAAGAGGAAGAGCAAATAATTGAAAACTTATTTGAACAAATAATGAAGGAGAACTTCCTCAATCTGGCAAAGGAAATAGACTTCCAGGAAGTCCAGGAAGCTCACAGAGTCCCAGAGAAGTTGGACCCAAGGAAGCACACACCAAGGCACATCATCATTGCATTACCCAAGATGAAACAGAAGGAGAGAATCTTAGAAGCAGCAGGAGAAAAGGACACAGTTAACTACAAAGGAGTTCCCAGAAGATTGGCAGCTGATTTCTCAAAAGGGACCTTATAGGCAAGAAGGGGCTGGAAAGAAGTATTCCAAGTCATGAAAGGCAAGGACCTACATCCAAGATTGCTCTGTCCAGCAAAGCTATCATTTAGAATGGAAGGGCAGACAAAGTGCTTCCTAGATAAGGTCAAGTTAAAGGAGTTCATCATCACCAAGCCCTTATTATATGAAATGTTACAGGGATTTATCTAAGAAAAAGAAGATAAAAAATAGAAACAGTAAAATGACAGCAAACTCACAGTTATTAACAACCACAGTTAAAACAAAAAGAAAAGCAAACTAACAAACAACTAGAACGGGAACAGAATCACAGAAATGGAGATCACATGGAGGGTTATCAACAGGGGAGTGGGAGGGGGAGAGAGGGGGGTTCAGAGAATAAGTAGGTTCAGAGAATAAGTAGCATAAATGGTAGGTAGAAAATAGATAGGGGGAGGGTAAGAATAGTATAGGAAATGCAGAAGCCAAAGAACTTATATGTAAGACCCATGGACATGAACTAAAGAGGGGGAATGTAGCTGGGAGGTGGTATGTAGGGTGGAGGGGAATAGAGGGGGGAAAATGGGACAACTCTAATAGCATAATCAATAAAATATATTTTTAAAAAGGAATATGAAGTAAGGAATTTTATGTATAAACACTAGAACCATCTTATGGGGATGTGCTTACCCAGTAACCCAACAAGGACAACTAATTATATTAATTCAGACAGAAGATGAAATGAGTATAAAAACATGGCCCTCTATAACTGCTCCTGAGGCACTAGATTTTTACTTATGGAAACTCTTCTTGTCTTTCTGGCCTCTGGAGTTTCAGATGGTAATTGTAATTTACGACATTGTGTTCTTACAGCCTTGGCCCCAATGAAAACTCAAGGTTACAGTTTCCAACTGCACAACTAGCCGGAATCAGATTAGTAACAGCACCTGAGTGCTTCCAATGGGAAATGGATGGGTGATAGCAAATAGAAACCATCTTATGGTCAGGTTGTGAGAATGGAAAAGGTATATGGTGCGCCTGCAAACAGTAAGTAAATGTTATACTAGATGCCAAATAGAGCAAAGTGAGATAGGCACCAAAACCTGGATCATGATAGCTTGTAGGTTAGAAATGATCCAGAGTGTTTTTCTTAATAAAGGCCCATAAGACCTGTCTCCCATTTGCTTATTTTTCACATTAAAAAAAAAAAATTTGGCCTTGACTTCCATCCAGGGTGTGGTCTTATCCGATTCCCAGCAGTTCACCCTGTTCAGCAAGACAATCACTGACACTAAGACTACCTGGGAAGGGACCTTCCCAGCAATGTTGGACCTCATTATCCAACCGAAAGGTTGGTCATCGATGCATGCTTTGGATTGATTTATGACAAAAAGGGGAACAAGTGGACGAGAAGTGGCCACACACTAAACCTGACAAGTTCAGGGGAGGCCTGCGTGGAGGCCTTGCAAACTCAGAGGCCTAAAGTAACCACACAGGATGGTCTGAAATGAAAACTTTCTAACTAAAAGCAGGACATGGAGGGTAGTCATGTCCTAGGTTAGAATCTTCCCTCTCAAGTCAATCTTTACCTTAACTGAGCCACTCTATTGTCTTTTTCGTGTCTATGATAATATACCTTTGGAGTGTCAAATTTCCTTTTTCCAGACCCCTCAAAGCACAAGCATCCACTAGAGTGGAGACCACAAGTCCCCTCATTGTTATTGTTATACTGTTATTATGTTGACTGTTGACTGTTAACTATCCTGTACCCACCTGTGTAAAAGACGTATGTGTCTATCATTTTACTTTTTATACAGTGACAGAGGTTCCCCTGCTTTGCTTTCTCCTGCCTCCCTATTCATCACCAATGGATTTCATGTAACCCCATTATGCCTCTTTTGATTGTAATATATAAAATAAGGTACAAAACTGCCATTTTCTGGAGCATTTTCTCAATCCATTGAGGTTTGCTCCCGGGCAACTGTAGTCAGTTTGGCTCAAATAAACTCAAAAATTCTTGTAGGTTTGAATGTTTTTTACATTGACACAAAGTATGTTAGCTTACCTTGTGTCTACACAAGGGGCACAGAGTTCCCATGTCCTCTCCAGGCGTGTCATTCTCCCTGCTCACCACACGCGCACCGACCTGGAACTCTCCAAACCCAGTCTTGGCATTTCTATGGAGGTTTCATTATATGGGCACAATGGATTAAATCACTTGCTGTTGGTGATTGAACTCAATAGAAAGGCTCCCTTTTATCCCTTCTATGTTCTTTGACTGATCTAATAATTAGATTGACATAAGACATATTAACAGGAGAAAAACATTTAATCACATATGTACAGGAGCTCAAAGACATGAGACTCAAGGGCAAGTCAATAGGGCTTCCAAGCTATCTTGAGCTAAGGAACAGGATAAGTGCTTGGGACTTCACAGTGGAGGAGGGTAATTCACAGGATGACAAGGAGAGCACAAGTCAATTTCCCTGCCATATCCATAGGTCATTCATACAAAAAGTTCTAGGCTCACTTTGTGGGACAGGCCTCCTATGTGAATTCTTTAAAAAAATTTTTTTTATTGAGTGTTTTCCTTTACCATTTATCCCACTTACATTCCACTTCTCCTTCCACCACATTGCTGTCTATGCCCATGAGTCCTTTTTCCTTTTTGCTCAATCCCTCCACCCCCTAACTCTCCCCAAAGCTGTCATCCTGCTTTCCATCTATGAGTCTGTCCCTATTTTGCTTGTTAGTTCAGTTTGTTAATTAGATTCCACATATGAGTGAAATCACGTGATATTTGTCTTTCTCAGACTGGCTTATTTCACTTAGCATAATGTTGTCTAGGTCCATGTTGTCACAAAGGGTAAAATTTTCTTCTTTTTTATGGATGAATAGTATTCCATTGTGTAAATGTCTCATAGTTGTTTTACCCATTTGTCTATTGAGGGATATTTGGGCTGTTTTCATATCTGGGTGATCATAAATAACCCAATTGTTGTTTTTTGTTTTTTTGTTGTGTTCCAAATCACTGATTTGATTCTTGACTTCATCCACTCTACTGTTGATTCCCTGTAAGTTATTCTTTATTTCAATTAGTGTTTAGTATTATCCTTCATTTCTGACTGGATCTTTTTTATGCTATTGTGGTCCCCACTAAGTTCCTTGAGCATCCTTATAACCAGTGTTTTGAACTCTGCATCTGATAGATTGGTTGTCTCCATTTTGTTTAGTTCTTTTTCTGGAGTTTTGATCTGTTCTTTCATTTGGACCATGTTTCTTTGTCTCCTCATTTTGGCAGCCTCCCTGTGTTTGTTTCAATGTATTAGATAGAGCTGCTATGTCTCCCAGGCTTGATGGAGTGGCCTAATGTAGTGGGTGTCCTGTAGGGTCCAGCGGCACAGCTTCCCCTATTACCCAAGCTGGGTACTCAAAGCACACCCATAAGTGGGCTGAGTACACCCTCCTGTTGTAGTTGAGCCTCAATGGCTGATGGCCAAGGTCAGCCGCTGCTTGTGTTCTGTCTGTGGTCACACAGCATAAGCTACAAAACAATCTGCAGGTGGCTACTATTTGTTCTGGCCTTAGATGTGCCCAGGAGAGACCAAGCTGTGAACCAAAGCCAGCTGCTGCTAAAGCCAGGCCTGGGGAAACTTAGTGAGAGGTACATGGTTCACTGAAGCCACATGCTGCTTGTTTAAGAGAATTTAGAAAAATCTGAAGCATTAGTCAGGACAAGACTTTCAGATGGAAAAGCCACTGTTAACAGAGTGGAACAGGGCCTCAGAGAATCATGAGGGTGGGGCAAACAGTGTGAGCCAGGGTGATGGAGTCTAAAAAACCAATCAATAAATAGATTCAATAAATACCAACTTTGATTCAGAGAAGAAAACAGGAACAAACTATTGTTCTTAGCTAGCACACTCACAAATCATACCTGATACATTGGAGTAAACAATTCATGACTGTGTGTCTAGGTACTAGAAGCAAGGTTTAGCTTAAAATATAATATTTGAGTATTCACTTTTACATCGTTGCACAGTCAGATCTAGAGGTCTATCCTAAACCCAATGTACTACTCCAGCATGAAACCAGCTCTTCACACTTCATCTGTCAAGACCTTGTCGGATTCCTTGCCTGTGTGATATATTTATCATTTCTATCCCAAGAAAAATCACCAGTAAGACTTGTTAATGTTCTGACCTCTGGTCTGAACCTCCCTCCTGAGTCTCCTGACAATCCCGTGTGAGCACAGCATGAGAGGAGCCCATTCTCTGAAGGTCCTGCTGGGTATAGGCACGCTTGCTCCCCTTGTGTTAGTTACTCTAAGATATTTCCTTTTTGTTTCTTATATTAATCTCTTTTTCAAACCCTAAGAAAATAAAAGATATGGTTCAAATCATCATACTTAGACCAGTATGTGTTTTCTATAGTGTATATTCTGGTTTGAAGTGTTGCAAAGAATAAAGACTCTTGAGTATCCAGTGCAAGCTCCACATGGGCAAACTTGCTTCTGACACTTCCCACCCCCATATCTCTACAGCCCTCCCTCCTCTTCTGTGCCCACTGCACCAAACCCAGATTCTATCTCTAGCTACTCAGGGTTCCTTTCCACAATGTCCAGCATAAGTTTGCAGTTTCCTACTCACCAGCCTGTTCTTTATATCCTGTCCTATTACTTATCTGTTCATTCATTCATTCTACAGATATTTATTGAGCTCATACTATGTACCAAACACTGTGCTAGACACTGTATACAACAGTATATAAGACAATGCCCTTCTATAGTGGAATTGCATTTGGTAAAGGAGATAGAAAGCAAGTAAATGAAATAATTACAACCTGTGTTAGTACTATAAAGGAAACAAGCAAGGTGATGAGAGAGAAAATAATGAAGAGGCAACTACTATAAGGTGTCAGGTAGACCTTTCTGAAATCCAAAGAATGGGAAAAGGCCAGCCACAAACATTCCTCTGTCCATTCTCTGAAAGAACAGTGAAACTATGCCCACAAAGGTGAAACATACACAAAAAATGCAGATAAGTAAAAGCTTAGCAAGTTTGAGGTCTGGAGAAAAGTCAGTGTGGCCAGAGACACACTGGAAAAGTGAAATAAGGTAACACAGGAGGAAAAATCATTCATGGCCTATAGTCTTGGTAGGGAGGTCAGATTTAGGGTCCTCTTCTAAACGATCTTTTGATTTTAATGACTAATTTATCCTAAAAGCATTTAACAGTATTGACTTTGAAGTCATAAAGGTCTGGGTTCAAATATTGGCTCTGACACTAGTTACATCTTCTTTCAAAATTTAGATAATAATCTTACCCAGAGGCTTGAGGTAAGAATTAAATGAGATAATGCATGTTTAGCACCTTGTAAGTGTTGCATTAACGGTTGTTATGATTGTGTTAGCCGCTGCCGCATAACCAACCACCCAGAAATATATTAACTTAAAACAAGAGACAGATGTACACCAGTCAGATGAAAGTTGGTTGGTCTACACTCTATTTCATTGCTGGTCTTCTCTGCATATGCCATTCTGAGGCCCAGGCTGAAGGGACAGCAGCTTTCTGGGGCAACTGGGGCAATGGCACAAATGGAAGAGGTCAAGGCCGATATACAACCACATTTCATGTCTGCTAATATCCCTCTGGCCAGAGCAAGGCACACATTGAGCTCAAAGTCAAAGGGCAGGGGATTATATCCTGCCCACCCTGAGTCTCTTTAAAGTCACATGCCAGGCCCAGTATGTACATACTTTGAAAAATAATGTAATCTACCACAATTACCATGGTTGATAATAACCTAATATTGTTACGTTACTCAGGAATGCTTATATCTTCATGAGACTATTATTAAAACATAAAAATAAGTGAATGAAATCTACAGCAAATAGTTGCTAGAGTAATGAATAGTTTCTTCTTATTCAATAAATGTCCAATCACACCCCCAATCTATTTGTTTTGTACATTTGGAAATTAGTACTGTATTGAATTTCTACCAGAAGTTAACATTTGTCTTTTTTCTTTAAAAAATCATTATTATAGAACCACTGAGGCTGAAAATCATTTCACCAATTGATGCTAATGTAGGACTTGCCATTTTTCAGAAGTGACTTACTGGGCATAGGCCAATGAAACAAAGTACTGGAGCAACAGAATCAGTTTAGTTGTCTTTAGTAGAGAGCTGAATGGTCAGAAAGCCTGAGCATAACCCTTCCTCTCTGTGACTCCCAGCCAACCAGTCTGACTCATTTTAGAGGAGAGGAAATGAAAGAATGGGGACTTGTATACAGAAGCAATAACGATTAGGAGCTGGGACACTCTCCCACTCTCCACAGGGGGGTGTGGATAGTAAACTAAAATACATTATAACTCACTTTCTGATGAAGTCAATCCAGCCAAATTGCCTTATATTAGTGCCATGACGGCTCAAGGAGAAAGGCATCGTGCATGCCAAAATACAGCTTTCTGTGGTTCTCCCCACAGATCACCAGGGCCTCTGAACCACAGAGAGGGCTGAACGGTTGTCTGCAGACTAAACAATTTCCCCTCCCATACTGTGCTTGCTTTCATAAAAAAGCAAATAGGACCTAAAGTGAACAAAACTGCCAAAGGTCGTATTTGAGTTTTCATTCATGGGCCTTTGGAGGACTATATCCCAGGGATAGAAATTAACTCGATTTTATAAGTTACTAAGCTACAATCACTTTATGTTCCATCTCAGTAAAGATGCTGTTAATTTTCATTTATTCTTCAACGATTAGAGTGAGGAGAAAAATCAACATCATGCTGTTTAAATTCTAATTACGTTCAAGGAAATTACTTGCCTACTTCAAAATCTCCCTCATTCCATATCCCCTTCACATCCTCTTCTCTCACCAGCCCTATTCCGGAAATGTTTTAAATATGAAACAGAAGTTTTTTTATGCTGAGAAGACAAAGATTAAACCCAAAAGAACATCTTTGTGATATGTGAGGGTTTTAATTTTTTTAAATATTTATTTATTGATTCATTTGTTTGTCTATTTTTAGACAGAGGGAAAGGGAGGCAGAAAGATTGATTTGTTGTTTCACTTATTTATGCATTCATTGGTTGATTTCTGTATGTGACCTGACCAGAGATCAAACCCACAATCTTGGCATATCAGGACATCGCTCTAACCAACTGAGCACCCAGCCAGGGCCATGTCTAAGGTTTTAATAACTATTTTCCAAGAGGACTAATTTGCACTTTCTGTTTTGGTTCATTGACGTACTTGGCTCTCTTTGTCTTCCAGGTCAGAAAATAAACATTTGAGTTGCCACATTAACCTGGAAACTACACCTAATAAGGTTATGCATGTGTGTGTGTGTTTGGTGCACATATGTGGTGTTGGGGGGTATGGGGTGATTAGAAATGGGGAGTCCAGCCAGAGAAAAAGCTTCAGAAGTTATATACCAGCAAACGAAGAAAGAAGAAGCTGGTGAGTCACCTCAAGGAGTTTGAATTTTCTCCTCTGCACACTATGGAGCCATTGTGTAAGAAGTCCGGGAAGTTCTTCATGGTGTAGTAGAATTGATATGCAATAGGAAGACACTGAGAATTGCACTAAGATGTTTGTTAAATATGTGTTGTAGGAGATTTTAAAAGCAGCCTGAAAAGAGCTCTTGGGAGAGAGGCTCCTGTACAGGAAGAGGCAGCTGGGAAAAAGACCAAGTTCAAGACCACACCCCGGCTGTGCTGAGGCTGTCAAATTGCCATGCACATTAACGTCTCAGACCATCAATTTTTCCTTTTACGAAGTACGTGCAACAACTGCTTCTCGCCTCGTTGGGAGTCTTAGATGAGACAATGTGCTGACATACACAGCAGCATTTTGTAATCTGCCACAGACTGACCCAGCAATAAATCCTAACCACTCTACTCTCAGGCTACATCCCACACGTGACCACTTTTCACCACTTCCATAGCTTTTATGCTGGTCCAAGCCACCCTCAACTCTGACTGGGTTATTGCAATTAATTTTTATTAGAGCTCCCTGCTTCCACCTTCACCCCACCATCGCTTCCTTCAGTCTGTTCTCCACAGGGTAGCTGGATAGACCCCTTTAATGCATCAGTTGGATTATGTCACCCTTCTACTCATAAACCCACCACTGGCTTCCCATTTTCATCCACAATAAAAGCCCAAGTCCTTACAATGCTCTAACGACCCTATGTGTTCTGTTCGCCTTCCACCCTGCAACTTCTTTGACCTCATCTCTGCCACGGGTCTTCTTGCCACTCAGAAAACAACCTAGATGTTCCTGTCTCTGGGACTTCGCACTTGCTGTCCCCTCTGCTTGGTATTCCCTTCCTCCACATGCCCTCTTTGCTCTCTCCCTCTCTCCTCTCCCCTTAACAGTGAGGCTTCATGGAATCCCCCTATATAAAATTGATGATTTCTTTTACATAATTAATCAATGCCATCAATTCTTAAGTGTCGATAATAATGTCAACTTAAAGGTGCTGTTCATTCATTCTGTCTTCAGATCTTCATACCTGGAAAATGTTACTTTGCGTTAGGAAACGCTAAAGTATACCATTCAGTTTCTAGCTCTAGCTCTATTCTTTTGATATTATCCTTTAATATCTCTTCCACATTATACTAGTACACTGCTATAGTCTCAGAACATCCTCATGCAAGGAACTGTGGTTTCTGTTGTGTGCCCCGCCTGGCTGCCCAGTGATCCCAGCTGATTGTATTGAGATAGCCAGTTATCTGCATGCAAATGTACTCCTCTGAGGAAATTAATAAAGGTCAGGCAGGCAGGACAGCAGCAGTTTTCATAAAATAAAATGAAAATAATAAGTCCACACTCCTCGTGCCTCTACCTTGCTTTATTTTTTCTATTACACTCGTCGCGATCTCATACACTGTATCTATATTGGTTTATGTATCGACCATCCCCCTTCTCTAGGATATAAACCAGGAAAGGGACTTCGTGTTTTGTTCACTGTTGGCGTCCCCAGTACCTGTAACAGTGGACATAGGAGATACTCAATAAACATTTGTGAAAATATTTTTCAATAAATGAATAAATATTATTTAAGAATGAAAAATTTCAGGAAGCCAATTTCTCTGTTTCATTCATTCTTTGGAATTGTGCTGGAGATCACAGTTCCAAGGAAAACTTGAAGTATGAACACCTCTCACATACACTGACACATGCAAACACTTCCAAAGACACAGACCAAGATCATCACTTTGAGTCTTAGGATGCTGAAATATAAGGGGGACTATACTCAGCATTTTATATGGATGCTCTCAGGGCCTCTATAGTTAAAGGAGTAAATAATGTCTCCAAGGTTCCACAGAGAACAGATTTATTTATTTATTTTAAAAGCTTTTATGTGTTTTATTTTTAGATAGAGGGGAAGGCAGGGAGAAAGAGGGAAAAAAACATCAATGTGTGGTTGCCTCTCACACGCCCCCTACTGGGAACCTGGCCCACAACCCAGGCGCGTGCCCTGACTGGAAATCAAACTAGTGACCCTTTGGTTGGCAAGCTGGCACTCAAACCACTGAGTCACACCAGCCAGGGCACAGAACAGATTTATTTAATCAAGGCAGTCTAACCCCACAACCCATGCTTTAACAGTCATACTACCCACCTTTGTCTTTGTCATGCTTGAGATCTCTGCTTGGATACAGAGCAGGAGGAGTCCATGGGGTTTTTTTGTTTTGTTGTTTTTCTGCTATAATACAAGTCACTGTGTTGACTTATATAGAGTTAAGGTATCATTAGCAACTAAGGCTTCTGCATATACATGATTTGCTCTTTTAGATTTGTGTGGAGTCAGAGGGTTTAACTGCATATACTACATTTAACTAGGAAACAGAAAATTAATAATTTGTGAATTCAATTAAACTGTGGCTTTCTATGAACTGAAGAGAAGACAGAGAAGGCAACTGTATTAGGAAAGCAGTGGGCAGAATTTGAGAAGGGCAGAGACCTGAGGCAGGGGAGGCAAATGTGGCACTGTGGCAGGAGAGAGGAATGGGCAAGAAAGAAGATATTAGAGAGAGTCTCAGGAGTTCTAACAGGTGAAATCTTCAGAGTTAACAGCTGGGGGTGAGAAGCAGCGAAGGAAAGAGAAGCATCTCAGAGGCCCAAGAGGTTTCTACTTCTGACTGGGTGTGTGTTTGGATGGTGCCATTAGCTGAGATGAAGCAGGTCCTGTTTAGTGATTTTGTTGATGTCAACTAGTCATTTAAGAGTTAATCATGTAGTTGTGAGTTCATCACACTGAAATCTTGCAAGTTTGGTTTTAGTCACATGAATATTATTCAAATATCTTTAAAACATTAGTTGCAATTTAGACACCTTTTGTCTATTCATCCCTTTTATATTCCAATCTATAATTGAAACAAAATACTTTATAACATAACATAATATCATTTAATATAATGTAACATGATATATAGAAAAATATAATATAATCTGTGCTGTTAATAACAGCTAACCACTACTGAGCGCTTATATATCAGATATATTGTTTACTTCTCTCCTCACAATAAACTTATGAATCAGGTAGCATTGAAATAAGGCTTTGAATGATTAAATAACTTCCCCAGCTCCCTTCTAAATGGGTGAGCCAAGGTTAAACCCATGCTATCTGATTTCAGAGCCAAAGCACCTAATAACTAAAGTATCTTGCTTTTCTTCACACTTTCTTTACTCCTTCTCCTCAAATCATTTGTTAAACTATCAGAGAACTTTCAATACCTATAATGATTTTTATGTGATTTCTACATACTATGCTTGCTTTAATATGTGTGTAGACAAAACATCCATTTTTAAATACATGAAAAGCAAATTTATTATTTTAATTCAGTCACAGGAATTAGAATTATATAGGGAAGCAGATGAGTATTAAGAATATTTCTTCTTATCCTCTAAATTATCTTTACTTTTTTATTTCTTGTGGTTGAAATTTTCACAGTTAAATTTTTGTCCTGATACTCATAATTAGATTTAGAACAATTCAAGTTTAAATGGCTAAATCTTGACCATACTAAACTTAATGCATGAATTACAGTGATGGACTAAGATGGTATATAATTTTTGAATATCATTACTGACATTTTATTCTCTGTTGCCTGAGTCTACCATGCTAATTTGAAAAATTTGAAAAGAAAAAGCTCTTCAATTTGGAAAGACACAGCAGAAAATTGATGAGCACAAATGTGGCATTTTGTCACTCAAGTGAATATGATAATGATGGTATCATTAGGCAAGACAATAATGTGACAGTTTCATAGATGAAGGAACACTTCTGCCACAGATTTAAATGTTGAGCACCTGGATTCCAAGATGTTTACCAGTTTCAGGCACACAAAAACCTCTGCTAACCAGTATCTCCTGAATAATAACTTTGAAAGGTATTGGGTAGTTATAGAGCAGAGGCCACACATAATAATTGCTGGTGGCGGGGGAAGTAATCTTCCTTTGTCCATTTGTTAAGATCAATTTGTATTCAATTAGCATATCATAATTTGGATTATTTCAGGAAGACTGAGAACATGGAATTCAGTTGTGACTTTGATTTTCAAGTAGTGTTTAAGTAGAGTTAATTATTTATAAAGGATATTTTCTTCTCCTATATATATGAATTTTTTTTAACTGGGTTAAGTGGCTTTATTAGGGAAAGTCAGGATGACAAAGGACTTAGGAGTTGCCACTGGGGCCCTTCTTCTTGCCAAAGGTGGGCACAACACTGACAAAACCCTGGTTGTACTGCATCCGCCACTTTGCTCAACCAGTCCTCTTTTTCTCCTGTTTGGCCACCTTGGGGGTCTGAACTCTTACTTTCCCAGCACAGGCCAGGGAGCCATGGACTTTACCTCCCAGCATGTGGCCTGCTACTTCCAGACTGATCAGAGACTCTAGAGACTGACCAGATTAGCACAGGGTAGCCTCATCCTCTAGGGGCGTGCCTGCCAGGAGCACCACTTGATCTTTTGGAGCAATGCCGTCCGGCAAAGCTACGTGAGCCTGGATCTTGGCAACAGTCTCCTGGCTGGTCACCTTGAGTCTTTAAATGTCTTGTGTGTGTATGTTGGGGTGGGAGTATCTTTCTGTTGGGAGTGGATTTTTCTCCCCAGTTGGAAACAATTCCAGCTTCCTCCCATTGTCCCATGATTACTGGTTTACAGAAGCTCTGGATTTTGTATGGAAGCCAAGTTCCTGAGTGGGCAGTGTTTGTTCACCTCTTTACTTATGATACATAGGTGTCTTGGCACCTGGTAGAACAGGTAAGTAATTATTAAGCTTCCTCTTTCATTGACCTTCCAAGGTCCTGCCTTCCGTTTAGAAATACAATGTATTAACTAAGCAGGGTTGACCTTTTGGAAAAACAGCTTTATTTAGGTGGTGTGAATTATTTTTACCCAAATCTTCAAAGAAATCACATGGTGCACACCTGTTTACTAACAGTGAGCAGCAAATGCTGCCAACTTCCTTGTGCTGTTTATCAAATGAGCTTCTCATCCAGAGAGTTCTAAAGTCCAGTCCTATAAAATGGATGTAAATTGGGAGCACAATGCCTAAGTAACCCTGATGTGCCTGAAGGTAAAACATCATTGGTATGTATCTGTGGCTCCACTGAGGCTGCATTCTGGGATCACCAGGACAGCCTCAAAAACAGTGATGCCCAGGTCCCTCCTCCAGAGTCTGCTTAATTGGTCTGCGGTATAGACCAAGAGTCAGCAGTTTTCAGAGCTGCTCAGGTGATTCCAATGTGCAGCCAAAGGTTGAGCCCTTCCAGTGGAGAGGCCTGGAGGCCAATCAGGGAATGGGCGGGCACTCACTGTCTGAATCACCTTCTGGCCATTGATTGTTATTTTCCTCCTGTATATGGGCTCACTTAGCTGACTTAATTACTTAAAATGCTGAGAACACAGCAAAGTACTGTCCGTGAATGTCAATTTGATACAGATTCCTGTTGAAGGGAAAGAGATTTATTTCTTTACATTAAAAAAATCAGTCAAGCTTATTTGCCAGAGATTTAGAAAGGATGTTCAAGTTCTCTTTTTTGTGATTATTATTATCATTTTTAGAGGTTGGAAAAAAGCAGTAATTATTTTTACTTTTTGGCTACCACATAGAATATTTTTAAGTATATTTTATTGATTATGCTATTACAATTGTCCCAATTTTCCCCCCTTTATTCTTCTCTGTCCTGCACCCTCCCTCCCACCAGCATTCCCCCCACCCCAGTTCGTATTCATGAGTCATACATATAAGTTCCTTGGCTTCTCCATTTCCTATATTATTCTTAACCTCCCCCTGTCTATTTTGTACCTACCATTTATGCTTCTTATTCCCTGTACCTTTTCCCCTTCCAACCTTCCCCTCCCCTTCCCCGCTGATAACCTTCCGTGTGATCTCTATTTCTGTGCTTCTGTTCCTGTTCTAGTTGTTTGCTTAGTTTGTTTTTCTCTTTGTTTTTTTTTTTTTAGGTTCAGTTATTGATAATTGTGAGTTTATTGTTATTTTACTGTTCATAGCTTTGATCATCTTCTTTTTCTCAGATAAGTCCCTTTAACATTTCATATAATAAGGACTTGGTGATGATGAACTCCTTTAACTTGACCTTATCTGGGAAGCACTTTATCTGCCCTTCCATTCTAAATGACAGCTTTGCTGGATAGAGTAATCTTGGATGTAGGTCCTTGCCTTTCACAACTTTGAATACTTCTTTCTAGTCCCTTCTTTCTTGTAAGGTTTCTTTTGAGAAATCAGCTGATAGTCTTATGGGAACTCCTTTGTAGGTAACTGTCTCCTTTCCTCTTGCTGCTTTAAAGATTCTCTCCTTCTGTTTAATCTTGGGTAATGTAATTATGATGTGCCTGGGTGTGTTCCTCCTTGGGTCCAACAACTTTGGAACTCTCTGAGCTTTCTGGACTTCCTGGAAGTCTATTTCCTTTGCCAGATTGAGGAAGTTCTCCATTATTTGTTCAAATAAGTTTTCAATGTCTTGCTGTTTCTCTTCTCCTTTTGGTACCCCTATGATTTGGATGTTGTAATGTTTAAAGTTGTCCTGGAGGTTCCTAAGTCTCTCCTCATTTTTTTAATTCTCGTTTCTTCATTCTGTTCCAGGTGAATGTTTATTTCTTCCTTCTGCTCCAAACTGTTGATTTGAGTTCCAGTTTCCTTCCCACCGCTGTTGGTTCCCTGTATATTTTTCTTTATTTCACTTTGTATAGCATTCACTTTTTCTTCTATTTTGCGACCATACTCAGCCATTTCTGTGAGCATCCTGATTACCAGTGTTTTGAACTCTGCATCTGATAAGTTGGCTATCTCTTCATTGATTAGTTCTATTTTTGGAGCTTTAATCTGTTCTTTCACTTGGGCCATATTTTTTTGTCTTGGTACCCCCATTACATTGTAAGTGGTGAAGCCTTAGGTATTTGCCAGGATGGAGCAACCCACATAGCTGTGTTGTGGCACAGTATGTGCAGGAAGGGTCAGAGAGGGAACAATGCCGCTTGCTGGGCTCTTGGCCAGTTTTCAGTCACTTCCTCCACTACCTACAAGCAAAGTGGGCCCTTCTGGTGCTGATTCCCAGGTGGGTGGGTTTGTGTACATTCTAGGACCCTGTGAGTCTCTCCAATGAACTCTCCTGTGAGGCTGGGAGTTTCTCCCACCACCACAACCCCCACAGGTTTTTATAGTCAGAGGTTTTGAAGCTTTTTTTTTCCTGTGCTGGAACCCTGGGTTGTGTGGTCTGTCTCACTCCCCAGTTGTTCCTCCTGGTTATCAGCACATGAATGTGGGACCACCAGCCACCACTGCCTTGCTGCTTGTCCTCTTTGCCCTGGCTGCCCATCTCTGCCCCTCCTATCAGTCTGAATGAATGTTTCTTCTTTAACTCTTTGGTTGTCAGACTTCCTACAATTTGATTTTCTGGCAGTTCTTATTGTTTTTGTTTTTAAATGTGTTGTTGTACTTTCAGTTGTGTGAGGAGGCAAAGCGTATCTACCTATGCTTCCATCTTGGCCACAAGTCAGGTAGAACATTTTTAATGTAGAAAAATAAATTCTACCAATTGGTTGAATTGGTGTTATTATTATTTTTAATACAGTGGACAAGGAGTGATTTATGGGCCTCAGTTATCATTCTGGAGGTTAGGGTGACAGTAAAGGGAATAAAAAGATAAACAGAGAGTCATGACATCTTGTAGAACTCAAGAAACTTCTTTCCCGATGCAAAGAATTGTGGCTTTTTAAAAAACAAGTCTCCTATAAGGTGCCTATGAAAAATATATATTTGAATGGTAAATGTTAGTATTTGCTAGATAATATCACTTTTATTTGGAAAACCTGGCATCTGCTTTTCATAGCCAGATGTCTAGATCAAGGAATTTTATATCGTTATCTCAGTATCTGGATCCTTCCTTGACTCTAAGAGAAACTATCAAACAAACTGAATGTCAACATATGAAGTGTATTTTGCTTAACTGAATAACATATTGGTTTTCCAGAGAGTCTTAAGCTTGAGATGGCATCATTTAAATCTCTGAGCCCAGGATAGCTTCAATCAAAAACTACATTTTCTACAAGTCAAGACTTATATGTAAACATTCTGTCAGGTTTCCAATTTTTTTCTAGGACTGTTGCAGGTTGTAGGTATGAAGGTGGAGCCTGGGGCAGGCAGGAATCAAAGTATATCTTGATTTTTATTTTCTTCTCTCCAGTTGCACTGCTGCCACCTTAGTCGAGGTCACCATTGCCAAGACAGCTGACACAGCTTCCTGATTAATGGTCTCCTCTCATCCACACCTGCTGCTCTCCCCCTGCCCACTCCAATCTATTCTTCACACAGTAGTCAAGTGATCTTTGTTCTGATCATGTTGCTTCTCATGTTGATTCTCTCCACTAAGGACAAAACCCAAACTCTTTACCACAGCTCTGTCTTCCTCTCAGCCTGTGCTTTCCTCTTCCACCTCTCAACAATGCAGGCTTTTCAAGGTCTCAGACTTGCAAACATCTTAGACCCTCTGGCCCTCACCTCAAGCCTGTTGGTTTAAAAGACACTCAGGTCAGACACAGAGATAAACCCACAGAAATTATGCATTTATTAGTCTCCCAATTATCTCAGAGGATGTAGTGAGTATTAAATATATACTGAAATACTGATAGGTCTTGTATTTATATTATATTTAATCTTCTGAAAACCCAAGCATATAGTGTTTGTGTGTGTGTGTGTGTGTGTGTGTGTGTGTGTGTGAAGACAGTTCTGGAACCCACAATTGCTAAGCTTTCAGATTTGCCAAAATGTCAGCTCTTGTGATGAGCTTTGATGATAAAGTTTCTGCAGCTATATAACTTGTTTTTAGCACCTATTCAGACTGTGTCCCTACTGTTACCATTCCCTTGGGACAAGGAGACACATACTGATAGAAGGGTGGGATCCCAGAGGGATTTTCCTGATGAAAGCCTCCAAACTGAGTGAGTCCACACACCCAAGGCCCTCCTAGTTCCCAGCTGGCCCAGCAGCAGGGTGTCCAACATAATGTACAACAACCACACGTGAGAAACAAGTATCAACTGTCCAAACGAAGACTGCTATATTTGTCCTGAAAGCACAGGTTCCCAATTCTACATGTGGCTGCACGTGTGCTACAAAGGTGCCTAAATATTAATCCTTCAACCCCAGTGCACTTTCAGTATATGAGCAATTTCTCTGAAGACTATGATGCTGAGAAAGAATGAAAAAGGAGCTAATATTGCAAGGTCATCGTGGTACTTCTCTTGCCCCCATTTCAGCAACTTTAGTGACTGTCCAGAGCCCCTCTGCAGCATTCTGGTCATTTCAGATGGAAACTTTGCTCCTGCCCTATTCCTCCTCTCTTCTTTTCAATGCCATCACATGTACCATATTCTCTTATGTCAAATTTGTTCTACTAGGAAACACAAAAAGCATATCATACCAAGGAGCTCACTTTGATAATGGTTCAGTGCATTTCCATTTACCCCCAAAGAAGCATTGCAACTGCTGCCGTTGGGTCCTGCAACAGTTAGTGATGCTGGTATTTCAGTCACATGAGCAAACCCGAGATGAACTACCTTTGGGTAAGCCCTGCCACATCTGTGACTGTCTTCTCCACCATCAAGTCCACCTTGTACTATAGGTCCATTTTTATCCACAGTTTTAGAGTTTCTCTGGCCTATAGGAAAGAACATAAGGAATAGACATTACAAGTTATTCAATAATCAATGAGGCTAAATTTTATTATGTTTTTGAAAACGAGTTATTTTGAAAATCTTGCCTTTAAAAGGTCCCAAGTCTATAAACTCCATAAAATAATAACTCCAAATGAGAGTTAGGTACATATTAAGGATATATGATTTTTATATTTTCTGCCTCTAAATGACAGCTGAGTAGTTTGCTTTTAAGGAATGAAGGATCAATCCTCACCTAGTGACTTGTCTTAGAATGTAAAATAGCTAACACTTTCACTCTAAAATCTTTCTGCATAAAGGCAGCAAATTACACACTGACCATAATGATTATTCGGGGGCAAATGTATGTATGTGTCTCTGTTCATATGCATTAGACACCAAGTGAACCTGGAAAAATGAGAAAATATACTTAACGGGCATGACTTGGCCCCATCTCCTTCAAGGCAGCTAAATAAATACAGGGTCCAGCACAAATAACACCCCTTTTTATTACAAAATCTTTTATTACAAAATCATGAGGGTATAATTCTGTAACATAATAATATTACATTCAAGCACACTGTATGACATTTTAGGTGAAATATTTAAATTAAAACTCTAAGTTATTACACTCATGTTATTACCCTACCAACCACACTCAAGCAGGCCTTACTTCTGCCAGACCCTGTATACTGCTGCTTATTTCATGAGTTCCAGGTGTGTTTTAACAGCCTCAGATAACTCTGGGCAAATCTGCAAAGACGAGGTTATATTCAGACTCATGTCTTGCTTATCCCAGCAGTAGGCAACCTACCAAACTTAAAATTGAGTTTCTCCCCAGACTCTAACTTCCACATTTCTGTTCCCACTACAACTGTTATGTAGAATTAGGTATGAGACTCACTTTTTCTGCATCTTCCTGTGAAGTATTGTACTATGGATTCTAAAAGAGTGACCCAAATCCCTCAATGCTGCTCAACACCAGGAATGATATTCTGTACCTGAGGGAAATTACCGTGGAGGACAGCAAGTGTATTTCATGTCCTACAGCTACTCAGAAGAAAGCCTGACACTTCAGGAGAGGTGACAAAGGAAGGGCAGGAATTCAACTTTCACATTTCGGAGGTAGCAAAGGGAAGGAGAATGTTCTGGGCATGAGTGAAGACCAAAGCGATCCACTACAAGGCCATCATTTCACTGTGAGTCCCGAAGGAAGAATATGAGGGAATCCTAGTTAACGTTCTCCTTACAAGTGTGTGGCACTCAGAGGAGTTAATTTGGTCTTTCTAGGTTAGGAAAAAAGAATTTTAAAGCTATTATAGAAAGAACAACATAAAAATGACCTCAAATTTCTGGTACGAATGACAGTCCTTGAGATGGAAAAACAAATATTTAAGCAAATGACAGGGAAATACACCTAGGTAGATTCTATCATACAGAGCTTCGTTTTCTAAGTTGTGATATCAGTTAATTGCGAGACTAAGAGGCCAAAAAGGGATTTCCTTAGCAAGGGGTAAAATTCAGTGTCTTTTGAGTCCTCCAAACCTTCCCCTACAGAGGTGAATTATTCAACTTAAATAGTTTGTATGGGGAACTGTTCCACGCATGGAAAATGTGGCCCAACCCCCACTCGGGAAAGCCAGTGGGGAGCAAGGTTGGCAGGCAGGACCCATGCCCATGGATAGGTTCTCCCGTGGGGAATCAGGTCTGCATTGTACCTAGACTGCTATGAGACTTGCTTTTGCTAAAACTCCCTCACCCTGAATTGAGGCAGCAAATGTTTACTGAGTGTCTTTAACTTCCTAAAGTCTGTGCTAAACCTCCCAAGTATGGAGTGTAACCTGTTCAACCACTTTCTCCTTTGAGCTGTAACATCCTTCTCTTTGAAGTAATTAGCAGTATTCTGTCCTTTGTTGTCCATAAAAGTTAATCACCTACAGTGAACCTGTGCATAGTAAATGAGGACCATCCTGGATGTAATGTGCCCAGAAAAGCAATAAAAGCCTGTCCATGCAGGGGTCAGCTCTCTCTCTCCTGGGCTCTCTCTAGCCTTCTCGCCCTCTCTCACTTAGAGAGCAGCTGCGCAGCCCCTTTTTCTCCACAGGATTTCTGTCGTCCGTGTGTATTTGTCTATCGCGGCCACAACACAGGATCCTGTGGGCCTGGATCCACATCAAGCTTAGGAATACCTTTTCAGAACCGAATTTGTATGTATGTCTCTTTTCTCTGACCTGCAAAGTGCTGGGAGCTCAGGGCATCATTAAATTAGAAATGTCATCTCCTTCTATTTCCTTGCACTCCAGTGAAAAGAATCAAACCAAAATGAGAGATGCTGTTACACACTAGACATGATAGTGCTTTCCAGGCCAATTGTTTAAAACACCCAAAATAATCTACATTTTGCCAAAGGCCAAGTCCACTTGATTTCAACACATTTGCACTGGGAGCCATGGACATCAGGGCCCAGCTTAGAGCTGTGGCTCTGCCTTCTTATCTGGTCTCCCTTTCTTGCTGTGAAATTCTGGGCTGAGTTTGCTCTTTCTTCTTCTCCTCTCTTCTCCTCTCTTCTCCTCTCTTCTCCTCTCTTCTCCTCTCTTCTCCTCTCTTCTCTTCTCTTCTCCTCTCTTCTCTTCTCTTCTCTTCTCTTCTCTTCTCTTCTCTTCTCTTCCCTTCCCTTCTATTCTCTTCTCTCTCTTTTTTGTGAGGCTCCACTGTATCTGTACTGAAAATCAAGATCAAGCAAGCTTTTGCCCTTCTTTCTACAGGAGGTTTCTGTCCTCCCTGGGCTTATGTTAGTTAGGTTTGCTTTTTGTTAAAACGAAGGGACTGAACTGGGTGAGCTCTAAATTCTTTTTTGGTTAAAAATTTGAAGGTTCTTTGGTGCTTAGACTTGTTTGCCTCTAGCTCAATCACTCACACACATGCTCATAAGGCATCTGGCTTTTATATGGTGTCATTGATTTGGATTATCTGTGATCCCAAACAAATGAACACCTGCAGGAGCATTGAATTGTGTGAAGTGATTGGATTAGGAAATTGATTAGCAGAAAAACCATTTGGGAAAGTTCTCTGACAAGAAAACAATTTACCCATCAACCCACTACCTATAAGCAGTGGGCATTAGAGAAAAGAGAATCTCCATATTTATGACTAGACAAAGGATTGTCAATGAAACAGGTGATTTAGAGTAAAACCTAAATGGTAAGAGAGATGAGAACATGGAAGAGTTTTGGGGACAAAATGAGTGATTGGAATGGGCAAGAAATAAAGCAAATCAGAATAGCACCTGGTCATGTGAAAAGAGTCAAGAAAGCATCAATAGAAATAGAGGAGTTTGTTTTTACATTTCTCACCTACAAGATGATGTTCCTCAAGCTGAAATAAATAACTATATATCACATACTTTCACTGATTGGGTGATAAAATATAATATTTCTAAAGATTCTTCAATTATTAGGAAAGGAAGATTAGAAAGGACGCAGTGTCTAAGCAGAGTTTTGGAGGAATGAATTAAATTTGCCAGGTAGTGTTGGTAGGCAAGTTTATCATCCATCACAAATAGTCAATTTACAACTTAACCATTACACTTTAATGTATCCTGAGCTTTCTACCTTCCCAAGCAAAATACATTTGCAATTTATATGACACACAATCCTGAAATATGCTTAGTGAAACACAGTTTTATTAGATAAATGTCTTTAAGACTTACAGATAGAAAACAATGAGAAATCATCTTGATGGATCTATATTACCACAAAAGTCTTGCAAGTGCATATCCTTTTGAGAAATTAGAAACATGCTTTTAAATTAATTATGTTAATACAAAAATTTAAAAAATCACTTGTTTTAGGGGAGTGATCAGTTTTCAGACAGGGCAACACTATTTTTCTGTTTTTTTTCTCCACACAGTAATATCTTAAAATCACATCCTTTTCCTCATGGTTGAAAGCAGCTCTCCCCAAACCCTCCAGACTGCCTGGAAGAATTCAATGCATCCTTCAAATCTCTGCTCAGACTCTGCTTCCTGTCCAAGATTTCTTCCTCAACCTCTCCAAAGCCCACAAATGAGATTTTTATTCTACATGTTAACTTTTCATTATTTTTTTACTATCTCACCTATTCAACTTTGAGCAACTTAAAAAGTAAGTAATAGAGCTACATCTAATTGATGTAAGGGGTATGCTCAGAGTTGGTGTGAAATATTTTTTGAATAAATGGATAAAAGTAAAATAAAACATGGGCATATCGCCACTTTGGGGATGAACTCTGACACTCTGATATAGCAAAATACACAAGGAACAAAATGAGTTATCATTCCATGGCATCTACTCAACAAGCATGATATATGACCAATTTTCAACTATGCTCACCCAATCTATTTACTTCAATAACATATTTGGCAGAAGCACCCATGCATTTGTGTAGTTTCACTGATTCCTTTTGATAACTTTCTAGGCTTTGACATTAAACAGTCTATGATTTCAACCCCAGGCCACCCACCATTATGAACTTACTTAAAATTTCTGAGTCTCGGTTGAAAGAATAAAAAATTATTGGGCTATTTCATCATTCTATCATTTACTCAAAATCCTTTTGTCTTCATTTCATCACCTGTAAAATGAAAATAACATCTACAGAATGGGCTGCTGTGATAATTAAATGACAAATGTATATAAAATGTACAACTTATTGTTTTACATATAAAAGGTACTTTATAAATGGTAGCTATCAATTCTATTTCAAAGTACAGGAGAGAGATTCAGCCTGGACCAAAAGATACTACTGCATCTCCCTTCCTCCTTGTGCCTATTCAGGAAAAGCATTGCTCATTTCCTTTTCTCTGTGCCTACTCAAGTATTAAACACTTCATCATTCTTATTACTACAGTAGGACCTGTCACAAATCCTAGATGGTGATGCTCCAGATAGCAAACCAAATAAATTGTCATCTGTTAGAAAAAAATAAATAGAAGTTTACATTACCAGCTGTGTGATTTGAGGAAAGTTACTTAAACCCTCTGTTCCTTGTAAATTGGGGGTAATAATTGTACCTATTTTATAAAGTATAATGATAAAATGGATGAAAACACACACACACATCTGGAATATTGCCTGTATGCTGTAAACTCTACATAAATGTTTACTACTACCATTATTCCCTTTAAATCAATAAATACTGAAAATACTAAAACAGACAAGGACATACAACATAGTCTGGTTGCAGGCCTTCCATTCCTCAGCACTCTAACCTGGGGAGCCAAAGACTCAAGGGCAGTGAGGTCCCCTCCTCGTTATTCCACTCTTCGAACCACAGCTGGGCCCTGAAAATGTTATCTTGCATAAGACACCCCATGTCCTCTTAAGCTAGCCAGGAATTATAAGCCTGCTATATTTTGTTTTTCTAAAAATATTTTACTCTGCAACATTCTTTTTTTCTTAATAGAGAGAAAAAAGAATAGAAGGTATTTAAAATTTAAGAGCCACAGTAAGAAATAACTTTCAAAGAGGAATTTCATGTTAAGTACAGAGATGGAAAAGAGAATATTTAGCTGAACACATTTTTTTTTACTTTGCTAGTAACTTTATGAATTCCCATTACCATATACTGGAGCTATTTTTTATTTTATTATCAAGTTCATCCACTTATTACATCAGAGCTTGTTGCTATGAAAATGATAGAGATGATGCAGATCCACCAGCATAGACCATTTCCAAACACTTTAGCATCTTTCCCTCCCCCAAAAGAAATGTATGCCTGTCTGAGACATCCCTTGTATTTGCATTCTGACAAATAAAAATAGTTCTCACATGTTGCATGTAATAATGAAATGGGCCATTAGGCATGGTGAATTTCTTCAATATTACATAGTAATTTTACAACTCAAAAAATTATCACACATGCTATATTATTTAATCCACTCAACCTCCAGTGACATAGAAAGACATGATTTTATTTTCCCATTTTATAAATTAGCACACAGAGGCCCAGAGAGACACATTTACCCAAGGGAAAATGACAAATACTGGAACTCACATCCAGGTCTCTTGATCATCCCTCTTCAGTTTATTGAGCCTCCCCACGTCTCAGGGTACAGTGTTATTTTCAATTGTAGTATTTAATTATGGTTTTCTGGCTCTATAACCTTCCTGTTCCTCCTCCTCATAACTACCTTTTATTGAGTGGTGGCATGTCCAGACAACTCCTCAAGTACTGTTTATGATCATAGTTATCACGGGAAATGACCTCTGTGAAAGGCAGTATTTGTAGTATAATTCCTTTATCTGTTTGCCACTAAGTACTTTAAGGAAACTGCAACAGCTCAATTAAAAAACAAAAGATCTATAATAAAAGTATAAATAATTAAATTACATTCTAACCTATACGTGTTTTATTTGTTGCTTTATCTCTAACACTGAACATAGTGGCTAATTTGCAATAAACACCCAATAAGCCCATCTCACTTCGTTCCATAGTAACAGAAGTTCTATTTTAACCTGGATATATTGTCATGTAGGTGAAATATTGTTTCCCAGGCTCCCTCACCAGCAGGTTAGGAATATAACCATGTGGCCAATCATATGACTAACTAAAAATTATTCTATGAACTTTATAATAGTTTCCTTAAAATGCAGCCATGGGGGAATTCCACTCTCAGAATAATGGGCTAGGTAATTTACAAGAGCACTGCCACTAAAAACAAGTAGAAAGGCCAAGTAATATGTTATTTAGTAATACATTACTAAATAACAGACTAAGTAATAAGTAGGTTTTGAAAAATAAAACAAGTTTGAATATTAAAGTTTTAATGAGGTAGGAAAAAATTCTAGGGCCAAGATACAGAAACCCAGAGAAGCGAGTACAGCAGCACTTGCGGTTACATTTTTCCCCCGGGTGTGTTTCCATCGGGTGTGGCAACAGACAGACGGCACACTCAAAAACGTAATTGAAATGTGCTTAATGATGAGAGTGCTCACAAAACTGTGTGGACGGTTAAAGAAAATAGTACAAATGGCATGGTGGAGTCCTAGGGCCAGGAACAACTAGGAAACCTCTAGTGCCACTAGGGCTGAAGGCACAGGAAGGGAAGCAGTTAATAACTTGAATTTGGGAAAACACCTCAAGCTATAGAAAGATATAATAGTGAGAAACAGGTGAATCTAGGGAAATAAATGGGCAGTACAGAACAGGACATTTGCATGTTCCAGAAAAGTTCGCTGAGAAAATGAGCAGAGTGTTTGAGATACTTATTGGGCTAAACACATAAAAGCTGGAGTACAAGACCCTCTAAAGAGAGAAGTCCTGATAAACCACTAAAACTTTAGATTGGGGCTGTGAGGGACTATAGTTTAAGCAAAAAGATGAGGCAGAAATAAACCAACCTTTACAGAAAATTACACGAGATTGAGCTTCAAGCCATCCCAGTTCTTCATTGGATTGAAATGATTCAGGATTGCTATTACCCCTAGTTGCCAGCCAGAAGCAACAATAAATTCTTGAAGAAGATAGCATCATCTTAATCTTCAGATTATATTAATAAACTATGTCTAACATGTTGAAATAAATAAAAGACAAGATTGAGAATCTTAGCAAAAACTAATCCCTACTAAGAAGAACCAAAATAAAAATTCTAATACTAAAAAATAAAATAACTGATAGTAACATCTCAATACATTAGTAACATATTATTTATCATTTAAGAACAAATAAGTACAAGGTACATCAGAAGACAATATCAAGAATAGAGAAAAATCATGGAAATAGGAAAAGTATTAAGAGACACAGGGTGTATACACTGAATTATGTGTGCATAAAGGAATTGGAGGAGAGGAAGGAGGAAGGAGAGCAAAGAGGGGGAGAGGAGGTGGGGAGAAGGACGAGGAGCAGAGGAGCAGCAGCAGTAGAGGGGAAGGAACGGAATGAGGCAGAAGCAACATTTGAAGAGATAATGAGTCATAGTTTCCAAAATTGATGAAAGATATCAGTTCATAGGCTCAAGAATCACTACGAATCTCAAGCAAGAAAAATTTAAAGAAAACCAAACATAGGCATATCATAGCAAACCTGCTCAATATCAAAAGACAAAAAGAAGAAAGACAGAATACCTTCAAAATTTCAATAAGTCTTACTAGTTACTTCTCAGCAGGAACAATGAAAGCTAGAATACCAAAAATGACATTTTAAAGTATTTGAATAGAATGTAGCTACTTACAAGACCATGCATTAGTTCACAAAACAATAATGTTGCATGAGGAATCCAAACACAAAAGAATAAACACTGTATATTTCCATCTAGAAAAATGCAAACAGCTCATTGATAATGGTAAAAGTTGGAATTTTGTTTATCTTTGAAGAGGAGGGGAGGCTTTGGGGATTGGAAGAGAGCATAAGGATGGTTTCTATGACGCTGGTAATATTCTATTCCTTGACCTGGTTTATGGCTACTTAGGTGAATTACCTGTATGATAATTTATTGGTCTGTACTCATGATATGGCACTTTTCTGTATGAGTATTATATTCAATTATTAAATGTAAAAAATGAAAAAGTGCCCTGGCCCATGTAGTTCAGTCAGTTGGAGCATCGTCCCATGAACTGAAAGGCTGAGGTTTCAGTTCCTGGTCAGAGCACACGCCTGGGTTGTGGGTTTGGTCCCTGGTCAGGTGTGTACAAGTGAGGGGGGCAGATGATTGATGTTTCTCTCCCACATGGATATTTTTCTCCCCTTCTCTCTCCCTCCCTTCCCCTATCCCTAAAATGAATAAGCATGTCTTCCTTGGGTGAGGATAAAAATAAATAAATAAATAGTCTCTTTTTTGGCCCTTCCTCTTTCCTGCTTCTTGGATTGCAGATGTCATGGATAGAGCTCCCGCAGCCACTTTGGACAACAAGGATGAAGGTAACACACTAGCATGACGCCAGCAGTGATTTGAAATATGTCTGGGTCTGACTGCTTAGCAGTCTGTGAGGACCTCAACAGCATAAAAAAGATTCAGTCAGAAATGAAGGATAATACTAAACACTAATTAAAATTAAAAACAATTTATAGGGAAACAATAGTAAAGTGGATGATGCCAAGAATCAAATCAATGATTTGGAACATAAAGAAGCAAAAATCAACCAATCAGAACAACAACAAGAAAAAAGAATCCAAAATATATGGGTAGTATAAGCACGCTCTGGAACAACTTGAAGAGGTCCAAGATTAGCATCATAGGAGCACCAGAAGGAGAATAGAAAGAGCAAGAAATTAGAAACTGATTTGAAAAAATAACAAAAGAAAACTTCCCTAATTTGGTGAAGGAAATAGACATGCAAGTCCAGAAAGCACAGAGAGTCCCAAACAAGTTAGACTAGAAGAGGACCACACCAAGACACATCATACTTAAAATGCTAAAGGTTAAAGATAAGGAGACAATCTTAAAAGTAGCAAGAAAAAAGGAGTTAGTTCCCTACAAGGGAGTTCCCATAAGACTGTCAGCTGATTTCTCAAAAGAAACTTTGTAGGCTAGTAGGGATTGGCAAAAAATATTCAAAGTCATGAAATGCAGGGACCTAGAGCCAAGATCACTCTACCCAGCAAAGCTGTCATTTAGAATCAAAGGGGAGATAAAAAACTTCACAGGCAAGAAAAAACTAAAGGAGTTCATCATCACCAAACCATTATTATATGAAATGTTAAAGCGACTCATTTAAGAAAAAGAAGATCAAAACTATGAACAATAAAGTGGCAATAAATACATATCTATCAACAATTGAATCTAAAAAACAAACTAAACAAGAAGAACAGGGACAGAATCATGGAAATGGAGAGTGTTTTTATGGTTGCCAGATGGAAGCAGAGTGGGGGAAAAGGGTGAAGAGGTGAGGGGATTAAGAAGTACAAAGAGATAGTAACAGAATAAACATGGGGATGTAAACTAGAGTGTAGGAAATGGAGTAGCCAAAGATGTTATATGCATGACCCATGGACACGAACAATGGTGGGGGGATTACCTGAGGGAGTAGGGGGTGCTGGATGGACAGGGGCAAAGGGGAAAAATCAGGACAACTGTAATAACATAATCAATGAAATATAATTAAAAAAAAACTACACTTCTTTCTCCATGGCACACTATAGATTGGAGATTTGTTTACTTCCTTTCTAGGCACAGTAATTAATGTCTCTACAGAGTTGTCCATTGACTAGCTCTAATTATGGTGCTCTATAAAAGAACACAGTATTGTTGCCCCAAAACTGTTGGGTCAGACTGTAGGCTTACTGGTAGGAATGACTGAGTGCTTATGGAAATAAAACCCAAAAAACAAATAACAAAAAGCAACCAACCAACAGAACTTTAGAATTTCAAACATCACAGTTGCCCATGTCCTTCTCTATACACTTAAGGCAGCCCATTCATTGAATTTAATTTATCCTAAAGTATGTTTGAAAGTAATGCACTGGTGTTTATACTAACATGAGTAAAAAACACTGTATTTTATATCCAAAACTGGAAGATTTTCAAAATAAATAATGATTATCAAAATATCAGAATAAGGAATATTAAAAATAATTTATAGAATATTTATGGACTCAAAAATGTTTCATATATGCATGTCAGTGAAAACAAATTATAAAACAAAACATTTTTCTTAAACCATGGTAGAATATACTTCTAAACATTAACCTCTGAATTATAAATTACAGTTAATTTTTATTTTCTTATTTATGCATTTTTGTGCTTTTTAGTGTAATTGTTTTACATTTGAAATTAGGAGACTATATTATCAGAGAAAACTGGAGGAAAATTGTGACGAGTCCTCAAGGCTAACAAAGTCAATTTGGGCTCCTGGCAAAATAAGAGAAAAGGAGGAAACACAGCTCCTGTATATCTCCTGGTATTAATTTATGCAATAATTATAAAATGCCAAGGGAAAACATTTAAATATCTTGAAACAAAGCAATCAGAATCTTAAACACCCAGATGAAAATACCCAATTAACTTAAAAAAAAACCCTTCCCCATTGAATTTCAAGTTATGATTATAACTTACATAACACTTATTGTGTGCCTGGACTTTAAAAGATATAATGCAGCATTCCAAACTGTTGAGTAAAATTAATTTGCTTAAGCACATATGGTAAACATCAGCTGAAAGATGATGAGAAGAAAAAAACACAAACTGTGTTAGGTTGAATGGCAGTATTTCTAGGTCTAAGGAGGCATTTGCAGAGACTACTACAAATATCCATAATAATCTCATTCCCACATATTGACTAAATTCCCAATATGTGAAAGGGATTGTGATAGTCTTTGTGGAAAATGCAAAGCTGCATATTCTCTGTCCTCAGGACACATATAGTATAGTAGGGAAAATGAGCACAACTAATCATACATGCAAGGCTTTCTGGGAGGTGGTAAGAGAGAAGCGTAAACAATGTTCTATAGGAGTTAAGCGGACAGAAGTACAGACTTGTTTTTATTAATCATCTGAAATAAGCCCTGGCTGGCGTGGCTCAGTTGGATGGAGCATTGTCTTGACACCAAAAGATCGCAGGTTTGATTCCAGGTCAGCGCACATACGCAGGCTGCGAGTTAAACCACTGGTGTGGGAAGCAACCAATCAATGCTTCTCTCTTAAATCGATGCTTTTCTCTCTCCCTTCCTCTCTCTCTAAAAGCAATGAAAAAGCATGAGGATAGAAAACAAATTGAAATGGAAAATGAACTTCTCAAAAACAATGCTGGCTGATAATTCTAAATAGGAAGTTATTAAACAAACCTAATATAAAAGGAAAGATGATATAAATTTTCAAAACAAGTTTGGAAGTGGAAATAGCAATGAACAAAATGAGATTCAGTTTGAAAATGGAAAGGGGAGAAGGCATATAGACATCTGAAAAATAATCACCCAAAGCATTAAGTATCCAGTGGGCAGAAACCTGGAAAGCAGCATTGTCCAAAAACTATAGGCTAATGGACCACACATTATTGCAGCTCAGTGTCACAGTCCACAGGCCTAAAGTCAGGGTATTCAGTAGGTGAAGGAGATAAAGGGACACCCCACCCTGCCCAAGGAATAGGGCATGAGTAAGCAGCTTTATTCTAGTGAAATCACAGAAAAGAACATTCCATTACTTCCAAAAAGAAGACAAAAAAAGCATTAAAAAAAAACATTAAAGGTCTTTATGAAATCAAGAACAGAAACAGAAGAAATTCCTTGCTTAGTTAATGATAAGATTTAAGTAAAAACAAAGTGTTAGGATAGTGGAAGGAAAATGTTGAATAAGCCAGAATCATAGGAGGAAGAAAGGCAGCCACCCAGTGGAAGTGCCCCACCAGCCAAGACATTGACAAGACCGTGCACCACAACATTGCTAATTCAGAAACTGTAGCTGATGGATGTTAACTAAACGTAGGTAGTAATCATTTCACAAGGTGTACATGTATCAAATCATTATGTGGTATACCTTATACAATGTTATATATCAATTTTAAATTTAAATGTTTTTCAATTAAAAAAAATCTCTCAACTAAAAAAAATTTGTCACAGGTTTCTTAAGCAGACATGCAATTTGAATTAAAATGAAGATTCTTTACTAGGTTATAGAGTATGTATATTTACAACAGATGCTAATTATTCCCAGATATCAGGTGTTCTACAAAAGAAAACCTTAATTCTGGATGCCAACATTCAGGATAATGAATAAACACTTGGTTGAAATATTAGCATAAAACAGGACTAGACAAGCAATGGGAATTCTAGAAGTAACTGCAGGTCATGAAGTAATGCCAGAAAATAGTGGCTAATTACAGGCCCCAGTGATCTCTTGAGGCCAGTGTCTGGCCTGCCTGGGGACACGTCTCCTGGACACTTTAGTCCCCCTTGTGGTCAAAGTCCAGCCTTTCCTCAGACCTCCCAAGCTCTCCCTTTGCTGTGCCTCTCAGGCATGGGTGTTTCCTCCTTCTTACTTGTCGTATTGTACTTGCTACATTCTGATGCTTCCAGTTTTGAATCCTACAAATCTTTATATATTTTGTTTTGAATTTAAATTTCTTTTTAATTAGTCAAGAATTTGACCATATTTCAGTATATAATTTATTAATAAGTACATTGTTTTGTATGAATAAGAACCCTCAGGGCATTGCTACCTCTGCTAATAAATAAACAATCTGTGGGTTGATGCCACTGGTCATTTTAATTTCAGGCCTTTATCTCAGACAGTGATTAACTCTCAAATGACAGCTGGACACATTGTCACACTTATCACTGAGAGGTTATCACTGGAGCTGCCACTGTGGCCAGACCGTAGTGTTTCTAGAGCTGCCTTTTGCGATGTTACGCTCGTAGGCAATTAGAAATGATGTCTTTGCTCTCCAACATGTCAAGGCAAAGTACACATTCATTAACAACACAATATTCAGAAATTGTGCACAAAGGTCAGTCATACAAGACAGTATTTTCTAAAGAACTGACCGAGGTGCGTCTCCCAGGTCATCTATTCTATAGTTCACTGTTACGATGATGTGGATTGTATACATCAGGCTCCCAAGTATGGTTATTACTGTTCTCCAGCTATCCGAAGTCAGGAGAGGGGAAGGAGAATCAATGCATGTGAAAGCAAGGTGGTATTGACACAAAAGTCTAGAATCTACAAAAGGGGGTTGTGGCAAGCACAGAAAAATTCTGGTGGGGTCTGGGGGGGCGGCAGGAAGTTTGCTCTAATACTAGTTTTAAAATAAACACTACAAAAATTCTCTTTTACTTCAATCAATTTTTTTCCTCTGAGGAGGCACAGATCTTTACTAACATAATCTCCATTCACCAGCTGCTCTACTCAGTTTGCAAATTCTACCCTGTTGAAATATAATACTAGGGAGAAAAATATTGAGGAAACTTCTGTAATCATTTAATAGTCGGTGTTGTCTTGTAACCAGTATGAAATTTCACCATCTGTAAATGTTAGAAGATACAAAAATAAAGTTACAGGTCACCATTAGAAACTACTAAAAAGCTTGGTCATTATCAGATTAAGAATGACAAGGGTAAATAATAATAATCCCAGAGCACAAGATAAACTCTACTCTGACAAACAGAAGTGTGAGCTTCTGTCCTCTTAGTCCTGAAGTGGTGATCTGGGTGACTTCCTCAGTCTTTGGTTTCCAGAAGCAAGAGGCACTGTGTCTGTAAGATTTTGTCCATGAGAATGATGCTTTCGTCTGACATCTATAGATTTTTGGGATAATTAAAACATGAGTAAAAGGTTATCTTTGATTATCAAGGCTTCATTTTTCTAGTTCTCACATTAATAAAAAGCAGTGCTTGGCACAATAAAACCCTACTATTTCTAATAATAGGTTGAACTATAGGGATTTGTCAATATTCAACCATTTTTTTACCTACAAAAATGAAAATTTCCTGCAGTTCAACCTCACAGATGAAAGCAATTTTTCTAAAAATCTTTTATTTAAAATGGCAAACTTTAAAAAATTCTGACATGAAAACTTTTCCTCACTCTTGAAACTCACAAATGCTTTTCCAAATCCTTATGACTTCCCCAAAGTATTTCTCCTACTTTCCCATTGAGTGAACCTTCCATGTGGTCATAGGGATAAAATTTGTGAATGATGTAGATTTTAGGCATATCTCTCTTTTCTAGCGTGTTATGAGAATTTTGTCATAAGTAGCCCAGGATTACCAAAACAAAGCCCAACGACCATATGTCTTATGTGCTTTGAATGAATGCAACAGTTCAGCAGAGACTCATGTGTCAAACCTCATTTGCCAACTCCATATGAATCTGAAAAAAGAAAAGGGTAAGTTGGCAGGGAAAGAAAGTTTGAAATATGTATTTCATAATGTAATATCATGTGCATATTAAAACATACCCACATTCTCACAGAGGTGCAGCACTGACCTCCCTTAATCTACCTGTGTGGCTGAACACGACACAGTGTTACTATAAAGCAGAATCAGAGGTAATGATCTGAATCTCTTTCCACACGATGCCACTTGGGGGTGGTAGCATGACCAAAGTCTATCATGGTTAAGAAGGGTCTAGGTGTCTTAATATATAGATTTTTACATTATTACTCAGGCATAGCAAGGCCAACAGATCAGAGATCACCTGCCATTGAAGAGATAGTTTGTTACATTCACAAGTCCCAAGAAACTGGGAGTCAACATGTCAGGAGCGGCCATACTGGGGAAGTACTAGGGTCAGTCAGGAGGCAGGGGGAGATGGGGAAGCATGAGGATAAACCTTTATTGTGGTTTCTCAGGAAGGAACAGGTAATAGAGGGGTAAGAAGCCTTAAGATTGGCCCATTTGAATAATTTCACTGGGTTCTGGGCATAGGGACTATCCTAGCTCCCTGGTACCTGGTCCTGGGTAATTAGGACATGTGGATAATGACTGGAAGTGTGAGAGCCCAACAAGCGAGGTGGTTAGGGATGTGGGCTCTGGGTTGTTAGGTTTGCAATCAAAAAGCATACTGATGGGCAGGTTGTTTACTATCTCTGGGAGCTGGCTAACTATGGAAAGGACAGCCCCTCCAGAGTCAGGCCCCAGAAGCTTCTGAATACAGAAACTAAAGACATTGTTAATACATGATATTGTCCAGTAGACTCCCGAGGTGTCCTAGTCATGGGTTCCTAGTACAGCTCGGTCAATAATTGTCTTCGTAATCTTGAAATGTCACTTTTCTAGCCTTTAATTCTCCCACTGGTAAATTAAACATTATTTGGCATACTTAGCATTCTTTGAGTTATGATCACAAAACAAAAGGAGATGCCTTATTATATTTGACAGTATATTACTGTTCAGAACAAGAATTTAGATGATAAATCCCTGGTAAATTTAGTCTTCTAGAATAAAATTTGTTTTCAGTATACCTGTTTTTTTAGCCAATCTCCAAGGTAGACAAGATGTTACTTCAACATGCAGTCTAAAATGCTACAATTAAAATCTATGTACCTGTTGGCCTCAAAACTTCCTCTAGTCACACTGAACTTGACCACCGGGATTTGTAAACTGCCAGGTCCAGGTCTCCTTCAGCAACACTATTTCATTTTTACTGACTACTGACATAACTAGAAAGCATCTGTATTTTTTCTTCCTCTTGTTCGGCTTTTACACAGCAGCAAAGATATGGAGAGGTCATTATAAAACTAGTAACCAATTAATTATGCATAACTATCAATAACCAGCCCCGGAAATAAAGTGTCTTAAAAAAAATACACATGTAGACTTGAAATTGTGAGTTGGAATTCAGAGTGTTGTTCTAATGAAATGACATATTTCTCAGAACCCTGGTTTGGTGCTTCTGCCAAGTTCATGTAGGTGTGTTAAATTTTTGTGAAAAAATTATTAAATATTACAAAACAGGTCAAATGTAAAATAATCACCTTCCTATAGATTTATAAATTACCATACAGATTATCTTCCCCCCTTTACTTAGGACCTTCAGTCCCTAATTATTAAAATATCTAGCTATGGATAATATTTAAGGCATTAAAACCAGCCATTATGATAGAGACTGCAAGTAAAGATTGTTCTTGATCATAGCTCAGTAAAGCAGCCCTACATTCTTAATGCCCCAAGAAAAGAACTAAAAGGAGAGTATTTCAGTAGTAAAAAGAATTAAAATAGTTCATCAGCCACTGCCAACGTCTCAGTTCAAACAATTTCTTGGCCCTCAGCTCCTCAGGGTTCACTCTAGCAAGCAACTTAGTCTGACAGTGGTATTTAAAAGGTTTGCTTGTTTGATTAGAGCATCATAGTGATGAGGTCAAGGTCTCAAAGAACACTCCTTTTATCAGGTTGTTTTACCTAAGGAGCAGCTGTTTTGAGGCCACAGACTGTGCCAGTATGTCCAGCCAGCCCTTCTGCAAACCCAAGTTCTCCGGCAGAGGAGCCTGGGAGTCAGCATGGGACTGAAGCAGCACAAGTCTATTAAACCACTACTGTCAAAGTACCTGAAAGTTTGCTCCTGCGATAACAGGTCAGACAAATACTCCTGTGATAACAGCTTTAAATACAAACACGGGTTTCTAAGATGGGACTTGAGTATAAACAAATTATTATAAGAATGCCTTTTAAGTAAACCACCTAAATCTCCCTACTCAAAGCAATGGGGAAGCTCAGCAACCTACATTATCTAATATCAAAGGGCAAAATAACTTGTGAAGTTGATCCTTTGATGTCCTTTCTAGCTATGAAGTCCTAGAATATTAATGTGGTATGTAAACTCTGAAAAGTCAGAGAACAAACTAAGTTCCTCTGTAAGTAACTGAAGTGGCAGTCACTCAGTTTTTTGTCTTCATGCTTGTTCCTATTTATTACCTATGTCAGACTTTGCTGTTCTCACTTATTTCCATGAGTTGTTACAAGAGAAACAAATGAGAGAGACTAATTTAAATTTGAAAGTTTTGCATGGGTCCATATTAAAGAATTAAATTGCCTTTAGAGATGCACTTATTAAAGTTTTCTCATTGCCTACCACACAGCAAACTTCCAAGGCCTATATTTTAACTGTGAAGCACTCAATAACATTTATACACAAAGTACAAATATCTCACCAAATATGCCTAGGATTGAAATTGTTTTCAATTATTAATTATACTTTGAAATCATGAGTTAAAGCTTGCTGTCAAAGGATAAAACATTTTTAAACACACAAATCTCCATAATTCTCCTTAAGTATATATTTTTAGCTGTGTTCCAAAAAAAAAAAAAAAACACAAGTTATCTGATGGCCATAAAACAATGTGGTTTGATAGATGGAGCCAACGCTAAAGTACAGGTGAAGTGATTCATAGACCATGGTGCTAAGTGCTACTGAGTCAGTATTTTTATAGGTTCTTAGATTAAAGGTCGTATATCTTCCCTTAGATATGACAACTTTAGACATGGATGAGAGATCATTAACTGGTGTGTTGATAATCAAACTCTGTATGTCAATTAATGAACTCAGTTTATGGCATGTGTTGTCATCATGGACTAAGATTATTAATTACCTACAAAGTAAAAAGGTAAATGTTTTAATGAGAGTTATTTGGATAATAGACTAGCTGACCAGGTTAAATAAGATATCTGGAAAGATTATAATGAATGTAAAAAAAAATGTGATATTTGTTAGAGTCATCATGTAAATGAATAATTTGTCATCAAAATATGCAAATGGTGACATGCCCTTGCTTTTTAATTAAAAAAAACACATAACATACAATATATCCTAAGTTTTGAAGTGCACAATATCATATTGCTAACAATAAGTACAATGTCATACAAAAGCTGTCTAGAAATTTTACTTCTTACATAGCTGCAGCTTTACCTGCTGAGAAGGAACTCCTCCTTTTCATCAGAACCCACCCCTGGCGACCACCACTCTGCGTTCTGCTTCCTTGAGTATGACAACTTCAGATGCCTCATGTAAGTGGAGCCACGCAGTGTTTGTCCTTCTGTGACTGGCTTATTTTAGACAGTGTGATGTCCCTAAGGTTTGAGATATTTTCACTCCCTTGTTCATTGCAACATTATTCATATTAGCCAAGGAGTGATAGCAACCTAAACATCCATGAACAGATAAATGGGTGAAGAAAATGTGGTATATATACATGATGGAATATTATTCAGCATTAAAATAGACATAACTTTATTTTTAACTTTAATTTTTTTTATTATAAAAGAATTTCAAAGCAAACAGCATGCAGAATCCCCAGGGTCCCAACACTCTCATTCAGTAATCATCAACCCAGGGCCAATTCTGGTTCATCTCTTCCTTTCTGTATTGGAAGCAAATTATGCTTCCAATTAGCTTCATACACTAATATGTCATATGTATGGCTAAAAGGTAAGGACAATTTTATGTAGAGAACCATAATATCATTATATGTAACATCTAAAAAAATTAGATAACAATTCCTCCATATCCTCAACTATCTTGGAAATTTATAAATATTAAAACATGTTTTGCAGTTGTTTCTTTGAATTAGAATTCAGTTAAGATCCAGCTTGCAATTGATTGCTTTATCTCTTCAGTCCATGTTAAATTATCATTCCCCCTCTATCTTTCTTCTCCCTTTCAACTTAATTGTTAAAGAAATTACAGCACTTTTCCTGTTGTCTGAACAAATGTACCCACTGGTGTCATTTAACATGTTCTTTTGAATTCTATAGATCTTAAACTGGTAGCTAAATCTAAAACCTTGAGCAGACTCAGCGTCATTGTTTTCTAGAATACTTCATAGATAGGGTAGGATTCTTCCATCAGAGGCACAAAATGCCCAGTAGTGTCTATTTTTGTGATGATGCAGTCCATGATGATTATCATTGATGATTATAATCAGTTACATGTTTCATAATTACGAGTATTTTACTATTTCTTCTTCAGCTATTAGCTAGAATTCCTTTCTTTCTTTCTTTCTTTCTTTCTTTCTTTCTTTCTTTCTTTCTTTCTTTCTTATTGTTGTTCAATTACAGTTGTCCCCATTTCCCCCCCATTACTCTCCCTTGCCCTACCCCCATCTCCCACATTCAGTCCTCCCCCTCTGGACTTCCTTTATATAAAGAAATATCTCCTCTACAATACCATAGAAGGGACAGGATAAAGGATTTATTTCTCTCTTTAGTCACCACTTTATTTACCAGTTTACTTTAACAATGACAAGTTAAGAATCTTTTGTCTGTTTGGTTTTTCTTAAGTATTAAACCATTTTAAAGAATTTTATACTGGTGAAGACTTATATTGTAAAATGTTGGGACTTTTTAAAAATGCCAATGTACTGTGTAAAGTTGTCCCTTTGTGCTTTATACATCTTAGTCCCCCTAAATAAGTATGCTCCAAATTAATAAAAGAAAACCAGAGAGATAGGCCAGGTGTTATAGGTAGAGCTTCTCACTCTTAAAGGATCAGTTAAGTCTAAGAGGCTGACCTGTGATATAACTGAAGGCATCCTTCTGGTGGCTTAGGTGTTGAAAAGGCAAGAAAATACTACCCTTGATAGAAGGTCTGAAACTTTTTTACCTGTTTACCCTGAAGATAAAAAAGGAAGAGACACCATGGCCAAAGCAAGGAAGAGTCTGAGTGGCCAGTGCTGGTTCCATGGGGCCCCTTCCTATGTCCTGATGTGCTCCTGGTGTCTTGAAAAGAGTTTGCTGCCCAGCACTCTTTTGCTTGGCATCCAGCCAGGCTCATGGCTACACAGGGTTCTAGTGGATGAGAGAGGAGAACATTTTTCCACTGAGGTCTGAGGGGATGAAGCTAAACTAGAGCCTAACCATGCTGCTGGCTTGCTGAGCTTCTTCAACACCCTAACAATGCTTATGGGATAAACCCCACCTCCGTAACTTGCTAGTCAAGGCCACTAATCTGGCCAAATCTAGCTATCCTAACTAGTATCCACTATATTTCTTTCACAGCCTCCCCACTTCTGGAGTGGCAATAGTTTAGAGGAAAAACAATCAATTCTTCTCTATTGTTCCCTAATCATACTTGAACAGGATCCTCTTTCCATGTCTTCCTCATGCTGCTCCATTTCCCTACTTATCAAACTCCTTCCCACCAAATGTAATGCTGATTCCTCCACCCTCGAGCCACAATGACTACCAATTGCCCCATGGCCCCCAAAGACGTCCAATTCCTAACCTCTAGAACCGGTGAATATGTTGCCTTATGTTGCAAAAAGGAATTAAGTTTGCAGATGATATTAAGTTTGCTAATGAGCAGACTGAAATAGAGAAATCATCCTTGGTTATATGCATGGGCTCTATGAAATCACTAGAATCCTTAAAAGTGGAAAAAAGAAGCAGAAGAGTAGGTCAGATGCGAGAAGGACTGGACTCCTCATTGCTGGTTTTGAGGATGGAGAAAGGAGACCATGAGCCAAAGAATGTGGGTGGTCTCTTGAGGCAGAACTTTGTCAAGGAAACAGATTTTCCAGAAACAAACACCCCTGCTGGCACCTTGATTTTAGCTCATGCAAACTGTGTTGGACTTCTAACCTGAGAACTATAAAATAATACACTGTGTTGCTTTAAGCTACTACATTTGTGGTAATTTGTTCCAGCCACCATAGGAAACTAACACGTCATCATTTCTGTTCATACAGTAGTTTATATCTCTATTATAGCTGTGTAGCTGGAGGCAGTAACTGTAGTACATCAGAGCAAGTTTAGACCTGGATTCAAATTTCTCCTCAGCTTCTTCTAAGCTGTATGATCTTGGGCAATTCAAGGAACCCCTCTGCACCTCATTTCATGTCAGATCATCTGCATACAGCCTTCCAATGTACATAGCTCCTGTCTTCTGAGGTATCCTTGCAAGCTATTATCAACAATTTCTAGTCTGAGTTTTTAAATTTCTGATTTGTGGTTGTCCTTTATATCTTCAATTGTTAAATTATATTAATTCATTTTTCAGTATTGTGTTACAATTTTCCTTTAGGCTTTTTCTCAGCGCAAGCCAATTGTCCTTATCTTACACAACTATTTTCCTTCCCTTCATTTTTTTAAACAAGAAAATGCTGCTCACCATCTTATTCAGAGCAGGATAAGAGATGTTTTGGCAGCAATGTAAACGTTGCGCAATTTCCCATTGTTACTGCATGACAGCACCTTACCTTTCTTACAACCTGATTTTCTCCCCCTCAGATTCAGACATCGCTTTGCTATCAAATAAGCCCTCTGGATGATTGTGCATTACCTGTTTTCAATTATTCTTTCTAAGGTTATCTTTAGTATCAGAAATGATGAGAAATTGAGCATTTTTTCCTTGGAGAATATAACTTGGCCTTATCTTACTAGTGAGCTATAGATATCCAAAATCAATAACCTCAGTTTCTTCTCACATCCCCTAAGTTTTAAAGAAAAATTAGAATGCTGTAAGTAAATGTGGTACCAGATGCACTCCAGCAAATGATAGCTCTTGGAACAGCATCTGAAATGACAATATGTACTCACTTGGAATTCAGAAATGAAAATGTCCCAGTGCCTTGCTTCATTAATGAAGGGAATCAGCCCTGTACCACAGCAATTGCCTGTTCTCACCAGCTGACAATGAAATGAATACTCTGTAGGAGCTGAGATGATTGTAGCATTAAACTTAGCAGTCTCTCCATGATCCTGCAAGACTGCTACTGAATCTAAACTAAATCAGTTCTGAGAAGAGTCTGTATAGGACTTGTTCATCATTTAAACTATGGAGGGGGGAAATGAGTGAAATCAAATGAATTAGGGAAGATATTACCAAATAAGAGACAGCTCAGGGATCTGTTTTCCATCAGGCTGAGAAAATGGGATAGAAAGAACCAAACAGCCTGAGAAGTGTGGGCATGAGCCATGAAAGCCTGAGAGATTGTTTTATTATTGTCACCAGTTGCATTGATGATGATAATAATACTAATCTGGTAATAAGTAAACACAAAACAATGCAATAGCACCAACATTGGCTATAAAAAAGAAAAGCATAATATAGATTCCTTGGCTGGTGAGCTTGGCATCTGACCCAGAGCAGGGACACTGAGGGAATGAAGAGTAGGTACCTGAGGTAAGGTGAGCATCTATACAATCTTGACAATGGATGGAGACCACAGGTATTAGTCCTTCTGTCTATTTTCTTTCTTAAAAGGATAATGAGTGAAAAATTAGTCTTAGGGGTGTAGGAAAGGAAGGATAGAGGTGGAGAGGAGAATATTAATGTCTCTGGGTAAGGCTTTCTGAGTATATCTCCTTTAAGATTCACAAAAATGCAATCAATTAGTTACTATGATTCCCGTTCTACATGGGAAGTAATTAAGATTTGGAGAAGTTAAAATTGCCCTGGCACTAGTGAGGAGAGCAGCAGAACACTGGCTGGAAGCCCAGTCAAGCTGGACCACAATGTTCTATGCTGAGGACCTTGAAACTCAGCTGGATAAAGAAGTGAAAGGGAAGATGCTGGAGGGTGTGACCTCCTCCCCCAAGGCACCTCCTCATCTATGTGCAACTCACTCCTTTTATCTTAAAAAGTTGGACAACATGTAAAGATTGGGCATCACAGGTGAATACATGACCTGAAGAGCCTGGTTACAGTCTGTACTCCTATCGGCAAATAGACAGGCCTAGAGAGATGTAAGAGACTCTGATTCAGTGTACATAAAAATTCTACTAGTTAATCGCTGGCTGGTGTGGCTCAGTGATTCAGTGCCAGCCTTTAAATCAAAGGGCTCCTGGTTTGGTTCCCCATCTAGGACAAATGCCTAGGTTGCAGGCTAGGTCCCCAGTAGGGGGCCCGTGAGAAGCAACCACACATTGATGTTCCTCTCCCTCTTTCCCTCCCTTCCCCTCTCTAAAAAAATAAATAAATAAAATCTATTTTAAAAAAGTTTAAAAAACAAATTCTACTAGTTTAGACCAGGTGTAGCTTTAGTAACTAACCTTCGTAGCTACAATTTAAAACTATTTGCAAAGTATGAAAAAATTTTACTGATCATAATGCACCTTACATCTGCAATATTTAGCCTTTATGTATGTTGATATAAATGATGCCAAACTTCATTTTCCAATAACTTTTAATTATAAGAAAATTATGTCTGCCTTGGCTGGGTGGCTCAGTTGGTTGGTGCATGGTCCATACATGAGAAAGGTTGTGGGTTCAATCCCCAGTCAGGGAGTTTATGGGAGGCAACCAATCAATATTTCTCAATGTTTTTCTGTCTCTGTCTCTCTCTTTGTCTCACTCTCTGTCTATGTCTGACTCTCTGCCTTGGTTTCTCTCTCTCCCATCCTCTCTTTCTAAAATCAATACAGTAAACCACATTCTTGGGTGAGTTCCTGGACTCTCAGGAACTACTATAAAGGACACATGGACAAAATCAAGGGAGAGGGTGGAGGTGGGGGAAGGAGGTGGGTTTGGCTGGGGTGGGGTGGAGGAATGGGGAGAAAAGGCATACAACTGTAATTGAATAACAATAAAAATTTTTAAAAATGGCACTCTCCCATAAGTCATTTCTATTTACTTTTTTCGCTTCTGCCAGAGTGTGTTTTTGAAGAGTCTCTTACAATTAGTTTTATGAAAGTATACAACAATAATAACATTTAAGTACGGAACCATTAGTCTACATTTTAAATAAATGTGTGAATTTTTTGTATGCTTGATTCATCAATTACTGAGAAATATGATTAAACATCCCACTATGTTTTGGATTTGTCTATTTCTTTTGTAGGTCTATTAATTTTTGCTTGATAGATTTTGAAGTTTTGGATTTTGATACATCTAAGTTCAAAATATAGGTAGTGATACTTTAAAAATTATATCGTGATCTTGTTTATCATTAATGATGCTCTTTTGCCTTAAAGTTTTCTTTGTGCAATGCTAATGTTAGTATATACTGATTTTCTTTTTTTTAGGAATATCTTTTATATCCTTTGCTTTTAAATTTTTCCTTGTATGATACTAATATAAGTACACCAGCTTTTCTTGGTGAAGAAAATTTTTTTCTACTCTTTGGTTTTCAGAATTTCTGAATCATTATGTTTTAGATGTGCCTCTTATCAATATATAGCTGAATTGTATGTGTGTTTTTAAATCCAGTCTGAGAAAAACAATTAATTGGCCCAATCAGCCAATTTTTCAACTGGAGCATTTACTCGGTTTATATCCATAATAATTATTGATATTTAAAATTTATTTTTGTGACATTGTTTTTGTTTTCAATATTGCATTTTGCTCCTTCCTGCTTTTTTAAAAATTGATCCTGTATTTTTAGCATACATCTCTTCTCACTATATATTTGGAGAACTATATACCACATTCCTGTTCCTTTAGTAGTTACCTTTAATTTCTATCACAAGCACTTAGCTCCTTAAAACCTGAACTCAATAAATAACCTTATCTACCTCCCAAAAAACACAAAGATCTTAGAACTCCAAACAGGTCTGACTCATTTGACATTGCTAAGAGTTTTATTTCTTTGTGGCTTACCACTTACTCTCCAGCATAGCTCTGTTCTTGCTGTTTTCTAGTCAATGTTTGTTTAGACATTTCTTTGTTCACTCACTATTTCTTTGCTGACGTTGGATCATTCCTCTGAGACTGCTCTCCTTCTGTCTGAAGACTACCTTTAAAATTCCTTTAAGGAGGGGGAGAACCAAGATGGCGGCGTAGGTAGACACACTGCGCCTCCTCGCACAACCAGAACTGACAGAAAATCTAATGGCAAGGAAGTCTGACACCAAGGAGATAAAAAATAAACATTCATCCAGACCGGTAGGAGGGGCGGAGATGGCAGCTGAGGCGGAGAGGACTCACGTTGCTGTGGCGGGACAGAGACTGTCGGACTGTGGGATGAACAGGGGGAGGCAGTCTCACCACTAGCAGACCCTGTGGCCCTACATTCACACACAGATAAACCGAGAGGGCTGGACTCAGAGTGGCGGAGAACAGGGCAGGCAGTGTGGCGGGTAGCACCCCGCAGCCCCACATTCGCGCATAGATAAACCAGGACGAACGCTGGGGAGCGAAGCAGACCACATAACCCAGGGCTCCAGTGCAGGGAAATAAAGCCTCAAACCTTTGAGTGAAAACACCCATGGGGGTTGGGGCGGCAGCAGTAGAGACTCCCAGCCTCACAGGAGAGGTCTTTGGAGACACCCACAGGGGCCTAGAGCATGCACAAACCCACCCACTCGGGAACCAGCACCAGAGGGACCCAATTTGATTGTGGGTAGTGGAGGGAGTGACTGAAATCCGGCAGAGAGTGGAGCAAGCCCCACAGCTCCCTCTCGGCCCCTCCCCCACGTACAGCGTCACAGCGCAGTGACCAGTGTTACCCCACCCCGGGGAACACCTAAAGCTCCGCCCCTTTAAGTAACAGAAGCACCAAGACAAAAAAAAAAAAAAGGCCCAAATGACAGAACACTTCAAAGCTCCAGAAATAATTCAACTAAGCAGCAAACAGATAGCCAACCTATCAGATGCACAGTTCAAAACACTGGTAATCAAGAAGCTCACAGAATTGGTTGAATTTGGTCGAAAACTAGGTGAAAAAATGAAGGCTATGCTAAGAGACAAAGGAAAATGTACAGGGAACCAATAGTGAGGTGAAGGAAACTGGGACTCAAATCAACGGTGTAGACCAGAAGGAAGAAAGAAACATCCAACCAGAAAAGAATGAAGAAAGAAGAACTCAGAAAAATGAGGAGAGGCTTAGGAACCTCCAGGACATCTTGAAACGTTCCAACATCCGAATTATAGGGGGGGGTGCCAGAAGGAGAAGAGGAAGAACAAAAAATTGAAAACTTATTTGAACAAATAATGAAGGAGAACTTCCCCAATCTGGCAAAGGAAATAGACTTCCAGGAAGTCCAGGAAGCTCAGAGAGTCCCAAAGAAGCTGGACCCTAGGAGGAACACACCAAGGCACATCATAATTACATTATCTAAGATTAAGCAGAAGGAGAGAATCTTCGAAGCAGCAAGAGAAAAGGACACAGTTACCTACAAAGGAGTTCCCAGAAGACTGTCAGCTGATTTCTCCAAAGAGACCTTACAGGCAAGAAGGGGCTGGCAAGAAGTATTCCAAGTCATGAAAGGCAAGGACCTACATCCAAGATTACTGTATCCAGCAAAGCTATCATTTAGAATGGAAGGGAAGATAAAGTGCTTCTCAGATAAGGTCAAGTTAAAGAAGTTCATCATCACCAAGCCCTTATTATATGAAATGTTAAAGGGACTTACCTAAGAAAAAGAAGATAAAAAATAGGAACAGTAAAAATGACAGCAAACTCACAGTTATTAACAACCACACCTAAAACAAAAACAAAAGCAAACTAAGCAAACAACTAGAACAGGAACGGAACCACAGAAATGGAGCTCACATGGAGGGTTATCAACACAGGAGTGTGAGGGAGAGAGGGGGGAAAGGTACAGAGAATAAGTAGCATAAATGATAGGTGGAAAATAGACGAGGGGGGCGGGTAAGACTAGTGTAGGAAATGTAGAAGCCAAAGAACATATAAGTATGACCCATGGACATGAACTGTAGGGGGGGAATGTGGGAGGGAGAGGGTGGGAAGCATGGAGTGGAGTGTGGGGGGGAATGGGACAACTGTAATAGCATAATCAATAAATATATTAAAAAAAATAAAAATTTAAAAAATTCCTTTAAGGATTGCTGAGACCATTCTCTTACACAGTTACATTTCTCTTACATAATTTTATCCAGTAATATTATCAACACCAGAAAATTAACAGGGATATAAGACCACTATTTAGTCGGTATAGCTTACTTAAACTTCCCCACATGCCCTTGGTCTCCCTTAAGCCAGAATCATTCCTGTCTGTTGTATTGTTTTTCACGAGCTTGCCATTTTTGAACAGGACAGGGCAGTTATCTTATGGAGTGTCCCTCAGTTTGCATTTGTCTGATGGTGCCTCATGGTTAGATTCAGGTATTACCTTTGGCAGCAGTGACACAAAATTAATAGTGTTCTTAGTGCGTTATACCAGCAGACACACAGTTTTGCTTTGTCCCACTGATGGTTATGTCAGCCTTAGTTATCTGATTAAGGTGGAGTCTGCCGTGTTTCTCTGCTTGAAGTTTATAAATTTCCCTTAGCAAGTGCTTGTTTGTCAGTAAATTCTTACTTGTTATGATTAAGTAATCTATTTTTTTTGTTAGTAGTTCAAAGGGAACTTATCAGTTTCAGTTAAGTTTTTCTCAAATTGAAAATGTAAGCTTGACATATTTGGAAAATCATTGTAAAGCAGAAAAGAAAATACATTTGCAAATTGGAATGTAGATTTGAGGAATTCTTATCTAGTTTCCTCAAACTAAGTTATAAGATTTTGATAAGAAACTTACTTGCTTTGTAACATTAAAACTTTTATTATGCTATTTTTTAAACATATTTTAAAAATCATATGAAATCACCCAGCACAACTAATTACCAGCTAACTGTTGATTTTGTCTTACAAACAAACTCAACAACTTTCAACTCTTCTATGAGGGAAGAAGCAGTTCCCATCTGTGGCTTTCCCCCCTTGCTTCCTCTGACCCTGCTTCCTTATCTGTCTGATCTGAGGATACATTTTTAGTGGGTGGAGAAGAATTTAGTTAATCTATCAATTAACTAAAGTAACTCGATTCTTCCCTATTCTTAGTCTTACAATTTCTTCTTGTTCCATCAGTATACTTGTTCTTCAGTATCTGCTCTCTCAACTCACTATATTTTCTTTTTGGTTACTTGAATTTCTAGAGAGAGAAAAAAGTGCTACTCTATTTTTAAAAAATGTCAGCTGTGTTTGCATTATAGGATGAGGTGGAGGCTGCTGTTTTGTTTAGGAAAACAGGCCAACACAAGGCCTCTTCTGGAAGAAGAGTGAGAATTTAGACTAACTGAATTGCTTTACTAAATAATAGGAAATACAATCAAATTTGTGGGCTGGGTGGCATCTTCACAAAGAAGTCATAATTTTGAGCTGGAGGAGGGACAGGAGAGAGTGGGGATACCTGAAAGAGGAAAAGGCTCTCAGACGCATGGGCCTCAAAAGCTTAGGGGTGGGTTGGGAAATCTTTGTAAAAGGGCAGGGATAAAATAGCCCTTAGGAGCTGTGATTCCTGATATCCCATTTAGAGTGATCTTTGCTTTGTTAAAATTACTTCGAAGACTCAGCTGACCATGGCCTATTACAGGCCAGTATTTGTGGAGACCTGGTGGATGGCAAGGGGCTCTCTCTGTGTGAAGCTGACCTGGACCCATAGTGGACAGAGTGGTGTACAGATGACCAGAAATATCTGAGAAGCCCTAACCAGGGGTCTGGAGCAAGAGGCAAGAGGTGATTTGCTCCACACATGTACCCTCATGTCCCACAAACATTATGGGAAATGGGGCTGCATTGTTTACAATCTACCATAATGAATCTAGATGTTAAAACCAATTGTGACCATAGAGAATATTAAAATTAGAAAACTATGTAGGTATTTTCCTCCCTAGGTCATACTTAAGTCCCTAACAGATAACAGATCTCCAATTTGAGAATATTCTTTTAAAAAGCAACTTTGAAAATTGTGAAAAAGAACCTCTACTAAAAATAATGATTTTAAACATTTTGGAGTCAGAGATCTCTTTGAGAAAAATAAGGATTTTTTTTTGGGGGGGGGGATAGAAGTCCTTTCACCAGAAAAAAGCACCTTCACTCATACACACAAAATTTTGTCTAAAACTTAAACCTAGTTAAAACCCCAGAAAGTTAGATCATTCTTTCTTCTTTTTTAAAACAGTAATTCTACATGGAAATTTGTTTCTGTTTGCTGTTTTTTTCATGTCACAAGGAGTACCTTCAGTTTCTGGTCTTATTTTTAATTTGCATTTACTTCCCAATTATACCCTTGATAATTGTTTTATTTACTCTGTTTTCAAGAACTTCTATTATTTCGCCCTGGCTGGTGTAGCTCAGTGGATTGAGTGCTGGCCTGCAAATCAAAGGGTCACCGGTTTGATTCCCAGTCAGGGCACATGCCTGGGCTGCAGGCCAGGTCCCCATTAGGGGGCATGTGAGAGCAACCACACATTGATGTTTCTCTCTGTCTCCTTTTCTCTCCCTTCCCCTCTCTAAAAATAAATAAAATCTTAAAGAATATATGAAAGGAAAGAAAAAAGAACTATATTTCTATTTATCTGTCTTCTTGGAAGCCACTTCTCTCAGATTTTCATGGTGTACTTTAATTGTCCTCCTCATATTTGTCTTTCGTGATCTGTACTAGAAACTCCCTGAGGGTCAAGAGTGGGATTATTTTGTTCATTACTTCATCCTCAGCTTTGCACAATATCTGGGCATGGTTGCCACTCAATAAAGGTTTCCTGAATAGAATGAGTTTTACTTGTCTGATGTTTTGCAGCATGCATTCTTACTGTCTCCAGTAATTATTAAAAATTTTAAATAGTAGAATATAATCTGTTCATATATGCTGAAGAATAGCTAGTATGTATTTTATAAAATATTCATGAATTTCTTGCACATAAAGTAACCGTAAATTTGTTAACCAAACAAGAACACTTTGGAGAAAGGGGAGCAGGACTGTTAATATTTATGCCAATACCAGGCATGAAAAGGGACCATGTTGAGCAAACCAGGATATGTAGTCAAAATTTTGCCTACCAGGTGTTAAAGTAATCAAACAAGGAAGCCATCACCTTTACCAATACCTCAGAATGTGATAATATTTGGAGAAAGGGCCTTTAAAGAGATAAGTAAGGTAAAATGAGTTCACATGGGTGCACCCTAATCCAGTATGACTGAGGTCCTTATGAGAAGAGGAAATTGGAATGCTGGCACGGAGGACCTTCTACAGACCATGGAGAGCTTTCTCAAAATGAAACCAACCGTACTGACATATTGGTCTTGGACTTCTACTCTTCAGAACTGAGAAGAAATAGGTTTCTGTTGCTTAGGCCACCTAGTCTATGGAATCATGCAGTATTTTTCTATTTGTGACTGGTTTATTTCACACAGCGTTGTTTTCATGCTTCATTTATGTGTACCATATGTCAGAATTTCCTTCCTTTTTAAGGCTGAATGATATTCTATTGTATGTATAAACCACGGTTTGCATATGCACTCATTCACCAATGCACACGTGGGTTCATGGGAATGAAACTCATCTATTTTTTTCACTGCCATATCCCTAGTACTTAGAAAAGTTCCTGGCTTATGTTAGGTGTCTGGTGATTATACAGGGTCTGGCACAAATAACACCACTTTTTTATTACAAAATATTTTATTACAAATTCATAAGCATGTAATTCTGTAACATAACAATATCACACTCAAGCACACCATATGACATTTTAGGTGAAATATTCAAATTAAAACTATAAATTATTACACCCATGTTATTACCCTACCAACCACACTAATACAGGCGTTACTTCTGCCAGACCCTGTATGTTAGGTAAGTGAGTGGTTAATAGTTAAACGTGTGGTCTTGATTATACTAATAGCAGCATGATGTCCACTGAATTAATTGTAAATCTTGATAATGAGCCTACTTCTGGGTGACCTGTGCCTTCCTGTCTCCTCTGGCTCTTTCTTTTACTATCTCTGCAATATCCATTCTATTGACTTTTCCCATCTTTTCCTATTCTGTCCCTCAGACAAAATCAATAAGACACTGCAACACTTACTAGCAATGCTGGGTAAAGGCAGGGTTGATTGATCCAGTACACAGTACTTGAGCATCTACATTGTGCTGACCTCGGTGCTAGCGTCAGGATCATTACACTTAGTTAATACCATCTACTGAGATCTTAATTTAGGACCTTAATTTCCTATTTTTAAAAATTACAAAAATGAAGTTCAGGACTTAAAAGTATTTACTAAAACTGCTTAATTCAAGCAAAACACAGTAGTAAATCTATTTTAAAGGTAATACCTCCTGAAAATAGTTATAAAACTTAATGTCTACATTTATACAAATTAATGTACCTTTGAAGAGCATTTCATCATTATATATCCCAAAAATGTGTCTGAAAGGAATCAACTTCAATTCCAGGTCAAATGAGGTTGGACACATTGAGGGTTGTTTGGTGGTAGAGCAGTTTGCAAGGCCTAGAGTTAAAAATGATTGGAGGTATATTATTCAATTTTTCTGAAGTTGTTTGCTGCCTAGAGTCTAGCGAATTTTATTTCAGGTCTAACTGAATTTTATAAAGACCCTAAGATGGGAATTCGTAATGTCAATACTGACAGAACAATAGCTCTGTTGGGCCCAACCATTCAATCCTCCAGCTGAATTGCTGTTTTCCCACTCATTTTATTGTATCTTTCAATACTATAAATTACAAAAAATAGAGACTGTTTTTGTCTTTCTTTACTGCACCTAGAAATATTATTTTATGTCCTATCTCCTTTTTCTATAAAACAAAACCAAGAGCCTTGCGAACTTTATTTTTTCAGATCCCTGAATTCCTTACGCAAGGTCTGTCTTCATCCCAGTACAGCTACAGAAACGAATCTGCACTCCCACCCGTGTCGGCAGCCCTGCTGGAGTTGATGCTGGCTGTGGCAGTCTTCCTAGTTTATAGCAGCCTCACTGAAACTACATCCTTTCATATCGGTGTTTTAGAAGAACAGAACCGTGTGAATACAGGAGAGGGTCTCCAATGGTATGCAGATCAGACAGAAGCAAAATTCTATGGGCCAGTGATTAATTATGCTTGCTGACAATTTACTGTCCACATAGTCAGGATGGGGAGATGCCTACAAAAAGCAACTAGAGGATTCCCAAAGTGCCTTTGCTGTCCTCCAAATGTCACCCTCACATGTTGCTATTTTACCAACATCCTTCTCTCCTACTTAGCTTAAAGTCCCCACCATCTCTTTTGGGTTATACAGCTAACTATTTATTCGCTTAGCACTATTGAATTTTATTGAATATTTGAAGGAGGTGAAAGAAGAGTTCTCTTCCTATAGTAGTGTGACAGGGTAGTAAGAAGTTAGGAAAACTCCTGGGCAAGTGGAATAGGGACACAGAGACAAGGACATTAAACAAGGCCAAACAGTTTGAGCAACTTAGAGCCAGCGCTAAACTGCAATACCTTTTCTCCCTTAATCAAGAACACTTGAGAACAAGTGGTTTATACCTCTCCTCCCCAACCAGAGAATACACAGCTTAAATCACCCTAGTCAGGTAAACTTCCTTTGATACTTGCTGTTGCAAGATACCACAGGTGTCTGGGGAAGGGAAGATAGGGGGAAAGCTAGAAGGTGGCTATAAGCATAAGATCCCTAAGAAATACAAGATAAACAACTATCTTTTATTGAGCTTATTCACAGGACTTAAAGAAGGAGAAAAACCGGACCAGGGTGCTCCAGTGGGAGAAAATAACAGCGGCCATTCATCAGCGCCCTGTAGCCACAGAAGCTCAGACCAAAATGGAAGAGCCCACTCCCACCCAGTGACCCCAGTAAAGAGACTGAGCACTCACCGCAGACATGACTCTCTGGTTCTGATTCCAGAGTTCCCACCCTCTGCAGAGTTGAAATAAATCGCATTTTCATTATTGGCATCCCTGAACTAAATTCTTCTGGGAGGCAAGAACCCAAATCGGTTCTGGGTTTGGTTCGGTAGCAGTAGCATGAGTTCTTATGCGAAATTAGCTCACATCACCTAAACATATCAGAGGTCCTGGAGACACCCAAGGGAAGTGGGTACTAACAGGTTAACACACGGCTAACCTGAAATATCTGAGTATCTGAAACTTCTAATGTCATTTACTAGCATCTTTTTTCCTTATTAGTCATTTGTTCTTGCATCCTATAGCCTGGTAAATTTGTAAGTGAATGCTGGACATAGCATATGAAAAATTCTAGAAACATTTAGGAAGTCAGGGTAGAGAAATTCATCTTAATCCAGTGTGAAGTTGAAATTGAGCTAGTCTAAAGCTGAGTTTAGTCTGTACATGGGCTGAAATATTTCTGGTTAGTGAATACTATTAAAGAGTAACTCTTGAGCAATCACAACTGAAATACTAAACTGTTAACTACGTTTTGGTACTTGAATTTCCATTTGTCTCCCAAGCTCTGATCAGATTCCGAACCTCTCAACCATCCGTTACAAACTGGCAAATGCCTGGGGTGTGTTGGAGGGGGCCGGGGTAGGTAGCATGAATACTGCACTCATCCTCTTTTCGTCCTTGTCTTCAGTAATCTGGTCAAGTCCATCTGCACTGCCTTGGAATCTCTGTCAAACAGATTATGTGCGATGTGTGTGTGTATTTTAATACAGCTTTTCATTTTTCTCAGGAGGATGATTGTGTGCTATTAGCTACTCCGTCCTTGCTGGAAGCAGAAGTCTTTGTGGCTGTTTGGAATTTACATGTCCTGCCAAAGGAGAAGTGTGGAAAAGGAAAGACGGAATAAGCTCTCATGTGTGTGAGTGTGTGAGTGTGAGTATGTGTGTGTTTTAAATCCATGGGAGTTGCTTTTCTACACTGACTCCACCTCATGGTCTCACCACACTGCCCTCCCTCTGAAACATTGTGGCTGCTTTGACACCTTCTCACCTGTTGTGGGTTATTGTTTTTTGTTGGTTATATCTTTAATTCATCACTATTTTGTGGCTTCTGGAATTCTCTTTGAAGTAACCTATAAAGAAATAAGTATTCTAATAATTTTTAAAAGCTAGGTATAAGTTGTAATTCTTTCACAAGCTTGAAAAAAAAAATCATAGACCCATGACATTCGAAGGGACCTTGAAGAACACAGTCCAGTGGCTCACAAAGAAACTAACTTGCTCTGGGTCCCTCCCTGCTGGTGTTGCCCAACTCAAGGTGTTCCCCGCTTGGGGTGCTCTATTCAAGAATAAAACATGGTTGTCTCAAGGTAGTTTTATTCACTTGCAGCAAGTAAAGGAGACAAGGGATTCAAGTGCGAAGCTCTGTATCCCCGAAGGGAGGTTTAGCATTGCTTATATACACTATTCGGTCAATAACATGCTGATTTCTTTCTTTGCAGTTGGCTACTTTCATCTGGTTGAGTTCCTGTCTGCTGATCCTGTTTACAGCTGCTCTACAAAATACTGTGCTACATTTTAATATTTAGCAAGAAATAACAGCACTGCCCAGACCTTGAGACCCTTGTCCTAGTAACATTTAGAGGACAGAACAGTGTCTTCTTCTGTGCAGCACTGTTATCTGAAATACACTGCTGCCTGCAGGAGATCAGTTACTTGGTAAGGTTTCTGTTGACTGGCAATGCTTGGATTCTACAGCTATAATGGCCCCCATGGAGAAGAGACATTGATGATTGTTGCCTCTCACAACCTCTATCCCATATCCAAAACTGTCTCTTTTAGATACTGGGATAGAGTGTCCAAAGATGACTGTGTTACATGTTATTGTGTACAAAGTGGGACAAAAGTAGGTTTACACTTGTTTGTAAGGAAAACAATACAGTAATTAACAAACAATAATACAAGAATAAACTCTTATGTTTTGCCTACTCACAACTGTAAACCTAGTTTTGCCCCACTCTGTATATGAGGGGCTTGCTTTCAATCAGTTCTCCATGAAACAGACATTTGCATTCGCATGCAGCAAGCTTACATGGAAAGTTTGTAAGGGAGTGTAAAAAGAAGGAACGGGCAAAGGAAAGATCTAAATGGGAAGAACTCACCGCAAGGGCTCACCTGATCACATGAGTACTCAAGCAGGGATGGTGCCTTCAGAGTTGTGCTGCCTTAAGACAAGGGGTTCTAATCTTTATACCTCTACCTGGATAAGTCAACTGCTCATCTAATGCAAATGGACCTCAGGGAAAGGACATGGCCCTTTTAATCTGCCCGGAAATGGACACATTAGTGAAAGTATATAAGTAAACATTCTGCGGCCAAAGGACCTAGAGAGCAAAATAACACTTTGTCCTGGAGTTTCACATCTACTCCTATCCAGTGTCCACCTCCAAGCTCAACAGTTAGGAGAGTCCCATAGGAAACTGACCACCTGGAGTCCAACAATCCCTGTGTATACACGTATTTCTCACACAGAGTGGAGAGGAAAATAATTTTCATAACCAAAATCATAACCAGAAAGATGTGTTACAATAAAGAGGTAGCCAAAAGTATACCACACGAGAAGAAAATCATGGTATTTCCTTAGCTTGTGTGAGCATCACTCCAGTCTCTGACTCCATCTTCCTGTGCCCCACACAGCTGCATGCTGTCAGGACAGACTGGCCTTGGGCTGGATCCTGTCTGCAGCAAATGTCCTGGCTGCAGTAGCATCATTAGAGATCATGACCTTGCCAACAGGGATCCCATGAGGACCACTTTGTCAGAATGGCCTTCCCTTCAGTGTCCATGGTGGAATTGGTCACCAAGCCTCACTTAGGCCATTAAGTCAACATCATTATGTTTGGTGTTCATTACCCAAACCCTCTAGTAAGCTCTTCAAGTAAAAAGAGTTGTCTAATCCACAGATTCAACCAGAACACATCTGAGCATTGCCCTTTTAGCGCCATCCCACGAGATAGAAAGATGGAAATTTTAAACTTTGAGATGCATTGGAAACTTTACTGCTAGTGCTACGCAATTCTCAGGACTTATGTTATCCACTTATGAAAACAAAGCCCATTTTATGCAATATTTCAATCCCCAATAAAATGCAGAATAATCCAATAATTTAGAGTGTATTTTGTGCAACTCCCCAAGCCACTGACAACAAGGAAAGAGAAAAATAGCCTCCAGGCGTCCAGACCAAAATGTGCCCAAAATGGAAATAGAAACAAAGAAAAAGGAAATACAATAGAAAAGTTTATTATCTTAGTTATTACAGCAAAATTATACTGGTCTGTGACTTATCAATAGCAAATGAATGATGTAAACAACACCAGAAATCATCCTTTCAGCAGAGATGTCAGTCATAAATGAGGTTCCATCATTTATATGCTTGTCCAGCGAAGTAATTTAGAACTACTGCTACCAACTCTGGCTGTATCCAGAATGATAATTATGAATTAAGTGGTGAGCAGATGCTCAGAATTAAAAGTTTGCCCTGGACTGCCAGGAACCTGAGGACGAAGTGAGCGGTCTCTGCAAACCACTACCGTAGTTTAAGAACAACCTATCAGTGCAGCCAGTCTACCAGCCTGCTAAACATGGATGGACATCAGCCATGACATTAGAGTTATAGATGATTTCAAGAAAATAAACTACCTCTGGTACATAATCCTTTTTGCTTTTCTTTCCACAGGTCTGTGCCTACTCTGAATATCTTAAAGCAGCAACTCAGAATTAATTCACAAGAGAAAAAGAAACAGGCTAATAAAAATTGTATGTATAAGCTCACAGCAAGAAATATGTGCTGAAAATGGGATTTATTCTTTCTTATTGCTATTGGAATGGACACCTAATTTTCTCCCTAAAATGAAATGAAACTTTTAGAAAATGTATGGCCGCTGAGAGAACGGTTTCTCACATGCTAAGCTATGTTAGCAAAGTTGGGAATAAATCATCAGCGAAATCTGACTAGTCCTACCCTGCAGTTCATCCAAAGTAATACTTTCTACCCACAGGAAGCAGCTGGAGGACAACTATTGTGAATGAAGTCACAGCATTCCATAAAATAATGTCCTTGAATCACAGACAATGAGCATTCTGCCTCTTTACTTTTAGCTCTGATTAGTCTTTTTGTGCCTCCCTTTCTTTCTCAGACTCTCTCCATTGTTACTGCTCCAAAAACATCTTATTGTGACATTGGAAGATTTGCTCTGCTAGCCTCATGGCCTCAGTTTCTTTCCCTGTTCATTTTTTCTGTCACTTATATTAATGCCACTTCCTTGTAAGCCCCTCTAGATGACAATGGCAAGAATCACAGACTTGTCTTCCATCTTTCCACACTGTTGACACAGCATGTTTTCGTCATTCAGAATGAGGACCGTGGCTGAAATTATTTCTGCAAATAGGCTTAGATTTCAAACCTTTCTGCTTGAATGCATTGTGAGATTTTTATCCAAACAAATTGAAGAATATTTGACTAACAATTATATAACTTAAAACTTTTGAGATGAAGGGTGGTCTTTGTCATTCTTCTGTGGCTTCTGATAAATATTTCACCATTGACTGGGGAAAGAGACTCTTGGACAATAAATTATGTATCCTCTTTATATTAAAATTTTAAAAAATGCAGTCAATTACAGAAAGAGCCCATTGTCATGTAAGACAATGAGGTAAAAACAAACCCATTTTTGAGTGTTACTGTTCCTGACAAAGGCTGCATTTGCCACGAACACGTGCTTAACTTAATGACAGCGGCTGCTGCCCCTGTTACAGCGATGAGCACGCTCAGTGTCTGAGAACGTGCACAGGCTTCCATTGCCCTTGTATTTCACTTCAGTAATTCTTACTAGTAATGGCTCTGGGTTTGAAATTCTTAAAATCTATACTCCTTTTCTATACTCCTGAAATCTATACTCCTTTTTCCTTTGTGCTGCGTAAGCCTCTCTCTCTCTTTGCAAAAGTCAGGGAAGGCCAAAGTGCTACCTTAGTAGCAGGTTCTGCCAAAAATTCTTTGCTAACTCATGTTCTGTTTAACCCAAGGGGCAGGCAAAAATGAGAGAGACTCTTTTACCTATCAGGGTGGTGATTCTGATGGTAACAGATATGCCGTTGAGGGTAAAGCATAGCTGATGGCAATGATTTGTACTGTAGAAATTCAACTTGTCACAAGACAGTCATGTGAAAATGAAATCAAGTTAATTATCTCTTTCTATGACAATGTGCTTCTAGACATGCTAAACATGAGGACTTAGAGAGATCAATTTTCTACATGGCCTACTTCAGAGATTACTGCAGAGGGAGAAGCAGGTACAGAAATTACTCAGAGGCACGTTGTACGAACAGAAACAGGGGCCTTGGGCTCATATGGGATGTGTGGCTCCCTTGAAGGAAAGTTCCATGATCAGTTTGACCTTTCATTCTCCTTGTCAACAAGGCACAAAGAATTGGTGAGAATTCAGAGAGTTAAAGTCAGTTAAGAGAGGCACAAAAATGTCGTTTTCCTCAGTAGGACCTTGAATCCCTTAACACCACAGACCTTGTTGTCTTAATCTTACCACCACCAGAGTCCATCACAGAACTTAACTACTTAAAATAAAGAACGAACTGACAGTAACCAGAGAGGAGGGGAGAGAGGGATAATAGGGGATAATAGGGCCATCAAGGAACATGTATGAAGGACACATGGGCAAAGTCAAAGGGGGTGGGTTCAAGGGTCGGAGGTGGGATAGGTGAGGTGGGGAGGCATGGAGGGGTGAACATGGAGGCAATTGTACCTGATCAACAATAAAAAAATAAAATAAATAAAAATAAAAACAAAACATACTCAAATGCAAAAAAAAGAACTTAACTACTTAGTTGCTCGATTTGTTTGTTAAACTGACACAAAGTGAGAGTCAAATGATGTGACCATAGTAGATGCTTCCTTAAACATAAAATTATATATGTGGTATTATAATAGTAAATATACAATTCTTATATCTTTACATGCATTTAGTTCTTTACAAACCTGAAATGAGTACTATTTTTATTCCCCATTTTATAGATGAGGAAACCAAGGCACTGGAAAGTTTCATTTTCCCAAAGTCACATAGCTAGTAATAGACTCATCTGGGATTCGAGCCCAGGTTCTCTTGCCCCGGAAACCACATTCCCAGCCATTGGGTGACAACTGTGCCCCATAGTCATGCGAGAGAATGTTTCCCTACTACACTATGTGCTTGGTCATGCAGGCAGCTGTCATTTCCCTTACTATGCTGTGAATTCTGGAACTCTTCCAGGAAGGATCTGAGGATTACTCAACTTTGAATCCAATGCAGTAAACTCTTAAACATGAGACCTGTTTATAGTTGAATAAATTTATCAGAACAAAATCCTCACCTCAGAGGAAAGGAAAACCACAGTGGCAATCTTCAGAGGGAGCACAGAGGAATGGAAAGTGATTATGCTTGAATTCTGCATTCTCCGAAACAAAGGCATTCATTCACTCAAATATTTCCTGACTAAAATCCACTAAGCAAGGAAAAGTGGGGCAGTGCCCAAACAAGGACCTAGACCAAAGCAAGGAAACCTGAGCAATTTGGGCAAAGCCTGAGATTTACAAAAGGAAAGCAGAGGTTTTTGAGGGTTTAATGTGGCTTAATGTGGCAACACCCCAACTGGCATGTGTAGAGAAGAGGACAACAGCAATCAGCTCAGAAATTTCTGCCAAGTGGGGGATCTTTTCCTGTTTGGGCTTTTCATCTTCTTCTGCTAGCAGACTGATTATTAGTTTATCAGGTTGGTCAGTTAGTACCTGTTAAATAACACAGATTGTATGGGTGAGAGGAGGAAGGACTGTAAACAGGACAAGAATAATGGTTTCTAGACATCAATGAGGAGGTGACTTTGCAGGGCTAAGTGGGCCTCTGGGGACGGAGAACCGGCAGTGACACCTATCCATTATCTGTACTTGTAAGATTTTTCTTGGTAATGCACATAATGTATAAAATATTTTACCAGGTATAGCAGACCTGAGAATTGTTACACAATTCTACAAATTGTGTAACACTGAACAAGTGGCTGTGCCTCTTTGGGTCTTTGTTCTCATCTGTAAAATAAGAGGGTGTTGGACCAAATGGTTCCTCTGGTTCCTTCTAGTGCTAACCTGCCGGAAAATCTACCACAGGACATTGAGGCCCAGTCCTCCTGAGCCACTCAGCAGTCGGAAAAGAAAAGGAAGAAAAAAAGGCTTGGCCAAGAATTTACAGAGTCTGAGAAGGCCGAAGACCTAAACCGGCCTGACCCCCATCCAGTACTCATTTTGCCCTTCACTAACCATGAAGATGCCTGTTTTTAACATGCCTGTTTTCTTCAAAAGTTACTCAAGGCCGAGGTATCTTAAGTACTCAAAAACATAAGATTAAATTCAAAATCACTGAAAATCTTGCCAAGGAAGGAACAAACAAAGGATATGAATGGTTACACTTATTTTAGAAATCCCTTCCACTATTAAAAACAAAACACAAAATTTAAAAGTAGTTCTCAATTGTACAGTGTTCCATCATGCTGAGGTTTAGCACTGGGTCAAGTACACAACAAACACCGTGAAAATTATCTTATAGGTTCTCTAAGGGTCCAAAATTTTCTAAATTCAAGTCCATATTCTCATCTAAGAGAGTGATAAATGTGAGATGAAAACAAGTCACACACATAGAAGGAATCCAGAATCATAGCCTATTTATTTACAAATATGTACTGTTTCTGCCCTCCATGGTTTGAACAAAGACATCAAAGAGCGACATTGCAAAATGAGTAGCAGCAGGTCTCAGGCAGAGCTGCTGTAGAGATGGCTGTCTCCAGGTCTCGGTTTCTCGGCTTCTCAGAGTAACATCCACTCACAATCTATTCAGTCACAGGCTCTTCTCTGTTAAGAACCTGTCAACAGAACTCCACTTTTCCTTTGTCCCTGCAGGTGCATTAAGTTCATGCTTTGCATCCTGGTCGGGCGGCTCAGTTGTTTGGAGCATCATCCCGTACACCAAAAGGTTGAAGGTTTGCTCCCTGGTCAGGGTGCAAACAGGAGGCCATTGATCTATGTTTCTCTCTCACATGTATGCTTCTATTTCTTTCTCTCTTTCATGAATAAAAAAAATATATCTTTGAGTGAGGACTAAAAAAGTATTTGACCATTCCGTGTTCCAGTGGTCCTTCTTTTCAAGAATATTATTTTGTCTGGCTATTCCCACACTGTTGAGAACAACAGCTGGCCAGGGCACACCTGACACAAATGACAGGCACAAGCAGTTTGCCTTCAGGTACGTGTTTCTGCTCTGCTCTCCTCATCTAGGACCTCCATCTCAGCCCTCTGGCCCCTCTGCTGCCTCCCAGCTGTTCAGGGCTCCCTGGTTAGGTCTCCTCTTCTTCTGTCCACCTCCTTTCCACTGCTGGGAGTTTAATCTCTTCGCCCTCATCACACCCAAAGCCACTTTCAAAACATACCTGTTTATGTTCTGACATCTGATCTACCACAGTGAGTTAATGGGTCCTAATAACAATCTTGGTTAGAAAATATAACATTTAGAGTGACAGCATAAGATAGTGAATACAAATTCATCTTGGAATAAAAATATATATACACTTAAGCCCATATTTTATAATATAATACCTTTTCTTCTGTTGGGTCTGAACTTTATAGTCTTCCATCGTAAAACTCTAATGATTTCAGAGACTTACTGAGTGTTCACTACACTAGCTATTATGCAAACCATTTATGTGCACTACCTGATGTTCACAGCTGTGCTGTGAGGTATGCATTTACTATTGACCTCAGTTTAGAACAAGACTGAGGCTTAGAGAGAATAAAAAACACAAGTAGATCTAGGGTAGTAGATCAACATACATTCTTCTGAATCTAGCACCAAACGTCACCTTACGAGGTTGTTCTGAGGATCCAATAAGATGGTGTGTGTAAGGGCACTCCACGGGCTGCGAAATATTGTGTAAATGTAAGGCCTTGTCCTAGCAATGTTTTTAAGTTAAAGAAGTTGGGAAGTCTACATACAATATTAAGTGGGGGAGGGAGAAAATTAGACAGCAGTAAGTAAAGCTACAAATGGACTTTTTGAGGGGGAAAGCCCAAAAGTCTAAATTCAGGATTGATTCTGAAAAACTGACACATACCTCATTCAAATTCCTAAGAGGTTTAGTAGGAGACATTTACATTCACGGGCAAAGCAGCTGCTCCCAGTGGCGGTAAGCCACGAAAAATCCACACTCCTCCTAGGACAGAGTTCCTTTCTATAGGGGGTTAAATAGTAAAACCATATGGTGGGTACTCACGTAGACCATCAGAAAGAAAATGCACTCCTAAGTTAACAGATGACATCAGGCACTTATCACACTCTATACATTCATTAACCTCCTTCCTGGGGGTATGAAGTTCATCTTTGGGCGGCATTCCAGCTTTCCAGGCAGTCAGCCAAGCATGAGGTGGCAGAGAGTCACAGAGAGTTCAGCACTCACAGAGAGTGCAGCCCTTCCCAGGTGCATTTGCTGTGGGAGCTATATTGCCACTCTAAAGTGAGACGCAACACAACTTCCTATTATGCAAAAAAAAAAAAAAAGGATTCGGCATTCCGGGAAGAACAAAATAGTGTATAAGAAGTAAGTGTAAGCGGGCCTGACTGGTGTACCTAAGTGGATTGGGCATCATCCTGCAAATTAAAAGGTTGCTGGTTTTTTTCTCAGTCAGAGCTCGTGCCTGCGTTGCCAGCCAGGTCCCGGCTGGGGCCATGTGAATGGCAACCCATGGCACATCAATGTTTGATGTTTCTCTCCCTCTCTTTTTCCCTCACTTCTCCTCTCTCTAAAATTAAAAAAATAAAATCTTTTTTTTAATTGTTATTCAATTACAGTTGTATGCCTTTTCTCAAAAAAATAAAATCTTAAAAAAAAAAGAAATAAGAGTAAGCAAATATACTTGGTGACTCAGCTTAAGATAAAGGCCTCTTTGGGAAAACGAGCATAGGAAAAAAGTAGAGAAAGAACATATTGAATTTAATAATTACTTCTTCTGTTCTTAGCTTTCTAAATCACTATCATGAATTCTTTACAGATTATCCAATAGAATGAATAAATGCCTCTTAATGCTATTTTCTGAATTGGCAAAGAAAAATTGCACTGCACAAATCAAACAGAAAAGGACGATTTCATTCAAGACTATTGCAATAGGGAGATAGGTTGAACTCAACTCCTCTGCAACAAAAAATGGTGATTTTTTAAGCATTGGGATGAGCTATTTGGAAAGTACCGCTTATCAATGTGATTGGGCCATCTGTGATTTCTAATTGGCACTTATCAAAGTTAGGCTCTTACCCTTCTACAGACATTAGGCTCTGTTTTCCATAATGATTAAATTTCAAAGAGATGGCTCCCAGATCTTTGAGAAAGACATTCCTGGGTAGTGAGACTGGAAGGAGGCTGGGAGAAGGTTTATGTCTCAAAAGACATAAAGAAAGGGTGAAGAAAGGATTTGCAATTTCAAGTTTTCTAAAGTATATGCTGTAACAAAAAGGAGGTCAGGAGGAAGCCTGACTAAAATTAGTTAAGTTGTGGGTAATGCTAAGGCCATTTTAGTCATGATAACTAAGCAATTAGCATATCAAATAAATAAATCCTTTGTTTTTAGACGCATCAATCTTAAAATTCTTCTCCATCAACTTAAACTGGTTTCTCACCAGGCCTGATGCACAGCTGTCAACCTAAGAGGTCTTTTTTCTCTCTCTGCTAACCCGATACATTGATTTAGTAGCATGCATCCTTCATCAATACCGAAGACATGATGCAAAAAATAAATTTTTGAAAATTCAAATGCTTGAAAATGTGTTTTTCTGGTCTCACTCTTGACAAATCATTGGGATGTGTATAGAATTCTAAGTTAGAAATCATTTTTTCCTCATAATTTTGAAGATATTTTTCTATAGTCTTCTAACTTGCAATGTTGCTGTTGGGAAGACGATGCCACTTTGTCCTCAAGTCCTTGAAAATGAATTCATTTTGTCTCTAAAAACTTCCAGAAAAATCCTGTTATTTTGAAATTGTATTCATTATACTGTACCTTCATGTGATTACTCTGAAATCACATGTTCTTCAGCAGTGAAAATGTTAATACATTAATTCTTTGAAATTTTTCTCCCCTCTGCTTTTTTCTGATTCTCTTTCAGGAGCTTTTATGAGTCAGATATTGGATTTCATGGATTTACCATCTAATTTTCCCTCCTTTAAATTTCCTTGCCATTTGCTTTACTTTAAAATTCTTTTATTGATTTGTTTATATTTTTTATCTCTGAAATCTCAGTGTTCCTATTACCTCTTTTAAAAATATTATTCTGGGGGGCTTCCGGTCAAGATGGCAGCAGAAACAGATATGGTTCACCTCTTTTCACAACCACGTCAAAATTACAACTAAAATATAGAACAACCATCACTTCAGAACTATCAGAAATCGAGCTGAATGGAAGTTTCACAACTATGAAATTAATTTTGTCTGGCTATTCCCACACTGTTGAGAACAACCATCCAGACTAGTAGGAGGGGCACAGATGTGGAACGGGCTGCTCTCTCAACCAAGTATGGAGGATAAAAATTCAGTCAGGATATCTCAAGAGCAAAGAGTCCCAGCCCCTCACAGGCTGCCCAGCCCTGGGTTCCAGTGCCAGGAAGATAAATCTTACAACTTCTGGCTGCAAAAACCACAGGGTATTGAGTTAGTACAGAAATTCCTGGAGCCCCAAGCAGTTCCTCTTAAAAAACCAACACATGGATTCATCTACTCAGACTCTCTCCCTCTGAGCTCCAGCGCTGGGGTGGCAGCTTGAAGGGCACCAGTGGCATATTGGGAGAAGTGGAAGTGTCTGGCATCACGGTGGGCAGAGGCCAATGTCCCTTTTCTGAGCCCTCCCCCATACAGCCATGGAGCTAGCAGGCTGGTGCCATATCTGAGACTCCATCAGCCTGGCTACCACTGTTTGACCCACCTTGGAGATATCCAGAGACTCAGCCCCACCCAATTTACTGGCCCACCCAAGCTACTTTTCCATATGAATGACTGGTCTTGCCTCACACTTTACAACTTCCTCAATCCTATCAAAACAAGGAATAGCTGGAGTCAGGGAGCCCCAGGCCCAGTACTAGCAGCAGCCAGATTAGTTTCACAGATTGGCTTTGCCTGGGAATCTCCAAACCCGGCACAAGTGGCAAATCTTTTCAGATTGCGTTATAACTCAGGAAGGGCAGCCCTGGGAAAAACACAGGTGGGGGCTGACCTTGGCCTATACCACCCGGGAAACCCCAAGGCCAACATACCCAGTGGACAGCTACAGATCATGTTGGAGCACCACCACCCTGCTGATCACAGCACAGCTGATCCTCCATGGAAGGCAAAGGTTGGTGGTAAGTGGTCACAGTCAATCTTTGCAGCTGACTGGCCTGGGTAAATCCCTCATATTGATGCCAACAGCAACAAAGGCTCAACTACAAGAGGGTGTACTCAGCCCACATGAAGGGTGCACCTCAAGTGCCCAGTTTAGGTGATAGAGGAGGCTATGCCACTGGACTCTACTGGACATTTACTACATTAGGTTACAATACCAAGACACGGAGTCAATGCAGCTCTACCTAATACATAGAAACAAATACAAGGAGGCTACCAAAATGTGGAGACAAAGAAACATGACCCAAGTGAAAGAACAGATCAACACCTGAGAAAAGAGGTAAATGAAACAGATAAGCAATCTATCAGATGCAGAGTGCAAAACACTGGTTACAAGGATGCTCAAGGAACTTAATGAGGACCTCAACAGCATAAAAACACTCAGTCATAAATGAAGGCATACACTAATTGAAATAAAAAACAATTTACAGGGAAACAATAGTAGAGTGGATGAAGCCAAGAATCAAATCAGTGGTTTGGAACTAAAGGAAGCAAAAAACAACCATGCATAACAACGAGAAGAAAAAAGAATTCCTCCCCAAAATGAGGGTAGTGCAAGCAACCTCTGTTGGACAACTAATGTTGGACAACATCAAGAGGTCCAACATTAGTATTATAGGAATGCCAGAAGAAGAGAAGTAGTAAAAAATTGGAAATCTATTTGAAAAAATAATGAAAGAAAACTTCCTTAATTTGGCAAAGGAAACAGACACACAATTCCAAGAAGCACAGAGAGTCCCAATCAAGTTGGACCCAAAGAGGACCACACCAAAACACATCATAATTAAAATGCCAAGGATTAAATATAAAGAGAGAATCTTACAAGTAACAAGAGAAAAGCAGAGAGTTACCTTCAAAGGAGTTCCCATGAGATTGTCAGCTGATTTCTCAAAAGAAACTTTGCAGTCTAGGAGGGACTGGCAATAAGTATTCAAAGTGATGAAAAGCAACAACTGAGATTAATCTATCCAGCAAAGCCATCAGTTAGAATGGAAGAGCAAATAAAGTGCTTCACAGACAAAGTAATGCTAAAGGAATTCTTTAGCACTAACTATTACATGAAAAGTTAAAAGGACTTATTTAAGAAAAAGAAGATCAAAACTATGAACATTCAAATGACAACAAACTCATAACTATCAACAACTGATCCTAAAAAATAAAAAAAAACAAAAACAAGCTAAGCAAACAACTAGAAGAGGAACAAAATCATCCTTATGGGGAGAATTTGAAGGGTTATCAGCTGGGAGGGGGAAGGTGGAGAATGGGGGGAATAGTGCAGGGATTAAGATGCATAACTGGTAGGACAAAATAGACAGGGAGATGTTAAGAATAGTGTAGGAAAGGTAGAAGCCAAAGAACTCACACTCACAAGCCATGGACATGGACTAAGCAGGCGGGGATTGCTGGAGGGAAGGAGATACTGGGCAGGGGGGCAAAGGGAAAAAATTGGGACAACTGTAACAGCTTAATCAATAAAATATACAAAAAAGAATCAACCAATAAATGTATAAATAAGTGGAAAAAATATTCTGTTTTTGTTTTATGTATATAATATTATCTTTCATTTTTCTGAGGATATAGCCTCAAACATATTATGTTAAAAATCCCCCATTTTCTTTTCTGCCCTCTGGATTTCTTTGTTTTTTAACGATTATTTAATTGGTTTGTATTTCAATTGCCTTTTAAGTTGGAGACTTTTTCAAATGGGTAACCCTCCACTGTCCATCCATACTTAAGATGTGGCATTAAGAACTACTAGCAGACTTCTAGGGTGTTAAAACTGGCACACACCAGTTTCATTAGAGAAACTCTGAATGTCAGTATCTTTTTAAAAAAGATTTTATATATTTATTTTTAGAGAGAGGGGGAGGGAGGAAGAGAGGGAGAGAAACACTGATGTGTAAGATGTATGAGAAACATCTATTGGGTTGCCTCTCACCACCCCCATGACCCCCGCTGGGAACCTGGTCTGCAACCCAGGCATGTGCCCTGACTGGGAATCAACTGGCGACCTTTCATTTTGCAAGCCACAACTCAATCCACTGAGCCACACCTGCCAGGGCAGTGTCTTTTCTGAATGTCAGTATCTTTGCCAGATACCCTGTTTATGCACTACCCCCCACCCCATCATGACTTTTCTCCAGTCTTCTCTGTTCTGTTCTGTGTCCCAGAATGCTGACCCCGATACTACATACCTGGGCTCCTTAAACAACTGAACTCATGTGGTCAGACACTATGAGGTTATTGATGAGGAGAAGGGGAAAAAGGTCAGAGTATTGCCCTCCACCCCCAATTCCTTCCCTCCTTCAGGACAAAGTCTCTAGCAGTATCTATAGCTTTGCACACTTCAGTTTCTGTTGTGAGGGTTTTGTTCCATTGTTACACTTCTCACTGGCCTCTATTTTTCTTCAATATCCTTTCAACCTTGGGGATATAGTGGCTTTCCTACTGTTGCTAGTTGCTAAGTAACTCATCACTGTTTATTTGTTCACTTAAAGACTGTGAGCAGCTTCTTTTTTAAAATTTTTTTTAAAGATTGTATTTACTTATTTTTAGAAAGAAGGGAAGGGAGAAAGAGAGGGAAAGAAACATTAATGTGTGGTTTCCTCTCCTGCACCCCCCTATCAGGGACCTGGCCCGCAACTCAGGCATGTTCTGGGAATTGAACTGGTGACTGTTGGGTACACAGGCCAGTGCTCAATTTACTGAGCCACACCAGCCAAGGCAAGAGTCTTAACCTCTCATTATTTGAGTCATCTACAGTGATTATACTTCTCTGCCAGGACAGTATCTATAGGTCTTTTCTTTGGAAACTTCACTTTCTCTGGAGAATTCTGTAATAGTGTTCTGGGCAATGAGAAAAGCATATGCCTGACCTCTAATGCTCACATAGCTAGGAGAGTTGGGGTGGGGGCTCAAGTTTTGACATGTAGTCTTTATTGCTGCACTTTCATAATTTTATTGCAGTGGCTTTCCCTGTCTGCTGTTTCCCTGGTGTTTCTGAGACTCACTCTCTACAGAGTAAATACCCAGTTTCTTGGTAGGGTTGGACTTCAAGGGATGGAGGAGAGGAACATTTTGTCCGATTGCTTCTCAAAGAGGCTTTTAATGAGTCTTGTTTTCAGCCCCATGTGTCACCCCAGTCTTGAGCAGTAATGGGTGCCTCTAAGTCCTGAATCTTTCCTGAGTTCCATAGTATGAAGTGATCTGCTCCTCACTGGTATATGCCATATGTTTTCAATGCTATACATTTTCCTCAAAGCACTCCTTTCTTTGCACTCCCCAAATTTCAGTAATTTTTTAAATGTTCTCATTTTTATTTTTTAAAAAATTTTTATTGTTATTCAATTACAATTGTATGCCTTTTCTCCCCATCCCTCCACCCCACCCCAGCTGAACCCACCTCCCTCCCCCTCCCCCACCTCCACCCTCCCCTTTGATTTTGTCCATGTGTCCTTTATAGTAGTTCCTGTAATCCCCTCTCCCCACTGTCCTCTCCCCACTCCCCCCTGGCTATTGTTAGATTGTTCTTAACTTCAATGTCTCTGGTTATATTTTGTGTGCTTTTTTCTTTTGTTGATTATGTTCCAGTTAAAGGTGAGATCATATGGTATTTGTCCCTCACACCCTGGCTAATTTCACTTAACATAATGCTCTCCAGTTCCATCCATGCTGTTGCAAAGGATATAAACTCCTTCTTTCTCTCTGCTGCATAGAATTCCATTGTGTAAATATACCATAGTTTTTTGACCACTCATTTGCTGATGGACACTTAGGTTGCTTCCAGTACTTGGCTATTGTAAATTGTGCTGCTATGAACATTGGGGTGCATAGGTTCTTTTGGATTGGTGTTTCAGGGTTCTTAGGGTATAATCCCAGCAGCAGAATTGCTGGGTCAAAGGGCAGTTCCATTTTTAGTTTCCTTTTTTTTAAAATATATTTATTGATTATGCTATTACAGTTGTCCCGTCCCCCCCCACTCCACTCCATCCTGCCCACCCCCTCCCTCCCACATTCCCCCGCTATAGTTCATGTCCATGGGTCATACTTATAAGTTCTTTGGCTTCTACATTTCCTATACTATTCTTATCCTCCCCCTGTCTATTTTCCACCTATCATTTATGCTACTTATTCTCTGTACCTTTCCCCCCCTCTCCCCCTCCCACTCCCCTATTGACAACCCTCCATGTGATCTCCATCTCTGTGGTTCTGTTCCTGTTCTAGTTGTTTGCCTAGTTTGCTCTTGTTTTTGTTTTAGGTGTGGTCGTTAATAACTGTGAGTTTGATGTCATTTTTACTGTTCCTATTTTTGATCTTCTTTTCCTTAGGTAAGTCCCTTTAACATTTCATATAATAAGGGCTTGGTGATGATGAACTTCTTTAACTTGACATTATATGAGAAGCACTTTATCTTCCCTTCCATTCTAAATGATAGCTTTGCTGGATACAGTAATCTTGGATGTAGGTCCTTGCATTTAATCTTGGGTAATATAATTATGATGTGCCTTGGTGTGTTCTTCCTTGCGTCCAGCTTCTTTGGGACTCTCTGAGCTTCCTGGACTTCCTGGAAGTCTATTTCCTTTGCCAGACTGGGGAAGTTCTCCTTCATTATTTGTTCAAATAAGTTATCAATTTTTTGTTCTTCCTCTTCTCCTTCTGTAACCCCCCCTATAATTCGGATGTTGGAACGTTTCAAGATGTCCTGGAGGTTCCTAAGCCTCTCCTCATTTTTCCGAGTTCTTGTTTCTTCATTCTTTTCTGGTTGGATGTTTCTTTCTTCCTTCTGGTCCACACCGTTGATTTGAGTCCCAGTTTCCTTCTCATCACTATTGGTTCCCTGTACATTTTCCTTTGTTTCTCTTAGCATAGGCTTCATTTTTTCATCTAGTTTTTGAACAGATTCAACCAATCCTGTGAGCATCTTGATAACCAGTGTTTTGAACTGTGCATCTGATAGGTTGGCTATCTCTTCCTTGCTTAGTTGTATTTTTTCTGGAGCTTTGAAGTGTTCTGTCATTTGGGCCTTTTTTTTTTTTTTTTGTCTTGGTGCGTCTGTTACTTTAAGGGGCGGTGCCTTAGGTGTTCACTGGGCGGGGTAACGCTGGTCACTGCTCTGTGACGCTATACGTGGGGGAGGGGCCAAGAGGGAGCAATGGTGCCCGCTTCACTCTCCTCCGGATTTCAATCTTTCACTCTGATACCCACAATCAAACTGGGCCCCTCTGGTGCTGGTTCCCGAGTGGGTGGGCTTGTGCACACTCTAGGCCCTTGTGGGTCTCTCCAACAACCTCTCCTGTGAGGCTGGAGTCTCTCCTGCTGCCGCCCCAACCCCCATGGGCGTTTTCAATCAGAGGTTTGAGGCTTTATTTCCCTGAGCTGGAGCCCTGGGTTGCTCGGTCTGCTTCGCTCCCCGCCGTTCATCTGGGTTATCTGTGTGCGAATGTGGGGCCGTGGGGTGCTACCCACTGCTCTGCCTGCCCTGTTCTCTGCCACTCTGAGTCCGGCCCTCTCGGTTTATCTGTGTACGAATGTGGGGCCACAGGGTCTGCTAGTGCTGGGACTGCCTGCCCCGTTCATCCCACACTCAGCCAGTCTAGGTCCCGCCACAGCCACGTGAGTCCTCTCTGTCCTGGTGCCCGTCTCCGCCCCTCCTACGGGTCTGGATGAATGTTTATTTTTTATTTCCTTGGTGTCGGACCCCCTTGCCGTTTGATTCTCCGTCAGTTCTGGTTGTGCGAGGAGGCGCAGTGTGTCCACCTATGCCGCCATCTTGGTTCTCCCCATTTTTAGTTTTCTGAGAAAATTCCATACTGTTTTCCACAGTGGCCTCACCAGTCTGCATTCCCACCAAAAGTGCAGTAGTTATGTGTTCCTTTTCATTTAGGTCCGAGTACGTTTTAATTTCTCTTGAGATTTCCTCTTTGACCCATTTGTTACTTAAAAATGTATTATTCAATCACTAAGTATTTTGAGAATTTCCTGACATCATTTTGGTATTCATTTCTAGTCTAATTCCTTTATGATCTGAGAGCAGACATTGTATGATTTGTACTATTTTAAATGTGTTAAGGTGTGTTTCATGACCCAGAATGTAGTCTATCTTGGTGAATGTTTTATGTGAGCTTAAGGAGAATGTGTATTCTGCTGTAGCTGGATGAAGAAGCCTATAGATGTATATAGATTGTATAGATGGTATATAGATGTGCATTGTACCCAGTTGATTGGTGGTGTTGTTGAGTCCAACTACATCCTTACTGATTTTCTGCCCTCTAGATCTGTCCATTTCTGAGGGAGGAGTGTTGAGGTTTCTAACTATGATAGTGGGGAAATCTATTTTTCCTCGCTGATGTGTCAGTGTTTGCTTCACGTATGCTGAGGCTGGTCAGTATTCACATGTACATTAAGAGTTTGTAACAATAGCCAGAGGGGAGTGGGGAAGGGATAGTGGGGAGAGGGGTCTATAGGAGCTACTATAAAGGACACAAGGACAAAATCAAGGGGGAGGGTAGTGGTGGGGGAGGGAGGTGGGACTGGCTGGGGTGGGGTGGAGGGGTGGGGAGAAAATGCAGACAATTGTAACTGAATAAAAAAATAAAATAAAATAAAATAAAAAGAGTTATCTTTTCTTGGAGCAGAGAAAAAAAACAAAAGTTTTAATAGGGACATTCATGATTTACTAAGTGTTTTGTGTTTCTAAAATCTTTCCTTCATGTCCTCCAAAAATCTTCCAAACAATGGTATAAAATTTGTCTTATTCATTAATGCTCCCTGGCATGGGCAGACTTTAAGGGAAAAAAGCTGAGCCATTATGAGTTAATGCTGCACACAGAGAAAAACAGCATTTAGGTTCTGCTGCTTTTTTTTTCCTTCTTTCTTTTCCTTTTTTTCATCAACAAATATTAACTATGTACTTAGGCATTATACTACCTGCTATGGATTATAAATGTGTATTCTCAATACATTTACAATTTAGTTGGAGACACTGAGAATTGCATTGATATTCTAGAAATGTGAGGAAATTGTGTGAAGTGCTTTAGTTGGGCAATGCATTGAGCAGGTGGTATAGACAGGAACAAATTAGACAGTCTCTGTCCACAAAGGGCCTCCATCTCAGGCAAGGGAGGGGAGAACATAAGGGTTAATAGAGAATAAAACTGGAAGTAACATTCTAGAGAGTGCAAAGGTTTGTGAAGGAGCCATGAACCTGAGGCTGAATGACACATTCAGGAGCAGACAAGCCATTCATTGTGGTGTGTGGAGTGGGGAAGGGCACAGTGGGAAATTGTGCAAGGTGAACCCAAGAGCAGACTGTGAAGGGATTTGTGTATTTTGAACTTCAGCCTTAAAACTGTGGAGAGATTTTCAAGAATTTTAATATGAGGTGTGGGATATAAACAGGTTTAGATTATGAGAAGACCACTAGGGAGCATTGTAAAGGGGACAAGGTGGGCAGCAGAATGACCAGAAAGAAGTGATTGCAGTACAGTTGTCACAATGACCTTGTGCTGATGGGGCTCTAACAGTGGCGGGGATCTAGGTGAAAAGGAGACAGGAAGGGTATTGAAGTGGGTGGTGAAAGTTTATGGAATCCAGTAATGAGTTATTGGTGTGGAAGAACAGGCAGAATGAAAACATGAAGAAAGAAGATCTAAGATGATTCTTGTGCTTCTGGCTTAGGAAACTGATTTCAAGGGATTCAAAGGTCTTTTAGAGCTATTAAATGCACGCAAATGATATTTGGAAAGATGAGATTCAAGAGCAAATAGAAAAACCAGATTGGAGTAATGGGCCTAATATATAATTTTTGCTTATGGGAGGATATTAGAGCCTAGATGTTTCTAGTTAAGACTCAAATTTCAGTTCCTAATGTTTTTCTAATGTCTACAGCTCAGGAGGTCCAGAGGAAAATTACACACTCCAAGGGAAAATGGAGTCCTTGTGCTGGAACTGAGATTGGCTACAGCGGAAGGGGTCTGGGGAAATTACTGAACATCCTGGAAAACACAGCCTGCTGGACTGATGGCTCAGTGTGCGTGGAACACAACTTACAGCAACAGGAAACAGCAAGCGTGTAGCCATGTAATTGTGTATAAAATGTAGCTGAATAGGCAAATATGTAGAGACAGAAAGTAGTCTCCTCACTGAAAAGCACCGAAGGGATGAGGGAATGGAGAGTGATTGCAAATGAGTAATGGAGTTTCTTTTTGGCTGATGAAAATGTTCTGGAATTCAATAGTGATGATAGTTGCACAAATTTGTGAATATATTAAAAACACTCAATTGTATACTTTTAAAGAGTAAATTTTATGGTATGTGAGTTACATCTCAATTTTTTTTTTAAAAAAAGCCATCTCTCAGGGCTCAGGTGCCACCAAAGAGATGGTGTGGGGCACCTCATTTTCTTAGAGCCTTCGGGCCACAGCACTATCTTCTGATTCAGGTTCAGCTCATCTCACTGGAGACCTCTGCCTTGGTCAACAGAAGATCTGTTTAATACAGTGGCTTTTATGGCACTCCTGGCCACCTACAGCTTCTCTGATCCTTAGAGGGGCACCTGTTATCCATGGGCCAAAATAGAAGAACAGGGAGAGAAGACAATCATTCAACTGGCTCAGACTAACAGTGTCTGCAGCTTCTAGCTGACGCCCAGACATTTTCCATAGGGTATCAAGACTCACTCCATCAAAGAAATGAAAGTACACAGAAACACACGCCAAACATGTATCTACCAAGGCACCACAATCCCATCTCCTTCATCTTCATTATGTCTGAAACCTTATCAACTTTTCGTTTAGGTTAGAAAGTAATGATGATATACTTAAATTTCATGTTAGTAAGATTGGAATGAGGTTTTCTTACCAAAATTAGATACTACACATTTTGTGTAACATGACACAATGAAAAGATCATGGGCTAAAAAGTCAGTAAGGTATTGTGCTCAACTCTGCTAGCTTGCGGTCTGGAACAAGTCGTTTGGAACACTATAAGCCTTTGTTTCTTTAACTCCACATTGCAGATAATACCTAATAATCAAAGGATTAAACACCATAAAACATGCAAAGTGTCTAGCAGCCCTTGGCAATATGTTTTCAATGAACACTAACTCCATTCCTTGTTATGACAGAGGAGGGAATAGTTCTCTGGTCCTTCTTCCAGCCTCTCAGCTCCCCTGCCCATTTTCCCTCCCTACCTCCCTCTCACTCCCTCTCTCTTTCTCTCCTTTACATTCTTTAAAAAAGTCTTCACCAAAAAGGAGATAACAATCTAAGATTCTATAAGATTCTTTGAATGTTTTCTTTTTAAAAGAAGATAAAATAATCGACTCTATTTTAATTTTTACTTGTTTCTATGAGTCATGTAAACATAAGATAAAGATTCTGGCAGCTTGGTGCTTTTCCATTACTTAGGCGTAATGATGTAGCTTATAGGTCTCTCTGGTCCTTTCATCATCATTTTTATCCAAGCCGTCTTCAGATAGGATATCATTTGCATGACGGCAAGACAGTTACTTTAATATGCAGTAATAAAGAAAACAGACAGAACCCAAACAAGAAAATAGAACACCTTTTTAATAACTGTGGCATTAAATAAGAAAGTTTTCTTTCATGAGAGTATATTACTTGACTTTCTGCAGAGACAAGGTCATTAGATTTAATTTTGAGGAACCGATTGCATTTTTTTCTAGCCAGAGATGGTTTGATTTGACTGAAGTCTGGTTAGGATGCAAAGAGGCTGTTAAAATGATTTCCAGTATTTTTTTCTAAGGAGCAGTCCATTAATTGCTTGTGAATATTCATCCCTCAAACCTCCTATGCTATTAAGCTTAAATCAGAGTTGTAATATTGTGACATTTTTATTGATATAATTAATAACAAATGTTACCTGTTAACTTGGTTATCGCCAAATTGGACATTTGACAAATGTACTCAGGGCCCTGCTCCAGAGAATTTAATATAGATATGAGGCAACATATCGACCTCAGAAGATGAAATCAAGAATATTACTGTGGAAGGGAGAAAAAGGTGGAGGAAGCACTTTACCAAGTTTTGGAAAATCAAAAAATAATGATTTTTAAAACTAATTTTTTTTAGGTTTCTCTGAACACCATGCTCAAATAGTTCAGGACATCTGGTTCAATATTAAAAAATAGTTTAAAATACCAAAATCAAGAAGAACAGTACAAAAAGCAAAAAATGTGCAATATGTAGAGATTAGATCATGAAAAAAAAAAAACCCTACCACTTGGCTTCATTCCTCACAGTACAATCAAGAAAATCTTGCTCCTGTATAGTCAGGAAATCTAAGGAGAAACAGCAGTGAAATTTTCCCACCCTATTATAATTCTACAAATTGTAACCTTGAAAATTGTACTGAAATGTGTACCAATGGATCTCATATGCAAAAAGGCATAGGCAACTAGATTTGCAAATGTAGTCTAATGACCCAGAAAAGGATTTTTAAATCGGGCTACATTAATTTGGAATTTGTCCTTGGACCGAGTTGATATTTACCTTCATATTATTTGGAAGAAAAATGAGAATGTAGCAAGGATTTTTCTTTTATTTAAAGAAACAGACAAATTTCAAGCTTTAAGCACTAACCTTTACTGTGTTAATCCCTGACCTGTGTGAACAGGCAGGGTGGGGATGGAAGGGAGGCGAGGAACAGAAAAAGAGGTGAACACTTGTGTAGAATTTGCCAGACATAATCACTAGGTAGCTGGAAAGGAAATTGGGTTCTAGGAGGCCAGGATAGGTACTTTTTCATCCCATATTACAGATAGGAGCTGAAGCTGACAAGTAACCTGTGCAAAATCCCACAGCTTGGAATCAATTCAAAGAACTGATTCTAGAATTCTAATAATTCTAGTTTATTGCCCCTAAAGCCCACACTTTTCCTATGTGGCCATCTTCGGAAAGACAATGCAAACTTCTTACAGAATACCTGCTCAACAAAACACCTCCATGATTAACCCTCCCCCCACAAGAAGCATAAGAGCAGGCCAGAGTGGCTCCAGGTTCCCCACCCTACTCTCTCCAGTGCCCCTGCTGAGGCTGTGCTTTTCTCTCCTGCGTGCCCTGGAAGACACTGATGTGAACTGAGGTCTCAAGAGCTAGAAATGAAGATGCCCCACTTCCCTCACATGTCAAGGTTGCTTGTATATATACGTCACTCTTATGTACTGTGTGGGAGTTCAGAGAAATAGGATGCAATCCTTGTTCATAAAAAGCTTATAGGCTGATTAGAAGACAAGGGTGGTCTTGCTTTTACACCTGAAAAATAAATACAATTAGAACTTCAGGCAACTATGGAGGAGAAGTCGAAAGACACTTTTGATCAAGAGGACTTTCAAAGGTCCTACATATTAAACCACATAGGTGGGAATCAAACTCATGAATACATAATTATATGTGGATCTGTGTAGGTGTAAAAACATTACTTCATCCCTTTTGCTATACCCCTTTTCTTGTTTTTAGTACTTTCACACCTTATGTCTATTGCCCATCTGGAGTCTCCAACTATCTGAGCCCTGCCTCAACTGTGCAGAGCAATTTTATGCTCAACATCTTTCTTTTTCTTTCCCTTCAAAACTCACCAGTCCTATGTCCCCATTCTCAGTACTCTGCTCTCTCCTGGGAAAGTTCAAATGTAAGTATCAATTCTCCCAGATAAAAATTATGCTTTAATGGTTTCAGTGAGTTACTGTTGCTGGTAATACTAACCATCAAGTTAGGCTATATAGATATTTTTAGGAAGATCACAAAAATCACTTCCAACGGAGTGCTGATTACATATTCTTGCTCAGATTATATCTTAAACAATGGTTCCTAAACCAAGTTATCTTAGGAAGCTTTTTCATTACTTTTATATTAACTTAAAAAATGAATACAATTAATATTTTAAACCAGAAGTAACTTGACCTTTGTTCAAGTTTCTTAAGTGAAAAACCTGAGTAACCTTGCTTAAATTGGTAAAAAAAAATAACAAAACCCAAATCAATTCATTTTAGACACTTCAAATGTTTCAATAATTTGCCTATGACTCACTCTGCCTAGTTATAAATTTACTTTGGCTTTATCTTCACATTTTCACTGTATTTTATAATTAGTGACCCTTAATAACTATTGAAAACTGAGCATTCAATGTATTTGAGGATCCACTATACCTCCACCTAAAAACATATAAAACAGAAAAATAGTCTTGCATGTAAATCCTACCTTTGAGAAATGTGAAAAAAAAAGACTTAACTAGATTTGCCATTTAAATACATATCTCAAAATTTCAGCAAATACTTGAGACCTACCATGTAATTGTTAAGCTATTTGCCTGTTAAAAACAACCTCAGTTGGCTTCTCTAACCTTGTATAAGGTTTTCAGATCCAAAATAATGTATACTTAGGAATATTGGTAAGGGGAAAAAGCTGACTATAACTAGCATAAACATAATTGACTTTGACATTTCTTTAAGAAATAATTTTCCAAGGAAAAGATTTGTAAGTAGGTTGCTCTGGCAACTATATTTCCTAAATCTCAACAAGTGATTCATTTTTGCTGTATAAAATAAAGCATTATGAAATATAATTAAGTTGGGAGAACTATAATCTTGGAAAATAATACATCTTTTTATAAGAAAGCACAGTACTATAAGAACTAAAGCTAACAGTGAGTAAGTCATTCTACATATAAAGATTCAATAGTAAATTCACCAGTGTCTCCATCAGTGTGTAAGGGACTGGTCAGTGCTCATTTAGAAAAAAAGTCCTGTAATTTCCACTGTGATATTACTTGCCCCAGGAGATTGTGTGACTCCCCACTCTCCAACATTAGAGTTGCCAAATGGCCGTGTAATATTGATTTGATTTTGTAAATAGACATCTGATAAGAAACACAATTTACTGATAGCTCCATAGGATTCTAGCCTACTTCTTAGTTATTTTTGGTTATTAATTAACAAATCAGTGTTATTACGTATGAATAAACTCTTTCGGAATGATCCAGTCTTCCAGAGCTTATTTACCCCCGACTAAAATGAAGAAACTTGGTTACAGTGTCTGCTCACTGGAAGATACGTGATGCTCTCATCTGGAAGGAGACACCCTGGGACCCTTTTGCCATAACTTCTTCATTACCACAGCTAATGCTTGTTTTTAAGATTAAGCATTATTACTTTTGTCCTTTTTGCATGCATGCTTAGGACTAATTTCTATTGTCTTGGTCTAACTTTGGGAAGGATAAATCACCCACATATTTATATGTTAGGAAGCAAATTTGTAGTCTGGTTACTTTGAATGATGTGTCAGGCAGAGTTTTAGAAGGGAACAATGCCCTGGAGCCAATCAGTAAATGAGAGGGAGTAACTCAAAAAACATGAATTGGCTCCCATTTCTGGAACAATAAGGACTGTCTGTGGGACCAAGAGATATGCCAGCTGTGGCAATGCAAACATTTAGGGCATGGAGTGACACAGGCCAGGCTGGGGCCCTTGGGCAGGCGGAGCATGCTCCATTCATGACTTGCTTACTCACAACTACGGATACCTATGGCCAGTTGCCTTTTTAAATACTGTAGAATTTTGAAGCCAGATGATGCGTTAGTGGTGAGCTGGGCCAAATGCTTACTATTTCTGAAGAGAGAAAGCTAGGCCAAAAGTTTCAGAATTTGCCTGCAAATTTCCAAATTCACTCAGTCTCCTAAAGTAAGCTGGGACCTTCAGATCATTGGTTTAGAGCTCTCTATAGCCCCACCCTTTTTTCTATTTTAACTCCACTGAGGGACACAGCTCGTGCCATTTACTCCTTGCTGTGGTTCCATCACTTAAAGGCATTATATTAATCAGAGGTAAATAATTATTTTATGTAGATCTAATTAACCTCAAATTGACTAACATTGGTTCCAATCTTTATTTCTCCAAGTAAATCCAATATGGCAATTGAGTCCAATCAATTCAACATGTGTTTTGGGGGTACATGCATCTGTTTGGGGTAGGAGAGAAGGAACCACCAGTCTGCTGAGCAGAAAGTTTCAAAAGCTACAAAAGAGTAGAAAGGAACTAAGCCATCCCAGCCAAAAAGGTAAAGGGATAGCCCACTGCAAATGTAGTCAGAAACCAGGTTGACGTGTACTCTGTCTTTCCTCTTAGATTAGAGAAAAAAGTCTCTGAAGAATTGCTATCCTGAGGCAAAGTGAATATATATATATTTTCACTTTAAATAGTACTAAACTGTATCCAAAGAATCTTTTTCCACAATAGATAAACATTCAATGAAAAATGACTCTCAACTAGGATGTATCCCACCATATGTGAAAATAACTTATGAAAAAATAAGTTTTCAAAACTATTCTTTTAATATCTTTTAAATAATTAACTACAAGTTAATGGCATAATAGACTTTGTTTTCTTTAGGAAGCAGGTTTGTCTACTATTTTTCCACAAATCCAATTTAATTCACCCACTCAGTTCATCAAATATACAGCAGGGAAGTGTGGAGAGAGCAGATGGCCTAGGACAGTTTGCCTGTGGGGACACTCAACCCATAGGTCTTGTGGAGTGTGTCACCAGCATCATCTAATATGAAAGACAACACATCGGCCTCGAGCCTAAATAATGTCTAAGTTTAAATGGTGCTAGGCAATCCTGAAGTCAAACTAACATTTCAGGACTCACCCAGGAATTAATGTATAACTTTTCTTGCTGTCTCATTCATTCATTCATAAAACATTTATTGATCAACTATATGCCAAGTACTGCCAGGTGCTAAACATACAGGTCAAATGTAACAGAGTCTTGCCCTTAAAGAACTCATAGACTAGTTCCAGGGGCTCTCATTTAGTCCCATCACACCAATGTTATTTAAAGCTGGTTTCTATTCTGATTGGTCAACACATGTGCCCCACTGATGTTTAAATGTTTTGAATATGCTGTTTGTAATCATAAATTTCAATCATAAAGATGGAAGAACTTAAAAACAAGCCTCTGAGTTTTAATAGAGATGCTCACACGGTCCAGTGGGAAGATTCAGCAAGGAGTGGTGAAATTCACGTGATGGGATTTGCGAAGGCTTCACAGAGAAGTTGTTGGAGCCTTAAAGAATGGAGTGAGGGCAGGAATGGGAGAAGGGGGTGACGTGGTAGGAAAAGTCGGGGCATTACCAAAATTATCAGGGCATGCTCTTTCTTACTGAATAATACCTGGAAGTAGCTCAAGTATTATTACCACACTATGTATATAAATATATATATTATAACTAATATAGTAATTGCATTTAGATGTGAAAAATAATAAAACTACTTTTCATATTTTCCCCAGTATTCAAGGATATCTGCAAGTGTTGATTATAAATAAATAAATAAATAAATATCATGGTAAGAAAGCAGTAGGTAACCGGAGAACAGGAAAGATTGTATCTTCAAAAATTGGTAAACAGCTTCTTAGATGGAAATTCCCCCTTATTTTCCCTTTCCTGGATGCTGGCCTTCACTCATCACTGAATTCTGGACCGTGGATGCTCAGGAGGAGCTACGGGAAGGATGTTTTTTGGCTGCCTGACATCCCCTGAACTGGGGCTAATGAAACATAAAAGTACAATAATAATTGTAAATTATTCTGTCTTGTTTCAAATGATCTTAAAAGTTTTGGGGGAGCATTTGAAGTAAGAGAATGATTGCAATCCAAAATTTTAAGAATGTGAGAAAACTTAAAATGATTCTATTACTTTAAAGCTTAGGTACCATCATTCTTAATACATATTTTACAAATCTCTACATATTTAAAGATCTAAATAGATTTTTAAATGTTCTTAGAGCTTTAACTTCTTTATTTTCACAGAAATTAATACAGATTCTTATTGGCCTTGGCCAGGTAGCTCAGACTGGTTAGATTGTCGTTCCGATACACCAAGGTTGGAGGTTCAATCCCTGGTCAAGGCACATACAAGAAGCAAACAATGCATATTGTTTGGAACAACAAATCAATGTTCCTCTCTCTCTCTAAAATCAACAAATTAAAAAAAAAGGCTTCTTAAATGTATAAATTAAATATATATTCAAATATCCAATAACAGAGAATGTTGAATTTTATCTTTAAGTTATTTTGTGAGTTAATAAACTTAGAGCTTATGAATGACACCAGTTGGAAAACCAAAACCATCAGTATTTGGCATAACCGGACTGCAGAGAGTGAAGGTGGAAGCTTAGCTATGCACCATGTCTCAATCCTGACCTCTGGAGGCCATTCTGAGAATGACAGAGGGTTTCTAACATTTGAACAGTTGATTCCACTTTAATTAAATCCTCAAGTTTGCCGGCGTGCTTTAGTTAAGCTGTCCCAGATCAAGGCAAACAAATGAGGGAATTATCCTGTCTTAATTCAGAAACAACAATTCCAAACTCCTTTTGTTTCTAAAGCGATCCTTAATATTTTCCAAATGACAGAAATTTCTGACTGATTCAGTGCTACAATAAATACTTCATTCACTCTTCCTTCTATTCTTTATAAATAAAGACAAAAAACATTCTCCTTACTTTATTACCAGCAAAATGAGGATTATCAGCAAAAATGGTTCTCAGTTTTCCTGAAAGGAAAACCTTATCTAAGTTGCAGGAATTTACAGCTTTTCTCAGAATTCAACAGAGGAAGCCAGGCATTCCCCAAACACCAAATCTGTTCATCCCACGTCTGGACTTCCTTGTTCTTTTGACTCAGTTTTCCAATCTTTTCCTACAGGTCTCATTTTCTAATCCTGATTTGTTTTAATGAGTCTACTCTTATGGTGATTACTAGATACCCAGTTGACATTAAAGATCATGTGTCAATGATAAAAAACACATTAATTTATTATTCATTAAGGAAATTTCATATTTGTATACCCATAAGCTGCCAAAAGACCATCCTGGATAATTGCAGTTAATTATATGAATTAGCTACTAATAAAATTTAAACAAATGAGCTCCTAATAAGACAAATAACTGAAGAAGTGTTGCTTAAAGCTCACTAATAATCCTCATACACTCAAAGTATTACCTTGACATAGAAACTTGAACAGATGTCAGATGCCATGCAGGATTTTATTTTTCAGGAACCAACCAATAAAGTTTATGCTGGGCACACACAGCTCATATTTTAAGGATAGAGAACTTAAAACTCTAGGATCAGCTCTTCTCTGAAAGACTATTGAGAAGCATCATTCTGGCAGAACCCCACCTTATACTACCACACCTTCACCACTACCCACCAATTTCCACTTTCCCATTCCCTCAAGACAATAGAATGTGAATCCCACAAGTGATCAAATCCAAGGGCTGCTGAGAGTGGTATTATTAGGACCTACCACCTTGCTAAGTGTGATAGTATGATTTTATAAGAAATAGACATAGAACCAAAACTAAAATGGAGTCGCTTGAGGTTGGGGAAAAAATGAAGTTGGCCAACACAGGAGCAATTAAGAAAGATAAAATTTAACCTTATCTATGTTGCAGGAATTTATAGCTTTTCTCAGAATTCAACAGAGGATGCCAGACATTCCCCAAACACCAAATCTGTTCATGCCACGTCTGGACTTCCTTGTTCTCCTGACTCAGCCATCCTGATACAATAAGAAAAAAATCCATTAGGCAGCCAATCAGCAGAAAAAGGCAAATAAATTCCTCTTTCACCCCTATAAGAACTCCTTAGTCTGCGAGCAACTCAAAGCTCATTGCTTCAGTGCCCTCAAGTTTCCTGGTTTGCAGGTCAAAGCCTGTGCTATAAACTCATCTCTCTGCTTTGTTTTACTCAGTGTGCAGAGTTTGGTTTTTGATATATATATTCAGTCATTCAGGTGACTAAAATATATTTCATATATATATATATATATATATATATATATATATATATATATATTTGGTCTTCATCCATGAAGGCATCTTTTGTTACAATATCTGGTCTCTTGTCTTCAGTTCCTGAAATCCATATAGAGCCACAAAAGTATTATTCATAACAAACCCCTTCCCACAACTGGGTTTATGTTGATTGCTGTTTTTTGTAAAGCACCTAAGGCTAAGGGTTGGTTGCCAAGGAAACCAACCCTGTGATTAGAGGGTTGGAACTCTCAGTCCCACCCCCTGATTTGCAGAGAGGAAAAAGGGGGCCAGAGGCTGAGTCAATCACCAATGGCCAATGATTAATCAATCATGTCTGTGTAATGAAGCCTCCATAAAACCCTGACAGGAATCAGAGAGCTTCCAGGTTGGGCAACACCCTGTGATTAGGGGCTGGTTTTGCACCTGCTTTATGGAAGCTCCCCTCCCCTCCCCCATACTGTGTCCTATGTATCTCTTCATAAGGTTGTTGATTTATATCCTTTAAAATCCTCTGTAATAAATTAGTGACCCAGTGAGTAAATAGATTTTCTGAATTCTGTGATCTGCTCTAGTAAATTAATCAAACCTGAGGAATGGGTTATTGGAACTTCTGATTTATAGCCGGTCAGAAGCACAGGTAACTGGCATTTCATGTGGAGGGTGGTCTTGTGGGACTGAGCCCTTTCCCTGTGGAATGGGATGCTGTCTCTAGGTAGACCTGGTCAATATGTGTTGAATTATAGGACACCCAGCTGGTGCCTGGAGCATTGCTTGGTGATGTGGGAGGAAACTAATACCTCCTAACTTTGGAAATGGGTGCAGAGCCCAAAATATTGAGGTTTGCCACCACATCATGAGGCAGAAAGGTAAATCCCTCTGAAGATAGTGGTAACAGTCTTCTGAGAATCTTGGTTTGTAGGAAGGCTAATTGAGCATAAGCACCCTGTGTGGGATGGAGGTCAATGAACTGTTAGATTTACTGCAGGTGCATAGGGAACCTGTGTCAAAAAGTTAAACAGAAAAAAAAAAATAAAAAATAAAAAAAAGTTAAACAGCAGTGACAGACAGCCAACTAAGGAAAGTGCAATGACCTCTTGATGTAACCAAGAACGCAGCTGCCTTTTGCAACACTTTCTTTCTCACTGTATCACTAGAGGGAGGAAACAAGTGAAGGTCTGTCTCTGTCTCTCTCCCCCCTCTCTTCAGCCTTGGTGAGATCTCCAGATAGAGAGATATATAGGTAGATATAGAGATAAGAAATATACAAAGATCTAGGCAAAGAGAGCTCTCCAGCTATATATCTGTAATATATATGTATAAAGACACACATACACAGAGAGAGAAAGCAATGAATATGAACCAACACTGCCTTCAAGCTGCTCACCATCTAGTAGAGTAAGTCAATATAATTATTTTTAAATAATATACTGAAAGGTCACCTGCATAAGTAATTATTTAGCAATTTGTTGAAATATATAGCCAACAAACCTGCTTTCATATGTGGCATGTATAAAAATCATGTATATGCTAGTATCTTGAAAAATGCCTATTTCAACCCTGTTTCTTTAATATAGCCTGACTCAAGTGTGAGCTTCATATCTGCTGGCCTGTGAGGACAAGCCGCACACACCAAAAGCTGTTTGCAGCCCTTTTCACTTGTCTCTGATCTCTTGCTTTAATCCAGTTCATCTTATGTCCTGATTCTTGACTTAGATCTCATATTTTAAAATTTGCTCTTGTGGACTTCCAGTCAAGATGGAGGCATAGGTAAACATGCTCACCTCCTCAAACAACTACCAAAAAAAAATTACAACTAGACCTCAAAGCAAATATCACCTAGAACTGTCAGAAAATTGAGATATATGGAAGTCTGACAACCAAGTATTTAATGAAACCACATTTATCCAGACGAATAGGAGGGGCAGAGATGGGGAGATGGGTGGAGAGGCATGGAGACACAATGTGGTGCAGAGAGGTGGCAGAATGGGTGGTCCCACATTCACATGTGGTGGATAAAAATTGAGAGGAAACCTCAGGAGTGAGGGATCTCAGCTCCAGGCAAGACCACACATCCCAGAGTTTCAGCACCAGGAAGATAAATCCCCATAACTTCTGCCCGTAAAAACAAGTTGGGGTTGGGGCAGTGGAAGAAACTGCCAGATTTTCAGGAGACTCCTTTTAAAGGGCCTACATGGACTTAGAACTTATGCAGACCCACCCCCTGTGGGATTCAGCACCAGGGAAATAGCTGGAAGGGCACCAGCCACATAAGAGGAGAAAGCAAAGTGATTGGAAATAGGGTGAGTGGCAGGGAAAACTTCACAAGCCAGGAAGTAGTACTGTCCCCTCTCTGGCCTCCCTCCACAGAGCCACAAGTAGTGAAGTGGGCTACCTGGCCTTGGCAATTACCTAAGGCTCTGACCCACACAATTTATAGGTAACTTTTCTACAATAGGCCACACTACTAAGACAGGGAGTCAAAGCAGCTCTACCTAATACAAAGAAACAAACACAGGGAGGCTGCCAAATTGAAAAGATAAAGAAATATGGTCCAAATGAAAAACAAACAAACAAACAAAAAAACCTCCAGAAAAAGAAATAAATGAAATAGAGATGAGGAATCTATCAGATGCAGAGTTCAAAACACTGGTTATCAGGATGTCCAAGGAACTCACTGAGTATGACAACAGCATAAAAAAGATCCAGGCAGAAATGAAGTTTACATTTATTGAAATAAAGACAAATCTACAGGGAACCAACAGTGGAGGGGATGAAGCTGAGTTTCAAATCAATAATTTGGAACATCAGGAAGAAATAAACATTCATCCAGAACAGCAAGAAGAAAAAGAATTTAAAAAAGAAACGAGGATAGTATAAGGAGCCTCTGAGACATCTCCAAATGTACCAGAATCCGAATCACAGGGTTATAAGAAGGAGAAGAGGAAGAACAAGAAATTGAAAACTTATTTGAAAAAAATAATGAAAGAAAACTTCCCTAATTTGGTGAAGGAAATAGACATACAAGTCCAGTGAGTACAGAGAATTCCAAACAAGTTAGCCCCAAAGAGGATCACACAAAGACACATCATAATTAAAATGCCAAAGATTAAAGATAAAGAGAGAATCTTAAAAGCAGCAAGAGAAAAGCAAAGAGTTACCTACAAAGGAGTTCCCATAAGACTATGAGCTGATTTCTCAAAAGAAACCTTATAAGAAAGAAGGGATTGGCAAGAAGTATTCAAAGTCATGAAAAGCAAGGACGTACAATCTAGATTACTCTATCCAGCAAAGCTGTCATTTAGAATGGAAGGGCAGATAAAGTGCTTCCCAGATAAGGTCAAGTTAAAGGAGTTCATCATCACCAAGTCCTTATTATATGAAATGTTAAAGGGACTTATTTAAGAAAAAGAAGAAGATCAAAACTGTGAACATTAAAATGGGAACAAATATTAACAACTGAATCTAAAAAAACTAAGCAAACAACCAGAACAGGAACAGAATCATAGATATGGAGATCATTTGGAGGGTTATCAGCTGGGAGAGGGCAAGGGGAGAATGGGGGAAATAGTGTAGGGATTAAGAAGTATAAATGGCAGGTACAAAATAGACAGGGGGACGTTAGAACAGTACAGGAAATGACGAAGCCAAAGAACTTACACGCATGACTCATGGACATGAACTATAGGTGGGGATTGCTGGGGGAAATGGGAGTATTGGATAGACAGGCACAAAGGGGTAAAAATTGGGACAACTCTAACAGCATAATCAATAAAATATATTTAAAAAATAAAACTTGCTCTTGTGACTTTGGATATGGCATTTATATACTTGTATGATCTCTTAGGCTCTTGGCTTATGGCTGTGACTTGGATTTTCCAACCAATTCTCACTGGTGATTAGCACTGGTGGAATACCAAGAGGAACATGTTCCTGTGTGCTTACCCCACAACTCCAGTTATTCATCTAGACTTAATCTTCTCGGACTAATTAGCACCCACAGAAAAATGCTAACTACTTAAACTCCATAAATGTGCCCATTTTATAGGTTTTTCACCCTCAAAGATCTTGACATGATGAAAATGGCAGAAACTAAGGTTACTCCTAGTCTTCAGTTATTATTCTTAGTCTACAAAAGCTCATAGGAAACTGACAAGGTAAGGGTTAAAGTACATAATGAGGAGTCGTGATGGCAACTTAAGTGTGTTGACACATAAGTAGGCCTGATACTCCGTTACAGCTACAAAGCCCACTGGTCTTCCCTGGAACCAGTGCCTCTCGATAAGTAGGGACTGTCCTCCAGCCACAGGGCCAGGTTGAAATGTTGTGGGGGGATTTTTGGTTGTCAGTGATTGTATGTAAGGTGCTACTGAGCTTAGTGGGTATCAGTGAACCAAGGATGTAGCACACTGGACAGTCTAACAAAAGAAAGAATTATCTGACATCCCTCACAATTTTGTGCCTGACATTAATGTGGGTAAAAACCTTGTTTATAATTTTCTGAGGCTAGACCCCATCTCCTTATGACAGAAATACATAAAATATTTTTTAAACAATTTTAATTTTAACAAATTTTCCCAGAATGCTGCTACCATGCAGATTAAGGGGCTGTTTTGTTTTGTTTAGGAATTTAATGAGTTGTTCATCATAGACAGCAATGTCGTTGTGGCAGGTGAGTCACTAACACCATGTGCATCCATCCATATTTGTAGCTATTGTATTTTCAGTGGTTCTACATAAACGAAATGAATTATTTGCTGTATCTTTAAATACAGCCATCCCTGATTATTTACTGAATGAAATAGATATTATTGATTATAAATCGCTTTTGCTTTATTTTTTATTTGTGGTTTAGTTAAGATATTTTGTTGATAAGTTTTTGAATTATATATTATCAATTAAGGATAGTAAACATGATATTGTGAAATATTTTTTCTAAAAGAGGCATTGGGCCTGACATAACTGAGAAACACTGATTTGGTTTTATTTTAAAGTCTCAAAGTCAGTTCCACTTTCTTACATCTTTACTACCAGTTCCCCTACCAAGAAAATAAAACCAAACAAATTTATTTAAATATAATCAAGCCCAAGATAGAAAAGAATATTTTCTGAATACAGAAGGAAATGTGAAGGAATAAATGATCAACTCATCAAAAACTAATTTTTTGCCAAAGATGTTGCTAAACTCAAGCAGTTTCTCCAGAGTTTGGAGTTGAAGGCACTGCCAAAGGGGTGGGAAGACTCAGACTTCATTAGGAAGTCAGTTCTGAAGGTGACGTACAAGTAAACAGAATAACAAAATTTTGCTTGAGAAGTCAAAATTTGCATTCAAATTATTTCCTGTGTCCTTGTCAGTAGGTTCTTCCAGTATCCATTGTGTTCACAGCAGAAGTAAAACACAGGATGGCTTCCAGGACTCACACAAATCAGCTTCACAGCCCAAGCTGAGGCGCACACCCCAGCAATGGTATAGAAAATAGGCTGGGAAAGAGTTCTTTGTGGTGTATGAAGTACTCTCTTTCCTTAGAGGAAATACCATACCTTGGACATAATAACAAGGATTAGCAAACATCTTTTAGAGAGTATTTATTAAAGTGTTTTTATTTCACCAAAGATATGCCTTTTTGTATAACTAGGGGAGTAGAATTTTTAGTCTCTTCATAAATTCTTTCTCATAAATAGAAATCGGGAGGCAAGTATTGTTAACCTCTTTCCTTCTACACAGATGGAGGAATGCCTCTTCCCACAAAAGACATCAGGGTAGTGAAGATGTGATTCACATTACAAAGCCATCAATTAATTTCTCAACTCTTTTGTTTGTTGTCATTACTCCTCCAAGGTGGGAGGAATGTTTTAATTTTGGGTGAATTTTTTTTTAAATCATTTTTATACTAATATTTTGCCAAGTTTGTATGGATTAGTCAATTAAAATTTAATATCATCATTATCTGAAAGTAGCTTTGGGAATAATCACTAATTAAATAAATCAGTTATTTTATTTCAATGAAGAAAAGAAAAACATTTTCTTAGAAAATACTTTTTTTAATTAACAGATTTGTTCTCTAAGTTGTGAGACATTAGCATTCACATCTTGCCTCTGCTTTACAGCTAGACGTCACTTTTGTCATTAAGAGAAGGAAATTATGACTAACACTCAACAACAGGAACATTGCCTGGAAAAATGAGTGTTTATCTCATTAAGGCTTTGAAAATGACTTCTGAGATGATATATTATTTTACATTCCATGAAAAGATGAGACCACTGTAACTATAGTTACCAAGTGTATCAGGGACCCCTGCTTTCCAGAATACTCTCCAGACTAAGTATTTATTCAAGGAAGTTGTCATGTGAACATACTTAGGGGCAGGAGGTTGAAGAAGTCTTTAAATGCACCTGTCACAAACAATTTAATGTGCAATATATCTTATCTTCATTTTTTAAATCCTCGCCTGAGGACACATTTGTTGATTTTAGAGACAAAGGAAAGGAGAGAGAGAGAGAGAAATATCAATGTGAGAAAGAAGCATAGATTGCTTGCTTCTAATGGGCACCAAACTCACAACCTTGGTATGTGTCCAGACCAGGGATTGAACATGTGACATTTTTGTGCATAGGACAATGCTCCAACCAACACAGCCACACCAGCTAGGGGTTCTTATCATTTAAAAAAAATAAAATACTTTGAAAACACCTTTTAGAATATCCCTTTCCTTGAGTTGTCTAAACAAAAAATGTTAGCTGGTCTTAATCCTGGCACAACCGGTATTTATTTTCTAGACCTCATGTGCTCAGGATGTTATCCTCATAGATGGCCTTCACTTGCTTAATATTTTTGACCAGAAGGAAGGAATTCCTGTTGTTTTAGCAGACAGAAAGCAGGATGCCCAGTTCACCTTGCATCCAGAAAACATCCCTTCTACTTACTTCATGAGGATGTAAATTTCCAGTGGGCTGGGTCACTCCTAGAAGAAATAAGCTCTCTACTGCAGCTGTATTATTTATTCTACATATTGGTGCTCAATATATTTTGCCTATTCAGAGTATATAAGAATGTAGGATCTAAAATCAGGTCCCAAACCCTAGCTGGTTAGCTCAGTTGGTTAGGGCGATGTCCTGATATGCCAAGTTGTGGGTTCGATCCCAGGTCAGGACACATAAGAATCAACCAATGAATGTGTGGAACAAGAAATCAATGTTTCTCTCTCAAAAAAAAAAATCAGGTGCCTGAATTTCAACACTACTGGATACTTCACTTACAAGATTCGTGAGCATAATCAAGTTAATTAATCTCTCCAAAACTCTATTTCCCCCTGTATAAAATCAAGGAAATAGTAGTATCCTCCTTATAAGTCAGTTTTGAGGAATAAATAAGGTAACTTCAGCATAGCATAAAGTATAGGAAAAGCAAGTACTTGATAATGGTTATCTATTATTATTTTTGTTTATGTTGTTATATATGTGTATCATAGCACTCAGAAGTTAAAATTACATCAAAGAAGAAGAGATTCATGAATTTATTTAAACTGTTATGTAAGCCAATTGTTCACCTTCCCTGCTTCAGGAGTTGCCTCTATCTGGTGCACTTGGCAAATGGGGGAGGGGGTCATCTGATGTCCTCTCCTAAGTCGTCCTCTTAGTATGCTGCACTCTTGCGGGCTTCCCCTGCTTCACTGATACCATGTTAACTACATAGCCTGGGCAAGACTGCCCCTTCTTTAACTCTGTTATGCAACTGTCCTCAATGCTAACACACAGGGGACAGAAGTGTGCCAGAAAGAAAGGTAAATTAATTAGAACGTTGGAGAAAATTAAAATCATGTGGTAAGCCATGCTCATAGTCCATGAAAAAAGTCATTTTTTTCAGATTTCCTCTTGGTCGTGACGACCAGTTGTTATTCTTGCTTCTCTGACTTGACAGCTGCTTCCCTCTCTTTAAAGAATATCTTTTCTTTTATGCTCTCACAGAGCCTATACCCACCATCCCTCAGTAAAACATCACCTTTTCCTGTCCACAGGGATGTTTCTTCTAAGGATACATCTCCCTTCTCTTACTCATATGATCCACAGGACTGATGCACTATGACACTTTCCCCAAAGACTCAGTTAATCGATTTGGAATCATGCCTTGACGGACTGCCAGTAGTTATGCACATAGACATTAAAACAATCTAGGTTGAGCTTTACCTCTCCAAGACTTAGTAACTTCCAAGATTTTTCTACTAGTTTTAGGAAAAGATAATCTCTCATTCTTCCAATATAATCAACAGGGAACTATTCTTTAAACACACACATGCGCACACATGAAATTCAGAGGCAGTATAATATTGAAGAAAGTATGTTCCTAAAATTTTTAAAAAGTGCAGTCTATAATCCACAAAGATGGCAACCTGTTACAGTATCATGCACAGAAGAATCAGTTCCCTTTCGTTTGCGCAACCTCAGGCTATTCACCCTGGTGCAGTTCCCCCTCCCTTTGGAGAACTTCAGTTACCCCTCCTGCATTAGCTAGAGTTGAAGGTTACCAAGGAATTATGCCTACGGCTGCTGTTGCTCCTCTTCCAGGAGCTAGTAAACTCTTGGTATACAGAAAGACTCTTGGTTTTGTGGCTAAATTATTGAATTATCTTAGTTGATGCAATAAATTTCAGTTGATTCTTTTAGATTTTCTAGGTATAGATAATAGCCCGGTCAATTATGATTACTAAGATGCTTCTTATCTAATATTTATGCTCCAAATTCTCAGAGAGAGCAATCTTATATATATTCTTTAATTATTGAAATTGTTAGGAAAATAAAAGTTCAAATAGTAGTCAAAAAATTTGTTTTTGAAGATAACCACTAGTCTAATAGTAGATTACCAGTCACCACGAACAAAAAAAAAACAACCAAGAATGAAATAAATTTATTCAGTCAAGCAACAGTCAGGAGAGGAAAAAAGAGAATATAGTGAAGAAAGCATAATAAAAAAGCAAATAGGACTCCTGCTTTTGGACTTGGCAGAACAATTGTTACAAGTATACTTGCCCCTCAGGCTACTATAATAAAAAAAACTGGACAAAATATATGAGGTAACTGTTTCAGACACTGAAGAGCAGGCAGTGCAGGACTCTCCAGAGAAGGAAAACACACAAGGGGACCTCATGGTAGCCCTGGATTTCTGCCTACATGAGGCAGAGACTGGAGTTCCAAGGTGCTGAAGGAGATGGCATTCAGAGGGAAGCTAGCAGAGCCACGTTGATGGAGACCAAACAAAACTCTCTGTGGAGAAATTGAACGTGGGTTTTGAGACTCTGGAAAACTTAGCAGAAATCGTCTGCTGCAGGGCTGAGAACTTGGTTCAACAAATTCTGAAAGGGCATTTTCTAAGTGGTTAACATTCATTTTAAGTTGAGTATGGGGGAGATATCATTAAGAGTTATCTTCATCCAACCTAATCATAGAATATAAACAAGTACAGAGGCTACTAGATGGGGAAACTAAACAAAACTGCTGTTAAATTGGAAAAATAACCCAGAGTGCACAACAACTAGGTCCAAGTCTGATATTGCACATAAAGAGCGTCAATGAGTTTCTTTAAACTTGTTTCAAGAATAGTTCCTAGTAAATCATATCTAAAATATAGGTCTCCATCTTAGCTAAATTTAGCTACCAAATATATTGGATTTGTGACTGATTTCCCACTTGTGTGGGTCAGTTCTACTCTTAATTTTGTTGGACTAGTAGGGCAATAAAACCCAAAAGACCAATACATACTAGCTCTGGTTTCCTCAAATGTAAAGTGGAGGCCAATAGCTGTAGGCTCCAAACATGAAAGGTATTGAATTAGTACATTTTGATTATTTAGATTTATTCTGTCAAAGGGGGATGAAAACTGCATAGAAGCCATAATCTTATTATATTTTCCTGATTAACTTATTCAATGAATGATTTTTTAAGTATTAATATATGACAGGTATTATTTTGGGTATTATTTAAGCAGTGAAGAGAACTGTTTACTCATGGAGTGTAATTAAATTGATATAACCAAAAGGACCAAGTTGGATCATTTTTTTTCCTGGGTAATGCCTTTAAAGATAAGTTGCCACTTTCATTTTCTTCTGGTGGTTTGGCTTTATTCCTCATCTTGATAGTTTAGACTGCTTACTAAAGAAAAAATACATTTGATTTATTTATAGTAATAAAGTATTAATAAGTAGTTTCCCACATATATACTTGAAAACTTTTACACACTGGGAGTTTATTCTGAGTAATTCAAAATGTATAAAAGTATTTCACCAAAAGGATGTTCATTATATTTTTATTAGAGCATGTTTTATTTTTAAAATGTTGTTTACATATTTAAAATGTTCTACAATGATCGTGTGGTGCTTTTATTAAAAAAATTTTTTTAATGTAGTCCCTTATGCTGTCTTTAGAAAATTAGGTCATGAATAAATAAATATAAAACTTGCTTTTAAAATATTTTATTGAACCTAGAAAACTACAGGTATAGCTACAACCTATGCAAATTGTACAATTAATTGAAGCCTCTTTAGCTGATAAATTAGAACATTTCCTAACGCAATGGACTGAAGAGGAGCCTTTTTTGTGAGATGATCTTCACCTTGGGTGATCAAGCTTTAACTTAGTCCTTTCTGATGTGCATCACAAAATATTTTTATATGAAGAAACAATAATCTGTAGGAAGTAAGATTTCTGTTGCTTAAATGGAAATGCACTTACATGAGTGACATTTCCATTTCCAACTTCCACTGATAATTCTTAAACTGTCATAAGTTTAAGACGAACAGTCAAATCCTTCACAGCTAAGTCTCTCCTAAAAGGGGCTGCTAACAATTAAAAAAAAAAAATAAAGTAGGTACAAAGGTCATATTCATATATCCTATCTGACTGTCTGCAGAAATTTAAAAGTAAGCTAGAACAGCTATTAAAATTGGGGCTAACCCTGGCTGGGTGTGGTTGGAGTGTTATTCAGTACAGCAAAAGCTCGTAGGTTCAATTCCTGGTCAGGGCGCATACAGGAGGCAACCAATAGATGTTTCTCCCTCACATGGATCATTTTCTCTCTCTCTCTCTCTCTCTCCCTCTCTCTCTCTCTCCAATAAACATATCCTCAGTTGAGGATTTTTTTTAAAAGGAAAAAAAAGAAAACAAGTTGGGTTAATATCATAGGTGTTGATCTCTCTTTAAAGAAAAAAAGAGGGACACAAAAATGCTTAGGCATTAAAACTTGTCAATGAATACTTCCTGACCCCTGTTCTGAGTTGATAAGCATTCAGTTTTCTGATTATTGGAACATGATAGGAGTAACAGAACACACAGTGTTTCTACATGGCCAGTAATGTGGGCATTGGGAACAAGAAATATTTCAGGTACCTTTGTTTAGTACAAGTTATGTTAGATCAAAGAAGAAATTAATTTTCATTTCAGTTCAGAGTTTGCTTCACTGGTTGCTAATACCTGGATTTTTTTTTAAATGGAACTTTAAGACACCTCATTTCTTTTGTAAAGGTAAATTAAGCTCTAATTATGGATAGAGTCACCAATTTCATCAGCACAAACAATTGCTAATGTAGTGGAAAAGTTAATACCTGGAAATGTCTTTTAGGATTCTGATTCCATAAATCTGGTGCTCTTTAGGTTCTTGCCTCATGTTAGAGTGTGTTCTCCAGGTATTTTGTACTCAATAAATATTTTCTGAATACCTATTATGTCTGGGCACTGTGGTAAGCACTTGGAATGTGAAAGGAAATAAGATAGACAAGATCCTTGCCTTTTTGTAGATAGATTAAAACTAAGCAAATTATGTGCATATTTTGATGGATTTTAGAGAAAATAAATGGGAAGCAGAGAATCTACATTAGATGGGAATGTCCAAGAGATGAAATTTAAGCTAAGACTTGAAGTCTGGGGAGAAGCCCACGGGAAATGAGGGTAGTGGTGGTGGCAGGGGGAGAAGGAAGAGTACTTTGTGTAGAACAACAGTCCTGAGTACAACAAAATTCATGGTCTCTGTCAACTCAGAAGAGTATGAAAGAGAAAATAGGAGAAGTCAGAGGTCAGGTGATTGCTATTCTCATAAATTAGATGCTCTTAACTTTTCTACATCATGAAGCCCCTTGAATATCAGTTAAAAGTTAAGAAACTTCATTCCCAAAATGTACATATAAAAGATTTATGTGAAAATTTACATGCAACTTCAGGTCTTTCAAAGAGTCCTGAAAAGATTTGTACCTGATTAGTCCTTGATACAGAAAACCTAGACCATGAGGATCCATGGCAGCTGCCCACTGCCTGCAGCCCATGCCTCTGACTTGGGCCAGAGAGCCCCAAACCCTGTGGTGGCTGCTGCCTGCCCGGGGCCCACAGCAGTGTGGACCAGTCAGCTACCACCCCAGTGCAGCCAGGGAGAGTCGGGACCCTGCCCCTCCCTGAGCACATCCCTGACCAGAGCACTACAGGTACTGGGAGCACGGCCAGTAAGAAAGGGGCAGCGGGTAAAGAGAGGAGATTTGGGCTGTCAGGTCCTGCTTGGTGGCGTGGCCAGGTGACCAACCCTGTATCCCCTTCCCTGGGTGCAAAGCTGTGGGAAATTGCTTCAGTGGCCAACCTCCAGCAGCCTGTTTGCTCCTCTGGTGGAAAGGGGGTAGGTGGTGGGCATCAAGAAATCTGTGTATATCTATAAGTAAATCAAAATTCCACTTTCCTTTCCACTGGACTCTGTCTCCAGAGTTATTGCTTACGGGCAGCAAGTGGTGGGAGTCCTCAAGTTCAGTTACATCATCACAACAAATATCAATGACATGAAATCACCGTACAATGCATGAGATTTCAGGTACCAAGCCACAGCTGACTCATTTCAAGTCAATGTTTGTTTGTTTGTTTGTTTATAGAGGGGAAGGGAGAGAGAAAGAGAGGGAGAGAGACATCGATGTGAGAGAAAAACATGGGTTCGTTGACTCTCGTATGGCCTCAATTGGCAACCAAGCTGAACCTAGGCATGTGCCCTGACAGGGAATCAAACCGATGATCTCTGGTTTTTGGGATGATGCCCAACCAACTGAGCCACACCAGTAGGGGCAAGTCAATATTGTAAAGAAATAAAATAGTCTGACCACTTCTTTAAGATTTGCAGTAATGGAACTAATGCATAAATAGCATTTCATTGGGCACTGAAGCAAGGACTCTGCCCTAGTATAGGACTTTTACTTCTAATGTGTCACAGTGGTGCCAGTGTAGGTTGAATTGTGTCCCCCAGGTGCTATGTTGATGTGCTAACCCAAGTACCTGTGAATGTGACTTTAATTGGAAGTGGTGTCTTTGCAAATATAATCAAGTTGAGGATGAACTAGATTGAGGGCTCAGTGGGGGGACCTTGATCAAATGACTGGTGTCTTTATAAAAAGAGGAAGATTTGGACAAAAACACACATAAGGGAAAAAGTCATGTGCAGATGGAGACAGAGATGGGAGTTATGTGTATACAAGGCAAGGAACACCAAGGAATGCTGGCAACCATCAGAAGCAAGGAGAAGAGCATGAAACAGATGCTCTCTCAGAGCCGTCAGAAGACACCAACCAGGCTGACACTTTGATTTTGGACTTCTGGCTTCCCGAACTGTGATCAAATAAGATTTTGTTGTTTAAAGCCACCTCTGTTTGTGGTACTTGATTACGGTTACCAGCCTAGGAAACTAAAATGGCTTTATACAAGGGAAGAACACAAAAGGTGTTTTCTCTATTGTAACATGAAGAATGTAACTTTTTAAAAGAGAGAGAAAAATCTACAAAACAGGTATACTTCAGAGAAAGGCTAATAGTCCCTTCAATTCTTGAAATCCTATAATTCTATACTCTTAAACCAGAAAAAAATGTGTATTATGCAATTATCCACACAATTGGTCCTCATGAGAACCAACTTATTAATGCAGGAACCCACTGAAATGTGGCATGCTAGCCTCACAATCCGAGTCAGGAAGCATTCACTTGTGCTCCTTATGAGATGCTGTGTTGATATTTCTTTTCACCAAAGACCAGTTTTGGCCTAACTTATTCATCCTGCTTATCAAAATTGAGTTTGAAATTGCAGGTATTGCATAAATACAGTTTTGTGTTCATATAATTGTGTGTTTTCAAAAGCTAAATACTTAAAATCCTTTCCACCAGGGAAACCTTCGTTTCTCTTCTGGCCTACATATATTTCAAGTGTAAATTTCTTAAACAAAAGAAAACAGCATACATCTTTTCAGCAACTGTATTTTAACCTTGAAACAAGTAAAAGTGATTTGGCATTTTCTTGGAGAGACATTCCCCTATGAAACAAAGAAGGAAAAACAATAGAAATACTTTAAAACAAAGAGTTTGATTTGTGTAAGACAAACATAAACAGAGCAAAGCAGAAAAGGTCTCATTCCAATCAAACACCACAGAAAATGTCAATGTAGCAGAAAATGTCAAAAGAGAAATTTAACCTTTTTTTAAATACTGTTCATTTCAACGGACTTTAAGAATATTCCTCATGGAATAGAGAAGGAAATGAGCCTTAAGTTTAAGCCCACTCTTCCCTTTGCCCAGGGCAGTAGAGCAGACTGGAAGGACTGCCACTCACGCAGCCCTGGGGTGCCCATCTCATTGCATAATCTGTTTACAGCCTCTCAGCAGAATGATTCAGAGCTGATCTCTGGGGTGACTGGGTGGGAGCCGATATGGCATCATTATTTCCTAGACATGTCACCTAAGCCAGTTACTTAACCTCTTTAACATTAGATTCCTTACCTATGGAGCAAGAAAATAATATTCCTTATTTCATAGGTTGTAAAGGGGCATGAAATAATGACAGCACCTGGCATTGCTAGAAGAAACTCAACAAACCACAAATGTACTATCAATATATATATAAGCTTAGGATATGGAAAGTGAGAAAAGGTGTAAACTTTCCTTCTGGGTCTCTTCTCTACCAGTTTATTCATATTTGTTCCCCACCCCACTTCTTGATATTCTCATCTACTTTGTTCTCAAACTTGTATTAAACAGCTAAAGCTCTGATTATGAGGTGATATGTTCTTGATAGAAGAGAGCTCTTTTCTCAGCTACATTGTTTGATAGAGAGTTTTACCTTCCAATTTCCAACAAGCAATGAGAGGCATTCAGGCCTCTGCATTGATTCTGTGTCAGTGGCTTAGAGAATTGATCAACATGAGTGAGGAGAGAGTGAGTTAGAGATAGAACATAAGCTGGGGTTTTCATGTATGCTCACCAGTATGTAACATCTGGGGAACCAGACAAGCAGCCTCTATGCTAAACACTAGTAATTATTGACCAAAAAACCAAATATCTCAGGCAGTCTTCTGGTCCCTCAACCATTAAGCCTAGAGATTTGCTGAATTGCACATATATCAATTGTTTTACTTGACCTATGAACCACCCCCCAAAAAAGAAGTTGATGCTAGGGTCAATGTTCCTTAGTACAAGTAGTCCTCTGAGGACATGATCCATTAGATTTATGTGGAGGCATGAAGTATATAAGAGTTTCTATACTAAATTACAGTAAATTTTTTAACCTTTGAAATTAATGTTTTTGTCTTCATTTGCCCAGAGGGAAGACTGGTCTTATTTTGGCAAGCCTTAAGATTAAGTCTGAGCTTTGGTAGAAATGAAAAAAATGAAAATTTAATGAGCTCATGAATATATACAATTATGTGTCTTTTGGAAAAATTCAACTGGTCACTTTTATAGTTTGTGTTTTGTATCATGGACACAAGGCAGAAGATGAGTTTGGATAAAAATTGCAAAAAAGTATCACAGAATGAAATTCTTATACTTGTTATTTTCCATCAGCCACAAGCTTGTTAAGTGAGATTTCATTTGTCCATCAAGAAATATTTTTACAATTCAATTCTAAAGTTATTTCTTCAACCCACTGGCATATAATACTGTAAAGAGAAATAACTGAAACACTGTGAGATGCCCTGAAATACCTTGCCTTTGCTGCATGAGCTGTCAATACCTTTTAAAAAAGACAAAAACCATCCATCTTAGGACAGCTCTTGTTCTTAAGGAAAATGGTCTTCGCACTCTACAAAACTGCAAAACAAACAACAAAACACCTACTATGTGTTCATGAAATAAGAAGGTATTACTGAAATTCCATTTGAAAGTTGGTCATAGAGACATGTTTGTCTCCTGCTTTGCTGCATATCCTTTGTGAAATGAAGGCTGTTTTTATAATGAGCTGCAAATAAACTAGCAGTTATGCTCACTTAGGTACATACTCCCAAACTTCAAGATTTAGTGTGCATATAACAAAAACACTTACAGTTAATACCATACTATGGCTATCAGAAAATAATTTATCTATAGAGACATAATAATTAGCCAAAACCACTTTTATGAAAAGGTGCAGTTGAAAAAAAGTACAATTTGAAGAGTTTATCATCTTATAATATACTTCAACATATTTCTAATGTGTTCTTTTTCTAAGATACCCTTTGAATTTTAGAGAAAAATTTTAGAGAAAACATTTAAATTTTTTGTATTCATGGATAGAAAGATTTTTAAATGTCATTAAACAAACTGAAAAGAAAAATGTTCATACTCTATTTTTTAAGTGCTAAAGACTAGATTTAAAACTTAACTCTGTGGAAATTCTATTTAAGAAGTGAAAAGAACCAAAGGCTTATTATGAAAATTATAATCTTTCTCTGTAGTGAGAATAATAACATCAAGAATTCCTATGAATGCTTACAAGGCACCAGGCACAATGTCTAGTATTTTATGTAGCATTTTGATATCTCCAATTTGAAGCTGAAAAAAAAAACACCCCAGAATAAGCTGAAATAAATTTTCTTGGCACCCAGTTAGGTAAGTAGAGAAGCTGAGATTTGAAACCAGAATTCTGACTAGGAACTTGGACCCTTTACCACAGTACTGCATCCTCTAAAACTCAGTCCTTTGATATGCCAATTCTAAGTGTAGACATGAAAATAGTTGAGGTCACAAATAAAATTTCCAGCTATTCAGCATGATCTGAAAAATTTACTTTTTTTCAAATTGGTAATGAATGTGCAAAGGCTGTCATCAGGAAGACAGGAATACCTGACATTTGTGTCCTTATTCGTAAAGAGATCACAGCAGTGTTTAGGTTCAGATTTCCTTTTAGCCCCCAATTCTTCTACCCCTTTAAGTCTTGATTATATTTCTCAGGATTCTGCACTTAGCCCTCATCTCTTCTTACCTGAAGCCTGTGTTTCCTACTGTTCCTGTCTACTTTTGGTGATTCCTAGATGTATAACTCAAGCTGCACCCATCCTTACTTGAGTTCTACTCCCCAACTCCCAATTGCTTTCTGTGTATTAACATTGCACATAATCACAGGTGCCATATCCTAAGCAAATCTAAACAAAATTTACTATCTCCAAGCCCACTTCCCTTTTCCAGCATTAATCTGTCTCGATTAGATCTCCCCTATTTAAAACATTAGGGTCATTTTTCTTCACCGATTTATTTCAATTCAGCAAACAATTGATATTAAAGTTAACACATTCTGCTTCCACGGTGTTTCTTGCCTTCACCATATCTTCACACCTAACCTGGTTCAAGCCCATAACAACTCCTATTCTCCAATTAATTCTCCAAATAGTAGGCACAATAATTTTTTAAAGAACAGAACTATGTATGACACTCTGCTTCAGTCTGCTTCATGAAAACCTTCTTTAACTTCCCTTTAGCTATAGGGTGAGATCCAAATTCCTCCACAAGGGTCACAAGGCTTCACAAGGCGGTTCTGAGACATCTTTTCCCATGTCGCTATATCTGTACTGCACCATTTGCATCATATATTCTAGCCACACTGTTGACTGCAAAGCAGATAGTCACACACCTTCAAGCCTTTGCTCATGGTGTTTCTTCAGTCTAGAATGTCCTTTTTATTTCTTCCTGAAATTTTTCTTATTCTGTTAAATGACACCACCATTTTTGAAGCTTCCCATATCTTCCCATGCAGCATGAAGAATAATCTCTTCTGCTTCCATAGCTCTTTGTACGTGCTTTCCTATAGCTTTCATTATAGTGCCCATCTTCCAGTATGTGTTTCTCTTGCTCTACTATGACTTCCTAAGAGGCAATGACTATGTCTTAATTAACTTTGCACCCATAGTATCTGTCAAATGAATAGTATTTGGAGACTAAGATTTAACTTTGTCATATTTTTTAGAAAGGTAAAATCTCTTCAGACTAAATATAGTTTTAAAAAAGAAAGATTTTCTTCCTCCCTTGATGTCACATTAATTTCTGCAAAGTGAAGAGAGTTGTTGATAGTTATTTAAGCCACAAGTATGCTTTTTAAGAAGTTGGTATCTCCAAATAGACAAGTTTTAAAAATATTTCTGTTAAGCAAACACTTGCCAAATCAAAATAAGTGAGGACAAAAATGCTCTTCTTTATGTTTGGATCAGCAATGAATTGACTGTTGTTTTAAGTTTGGAACACATTATAGACTTATTAAGGTTATCTATGCACATATATCTTCAGATTTTTCAAAATTCTAATAGAATAGAAACCAAAACATAGATTAAGCAGTGAAATCAATGTGTCCACATCTAGTTAGAATCTCTATAAAAATCTTTAACAAAGATATCAAACTTTCTTGTCACCAAAATATTACCATTATCAGTAGCATAGCAAACAAATTACAGAATTAGTGTTGGTGACTATCAGATGACAATTTTAAGAAGGTGCATTATCATCATGGTAGCCCAAAGGTACATTTGGAATAGTAAACGCAAAGTGATCTGATGGAAAATATCTTTGAATCTAGAATCCATAATCCTTCTCAAAAATTTCCCCATAGAACCGCTAAGTTTTCACAACTGATTGGTATTCTTTTGATTTGCCTCAGTGCCTGAAAGTCAAAGTTGAATAAATACGTACTTTCCTTTAAACTTCTTATGCTCTGAGAAATACCATCATTATGATCTCTAACTTGGTTAATGCTTCCTTAGGGTTATCATCATTCTAGACTGTCTGCTTTCATCCATAACTCAGGTTTAACACATTAGATGTTAATGAGTAATAAAGACTTTAAACTAGACCTTTATTTTAGAATCTCTGAGCCCTTTAAAAAGCTAATATATTTTTCCTCTCATGTCATTTTGTTATAGGGAGAGGATAAAGACTAAAATGTCAAAAATAGAGAAAAAAGGGTACACCCATTAAACTTCTTAGTTCTACTTTTTTGATCCCCAAATAGATCCTTTAGCAAAAGAAAGAATTCACGTTTCTATTAATTTACTTAGTTTTCAAAGAACATTAATTAAACACATTCTAGACATTAAGCATTTTACTAGGCACATAAAACACTAAAAAGAAATTTTAAAATAAATAAGATGCAGTCTCTGCCATTAAAATGGTTGAGGAGACAATCAGTTGAGGGCACAATGACAATATTATGCGGTGTAGTGTGGGGACAGCTGTGATAGAAGTGGATAGAATGTGGATGATATGAGAACCTTGTGAAAATGGCATCGAGGCCAAGGAGGGGTGAAGGGATGAACAACAAATCCAGGAAAGCTTCACATATCAGATGATTTCCCACCTAAGCCTAGAAAGATGAGAGCATAGTAATCAGAAAAGAAGAACAGGTGGAAAGAGGAGGACATACCTAGAAAATGAATAACAACAGCCAATTTTGGGAGTGAGTTGGAGGTCACTGTGGTTGGACAATAGAGAGAAGAGCCAGGTGAGTGAGAATGGCCAGGTGGAGGCTGATGGAAGGCAGGGGCTAACTTCTAGAGTGTGCTGGCATTGTCCTGAATGAGAGAGACCGAGGGATTTTTAGATGGAGAAAATTAGGTAAGATCCCCAAGCAGGTGGCTTTTGCTGAGGCTTTGGTCATACTTTTTAACAAAGTATTTGCATGAGAATGTCGCTTAGAAATCCATTTTATTTCTTGACTGCTAAAATAACTTTAATTTTTGTGATATTTTCTTCTTATATAATGGTATGTGTGATTTTATAAATATAGAATATCTATATTCAACCTCAGGAAAGAATGATCTATTTCCAGTTTCCCTACTTTTGTTCATGCTGTTATATTACCTATAATATACCACCCCACATTTATTTTTCTATATAAATTACTCCAGATTTTCAGTCCTACATCAAGTTTTTATTTCTATAAAGTTTTCTCCAACCCCATCAGGCCACCCAGACTTTTCACTTCTGTAACCTGTAATTTTACTTCCTAAATGTGCTACATCATCATGCTATCAGTGTTACCACCATCATTGCTAATTACTTTGTGTTCCCCCAGAAGTAGAGTTTGAGATAAAGACTTGGCTACTTTTTATTTGGGAGGTGATGTCAGGAAGCCAGCGGGAAGGCATAAGGGGAGTAAGATAGAGCCGGCCTTACAGAGCTGATTATTGCTACAGACAACTGGGGCTCACCCTCATTGGGAGCCCTTGACAAGCCATGTAGAATGTACCTCAGGATTAGTATTTAAAATCATAGCACAGCAGACATCCCCAAGAGATACATGGAAATGAGAAAGTGTGGAGATAGGGAATAGTCAAGTTCTGCTATGAGCTGGGCAGAGAGGAGGTTAGGGTCTCCTAGGATGCTTAAATTTGAGATTATAGACAACTGTGTTGAAGTTTTTACATTAGCCCTCTTATTGTAGAAAAGCTCCTTATATCTCTCTGGAGGAAAAAGGAAAGCTTAATCAGAGTAACTACTGGTCCCACTCTGTGCCTTAACTTATTCTACCTCTGTTCAGGTCAAATGGTTTATAGGAATGTAAATTGGGAAGAAAAGCCATGCTGGACTCAGTTGCACCATTCTTCTTTTGGAAGTGCCTCTTTCAGGAGAGCCGAACTTCTCTTCTATCTTCCTGGCTGGAAGGTATGCAGAGCTACTCCATAGTGGGAGGAAGGAGATGAAGAGAGGCCTGCTCCCATCCAGTGCTGCTAGGGCTGCTGCCTAATTATTGGGTTCAAAATCAGAAGTTCACATGGCTTAGGAACCTAAAATTCCCATGGAGTTGAAGCAGGGAATTGCTGCTGAGATTTTGAAACTTAAAACTATTCTAGAATACATGAGGTCTGTCCAGAAAGTATTCAGGCATATAATATGGGAAATAGAGACATTTATTGAAAAAGTATAAGATACAAGAAACATTGTACATAGGACAATGACATCTCACTCCCCTTCAAAGTGGACACATTGGAACCTCACACAGTTCTTTCAAACACCATCAGCTGCCCTGTTGTATTCTCCTGACTCTCATCGATAGTCTGAAAACTCTTCCCTTTCAAAAGTGATTTTAGTTTTGGGAAAATCCAAAAGTCACAGGGCACCAAATCTGGACTGTAAGGGGGCTGAGTCACCTGTGTGATTTGATGTTTCACCAAAAAACTGCATGAGACGTGATGCATGAGCGGGCACACTATCATGATGAAGCTGCCAATCAGCTGTTGCCCATACCTGTGGCCATTTTCATCATATTGCCTCTCTCAGCTGATGAAGAACTTTGAGGTAGTGCTCCTTATTAATTGTCTGGCCTAGAGGGCTGTACTCATGAGGGACAACGCCTTTCCAATCAAAAAACACAGTTAACATGGTCTTGTTATTGCAACTTTTCCATGCCTTCTTTGGGCAAGGAGAACCAGGCGACTTCCATTGAGAGAACTGGGCTTTGTTTCTGGATCATAGCCATAGACTCAAGGTTTTTCTCTGGTTATGATCATCTTGAGGAAATCTAGTTCTTTGGTAGTGGTTGAATCAAGTCTTTAGCAACTGCAGCATGATGTTCCTTCTGCTTGGTAGCAGAAGCTGTGGAACAAATTTTGCCATGGCACCTTTCATGCCAAGATCCTGCATAAAAATCTCAGACACAGCAGTTTTTGGAATCCCCAGATCAGCTTCTAGTTCTCACTCTGTCAGGTGCTGATCTTTGTTGATTGCAGCCCATACACGTTCAACATTCTCAGGTGTTCTACTTGTTGCAGGCCTTCCAGAATGTGGATTACTTTCAACAGATTTTCAACCATCTTTGAAGTTTTTGCACTACACTTTTATTTGTGCTGCACTCATCACATCATCCCCAAAAGCCTTCTGAATGATCCTAATAGTTTCCACAGAAAAATGTTCAAGCTTAACACAAAATTGGTGCAGATTTGTTACTCTACTCACTCAGTCATTTTGAATGTGATGGCCACACGGTACACATGCTCACTCAATGGCATCCACCATACCCACTGACTAGTACAGTGAAGTTATCGTTGTTCATGTATGCACATTCCAATCCACTCTCCTTTGCTGCCAGGTAACATTGATGTTGTGCAGACAATTCCATTATATTAACAATGGCTAGACTTTTTTAGAACAGACCTTGTGTACCTCTATGAGGTGGTAGAATCATAACCTAAAAAAAATTTTTAATTAGGGATAACTAGCATGAGTCAAGTGTGAGTGAACCTAAAACCCATATAAGAAACTTTTTCTCCTAGTGACTAATCTAAAGGGATAAACAAGATTGTGCTGTAGCTGAAAGGTGACAGATTTACAGTCATAACAATCATAAACCCATTATTTGGGATTTAATATGCTGCAGGCAACACTGGAAAGAACATGGTTTTAGAGTAAAATAGAGATCCCAGTTCTACTTTTGCCACTTGCTCATCAGCTTCTTTAAGCTTCATTTTCTCATGTATAAAATGGGGCACTAACACCAAATGTGCCAGGATATTATGAAGATTAGAAATATGTGTGTAAATGTATCGCACACCTTATATTTACTAGGTAGTCATATAATAAATGGGAGAAGTGATGAAGAAGGACTGAAAATGATTATGCTGTGAATTAAACCTATGCCAAGAAAAGAAATATGAGAAACTTGCCTCAACTAGAGTTTGAATCCTCCAATAATTCACAAAATTTAGTTCTTTGCTAGAGACAGGAGCCAGCTTCATGTGAACATGTCGGGAAAGCAGACCTCCTGACAAGGAAGAAGCTGGAGTTCATGGACCTTGATAGATAAACATCAAGCAGTTAACCTGAGAGCTCTCCCGTTATAGCAGATCTGAGAATATACCTAGCATTAGTTTAAAATCTAAATTTGAAAATATGTGAACTCTATCTAAACATTTCAGTCTTGTTTCTGGATCTCTATGAACAGATACCCCTAACAGTCTTCACTGACAAAAAATAAATCACGAGCCTATAAATATCTTTTCAAATGCACTCAGCTAAATCAAAGTATGTCTAAGCAAACTCATTCTAATTTTAGATGACCATATTTCTCTATTTTAAATTTCAATAACATACTGAGATAAAATGTTAATCAATATGCTAACATGTAGAATTAATATAAGAACAAGATGAATATTTAATCATTCAATAAATGTTGATTGTATGCTGAATAGGTGTACTGATATTGGCACAAGCAATACAGCACATAGGCCCTTCTTTTGGTTTCTCTTTAATGCTGAAGGGAAGATCCAGTTACAAACCAGTTTATTCAAAACTCAAAGACTGATTGGAGAATTATGGCAAGCTATGGCGTTCCATCGAGGAGAAAGTTGGTGTAGCAGATGAAGAGTGAATTCTGCTTTAGAGACTTGGACCCTAATCACAGTTCCACCTTTCAGGTGTTTTCGTAAGTTACCTATCAACTCTCTCAGTATCTCGGTCTGAAAGATGGACAGATTTAGCATCAGAGAAAATTTGTTCAAAAAATAATTTTAACTAATTTGCAAAAGCAACCATGAAAAAAATAAACTGGTGAAAGTGTTCACCTCAAGCCTTACAGGAGACATATCACAAAGAGAGTTGGTTTAATTCATATTATCCCCAACTTCTCTTTAACAGTTTAAAAAGTTTCTTCCCACTTTTGATGTTTTGCTGCCAAGCATTGTTTTTACTTTTGTTTTCCATTTTTTTCTACTGCTATTATTTGGATGGCAAGCATTTCTTTTCTACCAAACTAGAGAGGAAAATTCACTAGATACATTTAGTTTTTCTCTAGGTATCACATCTCGCATCTTCCCTGGAAGAGCTCCCATGGGTGACTGAAGCTATCTTCATGCCATTTGCCCCATTCCCAATGGCAAATAACTGACTGGATGGGAGCACAAAAACCCTGCTCCCTAATCTCAAGGTGGAAGAGTGTTCGTGGTGCAATTTACATTCCCAAATTCCCCCTTATATCACGATGACATTAGACTCTTCCTAAAGCTACCAGCTGTATACTGTTTATACTTCTTTATAGTGTTTCCCTCCCTCACATTTTACTCTGAAGGGGGTGCAGGCTCCAGATCTACCAGCTGGAAGTGGGAAAGTATACCTAGGAAGGATGCTAATGGTGCCAGCCCAAGGGTGGAAAATGAAAAGCTGGATAAAGCAGAGTTGATCAGTATAGGGGCTCTTTCCTGTGAGACAGAATCTAGTGTCCTGGCAAGAGTCCCAGTCCTGAAGCTATGCTGGAAAGTCCCTTGGCTCCTGGGAAAATGTTACTCCCATTAAATGAATAGCAATACCAGAACTTCCCTGGCAGTGTGTAGAAAGAGATTAAAGGCTCAGGGGATTTGGCTGGCTGGAACAAAACTATTATGTGAATCCCCCAAACTCACAATGGATTGTTTCTTGGAACATCCAGGGAACAATCCTTTACTTGGGCCTAGCTACGGGTCTGGTGGCCAGGCGGGAAGATGAGAGCAGATCTTGAGGGCAACAAGCCTGGTCCAGCCTGGTAGATCTCTCCAGGGTGCATTATAAAGGGATACCTGTGAGTGTGACCAGATGGACAGAATCCAAAATACAGTATAGATCAGGTTTTCTCTTAAAAAGTAAAAATATATAGGAACCTTGGCCCGGCGGCTCAGTTGGCTGGAGCAATGTCCCATACACACAGAGGTTGTGGGTTCGATTGCCAGTCTGGGCACATGCCTAGGTTGCAGGTTCAATCCCTGGTCAGGGTGTGTATGACAGGCAACTGATCAATGTTTCTCTCTCACATGGATGATTCTCTCTCTCTCCCTTCCTCTTGTTCCGAAGTCAGAGGGTTAAAATATATATGAGAAATAAGCAAAAAGAAAAATAGGAGGAAATTCAAATCCTTTTAAGAAAATCGGTGAGACAGGGTAAATGATTCTGCTTAATCAGAAGCATTCACTCTTCCTTAGGGAAAGGCAGCAACAATGGACACTGACCCAATCCAGAGGTTGTGTTAGGGCCAAGTCAGGACCTACATCTCCCTGGCCCTTCCCTGTTCAGCCCAGGGAGCTCGGAGTGGGAGATTAGGGACCTGGCGTGTAAACACAAGACTGGAAACAGCACAGAGCGGAACCTCTAAATGACCGCGAAGGCTCTTCATGATCAGGAAGTAAACACTGTAGGTGGCACCGAATGTACCATAACAAGAGCAATTACAGCAAGAGTGAGTACAACCTCGAGGCTCAGTGCTTCTGTTATTCTGTCACAGAAGGAGCATTGGGAGTCGCCGACACATGATATGTTGGGAAGGAATATTATGTTGGCTCTAGAGAAAAGTGCTCTGTAGCAATTAAAAACACAGCCCTCCTCCTAGCAACATCTGTCACCTTTGCTATGCCTAATGTGTTGTTACTGTTGCTTTTTTCAGACTCTATTTTAGATTTTTATTTTAGGCAAGATATCATACACACATCGCCCATCAACCCTATTACAGCATTTGCTGAGACATATGGGAAGAAGAGGAACAGGAGAGTGCTGGAACAAGTGAAAAAAGAACAGATCCAAGATTGGTTCTTATCGTTACCCCAGAGTTCACCCAGAACAGAATTCTAGGAGCAAGACTATTTGCAAAACATAAGATATGTTGGTTGTCCTTGTAACATAAATCTCTTGAAGTAAACTCTTCAACTGCTGCCTGTGTTTCGACATAATATAATTCAGTACAACATACACAAAATAAGGTGCCCACCATTTTGCACACACAGGTAACTCCACTCCAAATACCATGTGTGAATTGTACACCTTTGGTCATTGTTAAACGTTTCATGTTAATATTTCTATTTGAATTCCATTGGGGCTTTTGTCTTTTAAAAACATATACCAAAGAAAAAAAGAAATCTGGTTTGATTTAACCTCTCTTGGTCCTAGGTTAGCTTATTACAGCAAAGCAGCCACAAGACAGTACCACAATCCTTTGTGATCACATGCTAACCATCTAGGCTCTCTGAGCTACAAAATTTTCCTCTGAAAGATGTTCTGATGGTCTAGAGAGTTACAGTCGAGATGGAGGTGTAGGTAGAAACCCTTTGCTTCCTTGCACAACCAAAAGGAGGATAACAACCAATCTATAATCAATAAGCAACCAGAAGTGCCAGAAAATCAAACTGCATGAAATCCAACAACCACGGAATTAAAGAAACAGTCAAAGAGAACAACCAGATCAGTAAGGTGGCGAACAGAGAGAAACTGTGGTAAGGTGGTGGACCGTGTGGGCGGGGCTGGCTACAGGCTGCACAGGAGGGGCTGACTTAAGGGGAAACTGAGACTCAGAGGTGGTTGTGGAATATGGCAGTTGCTGCAGTAGGAGAAACTCAAAGTCTCACACAAGAGTTCATTGAAAAGTGCACTACAGGTGAGCAGGGGAGCTGCACTATTCCCTCTCTGGCCCCTCCCCCACAGGCAGCGCAGCCGCACCCCAAAGAAGGTTGCCCTGCCTGGTGACTACCGAAGGCCCCTATCCCTTACAACTTATCAGGGGCCCCAAGCAAAGAAAAAGGGCCAAAATGAAAGAACAGTGCAAAACCTCAGAAAGAGAGCTAAGCAAGGAGGATATAGCCAACCTATCTGGTAGAGAATTTAAAGCCCCGGTAATCAAAGTGCTCACAGAAATGATTGGGCTTGGTCAAAAAATGAAAGATACCCAAAATGAAATAAAGCAAAATATTCAGTGAACCAACAATGACAAGAAGGAAACCAGGAGTCAAAGCAACGATTTGGAACAAAAGGAAGAAATAAACATCCAACTGGATTAGAATGAAGAAACAAGAATCCAAAAAAATGAAGAGAGGCTGAGGAATCTCTGGGACAACCTGAAACATTCCAATATCTGAATTATAGGGGTGCCAGAAGGAGAAGAACAACAGCAAGAAATTAAAACTTTATTTGAACAAATAATGAAGGAAAACTTCCCCAATCTGGCAAAGGAAATAGACTTTCAGGAAGTCCAGGAAAGGAGACAGTTACCTACAAAGGAGTTCCCATAAGGCTATGAGCTGATTTCTCAAAAGAAACCTTACAAGAAAGAAGGGACTGGAAAGAAGTATTCCAAGTCATGAAAGGCAAGGACCTACATCCAAGTTTACTGTACCCAGCAAAGCTATTATTTAGAATGCAAGGGCAGATAAAGTGCTTCCCAGATAAGGTCAAGTTAAAGGAGTTCATCATCACCAAGCCCCTATTATATGAAATGTTAAAGGGACTTATCTAAGAAAAGAAAATCAAAAATATGAACAGTAAAATGACAACAAACTCACAACTATCAACAAATGAACCTAAAAAAATAAAAGAAATAAAAACAATAAAAACTAAGCAACTAGAACAAGAACAGAATCAGAGAAATGGACATCACATGGAGGGTTTTCAGTGGGGGGAGGGGAAAAATGGGGGGGAAGGTACAGAGAAGAAGAAGCATAATTGGTAGGCATTAAATAGACAAGGAGAGGTAAAAAACAGTATGGAAAACAGAGAACTGAAAGAACTTATATGTACAACCCATAGACATGAACTAAGGTGAGGATGCTGGAGAGGGGATAAAAGGGGAAAATTGGGGGGGTGCAGGGTGGGTTGGGGGGTGCAGGTTGGAGGGGGGATAAAAGGGGAAAATTGGGAAAAGTGTAATAGCATAATCAATAAAATATAATTAAAAAAAGAAAGAAGGTGAAGGGGAATACAGCTAATAATATGGTGATAAAATTTCACAGTGGCAGACGACTACTAGATTTAGTGTGATGATCACATTGTAAGGCATATCAATGTCAAATCACTATATTGTATGCCTGAGACTAATATAATATTACATACCAACTATAATTAAAAATTTAAAAATAATAATAAAATGAATAAAAATTGTATTGGTGCTAGGTAAGTGCTGTTCTGGAAAAAAAATAAAGGACAACTTGTATATCAAAAAAAAAATGTTCTCTTAGGCTGTCTTCTAATATGACCTTTACCTTCCCTCATTTCTCACTGCCAGCATAATGATGTTATCAACGGTAGGAGCAACAGCTCCTGAAGGTTGACCACATCTCAGAGTTTGGAGTCATTTTTTTAAGACCTTTTTTTTCATTTTTTAAAGGAAATTCCAAAAATTTGTTCATTATTTCATTTTTTAAAGAAAATTCCCAAATAAATAATTAAATAAATAATAATAAAATAAAAATAAAATTCCAATGTTTACCTCAGAATTTCAATTGCATACCTATGCTTTTGGACCAGGGCCAGTGTTTTTCTCCTGGAATATCCTTTGGCACCGCTGATTAGCCAGAGCCTGCTCTAATGGTAAGGATGGCCTTAATGGCAATAGACTTTGAAATCTCTATCAGCATCTTTTAGAATTTATTTCCATTAATGCTTCCTTTTCAGAGCCCATGATTCAGTTTAAATTAGCTCAAAACTAAGAAAGTTACTTCTATTTCCCATAATAAAGAAGATACTCAGGAAAAAAAAATAATCCCAGTTCAAAACAACTTTAAATATTGTACTAGAAAAAAATAACAAATACCATTTTAGTGCAGACTCTGTCCAATGAAAAGGTTAAGTAAATTCAAAGGGCCAAAGCCACAAAAAAAGTGCAAATCAAGAGAGCTGAACATGTGCTAAAGCTGTTGATTTCTCTTGGCCGTGGATCAGGCCCTGGACAGCTTTAGTTTAATGAAATATAGGAGGTTAGAAAACAGAACCAACCCCTCTCATCACATGGGAAGTTGGATCAAAGGCCCTATAAACAAAATGCCTCCAAAAGTCAACACTGAATGTGCACAGGTAAAAACCAAATAAACACAAACACCAGAGGCAGCAGGTAAGACAATTATTCTTTCTCAGCCTTGGCTGGTGAAAGGGGTTGTTAGAGGAACTGCCTCCTGAGAATTCATACCACTTGTGTAGACTGGGACTGAAATTCACATTTCCAGTGAGGCCCCAACATCCCAGTCTGACAATTCCATTTAAGGTGATCCCAATTGGCCATCCCTCCAGGCATCTGGGAGAACCAAATATAAATATTCTGTGGAAAGAAGCATTCTCTTCCCTTAGGCTGCTTAAAATTCTCAAGATTAATTTCAGTCAAATGGGAATTAAAGATCCGTGATCTAGAGTTTAAGGGATTCAATATGAATCAGTGCAGGAGCCAGTGACTTAGGCCTTGGGTCTCTACAGAGTGGGGTGAAAGGAAAATAAACTTGAGCCCCTCCCCAAAGAGCCACACCTTCCATCAAAGGGTAAACTCCATCTGCCTACCTGAGCCAAAATCTCAAAGGAAATTTTCAACCTCTCTGCGACCACTATAGTTCTGAGTGTGGAGGGAAATGTAATAATAGTTTTCTTTGGAATTTCTAACTATAGACCTACCTAGGATTTGTGTATAAATTATTTGCAAGGTCAAGAAAAACCTATGCCAATAAATTGAATTAGAGGGGTCTATTGCAGGTTGGGTTCTTCAGAAGCAGAACTGAGGTTAAGAGATTGAGAGTTGCTTATTAAAGGCCAATGCCTGTGAAGGGAAGGAAGCGGGAGCAGCACTGGGCAGAGAAGATGACTAGTGATGCAGGGATGCCGGTGCTACAAATCCAGCAACGGCAGAGTATTGCCTGTCGGGGCCTCCCAAGTTGGGCCATAATTGTAGGCTGTCATACCTGCTTCTTGATCTCAGATGTGGTGGCTTCTTACAGCTGAGCAGAAGCAAAGTGGCTAAGAGCTTGGGGGCTGTCTGTTGAGCCCACTTTCTGCAGTGAGGCAGCAAGTTCTCTGTTGAAGGGGCTACAACTCAGTGTCTAGCACAATGTGACAGACTGATGGCGCCCTCTGGGTCCCAGGCGTAGAGAATATTTTCTGGGAGGAACTGTTCCTAATTCATACCTCTTAGATTAGATTCAGCAAAGTTTGGGTTCAAAATAATAAATTATCAAACATATAAGCATGCCAGCCGGCATGAGAGAGGATCAGAATAAGTAATAAAACATTTAGACACCACAAATGCCTTCAAATGACTATGAAATGTTAGCTTAATATGAATTTTAAAAGCAGAGATATATTGTAAATATGATCAAGAAACAAAAGGTCATCAAATTGACTAGATAACTTCCACATAATTCTATGGAACTAAATTTGAAATTCTACTAGAAATAAGTAGCCTTGTAGGAAAATAAAATTTAGTAAAATTTACCCCACTCAAGATAAAAAGTCCAAAAAGACTACTTACCATAAAAGGTTTAGGAAAAATTATAAAATAACTCTCAGACTAAAATGCACCAGGCTCAGAGCTTAATAAGGGAATTTTATTGGATTTTTAAGATCATATAATCCTAAAGCTACTCCAATTATTATAAACTTTGGGAAAAAAGTAAAACTAATTATTTTTATGAAGGAGGTTGACACGTGTCCAAATTTGTTAAAAACTGCACAAAAAATATAGACACCTCTTTTTAGAAAATTGGCACAAAAATGTTAAATAAATGATTAGCAGGGGGAGTTAAAAAACACATTAAGAAATAATATATCATGGCCAACTAGAGTTTATTACAGAAATCTAAAGTGAGTCAGTGTTGGGAATTCATTAATATACTTATAGTAAAAGTGAAAAGGACAAAAATCATATGATTTTTTAAATGAAAATTTGACAAAATTCAACCATTTTAAAAACTCAATGAAATAAGAATTGATGAATATTTTCTTTAAAAATACACACACGCCTCACCACCAACACCAACATCTTTATATAATAGGAAATCACTAGAGGCATTAATGATAAAATTTCAAATAGGACATGATACACTATCTTTACTACCTTTTAACTAGAGGTTGGAGGTATCATTTAACACAATCAGAGTAGAGGTGGCAAATAAAAGCATGAGAAAGGAGGGGAAAATATCTCTAGTTGTAGATGATATAGTTAAATGTCTGGAAAATCAAAAAGAATCCCTGGTGAAAACTATAAAGGAATTTCATAAAGTAGCAAATTATAAAATTAAAATACAGAAGTCCAAAGTTTTTATATATACAATCAAAATTAAAAGAAATAATGGAAGAGCACACAATTACTTAGCAAAAATATATCTAAAACTCAATTTAAAAAAGAAGTGCAAAACATATGAATAAAACTATAAAGCACTCCTAAAACAAAACAAAACATAAAAGTAGACAGGAATGAATGGAAAGACATATTAGGTTCTCAGCTTAGAATATTGTACATCACAAAGGTGTCAGTTCTCCCTGGGGAAATTTATAAACTTAAAACAATTCAAAAAAAATAATATTATATTTTTGTTAAGCTAAAAGTTGATTAGTTAGCTTATTTATAAAAATGAATAAAAAGAAAAACCTTGTGAAAAAAAGCAATGTGGAAGAGGGGTGACCAGACCAAAGGTTGAAATATGTTACGAAGTTTCTATATGGAGTTCCGGCCAAGATGGAGGCATAAGTAGAAACCTTTCCCTTCCTCAAACAACCAAAAGGAGGATAACAACCAATCTAAAATCAATAAACTACCAAAATTGCCAAACAACCAAATGAGCTGCATTGGCATTGGCTTCTCCAACCTTAGCTAGACCCTCAAGTGACACAGTCACAGGATAAAGGGCCCCAAATGCCTATGGACAAAGCAGAAGCTGCCAATGACTCAAAGAAACCAAGTTCAAGTTCATCCAAGACAGGATAACCTCTATGAAGGCCTTTCTTTTGTGTGTATGTGTGTATTTTATTGATTATGCTATTACAGTTGTCCCATATTTTTCCTCTCCTTTATCCCCCTCCACCCTGTACACCCTCCCTCCAGTGTTCAGCCCCCTCCTCACTTCATGTCCATGGGTTGTATACAAGTTCTTTGGCTTCTCCATTTCCTATATTATTCTTTTTTTTTTTGGTTGCAAATCTTTTGCCTGTTATATCTATAGTAGATATCTACCCTTGAGTTTTGGCTTATACTTTAACTTTGATAATGGTGCGTTTTATCAAATAAGTTTTAAATTTTGATGTAGTCAAAGTTTTGCTTTTTTGTTATTTATGCTTTTCTTTTTTTAATTTTAATTTTTTATTGTTATTCAATTACAGTTGTGTGCCTTTTCTCCCCATCCCTCCACCCCACCCCAGCCCAAACACCCTCCCTCCCCCACCTCCACCGTCCCCCTTGATTTTGTCCATGTGTCCTTTATAGTAGTTCCTGTAATCCCCTCTTCTCACTGTCCCCTCCCCTTATTCTTAATGGGTGAAGAACACAGAATAATGGATTGGATAAGAAAGCATGACCCACACATATGCTGCCTACAAGAGACCCACCGCAGAACAAAAGACCTACACAGGCTGAAAGTGAAGGGCTGGAAACAAATTTTCCAAGCAAGTGGACAGGGAAAAAAAGCCGGGGTAGCAATACTCGGACAAAATAGACTTCAAAAAAAGAGCCATAAAAAAAGACCCAGAAGGTCATTTCATAATACTCAAGGGAAGAACCCATTAAGAAGACATAAACATTGTAAATATATATGCACCCAACATAGGAGCACCCAAATACATAAATAAAATCATGCAGGACTTCAAGAAAGATATTGACAGCAACACAATTATAGTAGGAGATTTTAACACCCCACTGACAAAAATGAACAAATCTTCCAAACAAAATATCAACAAAGATATTGTGGCATTGAACAATGCCCTAGATGAAATGGACTTAACTGATATATAGAGAGCCTTTCATCCCAAAGAAGCAAAATACACATTCTTTTCAAATACACATGGAACATTTCCAAAGGTAGACCACATGATAGGACACAAAACAAGCCTCAGCAAATTCAAGAAAACTGAAATTATATCAAGCATTTTCTCTGACCACAAGGGGCTAAAACTAGAAATAAACCCCAAGGAAAAAAAAACCCAAAACACTCAAACTCATGGAGATTGAATACCATGCTATTAAACAATGAATGGGTCAAGAACGAGATTCGGGAAGAAATCAAAAACTTTCTGGAAACAAATGAAAATGAACTCACAACACAAAACTTATGGGACACAACAAAGGCAGTTCTGAGAGGGAAGTTCATAGCAATACAGGCCTACCTTAAAAAGATAGAAACATTTCAAATAAACAGTCTAACCCTACACCCACAAGAACTTGAGGCACAACAACAAAGACAACCCAGAGCAAGGAAGGAAATAACCAAGATCAGAGCAGAATTAAAAGACATAGAGAAAACAAGAACAATTCAAAAGATCAATAAATCCAGGAGCTGGTTCTTTGAAAAGATAGACAAAATTGACAAGCCCTTAACAGGCTCATCAGGAAAAAAAGAGAGGACCCAAATGAACACCATCAAAAATGAACGAGGAGAGATTACAACTGATAGAACAGAAATACAAAGGATTATAAGAAATTACCACAAAGAACTATATGCCAAGAAATGTGAAAACCTAGATGAAATGGACAAATTTCTAGAAAATATAATTTTCCAAAACTCAATGAAGAAGAAGCAGAAAGCCTGAACAGACCAATAACACCTCATGAAATTGAAAGAGTAATCAAAAAGCTTCTGACACACAAAAGCCCTGGACCAGACGGTTTCACAGGAGAATTCTACAAACCATTTAAGGAATAGCAAATCCCTATCCTTCACAGACTATTTCAAAAAATCCAAAATGATGGAAGACTTCCAAACTCTTTTTATGAAGCCAGCATAATCCTAATCCCCAAACTAGATAAAAACAACAAAGAAAGAAAACTTCAGGCCAATATCGCCGATGAACATAGATGTTAATATCCTTGACAAAATATTGGCAAACCGCATCCAGCAATACAGTAAAAAGATCATACACCATGATCAAGTGGAATTCATCCCATGGATGCAAGGATGGCACAATATTCTCAAATCAATAAACATAATACATCACATATACCAAAGCAAATACAAATATCACATGATCATATCAATAGATGCGGAAAAAGCATTTGATAACATACAGTGCTCATTTATGATAAAAACACTCAGCAAAGTGGGAATAGAGGGAACATTCCTCAACATAATAAAGGCCACATATGAGAGACCTACAGCCAACATCATACTCAATTGCCAAAAACTTAGAGCTTTCCCACTAAGATCAAGAACAAGACAAGGATGCCCTCTCTCACCACTCCTATTCAACATAGTACTGAATGTCCTAGCCACAGCAATCAGATACGAAAAAGAAACAAAAGGCATCCAAATTGGAAAGGAGGAAATGAAACTGTCATTGTTTGCAGATGACATGATAGTATACATAGAAAATCCTATAAACTCCGTCAAAAACTACTTGACCTAATAAGTGAATTTAGTAAAACAGCCAGATAAAGAGTCAATACTCAGAAATCAAAAGCATTCTTCTACACCAACAATGAAACATCAGAAACAGAAATCAGGGAAAAAATCCCATTTGATATAACAACAAGAAAAATAAAATACCTAGGAATAAACCTAACCAAGGAGGCAAAAGACCTGTACTCAGAAAACTATACAACACTGAAGAAAGAAATTAAGGGAGACACAAACAAATGGAAGCATGTACCATGCTCATGGATTGGAAGAATTAACGTCATCCAAATGGCCATACTACCCAAACCGATTTATAGATTCAATACAATCCCTATTAAAGTACCCATGATATATTTCACAGATATAGAACAAACATTTCAGAAATTCATATGGAACCATAAATGACCCCGAAAAGCTGCAGCAATTTTGAGAAAGAAGAACAAAGCAGGAGGGATCACAATACCTGATAACAAACTGTATTGCAAGGCCACTGTAATCAAAACAGCTTGGTACTGACATAAAAACAGGCACATAGACCAATTGACCAGAACAGAGGTCCCAGAAATAAACCCAAGTCTTTAGGGTCAATTAATATTTGACAAAAGGGAAAGAAGCATAAAATGGAGCAAAAATAGCCTCTTCAAAAAATGGTGTTGGGAGGTCTGGACAGCTACATACAAAAAAATGAAACTCAAGCACCCACTTACACCACACACAAAAATAAATTCAAGGTAGATAAAAGATTTAAATATAAGTCGTGACACCATAAAAGTCCTCGAGGAAAACATTGGCAGGAAAATCTCAGACATTCCACGCAGGAACATCCTCACAGACATGTCCCCTACAGCAAGGAACATAAAGGAAAGAATAAACAAATGGGACCTCATCAAAATAAAAAGCTTCTGCATGGCTAAAGAAAACAGCACCAAATTACAAAGAGAACCAACAGTATGGGAAAACATATTTGCCAATGATACCTCAGACAAGGGCCTGATCTCCAAAATATATAAAGAACTCACATGACTCCACTCCGGGAAGACAAACAACCCAATTATAAAATGGGCAAAGGATTTGAACAGATACTTCTCCAAGGACATACAGAGGGCCCAGAGACACATGAAAAGATGCTCAGCATCACTAGCCATCAGAGAAATGCAAATTAAAACCACAGTGAGGTACCACCTCACACTGGTCAGAATGGCCAACACAAACAAATCAACAAACAACTGTTGGAGAGGATGTGGAGACAAGGGAACCCTAGTACATTATTGGTGGGAAGGTAGACTGGTGCAGCCACTGTGGAAAACAGTACGGAATTTCCTCAGAAAACTAAAAATGGAACTGCCCTTTGACCCAGCAATTCCACTGCTGGGATTATAACCTAAGAGCCCTGAAACATCAATCCAAAACAACCTGTGCACCCCAATGTTCATAGCAGCACAATTTACAATAGCCAAGTACTGGAAGCAACCTAAGTGCCCATCAGCAAATGAGTGGATCACAAAACTATGGTACATTTACACAATGGAATACTACACAGCACAGAGGAAGAAGGAGCATATACCCTTTGCAACAGCATGGATGGAACTGGAGAGCATTATGCTAAATGAAATAATCCAGACGGTGAGGGACAAATACCATATGATCTCACCTTTAACTGGAACATAATCAACAAAAGAAAAAAGCAAACAAGACATAACCAGAGCCATTGAAATTAAGAACAATCTAACAATAGCCAGAGGGGAGGGAGGAGGGAACAGTGGGGAGAAGGGCTTTCAGCAACTATTATAAAGGACACATGGACAAAGCCAAGGGGGAGAGTGGAAGCAAGGGAGGGAGGTGGATTTGGATGGGGTGGGGAGAAAATGCAGGCAACTGTAATTGAACAACAATAAAATGATTTTTTTTAAAAAAGAAAAAGAAAAAATTAAAATAGAGCCCTGCCATGATATTAACCAAATGAGATCCAAGAAGTGAAAAAGAATAGGCCACCTTTTTGTAGATTCTGCAGTAATTGCATATAGATAAAATGCATATCTACAGTGTTCTATGTCAACAAAAAGACACAGCCAGCAACCAGGTTATTTGTTGGGGTTTTGAATAGCTTTCCACACCAACATCAAAAAGACTCATGTGTAAATGTTTCAATGCTCATCTTGTCATTACTGGTAATGCCTTCATCTTAAAACCAAATTTTCTACTATAATCCATGCTGTTGTCTCCCTACTTAGAACTGTAATTTGTTAATATTAGAATTGCTAAACCTTGAAATTATAGGCAAAAGATGATTCATACACCACGAGAAAGTCTCTCTGTCTTGGCAGACTTTTCTACTCTCTTGAAGCAAATCCTTTTTATTAAATCTTTCTGAATTTCATGAAGTCTATCTTGTCCCTGAAACTGCAAGCAGTAGACTCCTGAGAGTAAGTGAAGGAGGCCAGGCTTACTCCTCTGCTTCAATTAGTTTGCTGCTCAAATACCTCATTGAAGAGGACTTTCCTGACCACTGTAACTAACAGAGCTTCTCTCTTCTCAATGCGACTGACTTTTCTTAATGGCATTGACCTCTACCTGATACTCTATACATATATTCTTATATTTAATTACTTATATATACTTATACATACATACTTTACATCCTGACACATACTACATTATATACTTATACAGCGACACATTGCTTATACATTATTTGTGTCCCACAACCACACACAGGGTAAGAACATGGCTTTGTTCACTGTTGTACCTTGGCACCCACAACAGCCACGTACATGGTAGATACTCAATAATTACTTGCAAAAATGAACTAATAAATAACAGAATGAATTGACAGGTAGGAGAAAAAAGTGATAGAGCACCCTGGTGGGTAGAGCACCCTGGTGGGAAAACAATGTAGCACTCCCGAGAGACTCAGACTCTGGTACTGCAGTTCAGAAAAGTGCCAGCAGGGCAGGTGAATACTTGGGAGGGTGAAAGGGAACCCATTCCTTTGCAGTTTCTGAATGTTGCTTAGCACTGGCCCTTCAGCAAATCATCTTGGCTTTTAAATCCAATAGGAATTGCTTTTAGTATACTTATGAGACTTGCAAGGAGGAAACTCTACATAGTCTCACTTCAAACTAAAGCCTAAAAATGAAATTTAAAAATGGAGATACTTGCTTCCAAATACTGTAGCAGAATAAGTTACACTAACGATAAAAATATCGGAGGACCCTGGTTGAATGACTAACGTGAAATCCCCTGCCCATCCTCCCTTCTCAATCATTGTTTTCCACAATAACTATAGGGAAACCTTCTGGTGATATTTGTGGTGAACAAGTGATCAGGCCCAGGAAAAAGAAGGGGGGTGGGTAAAATTAGAATGATGACATGCAAGTAAAACTAACATCAGAAAGAGACAAGAGCTTGGAATCCAAGCCCATCAAGCACCAGTGACGGCACCAAGCAGACAGGGGCTCCCTGGCATTCCCTGAGGGGGTCCGGGAGTGCTCTGCCTTTCTCCTTCCCAAAGCACCTCTTCCAGGTGACCACTCGTTCTTACCACTCCTCCCAGCCTTCACCCAACACACTCCTTCCCTCTGTCCCTGGGAACTCAGACTTGTCTCCTTTGAATCTGGAAACCCAGGTTTGTTTTCCTTGGTACCTTGCCAAGAATAAGAGGTAAATTCAACATAAATGTGAAGTAGGTAGGACCCCAAAGTCCCTTCTTGACATAAAGAGTTGGCTTTCTGGCTACTTAGTTAACAGGAACACTAGCACACAGATTTTCTAAACTTATTTATAAATGTAAGACCCTTAACAGAGGACAACCAGGAATCTAGACTGGGAAGCACAGCACCTTCTGCTGCTCTGGAGGGCTTTGCAAGTTGGTTGGAACATAATACAAACAGTCTGTCTTGCTATAACCATTATAATGATGTAAACTATTTATACAGATAAGCACAAACGAAGTGAGATTAAAACACCACTAATGAATTTCACCATGTTCTGTTTGGCTTGGTTTTGCTGTACTTGAAAGCTTTTGAGAATGAAAAGGCACAGGGAGGGTGAAGGGAGTTTATTAGAACAGATGCATGATATAAAAAAATTCTGGTTCCAGTCAAAGTTCTCCTCAGTTCTCAACTGTTTGCCAAATAAATAGGGGCACATAAATCCAAAAAATGGCCCCTGCACTAGAATTCCCAGATTTAGCAAATATAGTAAATAAACATTCAGATTTAACTGGACATTCTGTATTTTATCTGGCAACTTTGCCCTGTGGGGCTCTTGCCTGATTAGTGTCATGGCTAAGAGCTTGGCTCTGGAGACAGAGAGCTCTCTAAACTTTGTGAGTAATTTAGCCTCATTAAGCCTCTGTTTCCTCATCTGTAGAATAAATTCATAATAGAATCTACCTCATAAAATTATTTTGAGAGTTAAACAATTCAGTCCATATAAAGCTACACAAAACGAATGGTGTTTCACACATAGAAAATACTCAGTTATTATTATTGTTGTTATTATTACTATTATTGGGATGGTGAACTTGTAAATCAATGAAGGAAATTACTGGATTACTGCATGTAAAATTCAATCAAGTTTCTGTGGTTTGGTTTTGTCTTATTGCATTTTCAACTTTGGAATTGTTCTTAAAAGTTAGAAGAAGAAGCATATAAAATTATTATACAAATATTAAAAATATCTACATTTCAGTTTTACATTAGCTGCCTAGGGAGATATGGGAAGGAAAAGGGAACAGGGGTGAAAGACACAAATTAGGTGGAAGAAAGATAAAGACAAGCAGATGGGCTTTGTTTGGCCTGCACTATATTTTTAAATGATTTAAGTTACTTTGCAGCACCTGCGGACTGGGACAATTCACACAAATACAGGTAGTTCTGGCTCCTACTGACAAATCAGAACTCTGCACCCCTCTGAGCCTTGCGAGGGGCTGCCCTTGATGCAGCACGTGCATCCCAGGGGTTCAGGCCCGACTGCCACCAGACACCCAGGCCCCGTGTTGGCCCCCATTACTCAGCGTGTGGGTACTGTTGCTATTCTTGTACCCGGTCAGCTCCACTCATTCATTTCACCTGCCTGGACCAGCAGCAAGGCCCAGGATTGGTTTACGATTGCATTAACTTGTCAAAATAATCTTTATAAGCAACTCCAAGCCACCCAAATAAATATACCTTCTAAGTAAAGAAGTAGTGGGTTTGGTGAACTAAAACAGCTTAAAACAAGTCACCTAGATCGATGGATTTCAAATATTTTTGCTCAGATACCTTCTAAAGGAATTTTGAAAATTGTATGTCTTGCATATTTTTTAAAATGTTGAAATCTAAGCTTTGTTATCACATGTTTAAACAGTTGAAATGATAGAATTTCTAGCATCATGTAAGTGCTAAATTTTAAAATGAAACTCATATCATTCCTGATGGACTGTAAACATAATAATAAATTTTCAGCATTTTATGTTGAAACAATGTTAGACTTGCAGAAAAGATAAACAATAGTAAAGAGAGTTACCTATGCCCTTTCTCCAACTTCTCCTAATGTTAATTATCAAACAAAAAATTAACATTACTACAATACTATTTTCTAATGCTAACAATGATAGACTTACCGGGATTGCCTCAGTTTTCCACTAACATCCTTTTCCATTCTAGGCTTCTGCCCAGGGAACCACATTGCATTTAGTCGTGATGTCTCCTTTAGTCTCCTCCAATCCGTGGTGGTTCCTTGGTCTTCTTCCCCTACCACTCAGCATCTTGACACTCCTGGGGAATACTGACTGGTCCATATTTTCTAGTGTCCCTCTATTTCAGTTGGTCTGCCATTTTCTCATGAAGACAGAGGTCATTCATTTTGTGGAAGAAATCAACAGAGATGATGTGGCCTTCTCATTACATCATATCAGGGACTATGAAATATCGATATGTCTTATTATTGGTGATGTTAATTTTCACTGCTTTCTTAAGGTGGTTTCTGCCAGCTTTCTCCATTCTAAAGCCAGTCGGCTTCCTTTGTGATTAACAAACACATACTTTGAGCGAGACACTTTGAGATGATACAAATATCCTGTTTCACCTATTTAGTTTAGTATCCATGGAGGGATCTTGCCCACACAGCCATTAATCTGGTGTTCTAATGGTGATTTTCTGTTCTCTTTAACCCTTTTTCATTTAATAATTGAAATTCTTTTGTAAGGAATATTTATCCTTTCTTCCCCATTTATTTATGTGGTTATTTATATCAGTATGGACTCCTGGATATTTATTTTGTTCTTTGCATTATGTATTAGGGTTCTCCAGAGAGACAGAACTAAGAGGATGTGTATTAACACCTAGAGAGAGAGATTTATTTTAGGGAATGACTCACACTGCTGAGGAGGTACATGTCTGAAATCTGCAGGGGAGGCCAACAGGCTGGAACCCCAGGGAACAGATGTAGTCCTGGTCCAAAGGCAGTCGGCTTGCAGAATTCTTTCCTACCTGGGGGAGGTCAGTCTTTGTTCCACTCAAGCTTTCAACTGATTGGATGAGGCCCACCCACATTATGGAAGGTAATCTGCTTTGGTCAAAGTCTACCAAAAAATAAAAGCACCTTCACGTAAATACCTATAATCATGCTTGACCAAATATATGGGTACCATGACCCAGCCAAGTTGACATATAAAATTAACCACTACAGGTTATAATCCAATATGACCATTATTTATTTTGTTTCTCAAATTGTTCCAGCTTTAGCCATTAGGAGCTTGTTCAGGTTGGCTCTGTGTTCTTTTAATGAGCTTCTATCCTTTTCATTTCTCTACTTTCTGGAACTGCAGAATATTCCAGGCTCATTTTGTATTTTATCTGCCCTAGCCCTGAAATCAACCACCTCTCCAAGGAGCCCTTGTTCCTTTAATGGAGAAAGACATTTAGAAAGAAAGATCTAGGCACTAGGTGTGCTCAGTGTTACTGGGATATCAAAGCCTGTAGGCCTCTTCTGTGGGCAAAGCTAAGAAAGGTGTTTGGACACTTACCTACACGTACATATTTATTTCTGTATCCACCTCTTTGCATATCTTGAAATATGGATTTACACTGATAACTCTGACTCCGAGCTCATACCACAGGGTTCAATTCTAGCTCTCCTTCTTTCCTGATTTGTAAAGTCTTTCTCCAATAGTCAGAAGCCTTGCTGACATATGTAACATATTAACTTATTTTTTTCAATCCTAGTTTCCATACAAAGTAGTTTCAATGTTGCTAACCTGTTTTCCTGTAGGAGAGATATTTACCAAGGAATGTACAGTGTTTGTATATAGTAATCTTGTCTTTAGACTTACATTATCCAGTCAAAACACTGCTTTTCAAAATTACTGAGGCCAGAGCTCCTTTCATTCCTAGCTGCCTTGGGGTGGCTATGCCATTCACTTGAAATACAGTTAAAATCATTTCTCACAGTCTGTCTTCCATCTTCAGTGCCCTCCACATCATAGTTAAATTTTCTTTTATTTACATAGGATAAAATTCTCTCTGTGTGTGTACAGTTCTGTGTGTTTTCACAGAGACATATATCCCATACCACAGTTCCATTATCCCCCAAACAAAGCAGTTCGATCATCCTCCAGATTCACTTGGCTTGCCCCATTGTACCAATGCTTTTTAATAGGTGATATACTTCCACAGAGTAACAATCCTTGGAAATCAGTGAGGTACAGAAATTGGATTATAGAACATAAAATAATATATATTACATTGTGACAGGCACTGCCAATTGTTTCCAATAACCATTTGTCCCTTTTCCCAGAGTCTAGAATCCTCAATTTTTAATGGGACACTTAATCCTTCAGAATAAAGTTTATACTTTCCAGGCTCATGTGTGTCTAGGTTGGGCCTGTGGCTAAGCCCTGGCCAACAGAGCATCTATAGACCTTCCTTTCAAGGTAGCTGCAGCATGCCTTTTGCCCTTTCTTCTTCATCCCTATCTCTATTGTCCTAACGGAAACTGGGTGTGATCATTTAATATTTAATATTTAATACTTAATATTTAATACAGTTTTCTCACAGGGCCAAAAGAGGTCATTCTATCACTTCAAGGTTGGTAGCAGGTAATTGGCTTCAAGGATTTGAGGTACCATACATGTCTTTCTCTGGTGGAAATGTAGTTTTAGCTCTTGTGGATATTAAAGTGAATAAATTCATCTTTAAAAATAAACTGAAGTAAAAATAAGCAATATTTCAATTATCCAAGCTTATTATAGGATCTCTGTGATCCATATGTTGGTTCTAAAGATAGTTTTCAAAAGCCATATCCACACATAAATTTACACTGGCAACACTTCTTTCTTCCTGCTGTACTGCTTTAAAATTCAAATGCAAAGATACCATCCTTAAATTATCTTGCCTTGTGAGTGACATCCTCCACTAAGGCCTAAATTTACCTCCAACCCACATAGGTCCAGTGTTCATAAAGTTTGCTGCTATGAATTTTAATAGATGGAATGAAGAAGAGTGGAATAGAGGTTTGATAAATGACTTGTGCTGAGAAAACTCAGCCTCACGTCAGTTTAGATACCCTTTCTGAACATTTCACTTCAGAGGGGAAGATTTACAGAGGAACCAATTACAGACTTGGACTCAGGAAGAAATAGCAAGTATATGTCAATATAGCTACAGCAAGTGGCCTGTGTTTTGTCACCTGAAATTAAGAATGATCTTGGGAAAAAACGTCCTAGCATCACCTCCCATAGAGTAAAGCTGGAGTTAAAGGTACTGGGGTGAAGCCAGATTTCTGTAGTGTGTCCCTCTGAAGAGAAATTGCAAAATTTTGATGATAATGTCTGTGGAAATAAGGAATAAACATCAGGTGAAAAAGTTAACTTTGAAATTTCTAGGTATCAAAAAAGACATTATTGTATCAAAAAGGGTAAAACTGGCTCTCCAGCTTCATTTAGAATGGACAGAGGACATAGGCCTGGTCTGTGACATGAGAGAGGTTGGTTATTAACAGAAATTTTCCAGCAGGCAGGGCTTGGAGACTGTGGGAAGGGTTAATAAGTACAGGTACTGGAGTTTCCTAAGTGAAAGAATTTTGGAATCCATATTCACTCTTATATTAGTTACTTTTTTTAGGGTGAGAAATGGGAAAATTCACTTCATCAATAACCCAATGCCCATTCCCAATGTTGCTCTTCATAACCAACTCTTGCTAATTAAGGGTCAGATAACAAGAGTTTGTCTCCACTGATTATGTAAAAAAGACTCACCACAGAAAGAGAAATCTAAGTAGGCAGAGGTGGTGAATGTTAATCTAAAATGAGAGGAAAACGTGTGAGACGATAGGGGCATCTGGGAGTGAGCAGTAGACAGAAGAGGGAAAGACACTGGTAGCAGCAATTTGGGTGGGACACAGGGAGGGCTGGATCCAGGTGACCACTTATCCAGGATGAGGCTTAGGAAGATGAGAGGCACCGTCTCCAGGGGATGAGAGCATTTGTCCCTACCTTCCTTCAGCTGACTAGGAGTTCACTGACTGGTGGGATCTCCATAGTTTAATGGCCACTTTTGGGAGCCAGAGAGGCTCAGCCAAGGAGAAGGGGAGGGAGTAAAGGTTAGAATGTGAGGAAGTGCTAATGGTCTAGGGTATGGCACCAGTCTTAGGGTACCATCCTTGTCTGCAGCAATAGCACTGCCCCTCTGATGTTCATTTCATTCTGAGGGCTGGGTGACCCTAAGAAGGCATAGGGCTAAAAGCTATGGCTGACAAGTGAGCCTCTCATTTCCATTGGGTGGTGGCCTTTTTCTTTTCCTTTGCCCTGTTTTGATTGTAAAAAGCACTGAAAGTCATTTCTACTAGTTGCTCAGTAGGTGTCATTTTTGACTTTCTCCTAATGTCTGGGGTTGCCTGCTGGATAAAATGCATCCCCAGAAGTGCTAGGCCCTCGGCGGACTTAGAGTTGATGTTTGTGTACATTTGTAAAGTTTCAGTTACTTGTCCCTGAAAAAGGGAAGGATTTTTATTCCCTCTTGTCCTTCATCTGTCCTAGTTTGTTGACCTAGTTAGGGTCCCGATCTGGTTGATATGCTCTCCACTTAAACACTTTTTCAACAGTATGATGTGTTCATCATATTTTCCCAATTTTCCTTCTCTTACAGAACTTTCTCTTGATGTAATATATATAAATGCAAGACAGTATTTTATCATATGTCATAATTCTCTGCAATAAGCATTAATATTAATTGGAATTTCAAATTTTGGGCTATGAATTTAATTCCTAAACTCCTGAATTAGATGCCAAAAAACACGTAATGTCTGTCTTCAAAATCATTTTTATTGATACATCAGTTGGTGACTCAAATAGATTATTTAATTTTCTGCAAAACAAAGAATGAAAGAACTAAAACCACTTAGATTGCAATAGATGAATGTCTTACTCTCTCTCCCTCCTGAAAAACTGCCATTCCCCTTCTTGGGCATAAACCTTTTCTTTCCTCCTAAATTCTAAGTGTCTCAAGGAGTCTTGCAGCCAGGAGAGCAGTGGGCAGTGGGCAGTTGACCCGGGCTTACCCTCTGACCCTGCCTCAAGGGCCGCCTTTCCCTCCGACTTCCAGATGAAACAAGGCAACCCCGCCTTGGCTCACTCCTTCTTATAACTTCTCTAAGGAGTCAAAGCAGCCTGCCTAGGCTCTCTCTTGTCATTTCTTCCACCCTAACTCTTTCCTTTGTTTTGCTGTCCCCAGATGCAATAATTCGCACTACCTCAATGTACAAGAGAAAAACTACTACTTTTAAAACTCAAGTGGCTGAAGCTTGCCCAAGCCTGATATCATACCCCACATCCCTGCCGCCTTCTCCAGCCTCCTTGCAGTTGTCAAGGTCACTGGAGAATAAAACAGCTCACTTTTGAGCACTCTGTGTATCTGTTAATGGGGGGAGAGAACGGTTTTATTTCTGAATTAATTAAAAAGAAACAAAGTAAGAGGATCTGTGTATATTGCAAAGAGACTGCACAAATTGAAGAAGGTTTAACAGGAGAAATCTTGAGAGGAAATCATATAAATTAGCTAGTACAAAATTTGATTTGTTCTTTTCAGTATGATAAACAGGAGAAAGTTTTTCCTATATTTGCCTAAAAAATAAAGTATTAAAATAGTTATGTCATATTACATTAATCAGATGCTAGATTAACTTCCCTAAAAATCATCTCTCTCAATCCTAAGAGCTAAAGTTTTTTCACCTACATTGGTATTTCATGCATTTTATTATCACTTTAAATAAATAGTCAAATATCACTTCATAATATATATTCCTTAGGTCAAGTATTTTTGGCAAGCCTTCCAGGGTTTAAATTTTAAAAGACATTTCGTTAATCTAGAAATGGCTTTGAGGTATTTCAAAGAGCCCCTGAAATACCTCAAAGATTTATTCTTTCTTCTTACAAAGAGAAAATTTAGACTAATCAAGCTTTTTTAATATACTTAAAAAGCATGGAAATCTTTGTTAAATAAAGAAATTATACATAAATCTCCAAGAATCTACACAGTTCTAATATACTTCCATTTATATTTCCACTAGTTATTTTAGAATATTGTTTCTTGCAAAAAGGACTAGGAAAGTTGCAGAAGGATTGTGTACATTGCCGAGGATCTGTGTAAGTCGTAGAGGGTTCGTGTAAGTCAAAGATGGTCTGTGCAAATAGAAGAAGGATTGTGTAGAAGGAAAGAGCAAAAAGAGAAGCAAAAAAAAAATCAAGAAGGGAAATAGAAATGGGGAAAAAGAGACTTCTGGTCAAGATGATGGCTCAGAGAGACATGGCTCACCTCTTCACACAACCACATCAAAATTACAACTAAAATATAGAACAACCACACTCAGAACTGTCAGAAATTGAGTTGAATGGAAGTGTGACGACTATAGAATTAAAGAAACCACATCCAGCCAGTCTGGTAGGAGGGGTGCAGACATGGAATGGGTGGTTCCCACACCCACTTGTGGTGGGTGAAAATTTGGGAGGGATATCTCAGGAGTGAGGAGTCCCTGCCCCACACCAGGGCCCCTATCCTAGGGTTCCACTGCTAGGGAGATAAGTCCCCAAAACTTCTGTCTGCAAAAACCAGCAGGGATTGAGTCAGTGGAAAAAACTTTTGGAGCCCTAAGCAGCAGTTCCTAGTAAAGAAACCACACACGGACTCACTGACTCAGACTCACTCGCTCTGAGCTCCAGCACCAGGGTAGTAGCTTGAAAGGCACCAGTGGAATACTGGGAGAAACTGGGGTGTCTGGCATCAAGGTGAACAGAGGCCATTGTCTCTTTTCTGAGCCCTCCCCCAAAAGAGCCACTGAGCCTGCAGGCTGATGCCATCTCATACACTCCATCAACCTGGTTAACACTGTTTGACCTGCCTTGGAGATCCCCAGAGACTCCACACCACCCAACTTACAACTTACAGGCCCACCCAAGCTGCCTTTCCATATGAAATGACTGGTCTTGGCTCATGCTGCACAACTTCCTAAATCCTCTCAAATAAGCAACAGCTGGCTTCAGGCCCAGCACTAGCAGCAGTCATCCCAGATTCACAGCTTGGCTTCACCTGGAAATCTCCAAGCCCAGCACAATTTGTAGCCATTTCAGATTGCTTTATAGCTCAGGCAGGTGGCCTCAGATAAGACACAGGTGGGGGGTGACCTTGGCCTGCACCAGCCAGGAAACCCCAGGGCCAGTGCACACAGGGGACAGCTACAGACTATGTTGGAGCAACACCATCCTGCTTGTGCATAGCTCATCCTTCATGGAGAGCAGAGGTTGGTGGACAGTGGTCACAGCTAGTACGTGCAGCTGACTGGCCTGGCTAAATCCCTCCCATCAATCTGCCAAGAGCAATCAAGACTCAACTACAAGAGGAGGGTGTACTCAGCCCACATGAAGGGTGCACCTTGAGTACCCAGCTTGGGTGATAGAGGAGACTGTGCCACTGGACCCTGCAGGACACCTACTACATTAGGCCACACTGCCAAGACATGGAGTCAAAGCAGCTCTACCTAATACATAGAAACTAACACAGGGGAGAGGTTCCCATAGTTTCTGGCTGTGGAGACCACCAGGGACATTGGTTGAGTGAAAAAGAGGGCTTCTGAAGACTCAAGCAGTCCTCTTAAAAGGGCCTGCACATGGACTTACTCAGACTAATTTGTTCTGAGATCCAGCACTGGGACAGCAGCTCAAAAGGCACCAGGGACATACAGGAAGGAACTGAAGTGTCTGACATCAGAGCAAAAGCTGGAAGGTCAGCTTTCTCCCAGACAGAAGTGCTAAAAGAGGCCATTGTTCCTTCCCTGAGCCCTTCCCCCACAGAGCTGGCAGGTGGGCACCATTTCTGACTTTCCATCAACCTGGCTAACACTGTTTGCCCTGCCCTGGTGATCCCCTGAGGCCCACCTCACCCAAGCTGTTTACAGTGGCTTTTCCATACCAATGCCTTCTCTTGGCTCATGCTTCAGACTTTACTAACATCTCCCAAACAAGCAGCATCTGGCCTCTGTGCACCGTACATCTTCCTAAGTGGTCCCAAGCCTGGCACTAGCAGCAGCCAGCCTTGGTTTGCAGCTTAGCCTTGCCTGGGTACCTCCAAGTCCAGCACAAGTAGCAGCCATCTGCAGATCTCTTTGTAGTTCATGGTGGGTGACCCTGGGTGGAACACAGGTGGTTGCTGACCTTGGCCTGCACCTCCCATCAGTCCCCAGACCATGTGCATCCAGTGAACAGTTTCAGACCACATCAAAGCACTGCCCAAGCACCCTCACAAGTAACACACTCAACAGACAGACTAGGCAGGCACCACAGCCCTGCTGAATGAAGTCCTGCTCCATGGGGTGGGCTTCTGCACAGCTGATCCTCCCTTGTGGTCACAGCCAGCTCTTGCAACCAATAGGCCTGGGGGTAAATCCTCCCAATGACATGCTCATAGCAATCAAGGCTCAACTACAACAGGAGCACATACACAGCCCCCATGCGGGGGTGTGCCCGGAGTGCCCAGTATGGGTGATCAGGGAGCCTGTGCCACTGGGCTCTACAGGACACCCTGCTATATTAAGCTTCTAGTCCTGTCTTGGAAACATAGCAGTTCTACATAATACATAGAAACAAACACAGGGAGGAAGCCAAAATAAGGAAGTAAAGAAACATTTGGACCCAACAAAGAGTCCAAAAGAAAGAACAGGATGAAACTCCAGAAAAAGAACTCAACATAATGGAGACAAGCAGTCTACTAGATGTAGGGTTCACAACACTGGTTATAAGGTTACTCAATGAATGTACTGAGAACTTCAAACAAAGACAGTAAACATAAAAATGAAACTAGAAAGCAAAAAAAATGGAACCAGTCAGAAATGAAGAATACATTGACTGAAATGAAGAATACATTACAGGGAATCAACAGTGGAGTAGAAGAAGCAGAGAATTCATCACTACCAACCCAGTATTACATACAATGTCGAAGAGTCTTCTTTAAGAAAAAAACAATAGATCAAAGTTATGAACAACAAAATTGCAATAAATACATATCTACCAACAATTGAATCTAAAAAACGAAGTAAATGAAGAAGCAGAGCAGAAACAGACTGGTAGATACAGAGAACATTTTGACAGTTGCCAGATGGGAGAGGGGTGAGGACATGGGTAAAAAAGGTGAAAGGATTAAGAAATACAAGTTGGTAGTTACTGAATGGTCATGGTAATATAAAGTACAGCACGGGGAACACAGTCAATAATATTGTAATAACTATGTATGGTGACAGATGGGTACCAGATTTATCAGGATATTCACTTAGTAAGTTACGTGATGTCTAATTACTGGGGTGAACACCCGAAACCAATATTATATGTCCGTAGTAACTGAAAAGTAAAAATTTATCAAAGAAAAGTAAAAAAACCTGCCTCAAACTTTTTTCTCACAAAGGTACTTTAAGATTATTATATGTGAAAGTGAGGAATATAACATGCACAGAGTCAAATATGTAAAAAAATATATGACTGAATGTTGTCTTGGAAAACAGCTTTTATTCAGGGTATAGCACTTCATTATATTCAATTTTTGTAATATAAAATGATATTAAGCATTGCTTACAGGGAAATTTACAGCATAAAATGTTCATAGGAGAAAAGAAAAAGGAATTCAAGTCAATTACCTAAGTTTCTACTTGGAAGTAGATGAAGACAAGCAAATTAACCCAAAATAGAAACAATGAATTAATAAAGGAACAGACATCAATGAAATAAAAAGAAATAGAAAATCAATGAAGTTATCAATAAATGAAGGGAGAAAGAAAATTATTTTCAACAAATGGTACTAAATCTTAAAATAATACAAAATAATAGTGAATGTAAAATATAATCGAATGTAAAACAAAAACAAAGGGTGCTAGAACAACCAGATATCCATTTTGATTTTAAAAACTGTAATCAATGCCTGTCTCAGGTAATGTACAGAAATCAACTCCAGATGGATCAAGGACCTAAATGCAAAGCTAAAACTACAAGGCAGGTAGAAGGAAATAATGTCTGCTCAACTCTGGAGAAAGCAAACTCTTATTGAAGAAGACACAAAAAGCATTGGCCACTGAAGAAACAATTAGTTAATCTGATTTTAAGTTAAAAACTCAAAAGGAAACAATTAACAAAATTAAACAGAAAGCCGCAGACTGGAAGAAAGTACTCATAATACATATACCTGACAGAGGACTTGTTTGAAAATACATAAAGTACACTGACACCTAAATAATAAGAGAAATAACTCAGTTAAAGAATGGACAAAAACACAAAAAACACATCCAACAGAACACATATGATCGACATGAACAGGAAAAGTTGCTCAACATCTCAGTCATCAGTGAGATGCAAATTAAAGTGATGATGAGATGCCACTTTACATTCACTAAAATGACAAAAAGGCCTACACCACCCACTGCTGGTGAGGATGAAGAGCAAGTGAAATTCTTATACATTGTTGGGATTATAAAATGATATGACCTATTTTGAAAAACTGCTTTGCACTTTCTGCTAAAGTTAAACATAAACATAAGGTTAAACACAAACCGATACCCAACACTTTTAATTCCAGATATTTACTCAATAGAGATAAAAACATAAGTCTGGGAAAAGGTCTGGGAAAAGAAAGATCACAACAGACTACTTATAATAGCCAAAAACCTGAAAATAATCCAAACAAAATATCACTCAACAATACATATGAAGAAAGTACAGATGCTGAACACCACTGAACAGCACTGAATCCTGAAAATATGATATTGAGGAAAAGAAGCCAGGCACAAGAGTCCTTTAAACTCAAGAACTGGCGATGGTAATCTTTGATAATTGAAAGTAGAATGGTGATTGTCTACAGTGAGTGGAAGTTGACTATAGAGAGAAATTGATTATATAGTACTTTTCACAAAGCAGTTTCTGAAGTAATAGGCATGTTCGGCAACTTGATTGTCATATTGGTTATACAGGACTACACCTTTTTCAAAATCCATCAAATTATGTATTTAGGATCTATGTATTTCACTGTTTACAAATTTTACTTCAACAATAAAATGATGCAATAAAAATAAATTCCTTATGAACACTTCAACCATTACCACTAAAAATTGCAACTGTAGGTATGAAGGGGAGCAGAATAAGCCATGCCTAAAATGTGTGAATTTGGCATGTTGATTATTTTGAGCTGAAGGCAATCAAGACCCATCAGATTCAAGAAACGCTTTTACCTAGATATTTTATTCTTTCCGAAGCAATTGTGGATGCAATTGTTTTCTTAATTTCCATTTCTGTTAGTTCGTTATTGGCATAGAAAATGCCACTGATTTCTGGATACTAACTCTGTATCCTGCTACTTTGCTGAATTCATTTATCAGTTCTAGTAGTTTCTTGGTAGAATTTTGTTTTTTTTTTTCTATGTACAATGTTATGTCATCTGCAAATAAAGTTTTACTTCTTCCTTTCTAATTTGGATTCCTTTTACCTTTTCTTTTTCTCTGATTGCTGTGGCTAGGACTTCCAGTACTATTTTCCCGATATTAAGTGTAATGCTTGTAGATTTTGCTCATCGAGTATGATGCTGGCAGTGGGTTTGTCATATATATACTTTATTACGTTTAGGTATGTTCTCTCTATTCCTAATAAACCTAACCAAGGACACAAAAGAGTTGTATTCAGAAAATGATAAGACACTGAAGAAGGAAATTGAAGAAGAAACAAATAAGTGGAAGCGTGAACTTTGTTTATGGATAGGAAAAATTAACATCATTAAAATGTCCATGCTACCCAGAGCAATCTATAGATTCAATGCAATTCCTATCAAGATTCCAATGACATATTTCACAGAACTAGAACAAATATTTCAAAAAATTTATATGGGACCACAAAAGGACCCATATAGCAACAGTGATCCTGAGAAAGAACAAAGTTGGAGGAATCAAGCTATCTAATATCAAACTATACTATAAGGCCATAGTAATCAAAACAGCATGGTGTTTAGCATAAAAACAGACACATGGATCAATGGAAAAGAATACAGAGTGCAGAAATAAACCCACACTTTGAAAGTCAATTAATATTTGACAGAGGAAGCAAGTGCATACAGTGGGCTAAAGACATTGTATTCAATAAATGGTGTTGGGGAAATTAGATACATGCAGAAAAGTGAAACTAGACCACCTTCTTACACCACACACATACATAAGTTCAAAATGCATTAAAGACTTAAATGTTAGACCTGAAACCATAAAGATCCTAGAAGAAAACATAGGCAGCAAAATCTTAGACAGTGCTTGTATCAATATTTTATCAGATATATCCTCCAGGCAAGGGAAACAAAAGAAAAACTAAACAAATGGGACTGCATCTAACTTAAAAGTTTTGCACAGCAAAGGAAAACATCCAAATAAAAAGACAACCACAGAATGGGAGAACATATTCGCTGATACATCTGATAAGGGCTGAATATCCAAAATTTAAAAAGAACTTAACAAAACTCAACACCAAAAAGACAAACAACCCAATTAAAAAATGGGCAAAGGACCTGAATAGACACTTCTCCAAAGAGGCCATAGAGGTAGCCAATAGACATATGAAAGGATGCTAATGTCAGTAATCATCAGAGAAATATAAATTAAAAGCACAATGAGATATCATCTGATACCTGTCAGAATGGCTACATATAAATTAACAAACCACAAGTGTTGGAGAGGATGTGGACAAAGGGGAACCCTTTTGCATTGTTGGTGGGAATGCAGACTGGTGCAGCCACTGTGGAAAGCAGTATGGAGATAACTCAGAAAGTTAAAACTGGATTTGCCTTTTGACCCAGCAATCCAAATTCTGGGAATATATCCGAAGGAACCCTAAACACTAATTCAAAAGAACATAGGTACCTGTATGTTCATTGTAGCATTATTTACAATTGCCAAGATATGGAAGCAGCTGAAGTGTCCAGTAGATAAGTAGATAAAACAGCTGTGGCACATTTATACAATGGAATACTACTCGGCTGTGAAAAAGAAGAAAATTTCACCCTTTGTGACAGCATGGATGGACCTGGAGAACATTATGCTAAGTGAAATAAGCCAGTCAGAGAAAGACAAATACTACATGATTTCACTTATATGTGGAATCTAATGGACAAATTGAACTAACAAGCAAAATAGAGACAGACTCATAGATGGAGAGCAGGATGACAGCAAAGGGGGTGAAGGAGTTAGGGGGTGAGCAAAAAGGAAAAAGGACTCGTGGACATGGACAACAGTGTGGTGATTATGGTGGGGGTTGAGAGGGCATAAGGGGACTAAATGGTAATGGAAAAAATACAATAAAATTCTTTTAAAAAGAATTTACACAGGAGGACTATCCCACAAAGAGACCCTAGAACTTTTTGTCTGAATGACCTATGGATATGGCAGGGAAATTGACTTGTGCTCTCCTTATCGTCCTGTGAATTACCCTCCTCCACTGTGAAGTCCCAAGCACTCATCCTGTTCCTTAGCTCAAGATAGCTTGGAAGCCCAATTGACTTGCCCTTGAGTCTCATGTCTTTGAGCTCCTGTATATATGTGATTAAATTTGTATTTCTCCTGTTAATCTGTTTTATGTCGATCTAATTATTAGACCAGTCAAAGAACCTAAAGGGATAAAAAGAAAAAGTTTTTTCTCCCCTATAGGTCTAATGGGAGATTTAGAATTCCTTCTGAGTTGTGGGTTATCAAATTTATGTTGTAAAATATAGCTTTTATTAAAAGATTAATATGGCTATTTTTTATCATAACATTCTTACTAGTGTATTGATGTTTGTAAGACAAAGTGGTGTTATGATCCGTCAGATACCCCAGGCTGCTCTCCTTCTCTGCACTTCCGCACCTCCTGGATGGAGCCTGACTAGTATGTGGCAGTTTGGCTTACATAACAAAATTTTCCCTTAAGAGTTGTTTCCAAGAAAAAGATGGTTTAAAAAGCAGATTGAGATGAGTCAGGTCAAATCGTATTGTAATTAAAAAGCTGTGAAAACAGCAGGCATCAAAATTGTTCTAAAAGTAATTAATATCTCTTACATTTTTCTCCAAAGAAAACAATTACAAAAACATTGTTCCCATAAAACAGCTGGGTTTCTGTTTGGCAAATAACAATTCTTTATTCTTTATTCAAAAGCAACTTTTCTTTTCCTAACCTGGGTCTTTTCTTGGCCACTTGCTGCTGTGTACAATGGAAATTAAATAGTTTCTTACTTGCAGTGGGAGACCAACTCCAGTTGGTTTTGTTAACGTCAACTTAAAAACAGGTAAAGAGAATAGAGCTATCACAATACAGAATTTTTTTATTGTAATAACTGGTATTTTTAAAATTTCCATGTTGTTGGAGAATATTTATATAATAATAAAGCTTTAAAAGGTTAAGACCACATACAGTTCTCTGTTTCAAAGCCAAATCAGTTTCCTAAAGTTTGAACGAATTACTGGCTTTATAAATTAGAAAAGAGAGATTTAGTGAGTTGTTGTCTTGCTAAAATTGCCCAGCTGCCTCTAATTTGGGAAAGATAAATGCAGGTTAGGAAGACCATTGGAAGCTGCCAAACACCAGTATTAGTAGGAAGCCAAGCTGAGTGGGAGGAGAGACAGAGCAATCCATTTGTAGATACAGCTCTCGTAAAACCGAGAAGGTTTTTCTAAGGAAGTCCCACAGAAAGTTCAAAATAACCTCTTCAACACTTGTTAAATGGTGAGATTCAGAGCTGCAGAGTATCAGAAGTAGCTGTATGTACTTTCTACACCTGGAATCTTCACCTCTGGAAAGCTGATTTCTGTCTCTTTTGAATAAAAGGGGACAGTAAGGATAAGGGATGACTCTAGGGTCAAACTGGAATACAACAGCTATTGGACAAATTCCCACAGTGCTGTGTCACTGCTCTACAGCTAGTAACCATGCAGGCCACTGAGAAAATGTCAGTTCTTGCAGAGTAAACCTAATTCTGCATGTATCCCATCAACGTATTGCATATGAAACAATAAATTTATGATGTCTTAACACTTAAAGCTAGCAAACATGAATCCTTCATTTAGCACAGTGATCCCCAACATTTTTGGCACCAGGGACCAGTTTCATGGAAGACAATTTTCCCAGGGACCAGGGCGAGGGGGGAGTGGGGGCAGGGATGCAGGTGGGGGAGGATGAAGCTGAGGCTGTAATGCTAGCTGATGGGGAGCAGGGGTGAAGCTTCCGCTCCCTCACCTGCCGCTCACCTCCATCCGTGCCGCCACAGACTGAGACCCTTGATTTAGCAAACACTTAACACCTGCTGTGTTCCATATTTTACCTATACTCTAATTTTTAGCAATCCTGCAGCTGAAGAATTGCCAGCTCCACTTTATAGATAAGGAGACACAGAAAGTTTGTAATTATTTGTTTCTGTCTACACAGGTTCCTTGAAAGCATAGATAGTAGTTTATGGGACATTATGGCTCCAAGGCATAATAACTAGTTCCTATTAAACCTCAAATATGTGTTGAATGAATGAATGAATGAATAAACAATAAGAAAGATATAGTTGGGTTGACCTTGAAAAATACATAGGATAAGCAGAAGCCAGAAAGTGAAGGCAGGGGGAAAAAAAAAAAAAAACCCAGGGAGATACTCCAATCTCCTTCCATTACTTGTTTTGTGCTTAATTCAATTCACAAATCCAATACTGACATGAAATACGAAACACCAGTATATTACTTTGTTGTAGAGTCAGAAAAATGTAGACTTCTGACTTATGCAACACTTTTATATTCTGTTCAAGATCAGTTTGTTTTTGCCCTGACCAGTGTGATTCAGTTTGTTGGAGCTTCACCCACTAGACTGAAGGGTCACAGATTCAATTCCCAGTCAGGGTACATACCCAGGATGCAGGTTCGATCCCTGGTCAAGGGGTGTATGAGAAAGCAACTGATCAATGTTTCTCACATCGATGCTTCTCTGTCTCCCTTCCTCTCTTTCTACAAGCAAAGAAAAAATGTCCTCAGGTGAGGATTAAAAAAAAATCAGTTTTTTTCTGCATCCTTATATTCATCTTCACACTAAGTCACATGAATCAGGAATGATTAAACATTGCTAAATTCAAGTTTTTAAATTTTAATTTTCTACTTTAAAATATCTTATTGTTTCTGCTATTACAGTTGTCCCATTTTTCCCCCTTTGCCACCCTCCACCCAGCCCATCACCCCACTTCCATAGGAAGTGCCCACATCATTGCCCATGTCCATGGGTCCTTCAAACAAGATCTTTGACTAATCCTTTCATCTTTCAATCAGTCCCCATTCCCATCTTACAGCTGTGAGTCTCTTCCATGACTCTAAGCCTCTGGTTCTATATTGCACATTAGTTTATTGTGTTCATTAGATTCCTCTTAAAAGTGAGATTGTATGGTATTAGTCTTTCACCGACTGGCTTATTTCACTTAGCATAATAGTTTCCAGTTCCATCCATGCTGTCGCAAAATGTAGGGATTCTTTCTTTTTTCTGCTGCTTAGTATTCCATTGTGTAAATGTACTACATCTTTTTTTACCCACTCATCTACTGATGGGCACTTAGGCTGTTTCCAAATCTTGGTTATTGTAAATTGCACTGCTATGAACACGGGAGGGAGGGGGTGCATAAATTCTTTTGAATTGGTATTTTGGTATCCTTGTGGTATATTCCCAACAGTGGAATCACTGGGTAAAAAAGCAGTTCATTTTTTTAACTTTTTGAGGAAATTCCATGCTGTTTTCCACAGTGGTTGCACAAATCTTCATTCCCCCCAACAGTACCTGAAGCTTCCCTTTTCTCCACATCCCCCCAAGTGCTTGTTTGTTGATTTATTAATGATGGCCATTTTGGCAGGTGTGAAGTGGTACCTCATTGTGGTTTTAATTTGCATCTCTCTGATGGCCGGTGATTTTGAGCATTTTTCATACATCTATGGGCCATCTGTATATCCTCCTTGGAGAACTGTGTATTCAGGTTCTTTGCTGACTTTTAAATTGGATTGTTTGTTTTCCTGGTGTTGATGCATGAAGGTTCTTTATATATTTTGGAGATCTAACCTTTGTCTGAAGCATCATGGACAAATATGGTCTGTGCAGAGGATTCCCTTTTCATTTTGATGATGTTTTCTTCAGCTGTGCAGAAGCTTTTTAATTTGATGTAGTCCCATTTGTTTATTTTTTCCTTTATTTCCTTTATCTTAGGAGATATATTGGCAAAAAATTGTTACCCGAGAGATATCTGAAATTTTACTACCTATGATTTCCTTTAGGATTTTATTGGAACCACAACTTATATTTGTTTTTGATCCAGTTTTAGTTTTTTGTGGTGTGAGGTGTAAGTTGGTGGGCTAGTTTCATTTTTTTGCATGTACTAGTGCAGCTCTCCCATCACCATTTATTCAGCAGACTGTCTTTTACCTCATTGCATGCTCTAGACTCCTTTGTCAAACATTAATTGACCATAAAGACATGGGTTTATTTCTGGGCTCTCTGTTCTGTTCCACTGATCTATGTGTCTGTTCTTATGCTAGTACCAGGCTGTTTTTGTTACAATGGACTTGTAGTAGAGTTTGATAACAGGTGCTGTGATCCCCTCCAACTTTGTTCTTCTTTCTCAAGATTGGTGAGGCTACTCAGTGTCTTTTTTGGTTCCACATAAATTTTTGGAATATTTGTTCTAAATCAGTGAAATATACCATTGGTATGCTATAGGAATTGCATTGAATCTATAGATTGCTTTGGGTCGTATGGGCATTTTAATGGAGTTAGTTCTTCCGATCCATGAACACAGTATGTGCTCCACTTACTTGTATCTTCCTCAATTTCTTCCTTCACTGCCCTATGGTTTTCCAAGTATAGGTCTCTTACCTCCTTGGTTAAATTTATTCCTAGGTACCTTATTTTTTGTTGTTGCAATAGCAAATGGAATTATTTTCTTAGTTTCTCTTTCTGATAGTTAATTATTGGTGTATAAACATGCCATTGATTTCTGAGTATTGACTTTGTATCCTGATACTTTACTGAATTCATTTATTAGGTCTAGTAGCATTTTGGTAGAGCCTATAAGGTTTTCTACAATATGTACAATATCATGTCATCTGTGAATGACAGTTTTACTTCCTCCTATCACATTTAAATGCCCTTTATTTCTCCTTATCTGATCACTATGGTTACGACTTCCAGTATTACATTGAATGAGTGGTGAAAGTGGACAACCCTGTGTTGTTCATGCTCTTAAGGGGAACACTTTTAGTTTTTGTCCATTGAGTATGATGTTGGCAGTAGGTCTTTCATATACGGCTTTCATTATATTGAGGTATGATCCCTTTATTCCCACTTTACTGAGTGTTTCTATCATAAATGGGTGCTGGGTTTTATTAAATGCTTTTTCTGCATCTATTGATATGATCATGTAAATTTTATGTCTCATATTGTTTATGCGATATATCACATTTATTAATTTTCAAATATTGTACCATCCTTGCATCCCTGGAATAAATCCCACTTGATCATGGTGTATGAATTTTTTGATGCATTGCTGTTTTGGTTTGCTAACATTTTGTTGAGGATTTTAGTTTCCATGTTCATCAGAAATATTGGCCTATAATTTTCTTTGTTGTGTCTTTACCTGGTTATGGTTTAGGATAATACTGGCCTCATAAGAAGAGCTTGGAAGTCTTCCCTCTTCTTGAATTTTTTGGAATAGTTTGAGAAGGACAGGTGTTAGTTCTTCGAGTGATTAGTAAAATTTACTTGTGAAGCCATCTTGTTCAGGACTTTTGTTTGCTGGGGGGTGGGGGGAGGCATTGATTACTGTTTTCTGAATATCCCTGATTCAGTTGTGGAAGGATGTATATTTCTAGAAATTTATCCATTTTTTCCAGGTTGTCCAATTTCCTGGTATATGGTCGTTCATAGTATTTTCTTATAATCCTTTGTATTTCTGTGGTATCAGTTAATACTTCTCCTCCTTTTCTGGTTTTATTTATTTGGGTACTCTCTTTTTTCTTGATGAGTCTAGTTAAATGTTTGCTGCTTTTGTTTATCTTCTCAAAGAACCAGCTCCTGGAATCATTGATCTTTTGAATTGTTTGTTGTTGTTGTTGTTGTTTTAGTGTCTATGTCATTTATTTCTGCTTTGATCTTGATTACTTCCTTTTTTATACTCACTTTGGGCTTTGTTATTGTTTTCTAGTTCTAGGTGTAGGGTCTCTGTGTATTTGAATGATTTTTTGGGGGGTTATACTGTGGTTGATTTCTATTTTTATGCCATTGTAATCTGAGAAAATGCTTCATATAATTTCAGTTTTCTTGAAATTGTTAAGACTTATTTTTTGTCCTATTTTGTGATCTATCTCTGAGAATGATCCATGTTGATTAATATGCACTTGAGAAGAATGTGTATTCTGATGCTTTGGGATGAAATGTTCTATAAATATTAATTTAATCCATTTGATCTAGTGTCCCATTTGATCTAGTGTCTCATTTAATGTCACTGTATTCTTGTTGATTTTTTTGTCTGCAACATCTATTCATTTGTGACAGTGAGGTGTTAAAATTCCCTTCGGTGACTCTATTGCTGTCAATCTCTACCTTAACATTCAACAAAGTTTTCTTTATATATTTAGGTGCACTTATATTGTGTGCATATATGTTTGTAAGAGTTGTATCCTCTTGTTGGATCGATCCCTTTAGTATTATGTAGTGACCTTCTTTGTCTCTTTTTATGGTCTTTGCTATGAAGTGTACTTTGTCAGATATAAGTGTTGCTTATTCAACTTCATTTGCATGGGATATTTTTTCCATCCCCTGACTTTCATCCATGTAAATCTTTTGTCCCAAAACACTGCATGATCTGCCTCTGCCTGCCAGCATGCTGTCCATTTTACTCTAATCACTGACCCAACTGTTTCTGAGAAGGTTTCTGGCAGAATCGGGAGCATGGGGACCTCTGGATCTCCCATGAAGGGGAGGTGCCATTCAGACTCTAAGGAAGATGGTGGGTGTGTTTCCCGCTCTGGAGCCACACATCTGTCTGAGTCTGTCCTGGATTATTTCCCTGAACTCAGTAAGGCAGAGTCCTTAATAGGAAAGCGGGTGGGGCCTTCAGAGCCCAGAGTTCATGTCTGCCAGAAACCAGGAGGGTGTTTCTATGGCTCTCCCATGAGGGGTAAGCACCAGTCACTTCCTGGGAAGGTGTATGGAATGCCTATGCTCTAAAGCCAGTCTCCAGCACCCCTGAGTCTGCCTATGTTGCTGTCTCCTCAGCAGGAGTAAAGATGCAGGGTGGGGAGGAAAAAAAAAGATGCAGGGTGGGGCAAGCAGAATTCCAGAGGGTGGGGCAAGTGGTTCCCACAGGGTGAGGTAATTGTTTTTCCCCTGGAAGGCGCTTGCTCTTCTCAAGAAAAATGGCTGCTGTGAGTGGGAGGTGGGGGATGTCGAGGCAGAGAAATCCCAGCAGCCGCTACTCCCCATCTCTCCTCAGTGCCTCCCACTCCCACCTTCCTCAGGCAACTCCAGTCTGTGCTGCCCTCCCTTCACGAGAGCCCAAGGTCAGTGGCTGCGAATGAAAAACCTGTGCTTTGGTCCCTTAAAAAACAGTGGCTTTGTCTCCAGCGGGGTCCATCTCTCCCTTGAAGACAAAACCCTGCGGCCTTTCACCCCTGGCTGCTTCGTGGGCAGCTGAGCACAGCACTGGTGCTCTGTGTCAGGGAGCACAGTCTGGGGTCCAGGCTTCACTCCTATCAGGAGGAAGCCCCCACAGCTGCACCATAACTTCTGCCTTCCACCTGTGGGCGCAGGGCCAGCCCCTTTCCCGTCCCTGCCCTTCCTACCAGACTTTAGGTGGTTTCTGCCCATCTGTGGTTAAAAGTCTCTTCTTCAAGTAGTCTTCAGTTGGTTACTTTGGGTGGCTGTTCCCCTCTTTATTTTTATTTCCCATTTGGTTCAGGGAGGTGTGAGAAAGATCCTCCTACTCTGCCACCATCCTGTGACCTATTTGTTCAAAACCCAGCAGCTTTAAGATTTACTCAAAAAATGGGTCAGGTCAGCATACCCACATGTGGTATACATTGCCTCTGGGACCTCAGAAGCCCATTCAGCATCGTGTCTATTTATGGTGGGTTAGATACAATGTGCAGCAAGTAGTGTCTTACTTTAGAGAGGAAATCTGTACATTTCTTGCTGTGTCAGTCAAGGTCCAGTCGGGAGACAAAAACAACACTCTTAATTCGAACAGGGACATTTTAATATAAAGAATTCTTGTCTGATAACAACAGATTACTACTAAGAGAACTGCATAAAGAATGTAGGAGCAGCAGATGTAGGGAACAGTCACTTCCTCTAATGTGGAGGCAGATCACCCAAGGGAGAAACAAATTTGGATGGATGTTCAAGACGAAGGCGAGAGTCAGACTTTGTTTCAGAGGGTGTAGATGCGGCAGGGAAGTTTGCTATGGTGCTGCAAGCCTGATTTGGCAAGCAGGAAGTTGCCCACCTAGTGTCAGGCAAGATTCACTGAGAAGCCACCCCCTAGGGTTTTGTCAATATTCACGGGATGTTCCAGCCACCCACAGAGGTGCTGGCAAAACTGGCTGGAGGGTAAGTACCGCTGGGTGTTCTGCTCACTGCTCCCCACTACATGCTACAGGAATAAGCGTGAAAAAGCACACAAGAACCAGAAAAATAAGTCCCTCACTTCATCATGTCTCCAGCCACCTCCACTGAAAATACCTAACATGGTGCCAGGGGGCAAAGGAGAAATATGTGTGAGTCCAGCTTCAGTATCACAAGTAGGGCAAAGAAGGATTTGAAGCTGAGGATTGAGAGCTGAGAGGCAACAAGCTGAGAACTGGCAGAGCTGACCTCTCTGGCTACTCAGCTCCTCTATGCAACCATCTCTCCATATTTGAACTTCCTACATTTCCACCTAGCAAGATAAATTATCTCTCATACAAATAGACTTTTTTTTACCTGGTCTCCCAAATTAGGAGACTTGTGTCTTAATAGTTACTGTATCTCTCTCTGATTACATTATTTACTTCCAAATCAGGTTCCAGACTTGATTAGCAATCACATCTGTCCTATATATACAGGAGGTAAGTACTTTCTTTAGAGTCATCATAAAGGCTTTCTAAATTTCTGTCTGGGCCTTGTGTTGATCATTCAGAGCCTTTAATTTATTCTTTCCTTTAAGAACCCTTTCTAGGGTAAGAAATACCATCCTGTGCCACATTTGTCCCCAAAGCGACTAACTGGCTCAGCTGCTTGATCTCCCTATGCTTACCCTCCATGTGTACCCCATTCTATGCCCCTGCTTGGGATGTTTTGAATAATCATGATGCTGCCACATGCTGCATATATTTGGTGTCCCGTGTCCCCCCGACAAGGAGGTTATTCATACACTCTTCAAATATATGAGCCGTTTTAAACCTAGGATTCCATTTTAAAGTCCATTTGCTGAGGCCAGGGCCCAGCAGGAACCCGGTGACACACTCAAACTAGTTAATTTGAGAAGTATTTAGTGAAAAGACTGTTTATGAGGCAAGGTCACTGTTCAAGGAAATCAAAATAGACAATGTGAATCACCTTAAACTTACCTACAAAAGAAAGACATGATCACCCATAAGCTGAAGAAGTAACAGGAAGGAATGAGTCCCAGAACTCAGAGCTGTAGAGGATGAGGAATGACCATAACGCCCAGAGATGCGATCGTAGGCAGATGAAAGCAGTCACTGACAGCAGACCAACACCAGCTGGGAGAAGCCAGGGGAAGACACTGCAATCGTTGCCTTCCTTTCAGACCTCAGACACTGCTGTTGTTTCCCACTGACCAACACAGCCGGAGGACAGCATGTACCCATTGGCATAGTGCACAAGGATCAGACTCCAAGGGCACAAAGCAGAGAAAGGGGGAGGAAAGGAGGTAGATCTAAAGGGGCAACTGAAGACCATCTAGCCAAAGCCATTTGTTTTACCTTTTAACACATTTTATTTGGTGTGCTAGTATTTTGTTTAGGGTTTTTGCATCCATATTAATCGTGAAAATGGCCTATCATTTTCCTTCTTGTACTATCTTTGCCAACTTTTGATATCAAGGACATGCTGGCCTCATGATTTGGGGAGTATTCACTCTTTTTTCTATTGCTTAGAAGAATATCTATTAGCAGAATTATTTATTCCTTCAATGCTCTAAAGTGACAAAGTTGGCTTGCATTAAGTAGGGCAAAGCATGCTTCACTTCAAGAGGGTGGAAAATTGTAACCAAGCACCCAGTGTTCCTGGAAAGAGACTAGAAATGGCATTTTCTACCTCTTAGTTCCTCTGTTTTTTACTTATGAGGTTATCTGTGCTGAGAACTGTGAAGGGTTGGGGATGCTATCCTAATTGCAGGCTAATGAGGTCACTTGCTACAATTTCACAGCTGATAGAAGACAGGAGGCTCCTGGGTCAGAGATAAAGCACAATTTATTGTTCACAGAACTTGCAGCAGACAGAATACCAGCATTTTGTCCTAATTCCTTCGGGGTGACGACCCAAAGTCAGGAGACACAGGAACACCCAGGGAGCTGCATTACAGGGTAGGAATCCTGGGCTTCGGCACTCTGAGCCTTTCACAGGGAACCATCAACTGTTGTCTTCCAAGACTCTGCTTTACAGACACCGTTGCAAATGAGCCTTGCACAAGATATAATGCCTCAGCTCAAAAATCCATGCGGAAACATGGGAAGACTACGGAAAATTCTCAACTGACTTTTTTAAATCAACTTTTGTATCTAACAGAGATTATTCATTTTTACTGTGAATTATAATTTATTAAGATAAATAACCCTTTACTCTGATGTCTCCCCAATTTCATCCTTGATATTATTGCCGCCATTTGTTGTTGTCTATCTGCAAATGACTGACAACTTTTAACCTTCACAGGTCATTTTATTTGGGGCATGTACCTGGTACACAGCATAGATCTCACTCTTCTGATACAAAATGAGACTAACTCTCCTCTACTAGAGAATTTTAACCTGTTTAAAATTATGCACTGTGATATTTCTTAATCTTGTTTTTCTCTTACATGTACCTCTTTGCTGTTAACCTTAAATATATTTATATAATTATGCTGCAGTGTGTGAAATATTGCTACTTGAATTATAGATCTTCACTTTTTTCTCTCTACCTCAATAACTTCTATTTAGCCATCCAGATCCACTCTCCGCATTTTCTACTCTGCTCTTTGTCCTGAAGCTGTATAAATTATGTCAGCAGACTTCTATTTCTTCTGCGTTTTGGGGGAGGTGGGGTTCCATCAATGGAAAATTCAAGCAGGAGACTGGAGGAAGGGAGACGTGTGAGATCAGAGTATATATTTCTCTAGTTCATGAGGTCACCCTAGGGCTGGTCTCTGGTCTGCTCGGTTATCTTCTTCACACTCTCTTTCTGGGTTTCCAGAACTCTCCCTCCCTAGGTTCATTTGAGACAAGGAGTAGACATACTTCACCTGACCCTGCACTATACTGTAGTTTCCCTACACACTGCCCACACTTTATCAGTTCCTTTGTAAATTTTGAGTGTACATCTGTCTCCTGTTAAGACTGACTCATAAACCCTTGTTCATCATTGTAGGTCCTTGACATGCATATGGTCAAGGTTATTCTTTTGGTTTATTGGAGAAAGGGATTATTATAGTTCCTTGATCAAGTTTATTCCTCCTACAAAGTTTTCATTATTGGCCCACTAGGAGTTTTTCTCCCATAGGATAAAAGATAATTCCACTCTTTACCCTGTTTTCCAACATGGAATGTACCTTTTGCTTGTTTGTTTATAAATCATTTCAGCTGTTTTCTTGGGATTTTGAGATGGATGGAAGGTGAAAGTAGAAGATAAAAAGTGAAAATTCAAATACTTACATTAAAACATAGTGTCTTTTATCTTACCTGTAAAGATTTTCAGATAGGGTAATTCTATAATGCTTCCTCCCACCCACCTATATACTGACTATCCTTCTGTAACTACATACTATCTAAAATAAATTTCTGGGGTTGAACATTAACCCTAGCTTTTGGCTATTAATTTTAACTATAATGCACCTGAAAATTTTAAAAATTTTAATGTGAAAATATGTAAAATGTTCTCTTCAAAGTATTAATTTTAGTAACAAAATCATATTTCAATTTAACATTAATTGTTCCACAATAAAGCACGTATATAGATGTTTTCTCTTTATACAACTTATGATACTATTAAAATCATTAAAACCAACTTGAAAAATTCTATTTCCATATTGTGTGACCTCCGTGTTACTCTATTAGCAGTGGACAAAAACACTGATCATCAAACCAGTACTCCTAGGTCTTCTAAGGACTAGACCTCGGGGATTCTATAATCTTAGGTGTTGTTTCTGGGTGATATTTCTTTCTGATCTCTTCTACTTCAGGATCCTCAAGTAAAAATGAAGCCAGGAGTGGGATTTGAGAAAAATAGTTCTTAGCCAGGAAATGTTTGTGCTTGATCTTGTGAATAAACAAGGGTCTGTATCCCTGAAAAGAAAAGAAAATGAAATTCTATTACATGTCAGAGATCTATTTTGCCAAGTAAAAACATATTCATGCCTCACTACCTTTGCTTATTAGTTCTTTCAGCCCAGAATACATGTTCCCCACTTTGTCTATCATTTTTCAGGGCTCAGCTCCTATGGCGCTTTAACCTGCAACTTTCCTGATTCTCCTTCTGACACGTGAGTCCAAACTAAACCCTTCTGCCTCCATACTTGCAAACACTTTATGTATTTTAACTGTAATATCTAGGTCATTCTGCCTTGAAATTCACTATATTCTTGAGAGTCTCTTCCATGATAAAGAAAGCTTGAAGGCTCAAACTGGGTCTTTTTCATAGCTGCGTCTCTTGGAGCCACAAGGTAAATACTTAGAGGATATTTTTGAATGAACGCACTTGTGTCACCTGGGTTCTCTTAAGTCTCTCTCAACTTTGATACAATTACCAACTTGAATTTATTTTCTGAATGTGGTCCTTCCCATATCTCCAAAGTTCAAAAGAAGGATCACATTGGTATCATGACAACACAAACTTCTCTTCAGTCACCCCTTTAACTGCTTCAGATTCCCACCTTGTGAATCCTTGCATTCTTTCTCTTCTGGCTTCTCAACAGAAAGCACGGTTCCTGCCCTATCCAGTCTTTGTGCCTTTCTACTTTTATTTGTTCTCAATTATTAGGCTTCTTGTCTTCCCACAGCTAAAACAGCACTTTGAACTTTCTCTGTTATGTAGCATGGCCCCATGACTATAGGACAATCTGTTTGCTAATGAGAGTGGCAGACTACTAGCTGCCAACCCCATGGCATTCTCTCTTCCATTTATATTTAGAGGCCTGATTTTGTATTTTGTGACATCATGCTCAGCTTTCCTAGCATTTATTCTTGCTATAGGTGGCCATGTGACAAGTTTCTGGCCATTATACATACACATATAATTAAAAGTCATTAGGTAGTGCTTACAGGAAAGCTTATTGAGCAATAAAAGATTCACTTGTCCAGCACATTTGGGCTTTTGCCATACCTGGGAGGTGGATATAATGCAGGAAATAAAGTAGCTATCTTATCTCTTAAGAGTCTACAAGCAGAAAAATGAAAGCAGAGGTTAAATGTGGCTGAGGGGGAAGGAGGAGGACCTGGGTTGGTGAAAGCATTTACAGAGCCACCAAACCAGCCCCAGACTGCCAACCTCTGTACTTCTTGTTACATAAGGAAACTAATCTCCCATTTGATTAAGTCATTATAAACTTCTTAGTTCATTATTGGCAGCTGAATTTGTGCAACTCAAACAATAAAGAATTGTTTTTCTCCAAGCACTTAGCACAGAATGTGGAATATTCAAAACTAAATTCGGAGTGAATTAATGAATACCACCTATTCTCTTTATTAATATTAACTGGCCCTTCTTTTCAACCAAATAATAGATACTACCTGTACCTTTTCCTAAAATTTGTTTTCTGAGAGTAAGACATCCCCTCACCAAAGATCCCTCCATACTGTCAATCAAAAGTAAAGAAAGCCCTGGAGAAAAGGAGCCAAAAAATATAACATTCTCATAGAAAGTACTAGGTAGGAGTATCCTGGGCTTATTTTAAATTTTCTTCTCCACAGACAAATTTAACAGATCGAAATAGTCATCCTTTGCACTAGTCTGACCTCACTGCATCACTTCTTTGCCCATATTTATTCAAGAAAAATTATTATATTTCTGTTATGCAGCATTAAATTATACATACATAGGACTTTATAGGCTTTCAAAGTGCCTTTATAGAGCCCAAAAGTAATTCTTAAAGATGACATAAGTATATTATGGTTCATCTAATTAAAGGAATAATAAGCAACTCTTAAAGAATAATATACAAAGACAGACAATATCTATCACCCACTTTTTCTGTTATTCCCTTTTGATTGATGAGAAAACCGGAGAGCACCAAGACATTAACAAGCTTGCCCAACTTCTCCCCGCTCATGAGTGATACAGCCAGAATTCAAAGTCAGGGCACTCTGATTCTTTGTACTGATTCCCTGTTTTCATGTGACCTTTATACAGATAGATGAAGCAAAGACAGTAGGCCTTAAGGTTGTTCATATCATTAGTGACAGGAATTGGGGAATACTGGGTGAGGTCTCCTGACTTTAAACCCACTATGGTCGCCACTTTGGCCACTGTACACGCTACGCGAAATTGATCTGCTTCATTTATGCTTCAGAGAACACAAGTCTTTTTCCATGATTTTCCTAGAACTGTGTCATGATTACAGAGAGTCAAGATTATTTTAACTTCTGAGTGTTTTTTTTTATTTCCTGAAAAAGCAAATATCTGTGAATTAAGGAAATTCTCAAAATGCTTTAACTTACTGCAAGACAAAATGATTCTTTAACTAGGTTAAACATTAATACTTAAAAGATTACACCAGCCCAAAACCCTAAAGGAGGCAATTTTTTTGAGTTTGCCTGGTTGAGAACCTTAGCTATTTTACAGAAATTCAATAAGCTCAGCATCCTGAATGTGGGTAGGACATTTAATTTGATACTGCAGTGACTTAATTAAATACACAAAGGGCGCCGTGTGGATTAATTGAAGAAGCAGTATAATATCAGCTTTGGGAACGAACCTCAGTCCCGTGATGGGTGCTGGATGAAATGACTTTGCAGCATTGGCCATGCTTGCGGTGATTAAACATTTATGAGGCAGCTGAGTTTACTAAACACAATGTATACAGCACAGCTTCAATTTCTCGCTGCTCTTTCAATACCTAAAGTAGAATTTTTCTTAGCCTGGCTTCTACTGGAGAATTATTCAAAAAAGCTAAAAATTAAACTACTTTCTCCTCTTTACCCCTTCCATCTCCCCAGTAAAAACACAGGCAGTGAATAGCACTATTCAAAATAACTGTTATATTTGAAGTCATTTCTTTATTTTCTCTTAGCTGACATCTTACATAAAATTAAATACCTCAATTTAATTAAGAGAAGGCAGAGAATCAGTATCAGCAGTAAGAACTCTAGGTTTGCTTAGTGTCAGTGGAGCTCTGCAAACCATCAGGGACTCCTCAATTCCATTTATCAAAATGCTTTAGAGATTACATCTTGTAAATTACTGAAATTAAATGATACTTAATTTTTAAAGTGCTTTCCCCACTCCTAGTTAGTTGGAAGCAAAGAAAATGGAGCCACAAAACTACACCCCATGAGTATGATTGCCATTTAAAGCACAAAATTATGAGCAAAATTTATTTGAGGATTTAGTGTGTTTTTATGCATACTTCGTGATGATTAATCAAAACAGATTTAGTTCTACAATACCTATCTAGTGGCAATACTCATTTACTCATTCAACAAATATTTACTAAACCCCTAATCTATGACAGGTACTGCTGTAGGTATTAGAGCTATAGACACAGCCTAACAAAATCTCTGCCCTTGTAGAACTTACTGTAGAACTAACATGCTTAAATTTGCTACTATTAGAAGGGAGTAGTATCATGTTTGGGTGATTGTGTTTGTACAGACCTTCAGATCTTTTATCCTCACCTTTTATGTGCCTTGGCTTCCTTTTAATGTTAATCTCTGCCATCCACATATTTTGTTATTGTTATGCATAGGTTCTCTGTTTCTTAATCGAATGGAAGTATTTAAATTATGTATGGAACGTATTAAAAGACAGTCAATTTATCTCTAATAATCCAAAGATTAAGTTAATTTCCCCCCAGAAGTTCAACTTTCTTACCTCTTCAATACTTGTTAGCTTGAGATGAGCAACGCTTTCATCCTTGGTGAGAAGAATGCAGTTCCAGGGGGACCACTCCAGGGACTTGTCCCACCTGACCATGACCAGGTCATTGAGGTCATTCCAGGCACTGAGTGCTGACTGGGACACCCAGATGTTCTCAGTCAGGTACTGAATATCTTGCAGCTGCATGTCAAAATAAGTTTGAAAAATGTTTTCTTATAAACACAAAATTCTTTAAGATTACTATATTACTTAAGGAAATAATTACATTATATTGAGCATATTTTTAAAAGAGAAATACTATTGGTGAGGTTTTCAGTGCCACATTGCTCCTTATTTTCCACTAAATTATGCTGTGAGTCTCACATTCAAGACCGCTTCCTTGACCCAGAGTAAGCTGCATATATGTCTTCCAAAACACTAATTTTACCTTTCATTTATTGATATGGTATTAAGTACTTTTCAAAATGTATTAGTAACTATCATCTTATCCTCAGGGTTACTGTATGTCATTTTAATCCCATTTTACAAATGAGGAAATTGAAATTTAATTAAAAATAAGCAATTTGCTTAGTATTATTTAAAAGCCTTTCTTGTTTTAATGAAAAAGAGGGAAGGGGGAATGAAATAACTGTCTTAAAACTTTTTTATTTAAACCATATTAGTTAAAACTCTTGAAACAACAACTTTTTATCAAGAAGTCTACACATATAAACTTAGAGGTGCCAGAAGAGCAAGCTTCACAAAGTGTAAGTGTAGGGAGGGAAATCCATCAGTTTAAAAAGTGTGGGTGGGAAAGCAGGGAATCAGCGGGAAAATTTCATCCATGACTGGCAACTCTTAGTGACTATACCTGCATCAGGAAAGCAATTTTAGAATCATCTTCATACTCAGCTTCTGAAGAGTAGAGCCGTTGAAGTAAACATTTGTACTTCAAGAATGATTCTCGTTGTTGAGACTCATTGTCAAGGCTAATGCACTTACGACACCGGTTTATGCGGTGTGAGGTGGATGATATAGCAAACTCTGTGGAAGGCAAATACAGCTGGCAACTCTGGCAATAGTAAATCTTCTTATAAAACTTCAATGGGTCTTGAGGAACCTAATAGTAAAAATATATACATATATTTATATTTATATAGAGAGCAAGAGAAAAGTGCAAAAGCCAGGCCAAGTACTATCCAACAAGAGCACTGAGGTGTAACTTATCTTAGAATGAGACAAAAAGTTAGTTATATTTTCCCTTTCACCTCCTATTCTATACAAAATGTAAATTTCAAGCACTATTCATTTACCCTAAATATTAACAATCTATATTATTCATCAACCTTTAGATACCAACCTTCTCTCTCTAAAAATAAATAAATAAAATCTTAAAAAGAAAAACTTCCAAGTGTGTTGGCACTTATTTTTAAGAAGAATTTAGATTTTTTGGTGTTATGTTCATTAATTAATCTTACAGGCAACAGCTGGTTTGACATATAAATAAAAGCCCACTAAACCAAATGTTCTCATTCACTCATCTTAACAAAAACTTTGGATGGCTCAATGTTCAATTTTCAAAATTTGAAACTCTGTATCATGTGGTAGTTCTATTTTTAATTTTTGAGAAACCTCCATCCTGTTTTCCATAATGGCTGTACCAATTTACATGTTCACCAACAGTGTACAAGAATTCTCTTTTCTCTACTTCCTTGACAACACTTACCTTTTGTCTTTTGGTAATAGCCATTCTAATGTTTGTGAGGTATCATCCCTCTGCAGTTTTGATTTGCATTTCCCTGATGATTGAACAACTTTTTCATGCTCGTGTTGGCCATTTGTCTGTTCACTGGGAAAATGTCTCTTAAGGTCCTTTGACCATTTTTCAACTGGATTAAAATTATTTTGCTATTGAGTTGTATGAGTTTCCCCCTTCCTTTTTTGGATATTAACTCAACAGATATATGGTTTGCAAATATCTTATCCCATTTTATAGATAGCCTTTCATTTTGTTGATGTTTCTTTGGCTGTGCAAAAGTTTTTTAGTTTGATGCAATCCTGCAATCTCATTTGTCTAATTTTGCTTTTGTCACCTTTGCTTTTGGTGTCATGACAAAAGAAATTGTTGTCAGACCAATGAGGGAAAGCTTTTTCTCTACTTCCTTCTCGTACTTTTACAGTTTCAGGTCATACATTTAAATCATTAGTCCATTTTGAGTTAATTTTTATATGTGGTGGGAGATAAAAGTCGAATTTCATTCTTTGCATGTTGTTATTGAGTTTGCTCAGTACCCTTTATTGAAGAGACTATCCTTTTTCCATTGTGTGTTCTTGGCTTCTTTGTCAAATATTAGTTGACCTCATGTGAGGGTTTATTTCTGGGCTCTCTATTCTGTTCCATTGATCTACGCATCGTTTTCATGGCGATACCATACTGTTTTGTTTACTAGAGCTTTGTAATATAGTTTGAAACCATGAAGCATGATGCTGCCAGCTTTGCTTTCTTTCTCAAGATTGCTTTGGCTACTACGAATCTTTTCTGTGAAAAATATCATTGGAATTTTGATAGTTATTATACTGAATCTGTAGGTCAGTTTAGGTAGTATCATCATTTTAACAATAGTAATTAATCCAAACAGATTTATTAAATGTCAAACACCAAAAGCATGATCCATTTTAAAAATGGATAAATTGAACTTCATCAAAATTAAACACTTTTGCTCTCTTACAGATACTGTTAATAGAATGAAAAGCCAAGCCACAACCTGAGAGGAAGTACTTGCAAATCATATATCTTAGAAAGGGCTTATACATAAAATATATAAAGAATTCTTAAAATTTCAATAACAAGAAAATAAACAGCCCAACTGAAAAAAAAGGTGGGGGTAGTATCACAATATATGTATGGCAAAGAAGTGAGTAAAAAGATGCATATTAGTCATTAGGAAAGTGGATATTAACATATAATGAGATACTACTTTATTCCTATTAGAATTCCAAAATTAAGTAAAACCTTACAATACCAAGTGGTGACAAGGTGGCAGAACAATTTGAACTCTCATACATTGCAGACAGAAATACTATATGGTACAACCAGTTTAGAAAAAAGGTTTCACAGTGTCTTATAAATATAAATATGAATTTACCATGACTCAAAAATCCCACTTTCTAGGTATTTAACCTATAATAATCAATTTACACAAAAACTTATAATCAAGTGCTTGTAGTGACTTTATTCACAAAACCCCCAAACTCTAAACAACTTAGTGTTCTACAACTGTGAATGGATAAACTCTGTACGTCCAGACAATAAAAAAACAAACTACTGATACATTCAGAAACATAGGTGAATCTCAAATGCAATATGCTAAATGAAGGAAGCCGGTCTCAGAAGAATAAATATAGCCCTGACCAGTGTGGCTCAGTTGTTTGGGCACTGCTCTGCAAAACAAAGTTGCAGTTCAATTCCTTGTCAGGGCACATGCTTGGGTTGCAGGTTCAGTTCCCAATCAGGGTGCATACAAAAGGCAACTGATCGATGTTTCTCTCTCACATCTATATTTCTCTCCCTCCCTACCCTTCTCTCTAAAAAAATTAAATCTTTTTAAAAAGACTACATATATTATGATTCCATTTATATGACATTCTGGGTTAGGTAAAACTATAAAAAGGAAATGCAGGTCAGTACTAACCGAAGGTCAGGGGGCCTAAGGAAAGGGCTGGCTATAGTAGCAGTATGAGGGTGTTTGGGAGGATAAGACTTTTTAAATCTTGATTGTGCTGTTGGTTACATGACTCTCTGAGTTGGTCAAAAATCACCAAAAATAGGGAATTTTACCAAAGGTAACTTACAAAATGAATAAAATGATATAGTGTTATGTGAGTGTGTAAGATATAAAATTGTATTATATTACTGCAAACATATAAAAACTAAGTAAGTCTACACAAAAGCACTAGAGGATAGCCCAGACAAATGAAAAACTGATCTGAATGGGAAAAAAATAATATGGGAACTTCACTTTTTTCTTTATTTTATTTTTCATATTGCATGATTGTATTGATATTAAAGTCCAGAATGAGCAACTCTATTAGAGACACTAAATAGAGTAGTGTTTGCTTAGGGATGGAGGGTAGTGGTGGGGTAGGGGAGCTGGAGGATGGGGAAGTACATGAGTAACAGTTAGAAAGAAACTGTTTCTGGAGGTGATCAAAATGTTCTAAACTTTGCTGTGTTGATGGTTGCACATATCTGTGGCTACCCTAAAACCCACTGAACTGTACCCCTTAAATAGGCAAATTGTATGACATGCAAATTATATCTCAGTAAAACTGTTTTATTTCCAGAACCATGTTTTAATCATTTTTTACTTTTCAATTATAATGTTAGCATACATTATTATATTAGTTTCAGGTGTACACTCCAGTGATTAGACATCATATAACTTACAAAGTGATAATCCCCAAATATCTCGAATCCATTGGACACAATACAAAATGGGAGACTTTTCTCTTGTACTTATGTTATATTTTAGTATTCTCTTGCAATACAATTAAATTTTAAAACTTCATTTAGAAATAAAAATATACAGTTCCAGCCAAGATGGAGGTGTAGGTAGAAACCCTTCACTTCCTTGCACAATCAAAAGGAAGATAACAACCAATCTAAAATCAATAAACAACCAAAAGCACCAGAAAATCAAACTGCATGGAACTCCGACAACCAAAAAATTAAAGAAAAAAATCAACCAGACTGGTAAGGCGGTGGACTGTGCACATGGGCTCGAAAAAACTGCAGTGAGGCAGCAGACCGGGCGGGCGAGGCTGGCTGAAGGCAAAACTGGGACTCAGAGCTGACTGTGGACTACCATGGTTGCCAGGGTGGGAGAAACTCCCAGTCTCACATGAGAGTTTGTTGAAAAGTGCGCTAGAGACAAGCAGGTGAGCTGCACTGTTCCCTCTCTGGCCCCTCCCCCACAGGCAGCACTGCAGTGCAGCAAGGAGGGTTGCCCCGCCTGGGTGAATACCTAAGGCCCCGCCCCCTTACAACTTACCAGTTTCCCAAGATGAAGAAATATGGCCCAAATGAAAGAACAGGGAAAAACTTCAGAAAGAGAACTAAGTGATGAGGGGATAGCCAATCTATCTGGTGGAGAATTAAAAGCCCTGGTAATCAAAATGCTCATAGAAATGACTAAGCTTGGTTGAAAAATGAACAAAAAAATAAAGGCTACCCAAGGTGAAATAAAGCAAAATATTCAGGGAACCAACAGTGACAGGAAGAAAACCAGGACCCAAAGCAACGATGTGGAACAAAAGGAAAAAATAAACATCCAACCAAAACAAAATGAAGAAACAAGACTTCAAAAAAGTGAAGAGTAAAAGAGAGAGAGAGAAGAACACAGGTACGAAAAAACAGCAACACGTAAGTACCTATCAATAATAACCTTAAATGTAAATGGATTAAATGCTTCAATCAAAAGACACAGAATAGCTGAATGGATAAGAATGCATGACCCACAGATATGCTGCCTACAAGAGACCCACCTCAGGACAAAAGACCTACACAGACTGAAAGTGAAGGCCTGGAAACAAATTTTCCAAGCAAATGAACAGGAAAAAAAAGTTGGGTTAGCAATACTCATATCAGACAAAACAGACTTCAAAAAAAAGGCCATAAAGAGAGACCCAGAAGGTCACTTCATAATACTCAAGGGAAGAATCCATCAAGAAGACATAAACATTGTAAATATACATGCACTCAACATAGTATCACCCAAATACATAAAGAGAATCTTGGAGGACTTCAAGAAAGATATTGACAGCAACACAATTATAGTAGGGGACTTTAACACCCCACTGTCAAAAATGGACATGTCTTCCAAACAAAATATCAACAAGGATATTGTGTCACTTAACAATACCCTAGAGGAAATGGACTTAACTGACATATAGAGAGCGCTTCATCCCAGCGAAGCAAAATACACATTCTTTTCAAATGCACACGGAACATTTTCAAAGATAGACCACATAGACCACATGATAGGACACAAAACAAGCTGCAACAAATTCAGGAAAATTGAAATCATATCAAACTTTTTCTCCAACCACAAGGGACTGAAACTAGAAACAAACCTCAAGGAAAAAACCCCCAAAACACTCAAACTCATGGAGATTGAATAGCATGCTATTAAACAATGAATGGGTCAAGAACGAGATTAAGGAAGAAATCAAAAAGTTTCTGGAAACAAATGAAAATGAACTCACAACAACACAAAACTTATGGGACACAACGAAGGTAGTTCTGAGAGGGAAGTTCATAGCAATACAGGCCTACCTTAAAAAGATAGAAACATTTCAAATAAACAGTCTAACCCTACACCTACAAGAACTCGAGGCACAACAACAAAGATAACCCAGAGCAAGTACAAGGAACGAAATAACCAGGATCAGAGCAGAATTAAATGACATACAGAAAACAAGAACAATTCAAAAGATCAATAAATCCAGGAGCTGGTTCTTTGAAAAGATAAACAAAATTGACAAGCCTTTAACTAGACTCATCAAGAAAAAAAGAGAGAAGAGAACCAAGATGGCGGCATAGGTAGACACACTGCGCCTCCTCCCACAACCAGAACTGACAGAAAATCGAACAGGAAGTCCAACACCAAGGAGATAAAAAATAAACATTCATCCAGACTGGTAGGAGGGGCGTAGACTGCAGCCAGGGCAGAGAGGACTCGAGTTTCCGTGGCGGGACCGAGACTGGAGACCGAGACTGGTGGAGTGTGGGACCAATGGGGCAGGCAGTCTGACCACTAGCAGACCCTGCAGCCCCACATTCATGCACAGATACACCGAGAGGGCCGGACTCAGAGTGGCGGAGAACGGGGCAGGCAGAGCAGCGGATAGCACCCTGCAGCCCCACATTCGCGCATAGATAAACCGAGAAGAACGGCGGGGAGCAAAGCAGACCGCGTAACCCAGGGCTCCAGCATGGGGGAAATAAAGCCTCAAACCTCTGATTGAAAACACCCGTGGGGGTGAGGCGACAGCAGGGGAAACTCCCAACCTCACAGGAGAGGTCACTGGAGAGACCCACAGGGCCTAGAGTGTGCACAAGCCCACCCACTCGGGAACCAGCACCAGAGGGGCCCAATTTGATTGTGGGTAGCGGAAGGAGTGACTGAAATCCAGCAGAGAGTGGAGCGGGCGCCATTACTCCCTCTAGGCCCCTCCCCCACATACAGCGCCACAGCACAGGGACAAGCGTTACCCGGCCATGGGGAACACCTAAAGCTCCGCCCCTTTAAGTAATGGAAGCACCAAGACAAAAAAAAAAAATTGGCCCAAATGACAGAACACTTCAAAGCTCCAGAAATAATTCAACTAAGCAGCGAACAGATAGCCAACCTATTAGTTGCACAGTTCAAAACACTGGTAATCAAGAAGCTCACAGAGTTGGTTGAATTTGGTCGAAAACTAGATGAAAAAAATGAAGCCTATGCTAAGAGAGACAAAGGAAAATGTACAGGGAACCAACAATGATGCCAAGGAAACTGGGACTCAAATCAACGGTATGGACCAGAAGGAAGAAAGAAACATCCAACCAGAAAAGAATGAAGAAACAAGAATTCGGAAAAATGAGGAGAGGCTTAGGAACCTCCAGGACATCTTGAAACGTTCCAACATCCGAATTATAGGGGTGCCAGAAGGAGAAGAGGAAGAACAAAAAATTGAAAACTTATTTGAACAAATAATGAAGGAGAACTTCCCTAATCTGGCAAAGGAAATAGACTTCCAGGAAGTCCAGGAAGCTCAGAGAGTCCCAAAGAAGCTGGACCCAAGGAGGAACACACCAAGGCACATCATAATTACACTACCCAAGATTAAAAATAAGGAGAGAATCTTAGAAGCAGCAAGAGAAAAGGAGAGAGTTACCTACAAAGCTGTTCCCATAAGACTGTCAGCTGATTTCTCCAAAGAGATCTTACAGGCAAGAAGGGGTTGGAAAGAATTACTCCAAGTCATGAAAGGCAAGGACCTACATCCAAGATTACTGTATCCAGCAAAGCTTTCATTTAGAATGGAAGGGAAGATAAAGTGCTTCTCAGATAAGGTCAAGTTAAAGTTCATCATCACCAAGCCCTTATTCTATGAAATGTTAAAGGGACTTATCTAAGAAAAAGAAGATAAAAAATATGAACAGTAAGAATGACAGCAAACTCACAGTTATTAACGACCACACCTAAAACCAAAACAAATGCAAACCAAGCCAACAACTAGAACAGGAACGGAACCACAGAAATGGAGCTCACATGGAGGGTTATCAACAGGGTAGTGGGTGGGGGATAGTGGGGGAAAGGTACAGAGAATAAGTAGCGTAAATGGTAGGTAGAAAATAGACAGGGGGAGGGTAAGAATAGTGTAGGAAATGTAGAAGCCAAAGAACTTATAAGTATGACCCATGGACATGAACTATAGTGGGGAATGTGGGAGGGAGGGGGTGGGCAGGATGGAGTGGAGTGGGGGGGGAATGGGACAACTGTAATAGCATAATCAATAAATATATTTATTAAAAAAAAAAGAAAAAAAGAGAGCGGACCCAAATAAATAAAATCAGAAATGAAAAAAGAGATGTTAAAACTGATACCACAGAAATAAAAAGTTTTGGAAAAAATTACTACAAACAACTACATGCTAAGAAATTTGAAAACATGGGTGAAATAGACAAATTTCTAGAAACATATAATCCTCCAAAACTGAATCAAGAAGAAGCAGAAAGCCTGAACAGACCAATAACAATTAGTGAAATTGAAGCAATAATAAAAAACTTCCTGGCACACAAAAGCCCTGGACTGGACAAGTTCACAGGTGAATTTTACAAAACATTTAAGGAAGAGCTCATTCCTATCCTTTTCAAACTACTTCAAAAATTTCAGGAAGATGGAAGACTCCCAAACTCTATTCATGAGGCCAGTAGTATCTTAATTCCAAAACCAGGTAAAGACACAGCAAACAAAGAAAATGAAAGACCAATATCGCTGATGAACATAGATGCCAAAATCCTCAACAAAATATTGGCGAACCAGATCCAACAATACATTAGAAGACCATACATCATAATCAAGTGGGATTCATCCCAGGGATGCAGGGATGGTATAACATTCCCAAATCAATACACACAATATACCACATAAACAAAATGAAAGACAAAAATCACATGATCATATCAATAGATACTGACAAAGCATTTGATAAAGTACAGCACCAATTTATGATAAAAACACTCAGCAAAGAGGGAATAGAGGGAACATACCTCAAAATAATAAAGGCCGTATAAGAGAAACCTGCAGGCAACATCACATTCAATGGGCAAAAACTAAAAGTTTTCCCCCTAAGGTCGGAAACAAGAGAAGGATGTCCACTTTCACCACTTTTATTCAACACGGTATTGGAAGTTCTAGCCACAGCGATCAGAAAAGGAAAAGCAATAAAAGGCATCCAAATTGGAAAGAGGAATTATAATTGTCATTATTTGCAGATGACATAATAGTGTACACAGAAAACCCTATAGACTCCACCAAAAAGTTACTCAACCTAATACCATATTTTCCTGTAATGTGCACTTTTTTGCCCAAATTTTTGAGGGAAAAATAAGAATGTGCATTATACATGGGTAGTACCATAAAAACCTTGTATCTGTTTGTGGGTTTTGTAATTATTTGTTACAAAAAATTTCTTGTACCATACATAATATATCCAAAAAATAAATGCTAAAATTCTTTTTTAAATACAAAAAAAGAATATAAATAATTAATTAAAAAATTAAGATGAAATTTTTTTTTCCTGAAATTTCGGTCAAATATTTGGGTGCATGTTATACATGGTAAATGAATTTGGCAAAACAGCAGGATGCAAACTCAATATTCAGAAATTGAAGGCATTTTTGTACACCAACAATGAAATATCAGAGACAAAAATCAGGAAAAAAATCCCATTTGATATAGCAACAAGAAAAATAAAATACCTAGGAATAAACCTTACCAAGGAGGTAAAAGACCTGTAGTCAGAAAACTACACAACACTGAAGAAAGAAATCAAGGAAGACACAAACAAATAGAAACATATACCATGTTCATGGATTGGAAGAATCAACATCATTAAAATGTCCATACTACCCAAAGCAATCTATAGATTCAATGCAATCCCTATTAAAATACCAATGACATATTTCACAGATTTAGAACAAATATTTCAAAAATTTATATGGAAATAAAAATGACCCCAATAGCTTCAGCAATTTTGAGAAATAAGAACAAAGTAGGTGGGATCACAATACCTGATATCAAACTATACTACCAGGCCACTGAAATCAAAACAGTCTGGTACTGGCATAAGAACAGACACATAGACCAATGGAACAGAATACAGAGCCCAGAAATAAACTCATGTCTTTATGGACGAAGGAGGTAGAAACATAAAATGGAGTAAAAATAGTGCCTTCAACAAATGGTGTTGGGAGAGCTGGACAGCTACATGCAAAAAAATGAAACTCTAGCACCAACTTACACCATACACCAGAATAAACTCAAGATGGATAAAAGACTTAAACATAAGCTGTGACACCATAAAAGTCCTTGAGGAGAATACAGGCAAGAAAGTTTCAGATATCCCACACAGCAATATTTTCACCAATATGACCCCTAGGGCAAGGGAAATAAATGAAAGAATAAACAAATGGGACTACATCAAATTAAAAAGCTTCTGCATGACTAAAGAAAACATCGTCAAAATGAAATGGTAACCAACTGTATGAGGAAACATTTACCAACAATATCTCAGACAAGGGATTGATCTCCAAAATATATAAAGAACTCACACGACTCCACACCAGGAAGATAAAACAATCCAATTAAAAAATGGGCAAAGGACATGAACAGGCACTTATCCAAGGAGGACATACAAAGGGCCGATAGACACATGAAAAATTGCTCAACGACACCAGCCATCACAGAGATGCAAATTAAAACCACAATGAGGTACCACTTCATACCAGTCAGTATGGCCATTATTAACAAATCGGCAAACAACAAGTGCTGGTGAGAATATAGAAAAAAGGGAACCCTAGTACACTGTTGGTGGGAATGTAGACTGGTACAGCCACTGTGGAAAACAGTATAGAATTTCCTCATAAAACTAAAAATGGAGCTGCCTTTTGACCCAGTGATTCCACTTCTGGGATTATACCTTAAAATCCTGAAACACCAATTCAAAAGAACTGATGCACCCCCATGTTCATAGCAGTGTTACTTACAATAGCCAGGTGCTGGAAACAGTCTAAGTGCCCATCATTACATGAGTGGATCAAAAACTGTGGTACATTTACACAATGGAATACTATGCAGCAGAAATAAAGAAGAACTCCCACCTTTCGTGATAGCATGTGTGTAAATGGAGAGCATTATGCTAAGTGAAATAAGCCAGGTGGCAAAAGACAAATACCCTGATATAATCTGTAAATTGAACTTAATGAACAAAACAAAGAAATGAGCAAAAAAGAACCAGAGGCATGGAAACAAGGAACAAACTGACAGGGACCAGAGATGTGGAAGGAGGGGTACAAGGGAGGGAAGAAGGGGAAGGGTCTAGTTAAAGAACCAGTATAAATGACCCATGAACATGGACAACTGGGTGGGAACTGAGTGGGGGGCAGGGCAGGAGAGAGTAATGGGGGGAAATTAGGGCAACTGTAATAGAACAACAATTAAAAAAATGCAGTAAGGCATGGAGAGCAAAATCCCTAGAAGACAGTTTAATTCAAACACGTTACATTTGAATTTCTCTCAGTATAGCTACATGGATTTGTCTAGTAATAATTACAACTATGTGATAAGTATTCTAAAGGGACACACACAAAAACATTAAAAATCTCAGAAATCCAGGATCTCTGGGGCCTCATGAAGGAGAGGATATGTGAATCAGGTCTTAGAAAATGAACAGCAGTTGGCTCTGTAAAGGATGGGGACAGCATTCCAGGGGGAAGCACCAGTACATGCAAAAGCATGAAGGTGTGAGAGATCACGATACATTCAACATAGTGCATTATTCAAGTGGAAATTGGGTTCAGAGATTAGGAAAAAACTGAAGGTTGGAAATGCAGACACCAAAGAAGTTAAATAAATAAGTTTAATATATCAACATAAAAAATAATCACTCAAAAAGAAATTTCACAATAAGGCCTTCCTCATAGACCCCAAGTGAAATGTTAAAGCAAAATTTGAATATACTTCTATTTATAATAGAGCACATATTAAAATTTTTGAGAAAGGAATACAGGAAAAAAATAGAGTACCTTAAGGTGTCTTGAAACTTCTGGATTAAATAGAGGTGTTTTGATGTAATGAAAAAACAGCGTTGCAATTCTTTTTCTGAGTCCCTCAAGGTTATCTTGTTTGACTCCTCTCATCATAAGGTCAACCTCTCTGTCAATCAATTCTAGAATTTCTTGAGTCAGTTTACATTCATGTTCCTGTATAAGACACAAAATATTCAGTATAGAACTCTAAAAGTCAGTCAGTTTTCAAAATTACCACACAAAGAAAATGAAACTCGAGTCTAGAAGAAATGAAACATCACTAATAGAAGTATAAATTGGCACAACTAATTTGGAAAAAAAATGACATTATCTAGTAGAGTTTAATATATGCATAGTCTATAACCCAGCAATTCTACTCTTAAGTGCTTAGAGAAATATGCAGGTCAAGTCATTGTTCACAGTAACCCCAAATTAGAAACAACCAAAGAGCCATAAATAAATTGATTATATAAATAAGTGATGGCTTGTTCATATACCAGAATATTATCTAATGTAAGGAAATAAATGAACTACAGTTTCAATAATAGTTTCAATCTTACAAAGTAATATCAAGCAGAAGAATCAAGGCACAAAATCACGCATATTATCTGTATGTTACTATAATTCACAATAATTTTAATAAAGTAATAGAAATGAGTGTGTTTGAGTTAGAATGCCCAGGTAAGAGTTAAGTGATTAAGGTAGAAGGATTTATAAGTAGTCAAATAGAAGTAAGTTGTTCCAACTGCCCAACAGAGGACCATGAATATAGGGAACCTATCCACATGGTATGGGAAATGTAGCCCAGCCCCCACTCAGAAAGGCCAGTGGGGAGTGAGGTCCGGCACACAGGACCCATGGATGGGTTCTCCCGTGGGGAATCAGGACTGCATTGTACTTAGGCTGCTATGGGGCTTGCTTTTGCTAAAACTCCCTCACCCTGAATTGAGGCAGCAAATGTTTACTGCGTATCTCTAAAGTAACTTCCTAAAATCTGTGCTAAACCTCCCAAGTATGGAGTGTAATCAGGTCAACCACTTTTCCCCTTGATCTGGAACATACTTGTCTTTGAAGTAATTAGCAACATTCTTGCCTTTGTTATCTATAAAAGGTAATCACCTATATCAAACCTGTGCATAGTAAATGAGGATCATTCTCAATGTTATGTACCCAGAAAAGCAATAAAAGCCTGTCCAGGCAGGGGTCAGGGCCCTCTCTCTCACTTAGAGAGTGGCCACACCATCCCTTTTCCTCCACAGGACTTCTGTAGTCCACGTGAATTTGTTTATCACAGCCACAACACACAGACCCTGCCGGCCGGGATCCGCATCACATGAGAAACATAGTGTGAATGAATGAGTCAGAAGGTAAAGTCAGTAACAATAAAATAATACTCTTCTGTACTTTTTAAGTATATTTTGCATAGCTAATACATGAGTCTGCATCAATGGTCCTTGACCCTGAAGGCACATTAGAAGGACCTGGGGAGATTTTAGCATCTCTCTCACACTTGAGGATCTAATCTAACTGCTCTGTAGTGGGGCCTAGATACTATTCCTAATCATTTATTCTCATAATCTCTGTGTATGTGTGGGTCTGTCTGTCTGTCATTCTCTTTTTCTCTCTCCTTTTCAAGCTCTCCAGATAATTCAAATGTGTACTCAGTTTTAAAATTCACTTGTCTATATTAGTAATTGTCATCAAAATAATACCTGTTATTTATTAAGGGCTCCCTATTTGTAAGCACTGAGACATATAGATATTTTAATTTTATATTATATATGTATGCATACATATTTATATCCTCAAAGCAACTAATTTTATAAATTAATTGAAACTGATTTTCAGAAATATTAAATTACTTATTTAAGGTTGCACAGCCATAAGTGAATACATGTGGATACAACAGCTTAAATATACTGTTTAAGAGATGCCCAATTTATCTTTTATAAGCCACCTTTAGCTTTTTTAAATAACCAGATAATGGTCATAATTACGTCAGATAAGAATATTTCTACCACATCCCCTACCTGCACTCTCTTTTTTCCAAATGGTCTTTTTACTGCCTCTACAGATTATCTCCCACCTCCAGATCTTCTGTTTCTCCCTCTCTTCCTCACCATCTCTATATTCCAAGGCTAGTCACTACACAAACTTATTTGAAAGGGTAGTCCAAGAAAAGGCACTTAATTCCTCTGCTCTCAATATGGGCAGGAATGCAAGAGACCGATGGTGACTTGTCTCCCAACAAAAACCATTTTACTCATCTACTTAATTCTTAAGAACTTTATGTGTTTTGCTCTTGTTTCTTAAGAGAGTGAGAGTTCTCTGCAATTAGGAAGCAAAGAACCCACATGAGGTATGTAAGTTATACTCATGAAATTCTTAGATTGTAATCACAAGATTCTCGTAGATAGATCTATATATGGCTGACATGTTTTCAGTTGTTATTTATAGTGAGCTGCTGATTATCGTTTGGAGAGCTGTACCTATATGCTCTAGCAGTGTGGCTCCTACTAATGACCAAAATAGATGCACCATGCAGTTACCCAATCTACTGTCTATGTACAAACTTTGTAATAGTTAGCACAGACAATAATTCAGAAACAACTTATATCTTTATTCCATAAACTGAAGGTGGCATCTGGCAAGTGTCTTATGAACTTAGTAAACTCAAAATCTTTTTCAGAAGCCAAATATTTTTAACTGAATTGCCCATTTAATTTATCTATATTGACAATAACAGAAGTCAAATATTGCCTTTGATTTGAGCTATAAGATATAAGAGCTATACCAGTGGTCCTAATCATACTTGGGTTTTCCTCCTTTAATTAGGAATATAGAAGACATTCATTATAGTGAATGCTATGATGTGCTATCTGGATTACCCCCACTTCAGAACCAAAGCACTCGGTCTCCCAGCTGCTAATAGGGCTGGCAGCTGGCAACTCTCAGCTGAGCCCTTCTGCAGATTGCCTTCAGCTGAAGAAAGCCGTATTCGCTGAAAGTCGCTGCCATTAATTTAAAAGAACTCCCTCATTCAAGGCTATGCTTTCTTTCCTGGAATACCCTGAATGAAACGAGTAATCAGTATAGGGGAATAAAGGCCCAACACCCTGAATGAAGGTATATGGGAATAAAAACAAGCAACCAACCAACCAACCAAATAAGTAAGTAAGTAAGTAAGTAAATAAATAAATAAATAAATAAAAGGAATCCTTAGCCACGTCCAGTTCACAATGGGTCCACTGGGTTCAGAGACCCACCCACTGTTCATTTCCATAATCCTTAAATATATTGTTGGAGTGGAATACTTGGTACTTGGCAAGGCTCCCCCTTCTCTTGACTTCTTGAGCTAAGGTGATAGGGAAGACTAAGTAGAAGCCCCAGAAACTGCTCCACCCTATAAACCAAGGAGATGGAAGTAGAAGTGGCTCCACTTACTAGCTGGGGAATTTTTGCTTCCTGTTCCTGCAATTCTGTGCTCTTCAAAGTTAGAAGTCTTAATTCCTGGAGGGAAAACGTTTCTAGCAGTGGACACAGCAAGACTCCTATTAAACATTAAACTACATGTAATTAATGCCTGGGTTCCTTAGGCCAAACGACCCAGGACAAGAAAAGTGCTACATGTCTGTAAAGGTAATCAACCTTGATCTTTCAAAGGCAGTAGGGCTGTTATTACCCAATAAGGAAGAATATTTTTGGCACCCAGGTAATGGGCATTTGTTGGTACACCCTTGCCTAATTTTGACAATAAATGAAGTCTAGTTAGCCTCAGTCTGAGAAGAACATTGTGATCTATGGTCTAGATCTCTCAAGGTGTGGGTCACCCCAACAGGTAGGCCACCTAGACAGTAAAGGTGCTACTTTAGGGTGGGAAAATCTAAAATAGGTAGCAGAGGAAAGGGACAAGTGTATATGTCATGGCCTTAAGGACAATGACAATAGGAGCTGCGGTTACCTCATCCTCCTTGCTCTTACAAATTTCCCCAGGAAGAAAGGGCCTACCCCGATCCAGAGGAGCTGCTCCCAGAACTTACAACACGAAGCCAGTGGGTCCAAGCAGCAGCAGGTGCAGTGTATGCTGTGCTCAGACCTGCTGTAATCATGCCCCCCCACTGCTGGTTTACTGCTGACCAACACTCTCAACGGAGTCCCTTTCTGAGAACCGCTTTCTGGTAGAGACAGATGCCTCATTCAAAGTCACATTTAAGGATGAGTGAAGTAAATAGTATTATAAAGCGTCACCTCCTCTCTATCCCCTTCCCTTCTGGGATACTGATAGACAAGTCCAGCAAAGAGGGTTAGACCTCTGGGTATCAAGGAAACTGACACCTTCCCAAAACCCTGGTCACTCAAGCACAACCTGGACTGTTCAGAGGGATGTTGACTGGACTCCAACCATGGGCAGGCCTGGCAGCAAACGTGTGCTTCCCTACTGGCTTTGGGCCGGCGCAGCCCTTCGTTCTCTAGACCCTTAAATACTGACTGCTTTGACTTGAGCGACTGTGTTTCGGGGACGTGTAGTCAGTGTAGCTGGAGTCACACTGACTCCACAACCTGGAGTCATGGTAATAGAGTGTTTTGGTTTTTTTAAACTATTCAGAGAAAAGTCACTTAAGTTACAAATATAAGATTAAAGTGAAAATGAAACAAAGTCATACCTCTTTCTTGGGGACAAGCCACATTTGGTAAATGAGCAGTGTGGGAGTAAAACTCCAGCCCCCGCCTCAATGCAGGACAACTCGTAGGTCTGCACAGTCTCAGAGGTCCCTGTGAGACTGGCTGAAATCATTGCTGAGACTGCACCAGAGTTCAATTTTTCTTTTTTCCAAAAAAGAGAACCAATCTGCTTTCTCTATTTCCTCATAAGAGTTACTCCTAAGAGCACTCTCCAAGAAACTTCCTGCACACAAATCCCTGCCTTTCTTGGGAACTTGACCTGTGACACCTGCTTCATTTCCATTAAAAGCAGGACTAAAACATAGAAAATCAATAATTGATGAGGAAAAAAGACAAAAATGCTTACACTGATGCTGCTTTAAAATTGCTAAAAATAAAATTTTTGTCAAAATATATAGATAGTAGTTGCTGTTTGACTGAACTGAGTATTGATCCCATGCAATATATTTGCACATATTTGCTTCACTGCACACATATAAAATATATTTACATTTAGAATATTCATTGTGCCATATTTACATTTTTATGTCATAATATATACCTTGAGAACTTTTAGATATATATTAATGCATAAACCATATCCTCCCCAAATTATACCAAAACAATATAGTTGTTCACAAAATAAAATGTACATAAACATTTGTTAATCACCTTTATAATCACCTAATACAAATATCTTGCTTATTTTAGTATTTAAGTTTTTATTGATAGTGATATGGATAACCCCAAATAAGAGAAAGGCAACATACCTTCACAGTGTGTTTAAGCGTTAACAGTACATCCAGCCTCTCGTCTTGAGAGAGATTTTTCAGAATAATGCATTTATAGATGTTTTGCAGCTCTCTGGCTCTGATAGTGAACTGTGTATCCATCTCAATTACTTTGCCGTCTAATCTTCTCCACGTCTTTGGAGCTGAACACTTAAAAATAATATGTTTATAATGATCAGTTAATGGCTAAAAAATAATTTTGTCCTTTCCGTTAAAAGTTTGTTTACTTTAATATCATGTGCTTTATATAAAGTATCACTAAAATGTGAGAAAACTAACTGAAAAATTTATACACCATGGGAGAGTAAGGCATTTGAGGGGAAAACAAAATATGAGAGAGTTCTTCAGTGTATAAAATATAAACACATCTACAGGATTCAGAATTTGCTACTAATTTGTACTAGCTACTCAACATACTGTTGAATGGCTTGAAGGGCACATGAAATAACACATTACCCCCTTGGGAAAAAGCATGCTATTTAGAATGTTTTTAAAAGTTATCTGCTTGGTTTAATTATAATGAGTTGTAGAAATGTGTCTTGATCATGCTTTGCCAATTGAAGACAACATTTGTGGAGTAATTGTTACAATCCTCAATGTGTTAAGCCTAAAGATATAAAGAACTGTGTGAGTTACAGTTTTGTTTCCTAGATTAATCAATCTACAACAAGTTCATAGTTCTTCACACAGCAGATGTCCAGAGTGAAACAGCTTTTTTTAGCTTTCTTAGCAGTGCTATGGTCCCTGCCTCCCCGAAGACGGCTAAGATTCTCACTTTCTATTTCCAAATCTGGCATGGTACCTCCCAACTAGCCCACCTCCTGAACTGAGCATTAAAAATAGACTTCACTTGCCCTGATGCTCCTCTGAGTACTTCCAGGTTAAGAATTCAGAGACCAGAGACAAGAGGTGGCATAAGTGCTCTGCAGACTCGGGACCTCAGCACAATCTTTGATGATGATGATTAGTCTGTGTTTGCCTAACAGAACTGCTTCTGTTCCCTCCTTTGAGATGCATTTACCTGGAAATCTCCCTATGAACACTCACAGTCTATTTGCTCTTCTACTTTATAGTATAAAAGCTGCCCAGTTTCTTTCAAACAAGGCTATGTTATCATGACTATTAACTGTTCAAATACTGGAGGCTGACTGGTAATTCCTTTGGAGAGCTGTAGTTCAATTTATGCCATATTTACAACCACTTAAATCTTAGCTTTGATATCATTCAAAGTTTAAGTAGAAGACCATGTATTGGGACAAATCATCAAGAATGTAGACTAGCCAAATAAAGAAATAATGTAAAGATGCATTTGGAATGACAATGTTATGGGGAATTTTTAGTTAAGCATCAATGTACCTTTAATTTTTTTATATTTCATATTAGCTAAACTATATTTAGAGCTACAAAGTAAACTTGAAAAGTTACATTTCATATGGTTTCAAAGTAATGGTATCATTTTCTGAGGAAAGCCAAAATGAATCAGAAACTTTAGATTCTCAGTTCTAGTTTTAATTCAGCAAGTGAGAAGCTTCAGCCCTATAATTAATTTACATTTTAGAGCATAAATCTAATATTAAATAATTTAATGTTAGTGGCCTGACAGAATTAAGTAAAATTTATTAAGAATTAAAGAAGGGAAATAGCTCAACAATAAAGTGTTTTTATCATTTAATGATTATCACTTCGAAATAAAAAAAATTTGTTTTAAATTGACTACAGCTATTTGGGGTAGGCCTTAGAGTGTTATTGAAATTTAATGCTTGTTCCAAAGCTCTTTTTAAAAGTTTTAAGGAACAAGCAATCTTAAGCCAAGTTTGTACTGCAATATTTGAAAGTCTAATTTTGCATGCAGTTTTCCTCAGGGTTGGCTCTATTAAACGTACCATTAGGTACCTGGTAGATAAAATACTATCCTGATTTCAAGAACTCTCAGACCTAATGGGATGTAAAGATAAGAAAATAAAGAAGGGTAATTATGCTTGATGATTGCAGGTAAATAGGTAACTACAGGTTGCTATGAAGCACTTAACTGGTGAAAAAAAAGTAGTATCTAAGATAAAACCTGAAGAAAAACTAGGAGTTAGCCAGAGGAAAGGGGATACAAAAGAAGCCTAGATTTGAAGTTCAAGTTTATTAATGTTAGCACTGAGAAGATATTAAAAATCTATCGGCAAAGCTTTTTTATACTTGGATTTATTTCTACCAACACTGATAATTTGGTCTTTAAATCTAGGCTTCTTTAATTTCAGGCCTTAAGATTTTTTTTTTTTTTTTTACCATGATGCAGGAAAATGTCAACTTTGTTGATTTTTCTTCCCTATTTCCTCTTTTCTTTGAATGCTTTGGCTGTACTAAGAGATGTACAGCAATCATGTTCTTAAACTGATTCAGAAAACAAGAACATAATAAATTCCACTTAGCTGCCAACAAATGAGACAGCACAGAGTCTGGAGGAGGGAAACAGAGGAACAGCGGGAACACACATTTCAGGGAAGGAAAGGTGGAGAGATAACACAAATCTCAAGAGCAGCAGGCTTCCACAAAAGAGAAGAAGTGACTACACTGACAGAGAAGGGCTTTTCTTCCTCCTAAATTAATACTCAAGTCCCTGAGGGCACAAATTAAGAATAATCATAACCCACCCAAAAAGCTACTGGGCAGTGATCAACTTTTCTTTTCTGTAGCAAAAGGGTTTTGTTCATCCACAGAGGACACCCCTGTGTAGCGTGGTGCTCGGAGAGAGGCAAGAGTCCATTGATTTTTCTGTCCCATTAGGTGTAGGCCACTGAAGTAGTGAGAAAAAACATTTAAATGACACAGCTAACATGGGTTGCAGTTTTTCAGTTTGTGATTATGAGGAGTGGTGTGCAAATCAAAGAGAATCAAATCAATAAATGACCTTGACAAAGCCTCCTACAAAACGCAAGTGGTCTCTTTATGCAGTTGGGTAAAAGCATCAAAGATGTATTAGAAACTGGCTGATGATACTTTGTTCAGATTTCTTGACCTGAATTTCTTCATCTCTGTGAACTTGTTGAGTTTTTAACATTTGATAACCAGTGGAAGTCAATGTTTGTTGTGTTAAAAGTATAAACTATTGAATGAATACTTTAAAAAAATCTTTAGATTGATCCTCTTAAGGAGAATAAAGGGTTATTATAGAATTCATAATAGATGACTGGTTCAAAGCCTTGATTGGACTCATTTAAAATCATATTCAACTTCTGGCCAAGATGGAGGCGTAGGTAGACACACTGTGACTCCTTGCACAACCAAAAGAAGGACAAAAACAATTTAAAAACAAAAAACAACCAGAACTGACAGAAAATTGAACTGTATGGAAATCTGACAACCAAGGAGTTAAAGAAGAAACATTCATCCAGACTGGTAGGAGGGGCGGAGACGGGCAGCCAGGCAGAGAGGACTTGCGGCAAGGCCGAGGCTGGCAGACCCAGTGAAGCCACAGCTGGTGGAGCAGGTGGTCCCTCATTCACGTGCGGATAAACTGGGGAAAGCAACTGGGGGGCGAGACAGACCACGAAACCCAGAGCTCCAGTGCAGGGAAATAAAGCCTCAAACGTCTGATTGAAAACACCAGTGGGACCCTGGCTGGTGTGGCTCAGTCAATTGAGCACTGTCCTGCCAACCAAAAGTTTGCCAGTTTGATGCCCAGTCAGGGCATATGCCTGGGTTGCAGTCCAGGTCCCCAGCTGGGGGCATGCGAGAGCCAACTAATCAATGTTTCTCTCCCTCCCTTTCCCTCTGTCTAAAAATATATAAATGAAGTCTTAAAAAAAAAGAAAAGAAAAGAAAACACCTGTGGGGGTTGAGGCAGCAGCAGGAGAAACTCCCAGCCTCACAGGAGAGTTCATTGGAGAGACCCACAAGGTCCTAGAATGCACACAAGACCACCCACCCTGGAATCAGCACCAGAGGGCCCAGTTTGCTTGTGAGTAACAGAGGAAGTGACAGAAAGCCGGCAGAGAGCAGAGCAAGTGCCATTGTTCCCTCTCCAACCCCTCTCCCACATACAGCACCACATACAGTGCAACAACGTGGGTTACCACGCCCTGGTGAACACCTAAGGCTCCACCCCTTATTGCGTAACTGGCTAGTTGAGACCAAAAAAAAAAAAGGCCCGAATAAAAGCACAGATCAAAGCTCCAGAAACAATACAACTAAGCAATGAAGAGATAGCCAACCTATCAGATGCACATTTCAAAACACTGGGATTTGGGATGCTCACAAAATTGGTTGAATTTGGTCACAAATTAGATGAAAAACTGAAGGCTATGCTAAGTGAAATAAAGGAAAAGGTACAGGGAACCAACAGTGATGGGAAGGAAGATGGGACTCAAATCAACGGTGTGGACCAGAAGGAAGAAAGAAACATTCAACCAGAACAGAATGAAAAAACAAGAATTCAAAAAAATGAGGAGAGGCTTAGGAACTTCTGGGACAACTTTAAATATTCCAACATCCGAATCATAGGAGTGCCAGAAGGAGAAGAGGAAGAACAAAAAATTGAAAGCTTACTTGAACAAATAATGAAGGAGAACTTCTCCAATCTGGCAAAGGAAATAGACTTCCAGGAAGTCCAGGAAGCTCAGAGAGTCCCAAAGAAGCTGGAACCAAGGAGGAACACACCAAGGCACATCATAATTACACTACCCAAGATTAAAAATAAGGAGAGAATCTTAGAAGCAGCAAGAGAAAAGGAGAGAGTTACCTACAAAGCAGTTCCCATAAGACTGTCAGCTGATTTCTCCAAAGAGACCTTACAGGCAAGAAGGGGCTGGCAAGAAGTATTCCAAGTCATGAAAGGCAAGGACCTACATCCAAGATTACTGTATCCAGCAAAGCTATCATTTAGAATGGAAGGGAAGATAAAGTGCTTCTCAGATAAGGTCAAGTTAAAGGAGTTCATCATCACCAAGCCCTTATTCTATGAAATGTTAAAGGGACTTATCTAAGAAAAAGAAGATAAAAGATATGAACAGTAAAATGACAGCGAACTCACAGTTATTAACAACCACACCTAAAACAAAAACAAAAGCAAACTAAGCAAACAACTAGAACAGAACAGAACCACAGAAATAGAGATCACATGGAGGGTTATCAACAGGGGAGTGGTAGGGGGAGAGAGGGGGAAAATGTACAGAGAATAAGTAGAATAAATGGTAGGTAGAAAATAGACAGGGGGAGGGTAAGAATAGTGTAGGAAATGTAGAAGCCAAAGAACTTATGTGTATGACCCACGGACCTGAGCTAAAGTGGGGGAATGTGGGTGGGAAGGGGTGTGCAGGGTGGAGGGGAATAAAGGGGGGAAAATGGGAGAACTGTAATAGCATAATCAATAAAATATATTTTAAAAAAATAAAACAAAATCATATTATTCACTACTCAGAGAAATTTTATGTTCAGGATAAAAAGATATAAAATATTATAGTTCAACAATCCACATACTATTTAGATTCAGTGAAGTTCAACCAAAACCACAACATAGAATTTTATTCTCCAAAGTTAAGCATAGTAAAGAAAATGTTCTCTTTACATGTCTATGTATTATGGTGCTAAATGTGGATCTTAAAATCTGTATTATGCCTCTGGTTTTTAGTTTTGACATTTGAAAAACTCTAACCTTGTCTAGCTTCAGGAATTAATTAAAAGATATTTTTACTTAGCAATTGAAAGAACTGCAGATTAATAAATCACTTCAAGTTTTATGAACTCAACACTGAGTCCTCCTGAATATTAGAGACAATGTTAGGCATGGGGGCACTGAGGTGATAAGGTGGACAGACATAAAGAAGAGTAGACATTGTATAAATATTTGTAAAAAAACTTACTATAAAATCTATCTTAACTGTTTTCTGTGATGTTTACTATGGTATCATATACAAAAAGATGATTAAAATGATTTTGTATTCAAATAACAAAAACTTTATAATTTACCACAACAGGTTAAAAGCAGGCCCAAAGCCACAAGTAGTCAATATTTTGAAGACTACACTAATTAGGTTATGTAATGGACTGTGGATTGACTTTGCATGTAGTTGCTCCATTCTGTGGCTATACTTTACTTGTCCTATACACTTTGGTCAAAACTGAGGCAAAATTCCCTTGTATCAGTCAAAACGTTCATTTCGTCTAAGTCTTAGACTGGGGATTGGTGAGATTAACTGGTTTATCACCTGAGGTGACTAAAGATTTAGAACTACAATTCTAAAACCCATGACCTACAAAAAAACCCATGACCCTTGATATCTACAAGTTCTTTTGCATAACTTTTCCACCCTCCCTTCACTCTTCTGGTCTTGCATCTTTGTGTGTTGCCCTGAATCAATCTGGACATTAAGACCTGGTCATTTTTCGCATTCCCTCTCCTCTTACCAAAAAAATACCATCTTGCATTTAATATTTCATTTATTTGGTAACATAATTTAAGAAGTCACAAGAAGCCACATTGTACCTCATTACCTTCCAACTGTCTTCTCACTCTCTTGTTCTCCTAGCAATACAAAAAACCTCCATTTTACTGGCAGAAAACAATTCTCCCTACACTGAGGATCCTTCAGAATCTCAGATTCAACCCTAACAACTTATCAGTTATTTATAAGAAACAAAAAAAATTTCCTTCCTAATGGGAATTCTTGTGTCCAAATTTTCCAGATCTCACCTTTGTTGTTGCTGTTGTTAGACCTTATGTTGGAGTGATATAACGCATGGGAAACAGTAACGGTCTTCAATCGGCTCCAGAGTCGCTATTATATGTTGGGACTTAATCTACTTTTGGACTCTTTGTAATTCAAAAGTGTTTAGTATTGGGGTAGGGATGGGGGGCAGGGTAAAAAGGCATAAGAATAATAGACATTGTAAAAGTATTTACAAGAAGAATTTAAAATAGTTTGTGGGAAACAAAGCAGCAGAGGCAGCACAAGTGGGAAATCCTACAGAAGGTGCAGCGCCTCTTCCCTGTCCACTGGCAGCTCAGAGGCTTCAGGCAACTTCAAACACTCTCGTGCCCTGGGTCCCTGCTGTCCTCCTTGGTAAGCTTAACAATCAGCCACATAAGGAACACAGGCCCCAGTGATGTAATTGGTTTCAACATAAAACAACTTGCTAAAGGAGTAAGTTTATTTAAACTATGAATCTGGAGACATATGAACAGGATGGCTTCAATATAGTAGACTCATCTTTTCTCACATGAAGATATTCAAGAATTTGAAATGACAGTATCTACACTGTGTAACTTCTTGGAATATCTGAAGTATAAAATTATACAATATTTCTGTCCCTCATTTTTCCTCCCTGCCTTCTTCCACAAGAATTTATAAATACCCTGTGATAAGTTCTGTGCTAAGATATGAGAATACAGAGATTATAATAGCTCTTGCCTTCAGAAGCTCAGAATCTAGGAAGGATTCAGACATCTAAATAGGTATAATAAAAACTGACCACAATGTACTAAGAGAGAAGTGAGACAGGCTCAGGAAAGCATATAGTGCGGGCTAAATTAGGAGGAAAAGTGGATCCTTTCTGGAACAAAGGGTGACTGAGCTTGTCTGAAGAGTGAGTAACTGGCTACTGAAGCAGGAAGTAAAGGATGTTCCAAGTAGAGGTAAGACCAGATGTAAAAGCATCAAGAGCCCATGATCTTTCTGAGGATGTACGAGCAGTAATTGAGCACAGCTGGAGCAGTGTAGCTGTAGTGTGCAAGGAGACAACAGTGGGGTGGGGCAGGTGTTCTGAGAATCAATTATGAAAATCCTTCCCTGAGGGCAGTGAGGAGGGGCAGGGGCAGGTGGTATTTAATGAGGTCCCTGTGGCAGTGGCAGCAGTGTGGAGGAGGGAATTGAGAAGTGAGACTGGAGGCCAAGATCCTAATTTGGAGACATAAAGTAACCCAGGTGAGGAGGACATCCAGAATTATTTAAATCAATGTCAAGCTCACACACACAAGATAAGCCCTGTCTCATTACAGCCTCCCAGGGGAGAAAGGGCAGCAAGAGAGAGGAGCTGCCCACTGCAAATCCTCAGAAGCCCCTGCTCCCTGCATTTTCCAGTAGGATCACAAGGCATTCCGCCAAGACGCAGATTAGCTGCAGATCACGTCTTTGCCTACAAGGCCTATGTGGATACATGTGAAGCATCCGAGTACCGTGACAGAACCACTGCCTTACAGTTGTAGCAGTGGGTTTGGGAATGCAGAAACGAAGAATTGAAGAGACTGTTAAAGTAAAAGAACAAACAAGTTGGTGGTTCCTAGGATATCAAGCATAACACCTTGCTTTCTGCCCGAAGCAACTGAGTAGATGATGAAACATTCGCAGAGATAAATGATGTGAGTGCTAAGGAACAGGGTAAGTTTAGAGGTGAGGGATGAAGGAATGGTGAGACGATATGGCTTCAGGGTTGACTGGAGGTGGACTCTGGGGACATCCAAAGAGCAATGACAGTGGGCATTTGGGTATGTGATTTTGGAAGCTCCTCAGACAGGTCAGGTCCGGCCTGGAACTGCAGGGAATTCCAGGATTTAGGTAGTAGTTCAAACCACAAGAAAAACTGAGATCAAACAAGAGGATGTACAGTTAAAATAACAGGAGGGCATTTCTAGTAAAAAAATATATATACACAGTTTTTGAAAACAAATGCTCTCAAACAAGAATCCTACAACTAGAATACCCACAGGCGAGTATCTTGAAGAACACCATTCTTTTTCTTCTTGTAGCTGGTTGGCTTTCAATTGTTTGGAAGATCAGGTTTATAAAAGGAAAGTGGTCACTATGGAAACAGGCTATTTAATATCAAACAAGCGATTTCACCTCAAAAGGGTAATTACTTTAGCGTTTCCCTTAATTGCACATTTTCATGGTTTTCAATAACCATATATCCTTTTGGTCAGAAATTTCCAATCAGTTAATGACCTGGTAAGCAGGAGGAAAAACACTAATCAATAGCTATTTCCCCAGGTTGCTCACTGTAGCGGCACCCCAGACAAGACATTTTGTGAATTTAATATTCCATTTTATCGGCGCGTGCAATTCACCTGATTTCTATAGCCAGACTAAATCTAAGTGAACAGTTACAAGGACATTGTCTACATTTTCTTCCTTCATTGGTCCCTTCAGCTGAGAATGAACATGTTAATTTCATGTTACTTATCCATCATTATTCTATGCTGCAGTTAAAATCTAACAGTGTATCACAAAAAAGAAAAAATACAGGGAGGATTTTTAAAAATATGTCACCGAAACACTAAACAAAATTCCTGCAAGTTCTTAAAATGTATATCTTTTAGTTACTTTGCATTTTTAAACTGAGGCTATACTGATATTTAAATAATTAGTACTTCACTAACCTTATTCAAAAAAGCTTGTATCATTGCTTCCTGGTTTGCATTAGAAGCAATGTATCTATGTCTCCCAATGGAAGCAATAATTTGGCTCTCTTTTTCCAGAAGTTCACACAAAGCAGCTTTCCTTTCGGCTCCAGTGAAAGATTGGTTAATTCGTCCCAGTTCTTCTTGTTGCCAGACTAGAGGAATAACATGGCAGACTCAAGTTTTAAAATCCCACATCTTTACAGAGTATTTTTTTACCATCACATCCTGACAAGCGGTATTTTATTTTTGTATCAATTTAAATAAAATTATATATGAATAGAATCATTCACAGTGTGCATCTGATATATGAAAAAATGAGGTGAAATAGAAGCTGAGAGACTAAACAATAAAAGTAGTCAAACAAACAGAAGCCAAAGAACAGCAATATAGATAATGTCAACTTGTGCCTCCAGGTAAGTATGCCCATGGATTCCTCCCCAAAGGCAGCAGGTGTGTCCAGACGTGCAGGTTTACACAACTTCAGCCTCACCCAAGACACCCTCACCCCTGAACATATCAGAACATGCTGAATGGTCTGACCCCACGAATCAGCCTTTCTTTCCAGACGTCTCATTCTCTTCTCTCCTAATCCATACAGGAACCATAGTTTCAGGCTATAGCTAGACCTTGCCTTAACTTTCTTTCTATTCTGATGGCTGCACTAAAAGAAAAATCTGTTTTTTAACTGTACTTTTTACTTCATCTCCTGTTTCCTCACAACTTCTAGTCCCCTCTTTCTAATTAAATGAGACCATAAAAATGACAGCTGCTTCCTATGTGCCAGGCTCTGTCCTAAGTGCTTCTTGCATGTATGAACTCATTTACTCTCCTGACAAACCAGCGAATAGGTGCTACTATTACCCTGTATTTTATACAAAAGGAAACAGGAGAAGAGAGACTATTTAACTTGTTCGGGTGACCAGGACTAAACCTCTGGCAGTGTGGCTCCACGGTCCATGACCTTGACTGCTCTCTGCCTCTCAAAAATATGTCACCTTTTGAGTTCCTTTTCAATGCAAACTTATTTGTTGATTTACTCTGGAGAGCCACCTTTACTTAATTAGCCATCTAATTCTTTCCTCTTACATAAAGATAATTTATAATTGCATTGTCAGAAGGACGACGTTTTAGACACTCATGAACTGTATTGTGGCCGTAGAATCGAATCTATTTTTTCTGAACTTTAAAAACAAACCTGGCTCACTTATCTGGTTATTATACATGCCAAAATTCTATCACTTTTTTGCCAGTTCATAATATCCAATAACCACTTTTGAGATGCTATGTGAAAGGAACTCTTTAAGGTTTGATGTGAGAAAGACATACGCCTTATTGAAGGAACTAACGTGTTTCCTTGCTTCTTCCCAGTTGGGTAAACTGTAAAATCCTTCCACAAGAACAGAATGTCTGCTTCTCTTTCCATTTCTCTTTGCCCAAAAGCCTGACATTTTTTTTCACCATTAGGCTTAAAGACTTCCTTTGGGTACATCTTTTCTTGACATATGAGATTACTTTCCCTTATCTTCCATGAGATATGATTCAATCAAGTAAAATGCTTTGTTATATTCCAGACATGATTAGTTTTCCAGCATGTTACAGGGATAGTGCAGAATATATAAATTACATTTATATATTATTTATATAATTAGAAATTATATTTTTCTGCTATTAAAATGCCAAATTACTTTAACGTCAGTCTTTGCAATGAAAAGTATATATCTGAAGCCATAGCCATTTCTGCTAACCACTGCTTTTCATGACATCCTGTTTCACAGTGTAATCAGACCATTTCTTCTTCCTCTTAAAATTCAATTTGAAATCATCCTGATCAGGTAATAACTTGCCAGTCATGTTCCGTATAAGGATCTACTCTGTCCCTCACCAGGAATACGTTCTTCAAACCCTGTATGGCTTGGTCTGTCCAAAGAGGATTTGTAAATAAAGAGCTAAATAATGTTATGCAAGTGCAGGAAACCCATAATTGATGAGTTTATCATTTAAGAGTAGCAACCAAAAGGAACTTTTAAAAATTGAATAAATTCCATATACCAAAAGGTAGTATACGAATGAAGAGAAAAGTTGTTTGCTTGTGGAAATAATAACTGAAAATATTTATTTCATTATATGGATATTCCCAGAAAGCAGAAAAAAATGGAATGATACTAGCAAGCTTATTTTACTTCCCAGTTTTACATTAGAAGCCTTTCAGCCCAGCAATACATTTAGGCCACTAGGGTATTATTTAAGGTATTCTGCCAACCTCAAAGAGTAAGATATTCTCCATCAGATGAACCACCTCCCTGTAAATCTGTAATGAGGGATGGAACATGGCACCAGAAACAGACCATGTTCCAGCTACTGATAAGAAATAGAAAAACACGGGAATCAGGAGCAGCGAGACAAAATAAATTTGATAACTCATTTGACCATTTCCAGAACTGTACATAGAAGACATTGAGAAACAAGAGAAATTCTGCCCCCCTTTCATAAAATAAATTCGCTACGGGCGATTTAAAAAAACGTGATGATATATTAGTTTTTGGGGGCAGCTATAATAAAGTACCATGGGATGGGTGACTTAAACAAAAGAAATGTATTTCCTCAAAGTTCTGGAGGATAGAAATTCAAGATCAAGAGGATGGCAGTTAGTTTCTTCTGAGGGCCTCTCTCCTAGGCTTGTAGATGACCGTCTTCTTTGGTGTCTTCGTATGGTCTTTTTTCTGTGCATGGCTGTTTCCTAATCTCTTCTTTTTGAAGAACACCAGTCAAATATCTTACGTCCCACTCAGAGGACCTCACTCATTCTTAATGAACTCTTTAAAGGCCCCATCTCCATGAACAGTCATTCTGACGCACTGGAGATTAGGAATTCAACATACGAATTTTAGGGGAACAAAATTCAGCCCATAACAAATGCCAATTAACCCTCAATATTTTTTAAAGAAAATGATATTAAAGAAATTGGTTCATTTGAAAAAATATATTCATCTCCTTAATTTATCTTCTTTGACAAATGACCTAATATCCAGAGTCTGAAGTTCAATTACAAAATGGAAGTGTAAGACTAGTATTTAAAGTCCACACACATTTTAAAATTTCTGAGATCTAATTACAATTTGAAAATTAAAAAATAACAGAACATACATCTTTTCCACCATTTCCAGTTCATATGCATCTTCTTTTTAAAATTCTCATCACTAAACAAACAAACAAAACCCCCCAAAATGAATAAATTTCTCATCACAGACTGGAAGCCTGAACTTCCAAGAAAGCCTGAAGAACCAAGAAAGATTCAGACTCCCAGGCCAGATGTCAGTGAACTGGGCCCACGGAGTCTCCAGAAGTTAAAAGTTGAGGTACCTTAAGATCAAAAGATAATAATTACAGTCAGAAAACATGGTTAACTCAAGTCAAAACAAAGAAAAAGTTTAGAAGATTCAGTTCAACACATTTACTAGATATACGAGCAAGGTCCTATCAGATGCCATAGGTAAAAAGGTGAACAATTAAGAGAGGTGTGTACAGAGAATAATGGGGCACGGAAAAGTGGCTCTGAGTTTTATCCATGCTGTCGGGAGAGGTTTCTCAAGGACATTGACCCCTATACTGAGTCTGAGATATGAGTGACAATTCAGATTGATGGATAGATAAGTAAATGAAAGAATGAATGAATGAATAATACATAAAATTTTAAAAGACAAAAAATCAAACATGTTTGCATGGATATAGTCTTGTATCTGACTCATTATATTATCTTATACAGTTAAATCCATTTGTTAAGTTGATATCATTTCATTTCATAACCAAGGGACACATTATTCGAAGGAAATGTTAAAATTCATATTAGGCAATGTAATTCAAACTATGCAATTTCCACTCTTGGCCACAAGAGGGCAGCAGTTTGAAATACTAGAGTTAAGAACAAGGACAGAACCTATACTATTAAATAGAAGAGTGGTATAAATTACTGAGCTTGTGAACCAGAAATTTTAACTACAGCAAAACAGACTTAAAAAATATTAATCTGAGAGTTTAAATTTAGAATTGTAAGACTAGAAGAAAACTGAGAAATGTGTTTTATATGAGAAATTTCACTTTTATTTTCCATAGAAATAAAAAAATATATTTGTTCTACTTTAATATGGAAAATCTATATAAAATCATTTACTATATACAGTAACTAAGACATGCATAGATCTTTGTACTTTTTAAAGTACTTTCATGAATGTAACATTTTATATTTTTCCCTTTATATAGCCTTCTGAAGTCAATATGTCAGAAATTATTAATTTCTTTTATAGATGAAGAAACTGAGGCTTAGAAAAAATAAATAACTTTGACTTTCAGCCAAGATGGAGGCATAGGTAGATACACTTTATCTACTCACACAAACAAAAGAAGGACGACCAAAAAGTTAAAAACCAAAAATAACCAGAACTGCCAGAAAACCGAACTGTATGGAAGTCTGACAACCAAGGAGTTAAAGATGAAACATTCATTTAGACCAGTAGGAGGGGCAGAGATGGGCAGCTGGGGCAGAATGAACATGCAGCAAGTTGGCAGCTTGAGGACCAGGAGGTCCCACATGCGTGCAGATAAACAGGGAGGAACAACTGGGGAGCGAGACAGACCAGGGTTCCAGTGTAGGGAAATAAACCTCCACAATCTCTGGATGTATAAACCTGTGGGAATTGTGGCAGCAGGAGAAACTCCCAGCCTCACAAGAGAGTTCATTGGAGAGACCCACAGGGTCCTAGAATGTACACAAACCCATCACCAGGGAATCAGCACCAAAAGGGCCCAATTTGCATGTGCGTAGCAGGGGAAGTAACTGAAAGCCAGCTGAGAGCTGAGCAAGTGCCATTGTTCCCTCTCTGACTCCTCCCCCACATTACAGTGCGACCACAAGCTACGTGGGTTGTGCCACCCTGGCGAACATCTAAGGCTCTTCCCCTTACTACTTAACAGGTGGGCCTAGACAAAAAAAAAAAATTGGCCTGAACGAAAGAACAGATCAAAACTCCAAAAACAGAACTAAGCAATGAAGAGATAGCCAATCTATCAGATGCAGTTCAAAACACTGGTAATCAGAATGCTCACAGAAGTGGTTGATAATGGTTCCAAAATAGAGGAAGAATTGAAGGCCATGAAAAGTTAAATGAAGGAAAATACACAAGGAACCAACAGTGAAGGGAAGGAAACCAGGACTCAAATCAACAATTTGGAGCAGAAGGAAGAAATAAACATTCAACCAGAAAAGAATAAAGAAATAAGAATTCAAAAAAATGAGGAGACTTAAGAACCTCTGGGACAACTTTAAACATCCCAACATCCATATCATAAGGGTGCCAGAAGGAGAAGAGGAGGCGCAAGAAACTTAAAACTTTCTTGAAAAAATAATGGAGAACTTCCCCAATCTGGCAAAGGAAACAGTCTTCCAGAAAGCTAAGAGAGTCCCAAAGAAGTTGGACCCAAGGAAGCACACACCAAAGCACATCATAATTACATTACTCAAGATAAAAGATAAGGAGAGAATCTTAAAAGCCATAAGAGAAAAGGAGACAGTTACCTACAAAGGAATTCCCATAGACCATCAGCTGATTTCTCAAAAGAAACCTTGCAGGCAAGAAGGGGCTGGAAAGAAGTATTCGAAGTCATGAAAGGGAAGGACCTACATCTAAGATTAGTCTATCCAGCAAAGGTATCATTTAGAATGGAAGGGCAGATAAAGAAAGAGCTTCCCAGATAAGGTCAAGTTCAAGGGGTTCATCATTACCAAGCCTTTATTATATGAAATGTTAAAGGGACTTATCTAAGAAAAAAGATTAAAAATATGAACAGTGAAATGACAACAAACACAGCTGTCAACAACTGAACCTACAAAAAACAAAAACAAAAACAAACTAGGCAAACAACTACAACAGGAACAGAATCACAGAAATGGAGATCACATGGAGGGTTATCAGCAGGGAGGGGATGGGGGGAACAGGGCAAAAGGTACAGGGAATAAGAAGCATAAATGGTAGGTACAAAATAGACAGGGGGAGGTGAAGAATAGTATAGGAAATGGGGAAGCCAAAGAACTTATATGTACAACCCAGGGACATGAACTAAGCAGGGGAATGCTGGTAGGAGGTGGGTGCAGGGTAGAGGGGAGTACAGGGGAGAAAAAATGGAACAACTATCATAGCATAATCAGTAAAATATATATTTTTAAAAGTAAGTAAATTGTATAAGTTAATGCTACTAATAAGTAGTAAAGGTAGGACCTCATTTAGCGTATTTCCTATTATTTTGCATAATTACCCCTTAATCAAACAGGATAACAATGGTATCCTTTAGTTTATTCACATGTGAATTTGGATTATTATTTGAATAGAGTTCTGCTGTAATAGAACTCTATTCTATAAAACTCTGCTGTATAGTTTTATAATTATCAGTACGATCTTTCACAGACACTTTGCCAACACTGCTCTCTGTGAAACTACGAAACTTAGAAATCACCTTTGTTTTCATCTGACAGAGCAAATGGAAATAGAAGTAAATTTAAAGTAAAACAAAATATTCGCACAGGTCAACAATTAGGAGAAAAAGGATGCAGATGTACAAGTCGAGGGAGCAAGCTTAACTGTTACACACTGCTGCATTCCTAAAGCCACTCAACTTTGCATGTGAGGTACATTCATTAATTCTGCTGGTTGGACCTAGTGTTGAATGGTATCATCTTCAGTAAATAGTGCACTTTCATATAGCTATTTAAATATGTCCAATATCCGACATCTAAAATTGTACTCAGCTAGAGAGGAAAAAGTGACCTGGGTAACAGAACACATAATATCCACCAATAGTACGTAAACAAAGTTATAGTAAAATAAAACTTTGCTTAAAGTAGTGTTATAAATCATCATAGAAGTGAAAGACTATTATTTCTTTGGGTTAAAAAAAAAAACCCGTTCAGCAACAACAAAAAAATTAAAGCTATTTTTAATTTTAAAATTTTTCTGTGATCACATGAGGCCACCTTCTCCACTTTCTAGCATCCAAAGCAATAGAAAATTCTTCTGTTCCAGTTACTTCCATTTTAGCAGGTTACTTCTGAGAAAGCAGAAGCTAGAAATAGCTGTATTAGTACATTCCTAGCTTCCCCTTCATTCATTCATTCATTCATTCAACCAATATTTGTTGCGATATGAGCAAAGCACAGAAAAACAGAGCTCATTAAAAAAAATCAGTTTCTCTCAAAGCTTACAACCCAAGGGTGAAAGCTAATTTTAAACAAAAGGTGTATCACTATAAATTATGGTGTTATGAGTGAAAAGTCTGGAGTGCAATAGGATAGACAACGTGCACTGTCAGTCACAAAAGCCTCTGAGCAGACGACATTTAAGCTGAGATCAGAAGGCAGGCAAGGGGACAGGCTTCAGGAAGAAGTGTCTCTACTGCCCTGAGCAGAGAGTACCTGGCTTGTTCAAGGAGCTGAAGCTTCTAATTGTGTCAATGACTAGCATACATTGTATGAAAGAAAAGAGGCATAAAATTCAAATGGGTCGAAAATGTACACTTATATATTATGATTAATGGAAGGGTATCAAAGGCATTGCCCAGCCCCTCACCTAAAGAGCAGAATCAGAGACAGGATGCTGGACCGAGGAACTGGAGACAGTTCAACTCTGGGTTCACAAATTCCCAAACCATCAAAGAGCCGTATTAAACAATACTTTCTTTATCTCACAGGGATAAGGATCAAATGAGATAATATACAAAATCTGCATAATTTACCCAGTTAATATAAAAGCATTTCCAAATTCATTTCAGCCTTTATCCTGTCCCGAATATAAGACCCCATTCATCATTTCAAATTGTCTCATTCAGATTCCCAAGACATTTTCCTAAAACAGTAAGGTCTTCCTTTTGTCTTTAATAGACTTGTTTTTCCTACTAATGAAAAATTACAAAATTAACATTTTATGCCAAGCCTATTTCAAACTTACGTTCTAGTGCATTATACAGAAGTTCAAAATCTTCGTTCGTTTGAGGATTATGCCTCCGGTAATAGTCCAATGTCATCCATTCTTCTTTTTCTGCTATTTTTCTTTGTTCTTCCTGTTCTTCCCATTTTAGCCTTAACATTTTTTGTCTTCTTAAATACTTTACCACGGTTTTTGCATGCCATTGTCTATAGTAAGTCTGTAACACTATCACCTGTAGTTAAATTAAGAAGAAATAAAAGGTATCTATCATCAACTTTATCAGTCCATAAGGAAAGGCAACATTGATTATTTTTAGTCCAATTCAATCACTACTAAAAAACTCTGAGTCTAGTTTTGGCTCCATGGCAGATATTCTCACATACAAGTGCATTATAACATGGATAATGCACATCAGCTATTTGACTTTGAAATCTAGCAAATGCACCTTCATAGGAGGCAGACTATGCCTTCATAAGAGGCATAATGATTAAGAGCACAGGCTCTAAGTAAAACGTAGTTTAAATCTTCCCTCTGCTACTGACTAGCTGTTTGGTTTTGTTACTTGCTGTCTCTGTACTTTGGTGCCCTCATCTGCAAAACAGTGATATTAACGTATACATGTAAAGTGCTTAGCTTAAGCCTGGTACATAGCAAGTGCTCAATAAATACAATTATTGTAGAACTGTATACCTAAAACCTTTATAATTGTATTAACCAATGTAATGCAATAAATTCAATTTAAATACTATTATTTAAATTATATTAATAATTTTTTATTGAGTAGTAATTCTAATTTATCTTATTGTCATTAGCATAAGCTCATATTTAAGACAAAATTATATTTCCTAAACATATACAAGTAGGTTAATATGGCTGAAATCACCAAAGGCAGGTTAGATAAAAGGGAGACTTGAGCAAACAAGTATTTATTAAATTGAGAGAAATATAAATATGCCTGAGGGTCTACTGCAGTACTAGATCCTCAAAAAACCTGCAATACAGCTAACAGAGTTTATTTTTATTTACTAAATTCATAAATAAAAATAAAATGTTGAGAGGCTGGATCAAGATGGAAGACAGAGAATATATTGATACATTCCTTTCCCTCATCCTAACCCCTGATAATTAAAGATAATTATATAAGCAAAAATAAGTAGCAAGATTGGATCATACAAAGGAATCCTCCAAAGGAAAAGAAACTTTGAAGAATGTCCTCAAGAAAGGAGACAGGTGGAATAAATTGAAGACGGAGTGTAACCCTACGCTGGACAGGCGAATCAGAAAATACAGAAGTGACTCTGAGACTGCTTCAAGCCCGACACTGGTGGATCTGGGCGCAGAGTGGTCCTTAGGGCAACTAACAAGGTGACTGCTTGAAAAAGCAAAAGGGACAGCTCCTCTAAAACAATTTTGTTAAAGAGTAACAAAGGTACTTGCCTCTGGACAAGCAGAGTTAGTGTCCCAGAAGGCTGGTGACACTCAGGATGAATAGAAGCAGCCCTCTCCAGAAAATTAGCTCTTTCCCAGAATCGAGCCTGCCCATCTTCTAATACCACTGGGCAAGAATGTGGTAAACAAATATGTTGCAACACACTGGGCATCAAAAATCTCAAATACTCTGAGGACACACCCAAGAAAAACCAAACATTTGAGAAAAGCCAACAAAATAAAAGATAGCTCATTCAACAGAGAAGAATTTATATTTGTATGAAACTGAATTACAATGGGTCTTGTAGAACAATGGGTCTCAAAGCATGATGGATAGAACAACCGTATCAACATCAACTGAAAATTGGTAGAAATGCAAATTCTCAGCTGTCCCCTCCCCCCAGCTACTGAATCAGAAATTCTGGGGTGCAAGGATGAAATATGTTTACAAGTCCCCCAGGTATTTCTGATCAATGCTAAAGTTTTACAACCACTCTGCTAGAGGTAAGAGAAAACACAACCAAAAACAAGACCAGACTAGATAAACATTTTAGAGAGGAAGAAAAGGATATCAAATCAACATAAAAAAATCAAGAAAGACTGTGACAAAATTTTTATTTTTGAAATTTTACAAATCAATAGAATGTTAGCTTGAGTGCTATTAAATTTGTTAAACTTATTAAAGACACCAAGACACAATGGTTTAAGCAATGTGGGAGTTTTTCTTTTTTTTAATTCTTTTTTATTATTGTTGTTCAGTTACAGTTGTCCCACCTTTTTCCCCATTGCTCTCCCCTCTCACATCAAAATCCAGGGATTGGCAAGCAGGTTAGGGCTAGAAGGAAACTCTGACATATTCAACAAATGGCTTCCCACTTGTGTGTCCTGGATGGCCGGTACACTGCTCATCATCTTCAAGTCAGCAGAAATGGGGGGAAAGAACAAAGAATTGCAAGCCAGTCACTTTGAGAGTGCTACATATCATCTCCCCTCACGTTTAGTTTCTGGGCTCACCAAGACACAAGAGAGGTAATGAAATGTGGTTTTCAGTGGTGCAGCCATGAGCCCAGCAAAGCTTTACTACAATAGGAAGAATGGACATCGGCTGAGAACTAGTAGTTTATTGTAAGCTAATCTGCAGAATACACAGCACCTAAAAGGGAATTAGTAAGCATGAAACTTAGCAAGAAAATATTTTCAGATGCAGGATAAATGGTCAAAAGAATTATAAGGACTGAAGGAATATTAAGAGACATGTAAGATAAATGAAACAAGTTCCAGGCAGAATGAAGAAAGTTGACTTTTAAAATTACTCAAAATATAAAAGAAGATGGATGGACCTAGAGGGTATCATGCTGAGTGAAACAAGTCAAACAGGGAAAAACAAATACTGTATCACTTCACTTATATGTAGAATCTTTAAAAAAGCTAAATACACAAACAAAACAGAAATAGATTTGTTGATACAGAGAACACACAGATGGTTTTCAGAGGGAGGGAAGTAAACAGTTGGGTGAAAGGGAATAGAGGCATCCAGTTTCAGTTAAAACATAAATAAGCCATGGGACCGTAATGTACAGCACTGGGAGTATACTCAACAATGTCATAACTCTGTAGAGTGACAGATGGCTACTAGACATACTGTGGTGGTCACACTGTTAAGGTATATAAAGTGGAATCACTATGTTGTACACCTGAAACTATTATAATATCTCTTTCAACCATAATTTCATAAAGTAATTTAAAAAGAATATTATTTCCCCAAACTAAAGAAAGACAGGAGCTCTCAGACAGAAAGGGTCATCATCAAGTCTCAAGCACATCACAATATGATTACTAAAGATAAAGTGAAAATTCTAAAGGCTTCCAGAAAGAGTAAATAAAGAGATGAAATCTGATTGACATCAGACTTTTAATCAAATACACTTCAAAATTATAAAGGAAATTAACTTTAAAAATAAGTGTGAGTGCACTCATTCAAATTAAAACCCAAGAATGAGAGTCAGTCAACGGGACTTAGATGGTATACCTCCCATGCAGAATTTGAAATAATTACTACAGAATGTGTTCTAGCAAGAAGAATACATTAAAGGTTAATAAATAATGAACAAAAACTTCAAAAAAGTTATTAAGTTAAATACATTTTATTTGAAAAGTTCAAATATATCAATGTAAATATATAAAAACAATCTGAAGTTATACTGATATAGTAAATTATAAATATGTAATACATTATATATATGTATTTATGTAAAATTGTAATTCTAGATCAAATCCTCACTGGATAGGAAGAATGAGGAAGGGGGAGAAAGAAATAAAGGAAAAAAAAAGCCTGCTAAGGTTCTTGACTTGTGCATGGACAAGATATAGAGCCTAATTAAATATGCATTTGGTATGAAAAAATTAGGTGCATTAAAAATTTCTATGAAGCCCTGGCTGAGTAGTTCAGTTGGTCAGAGCATCATCCTGATGTGCGAAGGTTGCAGGTTTGCGTAAATAGGTGGAACAACAATCCATGTTTCTTTCTCTCTCTCTCTTCCCCTTTCTCTAATATCGATTAATTTTAAAAATCAATAAAAAATATATAATAAAAAATAAAAATATTTATGAGTAACCACTGAGAAGTTAGAAATAAAGTATCTATTATTGAACTATAAAAGAACAAAAAAATGTAAAGTTTAGTCAAGCCAACAAAAATAAGGAAGGTTAGTAAAAGAATATAGTAAGTAAAAAAACAAAATGAGATGGCAGTAATAAGTACAAAAATATCAACAGTCATACAATCTTGCCTAAAACAAGAAAAATTTAAAGTAAATATTAAGCATTGAACTAAAAAACTCAAGAATAACACAGACATTATACAAGTAGAAAGGAATCAATGAAGTTAAAAGGAACTTACTAAAGGGAAACTGACTCCTTATACTGGCTTTTAACCAACCCCTCTGTTTATTGCTCACATCTCACTTCCATCTCCCACAAAGCCTCCAATTCACATTCCAAGATTTTATGGGGTAAATTCATTTAGTTCTTGATTCCATCCCCCTCGGCAGACATTTAGATTTTCACTTCCTCTGCTCAAGGGAGTAAGTTAACATTTCTCCATCTGCGTTATAACTTTAAAAAAAAATCAACTGACATTTACTCTTCTCTCTTCTCATGTATTCTTTGTTCCTATATGTTTATACTTTTTTTATTCCTTTAATATCATTTCATTGAAACTTGGAAAATATTGTAAAAATTTCCTTTTCCTACCTCATATCTATTGTCTCCTACTTCCTTACTAATAAAACCTCAGTCTCACTGAGGAGCAACAACATGAAACTTTTAAAAAGTATTTATAACACACTTGAAGCAAGGAGTGTCACGTGACATAGCTCAGGTCAAGGATACACAAGTGAAAGTCACGTGGTGGGACTTTCAGGGAAAGTTCTTGAAGGTGGCGTACATGGGACATGCTATCTTCCTAGACTTCTCCTTTCTTTCTGCATAGGAAGCAGACATTATACTAAAGGTTAATTATCCATTTTACCATCAAATGGTAACAATCTGACAATAAGATTAATGGAGTGGAAATGTAAAAAATGTTTAGGTCCCTTATGACATTACAGGGCCATCCCTTTTACAAATAAGACAGTAAAAATTAGTTCAGACTGAGAAAATAAAAATCTATTAGGTTGGAATAACAATTACTAATGAAGTCAGCTACAAGTTAACAACAGCAAACAGACATTGAAGGAAAAATTTTAAAAGATACAAATAAATAGAAGCATACACTGTGCTCATGGAAAGGAAGAATTAGCATTGTTAAAATATCTATATTACCAAAAACCATCTATAAATTTAATGAAATCCCTATCAAAATACAAATGCTATTTTTCACAGAATAGAATAAATAATCCAAAAGTTTATATGGAACCATAGAAGATCCAGTATAGGCACAGGAATCTTGAGGAAGAAGAACAAAGTTGGAGGTATCATGCTACCTGATGTCAAACTATACTACAAAGCTAGAGGAATCAAAACAGCATGGTGCTGGCATAAAAACAGATACATAGACCAATGGAAAAGAATAGAGAGCTTAGAAACAAACCCATGTTTAAATGATGAATTATTTATGAGAAAAGAGGTAAGAACAGTGTACTAGTAAGTGGGTTGCAAAAGCTGTACATATATATGCAAAAAATGACTCTAGACCACTTTCTTACACCATATACAAGAACAAACTCAAAATGGATTAAACACTTACATGTAAGACTCTAAGCCATAAACCTCCTAGAAGAAAACATAGAGAGTAAAATCTCTGACATTTCTCTTGGCAATGTTTTTTCTAATATATCTCCTTGTGCAAGGAAAACATCAAACTAAAAAGGCTTTCACAGCAAAGGAAACTATCAACCAAATAAAAAGACAATCTACTGAATGGAAGAAGATATTGAAAATATTTCCCAATGATACATCTGATAAGGGGTTAATATCTAAAATTTAAAAGAATTCATATAAATCAACACCAAAAAACCCAAACAATCCAATTAAAAAAACAGGGCAGAATACTTGAATAGACACGTCTTCAAAGAGGACATACACATGGCCAACAGACATATGAAAAGATGCTCAATGTCACTAACAATCATAGAAATGCAAATTAAAAACCACAATGAGATATTGCCTCACACCTACCAAAATGACCATCATCAATAAATCAACAAACAACATGTGTTGGTGAGTATGTGAAGAAACAGAAACCCTTTCCTTTGGTGGGAATGTGGATTGGTACAGCCAATATGAAAAACAGTGTGCAGATTCCTCAAAAAATTAAAAATGGAACTGACTTGTAACCCAGTGATTCTACTTCTGAGTATACATCTAAAGAAACCCAAAACATTAATTCAAAAGGATATAAGCACTCCTACATTCACTGTAGCATTATTTATAATAGCCAAGATATGGAAGCAACTCAAGTGTCCATCAACAGATGAGTGAATAAAAAAATGATGGTACATATATACATTGGAATATTACTCAACCATAAAAGAGGGTGAAAGCTTATCATTTGTGACAGCATGAATAAACCTAGAAACTGAAGCTGCTTTTAAGTGACTTTCACCCCTTAGGGTCAGCCCCTCATAGCAGCTCATCTGCTATAGTCATGGCCATTCCTCACAGCCAATCAACTGGAGGTTCAATCCCATATACTGATGTCCCCACAACAATCAAGGCTCACCTACAACAGGAAGACACACATGGCCCATACAAGGGACACCCCTGGAGCACCCAGATCAGGTAATCAGGAAGACTGTACCACTGGGCCTACAGGGCATGTACTACTTAAGACCACTCTACCAAGATCAGGAAACATAGCAGATCTAACTAATACATTGAGAAAAACACAGGAAGTCAGTGAAATGAGGAGATAAATGTGTCTCAAATGAAAGAACAGAAAAGAACTACAGAAGAAGAATGAAATGAAAAGGAGACAAGCGATCTACCAGATGCAGAGTTCAAAACTCTTGCTATAAAGATGTTTAATGAACTTAAGGGAGGAATTAATTGAGTGAGAACTTTAAGAAAGAGATAGGAAATAAAAATGGAGATAGAAAACATAAAGAACCAGTTAGAAATGAAGAATACAATAAAGGGAACTAACAGTAGATTAGATGAAGTAGAGGATCAAATGAATGGTCTGGAAGACAAGATTGCAGAAAATACCCAATGAAAAGAATAAATGAGAATAGTTTGAATCACCCTTAATAACCAACTAAAGACAGCTGAAGAGGATCTTATAACCAAGGATTTACAGAGCCACATCAATACTGGTAGGAAGGGAGGAGAGGCAAAAGGGGCTGGCCCTGCTTCCACTGGTGGCAGCTGAGGTTCCTGATGGATATCTCAGCTGCAGAGGTTGCCTCTGAGAAGTACGGGGCTTAAATCCAAGCAGGCCTACCCAGTCCAGAACACCAGAGCTGGTAAGAGGTGCCCACATAACAGCCAGCTGTGAAAGCAGAAACTGGTGACATTTCTATATACCAATAATGAACTGTCAGATAGACAAACTAAGAAAACGATCCCATTTACTATTTTAACAACAACAAAAAACTAAGGTGCCTAGGAAAAAATTAACCAGGGAGGTAAAAGACTTGTTACTTAAAAATTATAGGACATTGAGGGAGAAACCAAAGAAGATACAAATAAGTATAAGCATATACTGTGTTCATGGATAAGAAAAATCGCATCATTAAAATGTCCATTCTACCCAAAGCAATCTAGAGATTCAATGCAATTCCTATTAAAACACCAATGACATATTTCACAGATATTCCAAAAATTTATATGGAGCCCAGAAAGACCCTGAATAGTCTCAGCAATCTTGAGGAAAAAAGAAAAAAGTTGGAGGTGTCAAAACACCTAATATCAAATTATACAAGGACATTGTAATCAAAACAGCCAGGTACTGGCATAACAACAGGCATATAGATCAACAGAATGAAACAGACAGCCCAGAAACCAAACCATGCCTATACAGGCAATATTTGACAAAGGAGGAAAGAGCATACCATGGAGTAAAGACAGTCTCTTCGATAAACGATGTTTGGAAAAATTGGACAGATACTGGGAATAAATGAAACTAGACCACCAACATACACCATACATAAAAATAAACTCAAAATGGATAAAAGACTTAAATGTAAGTTGTGAAGCCATAAAAATCCTAGAAGAAAACATTGGCAGTAACATCTCAGACATCTCTCATAGCAAATTTTTGCTGATACGTTTCCTAGGGCAAAGAAAATAAAGAAAAAAAAATAAACTAATGGGACTACATCAAACTATAAAGCTTCTGCACAGCAAATGAAACCATCAACAAAATGAAAAGAGCACCCACTATATGGGACAACATATTCATCAATGATACATCTGATAAGGAGTTAATTTCCAAAATATATAAAAATTTACATATGTAACTTAACACCAGGAAGACAAGTAATTCAATTAAAAAATGGGCAAAAGGCCTGAATAGACACTTCTCAAAAAGGACACTCAGATGGCCAATAGACATATGAAAAAGTGTTCAACATCATTAATCATGAAAGAGATATAAATCTACAATGAGATATCACCTCACATTTGCCAGAATAACTTGTATCAAAGCTATATTTCAAAGGAGCTCTGATAAACACTTTAAAAATGCTTATATAAATGGGAGTTATATGTGAATACTTATAGTGTTATTTAAGTAAATGAATGTGTTCCCCACACTGTGCTACCTGTAATACACATTTAAATGCACATGTATACAAGACATTTCTAACAATGCTATTTGAATATGTACACAAATATATGTTATATCAAAAAATACATTCAGCCCACATTATTCATGGGTTTCACTATATAAAAGTCACATGTATAAAATAGGTTTCGAAGCATCTTGAATTCTGTTGCATCTGTGCAATACTGTTTCAGTGAAAATAATTTGGCCATTAAACTGTGCCATATTTAATAGAATTTGTAAAGCACATCTATAAAAGGTGTTTTAAAGAATTAACTACGTACAGTGCCACTTCAGTACATTAATGTCTTTATCAAACAGCGCTGTACTTGACACACTTTGTAAAGGATCACATATAAATAACGTTTTAAGAATGATAAACATGTGAAGAGGTACTGGGTATTCTCTGAATAAATTTGTCCACTACACTATGATGCCTGGAATTAAATCTATAAACTCGCACAAAAAAATGAGGATGATATAAGAAACCTCTAGGACAACATCAAGAGTACTAACATTCTAATTATAAGAGTACCACAAGGAAAAGACAGAAAGCAAGGGACTGAGAACCTATTTGAAGAAATAATGGCAGAAAACTTCCTTAACCTGTCCAAGGAAATAAATATACAAGTCCAGGAAGTACAGAGAGTCCAAAGCAAGATGAAACCAAAGCCCCACACCAATGCACATCATAATTAAAATACAAAAGTTAAAGAAAAAGAGAATCTTGGAGAGAGAACCAAGATGGCGGCATAGGTAGACACACTGCACCTCCTCGCACAACCAGAACTGACAGAAAATCGAACGGCAAGGAAGTCCGACACCAAGGAAGTAAAAAATAAACATTCATCCAGACCGGTAGGAGGGCCGGAGACGGGCACCTGGGCGGAGAGGACTCATGTGGCCATGGCAGGACCGAGACTGGCGGAGTGTGGGACCAATGGGGCAGGCAGTCTGACCACTAGCAGACCCTGCAGCCCCACATTCTCGCACAGATAAACCGAGAGGGCCGGACTCAGAGTGGCGGAGAATAGGGCAGGCAGAGCGGCAGGTAGCACCCCGTGGCCACACCTTCGTGCACAGATAAACCGGACTTACGGCGGGGAGCGAAGCAGACTGAGCAACCCAGGGCTCCAGCGCGGGGGAAATAAAGCCTCAGACCTCTGATTGAAAACGCCCCTGGGGGTTGGGGCAGCAGCAGGAGAGACTCCCAGCCTCACGGGAGAGGTCGTTGGAGAGACCCACAGGGGCCTAGAGTGTGCACAAGCCCACCCACTCAGGAACCAGCACCAGAGGGGCCCAGTTTGATTGTGGGTATCGGAGTGAAAGATTGAAATCCGGAGGAGAGTGAAGCGGGCACCATTGCTCCCTCTCAGCCCCTCCCCCATGTACAGCATCACAGCGCAGGGACCAGCGTCACTCCACCCTGGGGAACACCTAAGGCTCCGCCCGTTAAAGTAACAGATGGCGCCAAGACCAAAAAAAAAAAAAAAAAAAAAAAGGCCCAAATGACAGAACACTTCAAAACTCCAGAAATAATTCAACTAAGCAGCAAACAGAGAGCCAACCTATCAGATGCACAGTTCAAAACACTGGTTATCAAGACACTCACAGAATTGGTTGAATCTGTTCGAAAACCAGATGAAAAAATGAAGCCTATGCTAAGAGAAACAAAGGAAAATGTACAGGGAACCAACAATGATGCCAAGGAAACTGGGATTCAGATCAACGGTATGGACCAGAAGGAAGAAAGAAACATTCAACCAGAAAAGAATGAAGCAAGAAGAATTCAGAAAAATGAGGAAAGGCTTAGAAACCTCCAGGACATCTTGAAACGTTCCAACATCAGAATTATAGGGGTGCCAGAAGGAGAAGAAGAAGAACAAAAAATTGAAAACTTACTTGAACAAATAATGAAGAACTTCCCTCATCTGGCAAAGGAAATAGACTTCCATGAAGTCCAGGAAGCTCAGAGAGTCCCAAAGAAGCTGGACCCAAGGAGGAACACACCAAGGCACATCATAATTACATTACCCAAGATTAAACGCAAGGACCTACATCCAAGATTACTGTATCCAGCAAAGCTATCATTTAGAATGAAAGGGAAGATAAAGTGCTTCTCAGATAAGGACAAGTTAAAGAAGTTCATCATCACCAAGCCCTTATTATAAGAAATGTTAAAGGGACTTACCTAAGAAAAAGAAGATAAAAAATATGAACAGTAAAAATGACAGCAAACTCACAGTTATTAACAACCACACCTAAAACAAAAACAAGAGCAAACTAGGCAAACAACTAGAACAGGAACAGAACCATAGAGATGGAGATCACATGGAGGGTTGTCAATAGGGGAGTGGGAGGGGGAGGGGGGGAAGGTACAGAGAATAAGTAGCATAGATGATAGGTGGAAAATAGACAGGGGGAGGGTAAGAATAGTCCAGGAAATGTAGAAGCCAAAGAACTTATAAGTATGACCCATGGACATGAACTATAGGGGGGGAATGTGGGAGGGTGGGGGTGGGCAGAATGGAGTGTGTGGGGGGAAATGGGACAACTGTAATAGCATAATCAATAAATATATTTAAAAAAAAAAGAAAAAGAGAGAATCTTAAAAGTAGCAAGAAAAAAGCAGTTAGTTATGTATAAGGCATCTCCAAGGAGACTGTCAGCAATTTCTCAAAAGAAACTTCTCAAGCCAGAAGAGATTGGCATGAAATATTCAAAGTGATGAAAAGCAAAAATTACCTACCAAAATTACTGTATCCCCCAAGGCTATCATTTAGAATCAAAGGAGAGTTTCCCAGACCAAAAAGAAAGAGAGGAAAACAAAGGAGTTCATCACCACTAAACCAGTATGATAAGAAATTTAAAGGGTCTTCCTTAAAAAGAAAACAAAAAATCAGAAGTATGAGTAAGAAAACATAAGAAAGAAAGAAATTCTCACTGACAAATGCAAGCACACACATATGTAATTACAATAAATAAAGGGATACACACATATACAAAAGTAACAAAATATAATGATGAAAAGTAAACGTGGAAGGCGTGAGTGAAAATTGTAGATTTTAAATGTGTTTGAACTTAAGCGACCATCAACTTAAAATAGGCTGCTATAAACATAACTTGGTCTGTAGGAAGCATCTGGTAACCACAAACCAAAGGTCTATTAATGGATATACAAAAAATAAGAGAAAGGAATCCAAGCACAACAGTATAGAAAGTCATCAACATATAAGAGAAAAGAACAATAGAATAAGCAAAAAACTGGTACTATCAGTATTCTAATGGAATACTATCCAGTAGAAAGAAAGAACTCCTACCCTTCACGACAGCATGGATGGAACTGGAAAGCAATATGCTAAGTGAAATAAGCCAGGCAGTGAAAGATAACTAACATATGATCTCATCTATAAGCAGAACCTAATCAACAAAACAAACAAATGAGCAAAACAGAACCAGAGACTTGGAAATAAAGAACAAACTGACAGTGACCAAAGGGGTGGAAGGAAGATAATGGGGGAAAGTAAGGGAAGGGGCAAGCCAAGGAACATGAATAGAGGACTCTTGGGCACGGACAACAGTGGGGGATTGACTGTGGGAGCGGGGGACGATAGGGGAGGGGAGAGCCAAAGGGGGAAAAGGTAGGATAACTGTAACTGAACAACAATAAAAAAAGAAAGAGAACTATAAAAATAATCAGAAAAGAATAAAATGGCAATAACTATATACCTATCAATAATTACTTTAAATATAAATAAATTAAATGTTCCTATGAAAAGACACAGGATGGCTGAATGGATAAAAAAACAAGACCCATATATATGTTGCCTTCAAGAGTCCCACTTCAGATCATAAGTGCCTGAACTTGGCCTACGCGGGAGCCACTCCTAGAATCAACAAATTTGGTGGCCAGCTTCAGACAACAGAGCACCATCCAATTACCTCCACAAACAGCACAACAAAAGCATGATCTTAGCAGGCAAAAGAGCCCGCTGGGGTGAATCCCACTCTATGGCATGAGCTCTAACACAGCAGCTTGAACACTTTGGTCATATCAATACTCAAAGCCCTCAACCTGAAGGTCAACCCCAACCACTGATATGCCAACAACAATCACGGCACAACTATAACAGGAGGGCACACACAACCCACCCAAGGGACACTCCTGGAGGCCTAGCTCAGGTGACCAAGGAGACTGAGCCAATGGGCTGCCAGGATACCTACTATATAAATCTACCCTGCCAACTTGGGAGAATGTAGCAGATATAACTAATACCAAGAAACAAACACAGAGAGACAATGAAAATGAGGACACAAAGAACCATGTCCCAAATCAGAGAACAGGGAAATCCCCAGAAAAAGATCCAAATGAAATGGAGGCAAAAAATGTACTAGACACAGATTTCAAAGCAGTGGTTATAAGCATGCTCAAGGCACTTAGTGTGAACTTCAACGAAGAGATAGTAAGCATAAAAAAGGACCCAGGAACCATAAAAGAGAACCAGTCAGAAATGAAGAATACAATAACTAAAATAAAGAATACTCTATGGAATCAAGAGCAGATTAGATGAAGCAGAGGATCAAATCAGTGATTTAAAAGACAAGGCAGGGGAAAACACCACATCAAAACAGTAAAATAAAAAAAAATGAAAGTAGTTTAGGGGACCTCTGGGCCAACATCAAGTATAACAACATTCACATCATGGTAGCACCAGAAGAAAACAGATAGCAAGGAATAGAGAATGTATGTGAAATAATAAGGCCTAACTTCCCTACCTAGCAAAGGAAATACACGTACAAGTTGATGAAGCACAGAGTCCAAAACAAGAGGAACCCAAAAGAGGCCCACACTAAGACACATCATGGTTAAAATGCCAAAGATTAAAAACAAAGACAGAATCAAATGGGATCAGGCGCATTTAGGGTGGTATGGCTGTAGACCAAAGGGAGGATCTTAAAAGGCACAAAAGAACGGCAGTTAGTTACCTACATGGGAAGCTCTCAGAAGACCCACAGCTGATTTCTCAGCAGAAATTTTTGAGGCCGGAAGGAATTGGCACAAAATACTCAAAGAGATAAAAGCAAGGACCAACAACCAAGACTACTTTCCCCAGCAAGGTTATCAATTAAAAGTGAAAAAGAGATAAAATGGAGGATACAAGATGGCAGAGAAGTGAGTGGATGTTACACTAACCTCCTCCCAGGACCACTCCGGACTTATAACTTAATTGTGGAGAAATCACCCAGAACAAACAACTGAACAATACAGAGAGAGAGAAGCCTTATAACCACGGACAGACAGATCAGCGTCAGCACATGACTGGTAAGGAGTGTGGTGACCAGAGGGGTGCCAGCTGGGCACCCACAGGTGGCAGCTAATGTGCCAGAGCAATATTTAAGTGGCCAGTTGGATCCCCCTGAGAAGTATGGGGTCTAAACCCTAAGCTGGGATCCCCAGCCTAGAGCACCAGAGACCGAAAAGTACACAGATAACATCCAGTGGGGAAAAGTGGCAAGGTTGCTCTCTGCCAGAGACGGATGACTGAAGATGCAAAGAGCCATTCAAGGGCCAATGCATAAATTTTCAGTTGCAGCCACTTACCCTGGGCTCCAGCCAATGTCAGGGAGGCAGAGTAGACTACAGATGGTTGAGGAGAGACTGGGGACAGAGGCTTTGGGGAGAGAATTGAGAGACTAGGCACCAGGATCTTGGTGCTGAGTCATCCCCCATAAGGCATCAGCCATCTTGCTCAGGCAGACCACTCCCCTCCAAGTGGCCACAGCCTGAGGGGATACAACAGACCTGACCCCAGCAGGGATTCTACCCTGCCCTGTGATGCTTAAGCCTGACTGTTGAGTACACAGTGACTAGATTAACAACTGAAGGAGTCAGCCACAAACAATAGATCCCTGGTAAACTCAAATGGAGTCACCATGGGACATCATCAGAGGAGGATCCAGAAAGAAAAAGCAGTGGTAAATTCTAGATACTACCAAAACAAAGTCCACCATGGTCTTCTCCATGACTTGCGATATTGTCTTTCCTGCAGTTTTTAACATTCATTTCATGTCCTTCAAGTTTATGCATATTGTCACTAGATTTTATACTATACTTTATTTCAATTCACATATTTTGCCCCTCCCTTCTCTTACCCATTTTACCTTCTTCTTTCCTCTTTTGTTTTACATTTCATTTTCTCTCTTGCTACATCTTGTTCCCATTCCGCACTCTTACTATTTCTCCCCATCCAGCCTCTCAAAACCAATTTTCTTGTCAATGGTCATCTCACATTCTTGTTGCCACTCTTCAAATACCCATGTTCTCTCTCCACCTTTAGCAATCTTTCTTTGTTGGTTGTGGATAGGGTAGGTTTTATTGCAATTTTTCAATTTTATCTCTACATCTTCACTAATTTTATAGTTCAAATCTCAAATTTTACTATTCCCTTCTCCTACTCTTCTGTCTCAAATTTTAATTTTGCCCTTAGTCTGTATTTTTTCTTCTTTTCTCTTTCATCTTCCTTTTCCTTTCTTTTTGTCTCAAATTTTAAGTTTTCCCTGTTTTAGCCTGGTTTTTGTTCCTCATTCTTAGTATTCCCTCTCCCTCTTTCATCTCAAAATTACTTCCCTTTCCTCTAGACATATCTTAAGCTTTTCTTTCTTTTTTCCCCTCTTATTCCCATCCCACCTATATTAATTTTAGCTCATTTGTTGGTGATAGTGCTGTGGTGGACCTTTCTCTCCAATTTGGTTCGTATTATTTATTTATTTACTTATTTATTTATTTTCCTTTTTCCTTTCACTTTATTTTAATTTCTGCTTAAACCTAATATGATACACTTCACTTCTCTTCTACATTCCTCCTACTTCATTCTGTTTTTATATATAATGTAAATTTTACTTTCTCTCTTTGCATTGGTCCAATTCCCAACTCTTACTAGTGCTCCTCCCTTTACCCTCTCAAAATCATTTTTCTCTCAGTAGCTCATCTCAAATTCACTCTCCTTTCTTATAATACTCTTTACACTATTTATACCCTTCTAATCTCTTTATACCCTTATTAATAGTGGTATATTTGTTGTTGATAGTGGGATTGTGGGTTGGAGTTATTTTTGCAGGTGTGGGTTTGTTTCTGGGCTTTGTGGTTAGTTTTTTTCTGGCAGCACCTGCACAACAGCATACAAGATGTGGTGGGCAGAGTGACCTTCAGTCGACCAGCTAGAGGGAAGGACCCACCAAAGAATGGCCCAACAACAACCAAAACCCAATTAGATCCAGAGAGACAACATAAATGGCATAAAGAGCATCACAAGAGCATCAAGTTCAGGAGATCAAGGAGACTGCACCACTGAATCTCACAGGTCTCGTACCATGGAAGTTCACACCACAAAGACAAGGAGTCAAAACAGATTAATTAAAGAAGAAGAAGAAAACAAGAAGAGTCTCCAAAAAAATGGGAAGACAAAGAAACAACCCCCCATGGAAAGGGAAGGAGGAATCTTCAGAAAAAGTGCTAAATGAAGTAGAATCAAGTGAACTATCAGATATTGAGTTCAAAACAATAGTTATAAGGAAGCTCAATAAGCTCAGTGAGAACTACCAAAAACTACACGGAAGCTACCAGGAACTTACTGCGAACTACATCAGAAAGAAAAAAAGACATAGAAACTATCAACATGAGCAAAAAGGAAATGAAGAATACAATTTTTGAATTGAAGAACACAGTGGAAGAAATCAAAAGCAGGCTAGATGAAGCAGAGAACTGAATCAGCAAGCTGAAGGACAAGGTAGAAAAAAACTCCCAGACAGAGCAACAGAATCAGAAAAGACTCAAAAAGAATGAAGAAGGTTTAAAGGAGCTCCAGGACAAAAAAGAAACGTAATAATATCCATATCATTGGAATACCAACAGGAAAAGAAGAGGAGGCAAGGGACAGAAAACCTGTGTGAAAAAGTAATGATGGAAAATTTCCCTAATTTGATGAGAGAAAAAGTCACAGAAGTCCAGGAATCACTTAAATGTCCAAATCAAGATGAACCCAATGAGGCCCACTCCAAGACACATCATAATTAAAATGGCAAAATTCAAAGACAAAGAGAGAATCTTACAGGCAGGAAGGGAGAAATAAGAAGTAACATACAAGGGAGCTCCAATAAGGCTAGCAGCTGACTTCTCAACAGAAACACTACAAGCCAGAAGGGAATGGCCCAAGTAATGGCCTAAGAAATATCCCAATTAATGAAAATCAAAGGCCTGCAAACATTCTACCCAGCAAGGATCTCATTGAAAATGGAAGGTGAAGTAAGGAGTTTCCATACACAAAAAGAGGATGAAAGAATACACCTTGGAAAGGAGGCTGAAGGGACTGCTTTAAGAAAAGGAAGAAAAAGAATGAGAGAGAAAGAAACACAGGTAGAAAAGGGAAAAATGGCAACGAATAAGTACCTATCAGTAACAACCTTAAATGTAAATGGATTCAATACTCCAATCAAAAGACAAAGGTAGCTGAATGGATAAGAAAACAAGACCTGCACATATGCTGCCGACAAGAGACTCGACTCAAAACAAAAGACCTACACAGACCAAACGTGAAGGGTTGGAAAAAAAATATTCCAAACAAATGGATGCGGGAAAAAAACTGGGGTAGCAATACTTATATCAGACAAAATAGACTTTAAAACAAAGGCATGAAAAGACACACAGAAGGACAGTTCATAATACTCAAAGAAAGAATCCATCAAGACGACATAAACATTGTAAACATATATGCACCTAAAACAGGAGTACCCAAATATACAAGGCAAATCTCGGAGGACTTCAAGAAAGATGTAAAAACCAATACACTTATAGTAAGGTATTATAACACCCCACTGTCAACAATGAATAGATCTTCCAAACAAAATATCAACAAGGGCATTGTGGCACTGAATGATGCACTAGATCAAACAGACTTGACTGATATACATAGAACCTTTCATCCCAAAGAAGCAAAATACACATGGAACATTATTAGATAGGCCACATGACAGGACACAAAACAAGCCTCAACAAATTAAAAAAAATAGAAATGGTATCAAGGATACTCTTGGACCACAATGGCTTGAAACTAGAAACCAACCTCAAGGTAAAAACTCAAAAACACACACAAATTCATAGACATTGAATAGCATGCTATTAAACCATGAATCAAGGGTTAACAATGAGATCAAGGAAGAAATCAAAAAGTTTCTAGAAACAAATGAAAATGAATACACAGCAGTTCAAAAAAACCTATGGGAAACAGCAAAGGAGCAAAGGCAGTCCTGAGAGGGAAGTTCATAGCAATACAGGCCTACCTAAAAAAGATATAAATATTCATGTAAACAACCTAATCCTACACCTGCAAGAAGCGGAGGAACAACAACAAACAAAGCCCAGAGGAAGTAGAAGGAAGGAAAAAATCAAGATCAAAGCAGAATTGAATGACATAGAGACTCCAGGAGCTGGTTCTTTGAAAAGATAAACAAAATCGACAAGCCTTTAACCAGTCTCATCAAGAAAAAAAGAGAAAGGACCAAAATTTAAAAAAATCAGAAATGAAAGGGGAGAAATTACAACTGATACCACAGAAATACAAAGACTTGTAGGAAATTACTATGAACAACTATATGCCAAGAAATTTGAAAACTTGGATGAAATGGACAAATTTCTAGAAACATATAATCTTAAAAAACTGAGTCAAGAAGAAGAAGTAAGCCTAAGCAGACCAATAAAATTGAAGGCTAGTAAAATTGAAGCAGTAATCAAAAGCTCCTGACACACAAAAGCCCTGGACTGGATGGTTTCACAGGAGAATTTTACAAAACATTTAAGGAAGAGCTAACCCCTATCCTTCTCAAACTATTCAAAAAAATCCAAGAAGAGGGAAGACTTCCAAACTCTTTTTGGAGGCCAGCGTCATTCTCACTTAAAACTAGATAAAGACACAAGAAAGAAAGAAAAGTACAGGCCAATACTGCTTATGAACATAGACACTAAAGTCCTCAACAAAGTATTTGCAAACCACATCCAGCAATACATTAAAAAGATCATACACCATGAACAAGTGGGATTCATCCGAGGGATGAAAGGATGGTAAGATATTCGCAAATCAATAAATGTAATACATCACATAAACACAGGAAAGACAAAAATCATATGATCATACCAATAGATGCAGAAAAAGCATGTGATAAAGTACAGCACCCATTTATGATAAAAACACTCAGCAAAGTGGGAGTAAAGGGAGCATACCTCCACATGATAAAGGTCATATATGAGAAACATACAGCCAACATCATCCTCAACAGGCAAAACTTAAAGCTTTCCCACTAAGATCAGGAACAAGACAAGAGTGTCTACCTTCACCATTTCCATTCGACATAGTATTGGATGTTGTAGCCACAGCCATCAGACAAGAAAAAGAAATAAAAGGCATCCCAATTGGAAAGGAGGAAGTAAAACTTTCATTGTTTGCAGAAGACATGATACTGCACATGGAAAACCCTATATACTCCACCAAAAACCTACTTGACCTAATTAGTGAATTTGGCAAAACAGCAGGATACAAAATCGTCAGAAACATAGTCAGAAATTGAAGGTATTTTTGTATACCAACAATTAAATATCAGAAACAGAAGTTAGGAAAAAATCCCATTAGCTAAGCAACAAGAAAAATAAATACCTCGGAATAAACCTAACCAAGGAGGTAAAAGACCTGTACTCAGGAAACTGCACAGCACTGAAGAAAGAAATTAAGGAAGACACAAATAAATGGAAACATATACTGTGTTTATGGATTGGAAGAATTTACATAATCAAAATGTCCATACCACCCAAAGCAATTTATAGATTCAACTCAATCCTTATTTAAATACCAATGACATATTTCACAGACATAGAACAAACATTTCAAAAATTTCTATGGAAACATAAACAACCATAAATAGCCTCAGCAATTTTGAGAAAGAAGAACAAACTAGGAGGAGTCACAATACCAGGTGTCAAACTATATTACAAGGTCATTGTAATCAAAACAATCTTGTACTGGCATAAGAACAGACACATAGATCATCGGAACAGAATAGAGGGCCCAGAAATAAACAAATGTGTCTATGGTAAATTAATATTCGACAAAGGAGACAGGTGCATAATGAGTAAAAACAGCCTCTTCAATAAATGGTGCTGGGGGATCTGGACAGCTACATGCAAAAAAAATGAAACTTGATCACCAACTTACACCATACACAAAAAATGTAAGTTGTGACACCATAAAAGTCCTCAGGAGAATATAGGCAAGAAAATTTCAGGTATTCCATGCAGCAATATTTTTACCGGTATATCCCCTAGAGCAAGGGATATAAAAGAAAGAATAAACAAATTGGACTACACCAAATTAAAAAGCTTCCACACAGATAAAGAAAACATCAGCAAAATGAAAAGGAAAGTAACTGTATGGGAAAATGTATTTACAAACGATACCTCAGATAAGGGTTTGATCTCCAAAATATATAAAGAACTGACACAATTCCACACCAGGATGACAAACAATCCAATTAAAAAATGGGCAAAGGACCTGAACAGATACTTCTCCAAGGAGGACATAGAGAGGGCCCAGGGACATATGAAAGGATGCTCAACATCACTAGCCATCAGAGAGATGCAAATGAAAACCACAATGAGATACCACTTCACACTGGTCAGAATGGCCATCACAAACAAATCAACAAAACAATTGCTGGCGATGTTGTGGAGAAAAGAGAACCCTAGTACACTCTTGGTAGGAATGCAGACTGGTGCAGCCACTATGGAAAACAGTATGGGATTTCCTCAATAAACTAAAAATGGAACTGCCTTTTGACCTGGCAATTCCACTGCTGGGATTATACCCTAAGAATCCTGAAACACCAATTCAAAAGACCCTATGCACCCCAATGTTCATAGCAACATTAATTACCGTAGCCAAATGCCAGAAACAGCCTAAGTGCTCATCAGTAAATGAGTGAATCAAAACACTGTGGTACATTTACACAATGGAATGCTATGCAGCAGAATGAAAGAAGGAACTCCAGCCTTTTGCAGTAGCATGGATGGAACTGGAAAATATTATGCCAAGTGAAATAAACCACGTGGTGAAAGACAAATACCATGTGTTCTCACCTGTAAGTCGAACCTAATCAACAAAACAAACAATGGAGCAAAACAGAACTAGGTACATGGAAGTAAAGAACAAACTGACAGCGACCAGAGGGGAGGAGGTGGGGGGATAAAGGGGAAAGAAGGAAAAAGGTCAAGGCAAGGAACATGTATAAAGGACCCATGGACAAAGACAATGGATGGGGGGAGGACTGAATGTGGAAGGTTGTGGGTGGGTAGGGTGGGGGACAATAATGAGTGGAAAATGGGAACAACTGTAATTGAACAACAATTTAAAAAATTAAAAAGATAAAGAGATAAAGAGCTTCCCAGACAAGAAAAATCTAGAGTCCTTCCCCAACAAGCAGTATTAAAAAAATGTTATGGGACATTTTTAAGAAGAAAAAGGGAAAAGAGCAATTATGAATAATAAAATGGAAATAACTACACTTTTCAATAATCACTTTAAATATAAATAGATTAATGTTCTAATAAAAAGATATAGGATAAGCTAAATGAATAAGGAGGCCCATACATATGCTATCTGTAAGAGACCCACTTTAGATCAAAGACACACACAGACTGAAAGTAAAGAGATGGGAACATATGTTCATGCAATTGGAAATGAAAAAAAAAAACCTAGAGTAGCAATGCTTACACCAGACAAAACAGACTTAAAACAAAGGCTATTATAAAAGACAAAGAAGGATATTTCAAAATAATGAAGCTATCAATCCAATAAAATGATATGACTCTTATAAACATTTATGCTCCCATACTGGAGCACCTAAATATATAAAACAAATACTTGCAGACAAAAGGGAGAGATTGACAGTAATACAGTCTGAGTGGGGAATTTTAATACCCCATTCTCATCAATGATTAGATCTTCCAGGCAGAAAATCAACAAGGAAACAATGGCCTTAAATGACACATTAGACCAGATGGATTTAAATGATATTTTCTGACCTTTTCAGCCCAAAGCAACAGAATATACATTCTTTTCAAGGGTACATGGAACATCTTCCAAGATAGACATGGTAGAATACAAAAAAATTCTCAGTAAATTTCGGAAGAGTGAAATCACATAAAGCATTTTCTCTAATCACAAAGGTATGAAACTAGAAATCAATGATAAGAAAACAATGAAAAACACACAAAGACATGGAAGTTAAATAACATGCTACCAAACAAGGAACAGTTAACAAAGAGATCAAGGAAGAAATGAAAAGATATGTTGAGAGAAATGAAAATGGAAACATAGCAACCAAAAACACCTGGGACACAGCAAAAGCAGCATGAGGGAAATTCATAGCAATACAGGCATACTTTAAGATTCAAAAAAGAATCAAATAAACTATCAAACCTTATACCTAAAGAAAGTAGAACAAAAACCATAAGGAAAATCCAAAGTGAGTACATGCAATGAAATAGTAAAGATTGGAGCAGAAATAAAAATATATAGAGTCTAAAAAAATTCAAAAGATCGATGAAACCAAGAGCTACTTCTTTGAAAAGATAAACAAAACTGATAAACCTTTAACCAGACTCATAAAAAGAGAGAGGGAGAGAATCCAAATAAATAAAATCAGATATGAAAGAGGTGAAGTGACAATTGACACCTCAGTAATACAAAGGTTTAAGAAAATACTACAATCATATACCAACAAATTGGACAATCTGGAAAAAATGGAAAAATTCCTAAAAACATATGATCTTCCAAGAGTGAATGAAGAATAAACAGAAAATGTGAACAGAACAATTACTACTAACAAAACCAAATCAGTAAACAAAAACTAGTAACGAACAAGAGTCCTGGACTGAACAGCTTCACAGATGAATATTACCAAACATTCAAAGAATTAACACCTATCTATCTCAAACTATTTCAAAAAATTCAAAAGGAGGGAAGGTCCCAAGTTCATTTTTACAAAGCCAGCATTACCCTGATTCCAACATCAGACACAGACAGTACAAAAACAGAAAATTATAGATGAATATCCCTGATGAACATAGATGCAAAAATCTTCAACAAAAATTAGCAATCTGAATTCAGCACAACATTAAAAAGAGCATACACCATGACTAAGTGGGACTTAATCATGGGATACAATGTTGGTAGAATATCTGCAAATCAGTTAACATCATACAGTACACAAACAAATCAAAGATAAAAAATCATATAATCATATCAATAGATACACAAAAAGCTTTTGAAAAAATTCTGCATGCACTTATGACAAAAACTCTCAGCAAAGTGGGAAGACAGGGAACATATCTCAGCATAATAAAGGCCATATATGACAAACCCACAAATACTGTCATATTCAACAGTAAAAAGCTAAAAGCTTTTTAAGATCAGGAACAACACAAGGATGCCCACTTTCACCACTTTTATTCAATATAGTATTGGAAGTCCTAGCCATAGCAATAACACAAGAAAAGGAAATAAAAGGCATTTATACTGGGAAAAAAAAGGAGTAAAGTCATTATTATATGCAGGTGACATGATCATATAAAAAGAAAAGCCTGAAGAATCCACCAAAAAAGTGTGAGAACTGATAAATGAATTCAGTAAAGTAAAAGCATACAAAATTAGTATTTGGAAATTGGCTGCATTTTTATATGCCAATAACAAACTATCAGAAGGCGATATTAAGAAAACAACCCCATTTACATTTTCATGAAAAAGAATAAAATTCCAATGAACAAATTTAACCAAGAAGGAAAAGACCTGTACTTGGAAAATTTTAAAATGTTGAAGAAGGAAACTAAAGACGATACAAGCAAATGAGTATATTCTATGCTCATGGATAGGAAAAATTAACATGGTTAAAATGTCCATAATACCCAAAGCAATCTACAGATTCAATGTAATCAGTATCAAAATACTAATAGCATTTTCCACAGAATTAGAACAAATAATCCTAAAATTTATATGGAACCACAAAAGATGCCAAATTGCCAAAGCATTCTTAAGAAAAAACATAGTTGCAGGTATCATGCTACTGATATCATACTATGCTACAAGACTACAGTAATCAAAACAACATGGTACTGGCATAAAAACAAGATACATAGATCAATGGAATAGAATACAGACCTCACAAATAAACCCACACTTACACAGTCAATTAATTTATGACAAAGGATTCAAGAATATGCAATGGCATAAAGACAGTGTATTCAATAAATGGAGTTAGGAAAATTAGGCATGTAGATGTAAAAGAATAAAACTGGACCACTTTCTTACACCATATAAAAGAATAAACTCCAAATGAATTAAAGATTTAAATATGAGACCCCAAACCATAAACATTCTAGAAAATATAGGCAATACTCTTTGAATTGCTCTTACTAATATTTTTCTGGACATGTCTCTGTGGGCTAGGAAACAAAGGAAAAAAAACAAATAAGACTAAAGAGTTTTTGCATAGCTAAGAATCAACAAAACAGAAATGCAGCCTACTGAATGGGAGAAGATATTCATCAATGATACATTTAATAAGGGGTTAATATCCAAAATATATAAGAAACTCATACAACTTAACACCAATAAAACCACACAATTCAATTAAAAAAATAAGCAGAGGAATCTTGGCTATAGGTCCCCGCTTTTCATGACTTTTAATATTTCTTGCCAACCCTTTCTAGCCTGCAAAGTTCCTTTTGAGAAATCAGTTGACAATCTTATGAGAACTCCCCTGTAGGTAGCTAACTGCTTTTCCCTTGTTGCTTTTAAGATTCTCTCTTTATCTTTAATTTGGCATTTTAATTATGATGTGTCTTGGAGTGGGTCTGTTTGCATCCATCTCGTTTTGGACTCTCTGTGCCTCCTGGACTTGCATGTCTATTTCCTTCACCAAAATCAGGGCAGTTTTCTTTCATTATTTTCTTAAAACAGATTTCCAATTTCTTGCTCTTTGTCTTTTCCTCTGGCACCCCTATGATGCAAATGTTGGATCGTTTGAAGTTGTCCCAGAGGCTGCTTACACTATCTTCGTGGGGTTTTTTTTAATTCTTTTTCTTCTTGTTGTTCCGATTGGTTTTTTTTTTTGTTTTCGTTTTTGCTCTACCCAGCAAATCTACCATTTAGAATTGAAGGGCCAATAAAGAGCTTCCAAGAAAAGAAAAAGCTAAAGAAGATCATCATCACTAAACCATTTTTATATGAAATGTTAAAGGGACTTATTTAAGAAAAAGAAGATCAACACTATGAACAATAAAATGACAAAAAAATACATATCTATTAAGAGTTGAATCTGAAAAACAAACTAAGCAAACAAGAACAGAGAGAGAATCATGGATATGGAGAGCATTTGATGGTTGCCAGATGGGAGGGTGGTGGTGGGGAATGGGTGAAAAGGTGAGAGGATTAAGAAGCACGGATAGGCAGTTACAGATTAGCCATGGGGATGTAAAATACAGCATAGCAAAGGAAGTAGCGAAAGCACCTATGCATGACCTATGGACATGAACAATGGTGTACGGATTGCCTGAAGGAGTGATAGGTGCTGGGTGAAGGAGCAAAGGAGGGAAAATTGAGACAACTGTAATAACATAATCAATAAAATATAAATAAAATGAAAGTAAATAAGAATTAAAAAAAACAACCAGAGGAACTGAATGGACATTTCTATAAAGAGGATATACAGATGGGGAGTAGACATATGAAAAGATGCTCAATGCCATTAATCATTAGAGAAATGAAAATTAAAACCACAATGAGGTATCACCTCACAACAAACATCTCAAAGTGCCTATCATCAATAAATCAACAAACAAGAAATACTGGTGAGGATGTAGTAAAAACAGGAATCCTCATGTACCATTGAGGGACTATACACAATGGAGCAACCACTATGAAAATCCATATGGGAGATCCTCAAAACTTAAAAATAGAACTACCACATGACCCAGCAATTACATTGCTGGGCATTTATCCAATGGAATATAAAACACTGATTCAAAAGTACATATGCACCCCTATGTTTATTATTTATAATAGCCAAGATGTGGAAGCAACTGAAGTGTACATCAATAGATAAGTGAATAAAAAGGAGGTGGCATACAGGGTCTGGAAAAAATAATGCCCCTTTTTATTATAAAATCTTTTGTTACAAAATCATAAGCATGTAATTCTGTAACATAAAAATATCACACTCAAGTACACCATATGACATTTTAGGTGAAATGTTCAAATTAAAACCATAAATTATCACACCCATATTATTACCCTACCAACCACACTCAAGCAGGCCTTACTTCTATTGGACGCTGTATATAATATATACAAAAGAATATCACGCAGCCATAAAAATGAATGAAATCTTACCACTTGCAACAGCATGGATGGACCCAGAGGATATTGTGCTCAGTGAAATAAGTCAGATAGAGAAAGACAAATGCCATATAACTTCACAGATATGTAGAATCTAAAAAAGAAATAAACTAACAAATAAAACCCAAACAAACTCATAGATGCAGAGAACAAATTGATGATTGCCAGATGGGAGAAGGGTTGGGAAGTTGGGTAAAAAATAGGAAGGGATTAAAATGTACAAATTGCAATATAAAAAGTCACGGAGTTGTGAAGGACAGCATAGGTGATTTAGTCAATAAAACTGTATCGATGATAATTATGTATGGTGTCAGATGAGTACTAAACTTATCAGAGTGATCACTTAAGTTAGATAAGTGTCTAATCACTGTTGTATAACAAACTAATATTATATGTCAACTGTAATTGAAAAATTTTAAAAATTGTATTGAATAATACATAAAGCATAGCAGGTAAATAAAAAGAATTAGAAAGAAAAAATAATGAGCTTGATGATAGATTATTAGATATTATATTCTGGGAAGCAGAAGGAAAAAGTAAATGAACAGACAGTTAAAGACTATCATTGACACCATCAGGAATCACTTAAGGGAATACTTCAGACTGAAAAAAAGTGACACTAGACATTGATTTTAATCAAAATGAAGAAATAAATAGCAGCAGGAAAGGTAATTACATTGTTAAATATATGACTATAGAAATATATCTTCTTCTTTTCTTCTTATTTAAAAGACAACTGCATAAAATAATAACTACAAAAGGACCTTTAGGGCTTAGAACATACAAAGAATGTACAAATTTGTATGATAATGACAGCACAAAAAAGGAAGGGTGAAATTGGAGTTCTATTGTGGCAAGAATTCAGCATTTTTTGAATTTCAGTGTTAATGTGAAATGAGATCTGTGTATGTGAGGTCTGTTCAGAAAAGTCAAGCCATTGTTAAACAGAACAAGAAGAGTTTGTGCAACATCAATGTAACCCGGCAACCAAGGACAATGCACTGGAATGCGCATGCAGGAACAATGATGACTTCACTGTACTAGTCAGTGGGGGTGATAGACACCATTGAGTCAGCACGTGTACCTTGTGGCATGGCATTCAAAATGACTGAGCGAGTAGAGCAACAAATCTGCATCAAGTTTTGCTTTAAGTGTGAACATTCCTCTATGGAAACCATTCAGATGATTCAGAAAGCTGCAGCTATGGGCAACTGGTGATTGGCAGCTTCTTCACGACAACGCACCCACTCACACATCATGTCTTGTGCAAAGATTTTTCACAAAACATCAAACCACTCAGGTGACTCAGCCTCCCTAAAGCCCAGATTTGGTGTCCTATGACTTCTGGCTTTTCCCAAAACTAAAATCACCTTTGAAAAGAAAAAGATTTCAGACCACCGATGAGATTCAGCAAAACATGATGGGGCAGTTGATGGCAATTGGGAGAACTGTGTGACATCCTAAGGTGCCTACTTTGAAGGGGACTGAGGCATCTTGTCCAGTGTCTAATGTTGCTTGTATCTTATATTTTCTTCAACAAATGTCTCTATTTTTCATAATACGTGGCTGGATACCTTCTGGACAGACCTCATATTGTTATAAATAGAAATGTATATTGTAATCCCTAGATTACACTTAAACAATCACTTAGGAAATAACTCAAAAATAATTCCAAAAAACAATAAAGTAATAATAAAAATGATAATCCAATTAAAAATGGGTAAGGATCTGTATATGCATTTCTCCTAAGACTACATACAAGTTGCTAAAAAGCACATGAAAAAATATTCAATACCATTAGTCATCAGGATATACATATCAAAAGCACAATAGGATACCACTTCACACTTGTTAGGATGCCTAAAATCAAAAAACAACAACTGTTGATAAGGATGCAGAGAAACTGGAATCCTCACACACTGCTGAGTGGACATAAAATGGTAAAGTTGCTTTGAAAAACAGTTTGGCAGTTTCCCAAACAGTTTAAACATAGACTTATCATATGATCCAGCAATTATAATCCTGGCCACATACACAAAAGAAATAAATACATGTGTCCACATAAAAAAACTATACATGAATTTTACAGAAGCTTTATTCCTAATAGCTAATAAGTAGAAACAGCCCAAATGTCCATCAACTGATAAATGGACAAACATACTGTAGTATATACATTTGCACATATAGTATATATACAATTGGATATATGCAATGTAATACTCTGCAATATAAATAATTGAAGTAATAATACATGTTAAAACATGAATGAGCCTTGAAAACATGCCAAGAAAAAAAAGTCACAAAGATTACACATTGTATGATTTCATGTATATGAAATATCCAGAAAAGGCAAGTCAATAGAGGCAGAAAGTAGATTAGTGGTTGTCTAAGGCAGAAAGGAATGGATGGAAATAGGATTGTTATTGGGTACAGAATTCCTTTCTGGGATGATGGCAGTGTTCTAAAATTCATTATAATAATGGTTGAATAACTGTTAATATAGTAAAAATCTTTTAACTGTGTACTTTTTTTAAAAAGAATACTGAAAAAAATGTACTAAAAATAAAGTTTTTAATTAAAAAACTATGAAATAATTAAAATGTCATACTAGAAAATATTTAACATAAAAGAAGGCAGTAAAGGAAGAAGAAAAGAATGAGAGAGACACACAACTATAAAAAACTATAGCAAAACTGCTGACATAATCCAACCTTATCAGTAATTAAAGATAAATGTATTAAACATTCCAGTCAAAAGGCAGATTGTCACATTGGATAAAAAGACAAACTCCAATTATATGCTGTCTATAAGTATACTCTAGATTCAGTTTCAAATAAGTTGAAAGTAGAAGAATGAAGAAAGATGGACTATGTAAACATAACATAAAATAGTTGGAATGGCTATATTAAGTATTAGAGGAAATAGATTTTAATATCGCTTCGGTTTCAATCAGTCTGGAAACCTCCCTTGGTGATTCCACTGTCACAGGGATTAAGGCCAAGGAATAGGGGTACAAAGCTAATAAATAGTCAAAGGGAGCTAACATACACAGAACCTAGGATTCCCTCAAAGGGAAAGGGAAGAATTAGGAGCATTTAGGATTCTGGTTCCTTATGTTGGGGGTGACTGCTGACAAAGACTGCTTTTACTATCAATAAAACATGAATTGCACGGATAGAGATTCCTTAACCAAACTCTAATCAGGTTCCTCTGAGCTCTTTTTCAACTATGCCTTGACATTTGGGCTTCTGTGTTCATCTTTGCATTGTTCAACTTTATTAAGAATCCTGCAACTCAAGACCTGAAGAAAAAAAGAAAATTTTACCCTTTATGACAGCATGGATGGACCTGGAAAACATTATGCTAAGTGAAACAAGCCAGTCAGAGAAAGACAAACACCATGTGACTGCACTCATGTTTGGAATCCAATGAATAAACTTGAACTAACAAGTAAAACAGAGACAGACTCATTAGACAGCAAGCAGACTGACAGCTCCAGGGTCGGGAGGGTTAGGGGGTGAAGAGACCAAGCAAAAAGGAAAAAGAACTCATGGACAGCAGTGTGATGATGGGGGCGGGGGCGGGGAGTATAAGGGGATAAATGGTAATGGAAAAGTATAATAACAAATAAATAAATAAATAAAGATTAAAAAGGGAAAAGACAAGACAGTCACCTTCAAATTAAATGGGAAAGAAAAATGTTTTACATAAACAGAGTCAAAATCCACAAGAAATTTCCTTTGTCATAAGTCTAAAACATAAATGTTGAATTAATTATAAAGTAAATATAAAATTTAAATATGACAGGTATGAGTTTTAAAAATGAAAATGTAAGTTACAAATCTGATTGAAACTTAACAATTTTAGAAGATGGTAAACTGCTGAACTCTTACAAAAAGTATACTGTACAGTATGAAAAATGAAAAGAATCCTGCTAATTCAGTTTAACCAGAATCCTCACCCTTAATGTTTGGTCACCCTTAATAGCTGGTCACCCTTAATGTTTGATCAGGTTCCTCATCTTCCTCCATCCTCCAGATGATGCCTAATCTCTCTGGCCTGCCTTTGGCAAAAATCCCGTTAGGTTGGTTAGGCTGAAAACCCCTCTACCCTTGATGTTTTCTCTTAGTAATTTTCCATCCACTGACCCCTACCCTGCTCCTTAGCTATAAATTCCCACTTTTTCTGTTGTATTTGGAGTTAAGCCTAATCTCTCTCTCTTACTACAAAATCCCATTGTAGTAACCCCTCTTGAATCAAGTCAGCCTTACCATCTTCAACAAGTGTTATTAATTTTTTCTTTAACAACACTGATGTGGATTCTTCTTAATTGACTCACATATTTAATTTTTAGTAGTTACACATAATAAAAGTTATCTTACCGCTGCTAATCTTTGAGCATGGTATTCTGCTGCTGAAAAATACTTTCCTGGAGTTACCATCTTATCAGTTATATTTGATACATATACACCAATTTTAGTCATCTGCGTGGATGTTGTATTTACAGTTTGTTGGAGTTTTCTTCTCTGAAAAACTGTCTAAAATAGAAATATAAAATTTTTAACTAAATATCTATTCTATACACATATAAGAGCACACTTTCCTAAATACTTGATATTCTTTTTTTAATTGCCATATAATTCCTTAGATTTTTAAAAAATATTTTATTGTTGTTCAATTACAGTTGTCTGCATTTTCTCCCCACCTCTCCCCCTGATCCATCCAATCCCACCTCCCTCTCTTGCTTCCACCCTCACCCTTGTTTTTGTCCATGTGTCCTTTATAGTAGTTCCTGAAAACCCTTAGATTTTTTATTTTAGAGCGGTATACTGTAACTTCAAAAACCTATAGGGGAAAATAAAAATATTACCTGGGTATCCCTACAAAATACATTGTGTTTTTCAGAAATCTTTTTAGGTATAGTTTGTGTTCCAGCATTGTGATATTCTATTCCTGTTATTTTATGTCTGAATCCACCAAGAAATGGTTTGTGAAAGTCAGATTTTATAATCTCAACAGCTACTTGCTGGTACTGATTAATGCCTGAAGAGATAAAACCAAGACTGAATGGAAGTTCAAGTATAAACTGACTTTAAAACACTTTACCTAAAAGACATCAAATAACTAACCAGTTTGTACTCTGACAAAGATCACTTGAGAGGCATCTGACCTATTTATTCTTTTGACTGGATATAGATCTGGAAGTGTAGAAAAGATTTCCACTTGTACAATATCCTGTGTCTTAACTCCATGTTGTAGTAGAGTCTCATTATTTTTAAGAATCTTTCCTAAAAATGAGATAAAATTTTAAGAAGTGTTATGACAAAGAAATGACTATATGTACTCATTGTAAGGGGATGAAAAATATCACAGATTTTTATATAAACATATTTGATTACTAAAATATTGATTGGTATCAAGTACCAAATATGAATGGTGTTCACCTCTTGCTATGTTAGTACAGAAAACTCCACAATGTGAGAAGTTAAGGTGGTACTCCTGAGCAAGAATTCAGCATTATAAGTAAAGCTAAAACTCTCAACTCATCAGAAATGCAGAAATACAATAACCATACAACTCTGTAAGCATTTAAAAATTAAAAAACCTATTCTAGATGATGAGCAAAATCATATTCTAAAACTCTCTAAAAATGAGGGTTATATGTAAGCGCAGGGCATACCATAACAGGGAAAACTTGATTATTTTAATACTCACCTTTCTCTCCAGCAGAAAAGTATACAGTCAGAATTCCAAAGAATCCCTTCCTTTCTCTATTTCTATAATCAGAAACTCATATAAATTAATTAATGTCAAGGTATAAAGCTCAGTTTTGTGCTTGAAAAAGTATGTATCACTTTATGTTGTATTGCTTCAACTTCTATCCCCTCCTCATTGGTTTGTTCTATAAATTGACTCTAATTGTATTAGTCTATTTTAAGGGATATAAAAGTATGTATAATGTTACTGGGTGCTGTTTTGTATCATGAAAACTTTATTGATAGAACCCGTATCAATTTTCCAATGTATGGTCATCCTAACTACAATTAGTAACTTGAGCACAGCAAAGGTTTTCTTATATTCATTCTTAGAAATATATCAGATACCTCTAGCTTTTTAAAAATGTTTGATGATTATCAATGTATATTTAAAATTTTTTTGTTTTTCAATTACAGTTTACATTCAATATTATTTTGTATTAGTTTCATATGTATAGCATAGTAGTTAGACAACCATATACTTTGCAAAGTGTTCCCCCTAATATTTCCAGTAATATTCCCCTAGTATTACCTGGCTACATAGTTCAAGGAAACACAAAATTCTTTGAATTTCAGTATCTCACCCTCCATTCTTAATTTAAAAAATTAAAATGAATGTTTTATGGGTTCTGTGATACGTTGAAATAATGGTCCCAAAATATTCACGTCCTAAACCCCACAACCTAGGAATGCTACCTTGTATGACAAAAGTGACTGTAGATTTTATTAAGGATTTTGAGATGGAGAGATTATCCTGGATTATCACAGCGCTCTTTATAAGAGAAAGGAAGAGGGAGATTTGACTAGAGAGGCAAAGATGATATGACAGAGCAGAAAGATTTGAAGATGCGAAGCTGCTGGCTTTGATGATGAAGGAATGGCCCGTAAGCCAGTGAGTGCAAGGAGTGCAATTCTAGAAGCTGGAAAAGGCAAGGAAGCAGATTCTTTCCAGAACTCTCAGAAGGAGAACAGCCCTGCTGACACCTTGGCTTTGTCTGAGTGAAAATGAATTAGGATTTCTGGCCTTCCGAAGTAAAGGAAATAATGTGTTGCTTTAAGCTACTAAAGTTGTGGTTAATTGTTACAACAGCCATAGGAACCTAATACAGATTCTGAGAGCCCTCTTCATTCCTCTACTTGTTTCTGTAGTAGGCTGAGTCCCACCAAACATGAATTCCAGGTCCAGTACCAGAAGAAAGTACCTATCTTAGAGGGTGGTTGGTTGACATAAAATCCAGCTCTTTAATTATTATTGCTACTGACATAAGCCTGTTACCGAGTGGTGATGCCAAGTACTTACACATAAAAATAAAGATCATGAAGTACAAAGAGTCTTAGGTACCAGTGGTCAACTACTCCAGTCTCAAAATGCTCTCCTTCACTTTTGAACTTCACCTTATAGTTAATGCTACATGGTTTCAAATTTCCTTTTTGGAGTTATATCTATACTTAAGTTCAGACTCTGCCACTTATTACCTATGTGAATTTGGACAAGTTCCCTGAGCTTGAGTTTTCCTCTCTCAAAAAAAATCATAATAAGGGGAGAAAAGGCATACAACTGTAATGGAATAACAATAAAAATTTTTTAAAAATCATAATAAAGGGTTTTTGTGCAGATTGAATAATGTAATAATGTAAGCAGAACATTTTGTAAAAGGACTATCACACAGTAAATGCTCAATATATTACCCATCATCACCAACACAATCATGATCTTCATTAGTATCACTATTACCACTTAAATTTTAGCTTTGTTTCCCAACCAAGCTTTGCTAATCAGTTGTTCAAGCACACAAACATTACACTAAACATTACTGTTAGAGCACATTCCTTGCAATAGTTTCAGAAAAACAATTTTGAAACTGAAGTGTTTTTTTTTCTTTGATTTGGCAAGGAGGAACTTGATAGGTATGGCTACTTTATAGTGCTTAGAATTTTTCCACAAGGAAATGTTATTGTGGCCCCTTTGTAAGTTAATGCCAGAACTTTTTAAGCTAAAATATTAGGATTTGTGCGGGCATATCTACAGAAGCATTTATTTAGATATGTCAGTCTGGTTAACTGCACCACAAGGACTACATCCTCTCCTGACACAAAGCTAATGTAAAGGGGGTTGCTCAATATTGCCCACAAAATATAAATAAACTTGAGCATCAAGGGAATGTGAATTGACCTTAATGTATAGAAAACAGACAGATAAACCATGTTTAGCCTTCTTCTTATTCTATACATGCTCATTCATCCTCAATTTTTTTTCAATATCAATTCTTCCCACTCCCCGCCACACTAAACTTCTTACCACTTCCCAAAAGTCCTAGTTTTTTTCTCACCTCTTTGGGACTTAGCACAAGTATTATGACTTTAAAAAATTTTTTTATTGCTGTTCAAGTACAGGTGTCTTCATTTTCTCCTCACCACTCCCCCACCCCACCCATGCTCACCTCCAACCCTCTATTCTACCCCTCTTTGGCTTTGTCCATGTGTCCTTTATATATGTTCCTGACGTCCCTTCCCCTTTTTTATACATTATCTCCCTTACCCCTCCAGTCTGGTTACTGTCAGTTTGTTCTTTATTTCAATGTCTCTGGTTATATTTTGCTTGCTTGTTTGTTTTGTTGATTAGGTTCCATTTATAGATGAGATCATATGGTATTTGTCTTTCACCACCTGGCTTATTTCACTTAGCATATTATCATTATCATTTTTATTAAAAGAAGCTTTCTAGAACCTCCTAGTTTCTTTCCTCTCTGTATTCACAGCTTTTTGTGCATATCTCCATTAAAACATTTACACATTATATGGTAACTACTGCATGCATCTTTCTTACTAGTCCATAAAAAACTGGAGTACAGGGATTTTGTTCCATGTTTATATATCCAGTTCTTAGTAAAGTATTAAGAATAAAGTATGTCCTCAAGAAAAATGTGTTGAATGAATACATAACCACAATATAATGTTCAAACAGTAAATATCAAGATACTTAGTTTAACAAACCAAAGATCTTGATATTTACATGTAAAAAAGTTAAATTATTAACACTAAAGAAGTCTTGATAAATTTTATTAACTTCCAAGCTTACCTGCACATCTTAGCTGCAGTGCATCAGATGGCACATTTAGTAAGTATGAAAAATGATCCCTGAGGTATTTTAAAGTGCTGTCAATTTTAAAAGGCATTATAATTTCCTGGCCCACAGGGAGAAGTACAACTTTTACTGTAGATTATAAAAAAAGAAAAGAAAGATTTATAGTCAAAAGCAAGGTTAGCAACCTATAGCCCAAAGCAGATAGAAAGTTATGGAACAATTTTTAATCACATAGATGCAGTTGCGTCTGTCATGTTCCCCCACTATACCTCCATAGTAAGAGTTACTTTACATTTTCTATGATGAGAAGTGACATTCAATTGCAACCTTTTGCTTTGGGAATCAATTTAGAATCTCAAAAATTATCATCAATGATGAACACCTGCTCCCGTAATGCCAGCTCACAGTTCACCTCTCTCTTCCATTCCCTGGCATGAGGACTAGTGCACATTCAGGGTTACCTCCTTGCTCAGAATGCCACAAGAAACAGAAAATAAAACTAAACTGCTTTGAAAAATTCCCAACATCTGCTATATGTTACTCAGATACAGATATAAAAAGTCTCAGAAAATTAAGCATTTTTGTGTAGTATTGGAAAGAGACCCTGACACCTAGAGGGTGTCCCAATGCTTTCATTAGATATTGATAATCATATATCACTAAATCAGTGCATATTTATGAAATTAAGAAAAATTAATACATTTTCAAAGAAAATTTTCTTTGACCTTGCAACTACAAAAGGTATCTCATACTAAGTCCATTCTTCTTCCCTCAATTTATGTCTATAGTTGCCAAAATGCAAAACAAAATTACTGTTTTGCAAATATCTGAAATAACTACACACAAATGTCTGGAATAACTGCACAAACCTACTTTTCACAAAAATAGACATTATGTGGCTCACTTCCCACCTTATAAACAGAAAATCAAGACACATTAAAAAAATTGTCATTATAAAATGATTATTTGTTTACCAATTGTAGGAAGGAAATACAGTATTTAAAAACTGTTACGGGGTAAACTTTTTTCTTTTACATAAACAGACTTTAAATTTTAATGAGAAGATGTAATAAGATGGAATACAGAGTGCATACTGTAAGCCAACAAAAGCCTTGTGTATTTCTAGGTGTCTGAAATGACAGTTTCCATAAGCTAAATGAGACATCAGTAATCCAGGATGAAATTCAACGAGGCATTATTGATGCTAAGGTTCTTCAACCTTGTTAAAACTTGTTTTCACAGTTCTCTGTTAGCAAAGAGAACATTTCCACAGATATTAAATTCTCAGAAGGCTATTTTAATTGTTTTATAGATTGAAAATTCGATGATAAATTTATTTTAAAATTTTCTTAGTAGTAACTTCCTAAGTTTTGGGAAAGGAGTTGTGTTAAGGAATTTGTGAGTCTCAGGACTAAGAAAACATTTTTTTAAAGTCACCATGTGTTTGTTATAAGCTACAATATCGGGGAATCACAAAAATATCAAAAAATGGATCCCAAATTTACAATGGATCATAAAACTGAAGAGTAACACCTTCAACAAGGTATAACTGGACTCAATTAATTTCTTCTTCTTCCTTTTCATTCTTAGCTTATGCTTATGTGAACACGCCACACAAGAGTAAACTACACCACCAGATTCAAAAGCTAAATTTTACCAGCCACCCTAAGCTGCTGTTGTTATTATTAAGTGACAGCGGGTGCTTTCCACCCTATGGATGAAAACTTTCTCATAACTTATGGACTAAGGGGAGAAGGAGCAGTCAGTTAACCACACAAGCAGAAAGATTCTCTGTGTAACCACTTTCTTGCTGCCCCCCTCTGCTTTGTTACCAACAATGTAGTAATATCTCTTACATGCCACCAATATTGTATCTTTAAAATTAAACTATAATGAAAGACAATGATTTTTTTGGAACTAAATATAAGTTAAAACTACACAGAAACTGGGACATACTTAAAAGTAACATAATGCGAGCAATGGATATGAAACTAGGATATCTGGGTCAAGTTCCCAACCTACCTCTTGCTATCCACATACAATTAATTCCAAATTGGCATGCAAAAAAAATTACAATTATATTCAAGAATTTGTCTACAATTTTTCAAGATTTCTAAACATTTAAAATATATACTGTATTTGGGGAAAATATCTTTAAAGTTTAAAGGTGTTTGTTTATTTAGGGAAAGTAGGTACTGCAGAATACAGAAGCTTCACACACAGTCAAGCCATTCCAGTGGTATAGCTAGAGAAGTTTGGTGGATAGGAAAAGCGAAAGTAACATCAAATATAACACAAATCTTTAAGCAAAAACAAGAAAAAGCAACCATTCCTCAAAATGAAGATAGGAAATGTTCTATCTTCCTTAGGTAATACCTGTTACTGAAGAATCTACCACTGATGTTTTCAGTGATTCCTTTATAGCCTTTATTTTTTCCAGAAATGCCATGTCATTTGAATACTCATTGGCTGACAGTGTTACATTATCATATTCAGTTAAATAATGCTCTTCATAATGCCTTAGAGAATCTGAAACCTGTTCGGGTGGCATGGCCTCTTCCATGAGCTGTTGTTCTTCATCGGTTGATGGCAGGCTTGAAGAACTCTGGTCATTCTGCTCTTTCACATGGCCAGCACCAGATGGTCCTGGTTCTAATTCATTGTCTTCTGACTCTGGAAGGTCTTCTGATGTAACTGGAATATTGATAGCCTCATGAGCATTGTCACTTTCTTCTGTTGCATCAACAACACCCTGAGCATCAAATTCTTCCTGTTGTTCAGACATCTTCCTGAATTGTGAAAAATCAATACATTTACTAAACTTAAAAATTTCTCTACCAAATATCAAATTCATTGCTGGTATACAGTAATATTCACAATATACTAAAATGTTGCTCACTTTTTTTTTTAAAAAAAACAATGATTATCTTGGTAATGACATCAGGTAAAACATCAGTGAATTTTTAATAAAAACAGCACAGAAAGTAAAAATGTATTATCAAAAAGAAACTCCAAGCACAATTAATTTGAAAGAAATCTTTGAAGGATATATTGAAAAATATTTTGAAATATATTGTCATCTCTTCCTTATTCAATAATCAATGTTTGTGAAAGGACTTTTTGAATAACTTTTTTCCTAAATACAAAACTAACATAGGATTTATGCTCTGGCATTACAATTGGTTAGACACTAAGAAACCTGCCAATTCACAAGGCCCCTATAACCTGGATAGGACACTCTTGGTGGCAGCTTTGATCTCAAAAGTTGTAGCCAGAGGCCTCCTATGACCTCTACTCATTCCCAAAACAAACATATCAACAAACAAGTATGGGTTGATCCTGGAGCTGAGTAGGGCCTGAGCTACTGCAACCAGGAGCTTTGGCCTGGAAAAGAGTTTGACAGCATCCAGGAGCTTGGGCCAGGGTGGAGGAGGGCAGCCCAGAGCCAAGCAACAGAGACAAGAGCTGGTTCAGAGTAGTGAGGGGCCAGTCAGCAGTGAGCCTACCTACAGAGGCTGGCAGTCAGGAAGGAGGAATAGAGGAGGTGACCTTGAGGCTAATTTCTGTGGCAACCAGCAGAGGGAAGATTAAAATTTGGAACAGAGGTGAGATGGGAAGTCTGACACTGGAGTTTTCATTTGAAGCACAAATCCTTATCGACAAAAAAATTAACCTCAGTCAGTGAAGTTGTCTGGCTACTAGAAGACAAATTTCAAAAAAAAAAAATCAAATATCTGGAATAGAACTATATATCTGTTGAATCCAATGAATATAGTATTAGAGTTGAAGAGGGAATTAGTAAACTGCAAGATAAATAAAAAGATTTCACACAAAGTGCTGCAAAGAGATAAGGACATAAAAAATATGAGAATTTAGGAGCCAAGGAAAAAAGAAAAAGGACATCTAGTATATTTTTCTGCTAAGCATATACCTTGTTGTGAGCTAAGAACAGGTTTGCATTGCTAACATAAAAAACAACGAAAAATATACAAAGAGACTATACGTGGCCTGCGAAACCCTTTGCAGAAAGCTTGCCAGGCCCTGATCTAGTGTATGTCAAATTGAAGTCCCAGAAAAAACAGAGAAATGGGGAAAAAAAGGAAATATCTTAAAAATTATTGGCTGAGAATTTTTCAAAATGATGAAATATAGATCCATATATAACAGATCCAAGAAGCATAACATAAATATATACCTAACAGGATAAAGAAAAATAATTCATAGCCACACACTGTAATTAAAGTACAGAGTAACAAGGAAGGTCCAGAAAGCAAACAGCGACATATCATCTACTACACTAAATCATATTAATTTGCTGACTGTTGCTGAGCTTTATGTCTATGCCCTGCGTCCGCCATGGATGAAGAATAAGTCTACTAAGACATGATCTGCTTGGGGAGGAAAGGTGGCCAATCTCTCAGAGAAGGGCCCCGAGCCTTTTCCTCCATTGGCTTTTATTAGGTTCATTGGCACAGGAATACAGATAAAGCTCATCAATCATTGTCAGGCAGCAAGGGTTAAACAATACATCACTTACAGAGAACTTTGAGGGCTTATTCTGAGTTATGGTCAATTAGTTAAAGGGCTATAAAACTTTGGGCACCAGACTCATCTCAGGTCTGGACCCTTATCTTTTAAGCTGAGGGTATAAATTAAGTAAGTTTCACAGGATTGTATGCATTTTTTCTTAGGCCTGATTCCCCAGGGAATCCGCCCCTCCCAGCACAGGACTGCACTGCCCTCTGTTATTGCTTCAGGCTTAAGGCAGGCAGGGGAAGTAAGGCAGCCAAGAGATTAGGAGACTTCTTGCAGACAGAATGAGGACTCAGGCTATGTCAAAGCCGAGGGGCGAGGGTCTATCACCCCCTTTTTCTATAGATCCCCAAGTCCTTCTCTGAGGGCCTCTTTGTGACCATGCCTGTCTTAGGTTGTTCCTCCCTTGAGGAATCTTACCTATCATTGGCTAACTGGTCAAGCTCAGGGCCAAGCAGGGTGAAATGGGCAGAGATGGCACACCTGCCAGGGAGATAAGCTTTGTCTCCTTAGTGGCTTATGGTCCCAACTCCGACTCAGCCTTAACCATGGGGGGTTACAGCTTCTGAAACCAGGTAGGGCGGTTCCCAACAGCTGACATTAATAAAAAGAAAAGAAAAGTAAAATCACTGCAGATTGCTCATCAGAAAAATAGAAGCCAAGGCAACAATGTGCTAATTCAAGTAAGATCGCAATCAACCTAGAATTGTGTACCCAGCAAAATTATCTCTCCAGACAGAAAATAGATTTATTTACAAGTAAGTTATCACCAAGATATCTGCTTTAAAAAAAAATTTTATCTAAAGGTTATACTTGAAAAAGGAGGAAAATGGACCTGATGGAAGCACGAAGAATAAGAAGGAGAGATGAGCAAATAAATAATAAACATATGGGTAAATCCAACACAAAATAATAGCAAAACCTTGAAATCTTAGACAACAAAATACAGTATTGGGAAAGCAAAGATGACAATAAACTGTTCCTGAATCCTTATACTGTTTAAAAATTGAGGGAACTGCTGTTATTAATCCTAGATGTTGTTAAATTAAACATACATGGTTAAGTTTCCAGTACAGAAATAAAATAACTAAAATAAAGTTTTAAAATTTCAAAACAACAAAGGGGGAAAAACGTAAAATGAGATCAAACTGAACAGAAACTGAATTTTTTAAAAATTCAACAAACCTCTTCAGGCTCTCACCCACTAAAAAAAATCTTCCTTTTGGTCATTTTCTCCCATAACAGAGCTTAATAGCCTGATTAGAAGGAGAGTATCTGAACAAGCCCTAACTCGTAGCAGCATACTCATCCACCCGCTTTGGAGAGTCGGGTAAAGCTCCTGTTTCTATCTGGTGGGTCATCCCCTAAAACCACCGAAATGGCATCTTCTAAATCAGGAACAGCAACAAAACCAAGAACTGCTCTCCAAAAAACACAAGTAAAATAATAAAAAGACAAACCATAGACTGGGAGATATCTTTTTTGCAAAACTCTTATCTGATAAAGGACTTGTATTCAATATATATAGAGAACTCTCAAAACTCAATAAGAAAATAATAACAGTAAAAAAACAAAAGAGTAAACAATTAAATAGACATATCACCAAAGAATACATACAGAAGGCAAATAAGCAGAGCCAGGACTAGGCTGAAGCCAAGTGTGGTGCCTGCACTGCTCTACACTTGCATTTGAGCCTGAGAATAAATGCCTCCTAAAATTTTGGACCTAGTTGCCTCAATCACCTCATTCTACTCCTGGCCCTGAGAACAAGTACATGAAAAGATGCTCGATGTCATTAGTCACTGGAGAAATGCAACTTCAAATCACAATGAAAATTCACTGCACACTTATTTACAGTAGTTAATACATGTTTGTTTAGGTTTTTTAGCCCAACAATATCAAGGGTTAGTGAGTATGAAGACAAGTGGCTTTTATAACTTGATGGTGAAAATGCACATTGGAACAACATTTGGGATAATTTGTCAGTTTTCTTATAAAATTAAACACATACTTATCATATAACTCAGCAATCTATGTCCTTTACCCAAGTGGAATGAAAAGCTACATTCACACAAAACATGTACACAAAAGTTTATGAAGTCTTTATTCTTAATCACCAAAGACTGGAAACCACAAATGTTCCTGAGCTGATGGATACATATACATTCATAAATGGAATTCTACTTATCAATAAGAAGGAATAAACTAGTGATACATACAAAAATATGGATAAATCTTGAATTATGCTAAGCAAGAAGCCAATTTGAAAGGCTACATACTGTATGATTTACTTAAGAGAAAAAGCAAAGCTCCTGGTTAACAACCTCAAGAGTTCCCCAGGTGAAATCCAAAACTGCAAGAGACAGAAAAAAGAGGCAAACCTCACCAGTTGGTATGGTAGGTGGCAGGGGAGGTTTTTATTGATTGGTTTTTTTTTTTTGAGAGAGAGAGGAACTTTGATTTGTTGTTTCACTTATTTATGCATTCACTGGTTGCTTCTTCCCTATAAGCCTTGACCAGGGATGGAATCCACAAGCTTGGTGTATCAGGAGGATGCTCTAACCAACTGAGCTACTGGGCCAGGGGAGTGGGTGGCAGTTTTAATAAGCAAGAGAACTTACAAAGGAGTTACAAAAGTTTGTCTTGGGCAGCTACAAAGAGGTGTAGATCTCGGCAGTCACCCACCGAAATTTAAGAGTTTGTAGAGAGGCCTTACTTAATCCAGCTGAGTCATGTATACAGATCAGATGGTCTCAACAACACACTAATCTCTAAAGCGGGGGTGTCAAACTCATTCTCACCAGGGGCCTCATCAACCTCGAGGTTGCCTTCAAAGGGCCGAATGTAATTTCAACTCCTTAACAGTTAAGGAGTAGTCACATTTCTACTGTTCTAAAATTATTTCTGCTCTTTGAAGGCAACCGTGAGGCTGATGTGGCCCCTGGTGAAAATGACTTTGACACCCTGTTCTAAAGGCTTCCTCCTAGAAGCAGCTCCTAGAACAGTAAGGGACGAGTGGGCAGAACCTTCAAGGATAGTGGAGGGGGTAAGAAACCCCCATTGCCCTGTCCAGTTCAAGGGTCAACCCACAGTCATGTCCTCTTGATGACCTCCTACAAAAGCACAGATCAGTAGGTACAATTTTACAGGTACTACATATTTGTATATGCAGAGAGTACCTCTAGAAGGGGAACTGGAGGACCAGGCAGTTTGGGGTGGCAGGGGGGAATGGGTGAAACGCAGATTTTCACTGTTTATTCTTTTTACTGTTTAAACAGTTTGTCACTTTTATGTATTATCTATTCAAAAGTAATCTTAAAAATTGTTTAAAAGAAAAACACAATCTCTATTATGATTATATACAAAAAAAAAGTCCCCCTTTCACCTACAAGGTATGATAGATCTAGAATGTAAGTGTAAGTAGTAAGGCAAGGAATCCAGTTTTGATTACTACCAAATAGACTTGAGTTTTAAAGTTTTTTAAAAGGCACAGCAAAAGCATGGGTGGAAAGGAGTGAGAGTGCCAGTGAGAACGGTCTGTGAACCCTCTATTTACTAAAGACTGAAAATGGTCACCAAGGATAACTCAATGTTACACCTTGCGTCTATACTATGACCGTGAAAAGCACTAGGGGTGGGAGGTGAGATATACCTTCCCAGCTAGATGCTGCTGCTTCTGAATCCTAAATACAAATGCGGACCCAGAAAAGGAACTCAAGAAAGAACGGTTGCTTTGCACAGTTTTTAAAGTCAGGGTGGAACATTCCTGACCGGCCCCATCAGTCGGTCCCCAGAGCCCGGTCCACACAGGCGCCTGGCACAGAGTCCTAAGAGTCCAGCGCCGGTTGAGTACCTGACTCAAGGGCGGTCTAAGGGTTGGGTCTGGAGAGGGCAACCAGAATATGTCCTCCTACCTAAGATACTTCGCTACTCGAGTCCAGGCGGTTCATCAGCTTCCTCATAGGCAGCGCCCGAAGCCGGATTCTGTTGCCCGCGGTATCCTAGCAACGACCCTGGCACCACCTCCTCTCGCCTGTGCACAGCTCCCGTGGGAAGAAGCTGTTCTCGCGCCAGAAAAGATGCAGCGGAGGGGCGGAGCGGAGCTAGGGGATGAGGGCGGGTGAAGGGCGGGGCGGGTCTGGTCGAGGGCGTGTGGAGGGCATCGAAGGCGGGGCAAGGGCAGAGACAGTGATTACCTGCTGGTTAGATCTGAAAGTGAATCGGACTCTAACCACTCTTCCAGATCCCTTTTACCCTTGTGGAAGAGCACCGTTCTCCAAACCAAACACTGGAAGCAAGGTGCGCTTATACACGTAAGAAATCAGGATTACAGAAAATATAAATATGAGACGAGAATGAACATCTTGACAAAGGAGAACACAGTACACCAGTAGGTGCCTACTTGCTTTTGTTAAATTTAGAACTTGGCTTTTAGCTTCCTGGCAACCAGAGAAAAGGGAGACAGGAGCTATTACATAATACCCCTTTTAGGTCAGAAGAAGCAAAGCTTTTGTTAACCACTAAATTGTAAAGGGTTTTCTTTTGTCTATCACCGTATATTCTTTAAATTGAGAAGGTTTTAAAGAATTAAAGGAAAGGATCATTTACGTTCCTATTGCAAATGTAATAACAATGTGACTGCCTTACAATAATAATTAACATTTATAAGTATTATTTGTTACTAAGCACTTTATATTTCTAATTTAATCCTTGCAATTATTTAATTAAGGAAGAGCAGTGACTAGCTCCACTTTACTAGTGAAGAAACTAAGGTTTAGAGAGGTTTAATGAGGGAGCCAGGATTAAACCCAGCAAGTATGAGTCCAGAGCCTCTACTTTAAACCAATAATCTATGCGACCATGTTTGACTTAAGACGCTTTACTATTTTAAAAAGATATAAAATGAAGTAATAAAATTAAATTTTTGTCATATATAGTACACTTCATTCCTCCTTCATAATGTTCAATGTTTTCATTCCTTTATATCATTCTACTAAAATTGCATTCACATCCCCCAATAACTTCCTAATGTCCAATGTCATTTTTCAGTCCTCACCCTGTTTAAAAATATGTATTTATTACTAGTGCAATATAAAATATGTATTATACTCTCAGATAAAGCTGGCTTTAATAATGGCTTTCAATAAAAGCAAATGCATTTAAACCACTAACTACATGAATCCACATATTCATGAAGAGCAGAGAAAAGGGGAGAAGGAGCATTCAGATAACTACTAGAGTTAGTCTTTTATGGGTAAACCAGGGTAATTGGAGGTGTGCAGACAGGTGCTTCCAAATACTCCCCCACTTCCATCTCCAAAATCATAGTATATCTTAATTTTACCAGGCATGAGAATTCTACTGGTTTTAAACACGCACCTTTCTGGCTCTCCTCTTTAAAATATATCATCCACTGCCCTTCATGTAAGCAAAAACTAGGTTTAGTCATAGAGGTAGGATACGGAGGGGAAAAAAACCTGGTGGTAGAGAACATCAAGTACTTCACAGTGTTAAATGTGACTGGATACTCACTCTATGTTCATGTTTTATTAATATTTTACTGTAGAGATGCCCTTACACAACCAGCTGAGTCTAACATAATTGGTAGGCTTCCCAGGCACTCCATTCTATTCAGGTTGGAAAGGTTATTAGCACATCAAAACCACACACACAAAGTAATTATTTGGTTGTGTAAAATAAATGTAAAGTGAAAATAACCAATGAGAAAGACTCAATTCCAAAAACAGAAAAATAATTTTACATCATTTTCCATTTACTTTCCACAATAAACCTATACTTTGGGGGAATTTATTGCCCGAAATGACTTATTTTTATTTCTCATGAAACACCTACCTTTATTTATCTCAGCATTTATTATGCAATAAACATTTTAAAATGTGCTTTATTTTTACAAAGATGCCACCTAGTGGCTTTATGAAATCAAGCATTTCAAAGTATTTCCCATTGGTACTTCAGACTAAAATGTATTTTGATACAAGTGAATGAACTAGAAAAAAACATTAGAAGAATACCAAGGTCTTAAAGTTATGCTTTAGAAATCACCTATATGGACTAAATTTGGACCATAACACTTCTGTGAGCTAGTTAAGAGACTGGAAATGCATATAGTATTTCCATAGTTCCTTTTCTACACCTGTAAGGGGCAGATATGTTTGAAATTCAGGATTTTTCCTGTTTTTGAAAGGTAATACAGGCATGTACTATATATTCTGTGACATCTTCAATGGGTCTGGAAATATAGAATCAGAGAGACAGAATCAAATACATTAATACTTCTGTAGAAAAATATTATATTCATATTCACATTAAAGTGAGATAAAGTCCACAAATAGCCTTATGTCAATACTGGTCAGATTTTGCTTCCAATGAGTCATGAAAATTTTTGGAGTTTGGAATTTAGATAGGGAATTTTGGAACTATTTTACCTTGAGAAAAATAATCAGCCCTCCCGTTATAGGAAAAAAAGAAATGCCTAAAAGTTTCATCTGAAAAAAAATATACCCATATTTGTGATCATGAGAATCCCCTCCAAAAGAATCTCTGAAGTGCTTTTCATTTACAGAGTTACATATACAAAGAGGCTAATCCACCATAAATTATATTTAGGCGCACTGCAAAAAATTAGCTGCTGATATAAACCTAAAAATCTCTTTGAACATTAATTATTAGCAATGCATGGCAAGATAAATTTTTGAGTTCTACAGCACAGTCAAAACATTTTAAGATCCCTGGCCAGGTGGCTCAGTTGGTTGCAGTGTAAGTCACCACACTAAAAGGTTGTGGGTTCAATCCCCAGTATGGGAGGCAGCCAATTGATGTTTCTTTCTCACACCCTCGTTTCTCTCTCCCCTACACCCTTCCACTCTCTCTGGAATTAATGAACATGTTCTCAGGTGAGGATTTTTAAAGATTTTTCTTTTTAACTTTGGTTTTGTTTCTTTTTTGTTTCTGTGTGTGATGTGCCATGGTCCCTGTCCTCTGCCCGTGTTTATGGAAGCATGTCTTGAAATGGCACCATCCTTAGCTCATATTCCTTATGTGACTCTTGAACACTGTCTACCCTCATTAGGCATGTAATATGAGTAAGAAACAAACTTTGGATGTGTGAAAACTTTTAGGTTTAGGGGTAGCCTATGCAAATTAACTACTTTTCTCACTTTCTTTCACTAACTAAAGTTTTGGCTTATTACCTCTACATAAAGATTTTTGAATCAATTTCTCCAGTTCCTATCAATAATTCAAATCTCATATCACATTCCAATTTTGGTTCTTGTGAATTCTATTTAAAATAAACCTATTTATATTCCTCTAAATCAGACTCCTATCTTCTCATTTACTTTTTTTCTCAAAGACTACTACTATTATTGTAGCATAGGCTGCAATCCCATTGAGTATGAAGTTTTAAAGGAAATTTTGCACACAGATGCAAAATACTCATGGTATGTTCAGTGAATGGTTCTTTACCGTAGACCCCAGAATACCCTTGCAGAGGGAGTCTCTTTGTTTCTTTTTATAACTATGGAGACTGGGAAGAAAAAGCGATTATTAGCCCATATGTGAAAATTTTCTTATATACAACATTGTTGATTTTCTCTTTTTGAAAAAGAAAACATGAGGCCTGATACAGATAACTGGGGAAATGGCATAGGAGCACAAAAGTCCACTCTACAATTGGATAACATGTTAAGCAATGCCTTATAAGACCTGAATCCTTGGCTTCTGAGAGTAGTCAAACCGAACTCTAGATTTCTTGGGAGAGTTCCTGGTTAAGTAGAAATATCATCTTGGCTGTCATAAGGAATTATAGGTGGGAAGGCCTGTTTGAAAAGCCTGCTGAAGCATCAGATGAAGAGACTTTTTTTTTTTTTTTTTTTTAGTTATTTTTTAGAGCAAAGGAGGGAGGGAAACATCAATCAGTTGCCTCTCACATGCCCCCAACTGGGTACCTGGCCCAAAACCTAGGCACATGCCCTGACTGGGAATTGAACTGGTGACCTTTCAGTTCACAGGCCAGTGCTCAACCCATTGAGCTGCACCAGCCAGGGCAAGAGACAACTTTTTCTCATTGAACTTATTGGAGTGACATTGGTTAATAAAATTATATAGGTTTTAAGTGCACAATTCTGTAATACATCTGTATATTGCTTTGTGTTCAACATCGTCTCTTTCTGAACTATTTACACTTCCTATACTCTCTTCTACCTCCCTCCACCCTCCTTCCCCTCTTGTAATTACCATATTGTTGTCTGTGTCTTGAGTTTGTTTAATCCTTCAGCTTTTTCACCCAGCTCCCTACCTGACAGCTGTTAAGTCTGTTTTCTGTATCTGTTTGTTTCTATTTTATTTTGTTCATTAGACCACGTATCAGTGAAATCATAAAAGCAATTCAGCAAGTATTCCCATTGTAATAGAAGTCCCAAAGTCATCTACTTAAAAATCTCGATCTCCACTTGACAGACTGCTTTCTTTCCTATTTATCTAGGGTCCTAATACTCATTGTAGTGCCTGCAAATAAGCCTGCTTTGCATTATAAAAACAAACAAAACAAACTCTTTAGTTTCACCTAACTACACTTTAGAATTAGAAAAGGAAATACAACAATCAAAATAAGCTCCTTCCATCCCCCACTTCTGAGGGAAAGGTAGAGAAGCAGGAGAATAATGGTGGAGCCTGGTAGCCATGGCATATGATGGTTGCCACTGTTACATTCTCCCTATTCAGATGACAAACTACTCCAGCTTCTCCTGGTATAGCAAATACGGCAACCCTGAGCACTGATTCTCTCTCCATGTGGGAAATGCATTATCCTGTTTGACCGGGGCAATGATGATTTATACCTGTTATCCTTATAACTTCCTTTCACTCTCAAAATCATTACAAGGTCAATGAAAAGTCATATGGTGATCCAGATATAAGTAAGCCATTTTCACCCCAAAGGAAAGCATGCCTATGTAATTTGAATATTCTGCATTCAGTCCACAGATAGAAGGGGACATGGATTTTGCTGCCATTTTCTTCTTTGCAAAGCTCAAATTGATTAGCTTCTTATGAAGTGTCTGGAGTATAGTAATTGAATAAATAACACACGAGAAGTCAAGAATTGAAATGGGCCATTCTAAAAATTACTTAAATTTGTCTAGTTGCCCCTCAGCAACATTGGATGTCTTTAAATAGAAGAATCGTTTCCAACTGGTCAGGAAATCTTAATCTAGAAGTATATAGGAAGAAACTGGAAAACATCTGAAAGAGTAAAAACAATCAAGCATAAGGTTGTATAGGCAGTTATGAAACATAAAAAAAAAAAGATGGCCCACACTGCAATGCCTTTTAGATACCTACCAGTTATCAGCCTGTGATCTATGTGAAGATTTTTGCACAAAGTCCAGTATACTACTTCTGCTCATATTTATTCTTTACATGCATTGTACTTTCACAGACAAAGTCAAGAAACCAGGATCTATGTTCTTCTGGTACAGCCCATATAGTACATGCAAGAGTGACACCTTGAGCATTCATAAGGAATAATATAATGGTTAGGAGCATGAGTTATGACTGTCTACGTTCAAAATGTAGCTCCATTATCTTACTAGTATGTGACCATGGTGTTATTACACCATCTCTTTGCCTCAATTTTTTCAGCATCCCCATGTTGCACAATTGCAGGGGAGCACTACTCACATTGAACTCTGGTTTCCTTGCCTGGAAAATGTAGATAATTTTCAGGATTTCACTCTTTGTGGGGCGGGCTCCACCTGCAGAGCGCCCCCCCCCCCCCCCCCCCCCCCCCCCGCCACCAGCCGCCACAGATGAGAATAAGTCTACCAAGACATGATCTGCATGGGGAAGAAAGGTAGCTGATCTCTCAAAGGAGAAGGGCCAGGAACCTGTTCCTCAATGGGCTTTTATTGGGTTTAATTTGCATAGGAATACAGGGTGTAAAGATAAAGCTCATCAATCATTGTCAGCAGGAATGACCAAATAATAGATAACATTCAAAGAACTATGAGGGCTTACTCTTAGTCAGGGTCAGATAGTTAAAGGGCCATAAAACTTTGGGGAACAAACTCATTTCATGCATGGACACATCATTTAAATTGAGGGTATTAGTAGGTTTCATAGGATTTTATGCATTCTTTCTTAGCCCTAGGGAACCCACCCTTTCCAGCACAGGGCCACACCCACCTCCAGCACTGTTTCAGGCTCAAGTCAGGAAGGGGAAATAAGGCATCCAAGAGATTGAGAGACTTCTTGCAGACAGAATGAGGACTCAGGCTATGTCAAAGCCGAGGTGCAAGGGCCCATCACCCCCTTTTTCTATGGCCCCCCCCAAGTCCTTCCCTGAGGGACCCTTTGCAACCATGCCCGTCTTAGGTCGTCCCTCCTTTGAGGAATCCTACCCATCATTGGCTAACCTTGGCTCACTGGTCATCTGTCCGGAGCCAAGCAGGGTGAAGTGAAAGGGAGCAGAGGCGGCACCCCTGCCAGGGAAGATAAGCTTTGTCTCCTAAGTTGCTTATGGTCCCAAGGTCTTTTTACTCAGCCTCAGCCATGTTGGGGTTACAGTTTTTGAAACTGGCAAGGCAGTTCCCAGCAACTCTTAAAAGAGTTGTTCAGATTTAATGAGAAATCAGTCAAGTACTTGGTGCCTGGTTAACATTAACAAGTTAGCTATTATTATATTATTATTACAACTACAACTAAACTACAACTTGCATTTCTAATGCAAATATCAGTAAGGTCCCGTTTTATCAATAGCCACTGGAGCTCTATTGGTGCAATATATAAGATGTCCAAGAATCATGGGAGAAGTGGGGCTGAAAATATGACAAAGGCTCATCAAGCCACCTTTCTGTTTCTCTGGTTGGTTAAAAAGTTATCTTAAATGCATCTACGTAAACATGCTTTAAGATCAATCATATATTTTCATTATCAACAAATATAATGTATTATATTCTAAAGCAAATGTTTACAATTGAAAAGAAAGTTATAAATCACAAATTCTACTTCTTTCACAGAGCAGGGAATAGGCCATTCTGAGAAGCTGACAATTTGCCTCCACTAAGTCACTGAGTTCATTCAATTTACAGCTCTGTAAGGGGAAAAAGAAAAATACAATTTCCTTTCTCATTCTGATTCTGCTTTGTCACAGAGACAGCAAAACACACATGCACGTGCATACACACACACAAACCCCGAAGTACTATCTTTGAAGGTAAGAAATACCAAATTTAACTAAGTTTTTAGAAATGATATGGGCTAGAAAGAAAAGGCAAGGGCACCTGAAAAGTAATTTTATTTTTGTTTAACCTTAAACTTGTCAATTGTTTCTTTCCTTGAACAGCTTTATCTGGATACCCAGCTACTGTCACTGGAAACTTAGTAAAAACTACTTAGTGGCTCCACCTGGAAGTTATAATCATACAACTAAGATGTTTTGAATAAAAGCCTATCCATATGCCAGATAAACTGCAGGAACTCTTATCATCTTTTTTTTTAAAAGATTTTATTTATTTATTTTTAGACAGAGGGGATGGGAGAGAGAGAGAGGGAGAGAAACATCATCAATGTGTGGTTGCCTCTCGCGGGACCTCGACTGGGGACCTGACCTACATCCCAGGTGTGTGCCCTGATTGGGAATCGAACCAGTGACCCTTTGGTTCACAGGCTGGTGCTCAATCCACTCAGCCACATAAGCCAGGGCCCTTATCATCTCTTCTTTTACAGAAACTCTCTCTCCTGGTATAGTATGTTTAAGGGCCAGAAAGCTAACTTCCTTAAACGAAACAAAAGTTTAAATTTCCCAACTACCACTGTAAATAAAAAATCTTTCTTTCACATACAAAATCAATTTCCTCAACTGTACAATGAATTGTAATTTAATGGTTTTTCTCTTACTTCACTTTAAACAGCGACCTATACATTTGTTTAAGCTATAATAAATTTCTTCCTGGTTTTGTCAGAATAAATAAAAAATCAAATGTGTCAGCTACTACTAAAATATTTCACCTATCAAATATATGGCCTATGCATTAAAACATAGAAATTTTTCCAATTAATTTTCAAATCTTATAGAACCTCTATTTTATAAAATATCAATCTCTGAAATAATTTGAATGAATGCTTTAACAAAAACTAATTCATAAGTCCCTATTATCATAATCATCAGTTTTAACAAGTCTCCTAAATATACTCTGCATCAGTTTTCTTGATTATTAGATGTCAATAATATGGACATTTTTTGATATAACAGAACATTTAATTATATCAGCTTCCCTTCAACACACAAGTCATTTGATGATGATTATATTGGCCATTTCCATTGGTTGGCAGGAGGCTCTTCCACTAATGGCTCCCATGGTTTCCACTGTACCATTTTTCTGGCCAGACTTAGTTCATTTTCAGCCTGTTAATAAAATTTTTTTAAAAAGTCATTTGATTATACTCTGTAATAGATATTTATCATAGTTATACGTAAAATATAACTATTAAAGTTACTATTTTTGTATTAATACCTAATAAGCTGTTCTACCACCAAATGTTGAATATTAATTAAATTACCTTAATTGTCACAGCTATGCAATTACCATGAGTAACAAAGATTTTGATTTCTTCTATTTGGTTAAAATTTGCTATTAAATTGTTTAATTGGTGAATTCAATCTTAATTATCTATTTCACCATTAGATTACAGATTCTTTGAGGATCAAAAGTATGTCTCCTCATTGATGTCAATGGCTTTCAAACTTTATTTACCATGGCCCACAGTAAAAGAAAAAAAAACATTTTACTAAGGGATCCACAATATACAAATATAACGCAAACAAAAAAATATTACCTTTACTATAATAACTATGATGCCCTCTGTTTTCTATTGTATTTTTTTAAGTGCTAGTCACAAGCCACCTGTCTGATTTCATGTCCATAATTATCTGAGACCCGTTTACTAATCAGTGATCTATGGAATGTAGGACTACAGTAGCTACAAAAGATAATTTATTGATTGGATTCGTTTCCTTAATCAGACTGTTGCACATTTATTTTTCCTTTCAAACACAACTGATAACACATTTAACAAATATATTTTAGGCATCTTATCATTTCACATTTTTCCTAGAACAAAGAGACATATAACAACTCTGGCCAACTTAGAAGAATGCTGTTGAACCCTTGTCAGGATGTCAGAAAAGGAGTTCAAACACAGAGTAAGTGCTTAGATTTCATCAAAAGCTGTAATTCTAAAGTTAAAAGACAACGTCCCATTTATGCCAGTGGTTTAAAATAGCCAATCTATGTTTAGCAGCAACAATCTAAAATGTATGTCAACAATGAGTTGAAGAGTAGTCTAAAGGAAATCTGGAGGCAGAGGTACTTACTAAGGCTGATGAGAAAACAGTAGAAATACTTAATAAAAATACCTCTTGGGATGGCCATTTGCCAGCCTTCTGGTCTAGGTCTCGTGAATACTCATGCTTTTATTATGCCCAAAGTATTGTACCATATGGCGAGGGTATCCAGCTCTGAAAATCAAGGAAGCCAGCCCTAGTTTAGGGAGCTGGGCCCTATTGCATATGGCCCTTGTAGTCCACTCCCTCGCTCATCTCTAGCTTCCAACACACTATCCTTTCCTCATTCCTCTCTTACTTTCCCTCTAGAAATGGACCATCCATTATGGTAGCCACTATCTAAATATGACTGCTGAGTGATCACTTGAAATGTAGCTAGCTCAAATTCAGATGTGCTACAAGTATAAAACACACACCAAATTTTAAAGATTTAGTGTAAAAAGAATGTAAAACATCTCAATTTTTATACTGATTATGTTCCAATAATAATTTAGATATATTAGGTTATATAAAACATTATTAACCTTATCTTGCCCATAAAAATGTGCAGAACTGCATGGCTGACTTAAAAATACTTAATGAACCTTGAGTCTACAATTTGTAATAAATTATCAACTAAAGTCATGATCAAAGTGAAATCAGGTAGAAAAGAAAGAGGACAATAAGAAGTTTGCAATAAGTTCCCATAACACTGTATCTAATACCATAGTCAATATGGCAAATGAATAGCAAGACCAAGAAAACAGGATTCTGAATGAATGAAATAGTCTATATTCCTCAAAAGCTGTCTGAATGCCCTATTCCTCTTTTAACAGAGCCATCTATCAATTCTTTTGAACATCATATCTATTGATGAAATAACTCCCTAATCTATAATTTCTAATATTTCCTTTTATTTGTCCTTTGAAAAAAGACAAGAAAACTTAAGAAAAAATGACTACATTTTTGAAAAATACAAAAACATGTAAAAATTAAATGAAACAAAACTAAATATGTTAGACTTGTATTAAAGGAAGACATAGGAGTAAACAGAGGGAGGATTATTTGGCCAAATAAAAAAATTTAAAACCTCTACATATGGGAGAAAATATTTAATTGAAGTCAAAAAGCAAACAACACACTAAAAAAAATGTTTAGGCAATATGGCAAAAGATTAAGATTAGTATTACTTTGATTATAAAAAAACACTCAAAGAAATATATAAGAAAAACATTAAAAACAAATTAATAGAATAAAAATATAAATTTATAAAACATGAAATATAAGAACATATTTTGAAGTGTAACCTTACTCATAATTGGGGAAATAAATGCACAACTAAAAAAAGTGGGGGCATCATTCTCCCCAATTTAATGAAAAATTGTAGCATTCTTACCAAGCCATTAAAACTTAAAAGTAATATCTAAAAAGATAAAATTATTGAAATAACAGTAATATTGTTATTCATTTGAACCAAGGTAAGGCTAACAAGACCATGCCCCTTATATTCAAAGAATATCAAACTCCAAACTTCTAACAGAAGCCTTGTAAATTCAAATTATAATCAATGATATTTAACTTACATACACATTAGGAGTATTTTCTACACATGATTAGACTTAAATTTGGTGAGTTGATATAATTTCATAATTTTAAGAAATTTAGTTTCCCTTTCTTTCTGGAAAGTCAGTTTTGTGCCTATATTCATTGTGTCTCTGAACTTTTGAAGCTAAACATCTAAATATGCAACTTTTTTTTTACCTGAAGAATCACCTCTTCTATTTGGCCACTCTGAAGTTGGTCTTCTAATTTTTTAACATCTGGTTCCTATAATTTAAGGGAAAAAAAAAAAAAACAACAGAAAACCATTTAAACAAAGAAACAGAACATCTGAATGTTTTAATATCCTATATTTTAAAAAATCATATACAAAAAATGCACTTGCTATATACAAATGAAATTAATTTTTCTTTCATTGTATCCTTACTAATTTTTACCGGGTATTTGGTGGAAACACATTTAATCTCTCTATTTCATTGCTTTTCTATCTTAATACTAAAAAGTATTAAACATGGTGCTGACTGGTATGGCTCAGTGCAGTGGGCATCATTCCACAGACCAAAGGGTTGCCAATTCGATTCCTAGTTGGGGCACATGCCCCAGCTGCAGGTTGGGTCCTGGTTAGGGGCATGAGAAAGGCAACCAATTGGTGTTTCTCTTGAACGTCAATGTTTCTCTCCCTTTCTCCTTTTCCTCTCTCTAAAAATAAATGAATACAATATTTTTAAAAAACCCATTAAACATGTATTTACATGCTTATTAAGAGAAGAAATATGATGCCTAATTCAGTCTGTCTAAAATACAGATTTTAAAATACCACTTTATTTTCTTAGTATTACTTACATTTCCTGACACCATTAGCATTAAAAATAGTAACTACTCTATGACCCAGAATTCCACTCCTAGGTATAAACCAAACAGAAATGCATAATATGTTAAACAACTGACATGTTCAAGAATGTTCCAAGAAGCACAAATCAGCCTAAAATTACAAACTGTCCAAATGACTGCATTTTAATAGAATGAGTGAACTACAGTATTTGAATATAGTAAAATACTATAAAGCAATGAGAATGAGCAAACTATGACTACAAACAATAAACAGCATAGATGATTCTCTCAAATGTAACATTAAGAGAAAGAAACCACATAGAAGAGAGTAGATACCGATGGTTCCACTCAAAACCTGTCAGAGGTCAGAAGAGCTGTTATCTTTTAGGAGGTGGTAACTTAGAAGGAAACAAGAAGAACTTTGGTGTTCTGGAAATGTCCTCTCTTTTGATTTGCTGTTAACATGAGTGCTATAACTTTGTGAAAATTCATCAAGCTCTATACTTATGATTTCTGCACATTTCTTTGTGTATATTATTCTTCAATAAAAGGTTATTTTAAAAAAAGAAATGCTAATACAGTACCTAGAAGATCCAATGACATATTTATTTTCCAGTAGACTGAGTTTTTGATAGCCAAAAACCATGTCCTATACATACACATATGTTAATATATATAAATAGGGTGGAGGTTTTGGGCCCATAAATGAAATAAAAAAGAGGGAGGAAAAAAAGATATTCTCCACAGGAATTGGCATGCTACTGCCTCAAGGCATCTGCTGGCTGACCCAGTGCATCTGCATGGCTTGTTGTTCCTTCACTTCTATCCAAGTCTTCCCTTGTATATCATCTCCTTAGGGAGGACCACGTGTATTGTGGTAAACTGAGTAATGCTCTACAGGTTGTACCTGAACTAATCCCTGGAACCTGTGAATGTTACCTTAGATGGCAAAACTTTTTAGGTATGATTAAGAATCTTGAGATCAGGAGATTTTCCTAGATTATCTGAGTGAGCCCTCAATATAATTAGAAGTGTCCTTGTAAGACAAAGGCAGAGGTAAATTACACATAGAAGAGGAGAAAGTAATATGACAGAGCTTGGAGTGATGCAGCCACAAGCCAAGGACTGCCAAACACCACCAAAACTGGCAGAGGCAAGAAATGAATTCTACCCTAGAGCCTCCAAAGGGAACACAACCCTGCCAACACCTTCATTTGGGCCTCTGATACTGATTTTAGACTTTTGGCTTCCAGAAAGGTAAGAGAATAAATTTCTATTGTTTAAAGTGACCAAGTTTGTGCTCATTTGTTACAGCAGGCACAGGAAACTAATACATATTATAATATCCCTCATTACCCTGGAACAAAATCTTCCTCCTTTTTAAATTTTCCTTCGCTACATTTACTATTTTCTGACATACTATGTAATGTACTTCTTTATTCACTTACTTATTTTATTTATTTATTTAATTTTGTTTCCCATCATTAATGAGAAAGCATGGATTTTGATGTTTGGTTCACTGTCATGTAAGCACTAGCTTTCATGCCTAGAACAACATGTGGCATACAACCAGCATTCAGTGTGTCTTGAATAAATGAAGATTAGATATAAAGGAAAGGGGGAAGAGCAGATGAATATGTTTGAGAAAGATTGTTTAATTCAGAATTAACTGAGCTATGAAGCCAAAAAAAAACCAAAAGAGGGAAGCTAGTCACTGTTATAAAAGACCCAGCAGGGTGAAGGGTCTCTTCAAATCCAAAGAATGTTCAATAATATTTTTAACTCAAGAAAAGTCAGTGTTAGAAAAACAACTCAAAATTTGTCTTACTGAAGGTAAGTTAATAATGTGACTTGTATTTACCAATGGCATAATGCCATTAAGCTAAACAAGGTACCATGTACTGAATGCTCAGTATATGCTTGCAACTGTGTTAAGCACTTCACATAAATCACCTCCTTTGGTCCTAACTATAAATGTTCAAGATAGGTATTAGTACCTCTAAGTTATAGATAAGGTGCTTGAGACAGAGAAATGGGCAATATGCCAACAGTAATTTAGCAAATAAGTATTAGAACTGAGATGAAAACTTCAGACAGGCTACAAACCAGTGCCTTATAACAATGCTATCTCCATCCCCCTAGATTAATCTGAAAAAATATTTTTTATTTCTATTTTAGATACTTTGTAATCATTAATAATATTCACTAAAACTCTGTGTAGCTCTAAGGGGGGTTAAAAATCTGTGATAATTTAACCAAAAACAGGAATCAGCAATATAACTATTATGAAGTCTAAAGGGTTGTTAAAAACTATTTTTTTTTAGCCTTTTGGATAAACAAACATTTCTGAGAGACCTTATATAAGTGCTAGGTACTACTCTAAATTCTTGGGATACAAGATGGATGCAATCATCATTCATTAGTAGCTTACATACTAGCAGAGGAGACATAAATGAAACACAATAAAGTGTGACAGGCACATTATAAGCACAGAAGCTGTCAATCTTTACTTAGGGATGTAAGAAAAGATTTCACAGAAAAGGTAATGGATCTTGAGGACTGAGTAAGAACTGCCAGATAGATAAGAGAAAGGCATTCCAGGGAGAGGGGGGAAAAAAGAACACAAAAATAAAATTGCATGGAATTCACATAACTGTCAGCACATAACTGTCAGCAGTTCGGTATATTGCTGAATAGGAACAAAATAGGTACAAAATAGGAAATGGTAAGATTGGGAAGATAACCTAGAGCCAGACCTTGGGGAGCCTTCCATCCATGTTAAGAACTTTATTATGTAAGCCAGTGGTTCCTAATCCTGGCTGTATATCAGTCATGTAGATAAAGATAGCTAGGTGAGTTTCATACCACCAGCTCAGCATAAATCTATAAACTCAGTCTTTGAAAAACACTGGACAGGAAACCACAGTAAAGTTTTTAAGCTTTGACAGCATGATTTACATACTGAAAAAAAAAAAATCACTCTATTAGCAGTATAGGACATATAATGATGTGGAATGGAACTATACATAGACCAATCAGTTAAAAGGCAATTGAAATAGCACAGGTCAGAGAAAAGAATTTTAGGACTGTTAAGTGCAAGTAATGGCAATGAACTATTTTTCATTTGACACTGCTGTGAGATAATAGAGAAAAAGGGCAAAAGTAAAGAAAAATATAAAAATAGTTTTCTTTTTCTTTTAAAATAGAAACAAGTTAAATACATTTCAAGGGTATCTGAGAAGGAAATGCACTTGATCTTATTCTTTTACACCAGTATTTAATAGGCCCTTGCTCGCAGAAAGCACTAAGTAAACAGGAGTTTGATAAATGAAAGGGAAAAAGGATGAAAGCATGGAAAAAGGAGAATACAAATAAGAAGAAAGTGTAGAATATGCAAAAAAAAAACAACAACTGAATTTTGTTAAAGTTTCACTGGATACCATAAATCCAAGAAAAAAAAATTAAATCAGGTACTTACCGCTTTAACCATATCCAGCCTCTCATTTGTAATCTGTTCTGTGTACTTTCTATAGGCTGCATTTTTAGGGATTTGCTCAAGAACATCAAGAATTTTTGTGTACAATATTTTTAGCCTCTGAAAAAACAAATCATACAAATTTCCATTTCAAAATACCACCAAACATTAAATGGAAAACTTTAAAAACTCTCACAGGTTTAAAAGAAATAAAACAAAACTGTTTTTTAAAAAAAGCATTTAACTTTTGCCGTAATTTCTTCATGTCTATGCCATATCTCTTTTACAATTTAGGAAAAATAAACTTTTCCTTATTGTTTCTTTAATTTTTATTTGAAATTTGCTTAATTGTATAAAATCAATAGGCATACACACATACACGTAAACAAACTAACCCTAAGGACCTGTAAGAATCATTTTACTTAAAAAGGGATCTGCATATTTAGACATCATTTTTATATTTGAATATGATATTACATAACAGAGAGTATTTTACTACACTAATATGGAGCCTCTCACAAAGAACATATAATCTGAATTGTGTGGGGTTTTTTAGCCACATTTCTTCTTAATTTTAGCAAAAGGTATGACAAAAGAAAGGACTCTTAAGAGACTTGAGTTTTAAAATGAGGTTATTAATATATCTCTTTCATAGTGTATTGTATAACTTACAACAGTACCTGGCACTCATTAGGTTTCATTAAATGTTAGCATTCTTACTCCATGGGGGGGAAGTCACTTCAGCAGGTATCAGAGAAGGGGTCACAGAAAAGGCAGCAATGCAGATAGACCTGGAGGGATGGTAGGACTTGGACAACTAACGATGTTGAAAAGGCTATTTTACACACAGACTACATATATAGGATTGAATGATAGAAAATACAGGGAACATAAAGTAATCAGTATATAGTTCTATTTTCCTTGATCTGTGTTGTCCAATGGAGTAGCCACCAGCCAAAAATGGTAGTTGAGCAGTTCAAATGTGGCTAGTCAGAACAGAGATGTGGTAGAAGTGTAAATACACACTGAACTTTGAATACTTAGTATGAAAAAAAGGCTACAAAATATCAATTTTCATATTAATCATATATTGAAATAATATTCTCCATATGTTAGATAAAATAAATTTACCTTATTTTTATTGACCCCTAGAAAATGACCCCTAGAAAATAACAAGTATGTCTTACATTTATGACTTGTATTTTTATAGGACAGCACATGGATACAATATAGGACACATAGGAAATTCTTAGAAGGTAAGGCTGGAGAAAAAGATTTTAAGTGGTTTGGCATGCCAAGTTAATGCATTTGAGTTTTATTCTGTGGGCAATAAAAAGATTTAGGGATGGTTTATGATTAGATCTGTCCTTCCAGAAAATAATCTGGCAGTAGTGAGTAAAAAGGATCAAATGAAGGAACAAGCAGAAAGGCCAGTAGCAAGGTTGCTGCAATTCTCTAAACAAGCGCAAGAGACTTAAGTGTGGTAGTAACAGCAGGGAAAGGAGAGGTGAGACTGGAGAGGTGTTAAGAGAAAAAGATCAACAGAACTCATGACTGGAATGAACTTGAAGATGTAAGAGAAGTGTCTACTATGATGTCCAAATTCCCAGCCTGGGAAGTAATAAGACTCTGATAATTCTCAAGGAAAATGGGGACAGACTCATAGATGGAAAGAAGGATGACAGCTAGTAGGGGGGAGGCAGGTGAGGGATTGAGCAAATAGGACTCATGGACGCCGACAACAGTATGGTGATTGCTGAGGGGAGAGGGGTATAAGGGGACTAAATGGTAATGGAAAAAATTACAAGATTAAATTTTAAAAAAAAGAAAAATAGAATCCACAGTGCATGAAACATTTAGAAATGAAAAACCATGACTTCAGTTTTTGAGTCTAAACTGTAATGAATCTGTAATGAATCTAAAGTCATTATGAACTCATAATGAGTACATGACGGTCATGCAACATTTACTGAGCACACACCATGTGCCAGTCATAGTACTAGCAGAGAACAGAATAACAAAAAATTGCGGGCTTCATGAAAACCTACATTCGAAATAGAGACAGGGAAAAAACAAGATTCAGTTTATTGACTAGTGAGATAGAGGGCCATAGTAAGGACTCTTTATTACAGTGAATACCACAGGAGGGTTTTGAGGAAAAGTGTCACATGTCTTAACTTACATTTTAGCAGGCTGATTCTACTGTGGTTGAAAAATGACCAAACTGAGTCAGTGACAAACAGGCAGAGGCCATTAGAAAGCAAATGCAATTATCTTTAGCAGTGGTGATGGTGGCTGAAAACAGGTTAGTAGCACAGGTGGTGGTGAGTGGTCAAAATAGGAATATATTTTGAAGGCAAAACAGGATTTACTGAAGTACCAAACGTGGTTTGTGACAGAAAAAAGAAATTAAAGATGATTTCAAAGTTTTTGACCTAAGTGGTTGGACAAATGGAACTACCATTCACTGAGATAAGTAAGCCTATGAGAGGAGCAGGTTTTAAGGAGATCAGGAACCCAATTTTGGACATGTTAAGTTTGAGTTGCCTGCTTGACATCCAAGTGAAGATGTCCACTAAGCAATGAAATACACAACATTCTCACAAAGGGAGAGGTCAGTGCTTGATATGGAAATCTAAGAGCTATTAGTGTATAGGGTAGTACTTAAAACCACTAAACTAAATCCAGACACCACGAGAGAGCAAAAAAAAGTAGAGAAAGGGTCAAAAAACTAAGTCTTAGAACACCAAAATTTAGAAGTGGGAATATAAGGAATAACCAAAAAGGGAAAATGGAAAAAGAGCAGGGGTAAAAACAGGGCGAGTCCTGAAGCACAGAATAAAAAGTGCTTGAGGGAGAAGATGCCACATGTGTCAAATGCTGCCACTGGGTCAAGTAAGATGAGAAATGTGAGATGACCACTGAATTTAGCAGTAGCAAGAGCATGGTGACTTTGAAAAGAAAAGAGCACTATGGCCAAGCCTGACTGGAGTGTGTTCAAAGGGGAATAAGAGAAATTGGATAGTATGGGCATTTTACTGAGAACAATGCTAATTCTCATAAAGTGGTATATGCTTCCATTTACTTGCGTCTTCTTCCATTTTTCTTCACTGTCTTCTAATTGTCTCAATACAGGTCTTTTACCTCCTTGGTTATATTTATGATGGCTGCAGGAGGGGAGGGGAGCTGGGGGGCTGGGTGGAAAAGGTGAAGCGATTGACAAGTACAGATGGGTAGTCACAGAATAGTCACACATAGGAAATACCATAGGTATGGTGCCAGGCAGGCACCGGATATATCAGGAGGAACACTTTGTAAAGCATATGACTGTCTAACCCCTAAGCTGCACACCAGAAATTAATAAAAAATAATACTGACTGTAAACTGTAACTCAATTTTTTTATTGTGAAATAAAATTTTAAAAATTGGGAACTGTTGAGTACAGATAACAAGTTATCTGTAAAGGGAAGGAGAACAATAGTGTGGTAATTGGAGGGAGAAAAAGGATCGAAGGAGGAATTTTTGTTTTGAGGGGTTTTTTTTGTTTGTTTTTTAAAGATGGAAGCGCATCAACACTGAAGGGAAAGACCTACTAACAAGGAAAAGTGATGACAAATGAGGCAAATGCTAGAGCGATACCTTTGGTAAGCCTAAGTGGAATCTCGGGCACCGAGGCAGACGACGGGAGGCAGGGGAAAAGGTGAAAAATTAAGATACAGATTTGGGAGGACACTAACAGATGTACCAGTGAAGCCACGAGAACTGTCACAAAAATGGTCCACAAGAAAAGTGGCTGAAGAAAAAGGTAATGACAAAAAGACATAAATGTGGCACCAGATCAACAAAGTAGACCACTCCTGTCTAGAGCTCACGACGAGGGATAATTCGGGGCTCGAAATGTCCGTACTCCTTTGACCTGTCGACACACAAGGTCGCGGGGTTCTATTCTTCCTTGGGAACTCTGGAATGAAGAAAGAAAAGAGGGACCTACCTCGTGCGGACTCGCAGAAACCGCCAACCCCACAAGGCCAGTAGTCTGTTCAAAAACAAAACACGACCATGCTGTTTACAATTCGGCGCGTCCACCATGCTAAGAGAAAGCAAAACCCCAGGTAACAGTGGCCTGAAACCAGCTCCCGGTCTCTCAATGCCGCTAGTTCGGGACTCTTTTCTGCCGCTGAGGGCAGAGAAGAACGAGCGCCCCAAAGCACCGCCAAGCCGCGCCAGTTCCGGCCACCACCCTCGGGATGAGGGACTATCGGGCTGACTCTACCCCACAGTCTAAATTCCGTCAGTGACCTCCATTAGCCTCACCTTCTTCAGCACGCCCGCCATGACAGCGCCGGAGAGCGGACTACGCGAAGCCCTCTGGGAATCTCGTTCAGACCCGCTCAATCCACCACCGAGGCCGCCACTACATCACCTTGGAAACAGCTAGGCTCCTCCCCCTCAGGACCGCCTCCGGGCCGGGCTTTTGCCCCGCTCTTTCCAAAAATTGACGCACGCGCAATGAGTACACCAGCGTCCAACCGGGCACTGGGTTTGTGTGTTAGGTGTCTTCTCTTTCGTTCTTATCCCTTCCACCGCTGACAGGTTGCCCAAAGGTTGATGGAAATATTCCAAGCTACCAAAATCTTAGACGTAGTCGTTCTAGGAACCTGCACTCTGTTTAAACTTTGGCGAACTCCTGACGTTCCTGACAGTGTAGTTGTAGTAAAATGAAAGTGGCGGTGGAGCTGTTGTTTAGGTGAGCTCTTAACTGAAAAGGTTCGTACAGTATTCTCGGTATATTAAGCCAAAGCATTATCAGTATGCAGTTGCATTTCCCATCGCAACACCTTTCTTTTCCATTTTACTCACTGAAGCTCATCATTTTCGCATTTTCCCAGGCGAAGTGATAGCAGACCACTTTTCCCCACCTACCTATACAAACATTTATTGAGCACATGTTAGTTACTGGGACATAATTTCTAAGACGGGGTATCACATCCTGGAATTCACAGACCAATGATGAAGACATGCATTAACAGGCAATTTTAGTTTTCCGAAAGAAGTTTCTATCAAGTGTAATGGCAGCAGAGAAGAGGATTGAGTAACCAAAAATTGTGGGTGACTGGAGTTAAAGAAGGCATTCACTAAAAAGTTAATGAGAGAAAACCAGAACAAGAGAGAACATATGTACAAAGAAATATATATATATTCTAAATAGCAAAATTCGTAATTTAAATAGTAAAACAACCCACAAAGTGGGAGAAGATATTTAAAAGCACACATAATCAATCACCAAAAGATAAGTGGTGCCTAGAATATATAAGGAAATTCTACAAATCAGTAAGAAAAGAACTAATAACCAGAACAGGTCTCCATGCTTCCATTCCTTCCTTCCTAATTGGAATATCTTAAGTGAGTTAATATAGGTAAAGTGCCTGGCGCAGAGCATGAAACAAAGCACCGCACACATAATTGCTATTAATTTTTAATTATTATTTCAACCTAATAGCTAGAATAATTTTTTTAGCAAGTGCTTGGTTCAAGATTCTCCCATGATTTTTCACGAGATTTCCCTGTCTTCTCCTCACCTCTCAGACCTAACCTCCTATTCCCCTTCCTCTGCTCAGGTAGCTGCTCCTCTAACCCTTTTGTGGAAAAACCCTTCCACCAGTTGGGCACATGGCTGGCCCTCTCACATCTTACAAGAATTTCTGCAAAGATTGCCTTCTTACTGTGGCCTACCCTGGTCATAAGATTTGAAATTGCAAGTCACCAGCAAGGCACTCCTTATCCTCTTCTGCACTTCAGTTTTCTTCACAGCCCTTATCATCTTCTAATGTGAAAATTATCTCATATTGGTTTTTGGTATCATTCTTTCCAGATATAAGCCATATATGAATGGAAATTATGTCCTACCATATCTCTAGTGCCTAAAATAGTATGTGGTACATAATAGGCACTCAGTACATATGTTTTTAGTGAAAATGATAGAAAAAAGGCAAAAGAAACTAATAGGCAACTAATAGGAAACTAATAGGAGCACTCAATACATGTGAAAAGAACTCAACCTCCCTAATAATTAAGTAAATGGAAATTAATTATAATTTTACTCCCATCTTATGGACAAACACTAAGGACTGACAATACCAAGTGTTAGCAAGGATGTGGAGCAACAGGAACACTCACACACTGCTGGTGGGAGTGAATTGGTATAATCACATTGTGGGATAATTTTACAATAGTTGAAGACATGTAAAACCTATAACTGAGTGTTAAGGATTGAATTATGTTTCCCCTAAAATTCATATGTTGAAGTCTTAATCCCCACTACCTCAGAAAATGACTCTAATAGGAAATCAGGTCATTCCAGATGTAATTCATTGAGGTGATGTCATCAGAGTGAGCCTGTGCAGTATGACCAATGTCCTTATAAAATGGGAAATTTGGACACAGAGACATGCACACAGGGAGAAGGACTGCAAGGTTGAAGGCAGAGATCAGGATGATGCTTTTACAAGCCAAGGAACACCAAAGACTGCCAGAAACCAACTAGAGATTAGGGGAAAGGCCCAGACCAAATTCTCTCAACCCTTAGTTTGTGGTATTTTGTTACAGCAACCCTATGAACCAACACTGAGTAACAGATTAGTTTCATTGTGTGCACCCCCTCTTCATTTAGGATAGCTGTCCCTAGAAACATGAGCCATGGGATATAATCTTTCCAGTTCAGATTACCCAAGGATTAGACTTTACCATAACTTCCATTATAATTTCCAACTTCTAGTGTTTAAATCATCAACAATGACAATTCTGAACAGAAGATACACATATACTTACTAACAAATGTCCATCTATTAATGGCATTTTAAAGATATGCATATGCATGGTATATATATGTAACATACATAAATGTAAAGAAGCTATGGAATTAGAACAAACCATCTGAATCACCATTTGCTCCTACAAAGGTGACATACTTATCTGGACACACTGGATTAGATACAGGAAACTACATTAGGATTGGGAGAAAATATCCTATTTTTCATTTTTTCTTCTTTCAAAGATTTTATTTATCTATTTTTAGAGAGAGGGAAAGGGAGGGAGAGAGAGAGAGAGAGAGAAACATTGATGTGCAAGAGAAACATCATTTGATTGGCATGGTTCTCACCCTTCCCCAACTGGAAATCTGGCCTGCAACCCAACCATGTGCTCTGACTGGGAACTGAACCTGCAACCTTTAACTTTGTGGGATGATGCTCAACCTACTGAGCCACTCCAGTCAGGGCAATATCCTATTTTTCAAACCTGATAATGCTGAAATCATCACTGGAATTTAAATGAATAGAAATTTATGAGGTCACAATCCTTGTTCCCTGTCCCTCCACATTCTAAGAATTTTTGTCATTATGGGGTGTTGTTCTAGAATGTAGAATTGCGTGATTATAAAAGATGCATGTGCTTTCACTTGGTGGAACTTTGAGTTCAGGCTTTTGCTGTACTGTATTTGCTAAAGACATGACAGCTAACAGACCTAGCTAATCCTGGCTAAGGTACTTTATAGCTAAACAGTTCTATGTGGTGGGAAAATGTATAGGTTTTCTGAGCCAATTCCTATGCAGAGGGGTGGGACTTGGTATAAAGGGGGCTAGATAGTTCTATGACTGGTGACAGTAGAATTAGCTTCCAAGGGAAATCAACCTTGAATCTGTGCTATCAGAAGGGGATTTGGAATGTTTTAATGTAAGTAGCAGGGGCATCAAATGGACCATATTTTCAGCTGGAAGAGAGTTCTCAGAGGAGTAAATGTTTGAATCATCAGGAAGGAGACAGGTCTTGTGAAGTTCTGTTAATACAGTTAGCAGGCCAGGAGACTTAGAGCTAAAATCTGGATTTCATCTTTTATACACTTTGTGCTGCAGTACTCCTAGCCTATCCAATGAAAAGGAGCTTGTTTCTCCAAAATTAAGTACGTAGAAGAGTTAAGAGCTCTTACATTGCTTTTTAATTGTACGAGTCTCTTTTGTGAAGGGCTGGATCTTACCAAAGTTAGCAGTTAAAATGTTTCCCTGGAATGTATTGCTCTGGAGCTATGCTGAGGGAGCCTATATGAGAGTGGCATGAGACCAAATGACTGAAAAGGAAGAATGCATTCCATTTGCAGGGCATGAGGGTCTCATTTCTGGAAATCTAGAGGGGATGGGTACTGCCTTGGCCAGTTTTCCCTTAGTTTTCATGATCAGGAAGCAGAGGTGAAAATAATCTCCACTCAGGGAGTATTCTCTTCTCTCCCAAACTTGGCAACAAAGAAAATCAATTTGCTTGTTAGCTCTTAGAATAGACTGATATGTTAAAATTCTAATACTTTGAATATTATCCATCTATTGTGCCTCCATTCATATCAGGCATGTTCAAAACAATTTGGAACGTTTTCTCTCTGTATGCTGTGAATACTTCCAAGAAGTGTCCATAACCAGATGAATGTGTTTTCCATATGGGGTTTAGAACCTCATTCTAAATTGGGCTGTAACTCAGTTTCTTTAAGGTGATGAAAACTATTTTATGAGACTAATAAATAAGCAGTTATTTATACAAATGGCAACAATATACTAATAAAATGGTAAATAATTATTTTTAAAATAACAGAATTTAGAAATAGATAAAATTACGTATACGGAAAAAAGTTGAAAATGCCGAAAATATATCATAAGTGTTGACACTGTAATTTAACTAGTTTTATCCAATGTTAAATAACAAATTAAGTAAAATAAAATAACCAAGATAAAATGGGAGAGGGAGACAATAGCTAAAGTACAGAAGGGACTTCAGAAGTTGGAGGTGAAGTATGTAATCGTTTTAAATAACTGGATACACAGCAGAAAAAACTAAAATAATTGTTCATTAAGCATATGTATATTGATTGCCTACTTTGCATCAGAAAACTGCAATAAGTACTATGGTCTGTCAGTAAATCAGATTGACATGTCTCAGCTGTTAAAGAGCTTTGTTCTAGTGGCTGGACATGCAGTAAACAAGTAAACCAATTAATAAATAAAATTACCAAATGTGATTTTTTTTTTCTAAAAAGAATGAGCATTGTGCTATGTGATAGATGGGTACCTGGTTAACAGTGCAGGGACACATTCTGAGAAGGTGATGTTTCTTCTGAGACATGAAGGAAGGATCCAGCCATATAAAAACTGGCTAAGGCAAAGGGAAGAGTGGGGGCAAAACTATGAGGAGGGAAAGTTCTGTGATAAGAGTGTGGCTGAGGTAGAAGGGTGAATAGGAGGGTGGCAAGGACCGAGCTGAATAGATCATGCAATGGGAACGGTTTAAATATGACATGATATGATCTGATACACATTTTTAAAAGACTACTCCAGCCCTCACTGGTGTGGCTCAGTGGACTGAGCGCGGGCTGTAAACCAAAGGGTTGCTGGTTTGATTCCCAGTCAGGGCGCATACTTGCTTGGGTTGTGGGCCAGGTCCCCAGTGTGGGCCATGTGAGAAGCAACCACACCTTGATGTTTCTCTCCCTCTCTTTCTATCTCTCTTCCCCTCTTCCTAAAAATAAATAAATAAAATCTTTTTAAAAAGGAGACTACTCCAGTTGTTATTGGGAGAATAAATTGGGGCAGGAAAAGAAGAAAGAAGTGTTTTGGAAACCAGTGCAGTAATCTGGTCAAGAAAGATAATCACTTGAATTAAATCATCAGTAGCGGAAATGGGCTGATTCCTTGTGTAACCTGAAAATAAAACCAACAAGATCTATAGCTAGATTCAAAGTGAGAGGAGAAGGAAAGGATAGAGTGAAGGAGCAGCTCCTAGGTCTCTGGCTTTAACAACAAAGCAGGTAAAAACTCATTTAAAAGAATTTAAAAATATGAGTTTCAAAGTTTAAACAAATAAATATTAACCAAATTATAGACTAGAGAAATAAAATAGCAAATAAAAAATGTTAGATATAGAAAAGAATACCAGAAGTAATAGAGCCCAATATTTAACATCCTCACACAAGCTGAAACAAAGGTCTTTGGGCTAAAGCATCTCAGTACCCAATAGATATTCCATTTGTGGTCTTCCCGAAGATAGGGTCCACTGTGTTAAGATGCATGGGAACCTAAGGTGTTTGGGTAATTTCAGGATTAAAAACATTTGACCAGACAGGGTCTGTGGGTTTCTTTTTTTTTAAGATTTATTTATTTAGAGAGAGGAGAAGGTAGGGAGAAAAAGAGGGAGAGAAACATTGATGTGTGAGAGAAATATTGGTTGGTTGCCTCTTGTCTGACCTGGGACCAAACCAGAAACCCAGGCTTGTGCCTGGACTGGGCATCAAACCAGTGACCCTTCACTTCACGGGATAACACCCAATCAACTGAGCCCCACCAGCCAGAACCAGGGCCTGTTTTGAAAATTAAAAAACAAAAGACCATTATGTTGTTTCAGTGGCTTTTCCCTACTACCCTTGAATTTGGCAAAGCCCACTTATACAGAAGATACCTCCAGAGGAAAGCAAACTGGGAAAAAGTCATGTTTTACTAGAAGCACTGGGCAAGACTGTCAAAGAAAAATAAAACAGAGTAATGAAAGAATAAGTTTAAAGAGTTGCTTACACTCAGATGAACCTGAACAACTATAGTAATGACTATAGAAAAAGAAAGATTGGCAGGGGCCTACAAAAATTTTGATTAACACTATAGAAGTTATTATAAATGTATCATGGTGAAATTTTAAAAGTGTCTTTTAGTTTATGAATTTCAAACCTTCCTTTATATATTCTGTTATGGCCATGCATATGAATTGATATGCTTTAAATAGCTGAGAAAAATACCTGAATCATGGAAACTTTTCATCTAAATTTCATGGTCAGCACAGCTTTAATTCCCAAGAGGTCCTTTATATGCCATATATAGTATGCAGTATATAATGTAATAACAAATAGTCTCAGGGATCTTGTACATTCACTTTGCCCTTTCTCCATTACAATGTAATCCTAGAATATAGAGATTATAAAATATCCCCAATTGCCTCTGCTTTCCATAGAAAGCCTGGTAAGATGGCTTCAAAAGCCATGCAGTCAGGTCACCAGGAGGTGGTGATAAAGAGATGTTAATGTAATCTTGGCAACTTTATCCCATTGAGGGGATAAAGAACTGTATCTATTTTAGATGTCCTGGCAAATTCATTTGGTAAAAAACACAATAAACAGTACAATATAAAGGAGTTTCAGCTAGAATATCTCATATACGTGTACACAAGAGGGAAAAATATCTAGTCCAGGAATGGCTAGAACCCAAAAAGAGCCAACCTACCATATAAAAAGTCATTACTAACATCAGTGAATAGCAGCATATGGAGACTTTGATTATGTGGCCTTATTTGACATAGAATGCTATTGAATGCATTTTTAATAGTTGAAGGATGTATTACACTTACTTAAAAGGCAGCAAAAGAAGAAATGGGGTGGATGGAGTCAGTAAGTTGCTGTCAGCAGCTGGAAGAAGGAGAGTAGGCAGGGAAAAGGAAAATGCTGGAGAAAGGTGGATACAGTTAAAAATTCAGCTGAACAAGTAGTAGAACCAGCTCACCCACAGTAGCTCAGGACCAGTCAACAGGGTAAAACAGGGAAGCTAAATGGAATAATGTCCTAAAAGCACAGTGTAGCTGTGATGGTTGCAGGGGACATGGTGGGGAGACTTGAGGAAACTGAGAGGCAAACATATTAAATACAATTAATTTCTCTGGTACATTACAAGAAAGAGCATGCAAAAAAGAACTACAGTATGATGGAAATGCCTTATTATAATTTAGACAATTAGAAATTAGAAGCAAATGATAGCTATTATTATATTTTTATCCAAGAAAACTGAAGTATGATGGGTATGATCAAATCCATGCCAACAACACTGAAAGCTTACAACTAATGGCACAGTTCTTCGGTGGTGGGCAGTAGCGCTTTTCTTTAGACCACCTCAGTTCCCTCACATTCCCTGGTTGTCCCTTCCACAGAGGGCTATAGAGGCTGCTGCTGGGACCACCCTCAAGTCAACAGTCATGTGATGCCTCTTTAAATGGCCACTTCTTTATTTCTTGGCAGGAGCAAGGAAAGCCAAAAATAGTAATAAACCGACTTCCAGTGTCCTCACTTACTCCAGCAATTATGCCTGCTCACCTCTTTCCATAGGCTTGAACACACTGACCTTGATAGCTATGGCTTGAGTGCATTGACCCTAAAGAGTCCTTTGGTAAATGACTATTAGTAGCAGGTGGCATGCTGCAAGGAACACACTGAGAAATTTTTCTCTTCCTATTCATAATTTTGAAGAGTCAACTAGCCGCATATATCTTTGCTTCCTCAGCCCTGTCCAGTTCTCATTCCCACTGGAATATATGTATTCCTTCTTCTAATATATATACCCACCTATATGGCCTTTCAGCAAGGATATAGCTGTCAGCAGGGATATTGCTCCACAATTTACCAGCTTTATAGCTTGGGAGAGTCTTTCAGATTCTCTGGATCTTGGGAAATATCTCCACCTGTAAAGCTCAGAATGATTGGACTGGGTGATCATTTCCTGACAGGTGGTTCAAGAATCCCTAGCAGTTCAAGATGGTGTTCCAGGGCATTCAGATCAATATATTTGTTTTAATTTATATTTTAAGTAATAAATAAAAATTATTTTAAATTTTCCATTAAAACAAAAATATAGAACCTCCAACTGCATAGCAGGTATAAATATGTGCTGTGGTTAGTGGAGGTAAATGAGATGTATCATAGCTGTACATAGAAACCTTCAACTCTTTTGACTATTATTTACTGTTAGGTTGTTTTTCATTTTGGTCAGGATATTGACATTTATACAGTGAAGGTGGAGAACACTCTCCTTACCATAAGGATCTGTCATATTGCCTTTTCATAACTATTTCCACTTCCCTCTCATTCACCCCTCTGTTGACCCCTAGCAACCACGCTTCTCCATTTCAAGAATGTTCTGTAAATGAAATCACACAGTATGTAATCATTGGGATTCACTTTTTTCACTCAGCAAAGTCTCTGGAGAGTCATTCAGATTATTGGATGTATCAGCAGTTCATTCTTCTTTATGGCTGAGTATTATTCCATGGGTTGGATATACCACAGTTGGTTTAACCAATCATCCATGGAAGGACATCTGGGTTGTTTTCAGTTTTCGGCTATCACCAGCAAAGCTGCTATGAATATTCATATTCAGATTTTTGAGTGAACATAAGTTTTCATTTCTCTGGTATAAATGTTTAGTAGTGCAGTCGCTAGGTTGCATGGTAGTTTCATGTTTAAGTTTTTAAAAAACTATCAAACTGATATCCTGATTGGCTGCATCATTTTACATTCCTACCAGCAATGAATGAATGATAGAGTTTTCCATGTCCTTGCCAGCAGTTGGTGTTTTCCCTATTTTTTTTTTAATTTTAGTCATTCTGACAGGTGAATAGCTATGTCTCTTCATGGTTGTAATTGGCATTTCCCTAATGCAGCAGTTTTTAACCTTTTTCATCTCATGGCACATATAGACTAATTACAAAAATGCTGTGGCACACCAAAAAATATATTATAATTTTTCCGGATCTGACAAAAAATAGATGTAATTTTAATTCTGTTACACCAGACAGCTATTGTTGTCCTGGCTGTTGTCATTTTTTTATTTGACAATCTAAGGGAAAAGAGGTCAATGCCCCTTACTAAATAGTCAGGTAGTTCATGCATGTTTTAAAAATTCTTGCAGGCCTTAACCAGGTGGCTTGGTTGGTTGGAGAGTTGCCCCATACTCTAAAAGTTGGTGAGTTCAATTCCTGGAAAGGGAACATACCTAGGTTGGGGGTTCAATCCCCAGTAAGAGTGTGTGCAGGATGCAACTGATCGATGTTTCTCTCTCACATCGATGTCTCTCTCTCTCCCTTGTTCAATCTCTAAAATCAGTTAAAAAACAAAACATATCCTTGGGTGAGGATTTAAAAAAATTTTTTTTAATTATTGTGGCACACCAGAAAATCACTGCCCTAAGGGATTATTGATGTTGAACATCTTTTCATGCATTTATTTAACATTTGTATATGCTTTTTTTACCAAAATACAAACAAAAAAGGTAACTATATGAAGTGATGGGTGATAGATGGTGGTAATTATTTTACAATATATCAAATCATCATATAGTACAATTTAAATATAAAAAATTGTGTCAATTATATCTCAATAAAACAAGGCAACAGAAAAAGCATTACCAGCACACCCTTAACTTTAGCTCATTCATTTCTTATTTTTTCTGATTTCCTTTGTATTCAAAGTTAGTACTACACAACTTAGAAATAGTTTAATTTCTGCTTCCTCTTTGCTAATTTGGAGAGCAAAAAGCATGATTTATACTTCTTGTACTTTCCCATAACACATTCTACAGAGCTGGTTCTAAAGTGGGTGTGTATCTAACAAATATACCTAAATCAATTGATTGATTATTAAAGAATCGAAGAAATCACCAGAAATTATAAGTGATGGAAGAAACTTGGATTGGAGAACCATAAAACTTTTTTTTTATCATCAATATTTTGTTTTTAACCTTCAATATTTCAGACTTAAGGGTCACTGGAGGAAAGATTCAACAAGGCCCTGAGGAAGTATTCAGGAGACTGCATAAACTATTCTCCGTTCTTCACATGCATGTTATTATCTTTGAACCTAATAGTCTGAGGATATACTATTTAATTTTTTAAGTAATCTCTATTTACTTTAGCAACTCATTCTCACAGTTATGCTGATAATTCTTTAACCTACTGTACTTTATTAAAAAATCTCATATCAATATTTTTTCTTGAAGAATGAATTCATTTTTTATCCAGTAACAGACAATCCTTTCAGTCTCATTTTCCTCCACAGTACTCTTTGTTTTACTTCAATTTTCTATTTCAGTTTTGAAGACTTTATTGGATATACATTCTACTCTATTGACTTTCAGCTCCCTTGGGTCTCTTTGTAAGACACACAAAGGAGAAAAATATGGAAAGAAAGGTAAGAATCCACCATGAATATGTAAAATTGATTCTTTTTCTTGATTAGTTAGGCTTCCTTATGTTTAATGATATGACATTCAGGTTTTTGGAGTTTTAAAAACATCTTTTTCTACACAGTCTGTTTTTACTTTTTATGTAGCTCTCTAGATACTTAGGAAGGCTTTTAGTTTTAATTTAGTGTTTAACTTCATATTCATAATATTACATAACTCTCTTGATTTCCAATTTTTCTATACAGTTGACCTGTTAGTTTTCTACTAGGAAAGTTGATAAAATCCTTTTTCCTTTTCCCTTCTTTGGCATTTCCTCTCCTGCCCACTTTTAGTAAAAAAAGATTGATTTTATTAGTGTTTTCTGTCCTTGAGTGTTTTGTATGTGTTGCTTTGGAGAAATATTATGTCAGATGGCTTATCATTTTATTTTATCATTTTATTTTTACCATGGCAGCACAAAGTTTTCTTTCTTTACATTTAAAAATCCAGTGATGTGACTAGGTTATGTCTCTCTATTGAGTTTTTAGATCATTTGCCCCTGGTAAATAGTGTGTCCTGTAGCTATTTATATTTAAATCTTCTTATATTTCAGAATTAAAAAATATATATGTCTTTCAATGCTTGCATCTATTTTTTAGCTTCCTTTATTAGGGTCCCGCACTGCATTTGTTGGAGCTTATCTGACTGTCTTATAAACACATACATAGACATACGGGTATATACTCTCCACTATCCTTTTTAGTGCTCTATTCTTTTTCATTCCATTTTGTTTGCTTTTCTCATTTTTATCCCAAGGTTTTTTACTGTACCCTCTTCAGGGTCTATTCTCTCTTTCTAAGTCTTTAAAATTTGATCTTCCTTTGTATGACAGCTTTTTAAGTTCTCCCTTCTTTCCTGAAGTCTGAAAGCTTTTATTTCATCTTCTCCTATTCTATTTTATCTCTTCAACTGAGTGCTTGCATTTCTACTTTGCAGTCTTCCTTCACAGGTGAATTTATGTCACTGTTTTACCTAGTGACAAAATATATGATCATAATTTTTATGTGCTCAATGGCAGCATTTTCCAGTTGACTGTAATTCATCTGTTGGAAAAGAAAGAAATCTTTTCTTTCATTGTACTTTTATATTTATGCTATAAGAATTCCATGTTTATTAACCACTTATAAATAAGTTGAATTTTACTGAGCCAACTATGTCCAGAAGATAACAGAGTCTGCTTCTTGTAGCTTCTACAAGTCATGTGTGATTCTTTGTGTAGCTTCTTTTCCATTATCCTAAACCAAGACAGATCCAGGAGGATTTGTGCCACCACCTTGCTCTTTTCAGTTGCTGCACAGACTGTTGTAATCAAAGGTAATAGCTTTTGCTATAGAACTCACTTTAAACACGAATTCTTCATCTTTAGAAAGTGTATGGGGTGAGGCAAAAGTAGGTTTACAGTTGTGAGTACTTGAAACAGAGTTTATTCTGTAGTATTATTTATCAATTATTTTATTATTGTCCATATGAACAACTGTACCTACTTTTGCCCCACCCTATATATTAGCTGGCATTTAAAAAATCTGCTACCACCAGGCCTTCTCATCACTCTGCACTTACTACTTTTTACATCCTCCTGCAAATATTTCTAACCTTTATGCTTTTAGTAGCCCTTGCAATTTTGGTATGGAGTCTACAGATTATATTAGTCTAGTTTTGATGAAAATGCAATTTATGTTTTGTTTTGTATTGTTTGTCATTCTGTTACCATAGGAAGCTATTGGAGCTTGGGCCTGTCTGGCCACTCTGGAGGGGTGGGCTTGGGGGCTGCATAGAGGGCGCAGGTGTGCCTGGATCCAGAAATGAGTGCCCTGCATACTCCAAATGGCCCCCCAGGATGTGTGAGTGTGCGGTGGCCAGTGTCAGGAGGCGGGCTGAGGCTGCAACATCTTCAGGCTTCCTGACAGTGGGTCCTGCAGCCCCACTCTCTGCACTACTGTAGAGAGCCAGGGAGCACCAGGGAGTCTCCCATTGGTCAGGATGGTGCAAGGGAAGGTTCTTACACTGAGAGCGCTAAAACTAGCAAGATGAATGGAGAGGACCCAAGCATATCAAAAACTACAAAGATAATTGGATAGAAAAAAAGCCCTCCCCTCCCTATTCCTATAGGAACCAATGGCTTGAGCAAGAAGAAGTTATGGGTCTTCGAGATGGGAATCTTTCATTTTCCCAGATCACCACACCTGAATAAACCTCTTTCCTTTTATACCAGCACCTGCCTCACACCTTTCACTTTTGTAGTGGCAGGTAGCCAAAACTGTGTTTCAGTTACAGTTTTTGGCAATGCAGATGGGCCAGCGTGGACCTCAGTAACTCCTGGAGGACCTGGGCTGGGGTCCCAGCTGCCTTTGGCAGGCCATCCCTGGAGCAGGACTGTGGGGACTTCCCAGGAGCTGCTGAGAGCTTTTCTCGGGGAATTTCCCTGCATTCCTTCTCAAGGTGTCAGCTGCCTAAAATGCTTGCCTGGTGAAAGGAAATGGGTTTCTGGGAAGCAGAGGGACAGAAAGACTGGGTATGTTGAATTGGTATGCATACCAGGGGTCTTCTGTCTCTGCCACTTGAGCTTCGTGGCACTTGGGTCCAGTTAGGACCATTTGCATTACTGATTGGTAGGCTATGCCTGCTGCTCGGGCTTTGTGCTACTTGGGCTTCATGCTACTTGGGTTTGTGCCACTCGGACTTCATGCCATTTGGGTCCAGTCAGATCTGCTTGTGGTCTTAGCTTGCAGGAAATAAGATGATAGGACTTGCTCGTGAGTGCTCATTTGGACTAATGGAATTATGGATCCAAGTTTTGTTCGTATGTTCCCACTTTGTCTAGGGTCTTTCTGTTATTATGGTTTTGGGTTTGTACTTTTGTGCCATCAGAGCTTGCTTTATTTTGATTACTGAAGGGAGCCCACTGGGCCAAATTTTAGCAGATTGATCCTACAGCTATGACCCAATGACAAAGAAGGAATTGGTTTTCCATTGTGACACAGCTTGGCCTATGCATATTTTAGACTACATGAAAAAGGGCCTCTAAATGGTTTCCTAAATCACTACACCATCATACAGTTGGAATGGTTTTGCCAATAGTGAGGGAAATGGAACAAAATCCTTAATATCCAGGCATTTATATCTTTACACAATAAGGATTCAGCAAAGAAAAGGAAACAACCTAATGATGCAGAGAAGGGAATTGGCTTCAAAACCCCTCCCTGATGGTAAAACACAGGAAGAAAAGGGAAATGAAGAAATGAGTCCCTTTAATGTCCTGAACCAGGGGGACATAGGATTAGCTGCAGGAAGATTTCCTCCATCACCACCCCCACTGCTACATACCCCTGAAATAGGGCCCAGGAGGGCACCAGCCCCAATCCTGTCTGATGAAAGAATTATCTCCCCTTGAAGACCTGGAAGGGCACACAATTTAGCCAGGGAGCTTTCCTATCTGGAGCAGGACAATTCCCTTTGAGGCAATACTCTATAGGCAGAATAAACCAGGAAAGCCAGCCTGCTGGCTCCTATTGTGCTCCATAGTCCACTTCAGGTTTACTGATTGGAAGAAATCTATCCCCTCATATAGGGAGATTCTTAAAAAATGTCAGATAAACAACAATTTAAAAAATGGCAGATGTTATCACCTCCATTTTTGCCACTCACCATCTACACTGGGCAGACGTATATAGGCTCTCCTTAACACCTTGCTAATGGCAGGTAAAATGATGGTACTTATAGATTAGCCTAAGGAAGAGACTCATCGCCTCCATCAACAGAATCCCAACGGGATCCTCCCCCAACCCAGCTGGGGCAATTTCCTTGACAGAGTCCAACTGGGACCTGAATAGTGGGGACCTAGCCTTTCTAGAATATTACAAGATGCATATAAGAAGGGCTTAAGAAAGGGATACATAAACAAAAGAGCTTGAATATGATGATACAGGCCATACAACAGAAACCAAATGAAGACCCTTCTGAATTTTTAGAAAGGATCTATCGAAAGCATATTGATGCTGACCCACAGACACCAGAAAATGTTTGGATTTGTGACTTTTATTGGACAAAATACCCCAGATATCAGAAGGAAGCTCCAAAGTTTAGACGGGACGCTGGGAATGAATCCCTTCCAGCTGGTGGACCTAGTCTTTAAAGTTTACCATGTCCAGGAAACAAGGAGACTAAAGCGGGCTGCTGTTTTGTTAGGAACAGTGCAGGGAAACCAGAAGGAGAGGCAGGGGCCTGAAAGAAAAAAGGAAAAACCCACTAGGAAGAGGAAGGCCATTGGAAAAAGGACTGCCTGAAACTCAAAAAGAAAAATAAAAAGGATAGAAACCCTCACTGAGAAATGTTAGAAAGGAATGATGACTCTGATGGTGAATGAGGGGTCCAGGGGCTCTCCTAGACACCTCCCAACCAATTACTATTTACCCACAGGAGCCCTAGGTACAATCGACAGTGGGGAATAAGCTAATTGACTTCCTTGTAGATATGGGAGCTACATGCTTAGTATTAAATACAAAACTAACCAAGAAAAGTTCAGCTGCAGAGTTGGTTACTAAGTGACCGGACAATTACAAAAGCAAGCATTCCATCAACCTCTAGAATGCCAGCTTGGGGATCAAAACCTTACACATAGTTTTCTCTATGTGCCAGACTACTCCGTTTTATTGTGGGTTGAGATTTACTTTGTAAATTACCTGCACAAATAACTTTTTCCTCTGACAGCAGCAGTTATGTTTAGGAGTTTTGCCAGAACATGCTCTTCAGCCCTAGGTTCTCTTGACTTGCCCAAAATGACCCAGAGGTGAACTCTTCCCCCCTGAGATCTATAAGCAGTCGACTGAGCTTTTTGGGCTGATGGGACCTGAGGTAGGGTGGTTAATATCCAACCCATACAAATTTACTTAAAAGAAGGGGCACAGATCCCAGGGAAAAAATAATACTCTCTTAAAAAGGAAGCTATAGATGGAATTCAATTAGTATTGCAGAAACTCTTAAAATCAGTATTAATTTGGCCATGCCAGTTTCCCTATAACACCCCCATTTTGCCAGTCAAAAAGCTTCAAAGACCATTATTTACTTCAGAAATCTTACAGAAGATAGGACAGACACTACAGATTCAATGAAAATTACATGCATCTTGGAGACCCCAATCTATGGGGAAGACTGAGAAAATGAGCTACATAATTTAAAAACCCTGGTGAAAATATGCCAGGAAACACATTTGAAATGGGACCAGGCACTCCCTACTGCCTTGCTCTGGATTAGGGTAATGCCTGAAGCAGGCTGAAATTAAGCCCTTTAAAATAGTTACAGAAGACCCCTGCAATGTTTCAGGAATACCCCCTTTAAATTTAGAACATGAATTAAAAGTCAATACGTACAACGTTTAGACCAAACCCAACAACTTTGCACAAGTTTGCTCATTGCAAGTCTATCTATCCATCTTAGGAGCCCTTACACGCGTTCCAGCCAGGCGACCAGTCTTACTAAAGACTTGGAAGACTCAAGGTTCTGAACAGCAGTGAGCCAAACAATGGGCCAGTCCCTACGATGTCCTGCTGACAACACTCTCTTCCCTAAGGCTCACAGGAATCAAACCTTAGGTCCTACAAACACATATCAAGTGAGTGACACCTGAGGAGGACTCAGATCTTGTGCTGCTGTTGATACTACAAGGGAAAGACGTACCTGCACTCGTGAAAGAGGTTTAAAATTCCCTTTTTGGAAAGGAACAGCGCCTCCCAAAGTCTCACCTTGGAAGCCCACCTGTAACAGTCTCTTCAAACATGAAGCAGTCTACCAGCTTCACTTGTTCAGCAGGGCCATCCTCCAGACACTGCATATGCTGCTCTCTGAAGACAGCAATCCTCCTCCCTCACGTAAGGGCTTCCCTCTATTCTTGACCCACTTCTTCCTTTAGTAGATAGCAATAACTCTGGACCTGGGTATAGGAAAGACTATACTCCTCGACAGCAGGGAGAAACTACAGAAGATGTGACCTCCATTCATTTACCCTTATGAGGTTACAAGGGTCCAGAGTTTTGAAAGGGGGAATTATTATCATAGACAGCCAATAGTTGGAGTGAAGGCCTGGCTGGCCACTTTGGGGGTGCAGACTATGCAAGGGGGACATGGGTGCACCAGGATCCAGGGCTGTCCCATGGATTGCACCCAGCTCCCCCAGATTTGTGGGCTCCATTTTCAGTGTCAGGAGGTCAGCTGGGGGCTGTACATCCCCAGGCTGCCTGATGGTGGGTCCTGCAGTGCCCCTTCTCCACTACCGTAGACAGGGAATGCTGGGGAGTCACCCAATTGGTCAAGATGGTGCAGTGGAAGGTTCTTGCAGTGAGCATGCCAAAAACTAGAAAGATGAATGGACAGGACCCAAGCACCCTGAACGCTTAGAAAGATAAATGGATAAGGGCCAAGCACATCAAAAGCTAGAAAAATAAATGAACAGGACACGAGAGTGATAAAAAGCTAGCAAGATAATTGGATAGAAAATAAAAAGCCCTCCCCCGCCCCCATCATATGAGAGCCACAGGCTTGAGCAGGAAGGAGGGATGGTCTTTAAGAGAGGAGTCCACCATTCTCCCAGGTCACGGCACCTGAGTAAACCTCTTACCCTTTGCACCAGTACCTGACTCATGAGTTTGTCTTTTGTTGTGGTAGGCAGCCGAACCTGTGTTTTGGTTAAAATTCTTTGTGTTGCTTTTGTACATTTTCCAGAAAGAGAAAGAGAAAGATGTGAATTGAAATACCCATGTTCAAACCAGAAAAGTTTCTATTATCTATTTTGGTATGAAAACTATCTTTTATTAATATTGCATAGGATTGTAGTTGTAATTGTAAAACTAGCTATTGCACAACTGGCTCATATTTAATTCAACAACTGAGATCATCGACTGTTTCATATTATTAACTATTATTCCAGATCTTTACTTCATATACTTATGTGACTGATATATTGAGGAATGTAGAATTTTAGTATATCCTTGATAAATTCCATTGTTGAATTTTAGCATATTGACATAATTATGTACTTTGATAAAGCATTATCTCTTGTGTTCTGTTATTTGTGTGGATGTGTTTTTCATTATTATTTTGACACTGAGAAGAACTATTACTCCTCCTGAACCAAGTACTATGTTTTACATTAAGTATTTCTACAAATGGCCTTCTTTCCCTTCTCTTGAAAGCTGTTAGAAAACTTAAAACCTAATTTTTGATTCACTTAAGATAGGTGAACTCATCACAATGCTATGCATTTTAATTTTAGCTCTACTTTTTAATTCAGATACGTTTAAATTTGTGTAATTTAGTCATTTTTGTCACCATATATCAACTGTAATTCTTTCTGCAATAGTTCTCTCCTTCCCAGGTTTTGAAAACCCTAAAATTTGATGCTCATAGTAATTGATTCAGAATGTTAATAAACATGTTTAACTTCTTGAATAATACAGAGTCAAATTGACATTAACCCTTTGTTAAGATTTTCTTTGGGTATGCTTATTCAGTTGTAAGCCCATAAACTATTCTTCATTCTTTTTTTTTATCTTATCCCCAGGGTTTCTAGGAGCTTTTCTGTCAAAGGCACTGCAGAGATCATAATCTCTACTTACCAGATTAGTGTTCCTTGGGAAAAAAAACAACAACCAAGCACATGGAAATTACCTTTAAAATACTGAATTAATTAAAGGATATTTAAATAATAAAGTAAGGTTCAAATGATAAAAGTTATTCACAAGCTTGCTCCCAAAATATGTGCTTATGATTTTTTTTTATCCTCACGCAAGGACAATATTTTCATTGCTTTTAGAGAGAAAGAAAGTGCGTGGGTGGTGGGCAGAGAAAAAGGGAAGGTCAATCATAGGTCAAGTTGCCTCTCATATGTGCCCTGATGGGGCACTGAACCCGTAACCTAGGCATGTGCCCTTGAATGTGAATTGAACCTGTGCACTTGCAGTTCACAGAGTGACACTCCAAGCCACTGAGCCACACTGGTCACAGCTACCTGTTTATGTTTTGCATCAGGTGAAAAAAAAAACATGTCATCCTTTACCCATCCGAAGCCTCCTTCATTCTATCTTTTTCAAATGCTACCCACAGTATTTCTATGATCAGAAATGCATCACAGAAAAGGAAGTAACTTGCCTTGACCTAGATGCTCTTTGCAATTCACCTAAACTGTAAACATACCCCTCTTTCCTCCTTCTACTTCTTTTTCTGGGCCTTTAAAAACTTTTCTCTATACTTTTAGTTCTCACTTCCTTATTCATTCATTTGTTCATTCATTCATTAGTGGAAGCTCAGTTAACTTGAGGCTTTAGCTTTCCTAACACTATTATCTCTAGTCTTCACATTTATTCATAAGATAGGGACTTTGCCATCTTTTATTTATGCCCTTCTAACATCTGAGCCCATGATCACATGTAAACCACAGTTATTTTATTTAGTGAGTCACCCTTTTCTTCTCAGTGAAACTTACGCATGCATGGTTAGAATTTTATGTCCTGGAGCCTACCCCCTCCTTGTTTGTAGATATTCCAGCATCCGAATCATTGCCATCTGTAAACTTTATGAAGTCTTCTATCTCCTATTTTCTCTGTGAAATATCCAGTCTTGTTTTACTTTTTTTGAATTTTAAAAAATATGCTTATTGATTTTAGAGAGAGAGAAACATTGATGTGAGAGAGAAACATCAGTAGGTTGCCTCCCGTATTTTCCCTGCTTAACGGTCAAACCCACAATGCAGGTCTGAGCTCTGACCGGGAATCCAACCCACACCCTTCTGGTGTCCCAGCGACTCCAACCCACTGAGCCACACCAGCCAGGGCACAATTATATTCATGATATTTTATATGGAAAGGTAAAATCAAGTAACAGTATTAACAGTAAATGTGGGTTATATTTATTTTACCAATTATCTTTAAATACATTGACTTTATAGTAACACCATGTTATCCCTTGACAATTTCAAAGTTTAATGGGGAAAAATTCTAGATACAAAATATTTTCTTAGGATTAAAGAATAGGATTTTAAATTTATTTTTTAAATGAATATCTATTGTTAAATTTCAATGTTGTTTTACAGTCACTGCAGATGTTATAATAGTTAAATTTGTTCTGAGTTCTTTTTTATTACTAATTTACTTCTATGCAAAATAAGCTCTATGATATTTTCAGAAGTATCCTGAATGGCTGTTCTATGTTTTTTCTCTTCTATTTCATCTCTGCCTGATTTGAGCCTACAGGCTTAATGGATAAGCATAGCCAAAACGAGAGTTAAAAATTAACTCAGAACCAGTTTACAACCTTCCTGGTACCAAGGGCTCTGCAAATCTGTAACTCACTTGCTTGGCTCCTGGGAACTAATTATGGCAAATCACACTAATTAAATTACGTGTTAGGCCTTTATTAAAAACAAATGTATTATGATATACAATGCATTTTGAATTTGCCTTCAGATCCCAGCTTGTCTTTCTGTTGTGAAATCCTTATTTAGACATTCAGTTTAATCGAGAACATTGAACATATGGTGAAGCAGCAGGTTTCTCCGTTTAGGTCCCCAGGCCCTCAGTTCAACTCACATTTATTGAATGCCCGCATTGTGCACACCCCGTGGGTTACGCCCCGTGTCCTCAGAGGTACCAGATAAAACTTGATGTCAGAAATGCATGTGAATAATTACAATACGAGGCAAACAGAAAATACATACTTAATAAAGGAGAAAAAGAGATGGACTCTGGCAGGATTAGGAAACTTCACAGAGATGGAGAAGGAAGGTTTAAGCAGAGTCTTTAAAAAAGCAGAAGGACTTCGACAGGCAGAAATGGGGGTGGCAAGGAAGGCGTTTTAGACAGGAGACAGATGACCAGGACCCAGAAGGAAGAACGTGAACAGCCTGTTCAGAAAGCAGACATGTTAAGCTAAGGTAGCAGGTGAAGTCTTGAGGTGCATGGCGATCCCCGATTATCCAATGCACTGCTTCATATGCTTTTTGTTTGGCTCCTGGACTCAACCAATGCTTACATGAATGAACAGAGCAGACATTACGATCAAACTTGCCAGGCACAGGGGAGCCGCTGAGCTTGTTTCTGCTTTGGGCCATTTGAGCAGGGGCTCCACTGTAGTGGAAAGACACTGTGCAACATATGTCACTTCAGCATAGAAAAGGGGAGGGCAGTGATTCTACATGTGAACACACACATGCTTCCGGGAGGCCTCTAACACATGGTCAAACCTGGACAGTTTAACATCCTGACTCTGTCTCTCACTAGCCAAGTCACCTTGGGTGATTTACTTAACCCTGTAAAAAAGGCTTTTACAACCTCCTGGAACAAAGGCTGTGATACCATCACATCGACTTTGCAGGAATGTTGTGAGGATTAAACGTGACTGAATGCATGACATGACCAAGACTGCGTTAGACAGCATCTTCGTGCAATTTAGAAAATTTTGACCCCCTGCAGGTGATACAACCCTTCACCAGGGCACTCAAATCAGTGAGCAGACACGAAGTGGATCTCAGTCCCCTTGCCCCTTCACCAAAGCATCCCTGTGCAGGGCGGAACCCATGCAACTGTATACACAGAAGCCCAATGGAAAGAGCTTAGCATAAGGCATGGTTATAAAAAGAACTCAAATATTGGCCATCGTTATAATTACTAGGCAACAAACCACTCCAGAACACAGTGCTGAGGCTCAGAGGAGACATCTGGGTAAGTTTGTTATGAAAAGAGAACAATATATTCACAATGCACACCTAAGTCTTAGAAAAGAAATCACAAAGCAAAATTGGAAAGCAACCAGATGGGCGTCCATTCCTGTGTGACTCTCTGCCCACTAGATGGTGCTGTCTTTTGTGAAGTCACAGCTTCAGCTTGTTCTGGTAGAACAGACCTCTGGTTAGAAACGGCTTTTATTTACTCAGAACTCAATCAATAGCCAGGTGGTGTCTGTCACCCAGGGGCTGTCTTCAGCTCTCCGCGGGAGAGAAGGTATATCTCCTCCCCAGAGCACGATTGTTGCGCATGTATTTAAACCCTACTCCGGAAATGATTCGCAACTAGAAACTCCATTAACTTCCTAGCACGTTGAATCCAAAAACAGAATATCATCAATAATTAATTTAACAAATAACAGCCTTATTTTACTGTTTGACCACTTTTGGCCTGTTACTGTGTGAGAGAGGAGGCAGGACAGGATAGTTCAACTGTGTGGTTGTAGAAAGTTATTTTCCAGGCACCTCATCTTCATGCCAAAGGAAGAAGATTCTGTTGTCCAACTGAACTCCTAAGGCTATATTTTCATTATTTCCATTTTTATCTTTTTTTAATTTATCTGGTTCTAAAGAATTTGAGAGCTTTGCTACACAAAGGCTAGGTTTCTGAGGAGTCTTTTAATTAAACTTGTACACATCAAATTATAAGGATAATAAATTTCTAAAATCAAAATTTTCTTTTATTGCTATTTAAGTCCAATTGTGCATATAGCATATGCATTTGCAAATTTTCTCCCTTTCACACTTAGAAGAGAAAAATATGAGATCTCAAGGGTAAGTTTTTAAAAGATTTCTGCAAACCATTTAACACATTTAAATGAACTTTTTAGGTAAAGTAAACAAACTGATTAACACACTGTAAAGAGCCTATTGACTGCCTCAGCCACGCATTCTGGGCAGCACTGGGGCAGCAACTGTGCTGCCCCTCCCTCAGTTAACATGAAACAAAACCTACATCTCAGGTTTAGTGGGCCATGGCTGCAAAATGACAAGAGAGGAAAATTGGTCAATTGGATTGTGATGTTTTCCCTCCTGAAGTGCACCTGTGGCTGCCTCTTGCCTCCTGCAGTGGTTCTCAGATGCTGAACATGTGAGGGACAAGACTCATTCTACAGTCTTTGAAGATTATGTCCCTGTGGAAAGAAGGGTGGATGTGTGAGCACAAGAGGTAGGGTTACATTTGAATATGCAAAGGAAGAATGTATTACAAATGTTTAGACTATACACACAGCCTTTCAAGATTCTGAAGGAAGAGACACCACTGACCCTAAGTCACACCAGGGAGAAGGCTGTTTCTCATCTCCATTGCCCTGTAGGAAGAAATAAAACCCTGAATTCCCTAGATAAGTGTACATTGTCCTCCAATTCCACTCCAGCCTAAATCTCCTGCTTATTGACTGCAGGCTCCCAGTATATTCCTTGCCGAGCCATAATGAGTGTTCATAATTTCCCCACATATGCTGTTTTCCCTCACACCTACATACATGTCCCCTACCTGGAATGCCTGTCCCTTTTTAGACTACTTAAAAAAGTCCTCATCATTCCCCCCAGCCTATACCTTTATCTTCTCTGTGGCACACTCTGTCACACTCTCCTGGAAGCTGACTATCAACTCTTTCTGGTCATCTTTTCATCTCCTCCACTGAGAATAAGAACTTTCTTTTTTATTTTTAACTAGTTTTTTTTATTGTATTTTTCTCCATTACCACTTAGTTCTCTATACACCCCTCCCTCCTCACAATCACCACTCTGTGGTCCATGTACACGAGTCCTTTTTCCTTTTTAATCTCCAGGTCCATCCACACTATTGCAAAGGTAATTTTTTCTTTTTTATGGCCGAGTAGTATTCCATTGTATAAATGTCCCATAGTTGTTTTATCCAGTCATTTACTGATGGACACTTGGGCTGCTTTCATATTAGTGATTGCAAATAATGCTGCAATGAACATAGGGGTGTCTATGCTCTTTTGAATTAGTGTTTTGGGTTCCTTTGGATATATTCCCAGGAGTGGGATCACTGAGTCAAAAGGGAGATCCATTTTTAATTTTTTGAGGTATCTTCATACTGCTTTTCACAGTGGCTACACCAATATGCATTCCCACCGACAGTGCAAAAGGATTTCCCTTTCTCCACATGCTCGCCAGCACTTTTGTTTGTTGATTTACTGATCATAGCCATTCTGACAGGTGTGAGAAGGTATCTCATTGTGGTTTTAATTTGCATTTCTTGATGACTAGTGACATTGAGCATCTTTTCATATGTCTATTGGCCATCTACATGTCCTGTTTGGAGAAGTGTCTATTTAGGTCCTTTGCCCATTTTTAATTTGATTGTTTCTTTGGCATTGAGTTTTGTAAGTTCTTTATAATCTTTGGATATTAACCCATTATCAGATATATTGGTGAATATGTTCTCCCATTCTGTGGGTTGTCTTTTTAACCAACTATAGAAATGATCCCTGAAAGTATAGTTTTGGGTTGTCTTTTTATACTGTTGATGTTTCCCTTTGCTGTGCAACAACTTTTTAGTTGATGTAGTCCCATTTGTTTATTTTTCTTTTGTTTCCCTTGCTGAGGAGATATATCAGATAAAATATTGCTGTGAGCAATGTCCGAAATTTTGCTGCCTATGTTCTCTTCTAGGATTTTTATAGTTTCAGGTCTAACATTTAAGTCTTTAATCCAGAGAATTTATTCTTGTGTGTGGTGTAAGGAGGTGGTCTAGTTACATTTTTCTGCATTTATCTGTCCAATTTTCCCAACACCATTTATTGAACAAGCTATCTTTAGCCCATTGTATGCACTTGCTTCCTCTGTCAAGCATTAATAGACTATAAAGCTGTGGGTTTATTTCTGGGTTCTCTATTCTGTTCCATTCATCTATGGGTCTGTTTTTATGCCAGTACCATGCTGTTTTGATCATGATGGTTTTATAGGATAGTTTAATATTAACTGGTATGATTCCTCCAACTTTGTTCTTCTTTCTCAGGATCACTGTTGCTATGTGGGGCCTTTTGTGGTTCCATATAAATTTTTGAAATATTTGTTCTAGTTCTGTGCAATATGTCATTGGAATCTTGATAGGAATTGCACTGAGTCTGTAAACTGCTTTGGGTAGTGTGGACATTTTAATGATGTTAATTATTCCTATACATGAACACGGTATGTGCTTCCACTTATTTGCATCTTCTTCAATTTCTTTCTTGAGTTTTAAAAAATTTTACAAGTACAAGTCTTTTATATCCTTGGATAGGTTTATTCCTAGATATTTTATTCTTTTTGTAGCAATCATGAATGGGATTGTTTTCTTAATTTTCCTTTCTGTTAGTTCATTATTGACATATAAAAATGCAAATGATTTCTGGATATTATTTTTTTATCCTGCTACTTTGCTGAATTCATTTATTAGTTATAGTAGTTTCGGATGGAATCTTTGGGGTTCTTTATGTTCAGTATCATGTCATCTGCATATAAAGACAGTTTTACTTCTTCCTTTCAAATTTGGATACCTTTTATTTCTTCTTGTCTGATTGCTGTGCTAGGACTTCCAGTACTGTGTTGAATAACAGAGGTGAAAGCAGACATCCCTGTCTTGTTCCTGATCTTAAGGAGTTTTATGGCTTGTAGTTTTTGCCCATTGAGTATGATGCTGTCATATATGGCCTTTAAGTATGTTCCCTCTATTTCCTCTTTGCTGAGAGTTTTTATCATAAATGGATGCTGGATTTTATCGAATGCTTTTTCTGCATCTATTAATATGATCATGTGGTTTTTATTTTTCATATTTCTTATGTGGTGAATCACATTTATTGATTGGCAAATGTTGTACCAACCTTACATTCCTGGAATAAATCCCACTTGATCATGGTGGATGAGCTTTTTGATGCATTGTTGTATTTGGTTTGCTAATATTTTGTTGAGGATTTTAGTATCTGTGTTCCTCAGGGATATTGGCCTGGAATTTCCTTTTTTTGTAGTATCTTTATCTGGTTTTGGAATTAAAGTTGACCTCACAAAATGAGCTTGGGAGGCTTTCCTCTTCTTGAATTTTTTGAAATAGTTTGAGAAGGAGAGGTGTTAGTTCTTCTCGGAATGTTTGGCAAAAGTCATCTGTGAAGTCATCCAGTCCAGGGCTTTTGTTTGTTGGGAGCTTTTTGATTACTGTGTCAATTTCACTAGGTGCAATCTTTCTATTCAGATTCTCTGATTCTTCCTGATTTAGTTTTGGAAGTTTCTATGTTTCTAGGAATTTATCCATTTCATCCAGGTTGCCCAGTTTGTTGGCATATAGTTGTTCATAATATTTTCTTACAATCCTTTGAATGTCTTTGGTGTCAGTTATTATTTCTCCTCTTTCATTTCCAATTTTATTTATTTGGGTCCTCTCTCTTTTTTTTTGATGAGTCTGGTTAAAGGTTTGTCAATTTCATCTTTTCAAAGATCCAACTCTTGGATTCATTGATCTTTTGTATTGTCTTTTTAAACTCCATTTCATTTATCTGTTCTGATCTCTATTATTTCCTTTCTTCTACTCACTTTGGACTTTGTTGTTCTTTTTCAAGTGTGAAGTTAGATATTCATTTGAGCTTTTTCTTGATTTTAGGGATAGGTCTGTAATGCTATGAATTTCCCTCTTAGTATTTCTTTCCCAGTGTCCCACAGATTTTGGATTGTTGTGTCCTCATTTTTATTTGTTTCAAGGTATCTTTTGATTTCTCCTTGATCTTGTTGTTGACCCATTCATTGTTTAATAACATGCTATTAGGCTTCTATGTCCTTGTGTGTTTTTCAGTGTTCTTGTGATTGATTTCTAGTTTCACAGCACTGTGGTCAAAAAAGATGCTTGATATGATATCAATCTTCTTAAATTTATTGAGACTTGTTTTGTGTCCTAACATGTGGTGTATCCTAGAAAATGTTCCATGTGCACTTGAAAAGTATGTATATTCTACCTCTTTGAGGTGAAATGTTCTATAGGTATCATAATTAAAATTAAATCCATTTGATCTAGTGTGTCATGTAAGGCCACTGTCTTCTTGTTGATTTTCTGTCTGCAAGATCCATTTGTTGAATTCAAAGGTGTGTAAAATCCCCAACTATGACTATATTCCTGTTGATCTCTCCCTTTATGTCCACCAAGAATTGCATTATATATTTAGGTGCTCCTGTGTTGGGCGTGTAAATGTTTACTAGGGTTATATCCTCTTGTTGGATTGTTCTCTTTATCATTATGTAGTATCCTTTTTTGACTCTACTATATATAACCTTGGTTTTAAAGTCTAGATTGTCAGATGTAAGTATTGCTACCCTGGCTTTTTTTTTTTCCTTTCCATTTTCATGAAATATCTTTTTCCATCCCTTTACTTTTAGTCTGTGTGTATCTTTTGATCTGAGGTGGGTCTCTTGGAGGTAGCATATGTATAGGTCTTGTTTTCTTATCCATCAAGCTACCCGATGTCTTTTGGTTGGAGCAGTTAAGCCATTTACATTTAAGGTGATTATTGACAGGTACATATTTATTGCTATTTGATTGTTAGACTATATTCCTCTGTTGTTGTTGTTGTTGTTGTTGTTCTTCTTCTTCTTCTTCTCCTTCTCCTTCTCCTTCTCCTTCTCCTTCTCCTTCTCCTTCTCCTTCTCCTTCTTCTAACAAGTGCTTTAGCATTTGTCACAGTACTGGTTTTGGAGTTATCAGACACGTTTAGGTTGTTCTTGTCTGGGAAGCTATTTCTCCTTAACTTTTAAATGATAGCCTTGCTGGGTTAATTAGCCTTAGTTGTAGGTCCTTAAATATTTCATGTCACTCCTTTCTGGCTTGAAATGTTTCTGTTGAGAGATCAGATGACATTACAATTGATGCTCCCTTGCATGTAAATACCTGCTTTTCTCTTGTGGCTTTTAGGATTCTCTTCTTGTCTTTGAGCCTTGTCACTTTAATTATGATGTGTCTCAGTGTAGGTCTCTTTGGGTCCAACTTGTTTGGGACTCTGAGCTTCCTGGACTGATGTGTCTTTTTCCTTCACCAGATTAGGGAAGTTATCAGTCATTAGTTCTTCAAGTAAGTTATTGATCCTTTGCTTACTCTGTTCTCCTTCTGGTATTCCCATGATGTGGATGTTGTTATGCTTCACGTTGTCCAAAATATTTCTTAAGCTCTCCTCATTTAAAAATTTTTTTTCTTTTTGTTGCTTTGCCTGGGTGTTTTTTCTATATTGTCTTCTAAATCACTGACTCAATCCTCTGCTTCATCTAACCTACTATTTATTCCTTCCAGTGTATTATTTATTTCATATATTTAATTCTTTATTTCTGACTGGCCCTTTTTTATGGTTTCTATGTCTTTTTTCATGCTATTGAGTGTCCTTATAATCATTACTCTAAAGTCTCTATCTGATAAATTGCTTGCTTCCATTTCATCTAGATCTTCTGGAGAATTCTCTTGTTCTTTCATTTGGGACCTGTTTATTTGTCTTCCCATTTTGGCTGCCTCTTTGCGTTTGTTTCTACGTGGCAGGTAGATCTGCAAAGACTGGTGCAGGCCTATGTCAGATGCAGTTACCGGCCCTGGGCAACGTGTTTGGAGTTATCAGGGATCCACAGCGTGTGGCTCCCTCTGCTGGGCCTGGGTGTGTGCAGAAAGAACCAGGCTGTGCACCAAGGCTGCCTGTCACCAGTACAGGGCCCAGAGGAGGGTCTGCTAAAGTCTCAAGAGCCCCCAGAGATCTACTTCTGTCTGCAAGCTTTTTGTCAGGCTTCAAGGGTGAAGTCTTCCAGCTGTTCTCAGCTGTGGTTTTATGTGTAATTCCTGTGGGTAGGGCTATTGCTTCCCCTCAGACTGATGACACTTGGAGAGGAGTGCTCTGCCTGAGAAAGATGCCTCTGCAGTACAGAGAATGACTGAGCACTGGCACCCTGGCGGCTGTTCCTTCGGTTCTCTCCCCAGAGTCGCCCAGTCCAGAATCTCTTCTCACGTATCTAGTCTACTCTACCCTCCCTCTGCCAGAGCCCAGGGTGATTGGCTGCAAATGAAATGTTGTGCATTGGCCCTTTAAGAAGCTCTCTGTCTCTCCAGCCATCTCTTCCTAGTGGATAGAAATCCTGCTGCTTTCACAGCTGGATGTTATTTGGGTTCCTGTCCTGATTCTGGTGCTGTAGGTTGGGGAGCCCAGCTTGGGGTTGGACCCCACACTTCTCAGGGGACAGTCCACGGCCGCTGAAATATCCCTCTGCAACTTCAGCAGCTGCCCATGGGAGCCCAGCCAGCCCTCTCCTGGTTCCTCCACACTCCCTACCAGTCACGTGGTGGTGATGTAGCTTCTTCTGTCTGTCCATGGTTATAAGGTTTCTAGTGTTCAGTTGGTTATTCAGGATGATTTTTCTATAAATTAGTTGTAATTCCAAGTTGGTCCTGGGAGGACGTTAGAGTAGCTTCCACTGACTCCTCCGCCATGTAGAGTCTTCCTGAGAATAAGAACTGCCTTGCTTGACATTATCACTGTACCTGGCACATAGTAGCTAACAATTTCATGCCTGGCCAATAAACGAATAGAGTTCTATTCAAAGAGAATACACCTCATTTGTGTTGGTCAGAAATAACTGAGGATTGTGAAAAAACTGCTGTCTTATTTAAAAATTAATTTATTAGCCCTGGCCATGTGGCTCAGTTGGTTGGAGGATCGTCCTGTAGACCAAAAGGTCACGGATTCTGTTGTGAGTCAGGGCACATAACCGGGTTATGGGTTTGATCCCCGGTCAGGGCATGTAAGAGAAGGCAACCAATCAATGTTTCTCTCTCACATTGATGTTTCTCTTTCTCTAAAAAGAGTGAAGATAAAAAAAATAATTTGTTAGCCTCTTTTAAACTTTAAGATATAAGGCAAAGAGATGGCAAGCATCAACAGAAATAGTTTAGCAGAATCTGAAACTTTAAAAGCAAGGGATTTTTAGACCATAAAACATAAAATGATAGCATTGTAGATTCTTAAATTTGAAAGGGAAATCAGAGTTCATCTAACCAGGCCTAATTTTGATATTTTAGCTGAGAAACGCAAGATACAGAGAGGTAAGAGACTATTTCTCTGGACTTTCTGTTGATCTTCTGTCATATGAGGAGATAACGTGGGAAAGCGAGCCCCCTAGGGAGAAGCTGGGACTGAGGACCATGGAGTGCGGGACAGTTCTAAGCCACTCCCACAGTCCTTTCTGACAGCGATTATCATGCCGTGGTCCTGCCTTCCACCTAAGCCACGTCCTGTGGTTGTGTGTGTCATGGTATTCTAAGAAATTATAGAACAATTTTTAATTCTACTTAAGTTTCTGTTATATGATAGTCTTTTTATTCTAAAACAATCGTTAATATAAACTTTAAAACAACTGATTTTTACAAATTGGTAGCTGTTATTCATAAAATGAGAAAAAACAAAACGAGCTAGGAGAAACTTCAAAGAAAAAAGGCACAGAAAAGGAAGTAACAGTTCTAGACTTAGGGAAGTTGTATGTGGGTAGGTTTTACCATCCCCTAAATTTTTGACACCAGGAACCGGCTTTGTGGAAGACAATTTTTCCAAGGATGGGTGTGGGGGGTAGACAGGAGGGAGAGCTGAGGTGGTAATGCAAGAGAAGCTTTGCTCACTTGTCCACTGCTCACCTCCTGCTGTGCCACCAGGTTCCTAACAGGCCACTGACTGGTACCAGACACCGCCTGGAGGTTGAGCACCCCTGCCCTAAACCCAGGAACATTGTATCTCTCTTTTCCTTATATCGAGAAGCAGGGCAGAGGGGAAGAAGATGGAAACCACTGAAAGGAAGCCTGGCAGTTAGCAAGATGATTGTGGAATAGAAAACAAACCTAAATGTTGCTAAATCCAATGGTTAGTTCTTAGCCCTCAACTTACTTGACCTAGCAGCAGAATTTGATACAGTTGATCACTCCTTTCTGGTGCAAATAGTTTTCTTCCCTTTATTTCTTTGCTTTGGTTAACCCTACCTAGGGCTCATCCCTTGAAGGTCATTTCTTGTATCTCCACAGCCTCCTTGAGCAGGTCTGCCTCAGACTGGCCTGTAGTGTGTGGTTCTTGACTTCATGTAGGAAAGATTTCAGAATTCAAGTCCAGGTAATTTTGAGAGTACATTTGTTAAAGCTGGGACAATGAAACAAAGGAAGGACTTAATAGTAGAAGCAGCAACAGGAGAGAGCCTAGGCAGTGCTCTGCTTTGACTCACTAGGAATATTACAGGACAAAAGTGAGCCAAGGCTAGGCAGCTGTCAGTTCACTGGGAAGTGAAGGTCACAGTCACAGAAGTGAGCCAAGGCGGGGTTGCTTTTAGCTCACTGGGAAGTCAGAGAAAAAGGGGGCCTTAGAAACAGGATCAGGGGGTAACCATGGGTCAAGATGCCTCTGCCTGCTGCTCCCCTGGCTGCAAGTCTCCTTGGGACCCGTAGAGTTTAGGAGGGAGTAAAAGTTCACGCCCAACAAGGGGCAGGGGTGTGCTCTAGAGCGAGCCTGCACTGGAGTGCATTTGTTTTGAGGGTTTTTGTGTGTGCGTGTGTTTGTTTCGCAGGTGAGAATATTAGGGAAGGGTTTCAGCAGAATATTCATCAGCTTTCTAGGTGCCTTTTTAATATGTTGATGCATCAGAATGAGCATTTAAGGGAGTTTGGGGTTATTATTTGGCCTGCTTTATTGTTTTACTTTTATCTTAGGTCTGTCTGGCTCTAACGGGCGTTTTCGTTATTTGTTCCTCTGACTTCATCTGTCCTGGGTTTAGTTGGCACAAATGGCATTAATTGGGTCTCTGTTCTTTATTTTTTCCCTAGGGTGATTTAAGTGATGTATTCTCTGGTTAGGGAGGAGAGGTATAAACCATTTGCTCCCAAGTGCCCTTGTTTAGAGAAGATAAGTTCTCGTGATTCACTAGCTGGCTGTAAATTGTTTAAACAGTTTGGCTTTGTTTGATGTTCTTGTCTCGGTTTTCCTACTCTATTTGCCCAGGACTTTTCCTAGCTTTTTACTCTCCTGTCACAATCTGGCCTCAGGGCTTTAACTATCACTAATTTATTTCTTCAGGTCAGACTTCCCCCCTAAACTTGGACTCACATTCATCTGCCTACTTAACTTTTTCTCTTCGAGTTTAATAAGTATGTCCAGTTTTACCTTTTGGTGTCTCTCGGCCACAGTGGAAAAAGAAGAGTTGTCTTGGGCCACACATTAAATACACAAACACTAATGAAAAATGATGAGCAAAGAAAAGGTTTTAAGTAAATTTATGATTTTGTGTTGGGTCACATTCATAGCCATCCTGGGCTACATGTAGCTCACGGGCCATGGGTTGTACAGCCCTGCTTTACAGGATCCAAGGTGAGCTCCTAGTCCTCCTCCCGATTTGCTCCTCTAGAACCTTTTCACCTTAGTTAATGGCAGCTCCATCATTCAGTGTGCTTAGGCTCCATCCTGGCTGCCCCCTCCCAAAAACAATGTCCAACCCTAGACAAATACTATAAACTTTACTGTCAAACAGAGAAAACTCCCTGCAGGTTAGGTGGCAATATGTTGTATTCATTGCTGCATCCTGAGTAGCCAGACCAGTATGTCTAGCATATAACACTGTTGGAAAAATATTTGTTGAATAAATGAAGGACTGATTTTTAACACTAAGTAAGAATGAATACATGTTTTAAAATATTTTTTCTTTAAAAATCAGGAGTTAAAAAATGTCAAAGAGCAAAGTTAATGATTGGGAATGAAAAAACAGATTTTTGTATGATAGCAAAATTTTTATTTTAGATCACTCTATACATAGATGTGGTTTCTAAGCTTGGCGACACATTAGAATCACCTGCAGAGCTTTCAATGTCCTGATGCCCCAGAATTAGAGTATTTGGGGAGGGGCGGGCATCAGCATTTGCCACAGCTCTCCAGGTGCTTCCAATGAGAGCCAAGCTTGAGAACCACTTCTCTCTAGAAATTATACCTAATGTTAGTATTTACATAGTAATTATTTGTCCTAAATGTTTCTTAGTAGGATCTCTGTTTCCTTCCTAATAAGCTAGTATAATATTTCTCATATGCTTTCCAACCACTCAGCACGCTAGCAGAGTACACAGAAGGTAAAGAATGCAAAAAAAAAAAAAACAAGCAAAAACAACAACAAAAAACCCCAAAGCAAAAAAACAACCCAAAAAACCCCAAACCAAAAATCCTAAAGTGATTAATACAAATAATAGTGCTGAAAAGTCAGCTGACTCAAAGTAAATATACGAAGAGAGTTAGCTTTCAATGTGCCAGAAACCACCAATTGAACTATTCTGAGGAGAAACAATTCCATTCATACGCATACACACAAGTTACAAAATACTGAGGAAGAAATAAGAAATCCTCAAGACAAATAAAAAATTATGATACTTGAAGTTCCAAAGAAAAGTTTTGAATAAATTGAGACATAATCTCCCTGGGTGGGGAGATTAAATATTTTAGATATGTCAACTCTTCCCAAAGGAATCTAGCCTTAGCGTATTCACCGTCACAACTCCATTTTGACTAGCTGAGTCTAAAGGTCATCTGAAAGAGATAATGTGTGAAATAAAAATACTTTAAAAAAATTGTGAGGGAGGACTTGCCTCCTAAATACCACACCATTCTATGAAGCTGTGATAATTGAAATAATATAGTACTAGTGAAAGGAATAGATGGACGTACGAATGTGTTAGCACTGCTGTTTTTGGTTGTGGGATTTAATTATCTGAACAAAACCCTCAAAAAATATTGCATGTGAATTGTGTACCAGTTCCCCTTCTTAGAGATTCACTTTTATAGGTTAAATGTTCTGAAAAATAAATGGTTTAACCTTGTTAAGTGGATACAGAAACAAATTTATTCAAATAGGAACGGGAAGTCCTGTTCCCTAGTCCTATTTTAGGAAGCAGTGGGACGGAGCCCCCAAACTGACGCATCACTCCTGGAGATTCATACCTGTGTGATATAGCTGTTATCAGCTACCGTCATGCTTACTTTCTTCATAGAGTTTCCTCCAGTTTATTTTGTTATTTGCATCTATTTCACTAGTTTAAGTGTAAATTCCTCCAGGTTGCTGGTGCCTAGAGCAGTACCTGGCATGGCACATGCTTAGTAAATACTGCATGTGTCAAATATTGCATTGGAAAGAATCCCACCTTCATCTACTTCTGTGGGTCCTACATTCTTGACTTTGTAAGATGCTCTATAGCCAGTGATTAGGTTGACTATCATATCCCACCCAGAGCCCCCTTGAAAGAATTCAGTTGTGGGATTGGATAATTACCCAGACATACCAAGGGGCATAAAAACACCTTAAGAAGCCCTGGCCAGTGTGGCTCAGTGGATTGAGCACCAGCCTGTGAATGAAAAAGCTGCAGATTAGATTCCAAATTGGGGCACATGCCTGGGTTTCAGGCCAGGTCCCCAGCAGGTGGTGAGGAAGAGGCAACCACACATTGATGTTTCTCTCCCTCTCTTTCTCCCTCCCTTCCCCTCTCTAAAAATGAATAAATAAAACCTTAAAAAAAAACACCTTAACAAAACCTCAAAACTCAATTTGCTTTTAATACTTTTGATATTACAGCAAACATGAAGGAAATGTGAAAATTTGCCTTATTTGTATGGTAATTACATAATAGATCCAAATAAACAGCTAAGCCAAATATTCAGTAGAAATACCATTCTGCGAAATCCAGAGTATTTTGTCCTAATTCTGACACTACTCATCAGAGGCAAATCTGAGTCCAGCAGGAAGAGAAACTAGAAGAAATCACATTTTTCTAGTTTACTAAAAAAATGACTCAGCTTACTTCTTATAATGAAATTGTTTTAACACACAAAAAATGGTAGGTCAAATTAGAAATGTTAAAAATAATGATCTGAATGCAGGCAGGAGCAGGATCTTTTAATGGTAGAAAAGTTGGATTTACACTGAAAATTTTCAGTTTTAGCATGGTAAGTTTTCTTCATCAAATTATATAATTTCTTCTGTAACATTTCATGTTAAAATGCTATTTCAAAATCAGATATTAGTTGATGGAATGTCATGCACTAGCAAATTCTAAAAATTAAAATACCGGGTATACATAAAAAGATCAATTCTTTTCAGAAAAAAATACTGAATTTTAAATAATTCAAATTTTACTTTGCTTGCTAGTTCTATCATGCAGTCATGATTACAATTATGTTTAACTTATTTAAATAAGATATTAAAAATAGTTAAAGTCTCCTTGCTTTGCTTTATCAATCTGGGATATATAACAGACCAGAAAAAAAAAGTTTCTCAAAGTACTTTGATCCATTAACGTAAAACCATTTTCTTTTTCAAACTCGCGTATATGTGAGTGTGTGTGTGTGTGATCTGTGACTCTTTTCTCCATCGCCTACTTATGTCTTTATCTGTCTTACCAATTTCTGGCCTCTTTTCTACTTATTTGTTGTGTAAACAATAATAAACTTCTTAAGGACCAGAACTGCATGTCCCACCCATCTCGGCACACACTCCTTGAAATGGTGTAGCATCCCATTCTGTGTATGCTAAGGTGTCTGCACGCATAGAATGGACAACCAAATAGGATAGTTAATTTAGTATCCATTTTACGTCCCAGAAGAATGATATTATTAAGTTCTGTGTCTGTATAGTGATTAGTTTTTCAAGGAATTTTCGTAATTATGCTTCTTTTACTGTCCTAGCAATGTGAAATAAAGAGAGCGCATTATTTCACAGGAGAAGCTGAGGCACAGATATGTAAATGATTTGCTTTAATTCACAAAGATATGGAGAGATCTGAGGTGAAAATACAGATTCTCTGCTTTCTTCTTTTAATCCAGGGTCCTTTTTCTTAGAAGCACTTGAGATATTTCTCACAGTAGTGAAAATTAAAAACTTTGTTCCAAAAAAAAGAAAAAAGAAAGGTTAACCATTCTTAAAATTCACTATGACTCAGCTTTAACTGAGTTCACCTCTAGTTAGAGTAGACGGGAAACAACTGCTAACCAATATGAACCAGTGTTTAGCAAAATACTTGGCACATATTTGATGTGTGCTTTCTGCATGGCAAGCACGTTCCCAGACACTGGTGCTGAAGTGGTTAACGAACGTAGCTGCCAGCACAGAATCCTCCCAACTCTACGCTCATCGCTGGTTTAGTGTGCTATCCACGGGGCTACCTTACTAAAAACCACCCTCTCCACTCTCTCTGCCCTCTCGCCACCTGCCTTTGTGCTGCTTCATGGAAACAATGGCCGGAGCGATGTCAACAGTGTGATGTGAACAAAGGCTCTTCCAGGGGCTGTGGCGTCTGCTATCCTGATGGAGGGCAGCGCTGATACATTTGACTCAGCTTCAGCTGTGTAGTTTTCAGTCTGGGAAGAAAAAGAAAACTGAAAAGCACAGCAAAAGTAAACACTTATCAAAGTACTAGGAGGCATACTAGAAATAAAGGATTCCTTCTCTTTACTCACATTTTTCTACTCTGTTTTATAGACAACTGAAATAAAATGTGCACTTTTTATCACACTCCCTAACACCAAAATAATGAACAAGTGCAGCAAAGGAGGAAAGAGGAGAAAATCTGAGATTTATTGAAGATGAAGCCAAGTGAGATGTACATAGGTATTGCTTACACAACAAGTCATAGGGCAGAACAAAGTATGATTCTCCAAGGTATCAGAACGACACCGTTTTGCCCAGAAGGCAAAGATAAGGCTTTAATAAAGAATGGGCTGGATCACAGAGGAATGTGATAAACCATTTTGTGGTGAGGTTTTAGGAGCTGTAGCTCACAGCAAGAGCTGTATTTGTATTTATAGCCAAAGGCCTGCAAGCCCCACACATTTTCAGGAACAGAGTACCTGTGGGCAACTGACGTGTGCGGTAGCAGCAGGTGCCTTAAAACATGCAGGCCACTGTGCCCATTGCTCCCTGGAAGTTCAGGTACAATGCTACCCAAGTGTCTCTTCCCCAAAGTCAAAATGAGTGGTTCCAGGGATAGTGCCTCTAACACTGCACTCCAGTCATTTCAATCCAAGATTCCTCATATCTGTTGCCATAATTATCACCTTGAAACAGGACATGCATTTCTTGCTATATATAGATAGAAGTGACACGTATTTGGATGCCAGTTTCATATGTACCTTCCTCAGGACAACAGTCATATTCTGTAGTCCTTCGCAGCTCATTCACACGCCTCCCGGAGACTTACCCTCACCAGAGGGTACCAAGCAAACCCGAGGCACAGTGCTCAAAAATCTGATATACTTTGTTTTCATTTTGAGAAAACAAGAAAAGCCAACTTCCAAAACAGGCAGATGTGGAAGTGATTATTAGCATTATGAACAGATATTCTTTTAAATATTTGAATTACTCAAAGCATGCTTTATTGTGTGTATAGATGGTTAAACTACTTGAGGAATAGACTTCATAAAGATGGTGGGTGCGATGGCCATTGTATTACTGTTATTTTCATTGTTATGGTTATTATTATTATTGTCTCCATCACTCTCAGAAAACTTAAATGACAAATCTCAGGTGACAGAGATAGTAAGTGGTAAGACGAGACTTGCTCATGTGTCTGTGTCATCAGTAACATATTTTCATTTATTTACTGCACAGCCTTTCTTTTGTGTGTCTTATCATTTTAAATATTTTATGATATAAATATATGTATAATGATTATTCTATAAGTGGATAAAAGAGGCATAAATTGATTGGTATAAGAGCAGAAATGTCCCTGAAATGTCCCAAACCACATTTCAAAATGTTGGGTATAGATTTTCCTGTAAATTGCATTGTACTCAAAACCTTCATATGAAAATTTAATATTGTAAGTTTTCAAAACTATTGTATAAAAATTAAAGAATTTCACAATGCTGGTTGCTTTTGTAAGAATTCTTTACTTAAAAACCCCAAATTAGATTAATAATTATAAAACATGCACAATCTTCCAACCTTCCAGCTTGACTCAATAGTGGCATAAATACAAAATATTTGAGGTATGCTCCAAGGAGGACTGAAATACAACATGTTTTATTACAAGGAAGAGTTAGGTCTTCTGATTAAGGTTTTCCAATTTTTGACATAAAACTGGTAAATTTACTACCTTCCATATATTTATTTATTAACACCAAGTAAAAAAAGTGGATCAGAGAGATAAGAACAGTGTGGTGATGGCTGGGGAGAGGGAGGTGTAAGGGAACTAAAATGTAATGTAAAAAATACAATAAAGATACAAAACATATGATTTAACTTATATGTGGAATCCAAAGATCAAAAAAGAAAAATAAAATAAATAACAAGCCCAAAACAAAGCACACAGTGCTCCTCCAAGCCTAGGGAGTAGAAAGCTTCAGGAAAAAGAAAGGGATGAATGGCGGTGAATCCAAGACAGGGCCTGAAAAATCACAAATGAAGAGTGTCGATCCTCCCGAGACACTGGGAGGTCACTGAGTCCCCTAGGAAGAGCTGTTTCCGTGGAGTGCGGGGGAGAGAAGCCAGCCGGCTCTGCGAATGCTGACAGCAGCCTGAGTTAATCTGAGGATTGCCACGTGGAAACGCATTTAAGAGAGATTATTTTCATTAGAATATTGGTTAAGATACTGAACTTTACTGTTTTTTTAAATAGAAACAAATGATTCTCCCCAATTTAAATCCTGATTTTATGTTTGCTTCACATCTGCTACTCACTGTTTTGACTATTCATGTTCTATGAGGTACTCTAAAGATTCTCCATCAGATTAGATGCCGCTGACTGTCTTACTTGTCTCTCAGATCAGCAGCTATTACCTGCAAGTCAAAGGAAAGACAGTAAATTTGTATGACAATAACATTATACTTAATGAGATTGACAGGAGTCTAAAAGATAAGAATGAGAAATAGTGTGTTAAGATTGATGAAGAGTGGATTTGGATCTACAGGTACACAGACTCATGGATTTAATGTCTCTCGAACAACTAATTTAAAAATATGGTTTAATTCCATTTACATGGTCTTGCTTTGTTCCTTCAGCAGGAACCCTCATTGCAGCTGGGTTGGCAGATCATTTGTTTTCATGAGACCTCTTTGAACCAATCAGGACACAGCTAATCTTATTATACCTCTGCGGGTTTGTGTTTCTTTTGATGAGAGTCTGGAGAAGTCATGGGGTAATGCTTCACTGTGTGCCAGGAACCACTTATGTTTCAGTTGTACAAGGTCAGATCTTAATTTAACCACCAACTGGGAACTTAATTTTAGATACACAGAGGAACACATTGGCTCATAGGCACTTCCTCTGGTTTAGGAAGGCAAGGCCCTGAATAAGAATGACAAGACGATCATTCCAAAAGGTGAGATTATGAAATATTTGATCTGTACCTCACCAAGTAGCTTATTAAGTAGTTTAGTATTAAAAATATTTTAAACAGATGGAAATACGTATTGTGGTAGCTTCTCATTACTATCTTTCCAGTTGACCACCTGTGGGTTTGCCTGTCTAGGGCCTTTTAAATTACAAAATAAAACCAGAGGTTTTTTTGTTTGTTGTTTTTGTTTGTTTGTTTTTATTTATAGAATATTAACTCAATTACATAATTATTGATCATAATAAAAATACTATAAAGAGAAAAGCAGATCAAAAATAAATAGGCTCATAGGAAGTTTCAGTACACACAGTATGGAATCCCAGAAGGGTCTTATCTAGACCTGGTTTCTGAAAAAAAAGAGTTAATGATTTTCATCAATAATTAAAATAAATCTCTATTAAAAGATGGCTGCTTTATATTGATAAAAAAATCCTTAAATTCTTTTAAATCAGTAGAAGAAAAGGAACTCAATAGAATTGGAAATTTGCTTTTGCAAATTAAATAATAAAGTCTGGAGGCTGGAAAGTCCTTAGAATGTGTCTGATACCATCACCCATCTGGTTCGTAAATAAACAAATAACTGCTAAGAAAGACTCTATGTCTAAAATGAAATGATTTCTATGAAATAGCAGTGATGTGGATGGGAAGTTCTGATACTGCTTTGTGTTGAGAACATTATTGCCATAAAATATAATTTTAAACTTCTGTTGTTTTTATGGGAATACCTCAAAAGAAAATTTACCTAAAATATTTATATTTCTACCGGGGTTATTTGATAGGTTTTTGGTTATTTGCTCAACCCTTTTAGAAAACTTTTCTGAGGCTTATGAATGTTAAGATTATAAAATAAGACCCTCTTTTCATTAATTCCACGAGAGTGGAGGAGTTGTCAGGGTATACTGTAGCCGTTAACCTGTGTGGCACGCGTGTCAAACGACTGGGTTTACACAAATTACCTAACCAGTCTGTGCTCGCTCAGTTTTCTCGTCTGTAAATTGGGAGGAAACGTGGTGTTGTAGAAATTAAATAACATAATTTAATGTATTTAACATAATGCATGTCACAGGTAAGCTCTCAATAGATGATTTTTATAATAATTGTTAAGGACCTGCTGTGTGCTTGATTCTACAAAAACTCAGAAGGAAGGGGAAGGAAGAGATTAAGATTGTTTCTGGGAAAAGTCTAGAATGTGTTATTTAAAGGCAGCACACTCTCTGAGTGCATGGATCCCACTGTCTGGTGTCTAACCCAGTGACTGGAACATAGCAAGTATGGAATACCTATTTTTGCATGAGCAGGTAGGACGTTCTGAAAATCCTTAGGAAAAAAGTGATAATTGCTGAGGGCCTCTGTCCTTTGCCAGTTTCTGTTCTACATTTATCATTATGATTTTTCAAAGATTTTATTTATTTACTTTCAGAGAAAGGGGAAGGGAGGACAAAGAAAGACAAATATCAATGTGTGAGAGAAACATCAATTGGTTGTGAATGGACTGGTTGTCTCTCACACGTGCCCCAACCAGGCAGGCCAGCAACCCAGCCATGTGTCCTGACCAGGAATCGCGCTGGCAACCTTTCACTTTGTGGGATGACACTCAACCAACTGAGCCACACTGGTCACGACACAACATTATCATTATTAATGGACCAGATAGACACAGAGGAAACACGCAAATATATTTGCAGATAGAACAAAACTTGGAGGGATACAAAATGTATTAGATGCAATAAAGGTCAAATCTATAAGTAAGTAAGTAAGTAAATAAATAAATAAATAAAATGGAATAGAATTAAATAGAGTTCTGCACAGAATTGCACAGCTATAATGTGGGTAAAATATGACTTGTAGAATTTGGGGCAACAGGGAATGAATCAAGTGTGTGACATGAGAGCCCCCCAATTCATCTTAGCTTGGGCTACATTAATATGAGGGGGGATCCCCCCAAAATGGAATTATCTTCTGGAGGGCAGGCCCCTTGTAGTACAGGATTCCCCCACTAGGTGAGTGTTCTAGGAACCCATCTGTATCAGCTGGTATTGTGTACCAGCTGGTATTGTTGGGAGAAGCTGTGTATGATTTCAGTGAAGTTTTTTGGAAGACTCAGCAGTCTGCCCATTGTATGATGGGTGATTTACAAGCACACCTGCCCACACCTCCCTGAGTGTTCAGCAGTTTTTGGCCAAAAACAGCATGATCCCCATGCTCCACACTCCCTATTCACTTGATCTCACCCCAAGTGAATTCTTTTGTTTCCCCGGATAAAAAATGTCCTCAAAGGGAAATGTTTTGTCAATGTGGAAGACATGAAACAAAAAACTGCAGAAGCAAAAAGACATCAAAATCGACAAGTTCATAAACTGTTTTGAGCAGTGGAGAAAATGTCTCGGTACGTGTATTGCCTCAAATGGAGAGTGCTTGGAAGATGACTGAAGTTTAAACATGTAAGAAAATATACACAATTTTTCCACAAATAAATTCCTTTTTTTTTTTTAGTCTCCTCTTATAGATCCTGGGGAAAGGAAGATAGTTACACCTGCTTATTGATATGTTTATTTGACCGCAGCTGCCTGCAGAGCCCATGGTCCAGAGCCTCTCTTGGAAAGAGATGGGTGTTGAACAAGTGTGTTTACAGGAAAGCAGTGGAGATGGTGGAGGGAGGTAACCCACGTCTTAGGAAGGGCAGTTTCCCACCTTGGGAGGAGAACACTCGGTGGAGACCTGACAACCTTCTTGGGAGATATTTGAAGGGCAGTCACGTGGCAGAGGAACATTTTTCTCAGGGTAGCTCTGAGGAATAAAACTAGGATCACAGAAAAGTGATTTGAGGAGATGGACTCAACTTAAATGTTTTTCCTAACTGTCATAGTTGGCCCAAGATAAAGGGCAGTGTGGTGATAGAGTAAGCTTCTTGTCACTTTGTGGTGTTCAGGCTGAGACTGGAAAATTACTCGTTGGGCATGTGTTAAGTGGAATTTACTGCTGGGGCCACCTAATGGACTTTAACTGTGAAGTCTGGTGATTCTAAAGAAAAGGAAGGAGAGGGAGATTATGAGTGTGTCAGAGTGCTTGCTCAAGGGGGAGGAATGGAGCTAAAACTGGCCCAAAAGATTTAAAATTCTATCTCACCATTCCAGAGGAGTTCAGTTACAGAATATTAACTGATAATGTTTGTTGACCACTTGTAACACATCAGACACAGCTATTGAGGCAGCTAATGTAGGTGGGCAGGATTTGAATGAAGAATAAACTACCACAGACAGTTGTCTCCACCAGAAAGAAATCAATGTCCTGGACAAGAATTCAAAATAAATATGAAGAAATGCAAAGGCTCATCGTTTTTTGAGTGAGTTTCAAACGAAAAGATTTGACTGGAGCACCAGTCAGGACCTTCTGCCATGTCAAACAGAATATACCATTCAGTGGAACAAATATTTACAGAGAAGGAATATATACATGTAGATGAATATATGTATGTACATATACAAATAGGTATACATATATACATATACAATACTTTTTATTAAGGTCTAGAGATAATTAATTTTGTTATTGTGGCTAATGAATGTAGCCAAAACATTTTCACTTACGCCACAACTCAGTTGTACAAGCCAAATTTAGCTATTTTATGGTCTGTACCTGGCCTCGCCTTCCTCTGGAGCTGCCACTCACTAATTAGTGGAAAATAAATGATTGGTTTCATGCAAGCAGACACAATAACTTAGATAATGAAGCCACGGCTTGGATGACTCAGGGTAAATGGATTCGTCTTTCAGATTTCTGCTCTTCCCTGCTCCAAGAAACTCCCTCCACCAGGTTTCACCTGCTTGACTAGAAATGTGGGAAATTTTTACTCTTCTCACAGTCATCAAGGTCTCTGGCTTGTCTAGAAGTACCTATCTCACCACCTATGAGGCTCAGCCTGTGAGCCAGATGCCAGGCCAGTTTTCTGGAAGGTTTTGTAAGCTTTGGCTCCATGAAGTCAATCTTAGTCCCTTCAAAGAGGCTGGTCATGCCTGATTAAATGAACATCATTCTCTTACACAAAGCTTTATCCATGACATCAAATATTCTTAAAGGATATGAATTTTAATAACTATTATAGTTTTCTATTGTTTCAATAAATCTTATAGAAACAAATCTTATAGAAATTCCCTCTCATTGGACATTTTATATTGTTTCTAATGCATTGTCATTTTAAATATGGCTGAGATGAATATTTTCACAAACAAATTTCTTTCCATATCTCTGATTACTTTATAAGATTCTTAGATTTAGAATTACAGACAAAGGGTATGGCTTTTTAGAAATCACATTATCACCTAGCTTGTGATAAGGGCACATTTATTAATAATTTGCCTCTTCATGGGTCATCCTTGCTCTATTCTTTTCTATTCTACATTGACATTCCTCAAGAAATCTACATACTTGTGAACCTAAAATTCCTTTTCTTTCCATGTGTCTTTTTCAAAAGATAGTATGCATCTTTCTATATCTCTGTCATAATTGAATTTGACTTGGAAATCAATAGTGGAGACTAAAAATGTCTAATTTGGTAATATGAAACTAGATATAAGCAAAACTGGTAAGACAATTTTTATCAGTAGCATATTTACATAGAAATTAAGCCTTAATTAATGCAGTCCCAAAATTGGAAATGAACTTGGCCAAAACATATGTATGACATAGAAAGAAAACACAAGGTTAACCTACTCTTTTGCTAATTTTTACAGTAGTGTATATGTGATCATCCACTTTTTCATTCATTCAGCAAATACTTAGTGAATTCCTATCACATACCAGATGTGGTATCTGGTATGTGATATGAATTCTGGAGACCAATATGTCCATTTTGCCTGTTTATATCATTTGTAAAATGTTGAGCTGTATCACTTTGAGGCAATATAAGAGTAGCATTAATTTTCTGGACTAAGATTGTGTGTGTGTGTGTGTGTGTGTGTTAGCAGAGCAAGTGATTCTCTCAAAGATGCTGTTTGAACTTGTCTAGTTATCTCTGTTATCCACAGAATTTCTCTCTAATAGAAAAAGCAAATACAATCAGTCTGTTCTCTGTGTCTATGAGTTTGTCTCAATTTTGTATATTGGTTTAGTTTGTTCTTTACACTGATGGTTGCTAGAGAGGTGCTTGAGGGGCTGGGTGGAAAAGGGGAAAGGATTAAGAAGTACACACTGGTAGTTACAAAACAGTCATGGATGTAAAGTACAGCATAGGGAATATAATCAATAATATTACAATAACTATATATGGTGCTAAGTGGGTATTTGAAATATCAGAGAGAGCACTTTGTAAAGTATATGATTATCTAACCACTAATCTGTACACCTAAAACTAAGACAAAGTAATGTTGAATGTAAACTGTAATTGAAAAATACAAAAAAAAATTTCACCTGGGGTTGCGGGGAGGAAGAAAAGGCAAATACCGTGAAGAAGGAGTTGCTGTAACTTATGACTTGTAAATAAAAGTGACCTGCGTCTTGGGGTGGAACCCAGTTCTGACAGAGTTTTGCCTCTCCTCCAAATCTCTGGGGGACTCGTTGACTCTTGCTGAAATCAGCCTAATGAAGTCATTTATCTGATTTGCCACTGTGCTACAAGATTCTGAGAAAATGAAAGTGTGTAGCCACCAAAGTTATAAGCTTACACATATGAATGGTCAAAATGCAGAAAATGAGAATACACATTGTTTTGTATATAACTATTTCCTTAACAAAACCAAAAAATTAAAGTGCCTTGTAATTATTGCCGCTCCTCTGATAGGACAGATCCTGATGACCCTCTCTGGGACCTCCAACAAAGGGACTCATCACTCGAGAACAATTGCAGTTTCAAGGTAAAAGAAAATTGAAAATTTCCTCGGGGTTTGGATATGGGCTGGCCTTGTATAAAATTGAGAACAGAACCAAATTTTACTGTATTGCTCTTTTCTTATCCTTATCATCTCCCACTAGACTCAGGCTTAGACCCTCTGCCATCATCCCCACCCCACGTAGCTATTCCAACAGATGCTGATTCCACACTGGGGACCTGTCTGGTGCTCGTGGCATAGAGGGAGGTTAAGATTATTATAGGAAATGGAGAAGCCAAAGAACTTATATGTACGACCCATGCACATGAACTAAGGGGGGGAATGCTGGTGGGAGGGGGTGCAGCGTGGAGGGGAATAAAGGGAAGAAAAAAACGGGACAACTGTAATAGCATAATCAATAAAACACACTTAAAAAAAGGGATATGGGAAGATGGAACAATACACTCTAAAGGGCAGAAACTCTCACTGATGTAACAGGATTGCACTGATGGGACAGGTGCTGGGGGCGGGGTGATATTTATAGACACGAATCCTTTCCTTGCAACATGGAAGCACCCAGGTTCACTCCTACGTCACACTTTGCAACATCATCCCAACCTCCTGACCCCTTGAATCAGGCACCAACTGGCATGTTGATCCTATTTTTTAGACAGTAATGTGTAAGCTCCAAACAGAAGCACAGAATGAAGGAAAGTTTAGGGCACCTCAGACCATCCTAAGCAACACAAAGCCTTGTCTCACGGAGCCAAAGATAAAGATTTATGTGTTCCTGAAAGCGACTTTTTATTTTTGGAAGTCATTGTCATCAAGAGCTGGCTGTTAAGAGCAAGATCAGAGAGTTTTCTTTTAAGGGACACAGACTGTGGGTTGTTCTTCTGCAGCTTAGGAAAGACCTTAAAAACAGAGTTACCCGTATTTTGTCCATACTCTACTTATTAGCTCTATAACAGTGGGTGGGTTTTTTTTACACCTCCTAACCCTCCAGTTTTCACTTATACACAATGAATCTGTAATACATTGTCAGTATAAGAAATGTCCAACCCTGTGAAAATTTTTATGAGTGTATTGAGCCAAATGGATGACAATTGCTGGGAAGCAAAATATCAGTGGATTGAGAAAATGCTCCAGAAAATGGCAGCATTACCACATATTTTATACATCAAAATCAAAGGAGAAGACGTAAGGGGGTACCAAGAAATACACTGGTGATAGATTAGGGAGGCAGGAGAGAACAAAGCAGGGAAATCTCTGGGATTGGATAAAAGTAAAAAGAACAGACACAGCCTTCTTTACATAGATGGGTACAAGATAATTAACAGTCAACAATTAACATGACAACAGCAACAGTGAAGGGATGGGTGGTCTCCTGCTTTGGTGCAGTGTTTGTTCCCTGAGGGGCCTGGAAAAGGAAATCACCTTGACATTTCAAAGGTATGTTTTGTAGATGCAAAAAAGACAATAGATAGATGGCCTCAGTGAAGGTAAAGATTGACCTTTATTAGGGAAGAGTACTGGCCTAGTACATGACTACCCACCATGACTTGCCTTTAGTTAAGAAGTTTTAATTTCAGACCATCCTATGTGGTTACTTTAGGTCTCTGAGTTTGCAAGACCTCCATGCAGGCTTCCTCTGAACTGTCAGGTTTAATATGTGACCTCCTTCTCATTCACAGCCTAAAAGTAGAATGGAGGATTTTAAAGCAAGGCAGTGATTGCAAAGTGCTTTGCATGGTGCTAGAAACATCACAGTCACCCAATAATTTATGACTATTTTTATAATCACCATTCTTATTATTACTGAAGATAATCTAAAATTTACGTGATCGCCAAACTTTCCCTTTTCCCATTATCTAAACCTAGGATTTTACTCAGCCCATCTGTAAACTAATAATTATTGATAATGGAATAATAACATTTAGCATTTGACAATTTTTAATTTAATGGTTCTTTTCCTGGGATACATAAAGCCTTAGAGGATACATGAATTCTTTAAAATTTTATGCAAAATTGTGTGTAGGCATGCATTCCTCTGGAGAGAGAATCCATTGCTTTCATCAAGTGTGTTCCTGACCCTAAACGAGGTTAACCATTGCTTTTATATTTATTTTTATTTTCTAAAATATATTTTATTGATTATGCTATTATAGTTGTTCCATTGTTTTCTCCCCTTTACTCCCCTCCACCCTGTACCTTCCACCCCACCATCATTCCTCTGCCTTAGTTCACGTCTATGGGTCATACATAGAAGTTCTTTGGCTTTTCCATTTCCCACACTGTTCTTAACCTCCTCGTGTCTATTTTGTACCTACTACTTTCCTCCTCCTCCTCCCCGCTGATAACCCTCCATGTGACCTCTATTTCTGTGAATCTGTTCCTGTTCAAGTTGTTTGCTTAGTTTGTTTTTTTAGGTTTGCTTGTTGATAGTTGTGAGTTTTTTGTCATTTTACTGTTCATATTTTTGATCTTTTTTTTAGATAAGTCCCTTTAACATTTCATATAATAAGGGCTTGGTGATGATGAACTCCTTTAACTTGACTTAATCTGGGAAGCACTTTATCTGCCCTTCCATTCTAAATGATAGCTTTGCTGGGTAATCTTGGATGTAGGTCCTTGCCTTTCATGACTTGGAATACTTCTTTCAAGCCCGTTCTTGCCTGCAAGATTTCTTTTGAGAAATCAGCTGACAGTCTTATGGGAACTCCTTTGTAGGTAACTGTGTCCTTTTCTCTTGCTGCTTTCAAGATTCTCCCCTTCTCTTTTATCTTGGTTAATGTAATTATGATGTGCCTTGGTATGTGCTTCCTTGGGTCCAACTACTTTGGGACTCTCTGAGCTTCTGGGATTTCCTGGAAGTCTATTTCCTTTTCCAGATTAGGGAAATTCTCCTTCATTATTTGTTCAAGTAAATTTTAAATTTCTCACTCTTCCTTTCTCCTTCTGGCACCCCTATGATTTGGATGTTGGAAACTTTAAAATTGTCCCAGAGACTACTAAGCCTCTCATTTTTTTGAATTATTTTTTCTTCATTCTGTTCTGGTTGAATGTTTATTTCTTCCATGTGCTCCAAACCGTTGATCTGAGTCCCAGTTTTCTTCCCTTCACTGTTGGTTCCCTTTATTTCACCTTTCATAGTGTTCACTTTTTCCTCTATTTTGTGACCATACTCCACCATTTCTTTGAGCATCCTGATTACCAGTGTTTTGCACTCTGCATCTGATAGGTTAGCTAACTCTTCATCACTTAGTTGTATTTTTTTCTGGAGCTTTGATCTGTTCTTTCACTGAGGCCATATTTTCTTGTCTCAGTGCACCTGTTACGTAGTAAAGAGCAGATCCTTAGGTATTCATCATGGCAGGACAAACCACATGGCTGCGTTGTGGAGCTCTATGTGGGGGAGGGGTCTGAGAGGGAACAATGCCACTTGCTCAGCTCTTGGCTGCTTTCAGTCACCTCCCCCACTACCCACAAGTAAATTGGGCCCTTCTGGTGCTGATTCCCAGGTGGGTAGTTTTGTGTACATTCTAGGACCATGTGGGTCTCTCCAATGAGCTTTCTTGTGAGGCTGGGAGCTTCTCCTGCCACCTCATACCCCACAGATTTTTTCAGTCAGAAGTTTTAAGGCTTTATTTCTCTGTGCCGGGTCCCTGCATTGTGTGGTCTGTCTGGCTCCCCACTTGTTCCTCCTGGTTTATCCACATGCAAGTGTTCAACTGCCTGCTCTGCCAGCTGCTGCCTCACCCGGTTCTCCATCCACTGCCTTGCCATGAGTCCTCTCTGCCCCAGCTGCCCATCTCCATCCCTCCTACTGGTCTGGATAAATGTTTCCTATTTAACTGCTTGGTTGTCAGACTTCCATACAGTTTGATTTCCTGACAATTCTGGTTAATTTTTGTTTTTAACTTTGAGGTTGTCCTTCTTTTGGTTGTGTGAGGAGGCAAAGTATATCTACCTATGCCTCCATCTTGGCTGGAAGTCTGCTTTGTTGTTGTTGTTTGTTTGTTTATTTATTTATTTATTTATTTATTTATTTTAGAGAGGGGATGGAGAGAGAAAGAGACTTTGATTTGTTGTTCCACTTATTTATGCACTCACTGGTTGCTTCTTTTATGTGTCCTGACCAGGGATCAAACCCACAACCTTGGCATAGCAGGATGACCTTCTAACCAATTGAGCAACCTGGCCAAGGCCAAGGTTAACCAGTACTTTAACTAAAATGACTGTCTAATATAATTGCCTTGATTATTTTGTAAATCAGCTATTGGTGGAGAATAAATAAATGTCACTAGTGGGTTTCTCCAGAACAATGTTGGCAAATTATTATTTAGAAAGAGTCAACTAATGTTTCTAGACTTAGAGGTGGGGTACCTGTAAATAGGTCTTCAATGGTATTAAAATGTTATTTGACCTTTCTTCAGATACCTGGTTGGTATCTATCTTAAAGATGATTTTATTTTATTTTTTATTTTTTCCCTTTTATAAATCTTTTATTTTGTTTTTATTTTATTTTTGAGAAATCAACAGAAACATAATTCTATTGCAGAAATGGAGCTTCTTCTAACTAATAAAAGAAACCTGAAAACATTTGATAAGTCCTATTATAGAACCATCTTTCTTTTTTTTAATTTTTAAAAAATTTTAAATACAGTCTGGCAATAGACTGTTGCCAACCTTCAACTGGGATTGAGTCGAATCATTTTGAGTTTAAGGTGCAGATAGATAACTCTCTTCTAGCCCTTCTCATTGCATCTCAAGGTCTCTACATCTATTCTAATGATGTGCCTTTGATTGTCTGACACCTTAGTGCACCTGCACACAGATCTTCACTTCATCCCATGCTGTCAGTAAAAGCTTGGAGACAGCTTGTGTCAGGTGGGGGTTGTTTTGTGCAGTAGGAGTTTCCTCACCATTTCTACCCTGTCGTCATTAGGTATGCAAACCAGTTAAGAGTCTTAGATAACTTCTTCCTGATGGTCATTGAAAGGACATAAAAAATTTTTCCACAGATCAACTCAGTTGTCTAAGGAGTCTGTGGTATCTCATGTCCTGGAAGCCCAAATTTCAAACAGGTTTAGACTTAAGCCAGTGATTTAAATAGGTGAAAGGCTCTGTATCCCATTACTAATCCCAGAGCCATGCAATCCCCTATCACCACAGTGATATTAGAGAGAAAGGCAACAGGCAATGCCACAGGTTTAGCTTCATCATCTAATTCTGCTGTCTGAAGGACTCAGTGCTTTTCTGCTACTAATGAGTCAACAAATTTTTTCCAGTGACCACTGAGGACAGCCATTTGCTGTGGTTGCCTAGGAGTGGAATAGAGAGATTAGACATAAAGGAAAAAGAAAGTTTGTTTTTACTCATAAAACTAATAGTCCAAATGAGAATACACAACACAAATATGTGAAGAACTTGCAAAGCAAACATGAAAAACATAGTCTGTTCAAAGAAGTTAAACACAAATGCAAAAATAACTGTAATTCAAGGCAGTCTGAAGCCATTGCTGGTGTGAAAAAAGGAATTAATCAGTAAATCAGCAAGCACAGCAAACACAAAATGGAAAGTAAAGAGTATGAAAAGTTCACTGTTCTCTACACTGTCTTCTTCTTGATTAGAGTTTTAAACTTCTAATGTGCTGTGGAGAAGAGTGTCTTGAGGAAACTGATGGGCCGAAAGTCTTGTAAGTCAGAAACATGGAAAAAGTGAATTCTTATAAGCCCAACTGTAGTCATTACTGAAAAGAAAGTCAAAATTAGAAAATACAGACACCCAAAGGGTGGATAATTAAAAGCTTCGAGCATTAGAATGGGCTTGATATATATAATATGGATTAAAATCTTAATTGCATTTGTTAAATGGAAAAAGGTGAATACATTTTAGTTTTTCATTTTGCATATTTCACATTAACTCTATATGGTGTTCTGTGCCATTTGCCGATCATAAGAATTGTTTTTTTCAAAATTCTATTTAGTCATGGATACTAATGATGACCCTGATGAAGACCATCTCACAAGTTATGACATTCAGCTCAGTATTCAAGAATCCATTGAAGCCAGCAAGACTGAATTTTATCGTGAAAGGTAACAAATTGACTACTCTCAACAAGATTTCTTCATAACAGTCATTTTGTTGTAAGATGAAATAAATGTTTCCTGACTCTTCCTCCAGGAAAATGATCACTCTTCTTTTCTGATAGAGAATCAAACAGCTTTATAAGGGCCATTGTGACAGGTTTAGCAGTCTCATCTTCCACAAATCCTCAACTCAGGCAGAAGATGGAAATAACCGAGAGGGGAAATTTCTAGTTGAATTCAGTTGTACATGTTCAGTTTAGAAAATATGGCCTATTTTCTAAATTAATGGAAAAAAAGGACAATAAATTTAAGCAAATTTATAAGTACAGTTATACAGCTAATGTATAGGTATGTGTACCAAAGTCTGTTCTGTATATTCTAGACCACATTCTGCTACTGACTTAGGCAACCTTTGTAAGTAATGTATTCCAGTTTTGCATCTTTAATATGTGAGGGATAATGCTAACCCACTTAGCCCATATGTTCAGTGAATGGGAAAAGTGCTGAGGCCTTCTATGATATATGGCAAAGTACTATATAAACTAGAGCCTATTTCATTATCTATTTTTCAAGTGATAGAAGTTAACTAATTATACATAAAATTGATGTTTTATGTTAGCCGGGGTTATAGAATCTAAAATTGCAAAAGTAAATTTCTGTCTTGAGCAACACATACTCTTCTTCAGACTAAAATAATAAACTTTAGTTTACCTTTACATTGTATTATAGTATTTACAATCCTGTATTCTGAAATTTAGCAGTGATTTTTGAATAGATTTAGTGCTATCAAATTATTACTTCTGAGCTTTTATAAAATGGATATATTACATTTAAATTTCTATCTCCTTAATTTTTCCCTTATCTTCAACAGGTTTTAGAACTTTAGAGTTCCCGGGAAGGCAATTACAGGCCTAGAATGCCAGCAAATATGTCTACTTGATAGAGTTAAATCAATTTGTTATGAAATACTTTGTTTCCTTTGAAGAAACACACACACCAGAGAATTGCCATGCGGCTTAAAATCATGACCTGCTGGCCATGACTGGGAGTTTGCTCTATAAATGCTCAGCCTGTTTTCACTTGCGGATGAGTTGATCAAGACTAACATGTAGGGTGGATCATAAACTCTCAAATGAGCCATCATTAATTAGCAATCATTAAGTTTAAAGCAACAAACATTTATTGAGCATAGAATTTTTAAAGTGGAAAGAAGTCTTCCTATTTATTCCCAAGTTTGCAGATGAAGAAACCACCACTCAAAGAGGCTAATTGGCCTCCTCAGGATAACAAAGCATGAAATGCGAACCCCTCCTCTCACTCCAGTTATTTACTCCTTCTTTGCTGCTTAGAACTAATTTCAGAGACAGTGTTATAATCTTATATTTTGTCATCTTCACTGATGTTCCTAGGTCTAATGAATTCAAAAATATACTCTACACCTGACTTATAGATATTGTATTTTTAAGTGGATGAAATCAGTTGTGTGCATGTCCTCTAAATCTTGGTTATTAAAATTGCATGCAGAACTCAGTACAAATTAAATTTTTTGTTGCTTGGAGTATATCACTTTTATAATTATGGCTTATGTTTCTTTCTCTGGAAGATTTGTACCACTAAGTGATCAAAACAGAAAACTTGTAGAGGCCATAAAACGAGGTAAGTGAGTGTATTGCCTACCTTGGGGTGAATTAGAGATTTCATCAAGCGAAGACAGAGATTTGTTATCAGCCCATGTGTTTACTTTAGGCCACATTCTTGAGCTCCAGGAGTATGTGAAATATAAATATGCATTAGATGAAGCTGATGAAAAAGGATGGTTTCCATTGCATGAAGCTGTTGTACAACCCATTCAACAAATACTTGAAATTGTTCTGGATGGTAAGAGAACATAAAACCCCTTTGACCAAACTGAAACAAGAATGTAGAAGGGAGTGTCCTCAATAGATGTAACAAGCAAAAATAAGAAGCAGAATACAAGATTATTTGAAATTGGGAAAAGGCTATACCCATGTTTTAAACATAGGGTACAAAAATCACACATTTTGTCTCAGGTTCCACCCCTTGCATCCTTCTAAGATTGTGACACAGGTTGGCAGGAAGATGTAGTTATCACTTAAAAGTGATAAAAGTTTGTATATAGCATGAGTCAATTGATTTGAATATAAGTCTTTTTGCTTTTGGAAGTCAGTTTTTAGTTTTTCATTTTGAACTATCTCTTAAGTTAATAGTGTCCAAAAGATTATTATATAACACAAGTAGTACTTATCATATTTGTCCTTATATTACATTGTTTTTTTCATAATATTAATATTAATAAATATGGTAATTGACTCAAGCTTAAATATTAATATTAATTTTCATGTTCTAGCACAGTATTTTTCTACCTCAGTATCTTACAATATAAAACACTCTGAGAGTGCTCTATCTTTCAACCTTCAGTGTTGCTCCCTAGTTCTATGTTCTAGAAGATAATGATATATATAATATATATGTATATTTCATGACTAACTATCCAGCCAGCTAGCCAGCTAAAGAAAATAGATAGCTAGACAGACAGGCAAATATAGAAGATGATAATAAGCTTAGTATACCTAACATATTCTCAGAGGATACATTCAGTCAAATGTATTCTCATTCCCACACTCACAGACTTCATTTGACAAAAACCAATTTCAGATGCAATTTAAATAATAACACTAAGGATTGGGAAGTTAATTTACAATTTATCAAGAAATGAGAATTTACAACCCACTTTTTGTATAAAAAGAACACTTTGAAGCACAGATGTTGGTGTTTTTTAGTTGTCAACTTGATTAGCAAGCCCATGCCTATCTACTTATACTCACATCTCCTTTAGTCTTCGCTTTCCCATCAATCGACTTTGTTCAGTCTAATATACATAATATTGTGTTGTTCTGATCTGTGTGGTATCCTTTAAATAAGATTTTTAACTTTACACAATGCTTTCACATCTCAGCATCCTATAAGACACTCTGGGAGTTCAAGACCTCTGATGGGGAAACACCCTTGACTTTGGCAGTCAAAGCTGGTCTGGTGGAAAATGTAAGAACTTTACTGGAAAAGGGAATATGGCCAAACACCAAAAATGACAAAGGAGAGACACCTCTTTTGATTGGTAAATGACCTTTTTTCTAGAACTTTTAAAGTTTGAAACAAATAATAAATATTTATTGGAAAGCACTATGTATTGGCTAAAATTATGTGACCTCATCTTCTTCCATTCCCTATGTTCTTCCCTTATCTCCCATCTCACCTGTCCTAAGATTTTATTTTTCTACCCCACAAAGAGGTCAAATGTGAAAGATCCTTCAGCACCAGCTAACCAGGAGGCATCCAAACTAGTTTTATGAAACTAAAATTTCTAAAGAAATATTCTCTAAGTAGAGTCCAACTGAAAGGAGGATTGCATGGTTGGTATATAGCCAGAGGAAAGAGGAAGAAAGGGGATTCCAAAGAGACTCCAGCTTCGCATCAGGACAATGAAGTCAATCTGGAAGGAAGAGGAGCCAGCAGATCCCTAGTACTCAGATGCAGTTCTGGGCCCCTATATGGGGCTCACTGCTTTGATACAACAAAGGAATAATAATAAATCTAAAGGTGTCATTTATTGCTTCTTCCCAGTCTTGTGTATTCTGCTCTTTGTTGACATGTCTGTTTGCAGAAGGAAATGATATTCACTACAAATGACCAGAGACAACAATTCCTTTCTCTTAGAGATATGAGGTTGCAGAGTAAGAATTTGGGCCTTGGTATCTGAGTTCTGTAGATTTATTTTCTCCCAGATTTATTGAGATATAATTGACTTACAACATTGTATTTCTTTAAGGCATATGATATGCTTTATACATGTATACATTGCAAAATGATTACTGTTAGTTTAGTTAACTTATATCAACTCAATTTTTTTCTTATGATGAGAGCTTTTAAGATCTACTTTTTTATCAACTTGCAAATATACAGTGTAGTATTATTATATAGATTTAAATCCTAGCTATGAGATTGCAATTATGGGCCTCAGTTTCCTCTGGGTAAAATGAAAATATACCACCTATCATGCAGAATTATTATAAAAATTAGACACAATATAAATATTCTAAACTCCTGTCCCATAATGAATGCTCAGGAGAGGAGGGCTACTGTGAAATTTGTGTGTGCACGTGTGTGTAGGGCAAGAGAAAGAATAAAGCACCATGAGCTGTGGTCATAGCTAGCACACACTACCACAGCTCCTGTTCACAGAGAAATCACTAGAATTTTAAAAACACCCTAGGTATAGTTAACAGAAAACGTAGGAAAGTCATGAACACTAATAAAATACTTACATTTGGCAACGTTAATTCAACAACATCAATACAACCAACATTTATTGAGAAGTTACAATAAGTCAGGCACTGTGCTAGGCAGCATGGACATAAAAATGAATGGAATAATCTTCTTTCTTTCAAAGAGTCTAGTAGGAGAGCTAGATGTGATTTAAATAGAAAATTAGTGTTACAAATACTTTAGGAAAGATGTATATTCAAAGCAAATTAGGGAAATAAGAAAGCACTAAATCTGTGAAACAATCAAAGAGATAGTTGCCCTTGAGTCGTGACCTGGGGGTTGTAGAGGGGTCATCAGCAGACGTAGGAGGAAAATCTGGACAGGAGTTCTGCCCCTGGACATAACTTGTTAAATAAATAGGGTCACCACAGCCTGGAGCCATTTCATCTGACTCCTTCTTGCTTACTCTTGCCCCGTGTGGGAGCTTTCAGCCTTCCTAAGTGCAGATTCACTGGACAATCTCTTATAATTAGGGTACAGGCGAAGGTTTTGTAACAACATCAACAACAACAAAGCACAGATACACAAAGCAAACAAACAACAACGACTTGGAAGGAAGTTCATTTCTTTCTCTTACAACATTTCAGAGCGTGTGGCCCAGGCACAGCAGGGTGGCTTTGCCATCTTGACACAGAACTTTCAGAAGGGACTATTTCCCAGCCAGCAGGAAGGAGGCAAGGGGAGAAGACTTGGGAAAACAGCTCACTTTTAAGGAGATGACCTGGACACTGCACACAACTTTTCCACTTATATAATGTTAGTTCAGATTTTGTCACATAGGCACACTTAGGTACAAGGCAGGCTTGGATGTATAGGCTCGACCTGGATAGGCTGTGACCAGCTGAAACTTGGGGGCTTCTGTTGCTGAAAGGAAAAGGGGAAATACGAGTATAGAGAAACAGATAGCTGTCTCTGTATACATGTCAACCGGCCTTTATGTCAGCATAACAGTACTTTTCAGAAATAAGCCAGAGCTCTTTTCCTGAGCTGGCACTACAGCTACAAAACAGAATTTTCACCTATGGGTTGCGGTGTCACTATTAATGTGATCTATATCATTTTTGTGAAGGCATATACCATGGAGTGTCTGCAACGACATCCTTGTATTTGTTGTTTTTTTCTATAGTCTTTAATTTCTTCTTCTTCCTTTTCTCCTTCTTCTTCTCCTCCTCTTCCTCCTCCTCCTAATTCTTCAGAAAAGACACACTTTTCCAGAGTTTATATACCATTTCACTTTGCAAATATAAAATTAGTCTTTACTTGCTGTTCTCAGCCCACTTATTTCAAAAAATAAGTCATGATTACCACTCATTTGTTTCCTTTTTTTGCTTTATTTAGTTTTTAATGCTTAATGCCCACAAGAGAGCATTAAGCATTCATATGCAATTCAAAGTTTTATTTGTTGGTGTCTCTACTTAGCAGTATCTGAAGTGTGGGAAAGAAACTTGATCATACTGTTATCAGAGTCAAAATGGAATTAACATTTGGAAATAATATATTTTAAAAACCAAATGGTAATATCAAAGAGAAGACAAAAGTCTCATGCGGGAAATATTCTGGAGATGTTCACTTATGTCTCACCACATTCCTGGAGCATAAGCATTTTTCTTGGGTTACCTTCTTCAGGACCTTCATTGTGGAAACAATGTCGTCTTGTGAGATTCATAGGAAAATGGATCATTCATGGCATTATCTCAGTTTTTTTCTTGAATTTATGGGCTACTTTAAAATTTACTACTCACAGTCTATTAACTTAGCAAGAGAGTTAAGAGAAAAAACTGCTCTTCTTTTTATTTTTCTGTGCAATGCTAATTTTATTTTTTAACCCAATCCCATCATCCTTGTATCTATTTATGGATATCCTTAGATGGTCAAAAAAAAGTCCCTTTTGGTCCCTCCAGAGCCCTACTTTCCCATTAGCCATCTGGCCCCTACTATGGTGTTTTGATGTTGTACAGTTACCTGCTGAGTGGCAGATAACTGACTTGTGATGATCTGATACTTATTAGGTGTTTTTGGCACTCAAATTCCCTCTCCGCCCACCCTCTAATCAGATAGGCACATTTCTCTAATCAGATAGCCACACGGTTGTCCTGGTTTGTGGGACCCAGAGTACAGAAAAAGCCAATTAATTTTGCTTCAGACATTTTCTTTCTCACATTTTCTTGAAGAGGATAAATCAAAATATATCCTCTTCATTCCATCGTCTCTTTTGATCTTCCAGTCCCTGTCAAGATATCTCAGAAAAATATTCTCAATTTGTGTGTCATATAAGTCAGAAAACAGTTTACTGCTGACAACTAAAGTACACAAGCAAAACATATATACCCACAAAGAAAGTGACAGAAATTTAAAATAAAAAGGGAAAGTGCCAGCAAACTATAGTGTTCAAAAGTGCCTATAAACTGTGCAAAATTCTTTAATTCCTAACTCCTTAACTGAAACTTGATTTTCTTAAAGCACTATTATCAAAGATATATATGTGTTTTTTACTTCCTAGATTACTTATTTATTATTTTTAAAAAGTATCGAGGTGACTGACATTGGTTAATAAGATCATATAGGTTTCAAGTGCACATTTCTATGATACATGATCTGTTGATTGCCTTGTGCGCCCACCACTCAAAGTCAAACCATTTTCCCTCACCGTATATTTGACCCCTTCACCCATTACTACCCACTCCCCACCCCCTTCCCTCTGCTAACTACCATATTGTTGTCTGCCTATGTCTATGAATTTCAGTTTTATATCCCACATATGAGTGAAATCATATGATTCTTAGCTTTTTCTGACTGGCTTATTTTGCTTAGCATAATATTCTCAAGGCCCATCCATGTTGTCATAAATGGCAGTATTTCATCCTTTCTGTGGCTGAGCAGTATTCCATAGTATACATGTACCACATCTTCTTTATCCAGTCCTCTGTTGAAGGACATTCTGGTTTTCTCCATGTCTTGGCCACCGTGAATAATGCTGCAGTGAACATGGGGGGCGGTGCATAAATCTTTGTGAATAAATATTTTCGAGTTTTTCAGGTAGATATCCAGAAGAGGGATTGCTAGATCATATGGCATTCTAATTTTAGGTTTTTGAGGAACCTTCACATTTTTTTCTGTAATGGTTGTACTAGTTTAATTTCCACCAGCAGTGAATGAGTGTTCCTTTTTCTCCACAACTTCTCCAGCACTTGTTATTTTCCATTTTGTTATAATTCTAACAGGTGTGAGGTGACATCTCATTGTAGTTTTCTTTTTCATTTTCCTAATAGCTAATGATGTTGGATGGTTCAACATCTTTTCATATATATAATGACCAGTTGTATGTCTTTTTGGGAGAGATGTCTGTTCAGGTCCTCTGCCCATTTCTTAATTGCATTGTTTGTTTGGTATTGAGTTGCATGAGTTCTTTATACATTTTGGATATTAACCTCTTGATGGAGCTGTTGTTTGTAAATATCATCTCCCATTTGGTTGGTTGCCTTTTTGTTTTGTTGTCAGATTCTTTTATTGTGCAGAAACTTTTCAGTTTGATATAGTCCTGTTCATTTATTTCTACTTTTACTTCCCTTGCCTTTGGGACCAAATTCACAACATTTCCTCTATGACTGAGGTCCATGTGTTTAGTACCTATGTTTTCTTCTATGTACTTTATTGTTTTAGGTCTTTTATTTAGGTCTTTGACCCATTTTTAATTATTTTTTACAAGGGGACAAACAGTATTCTAGCTTCATCCTTTTGCAAGTGGCTTTCCAATTCTCCCAGCACCACTTATTCAAAAGGCTTTCTTTACTTCATTGTATGTTTGTGGCTCTTTTGTCAAATTTTTTTTGCCCATAGGCCTGTGATTTTATTTCTGTGCTCTCGGTTCTGTTCCATTGGTCTGTGTGTCTGTTTTTCTGCCAATACCATGCTGTTTGAATTATTGTGGCTCTGTAGTATAATTTAAAGTTGGGTAGTATGAAGTTGGGTAGTCTCTAGCTTTGTTCTTTTTTCTCAGGATTGCTTTGGCTATTTGGAGTCTTCTGTGGTTCATACAAATCTAACAATATTTTGCTCTATTTTTTTAAATGACATGGGGATATTGATGGAGATTGCATTAAATCTGTATATTGCTTTGGGTAATATGGACATTTTAACTCTGTTGATTCTTCCAATTCATGAACATGGAATATCTTTCTATTTCATTGTATCTTTTTCAATCTCTTTTTAAAATGCTTTGCAGTTTTCAGTATATAGGTCCTTCATGTTCTTAAACTTTATTTCTAGTTATTTTACTCTTTTGGTTGCAATTACAAAAGGAACTATTTTTAAAAATTTCTTTTTCTGAAGTATCACTGTTAGTATATTGGAAAGCAATAGATTTTTCTACATTGATTTTATATCTTGCAACTTTACTGTATTTGTTTATTATTTCTAACAGTTTTTTGGTGGAGTCTGGGGTTTTCTACATAAAGAATCATGTCATCTGCAAAAAGCAACACTTTTACTTCTTCCTTCCCAATTTGGATGCCTTTTATGTCTTTGTCTTACCTGATTGCTCTGGCTAGAACTTCCAGAACTATATTAAATAAGAGTGGTGAGAGTGGCCACCCTTCTCATGTTCATGATTTTAGAGAAAAAGCTTTCAGTTTTTCACCATTGAGTATGACATTGGCTGAGGATTTGTTATGACCTTTATTATATGGCCCTTGTTATATTGAGGTACTTTCTTTCTATACCCATTTTATTGAGTGTTTTAATTGTAAATGGATGTTGTTATCTTAGCAATTGCTTTTTTGCATCTATTGATAAGACCATATGCTCTTTATCCTTTGTTTTGTTAATGTGGTGTATTACATTGATCGATTTGCATGTTGAACACCCTTGTGCCTCTGGAATGAACCCAACTTGTTTGTGGTGTATTATTCTTTAACATATTGTTGTATTCAATTTGCTGGTATTTTGTTTAGGATTTTTGCATCTGTATTAATCAGAGATATTGATGTGTAGTTTTCTCTTCTGGTAGTATCCTTGCCAGGTTTTAGTATCAGGGTTATTTTGGCCTCATAAACTGTGTTAGAAAGTATTTTCTCTTCTTCAATTTTTTGGAAGAGTTTGAGAAGGAAAGGTATCAAATGTTTGGTAGAATTCACTAGTGAAGCCACCTGGTCCTGGACTTCTATTGTTTGGGGTGTTTTTGATAGTTGTTTCAATTTCTTCACTGTTTATCAGTCTGTTTAGATTTTCCATTTCTGCCTGATTCAGTCTAGAAAGGTTATATATTTTAGGAACTTATCTATTTTTTCTAGGTTATTGAATTTGATGGCAGATATTCTTTCATAGTACTCTAGTATGACCCTTTTATATCTCTGATGTCTGTGGTAACTTCTCTTTCATTTCTAATTTTGTTTACATGACTCTTTTCTCTTTTTTTCTTAGTGAACCCAGCCAGTGGTTTGTCAATTTTATTAGCGTTTTCAAAGAATCAGCTCTTTGTTGTGTTCTTTGTATAGTCTTATTGTTCTCTGTTTCATTGAATTCTGCTGTAATTTTTATTATTTCTTTTCTTCTTCTTGGGGTTGCTTTTGTCTTTCTTTTTCTAGTTTTTTAAGATGTGATGTTAAATTGTTTACTTGGGATTTCTCTTGTTTCTTGAGATAGGCTTGCAGTGATATAAACTTCCCTCTTATCACTGCTTTCACTGCATCCCAGTTTTGCTATGTTGTATTATCATTCTCATTTGCCTCTATGTATCTTTTGATCACACCTTTTACTTCTTCTTTGATCCAGTCACTTTTTAGTAGTTTATTGTTTAATCTCCACATATTTGTTGGTTTCTTTACTTCCTTTTCACAGTTGATTTCTAATTTCAAAGCATTGTAGTCAGAAAATATGGTTGTCATAATTTCAATCTCCCTGGATTTATTGAGGCTAGTTGTGACCCAACAGATGGTCTGTCCTTGAGAATGTTCCATGCACATTGGAGAAGATTGTAGAACCTGATGGTCTGGGATGAAATTCTCTGTAAATGTCAGTTATGTCCCTTTGGCACCATGTCATTTAAGGCTGATATTTCCTTGTTGATTTTCTGTTTGGACGAGCTCTAGAGCTGTCAATGGAGTATTAAGCTCTCCAACTATGATTGTGTTTGTGTCTGTTTCTTCAGTTCTGTTAGTAGTTGCTCTATATATTTAAGTTCTTACTGCTTGGGTGCATATATATTAAGAAGTATTGTCTTCTTGATGTTGTGTCCCCTGTATCATTATAAGATGTCCATCTTTGTCTCTCATAACCTTTGTTATCTCGAAATCTCTTTTGGCAGGTATAAGTATGACTACACTGACTTTTCTGTGGATATTATTTGTTCGGAGAATCATTTTCTATCCTTTCACTTTGAATCTACCTTTGTCTTTGCAGCTTAGATGTGTCTCCTGACAGAAGCATAAGGTTGGGTGTTTTGTGTTTTTTTTTTTAATCTAATCTGCTACTCTGTGTCTCTTTATTGATGAATTCGGTCCATTTATATTTAGGGTAATTATTGATGTACGAGGATTTCCTGTAGCCATTTTATCTTTTGTTTTCTGGTAGCCCTGAGCCTCCTTGGGTTCTTTTTCTTTGTGCTTCTGTCTGTTTTTGTTTGGTGGTATTCCGTACTTCCTTCCATCTTTCCTCTTTTTTTTTTGTTATGTGTCTCAGTTTTTGTGTGTGTGTGTGTGATTCCATTAGATATATTGGAACACACACATTACACATGAGAGCCACATACATTAGAACCATTAGATATATGAAAAAGAAAGTTTCATATATACAGTAGTCCTTTTTCTTTTGAATGCATGTGAACTCTTTCCTCTTTTGTAAACAGATCTTTTTTCCCTTCCCCTTTATGTTTTGTTGTCATAAATTATCCCTGTTTGTGCTGTAAGTTTGTTGGTGATCTTTCTCAGAGTGTTGTGACCTTTTTTCTTTGTTTCAGGGAGAATAAAACCCTTCAGTATTTCTTGCAACGAAGGTCTTCTGGTAATGAATTCCCTCAGCTTCTGTATGTCTGGAAGTCTTTATTTCTCCTTCATATTTGAAGGATAACTTTGCTGGATATATTATTCTTGGCTGGCAATTTCTTTCTTCCAATAATTTGAATATTTGGTTCCACTCCATTTTGGCTTACAGAGTTTCTGCTGCGAAGGTCAATGATAACCTAATCTAACGAGCTTTCTTTACAGGTTACTTTCTTCTATTCCCTGGTTACCTTGAGAATTCTTTCTTTGTCATTAATTTTTGACAGTTTTAATACAATGTGCCTTGGAGACAGCCTCTTTAGATTGAGGGAACTCTCTTTACTTCTTGGATTGGAGCTAGTTCTTTCCATAGATTTGGGAAGTTCTCATCAACTATTTGTTTGAAAAGGCTGTTTCCTTCTCCCTCTCTTCTTCTGGTATGCCTGGTATTCTTGCATTGCTCTCTTTGATGGAGTCAGATAGTTATCATAGAACTCTTTCATTTTTTTAATGCTCAGATCTCTCTCTTCTTCCCTCTGCATCATTTCCAGATTTCTATCTTTGATATCACTGGTCCTTTCCTCCATTTGGTTTGTTCTATTTCCTGTGCGTGCTAGTTCTTTTTTTGATCTCTGTTACTGAAATCTTCATATTTAGAATTTCTGTGTGGTTCTTTTTTAAAGTTTCAATCTCTTTGTTGAAGCAGTTACTTTGTTTGTTGTTTTATGAGCTCACTAAATTGCCTGTATTTTCTTGCATCTCGTTGGGTATTTTCAGAATTGCAATCTTGAATTCTCTGTCATTTCTGTCACATATTTCCATGTGTTTAAGTTTGATTTCTGGAGATTTTTCATTTTCTTTCCAATCTGACTTGCTACAGTGATTATTCATGATATTTGATGGATTCCTTCTCTGTCTAGACATCAATGTGTGAGTGGCTCTTCTCTAGCAGATTAATATAAAAAGGTCTTTCTATTCTTTTCCAGTAGATGGCACTGAATCAAAAGGTTTTTTTTTAGCTTTGTGAGGTCCCAGTGTCAACTTGCCACCTCTGGCTGCTGTTAGTATAGCTGTGATGTGTTGGGTTTGGGAGGGGCTGGGGGAACCTACCAATTTTTTTTGATATTTTGCCCTCTTGGTAAAACACCCCTACACCTTGACCCCAGGACTGGTCTCAGAATACACCCTTTGTTCAGGCAGTAATATGATTCTGTGGTACTAGTTCTCATGCTTGCACAAAGTGTGCTCTGCAGCCTGACACTAAGAGCAAAGAAAGGTATGCTCTGGGAGGCCAAGAGGAGGCTAAAGGGAGGTGGCTAGGCTTCCTGGCTTTGTTTCTTGGTCTGAAACGCTGACCATCTAACTAATCATCCAGAGTCTTGTGTTGTGTGTCCTTGCCCCGTTCTCTTGGCTGAGCTGCAGATTGCACTGCTCATTCCTGCAGGAGTGCCCACGGAGTCTCTTTGCTCCCCTTGGCTAACGGGAGTGTCAGCCACCAGCAGATTCCTCCCCTCTCTGGCAGAGACTCACTGTGAGCTCCTGGCTGCCCAGCAGTGTCCATGGCTCATATCAGTGCCTCTCCATTTTCATCTCCCACTTCTTCTCCACTTGCTCACCTTTAGCTCTTTCAATGTGCCGATTTCTCAGGCATATTTTTTTCATTGAACAGGGAATCCTTTATTGAGTTATAGCTGTTCAAATTGTTGAGCTTCAAAGGGAGAGACGAAGGGGATCTCTCATGCTGCCATTCCTCTGATGTCACTTTAAATGTTAATCTTATCTGTGACTATGATTCCTCTTTCTTAATTTTCATACTAAAGAAATACAGTTGATTCTTGAATAACGGGTTTGTACTTAGTGGGCATGGGCCCACTAAGATGTAGATTCTTTTCCCCAGACACAGTTGGCCATTTGTATATGCTGATTTCACATCCGCAGATTCAACCAACCAAGGGTCAAAACATCATAAATTATTTAATTTGTATTTTACTTAGTTACATTACAGAAATATGGCACCTAATTAGTTTCCATTATTTCAGCCATTTATTGGTGAGGAATGTGTTTGTGGGTTAGCTTGGGAGGGGATCCCTAGGATTTGCATTACTTTTATGGGAAATAAAATATATTCTTTCAAAAAATTAAATTGTAAGTCAAGTTTTATTTTTAAAAGTATTTCAAGTTGAATATAGCATATATATGTATATATACATATATAGATATACATACACATACTGTTGTTTTCTGGAAGAAAGACTAACATCTCTAATCAGTATGTTCTCTGAGTCAGGCAAAGGAAAAATGCAATAAAAGCAAGAAGATAAATGAGGACACACCTCTTAGTTTGTTTAACTTGTTGATGTTTGCTCTGCTATAACACCAGCTAGGATGAGATAATTCAGTGTAATTAGAGCTGCCAGTGGCAAGTGGGTGATTCAGAGAAAGGCACTTGTGAACAGACTAATTTAAACACTGAGTAGAAGTAAAACTGAAATCTCAGTGCTGTGATGGTTTGCTTGCCTCCAAATGTAGTAGGAAAAGTTTGTCTTCATCCTCCATGAACGCCTTTTGGAGTCCTCTTCCTGGCCTTCACCTTAGATTCTTTCTGCATTCTGCCTCCAGTTGCCCAGGATGTTCTATGTGGCCCCTCGTGTCTTCCTGCCTTGCCCAGCAATGGCCCCAGACTCTGAGTCTCTCTTCAAACCAGACAGGATAGGCTTATTCCCTAAACTATGAATTCCACAAGTGAGAACCAAATCTGTCTTTTCCCGTTGTCCTCAGTGCTTAACATCTTGCCTTTCAGATAGCAAGCATGTACCAAATGATTGAATGAATGAATGAGACTGTATTTATCTCTATCTGCAGGGAGTAGCATTCATCTTACTGTTTCTTAATAAGATTTTGCTTATTGATGAGGGAAAGGCATTACATCTTTTAGAACTATTTATATCTAAGTTGAAAAAATCTGTTATTAATCTAAAGAGGGAAAACACTGTTAACTGTAATTTCAGCTACTAGAGATAAGCAGAGGGGGAGAGACAGCTGATTTTGTAATCCTCCGCAATTGGAGTACATTAGCTGTCATGTGCTCCATCTATTTAGAACAGTCAGCCCACCTAGATGCTAAACATTCCTATTGCTAAATTCCCATTAAGAGCATGGGAGACAATGGTTTATTTCATACTGCTGTCTTTGGGGGAGGGGGCATTATTTTTGGATGGGGAAAAACTTGATAACCCTGATTTACACATGTGGTTCCAAGAGCCTAGAAGTGATGAAAAGATATTATTAAGAATAAACTTAGCAGTTACTGAGATCCTAGTATATACTAAACATTTTACATATACTATTTATTTTATACAACCCAACAGTGGTGCTGTTTTGTTTATGAAGAAGTTAAAATTCAGAAAGATTAAATACAGCATTTAGCAATGTGCACTACTTTTCATGAAACTCTTGGACCTCCTCAGTCATGGTCTTAAAGAAAAGGTAGCCTCACAGTAGAAAGCTGGATATAAGAAATGAGAGGGGTATGAAAAATACAGTGTTCTCTTGTAGAAAGGGAGTAGCTAACATCTCTTTTGATATTAAATTTGGTAATTTGTTTAATGCCATCTAAGATATTCATGTTAATATACCTACTGTCAATTGTTCTTTTTGAAATCACCTTCAAGCTGTAAAAAGGGGCTCCTATGACATGGTGTCGGCTCTGCTCAAATACAACACCAGCCTTGACCAGCCCTGTATCAAGCGATGGTCGGCAATGCACGAAGCAGCCAAGCAAGGCCGCAAAGACCTCATAGCTCTGCTGCTGAAGCATGGTGGGAATGTCCACCTGAGAGATGGGTTCGGAGTCACGCCGTTAGGTGTTGCTGCCGAGTATGGTCACTGTGACGTGCTGGAACACCTCATCCACAAAGGTACGTGTAAAGCAGTTATGTGTTCCTGACTTTTCTCCTGCCTCTTGGATTTCCTCTTCTCCATTGCTCACTGGCTTCTCTTCCTCTCCTGAATGTAACTGGGCATCAGGCTTCAGTACCCAGCTTTCAACAGCACCCCAGATAGCCCCCCATTCCCCAATTCAGTTAAACCCTATTACACCCTATCACGGTTACCTGCAAACCTGCACACCCAGCCCCGATTGCTCTCTCTATAGACAGCCAGTTCTCACAGACAGCGCACCAGGGTTTCACACTCAATCTTCTCCTAAACTGAATTCCTCTTCTTTTACACTTTCGATTTAGTAATATCCCTTATCCAAGACTGAAAGCTTAAATTTATCTCTATTCTTCCATCACCTTCCTTTTCAAATCCAGTCAGTTGCTGAGCGTTACAGCGTCTCACTTACCTGCTCTCCTTGGCGGTCCCTCTGGTTTGCATCCTGGTCAGGCCCCTCACATCTTTTCTGGAAATGCAATTGTTTCTTAACTTTTCTCCAGGTTTCCAGTCACCCCCATTGGAGAATGCTTACCACATATTGAACTCAGCTCCTCTGCCTAAAGGACAGCTCCAATCATGTAAATAAGTCAAAGAATCCTCAGTGGATCCCAAACCCACTGACTCATGCACAAGTCCCCACTACATCACTCTGAATTGTTTTACTGGGTGTACCCCTCGCCACTACCATCTCGTATCCTGCACTCCAGCCAAATCAGATGAGAGTACTCCCGAGCATACCTCACATTTTCCTGTCTGGGTTTGGGTCAAGCCTCTGCCTTCATCTGGAATTCTGTCCCACATAATTCAACATCAGTTTCTTGAGACACCTCCCCCATAAAGCCTTCTCTAATTCTGCCCAACAGATGGTGATGTTGCCCCTCCTTTGAAACCTCCAAGTGTTTTGTGCCAACTATAGAACCAGGAATTAGGAAACCAAATTCTGAAACTGGTTTCTTCCATTTAATCATTGTCTGCCTCTAGCCAAGTGAGTTGAACAGCTAGTCCTCACTTTTCTCATCTGTAAATAAGGGCTTGGACCACATGATCTCCATGGATAATTGATTGGAAAAAGACTAACATTTTTGAGGCCCCCAAAGTGCAATCTCATTTAATTATTAAGTAAGCCCTATGACATTGGCTGTATTGCCCCAGCTTAGATGAGGAGGTGGAGGTAAATAGCTTGCTCCCAGCTCCCACAGTTGGCAGCAGGGCTGTAGTTTAAACACTGCCCTCTTTCCCTTACGAGCCTGCTAGCCCTGATGGCGCATCAGGGTTACAGTCAGTGTTCTTTGAGGATGTTTTGTTTCACTGCCCCTCTGATTTCCTTAGAGTTGTTCAACTTAGGATCTTCTGTTGAGTCACACGCAATGTTTACAGATAGAGTGCAGTTGATAAATATGTGTCAAAAATGAAATAGAGTGTCAACTGTTGTCTTGAAACTTAAAAGTCTAACTATCCCTTTTCCTGGGAGTATTTGTCTATTATAGAACTTGACTTACTTCTCAGATGTTCTAGTGATGCTAAGATTTTTTAATAAAGTGAAATATGCTGTATAATTGTCTATTAAAATGTTGAAAAGATAGATGCTCTTAACTTTATGGTTTTAATTTTAAGTCCTCACCAGAAAGGAAAACAGACTATCTTTAAGGAGCCTGTCTTGACAATCCACCCAGTTATCACTATGCCATGTGTTTACTCTGCCAGGGGGCGATGTGTTTGCTTTGGCGGATGATGGGGCATCAGTGTTGTTTGAGGCGGCAGGAGGCGGTAATCCCGACTGCATCTCTCTCCTGCTGGAATATGGAGGAAGCGGAAATGTGCCTAACAGAGCAGGGCACCTTCCTATACACCGAGCTGCCTACGAGGGACATTATCTGTGAGTGATGAATCATAGCATGATCATTTTAAGTTAAAAAATATAAAACTACATATACAGTATAATCACAAGTCTCTCTTTATAAATACCCCTGTCGTTAAAAAGAAATAGGCAAAATATTCCAAAGTTTTGTTCTCCTAAACACTTGATTTCCCCCTTTTTATATTTTTTACTTTAAAAAATTAAAAACAATTAATTACAGTTGACATATATTAGTTTGAGATGTACATCATAGTGTTTAGACGTTTAAATACCTTATAAAGTGCTCACCTCTGTAAGTCCAGTACCCATCTGACATCACACATAGTTACTACGATGTTATTGACTATATTCCCTGTGCTGTACTTTACAGCTCACGGCTGTTCTTATAATCGCTAATTTGTGCTGCTTAATCCCTTCACCTTCTTCACCCGTCCCCAAACAAGCCTGCATCAAGACACATCATATGTATTTTTGTACTTTATATATAAAATTTCTGCACTGAATGTGTACTACTTTTATAATGGGGAGTTTCTCTTTTAGAAAGAAGTTATACCTGAGAATTCTTCACAAGCCACCCAAATATGCCTTTCTGTTTTTTTAAATGATGCTACAGAGTTTCTGAAACTTTTACTCTTTGCAAAGAATTAAAATTTGTGAAAATAGTATCAATATTACTCTAATTATTTAGCAACATCTATGGATATTAGAGTATAATGTCAAATATATCATTGAGTAGAGAAGTTTCATTGTCAGTACAGATTTCTTTATTCCATAAAAAATGATTGGATACATTTTTAAATCACAAAATGTGCCACAATTGACACATCAATAGAAGTCTATAACCATTACTGTAAACTACTACCATGAGAGGTTTGTTTTAGGCAGTTAAATATATTTAATACATTCAAAAACTTTGAAATACTCAGGCTTTATCACCTTCAGTAGCTACATTAGCTAAGTGGCCAATGACATAATTGACTCTAAGTGACATGTTGTTAAAGTTTACCTGGATTTCTTCCCAGGGTGTTCATAAATTCACACATGGTAGCTCCGAATTAGGCACAAGAGATCAAGTTATCCTTGCTGGTGGCTTTCATAGATGTCTAGTTGGTCAGTGAAGTGTGAAATTTACAACTATCACTAGTTCTTAGAAACATAAGCTCTGGTTTGTTGTCTCTATTGGACTAATATAAGGTTGATGAAATAATAAAAACTCTTCTTATGGCTAGTAATTCAATTTCAAGTTATATTAAAGCAGACAGGAAGTACATGGCCAATATTAAAGTATGGACGGCTCAGAAGGCAGTGAAAGAAGAGTAATAATAATGAGAATTCAAGAGTCTTAAATTCTAATCCTTGCTCCATGTGTGTGTGACCTTGGACAAGTCATTTCACTTTTCCAGACTTCATATGGCTCTTCTGTTAAATGAAGGAGTTGCACTTAAGTGATGTTCAAGGTTACTTCCAGCTTTAAATTCCTGTGACTCCATGATTATAAAGATGATCAAGATTGTGAAACATTTCTCCATGGCATCAGATGGGCTTACTTTTCTATTTTTCATTAAACACCATTGGTTGCTGATCAATATTATGTTGTTTGGAGAAGAATCGAAAGATGGGGAAGGTTCCTGAAGAACCAAAATTCTAGGACCACACAATGATCCAGCATGATCCCCAGAAATATTTAGAATGGGAAGCTAAGTAAAAACAAGGCTGAAGAGCAACAAACCTACAGCTAACATCCTTCATAAGAGTGAAAGACGAATGCCTTTTCCAATAAAACAAGGAACAAGGAACAAGGAAAGTTCATGTCATAGCCTCTGGCTTTTCAATTACAGCCCATTTTCCTCCTCTGCATCAATAAAATTATGTTTATAACCTCTAAAAACTAAACTCAATTACACTAATGTAATTAGTAGTAAGTCTATGGACAAAGGTTAAATGTCTTTGTATACGATTATCTAGCAAAAGTAAAGGAAACTAAACAACCTGCATTCATTTGTCTAGTGAGGAAGCTGATTTAATTAACTTCTTGATTGTCTTCATGCCGTGTGGATATTTTATTTAAAAACAATTTTTTTTATTTTTAGTGCACTGAAATATCTTATCCCAGTAACATCCAAAAATGCAATCCGGAAAAGTGGGCTAACACCAGTTCATTCCGCAGCAGATGGGCAGAATGCGCAGTGCCTACAACTGCTCATTGAAAGTGGTTTTGATGTCAATGCTCTGCTTGATGACCGCCTTTCCAAGAGCTACGACGACGAGAGGAAGACTGCGCTGTATTTTGCTGTTTCAAATAACGATATCCATTGCACAGAAGTCCTTCTGAATGCAGGTGCAGACCCAAACTTAGATCCCCTCAACTGTCTACTTGTGGCTGTGAGGGCCAATAATCATGAAATTGTCCGGCTGCTTCTCTCCCATGGAGCTAATGTCAATTGTTATTTTATGCGTGTGAATGACACTCGTTTCCCCAGTGCCATTCAGTACGCCCTAAACGATGAGGTAATGTTGAGGCTGTTGCTGAATAATGGCTATCAGGTGGAGCTGTGCTTTGAATGCATGCACGGGGACATCTTCGGGAATTCATTTGTGTGGTCAGAGATAGAGGAAGAGGCACTGCCAGGATGGACCTCTTGTGTAATAAAGGATAACCCGGTGAGTTACATTCTTTCCTGCTGCATGTTGGGTCATCATCCTAATTTCCACTCATTTAGACATGTAACAAGAAAAGAAAAATCAACTCTAACTTTCATATTTTTCTTGTTCTTGAATATTTGTTGGCACAATAGGGGGACATAAACGCAAAACTAGGCACCAAAGATGGTGTTTATTTTTCTTGAAATGGAAACTGAATGTTGAAGAATGTGAAAATGTATACAATTAATAACTTATGCTCATCTGGTGGGAATATTGGGGCTAGAAGTGTGGAAAGAATAATCATGGGAAGAAGCATGATTCTTCCATGTTATGTTGACCACAATCACATCAGAGCCATGCATGTAGTAACTCCAGGGCCCACACTTTCACAGAAACAAGTAAATGATTTTTTTCTTTTGTTCATTATAAGGAGGGTATTTTTATTCCCTGTAAAAATATAAAGATAGTTATTTCCATAACAAAATTGAGTGTTTATATATATGGTATATTGAAAGTACTACTGAATTAAATTGTATGAATTCTCTCAGTTCTGTGAGTTTATTACAGTTCCTTGGATGAAACACTTGGTAGGCAGCGTTATTCGTGTATTAGTAGATTACATGGATTATATCCCTCTCTGCACGAAACTGAAGTCTGCGCTGGAAGTACAGAGAGAATGGCCAGAAATCCGACAAATACTAGGTAAAAACAAGTTTGCCTGCAGAAGTTTTTGTGAAAAATGTCTATAAGGGAAGTGTCTTAAGTTCATCTTTGATACTTTTTCAGTGCTACTTTATTTTCAGAATGATGTGTTTGAAAATCATCCTTAATATTTGATTTAAGACACTAATTTTTTGTTTTTCTTGAAAATTTCCAACTCTAATTTTATAATGGGTCATATCAGAACTATATTAACACTTAACTAGAACTCATTTTTGAAAGTTAACTCCCATAATATCATAAGTATGTAGACTCTAATCTCCATATGGGTGGGGATCTGCTGTTTACTTTTGTGTTTTCAAGGCTTAGCATAATTCCTAGTGTGTGGTAAGTACTCAATAAATACTGAGTAAATGAATGAATGGTACAAATTAGAATTATCCTTTTTGATATGCTCTCTCTCGGGTCTCTATTGACAAATTCCTACCATCAAAACTTTGTACTACAGACAGGCTACTATGTATTATCCTCTAGGTTAAGTTCCATTATAATCATAAAAGTGAATCTTATTACAAATGTTTCTATAAAATTGCATCTAAAATTACTTCAAATACATATAGAAACATAGAGACTGGAGAGGTTTTCTCTTTCAAAATATTAGTTTGGAAAAATAAACTTTAAAACCAACTTGGACATCAATTTCATGGAGCCTAAAGAAGCATGATGGAACTTTATATTTATATGTTCTGGTGCTCTTAATAAACCTAAATCAACCTTGAATGGAATAAGAAAAAACTCAACAACTTATTCTTTAGGATCAGGTAAATTTTATGTAAATTAGGTAAATTATATTTTTGGGTCAACAAGATGAAACTTCAATGTTGAGCTGATTTATATACCAAGTTTGTTAGGTATAAAGTTCTACAAAAATAAATATGAGTGATAAAGTGGTTTTTATTTAAACATTTAGTTTCAATTAGAGTCTCATATATTAAATTAATTTATCTGAATTTTGTGAGAAGGATGGAGACTTTGATTGGCTAGAAAAAGTGATAATTCAACCCAATGCAGATCTGGTGATAAGCTTGGATTTTCCTTAAATGCCTTCCCATGGAGTGAGTTCTACAAAAGCAGGAACCTTGTGGAAATAAAACTGGAATCTTAGAGAATCTGATGAGTAGTGCAGTATTGTGAGCCTAGAAACTGACCTCTGGGCCCAGAGGAAAGTTCGGATGAGATGAAATTCTGGCCTCCCCTAGGAGTAGGATTGCTGGGCTGTGTGTGTCATTCAGGGCTGATATTTCCATGGACACAAACGTCAATTTATTGTGTCATTCTTGTTTTATTGAGGAGAAGGGGATTTTTTATTTTCTAAAAAAACCCAAGGTAGTCATACTAGCTGTGTACTTTTGAGAAAGTTACTTAGCTTTTTTATCCAAGGTTTTCCCATTGCAAAATGGGGCTGTGATAGTAGTTACCTCATAAGGTTGTTGTGGGAATTTAAAAAGATGATGACTGTAAGGTGCTTAGCATACTATCTAGAATATTAAAAACACAATAAATATAGCTATTTAAAAACTATAATATTAGTATTTTTATATTATTTTATTACATGGTAATTTTATGTGAAGTATGAAATGTATATGTAAAGTATATCATGAAATCCTCACAACTTGTAGAGTTGGGTGTTATCATGCTAATTTTTATCAATAAAAATCAAAAGCCTTATAAGGGACCTATGTAACAGTCTGGACCAAATGAATTCATGGAAAACTGGGCTGTCTGGCTCCCTCTCTGAACTAAGGCCCACACTGGGCCTTATTAACTTCAAAATCAATCAGGATAGAAAAAAGGGAGAATCCACATAAGTGGGGTGGCAAACAAGATCAGGAAACCTCAGGGAGCAAGATACTGTATTTTGGATCATTGTGAGAAGACGACTAGGAAGCTCCGTTAAGTTAAAAGAGCTATCTTGAACCTAACTTCCTCCCAGAAATTTAGGAAAACTAAATTCACATAAATATGAACAACAGAAAATTATTGCAGTCAACTCTCATATAAATTTGTCACAAGACAAAATAGAAATAGACATGTCAAATTTGTAAAAAAATCTTGTCAATACTGTCGTGTAGGGAGAGCACACTGAGATGATGAAGTTCTAAAGGAAGTGATTACTGTAAAAGTCAGAACAGCAGTTCCTTACAGGGGAGGAATAAATAAAGCTTGGATGGATCGTGGAAGGAATTCTGGGGTGGCTGGGGCAGTTCTATTTATGGCCTGGGAGGTAATTACAGATGGTGACCTAATAATCACTTATAACTTAAGAAACTATGCATTTGTTCAGTTGCTCCATCTATATTTTATTTTACAACACAAAGGTTAAACATTTTGGAGATTGTAAGGACAAAAACTCCAGAACTTAGACAAATTAATTTTCCAAAGTTGTAGACATAGACAATAACAAAGCAAAAATTTGAACACTTGTCTGTCTCAATTCAAAACATAGGCTTTTTCTCCAATACCACTCTGCTTCCTGTCATACAGCAGACATTGCTTCTAATTGGTAATTAATTTTCCATGTGTTTATACTGAAAAAGAGTGACCAATTCTTAGGATTTAGAAGTGCAATCCAAGTAAAAATAAGAGGAAGGTTTTTGTTTTTTTCAGTCATAATTGCAACCAGAGTGTAAGTTAGTTGATTGCTATGACTATGGTTAACCACTGGATGTCAGGATTCCTCCAGGTATACAAGAGGCAGTGTATTTGTTTGTTTGCTTTTATATTATATTTTACTGATTATGTTATTACAGTTGTCCTGATTTTCCCTCTTTTGTCCCCCTCTACCGAGCACCCCCCAACTCCCTCAGATTATCCCCCCACCCTTGTTCATGTTCACAGGTCGTGCATGTAAGTTTGGCTGCTCCCTTTCCTGTACTGTACTTCACATTTCCAGGGCTATTCTGTAACTACCTACTGGTACTTCTTAATCCCTTCACTTCTCAGCCATTCTCCCATAGTCCCCCCCCCCCATCTCTTTATCTTTAACCTTTGGCATTTGAATTATGATGTGTCTTGGTGTGTCCTCTTTGTGGCCATGTTGTTTGGGACTCTGTGCTTTGTGGACTTGCATGTCTATTTCCTTCACCAAATTAGGGAAGTTTCCTTCCATTATTTTTTCAAATAGATTTCCAAGTTCTTGCTCTTTTTCTTTTCCTTCTGGTACTCCTATGATGCGAATGTTGGACCTCTTGAAGTTGTCCCAGAGGCTGCTTATACTATCCTCATTTTTTTGGATTCTCTTTTCTTCTTATTGTTCTGATTGGTTTTTTGCTTCCTTATGTTCAAAATCATTGATTTGACTCTTAGCTTCATCCACTCTGCTGTTGATTCCCTGTAAATTATTCTTTATTTCAATTAGTGTTTAGTATTATCCTTCATTTCTGACTGGATCTTTTTTATGCTATTGAGGTCCCCATTAAGTTCCTTGAGCATCCTTATAACCAATGTTTTGAACTCTGCATCTGATAGATTGCTTATCTCCATTTCTTTTAGCTCTTTTTCTGGAGTTATTATCTGTCCTTTCATTTGTATCATGTTTCTTTTTCTCCTGATTTTGGCAGCCTTCCTGTGTTTGTCTCTATGTATTAGGCAGAGCTGCTTTGACTCCGTGTCTTGGTAGTGTGGCCTAATGTAGTAGGTGTCCTGCAGGGTCCAGTGGCACAGCTTCCCCTCTCACCCAAGCTGGATACTCAAGGTGGATCCTTCATGTGGGCTGAGTACGCCCTCCTCTCATAGTTGAGCCTTGATTGCTATTGGCAGGTCAATGGGAGGGATTTACCCAGGCTAGTCAGCTGCAAGGATCAGTTGGGAACAATTACCACCAACCTCTGCCCTCTGTGGAGGATGAGCTGTGGGGGCAGGATGGTGGTACTCCAACATGGTCTACAGCTGCCCTGGGGTTTCCTGGGTGATGCAGGCCAAGATCAGCCCCCACTTGTGTTTTTCCTGGGGTCACCCTGCTGAATTATAAAGCAATCTGAGATTGCTGTTAATTGTGCCAGGCTTGGAGATTTCCAGACAAAGCCAAACTGTGAATGTAGGATGCTAGTTCTGGGCCTGGGGCTAAGTGAGCTTGGGTGGGCCCATAAATTGGGTGGGATGGAGTCTCTGGGGATCTCCAAGACAGATCAAACAGTGTTAGCTAGGTTGATGGAATCTTAGATACAGCACCAGTCTGCCATCTCTGTGGGGGAGAGCCCAGAAAATGGACAATGGCCTCTGACTGTCTTGATGCCAGATACCTCAGCCTCCCCTGTGTACATCACTGGTGCCCCTCAAGCTGCCTCCCTAGTGCTGGAGCCCAGAAAGAGTGAGTCTGAGTAGGTGAATCTGTGTGTGGGTTCTTTAAGAGGAACTGCTTGGGGGTCCAGTAATTTCTTCCACCATCTCAGTCTCAGCTGGTTTTGCAGCCAGAAGTTGTGGGGACTTATCTTTTTGTCACTGGAACCCTGGTTTGGGGGCCCTGGCGTGGGGCTGGGACTCCTCACTCTCAAGATAACCCTCCCAAATTTTTATCCACCACATGTGGTTGTGGGACCAGCATATTCCGTGTCTTCACCCCTCCTACCAGTCTGGATGGATGTGGTTTCTTTAACTCCATCATTGTCTGACTTCCATTCAACTTGATTACTGTTGGTTCTGAGTGATGGTTGTTCTATAATTTAGTTGTAATTTTGCTGTGGTTGTGCAAAGAGGTGAGCCATGTCTGCCTATGCTGCCATGTTGACCTGAAGTCTCAAGGTGGAATATTTGTTAGGGAAGAAGATTAAAGTGGTAATTTTTTTTTTAAAGATGGGTTTATTTTGCCTATTTTGGTAACAATTATTTTGCTTCAGTTGTTTTTGAAAAACATTATTTTCATTTAAAAAAGATAATCTAAATGTTTATAATCTCAAATGTAACATAAATATGATGTCTTTTATTTCTGAATTGAGTGATAGTTCACATTATTCAATGGTTACGAGGTACCAAGCACTTTTCTAATACTTTACATGAATTAATTTTTTTGGTCTTCAAACAACCGTAGGAGGTAGGTCCCACTCTTATCCACATTTCACAGCTGAGAATATCAGGTTCACAGGGGTTAAGTGACTCAGCTAAGGTTACACAAGTACTAACTAGCAGAGCCAGGGTTTTAATCCAAGCTAACTGTGTGTCGTGCTGCCCTTTCACTAGCTCATATTGCTGGGATAATGTATCAGCATTCAAACTGCAATATAATTAAAGTAAGAATTAAAAGTAAAGACTAACTCTGATATTTGGCATTAGGGTTTTTTTTTAACAAAATGTTTAGATGTCAGACACTGAAACAAACCTAAGAATCATGAACATGTGGAATCATTTGCATCAGATGTTTCCTGGATAATTTTTCATGAGAAAGATTTATAGAAGAGAGAAAAAGTAAAGAAATATACCTCTGTAATACTCAATTTTAAAAAAACAAGTAGGAGGAGATGTGAGTACTTGTTCTCTTAAATCAAGTCCATTCATTCATTTAATGTACCCTAGTTGAAGATGCCCTAGGAGCCAGACTGTATTTCTGACACAGAGACAGACTAAACATCTGTATTCCTGGAGATTACATGCTAGAGGGATGGTCTGGAAAGCTTAATTACAATTTGAATTTCACTTAAAGTCCCCAGTTGCTAACATGTGCATACCTGTTTTTCAGAATAACATCATTAATGCTATTCTAAAACAGTCTATATCTTCCAGGTCAATCCACTAATATTGGTTTTTATTTTTGCTTGTTTTCCCCACTCATTTCAGAGAATCCTTGCTCATTAAAGCATTTGTGTCGGTTAAAAATCCGAAGACTTATGGGACTCCAGCGACTCTGCCAGCCAGCCTCAGTGAAGAAGCTTCCTCTACCACCACGTATTCAAAGATACATATTATTTAAAGAGTATGATCTCTATGGACAAGAGCTAAAATTGCCATAATTTATAAATAATATTTTAAATGCCATTAAGAAGTATTTAAAAATGTGATTCCCTAAGAACATTTCTTGGAATCATTTTACATCCTTAAGTGTATTTAAATCCATTGACAGTTTTAAAATGGGATCCTGTGTTCTTATGAGAAAAGTGCATTTCCCATCTTTAAAAACCTTTACATTGTGATTTTTAAAATTCAAGTATATTTGAGACACAATGTTATATTGGTTATATTAGTTCCAGATGGACAATATAGTGATGCCACATTTTTATACCTTGTAATGGGATCACCCTACTAATTCTAGTAATCATCTGTCACCGTGCAAGCTTAACAGAATATTATTGATTATTTTCCCCTTCCCCTTTTCACCCATTGCCCCACCCCACCCTTCTGATAGCCATCCTCTGGACTACATTGTGATTTTTTAAAGCTAGTTAATACTTTTTATTTGAATTTCTATTGATTTTCTTCACTTGCAAGAAGTCTTCAAATTCTCCCTATCAAGTGGCTCCTACAATATCTATCAGCAAGTCTCTCCTGTGTTTATAAAACAAAGACCTACTTTTTCAAACCACATCTTCAGCCAGTCCTTGGCCCTTCCTCTCCTTTTTCTCATGGCCAAACTGCATGAGAGAGCTCCTTCCTGCCTGCAGATTTACACACTAGAGCTGGCTTCTGCTCCCTCCACTGCCCTTCTCAAAGTCCTTAAACACTTCATGTTGCTAATTCCAATGAGCATTCTTCAGTCCTTTCAACTGATTCCTGCACCATCTGACACTTGCCTGCTCCCTCCTTGAAAATGTCTTCCCTTGGTTTCCAACCTTGGTGTCTTGGCTCTCCTCCCAGACTGCTTTTTCTCTGGCTTCTTTCTGCGTTGCTCATTTCCTCTAAGCTTTTTGTAATGTCTTAAGCCTTCTTCTTATGCTACATTATCTGGGAAATTTCACCCATGTTTGCAGTTTTGATTACTACCTGTATACTCTTGACTACCACATTTATATCTGAAGTTCAGTCCTTTCTTTCTCTCGTGTGCCTGGAACCTGTGTAGACAATTGCCCTAATGGTCATGAACACCAAGATACTTCAAGTTCGACATGTCCCAAATGAACTCATTATCTTCCTCCACCAAAAGGCTCCTTCTCTTACATTCTCTAGCTCAGTGGTTAATGCAGTTATCAATTCAGTTTCCCAAGTCAAAACCCTGGACATTCGTCTAGACCATCCAAATTTCCTTACCCAATATAACAGATCACCAAACCCTGGTAAGTTTATCTCTTCAAATTATTTTCTACTCTGTTTCACTGATTTGGCCCTAATTCCAGCTCTTATCTCCATTTACTGAGATACTCTAGTGCTGGCTAACTGGCCTCCCTTCCTGCTGTCCTGCCTCACTCAACATGCATGCTACGCACAGTACCCCAGAATGAGCTTTTACAAATGTAAGTAGAGTTTCACTCCCCTGCCTAAAATTATTCCCATTGCTCATAGGATAAAGTCCAAATGGCCCCTCATGATTTAACTCCCTGTGTTCCTCCTCTGCCTTATCTCTTGATGTCTTTCTCAACCCTCCCCTTCAACCATATTAAACACATTTTAGAAGTTTAATCTTTGAACAGTGACTCCCAGACTAATGTAAAATCTATACATCAGTAGTTTTGGTTTCACTAATTTTAAAAATAGGGTCATTTATTTAAATATATAGAGAGGATCCCAGATAGAGGGAGAAAAAAATGCATACACACACATATGTGTATATATACTAATACATATATATGTATAAACATATATACTACTATCACTGTCATTTCATAAAAGAGAAGCCATTTTAGTGGCAAGAATAAGGCAGCCTTAAACTTGGTTATTAAAATGGAATGACTTTAGCTTTGGAAAGACTTACCACACTATCTTCGTTTTCCCATTGATGGGTGAAAATTTCATTCTGGCTGAGCAAGTACCTTAGGTTCTTTGTTTGGGAAGCACTGCTGCAGTATAGGTCATGCTCTCTTGCACCTCAGGGGTCTTTACACTTTCTTTTCTCTCTGTCTGGAATCCTCTTTCCATCTCCTTCCTCCCCTCTCCACTGCTTACCCTTCAGGTCTCAGCGTGGATGTTGCTTCCTCTAGGATGGGAGGCTCCTGCATAGCAATTCTCATGTGTTATCATAGGTGCCTCTGTTTGTTCTCAGTTGTCTGCCCCACTAGACTGGAAGCTCTGTGAGGGCAGAGTCTATGTCTACTTTGTTTTCCAGGGTTTTCTCAGGGCCAGATACATTCCCTAGAGCACAAAGAGAGTTCAAAAATTAGTCATGAAATATGTTAAATGAGTGAATGTTATACAAGACCCAGACAAAATAACCAATGACTTCACGGTAAATGATAATTTTTAATCTCTGAATTGGTTATATAACCTTAATAATGTAATTATTTAGATTTATTTTCCTTAGATTTTAATGTTTTTCTTATGTTTATTTTTATCTTAAGCGTTACTACATTGTTTCAATTGTAATACCTCACTGGTTGTGAATTTTTCAAATTGTACTTAGTTTTAGTGTTCTTTGAGACATAAATAAGTATAAAAATTACTTGTACAATTATGGCTATAGTTTTAACCCTTTGCATTCCCAATAGCTATATTTTTATGTAAATTAGACTGCAATGTATTCAATTAGAGCCATAATGTTTTATGTATAGGATTTCATGATTCCTCTGTTGCTCTCCTACTCACGGTGAAAATGCATTGTTACCTGTAATGGTGCACTAAATAAATAAAAATATTAGCAAGAATGTAAGTTTGCCATGTGATTTCAGATATGAAATAAACTAAAGCTTTGACATTTTCTTTAATGTAGTTTATATAAATATATTCAAGAAATACATGGAAAGTAAATACATGAATTCATCGCACATGCTACAGGTTTTGAAAATGGTTCTTTTGGTATTTGTAAAGAAGGAGAAAAGTGTACCCTGTGAAACTGAGGCAATTGCTGCATGCCAAATGGATTTGATCTTTTTCTTATCACATCTTGAAGTTTGTTAGCAATGTTTTTGTTTCTGAGTGGGCTGGATGGTAAGGAAAATTAATTTCTATCTAATTAGGACTCTGTTTCTCCAAGAATATGCCACTTTACCTGTGAGAGGGCAATAGCTGCTCCTCCCTATGAGCCTTAGAAGAGCCCAAATTTTCTACCGTGGCGCCTGTTTGACCACTGTGAAATCAGTGTGGTAGTTTGCTTTCCATGCAGCCAAGATGGCATGGCTGTTTTGGTCACTGTGGATTCTATTTTGTATTGTATGGAAAGCCTGGGTAGAAAGAAGCAGATTTGAACTCTCATTAGAGAGTGTCTTGTTTAGTTTTTCCATAGGTGGTCTTTAAATAGTATTTCCATTTCCAACTTAAAATAATTTCATAAGCACATTGAAATCAAGTGGCTCCTGAAGAGTACGGTTCATTTGGTTTCATTAGTCACAGGACATGTTTCCAGGCAATAGGATGACAGTGCAGAAAAAGTGAAACCGATGGTATAAACGTTGCACAGACAAACCAGTACACATGCGTCAGGCAGCATGGAAACCACAAATGAGACGCAATGCTTCATGACACAGACAACCACACTTAAGCCTCATTATTGACCTTTTACCAGACATTTCTACCCAAAGTCTGGTTTTAAGACACATCACTCTTATATATATTGTCACCTTCCAAATCAGAAATCATTTAGGAAATATAAAAACTGTAAACGACTTCAAGGTACTTATGGGGTAAAATGAAACACTACCTGTATATATTCATACTTTCATACACAGTACACATGTGTGACACATACACATATACATATATACATGCATCATGGTATGGCATATTAGCCATGCTGGAGGTAAGAACATGTACTTTGTAGTCAAGCGGAATGAGTTTGAACCAGGCTCCACCAATTATTAGCTGCTTGAATTTGAACAAGAGATGAGATAAATGTGTAAACATGTTATCTAACATAGAGTAAGTACACATGAAATGAGCTCTCATCATTATTACTTAGTGACAGCGATTAGTGCCAGAGTGGCAAAAGTTAGGAATCTTGGCTAATGGTTCAGGTCTGCAGATTGTCGTGCTTACATGTGAAAGTATGAAAAATAATGTTGGAGATGTATATGGCATCTTACTAGCATCAATAAATATTTTGAGAAAATTCTCAGGACAAAAACAGCAGGGAATTGTCCCTAGCATGTAACCGCTCACATTTGCTTTTACTTAGTAAAGCCCCGATCGTCAATTGTTGAACAGGGAAGAAAGGGCTTCTCAGGGGAAAAGGTGTGTAGAAGGAATAGGCTTACTTGACCTCGGTGGCCTATGTTTTGTAACCTCAGGGAGTGCTAGAGATGTCTGGGGATTTGCTGTTTTTGGAAAGAGACAGCCTAGTAACTTGAATCTGGTCACTGGGAGCGCCTGACTTCTAAGGTTGGATTAGCCAGTGATTCCACCAGAGGCACTTGACGGGCACTAACATTCTGTGCTTCAGATTCCAGTAAACTGGGAACAGCCATTTCTCTTGCTTTGGAATTCTTCCATCCTGGATCTCCCGAAGAGATTTAAGATAAAACTTCTTGGAAGCAGCCTGTAGTGCTGGATAAGGTAGAAGGTGTGGAGGGCGCTAAATGTGATACTTACCCTGGGATTGAGTGGGTGTGAGATACCAGTATCAGGTTCTCTCTGTGTGAAGCAAAGTGTGTACTTCTTTTCTCAAGGAAGCTATTTTTTATGCTTGTGGAAGTCAAGTAACTAGACAAGACATTCAATGGTCAACAATCTATGTTTATGAATGTCTGAATATCCCTAAGGATCTAGTTATCCCAATTGGTTTAATACTGTTTCAGTGAAGTGATAACTTTAATCATCTTTGCCTGGATGATAGTAAAATTCGCTTAGGCTTGACTCATTGGAAGCCCTTCGACTGTGATTCCAGACCTTTCATCGGGGGCCTGCCTTTCAAAATCACCAGAGGTACCCAAGAGACTAAATTGAAGCTGAACTTTACTGAGTCTGACTCCTACAGTGATTCTAGGGTATCTGAAGACCCTCTCCTCAAACAAAGTCTTTTATTAGACTATTAAATATAAGGTTTAGAAAGCAAGAAAGAGAGGTAGAATCAGTCACATTAAATCTTTTCTAAATAAGCTTTAGAAGGGAAAGACGGTGAGAACCCCAAGTCTATAGAAGAAAAATGGTCAATATTTCCTATGGATCAAAGGCTTAATTATTTGTTTTATGAATGTGGAAAGAATCTTAAGAAATATCTAGTTCACCTGAGTACATTCTGGAAAGACTACTTTAATAACATTGCCTTCAACTTGTCCTGTGTTTCACAGCTCACGGTGCATTCTGCATACAACATCTCACTGGATTCTTGCAGCTACTGGCAAGAATGTCCATCAGCTGGCAAATAAATACACACAATGTGGCATAACTATACAACAAAATAATATTCAGCAACCTGCTACAACATGGAGGAACCTCAAAAACACTAGGTGAAGTGAAAGAAACCGGACACAAATAACTATTATTATATGATTTCATTTACATAAATTGTCCAGACAAAGCAAATACAGAGAGATAGGAAACAGATTAGTGGTCCTCTGGGGCCGGGGGTTCGGAACAAAGGTTGGCTGCAAGTAGGCGTGGGGATCTTTTGTGGGGACTGGAAATGTGGTAAAATTGGATTGTAGTGATGGTTGCACAACTTGGCAAATTTACTGAAAAACATCATTGAAGTTTACGCTTAAGGTGGATGAATTTTGGGGGATGTAAATTGCATCTGAATAAATCACTTTTAAAGAAGAATAGGAGTCTGTTTCTCACTGACAGGTGATGCCATGTTTATACGCTCACTGAGGCAGGCTAACTGAACAATGAAATCATCTGGCTCAGAGGAAAGCGCTTGGTTCTGGGGCGAGCAGCCCATGATTTATTAGTTTTGCTCTGCTGATAAGACCATTAAAAACAGACGATGAGACAATGTCAAGGGCGGCACAGTGCTTGCTGCTTTCACCAGTGTTCTGGGCCTTCAACCCAGGCAAACACAGCCTGCTCTGCCAAACTCTGACATTTCCATGCTGGAGGTAATATGACTTCTGCACATCATCATCATTATTATTTACAAACACACAAAAACATACAAACTGAGAGCTAAAAGAGTGAAGGTTTCCTGTCCTATTAAGGGCATGAATTGACAAGGAATCATATTACTGGTGGAATGGGTCTTTAGTAACACCCTTGACAACTAGCTCTGATTCCCTGGGGTGTAGCAGAAAGGACAAGGAGGAAAAGGGGGGACGTCATTCGGAATGGGTGCCAAGGGAAAATCAGAGAAGGCAAACATTCAAAAGGCTACGGGTCTCTGGAGCACAGGGGAACTGTGGAAGTAAAGGTCAGTGAGGAACTGTGAGTCTCTGTGAAAAGACAGTGCCTTAGATTTTCAGGATAAAATTGTAAACAGAAAAGCTCAGGAACAAGATACCAGTTCTCAAGCACTAACTGTCCCATTATTGGACACACCGAGTCCCCATATTCCTGTACTTTGACACTGAAGTTACCTCTGCAGCCCCTCTTCACAGCCGGATCTCAGCTTTATGGCCCTGTAAGGTTCCACTTCCCTATAGGACTTAAAGTTTTCTAAAGTGACAGTTGCCCTGAACCTGAGGAGAGCCCTCCCAGGGAAAAGATCCGTCTTGGATGCTGACCCTCCACATCCTTCCTCCTGATACCACGGTGAGCAAATCATACAAAACCATAATGTCAGCACTTTCCTGTCAGGGTTACAGGAAACTCGTTGCAGAAATGAATGACTGCCTCAGACCTGTACACCTCAAGTACAATTTCCTTTATTAGAACTTCATATGATACATATCAAATCTCCCCATTTCATGAGTGGAATTCCTTCTTGATGCTCTGCAGCATAAGATGAAAGAACTGATTCATAAAATTCAGCTGTTCTTTGCTGGTTTCTGACTTTTTTCTGGAAATCGCTTTTCTTTTGTCTTTACAGTTTTAACATTATCAAAAATGGGTCCCTTTTCCTGCATGGGACTCATTTTTAAGTTTCTGAATTAGTTTGGCAAAGGATAATTGAATCTACTAGACATAAGGTAAAGCATTAGATGCTCAATTAAAAATGTTTGACTTTTCTATCTGTCTTTCATTTTGGCACATTTCAAAATGACAGACTAGCAAATCTCAACATGACAAGTGGCTTGGACTTTTGAAACATGACTGTAATTACCAGTTACTAGTCGGGTATACTCAAAAGAAACTTTTTAACCTCTCAGAACCTCAAAACTCATTTTCATCCTTTGTAAAATGGAAGTAATAGTACCGATGACGTCAAGTGTCGCCTCACACACACTAAGTGGTATCTATACACAATAATTAAATAGGATCATATTACTGCGTTAGACTGCTTGGCACATTGTATGTAAAAGCATTTTGTAAACTATAAATATTACACAATTGCAAGATATTGTTATAAATAGCTCTAATAATTTTAAATTTGACTCATGCTCACTACCACAAGCTGGCATAGCTGGGGGATTTGCTTGGCTGCCAAGACTGAGAATGAAGACTTGATAAGGGTAGTGCCAGTTCTCATCTGATCCCTGGGGCCTGCTTGGTTGTTGTCTGCCCAGAGCCTGACCTTAGCCTGACATTCCCCCGGGAGCCTCTCTCTGGGTAGCTGACAAGCTCCCTCCGACAGACTGAGTGAAGTCGGAAGCTTAACTTCCTTAGAGGCCATAACTTTAGCAGCCTTCTGGCAAAACAGCGTAGGCAATGTTGAAAACCCAAATCCTTCTGAGTAAGTGGGAAACATGTTACATCTAGTCCAGGAAGCAATCTTGCTCCTGTACAGTGAGAGGGATTATAAAAGCCTTATAAAAAAAAAAAAAAGAAAGAAAGAAAAAGAAAAAGGCAGGGGTAGAGGGAGGATGAAATTAAAGCTCAGCTTCTTAACAGCAGATAGAGCCTGGACACTTGTGAGAATAAGAGAATTTCCAGTTTCCCCACTTGGCAAATGAAACTATAGCATATGCTTTTCATGCTTCTTCATCAGCAAATTGGGGACAATTTAAATTAAAAAGCATCCATGAAATGAAAAAAAAATGCCATCATGAACTATAACATGTAGTGGCCAGTTGGGCTCGGTCATTAGTTTGGGGGCCACACTCAAAGGAAGAGTGACTGTGAAGCAGAAGATTTCAGGTCACTGTGAGCATTGGGGTTCCCAGGAACAATGAGTAGAATGTGTGTGGATGGTGGTAGGGAGGACAGAGAAGTCAGGTTACAATTAGGAAGCATTTCCCTATAAGCACTTCTGGAAACTGCTTAAGATCTTAGAAGAAAGAAGCTCAAATCACCTTAGACTTCATCTTTTGTAATGATTCTATTATGTTTTAACAGTCTCATTTTCTTAACTAGTTTTTTATTTATAATTATATTATTCTTAAAGAAGCCCTCCATCTACCCCTGTGTACACTACAATTGATCTGGTTCTGATAGTTTAAAAACCTAAGTCCTGGATACATAATAACTATTCTAGGTCCTGGATGCAGTGAATGGGTAAAGAGGGCCCTTTCCTCTGGAGAAAACACCTTTCTGGTTAAGACCAATTCAAAACAAGCGATCCCTGGTGGGAAGCTGCCATGAAATGGAGTTTTGTGGGAGCTGGAGAACTAAGCTGATCTCAGAATCAGAAAGATCTCCCCATGAGAGTGTTACTGAAGACCCAAGAGAGTGTGGGAGGCACTTGTTGGGGACTGCTCTGTGTGGTTTCCCAGACTGTAGCCCGGCAAGAGCAAGCCCTGAAAGGGGCTAGTAAGTCTCCCTGGAAAACCAGGTAACACAGGTGGCAAACATGACCTGACTCTAACATCCAGGGTTCCCATGGGAACTAGGCCTGATAAATACATTGTATCCTTTCAAGCTTGCTCTGCTTTGTTTTGTATAGCTCTGGTGATATAAATGGGATGTTTAAGTTCAAGGCACAAGGAGTTTACTCCTTTATCTCATGAATCACATCTTAAAGACCCTCTGGCATCAGCATGACTAACAGATCCTGACCTATGACAAATCTGTGTTCATTCAATTGTTATCTATAGATAATACCTGTTTTTGTACGACTATAGTCTTTTTGAGATTGTTTGATGAGCTATGCATGTATACACCTACACATACCATTCCCAATAAAAGCCATTTGGGAGAAGGGATCAGGGTGTTCTCCATGAGAGGGAATCACCACCCCTTTTCCCACCAGAACAGCAAGATTGTGTCTGGGATGACTTATTTCTCATCCAAGGCAGATGGGAGGAGCACTGTGGGCTGGAGTTCCTCCCACAGGCACTGACAGTCCAGGCACAAGGGGGAACATATGCAATGGCTTGGGGATGGAACACATGTGGAGTTCAGAAACCCAGTGTGGCTCCAGTGTGAGAGCTGGAGGAAGTTGAGGCTGGAGAGGTGAGCAGGTCCTGGTCCTGGGCAGGGTTAAAGATTCTGACTGAAGCACAATGGAAGCCATTTACAGGTTTTAGGCAGAGAATGACCCATTGATTTGTGTTTGCCAAAAGTAATCTGGCTGTATTGTGGGAAAGGGGAAAATGTCCAGTCATGATGCATCAGGGAGTTAGTGTTGCAGTTAGTGAAGAAAATGAGGACAACAATCTAGCCTTTAGTTGACACAAAGGGGAATAGTAGACATGAAATAGGATTCAAGAGCTTGTGAGCGAGCTTGGCAATGTTGGTGAGAGGAGGAGCCAGAGAGAGCACCTCTACCCCAGCACCTGAGCGGACAAGGATGCCATTTTCAGAAACATGGCAGCCAGGTTTGGGGGTGAGAAGGCAGAAAGAGGGAAAGGAACTTACTGGTTTGAAGCAGGCTGAGTTTTAGATGCCAGTGAGACACCCAGATGGAGATTTTCTAAGTATTTTCATAAACATTCTTAAGCTTGAGGATACAAATTTTAGCTCAACAAAACGACATGTAATTGTAAACCTTGGACCTTTGGGGTCCTGCTGATCATTGAAATGACACACATTAAATCTGTGAGTGACGAGGGTGTAATGTAGAATAAAGCAAAGGATCAGGTGAAATGAGACTTTAATAAATGTATTCATATAATACATTCACTTATCTCTGTTTTGTGGTTATAAATAGGAATGCTTATACGAACACTATGCAAGTCCAGAAATTACCAAATTCTTCTTGAAATTTGGAAGTTATTAAAGAAAATAAAGAAACAATTGGTAGGGCCTCTCAAGACTTCTAACATAATCAAAAGGACATAAGCAACAAGCTGAGTAACTCACCTTTGGGCAATGGGAGTCTCCTGCCATTGAGAGTGTTAGGTTGAAGTCAGTACAAGTGGAGTTAGAAGATCTCCAATCACTGCCTATAAATACTATTTACTGAAATACCAGATCTGCTGGCAGACTGGTACTGCTGATTTGGGGAGGTACTGATGAGTTTTATTCTTGTTGAGTCTCCATTATTATCCTGACCCTTGCCAGGATTAACAGTTGCCAACATTGAAGAAGGCAAACTATGGCTATGAATGGTGGCTCTGGGATAATGTTAGAGATTTCCACTTAACAGTAGATAATAATAAAGTCCAAAACTCCTTTACACAGACCTTCAAATAAAAAATACTCAACAAGTGGACTTCCAGCAAAGATGGAGGCATAGGTAGACATACTCTGCCTCCTTGCTCAACCAAAAGGAGGACAACAAATTTAAAAACAAAAAATAACCAGAATTGATAGAAAATAGAACTGTATGTAAGTCTGACAACCAAGGAGTTAAAGAAGAAACATTCATCCAGACCAGCAGGAGGGGCACAGACCAGCAGCCAGGTGGAGAGGACTTGCGGCAAGGCTATGGCTGGCGGACAAGCTGGTCCCACAGTTTTATGCAGAAAAACTGGGAGGAACAACTGGGGAGTGAGACAGACCACACAACCCAGGGTTCCAGTGAGGGGAAATAAAGACTCAGAACCTCTGACTGAAAAAACTGTGGGTGTTGAAGCAGCAGGAGAAATTCCCAGCCTCACAGGAGAGTTTGTTGGAGAGACCCACAGGGTCATAGAACATACACAAAACCACTCACATGAGAATCAGCACCAAAAGGGCCCAATTTGCTTGTGTGTAGCAGAGGAAGTGACTGAGAGCCAGCTGAGAGCTGAGCAAGCAGCATTGTTCCCTCTTGGACCCCTCCCCTACATACAGTGCCACAACGCAGAGATGTGGGTTGCCCCACCCTGGTGAATGCCTAAGGCTCCACCTCTTACTATGTAACAGGCATGCCGAAACAAAAATAATATGGCCCAAATGAAAGAACAGATCAAGACTCCAGAAAAAATACAACTAAGTGGTGAAGAGATAGCCAAACTATCAGATGCACAGTTCAAAACACTGGTAATCAGGATGCTCAAAGAAATGGTTGAGTATGGTCACAAAATAGAGGAAAAAGTGAAGGCTATGAAAAGTGAAATAAAGGAAAGTGTACAGGGAACCAACAGGGACGGGAAAGAAACCGGGATTCAAATCAATGGTTTGGAGCACATGGAAGAAATAAACATTCAACTAGAACAGAATGAAGAAACAAGAATTCAAAAAAATGAGGATAGGCTTAGGAACCTCTGGTTCAACTTTAAATATTCCAACATCTGAATCATAGGAGTGCCAGAAGGAGAAGAGGAAGAGCAAGAAATTGAAAACTTACTTGAACAAATAATGAAGGAAAATTTCCCTAATATGGCAAAGGAAATAGACTTCCAGGAAGTCCAGGAAGCTCAGAGAACCTAAAAAGTTGAACCCAAGGAGGCACACACTAAGGGATATCATAATTACATTATCTGAGATTAAAGAGGAGGAAAGAATCTTGAAAGCAGCAAGAGAAAAGGAGACAGTTACCTACAAAGGATTTTGCCTAAGACTATCAGCTGATTTCTAAAAAGAAACCTTGCAGGAAAGAAGGGGCTGGAAAGAAGTATTCAAAGTCATGAAAGGCAAGGACCTATATCCAATAAGATTACTGTATCCAGAAAAGCTATCATTTAGAATGGAAAGGCAGATAAAGTGCTTCCCAGATAAGGTCAAGTTAAAGAAGTTCATCATCACCAAGCCCTTATTATATGAAATGTTAAAGGGACTTATCTAAGAAAAAAGAGAAAATCAAAACTATAAACACTAAAATGACAACAAACTCACAACTATCAACAACTGAACCTAAAGGAGCAAAAACGAAAATGAAAACGAACTAAGCAAATAATTAGAACAGGAACAGATTCACAGAAATAGAGATCACATGAAGGGTTATCAGTGGGGAGGGGGAGAATGGGGGAAAAGGTAAAGGGGATAAGAAGCATAAATGGTAGGTACAAAATAGACAGGGGAAGGTTGAGAACAGTATGGAAAATAGAGAAGCCAAAGAACTTAGGTGTACGACCCATGGACATGAGTTAAGATGGGGGAATGATGGTGGGAGGGGAGGTACAAGGCAGAGGGGAATAAAGGAGAGAAGAAAAATAGGACAACTGTAATAGCATAATCAATAAAATATATTTAAAAAGTATTCAACATCTATATGCATCTACTATGTGCCAGACATAATACTTGTGGCTGTTCAGAGAGAGAGAGAGAGAATGAGAGAGAGAAGACAGGGGGAGGAGGGGTCAAGATACCAAAGCATTCTATTTGATATAGTATAAAAACCAGCTGAACTATTCTGCCTGTCTCCATCTATTCCCCACCCCTACACCAAATACCTGGTTTTGGTTTTGGTTTTCATACTCCTGTGGTTTGCCCAGAGGCCTCTCTCTGCCTAGAAAGCTCTTTAACAACTTCTGTGCCTTCTTCGAATCCTCCCACTTGGCCACCCTGCTTCTGCATCTGCAGTCCACCTCTCCCCTCCTGCTGGCACCTTGCTGGGGCCGACACTGCACTCTGTTGCTGTCAGCTGTCTGCCTTTATCCCCAGAGTATGAACTCCTGAGGGCAGGGGCCAGATCAATTTCTATATTTCTGCATGTAATCCTAGCTTCCAGCACATACCTGTCCACACAGCGGGTACTTGGCAAATGTGTGCTGAATAAACAAATAATAGCATTTTTTTGAGGAAATCAAAGAAAGTAAAGATTGAAAGAGGAAACTGTGTTTTCACTAAAAAGGACATTTGCCAGTATACTGGGAAATAGTGTGTTTTGATTATCAATCAAGGACCATTAAAATGATTCTCCCCACAATAGAGATTTTTTTTTAAACAAAAGATGCTTACCTTGAAAAGGATCTAAAAGCAATTCTACTAAAAAGTGAAGTGTGTTCAAATAAAAATCCCAAAACAGAAAATGCTGATGCTAGCAATATGATTTGATTTTTTCCCTTCACTATAGACAAGGCTGCACAGAAATTTAAATTACTCACCATACTTAGTCTAGTCTGGGTCAGGTGGTGGTGTTTGGTTACTCAGAAGAATTATATTCAATGAACTTAAACTTTTTAGAGAATATTTAATGGGAGCTCCACTAAACTAAGATCACCCATCAACTGTGATTATTATAATCAGAGTGTTTTGTAACGCATATACTAGGATATCTAAATGACTGTTATTTTAAGGTAGTGTCTTTGAGAGGCCATTTTTTTCAATATACTGCCACAGACAATCACTTCAATATTTCCTCTTCTGGAGTCATTTTCACAGTCATTCAGGGACCACACAATATTTGTAAGAAGAAACTCACATGAGACTATATTTATTCTATGTTGTTCCAATGAGAAAACTAAAATATATGGGCTGGTTTTTCAAGAGATCAATTTCAGTACAATAGAAATAAGAATTTTGTAATGATTTGAGCCATTCAACAATGGGATGAATTTTTGGCAATGTAAAATTTTCACTGACAGTGTTCAGGCAAACACTGGGTGACCACTTAACTGAAGTGATAAAGAGGATTCATATATTTGAAAGGGCCTTTGAAATCTGATAATCTGTGATTCCAAGAATACCTGAGTAATTATTTTATAATCACATTAAATGTGTGGTAGTATAATCCGCACACACCAAGCCCTTACTTTTCTAGGTATATGCTCAAATGTTACCTTATTACAGTGATCTTCCCTGCGTGAAGCATTATTCCCACATTCCCCTTTCCTCCCTCTTACCCTACCCTCTTTCTCTCCATGGAGCTCCTGTCTGATATATCTGTATTTACTTGGTCATTTATATACTCCTATTGTCTGTCTCCCTCAACTATTGATAGAATATAAACTCCATGAAGGAAGGGACTTTGTTGGTTTTCTTCACTGCTTTAACCCCAGCACTTTAAATAGAATCTGACATGTAGTGTATTTAATAAATTGTTGAATAAAAATACTATTAAGGTGTTACCGAAAAATTAAAAACAGGAAAGAAAGGAGACTAAAACACAATTCCACTATTTTTGTACATAATTACATACCCCCAAATTGTTGAAGAAGTGCTATCATTTTCATGTATTTTCTTTTCGTCCTTTTTCTCTAAAACCACTTAGGTTTTCATATAGTTGTAATTATCATCCATTGTTTTACCTAGAATGTCATTATACAGCTGAATAACTCATCTTATTCACCAGACATGGCTATATTGATTGGATGTCATTTCCAAAAATCAAACCATTTTCACATAAAAAAAGATGTGTTACCACAGAGGCTACATAAAAGTATATGCTCAGGCCATAAAAATATCCAATGAACTCATCTAATTTCATAATCATCTCTCTCATTAGTAGCATTGAAAAGAGTCATAGTTATTTTTGGAGTCAATATACCATAATGAGTTAAGATAGTGATAGTTATCCAAAACATTTTGCAAAAGGAAAATGTTGGAGGACTTATTTTTATAATTTCAATATGTATTACAGAGCTATAGTAATTCAAACTATGTGGTATTGGCTTCAGAAAATAGACACAGATCCGTAGAACAGATCTGAAAGTCCAGAAAGAAAGCCTTACATTGACGGACAATTAGTTTTCTGCAAAGGCACCAATGCAATTTAATAGGGAAAAGCATAGTCTTTTTAAAGAGTGCTAAGACAATTGGATATTTGCATGCAAAAAGATGAACGTAGACTCTTACTTTACAAATATACAAATATTAAGTCAAAATGGGTAACAAACCTAACTATAAAAAACTAAAACTCTAAAACTCTTAGAAAATCATAGGTGTAGTTCTCTCTGACCTTGATCTAGGAAAGAATTTCTTACAGAAGCTCAAGAAGCAGGAGAAAAAAATTGATAAATTGGATTTCATCATAATTAAAAACATTTGCTCTTCAAAAGACACCAACAGACAGACCACAGAATGGGAGAAAATATATGCAAATCATATATCTCATACAGTCCAGAATATATGAAAAATATGTGTCCCAATTAGAGGCAACCTATTTTTAAAATGAGCATAAGATTTGAATAACTATTTTACTAAAGTAGATATAAGATAGCCAATAAACACATGAGATGATCCTCAACACCATTAATTACTAGGGGAATGAAAATTAAGACTGCTATGAGATGTCATTTCATACCCATGAAAATGGCTATAATCAGAAAAGAGAAGTGACAGCAAATTAGGACGTGAGGAAACTAGAACTCTCTTCATTGCTGAGGGGAATGTAAATTGGTGCAGTCATTTCGGAAAATAGTATGTCAGTTTCTGGAAAAGGTAAATGTAAATTCACCATACAACTCGGCAATTCCACTACCACATAGCTGTCTACCCAGGAGAAATGAAAACACACGGCCACACAAAGACTTGCATGAAAATGTTCATAGAGCATTATTTATAATAATCCAAACCTGGAAACAACCCAAGTATTTTTATTCATTCACCAGCTGCTGAACTTATGAACAAAATATCGTATGTTATACGTGTATTGATCAGTGCCTATTTTAACACATTTACATTTTAACAGATTTTTATCTATGTGCTAAAATAACACCTTTACACTTTTATAGACTATATATTTCATCACATTCATAAGAATATGAGCAAATACATGATTTTGAATTAGCTTCTCTTCAGCTGTCAGCTCAGACACAAATATGAGTTCAAAGTCCAGCCTCACCACATCCTAGCTCCTGGGCCGGTTACTGCACCTCTCTGAGTCCATATTAGTAAAACACAGATAATAATATGTACCTTACAGAACTGTAGGATTAAATGAGATATTTAAGCATATAAGCATATAAAATGCTTAACACTAGGCTGGCACAGTGTCAATTCTTAATAAACCATACCCAGAATTATTGTTTGTCCTTTTGGAGTTTTATTTGCAAGTCTCATTGTTTACTAACAGCCATGGGTGAGAAGGAAGCCGTTTTGTGCCGTGGAGAAAGCCACTTCTGGAGTTCTGGCTCTGGACTGCAAATTTTTCACTTAATCTCTCGCAGCCTTGTTTGCCAAAATCTGTAAAGACAAACAAGTCCTGTAAAATCCTGTGCGATGTGAGGCATCTCACAGGACTTACTATGATTAGGAAAGTTGTATTCAAGTGCTTTGTAAACTATAAAATACAAAAAAAAAAAATCTGAAGGGCTCTGTTATTATACCTATCTGTTCCCGTGCATGCCACCCACAATGTGTTTTTAGGAGAACATATGGAATAACTACTCAGAGAGTGATGATGCATAGTCATTTCTCAATCTCTAAGATTATAATAAATCTTTTCATGGCCCCAGTGGTGGGAGCAAGTCATTTTCAAAATAAATTGTTACTCCCCCCCCACCGCCGTTGTTTGAATATAAAGTAAAAACTGTGTTGCTCCCTATCTGAAACACTCTCTGCCTGTCCTCACAAGCTATCGGACTCAGCTAAATCTGTCCCTGGCCAGTGTGTGAATAATCCCCACTGGTTGAGACCTCCATCCACCACCGATGTGACATTCTTTGTGTTCAAATGTCTAGCTGACGTCTGATGCTTAAAACAGCCCATGCTTTCACCTCTCACTGCATTGTCACAGCCCTGTATCACCACTCTTAAAAGGCTATCACAGCCACTCCGAGCACCAGTTGCTGACCAGTCTGCCACCTCGCCTCCCTGCCTGCCTCTGGCTGCCTTGAATGCCTGGTTCTTCAAGCTCCTTGTGTGTCTGACAAAGCAGGGGCCATGTCTACCTTCGGCTACAGGAGAGGACTTAGCAAATATGAATCCATCGATGAGGACGAACTCCTTGCTTCCCTATCAGCTGAGGAGCTGAAGGAGCTAGAGAGGGAGTTGGAAGACATTGAACCTGATCGCAGCCTTCCTGTGGGGCTAAGACAAAAGAGTCTGACCGAGAAAACCCCCACGGGGACATTCAGCAGAGAGGCACTGATGGCCTATTGGGAGAAGGAGTCCCAAAAACTCCTGGAGAAGGAGAGGCTGGGGGAGTGTGGAAAGGTAGGCTTTTGGGACTTTTCCTTGGCTGCTCCCAGCTCCCACCACCCCACCCCAAACCTAGGAAACTGTTTTCTCTAACTTTGCAGTCCTCAGCACTTTTCTTGTAACCTGCTACTGAAAAATGTCTCAGGTTGAAATAGCCCTGTAATATCTATGGTCACCCCGTGGATCATAATATTCCAGATGATTGGCGAGGGTTCTGTAACCGCTAAAGGTGGAATCTTCAAGGGGAAAATAATTCACAAGCAAAGCATAGGTTTGGATATTTTGCCAAATGTGAGTTTAATTTGAATTATAAGTTGGGGAATGTGGCATAGTATCTGTTTCTGAGAATATATATATAAGTACATGTATTTTCTTTTATAAAGAAAAAGGTGGGCGCTCTGGGTGCTGTGACCGTGATAGTGGCTACGGTAAAAAGACTTCTTTCTTCCCAACACCAAGAAGTGTGGGGTGCTAGGAAAGTACATGGGACTGAGAGCCAGGGGACCTTATTTCTAGTCCCTTCTCTGCCCCTAAGTTGTTAGACCTTGAAAAGATAGTCACTTCTGCAGGGTTTTCTTTCCCATCTGTCCACTGAGGGAGGGGGAGCCAGTGGTTTTCGTGTGTGCATCAGTCAAAACCCTTTTGAGATTTTGGTAAGTTATGGATGCTTTCCTTAAGAAAACGCACGCGTGCTTGTACCTACATACACAAACTTTACGTGGGGCTGCAAAATGGCGACACGCATCCGGAGCCCGCCCGAGGGCCTGTGTTAAGCACACCTGAGCCGGTGGCCTCTAGGATTTCTCTCTCCGTTACGGTACTGATTCTGAGGCCAGGAAATGCAATACTTATATTAGAGCACAGGTCTACTAAGCTTGTGTCCTCTGCCCAGTAAACAGTTTTTTTAAAATTTGCCAAATGAATCATTAACAGAAGGAGTTCAAAAGACTATGCTCTGGGAAAATAGCAATGACAATAGCATGTTAATATAATCAATTTCTGAATTTCTGGAAGAACAGAGATCAGGAGCAACAGATTAAAACCTCTGTGCTCCATGGGAATCATCTAAAACCCAAATGGCCTGCAGCCAACGGTAAGGCTTCCACGGCACTAATCTAGGCGCTGTTAGATGATCTTGATGATGGGATGTGGGCCACATTTGCAGCAAGATGTGTGTGAGCTTTGTCCATGTCAATCACCCAGGAAGGGTCACTGGGGTCAGGCCAGGGTCTGCCAAGGCCACGGTGGCCGCCTGCGTGGAAGGGCTGGAGGGGAAGGTGATAAGGAAGGACACACACAACAGGTGGGGATTAAGGTCAGTTCCCCCACAGCCATGACTTTTAGAGGCCTCCCCCCCCCCGCCCCGTAGTGAGAATGCGTGTCAAAATACATAAAATAAGACACTTTTAATACAGTTACTAGATAATTTCCTTAATAAAAAGATTAAAATTGACTCAGAAGACTGAGGACAGACAGCTGTCGTAGCAATAACCGAACAAAAGCATTTTAATGTCATAATGTCTTGAGATTGGTAGGAAACAAGGGCACAGCCTGTTGTAGCTGTTAAGGGAACCCACCCAATCCTGCCAAAGGCCTGGCTGAACTCTGCCCATGGCTTATCAACTCAATTAGAGAGGCTGCCATGTTGATGAACTTTGATTCCTTTCTCGGCTAATTTTTCTCCCACTGCCATTTCCCAGCTGGCCAGCTGTCTCTGCAGCCACAAGGAGTGCTGAGCAGGAGCTTGCTTGCTGGTGGAGGGTGTAAATCCATTCCCACCACAGGAAATGGCTCAAAGCAGCTGATGGGTGGGTGGCTGGGGGACGGCAGTGGCAGTGTTAGCAAGGAGTAGCACAGTACAGATGGTGAGAAGGAGAGGGGGTCTTTGTTATTAGGCTACTGGCTCTGGAAAAGCTTATGAAAATCATGTTCAACTCCTGTTGAATGACAGCCTCTGCCCCCTGGATTCACAAAAAGTTATGCTACACTAAGTAACCTCAGGGGGTCTTGGCGACCAAGGCTCTTGCTTCCCTGGCTTGAGTATCTGCTGGCTCTCAGGCATAGGTGCCAATGAGTTCACTCACATTATATCACTGAACTCTCATCTTCTGCGCATGAGAACTCACACTAAGAGAGGTTTAAAAATGCATTTGAGATCAATTTAAAAGTAACCTGAAATTCAAACCAAGCTCTGTTGGCACAAAGACCACAATTCTCAGAATGTGGGAGCCTGACCAGCAGCATCGTCTGGGAACTTCTCAGAACTGCTAATTCTGCGCTCCCTCAGCCCTGCTGCATTAGGGACCCTGGGAGCGGGCCCCACATTCTGTGGTCTCACAGCCCTGCGTGTGATTATGACCACACTACAGTTTGAGACCCACTCAACAACACCGGAGTTTCTCTGACACCCTTCCACCTCCCGCAGAGGTGGCTTGTCTAAAGTCAATCAGCTCTTTATGGGTAGATCCAGAACAGAACTGGGGACCAAGCCTTTTGCCTCCCTGTTTGTGTCATGATGCCAGGGAAGTGCCCGAGAGAAAGCATCGGCCACCACTCTCCTATTGTGTTATTAATTCTCTAAGCATCGCACACATCCCTGCCTCTCCATACCCCCACCTTCCCACCCCCTTCTCACCAGGGTCAGGGGTAACTCAAGAGCAGCGGCACATAGGAGACTGGGAATAATTTAGAAAGTAGGCAAAGATTGTTTTTTGCATCCTCCTACCTCCCCTCTCTAGACACCTTTCTCCCTTTTTGGAGGCTATAACTGTTCTTCTTCTTCCAGATGTTCCCCCACTGAGGGTGACCAACCATCACAGGTTGTCCAGGACTATCTAGATTTTAAAACTAAATATCCTGCTTTCTCAAATAAATAGTTTTCAATCCCAGGCAAACTGGACAGTTGGTCACCCTACCCCTACCCTGACCCATCAGTATTTCTCTCCTAGGCCCAGTCCTGACTCGGGGGCCATTAGCCAATATCATTTTACATCCATTCAGGAAACAAATATTTATTTCCCCCTGCTATCTGCTGAGCACTGTCTTTACCCTGCTAACAGTCTTTTGGGAAAACAACAAACTCATTACAATTGACACTATTTAAGGGAAGTACAATTCCATGGGAATGAATCCCAAGGATGATTTCAGGGGATGTCAAGGAAGGGTTTCTAGAATAAAGTATGTTTTTTTTGGAAAACCTTTCTTGCAGATAAAGCCTAAAGTTCTTTAAAAACATACATGGATAGCCCTAGCTGGGTGGTGCAGTTGGTTGGGGCATCATTCCATATGCCAAAAGGTTGTGGGTTCGATCCCCAGTTGGGTTCGATACCTAGCTTGTGGATTCTACAGCCGGTTGGGCATGTGTAAGGGAGGAAACCAACTGCTGTTTCTCTGTCACATCCATGTTTTTTTTTCTCTCTCTCTTTCTTTCTTCCCCCTACCTCTCTCTCAAAAACCAAAGTGGATAAAATTTAAGGGTGGCACCAAGGGCTAAATATACCTTGAATTTTGAGACAGGCCTTCCTGCAAATATGGAAACAGCTACACACACACACACACACACACACACACGTGTTTATCTTCTCCTGATCTTGAAAAAGGGAGTAAATTAAGACTGGACAAGCCATCCCTGGTGTGGCTGACCCCTTGCCCAGGCCATCACTTGGTGCCTGCCACTCCAAACAAGTGGATAACTGGAGGCTATTTTGTGATAGCAACTGGGCAAACAAACCTGGAGACAAGCACGGTGTTATCCAAGGCTCATTCCACATGCCTCAGGCAGCCGGGGCCCTCAGGGTAAAAAAATAAATAAATAAAAAGTTGCCAATGTAGAGGGAAGAATCAAGGCTTGGGGTACAGGGGAGGGACATGAGAAAATTTAGCTCGGTCAGCAATTTCCAATTTCTTCTTCTTCTTTTTTTAACCAGAAAGGGTAGCAAGAAAAACAGAGAAGGCGTCCACTGGACTTCTTAGTACAGAGTCTTATAAACAAGAAAGACAAAGATAGAATGAATTTGTGTTTGCTTGAAAGTCGTTCATAATTGATACATGGTAAATAATTTAAGACCATCAGGCTGAGGCAAAGGCTCGCTTCAAGATTTTCTACTGCTCTCTGCTGTTCCTCATTACAGGTAGAGGTGAGCAAGAGCCAAGGGTGATTACCTTTCCTACTGTCTTCTGTAGTCCGTCTCAGTTAACCCTGCACTAGCATGAGATTTCAAGTTGATTTGCTAAAAAGGGTGACCCAAATGTTTTTCTCCTGCTGCCCTGATGGCAGCCCTGCCCGCTGGGCCTCCTCTCCCAGATCAGGACAGGGACAGCAGCAGCGCACAGCTGGTGTGGGGTCTCCCAGAACGTGTGCCAGGCTCTACCTTAGAGGAAGACAGAAGTTGGAGAAGCAGATGACACCCCTGCCTCTGTCTATACTGACACAGGCAGGGCGGAGACCACCTGGCTCCTGCCACATCTGCTGTAACAGACGTTTGGGGAAAAGTTTTGAACATTAAGAAAGGGAACCACCCTGGCTGGTGTGACTCAGTGGACTGAGCACTGGCCTGTGAACCAAAGGGTTGCAGGTTGGATTCCCAGTCAGGGCACATGCCTGGGTTGTAGGCCAGGTCCCCTGTTGGGAAGACTGATCGATGTATCTCTCACACATTGATGTTTCTCTCCCTCTCTTTCTCCCTTCCTCCCCCTCCAATAGTAAATTAAAAAAGAGAGAGAGAGAACTCATTAACCTGTTGTGTGTTTTGTTGCCATTCTTTGTTTGGGATGGAGAACTAAGCAAAGACAGAGGAGTGAGGGGTGATTCCAGAAGGGAGGTTTGAATGCCAGTTTGTAAGTAGACTGGGAGTCGAGTAGTTCAGAGTAGCTAATTAAAAGAATAAAAAATGTATCAAGGGTTTCCCAAATAGGTTCCAAATTATATGTTCAAAGTGGCAAAATGATAGTATATTTTAATTTGATAAATTGAATTCTGAATATTTATTCTGCAGGAACAAAAGAAATGTTTGTAGAAAAAGCTGTTGGAAGGTACGCAATGAAATGTTAACCTTGGCCACCCAGGAGATTAACTTTTCTCATTATATTTTTTCTATTACTTGCCATGTGTTACTTTTTTTATTTACTGAGATATAAGTGACATGTAACAATGTATTACTTTTATGTGTACAACATAATGATGTGATATATGCATATATTGTGAAGCCATGTTACTTTTGTAAATTTTAAAAACGTGCTTAGGAATGACAAAGTTAATGATGATTCCATGCTCTTTAGGTAGCAGAAGAAGACAAAGAGGAGAGTGAGGAAGAGCTTATCTTTACTGAAAGTAACAGTGAGGTTTCCGAGGAGGTGTACACTGAAGAGGAGCAGGAGGAGGAAGAGGAGGAGGAGGAGGACGAGGACGAGGAAGAGGAGGACGAGGAGGACAGCTACGAAGAGGAAAGCGCAATCGAAGACGAGAAAGAAATTAATGGAAATGTAAATTATGATAGTGTCAATTCCAACAGCTCTGGGCCAAAGACATTTAAAAGTCAAATAGAAAATATAAACTTGACCAATGGCCACAGCGGAAGGAACACAGAGTCGCCGGCTGCCACTCACCGTTCCGGGAACCCTACAGTGATTGAGGACGCCTTAGAGAAGATTAAGAACAACGACCCAGACACCACAGAAGTCAACCTGAACAACATCGAGAACATCACATCGCAGACCCTCACCCGCTTCGCCGAGGCCCTCAAGGACAACACAGTGGTGAAGACCTTCAGCCTGGCCAACACACACGCCGACGACAGCGCGGCCCTGGCCATCGCCGAAATGCTCAAAGTCAACGAGCACATCACCAACGTCAACATCGAGTCCAACTTCGTCACGGGCAAGGGCATCCTGGCCATCATGAGAGCTCTGCAGCACAACACGGTGCTCACGGAGCTGCGCTTCCACAACCAGAGGCACATCATGGGCAGCCAGGTGGAGATGGAGATCGTCAAGCTGCTGAAGGAGAACACCACGCTGCTGAGGCTGGGCTACCACTTCGAGCTCCCAGGACCCAGAATGAGCATGACGAGCCTCTTGACGCGAAATATGGATAAGCAGAGGCAGAAGCGGATGCAGGAGCAAAGGCAGCAAGAGGGGTACGATGGAGGATCCAATCTCAGGACCACAGTCTGGCAAAGAGGAACGCCCGGCTCTTCGCCTTACGCATCTCCCAGGCAGTCTCCCTGGTCATCGCCCAAACTCCCCAAGAAAGTCCAAAGTGTGAGGAGCCGCCCCCCCTCTCCACCCCCTCCTCCTCCGCCCCCGCCCCCGGCGCAAAGGCTGCCGCCCCCGCCACCCCCGCCGCCCCCGCCGCCTCCGCTTCCCCAGAAAAAGCTCATCACCCGAAACATCGCCGAAGTCATCAAACAGCAGGAGAGCGCCCAGCTGGCCTTACAAAATGGACAGAAAAAGAAAAAAGGGAAAAAGGTTAAGAAACAGCCAAACAATATCCTAAAGGAAATAAAAAATTCCTTGAGGTCAGTGCAAGAGAAGAAAACGGAAGACAGCTCCCGGCCTTCCACCCCGCAGCGCTCAGCCCACGACAACCTCATGGAAGCGATTCGGGGGAGCAGCCTGAGACAGCTGAGGCGGGTAAGTTCCCCACGGGCAGGCCCTGGCAAAAGGGGTCGGTCCCCCATTGCACAGTGGCACCTAACTCGCCTCCCCAAATGCGTATTACTATTTTAATATTTGAATATGGAAGAACAAGCGTACCAAGTTTGTGATACCAGGAGCAGGCCCTTAGTGAGTAGATTAGCGTTTGAAAGATGTGCCTGCGCACCATTCTTAGGTCCTTTAAGGGCCGGGCCCATTTAAAGACACTCTTAACACATAAAAATCCCGATCTCCTTAGTTAAAACATCAGGGGGTATAATCTGCATTCCAAAAAAGATGGATCACTTGTGACAAATTTGATCACAGAATTGCAAGCGGTTTCAAGCCCAACTTGTCGTATAAAATTTGAATACTATGCTGCAAGAATCAATCTGTCTGTGAGTTCCTCTCAGATAATTCTGCTAGAGACACACCCGACACTTGTTCTCACTTGACTATTTGTATTGTTTTTATTGAAAGAAAATCCCTTATTTTTGTAGGTGGAACTTCCAGATGCCCTGCGATAAAAACAGTCTTTAGAAGAGGATGCCCAATTATTCACTGGTATTAAATAAAATGCATTGTGAGATGTTTCTAAAATACCTTCTTCAATTTGCAATGTTCTCTGACTTTAAAAATAGCCTCACCCATTAATTCCAAGAGAGAATTTGAAGAGAATTTTAAGAAACGGTCAGCATGTTTCTTCTGTAAATATGAAAATAAACTTCTTTTTTATGTCATGAGATGTGTATTGGCTGGAAGCAGTTTATTTAAAGATAGTCTTCATATCTTTGGATGTGTTGACAACTGAGCTGTAATGAGTTAATGAAATGTGCTGTTATTTTTGTAATCCCAATAAATTTGGATTGAAGTTTTTTGTTTTTTAAACAAACTAATATTTTTTGTTAGTTGATACATTTTCAGGTGTGTATGTAACGTTGTTAAATATTAAAAATATTACATTTTCACCCAAAAAGGGCTTGGGTCCTTAGCATTTGCCTTTCTTTGTTTTTTCCAAGAATATTTGATCAGAGCTCTTTCTAAAGGTCTGGAAACAGAAACTTTCTTTAAAGTCTTCTTGGCAGTGAGATAAAAACCCAGGAAAGACCCTGAACAATCATTAGCATCCTGGAGGCACCAATATTAGGCCCAGGACCTAACATCAATGTGAGGGTGAGCTGACACCCTCACATTCCCATAAGGCTGATAGGTCAGTGCGGTCATTTATAATTAAAATCAACTATTTCTGGAACAAGAAACATTCAAAGTTAGAAAGTTCTTGAGTAAACAGGAAGTGAGTGCTAGGGGCATGCCTGGAAGGTAGGCCCCCTGAATTCGGAGATACCAAGTGGCTGATGCTCAAGATTCTCGCTTTGAGCTCTCCTGGGACAAAGCCTAGCCCGATGGGTCTCAGCCCTTTGTGCACTATACACATAGTGGTGATGTCAACAGCCACGACACACAGCCAGGGAGAAGGACTTACATGTCTGTGATCTCAGAGTATCACTCTACCCCAGCCCCTCGCACTCAAGAAAGATCTGAATTCAGGTGAGACAGACCTCTTAGAGATCACCTTTGTTCCAGTCTAATGCTTCACTCCAGTTTATAAAACCTATACATCTCTTCTAAAGCTCCTTGTAGTAACCATGATTAGCAATGTTTCCCTTGTGTTCTTCAGGGTAGAACAGTGGTCTTGGTAAGCCCTCTGGGCCACCCATTCAATCATTGTTTGCTTCATATGCAAAGCTTTGGATTACCTCAATTAAAATTACCTTCGATTTTCACCAGAACACTCCCAAATAGTTCTTGAGTTTGTCTCTTTTAGTCTGAGCCCCAGACTAAACGAGTTTCTTTAGTTCTGCCATTCTCTTAATAAGAACAACTGATCGTTTTTCTTAAGGAGGGTCTCAGAGGTCTGTGAGCTGGGTTGTCTCCTGACGCTGTGTGCGGAGTGACTGACATTTTCTGAACTATCTAAGTTGTCCCAGGAACTTTTCACAACAACACTAAAAGCTGCTATCCCACTTTACAGATGAGGAAACCCAGTTTCAGAGATGGCAAGGTTGCTTGTGAAACCAGATGTCTCTGACTGTATGGCCTGCGCTCCTCCTCGCGTCTCTGATCGAGCCTCCTGAAGGTGCCCCGTTCTTAGAACAATGGTGGGGATTTCAGTTTCCTTTCGTAGTGACTGCACTGTTTTCATGGTTTTCACTAGCATTCACAATCATGCCCATTATTGTTGTTCAAAGAAATAGAAGCTAAAATGTAAGTTTTTAAAAGGCGCGCACGTGTGTGTGTGTGTGTGTGTGTGTGTGTGTGAATTTAGAACAGAGAACCAAGTCAGACCTTCCTTTCCCCTGACCCCTGTGTGTACATGAGGACAAGTCTCTTCTAAATGGGAATGGCTTCCAACTCCATAACAATGAGGTAGAGGAGCAAGTGGTTGCTCATAAACTGGGTGGTTGATAACACCATGCATGAATCCCAGAAAGGGAGTGTACAGCAACCCCACCTAAAGTGAAGGGAAAAGAGGAGCTGCCAGGTTGGGGAGGCTGGCCAGGCCTTCTCACCAGGAGTGATTAGGAGACAAATATTGTTTCCTTTGCTCTTTAAAAGGCTGCCTTGCTGGAACTTTTGGGGCTCAGGAAAGGAAAGAGCAGCAAGCACTTAATAGGTTCATCACAAAATATAATAAAGTTATGGACCTTCACACTCAATCTACAAAACGAAATATTATAAAGCCTACAGCAAGACAAGTATGACGTGATCAGATAGTAAGTGAGTACTCTGGGCATTCAGAAAAACATTTCTAGAATGTTATTTCAGAAGATAGTCCTGTAAACGTGGAAGGTGTTATTCAGCACAGGGCAGAGATTCTTAGTTCACCGCTCCTGCGAACTCGACAAGCAAGTATGAACACTAATTAGTTCATCCTCTATAAAGAGCTTTCAGCTCAGTGGGAGAGATGATGTCCAAGACCAGATGAAGTGTTTAGGCTATGATTTACATGCGCACATTAATCTCTTGAAGAATACCTCATCCCGATTTGAAATGGGGCCAGGATGCTGAGACTTGCTGGCTCCGAGGGCCCTGCCGCCACAGGTATTTAATAACTCAGTGTCAGCAGGATCTTGATTTAATACCTGCCCAGCTGTAGCTGCTACAAGTGACTGAAAGAAGGAGGTAGCAACAGACTGCTATGCTATGAAGACTGGGGTAAATTGATATATTCTTAAAAATACTTCTTAACTACCTCCTTTTATGACAAAGTTAACACTGTCTTTTTCTTTGAGGTTTAAGAGGTAGAGTTTTATTTCTGTCAATCATCAAATAGCATGATATAAGAAACTAAGACGACCTAAGAATTATAAACCTCAGAAATATAAGGCCAACACTGATGCCCTTAACTTGCTCAGATATTTTCTGAGTACTCACCCTGTCCCAGATACTCCTGGATACCAAGGATACACAGCCAACAAAGGAGGTAGAACCGCTGGCCTCGTGTACCTTACATTCCAGTGGAGGGAGCTTACACAATTACGTCATGCTCATGCATTTATTTATCACGTGCCTCCTGTGTATGAGGCACTCTGCTCAGTGGTGAGGAGATCAAGCAAGTTGAATTAGAAAGTGTTCTCCACCTGATACTAGTGGGAATCCTAGGAAAATCACCCCTTGTAGGAGATGTGGCAAGAACTGAGTGAGAGGCAGGTATAGGGTCCCGTGTGGGCACTGAGGAAGCCTCATCATCTAAAACTAGTGTTGGCCACGTTTTTCTGCAAAGAGCTAGAGAGCAAGTAATTTAGATGTTGTGAGCCATTTGGCCTCTGTCGCAGCTATTCAACTCTGCTCTGGGGTGAAAGCAGCCATACACGATACACGAATGAATGGGCATGTCTTTATAGACTAAAATTTTAATTTTATATACTTTTCATGTGTTGTTAATTTTATTCTTTGATTTTTTTCCTATCACTTACAAATGTAAAAATTCTTCTTAGTCTGCAGGCTGCTCTTAAATAGGTGTCAGATGGATTTTACATGTGAGCTAGTCAAACTTGTCACCAGTTTACCCCAAACCCTTGACCAAGAGCAGATAAGGGGTCAAGAAAAGCTTCTCAAGGAAAGTGACTGGATTTTTGAAGAACAGAGAAAATGCCAGGCTAAAAAATGTCAAAAGATGGTGTTGGGGGTAGAGGAAGGACATTTTAGTTTGAGGAAATAGGGTGCTATAGAAAATAGTAAAAAATCATAGGATTAAGGTATTTCTGTAAAAACATCTATTTGGTAAAGAGTTAATATCTGTCTTCTTTTCTAATATTGATAATTTTGATGAATTAAGTATTGGCCTTCTCTTTTTACAAAATAGTGCATGATTATTAAGAAAAATCAGAGTATACAGATAAGCAAAAGAACATAATGAATGTCTAAAATCCCACCCACACAGAACTACTGACAACCCTTTAGCATATATTCTTTTAGATCCTTTCTAATGAATATTTACAGACATGCGTGACTGTTTTCTACAAAAAGGGGAGGATAGCACACACACAATATGTAACCCACCGTATCTTATTTAAGCAATTTCAATAACTGTTGGACATTTAGATTATTTCGATTAGTCCCACAATGTGGATATTTAATTTGCTCTAACTCATGCTTTTGAGTTATTCTAACTTTTAACTTTTCCCCAAAACCTTAGAAGGAGTGATTGACTGAATGATTGATAGCTCGTAGCTAGATGAGTGCTGTGTGGCGTTACTGTGGTACACCCAAACTGGAAATTAGGTTTCAACCAAATTGTCATGTTTGGTAACCTCTCAGCCAAATTCTATGCTGATATGAACCTCAAAGGCATGCATTGCTAAGATGCATTTCAAAAAGTCCATACAATTTTTGGTTTCTGAGCAAAAAGGCTGGATGTACTGAGAATCACAGGAGCCTGTTCTGAACAATGGGAGTAAACTAAGGAATGTGGATTCAGTTATGAAAGTCATGGACAGCATCAAAGGATGTCAAGAGGAGGGGTGACATGGTGTTTAATTTGGTTTTGAAGATATGACTTGTGCAACCGAGGGAAGGATGGACTCAGTGAGGCCCATGCTGGCACAGGAAGAACAGTTAGGAGACTGTTGTAAGAACCTAAGAACACAGTGATGCAGGCTTGAACTGTGAACGCTACGTAGGTGTGCAGAGATCGGAACGGACAGGGAAGAGACTAAGGAAATGTACTCAGCAGAATTCAGTTGCTGGTTAGATGTAGGGGGCAGGAAATAACAAAAGTGAGGAACCTAGGGTGCCACTTAGTTCCTGGCTGGGCCATCTGGGTGGATAGTGGTGCCACAAAATGGGATAGGGAATAGAGCAGGAGCAGATTTGGGGTGAAGAAGATCAGTGTAGTCGCAAATATATTGTTTTGGAAGTGCCCGTCCATTTGAATGTGTGGGTCTAGAATCATGGGGGATGGGGTGGGATTTGTGCTGGAAATAAAGCACGAATTACTGTGGTATGAATTCTGCTTTAAATCATACCACAATGAATCATACCACGTGTGTGGTAGGAGTGGCATTTAAAGATGAGGCTTTGGATGGGGTCACTCATGGAGAGGGTGGAGAAGAGCAGAGGCTGAGTGTCACCAGAGAGAAACCAAAGGAGAATCATGTAGCAAAGCAGAGTTGCACCAAGGAAGGAGCAGTCAGCAGCGTAGAATGCCTTGCAAGTTCCGGGGCTTACACAGGTGATCTTGGTGAGAACAAGCCCGTGGGAGCAATGGAGATGGAAATCAGATTGGAGGGTTAGAGCGGGAGAACTCACCGAAGTGAAGAGTACATGGAGCGCTGCTTCATGAAAGGTGTGCTGATCTGTGACGGGCCAGACGGCCCACAAACCTCAGGACAGAAAAGGCACATCTTCCTGGTATGTCATTTTTACTTGACATGAAAAATAAAAATTATTTTGTATACACATAGGCCACATATGTATTAAGTACTATATAATTGTTTTTACTTGACAATAGAAAAAATAGATTTTATGTATATTTATATATTTATACATAAATTCATATATTTTGTCAGATCAAGTAAAATATCATATGGGTATAAATATGTGTTTTATACATATATGTATAAAATATCATATATATAAAATAAAGTCAACTGGAAACTTCATTCTGTCTTAGTGACAGCTTGAAGTCTTCTGCCAGCTTTCTGAGAATTCCAGGGATGGAGGGTGGGGGCTGGAGACCTATGTGCTCCTGGTTGTCTCTGGCTCCGTGCTCAAAGCATGAATCTTGCAAATCTAGGACGTAGCGGCCCTGTTCCAAATTACATTGACCTAATGTGGCAGTTGACCTGTGGTGATCAGCCCTCGTTCTTGAATTCCACAGGCTCAACATTGCATGAAACTTTGGGAAATGAAGGTGGGGTTTACATTACAGGAATACAGTCCAACATGAGACATCACTTATTAGAAATCCTCTGGTTAACTCAACCTCAGAGATTTTTCCCCCCACTGGCTACTTTAACCCACATAATAGTCTGTTTTCTTGCTAGTTTATCACTTTTTTCTCCTTCTTCTCTCATGGTTCTGTCTCACTGCATTCCCTCTAAATTATTCTTGAGAATTCAAAATTCTTTTCACAGTTATGCACAGCGAATGCACTTCTCTCTAGCCCCTTCCCAAAGAGCAGCTCCACTCAGCCCACTCAGCCTTCGCATATCCACACTGGTCAGTGGGGTGCAGATCAAAGGAGGCTGTTATTTAACAGGAGCCACCCTAAAGTTACTGTTGTGAATCGAATTTCTCCCCTCTGAAAAATGGCATATTCTCCCCTTGACCACCACAAAAACCCTGTTGACTCCCGATCTGTCACTTGGACTGTTGCTTCGGAACTGGTTTCTTGCTAACTGGTTCCTAACCAGTTTCTATCTAGTTTCTCTGTCTCCGTTTGCACTCACCTGAAATTTGTCTTCAACACATTAGAGTGCTGTTTTTCCAAAATGCAGTTCTGATCACATCAGTCACCTGTTGAAATTCTTCAGTGGTAACCCAAATTCTGTAAAGTTCAAAACCCCTGGCATGGCAAACATGGCCTTGATTATCTCTCTGCCTCATCTTCCATTACTTGTCCTCATGAACTCTGTGCTTAAGCCAGACTGAGCAACTGGAACAAGTGCTGGCCCCTCTGACACAAACCTTTCCACATACCACCTACCTGTCTGGAATTCCCCTCCCATTCATTACATCTCGTTAGTGCCTACTCATCCTTCAAAGGAGACCTTGAAAGATGAGTTTCTTATTGCCCCAAAGAGATGGGGAAAAGGGCATCCTTCAAAAAAAGCCTCTGTTCTCCTGCACACTCTTCCTGGGTGACCTCATCTAAACTCTTACCTTTAAAGTAGCACATGTACCCCATGACCCCCACATTTGTGGCTTCCTTCCAGCACAAATACCCCGATTCTAAAGCCACACATTCAGGTGGACAGACGCCACAGACACAGAGTGTTTACAACTGAACTCGTCTCTCTCCTCCCACACCTGCTCCTGTTAGATTCTATATTCTGGTCTCATAATACAGTTTGCCTTACGTTGTATACTATTTGTGAACACTTCCTGATCTTTCAGCTATCTACTGGATTGATTATAAATCTTGGAGATCAGAAACTGCATCTTATCTTTGTGTCCCGTAAACAGCCAGCACTCAATATGTACATCTGACTAGCTGGGTATAATTAGCTATCAACGGCAATGAAGAGACCCTGAGACAGTATCTTCTCACCATTCCTCCCAGTGTGGACAACAGTGGTGTGGGGTCAAAAAGGGTCATAGTTGAGAAAGGGCATTCTGGAGGCAACATTGACCCCTGGGTCTATGACAGGGCAGGGGCGTATTACAAAGGAACAGCCAGTGGTAGGCGCTGTGTACATTGTAGGGCCAGAGTTCTAAGAATAGCCACATCCACTCTCCCTGGCCCTCCTCCCTCGGAGACTCCACCCCTTTTCCATGTGTGATCTGGGGCAGGGGTCGGGCTGTAGTCGTGAGTGGGTTGTACAGGATCCAGTAGGGAGAACACCGAGTCAGGAGAATGTTCGGGCACCCAGGCACTGACAACTGGAAAATGGAAGTCCTGTTCTCTAAAGAAATCATTCTGAGGTAAAATTAGTATAACCTTTAAAACCCTAACTCTTGAGTTCATTAGACAAATTTTGACTCTAAAGCAGAGGTTTTTACTAAGATATATATGAGTATTCTGTTTGTACATTGGTTATCTGCACTAATTTTCAAATAATCACTTATTCCAGATTTAAACATTGTATAAATTAGCCATATAGTCTTTATTACAATTTAAACAGTTTCTTAGACAACTTTTGCAAAGTTACATATTTTTAAAAATTAGGCAGGTAACAGAAAAGTATACTCATCTCCTGGATCAAAATACTGTTGTCACTAGCATAAACTGCTCCACTCTCTTTCTTCCTGAGTGAACTCTCAGATGATCCATCTGAGTAATCCCCATTCCATAAACCAATGATCTAAAGTCAGTCTCGAATTTGCAGGCTACCCTGTCCGAGTTTATCACGCACTGACTCCCCTTCTGGCTGGGGCCGTGTGGCAGCAGCACCCACACCGACACCCAACACATTCGTGTGAACAAATGACTCAAAGCTAGCAGCTCAGAGGAACTCTTTACATTGAAGCAAAATTGTGAAAATTAAACATTTTTGACATTTAAAAAAAGCAGAGGGTAAATACAGTTATTACACATATTTGTGAATGTCTTTGTAGAATATATATTTTAATCTTTGTAGCTCTTGCTTTATCAACATGTCACAGATTAGCAGTTGTGAGACTATGCAGGAGACCAGCAGAAAGTTGAGAATGTCACATTCAGGAGGGGCAAGGTAATACTTACTAACACTCATTTATTTTTCTCTAAATGCTGCCAAGAGTTTTTGGCGACTCTTTTCAGAGACACTCATAGGAAGTTTAACAGGAAACCTGATCTGTCAGTACTTGTTGGGATGTAACTATGAATAAAAGAAGCTGCCACTAATAAAAGTTATTATTTTTTAAAAGATTTTACTTATTTTTAGAGAGAGGAAGGGAGGGAGAAAGAAACATCAATGTGTGGTTGCCCCTCGTGCTCCCCCTACTGGGGACCTGGCCCACAACCCAGGCGTGTGCCCTGACTGGGAATTGAACCCTTTGGTTCACAGACCAGTGCTCAATCCACTGAGCCACACCAGCCAGGGCTAAAAGTTATTTTTTAAAGAAATGCAAATAATTTTTAACATAAAAAGGTGAAACAAACGAACTTCCCCATATTTATAAATAAAAGTCACCATTGGTGTGCTAAAGACATGAAATAAATGGAATATGCTCAAGGAAAGAAGACAGGCTGGCAGAGATTACTTAAAGTTCAGAGAGAGAATTCTGAGATAATTCTAAATAAATTCTTGTGTAATCATTTATTGAACATTTGGGATCACTCCAACATGTCAGTTGCCTAATCTTTCAAATAGAAAAAAAGTATTTTAATAATGATGGAAGGGGAAAAGAGAATTGGAGATAAGCAAATCCCATTCTACTCAGTGAACACTCCAAAAATCTGGGGTTGCATTAATCTCAAAATTAGACTTGCTTTAGTGACTGCTGTTTTAGCTGTATTATTATAATATGTTTTCCTTTATGTTGCATTTTTTTAAATTTTGAAAACAGAATAACAGTATTTCCCTTTGAGTCTTTACATGTGCATACTTAAGCAGAAAAATCCCAAGCCTTCTACATTTGAAGAAAAGATATTGGGAGTAATATTTTTATTTTTTTTCACCTAGACCATCACTGGCGTATTAATAGACCTGGGAGGCAGAGCGCTACAGTGGTTAAGTGTCCGTCCTTTGTATTAAGACAGACCTAAGTCTGGGGCTCAGCTCAGCCACTTACTATTTAACTTTGTGCAAATTATTTAACAAATTATTTAACCTAACTTTCATTTGCCTTGGCTGAAAATTTGGGATTATAACTTCGTCATGTAAAACATTTCAGGCAGTGCCCAGCACTTAGCAAGTGTTCCAGTAAATGCTGCTTAGCTATGATGGACCCGTTTGAACATGATTTTTCTGAAAGGAAAACCATCTCAGTGACAAAAGGTCTGGGAGAGGAGTAACCATGGCTGTGGAACTTTTGAAAGTCCCTTAAATGGTTTAATCATTGTCATCAAAAAGTAGTGTGGTCTGAAACTAGGTGAGTGGCCACACTACCCTCTGCAGAAAGGAAACAGGGCCAGGGATGCCCTCTGAGGAAGTCAGAGCAGAGTCTGCAGCAGGAACTGCAAACTGAGGGGGCAGATGTTGACTGTGCCCCCAGGGGACGGTGTTTACTAGAAAAACACGTGGACGGGCTGCTCCCTGCATGGCCACTGCAAAGGACTGGTATTGGAAGGTGTTCTTGCTCTAATTTACAAGAAATCCATGGAATCGTCTCTGTGCTCCCCATACCCCGTGTCAACTCACAAGCTTCAAGAACAGAAACATGCATTTTATTCTGTGCATTATATATTCCTAGCCCTCTCAATTACCTGACAATTACTGTTAATTGCAGTGATGGGGAGGGAAGTAGAAGATGGCAAGAACCATAAAACAAAAAACTGTATTGGATAATTTCTTGAAGGGATAAGCAGCATGGAGGTAATTGCTACAACATTTGGAGAGAGTCCAGCTGGAGAGAGATTTAAGGGGACAGTGCTTTCAAGAGAAGCGGTAACTGAAGACTGAAAAGTAGGCCTCACAATTCTCTGAAATCTGTTGTTCTTCCGGTTTCCTGTTCAGCGCTGTGCAGTAGTCTCTATCTTCTGGGGAGCTGCTATGAGGAAAGTGCTGCTGGGAATTCAGGTCTGGGAACCAAACAACTTGGGGAAAAGTTTTCTGTATTTTGAACTTTACACAGCATTATCTTTGCTCCTCCAGAAGACTTGCCATAGCAGCTCTGGTGAGTCAATGTATACCATTGTCAAGGTACACATTTATTCAGGCCAGTTGGTCCAGAAAAAATACATGACAGTCTAAATGTCCCCAGCACCTACATTTCGCTGCGTAGTGTGTTAGATACTGAGATTAGCGCGTGTCCAAAATCCCATGCCTAATGGCTGGTCCTTTCCTTCATTTATGAGAACAAAAGCCATGGAGAAATGCTGGTTAACCTCGACAGAACTCTTAAAGGGTGTACATACTTCCTCTTGCCATATTTAGAGATAAAGTACACAGCAACTTGATGTTAACAATCCTGCGTAAAACAGCCTGTAGTCACCAAATCTTCAAACTAGGCCAGGTTTTCACCACTGAATGCTTTGTCAGTCTTGTAGGTAATGATTACAAATAGAAATCTTTTCCGTATTGTTTTGTTTCTCCCCAATTTTTTTGCATTAGCTGCTGGGTGCAGTTATGTAAACTTCATAAGAATCATGACCTATGGCCAAAATGCTATTGTATTTCTCAATCTAAATGGAGTCAGAGAAGAAGTCGTGCATTAATTCTTCCTCCTTGTACCAGGGCAAGTTGTTTTTAGTTTTTGTAGGTCAGGGTGGTCCCATAATCCATCAATATACAGCGTGGGGCAAAAGTAAGTTTACAGCTGTTCATAGGGAAAATAATACAATAATTAGTAAATAATAATACAAGAATAAACTCTATTTTGCGTACTCACAACTATAAACTACTTTTGCCCCACCCTGTATGTAAATGTTCCCAGCCACGCCCACTAACACAAGGATAACTTAAATTATAATAAGTGGCTCCAAGGTTGGCCTCCCCAGTGACCTGCTGGAGCAGACCTCGTCTTTTCGGACAGGTGTGGAAGTGGCTCACATGGCCTCAGCCACCGGTACCCACACAAGTGTGTCTTCAGCATTTAGTGCTGAGGTTTCTCTAGCCCTCCTTTCCGTTGTCACCAATGCACGCCTTTTTGCCATTCTTTCACAACCAGTCTCGAGCACAGGTTTTGTCCCAGCCTGTGTCAAGGTAATTTTAATAAACTACAAAAACCTGCTAGGGAGCTGGCAAAGAGGAAGAAAAAGCCTGATTTCTCAGTGGCTCTTAGCATTGTGTGGTCACATGAATTTCCTCTATTACCCTAGTTTTAGAAATATACTGGTAGATGGAATGAGGGATTTGTTTTATTCTAGTGTCCACTTCAATTTACAGTAACAGTAATCATTCTAAATAGTTTGGTTTAGTCTCGGACATTAGTATAGCACTTGCAGTCAAGTGCATTCTCACCTAGTAGCTCTGAAAAGATGATGTCTGGAAATTTCTGAAGACTTGGAACATGATATAGAACATTTGCTTATGTTCCCATTCCTTCTTTTTTTATTCACCGGTTCCCACTAATACTTAAGATAACTTGTGTATTTGAATCTTCTTGGGCAAAACTCTAAAAAAAAAAATATTCCTTTACAGCTTTTACAAAACTCATCCCTATGGAAAAGCTTATCAACAAGAAGACACAGCAACACTCCATTTTTATTAATAATGTCAAGCAGTCTGTGTGTCGGGTCATCACTGCAAATGTAGCCTCATATAGCACAAACCCAGACCAAGAGGTGAGGACAATGCTATATACTCAGTGTTAAGTGGCCGTGCAGTGGAAGGAATACGACCACATTTCTTTCCTACAAGTTATCTTCTTTTCCAGCAACCCACCAAATCTCATTTGAGTTCAACTGCACATAATGATTCCAGAAGAAAGTTTTATCAAATCAACACTGAATTCAAACTCACAATGTATTTGTTTCTCTCTACTCCTCTTCTCCTAAGTGGGCTATTGGAATAGCCAGTGGAATGTTTGATATTTAGATATTTGAAAAATGAAGAAATGTAAACTATAGTGACTCCCATCAAACCAGTTGTTCTCTATGGGTTCTGGAAAACAAAGTGATCATGGTGGAGAGAGTAAGATGCCGGCTGGGACAGGTGCTACCTCAAATTTCTTTTCGTGTAGTGTAACTGGTCTGAATCACGTCAGGCTGGCCCAGCCATGCTGGCTGTAACACTTTTGGGCACTGGTGCAGATTTAAAGCAATTATCTGGCTCAGCATCTACTTGGAACTTTCTAAACTTCTTTAGGCAGTAGGTCCTTATAAACATGTTTTGTAGCATCCAGGCCTTCAACCATGGACAAAGGCCACTTAAATAGAATCATAGGATGTTCCATTTATAGATGGCTTGGAAAGTGGTTCCAATTTTAGGACTATACTAGTAAATAAGACTTGCTCGCAATTACTTAACTATTAATGTTAAATACATCACCATCTTTGGCAAATATCCATAATAAAGTTTAAAAAAGTCTTTTAAAAAAAGGAAAAAAATGAGTCTTCCATTTCAATGAACTGGTATAGACTGAGCTTTAACTGAGTATACAACTAAGAAAAAGTTGGTCCTTTTACATCTTTGCTCAATAAACAAACAAAAAAAAACCTAAACATGCTATTTCATGGACTTCCTCCTAAGTAGTTTCCATCCTTTAAAATTTAGACTCTAGTATACTTAACTTTACTTGCAGCATTCTCCCAATTGTCGATCTTAAAGCTCTGCTTGCAAACACAAATTCTTTTCCTTTCTGTTCTCTGCATTAGACCCCTCCTAGCTAAATAAAATAAATACATTTTTTAAAGGTTGTTTATTTCTTTTAGATTCAGAAGTTGATGTAAGAGGTTAATAGACAACTACAGAATTAAGAGATTATGATAGTTTCTCTATAGTTAACTGGACATAACACCTTTCCTTTTACTTGTTTCTTTCACCACCACAAACACCAGAAGTGCTTGATTTCCCTGCCTGTTTCCCAGTAAGGGTAAAGTACATGTAACCAAGTTAGAATCTCCCTTCTTTTGCTACTGAGATCACCGGGAAGCTGGATTTACACTGTTGTTTCTCCTTGTGCTTCTTGGAATAACTCCCAGTCATTAAATTGACAGTGCAGCTGTTGTCAGACAAATTTATTCTAAGGGTTTACAAAATACTTATGTTTAAATAAAGGTAATGCCCATTTACAAGAAACTAACAAAAATAATTTGGATGTAGAATAAAAAGTTCACTATCATTTTAACCCAGTCTAAAGGATAGATGTCTGGTGATAACCAAATGCTTGGACAATGTGGGGAGATTGCCATCACTGAGCCAAATATGAACACACGCTTTAGACCCAGAGACTGGCTCCTCAAAGCGAGCCAGGCTTCCCAGGCAAACACGGGAACAGGATGCTGGTGGTTTCTACACCCAGATGACATGTGAGAGAGGGTGAATTTGTAGCCATAAGTTTTTCAGAAACAGAGTAAATCTGCAAGTTATCCATAATTCAAGAAAAGTAGAGGAAAAAAAGGATGAAACAGTATTATGGTACCTAATAAAGAGCAACTAAATTGGTAGTCAGATCTGGCTTCTAACATTAGCTCTTTTTTACCCCAGGCAAGCCCCTCAACCACTCAGAACATGCGAAATGAGAGTAGGCTTGATATAACTCAATGGCCTCTGCCTTTCAGTTGTGAAATAGGTATTTTTAGACTTAAGATGGGAGGGAACCTATCTTACTCCACTTTGTATTTTAATACCCATCACATATGTAGTCTTAATAAACAGTTGTTTAAATATGGTGATATTGCTTAAGAAATTCCTGTACTTAGGTCTTGATGAAAATCCTTACACACTGATCAATAACTAAGATAAAAGTGAATTTGGGTCAAGATACACCAACCAATTCAAGACAGAAAATAATGTCAATGAGAAGCTCCATAATGCAATTTGATACTGTTAAAACTGGACTTACTGCCCTGACCAGTGTGGCTCAGTTGGTTGAATGTTGTCCCACAAAGCAAAAGGTCGCTGGTTCAATTCCGGGTCAGGACACATGCCTGGGTTGTGGCCCAATCCCCCAGTTGGGGCAAGTGTGAGAGGCAACTGACTTGATATTTTTCTCACACATGGACGTTTCTTTCACATACTGATGTTTCTCTCCATTTCTCTCTCCCTTCCCCTCTCTTTAAATAAATTAAATCTTAAAAAAGAAACTGGATTTAAAGTTAAAAAAAAATCCTTACCAAAGTTATGAGAAATTTTGTTATTATTTAAAAATTCAGGCCATTTCAAACTTACTAGAATTCACCAATACAAAAATATCTGACTAAACTAAAATCCACCTATAAGCTGTTATATTTTACTCAAAATAGTGTGCTATCTGTATCTTGATCTGTCAGTTTTAATGGTGGTGCACACGATCATTTTAGATTTACAGTGGACTAGTATAAAATTAAATACTGTATCAATAGTCAGTATGACCACTGATGTGTATTTAAAAAACAAAAAAATATGGCTGATTTATATAGACAGGTTTTGTTATTAAGCCAAAATTTTCAATGGGCTCCCTCATGGCAATGGAAGATACCATATATCATAAACAGAAATAACAGGAGGTCTTACTTTTAGCTACAAAGTATGTTTCTCATTGTATTCATAACAGCCAATTTCTTACACCTTTCCCCAGTGGCTTCATGAGAAGCAAAGTATAAAAAAAAATCCATGAATGAAAGACCCAGATATTGCAAGAGAATGCTGTGATTTGGAAGCGGTGTCCGTGTCAGTAAGTGGGCAAAGTACTACTTCTCAACTTTTCCATGAAGTATTTTCTATTGTACTATAAATAGGCCTTATCTCTACAGTTGTCCTTTCAGAACACTATTCCTAAAAAAAGAGTAAGTTATTTCAGGAATTTCTCCGTTGGTTAGATAAATATAATGTGGCCAAGAGCAATTCTGAGGCACTTTTCTCTTTAAGACTTTTTGGTAAAGTTTGGTTAATACATTCTTAACTGTTCACATTTGTGTGGCACAAACAACTTTTTAATAGAACATATTATTCTTGAAATGTTTGTTAAATTTGGCTAAAGCTCTCAGAAGGCATTCTGTAGCATCCTACACACTGGATTCCATAACTGAGTTTAATCCTCAGATACCCACTTGTGCCAGGGTCAGTAGAACAAAAAACTCTATGTATTGAAAAGTGCTTCCTGTTTAAAGTGAGAACCGTCTTCAACACCATTTATGAAGAGCTATCTAAATCCCACATGAACTGCTATATTTGGCTTTTACCAAAACTACCAGTAAATTCCAGTATCATTATGATTTAGAAACTTCAACCCTTTGGCTATGTTACGTTCCTTTCAGTCTGACCTTGCGATGTGAATGCTCTGTATACCACAGCAGTGGCTTCCCCGGGCTGCTGAGCAGCCTGCGTGTCTCCCAGCAGAACGTGGAGTAGCATTCTTTTGCTCTCCATGTTTACTTAATGGTATGCTCACTCTCAGGGCACACAGTCTGCTGAAAACTTCCATTACTATTACCATTCACTGCTGTGTACCCCTTACTATACTATATAGTCACAATTTCCCATCGTAATCTCTTAACAATAAACAAATAAAAACACTATTTTATATATTTGAGTCAAATTAATTTTATTATGCTTCATGATGAATTGCCACCTGTGCAACATCCTATTCACTATACATTTTGAAAAAAATTCACATACTAAACAAAATTTCAGTTGATAAATGGAAATGAATGATTGAAAGTCTTTATGAATCTCATACATACAATGTGTGGCTAGCTGAAATTGTCTATCACGTAGCGTTTAGATATAAAAAGCCTCATGCTAGTTTGGTAAGTGCAAAGGCTGTCAGACAATCATTTAACTGGAGTATATATAGGAGGCTTCCAGACAATGCACAGACATAGTGCTGACCACAGTGTAAGGTGGAGGACTGCAACATGCAACCTTTACATCTAAAGTAGATTTTGTCTTCATGCCTGGACCGAACTCCACAGCTGCTGTGTTTCAACCAGTAATTTAGACTTTGTGCAACAACGACAAAAAGCATTTTTTTTCTTTAAGAGGAAAGAATAAGCTCGAATACCTTTGGCAAATTTTATACCCATCATACATGTTTAAAGTTGTGTTTCCAACTCAAAGAATTGATAGCCTCTGCTCAAGAGCAGCTCCTGATAGTTATCATACCAAAGTAAGCTGGAAAACCCTGAATTCCGTGGCCAAAAGTTAAGAGAGATCTTAAATTGGCATTACCTTAAAGACATTTCTAGGATATTTACAATGTTTTTATAATGTTGCAAAAATTGGAAAATGTTTAATATTATTTAAAATAAGTACATTGTTCTATTTACCATTTGCACAAATTCCTAATTTTACTGGTTAGTAGTTGTCGAGCCTCATCCACGCCAGATTCAACTGAGCTCAAGCCACAACGAAAATTATAGTAAGCAGAAAAAGGTTTCCAGCAGCAGAGGGCACTGTTTTTGCAAGAACAGAAAGTCTAGAATTTTTCCCATGGCCTTAAATTACTCTTGCAAGGAAGGTAACATTCTTGGAATAACTTAACTATTTTACTGCACCACTTAACTGCTTTCAAGCAACAAAACCTTTTAAATTATTTCTTATGATAACTAGATGCATGATCACTAGACTATGTGATAACTGGTTAAAATTCAAGCCACATCTTGCAGGTCCAGCCTGTCAAGATCATTCCAATACTAGATTTTGGTCGGTATAATTCTAGAGAGCTTAATTAATTTTTAGTTGGATACTGTGACTACAGTAATGAAATACATTTGGAACTACATTCTGCATATGACTCAATGTGAGAAAAAAATCTGTATTTAAATCACATAATTTTTCTATCTAAAATTTAAAGTAGGTAGATATGATAATTAGCGTTATAAATATGAAAACCACCTTTAGGCAGATTAGTGTATTGTAGAGAGGCAAGGAAACCCTAACTTTAACATATCATTTAGTATACATAACAATGTGCAGGTTGTAATGTTTTACTTATTTTTCTAAAAAAAATCTATCATTGAGTTATGTTTTCCAAGAAATTTGACATTGGGATAACTGATTTTATAATAAAAAAAAGGTAACCCTTCACCTGACATTTGACAAAAACCTTGAGAAATTATAAAAATTAAAAAAAAATAGTATAGTAGGTTCAACATCAGATTAGATTTTTATGGTTGTTATTTTTTAATACCTCAATCCATATAAACTGCAAAATAAAAATTGTTAATCTTGTATCATTTATAATGGTCTGATTTTTATAGTATACTTAACCAAATACTGAAGTAACCATACTGTAGTCTACTTTAGTTCATATGAAAATTATCCCCAAGGCCCCCCAAATTCCAATAATTTAAATAACATTTATTTTAGAATAATACCAAAAATATTTTTTAAATTTTTGCTAAAAAGAGCCTGCCACATTTGCTATAGCATAAAAATAACTTCGGTCAAGTACAGGTATATAAGGGCTCCTTATGATTCCAGCCTCCAAATGTCACTGCTACACAGTAACAGGCAGTATTGCTATAAGAGGTGTGTTACTGATTTCCCCAATTAGCATCTCTGTAGTGATTTTATGTAGAGCATATTGCTGAAATTTGAGAAACTGCATCAGTGTAGTGATTTCTAGAGAACTGTGCAATCTATCAGCTTCAACATTCATGTAGCATTGTGTTCAAAATGAAGGGGCTAACAATAAACTAAGGTTTGCATCACTTAAAAAAGAATGTAGTGCTATCCTAGGTTTTAATAAGAAAATTTAGGTACAGAAAAAGTAGGGTATGAAAATAGTGTTTTCCTTCTGGCATTATAACTAAATTACATTAAGGTTTTTGTCAGTCTCACACATAATATTTAAACTCCCTTGTTGATGGAATGAAAAATATTCACAAATTAAGTGAGCATCCTGGTGTAAACTTGCACACAATAACTGGGAGTAGCTTTGTAGAGGATTATGACAAACCTTTACAGATTAAATGAGGTATTGCACAGATTAATAAAAAAAAAGCAAAAAAGGCAACAAAAATATACAGCAAATTGGTAGAACATTTACATGATAATTTTACAGAATCCATAGACAGAAAGTAGTGTTTAGTATTTCACCTTAAAAATATATATATATAATATATAGATCAATCTTCCCATTCATCGTCATCTTCAAAATCTTCTTCATCGTCTTCATCCTCATCTTCATCTAAAAGAAAATCATCAAGACAAACAATGAAAACCTATGTACAAATATTACATATTCCTTGGGTGATTTCTCCAATTATTCAACTTCTGAAATACAAAGCATTTGATATACAAAAGAATCTAGTTACTAAGATAGTTTTAAATTAATCTAATTAAATGTATCTAAAGAGTCTGATGGTGAGTTAAAGATGAGAACAGGAGTCAGAAGACTTGATTTCTAGTCCCTTAGTATTCACGTTACAAATTTCAACCCGTGTGTTTCTTTACATGCAAAGTCACATTCAGGTTGGTCTTTCTGAATTTTAGACTCACGTATTGCAAATCCAACTGCTTTCTTGTATTCTTCACGTGGATTCCTAAGGTTTTATCTCCTTTTCTAACCTGCTTCTCCCCTACCAGTCTAGCCTGCTCCTGGACAGTTATCATTCTCTCAGGTGTTCAGACCTAAAACCTTGAAATTATTATTGATCCTGTTTTCACCGCCCCTCACCCCTGCCATCAAATCTGTCAAGTCTGCTCCTTTCCTCCACTTCCACTGCTGCTCCCACACCATCATCATACCTTGTGGATATTGCAACTCTAAAGTCCATTTGCCTTAAAGCAAATGGAGTGGTATTTAAATTCTAAGGTTTAAAAATATGCTTTTGTCCTCTAGTGGCAGACCACTGTTATTTGAATAAAATGTGACGTTACCTCACTGTATAAGACCCTATATAATTTGCCCAGTTATTGTCTCCTTGGCCCCCTAAATTTTTTTTTATAATACCCTCTCCTTAAATTCACCATTGCTAGATGCATGGCCTTCTTTCTGTCCGTTAAGGATGCCAAGTTTATTCTTGCAGTAGCTATTCCTCTGGCTGGGTCTTCTCATCATATAGATTCACTCAAAAACCACTTCCTCAGGGAGGCCTTTCCTGACCATCCTATGTAAAGTATAACCCTCCCACTTTATTTTCCTCATAACATTCACCACTACCTGAAATTCTTATGCTTTGTTTATAGATCTGTCTTCACACTCTAGAATATAAGCTCCACAACAGCAGGAACTTGCCTGTCTTATTTATCTCTGAATCCTTAGCATCAGAACAGTGCTTCACAGAAGCTGCTCAATAAATATTTGCTGAGTAATGAATAAGATGTCATCAAATTCTATAAGCAATCTTCTATGTTATATAACAACCTTCCATAATTAATGACCTTTCAAAAACTATATACCTCATAAAACCCACGAAGGCCCAGTTTGCAAGACAGTGGCTGAACAATGGTACTATACAACAGATTGTCTGAAGGCTTCTACGAAGTACTTGAACTCTACATTAGACCTTGGAAATTAACAGAAGCCAAACAGGAGCAAAGATGTCTTCCATGGGCCCCAAACTAAGTTCTCACTTTAATAATAATTATTATAACAATTATAATTATTATTTATTATTAGTCTGATGGTCAGCTCTAAATTATTACACTTTATTGGAAAGGAATTAAATCAACTTCATGTTCGTTAACCTCTATGTTTACTTCACTAATAAAAGAAACAATTTGCTACCACAGCTTTCACTAGACATGCTTTCCAGAGTTCATCTGGAGAAGGCATAAAGTACAGCCAACTATACATGCATTTACAGAGTGACAAATATGGGTATTTATCAGGAACGATGGTGAGGAGGAAGTAGCTAATAATTCTATCATCAGGTACTACACCACAGGAACAATAGTTAAAAAATAGTTCCAAAAATAAATAAAAAACCATGTTATATATTCATTATATCAGCATGGCTATTATCTATGGTTATGTATATCTTTGAAGAAAACTTACTATAGGGGAAATTTTTAACAGAACCCGTAAGCGTCCTTAGTGGTGTAGACAGAGAGGTGTAAGTGGAGAAAGTGAGACCACTACAGATGTTCAACCTACTGTTGGGTATTACCCGACACCCAACCAGGTCCTAAAGGTAGAGTGAGAAAATATTCTATCGACAATTATCAATTAAGTAATCCTATTTTTTTTTTTTTTTAGTAAAGTCACCATCAATTGCTCTATCTTGAAAGAACAGTTCAGCTAACTTATTAGCACCAAACAGGTTAGAATGTCATGTTTTTCCAGAGAAAAATTTGGTTATCTGCTGATTAGAAGAATATAATCTAGCAGATGAATGTTTTCTAAATAAACATTCAGAGAAGTAAACTAGAAAAACAAACGCCCTTTTATCATTATCTTTAAAGGAAAGGTTGTGAAAATACAACCGACATACTGTTGAGCGACCTTAATTCCAATTACAGGCAGGAACCTCACTGACACTAGGCCACATGTGGCAAACACAAGGCCCTCGGGCTGAATCCAGCCCTCCACCTTGTTTTATCCAGCCTGGCACCTTGTTTCTACCCAGCAGCAGCACCGAGCTCTCACTTAACTGTTAAGGAGTAGTTACATTTATGTCCTAAAATTACATTCGGCCCTTTGAAGGCAACTGCGAGGATGATGTGGCCCCCAGTGGAAATGAGTTTGACATCCCAGCACTAAGCCATAAAAGCAGCGTAGGTAGTCCCAAAACCCAGTCTCCATTTCTATCCTCCTATTCCTTCTTGAACCCACTCCCTCCAGGTAACCAATGACCTACCGCTGCTAAAGCTAAACATTAATTTCCTGTTCTCATTTTCCAGACACATTTGACCTAGATGATTACCTTATCTTCCTTCAAAATTTCTTCATCTGGCTTCTAATATACCAGATTCCCCAGCCCCAGACCTTATTAGACCGTCTCTGTTTACATTGCTGATCTCATCTAGTTCCATATGTTTAAATAGCATGTATATATTAACGACATGCAAATTTGTATTAAAAATCCAAACCTCTTCCCTGAATCCCAGACCTGTAACCAAATGACTACTCTTATCTACATTTTAAAATGTATCTCAAATTATGTATAAAACCAAACTTCTAATCTTTTCTCTCAAACTTTCTGTTCCTCCTAAATCTTTGCCTACTCCGTTAATGAAAATTTCAGCCTTTCAGTTGCTCAAGTCAAAAATCTTGGGATTCTTTTCAAACTTCATTTCCAATCAGTAAACCCAGTAATCTCCACATTCAGAATATAACTAGGGTCCAACCAGTTCTCACTGGTGCTAGCAACCTGATTCAAACTTCTATCACCTCTTCATTAGCTCACTGCCATCCCTCTAAGAACCTTCCGGTGGGTTCCCATCACATTCATGGCCTCCAAAGTCTTACTACTGGCCCCCTACTGCCTCCTGTTTTTCATTTCTTAGTACTCTTTTCCTCCCTCCCTTGTTCTAGCCATACTGACTTCTTCGTTGTTTCTTAACTTCAGGGACTTTGCATTGGCTGATATTGTCACCTAACACCCGAGCACACTTTGACAGCTTTCTCTAAGGTTCCCTCCCTGAAATCCTTCTGGTATATTCTCAATTGTCACCTCAGCTAGGCCTCATCACTCTATTTCAAAATGTACTTCCTTCCAAAGCCTGTAACTCCCATTTCTCCTTGGTGTATGTATGTATGTATGTATGTATGTATGTATGTATGTACACACACACACACCATCATTTAACATGCTATATATTTACCTGACTTATTTTGTTCATTATTTGTCTTTTTCTCACTAGAACACATTTCCCATGAAGACAGGTATTTTTGTTGTTTTTTAATTTTATAATCATTGCACGGTAAATATTTGTGAACTGAATTAGCCTATCTTTGTAACACATGATGGGAACAAATATGTCAATGTAAGAAAAACAAATGTTGCTCAATTAGAGAAACAAAGGAAGGAAAAGAACATTTATTCAGCACCTATTATATGCTAGGCAATCTGTATGTTAGTTACATATTATTTAATATTCACACCAGTCATAGAATTTACGAATTTGCTCCAAGTAACAAATAAGAAAATGGAGGTCCATCAAGAAAAAAGGATAGATTTAATAAGAACAAAGATCTGATTCTAGTACATCATGCTGAGGAAGCTCTTCAGTAAACCTTAACTCCTGTATCAGCAAAACCCATATTCTTGCTCTTTATGAAAAGCAGTGTTTATTTACATGTGGTATGCATATGCTTAATAATAATAACCTCCGAATAGGTAGCAGTAAATTCACATAAAACTTTTTAGGAAATGACAAAAAAAAGAGAGGGAAAAAAACTAAAACTCTTTAGCAAACTCCAGACACAGTGTAAATTTTCTACTTTATTTTTTTAAAATAAAAGATTTCATTTATTTATTTTTAGAGGGGAAGGGAGGGAAAAGAGAGGGAGAGAATCATCAATGTGTGGTTGCCGTTTGTGTGCCCTGTCTGGGGACCTGACCCATAACCCAGGCATGTGCCCCAACTGGGAATCGAACTGGTGACCCTTTGGTTTACAGGCCAGTGCTCAATCCACAGAGCCACACCAGCCAGGGAAATTATCTAATTTCTTAGCCTAACCTCTCACAAATTAGGGAACTCTCCTAAATTTTTTATGTCACAGGAATGATAGGAATGAAATCCAGGAATCTGAAGCCTTTTTAGAGGTTGTTTGCTAGGCATTCTGTCAGTATTGCTCAGTATAGAAACAAAACTGCCATTTCTCCAAAGCTGTTCTTCTAAATTATAGTTATGACTGTGGCGTCCTGACATCCATTAAGCTTTAGAGAGACTAGTCACAGTGGTTGACACCTTTTAAAAATACGTCCTGGGATCGAGATCAGTAAGTTATTCAATAGAAGGGAAAAGCCAGCAAAGGCTGAGTCATAAAACAGAAAGAAAAATAGAATTCAAGCATTCTAATGTATTAAATATACATGCACACATGCAAATATACCTGAAGAATGAATGGCTTTGCTCCTTTTCTGCATCACTTCCATTAATGCACCCACAATGCCTGAAGTGGGTGCAGGTGTTGGTGGCGTAGACTCCTGGCCATCAGACACCTTTGAAAAGAAAGTTAGCAAAATTCAGTAATAAATCCATGGCAAAAATTATGTCTCCTGAAGGTCTTGCTTTCTTAGAATTAGTTCTTATTTTAAAAGAAAAACAAAACAAATAAAAATACCAAGTAAGCTCAAGATAGGATTAACTAAATTAAGAAGAAATAAGCTACTGCCTTAAAATAATTAGTCAAGATATATTTCTGCTCCTTCTTAACACAAAGGGGACACCCCTAAAAAATGGAAATTTATAAAAAAAATTGTGTATTTATTCTTACATGTGTAAACTTCAGTCACTTTCTAAGTTCTCTCCATTTGATGCAATGCACCTATTGAGACTTTTTTCCACTGCTCAAAAGAGTTTTTGAACTCATAGGTTTTGATGCCTTTTAGTGTCTCTGCTGTTTTTTGTTTCACCGCTTCCACATTGGCAAAATGTTACCCTTTGAGGACTTTTTTTTTTAAACCCGGGGAAACAAAGAAGTCACTCAGGGTAAGATGGGGTGAATAGGGAGGGTGGGGCACCGAGGTCATGACAGTCTTGGTCAAAAACTACTGACCACTCAGTGCAGTGTGAGCAGGTGAGCTAGTAATCACCCATCATGAAATGGACAAACATGTTTAAAGAGTCTTCAAAAAAAATTTCACTGAAGCTGAACACAGCCTCTCATACCAACACCGGCTGTTACACTGATAGAGATGGATTCCTAGAACACTCACCTAGTGGAAGCAGCTATACTACAGGGGGCCCAACCTCCAGAAAAAAAATCCCATTTTGGGGGTTTTCCCCTTGTATATAAGCATCAGTATCTTTCCAAATTTTGAGTAAGAGTCCAACTCTTTCTTGAGAAACACTTGCCCTTGCAGCTGGGTTACTTCTGTTTATTCCAGTACACACTGCTGGAGCTGATGAAACTGAAATAGGGCATCATTTTACAAACTAAGGTAATACTTACGCACACTTAAGATACCTGACAGCAACTGAAGAGACTTACATCCTCCTACGTAAACTCAGTTTACTAATAATTTAAAATGAATCTCCTTCTCATAGCATTAACTTCTGGGTATCCAATCTGCGGCCAGTGGGATGAGGCCCAGGATAGCTATGAACAGAGCCCAACACAAAATCGTAAATTTACTTAAAACCTTGTTTTTGCTTATCAGTTTTCATTAGTGTTTGTGTATTCAGTATGTGGCCCAAGACAATTCTTCTTCTTCCAGTATGACCTAGAGATGCCAAAAGGTTAGACACCCCTGCAAGAAGATGAGTCGGGTAGCTTCCAAAATGTTGCCTATCTCACAAGGCAACTAACTACCCCAAACTAAAGTAACATTTCTCAGCTATAAAATACATTTGGGGGGGAAAAAAAATTGACATCACAGACTCTCTTTAAAAATAAAAAGCCCTGGCTGGGTAGCTCAGTTGGTTGGAGCGTCACCCCCATAGATCGAAAAAGTTTGGGGTTTGATCCCCAGTTGGAGCCCATACAGGAGGCAACAGACTGATGCTTCTCTCCCACACTGATGTTTCTCTGTTTCTCTCTCCCCCAAATCAATAAACATCCTTGGGTGAGTATTTAAAAAAGAAAAGAAAGAAAAGAAAAATTACTTTATTAGGACAGACTTTGCAGTTTAATCTTTACAACTCTTAATACTCACTGTTTCTGGAATTCAAGATCTTTTACTTCAAAAAACATTTAAATTAGTTCTTCATAAGATACAGACTCATTCATTAGTACATAGGTTTTTAGAGACTTTGTATTAACTATTACTGGTATAGAAGCACCACAAATGAAAAACGTAACAGAAACAGTTTCAGAACTTTGAACTGCAGTACGAGGCACTAAAAGAAGTATACCAGCTGCAAGAAGAACTACTTCAGTCTGATTCTGAGCAATCTGACAATACAAAGCCAAGCACTGCAGGAGCACAGCACTCTCATAAACACGGTTTCTAAAGCGCTTTCTTGGACACAGTGCTTTCTGAGGTACTATAAATAAGGAATTCAAAATGTATGTAAGTATTTATATACTTCCTGTTTGCTTTTTAAAGAAAATCTGTGGTTTTATGTTAGTCATATTCACAGACTAAACTGATGATTTATATAGAATATTTAAAGAAACACAGTCAAGAGAAACTGCATCCAGTTTTGTTTTTTTTTTTTATAAAGTAAAATTATGGATTCAGATTACATGTATAACATGCCAATAATTCACCAATTGTATTTTATGAAAATATTCCAAATACAATCAAAAGGAAAGTGATCATTTAGGATAAAAATGGCCTACTATCCTACACTTAAAATGGAATACATTTTTCTCTCTAAAAAGAAATTTAGAGAACAATTGATAGGTTTTTGTTTGGGGGGGAGTGGGGGGTTGGGATGGGAAAAGGAGATGGTAAGAATAATTAGGAAATATAACTCACCAACTGTTTAAATTAAGAAAAGTGGACACAATTGTATTCATTAAAAATAAACATCTTATTTTCAGTAAATGAGAGAAATAAAGCAAAAGCTGGTTGTAAAGAGAGGAACTAGAAAAGAAAAACAAAAGGTTAGGAGTGGAAGATGGAAGATGGGAACGAGTGACACAGAAACTAGCCGAGATTACAAGGCAAAAGCTGAAAGGAAATGACACTGTTAAAACCTGCTATTCATCTGAGCTGCAGTCATTGTGACACTAATTCTCCCCACTAAAAACTAGCAAAGTTCTTCAACTGCTCCTGAGGAACCTTTAGTCTGAATTAAATGGGAAGAGGGAGCAGAGATGATTGTTCACAGGCTGATTTAAGCACCAGCCTGAATTTACATGTCAACAAAAGACCCAGATACAGCCCTGACTGGTATAGCTCAGAGGACTGGGCACGAGCTGTGAACCAAAGGGTTGCCAGTTCCATTCCCAGTAGGGGCATATACCCGGGTTGCAGGCCAGGTCCCCAGTATGGGGCGCTCGAGAGGCAATCACACACTGATATTTCTCTCCCTCTCTTTCTCCTTCTCTTTTTCTGTCTAAAAAGGAATCAATAACATCTCCCCCCCCCCAAAAAAAAGACCCAGATACATTTTAAAAATCAGAAGTTTCTTAAATCTGTGCTATGCTGATGTTTCAGTGTTTTCATTCAATTAGTGTGTTCACTATCCATTATTCTCTTTTGAGAAAGTTACCATAATTTTCTACATCCCAAAATAACCAGTTAAAATCTCCTCCTCTCATCTCCACTTACTGCATGGAAAAATCTACTATCAATTACCAACCTGAAGTCCTGCAGAGCAAACATTCCTCTTAGAGCTCAGAGACATGTACATTCCCAGAGGGAAGTTCTGAATGTAGTAGGCAGGTTGGGTTCTAGGACAGGGGTTGGCAAATTACCACGGGGCAAATCTAGCCTGCCACCTGTTTTTGTATAACCTTAAAGCTAAGACTAATATTTACATTTTTAAATGGTTGAAAGAAAATCAAAAGTAGAGTATTTGTGACATTTGAAAATTATACGAAATTCAAACTTCAGTGTCCACACAGTCAGTTACGACCACTCACTCATGTACTGTTTGTGGCTGCTTTTAGTATGTGTTTGGCTGCTGCTTTTGTGGTACAATAGCAGAGTTGAGTAGTTGTGACAGAGTCCACATGAAGCCTAAAATATTTACTATCTGGTCCTTTAAAGAAAAAAGTTTGCCAAATTTGTGTTCTAGAAAATGATCACCTCATTCAATACAGAGAATTCAAATTTATTTGCCGTGACTGTCAGAAATTCTTTCAGAATTCTTTCAATTTTCTGTGGAGTCTAATTCACTACTCATCTAAATTTACAAACACAGGAACTTTAGAGTATGGTTTTGTTTGCATGAAGTTACCGATTGAGTTTCCTTAGGTAACCAAAATTGTTTTCAAGTTGGGCTATCTTTACTTCTCCACAGTGTAATAAAGATTTTTCTCTAAAGTACTTTTATTTAAAAGTCTAGAAAAATGAATTGTAAACATACTGTAAAATTCCATTTACATGCAGTTCTAGAACAGGAAAAACTAATCTATGGTGATGGAAACCAGATCAGTAATTCTTTTGGGGAGGAAGACTAACTGGGAAGAGGCATGAGGGAACGTTCTACTGTGATATTTCAATATAGAAGTATGGGTTACAGAAGTATAGGTATAAATGTATACATTTTATGGTATATAAAACTATCAGAAATTCATAGGTTAAAAAAATGAATACCAAGAGAAAAAGTAAAAAAATAAAGATTTTTCAAAGATGTCCTATAAATTACTTTATAATTACCTAATGACAAACAGTATAAAATGAACAGATTACTTACAGATTTCAGCTGAATACCCTGTCGAATCTGGTCTAAAAGTGCATCCCTCCCAGAGCAGGAAACCGGTCGACTGTTCTGTTCCACTTTTTTTAGCTGAGCACCCTCTCTAATTTGATCTAAAAGAGCTGCTTTGTTTCCTGCAGGAGTGGGAACTTGATGGTCACCGTCAGAAGGGAGGCCAGGAGGAGGTGGTGGCCCAGGTGGCGGAGGAGGCGGAGGCGGTGGGGGTGGTGTTGCTGACCCTGTCACCGGCAGAAGTGGAGGTGGTGGTGGAGGTCCTGAAGGTGCTGAGGAGGGAAGGGCTGGAGGCGGAGGAGGGTACATCCTATTTGGCGGCGGTGGCGGGACTCCTGCACCTGGCCTGGATGGAGGTGGCGGTGGAGGTGCAGCTGTGGGAGCTCTGGAAGGTGGTGGAGGAGGAGCGCCTCTTCCTCTGGCAGGAGGGGGAGGAGGGCCTGAGCTATGTGGAGGGGGAGGAGGAGGAGGGGGCCCTCCCCTCGATGGTGGTGGAGGTGGTGGTGCTGAAATACAAACAAAAAACGAAAGCACATTTTTTCCTCATCAGCATCGTACTGGAAAATTAACTCACTCCAACAAGTGTTTAAAAAAAAAAAAGGCCTCATCTCTATTTTATTTTATAAAGATATCTGACCACAGATGGTATCTTATAATTTTATTTAGGTATACTTAGCTTAAAGATTACCTTCCTGTTGTTTCTTGAAAAAGTATTAGCTAAAGCAGTAAAATTTAGTTTTTAGGAATCAGCACCACTTCCAAAAGTAAAGCAATAAACACCTTTTTATATAATAACAAAATTAAGTATTTTTGTCCATAAGCATGATTTTACATTTTAATAAAAAGATACCCTCTTTTTTAAAAAAATCATATATTTAGTTGTTTTATAAAAATAATTCACATTCAGATTTAAATAGCAAATGTAGCATAACTTATTAGAATTTATTCAGAGTAATCTGAGCTAAACAAATACTTTTTCCTTTTAAAATGTAAAGCTTTGTCACCTAACTTACATCTGTACTTTATGTCCTATATTTTCTATATATGTAAACTACATAACTATAATACATATATTACATAAGTATAAGAAATATAATGCAATTTACTATAGTAATATATAATATAGAACATCCTGTAATTCTAAGAGATGGTCAGTAATTCGAGTGATAGCATTAAGGAGGTTGGTTGCTCAACTGAAATGCTCAACTATTTATTTAGGACATAAGAACTATTAACAAATTAACTTGAAAATTACTATATGCTACAAAATTAAAGTTATTAATAAAATATTAACATTATTCTGGTATTAATATTTTATTTACTTATTTATAGACAGAGGGGAAGAGATGGAGAAAGAGAGGGAGAGAAACATAAGTATGTGGTTGCTTCTTGTGCACCCCCTACTGGGGACCTGGTCTGCAACCCAGGCATGTGCCCTGACTGGGAATCGAACTGGAGACCCTTTGGTTTGCAGGCTGTCACTCAATCCACTGAGCCACATCAGCCAGTGCAATATTTTTATTCTTATTATAGTTAAGTGAAAGTGTTAGATATAACAATTCAAAGTACAAATTTATATTTCTAGAAGCATGATTTTACCAACAGTAACAATATACACATATTTATATAATGATGTTCATTATTTCTCCATTTTAAAAACTGAATAGAAAAATTACCTATTTTTGGATTAGAGAAATGCTAGAATCTATAACAGCTATTTGTATTTATTTATACAAACTATAACATATTACTGATGGATAATTCTACAATCTATACAAATATCTTCCTTAATTACAAATAACAATAATGCAACCAAAGAGGAAAAAAACCCAACTTTCTCCAAAGGAAATAAAAATGGCACGTTCCGGTTTCATTCAGGACAGTCATGGAAACATGCTATTACAAATATGCTATCAAATATGAACATTAGATGAAGTATGCAGAAAGGCCAAATGCACAGGAGTATTGTGTCCCGGCACAGCAACTTTTGTAACTAAAAATAATACATATAGCTGAAACAGGAGAGTTGTCCTACTTAGATGTAGGCCACCACCGAGGGAAGCGTTTATGATTCACACTCAAGGCTCAAGGCACACTGGAGGTCTACATGTTGCAGCTAAGGTATGGCCAAGTTTCCCACCAGATCCAAAGCAAGGAGAACTGTTCTAGCATATTTTGTAAAAAAGGGCAAAACCAAGAGGATGCACATTTTATATGTATTATACACACTCCCTGAATAAGACAGTACATCAAATCCTTCAAGCAGATACAAAGACTTCATTTTAGTCAGTTTAAGATTTAAATTTCAAATACTAATGGTATGTGTCTAGACCAGCACTTATTTCTTTAATAAAGAGAAGTAAAGTTCCTTTGAACTTGCAGTAAGTACATTTATTGGAATAATTGGGATCCAGCTAATACCCATTCAAACTAACTGCTCAGAGAAAAAAGAGCCTAAATTTATAGCCAATAAATGGTCAGCTGCATCCAGTTTTGGGTATAGCACAAGGTCAGCATTTCTATTATCTTGGAAAGCGACTGGAAATGTCTCTGTATTTTTGTGAGGAAAGGTAAAAATGTGAAATAACTAAATTCACATTTAATTCTAGGCTCAATGTTGGTTAGGTTTTGCATGCCCCCAAACATCTGCTATACAGATACCACACAACACTATGAAAAAGTCAGATGGCCTAGAGATTTTCAAAACTCTAAGTGTCACCACAAACAGGAGAATGAGAATGACAATAATACTTCTTAGATCAAATAAAAACTGTTTTTTACTATCAAAGCTTGGTTATACAAAAATACTGAAATTTACAGAAAAAACCTTGTCTTGATGGTACAGTATTAAGAAAAGCCAATATACTTAAATAAGTTTCAGATCAGTATCAATATTAAGAGTAATTAGTAGATAATCCTCTAGATATTTTATATTAACAGGTAGTATAAACCAAAATTATAAAATAATACTTAAAAGCAACATTATACAATTCAGGAAACATTAAAGAACTGCTCTCATGCATCAAGTGCATCAAGATAAAGCAAAGAGAAAAATGTTATTCAATACAAATTAGAATTTATGGGAATACTGACAACTCTGAGTAGACACTTATAGGATTAAGTGTGAGTTTGTTCATGTTTAGTCCTCCATCCCTGCCCCAAATGTAAAAATTTAAGTATATTTTACATAGGATATTAAATAATGCCATGTGTGAAAAGCAATCACTAAAAGTATAATAACCAATAAAAGCAACAGTGGTGCTGTGGGGTAACCAGAGTCTTAAAAAATCCACAGAATTTCAATAAAATTATTTAAATTACAGACAAAATAGGAGCTCTGACTCTTATTGAAACAAATTTTCTTTTTACTTTAAGCATCTATAGGCCCAAAATATTGGTTTGAGTAAAGGGCAGAAAACCTCACTGGATGTTAGATTTGGTGGCAGGACAAATGAAGTCCAGCTTCTCTGAAAATGAACACATCACACCATGCATAATTTAGTGCACTGGGTCAAATGACATGGCCCATACATACCACTCCACTGTGGGGGACCTACAGGGCAGATGATTACCAGTTAACGGACTTCAGACAATTGCACAGATACACACAAAGAATATATACTTAAAATCATAAGTCTAGTAATTTTTATACATCTGATTATGTAATTTTACAAAATTAAGTTTTAAGAGATTTGATTCAATACATTTTACAGACAACTTCACTAGCTTCTAACTTTTTCATACTTCTAAAAACATTATATGCTCTGCCTCGACAATATTTTCTTAATAAAAGGTAATATCTTTTTTACTTTTCCTTAAAAAAAAAATTTATCTTCTATAAAAATCACTGTTTGGTGTCTAAAAGTTTCCACACTAGGAGTTAGGCTCTTGAGTGTGATAATTAACTTTGTTCCCAATGCTGCTGTTTAATGCCTATGTCTGTTTGTTGTTGTTGTTGTTGTTTTAGGTAATTTCACTGAGGAAAGGCCTTGCTTATTTTGACGCTTTAAAAACAGCTAAAATGAGAAGCAGTTATAATAAAGTTTAAAAAAACAAACCCAATCAGGTTAATATGGTCAACTCTTAGTTACAAGTACTCAGCAGGTGAAGGGATAGTGGTATGAATGGTCTAATAAACATCACCAATAATTTACACTTATAAATGCAGGAACTCAGAGAGACCCTGAGCACCATTTGGTGGTATATAAAGTGAAGGTGAGTGGTACCAGTGGAGAAAAAGAGGGTCAAGAAACACACACCAGTGTCCTCAAGACCTTCAGTCATCTAACTGTGACTTCCTCTGGGAGCATTTATAACAATGGTACAGTGCTCAAGATGTTTTTACCAATAGTCCACAGAATTTGGAAATGTAATTTTCCCACAAAATAAGGTAAATTGGTAAATTAGCATCATCCTGGTTTCAGTGGAACTAGCATTGTGTTTCCACAATAGTAATTATGACTGAATACTTGCTTACATATCTGTTTCTACACTAGGCCGTAAGATTTCTGAGGGTTGAAACTATATATTCCAATATCCTGGGTAGTGACTAGTGCTGGCATAGTGATATTTACTGAATATATGAAAGAATGAATGAAGAAATCAAAGAGTAAATGAACATAAGCAGTTAAAAAGATTCAGGTAAGTCAAACACCTAAGTTAAAATGAGAGGTAAATCCCTCAGAAGAATGAATTGATTAAACAGAGCTTTTGCATTGCTAAGCTGTTCTTATGGGTATGCAAAAACAAAGAGTAAAGCAGCACCGCATAAATAAGGTAGCAAAGAAATGATTGTCATATTAGAAAACTTGGACCTACTATATTGATAATTATTAAGATAATCTAAAATACAAAGTGCTTTGATCTTAAAAGGCTGCAAATTATTTGTGCTCTCAGGTACCACAGGACAAATTTTCTATTTTATCTAAGAAAAAAAAAGTTTGTATTGCAAAATAAATAGAAATATTTTTGTTACTTATATTCTGAAAATGCTTACACTTTACTGAGTAGGCAGTGATTATATTTAAATTACTACTTCTGAATTGTAATAAAAACAACTTTTAAGTTTCATTAATTAAAATATTAGGCAACTATACTTTTTTATTCTAAAATAGAACAGCCAGAAAATTCTGTATGGATTTTCATAAATTTAAGGTAAGGCATTTTAATAATAAGCAAAACTTTGTCAAGTTCTTTATTTATACCAAAATAATGTAAAATATAGTACACTGGGCCAAATGAGTTATGCATAAATTCAAACATTTGTTAAAGGAAGGTTCATAATAATGTTTAGTTGTCTTCCATAAAACTGACCTCAAGATTCATAAGGAAAAATAGATTAGAATTCCTGAACAGAAGAAAAAGTTACCTTGCCTTCGTAGTTCATTTTTAACAGCTTCCACACCTCCTGTTTTTTCAATGAAATCATATATGACTTTTGATGTTTCTCTGTCTTTAAGTTGTGCCTCTGAGATTCCACACATATCGAAAAGATTCTTCAATTCTGGATCCAAATTATTCAGCTACAACAGATACAATAACTGCTAACTATAAAATCCCAATTTTTAAAAACAAGCATAATAAAATTTAATTCTTATTTGTGCTCTTTATGAAATTATTTTGTTTATAAACTTTTAATATGGTTACATTATATGCTAACTAAACTTTCTTATTAAAAAAGGTAAGAACTGATTTTATATTTTGTCTCATCTCTTTTTTATTCCTTGCCTTTGAAATTAGGGCATCTCATTTAGATTTTTTTCTAACCCATTCATGATTCAGACATATTTAATGCTCACCTCTTCCACCTTATCCTAAATAAGATTTAGTTGTAACCACAAATAAATACCAAAAAACCCCACAAATCAATTTGAAAATTTGAGAGCAAGACGTGTAACTCTGAGCACCCTGTACAGTGCCCAACACAAAGAGGAACTCAATGCTTGCGGAGTTAATTCTGTAGTTATAACAACCAAAAGGATTTTTAACCTGAATCACAAATATATCTTTTCAAAGTAATTTTTCCAAATCCTATTTGTAAATGTGAAATACGTATTAGGTAACCAAAATAGAGATAAAACACTAAACTTTTTTTTTGCCTTAAGTTTCATCTATTTTGCTCACAGTACTATAAATTAATGAATGATGAAATTGCCAAAAAGAATAGTAGAATGAAAAGATCTAGATAATTCAACAACCAGATATTCAGAATTTGATTACAGTACTTTTCAATAACTTGGCATGTATTTATTTCCCTGAAATAATGATTGAACAGAAATCATCTTCTCCTCTTTGCTTTTAAAACACAAGGATTTTACTTATACAGTACTTAAAGCCAAGGCATACAAAAACTTTCTCTTTACAGACTTAGCCATGAATCATAGACCACCACCATGGTTTCAAACCTCAGTGGTATAAGTACATGAACACAAGCACATTCAAACAAAACTAAAATTCACCAAAAAATAAACATTAAAAAGAAGAATCTAAAGATAGGCCATATCATACCCACATACTTAGAATAATGTTTACGGCTTGAAAAGATACTTACATCAAAGCCAGTATTTGGATCCCAACCAACATGCCCAATGTGCCTAAAGTAGAAGATGGGGAAAAAATGCACAGTGGGCGTGAAAAACATGACATATACGAACTCCAATCCGCCCGGTTAATTGTTGGCCTTAACAGACAGTTCTCAGAAACATAATCACAGTCAGGGAGAAACTGCACAAGTAGTTAGGAGACCAGGATTCAAGACCAGACTCTGCTGAGTCTTAATTAACATTTTTTGCACAATCCTTCTGAGCATTCATTTCCTTATATCAAACTAGCATAAGGATATAAACTCTATACACAGGAAAGGCATTTTGTAATGAGCTAATAAAATGATGCTTGCCATAGATTGTTTGTGTCTCCTGAATATTCATATGTTAAAACCTAATCCTCAATGTGACAGTATTCAGAGGTGAGAATTTTAGGAAGTGATTATGAGGATGGATCCCTCATGAATAAGATTAATGCCCTTAAAAAGGAGGCACTCTCACCCTCTCTTAACAGGTGAAGACAGAGCAAGAAAACACCTGTCGATGAGCCAGGAAGTTGGGCCTCACCAGACACCAAATGTTGCTGGTGCCTTAATCTTGAACTTTTCAGTTTCCAAAACTGTAGGAAATAAATTTGTTGTTTATAAGCTACCCAGTCTATGGTATTCTATTACAGCAGTCCAAACAGCCTAGGACAATGCCTCTAGGCAACTGCCAAATATCATTTTTATAGAGAAAAGAGACATCATTTTTATGTCCAACAATTAAAGAAACAACTTTATCTAATTTTTCTTTTCTAATGAGTGAAAAAGTAAATAAACTGTAAGATTCATAGAAAGTCCACTGAGCAATAGCTTTTAAAAAACACAAAACTGCTATGGTATCAGCAATGGAGTAGCCAAAGAACCTATGCAAGGCACAAGGACATGAACAATGGTGTGGGGACTGCCTTAGGGAGTGGGGGGTGCTGGGTGGAGGGGAGCAAAGGGGGAAAAATTGGGACAACTATGATAGCCTAATCAATAAAATATAATTTAAAAAATAAGATAAAATAAAACTCCAAAATCTAACTAAAATGTATGTAAGTGATAAACATAAGTGTCCTATCAAAAAGAAAATAAAATTTTCTAACAAGTTAAAAATCAAAAGCCATAATGAATAAAGAACTGTCTTACTGGAAGTTGCTGGGTGTTCCAATATCTGCCTTGGTTAATCTCTTCTTTTTAGCTTTTCCTTTTTTCTTTTCTTTGGTATGGGAGATATTGTTGACTTGTGGACCGTAAAATCTATTGGTTGTGATTTCTGGATTTTTTATGTCAACTGTTGCCATGGGTAGATTAGGACCTGTAAATAAAGTCAAAATAATACGTAAAGGATATAATTTAAGATAACAAGTATTAAAATCATAACTGATAACTTAAATGTCTTTTTTTTTAAGTAGGAGCAATTCATTATTACAAATTATTTAGATTTTAAACTTACCAGCTAATTTTTATAAAAAAGAACTGCCTACATTTTAAAAAACCTATAAATTCTTAAACATATTAGCATAGATACATTATTTCAAAACATACCTGTATTTTTATAACATTAGATTTGACTGTAATAGCCTCAATTCCAAAAGATTAGTCATTGATATACTAGTATATATTACATAACAAGGTTAGTAAAAGAGCCATCTACTTCTAAATCTAAGAAAGAAATCTAGTCTTACCTCTTAGTTTTATTTCAGTAGTTCATGAGGGAAAAGCATTTATGTAATCATTGCTTTCCCCCCCCCCAATCTGCCAAATTTAAGTCCAGTAATATTTTCCCATCAGTATATACACATACACTTTGACTATGAGAAGTATAGAGCTCAAAAATTTAAAATGAAAACAAAAATTCTCAAAGCTCTCATTTTCAGTGGTGTCAACAGTAAAAATCTCTCAGGCACCTTCAGATACTATTAATAGCATCTTTAAGAGTTACATTAAATGTAGCACAAAACCTGTTTTATGAATCACAAAAATATTCTTGGTCTTAAAAGCATGAAAGTCTGAACAAAATGTATTCCACTTAAAAAATCCTTATAAAGTTACCTGAAGAGGAACACATGTTCCTTAGAGGTCCCATTTAATACTTGATTCTCTAACATACCTCCAAACAGACCAAAGTCCTCTGAGGTGATTAATGACAGCTTTCAAAATGTTGCATAAAATACAATTACCACTGTGCACAAAAACAGCAACACAGCAGGTGTGACACTGCTATCCTTTTTAAGTCCTGCTTGCAAGGTTGACCTTTAGTTCCTTTGTGTGAACTTGGTTTTCAAAAGGGTTCTCATTATTCCCTGATAAGATTGGCTCAGTTTCTGAACTGTTTGCAGTAACAATGTGGTATATGCTAAACAGCTGCTTTCCTTCTCAGAGATTAGAATCTTGGTATGTGCTATATACATAATTAGCAACCTATATGTCTAGCCACCTGAGCTTTAAACAATAAACTGAGGCTCTAACAACCTTCTTCTTTAGATAACATTTCACATGTGTTTTCACCATTCATTACTGGAGAAGTTAAGCTTACCCTTGTGACTTCAGTGAAAGAACTCTTGTGTGAATTCCCCCAGAGTTAACCTATGTGCCTTCTCCATTGTCGATTTTATTATATATCCTTTCACTGTAATAAATATTTGCCATGAGTCAAACCATTGTTAATATAAAGAGAATGGTTCTGCAACACTGATAACAGCCAAGGAGAGTGGACTGGAATGCGCATGGGTGAACAACAACTTTACTGTACTAGTTATTGTTCATAGACACCACTGAGTGTGTGTACTTCTGTACACACAGAAGTGTGTTGCATTCAAAATGACAGGGTGAGTAGAGCAATGACTCTGCATCAAATTTTGCTTGAAGTGTGAACATTCCTCTGCAGAAACTATTCAGATGATTCAGAAGGCTGCAGCTATGGGCTACTGATGACTGGCAGCTTCACCATGACAACATGCCCACTCTTGCATCATGTCTCGTGCAGAATTTTTTCGTGAAACATCAAACCACCGAGGTGACTCAGCTTCCCTAAAGCCCATATTTAGTGCCCTGTGACTTCTGGCTTTTCCTAAAATCAAAACCATCTTTAAAAGGGAAAAGATTTCAGACCTTCAAAGAGATTCAGGATAATACAACAAGGCAGCTGATGGCAATTTTGAGAACTGTGTGAGGTCCCCAGGTGCCTACTTTGAAGGGGACTGAAGCATCACTATCCTATGCAGTTGTTTGTTATATCTTGTATCTTCTTCAAGAAATATCTCTATTTTTCATATTAATTGGTTAGACACCTTCTGAATAGACCTCATATGCTAGGTCCTGTTGAGTCCTTCTAGCAAATCACCAAATATGGAGGTTGTCTTGCGGACCTGAACGCAATCATAGAACAGCAAATAGAAACCCCAAGAAATGACAGACTAATGTATATTAAGTGATCATTAAATGCCAATTTGACTGTGATTCTTCAATTGTGCCGAAAACCTCAAAGTTATCTAAAATTACCTGAAAGAATAATATTTAGTTACTTGGGTAAATTATACATATAACCCTTGTTCTCTCTACTATTAAAGATGAAATAAAGGTATAATAAAATTATGAAAACCATCTGACACCTTATCAAACAAGTAAAAAATTTGGCAAAATGTATATGTTTAATATCACCAAAATTCAGCTATTTTCCCTTAATATTCAAAGTATACTTACATGTAAGTGTAATATGCAAATATCTAAAAGTTCTACTTATAATTTTATACAAAATTCCATAGGAAGTTGCTCAGGATGGCAATAAATTCTGCTTAGAAAAAAATGGAAGCTAGTGCATAGTAAGTGTAAAATCATAAATGCTAATTCAGTATATTAAAGAATAATATAAAAATCACTGGATCAAGAATTAAAGGTTAATTGTCTATTCAAGTCCTCTGCCCATTTAATTGGATTTTGTTGTTGTTGAATTGTATCAGTTCTTTATATATTTTGGATTTAACCCTTTATCCAGAGGTACTGTTTTCAAATACCTTCTTCCACTCAATTGGCTACCTTTTTTGTTTTGTTGACGGTTTCTTTTGTTGTGCAGAAGCTTTTAGTTTGATATAGTTAATTTATTTTTGCTTTTACTTCCCTTGCCTTTGAGGTAAACTTCTCCGAAGACATACGGAAGACCAACAGATAGATAAAAAGACACTCAACTTCACTATCTATTAGGGAAATACAAATCAAAACTGCTAATGAGATACCACCTCACAACTGTTACTATCAGCCCTGGCTAGTGTGACTCAGTGGATTGAGAGCTGGCCTGCAAATCGAAGGGTTGCTGGTTCAATTTCCAGTCTAGGGTACATGTCTGGGTTGTGGGCCAGGTCGCCAAGAGAGCATGCAAGAGACAACCACACACTGATGTTTCTCTCCCCTCTCCCCTTGTCTAAATAAATAAAATCTAAAAAAAGGAAATCTAAAATCTGAAAAAAAAAATAAATAAAGGAAAGCTAAGGATAGAGAAGGCACAGTATGTCTGGAAAGATTCTGATTATTGATTGCTGCAAAACAAACTACCCCTCCCCAACAAATGGCTACTATCAATAAGACAAATAATGTGTAATAAATGCATATCCTTCCAAATTGTTTATTTATCCAATAAGCAAGAGTTGCAGAGGTTGTGGAGGAAAAGGAACTCTCATTCACTGCTGGTGGGGATGCAAAATGATACAACCTCTACTGAAAACAGTTTGGAAATTTCCCCCAAAGTGTCAAGAATGGAGTTACCATACGACCCAGCAACCCCTCTTCTGGGTAACTAACCGAACATCCAAATACATTTGTTAACAAAGATATATGCACCCCTATGTTCACTGCAGCATTATTCACAGTGGCCAAGACATGGAAACACCAGTGTCTTTCAACAGATGATTGGATAAAGATGTGGTACATATGTACAATGGAATCCTACTCTCAGCCTTAAGAAAAAATGAAATGTTGCCATTATGACGACATGGATGGATCCTGAGAATATTATGCTAATCGAAATAAATGAGACAGAGAAAGTCAAGAACCATATGATTCTACTCACATGCAGGAATTAAAACTGAAAGCAACAAATGAACAAACAAGAAAAACAAAAACTCAGAGACAACATCATGATGGTTACCAGAGGGAAGGGGTGGGGGGGGGTGAAAAAAGAGTAAAAGGGGTCAAATATATGGTGACGAAGAGATGTGACTTTGAGTGGTAAACACATGATGCAATATACAGATGATGTATGATAGAATTTACACTTGAAACCTATATAATTTTTTAAAGATTTTATTTATTTCTAGAGAGAGGGGAAAGGAGGGAGAGAGAGGGAGAGAAACATCAATATACCAGAGACGGTTGCCTCTCACACGCCCCCAACTGGGGACCTGGCCCGCAACCCAGGCATGTGTCCTGACTTCAAAGGCTGCACTCAATCTACTGAGCCACACCAACCAGGGAGAAACCTATATAATTTTATTAAGCAATGTCACTCCAATACATTTAATTTTTAAAAAGTGAAAAAAAAAAAAAACCGCACAATACAGAAGGCTTAGTAAAGAGTAGATAAAGACTTGGATTTTCAAAGTTGTTGAGACATCAGATTTCTGTGTTTGCTATAGTTTCACAAAATAAGGGGACTTACTGAGAATAACCAGATTTGTGTGTTAGACGGCTGAATTGGGGTCATTCCTATACCTTCAAAGACTTATCTAGTGATGTGATTTTACTTCCCATTCTCCCCTTTTTGCTTTCCTTCTTCTTATAATTTATCTTTATCAATCAGTACAAGCAACAATGTCCACAGTAAGATGGTGCAAGTTATTATTTACTCTCTTAACTTGATACTCAATAGTATAAATAGAATAGGATTTAAGCATTGACTGAAGAAAGATTTAGGAGTATCAAGAGTTAGGCACTCTCTTTATACATACCACCCCCTTCCTGAACTACGTGTTCATATAACAACTATAAGATGCAGCAAAAGTAGGTTTACAGTTGTGAATATGCGAAACAGTTTAGTCTTATATTAAATTGTATTACTTTTATACAAACTATAAACCTACTTTCCTCCCACCCCGTATAAAAAAGCAACCAGATTCACCATTAAAACAAAATGAAATTAATGATACAGTTGACCCTTGAACAATACAAGAGTTAAGTGTGCCAACCCTGAGCAGTCAAAAATTTGTGCATTACTTTTGCCTCCCCCTACTAATAGCCTATTGTTGACCTGCAGTCTTACCATGAACAAAAAGTCAATTAACATGTGTTTGGTATGTTATGTGTAGTAGTATATCTGTATTCTCACAATAATGTAAACGAGAGAAAAAGAAAATGGTATAAAGAAAATCAAAAGGAAGAGGAAATACATTTACTGTACTGCACATATTTATTGAAAAAAATCCACAAGTGGACCTGAGTAATTCAAACGGTATTGTTCAAAAGTCAATTGTAATTAGTTTTTACAAGAAAGCAAACAAAAATATTTTTATGCTGCTTTAGGTTAATATAAAATAATCTATTATATTATGTTCTAAATGGTAAGAGCTGGGTAAAGTTAACTTTAACAGCTTAAATTATCCAAGTTATTAAATTCTTTTCTGGGAAATAATACAGAAAAGGTTCTTATAAGTGCAATTCATAACTCACTAGAGAAAATAACTCAGCCATTTGTCCCTTGTAGTAAGTTCAAGGATGAAGAGGACAGAGGCAAAATGTAAGTGGTATGTAGAATAATAAAGTTTAACTCATATTGTAGTCACACAGTTTCCCTTCCTTCCTCTACCCAAAAATCAGGTATGGATAAACTATTACACATCAGCCATCCAGTTATAAAGCCCTAGCATTGGCTATTTAGTATCATTACATATAGATTGCTTTAGTACTTGCTAAAACATTTCTTAAGTCTATATAAGAAAATCCAGATTAAAGACGTGTATAGAAAATTACTATTAGCTGAGATATTGCACAGTTTTTTCTAAATGTTTCATTTTATATATGAAAACTAAGGGCAAGAAGCATCATCAGGTAACCTGTGTGAAGTCACACAATTAATGGCAAGGACAAAGCTGAACTCTGTCTTGGTTCCTAGACCACTAATCTTTCTACTAACTCTTGCACCTTCTACACAAACTTCAAATCATGAAGTGATTAATAATGTGAACACTACAAATATTATCTATTATTTCTTTAACATTTTATCAGTTCTCTCAGTGTGCAGTCCAATAGATCATCATTCAAGAACCTCCGAATTTTAGAAAAAAGGTTTTCTAGACATTCAAGAGGTTACTTTGGTTGACGGTAGTCATTTACTTTAGAGCTTGGAGGTGTTAGAAAGTTTAAAATGGTGATCTAAAGCCAAATTAATATTTGTTTCAAAAGTGACGCACTAAAAAAAGTGATAATTGGTATTAGGCAGAGTTACTTTTTAATAAATTTATAGAAGATGTGGCCACAGAGATACTCTTTAAGCATTTCTAATAAAGTTTATATTAATTATTCCATTTATGAAATTACACTCATCCTAAGAACATGTACTAAGTAAATATATAACAGAGGGGGCTAATTTCCCTTCCTTTTTTTGAAGGAAAAAAAAGTCAAACAGCAAATTACCTTCTTCTGATTTAAGGACAATTGCCACAGAAATGGTTTTTAAATATTTTCATTGAATAGCATTCTAGTTAATTTTAAAACTGAAACAACAAGCTAAAGTCTTCCCCTTAACTAAGAGAAAGCAGGAACTCTCAGCAAGGTAAAACAGTTGATACAGTTGGCCCAGAGGCCTCTGATGTCAAGCACACATGAAATTGGGAACAAATCTTATTGGAAAGCATCTAAGCTAAAAGGTAAGGTTGACCAATAAAGAAAGAAGAGATGTGTGGATTACGAGTTACTGAAGAAGACCCCAAATTACATTTCAGGAATATATGTTACTTCTACATACAGTGTCTTTTTAATAGTTACAACTGGAAAGGGTCTGGTAAACTAATAATTTAAATGAGAATCTCAGACAAAGCACAGACACTGGAAGGCAGTTAAGGTGTCCACTGCCACCTAGTGGTATTGTACCAAATACAGAAAAGTAGTATCTGCCTCCAAACAAGGGGTCTCCTTGCAGAGTAGAACAAGAAAACCAACTGCCCAGCAGGAAAAGATATTAAAGTTTCTATTAGTAATTATTTTATTATTTATTGTAATATAATATATTAATGCCATATTATGTATCTATTTTATAAATAAGTATACAATATTGGCAATATATGCTAATATTGGCCTTTTAATGCTTCTATTTTTTTGTAACTAGTTATTTAACGAAAAGAAGTTTGGAACAACTGCACCAAAGGGTCAGAACTACAGATCTAAAGATTTAAAACCAAGACCAATCTCAGAGAAAGAAGCTATATTAATTATGAGTATCTCTCTTAGTAGAATAAAATTTTGAAACACCACTGTCACATAAAAAAGAATATCCAAATTCTATCTGCTCATGGATTAGGTACCTCTTCAGAAATACATTTTATATGCATTGAAAAGATAAAATTGTTAAAAAAAAACACAAGTATTTGCATCCTTTAATGATATTATTTGTACAACATCTACCCTTTAAAATCTCAGGTTACTTTCTCCAGAGAGGCCACCACTAGGGAGCCTTTCCTACTGGTACTCAATATATGCTAAAAGAATGCAAAAAAATTCAATAAACTCAAAAAGATTAAAATACTGAGCACACATCAGGAAAAAGAATTACAATACTGCTTTAAAGGTTCACAGATGAATGACTTCTGACGCAGCTGCTTCTGCTGCTTCCTTTGCCTCTGCCACATACTAGCTACATAAATTGAGGCATGTCACTTACCCTCTCTAGGTCTCAGTTTCTCCTTCAAAATCTTGAGTAGCAGGGATTAAGGAAGGGTCCAGACTCTGGAGTTAGATCTCCTGAGACTCAATCTTGCTCTACCACTTACTAGTTAGGTGACCTTGAACAGGTTACCTATCTGTGCCCTAGTTTGCTCATCTATAATATGCTGATATTAGCAGCTACTTCATAACGTTGCTGGACAATGCCTGGCAAGTCGTCAATGATCATTAAATAGTAGCTGCTATTATTATTGTTATTGCCTTTATCATGGTAACCAATATTTATTAAGCACTATGCTAAGCACTTTAAGTACTTCATTTAATTTACACAGCAGCCTTAAAAACTCTGTATTAAGTTTTCCATTTAAAATAGAAAGTCAAAGTATACAATACTTGACACATGGTAAGTACTACTGAAGGTAGTCAGACATTTAAAAATAAAACTGGTAAGGCAACTAATCCAAAATTTAATACAACAATATTTGGTTCATGTTTTTATATTGGAAAAGAAATTTAAGGACAAATCAGAAAGCAATATAACCGTTTAAAAGAAACAAACCCCAACAATCACTAACAGTTGTCATATATTAAGAACTGTTATTATGTTAAGTGTTTCCCTGAATAATTATCCTAAATTCTGAGGAGAGGATTTGAGGTGCTTTTAAAAAGCAGCAGCTATATTCCCTATGATAATGAAGGCTCCTGGGGTAATAGTTATTTATCTTTATAGGGTCAAGGACCCCATTTAAATGTGATCGAAGTCATGGATTCTCTCTCCCCAGTGAAAAAATTATATATACTTACAAAATTTAGCATACAATTTCAGGGAGGATTTGTGGAGTCCAGATGATAATCGTCTGGGGCTTTGTCATTTATATCTTGATATTACTTTCTACATACAGTATTTTTTTTAAATAAATGAATCCATAATACTTCAAGTGTTCATTACTGAATTACAGAGGGTTATGGGCAGCTATTATCAGTTCTAAACATACCATCATAATAAGTACTCATTCTGAAAGGGGCTAGTTTCATATTACTAGTGTGAAATAATATTTTATAGTAGACAAAAAGATAAATCAAAAGAAATGAACAAATATGCTAGGCAAAATTTAGTCCCTTTAAGGAAGACAGTAAAACCAGACTGTATAGTTTCTAAACTTAATTATGAATACAGAATAAAAGATATAACAGTAATCTTTACCCTATGTATGTAGTATTCCTTCATCCTAGAAAAAAGACAAATGGTACATTTTCTAGGCCTCATCTATCATCTGTTATTTTAAAATAAGAACAAAATAAACTGTAGTATAAGATCAGATATTAAATATTAGCCACAATGTATGATACATGTTTCTACAAGGATTAATCTATAATCTAAGATCTTTTTGATGAATAATTATCAAAGAGAGCTTACCATTTGGGGGGTCTCGTCTTTTCTCTGTTAGAATATAAATTAAAAGAATATTATTAGACATATATAATACAAACATCAACATAAAAAATTAATTTACCTAAACTCCTGTCTTATCCCTAAGTTGATGTGCAGGTGGTTAAAGGTCTCTATAAGCAACTGACATTTGAGCAGACATCTGAATAAAGTGAGAGAGCGAACAACATATTCAAAGGCCTTGAAGAGGAAACAGCATAAAGGAACACCACGAGAACTAGACAAAAGAATGAGAAAGGAAGAGTGGAAGGAGGTAAGTTAGAAGGAGAGCCAGGGACTGGATAATTTAGGGTCCCAAAGGCCATGGGGAATATATTAGATTGCATTCTATGTATAACAGGAAGCTCTTACAGGGTCTTATATAAGGCAAGTAACATGATATAATCTGTTTTTAAAAGTTTACTCTGGTACTATGTAGAAAAAAGATAGTAGGAGGCGTAGACTGGCAACAGGGAGACTAGTCAGGAAGTTAGAGTAGTCCAGACGACAGATGATGGTGGCTTTAATCAGGGTGGTAGCAGCAGGTGGTGAGAAATAGATCCAGGACATGTTTCTGAAGGTAGAGCCAATCTGACTCACTGACAGGATTTATGAGGGACCACTGTGAACCAGAGTGGTAAGGTGGAGCCAATGCCTCTTACTGAGATGAGGAAGACTAGGCAAGAAAAAACAGGTCTGACTGGGACTGGGGAACATGGATCAAGTGTTCTGCTCAGATATGCTAAGTCTAAAGGCTATTCTGACACCCAACTAAAGCTGAAGGTTGGGGGAGAGGTCAGTAGTGCACATGAAACTTTGTGGGTCTCCAGCATATGGACAGTATTCAAAGCTATAGACAGAATGAAAGCACAAAGGTAATGAGAATACCCAGAGATGTCTGAGCACTGGGGCAGACTAAAAAATTACTGAAAAGCTGTAGCCAATTAGATAGGAGTAAATAAAGAGAATGCCTATCAGTCCTTCTCATTCATACTCTCACATACCAGGTTTGTCACAATTTTGGCTTTAAAAAGTTCAAAAGTAGTTGAAGAATTTTTTAATAGTTTTTATTTTTTAATTATTATATATATATATTTTTTTTTTAGAAAGGGGGGGAAGGGAAAAAGAAACATCAATTTGTTGTTCCACTTACAAATGCAGTCATTGGTTGATGCTTGTATGTGCCCTGACTGGGGATCAAACCCAAAACCCTGGCACATCAGGACGATGCTATAACCAGCTGAGCTACCCAGCCAGGGCCCAAAAGTAGTTGAAGAATTTTAAATGTAACATCCAGAGATTTTCTAATACAGAATTCTCCAGAATTATAAAATACACATAAATCATAAAGTAAAATGATTAGACTAGAAATTGCCATAAATTAAAATTAAGAGGTCATACAGGGGATAAATGGTAATGGAAAAACTACAATTAAAAAAAAGACAAAAAAAACTGGCAATGGTAAATATAAACATATTACTCCATCTGCTGATCTGATGAAGTAATTTTTTGAAACAGGTGAAGTAATGAAGTTTTATCTATGCCAATAAATGTTAATCTCCAGTTTCCAAGATGACGTTATCTCTGCATCCAGAGGAAATACTTCTTAAATTGGTGATGACACAGATATGAAAATATACTGAGATAAATATAAAATTGAGAGTGTAAGTTCTAAAAAGCAATTACTGAGATACATGACATTCTCCTGGCTTGAGAGGTATTCATGTTAAAAAAAAAAAAAAAAGAGGGTTTGGTTGAACAAAGAATAGGAACTAGAAAAATTAGCAGAAGAGTGCTTAATCAAATCAAGGGACATTTTAGTATTACGGTACTAGCCAGACTATTTTTGCAGTATGGTGCTCAAATCTGAACATCACAGTTGAAGCTGGACCATTCTTCAAATAAGGACCATTTGAAGAAGGCACTAAAGTCTATTGTAGATTCAGAGCTCAATGTATTCAGGATGATGTGTCTATAAACTACCTCATGTGAAAAATAAGAAAATGGAACTGGTTAGAGTCAAGAAGTACGTAACAGATGGAATAGATGGCTTCTAATATTAAATGGCTACTGGGAAGAAAATAAAATATATTAATTCTTTGTTGCTCCATAAGTTGAACCCCATGAATATAAGTGAAAGAGAAGTGAGGCTGGAGTTTGAGGTAGAAGGAAGAGCTACCCAATTATGAATCAGCTGCCTCCCTAATGTTGTGATCTTTCTGCTTTTGAAATACTGTGTTTAAAAGCTTAGGAACTACATAGAGCAGAATTTTTGTGCCAGGTAAAAGACAAAGTGACTTCCCAATTTTGAAGTCACTATTCTATTTTTAGGAAGTATTGTTTTTACTTTTTTACATGTTGAAAATGTCAAATATAAGGGAGGACAAAGTAGGTTTACAGTTATTTGTAAGGAAAATAATACAAAAATTAATAAATATTGAGTTGGCTAAAATGTTCATTTAGTTTTTTCCAAACAATGGCTGGAGTAGTGCTTAGTTGTCTTCAAGTTCATTTGAAACAATTTTGTTGGACTGTATTGTAACAGCTGTCATATCAGCGTGCAGTTAAAAAACACTTATCAAAATGGGTGAATTTTTGTGCAGCCATTTTAACACTGAAGGCTGGGGGCGAGGTCAGTAGTGCACATGAAACTTTGTGAGTCACCAGCATATGGACAGTATTCAAAGCTATAGGACAGAATGAAAGCGCAAAGGTAATGAGAATACCCAGAGATGTCTGAGCACTGGGGCATTTTCAGCATATTATGCTTTATTATTTCAAGAAAGGTAAAAATGCAACTGAAATTTTAAAAGATTTGTGCAGTGTATGGAGAAGGTGCTATGACTGATCGAACATGTCAAAAGTGGTTTGCGAAGTTTCTTGGTACTACTGACATTTTGGCCAAATAATCCTTCGCTGAGGGACATTCTTATACATTGAAAGACATTCATCAGCACCCCTGGCCTCGACCCACTAGAAGCCATCAGAGGGAGATAGCTGACGTACTCAAAATATCCAAATCAATAAAGTTATTGGTGAAAAAGAAAAATGTGTCATTTACAGAAAAAACTAAACACTTTTTGGCCAACCCAATATTACCAGAATAAACTCTTTTGTGTACTCCTTAACTGTAAACTTACTTTTGCTCGCCCCTGTATTTTGATTACAAGGAGTCCCAGTGAGCCCGTGGCCTATCACTATAGCATGTCACTGAAGTAGGCACTGAACCAGATAATTCCGTAGCATTAAATCCTTTCCTAACGTGGAATCAAGTGGCAAATGTCTTAGCCCCCAAAAGAAGTAACAAAAATAATAGGTCCCTAATAATTCTCCTACCCACTTATTACAGGTGGGATATAAATGAGGCAACATTTTATTTTCATTTTCACCTCTCACTTGCAAAACCATTAAAACAATAAATATGTATAAACTGGAATATATGTTTTCACATGCCTGTTTTCTGGATTCCATTTCTTCCATTTTATGGCTTATTTCCTCTAGTTGGTAAGTACAATCTTGAATACAGTAATCTTGAAACTGGGGTAACATGTACTCCTGGATGTACAGAAATACTTTTCAAAAAGTATAAAAGAGTGGCTAGTTTTGTAGGTTATCTACTCACTTATAAACTCCTTTGTGTTATTTCTCCTACACTGATCTGCTTATGATGATTCTGGGGACTTCCAGTCATGATATCAGCATAGGTAAACACCGCTTGCCTCCTTGCACAACCACATCAAAATTATAATTAAATTATAGAACAATCACCACTCAGAACCATCAGAAATTGAGTTGAATGGAAGTCTGACAACTCTGGAATTAAAGAAACCACATTCATCCAGACTGGTAGGAGGAGCTGGCCCCAACCCCCCATGTGGTGGATAAAAGATATCTTGGGAGTGGAGTCCCAGCCCCACACCAGGGCCCCTGGCCTAGGGTTCCAGTGCCAGGAAAATAGGTACCCATAACTTCTGGCTTCAAAACCAGCAGGGATTGAGTCAGTGGAAGAAACTTCTGGAGACCCAAGCAGTTCCTCTTAAAGAAACCACACATGGACTTACCCACTCACTCCCTCTGAGCTCCAGCACTGGGGTAGTAGCTTGAAAGGCACCAGTGGCATAGGGGAAGGAACTGAAGTGTCTACTACCATCAAGGCCAGAGCTCCCAGACAAAAAGGCAGGCAGAGGCCATTGTCCCTTTTCTGAACCCACCCCCCAATAGAGCCATAGAGCTGGCAGGTGGGTGCTATAAGTGAGAATCCATCAACCTGGCTAACACTATTTGCCCTGTTAGATCCCCTGAGGCTCCATCCCACCCAACTGACAGCTGTTAACAGTGGTTTTTCCATATGAATTGCTGGTCTTGGCTCATGCTTCACAACTTCCTAAATACTTTTAAACAAGCAACAGCTGGCCTCTGTGAGCCCCCAGCCGCTATACCTCTTGTTAAGTGGCCCCATGCACAGCACTAGCAGCAGCCACCCTACATTCACAGCTTGGCTTCCCCTGGGAATCTCCAATCCCAGAACAAGTAGCAGCTGTCTCAGATTGCTTTATAGCTCATGCAAGATGGCCCTGGGCAAAACATAGGTCAAGGACGACCTTGGCCTTCACCACCTAGGAAACCCCAGGGCTAGCACACCCAGTGGATGGGTACAGACCATGTTGGAACACTACCACCCTGCCTCTGCACAACTGATCCTCCACAGAGAGTGGAGGTTGGTGGACAGTGGTCACAGTCAGTCCTTGCAGCTGACTGGCCTGGCTAAATCCCTCCCATTGATCTGCCAACAGCAACCAATGTTCAACTACAACAGGAGGGTATACTCAGACCACACAGAGGGTGCACCTCAAGTACCCAGCTTGGGTGATGGAAGAGGCTGTGCCACTGGACCCAATCAGGACATCTATTACATTAGGCCACGCCACCAAGACACAGAGTCAAAAAAGCTCTACCTAATACATAGAAACAAACAAAGGGAGGCTGCCAAAATGAGGAGATAAAGAAACAAGGCCCAAATGAAAGAACAGATAAAAACTTGGGGGGGGGGGGCGGAAACCTAAACAAAATGGAGATAAGCAATCTGTCAGATGCAGAGTTCAAAACAGTGGCTACAAGGATGTTCAAGGAACTTAGTAAAAAGATCCAGTCAGAAATGAAAGATATATTAATTGAAATAAAGAATAATTTGCAGGGAAACAACAGTAGAGTTGATAAAGCTGAGAGTCAAATCATTGACTTGGAACATAAGAAAGAAAAAACCAACCAATCAGACAAACAAGTAGAAAAAAAGAATCCAAGAAAAAGAGGGTAGTGTAAACAGGCTCTGGGACAACTTCAAGTATTTCAACATTGACATCCTAGGGGTACAAGGAGGAGAAGAGAAAGAGCAAGAAACTGGAACTCTATTTGAAAAAAATAATGAAAGAAAACTTCCCTAATTTGGTGAAGGAAATAGACATGCAAGTCCAAGAAGCACAGAAAGTCCCAAACAATATGGATGCAAAGGGGTCCACTCTAAAACACATCATAATTAAAATGCCAAAGATAAAAGATAAAGAGAGAATCTTAAAAGCAGCAAGAGAAAAGCAGAGAGTTACCTACAGGGGAGTTCCCATAAGACTGTCAGTTGATTTCTCAAAAGAATCTTTGTAGGCTAGAAGAGACTGGCAAGAAATACTGAAAGTGATGAAATGCAGGAAACTATAGCCAAGACTGCTCTACCAGAAAAGCTATCATTTAGAATCGAAGGACAGATGAAGAACTTCCCAGACAAGAAAACAATTAAAGGAGTTCGTTGTCACCAAACCGTTATTATATGAAATGTTAAAGGGACTTATTTAAGAAAAAGAACATCATGAACAATAAAACTATGAATAAAAAGGCAATAAATACACTTCTATCACCAATTGAATCTAAAAAACAAACTATGCAAACAAGAAGAACAGAGACAGAATCATAGATACAGAGAACGTTTTGACAGTTGCCAGATGGGAGGGGAATGTAGGCAAATGAGGGGATTAACAAGTACAAATAGGTACTTACAGAGTAGCCATGGGGATATAAAGTACAGTACAGGAAATGGAGTAGCCAAAGAACTTTTATGCATCACCCATGGACATGAACAATGGTGTGGGAACTGCCTGAGGGATTGGGGGATGCTGCGTGGAGGGGGGCAAAGAGGGATAAATTGGGACAACTGTAAGAGCATAATCAATAAAATATAACTTAAAAGAATAGGTGATTCTGGAGAGGTTTACCTTTATTAATCACCCTTATACTTTACAACAGAAAGGCCTGGCACACTGTTGTCAATGGTTCCATACCAATAAATTGAAAGCTCTGTATTGCAATGCATCATTCTCTAATTGTTTTCTATGTATTAAGAGTCTTATGCATTAAACTAAGTTCCTCATGGTTTCATAATTTACAATTGTAGGGACAAAGAGAGACAAGGCAATGTTTGCAGAACTTCTTTCCCACTTTGCTTATTTGCTCCAAGGTTTGCCTACAGTATTTGTTCACAAAGTACAAAATACTTTTAAAAGTGTAAGTTACAAATAATACCATAAAAATGCAAATTTAAAAGTTAGTATATGCTGACAAAAAAAGGTTATTGGAGTGAGCTCCTCAGTAAATCTGAAAAATATTAGTTCTTAATAAAAATATTATTTCTTTTAAGGTAAGGATTAGCAACCTTTTTTTGTAAAGGGCCAGATAGTAAATATATTAGGCTTTTTGTGCCACTTAAGTCTTTATCATAATTATCCAACTGTGTTCTGACAAAAAGCAGCCATAGACAATATGTAACCCGACAAGTATAGCCGTGTTTCAAAAAAATCTTTATTTACAAAAATAGGCAGTGGGCTAGATTTGTCCTATAAGCCATAGTTTGACAGCTCTTGTTTAAAGGAATTTAAAAAATAAATGTTTACCAGATTTCCTTTGTCGCCGACCCAACAAGTCTGTAACTGCTTTTCGGAATTTTTTTGCTTCTTCTTCATTGGCAAAATTAAGAGCAACTTGACAAGTCTAAAATATTTTTATGAAAAACATAAATAACAAAAACCATGAATTTAGTTTTATATAACAAAAAAGTTGATACTCAACAGAAGTACATTTCTGAAGAAGGAAAGCTCGACTTTTTTTAGCAGATAAGAACTAATTTTATGACCTGAATAACTTAAGAAGGCAAGAAATAAAAAGGTAAAATAAAAGATTACTATTAGAAAGTTACCTATCACAGCAGATACTAAAATATTAAATTGAATACCTTCAACAAAAAACAAAGTAGCAAAGTGAATTTGATCCTTCAGTAGAGCTCTGTACATAATTCAGATTAGAAAAGCAAATACTTGGAAGAGTTGGTAAAAGTCAACTCTATCTTTACTAGTTTATAGCTTAATTATAGACATTAGTTAAATTATAACCTTAATTCAGGTTAATTATTAAAAATATGGAAACATACTGACATTATGTATTATGTAAATTAATACACACATTTAAATATGTATATATTTACATCCTATCAAGAGAAATATGAAAAATCATACCTAGAAAAGAAAATACTGTCAGAAAAGACAGATATACCATCTAACCCAACCCTTTTTCTCATTGTAGAAAATTTACAAAATACAAATATAAAAACAAAGAAAATTAAACTCACCCATAATCCATTCACTCAGAAAATCCCTGTGAGTATATGGTATAAAAATCCTTCTAATATTTTCCCCCAGTATATGCAATAAATTTTAAAAACTGCTTTCTCCCCCATTTATGGTCTTTAAGCACTCTTCTAGGTCATGAACTATTCTTTCAGAAAATAATTTGGCAATAAAACATTGAGTATTTAAAAGTTACCATGAATTAGTGAACAATTAAACCTTCATTTTTATACATAAGAAAAGTAAGCCCACGGAGGTAAAAATCAAACTGAGAGATTAAACTACCTACCCAATGACAGAGAGGATTAAAAAAAAAAAAAAATCAACTCCTTTTCTACACAGCAAATTACATTTACAATCCTTTTAAAAATTTTCTTTTTGGCCTTAAAACCTTAGCCATTTCTTCTGACTCAACTATAATATCTATGAAGTTTTTAAAAGTAAAATGGTTCTTTTTTACACAATGTTTACACAAAAAGCTCATACGTGCTTTCCACCGACCAATGTAAAAGCAATTACGTTAAACAAGGCAGTAAGGAAAAATACAACTTACATCTCCAGCAAAGGTATGAAAATATCCTCTAGGACTATTATATACAAAGTTATTGTATAGTTCCTGTTCCCACAATAATTTCCCATCCTAGGAAAAAGTAAGTTACAGAGTTACCAAAAAGTTGATCTCCAGGAATAAAACAAAGTAGGTGACTAGTATTAAGAGACTAATGTACATTCACAATAGTTTTTACATACACACACACAACATATATAATAAACAATACATCATATAATTTAATCAGTAACTTCTTAATAACAAAACAGTAAACACTGGATAATGCTTCTTTCATAAAAATTACATACCAAGTGAGTTTAATTTGGTAAGCTAAGATATAATCTCATTTAGCCAAGCATTCCCAAATATATTTATACTTGTTCAATTACATAACTAGAACAATTACTAGATCAATGTTATAAAGGAGGACATTTTTGTACATGTGCTGATTATCAATACATAGTATCAACTCAGTATTTATAGACTGTGTGCTATCATATATTACAGGAAGACTTCATGCTCTTTTTCTCAATTCTGCAGATGCTGGGAATGTCAATTATATCTATCTTCTCTGTACTGCTCATTAACAGTCTTTGAATTTCCAACTTTTGCAGAGTGGCCTCCTAATGAAACACTGGCTTAAGTGGTATCAATCTTGTGCAGAAGGAAACCAATGATTACAGTGCACCACAGTTAAACTATGGTTAAAAGAGCCATGAGTAATTGTAATATTTATAGCCCTAGTATAAGAAATATAATTAACCTTAATACCAAAGGTGGCTAATTGCAAGTATTCAGCAATGGTTATCTACAATTGAAAATAAGTGGTTAGGGATATATAATCACTGCCCAATTTGGAAATGCAAGGTTATATCTACACCACAATTTTAAAATATCTGCAATACACTATACATAGATTATGACCACTGTAAGTGAATTCCTTTTTTATCAGTGGAGTTATATGTGTGTTCCATTTCTAAATGGTGCTTCTCACTGATGAGAAATACAGGGTGGGGCAAAAGTAGGTTTACAGTTAAATAAGCAAAAGTTTATTCTTGTATTATTTATTATTTTCATACGAACAACTGTAAACCTACTTTTGCCACCCCCTATTTATCAAAGGACTTAGGGATTTCTTTCAGACTATGCATGTGTTTCCCCCACCCCTAGAATCACTGCCACACTAAGCCACTGCTGTAACAGCAGCGAGCCACATCTCTCAGCACTCTTAGGGTATGGGGATGTGGATGTTAAGAAGCGCTAATTTACCAAGTGCAGTAACTTAAATCTCATTTAATCTCAGGGAAATACTTTGCTACAGGCCCAGATGGTTATCCTATTTTACAAGGAAATAAGCTGGGGCCCAGAGAAGTAAAAACAGTTTGATTATGATCTATCTGACCATAAGTATCATGTAGGGGTTCAAAGTTAGTTTTTTGTAATTATAATCCCATTATAAGTATTGCCACATACAAATATTAAAAAGGCTTACTATGAAAAAGGTTTTCAAAGATAAGTGGAGACTTCATCTCAGCAAAAGGAGAATTACTTTTATAATAACTATGAAGGATGAATACCTGACAAAGGGCATCCAATCTAGGACAACGGGGATTTATGATTCACAGTGAGGGATACAAAGCTGTAAAAATCTGAACATACCTAAGCTAAGAAGGGATATAAGGAAAAATGAGTGACAAATACATTATTAATAGGTATTGTATAATGCTTTAAACCTGGGCTGAAGTAAATGACAGTAAATACCAAACTAAAATATACTTTTGGAGTTCCTAAAAGGACCATATATATGCTGATCCGTAATGGAGAGGATGGAACAGAATAGTACCACTGGAAAAGAAGAGAATGTGGGGAAAGCCTAAGACTCAAAGACTTAAAACAAACAAAGGTGGTAGAAAGATCAAGTTGGGAACTATTCATGTTATGGCTTAGGACATTGTTCCCATTTGGTCTCAATGCCCATGCTTCAATATCAAAAACAAAGCTTCATCCTTGTACGTATAATTTACATATTATATATGGGATAAACAAATTTATAATAAGTTATAATTGAGGTGAAAATCGAATCACCTACAATTTAAAGGGAAAGCAAAACAAAACTCACCTTGATATCATATATTCTTAAAAAATAAGATCTCTGTGGATTGTCCTTAACAAGACAAGCAACACCACTGCACTTCTTCGACCACATACAATTCCGATCTGCTGCATATAACTGTACCACTGCTGAAGACATAGTCTGCAATATATAAAATTTATAGCCATTAGGTTTAAAATAACATTTAACTGACTACAGCCCCTGCTGACATCTTGAATGCAACCTCATGAGAGCCACCAACCAGAACAACCCAGCTAAGCTGTCCCTTAATTCCTGACCTACAGAAAAAAGATAATAGTCATTGTTATTTTAAGTGGCTACTTTTGAAGCAATTTCTTTTGTAGTAATAAATACACAATAGCCATACTAAAAACAATTATCGAAAACTAACACTCACCAATGCTTAAAATGTGTTAGGAAATGTGCTAAGCACTTTCAAATATAACTCCATTTAATTTTTATTATTACTAATAAACAATAATTTAAAATTATTATAAAATTAATTTTATTTAAATAAATTATTAACCACCTGTGCAAAATTAATTATTTAAATTTATTGGTTTTAAATACATAATTAAATAATCAATTAAATCAATTAATTTTAATTAATAATTAAATAATAATTTTCATTATAAAAAATTATGCTTGAGAAATTCAAGGTTAAAGAGAATAAATAATTTGCCCAATACCACAAACTTAAGTGACAGAACTGAAATTCCAATGCAGATGATTTGTGAGTTCAAATCCTATATCCTTACTCCCTGTAATAAACTGTTTTCCAATAAGTGAACTTTCCACCAAGTAAATAGTAGTATTAGTAAAGGCTGATTTCACTATAGCAGTTAACCACTTCAGTATAGGTACTAAGTCAAACTTGAAAGCAAGCTATGTGGTTACTAATTATAGTGCTGGACACTTTTGAACGTATCATGTTTAAAGAAAGATTCTAACATTTGTTTCAGTAAAACTGAGGGGCAAAAGATATTAATTGACCTGCAAATGGCCACACAGCTTGAAAGCTATACAGAAGATATGAAAAATGATTTCAGTGACTACTGGCCCTATTTTCTCAAGGATATCCCTAACTAGTATCCTTTTAGATGCACAGGAGAGAACTAATTCATTACATGAAATGGATACCTTGCAGGGGTGTTCAACCCACAGCCCACAGGGTGCACGTGACCCAGGATGACTATAAATGTGGCCCAACACAAAACTGTAAATTTACTTATGAGATTTTTTGTGATTATATGTCGCAATGTATTTAATGCGTGGCCCAAGAAAACTCTTCTTCCACTATGGCCCAGAAATGCCCAAAGGTTGGACACACCTGCTACAGCATTCAGATTTTCCAGTACACCATGTTGCCACCTCTATCATACTGTATCATGGAATAAGGGAAACTTTCACTTAATTCTAAATCAAGTTATTTTATATTATAATCTAGAATGTAACTATTTGATCTTAGTTGCTTAAGAGTAGTACACATATATACTGGTACAGCACCTACAAACCCATAAAAATAATAATCATGTTTTCTGATCCAATAATTTTATTCCTAAACTAGAAATTAGGAAAATAATTTAAAATATAACCTAAAATATATTTTAATACGAATATAACAAAGACAAAATATTTACATGAATATACATTAATTCTGTTTTTTAAACAGAAGGTCTTTAAATACCCCCAAATAGCAGATGATTAAATACTCATGGTATACCAATTCAATGAATATTGAACACTGTAATAAAAAACAGACTATATTAAACGTTTGGAGATAATGTTGTTTTAAGTTACTTAATTATGCCTAGGGAATGCCCCCTCTTTGATAAGGGGATTGCAAAGAACGATTATATACACAAGTCTTTTATAGTGATAATAAACTAAAAAATGAAAGAGCAGTACACTGTTGGGGATTGGAATTTCATAAAGACTTTCCCAGACATCAGTGCTCCATGTTATGGTTTTGACTTTTGCAGACCAAGCTCATCTTTGAATTTCACAGGCAGTCACAAACAGGACACAAAGCAGCAGGAAAATGTCCACAAGAACCATTAAAAAATTATAAAGATAGCTTAAAAACTAGGACATTGGGTTTAAAAAAGGAGATTGAAGAATGCGGTTATGGTTTTGGCCTGCTCAAAACATACTGCGCTCTTTCCAAGTACACAGTCTCAGATGATAGCTCCACAGGCTTTCTAACCCTAAACCCTAGCATTAAAGACTTCAGAAAAATGATCCAATGATGTAAGAGATGAGATTGAAGAATTCAAAAATCAAATGAGAAAATCTGTGTTTTAAAGAAAATTCCGGCCCTTTTACTACGGTGCTGTCAAAATGCATTCATTTCTATAAAGAAAAGCAGTTAGGAAACCAGTTACCATTAAAGAGATCTAAAAATCCTCTTATTTTACTTTTTAAGCAGAAAACAAGAAATAATAGCTTGCAAAAGAAAAAAAATGGGTTACTAAATAGAGTGTGTATTTCCATTATGGAAATCCCCTTGCCATAGGACCAGATATTAACACTGTAAAACATTGTCTTAAAATGTTTGAACTTAAAACAATAACTCCCAAAACTAAAATTCACATTTAAACATTCATATAAATTTAAAATAAATTCTTAAAATATGTGCTTAAGAAATAGGGACCCAAGAAACAGTTTTACAATTTTCCACACAATCACAGTTGGCATTATATTATAACCTTATTCTAAAACAATGTACAAAATTTTAATATTAAAGAACCCAACTAATCATAAGCAATTTTCAGTAACTGGATTTTCAAAATTTTGCTACACCTTCTGTCAGTCTAAGAATGTTGATTTCATTCTTTATCTAACTGGCAGAGTCTGAAAATTACGTACCCATAGCACCTTGTAAAGACTTTTCTGATTAGTTCAGGATAATGATAATGAATGCAAGAACAGCTTACACACATAAAATTTAATATATAAATTCTAGAAATAAAAACAGTGACTACTCTTCAGCTCTAGATTGACAGTGGCTTAATTAAGTTTTTAAAAACATTCCTTCCATTCCTTTAAAGTAATTACAGCTAATCAACTCCATTACCTTCTTGTCCTTCATAATCAAGAAGGTATTCTTAAAAAAACAACCTAAGAACAAGCGCTTAGGAAAGATCTATTTCTTATTAGCTCTATAGTGTTAGGGTTAAAACTGGTTAATTAAAAGGAAAAACAGAACTGTATCAACTTTTGTAGAAATAGAGTCTATTTTATACAACCTGTTATTATAGTACTATTATTGCAATAACACATTCACCTTCAGAACTTTCACTGTCAAGGGTGAAATAAGATGGAGGATGAACTCTGGGATGTGAACCCATCCCACTGTCCTTTGGCAGGGCTTTTTCCTCTCCTGGGTAGACTCTGCACCAGTCAAGAAGTATTTCCCTGATGGCTTAAGCTGAAATCACTATCTGTTTACCCTTCATGTTTCTAAAGTACCTTTTCATGTGTCCTGTATAAAAATCTTGTTACATCACATCATATTCTAAAATAAAATAATTTTCTGTATTAACTTATTACCTATTATTAATTACACTTTAATTCCCTTAAGCACCTAAAAGTTTTATAAGCCTATACTTTCATTTTACCTTTGCCCCATGTAAGCAAATATTTGTTAAATTAAAAACTGTATTTTCTGATTCTGATTATGATAACAAATAAGAGAATGACTCTGATTTTAGGATACACAGCCTGTAGTATTATAAAGGGGCACAATATCGGCAACTTACCCTCAAGTGACTCATAAAAAAACTATGTATGTATACATGGAGAAAGAGAGAACCATGGTAAAATACTAAAAACATTTGACTAATCCAGATTAAGAATATATAATAATTCTTTGTGCATTATTTGCAACTTTTCTGTATGAAATTATTTTGAAATAAAAGTATTTCAAAGCACAAGTGATTCATTAAAATACAAGACGACAGTCTCCTTCCACAGCCTTGACAGTCTTGGGAAGGCGGCTCTCTTACAGCCACTGCTATCCTCACATGTTAGCCACTGCCACTTCCTCCAATTCCCTCTACATTATACCCACTCTGTGAGAAGGAACTCATCCTGAATAAGAAATAACAAACATCCACCACTTCTATAGTTAAAATTCCTTTCATATTTTCCAAACAAGTGCATTAAATAGCAGGTCAGAATAAGAATTTGATTAGAAAAATAGAGGTTCATTTATGATAGAATCAGTTAATGACAGGGAAAAGACTGGAAAATACCAGGATATGTAGCTAGATCCTTGCTTGACAACCAACTGCCTACAAGTACTAAAATGGTTTAATACTGAGAACTGTCTGCAACAATTACTATTTTAATAATCCAATAAAACTACACACTGTTGTTAAGGGAAATAATTTTTATTTTTAAAGATATAATTTCAATGAATATCCAAAATATACTGAATGTGAAAGTAACAATGAGATGACTTATATTGAGTTGGCCAAAAAGTCTGTTACTTTTTTCTGTATGATTATTTTAGTAGTGCTTTGTCTTTAACTTCATTCGAAATAATTTTGTTAAATTGTATCATGACAGCGGTCATATTAGCCTGCAGTTAAAAAAAAGTATCAAAATTGGTGAATTTTTGTGCAGCTATTTTAACACTGAAGATGGAAGAAAATATACAACATTTTTGGCATATTAGGCTTTATTATTTCAAGAAAGGTATAGATGCAACTGAAATGTAAGAAAAGATTTGTGCAGTATATGGAGAAGGTGCTGTGACTGATCGAATGCATCAGAAATGGTTTACAAGGTTTCTTGGTACTACTAACATTTTAGCCAAACAGTTCTTCACTGTGGGGCTGTCTTAGTATTGGCAGATGTTGAGCAGCACCCCTGGCCTCTACCCACCAGAAACTAACAGCAGGGAATAGCTGACATATTCAAAACATCCAAATCAATAAAGTCACTGGTGAAAATGAAAAATATGTATTTTATTTTATGGAAAAAACTGATGGACTTTTTGGCCAACCCAATATATAAAGTCTTCTATAATTATGAGGGCCTAGATTAATGGCCAAAACATTCTAGCTTGTGTGTGTGTTTATGTGTATATGTGCATGCCCCCAAATTTGTAAAATCTATCTGGGAACATCCATCCTAAATTTTCTCATATAAAAGCTAACTTTTCAATATGTTCCTAGATGCTGTAACAAAGTATTCACATGAAATGTCCCACTATTATCCTGAATATGGAATTTTGATATAAAATATTATAAAAGGAATTATAACAGTAAAGATAACATGGTTTGAATTCTTATAATTACTTTAATATGCAGTGATCTCAAGGAGTAATTTCCTAAATAAAGTATAACAACTCAGTTACATAGCACCTAAGGGGAAAAAAAGGTAAAACCCAGCAATTTAAAATATAAAAACAAAACTCCTGAGTGGTATCACTGAAAATTATCCAGGAAAGGAAAACAAAAACAATTCAGTCTGGAAAGAAGGAATGTTATCATCTGGTGATTTCCACATTGAGAAATAACCAGAAAAGGCAAGAAAAAGAAAAAGGGAGGGATTAAAAAATGAATACATCAAAAGCAGGAGAGGCCACAATAAATGGGTTAGTTTTTAAAAAGCAAAGCTAGAGGACTGGAAGAGGAGGAGGACAAAAGCCTTAAATAACAAACAGAATTCCAAAAGTGAAGGGAAATGGAGCTAGATGGAAAACAGCTGCTGTATTGGGAAACAAGCACAAATAGTCTTTTAGGTCTTAGTTATTTAAGAAAACTGTGCCAGGCATATCCATTCACCAAATGATCAGAGTAACTACTATGTACACAGGATTGTAACAAATGAAGGTGAGGTGGGAATGAAAGAAAGTGGAGTTGAATACAAAAATGCATTAGACATGATCCCCCTGAAACACGTATTATAATGGGCAGGCAGACATTAATAACTATTACTATTGGTATAATGGAAAAATAAAGTATGCAAGGACAATGTAAAATCTACCTAGATTGGAAGGCTTCCCTGAAGTGACAATATACCTGAGGAATGAAAGGGATGTGTCTGGTGAGCAAAATGGAGAGAAGAGAACATTCTAGGTAGGCACATCAATAAACATCCAACCACCAGGAAGTGCTAGGGGAGTTCTGGGAGCTGTGTAGGGTTGAGGATGAGAGAGATTAGTGGTATGGAAAGAAGTTACAGACTTCAAGTCACATCAAACATGGCCCAACTGTGTGGTTTAGAGAGATAAACCACCATCTACAGTTTGGAAACCTTGTTTCAAGATGTGGTATATCATTCCTGTAATCACTCTTAATGACTCTCAGTAACCAAGTTCTTGTATACTCTCCTCCCCCACTGACCCTGAGTTTGTTCAGCCAAATGACTTGCTTTAATCAATAGAATCTCAGGAAATATAAGAGAAGCTAGCACGTTGTGGCCTGCCCTCTTGGAAGTGCTGCCCTAAAACTTGGCAGGAAAGACAACATGGAAAGCAGGGTCCTAGTCATCCTACCTATCCTCGCTGGGACCAGCTCCCTAATGTCAGCTGATTTATATGAGTGAACCTAGGTCACAGAAACAGACTAACCACCCATCTAATCCACAAAATTGTGATTAAAAAAATTGATATTCCTTTAAGTCACGAAGTTCTGAGGTGGTCTGTTTGCAAAATACATTAACAGATGTACAGGATTGTTTAAGTATACTAAGAAACAATGAACAGTAATAGATGGTTCTAGCTCCTTCTTCCATTCCATTTACATTGGACATATGTTTAAAATTACCAGTAAAATTACCAAAACTTTAAAACTAGAAATCATCAAAGTTTTAGAGCATGCTCTCATTACTGTTTTTTGGAACATTTTAAGAATTATTTCATACCCAAAAGCCTTACTAAAAGGTATGTGCTTGGCAAAAGCGTAGGCTCAGTCACTAAACCACTCATAGCCATACACCAGTCTCATATGATGCCTGTGATTTAAATTCCTATGTTTAGAAAATTATAAATTACCTGCAAACAGTCAAATTTATAGCTAATAAAACTACAAAAGGTATTCTTAATTTTCTACTTGAAGGACACTCATATACAGGTAAAGATGATCTCTTTATAGCTGGGCCATGTTGCTCAGCAGGTGAGGACACTGTTTAAAGGGCAGCACAGAGGTACGGCTTGCTCTTTTCTGCCTCTCCCTTCTGTAAAGCTTAAGTGGACTTGCTTAAAAGGAGTTTTTTTTCTCTGTCCTCTTTTTCCCTTTTCTCTGCCTCTCTTACAAGATCCATTGAAATTTGATAAAGCCTGAAGCTTGGGTTTGAATTTTCAGGGAATGAAGGTAGGAAGGAGCTCCCCTAGGATTCCCACCTCAGCTCACCTAAGTTTAACATTACTAGTTAAGACCCAAGCCCTGAAAACAGTAACAGCAGTAGCAGCAATGAAAACATCAATAAAATATACACATACATATATGCCTTTACCACTTACCTGTGCAAATTACAGTTTGGAATCTGAGTATGGAAAAGTAGGTACATTGGTCACTGATAGAATTTGGGTATTCCTGAATCCTACAGCCAAATACCATCTGATACCATGTCACCATAAATTGATCGAGCATGTAATCCAATCCCTTCAACTGCTCATTTTATATTTACCATACACTACTCATTGATTCATCCCAGTCCCTGATTTGCCATAATGTTGTCCTATCTCACCTGAAAGATTCTTCAAGAACTGTATGCCCTTGATATAATTTTATTCCTCTACTGATCTCATTGGTTTAAGATTCTTATCTATTTGAGGGGAAGGAAGGGGAAGGTTGGCAATGGTGGTGGTGGAAAATAGAGGATTGCTAGTGCATGAGAAGAAACTTCAAACAGATGAAACTTACATGTCCTGGGGAAACAGGTAGATTTACCATGAAGTCAATTTCAGGGTCCTTTACTTAGAAGACCCCCTTGCAAGGCTTGGCCTGTTCTCCTTTGGGGACACAGGAGGTAGCAGCAATACCAGCTTCAAGCCTAGGCACTTGTCTCTAGCTATACCCTAAGGCAATGCTGTAACTTCCATCAAGGATGCACCACATTTGCCCTGGCTGGTGTGGCTCAGTGGTTGAGTGCCAGCCTGCAAATCAAAGGGTCGCCAGTTCCATTCCCAGTCAGGACACATGCCTGGGTTGTGGGCCAGGACCCCAGTAGGGGGTGCGCAAGAGGCAACTACACACTGATGTATCTCTCCCTCTCTTTCTCCCTGCTTCCCCTCTCTAAAAATAAATAAATCTTAGGGGAAAAAAAGGGATGCACTACATTTCCTCATCTGTCTAGTCCCTGCAATAGCTTGTCCCCCTAGGACCACATAATTCATACAGACCCAGTCTTTAAGGAAAAGGATCTAAACCAGTGATTTTCAACCGTTTCCATCTCGTAACACATCTAAACTAAATACTAAAATTCTGTGGCACAACAAAAAAAATAGGTATTAATTTTGATTGATTTACACAGGATGGCTATAGTTGTGTTGGCTGTTGTTACTTTTTATTAATCTAAGGGAAAAGAAGTCAGTCCCCTTATTAGATAGGTATTGCATGTTTTAAAAAATTCTTGCAGCACACTAGTGTGCCATGGCACAATGGTGGAAAATCACTGAACTAAATGAGGGCTACCAAGCTCCCTGCTAGGGGCAGCAGACCACGACCAAACTTCATGGACACTTGGGGCCCGGGGGGGGGGGGGGGGGGGGGGGGGGGGTGTTGCTGTTCAAGATCAAAGAGCTGGAGTTTTCCCCCAGGCAAGAAGCACCCTCTAAGCAAAGTGAAGGAAATTACAGATGTGCCATTACCAGTAACTGGATTAAAAAAATTCCTTTTAATTTCACAGCTATCGATAATAAAAAACAAATTTTGATCAAATGTACTAGAGCAAGAGTCTTGTTCTATAAAGTACCAGACGCTTTATATTTTGGCTTTGTGTGTGTCTTTCAACTCTGCTGCTGTAGAATGCATAAGCAGCTGTAGATAACCTGGAGATGCTTATGTTCCAAAAAATCTTTACGAAGAGAAGCAGGCCAGATTTGGTCTACAGGCCATAGCTTGTCAAGCCTTGGGCCAGAGGAAAGGTTCTCTATAGAAAATATAAAACTATTGTCATGTTAAAAAGGTGACTGAAGATATGTGGCAAAAAAAGGTAGGAAAAAGCATGAAGGGGTATGCCAATTAATAATAGTAATAAGTTATAATAGGTAATAAGCTATTTTTTGGATTTTGTGATGTTTATATTTTTGATTTGCTGTGATCTTTGTTATACTAAATATTCATTTTTATACTTAATTTTGGATTCTTTTTTACAGAGTCCCTCCAAATTGTATAAAACTCCAAGCCAGAAAACTTGGATTAGCCTTACTGTGGGGTGAGAAAATGATACATCAGTTACAGCAACAAAATTTTGTATCTAAATAAAGAAAATGAATGATCTAAAACAACACATTCCTTTTGCCAAATCAAACTTAAGGTAGTAACTTGTTCACATACAATGACCTTACCCACTTAACGAAACTGTGGCTGAGCACATGTGATATGTGCATGTGGGGATTCTTTTATAGTCAATCTTCTATCCAGTGTAAGAATCCTTCATATACCATTCTTAATGAAAGATTATATAGCATTTGCCTGAATGCTTGCTGTAATGAGGAGCTCACAAGCTGAGGAGAAAAGACAGTCTTATTATTGAGTGGTTCAGTTAGAAAATTCTTAATACTGAACTTAAATCTGTTTTCCTGGCAATTCCCACTTATATGTATTTAATTCTTTAATCATTCATTTAAATATCTGTTGAGCATTTGCTGTGTAATAAACACAGTGCTAGGTAGCATAGCTCCAATAATGCAAAACTGAAGATTTATACTATTCTACTATTCACAGCATACTTATTTCTGTGTAATGGCAATGTCTTCACTTCCACACAGATACAGCCCTCCAACAACTCTCTCTTTCAGTGGAAATTTATTCTGATCATTCCTCATAAGGAATTTGATGAATTCCTTAATCAGTCTGGTTATCCGTGGCAATCAAAGTAAATGGTATTTTGCATGTGGTCTGATCAGTGCAGAATAATAGCAAAATGATAGGAGAAATACCTTGTTCCTAGTAACAAAAAAACACAAGTGCAGCCTCATTCTCATCTGTCTCATGAAATTCCGAAGACACATTGGATGGTCTTTCTCTAACTCATTATCCTCTGCCAGATCCTGACCTTCCTTTTCAATTCCATGCTCCATCTCTCAGCCTCCTCTTAGCTGACTAACACTGCACACCTTTCAAACCTTGGTTTTCACCTATGCTGACTTAGCTGACTCCCTCTGCCCCCCAAAGAAAGAATTAACACTTAACCTACTGCTATACCCTACTAATTATGAGGATGAACAACACAAGCTTGCCTAATAAGACACTTTGGTCACCTTCAGTCATCAGAATCAAAGGAAGCAGCAGTTCCTCTTTCACTAAGTTTTACCAAGAAAATTCTCTTCAAAAAAGTCAGTAGACTGGTCAGATAATTAGGTCCTCTCAAACTACACAAATGGTTGAGTTAAACTTATTTTTAATGAACAGGAACTACTAAAGAATAAGATAAAATATACCATCACAAAGTTGACAAGGAAACCTGCTGAGCAGTGTAAAATTCATTGGAAAAAAACAAAAAGCTTGGAATAGGAAAAAGTATGATCTCTGGTACAGCTAGTACATGGGTTTCCCCATTAGGACTCATAGATACTAATAACAACTCTCCTGGAAGGAAGCCCAATTAAGCGCTTCCTCCACAGCACAGCTGCTGTTAAGTTCTCTGCAGTCTAGCCCACGTACTTAAAAAAATATAGGCATTACTCAAACAATCCTGCCTATGTGGAATAGTAACAAATCTACAAAACACAGAGGTATAAGTTTCTGATAATTAATTAGCAGGGGTTAGAAATATTACATAATCAAAGGTAACACACAGTGTGAAAGGATCTATAACTGGCTGGCAATAGCCCTAAAAGTTAAGTCTCACCATGGTCAAAATCAATAAATTCAAACAATGCATCTTACAGTGACAATGGACTTTGGAGGAAATACAGTATAATAAAATACATGTACCCAAAATGTTCACACAGATGACCTAGTTCATCATATGTGAATTAAAATACAAGTCCTACATTTATTAATTCAAATCTTCAGAACCTTATAATTATCCAAAATTACTTGGGCAAGTGGAATTTTCTAAATCATCAAGAAAAATTCCTGCTTAATTAAACTGCAGTTCAGCTATACAACAGAATACTACACAGCTGCAAAAAAGAGAGAAAATGAAGAGGCTCTATAAGTAATGATTTAAAAATCCTCAAGATACTTTGTTATAAGAAAATAGCAAGATGTAAAATGAACGGTACATTATGCTAATATGTGTGCACAAAAGCAGGAACAAGAACATTTGCTTAAGTACATAAAAACTGATTAGAAAGGGACACAGAAATAGAAACAGCTGCTAGCTGTTAGGGGTTGTGTCTGTGTGCATGTACTTTGTCAGGGAAGGAAGAAGCTGGCAAAGACAAGATGGAAGAGAAACTTTTCAACTGCTTTAACTTTCTGATTTTCAATGTGGTGAACACTTTAGCTTTTCAAAAAGTAAATGCTGACTTGAGAAATACACACATAAAAGAAAAAAAAAGGCCAATTCAAGTCACATTATGATATAAGTCTGGGGGGGTGCCTTTCTGATCTATAAACTGTAACCCAGGAAGAATTTCTAGTAGCTTTTAAGTTTCCCTTTAAAAATTAGAAGTGAACATTGCTGGAAATAGCATACTACAGTATCTGAAGGCATACAGTAATAAAAAAGTAAACTTTGGCAACTATAGCCTATGTCTGTAATGAATGTCAAAGACTGTTATTTCTTTCACAAACTGTCCTTTGAGTCTTTTAAACTCTTAAATATGATTAATCAAGATAAGTTTAAAATTCAATTGGCTTTGTCTTCTATACTTGTTATTCTATATGTAGCAACTCATATCCAAGCTTTTAAAGATAGTCACAAGAATGTATGTACATATTATATATAAACACATTTGCTTAACTTTCATATGTACAATAAAGGTGGGGTAAGGACATACAAAGATAAGGCTAATCTGAGAGTAAATAAGTTTAAATTTAACGTACAACCTAACTGAGGACATTAAATAGAACATTTGAGACACTCCCATACATTATGCATAAGAATTAGACAAGGGAAAAAAAGGAGGGGGAGGGGGCAAGAACTTTTCTGAACTTGTTTTCAAGGGATTAGCCAAAGAACATATATGTATAACCCATGGACAGACAACAGTGTGGTGATGGCCAGAGGAAGGGGGAGTAAGGGCTGGGAGTACAGGGATGCTGTGGGGGGAAAATAGGGATACCTGCAATGCTGTAGTCAATAAAAATAAAGAGAAAAACATTAGCAGGTAAATAGGGTTAAAAGGGTAAATTAAATGGGAGATGTGTGGAACTATAAAGAAAATGATATTATTATACATGTACAGAAATATCCTGTTAATAAAGAGAGGGACTATGTCACAAATGAAAACATTTTTTTAAAAAAAGAGTGCTTTTGGTCACATTTCTGGAAACATGAATAAATCTTTTTAAAAAAGACTGCCACTTTATTCACAATTGCAGACTTAAAATTGTAGTGTAAAACATTAATAATTATCTAGTCAATAATGTGAAAAATTACTTATTCAATAGATGAGGTTTCATATATTTCCTCAGAAAGCTCAATGCTGCTAGTTTCACAAGGTAATTTTTATTCAAAAGGCATGAACATTTCTATATCTGGTTATTATCACTAAAATTGAATAAACGTGCATAACCAGATGTTTGATTGCAACTTCCACAAAGGAGTAGAGAAGCTAACAATATTAAAATAAAAGATAGATCATGTTATTCTTTATCATCAAAAATCATGAACTTGCGGGGGGGAGAGGGAATACGAGGATTTTAAACAAGGCTAATTCTTTAAAATTACATAATGCACTGTAAAGACAAAAACAAGCCAATGATGCTCTCTTTAAATGGAAAGGGTGACGTGACTCTTAGATCCCATGGATACATTGAATAACTTGAATGTTCTATATTTTTTTAATATGTAAATTATTCAGGAACTAATTCACTTTGAGTCAAGTAGATCTTTTATAATGTTTTCTTACTGTCCTTTCTAGGTCAGTCCACATCTGTGTGGTCAGGAGGCCAACTGGGAGGGCGCTAAGAGGTTGTGGGCTCTTCCTTGTGCTCTGTGGAGCTGCGTGTCTAAGGAAGTAGTCACGAGCCACACACAACTATTTAAATTTAAAGCTGGAGATTCAGTTCCTCGGCAATAGCAGCCACATTTGAGATGCTCAATAGCCACAGGTGGCTGCTACACTAGACAGCACAGATGCAGAATATGTACATCGCCATGAAAAGTTCTACTGGACCGTACTACTCTGGAAAGTCCTGGGGAAAAGATTTTACACAAACGCCTTCTCAGAACAAGATGTGGAATTTATAAGGTCATGGGTAGGACAGAGTTGGGATCATTAGACAAAAGAATATTATCCATAATAAAAAGAATTAACAAAATCATGTTTATTTACAAAATACCTGGCTAACATAAACTAAATTTGAATAAGGCATTAAGTTCAATTTAGCAAATATTTATTATATACTGAAAATAGATAAGTAATGGTCCCTGTCTTGAAGGAGGTAATAATTTAGTAAGGAAGATATAAAAATATCTCTTAAAATAACAACGTATGCCACGATTACCAAAATGAGAGCAGAAATAAAGTGCTCTGGGAAGGCTAAGAAGGGAGCCTTGAACTCTGACTGGGGACAAGGAGAGGGCAGAAAATCAGGGACATCCCAGGGAAGAATAGTGTGAGGACCGAAAGCATTGACTTTGGGATGGATTCTACCACTTATAAGCTATGTGATTTTAGGCCACTACTTAACTTCCTTATCAATTTCTCCAATTGTAAAATGGGGATAATATTACTAACTTTATTTTGTGTTATTATGAAGATTAAATTAGCTAATACCTGTAAAATGCTCTGAAAATTGCTTGGTACTGTATGTATTGAATGTTAATTATGATATTCATTTTATCAGATTTATCAGTTACATTATTTCCAAGTGATCATTTTAAAGCTCTACTACTAGCTTACAGCAACCAGTACAGATGTCCCTCCATATCCATGGGGGATCGGTTCCAGATCCTACACAGACACCAAAATCCTCCTATGCTTAAGTCCCTTAGTCAGCCCTCTGTATCAGTGGATACAGAACCTGTGAATATGGAGGGCCGACTGTAATTAGAGAACTATAGTATTTCCTCTGTTTTCAGCAAGTTGATCATTAAAAAAAAAAAAAAGGAAAAAAACCCTAAGTTTCCAAAAACACAAAGACACCATTATACCTTCACTGTCTGCGAATCTGGTATTGGAGTTGGAACCGAAAAAGCACCTCAGTACAGTAGTAAATATTTTTAACGGCATCTAAAGCACGTTTAGGTCAGTGAGAACAAATAAATAATCATGTGCTATACCATAACAGGATTTTAACTAGCTTTTATATATATGATAAAACTACATATCAGGCACTGGCTGCCTCCTACCCCCAATACTTCTAATGTTAAGAGACCTGCTGCCTCTCTCCAGGAACAAGCTTCTGTACTAAAGTTTAGTCAATTAAGATTCTCTCCTGGGATTTTAGATTTCCAAACTTACTCACAGGACTGAGTGGTTTGGGGAAGAGATAATTGGAGTTGAGAAAAGTGCCACTGACTCCTGCTCTTGTTCTCAGACCTTCCCAGGCTCCTCCTCTTCCTAAACTGTCAATTTTGTTTTGGATTCCATGAGATCATTTGGTAGTCAATAAATTCCTTTTTGCTCAGGCTAGCCAGAACTAGTTGTTATTTGTAAACCGCCCCCCCCCCCCAAAAAACAGAAGGGAAATAAAAAAACCTCAAAAATATACATCTTAAAGTAAATATGGGGTAGGGACAAGTAGGTTTACAGTTTTAATACAAATAATAATACAAGAATAAACTTTCGCATACTCACAATTGTAAACCTAACTTGGCCCACCCCTTTATTGACATTATATTTATATTATGTATATTTTAAGACCTGTGAGAGCTCAATGAAAATCAGTAAGGACATGTTTTTTCACTACATGCTATTTATATACAACTGTATAAATCAGATCTGAAATTTACACCTTCCTTTGACCTGAAGTATTATAATAGCCTAAGAGGACATTCTGCCTTTATTTTATTCTCCATAAATTCTTCTTGCCAAATTATCCTTTAATATACAGATTTGTGCTTTAAAAATAATAATGTATACAATAAGTTACACAGAGCCACTTTAAAATGGAGCTGGAGCTGCTATTCCAGCAGAAATGTCCTGCATGTATTATGCCTCAAATCCTGGGCATGTGAAAACAGGGTGAAATAACCTCTGGAATGAGCCTAAAGCAACATCGTGTATCAAAGAACTACTTGCAAAGATAACAAGAAAGCAGTTATATTACTGGACTGAGGACTACTGGACTGAATATTAAAAAACATTGTTTAGAATAAACATTACTATGTTATCTGCACCAACAGAAATGCCCTCCTTCAACATAATTGTTCTTCCCTTTCTCTTAAATACCCATTGCCTTTGTTTCCTAATCAGAACATGATTTGGGATTCTGCCCGAGTAAGTGCTTTCCAGAATAGCTGTTTTTACTGATCTCAAGTAAATGCTTGATGCCTCTCACTCTTCAAGGCCTTTATATTTTTAGGTTAATGATAGGTTTCTATTTGATAAGAATAAGGTCCAAACTCTTTGGCAAGGATTCAAGCTTTTCCTTAACCTAAGGCAATTAACTTTCACCATTATCTCCTGTTGTTAACTCAGTATGTGTTAGAGATAGCAGCCAAATAATCTGCAGATGCCCAAACATACCATTCTTTCATCTTAGCTTCATCACAGCAGGAGATGAATCATCCCTTTGTCCAGCATATCCATGCTGTATATACTAATTGCCCATTAGTCTCTAAGTACCCATCTTGGTTATCAGATCAATTGTCACAGTACCACAGTACTTGAATTCAAGTAACCTTTATTGTACTTAATAATGGCCCCAAGTGCAAGAGTTGTGATGCTGTCCATCCCTGGGGAACTGATAAATCCATATGTACCCGGTGGAAATGGTGTACTTACTGACATGAAATAATGTCAATAAAAAAGGAATGTCTGTACTTATAGAGGTATGTTCACTCAGGGTAAGCACATGTATATATTTATTATTCAATAATGCATGCAAAGCAATCCCAGAAGGGTACAGACAAAAATGTTAGTTACTTTTGAGTGATGGGATTTATAGATGATTTCTACTTTTGTCATGTTATTTTCAAAACTGTCAAACTTGCACTGTACAATTGAAATACAATATGAATCATATAAGCAAATTCAAATTTTCTAGTAGCCATTATTACATTAAAAGTAAAACTATTTGGTAGTTATGGCTTATAGGTAAGTAAAATGAATAACGGCAATGTTATAACGAGATGGAATGGGAATGCTCTGTTACAAGGCACTACTACTACCCATGAAATAATGTAGTGTTATTTAAAATTGGATATTGATTGATTGATTGTATATGTACACTGCAAACTACAGGGCAAAATTTTTCTAAAGAGTGTAACTGACACCTTAGGAAAGGAGAGAAAATGGACTCATATAAAATGCTCAATTAAAACCTAACAAATGAATAGTGGAAGAAAAAAGAAACAATGAACAGGCCAATGAACAAAAAACAGTTAAGAAATATGTCAACATTAATACAATTACAGCAGTAATCAGTTTAAATGCAAATGGTCTAAAAACACAATTAAAGACAGAGTGGATTAAAAGAGTGGAATAAAAGAAACACCCAACTATTTGTTGTCTACAAGAAACCCATATTCATTATAAAGACATATATATTAAAAGTAAAGAGATAAAGAAAATTATACTATGTTAACACTAATCAAAAAAAGCTGGAGCAGCTATATTAACTTTGGGCAAAGCATACTTCGGGGCGAGGAAAATTATCTGGGATAAAGAGGGGTATTATATAATGATGATAAGGAGGTCAATTATCCAAGGACGCGTAACAATCCATGTGTATACCTTTAACAAAAGAATCAAAATACAACACATGAGGCAAAATCTGACAGAACTGCAAGGAGAAACAGATGAATTCATTATTTTAGCTGGAGATTTCAATACCTCTCTGTCAGCAATTGACAGATCCAACAGGCAGAAAATCAGTAAGGACAGTTGAACTCAATGCCATCCATCCATTAATCAGCTGGATCCATCTTTATAGACTACTTCATCCAACAACAGCAGAACCCACATTCTTCTGTAGCTCACGTGGAATAATCACCCAGACAGACCACATTCTGGGCCATGTAACAGAACAAATTTAAAAGAATAGAAATCATACACAGTATAGTCTCAGACAACAGTGTAGAAATCAGTTTTAAAAAAAGCTGGAAATTTTCAAAATATCTGGAGATTAAACATACCTCTAAATAACAAATGGGTCAAAGCAGTCTTAAGAGATTTAAAAATATTTTGACCTAAATGAAAATGAAAACATAACTTACCAAAGGTTGTGGAATACAACAAAAGCAGTGCTAAGAGGGAAATTTATAGCATTGAATATATATATAAAACAAAAAAACTATATAAAATCAGTAACCTAAGAATCTACTTTAGGAAACTAGTAAAAGAGCAAATTAAATCAAATAAGCAGAAAAAATATTATAGCGGAAATTAATGCCATCAAAAGCAGGAAATCAACAGAAAAATAAAAAGATCAATAAAACTGATAAATTTCTATGACAGGGTAAGGTAACTAAGAAAAAAAGAATGAAGACACAAATAATAAAAATGAAAGAGGATCATCACTACTATTCCTATAAACATTAAAAGGCTAGAAAAGAAATATTATGAACAACCCTGTGCCCACAAATTTTCTAGCTTAGATGTTATGAACCAATTCTTTGAAGGACACAATCTACCAAAATTCCTACATGGAAAACTAGGTAAGTAAAAATTTGTATCTAGCAAAGAAATTCAATCTATAATGAATAACCTTCCAAAACAGAAAACACTAGGCCCAGATGGTTTCACTGATAAATTTTAATAAACATTAAGGAAGAAATGATATAAATTCTCTATAATCTGCTCCAGAAGATAGAAGCAGATGGAACACTCCATATCTATTCTGAGTTACCTTAATACCCAAACCAGACAAAGAACAACAACAACAAAATACAGACTGATAAATCTCATGAACAGTGGTGCAAAATCTTCAACAAAATATTAGCAAGTTGAGCCCTGGCTGGTGTGGCTCAGTGGACTGAGTGACAGCCTGTGAACCAAAGGGTTGCCGGTTTGATTCCCAGTCAGGGCACATGCCTGGGTTGCAGGCCAGGTGCCGGGTGGGGGTGCATGAGAGGCAACCACACATTGATGTTTCTCTCCCTCTCCTCTCTCCTTTCCCCTCTCTCCAAAGGTAAATGAATAAAACCTTAAAAAAATACTTAAAAAATATATATTAGCAAGCTGAAACCAATGATATATAAAAAGAATTATGTTCCATGACCAAGTGGGATTTATCCCAGGTATATAACATTTGGTTCAACATTCAAAAATCACCTAACGTAACCCTTCACATCAAGAAGTTGTAGAAGAAAAACCATAATTATGTGAATAGATGCAGAAAAGCATTTGACATAATCCAACACCCATGATAAAAACTCTCAGCAAACTAAGAATAGATGTGAACTTCCTCAACTTAACAAAGAACATCTATGAAAACCTACAACTAACATCATACTTACTGGTGACAAACTAGATGCTTTCTGCCTCAATATCAGGAACAAAGCAAGGAACAAAGACCCCTCCCACCACTCCTATTCAACTCTGTACTGGAAGCCTTAGCTAATGCAATGAGAAAAGGAAATAAAAATACACATTGGAAAGGAAGAAATCAAACTGTCTTTGTTTGCATACGACATGATTAACTATGTAGAAAATACCAAGGAATTAAAACAACAACAATACTGGAACAAATAAGCAAGTATAGCAAAGTTGGAGGATACATGGTTAATACACAAAAGTCGACTGCTTTTAGGATACATAGAAATACGTATTTGAATGCTCACTGTAGCACTGTTTCTAAGGCAAAAACTTGGAAAGTAAACATACCCATTGTTATGAGTGGAACTGTTGTCTCCCTAAAAGATGTGTGGAGGTCGTAATCCCTGTATTTGTGAATGTGACTTTATTAGGAAAGAGGGTCCTTGCAGATACAACCAAGTTAAGATGAAGTCATTAGGGATGACACTAATCCAATGGCTGGTGTCCCATAAGAAAACACAGAGACAGACAAGTAGAGAACACCATGTGATTATATAGGTGGAAATCAGAGAGTCATGAATCTGTGAGCCAAGTAACATCAAGGATTGCCAGCAAATGCCAGGAGAGGCATGGGACAGATTCTCTCTCAGTGCTTCCAGAAGGAACCAACCCTGTGACACCTGGCTTATGGATTTCTGGCCTCCAGAAGTATGAGAATAAATCTGTGTTTTAAGCCACTCAGTTTGTGGTACTTGTTATGACAGCCCTAGGAAACTAACCAATAGAGGTTAAGAAGTTACAAGAAATGAATAAAATACATGATGTAGTAATAAAAAGTATGCAACAGATTTAAATGGATGTGGAAATATGAAAGATATTAATATAACTGAAAAAGTTTAAATTACAAAATATGTATAATACCATTTTTTTCTGGTAAATTAAAGAAAACATCTTTTCTTCCCCTTCAACTCCTCACTGAAATCTATCCTTCTCAAATGCTGGCCAAGTCAAATATGAGCTAGACTGCCTCCCTCTGTAATCTTGACCTGCACTGACACGATCGCAGATCTAATTCCACCCCAAGGCCTCAATAACAACATTGCAAAAGATTCCAAAAGCTCTAGTCCTGCAATTCTTACTACCTAGCCATTTCCACTAAGAGGTTCTATTGTCATGTGGAATTCACAAAGCCAACTAATTTTTTCTTCAGAATGTTTTCTAGAATATAGCTTTGAAATGGCAACTGTGAACCTGGAATGACTGGTGGTGGTTGCCTGTAGACATATGCTGAGTATTCAAAGACCATGCCTGGACACAGTAGGAAAAATGCTGTGAGGGTTAGATGGTGCCTGCCTTGCACACAAAAACCAAGGGCGTAATACATCCCTCATAACCCTTTTTATGTTCCAGATGCTGTTATAATTCAGGTTCCTTAGCCAGGCCAAGTCTCCTAAAATAATGAATAAGAAAGGGTTTAGTAAACTTTAAAGCATTCCTATTATGAATGATAATTTCCAGTTTTCCTCCTCTCTAGATCCTTCCTGTCTTGATACTTTTTGAATCAAAATCTTTGATTCCTTACTACTTCAGGACTAAAGCTTAACCTCTAAGTCTGAAGTTCAAGATTTCCCAAAATCTGGACTCAATTTACCCTTCCTTACCGTACACTGTCTCCTGAAGCAAATACCATTCTACTCAATACTTCAAACACCATGCAAATTTTCTGCTCCAAACTTGATTCCACATTTCCCTATACTTTAACTGAGCTGTTTCCTTGCTCATGACGTAAACTCTATAGGCCATTTTGGTCCTTATATTCAAACCCCACGATGATGTATTAAATCCCACAGTGATATACTTCTTTCCTCTCTATGCAAATTTTTATTATAGGCTAGCTTGTAAAATATTTGTGTGTGTGTATGAATGATTTTTGTGTTCCCCAGCTGTACAGTAAAGAAGTAAAGGGTAAGAAGACCTTCCTTAACCCTTCTATGTACTTCAAGATATTAGGAGGTCACATACTCAGTAAGTCCTCATACTTCCTAATTATGATGTTTAATCAATAAAAATGAAGAAAATCATTTGAGTTTCTGACTAGCTTTATGCATTACCTATAAATCAATCAGTTCATTATTACAAAAATTTATTAGATATTTAGGTATCCTCTCATATTTTTATGGAAACAAAAGTATTCACCACACTGGAGGGAGCATTTCACTTAAAATTTTTATTACTAGAACCAGAAGAATGATAAATAAACTTCACCTCTATTTTAATACTTAAAATACTAGATAATTTTAACTTCCCCAAATCTAATATAAATTTTTAACTGTATAATTTGGCTTGTAATATTTCTATCTCCTCATATCATTTTTTTAAAAACCTCATTCAAGCATATATTTATTGATTTTTAGACAGCGAGGAAGGGGGAGAGAATGAGATAGCAAAACATTGCTGTAAAAGAAACACCAATCAGTTGCCTCCTATTTGGGCCCCAACCAGGAATTGCATCCGCAACCTAGGAACATGCCCTGACCTAGGATAGGACCCACAACCATCTGGTACAGGACCATACTCCAACCAAAGGAGCCAACTATCCAGGGCTCTCCTCATATCATTTTTAACAGTATGTTATATTCCTGGATGTCTTTCTTATTTTTCTTTTGTTTCAATGCATCTGATATTTAATGAGTACTTATTTTATAGGGAAAAATTCCTATAGTAAATATATTTTTAAAAATCACTATGGGAGAGGAACTAAGGGACCAAGGATATTGAAGGACAATTAAAGTAAACTAACAGATAATCACAGTAATTGAAATATGAAGTTACTATAAATCTTTTATTTGGTTCTATTTTCTAAAGGGGGCTTTTCTAGATTTGCCTTTTCAACCTTACTTTATACCCAATTATTTGTTCTCTTTTTAGAAAGAGTCAATTCCTCTATAACACATTGACTCCAAAATGAAACTGATGTTTCCTAATTAATTTCATTCTCCTACATTGATAGTATAGTGGTGTAATCCTCTACTACTAAGAATACTGCCATGAATACAATGAACAAAGGCAGAATATACTTTTGTTATACTGTATTTATGAATATAGTTAAATAAGCCAAATTCTTCTAATTACTACACAATACTTAACACTTAAAAATACTGGAATGTTCTATCCTATGCCAATAAAAATTATATTTACAGTTAATATATATTACTGAAGATAATGTATACACTTGTTTTGCTTTCAGAACCTTTACTGTAAAAGGGAACTCTCTACTAATAATGCTGTATTCTTACCTACTGGATCAAAGGAATGACTCCTAGACAGAGTAATTCATACAAAACTCAACTCTATCTGAAGTATTAAACTTCAACTTTGAATCAGTCTCTAAAATGACCAAGTTTGTTCCTTTTAACTATTGAGTCTAACACAAACTAAAAACATAAAAAAACACCTTTTTTACCTTAAATAATAAGCAACAAAATTTATCACCTAAATATCGCATCATTAGTAAAATTTCATATAAGAAATAAAGTTCTAGATGGAATTAGTCAACAAGAGAAACTGTTAAAAACCACTCTATCTTGATTAAAAGGCACCATACTTCTACTAAACTAAGCCAAAAATTCCGTGCAATTAAAAGGAATAATTAATAATTCAAAATTAGTTAAAACTGACCATCCTATTACTAATGCCTTTTAATGACGTTCACCGGACGTTTCAAAGTGAAATGTTTATTAAATTGTGATGCTTAAAAAAGGTGAGTTAGAAATGGGAATCTGCAATGAAATGATTTGAGATTATCTACCTTTCACTTAGATACACACTTTTTGTTTCCACTGTGCAAAACACACATATGCCAAAATTAACGGAAGGCTATTCTTTCCCTGCTACAGAGTCTCTGGCATCTAGAATAGTGAGAATGATAGAACCTTAAAGCTGGAGACACTGGTGTTATGTTGTCCACACCCTCATTTGCAGATTAGGAAAATGAGGTTCAGGAAGGTAGCAATCCTTGTTCACATTCACAATTAACTGGTGGCAGAGCACAGGGTAAAACCCAGGGACCGTAACTATTATGCCAGTATCGCCGTTTTCCTCTTTGGTCAGCAGCCAGGGGGGCTAAAGCTGCCCTGAACTTCCCGGAGTCTAGTTCCAGCTACTGCTATAACTCTAATTTACATACACTGTAATCAACTGACTTTATTATTTTTTATTGATTTTTGAGAGAGAGAGAGAGAGAAATAATTATTTGTTGTTCCACTTATTTATGAATTCATCAGTTGATTCTTGTATGTGCACTGGGGATCAAACCCACAATCTTGACAAATCGGGACAATGCTCTAGAGTCCAGAGTCTAGCCAACTAAGCTGCCCCCCCAGGGACTATAATTAACTGATTTCAAATAAAATTATTAGAATTAGCTAACCTAAATCCAAACAAATACAATATAGAGTTCAAATTTTACTTTAAAACCTTTCTGCTGGTAACAGGAAATGGTACTGTACTAATAACACCCTTTCATATGCTTTTCCAAACTCCAAGAACACTTCATAAGTGTCAGGTACTCTAAGTGTTTCATATCAACAAAAAATATATTTCCGGGTATGCTACAGAATTTTGGTAATTAGTTTTTGTGTGCCATGAGATGAAAAAGGTTGAAAATCAATGTTATAGAACTAAGAACAATAAGAAACAGGATATATAACCCAGATATGCTGGATTTTTCTGACTCTCCTGTGCTTATATTATAGTCTACCCTGTTTGACAGTTTTGTGGTCACCTTTTTCCTCTATACTAGGCAAGATTGTTTTCTCATTTTTGTATATTCCAAATCCCATGAATTTTTAACCTTTTTCCTTTCACATTACTCAAGGTGAAACACATTCCTAGCCCTAACTGCCTTAATTCAACACAATGATCCCTTCTAGGCAACTCTCCCTTTAGACCTATTTAAGGATTTAGAACAGAAACAACTGTTGGACAGTTACTGTTACCACCTCTATCAGCAGCAGCATTAAACCACTTTGTTCTCCTAATAAATGAAGACTTAACTCCAAATACCGTTTGCATTAGAAATGGAAGGTTTTAACAACATGATCGAGCAATGAAAAATGCTGAATGAGTTCCTAAATAATAAACAAGTTAGCAATTAAAACAACTCAGTAAGTATTCAGTAATCTGTAACTAGATGATATAAAAATTACATGGAAGACTACATAGGCGTAAGGTGTTATCTCCCAGAACTATATAAAAGGTGAGAAAACAAAAATACCTAAAGAATATAAGCCAGTTAAAACAAGTGCTGAGGAATTTAAGGAAATGAAGATTTAAGTCAGTTAATAAAAATGGTATCACTGAATCTTACAACAAACCAACCAGGTGAGATGGCAGGGAAAGGTAATTGTCAACAACATTGCTAAGCCAGAGATGGTTATGGAGGGCTAATACAAGATTTTATTTTTCCCAATCTTTACCTAATTTCTTATTCAGGACTATATATTAAGCTCTACTTGGCAAGACAACACATGCTCTTTATAGAAAATAAGTTAAATCACACTACATGAAAGGCAACAAAACTAACTACAAAAACAAGACCTGATAACCCTGTTATTTAACTCTTCCTAATTGTTCTACGAAAATAACTAACATCGTCTCAAATACCACCTAGGCGTATTTTCATCTAGTCAGAGTTTTCTGCATAATCCTTCTGGTAGCTATACTTGCCTTTATTCTCTAACTCTCTTTGTCTAAGGGGGAAGAAATCCTGCTGGAGTCTTTTTAATTGTCTTTGAATTCCCAGCAGCACTCCCTTAATTCAGGCCCTCATCATATTTCACAGAGACTACTGTAAACACTTAATCTGACCTCCTTTGTCTGCACTCACGATCCTCAATCCACCTTCTATCATGCCTCCACCTTTCTCCCCAAACTTTCTGAAAGTCAGATCTTTATCTTGTTAACTATTTATCCATTAACTATTGCAATACTTGAACTGTGTCTCTCTTTTACATCTATGAAACACACATTGGTATCTCAAGGGGTTAGAGAAATGCTGTACTAAAATAAATTGTTTTAACCTTAACTCACAAAAAATATAGAACAAAGACTGAGGGAAAAACTATTAACATTTCCAATGTACTTCAAGATTACCCTATCAAAAACCAGTGGACAGTAGCAGGGATTCTCAAACTGTGATACATACTAGAGTCTTCTGTTAAGCCTGCTACAAATAGAAATGACCAAGTTCCACATCAGACCCACTGAATTTGATTATCTAGGAATTCAGCCTAGCCATATCCATGTTAATATAATCTACAAATAATTTCAATGCATACCTAAATTTGAGAACCAAACAAGAAACCCTTCCTGATCCACAACATACTATACTATTAGTAGGTCCCCTGACTTTCCAAGCTATTTCACACCTCTCATCAACCGGGGCTGGGGGGTGGGGGGCAATACCTACTAATCTTAAATATCCAGGTGTAGCCCATTCTCAAAAACTTTTACTCAAACTCTCTTTGGTCCCACAAATCTTTATAAAAATAATAACACCCATATATTTACATACAGTCCTTCTAATCCACACCCCCACTCACATAAAATAGTATCCCTATTTCAGAGATGAGAAAAGCAATTTTAGGACAGGGAGCCTGAGAAACTTGTTCAAAGTGACCATATGAGTCTGAACCCAGCTCTGCTAACTACAAAGTAAGACATTTTCCATTGTGATATGCAGCCTCTTACACATCACTCTGAAGCACTGACTTACTTATCAGTTTACACATTTGTTTCCCATTTTTACACAGAAAGCTCCTTGAGGGCAGGCATCAACCCTGGTTTTGACCTCAACATTTAGTTACTCAATACATATTTGTTGAGTAAAAGGACGGAATGCCTGAGAGCTGGCATTATAACTACTCTTCTGAATACACTTGCTTAACAAATTCAGTCTGACCTGTAAATCTTATTGCTGATTTTTTTTAAATGAAACAATGTATTTCAGTAATATCTTAAACTACAAAAGAAATTGCATAGTTATTAGCAAAGGGAAAAAATTGTTCCAGAAGTTAAAATAATCCTACTTTACTCTCTAATAACTGGAGATGGCAAATTTAAAGTTAATCTTTGTAATAATTTCATACCAGAAGAGCAGGTAACTACAACAGTGTAGTTTTAAATGACAGAAATTCAAAAGGTAAAGTTGATTAATAATAGATGACATAAAGAAATTGAGCGCTAATAATTTCATACCAGAAGAGCAGGTAACTACAACAGTGTAGTTTTAAATGACAGAAATTCAAAAGGTAAAGTTGATTAATAATAGATGACATAAAGAAATTGAGCGCTGAATACAGACAGCTTATTTGGCAAGCCACTTACACTAACCAGTAAGCAACACTATCTTTATCACAGTATTCTTCCACATCTGTCATTTATTGAAACCAGTAAACCTTATAGGTAAGACAGAGCAATTAGTCATTATACTTGTAATGTCCTTCCTGCATAAAGCTAATGTGTCTGGTATGTAAAACATAGTACATATAACTACTTCCTCTCTGACAGCAAAAATAATAAACCAGCAATATTTCAATTATTTTTCATTTGCAAATAATTTAACATTTAAAGTGATGGAGATTTTCCTAAATTGAAAATATGAAAAAATTAGTGCTGCTTTAAGAATCTTACACTTTATATTCCTTTTGGGTTAAACAAAAGCGATTATTCTTTTAACTCCACTTTTGGGAATAAATCAATAACAAGAAAGAAAAAAAAAACCCTTCTAAACACAACATGATGTAGTGGAAAGTACAACGGACTAGGCATCAGGAGTCCTGGTTTTCTAGTTCTGGTTACACTACTAAATTGCTGTGTGACTTAGGGCTCACTGGCTCAGTTTTCTCATTTGTTTAAAAAGCTGGTAGGGGGGTAGGAGGGTGGGATTTGATTATCTTTAAAGTTGTTACCAAAAAGTTCTGATCTTAAGCCACCCCTCTTATTTCATTCTTCTAATCAGTAAACTCAAGGTATGTTCTTTAAGGGCTAACTTCTGAAATATGAAACACATCTGAATTGAATGTACTGATTTCAATCTTCAACTGCATGGGACAAGAAACAAAGGGTAGGTAACAATTCAGTTACTTTCCAGAAATTCTCTAATCCTAACTTCTTAAGCAAGTGTCCCTGTTTTGGCATATTTAACACTATTATGCAAAGTTGTAAAACTGTTCTATTGACATTTCTGTATGTGTCTCTTGGGTTCCAGTGGCACATACTCTGCAGGCGCTAACAAGCAAAGAGGAGAGAAAGGGAATCAAACAGCGTTTCAACAAACTCAACCACAGTTCACCCAGGCCACCGCAGTAAGATGCGGCTTGACAAGGCCTACACCAAGGAGAACCTCCCCACCCCCGAAGTGCCAGCAGCCAATGTAATGAATGCTTCCGTCAACAACACACATTCCCCTTCCCACAGCAGAACTGCTTGCTCCCAACCAGGCATCTGAGGTCGGAACAGGCCGCATAACACAACTTAAGAATCCTTTGCAGGCCCCAAAAGGCCAAGAACCACTATAGATTGCAGTTCCCCTGCGCATGGTAGGGAAAGGAGCACCTCCTCCCACCAATGCAAAAAAGAAAAAAGGAGGAAAAGAAAGGAAAAAAAAAATCAGTTGGAGGGAAGAGCAGAAACCAGGCCTCGGGGAGATCCCTGGAGAAACAAATCCTGTGTCTCTGCAATGGGGAGCAGAACCATTTCCTGCCCCCGTCCTGAACCGATGCACTTTATGCCCTCCCGGAATTCTAAAAGGGGATTGAAACCCACTTCACGGTCCGTTTCATTCATATTTGGGCTTCATTTCCCTACCTACCCACTCCTGAAACCTCTGGCATTGTGAAGAAAGGTACCCCCAAATCAAGCGGTAAGAGGCGAAGAGATGGCCAGGGCAGGAGCCAGGTTACTCAGACCCAGCAGCTCTTACAAGAAATTCCCGTTGGGGCCTGAGAGTAAAGTTTGAAGCAGCAGCAAGGGTGCGGACTTGGCCAAGCAGGGAACCAGCACAGGCCTGCGGAGGTGACACTTCCCTGCTCCCGGGCTGCTCAGAGAGGCGGCGTCCAGCCGCCGCGGCCCGCAATGCCCGCACCTAGGGAGCGGGGCCAGAGCGCCGACACCGGGCCGGGGGTAGGCCTGGCCGGCAGCCGGACCCTCCCACACCGCTCTCGCCTCCTTCCCCACTCCCAGTTCCCGGCCCTCAAGCCCGGGCCCGTGAGGTAACGTCGGTGGGGGTGACGCGAGTCTCGGCCACTAACCACACATTTCTTGCCGAGGAAGGTGAAGAGGGACTCGTTCTCCTGCGGTGTAAGCAGCAGGGAGCCCACGTTGGTGACCCTCCGCGGCGGCGGCTGCTGGCCGGAGCTCATGGTTACGCCGGCGGGGCTGCGAGTCCAGGGCCGTCTCCTCCGGCGAGTGGGCGAGCGCTCGTTCCCCTTCTCAGTGACAGGGACGGGAGGAGGGGAGTCACAGGCTCAGCATCTCGCAACTCCTCCGCCGCCGGGGTGGGAGGAAAAAGGAGGAGCCGACTGCGGCCGCGCTAGGCTGAGCTCCGGCCGGATGGCCGTCGTCCTCGCACTCCGGAGACTGCGCTAAACTCCCAACTCCTCCTCTAACCCTTCTTCCGCGGCTGCAGCGGCTTTGGCGGCGACCGCGGCGGCGGCAGCACAATCCAACATGGCAGCGAGAGCGGGCGAGACCACAGGGCTCGGGACGCGGGGGAGCGCGCCGGAAACGCGCCGCTGCGGGCCCGGCTCCGGAGGAACTACTCCCGGCGCAGCCGGTCCCGCCGCGCCGGCCCGAGGCCCCGCCCCCTTCCGGCCGAGGCGCGGGGTGCGCTGTCGGACGTGGAGCCGCGGGTGCGGGATCCTTCGGTGGTGTAGTTCTTTGGGTGCTCCGGTCTCGCTGCTGCTACCTAGAAAGAAGAGTCTTGTCTGTGCCGCGAAGTCGCTGTCCCCTATTTTACACACGTACACCTTTGCGAAGCGTCGGTGCGGACTCAGGGCCCCTGTCTCTGGAATGGCTATTTCTGGAGTGCGGATTTCTGGAGCCGGCTGTTCACGGCGCGGTGCAAAAAGGTCCGGAACCCGGAGACAGAACGCTGGGGAGAAGCGATGCGCTACCTTGTGCCCCTTGCGGGTTTCGGTCCGAGAGCCGCAGGTGCCTGGGGTTTTTTAAACTTCGTCAGGACCGCAGTACAGGGCGTGAAGGAACGGACAGGCCTCACCCGGTGTTGTGAAAGAGAGATGTGCTGCTGGATGTTACAAAAAACAAACGCGCTTAGAAAATATTTCTACCGCGTTTTACTTAGGGTAAATGTATTTGTAACATTTAAACTCAAGCTCTTTTAAGAGTCTTGAACACGTTTCGCCCCGTCCTGTGAATTGGAAAATATTCCTTTTTCTCTTCTCATCTTTTTCTTAAACCCCAAAAACCTTGTTTTCTTTTTATCCAGAATGATTGCGCCCGTTTTGGAATGTCACACAGGAAAATAACATCTGGTTTAATCCTTAGAAGTAAACCTCAAGATTAAAAAAAAGTTTTATGTCTCAGGATATTAAAAGTTACCTAAGATGAACCCCTTTGTTCAGTAAATTAAGTACTAAACTATTGTAAAACGAAGTTCTGGAATATGGAAATATAAATACTACCCACAACAGTGAATTATTGATGAGGCATCTAACTTACCCGCTTAAACAAATAAGCGATTATTGTATAAACTTTAACCATGGTTTGCTAATTATTCAATTTCAATAAAAAGTCTTGGCATCCATCCTATGCCAAATAATATTTGGCAGAATTATTTGATTTTAACATCTCTGGTAGTTTCCAATACAAATCTCCGAAGTACAATAGTATATTGGGATTGATAAACCATTATCAGTGCCCTTTGAAAATATTATAAAAATCTCAAGCTGCCCTTAAGGAAATCAGCTAAGTAGGAATAAATCTGCAAAGGAAAATGAGATCGTATAGTCCTGGGAGTCCTCACATAATTTTAAAATTAAACTTGATTAATAATGTGAGGGAAAAGGTGACAGAAAAAAGCAAGTGAACGCTTTATAAAGTAATTAGGTTTCAAAAGGCAATGGTAGAAATGTAAACCTGGAATTTACTCTGAATTACAAAGCTAATAAACCTAGAAGCTACAGCAGTTTGTCTCAACTCAAAATTGAGGTTCCTATAAATTAAAATCACAGTAACAGTGGAAAGCATTACACATTCTTGAGAAATGATAGAAATAAGATCCCTACTGTTTTCAAACTTGTGAAACAGCAAGGTAACAAAATTTAGGCTTCAGAAAGGCCTAAATTGAAGTTCTTGTTCTACCACTTATGAATTTATGGACTTTGGACAAGTGAGTGCTTCTGAGTCTCAGTTTCCTCATCTGTAAAATAGAAGATAATTTTTATTTAATAAAGGTATAGTATAAATGGAGACAACTAAACCTACATGTGTAAATTACCTGATACATCATGGTTACTCAACTATTACTTGTCATTGACCATCATTACCTATGGTTTGCTTTGCCTCCCCTTAGCTAAAGGATCAAGAGTGGTGTCGAAATGGGGATTTTAAAATTTTTAAAATTTTTATTTATTTTTAATCCTCAACCAAGGATAGTTTTTTGATTTTAGAGAGAGAGGAAGGGGGGTGGGCAGAAAGAGAAAGAGATATCAATGTGAGAGAGAAACAACAATTGGTTGTCTCCTATTTGTGCCCCAACTGGAGATCAAACCTGTGACCTAAGTGTGTGCCCTGACCAGGAACTGAATGTGCAACCTTTGGTGTACAGGATGGATGTTCCAACCAACTGAGCCACCTGGCCAGGGCAGGATTTTTTTTTTTTTTTTACCTTTGTTCTATCTAAGCCCCATACTTTGAAAACTGTCCTTAGTTAGAATTCTATGTAATTCTCCAAATATGGAGTGATGAATTTGGGCTATAATTCCTTTGCCAGCAGCATTTCTAATTAGGCTATATATTATGCCAATAGGTTATATGTCCCAGTGTGCCAAAATTAAAAAGTCTCTTAAAACTAGAAATCTAGAGACAGAATCATAGTAGTTCCTAATTAATAACTGAAAGATAGAAATTTTTAAAATGCCAGCTTTAAGACTTATAGTCCACTGAAAGATGTGGAAGAGGGTTGTGAAAAAAAAATGCTGTGTAAGATGGGTGAATAGACTGTAGCTGTGGGTTGAATCTGTTGCATACTGAAAACCATTGGGTTCCAATCATTTCACAACCTCGTGTTAGCGAACCGTATTTGTTTTAATAGCTTTTTGTTTTCTTTCAGGGAACTTTAAACGTCTTATCTATTTCTAAGTGAAATTTTCTGACTTTGGTTCATTTTTCTTTAGAAATGAAGATGAAAATTATAACCACTAAAGATTTTTTCCCTCAAGCCTAAACCATTTCTTTTTTTCCTCAAATTTTGAATATGATATTTTGTCCACAACATTGCAATTTAAGTTCTTATTTTCTACTTCTTCATTGTTATTTTTGTATTTTTTCTGGGCTTTTTCCAACTCCTTGTTCTTAAAATGTAGAAAATGAAGGCATGAACACTACATTGAAACAAGACTTTCTTCCTCTTTGGAACACGTGAACTGGCAATATTTGGGTTTATCTCCCTCACCATGCATACAAGCATTCTATTTTTCAAAGTTCAGCCTGAAACCAAGCAGTACTGTCTATATTTGTTTGAAAAGTTTTAGTAAGCTCTTTCTTTCATTCTTGATAGCATATCCTCTCTGACAGAACACAAGACATATTTCTTTCTGTTTTCTTTGGAAAGTTATTTTCTTATCTCAAATTCTTTTTACCTTGTTTGAGAAATTGTATTCGATCCAGGAAATAAGAATTCTGTCTCCTTTCAACTAAGTATTTTGAAGTTTGTATGCTAGGTTAAGAAGACAGTAGGGATTTTTATCTTCATATACATATAAAATGTATACACTATATTATGAATATAACTAAGAATAAGGCAATTCTTAAGTTTAATTTCCTCTATTTGACTTTCACTGAAATTAAAATCTATCCTAGTACTTTTCTCCTTTCTTTGCTATGATCCTTTTAGGTAAATTTCTCATTTTAACAGAACACATTAGGATAGCTTATTTATAGAAATGAGGGCAAATTGTCAGATGCATTTCCTGCTGTTACCATATGCCTTGCACATTCCTTCTGTCTTGATCCTTTGTTAATCCACTTTTCTTTATAAATGTCGTTATTTACTGTTGCAAGTCCTCTGAAACAACTGTGCTAATGTTAATTAAAATGTAGTGACACCCTTCACTGCAGGGCAATGTAGAGGGAGCTGCACCCAGGGATCTTAGTGATTCAGCAGCCATCATAGCCATAATGACTGGGACTGACTTGATTCTTACTGCTTGACTGTGGCAGAACTGAGCCATAGAGACAACATCAGCAAACCTGAATATGTCAGGGGAGGAATGTCACTTCTCCCATGAAAGTGTCATGGGTTTAAAATGTTCACATTGTAAAATATCTCTGCATATTTTTATGTAAATGTTGTATATAGCAGTGTTTAACAGAATTTGTCCTAGTACTTGTTTTCCCAAGTTAAATGTTCAATGTTTTATTATTTATTAACTAAAATCCATCTCCATTTAAATTCATTTCACAGAACCTCTTCGGGCTTTGTTTTTTAGGAATACATAGCTTATTTACAACCCATTCTGATTTCTTAGTGATATTAGTGGAAAATTGAATTCATACTCATGCTAGTGACTTACCGTGATAGTTACTACCACTATATGGCCTAGTCTCTGGATACCTAATACACACCACTACTCAAGAAATGATTTGAAGAACTAATTGTGTTATTAAGTATGTTATAGTTCCCTGGATGCTGCTGACTGGTTTTCTTGCCTCTGCTTCTTAACTTTAATGCATGTTAAATGGCTCTCATTTTAATTATTCCAGATGATAGGGGAAAAACATTGGCTTCTTTTTTCTTTAAAGATTTTATTTATTTATTTTTAGAGAGTTGGGAAGGGAGGGAGAAAGAGAGGGAGAGAAACATCAATGTGTGGTTGCCTCTTCCATACTCCCTACTGGAGTCCTGGCCTGCAACCCAGACATGTGCCCTAACTGGGAATTGAACTAGTGACCCTTTGGTTCACAGGCCAGAATTTAATCCACCGAGCCACACCAGCCAGGACTGGCTTCTTTATTATAAAAAGGAGAGCAATTTACATTATGGAGGAGTAAGCAATGTGAATGTTCGTGACAATTTGAAGATGCCGTATGTCCCTATTACCTCACTCAAATCATTGGGGTGAAAACTATGGTATCTACCATTAACTTTTTTAAAATCAATTTTTAGTTTTATAAAGTGATAAATGCACATAATTTTTAAAATAAAGTAGTATTACAAAACATAAAACAACAAAAAACAGAAGCTCATGCTTTCTTCTCTATCCCCATTTGTTCTCCCTAGACGCATCTACTTTACAATTTCTTCTGGTATTTATGTATGTATTTCTAAATAATATTCTAAGCTGTTATGTATTAATTGATCAATTTAGAACATTATCTGTTAACTTTCTGTTATACATAGTGAGAATTTCTCTTTTGAACTACTATTCCCCTTTTTTCCCACCCCCAAAATAGTTATAACACAATTTGTGTTTAAATCATTATCACACAGAACAATGTATTCTCGAATGAGTCAAGTATTGCACTGAGATTATATTTATATTCTTGGGCCATTTTCATTTTGTTGGTTTTTTCCCCCTTAATCATATCCTCAATTTTTTTGTTTAATTTTTTTCATTGTTTCTATATTCTTTAATAACTATAAACTCTTACCCTGTGTATTTTCCACATAACCAAATGTATCAAGAATCTATTAGATGCACTTAATGTTGTTTTGTCTGTTTGTTTGTTTTAATCAGGAATATCCCAAGGCCCTCCACCATGCTATATTAACCCAGACCTGCTGTCTTGGCTACATGGCTGTTGTCTGGGATTTTGCTTAACATCTATTCTAGGTTGTACCCTCTAATTCTTGGATCCTATGTTATTTATCTTGGTTTAGTTCCTTGTGTTAGTAGTATATAATGAGGTGTGTCCAGAAAAAGTGTAGTCATTGTTAACATAATGAGAACAGTTTTCACAACACCGATATGACCTGGCTGGCAGCCAAGGAAGTGGGCTGGAATGTGCTTGTGTGAACACTGATAACTTCACTGTACTATTCAGTGGGGGTGGTAGATGCCGCTGAGTGAGCATGTGTACTGTGTGGCCATCACGTTCAGAATGAGCAAGTAGAACAATGAATCTGCATCAAATTTTGCATTAAGCTTGAATATTCATCTGCAGAAACTATTTGCATGATTCAGAAGGCTTTCAGGGATGGTGTGATGAGTGCAGCACAAATAAAAGTGGCACAAACTCTTCAAAGATGGTTGAGAACCTGTTGAAAGTCATCCACATTTCGGAAAGCCTACAACAAGCAGTACACCTGAAAATGTTCAACATGTATGGGCTGCAATCAACAAAGACTGGTGACTGACAGTGGAAGAACTAGAAGCTGATCTGGGGATTCCAAAACTGCTGTTTCTGAGATTTTGATGCAGGATCTTGGCATGAAATGGGTCTTGACAAAATTCATTCTGTGGCTTCTGCTACCAGAGCAGAAGGAACATCATGCTGCAGTTGCTAATGACTTTATTCAAAGTGCTATTGATGAACCAGATTTCCTCAAGAAGGTCATAACCAGAGATGAATGGTGGGTCTATAACTATGATCTGGTAACGAAGGCCCTGTCATCCCAATGGAATTCGCCTGGTTCTCCATGCCTGAAGAAGGCGTGACAAAGTCGCAGCAAGATCAAGACCATGTTAGCTGTGCGTTTTGATTGGGAAGGCGGTGTCCATCACAAGTACGCCCCTCCAGGCCAAACAATTAATAAGGAGTACTACCTCAATGTTCTTCATCAGTTGAGAGATGTAATACAACGAAAACGGCCACAGCTATGGGCAACAGCTAGTTGGCAGCTTCGCTGTGATAGCGTGCCGGCTCATGCACCAAGTCTCATGCAGAGTTTTTCGGTGAAACATCAAATCACCCAGGTGACTCAGCTCCACCCTGCCGCTGCCAGATTTGGTGCCCTGAAACTTCTGGCTTTTCCCAAAACTAAAATCCCCTTTGAAAGGGAAGAGATTTCAGATTGTCAGTGAGATTCCAGGAAAATATGACAGGGCAGCTGATTGTGATTCCAACAAAGAATTTTGCAGAGTATTTTGAAGAGATGCTGGAAAAACTGTGTGAGGTCCCAAAGTGCCTACTTTGAAGGGGACTGATGCATCATTTTCCTACGTACAAGGTTTCTTGTATCTTTAATAAATTTCTCTTTCACTTAGTACATGGCTGGATACTTTCTGGACAGACCTCATATGTTGTTTTGGTAATATATTTTTTTTCCTATGGAAAAAATGTATACAAAGTAAAATTTTTGAGACCTCTTATCAGATCATGTCTTATTCTAATCTCCTTTTTAAAAACAATTTTTAAAAATATTTTAGTCTTCACTGGAGGATATGTTTGTTGATTTAGAGAGATAGGAAGGGGGAGAGAGCAAAAGAGACAGAGAGAAACATCAATGTGAGAGAGAAAGATTGGTTGGTTGCCTGTGGCACGTACCACAACTGGGGATTGAAACTGCAACCCAGGTATATGCCCTGACAGGGGATGGAACCTGCAACCTTCTGTTGCACAGGATGATGCTCAACCAACAGCCACCTGGCCAGGGCTCCAGTCTCATCATTGAGTGAGAGTATAATGGAGTTTGGAATTTCAGATTGAAAATCAGTGTCCTTCAGAATTTGAAGGTGTTATTCCATTGATTTCTAATTTTGAACTGCGGTTTACATATGATGATTTATTTTGATTCTGATCCTCTGTGTGTGACTTTTTATTCTCTAGAAGTTTTTTAGAATCTTTTGTTTGCTCATGGAATTACGAAATTTGATGATGTACTATGTTGGAATCTTTTTACATTCATGTTACTGGGTATTCCAAAGGCCCTTTCTATCTAAAAACTCCTGTATTTTAGTATTGGCATATTTTCTTGCGTTATTTTCTCTATTCAGTTTGTCTCTTCTCTCTCTAAAATGCTGTAGGTCAAATGTTATGCCTCCTGGTTCTTTCTCTATGCAACTAGAAAAATACCCCTGAGTTTCACTCTGGAACCGCTCCAGTGAACTCTCATCTCTAGACACAAACACCATAAATTCACTGTTAAAGTTGGGAACTGCCTTGGCTGGTGTGGCTCAGTGGATTGAGCACTGGCCTGCAAACCAAAAGGTTGATGGTTCGATTCCTACATTGCCTGGGTTGTGGGTCAGGTCCCCAGTAGGGGACCTGTGAGAGGCAACCTCACATTGATGTTTCTCTCCCTCTCTTTCGTTCTTCCTCCCCCTCTCTAAAAATAAATAAGTACAATCTAAAAAAATAAGTTGGGAACTAGAAACTAGAATTTTTTCTGGGTTTATAAAAGCTGTGTATTTCTCTTGCCACCTTTGCCAGAATGATTTATTTGTGTCACCTGCTTCTTTATATGCTTTGAAATCACAGTTGCCCATGGGTTTCACTGTTTAGAGGAAAGTCACATCCTTGTATCCTAGCTGCAAGACAGCCTGAGATTTCAGGTTCAGCTTTAGGAATCTACAGATTCTTAAGGTCCGATATTCCCTGAACACAGGAAAGCTATTCATAGGCACTGAGCAGCTACTTAATTCAGTTTGTGGGGAGAGGATGGCAACAGTAAGAACTTTAGGAATTGAATGTGTGGGGCAGAAAAATATTTTCCTTCTACCCTTCTAAGTTCTGACTGGACTAATAATCAAATTAACATGAGACAGATTTACAGGAGAAAATGACCAAATTTATGATGCACATACATAACAGGGGTTCTGTAAGAATGTGAGACGAGGACACATTGGGCAATTGAGGCTTATGTGCCATTCTGAAGCAAGGAGAGGGAAGCAAGGGCCTGGGACTTCAAAGGGAAAGCAACTATTAACAGGTAGATGAAGGAGCAGACATTTGGTAAACAAGCTTTTGCTGATCACCCAGAAACAATGGGACATAAAGGGAAGTGTAACAAACAGACGTGCTGGTTTTCCCGTCTGCCGCATTTAGTTTGTATTCTGATGCTAAGGTGGTAGCTCCCTTTCTTTAAGCAAGGCTTTGTATATGAATTCTATTTAGGCAGGGTCAATAATTTTTTCTAAGTCTTTTACTTTTTTTTAAGTAACCACCTTAAAATAATATCCCAAAATGTATATTTTAGGGTGGCAAACTCTGCTTCCCATCAAATGACTGGGAGGAAGTCGTTTTAAAGACAAAGCAATAATATATTAAATATAAATAAATTTGTTTTCCAGTTTTATCATGGTGATAGTATTTTGTGTACTGCATTACATGCATATTACATCCATGGAAGAATTGTAAAACTTTGTCCCTAGGAAGTCAGCAGTCTTTTTACTACATAGTTTGAATTTAATAAGAACTAGCAGTGTTTTGTTTTGTTTCCTACACATCAACTAGGTTATTTGTCTTTGGAAAGCTAGTCATGGTTCAAAGGACTGGGACTGTAAGTTATACGCCTTTATGTCATTTATCTATGAATAGCTGTTTAGTTGATCTATTAAAGAAAATTTTAGTGCGTCATTTTAATACATTATAACATATTGTCAAAGTCAGTGATATACAGATTTCTGAGTTGGAAATTATAGTCACTTTTTAAATGTTTGTCTCCCCCATTAACCTGAAGGTTCTTTGAGAGCTAGGATCAGGTCTTTTTCATCTCTGCATCTTCTTATTCTTAATATTGAACCTATTCAAGAGTAAGTGTATATTTGTAGGTCAAATGATCACTTCTGATTCAAAAAACAATATACCTATTTTTATAAGGTACAAAGACAATTAGACATACTCTGAAATCAAGTCAAGATAACTTATAGTTTTGTCCAAACTCTTCCACATGGCACTAAGCATGTGGTGATTCTGAGAGTATCTGGATAGAAAATATCGGTACAACAAGCAGAGATCTGTACACAACCTAATAGGAGCAGGCAAAAGGGCTGTGGCTAACACAACAGACTGGAATGGCCTCCACCATTATGAATTAGTTGGCCCAGCAAACTAATTCAAGTCCAGAACATGTAGTGATTTCTTTTCCTCGAACAGGCTTAGGTATCCAAGGACCCAGTCTGAGAGGAGAAACGTGGGGTATATTGTTAGGGATTTCTGCAAATAATAGTTTTTAGCCTGATATAATTGCCAGAACAGTAAATCAAGGCTTGACTTTGTCTGGGAAAACAACTCTGGAAGCAAGTTCAATACCCAAGAATATTGGAAACTGGAGTGAAAACAAGAACCAGGATAAAAAAATAGACCAACCATCCCTAGGGACTAGGGAAGACAAACCAGTATTTCTGAAAATGTGATTTTCTCAACTGATTAGTAGCCATAGCATCACCTGGGCAATTGTTGGAACTGCAAATTCTTAGTCCCCACTCTCAAATCAGAAAGTTAATCAGGAACACTGGGGATAGGGTCCATCAGTCTGTGTTTAAAAAGGTCTTCTGGTGATTATGATGGGCTGACCTTCAAGAGGACACCCGGGGGAATTAAATTTACCTTCCCCAATATATAAAACATATAGCATTATACAGACTGTGTGTCAGTGAATCCCATTCCTTTTGGGGGTGGGCACTTGTAGAAACCACTGGGGTTTATTCTTGTCAGTCTGAGGCCTAGAATCTGCACACACATGTGTTCATTGTTCACACCTGGCAAAACAGCTGCCAGCGCAAACAGGGATTAGCTGTCCTAAACTGGGTTTTGATGTTAACTACCCATGACATCTTCGTAAAGTCACTCAACTTCTGAATGCTTCCATTTACTGATTAGTGAAATGAAAGGAATGAATTAATGATTGCTAAGGTTTTTTTCAGCTCAAAATTATATAATCCCATGCTTTTTTTTCTATGTAAAGACATCCAGAATTGTAAAAAGTGATGAGTAAAGGGGCAATGCAAAATAGAATGTAAATAATGTTATTTTTTCATTATTACAAATACCATTTTGGTGGTATAAAAATGAATATATAAAATTTATTATAAGCCCACCTCTATTGGAAGAAAGAACAGTAAAAATTATAAGCCCCTGAGCCTAAAAATCCGATTATGAATTACCTCAGCAGACAGGAATGGGTAATTGGTTACTATGGTTTCATGGAATTATTGATATTCAAAACTAGATTGTATAATACTTCATATTTGTTAAATGAGTCATGCCTCTCAATTCTCCATGGCTAGTAGTTAATATCATTAGTTTTTTTAATAGATAAAAAAAACATCGAACACTCAAATAATTTAGCCAGAGTCAGTGGTCATATTAGAATACATTCCTTGTTCCTTGTTTGAAAGTCATTTAGCTCAATATCTTTGCTTAGAGTCAGTGTGTCAGAGGTGGAGGGGAACTTAGCAATGATGTAGTTCAAATTCTCATTCACCTACATCTAAAAATGGAAAAGAAAAAAGTATAACAGAATGTATGCAGACAACTATAATTGAACAACAATGAAATAATTTTAAAGAAGAATATATGGATATGTCTGGTTTGATATGTAGCAACAGGTGTTGAATAAATTGTGTCTAAGATTTCACTGAGAAGCAGGATAATTAAATGACAATAACGCAGATATTATGGTCAGACAGACCTATGTTGAAGACCAGCTCTACAGTGGTCAAATTAACTTCACTGTCCTTGAGTTTTTCCTCTGTAAAATGGAGATAATACCTCTCTGAGGAGATTGTTAGAGGGAGTAAACTTGAAATAATGTATGTAATAGCACCTACTGCAAAGCCTGGCACTTAAAAGTCGCTCAGTAAATGGTAGCTATTACTACTAACCAGAACTGAAGTTCAAGGATTTCCCAGAAAAAAAGACTTTCACGAATATCTGATCAAACTACTCAGCCATATTTATATGTGCTTTAAACATATAAACATGTATAGCCTGAAAACTTTAAGTTTTAAACTTATTTCCCTGCTCTGTTCTCTCAGTTCTTCAGTTTCTAACCCCCCTCCCAAATCTGCTCTTTCATTAATAATTACAAATTTGCCTATTATTTTAAGATTAAAGCCCTAAATCTTAATACTAGATTTCAGAATATAACTTCTTGTTTAATTGTAAGTATCTCCAAAATCTATTTGTCCTTCTCTAGAGATAAAAAAATTGCAATTAGTGTTTGTAGTAAACCTGTTTTCCTAGAAGCAGAACCCAACACCGGGGTTCAGGCACACATGAGTTATTGAGGACATGTTCTTCAGGAAACACTTATAAGGGAATGAAGGAAACTACATAGGGAAGAGGAAATAGTCCTGCAAATGAGTCTCAGATGCCTTAGGTAAAGGCTAGCCTTCGCTGGATCCCCAGAAAATGAGACTCAGAAGCATAAGTAATTCCACAGAAATGTCACCTTGTGGCGAGAGGATTAGCTAGTTTAGGTCATTTATTACACAGCCATTGGTTTGGGTGGTGGCCCCCAACAGACAAGGCAGTGCCAAATTTCTGGGGAAGGGAGCAGCTGTGAGCCATTAGCAACGACACTCCCAGCAGCAGGGAGCTGGGTGCATGGACTGCCCCAGGGGTTGGAGTTCATTTTACTGGAAGGTTTCTAAGTCCATGATTTTTCTGTTGCACTCACAGCATGCCAAATGATAATATCTAGATTTGTATGAGCTGAAATCCAGTCCACACTTTGTTGGCCAAATTGTGCACGGGCCCTAGCAGTCAGAGAAGACCTATTGCTAATTCCTACAAAAGCACTGAATAGACTAGTGGCAACTCTGAAGCATAAGCTGCAAGTGAAAGGCCTCAATAATTACTGCTCAGCAGGGCGAGGAAGGCAATACTGAGAAAAGTTTAAGGAAAAATAATACTCGAATACAAACTGTCCTGTCATCAAAGTCCAATCATTGTTTTTGTTTATTTAGCCATCACTTAATCTTGATTTTACTTATGACTGGGGTGAGTTAAAAAACAAACAAACAACAAAAAACCCCTGTGATTTCTTAGTCCCCAAAGCATCTAGAGGCTTTTATGAGTTTAGTTTTAGATTCATGCCTTCAGCTCTGACTCTGTAGTGCTCTGAGACTCCAGAGAAACTTTGGCAATCAAAAAAGCCTCACAGAGGTACTTGTATCTGCCATGGCCCAACTAGGAAACCATACATTACCTTAATATTTTGAGAGAATGAATTTAATCTGGGAGATTGTTCTAATAGGTGATAGGAATGCTGAAAAACTAGGAGACTGTGGAAACAGATTGGCAACAGTAGAAAGTCACTAGCAGGGGTGTCCAACCTTTTGGTGTCTCTGGGTCACACTGAGAGAAGGGTTGTCTTGAGCTACTAAGAGTTGTCTCACATGAAATACATTGCGAAATACATAGTCACAAAAACTCTCAGAACGTTTTAAGTATATTTACAATTTTGTGTTGGGCTGCACTCATAGTCATCCAGGGCCTCATGTGGCCTGCGGGCTGCGGGCTGTAGGTTGGACACCCCTGAACCTATGCTTGGAGACTGGAGGGACTAGGGGAGAAGGAGGAGCCAGAGTCCCCTAGCAGTAGCTAGAACCACAGCTGGCCTCTTCAGTAGAAGCTGGGAAATAGAGGGAGAAATCTACTGTCAGAGGGGCCCTCTCAGGAGAGAGAAAATTTCCTAGCTTCTGTCTTTAGTCCTCCAGCCCTACCAGTACCTCTCATCGACTACACCCAGCTGGAAGTCAGCTGATTTGGAAAGCTCAGAGTTTTACATTGTAAGGATCACCCCCAACCCCTAAAATACATGACAGAGCTGGGGAAGGGTGAGAAATTGGTTTGTTAACAAATTCCCAAGGACAGATACAATATTTGCTAAAATAACCTTAAAAGGTTGTATTTGGCCATCTAAGTCACCAGTCCGTGTGTATCTCCTCCAGAGATAGCAGCATAAGTATATTTCCAGATTGTTTTTCTTTTGACTGTACTTGTTCTATTCAGAGTTTCTGCTCATTACTAGTCTTCAAATCATTTATGTGTAACTGGATTCCACATATCACCTTTACTCTTCTATATTTCTCTGTAATAAATACCTACTCTTCCTCAAAAGCTGATGTCCATGACCCTGGGTAGTGGCAGCCTCATTTATTGCATATTTTGTGACTTTGCCCTCTGGTCATAGAATATTGGACCAGAGAGAACAGCTAGTGTCTGCTGGGCCAGTTGAATTTGGCTTCTGAGATCTGAGAATCATATGTTCTAGATGTTAGTGTATGCTAATTGCATGAACTAAAGAGATATAAATACAAGAAATGTGGAGTGGCCATTTTCTGCTGTGTGCATGAAAAAAAGGTAAGACACTTCACAGAGAGAAATCAGAATGACGCAGACTTACAGAAAGAGGCATAGATGGGAGACCATGTGAGCCCCAGAGAGAGAGGCACAGAAAGAGTAGCCTATACTCTTCTAGCTTTCCCATTCCCAGTTTCTATCTTTTGGGAGGCCAGTTTCAGTTCCTGCTCTTAGATTCTGAAAAATACTCCATAATTCTATATAAAATCCTCTTTTTTGGATTATTCCAGGGAATTTCTATTACCCACAACAGAAAGATCACTGATTAACATTTAAACTGATTTGAACAAGTGGTTTAAAAATTAAGTTAAATATTTGCTTTCTCATATTTCCACTTCTCCACCTTACAGATAGTTATGAAGATACAAGCAGTGGGATATTAGGGCTTTTCATCTGGATACTCTACACACTGAAGCGATTCTGTGTTTAAAGTATGTTCAGTTAGACTGGAACTTTGAATCAATGAAAGAGGAAAACTAATAAGCACCAAAAATGACGTGGCATGTTGCCTCAGGTCTTGCCCAATGATGGTATCTTCATGTAAACACAAGTTAATGATCTGACGCACACAAGGAGAATGTGTCATCCTGTCACAATTTCCTGTTTTAATGCAGATCCAGACAGCATTGAAGTCTTCCTCAGGCTTTCCAAGCACCACTGGCTGTACTGTGTCACAGGGGACCATTGACAGACCACTTCACCTCAGCCCGTCCTTACTTACTCTTGGCTCCATTCCAACACGGTTTTGAAATAATTAGATAGATTGAAATAAGGCACTCATATTTACAGTCATAAGAATTCAAAAAGGTCCACCAAGCCTCACTGTTACTAGAAAGACGCAAAAGGAATAGCAACATGTCCTTCATTTTCAAGGAGGTATTTTTACATGTCCTCCAGAAGAATCCCTGAGGTATCAGCCTCCTTTATTTGATGGTATTTATCTCCCCAAGTATTCATTTATCTGACCAAGGCTCCTGGAATACTTGCAACTCCCTAATCTCAGGTCATTTCAGCATAATGTTATTTTATACAATGAACTAGCATGATATTAAGTGGAGTGGGAAGGTAGTCTAAGAGTTGACCTGTGCTTGAGAAATGAGCTGGCCTGTGAGTCCCATAATATCCTCCCAGTAAATTCCCTCTTGCTTTGGTTGTCCAGGGTCAGTTGCTTGGAATTAGAAACATTGGGTGAGTCTGAAATTTGTGCCATGAAGGTGATTGCAGGCAACAGATCTTCAAGGAAATGAATTGTTTAGAATTGGTTGTCTGGCTGTGATGAGGCATGGTACAGTGAAATTGCTATTCATATTCAAGACTGCAGGCTCAGTGAAACAGCGTTACGTTGCCTCTGGTTATTAACATCTAGAATCTGTTTAGATGAATGGATAAAGAAGATGTGGTATATAAATATATACATATACAATGGTATATTACTCAGCCATAAAAAGAATGAATTCTTGCCATTGCAACACCATGGATGGACCTAGAGGGTATTATGCTAAGTGAAATAAGTCAGACAGAGAAAGACAAGTAACATATGATTTCACTTACATGTGGAATCTAAACACAAAAATAGATGAACAAACAAAACAGAAACAAACTAATAGATTCAGAGAACAAATTGATGGGAGGAAGTCGAGGTTGAAAAAGGTAGAGGGATTAAGAAATACAGATTACCAGTTACAAAAATACTCATGGGGATATGAAGTACAGAATAGGGAATATAGTCAACAATATTATAATAACTATGTGTGGTGTCAGACAGGTACTAAACTTATTAGGATCATCACTCCATGAGTTATATAAATTTTAAGTCATTGTGTTGTATACCTGAAACCAGTGTAGTACTGTAATTCAATAATACAATATTGAAAAATTAAAAAAATCTAGCATCTACTGAGACTAAAGAATGCTTTATGGAAGAGGTCAGCAAACATGGCTAGGGCTCAACCTGGCCTGTTACCCATCTTGGTAAATAAAGTTTTATTGGAACACAGCCATGTTCATTCCTTTAAATGCTATCTCTGACAGCATTCATGCTACAATGGCAGAGCTGATAGTTGCAAAAGAAACCATCTGGCCCACAAAACCTCAAATATTTACTATCTGGCTCTTTAGAGAAAAAATTTGCTGACCATTGCTCTAGGTAGTTGCATTTTTTTTTGCCATCCAATAAAGTATGAGAAATTCGAAAACTGTTAGATAACATTGGATAAATTAACTAGGGAGAATGACAAATCCTAGTGTATAAATTTCTGTCTCAAAGCATAGTCTGATACTCAAGAACATTCTGTAATAATTCAAAAAATGAAGAAACAGAAAAAGAAAAACTATCTTGGATAGTTGTAGGATTGAGATAACTATAAGTGAAGTTCATAATTTTATCCAGAATTGCTGAATTAAGAATTTATGGATTATAGTATCTTAAATACTTTGTAATGAGGTAGGGGATGACCACTAAAATCACATATAATAAAGAAATTCACTGGTTATTTTATTGTAAATTTCTCAAAAGAATCGTTGACTTACGATGTTACTTTTTATTTTTTGACAAAACAGACAACTGGATTTCCATTCTTCAGGGGACAAGGAGTACTCAAGCACCCACTAGGTATGGTATCTCTGTGCTCACAGAGGCACAGCACTTTGCCCTTCTTAAAGCCTTCTAGTTTGCAGTGCTCTACATGTTTCTGTAATCTTGCTCCATCAATGATTGACGTTTTGTGGGATGCCCCATCCCATGGAACCCTCCCGGCCATTGCAGAGAAGAAGAAGTCGTCCTGGACACAATCTGTTGTTCTGGTGGGAAAGGGGGTGGCAATTCCCTTTAGTGGAGAATGCCCTGAGCCCTTTTCTGAAATGGCTTTTATTGGGATAGGTAGGTGCAGGGATATACAGCCTACAAGCATAGCTCATCAATCAATGTCCAAAGGCTATAGTTATATAAAACTGATATTATCTATAGATGACAATTGAAGAAACACAGAGATCTGCCTCAGGCCAGGGTCTGCTGGGCATGCTGGTGCCAGATGGTTGTTAAGGCGTATTTCCTGCGATAAGGAGTTCACTCCTTGTGCTTTGAACTTAAACATCTGGTTTATATCAACAGGGCTATAGCAAAGCAAAGATAGCTTCAAAGGATACAATGTATTTATCAGGCCTGATTTCCCACGGGAACCCTCCGCATTAGTATCAGGTTGTGCCTGCCACCTGCTACCTGGCTTTCCAGTCAAGACTTACTGGCCTCTTTCAAGGCCTGCTCAAGTGGGGCTACAGTCTCCGAAACCATGCAAAGTGATCCCCAACAACCTTTCCTATATTTTAAATATTTTTCTCCATTGTCTCCTTCTGATAAATGTATGAATATGCTCAAATATCTCTCAAATTAAAACTGCCTTGATTGTTTAGTTACTAATCTGTATCTCTCCTTGTCACAGCCAGGCTTCTAAAAGGAGTAGTCCACATGCATTGTTCCCATTTTTTTTGTTCTTTCTCTTTCACTTATCAAGCAACATTTCAATGACTAAGTTCATCAGTGACTTAGTAATTACTAAATCCCCCAAAACATTGCATATTGCTAGAATTTGGCAAATTGGTAGATAGCCTACCATGAATCAAGATGTTGTCTCAGTCTCTCTCTCTCCTATTTATGTGATCACTCACTCACTCTATTTTCTCTATGGGTTCTGCACCTTAAATATGGATCCATCCAGAGTTTTATCATTTTGCCTGTTTTCTCTGGTGTTGAATATAGTAGGAGTCCTAACAATATTTAGTGAATAGATTAATTATGATTTGTTACTCCTACTCATAAGAATATACAAGCTAGCATTTACTGAGCACATGCGCTGGACACCGTGTTGTGTGCCTTAGATACAGTCTCATTTAATTTAACCCTTTCTTGCCTTATGGGAAGTATCATTAACATCATTTCCCAAATTTACACAACTTGCACAAGGTCCGTGAGAGAACCGAATTCAACCTGGGTCTTTTGACAGAGAGCCTATGCCCTTAACAATGACACTTAGTGGTCATGGCTTTTACCTTCACCTTCGTGATTTACAAATCTCTCCAGGCCTCTCTCCTAAGGCCTAGAACTATATAGCTCCAACTGATAAGCTCCTTGAAGGCATCCTGCATAAATCTGAACGCATGATCTTTGTTCCACATCTTTCCTCTTCCGATGTTCTCTATCTTACTGGGTAACACTTGTATCTACTCTTTTTTGATCAGAAACCCCCAAACTGTCCTGTTCTGTCACTCACACTGCCCTGCCCTGTCCTTTCATGTCCAGTCACTGTATTTGGTGAGTTTCACCTCCTATTAACTCTACCCATCACCTCTTTTTCATGTCTCCTGCCTGTGCCCCAAATCAGGCCATATGAACAACTGTAAACCTGCTTTCCCCCAACCTATTCTACTGCAAAATGCAATATTAAATACCTAGAAGCAAAACATTTTAACATTTCATTCATCCTTCAAAATATACCTTAATTAAAAAACTTGTTAATTTCTGAAAAAGAAATAATATATATTTTTCTGGAAGTTCTTGCATTTCATCTCTTTTGACTTAACAAAGCTACAACTGATAAATAAAAAAAATGTTGCTCTGAGGTGAAGAAAGATGATAACCAAGAGGTGATATTGTCCATAGAGAACAATCTTGTTGTCTAAGAAAGGTGGGACAGGGATAAGGAAGAGGGACAATGTCAGTATAGGTAAAGTGAGAAACTGACAAGATACAATGGTCAGGGACACAGTATGTTAGGGATTTTTGCATGTAAAGGGTACTGGGTATCTGCTCCTTCTGTGGGAAATGCAGTGGGAAAGGGACTTCTGGTCTCTTACTCTAATATTTTGCTCTTCATTCTCTTTCTGCTCATAATTATTTTCAGGAGTGATATCTGCTAATGAAATGGTTTGTCTTTTCAAAGTATTTCCCATTAGATGGGAAATATTTAAATAAGTAAAAGAAAAGATGACTTTTAAATGTTTAAATGATTAGAAACTAAGCCTTAAAGGAACAACTGCTTTTGCAGTTCATCTTGCTCTGGTCAGCATTTCTTCGACTCATTCACTACCCAAACTGTGCAAGTTCTTATCTTAGTTTTCATATTCAGTTAAACCAAGACTATGACTGAAAATATTTCATACCCAAAAATAGCAAACAACATATTCTTCCTGCTTCTTTAGCATAGCAAAACTTTGTCCCAAGGAGGTTTATTTTTTGGATATGGTTATCTCCTATTAAGTCAGGTTTGTTTTTTTTTAATATAATTTCACCCTTCCTTAAGCTGTTTGAATTTCCTTCCAAAGATATGCTTTTCAAGGCACCCTCCTGGTGTTTTTCTCATTTGCTTGTTGCTGTTGTTCCATTATATACTTATTCTTTCTTCAACAAATAGATTCTTATTTTTCATTCTCCAGCTTTTATTCCTGTGGTTCCTAATTGAAAAGGCCTACTAAATTTGGATTTTTAATATGTTATATTCTGTTCTGGAGGACATTATGTTCATATCTTATGAAGGTTCATAAGAAGGTTCCTAATTGTAGTAGCTATAGAACTCGTTGAATAACAAAAGTCCTTTTTTTGTCATCAGTAATAGTTGCCTTTGGTTCCCTTGATTTTTCAAAGCAGTGAGTCTGCCCTCAATTAGAAATATAGAACACCAGTACTGCAAAACCACCTCCCACAGCATAAACCATAATTTTTGCTATTCAGCTACTCTTCAAACCCAGTAAGAGATGTGAGACTTAGAAAAGTTTTCAATGGAAATGCTCTCCATTGAAACCCGTAACTAACCTATCTTTTATTTTTTCATTAAGTTATATTTCTGGAAGTCTGCATTGTTGTACTTATTAATGTAAGCTTCTGGTAGAATCAAATGCATTGTTATATTTTAAAAATTCTTAACTCTAATAGAAGAGTAAGAAAATATATTACAAATTCACTTTTATATTGATTATAAAACTATCGTTCAGGATATTTTTATTAAGTAATATAAATTAACAGTTTCTCTATAAAAGGTGCTAAATGAGAAATTTCTTTTGGAATCTAGTTGCAGAGAATAGTCTCTCCAGATGCGTTGACATGGTGACATGATTTCTCTTTTCTCATGATAGTTGTAAAATAATGTGTTTTTCTTTCTGCTGCATAGTATTCCATTGCGTAAAGGTACCATAGTTCTTGAGCCACTCATTTACTGATGGACACTTAGGCCATTTCCAGCACTTGGCTATTGTAAATTGCGTGGCCATGAATATTACCCTTTGCAACAGCATGAATGGAACTGGAGAGCATTATGCTAAGTGAAGTAAGCCAGGCGGTGAAAGACAAATACCATATGATCTCACCTATAAGTGGAACCTAATTAACAAAACAAACAAGCAAGCAAAATAGAACCCGAGACAAGGAAATAAAGAACAAACTGACAGTGACCAGAGGGGCAGAAGGGAGGGGGTTAATAGGGGAAAAAGAGGAAGGGTTATCAAGGAACATGTATAAAAGACCCGTGGACAAAGACAACAGGGAGATTGAATGTGGAAGGTGGGGGTGGGTAGAGTGGAGGGGAGTAATGGGGGAGGAATGGGGACAACTGTAATTGAACAACAACAAATAAAATAAAAATAAGGTATTTCTCTTCCCATACCTCCACCTGGTTCACCTGCTCCACCTCAGGCTGCCAGTATACTCAGAGCAAAATGTAATGATCAATCACGTCGACTATGTCAATGCTTTCAAAATTTCAGACACTTGCATTATAGCTTCATATTTGTCATTTCCTCATACTTCCAGAAGAATAATTTATATTCTAATTTTAAACAAATAATTATTTTTTACCTTAACAAATTTATTCATTCATTCATTCATTCATTCATTATCTAAACCTTACCTGAGGATATGTTCATTGATTTTTTAGAGAGAGGAAGGGAGAGAGAGAGAGAAAGAGAGAAACATTGTTCAGTTGCCTCCCATATGCACTGCACCGGGGATTGAACCCACAACCTACGTATGTGCCCTGACAAGGAATTGAACCCACAACCTTTTGGTGTAAGGATGATGCTAGAACCAACTAAGCTACTTGGCCAGTGCCTAACAAATTTATTTTTTAAAAACAGTTGGTTTTGATGTGGTAGATATATTTTTAATTCACACTAAAGTAAATATTAAACAACCTCACTTACTGCCCATGGTGTACTGACATCATAAACTGAAAAACATTGTGCTATGTTAACCTTTAGGACCGGCTTATATTGCTCCCCTATATTTGGTTTAGATTTTCTATGTAATAACTTTAATGTATATGCCTTTTGTTGCCTTTAAATATCTTTGCTAAAAGGAACTCAACCGAAGGTGACAGATATCAAATGTCACGTACTTATGTAAATAATAATAATAATTAATTGGGTCTTTTGATTCCCATAACTGAAAGTCCAAGACAGACCTTTTAAGGCTTAGCTGGATTCGGGGTCAATAATGTCAGTAGGTCTCAGCCTTTCACTCCTAACCTTTCACCTTGTTCTATGTAGCTACTATTCATGGGTAGGCTCTCTCCATGTAACTGGCCCCTGGCAGCCCCAGGACTTATCATCTATCAGCTTTTCAATAATTTAAGCAAAAGGCAAACCAATTTCTCTTTTCCCACAACTACAGCAAATGTTTTAGGTCTGGCTCTCACTGCCCTGACCAGCATTTATTACTTAACTAATCACCATGGCATGGAATTCACAGAGTTCTGATTAGTAAAGTTTGAATCATGCATCTGGGAGAGCTGGGTCAGTTCCACCCACATCGTGTATGCTGTAGGTAGATAGTTTCCAAAGGCAAAGCACCATGGTTACCAGCTGCCACGGACTCAATGTTTGTGTCCTCCGCCTCAAGTTCAAAGTTAAAATCCTAACCATCAATGTGATGGTGTTAGGAGGTGGGGCCTTTAGGAGGTAATTAGTTCACAAGAGTAGAACCCTTATAAATGAGACTAGAGCTCTTATAAAATGGACCCCAGGGAGCTAATCCATCTTCAACTTCAGTCTCCAGAGTGGGAGAAGTAAATTTCTGTCGCTTACAAACCACCCAGTCTATGTTACTTTGTTGTAGCAGCTTGAACTGACTGAGACACAAGTGGTAGGGAAAAATGAGTGCCAGATAGGGCAAAACATCTGTTGTACACCAAAAAGTAGGGTTGCCAGATTTAAGGGGGGAAAAAAGCAAGACACCCAGTGAAATTTGAAATTCAAATAAATAATGAGTAGTAAGTACATTACATGCAATATTTGGAACTGCTTATACTAAAAAATTATGTTATTTATATGAAATATAGATTTAACTGGGCATTATGTATTTTACCTGGCAACTCTTACACAAGGGTATGTAAATAAATTCGATAGAAAAAGAACAAAGCATGTACAATTAAGGTTCAATTTAGAGAAATAAGATGTAACTAATCACATATTAGCCACTTAACACATACAGAATCATAAGCGTTGTAAATATTACATTGCTATAATAAAAATAGCATATTTAAAAATCAAATTTCCATTATCAAAAAGGAAAAAATTGAATAACGATCTCAATAATTCAAGGAATCTGCCCTCGTTTTATTTTCATAGACTTCTTAATTTTTTAAATTTAAATGTTGTCCATGTCAGTGAGTCCTTTTTCCTTTTTGCTCAATCCCTCCTTACTTATCCCTCTCCCAGAACTGTCAGCCTGTGTCTCTGAGCCTGATTCTATTTTGCTTGTTAGGTCAGTTTGCTCACTAGATTCCACATATGAGTGAGATCATATGGTATTTGTCTTTCTCTGAATGGCTTATTTCACTTCATCTAATGTTCTCCAGATTCATCCATGCTATTCCAAAGGGAAAAATTTTCTTCTTTTTTATGACCAAGTAGTATTCCATTGTGTAAATGTCCTATAGTTGTTTTGTTGACTCCTCTACCAATGGGCACTTGGCCTATTTCCATATCTTGATGATTGTAAATAACACTACAATGAACATAGGAGTGCATGTAAGCTTTAGAATTAGTGTTTCAGGCTTTTTCAGATAAATTCCCTGAAGTGGAATTGCTGGGTCGTAAGGCAGACCCATTTTTAATTTTTTGAGTTATCTCCATACTGCTTTCCACAGTGGCTACACCAATCTGCATTCCCACCAACATCCTTGCCAGCACTTGTTGTTTGTTGATTTATTGATGATAGACATTCTGACAGGTATGAGATGATATCTCATTGGGGTTTTAATTTGCATTTCTCTGATGATTATTGATGTTGAGCATCTTTTCGTATGTCTATTTGCCATTCCTATGTCCTTTTTGGAAAAGTACCTATACAGGACTTTTGCCCATTTTAAAATTGGATTGTTTGTTTTTTGGTGTTGAGTTTTATAAATTCTTCATAAATTTTGGGTACTAACCCCTTATCAGATGTATTGGTGAATATGTTCAACCACTCCCTGGGTTTTCTATTTTGTTGATGGCGATGTCATTAAGTATCTACATTTTCTAATTTTTTAGTTTATTTAAGGTAAAAACCTCTCTTATTAGTACATTCCCACTTATTTAGCATGCCTACATATACAAAACTATGGTGCATTTTGTCTACATTTATTGAGCACTGGCTGTTCAATAAATGTAGTAGTTCTTAGATTCATCCTGAGACTCTTGGTTTCTCAGGATGGATGTTGCTTATGTCATCTGACAGACTTGTGTAAGTCAGGAACATTCACCAGTGTGTACCACCCTTATTTCAGTAACAGCATCTCAGCTGTCATTTGAAGAGCTACATCTTTCCCTGTTGCAGGTAGTCTTGGTAGGATGGTAAGTCTAGGTGTCTTGCCTCTTTGAACAGGTAAGCATCTGACCTAAACCAGGCCATCAAACAATTCCTCCCTGAAATTTGAGTTTCAAGAGGAGTTACCCCATAAGCAACACAGGAGCTGATTCATTCTGAGGAGATTCATAGCTGATGAGATTGTCCATTAGTTCCCTGTTGTCCTTGTTTCTGTCCTGAGTAAAGGAGCCTCCTCATTCTTTCAATAATTTATGTGTGCTAAAGTTTATTTCTTTTTTTAGAGACCCATGAAACTTTTTACCTGGATGTCATGTAATTTTAACCTTTTAAATTGTATTTCTCATGTCAGTCTTCAAATCCAATATAAGAATTCATCAATGCTAAAGGAAAATTTTTTGTGATATAGACACAGTAAAGAAACATAAATGATTAGTTCATCACCTATGTCTCTTCTCTCTCTTTTTTTTTTCTGACAGAGAATTATGGGTTCAGTCAAAAGTGTCTACCTTAATTAACCTCTCTTATTGCTTCTGTTATGTTTAAGATACAGTGTAAGGCTCTCAGGAGGATACAGAGATTATTATCATAGTTTTGGATTTCAAAGAGTTAAGGAAGCAGATTAATTTCTCCAGGGAAACAATGCTGAGATGGAGTTTTAATGTTTAGGTTATAGGAGTGTTTGTGGAATCCATACCTATTGAAGAGGGGGAAGGAAGCTGGAGTAGGCAGAAGGAGAAGTTGAATTGTGACACAGACCTAGCAACAGTTTAGGATCATCCCAGGAAAACCTCTGGAGCCAAAACGGCCCTTCAGTATATTCCCAAGATGACATCAATTAGTCACTGGATATGAATCATCGGCAAAGGGCCATAACCTTAGGCGACGGGGTTCTGTGTTGTCAGAGCAGTCTTGAAGGGGCTGGCAACTGAGAACTATCTGTCAATATCCCTCCCAGCAGCTGGGATAACAGCTCCTTCTGGAAGGAGGATCTGGGTGACTCCTTGCAGTGTCCGCCACATCTCATGCAATAATAATCACTGCCTCGTGCCCATAAGGAAAAGAGATGTGAAGAAAAGAAAAGCTTGACCACATAAGGTCAAATGTGATATGCAGACTTTTATATTTATAGACCAACAAAATTTACCTTAAAAATTGAGATGGCAAACATAAAGTTACCAACTTCTTTTTTTTTTTTTAACCAAGAAGGATTAAAAAAAAAGTTGTTAAAGAGACAAGGTATTTTAATACTAAAAGTTAGGATGGACATAGTATCAGACTAAAGGTCCACAATTTAAACAAAATAAATTTATCTTTATAAAATCTTGCCACATTGTATCTATCTCATTTCATCCTGGACAGAAGAAAATGTCATTACCAATAGTGTATTTGTGGACTGGGGTATTTTTAAAAATTGACTATGGAGTTCCCTGTAGGACACCAGGGAAGGCTTTGTAGAGAAGGTAACATTGAGGCTGGACAGTTCTGGAAAACTAGGTGGCAGGATGAGTCAGGGAAGAGTTTTCAGGTTGAGCGAACAATGTGGCCAAAAGTATGAAGACTGTAAAGAGTAGGGTGTAATCACATAACGAACTGTTGTAATCCTGTTTGGGAGGGACATTAGTCATGTAGAGGAGTGTTGAGCAATGACAATGGAGTACATTGGGGTTGGATTATTCAGTAGACAGTGAGGAACTATTAATGGCTTTGAGCGAGGAATTTACATGATCACATGTGTGCTTTAAGAAAAATAATTTATTAGTAAATATGTTCTATTGTAGAAGTATGCTTAAAATGGATTATACAGTATAGATTTTTTGTCTTATTATAAAGTCATTGTCATAGTCTGTGAGAGGTAAAAGGAAGACAGGGATTAAAAACATGTCATTGAGAACCTGAAGGACGAGATGGTTGTGGGAAATATACTGAGAAAAGAATCAAGAGGATTTGGCAATATTTTGAATGTAAGGGCTTAAATTAAGGTAAAGGACTGTAAGGCAAAGGGAGAGGAAAAGACAGCTGTAGTTCCAATAACAGAAAGAGAGGTTGAGGAAGAGGTAGATTTGGGAAAAAAAGATAAAAACTCCAGTTGCATGTATCATGAATTTAAATATTCTCACTTAGGAAGAGTGGGCCAAAAAGAACGTCTATTTCTAAAAAATGCTTTTCTCTCTTCCTCTGATTCATAGTTATCTCTGCAGTCATAGGATCTTTCTGAAATGTAAATCAGAACTTTTCACAAGCCACTCAAAACTCCTTCAGTATCTTCATTGCCCTCCAGATTATTAACATTCTTTTTAAAAAATGCTATTGTATTTTCCATTAGTATTTAGTCCCCTTATACATATTCCCCTCCCCCTACAATCACTACAATCCCATGTCTGTGAATCCTTTTTCCCTTTTGCTCAATCCCTCCCCACTAACCTCTGCCCCTTAGCTGTTGTCCTGCTCTCTATGAGTCTGTCTTTATGTTGCTTGTTATTTTGGTTAACTCATTAGATTCCACATGTGAGTGAAATCATATGGTATTCGTATTTCTCTGATGGGCTTGTTTTACTTAGCATAATGTTTTCCAGGTCCATCCATATTGTTGCGAAGGGTAAAACTTTCTACTTTTTTATAGCCAAGTACTATTCCATGGTGTAAATGTCCCATAATTGTTTTATCCACTCATCTACTTACGCACACTTGGGCTGCTTCCATGTCTTGATGACTGTAAATAATGCTACAAAGAACATAGGGGTGCTTATGTTCTTTCGAATTAGTGTTTTGGGTTTCTTTGGATAAATTCCCAGAAGTGAGATCACTGGGTCAAAAGGTCAATCATTTTTTATTTTTTGAGGTATCTCTATATACTGCTTTTCACAGTGGCTGCACCATCTGCATTCCCACCAACAGTGCACCAGGGTTCCTCTTTGTTCACACCCTTGCCAGCACTAGTTGTTTGTTAATTTATATGTAGCCATTCTGACAGATGTCAGATGATATCTCATTGTGCTTTTAATTTGCATTTCTCTAATGATTAGTGACATTAGCATCTTTTCATATGTCTGTTGGGCATCTGTATGTCCTCTTTGAAGAAGTGTCTATTTAGGTTCTTTGCCCATTTTTAAATTGGATTGTTTGTCTTTTCGGTGTTGAGTTTTGTAACTACTTTATAAATTTTATATTAAGCCCTTATCAGATGTATCTGTGAATATGTTCTACCATTCTGTGGTTGTCTTTTTATTTTGTTGATGTTTTTCTTTTCTGTGCAACAACTTCTAAGTTAGATGTACCCCCATTTGTTTATCTTTTCATTTCCCTTGACTAGGGAGATATATCTGATAAAATATTGCTACGAGCAAAGTTTTCTTCTCGGATTTTTATGGTTTCAGGTCTAACATTTAAGTCTTTAATTCATTTTGAATTTATTATTGTGTGTGGTGTAAGAAGGAGGCATAGTTTTATTTTTCTGCCCATATGTATCCAATTTTTCCAGCACCATTTATTGAATAATGATCTTTAGCCCATTGTATGTACTTGCTTCCTCTGTCAAATATTAACTGACTATAAAGTTGTGGACTATTTCTGGATTCTCTTTCTGGTGATTCTGTTTCATTGATCTCTGTATCTGTTTTTATAGCAGTACCATGCTATTTTGATTACTATATCCTTATAGTATAGTTTGTTATTAGGGACCGTGATTCCTCCAACTTTGTTCTTCTTTCTCAGGATTGTTGTTGCTATGCAGGGCCTTTTGTGGTTCCCTATAAATTTTTGAAATATTTGTTCTAGTTCATGGGATATGTCATTGGAATCTTAATAGGAATTGCAATGAATGTATGGATTGCTTTGGGTAGCATGGACATTTTAATGATGTTAATTCTTCCTATCTATGAACATGGTAGGTGCTTCCACTTATTTGTACCTTCTTTAATTTTTTCTTCAGTGTCATAATTTTCTGAGTATGGGTCTTTTACATTCTTCATTAGATTTATTCCTAGGTATTATATTCTTTTTGCAGCAATCGTGAATGGGATTGTTTTCTTAATTCCTCTTCCTGTTAGTTTGTTATTGTCATATAAAAATGCAACTAATTTGTGGATATTAATTTTGTATCCTGCTACTTTGTTGAATTTATTTATCAGATCTAATATTTTCTTGGTATATTCTTTGGGGTTCTCTGTTTACGGTATCATGTCATCTGCAAATAAAGAGTTTTACTTCTTCCTTTCCAATTTGGATGCTTTTTATTTCTTCTACTTGTCTGATTGCTGTGCTAGGACTGTTAGTGGTATGTTGAATAAGAGAGGTGAAAGCCGACATTTCTGTCTGGTTCCCAATCTTAAGGGGAACTCTTATAGTTTTTGCCCATGGAGTATGATTATAGCTGTGGGTTTGTCATATATGGCCTTTATTATGTTTAGGTATGTTCCCTCTAGTCTTACTTTGCTGAGAGTTTTTATCATAAATGGGTGCTGGAGTTTTCTAATGTTTTTCTGTACCTATTGACATGATCATGTAGTTTTTATCCTTCATTTTGTTCATGTGGTAAATGACATTTATTGATTTGAGAATGTTGTACCAACCTTACATTCCTGAATTAATTCCACTTAAGCATGGTGTATGATATATTTGACGCACTGCTGTATTTGGTTTGCTAATATTTTGTTGAGGATTTTAGCCTCCATATTCATCAGGGATATTGGCCTATAATTTCTTTTTTTTGTAGTGTCTTTATCTGGTTTGCATATTAGGATAATGCTGGTCTTGTAACATGAGTCTGGGAGCCTTCTTTTCTCTTGAATTTTTTGAAATAGTTTGAGGACAGGTGTTAGATCTTCTCAGAATGTTTGGTAAAATTCACCTGTGAAGCCATCCAGTCCAGGGCTTTTGTTTGTTGGGACTTTTTTGATTATCATTTTAATTTCACTAGGTGTAATCGGTCTATTCAGATTATCTGATTCTCCCTAATTTAGTTTTGAGTCTCCCTAACTTGTCCATTTCATCCAAGTTGTCCATTTGTTCGCATATAGTTGTTGATGACATTTCCTTACAATTTTTTTGTACTTCATTGGTGTCAGTTGTTATTTCTCCTCTTTCATTTCTGATTTTGTTGATTTGGGTCCCATATTCTTTTTCCTTTTTAAAAAATATAATTTATTGATTACACTATTAAAGTTATCCCATTCCCCCCCCTTATTCCTCTCCACCCTGCACACCCTCTCCCACCTGCATTTTCCCCCCTTAGTTCATGTCCTTGGGTCGTACATATGTTCTTTGGTTTCTACATTTCCTATACTATTCTTAACCTCCCCTTGTCTATTTTGTACCTACTGTTTATGCTTCTTATTCCCTGTACCTTTACCCCATTCTCCCCTCTTTCACGCCCCTATTGATAGCCCTCCATGTGATCTCCATTTCTGTGATTCTGTTCCTTTTCTAGTTGTTGCTTAGTTTGTTTCTGTTTTTGTTTTTCGCTTTTGGGGGCTCAGTTGTAGATAATTGTGAGTTTCTTGTCATTTTACTGCTCACTTTTGATTATCTTTTTTTTAGATAAGTCCCTTTAACATTTCATATAATAAGGGCTTGGTTGATGATGAACTCCTTTAAGTTGACCTTATCTGGGAAGCACTTTATCTGCCCTTTCATTCTAAATCATAGCTTTGCTGGATAGAGTAATCTTGGATGTATGTCCTCACCTTTCATGACTTTGAATACTTCTTTCCAGCCCCTTCTTGCCTGCAAGGTTTCTTTTGAGAAATCAGCTGACAGTCTTATGGGAACTCCTTTGTAGGTAACTGTCTCCTTTTCTCTTGCTGCTTTTAATATCCTCTCCTTCTCTTTAATCTTGGCTAATGAAATTTTGATGTGCCTCGGTGTGTGCTTCCTTGGGTCCAAGTTCTTTGGGACTCTCTGAGCTTCCTGGACTTCCTGGAAGTCTATTTCCTTTGCCATATTGGGGAAGTTCTCCTTCATTATATTTTCAAATAAGTTTTCAATTTCTTGCTCTTCCTCTTCTCCTTCTGGCACCCCTATGATTTGGATGTTAGAACATTTAAAGTTGTCCCAGAGGTCCCTAAGCCTCTCTTCATTTTTTTGAATTGCTATTTCTTCATTCTGCTCTGGTTGAATGTTTATTTCTTCCTTCTGCTCCAAACCATTGATTTGAGTCCTAGTTTCCTTCCTGTCACTGTTGGTTCCCTGTATATTTTTCTTCATTTTGCTTTGCATGGCCTTCACTTTTTCATCGATTTTTGATTGTACTCCACCACTTCTGTGAGCATCCTGATTACCAGTGTTTTGAACTGTGCATCTGATAGTTTGGCTATCTCTTCATCACTTAGTTCTATGTTTGGAGCTTTTATCTGTTCTTTCTTTTGAATGTTTTTTTTTTTTTTTTATCTCAGTGCGACTGTTACTTAGTAAGGGGAGGAACCTTAGGTATTCACCAGGGTGAGGCCACCCACATAGCTGAGGTGTGGTGCTGTTTGTGGGGGAGAGGTCCAGAAGGGAACAATGTGGCTTGTTGGGTTAATGGTGGCTTTCATTCACTTCCTCCACTTCCCACAAGCAAATTGGGCCCTTCTTGTGCTGATTCCCAGGTGGGTGGGTTTGTGTACATTCTAGGACCCTGTAAGACTCTCCAACAAACTCCCCTGTGAGGCTGGGAGTTTCTCTCTTCACCGCAAACACTTCTAGAATTTTACAGTCAGAGGTTTTGATGCTTTATTCCCCTGCACTGGAACCCTGAGTTGCATGGTCTGTCTTGCTTCCCAGTTGTTTCTCCTATTTTATGCACACACAAATGTGAGATAATCCGCTCTGCCAGCCACCACCTCACCAACCCAGGTACTCCAGCTGCCACCTTGCCCCAAATCCTCTCTGCCCCAGCTGCCTGTCTCTGCCCCTCCTGCTGGTCTGGATGTTTCTTCTTTAACTGCTTGGTTGTTGGACTTCCATACAGTTTGATTTTCTGGCAGTTCTGGTTATGTTTTGTTTTTAAATTTGTTGTTTTCCTTCTTTTGATTGTGCGAGGAGGCACAGTGTATTTACCTATCTTGGCCAGAAGTCCCTGTGTCCTTTGTTCTTTATGAGTCTGGTTAAATGTATGTCAATCTTGTTTATCTTTTCAAAGGACCAGCTCTTGGATTCATTGATCTTCTGTATTATTTTTTAGACTCTTTTTTTTGTTTATTTCTGCTCTGATCTCTATTATTTCCTTTGTTCTACTCACTTTGGATTTGTTTGTTGTTCTTTTTCAAGTTTCTTTACATATACTGTCACATTGTTTATTTGAGCTTTTTCTTGTTTTTGAGATAGACCTGTAATGCTATGAATTTCCCTCTTAGGTTTGCTTTCCTAGTGTTCCACAGATTTCGTCCTATTGTGTTCTCATTTCATTTGTTTCCAAGTATCTTTTGATTTCTTCCTTGATCTTATTGGTGATCCATTCATTGTTTAATAATATGTTATTTAGTTCCATGTCCTTGTGTGTTTTTCAGTGTTCTTCTTGTTATTAATTTCTAGTTTCATAGCATTGTGGTCAGAGAAGATGCTTGATAGGATTTCTATCTTCTTAAATTTATTAAGACTTGTTTTGTGTCCTAACCTGTAGTCTATCCTTGAAAACATTCAATGTGCACTTGAAAAGTATGTATATTCTGATGCTTTAGGGTTAAATACTCTGAAGATATTAATTAAATCCATTTGATCTAGTGTGTCATTTAAGGCCACTGTCTCTTTGTTGATTTTCTGCCTGGAAGTTTTATCCATTGAAGTCAATAGGGTGTTAAAATCCCCGACTATGACTATATTTGTGTCGATCTCTTCCTTTATGTCCATCAAGATTTGCTTCACATATTTAGGTGCTCCTATGTTAGGTGCAAAAGTGTTTACTAGGGTTATATCCTCTTGTTGGATTGTTCCCTTTATTAGTATGTAGTGTCCTTCTTTGCCTCTTACTACAGACTTGGTTTTAAAATCTATTTTGTTGGCTATATGTATTGCTACCCCAGTTTCTTTTTCCTTTCCATTTGCATGAAGTATCTTTTTCTAACCCTTTATTTTTACTTTGTGTGTATCTTTTGATCTGAGGTGGGTCTTTTGAAAGCAGCATATATGTGGGTCTTGTTTTCTTATCCATTCAGGTACCCTCTGTCTTTTGGTTGGAGCATTTAAGCCATTTACATTTAAGGTGATTATTGATAGATATGTATTTGGTACCATTTTATTGTGAGACTATTTTTTCTTTGTTTTTTTTCTTTCTCATTTTGTTCTTTCTCTTTTTGTTCTTCTTAAAGCAGGCCCTTTAACATTTGTTTCAGTGCTCATTTGGTGTTAACAACTCCTTTAGCTTTTTCTTGTCTGAGAAGCTCCTTATATCTCCTTTTATTTTAAATGATAGTCTTGCTGGGTAAAGTAGTCTTGTTTGTAGGTCCTTGCTTTTCATCACCTTGAATATTTCATGCCATGACCTTCTGGCCTGAAATGTTTCTGTTGAGAAATCAGATAACAGTCTAGTTGATGCTCCCTTGTATGTAACTACCGTATTTTTCAGACTATAAACACACTTTCCCCCCAAATTTGGGAGGAAAATGGGGGTACATCTTATAGTCTGGATGTAGCTTACCTGGCTCACTTGGGTGGGGAGCGGCAGTGGAGCGGGTTTTTTTTTTTTTTTTTTCCTATTTTCCTCCTCTAAAACCTAGGTACATCTTATGGTCCAGTGCATCTTATAGTCCGAAAAATATGGTACCTACTTTTCTCTTGTGGTTTTTAGGATTCTCTTCTTGTTTTTAAGCCTTGCCATTTTAATTTGGTTCCAACTTGTTTGAGACTCTCTGAGCCCTGGACTTGTGTATCCTTTTCACCAGATTAGGGAAGTTTGTGGTCATTATTTCCTCAAATAGGTTCTTGATCCCTTGCTCATTCTCTTCTCCCTCTGGTAGTCCCTTGAAGCAGATATTATCATGCTTCATGTTTTCTGAAAGGTTTCTTAAGCTCTCCTCATTTCTTAAAGATTTTTTTACTTTTTGCATCTCTGGTTAGGTGGGGTTTTTTTTTTCTATCTTTTCTTCCAAATCACTGACTCAATCCTCTGCTTCATCTAATCTACTGTTTATTCCTTCCAGTATATGATTTTTTTCAGATATAGCATTCTTTATTTCTGGCTGGTCCTTTTTCATGGTTTCTATGTTGAGTGTCTTTACAGCCATTACTCTATCTGATAAATTACTTGCCTCCATTTCATCTAATTCTTCTTTTGGAGACTTCCCTTGTTAGCTCATATAATGCCATTTAGGCTGCCTCTTTGTGTTTGTTTCTATGTATTAGGTAGATCTGCAAAGACTGGTGCAGGCCTATGTCAGACACTGTGACTGGCCTTGGGCAACCTGTTTGGAGCTATTAGTGATCCACAGCATGTGGCTCCCTCTGCTGGACCTGTTTGCAGAAAGAACCATGCTGCACACCAAGGCTGGCTTCTACAGCACTGGTCCTGGGGACCAGGAGCCTCAGAGCTCCCAGAGCTCTACCTTCGCCTGCAGGTTTTCTGTTAGGTTTAAAGAGTGAAAATATTCCAGCTATACTCAGCAGCAGGGTTTAAGAGCACAGGGTGGGGCAGAGTAATTCCTCTAGGCAAAGCTATTGCTTCCTCTCAGGCTGATGACACTTGGAAGGGCAAGCTCTACCAGAGAAAGATGGCTCCTGCAGTGTAGGGAATGACTCAGCACAGGGATTCTGGCAGCTGTTCCTTCAGTCCTCTCCCTACAGCTACCAACCCCAGACTCTCCTCACACATTTCTAGTCCACTCCCAGCCCCTCTGCCGGAGCCCAGGGTTAGTGGCTGCAAAGAGAATTTTGTGCATTGGCCCTTTAAGTGGCTCTCTGCATCTCCAGCTGTTTCTTCCTGGAGGACAGAAACCTGCTGTTTTTCATAGCCACATGTTATTTGGTTTCCTTTCCCGGCCCTAGGATGGAGAGCCTACCTTGGGATTTGGACCCCACACTGCTCAGGGGGAACCCCCGGTCACTGAAATATCTCTCCAGCATTTTTGCTGACTCCTGTGGGAGCCCAGCACCTCCTTGCACGTCCTCCACCCTTCTTATCAGTCAAGTTGTGGTGATGTAGCTTCTTCTGTCTGTCTGTGGTTATAAGACTTCTCTCCAGCTAGTGTTCAGGTGGTTATTCAGTATGATTTTACTATAATATAGTTGTATTTCCACTTTGTTCCTGGGAGGGGGTTAGTGTAGCTTCTACCTACACTTCTACCATCTTGGGTCTCCCCCATTAACATTTTTGATATGTTATAAGGCTTTTCTTGATATGGCTCATATATATATATCTAACCTGCCTTATCTCTTGGTACTTCCTTCCTGAATTTCTTTAGTAAGTTGAACATGTGCTCTTTGACCTGTGAGTCTTCTGATGAACTTTTCATTCTGAGTCTTGATCTTGATTCTTTATCTCCCTACTTCCTTCACCACCTTTTTTTCTAGCCGATTCTAACTCTTAATTAATGTCTTAGTATCAGTGTCACTACTTCAGGTAAATTTTCATTTGGCCACATGTGCTTTATTACTCTGTATCTATCATCTCTCTATCCATGTTATTTTTTCATGAACCATTTGATAGTCGCATACAATATACTTCTTTACCTCAAAATACTTCAGTTAGTATTTGCTAAGAACAAGGACATTCTCTTATAAAACCATAGTACAATGATCTGATTATGAAATTTAACATGAATTATCTATTACAAAACATGTATTTAAATTTTGCCAATTGCCTTTACGTTATTTCCCCAAAATCCAGGGTCCACTCCAGAAGCACGTATTGCATTTAATTTCCATGTTTTTTTGGGTGCCCTAAATCCAGAATAGTTACCCATACATTTTTTTTTCTTTTGCCTTTTATGACAGTGGTATTTTTAAGAGTCTGGACCAGTTGTTTTATAACGTGTCCTTTGATGTGAGCTTCCTAGAGATTAGATGTAGGTTATAAACCTTTTGACGGGAGCACAACAGAAATGATGTTCTGATATTCTTTGGGATCATGTCAGGAGAATATGACATCATTTTCCACTTTGGTGATGTCAGCTTGCTGAAGGTGGTGTCCACTAGGGTTTTACACTGTAAAGTTACCACTGCAATTGTAAAAAATGACCGTTTTATACAAATTTGTAATTCATAAATAATTCAAAGGGAGATATTTTGACTACTTACATATCCTATCCTTCTTCAAACTTTCGCTCATATTTTTAGCCCATGATGATAATTTATGAATTCATTATCCTTCATATTCTTCCACTTAAAACAATATATTGCAACAGATTAAATACAGAAATAGATAGAAAATCCAGATGAATTCTATTTGCAAAAATGGAAAACCATGCCACTCTTCTCCCTAGTTTGTTTTTGTTTTGGAAAACAAAGCTACTAACATATACATGTTATTTATGTTAATGTGTTATATGTTGACATTTCCACATTTAATTAAACTTTATTGTTATTTAAAAAAATTAATATATTTTTAAAAACCTGGTATTTATTTCTAACATAGTAAACATCAATAGATATAAGTCACATAAGTCAAAGTTCTATGAGAGCCTCAATGAGTTTGAGTGTGTAAAGGGGTCTTAAGAACAAAAAGCTTGAGGACCATTGTTCATGACCAAATGAAATGCGGGTATCAGTATTATAATCTGGAAATTTCTTAGAACAGTGGCAATGAGGAAGAATTGGAAGTGAGATTCCCAGACTAAGTCTATCTTTTAGACTTTTCATTATAGGCCTGAGATTTTTCCACAGAAAATTCTTATCTTTTAAATATAAATAATATAATATTTAAAAGTAAAATAACATGATGTCTGAAATTTGTTTTAAAGAAATACAATCGCATTGGCTGGTGTTGCTCAATGGATTAAGTGCTGGCTTGCGAACTGAGAGGTCTCTGGTTTGATTTCCAGTCAGGGCACACGCCTCGGTTGTGGGCCAGGTGCCCAGATAGGGATGTGTGAGAGGCAACCAACTGATGTATGTCTCACACATTGGTGCTTCTCTCCCTCTCTTTCTCCCTCCCTTCCCTCTCTCTAAAAATAAATAAAAATAAAATCTTCAAAAATTTTCTAAATATTAAAAAAAATAATACAGTGGAGCTAATGGTGGTGATGGTGGTGAAGATATAAATAAAATGATTTTATGCTGTTAACTGCTGAAACTGCATAATTGGTATGTGTGGTTTCAATATAAAATCCTGATTTGAATATTTTTGAAGATATTCAAAATAAACATTTTTTAAAGTTTTCATCTCTAGGTAAAATTTAAATGGACAGATTTAAGAGAGAATCAAGCTTAATTGTCTGAATTATCATAATTATTTGAAACATGTTAATTATAATTTTTTGAATTTATGTATAACCTATTTTCCCTAAAAGTTCAAATTGATATACTTTGGCCAGCTTTGGCAACATGAATACTTATTATCTATTTCTTTGGCCTTTTGAAACATCTTAGCAAAGTTTGCAAAAAGTAAAAGTGTCACATCAAAAAATTTCATATAAAGTAGTTTTATTTTATTTTATATTATTTTATTTTTTAAAAACATGTGTCTTATTTACTAGGATTTATTTTTAAAGCTTCTTTTGATCTTCTTAAGGCCTGACATACATGAGCAATGTAAACAAATAGACAAATTCTTGTTGTATTTCATTACATATCCAGGGACATTTCTAACTTAAAATATACTTGCTTGTCAGAGGAAGAACCTCAGAAGTTCCTATCTCTTCCCACTCCCTTATCCCCACTCATCTTAGAAATGCCCTAATAAAATTTTATAACCATGTTACAGTCAATTTTTTAGCAAGAAGAGGGTAAAAACTAAAATATCCACCTGAATAATTTTCCTTGATTGATTTAAACAAGGTTGCTCTGTTTTATTTTACTTTTAGAATTAGTAGTATATGTTGCAGTGTATGAATGCAAATTGCATAATTCTCATTAAGTGTGTAGGCCCTCAAATCAGATACGCCTGAGTTTGATTCCTGGCTCTGCCACTTTATAATTCTCATAATAACATTAACAATAATAGAATAATATACATACTAAAAAGGACAACATTTATTGAACTTAATATGTAACAAGTTTTGGACTAAATTCTTACTTCAGTTTAGTCTTTGAATCTTTCCAACAGTACTATAAAGTAACTTTTGTTTAGTAAATAACTTGCTTTAAAGCATATTTTGAAAGGGATTGAACAGGAATTTGAAGCTAGGACAGTGATGTACATGCTTGCTCTTATAGGCCATGTTACATTGCCCTATTTCACCAGCTAACTGCCTTGGCTAAGTTATTTAATCTCTCTCAGCCTTTGTTTCCTCTTTATAAAATAGGAATGCAGATAGTAATTATCTCACAGGTACAAGGGTGATGTCAGAATAATGCATGTAAAACATTTGATATAGTGGCTAACACATAGGAAAATAAGAAATGCCAGCTACTATTATTTTTGTTACCTGTTTTCATTCAATCAGTAGTAAAGTGTTCTTAGAATCATAACCTAAGAATATATGAAATCATCTGGACAGCCAGACACAAAACATCTAAGAGGTTCTAGCGCTCATTCTCCAAAATGGTAGCCAACTGTGACTGGTAAGGATGGAGAAGGACCGTAAGTACAAAATACACACTGGACTTTAAAGATGTAGTATGAAAAAAAAGTAAAATATTTCATTAATATTCTTATATTAATTATATATCGACCTAATATTACTATGAATTTAAAATGTTGAAACTAATTCTATCTGTGATTTTAAAACATTTTGTAAGTGGCTACTGGAGTATTTAAAATTACATAGTGGCTCTCATTATACTTTAAAGTACTACTCTAGAAATTGGGTTACTCCATAAGCGCTGACTCGCTTAGGGAGCATTTTTTTTTTTCCACTCGCACCAAAGCCTGAGAGACTGCTGCCTTGCCATAGTTGAAATAATTTGCCATGTGGTTGAAACCCATAATGCAGGAGAAAGAAGAGACTGCTGATCTATGGAATCCTAGTATTCGGGGTGGGATGGCCCCATGGACAGAAGCCAACATTTTTCAATCATCATTTCAACTGCTAAGTGAGGAATCCCACTGGGTATCATCCTTCCCCAACAACACAGCTCTACCTTCACCTCCATCTTCCAAGTTATACCACTTCAAGGAAAGAAATTGGTGGGGATCCTTGTGGTGTAAAAATAAAAATATATAATAATATTTTATGGTCTTATGATATATTGTTGCTGTTATTACTGACACAAATTCTAATGTTGGATGCACATTAATATACAAATAATTTTTATCCTTTGACCATGTTAATTTAGTTTTTTCAAAGTATATTCCAAAAGAAAGCAATCCCATAGGATCAATGTAGCTGTACATCCTGCTTTGCCTGGCATGATCCCAACTTCTGCCTATTGTCCTGGCATAATTATCAATGGCTCTCGCTTTTGCTCTCAAGTGTCCCCGTTTGGGGACTAGCTTACATGGTAACCCTTTATTAGGTCCTCATTGATGAAATGATACTTTGGTTAAATAAGTTTTGGAAATTAATTATACTCCATCCCTCTCTTATTAATAACATTTTAGAATACCAGAAGTCATACAATAAAGAAACATGTTTAACTCTGTTTTAGTCAAATTTTCCTAAATTTAATTCCTTGTGGAACTCTTTAATTCCTGCAATACATATTAACATACTACAGAATACACTTAAAACTGGTTCAACCATACTCAGAAGTTTTCATGGCCAGATTTATAGTTAATTGTTGCAATTACTTTTTTAACATACATAAATGAACATAAAATCTTTATATAATAAACCCCTTTGCCTTTATTTTTAGAGTGTAGCAGTGATATGAACAGATAGCTGCTTAAGGAAATGTTTTTCTTTATTCATGATCAAGGATTCTGATTCAATTCAGTTAATGTCCATAAATATTCACGTGTGCCTTTTATACATCAAACCATGGCCTACTACTGATGATTCAAACACGAATTAGACATGATTCTTATCCTTGAGTTGCATATAAATACATGGATTGGTTTGCCTCTTTTATACAGGGACTTTTTCCTCATTTTTGGTTAATTGGTTTTCCTATAATTGTATTTCTGGTTCTTGCCACATTTCCGACACTCTATAAATGCTGATGGAGTTAACCCAGTGATGGCGCACTCATGATTGCATTAAGTGCTATAATGTAGGTTTAAACACTGTGGCGTTAACACAGAGAGGATAACTGCTCTTTGTCCTCAGGGCCAGTGGAAAGGATTTTACTGAGGAGCTGCTATGTGAGTAAATTAAAATGCTGATAGACTCAAAAGGGGTAGAAGTATTTCGAAGCAAAAAGAATTGTTTGGACAAAGAAGCAGTGCCAGAAAAGGCCGTGTTTTATGTGCTGGGAGTGGGTTAGGATAATGAGGGACAAATAGGAGTTTAAACAGATAATAGGGAATCAAATACGAAAGCTCTTTAAATACTACTTAAGGGTCTTGAAGAGATTACCTCTGGTTTTCACTACTATGACTTTATGACAGGGGCGAGTCCACTTACAGGTTGAACAGCCACGAGTTTCAGATCCTGAAGAGGAACTTCCTTAGGTGTGTTCAGGCTTATTAAAGAAACAACACATGCTGAATCACCACTGTGCATATAGCATTTGGCTACTCCCTTTCAATAAAATAATTGTCATAAACTGTGTATATGAGCTTATCTTATTTTTTAGCAAGAACTTCTGCTGGAAGATAACCTGGCTGCTGTGCTGCTGTGTATGTGTGCGTGTGTGTCCGGGGGGCTACGTGAGGACAAAGGTGTATTTGTAAAAGGGTTTAATTTTGTAGTTTTAGGTTATTTAGTTTCCCATCTGTCTAATAAATAGTTATCTTGGTGTTTTAAAGTATGTCTAGCTTTGATTTTGTCAAATTTTTTAATTTTAGTCATAGTTAAGATAGCAAGAGAAAACTAAAAGGCGTACACATGAAAAATAAGTTGACAAATAAATGACTTCAAACTATTTATAACCTTCATACTAGTCAGAAATTTAGCACAAAGTTTTTGAATATTGCATAGTAGCAATATCATAATAGGTTTTATAAACTCTTAGGAAGTTGGTAATTGAGAATATTACAATTTTCAACAGTTGAGAAGTTGCTTAATTCAACTAGAAAGTTTGACATACGCCCCACGCTGACCTCACTTCATGGCTAGCCAAAGAAAAACAAAGGTTTAGAGCTTTCACAGCTGCTGACAGAGTCCTTGGAAAGAATTATTTTGGAATATTCTTACTGTTGCTAAAGAAGGGAATTAAAGAGGTCAGAAATAAGAAACCAGGAAGAAAACAATCTTGTCAGCGTTCAAAACTGATTACCAGGGAATTACTTTGTGGTTAAAAATCCACAATGTTTCAGCAACTTTATTTAGGAATGTTTATCCCAAGGGATTTACATTGCATGTGTTTTGCTACAAATAACTGTGCTTACCTTAACTCTATAACTGCTTGGATTTGAATTTGCCAGTTTTCACAACAGTTACCAACTCTGTTGAAAACCAGAAGCCTTCCAGGATGTGGGAGGGGCCCTGGCGGCCACAGGGTCCAATCCTGTGGTTGCCCCTTTTATTATGGTTCACATCTTAGAAGGGGTCAGATATGAGCTGTGGCCTCCACCATTAGCAACTAAGAGCTTGTTCATTGTATAGGAGCCCTTATATTTAGTATAAAAAGCAGGCAGATACAGTGTTTTCCTAGCCTAATCCAGTTGGATGATTTACTTTCATTCTTTTACTTGCTTTACTATTTGTGACATGAACAATTGTTGAATATTAACTATATTAATTTCTTTGAACAAACGAAAGAATCTCTAACTTGAATGAGAAAGTCACAGTGCCTGTTAAGGGGAGGAAGAGTAAACAGTCATACTGCCTCATGTCCCATCCTTCCCATGAACACACCTTTGCTTCTCAAAATTCCTGAACTCGGAGCTAGATTAAGATCTGCGCCACATGAACTCCGCTGGGTGCCAACCTGTAAAAGTGCCGCACAGCCCTAAATTTCATTGAAAACACACTGCCAGTGAAGGGTTTAAGAAGAGGCCTTTCTGAGATATGCTGCTTTGGCTCATGAACTCAAATATTTTGAGCTGAAGGCAATTGAGACTTTGTGGGCTTTCAAGAAACTTTGACCTCTCCCTTAAAGAATTTAAACTGGGGTCTTGTCCATAATAGGAGAGATCACCAGAAACAATTTGCGTAACCCATCTATAGGGCAGGGCAAACATCTAATTACTGAACATCTGCTCTTCTTATCCTGTGAATGACCTTCTCCCTTTTGAAGCCTCAACATCCTGCCCGCATCATGAACTTAGCTCAGAATGCCATATATACTTCGTTTTTACTTTCTGTCTCTGAACCTTTCGTGTACGTGAGGTCTCTGACTCTCTCATGTATGTGGGGTCCCATATGTATATAGGTAAATCAACTTAGTCATTTTCTCTTGTTAATCTATCTCATGTTTATTTGATATTAGACCAGCCAAAAGAACCTAGTGGGATAGAGGAAATTTTCTCACCACCTCCCCAGCCCATACACACCAGATAATAGTGGCTTTGACCTGCTGCCCTTGGCAAAATGAATATTTTTGGTTTCACTTCTGCCGAAAGAAAGGAGCAAGTCCTTGAGCAGAAATAAAATACAAATGAAACTTTCCTTGCTACAATAGAATTAGCTATCTACCCTGAGCTTTCTTGCAAAGAAGCAGTTACAAACAGCAAAAATTCCAAGGTCCAAAATGCAGGTCACAATGTTGCTGAATAGGGATATGATCCATCTTTTTATTTAAACTTTTAATCTGTGAACATATGTCCCACAAGGTGGTCACCTTTTTTCCAGAATATTGACTATTATTCAACCAATAGAGGTAAATCAGTAAAAGAATTTGTTTCTATGTAATTTTTTAATTAATATAAATTTCCATATCCTCTAGATAATGCTTGACAAGCAATTTTTATGTATTGGCTAAAAGAGGTGTCAAATTATTTGCCTATCAATGATGGTCTGTTTTTCTGGCACTTATTAGGCCTTTTCTACATAGTTCCATCTATACACATGCTCTCTTAACTCCACTTTGTTTACTACATATCTTTTGAGTTAATTTTAAAATTGACTTCTCTATGATACCTTCCTTTCACCCTTAGTTACCTACAAGGAATTATTATATTTTCTTGATTCTAAGATATTAGCTATTTTTCTTGAGAATAAAAGCAAATCAATTAGAATCTTACAGGTATATATTTGTTTTAAGACATGTTCCAATAGATAACCACTACAGTGCTCAAACAAGTTTTAAAATATAAGAAATTTTGTCCCGGCTGGTGCGGCTCAGTGGATTTAGCACCAGCCTGAGAACCAAAGGGTTGCTGGTTTGATTCCCAGTCAGGGCACAAGCCTGGGTTGCAGGTCAGGTACCCAGTAGTGGGCGTGCGAGAAGCAACCACACATTGATGTCTCTCTCCCTTTCTTTCTCCCACCCTACCCTTCTATTTAAAAATAAGTAAATAAAATCTTTAAAAAATAAAATACAAGAAATTTGGTAGTTACTTTCTCCTCATTCTCTATATGAGATATGAATTTTCCTCATGAGACTTGAGTGAAACAAAAGTCATATTACCTTATTTAAAAAAATCAAAATAAACCTTGCTTTGAACTCCTTTGTCAACATGTTTAGCATTAATTACTAGAGAGCCTTTCCGTGAGGTTGCTCACGATTCCCAGGCAACATTATATAGTTCATCCTATATTATCATGGAGGAAAGGATTCTTGAATCTAGTTGCCTAGTTGTCATGCCCATTGCTCAAGCCCAATTTAAAGGCAGGCCTATTTAAAGGCAGGCCTGTTTAAAGGTAGGCCTATTTAAATGTAGGCTGCTTGGTTGCTTGTGTAGTAACTTTCCTCCCTGCTCAATTCAGCTCCAAGGGCCTTCTAAAAGGCATGCAAGGCCACAGCAATAGAGATTGAGCCTCCAGCCGCCTCTATGCACCTTTTCAGAGGTCTTATCGCCTATTGGGATTCTGAGAGGGAATACAACCCCAGTCCCTACCCTTATCAGGAAACCACCTCCAGGGTCCAGCCCCGCCTTCCACTTCAATTCCAAACAATAACCTTTGTCCACTCCCCTTCTGCAGTAATCCAGTATAATGTTCCTCAGTGGGCCTGAATCCCAAACAGTTCAGCTTTCTTTCTGAAGCATTCTCTTTCTGTTTACTTAGTGAGGAGGGACAATTGCAATATAAAAAGAGGCTATTCTTCACTTTTTCATGTGCAATATAGGAGAGGAGATCACTTGTTTTACTACGGTGAATTGACAGGAGGGAAAACGAAAACTAACCTTAAACAACAAGATTTACCATTTGGTTTGGTGTATGTGTCCACCCACTTCCAAAAGACAGTGGTTTTCTTAATGGTAGGAACTCTGTTTTCTTCATACTGTTATCAATCATTAATATTAGACCAATGAACTGAGTGTATTATAGATTATTATTTTTATCTTCTAAAATAATTCAAGTTTTAAGAACTTTTAGATTCATTAAAATGTAAAACTAGTTGAATAGACCTCAAGAACAAATCTCTCTTCTCTAACTATACAATTTTAATGAATTTTCCCCCAGAGGTACAGGGAATGTTGACTTTCAAACATGCTAAATTAACATTTTAAAATTCTGAAATCTAAAACAGGTTCCAGCTCTGCAATTTTCCCCTGGTAAGTCATCCAGCCTCTGTGTCACTGGGTCTATTCACGTCCTGTGAGGTTGGTAAAGGGTTCTGAATTTAGAAGAAAAATACACAGTTTTCATTGAGAGCACAGAAATACCTTTGAAAGTGAAATATTTGATGAGTATACCGATGCTTGAACTTTGCTTTTGCTACATACTTAGCAGTAAGTTTACATCACTAATAACTATCGGAATGTTTCCTGGGAGATCAGTACTTTGCTACGGTACAGTCCCCAGCGTACATGTGAAAGCCTGTGTGATTTCACTATTACTCTTTATACAATTTGCTCATTTAAAATGTCTTTTCAAGCTCATAGCTAGAGCCTCATGCTGCCAGTTTTCATTTCTTACCTAATAAATATTCACCAGCAAACCATTACTATACATAAAAGACTATAGTCACCTTGATAAAAATTATTACAGGACTTGTTACAGCACAATTGAGAGAAGAGCTTAAACTCCAGAGACCAAAATGACTGTATAGGTTTATTTATTCACCATGTATTTAACGAGTTATCTTAGGCAAGGAGCTAAATAGCAGGCTCTGATGAAAACTATAATTTATCAGTAACTGCCACCCTTAATAAGACCGTTATTTCTAGAGGTAGAAACAACACAAACACACAAATAGCTGTAATGCCATTCAGGACATAAAGTGGTGAATACCATAAGAGAGTCAAAGGAGGTAGTGGCCTCTTTGAGCTGGAGGAAATGGGCATTTCAGCTTAGCAGGGTCATTAAACGTTGCTTTAGCAAACGGGCTACATGCCATTTACACAAGAAATGACTGGGAGGGAAGGAATGCCTTGAGCAAAGACACGCTCTCAGGCCACACAGGGAAATCAGCCATTCCAAACAACAACATTCTTGTTCCATTGCACTTACTCCTCGGGTATATTATGTACATATTTAATGAAATAATGGAAGATATTGCTATGAAGCATACTCTATTATTTGCTACATAATAAATTTCAAAAATTGTTCGACATCACCCAAATGTATTTACAAATGGTAATGAGCTCTACGAAGGAAAATTATGAAACATTTTTAGAGCATTTAGCTGGGGACTTGATTTGGCTGGAGAGTCAAGAAAGGTTTCTGTAAAAAAAATGACCAACAGAAAATATGTTGAGAGTAAATTATACTTTCTAAAGTTCTGATTGCTTTTCACATTTTTCTTGTCCAAGTAAGTTCTTCACTAAGGACAGCTATTGTCTTAGGGTTTTCCAGACAAACAGAACTGTTGCTGGAGGAGGATGGGCCCGTGGAGGGTCTGCCCCGGTGAGGTCTGGAAATAGGTTCCTGTGGTGTCATGGGAAGAAGATTTTAGGGACATGCACATGGAAGGATTCTACGTGATAGTGGTGAGGTTCATTAGAGTCAAAACAAAGGCAGGGCTTAGGAGGGAAGAGGCCAGATCACAGCAGTGGGAGTAAGCCTAGACTGGGCTGTCTGTACTTAGGAAAGGAAGTTACAGAAGCAAAGGAGAGTTCTTAAGGTCCACTGCTCCCCTGGTTGCAAGTCTCAAGGAATCCTTAGAGTTTAGAAGAAAAGAAAGCAAAAGCATGGCTCGACAGAAGGGCACAAGCGTGCTCCAAGGAGGATGGGCAAGGCACAGATGCCCTTGCAGAGGCTGCCTGCCGCACTGACAAGGTGCTTCCCCGGCACTCAGCTGGTGGATTGTGTTCACTGCCCCCAGGTACACCATGCCCAGTGCCTCATCCATGACCAGGTGGTTCAGCTCTGTCTCACTATATAAGAAGTCCAGCATCAGGGACCATAAGTTGCACTTGTGTCTGCTAAGCCTGGGAAGGTCAGGACCCAGAGCTGCAGTGCTGTCACCCCAGGCACCTGAGGCTCCAGTAGTTTAGCTCAGTCTCTGCTTCAAGCTGGCATCAAAATCCTTACCTGTGTGACCTTGGGCAAGTTACTTAACTTCTCTGTGCCTCATTTCTCCAACTGCACATCTGCCGCCAAGGCTCCATGGCACCTGGGCTGCGATTGGCGCTGTGTTCCAGCCCACGGGGCTGCCACAGAGTCAAACCTTTACCCAACTTTGATGGATTTCCCTGAGTTTGGGGAAAGAGCAGGCTTTTTGTTTTGTTTTTGTGTTTTTCCAAAATACCTAGTCTCTTCCTTTCTTTTCCCAGGCCTGAACTCATGCTCTCTCCCATCCAATCTCTTTCCTGGATTTTCTGGGGGCCTTGTGCCCTTATCCTATGCCATCTTCTTCCCAAATTTTCCCAGGCTAGTTTCTTCCCCCTTTATGGTCATCATTTTGGCTCCTAGTGCACATTTGGCTCCTTATAGTTCTGCTACCTCATTTGGCCTCAACTGTGCATGCCCTTACCAACAGAAAGGTAACCTGCTTTACTGATTTAAATGTTACTCACATGCAAAAAATACTTTCACAGCAACATCTAGATGGTGTTCGATGAATGACTGGGCACTATAATCTAGCCAAGTCGACACATAAAATTAATCATCATAGTTATAGTTAGGTTGGAGTTGCTCAAGAAACCAGACAAACGCATCGAGCTAAGGAGCAGGGTTTATTAGTGGGAAGTAAAAGGGAAAAGTGGAGCCAACCAAGGGAGGTTAAGACTTGCTCGGTTGTTCTTAGGGCAGGGTTTTTAAGTGCAAAAACCCATGACAGGTAACTGGTTGGGGTGTCAGAGTCTGATTGGCTAGAGCTGGTTGCTGGGTGCCATTTCTGCTGACCATTGTTCTTGATACATCTTGTCAGGCTCACGTTAAAGCTGAATCCTGTTATGCTGGATAGGTGACCCTAGACCCCAATCTTAGCCAGTCATCTGTTTGTCCTGGGTAGGGTCAGCAGGCATTTTCCCAGGCTACAGTTTCCCATAATACATTTTTCCCGCCTGGTGATTTTCCATTCCTCCTAGGCCTACCTAGGTCTGTCAGTTATCATGAAGATATGGCACTAATGAAAAGAGGGAAAACAGTATCTTTCATTTGTGATCATTAAAGTTTTGTAAACATTTTTGTACATATAATGTTAAAAACCCTGAGAGGAAAGAAGAGAACATATTACTAATAACAGTTTCTAATTGACAAATCCATGGCTCTGAGAAATGAAGAATCTTGAAGAGTAAGGAGCTACAAGTGGCCAGCTGATGTCAGAATTGGAGCTGATATCTTGTTATCTAGTGAGCTTTCCACTGCACAACTTGTTATCTGTAACACTTTCTTGAAACTTAAATATTCCTTTATTAATGTATGTTCTATCTCTCCAACTAAATTTTAAGACATGCCTGTTTACAAACGATCCTGTTATGTTTTAACATAATTAAATACCAATAAGTATTTTTCTAAGAATGATTCTGCTACACATCCTATTTATGCTGAATAACAATTAGTTTATATAACTTGTGGTGAGAGACTCCTTGAATTAATTTTCAAGGCATGTGTGTGAGGGTGTGTTGCAGTGATTTTTATAGATTGGTCAGTGCAAAAGGCCCAATTCTTCATATTAAGGAAGACTTAATATGAGTTGTGTGAACATGGGAAGTTGCTCAACTTCTTTAAGAACTAATTTCTTTATCTGTAAAAAGAGAATGATACTGAACTTCAGTATTGTGTTGTGTGACTAGAAAGTGGGTTACTGTTGTATAAGAGATATGAGAAAGGTTCAGGAGATGTCATGGATTTTTATTTTCTACATAAAGCCACCTCCAAATCACAATTTTAACAAGGTTGACAAATAAGTTTTATACCAGTTGTTAACTGAGGCTATTCTCATTGGAGTTTACAAAATCCCTGGGCCTTATTTTTCCTAGAAAAATGGGGAAGGGCCTGGTCATTAGTCAATAAAAATGGCCATCTCCCCCTTGGATCTATTTGGCTGCTGTACACAAGGCTACTGAGTACACAGCCTTCACAAAAATGGATGGCAGCTCAGCCTTCCAGATGCTCAGCAGTAGTTAAGCATTGCTTCTTTGCCATACACAGGAGAGGCCTCCTTGGGCGGGCTGACTGATGTCTATTCACAGTGTTCTCTGCTTAGTTTAGCCATCTTGTACTAGGCATCTTATGCTTATAGGCATCTTATAGGTGCTCAAGCGGCAGCATTTAAGGTCTATTCTCACAGGTATTCAATCATCTGTTCTCATATTAAGACTTGTTTCCTCCAGAATGATGAGTCCAAGCACTTGAAGAAATTCACAAATCCCTCCTACATTCCCAGCACACTTTCCAGAAGCCTCCATTTTCATTCCTTTGGGACTGCAGGTTAAACCCTTGAATGGCTGAGGGCTTTCAAGTGACTCCTATTAACTTTCATTCTGAGGATAAGGGAAAGTTCAAGGGCATGGGGCCCTGATGTCAGTCTTTGATTGATAAAACACGATGTAACAAGTCTCAAGATACTGTATTTCTTCATAAATCACACTTTTGCACAGTCAAATCACATTAGATATATTAATTGCTCAATAAATGTTGTTTATCATTCTTATTTTTTGAAACACTATAACATTATCAGGCATGTCCAACCTTTGGGCATCTCTGCTCCACACTAGAAGAAAAAGAGTTGTCTTGGGCCACACATTAAATACATTACAATGTGTAATCACAGAAACATCTCATAATGGTGTAAGTAAATTTACAATTTTGTGTTGGGCCACATTCATAGCCATCCTGAGCTGCTTGTGGCCCACAGGCTGCAGTTGGACACCCCGGCTAGTATAACTGCTTATTGTTAATGCACACTGAGAAGTATTTTTTCCATATCTTGAGAAGTTTTTTTAAATATATTTTATTGATTACAGTTGTCCCATTTTTTTCTCTCCTTTATTCCCCTCTGCCCTGAACACTTCCTGCCACCAGAATTCTCCACCCCTACCCCCATTCCCCAGCCCTTAGTTCATGTCCATGGGTCATACATATAACTTCTTTGGCTTCTCCATTTCCCATACTATTCTTAATCCCCTGTCTATTTTGTACCTACTGTTTATGCTTCTTATTCCCTGTACCTTTACCCCATTCTCTCCCCTCTACCTCCCTGCTGATAACCCTCTATGTGATGTCCATTTCTGTGATTCTGTTCCTTTTCTAGTTGTTTGCTTAGTTGGTTTCTATTTGTCTTTTTCTTTTTGGGGGGTTCTGTTGTTGATAGTTGTGAGTTTCTTGTCATTTTACTGTTTGTATTTTTGATCTTCTTTTTCTCAGGTAACTCCCTTTAACATTTCATATAATAAGGGCTTGGTTGATGATGAACTCCTTTAACTTGACCTTATCTGGGAAGCACTTTATCTGCCCTTTCATTCTAAATCATAGCTTTGCTGGATAGAGTAATCTTGGATGTAGGTCCTCACCTTTCATGACTTGGAATACTTCTTTCCAGCCCCTTCTGCCTGCAAGGTTTCTTTTGAGAAATCAGCTGACAGTCTTATGGGAACTCCTTTGTAGCTAACTGTCTCCTTTTCTCTTGTGGCTTTTAATATCCTCTCCTTCTCTTTAATCTTGGCTAATGCAATTTTGATGTGCCTCGGTGTGTGCTTCCTTGGGTCCAAGTTCTTTGGGACTCTCTGAGCTTCCTGGACTTCCTGGAAGTCTATTTCCTTTGCCATATTGGGGAAGTTCTCCTTCATTATGTTTTCAAATAAGTTTTCAATTTCTTGCTCTTCCTCTTCTCCTTCTGGCACCCCTATGATTTGGATGTTAGAACATTTAAAGTTGTCCCAGAGGTCCCTAAGCCTCTCTTCATTTTTTTGAATTGCTGTTTCTTCATTCTGTTCTGGTTGAATGTTTATTTCTTCCCTCTGCTCCAAACCATTAATTTGAGTCCTAGTTTCCTTCTCATCACTGTTGGTTCCCTGCATATTTTTCTTTATTTTACTTTGCATGGCCTTCACTTTTTCATCTATTTTGTGACTGTACTCCACCACTTCTGTGAGCATCCTGATTACCAGTGTTTTGAACTGTGCATCTGATAGTTTGGCTATCTCTTCATCACTTAGTTCTATTTTTGGAGCTTTGATCTGTTCTTTGTTTTGGGCCGTATTTTTTTTTTGTCTTAGCACACCTGTTATGTTGTAAGTGGCAGAGCCTTAGGTATTCACCAGGGAGGGGTAACCCTAGGTTGTGGTGCTCTACATGGCAGAGGGGTCCGAGAGGGAACAATGCCACTTGCTGGGCTCTTGGCTGGCTCTCAGTCACTTTCTCTGTTACCCACAGCAAATTGGGCCCTTCTGGTGCTGATTCCTGGGAGAGGGGTTTGTGTATGTTCTAGGACCCTGAGGGGAGCCTAGGAACTCTCTGTGAGGCTGGGAGTTTCTCCCACCACCACAACCCTCACAGGTTTTTACAGCCAGAGGTTTTGAGGCTTTATTTCCCTGCACTGGAAACCTGCATTGCGTGGTTTATCTCACTTCCCAGTTGTTCCTCCCAATTTATCCACACTCAAATGTGGGACTGCCCGGTCCTCCAGCTGCTGCTTTGCCATTTGTCCTCTCTGCCCCGGCTGCCCATCTCTGCCCCTCCTACCAGTCTGGATGAATGTTTCTTCTTTAACTCCTTGGTTGTCAGACTTCCGTACAGTTGGATTTTCTGGCAGTTCTGGTAATTTTTTTTTTTTTTTTGATTAGTTGTCCTTCTTTTGGTTGTGTGAGGAGGCACAGTGTATCTACCTATGCCTCTATCTTGGCCAAAAGTCCCTATATCTTGAGAATTTTTAAGGTTTGGGGGAAAGGTCCTGGCTTTTGGAGTCAGACAGCTTTGGTTTTGACTCTTGGCTCCACCACTAATTATCTCTGTGTACTTAGGAAATTACCTCACCCAGCCTCACCTTTTAACCTCTCCTATAAAATTGTGAAGGTTAAATGCATGTAACCTATATAGCCTTAGGTATCTTCTGCTAGGACATGTAAATATTTCACATTTATAATAATATCCTTGATCTCAAGGCTTTGAGTCCATAGCTGGTTGACTAGAAGAAAATTTGGTGTTTTGTAGCAGCCTCCTTGATTAATTTATCATGTCTGGGAGGCCTCAGGTGTGAGGTTTGCCTGCAGGCCTTTGTTCTCTTGTTCTGTGCTCTTACCCCTGCTGATGTCATGCTTCTCTCTTTCTGGCCAGTAGGAAATCTCCTTCAGAGTCTCATGATCTGAGATATTGCAACAGTTAGTCCCCTAGGGACAGATCTGTCACATAGGTCTCATTATTCTTTTGTAGCACACTCAAGCTGAGGGGGCAGGGTTCAATGTCAGGGAAGTTCAAGTGTGGCCTCCTGCTACCACTACTCCCTCTGACATTCAAGCAATAATCAATAATCCACTCCTCCCACAGACATTCAGGCAATATTCAATAATCAAAAAATCAATAACCAGCTCAGGCCTGACCTTCCATATCTTCTCACAGGTTCTAAGGTGCCGTCCGAAGCCAGCCTCCTTCAGGAACTCCCAGTCTGCTACTCTGGTTGTAGACGCCTGAACACGATATGCGGACCAGGTTTCATGTCTCTTCTACAGATATCCTGGGCCCACGCTAGGTATGTGTCTGGTGCCTGTTGTGGTCTTTCAGAGCATTCCATGAGGGTTGCAAAGTCCCTGGAACATTCTGTGACAGGAAGTTGTGATATTAGGGGCATTCAGAGGACATCAAGTTATGTTTCAGCCTTGACCTGGTCTAAAATATTTCTCAAAGCAACTAGTGTCTGCCACACAATAAGCTCTCAGTAAATGTAATACTTGTGTTTTATCTTTTTTGCTTTAAAAAAAACTTGATGTATTTGTTAGACAGTTGACTATAAAACACGTTTTATCTTTATGCCAAGCTAACTTTTTTACAATGATTTTTACAGTGGTTGCTCAGAGTGAGAGGAATGGGAAATGGGGGTGGTGAGGGTAATGGGATCTCAGAAAAAGAATCAAGTAATCTGCTTCAAAAGTCCGGGCTCTCAACTTTTGGGCTAAGTCATCTTTATTGACTACATAAACCTACTGACTAGCACAATATCAAATAAATATGGTTTTATTACCCAGGGGGGAAAAGAATCCCTTACAGAAGCCTGGCTGAATGAGTCTGGATGATAAATGGGTTCAGAACATGTTGTAAGAGGTCTCAAGATCTATTTACTTTGACTGTTCTTATACCTTCCATGTCTATCATTCTCTCATTGCTGCTGCCCATCACAGATCAAGCTGGGATACAACTGTCAGGGTGGGATTGCAGAACAGGTTCATCACATTGCTGTTCTGGGTCACTAAGTTAACCTTTCAAAAACGGCCAAATTGAACTTCAAATTTAATTTTTCAAGGAAGCAATCTTCATGTCCCAAGAACATCTCAGTTAGGTAACTGGGGCACAGATACTTATGCTGAAAAGCAGAAAACCCATTTTTCTTGCCTTTGTCAAAAGATCTCACCATTGATTTCTGATAGTGTGAAAGAAAAGGAGGCTATACAATTAATCTGACAAGCTCAGGGGAGCCACATGGCAGGTTCAACAAACTCACAGATGGAAAGTAACCACACAGGATGGTCTGATCATAAATTCCTACATGGGCAGGCCGTGGCGGGTAGTCTTGTCCCAGGCCTATAGCTCCTTTAGCAAAGGTACGTAAATCTTTACCTTAAGTGAGATCTGTCTGTTCTAATGTATCTAGAATAACATACCTTTGAAATGTCAGAGTTAATTTCTTCCCCTACCCTTCAAAGGCACAACTGCCACCAGAGCAGGAGACCACACAACCCTTATTGTTATCTTGTTCCCTGAATACCATCTCTGAGATGTAAATGTTAATTATTAACTATCTCATACCCTGCCCCCCAATATAAAGGAAGTATGTGTGTCTCCACTTTGCCTTTTGTCTGATCCTACAGATTTTTCTGCTATGCTCTCTCTTGCCTCCTTAACTTGCCACCAATGGGTCACCTGTAAACCTACTTAAGTGTCCTTTAATTCTAATATAAAATAAGCTGCAAAACTGCCATTCCCTGGAGCATTTTCAAAATCTGTTGAGATTTTACTTCCCAGCATATGTTGTCATTTTGGCTCAAATAAACTCAAAAAAATTCTCTGCATACAGGTTTGGACATTTCTTTTGTTATGTCAACACTGGCTAATAAATTGGTGTGATGAAGGTTTGGCCCCCTGCTGGCTGTTTACTAAATAATAAGTGAATTGGAAGCTTGTACTCAGGGCCTTGGCCTTGCCTGTGTAAACTTTCTCAAATTACCAAGACAGTCAGTTCTTTGATAATAGTCTCCAGGATGTAAATAACTCTGGCATCATTACCAAAGGTCACCTGCCGAATTCACCTGGGTTTCATGTGCGCGGCTATCAATTAGATATGGTAGCGTGAAAAGTCATACATGCTCTATTTGTCTCTGTTTTCTGAGAAAAATTTCATTTCTTAGGTCTTTTTGCCTAAGCTCTGAAAAAGCTTTTATTTGGAAACTTGACTATATCTATGACAATTATAATTTTTAAAGTGCCCACAATTACACACTTCTCAAGAAATAATTCTTTAAATTTTCCTTTCATTCTCACCAGCAGATGGTGCTACTTCTTTACATTTCCCGAAGACATCAGCTTCTGAAGGAACTACTTACAGTAGGTTTGAAGTACCAGTATTCCTATTTAAATTTGCAAACTTCTGTTTACTCAAGACACTGTAATGCAATAAGGAATTTTGTAAGCTCGGTAGAACTCAGCTAAACATTTCTTCAGTGATAGAGAGCTGTCACTCCTTGCTGGGAGAGCCAGGCCCTCTCTGGGGCAAAACGTACTCCTTTTTGAACTAGTGGGAATTATGGGCAGAAGAGCGGAGCGAGAAAGTGAGGGTGAAGGGAATAAATCACTGCATTTGTCTCTCTCTCTGGGTATATGCTCTATGTTCGAGCTGGGAGTTCTTAAGTGAGAGGAAGCCGGAGAGTGGAGAGGAAAATGTCATCCTCCTTCTCACTATCTGAAGCTCTGGCGGACGCACACATGCCGTCTGCCATGTACCAATTAAAGTGATGCTATTTCCCTCTGCCTTATTCACATTCAGTGCATTCTCTTCTGTTTTCCCCACAGCCTTATGTGAAGTCATTGTTTCTCCACCGCACATTTCCCTGTTAAAAAGCAATACAGAGAAAAATATTTATTTTCATAGCCTCTTTTTAGCCACTGTTTTCAACTCCCAACTCTTTTATCAGATGGCTTGGTTTTCTAGAACTTAAAATACTTTGAAAGGCAATTATGAATCCTTTGTTACATTTTTCACTTATTCGTTTTAGCTCCGTTTTTTTTTTGTTGTTGTTCTTGTTCTTTTTGTCAGACATAGTTTTTTCCTAAAAATAATGTCTTACCTTTTAATTTAGGTCTTTCTTTGACTTCGATTTTAATATGACTTTTTTCTGAACTTTTTTTTGGTACATGAATTCATTATAAAATAAAAATAGACGTTTCTTTTTCTTTGGTACTTAAAAAATCTAATAAGCCTATTATCTGCTATGAACTAATTAGGATGCAATCACTCCTCTGCATTTTAACTTATTCTTGTGTAATACTCATCCATATTAAGTCTCAAGGTTATTTTGAAATATAATTTATTATGCAACATTGTTATTTATATCTATTTCAATTAATATATTGTAAATTCCTTGAAGAACAGGCTTCACTAATTTTCCTTTACCTACCACTCTTTTCCTTAAGTATTATTAGCTAATGAGAATAAAATCAATTTAGGCATGGACCATATTATTTCTCATCACTTCTGGTTTCCATACTGAGGCACTTTAAGCGATTTTATTAAACTTACTAAAATTTAAAAAAATGTTATTTTCTTATTTTAAGCAGAATTGAGTGGGGTGGGCCTAACGTTGGGAATTATTAATCTAGGAAAGGAATTTTGGTCTGTTTCCATTTATAGACTTCAATATTCACTCAGATATAGATTAAATATTATAGTGTATTTGTTAGATTGAATGACAGATTATATAAAGCCCTTCCCTGTCATGGGGAGAAAGAGCAAAAAAATACAAATTGGTTTATTGAGGATGATTAACAATTCTGCAGTTAAATTAAAAAAAAATAAAACCCTACTCTTATTACTAAGTTTAAACTAGCTCTCATATATAAAGAATAGAGTTGGCAATGTAAGAAACATCCAAAATCTGTAGAGAATTTTTATGAGTTTATTTGAGCCAAGTTGACAACAACTGCTGGGAAGCAACATCTCATTGAGAAAATGTTCCACACAATGGCAGTTTTACAGCTTAATTTATACGTTAGAATTAAAGGAGATGTAAGGGGGTTATGTTACAGAGCAGGCGGGGGGTGGTTCACGATAAATTATTACAGAAAGGATTCCCCCCTTTCTGTCTCTGGAGGTTCCTCCCCACCACGCCCACCTGCTAGGTTCGAAATGCCCGCCGCCAGAGGAAAGACGTCTCTCAATGCCAGAGGCTGGTGAAAAGGAAAGGAATTGTTTATTTAAAAGTTACACAGACTTAGAGTAATGGCTTAATGTCTTCAATAAGATACTAAAGTCCTCTAGAATACCCACAGATGCACAGTCCTTCCCTCTCCCTGTGCCCAGTCTGGGGTACCATATCTCAGGAAAACAAGTAGAAGTCCGTGGTTCAGGCTCCCGGCACCATCAGCTGTGTGGCTGCTGCAATCTCCAGTTAATCCAAAGCCATGAGGTGCCTTCTCATGGCCCACCAGCAAGAGTCCTTTCTCCCCTTTTCTTCCCGGCAAAGTCTCTCCTGCTGCCTAAGCCGCGTGGCAAAAAGAAGCATTCCAAAACCACATGGTCCTCCCTATTCACTCCAGAACCGTGTGCCCTGCCCCTATTTACTTCAGAACCTCCTGGCCCTCTTCCTTTCCCTCAGAACCACATGGTCCTCCTTTCTTTCTCCTTCAGGACCACGTGGTCCTCTTCTTTCCCTATTCACTTCATCAGAACCACATGACCCTCTTCCTTTCCCCTCAGAACCTCGTGGTTCTCTCTTCTCTATGGCTGCTGCGCCTAGGTTTGAATCCCAGTGCCCATCTTCCTTTGCAGCCCCATTACTGACTCCTCCTACAGTCAGTTACACGTGCCAGCATCCCTATATTCTTCCAGCTTTACTGGGCTGCCATTGTAAGTCCAGGCAGGTGTGGCCCCATGGTGTGGAGCCAATCATCTCCACGCTCTCATGCAGGCCCTGTAACCAGGCCCTGTAACCAGGCCCTGTAACCAGGCCCTGTAACCAGGCCCTGTAACCAGGGGGAGTTGCTTCCCAGTCCCATCTTGGGTGGAATTCGCTTCCATCCCCCTGGCTCAAAGCAGGGCCACAGCTATTTAACATATCTATGAAACCACTTAAAGGTTATAGATATGTTAAATGACTGTGCCAGGGGTTAGCTGCAAAGCTCTTGCTACCCAAAACAGCCCTGAATGGCCCTGTTCCGTGTCCCATCCCCCCTGGCTCAGGCTTGTGGGGGTGAGGACATCCTATATATATTTTTCTAATATTTCCTGGACACCTGGAGCTCTGGACCCCATTACAAATCCCTTCTTGGGGCCCTCCTCTCGGCTGCACCCTGCTTCAGTTACATGAAATTTATTGGTGGTACATTAGGGAGAAAACAAAGTGGAGAAAATCTCTGAGATTGAATAAGGAGGAAAAGGAGGACACATATTTCTTTTTTACCAGGTACAGGATAGTTGATAATTAGCATTTACAGCACTTAGAGAGTGTAGTAGACAAACAAAATAACAATAAATGCTCTGTGTTGTCATTAGGTGTGTGTGCCCCGGGGGTTCTAGAAAAGGAGATTATGCTGACATTTCAAAGATATCTTAGATGCAAAAGACAACAGACAAGCTCACTTAACATAAAGATTGAAGTTAGTCAAGAAAGCTGCAGGCCTAGGACATGACTACCTTCCACAAACTGCTTTTAATTAGGAATTTTAATGTTCAGACCATCCTATGTGGTTCCTTTCTGTCTCTGAGTTTGTAAGGCTGCCACACAGGCCTCTCCTGAGCTCTTCAGGTTTAGTGTGTGGCCCATTTTTTGTCCACAATGTTAATAAATAAACGTATTATATCTACTTGACATCACCAATTTTATTGCATGTTTGATTTATAAATATAAAGCATTTGGCAAAAGTAGGTTTACAGTTATAAGTATGAGAAACAGAGTTCATCCTTGTATTATTATTTATTAACATTGTGTTATTTTACATATGAACAACTATAAACCTACTTTTGACACACCCTGTATATTTTGAAATTTCGTATTTCTCCATTTTGTAGGCTAAATAGAAATATGAATTTTTTTCTTTCTTTTCACTCTCTCTCTTTCTCTCTCTCTTTTTTTTTTTTTTAACTCAGATCATGTGCTCTCCCACTTGCTCTCCCAAATTAGGACAAAACCAAACACCAATGAAAATGGCAGCTGCAGTAGCAACTCCAAGAACCAGCTTCATGCTCAGGAGAGAAGAACTCTGCTTCCTTCTCTTCATGGTTTCTAGTGTGCTCTACATTCAGAGAAACTTCTCCAGTAACAAACTAGAGAAATGATTCCTGAAAGTATAGTCTTTTAAATTTCTGTTTTTGGTATTACACTTTTCCAGAGTCTGCATAGGACGATTGCTACATATGTAGGGTGTCCATATAACTTATTGTCTAAATTGGGACAGCTCTGAGAGTTAAAGTTGCTCTACTAATAATCCCCTGAGGACATGCATGCAAATCTTGACTGTCCCCAGAAAACCAGAATGTCTGGTTTTCCTATAGACAAATGATAAGAGAACACATTCTTTCCCCCACAGTTTTTGTGTCCTGGAGGGGAAGGAATTTACAGACTAGTATGGAAGAAGCATCTATAGTTATCTTTTCTCTGCGTCTTCTATTTTTCCCTCGGGGATCAGGTAGCTTTGCTGATTGGTAAAATTGGGAGAAGAAACTGAGCATGTAATCTCCAAAGCAACCAATATAATGCTTGATACTTTCAAAAATAAAGATTTCCCTAGATGCTTGTTGTAGAAATGTCTGATATTATGTAAAACAATCATTTTTTTGTTTGATAATTCTAATTTTAAATGTCCATATGGACTTTTGGAAAATTAAATTTAAACATATTTTTCTGTTCACTGTAGCTCCCTCTACTGTAAATGTTTTCATAATATTCAGATAGAATGATTTTCTTTTAAAGGAAAGCCTTCTTCTCATTTTTATGTATTATCTAAAGATGACTTTTCTGAGAATCCTCTTTTTAATTAAATTTAAATTGAACTTTTGTGTTTTTGCATCCACTAATGTAGTGCCTTTATTAGATAATAATTAGATAATAAACATCTATTAATTAGATAATAAATCAAGTTGGATCTATTTTATTTTGTATATTCTTGAGTTACATTTATTTTTAATTTATATATTAAAATCTAACCCAAATTTTGAAGCCCACTTTGGGAAATTTTTGTTTCATTTTTTCTTTTTTTAAGACTTCCTTATAAAAGAGTACAGCTAAAATATATGTTATTTTTGAGCACATTATAGTCCTTTCTATGGTAGTGAATCTTTAATTTTCAAGACAGAAACAAAAGATACTAAAAGCAAAAGTAAATATTAACAAATACCTGTTTTTCAATTGCTCGGAAAATATGGTTTAATGAATACTCATGAAAGATTCAGAATCATTTCAAGTATATTTTTTTGGTTATGGAACATCTACGACTGCATATGTTGTAATCGCCAGCATCGCCCCATCTCTTAAGTCTGTCAAAACGGACCCTCCTAGTATTTCAGAACTAAAAGACATCAAAATCCACACTGATTATTTACTATGATTTTAAGCTAGTATCAGTCTGTTCTTTTACCTTCTTAAGGGTAAATCTAGTTGAGTATTTGAAGTTGGGGGCCTGAACCATCCTGGCATCCGTTCATGAGGAGGAATCCTCCTTCCACTCTGGGCGAAGAAGCTTTGGAGAGAGATATAAACAGGGCACAGAGACTGCACTGGAGCCTAAAGAATGCTGCCTTCACTGAACTGATTTACTCAGAAACCCCTTTGTATTTTGAGATTGCTCTACTGAAAGTCATTATTCAGCATCTTATTGTCTCTGGTAAGTTGTCTTGTCTTAGTTCTCATCTTTCACAGCTCAACCTCTTCCTTAAATGCTTGTGGTCCCTTATCTTTAGGTACACTATATTGTTCTAATTCTCTCAATGACTTTTGTTTTTCTTTTTGTTTTTGGATATTTTTTGTCCTTAAATTAGAAGTGGTTCTCAAAATTCTCTCTTCAGGTCTCTCTCATTTTTTCTCTATAGGTATTTTTCTCCTTTGTGTCAACCATCCATCCCCCAACACAGATTCCCAACTCCACATTTCTAGAAAAATCCCTAATTGTCTGCTAGGCATTTCCATCTTGGTATATCTACCCCTCAAAAGGCAAAGTCTTTTACCATTTGGACAGGCCCTTTGTCTTTTTTCTCATATCTTTCCTGTTGCCATTCAGCCCATCTGGAATCCATTTGCAATTTCAGCCTGTTCAAATTCTGCTTATACTTCAAGCCTTAAATACCACCTGCAGCTCAAAGCTTAGCCAGATTTTATTACTCATGTTTAATGTCTTCACATTTTGAACTCACATGACATTCTGGCTATATCTGGGTATCAGATTTTACTCCTTATAATGTGTAGGTTATTATATGCCTGTCTTATCCTTATATATACTTCACAAATTACTCCCACTTACTATAGTATTTATGTTAAAAAAAAATGTAGCTGTCCGCCCTCTGTAACTGAGCTGATTATCCTCACAAGCCACCACCACCTGATGTGAATAAAGCACAGTAATAAATGCATATATGACATGACTCCGTTTTTCTAAGGAAATGTGTGGTGAGTGTGGTTATGCACATACGTTGCCTGACTTTACCTGCCATCGAGGATAAGTGCTTCATATGGGTTACAATACTACAGACCCCAGGCGAGACCCCTCACATGTGATTAGCAGGAAATCTGTCTTTTGACTTAATTGCCATCTCCAATTTTTCCTTTGAGGAGTCCTAGAAGAAGACAGAATATTCTCATTTAATGAGAACTTTTCATCCCTTCGGCCCACGTGTCTACTGCTTTACCTTCGTGACCCATTGTCACAGTTTGCTAAAGGGTTTTGTCCCAGCCCTTTTCTGTGTGACTACCAATCTACCCACTGAATACAATCCTCTTAACCACCCCTCACCCCACGCAGCTGGAAAGCTTGCTATTTCTCTCAATTCCATGTGGAAATTGTAGGTATCTATGGCAGTAGGAAAGATAGTGCTTTATTCTACATCACAGCTCTCTTTTATCCTGAGCATGCAGGCTCTCGAAAGGAGTTGCCACAGAGGGGTCAGGAGATGGCCAAGCCCAGTCTCACAGTGTACTGTTACCTGTTCCTGTTATCTTTGGATGCCAGAGCCCAACCTCCCTACCGGTGAAGAATACTACCCTTCTTTTGTAACCCCTTTTCAGCCCAATCTCCCTCAGGGAGCCAGAAGATTCACACTTTCTCCCTGGGTCCCATGAAAATCAGGAGGTGGTCTAGACTTCTCTTCTAGTGTCCCTGAACATTCTCCAATGTAGGGGGCTGCTCCAGGAGGTTGTCAAGGAGCCTAGGTGTCTGGACTGCCTGATGCCCCCTTGAGTGGAGCAGTGTCTCTGCTCTGATGCCTACAAACTGGATGTGCACGCAAAGAAATACCCTTATGGCTCACAGAAAAATATTACTTTTTGGGCAATCAGAATATAATTAATTTTAATTTTTCTTTATATTGTTCTGTATTTAGTGCACTTATCATTGACTAAATTTATTTAAAGAACAGCTTCTTTTTAAAAACAGAAAAAAATCAGCACTATGCCCTTTTGTCTGGTATTTTAATTAGGATATATACTTGCCCCACATCCCTTACCCATTCTGTGCACTCACACATAGATGTGTGTGTATATGCATACACAGATGGATACACATACCCCCCTATACACATTACACTTTGAACTTCTTAGGCATAGGGGACATTCAAGCACAGTGCTGTGAATATGGTAAACTGTCAATGTTTGTTAAATAAATCAAAGTGTTAGGGTCTCTATAAACCTTGGTTCAATGGACTGAATGTTTGTGTCCCTCCCCCAAATTCATATATTGGGAGTAAGAATTAGGAGGTGGGAATATGGTATTAGGAGGTAGAGACTTTGGGAGGTGATGAGGTCATGAGGGTGAAGCCCTCATGAATGGGATTAGTGCCCTTGTGAAACAGACCCCAGAGGGGTTTTTCTTCCCCTTTTTCTCCCTGTGAGGACACAACAAGCAGATGAAGAAGACGGGGGTCTGCAACCTGGAAGAGGGCCCTGACCCTGCTGGCATCCTGATCTTGGACCTCCCAGCCTGAAGAACTGTGAGAAATAAATTTGTTGTTTATAAGCCATGCAGTCTATGGCACTTTGTTATAGCAGCTGGAATTTACTAAGGTACTTGATTTAGCTGAGACATTGCTCTCTTTATATCAGTGGATTCTTACCAAGCATTTAGAATGTTTTGCCTTAAGCATAATAATTTTACAAATTATTAATGTAATCCAGTCTCACTTCCAGAGGTGAGGGTGAGTTTCCTAAGCAGCGTCTCAGAGACAAGAGACCTTAATCTCTTGCCTCAGACTTTGGGAAGATGAAGACAGCATGAATCAGCGGAAGCAGTGCTGTGGGGTAACTGACAATGTGGAGAACAGAGAAGTCCATTTATTTGGGTCCCTTATATTTTAATAAACATTAATAAACTTCCTTTGCAGTGGTCTTATACAAGTTTTGAAATTTCTTTTAAATAATTCTTTCTAGTTGTTTGCTGCTAGTGAATAGAAATACATCTGGCTTTTAGATATTAATCTTGTATCTAGCTACCTGTTAAACTCTCCTATTACTTCAAATAATATTTCAAGGCTCTTTTGAGTTTTCTATGTAAGTGATGTTCTCTAAAAATGGCAGTTTCACTTTCTCTTTTCTAATTCTTATATTAGTGAAAGAAAGAGAGTAAATAAATGAAAGTATACTATTATAAGGTTATTACATTTGTCAAGTATGAAGGATAAAATATAAAGTGAAACTTAAAAAACGAGAGGCAGAAAGTGTCGGGTGTGAAATGTGAATAGCAACAATAGCCACAGTGAATAGATATTGATAAATTAAGTAATCATGTTGATAGTCCTAGAATAACCACTAGCAACATAATAAAAAGCAGTATAACTCTTCCAGTATAGACAGAGGTGTAGGTAGACATGCTTTGCCTCCTTGAACAACCATAGAAGAATTACAACCAGATCCCAAAACTAATAACACCCACAACTGTCAGAATATTGAGCTGTATGGAAGTCCGACAGCCAAGGATTTAAAGAAGACACATTTATCCAGGAGGTTAGGAGGGGTGGAGTCATGGAGATGAGTGGAGAGGCAGTGTGGTATGGAAAGGCAGCAGTGGTGGTGGAATGAAAGGGAGGGATACCTTGGGAGTGAGAAATCCCAGCTGCAGGCCAGATTGCACAGCCGAGAGTTCCAGCATCAGGAAGATAGATCCCTATTATCTCTGGCTGTAAAAATCAGTGGGGGTTGGGGCAGCATAAGAAACAGCTGGATTTTCACTGCTTAAAAGGCCAGAACATACAGCCTTAGAACATATGCAAAACCACCCACTTCGATTCACCACCAGGGCAGCAGGTGGAAGGGTACCAGTTGCACGTGGGAAGGGAGTGAAGTGACTGGAAAGAGGACAAGTGCCAGATGAACTGCCACAAGCCAGGCATTGGCATTGTCCCCTCTCTGAGACCTCCCACACAGCCACAAAACAGTGAAGTGTGTTGCCCTGCCCTGGCAATTAACTAAGACTCCGCCCTGCAAAATTTACAGGTGCCTTTTCTACATAGGTCATGCTACTAAGATAGAGAGTAAAAGCAGCTCTACGTAATACACAGAAACAAACACAGGGAGGCTGCCAAATTGAAGGGACAAAGAAATATGGCCCAAATGAGAGAACAGAACAAAACCCCAGAAAAAGAACTAAGCAAAATGGAGATAGCCAATCTATCAGATGCAGAGTTCAAAATGTTGGTTATCAGGATGCTCAGAGAACTCACTGAGTATGGAAAAAAAATAAAGGGAGAAATGAAGGTTACGCTAAGTGAAATAAAGAATAATCCACAGGAAACCAACAGAGAAGGGAAGGAAGATAGGATTCAAACCAACAATTTGGAACATAAAGAAGAGATAAGCATTCAACCAGAACAAAAAGAAGAAACAAGAATTGAAAAAAACTCGGATAGGTCTGGGAACCTGTGAAACATCTCTAAACATGCCAACATCCAAATCATGGGGAGGCCAGAGGAGAAAGGGAAGATCAAGAAATTGAAAACTTATTTGAAAAAATAATGAAGAAAAACTACCCTAATTTGGCAAAGTAAATAGACGTACAAGTCCAGGAAGCATAGGGAGTACCAAACAAATTGGACTCAAGGGGGACCACACCAAGGTATACCATAATTAAAATGCCAAAGGGTAAAGATAAAGAGAGAATCATAAAAGCAGCAAGAGAAAAGCAGAGGGTTACCTATAAAGGAGTTCCCATAAGATTATCAGCTTGAAGCAGGGTGCAGCCAAGAGGAGGGCCCCAAGAAGGGATTTGTAATGGGGTCCAGGACTCGGGGTGTCCAGGAAACATTAGAAAAATGTATATAGGATGTCCTCATCCCCACAGGCCTGAGCCAAGGGGGATGGGACACATGGAACAGGGCCATTCAGAGCTGTTTTAGGTAGCAAGAGCTTTGCAGCTAACCCCTGGCACAGTCATTTAACATATCTATAACCTTTAACTGGTTTCATGGATGTGTTAAGTAGCTGTGGCCATGCTTTGAGCCAGGGGGATGGGACCAAATTCCACCCAGGATGGGACTGGGAAGTAACTCCCCCTGGTTACAGGGCCTGCGTGAGAGCGTGGAGATGATTGGCTCCATGCCATGGGGCCACACCTGCCCAGACTTACTATGGCAGCCCAGTAAAGCTGGAAGAATACAGGGATGCTGGCAGGTGTAGCTGACTGTAGGAGGAGTCAGAAATGGGGCTGCAAAGAAAGATGGGCACTGGGATTTAAAACCTAGGCCCGGCAGCCATAGAGAGAGGAGAGACCACGCGGCTTCAAAGTAGTAGGGAGGACCACAAGGTTTTGGGGGAGAAGGAGGAGACCACGCGGCTCCAAAGTAAATGGGGAAAAGGACCACGCGGTTCTGAAGGAGAGTAAAGAGGACCACGAGGTTTTGGAGTGCTTCTTCTTGCCACGCGGCTTAGGCAGCAGGAGAGACTTTGCAGCCATAGAGAAAGGGGAGAGAGGACTCTTGCTGCTGGGCCATGAGAAGGTGCCACATGGCTTTGGATTAACTGGAGATTGCAGCAGCCACACAACTGATGGTGCCGGGAGCCTGAATCACGGACTTCTACATCTTTTCCTGAGACATGGTACCCAGGACTGGGCACAGGGAGAGGGAAGGACTGTGCATCTGTGGGTATTCTAGAGGACTTTAGTATCTTATTGAAGACATTAAGCCATTACTCTAAGTCTGTGTAACTTTTAAATAAACAATTCCTTTCCTTTTCACCAGCCTCTGGCATTGAGAGACGTCTTTCCTCTGGCGGCGGGCATTTCGAACCTAGCAGGTGGGCGTGGGGGGAAGGAACCTCCAGAGACAGAAAGGGGGGAATCCTTTCTGTAATAATTTATCGTGAACCACCCCCCCCCCTCTGCTCTGTAACAAGCTGATTTCTCAAAAAAAAAAAAAAAAAAAAAAACAACAACAAACCTTTGCAGGCTGGAAGGGACTGCCAAGAAGTATTCAAAGTGATGAAAAGCAAGGACCTACAACCTAGATTACTCTATCCAGCAAATCTATCATTTAGAATGGAAGGGCATATAAAGTGCTTCCCAGACAAGATAAAGCTAAAGGATTTAATCACCACCAAGCCATTAATACAAGAGATGTTAACGGGACTCATTTTAAAAAAAGGTCAAAACTATGAACATTAAAAAGGCAACAAATTCACAACTATCAACAACTAAATCTAAAAAAAAAAATACAAAAAAACAGTTAATCAAACAACCAGACCAGGAACAGAATCATAGGTATGGAGATCATTTGGAGTGTTATCAGCTGGGAGGGGGCAGGGAAAGAATGGGAAAATGGTTCAGGGACTAAGAAGCATAATTGGTGAGGACAAAATAGACAGGAAGTTAAGAATAGCAAAAGAAATGGAGAAGTCAAAGAACTTACACACACAACCCATGGACATGATCTAAGCACTGGGGGGTGGGGGTTGCTGGAAAGAAAGAGGGTTAGCGGGAGGAGGGGGACAAAGGGAGAAAAATTGGGACGACTGTAATAGCATAATCAATAAAATATGCTTAAAAAAGAGAAAAAAGAAAAAAAATTAACATCAGAGCTAACTACTGTGAACAGTTTGGTATTATTATAATATCAGACTTTTCCCCTGTAGTGTATGCATTTCAAAAATTCAAGTGGGGTAATACTATGCTAATTTTTAATAACCTGCTTTTATTTTACTTAATAATAAGTCACAAATAATTTTTTATATCTATGAAGGACCTCCACAGCATTTGAATTACAGCATAATAATCTAATATATGGGCAGAGTATAAATATTTAAATCAGTTCCCTATTCTTGATTATGAATATGGCTTCCATTTTTTCACTTTTACAAGCAGTCAAAGATGAACATCATTAGAGTTAAATCTTTGTGTATATTACTATTTTTTTAGCATAAATTCATACAACTTGGTCATTTTAAGCTTTATGAATTTTCCAAATATATTTTGGTGGAATGTCTTTACTGAATATACCAACATGTTCCTAGGGGTTTGGATTATAGAAAACATTTCATGTGGGATCATCCATGTTAAGAAGTGGCAGAGGCTCGTTCATATTCTCTCCTCTGTTGGACAACTGATCAAGGTTTCTTGCTATGAATGCTGGGAGTATTCTTCCACTGCCCTTCTCCAGTGTAGTCTGAACAGGGTCTCATTGTTTATTTTTGTTCCTGTATTCTTTTCTATATTTTTTGGGATAAATTAAAATGAACAACAACAAAAAAGGAAGTGTAACTAAGAAGCCAGTGGATGAGATAAAGTGGTACAACAACAAAATATTTAATTAATCCCAAAAAGGTAAGAAAAGCAGAATAGGTTAACAACAACAAAAAGAAGATATAAAATGAAAATAAGTAGTAATGTCAGCATCTTAAAGTCAACTACATTAATAATTACATTATATGCATACAGACTAAATATACCAGTTAAAAGGCAGAAATGGTCAGACTGGATTTACAAAGCAAGGCTGAACTATATGATGCTACAAGAGATACATTTTTAATCAAATCACACAGATAGGTATGAAGTAAAAGATTTGGGAAAGATACATGGTAGTCCCCCCTCATCTGCAAGGTATTCTTGTATGTTTCAAGATCCTCAGTGAAAGCCTGAAACCACAGGTAGTAAGTAGTGAACCCTATATGTACTATGCTTTTTCCTATACTAACATACCTAAAGCTTGATTTCTAAATTAGGTATAGTGAGAGATTAACAATAATAACTAATAATAAATAGAATAATTATAACAATGCATTGTGAAAAAAGTTATGGGAATGTGGTCTCTGAAAATATTTTGTTGTACTGTACTCACCCTTCTTCACTATTTTACCTTCACAATTTCATTAATTGATTGTTCTTACTTCAGACTTTAGCAACCTCAGTGCATATGATTTTTTTCTTTTCTTTTGAAGTCTAGAACTTTCACTTTTTCACTTAAAGTAAGCACTTTACAGCTAGTCTTTGGCATATCTGAATTGCCTATGTTACTACTGTAGTGCTTTGTGACCATTATTAATTAAGCAAAATAGAGTTACTCGAACTCAAGCACTGCTATACCACAACAGTGGATGTGTTAACCTACTAAGTGACTAATGGGCAGGGAACTTATACAGAGGGGAGATTTTGGGAAAGTGGGTAGCTTATGTGCCAGGCAGGATGGAGCAGGATGGTGGGAGATTTCATCACACTAGTCAGAACGGCATGCAATTTAAAACTTATGAATTGTTTGTTTCTGGAGGTCTCCATTTAATATTTTTAGACCTTGGTTGGCCATGGGCATTGAGACCACAGAAAACAAAACCACAGGTAGGGAAGGACTACTATATTTAGAAAGTGAAGAGGGGATATTATATAAAATATAAATAGCAATGAACTAGGAAGACATAGAAATCCAACGCATGTATTGACCTGAGATTTTGTGATTTATAATGAGAAATATATATTTGATCCAGTACAGAACTCCTAAAACCCTATGAATTTCCTATGATATGAGTGGTAAAGGTGTCTTTTGTTAGGTTAATGAGGTGAGTTTTGGACTGCCTCTCAGGATTGGGGGCTAGTTGCCAGGAGAACCAACCAGGTGATTAGAGGGTTGGGACTTTGAGTCTACCACTTTTTAGGGAGCAGTACAAGGTTTCAGCTAGATGTGAAATCCTCAGCCAGGTACTCCTGTATTTACGGAATGGACAGGACTAGAGTAGCCCAGCTGTTGCATAGAAGTCCTTTATTTGTTGATCCTATGGTTGCTCTAGAGTTACTTCTGCTCCTGGACCTTTTTTTGGGGGGGGAGGGGAGGGGTAGTATCAATGTTGTTAAATTAATTAAACAAAGAGGTCATTACACTGAGGTGGTTCTAATCCTGCAGCAGTTTATGTAAACAAACCGAAATGTAAGCCTGTAAATGCCTCAAGACTACAAAAATTGAAATAGGCTGCTAGGCTTTAAGCTATAGCCAATCAATAATTTCTTTACTTTGCTACTGCCTTGTCTCTCTTTAGTGCCTGTCAGCAGAGTGCTCCTAACCACTTCTGTTTTGGTACAGCCCAATTTGACTCAATTTTTGCTCCAATATACTTTAAAAATGTTTAATATGCCTCAGTTTCTCTGTAACAGTTCATGTACTTTCTTTTCCCCCAATTCCAAGCCTACATGATAAATAGCGATTTTCCTACTATTTATGGAGAAATTACAAATCTTATGAGCTTTTAAAAATAATTTTATTGTTCCTTTTTTGTAGGGAAATTTAAATAATTTGAATTTGACATGGCTTGTCATTTCATTAGATACTGGAAATATGGGTGAATTTGAGCAAAATGCTCCACTGAACAAATCTGCTTTAATCAATAGATCCCTTTCTTTTTAGAAACCTACTATTTCTTCCTCTCCCTCTTAGAAAATCGAAACCATAAATAAGCGGCAGGTAAAAAGATTGACTAATACTGGCTGCTCTCAGTGGGGCTCCAACTTTCATGTAAACAAGACCTCCCTTGAGAGCAAGTCTCATGTGTGCCCGCAGTGCCCCGCAACACGTGGTGAGAGGCTGCACGGCACAGACAGAAACCTTCGCTGGTTTAAAGCTTTAAACTCCAGTGCGATTTTCTTACTGGATCTTCACGATATGTAAAAAATATCTCTCTCTGGGAGAAATCACAAGCTTTGCTATATTGACTGGAAAGAATGAAATTCCTGATTACACATGAATTTGAACTTACATGTATGTAATATGTATATCCACACACATACACACATATCTTTAGAACCATCTTAACTGGTTCACAAGTCCATTTGAACAAGTGTATAATGAAAAGCGTGGTAGAACCACATCTTTCTCACCTTTGACACTGTCCTTGACAGAATTGAAAACAGGGTTAACAGAACTCTGAGTGCTCTTGGCAAAATGACGTCCTCTCTCCCTAATACTTCTCATTATAAAATATCTAAGATATCAATGAGAAGTAGGAAGTTATAACTAGAACTGATTATTTACCTCCCTTTAGTAGAGTCAGCAGTATCAGGAAAACTATGCGTTGTGCCAGGTGGGTACTTGAAATACTGGGGGATGCCTTTGTAAATTATATGACATTTTAAGCCCTATGCTGTACACCTGAAACTAAAATGAAATAATACGAATGTAAACCGTAATTGAAACATAAAATTTAAAAAAGAATCCATCAGAACTCATTCCATTGTGACTTTAAAGCAGAAAGCCCAAACTCCCAGGTTATTTTTATCACATGTGTTTTCGTCTCTCTACCCTCTCATAGAGCCAAATTCCCTTCACTCCCTGACCTGGCAAACCCGCCCATTATGTCCTCTGTAGTTAAAATCTTCAATCAAGAAAATACCCTAGATCATACATCTCCTTTCTGAACAGTCTCTTTAGAAAGTCTGTTTAAACTTCTGTTTGCTATAACAGAAAACTGGCTGTTCTCTGCTTCCCCTGCAGCACTCTTGTTAAAGTTTTTAAAATTCGTGGTAAAATAAAGATAACATTATCATTTTAATCATTTAAAAATCTACACCCCAGAAGCATTAAGTATATTCACATTGTTGCACAATTATCTCTACTGTCCATCTTCAGGACCTTTCCCCCTGCGGCCTGCTTAATTGATGGTTATTTTCTCTCTCACCTGTCACCTCCCTTCGGAGAGGGAAGGAGCAGGTGTCTCCTTATCGCTGTTTCAGACCACCGCCTTTCCATTTGCAAGGTATTGGACAACCCAGTTTATGGGAGCACGTGCCCCGAGATTAACGTGAACATCACACCAAATCCTTCACAGCTGCACTCATCTCTAGATCCCTACTCTCAATACCAGATTTTCACACGTCACTCACTGGCTTTACAAAAGTAAATTCAAAGCTTAATAAAAAGTTAACTCTTTTCTTTTTCCTCTGGCATACATCTGTTGGAAACCCATTTGTCATGAGAAAAATACATAAAAACATGATTAAAGTCTTCTAGAAAAGGTAACTTGTAACTGGGTTTTATTAGAATGCAATATTTTGGATTTTTAGCATGTTTGTCTCTAAACAGATGATGTAATATGACATTTAACAAGGGTTCTTTTCAAGGGTGTCAAACTTATTATACATGTATGTCCATATGCCGCACATGCTGTCATGACAAGAGGGAGGTAAAGAGTAATACCGATGGATAGTGGGTGCTCTTAATGTTTTCCCTGAATGCCTGACAAAGACAAGAAAAAGGTTTGCTCTTATTTAGGGGTGGGGTGGGAATCACATTAAGATCTCGTGGTTGGAGAAGAGTGAAGGGAGTGTACCATCTCTGGTGACTTAGAGGTTCGTCTCATGACATAATGCAAATTCCTCATGAGGTCAATTGCCTCAATAATGTCTAATGAATTTAAAAGAGTAAATTATCATTCACAGTTGTTTACTTAAAAATTTAATGTACAGAAAACCTGGGACCTACTCAAGTTTCAGCACAAGCTTGGCGTCCTATGTTGCAAGAGTTAACATATGATTTTGGTTGGTGTCTTCTCCTGATTTAATATATTGAATAAAGACAGCAAGAACAACATAAAAAATAATGTATACTCCTAAAAAGACACTGAGTTTACTACATCAGAGAAAAATCTGTGATCCTTTTATTTAAAAAAACATGGACATAATAAAATTGTTTCAACATATAACTTGGACAGTACTGCTTTCAGGGTGAGATCTTGTTGGCCGCAATGCATCGATGATTAGACAATCTTTGCTTTCTGGGAAGATTCTTTGGCAGCTTTTGGCTCAACTGACTATTTAGAAGGGACATAATTACAGAGCTAAGTTTCATTTGGGATTAAGGTGAAAATACAGTAGAAATTTTTTTTCATGGGAAAATCATGGAGTTAAAGAACAAATATGTGTTTAGGCTTATGTATGTACCTGAGAAAAGATGATAGCACCAAAATTCATAATCAACAGCAGGTAAATATCATAGCTATCTGTTTTCTATTTCAACCTGTGCTAATTCCAAGGGTAAGTACTGTCTTTTAAAGACAAATGAAGAAACAAACCTTTGAGGCCAGTAATTTTCAAATAGCAAGCTAGGTATTACTCAATGTTAGTACCGTTTGTTATTTTCCTGTTCTATTTAATATTTGTTCAAATGCCAATATCTGCTCATTTTCAACGGGATATGTTCCTGAAATTACTTTTTTAGTACTCAATTAGGAGATATGGCAATCCATTCCTACTTTTTTAAGTTCCCTTTACAAGCAAGGACTTGTCAGTATAGGATGGTTTAGGTCCATGTAGACAGAATTATAAAAACAAAAGCCAGAACAGTTAGCAGGTAGAGTTTGCATATCTGTGGACTTGTGTAAAAAATTTTACTTAGGTTTTTATTTACTGAATTTTTCTTTCACATTTCCAGTTTTTAAGAAAAGCCTCATTTTCTCCCCTTGTTCAGTTGCAACTATAAATTAGGCTTAGACATCCATATATCTCTCAAATGTCTTTAAAAATTAGGTCTGCCACATAAAGAACAGATTAAACAGCACCGCGAGTTTATTTGCTATTCATTGTGTTCTATAAAACTAATGGGACATTTAACTCCAACACGATTAGTTTTCTTCCTCCTCTTGTGTTGAAGGAGACAGCTGTAACGGTGAAAACTATATCTGTGTCGTCTGTGGTGGTGGTGGCGTTAGGAGTGCTGCTGCTCTTAGTCACGTTCACTCACTCAGCCCTCAAGCCAGCAGCACCTCCAGGGATCAAGAACAGGTCTTTCAGCATTTTCTGGGCTGCCCCAACAAGGCAGTGTCAACATTTCTTTAACGTGGATTTGAATCCTCAATTATTTAACATTGTAGCAAATCCTTTAGAACTCAGAGATCAACAATTGCCATGTTTTATCCACATGAATTAGGGTATTATCCTTATTTCTTTCAAGACAGAAAATCCTTTAATGGAGGGATACTGCGGAATAGGAGCCTTTCTAAGCACGGTAGGAAAACCACTGCTGACAGACGTTGCAAAAGTCGTCCCTTGGTGGAGATCCAGTTCTCTTGCTGTGATTGACTAGGAAAGCCGGAAACCACGTGGGGATAAAAATTGGGGGAATTAACAAAAGAAAAATGCAAACAAAATATAACCAGAGACATTGAAATTAAGAACAATCTAACGATAGCCAGAGGGGAGGAGAGAGGGGTCAGTGGGGAGAAGGGTTTCTAGGAACTACTATAAAGGACACATGGTCAAAACCAAAGGGGAGGGTGGAAGCAAGGGAGGGAGGTGGGTTTGGCTGGAGTTGGGGGGAGAGATGGGGAGAAAATGCAGACAACTTTAAATGAACAACAAGGAAGTAATTTTAAAAATTGGGGCAATAGAATAATATAATAGAATAATAGAATAATATATTATATATTGTTATGTATTACAATAATACATAACATTATATTATTGATAGTAGAATAGAATAATATAATAGAATAATAGAATTATATATTGTTTATTATTTATTATTATATTCTAGTAGAGTAATGTAATAGCATATTATTATACTGGAATAATAGACAAATATATATAAACTACTCCTCAGCCTTCACTAGAAACCACCATCCTGACTGGTCAGAAACACAAGTGAAAACACTTGCCCAACAGGAGTTTGAAAATTCTGGAACTTTTGTGAACACTACTCTCACAGTGGCTTTAGAAACGAGGCCACAACATTGATGGGGCCTTTATTTCTATCCAGACTGCTACAATTGGGATTACAGGATAAATCCACAGATCTACACAGCTAATTGCCCAAGTAATGAGATTTTCTGCCATGACCACCTGCAGCGGCTATGGGTAAAAAGCAGGCACTTTATACTTCAATATATTTGCATAAAATACTGAATTCAAGTTTAAATTGCTTTGGAGAATTTGTTCATTATTGAGTTAGAGAAGCCACGAGAATTGCTCAAAAGGCTAGACATGACCACGTTTTGCCCGTTTTTTCCCCCAGACCATTTTATCTGCACATTATTGAAGTTTTATCACAGGTATGAAAATGTACAATCATTTACACACAAAAATGTAAATATATAAAGTTTGTGAAAAATATTTTAAGATGCTTATTTTCCCTTAATACTAGAATTCTGTTAATAAAAGTATACATTTCCTTGAATGTCAAGCCAAAACCTCACTAACAAATGCTAGAGTTTTTAGATGATGTTACTTACAGACTCAGCATTTAAAGGGGTTTCCTGCAGAATATTTGTTGAGCTTAAATTAGATCAGTAACCAGGGAGAAATTTCAGAATGAGCTATTAAATGTGAAAGAGTAGAAGCAACTTTCCAAATTGGAAACATGCAAAATAGAGCTTGGGTAAATTACTAACCAACAATATTTTTGTTATGTTGCATCTACAGTATGTTGAGTCTACTCTGCCTCTGGATAACTTCATGTCACTGGTTGTAATTCTACCTTCTGGTGCAACATAAAATAGGTCTAATCCTTCTTTCAAAAACCAGCGCTCCAAGTATTTGAAGACATCAGTCATACGTACCGAAGTCTTCTGAATATATCATTCTTCAAGGAACAGATCTCTCAAATCATGTCACTTTCCCAAATCCTTTTGGGAAAAAGATTAGGTATACTTATTAATTTAAAAATTATTTGTTGAGTGCTTATACTGTATCAGACATTACATGTTATTAACATTACTGACAGTAGAAGGCAGTAACAATCCATGCAGTCAGATAGTTTGTCATCATAGAAGATGAGAGAATGAGATGAAGCACATTTTAATAAAAATCTTATCTATAACTTTCCCATTGTTTTGTACTACTATGCTTTTGAAGTTAAATTATGGGCTGTTACTTCTGAGGTCTACTTCAAAAACCAATAACCCACACATCCTACTCACCAAAACCTGTAGAATTACCTAAGTATTACTATATTGAAGTGTTTCAGTACTTGTAGACAAGTAGTAGAACACAAGCACTGATCTTACTGGAGACTTCCTAGAGTGCAGGGAAGCTTTGCTGGGGCATAGTCATTTTCCCAGTCTAACCTTTCAACACTCCGCCTTTGCATTGGATTTGTGATTTTCCCCACCTTGAAGGAAAGGACAGAAAGCAGATGGCTCCGCCAGTCACCCATTCTGTCTTTTATTTCTTCCTATTTCCTGCTTCTTAGCTTTTGGTCTGTACTCGTGAACATTATATCCTCAGTTTCTCATCTTGGTAAATTATAATTTACTTAGTCACCCAACTTGTGAGTCACTTAGAGGCCTCCTTTCTCCTTCCATTGTTCAATAGGTAATTTAGATTAATCCATCTTAATTTCCACAGAACTCTTTAATTTGTCCCTTCTGCTTTGCAGGGACTGGCATCGCCTTTCCTGAGGCCCTCATCATTTCTCGTGGAACAGTTTCCATCCTATCCTAACTGGTGCCCCTTCCTACCATGTTGACTTCTCCTTCCAGTATACATTTCATGTGATAGCCAAAAATATCTATCAAAGTTGCAATTTTTTGTACTTTCTAGTACTAAAATGTTTTTGTTGCTAAATTTTAATGCTTTAAAATAGTGTAAAAGACTCTTTGTATTTAGATCCTGCTTAAATACAAAGATTCAGATGCCTTTGTTTCTCCCCAAATCCCCGTTACCTCAACAGTTACTGGCAGTTCTCTGGGTGGATCATGCTTATTCCCATATATGAACTCTCCCCTAATTCTTCCTACTGGACATGAAACTCTGTTCTGTCTAGCCTGTCTTATGAATTTATACTTATTTCCAAAGACCTATCTGAAGCCTTCCCAGACTTTTCCCTGTGGCATCAAACATTTTCTCTAATATAGAACTTAATTTATGATACTGAAATTACTTGTTTGTAAGTCTTTCTCAGCCATCACACTGAAGCACTCACACAAAGACAGGAACTGAAATTTACTTCACTTTTATATTCTCAGTGTCTAGAATACTGCCTGGAACATTATAAATATTTATTAAATAAATGTAAGTATCCAAAGCAGAATTACCTTTTCCAATTCTGCTCTAGTTTTTTGTTTCAGAAACAAAGGTAACATTATCAGTATGTACTTTACCACAGTTGATGGGTGGAGTCTTATCGAATTGTCAATGACTAAATGTGGAAGAAACTACTTGTGATACTTCTCTTTTCTAGGAGGACTTACTTAGTACATACAGTTGGAGAGAGTGCCGCAACTGGGGGCAGCAGGAATGATATTGTGGGGAGGACGTGAATATTTTGCTTCAAAGATGAGTAGTGATTTCTCTGATGGCATCTTGAATATATTCTAGATATTGTCCTTGTTTTAATTTTTCACATCACAGATGAATGGTTGCTGTTCATCTGCTCACTTGACTTTAATTAAGTTCAAAGAGTACAGGGACTAACACGGAGCACCTACTCTGCACCTGGGGTGGAAAGAGCACACACTTTCTGATCAGACAGCCTAAGTGGGAATTCAGTGTTTACATTCTTGGGGTGAGATCTTGGAAAGTTAATTAACCTCTCTGAGTCTCACTTTCTGCATCTAAATAAAAGCACTGAAATCCAGGCAGGGATTTGGGAGGTTAAATGATGTATTGTAATTCTGATCTGTGGTTGGGAATGCACGTATGTGGAGGGCCGAACTAAATTATACTCAGATTTCAACTTCATAGGTGGTTAGTGCCCTTAACTGCTGTTGTTCAAGGGTCGACTGTAATACATACATGCCAAAGAAAAAAATACTAAATTTAAAAAGTAAATATTATTTCATCCACACTAAGGAGGAGGGACTCCTTCAAAATGATTCTTTATTTTTTATTACCTATGATAGAAATGCTCATGGGAGAAAAAAATATATGTACACAAAGGCTTACTAACAATAATCTACTCTTGATAGTAGTGAACACACTAAATAACTATTATTTTTTCACAACTGACTTTGAACATGTCCTGTTGGTTGCCTGCAGCACTGCCTAAATGAAATTCTGATACCGCAGTTTTCCTCACTTCCAGTTATTAACAAATAGTCCAATATTCAGGTGTTAAAACACCCAGCTTCATAGAACACAAAAACAGTGACCTCTCTCTCGCATGGCATGACACATACTGGTGATGGAGTCGTTAAGAGGAGGAGGCCAGGAGCTGGACTATTTGGGTTCCAATGCTCAGTTTTTCACCCACCAGCCATGCAACCTCGAGCAAGTCTTGACTCTACAATTTCTTTTTCATTAAAATGGGGAGAATCATACTATCATTCTAATAAGTTTATTATGTGAATGAAATTACTAATACATATAAAGTTGATATATAATAAGTGCCATTCAAGTGTTGCTTATTATGATCCAGGTTAAAAATTTTCGCCTCTTCTCACACCCTAAGCTTGGGTATCAGGTGTGGGGGAAAAGGGTATGGTCAATTTCTTTGTTTATTTGCTTCAAGGATGTGTGTAGGTGACTGGGTTGGAAGGTGGCAATGTGGTCACTGTAATTTTTATTTATTTAGTGGTATTTATAATTATTTTGTCTCTTAAAGGTCTTCCCACATGGCTGCCATGTAGTGGCATTTTTTGCATGAGGGTCCACTGAGGTTTGGTTAGAGCCACCCTCATTCCCCATGCGACTTTGACCTTCAAGATTATGTTCCTGAGGCATTGGAAAGAGGGAGTTGGCATACTGAATGGGGGATGTTGCTGGAGTTTTAGGCTGGGAAGAGGGTCAGGAGATTAGACTGGAGTATGTTATATTTGAAATGCTTGTGAGACATCAGGTAGAGATGTCAAATAGGTTAGGTGGGTATAGTCAGTTCAGGGATAAAGTCTGGGAATATGCATTTGGGAGTTCTATTTAAAGCAATGGGATGGGATGGGTTTATCCAGATTGAGTAGAGCTAGAGAAGAGAAGAGATCTAAGAATTCAGTCTAGGGAACTGTAGTGTTCAGAGGTCAGGAAGATGAGCTTGTAAAGGAGACCAGGAAGGAACATTTGGTGAAGCAGGAAAACCAGGAGAGTGTGGTGTCCTGACAACTAAGTGAAGGAGGTATTTCAAGGAAGAGGGCTAGGTAGAACAGTCTGTCCAAGCTGAACTTAAATGTGTTTAACTGTATTCTATGCTTTCTTTGATTACAGTTTCCCCGCAATCTTTTTCCTTCCTTCCTTCCTTCCTTCCTTCCTTCCTTCCTTCCTTCCTTCCTTCCTTCCTTTCTTCCTTCCTTCCTTCCTTCCTATGGTTTACTTGTTTTTATTTTATTCCATCTATCCTAGAAACCCCCTCAGATGCCTCAGACAAGGAGTCTTACCCTAAAAATAGCATTTGTTCCTTAAAAAGTATGAGACTGGCCTAGACTGAAAGTGCCTAGAACAAAAATATTACATACTTAGAGTTTTCAGAACTTGTTACTGCTTGCCAAGAGTGGTACCTGGTTCAACTGCCTGTCATTGGGAGCTTTATTCTGCCTTGACTTTCCATTTGAACTCCCTAAATCCTTACTAGATATATTCACAGTCCTGGGGCTTTCTCTCATTGAGAAGATACTCACTGTTTTAAATGAATTGGTGTTTAATTGTGCATTAGTGTTAATATTGATAAAAATAATTGAAGTACTAATAGAACACTCAATTTATGTTATTAATAAATCTACTAAGATTTTCCTATAGTCTTTCTTATATGGGTCAAGGCAGGAATTAACATGATTCTAGCCAGAGTCTTCTGGGTTAGCTGATCATGTTATTTCAGTTAGGCTAGCCCATCCTTGCAGCACAGTATGACCAGCAATAGTTGGAAATGTGTCCAAGTGTTAAAGCCCAAAGTAGTGACACATCAGTGACATCTGATGTCAGGCTTATGGGAAGACAACCTTACTTACTCTCATTGGACCTTTTATGTTGGTACAAGTGACTTGGGCATTTGGTTGTAAATAATGATCTTTTATAGTCTACCTCCTACAATCTGATTGATGGGTAAATAAAGTATGGAATATATAGATAAAAAATGGTGTATTATGACATACTGAACCCCAGCCAAAACTAAAAAAAGAAGAGCCACATGTATCAATATGTCTCAAGATGTTGAATTTAAAAAGCACAATAAAATATCCCAAATAACATGAATTTATATAAATGTTTAAAAATACAAAATAGTACATATTGCTCATAATTGCATATATATGTTATAAAGTTACAAAAACATGGATGCAAAAACCACCCACCAACTTCAGGAGAGCTGTTATTTCTGCAGAGGCAGGGAAAGGAATGGGATAACTTGGCAGTTTACAGAAAAATCTGACCTAATATTAACATATACTAAGTATCGGTGTTGAAAAATATTCACAATTAAAATTAAAATTAAAAAAACCTATCTCATATTAATGATTTTCTTTTCAAAGTGTTACTACAAATATCACTTTAGACTAAGAATAGTATCTTGTGGGAAAATGCGAATCACCTTCTGAAAATATTGGCTGCTTACACCATTCCTAACCAAAAATATGGATCGTCACTTTTGTGACTTTATAAGGGCTTAGTTAACTCTCATTTAGGTGATTAATCCACTGAAATGTTCTTCCTCAACCTTACTAAATATAAAACTTTAGACATTAATACCATGTGGATAATGGAATCACATTTTGAGGGTAATCTAAATATCTCTCTTTTCCTCCAGGAGACCTGCTTGTCTGTGCAAAGATCTGTGCAAGGGCCATCAGGCCACTTTGCTGTTCATGTGACATCTGCAGCTGAGTCAAAGTCTATGCAACAATAATGAAAGATGTGTTCACAAACACCTGAGTCCTCCTCCTACCTGCCTTTGCCTGAAAGCAGCAGTAAGAAAAATGTCCTCAGTAAGAGCTTCGTATTCATGATTTCTCCATTCAGTGAAGTGAAGACAATAAAGAGCATGAGGAATGGCTTTGTGTATCACTGCTGTTACAGCTGGCTCAGGGGCTTGCCAGCAGGGCTCTTCGGATCTTTAGAGAGGGAAGGATGAGGCTCCTATGGCTCACTTTAATCATCAGTTTTTCTAAGCATGACCTTATCTGTAATTCTGTTGATTTTTTTTACCCCCCCACTACAATATAATGTCAAATTTTCCTTGAACTACAGAAGAGTAGAAGATGTTGATATTTTTTCAATTTCAATCTACTTTTAAAATATTTTTTGATTTTAAAGTTAAAAAAAGATAATCATTGACTCCATTCATTGATGTAGCAGTTATTTTTTAGGTGCTTGCCTCATGCTAGACACTAGGGATAAAGACATGAACATACCAAAGTCTCCGTACTTGGAGAGCTTACATTTTTGTGGAAACTGAACAACAAAATAAATAAATAAATAAATAAATAAATAAATAAAACATATATATCAAATGGTGATTAGTGCTGCGGAGAGCAATAATGAGGTTAAAGGGACTAGGGAATGTGGGAGGGAGAGCACTGGAAATTTTACATAGGGTTTTCAGCCAAGGCCTCCCGAATGAGATAACCTGAAGGCAGGAGGGCCAGGACACAAATATAATTGAGAAGTGCATTCTTGGAACAAGCAGAAACAAATGCAAAAGTCTTTGAGTGAGACCAGGTTTGGGGTGTTTCAGGACATCAAGAAGGTCAGTGTAGCTGATGCAGAAGGAAGAGTGAGGGGAGTGGGGAGCCAGGTAATTAACTATATTTGAACTAAGAGTCTGACTGAAGGTAACCTAAAAATAGTAATTGAAGGGAAATTTCTGGAGAAAAATGGGTCAAATCAAATATATACATTTAAATCGAATAATAACAGAGCATCTATTGTGGTAAGATATTGCTACAATGGCCTTGAGACATCAATAGTTTATAGCAAATTAGAGAATTTGTAAGAAGGTCATATGGGACACGGCATACACAATAACATGGGAGCTAAAGAAGACAACCATTGTGTTACAGCTGTTCGTATCCCAGGGACTGAGAATTCCCACATAACACAAGTGACCCCAGGATACCCAGTTACAGGGGCAAGAGGAATGCATATTGAATGCTATAGGCTTCAACACTAGGGCTCATTTTCTGACACTCTTATGAATTCCAAAGAATTCTTTCTCTCTCTGTATGAAATGTGATTGCTTTTCTTCATAGTAGCTTTATCTTGGCTTGTGGATTCAAAAGCTTCTTGAATCTCGCTGAGAATGTCAATTAGCTATTTTTACTGTTGTTACATATTTTATTCTGTTCCATTTTCTCTGGAATCAATTGTTCCTTTTATTAATTTTTTTATTTCATATTGTTTGTTTCAACTGTTTGGTGATCCTTGGTCATCCATTTGTATTTATAAAAGACCAGAAGGATTAAAAAACTGTCATTGGGGTCTACTCCCTGCATTTGTTTGGGTGAACTCACTCAACAAGACTCTTGTTGAATGAAAGGATGAACTGTAAACTGCTAAAGGGCTGAAGTATCTTGACAAGATTCCATCTGGAGCATAAAAAAATAAAATAATATAGATTATAGTACACAAAACACTTAACCGCCTTTTCTCTTTGATGTGGAAATCTTTTAAATATACCATTTTCTTTACCTCTCAGTTTTCCCACTAAAGTCTTAATCAAAGCTTTCTTTCTTCCTTCTTAAGTCAGTGACTTTAAATTGGGTGTTTTCAGAAGGCAATGGTCACTTGCACCAATATACTTTTAAGAGAGTCTGCCTGGTTATAAAGAGATTTAATGCAAGCCTCCAGTTTAGCTTGGAGGACTGAGTCACCCCTGTAATGACACGTTTCTCTGAACCACCACAAGGCATCCTTTGCCTTTCAACCTCTGCTTTGTACCAGGTGACTGAAGGACCAGCAGCAAACAAAAGCAAAGGTAAAATACACTTTCGTTCTGTTTGAAAAATTTTAAGGACTGTTTTTGAACTATTCTTGGTTAGGGGGCATTAGAAATAAATAACTTTGTTAAATTTCTTAAAACACCACAATTTCTTTTTGGGCCTAACACTTTTAACTTTTCAAATACAATACTTTCAAAATGTGAGCTTGCTTTTATGAACCTATCATTCTCAAAAATATATTTGTTACTGATAGTTATATTAAATTTTGGTTATTTTTATTTATTATAAATTTATATTTGAAAATGATTCTCACTTTAATGACTGTTCAAGGTTATTTACCTCTCCGATACAGGCACAATTTCTCTAAATAGTGTGGTTTCAGTATGTTATCATAACCTAACACTTAACTGGGAGTAGCATCATAATGTATTCCATGAAGCAGTAAACAAAGTATAAATCAGCCATAGGAACATATATGGCTTTATAAAACAGCCACAACCTTAATTTTTTTAAAATAAATTATAGTTGTGAAGAATTCCATAAGGTAACTTATAGACATTAATAATTATCTTTAGAGTGTAAGTGTGTGTCCTTATTGGATAAAGATTTTATTTTTGCATAATCTTGAATAAAGGTTTTCTTAAAGATGTGGTCCATAATTCTCATACCATAATGGGCAGTATTAGAGGACTGTTACTTGGAACAAATATTGTAGATTTTAGGAAACCTGGATCCTTTCTGGAAATGGATATTCTTTTGGTCATAAAATAGATTTTTAATTTTCTTTCCAAATGCTAACAAAAAGCTGAATATTTACAGATAAGAAAATCTCTTAGTAATTGGGAAGATCTGTACATATAGATATAGATAGATAGCTAGGTAGATAGATTTATATTTTCCAGAAAAGAAAATTCCCAATGAATACAATAAAGATAAAATCTTAAATTATGTAATCTATTGGAGAGAGAAAATCTTGAAGTCAAGAAACTTCCTAATGATGGAGAAAAAAAAATCTGTCTACTGTAGTGGTTATATATACCAAAGATAAAGTGAAAGATTTAAAAAGTTATAAATTGAATAAGATAATTTAGACAATAAAACTTGACATGTCTAACTCCTTTATTGCCAGCTCCTAAGTAACTAACTCTAATCTAGAATGTTTGTTAATTGAGATACTTAAATTCCTCATATATTGTTATTGTAGAAATATCTAAGAAAGTTTGGTATATAATTTATTTCATCCTTGAAATAAAGGATGAAATAAATGAAATAAAACTCAGTTTGATGATGGAAAGAATATCTCTTGTTGAAGTATTCATAGTTTCTTAACATTTAAGTAGAGTCACAAGCAAAGAGTTGAAAAGGTGTTAAATGGAGAAAGTTAAAAAAAGAAAAATATAACAAGTTATACAAATTCATGTACAGAGATTCAGGGTTCATATTCTTTTTTTTTTGAGAATCATAACATATAACATATTTTCTTAATAAAGAACTCTATGTGAACTTGATTCTTTCTTGGGGAAAGCTTTAGGAAATTCAGTAATTAAAGTTATATTTATACTTACAGCATCTTCATAATTACTTATTTGTTAAAACCTTAGTCTACTTAGTTTAGCACAATCCTTGAATTCTTCTATGTGTAATGGAATTGCAAGTGCTGTGAATTTCTCTTAGGAATAATCTCTAGTTGTCTTTTCACCTAAGCGTAGGTCCAAATTTTTTAATAGATCCAAATGAATGAATCCCATGTCCCCTCTTATCAACCATATTTGAAAAAAACAAATCCTACTCTTCAAGGAATACTATTTCTTTGATGCATTATATTGGGTGGTTCAATAATTGGTTATTACCGAAGGCTGCAATTGCTCTAACTTTATCATAAACATTCCAGAACAAACTGATTGCAGCCTTAGTGACTGGAACATTTCTGACTTTCCTTATTGTATTAAGAGACACTCTCAAGGTTACATTTGGAAATTAAAATCTATTTCAAAATATTTTCAAGTTATATGGTTTATAAAATTAGCCTGCATGCAATTAATGGTCTTGAACAAGTAAATTTTTAAATTCTCAACCAAGGACAGTTTTTTCATTGCTTTTAGAAAGAAAGTCAGGGAGAGAGGAAGGAAGAGAGAGAAATATTGATGAGAGAGAAAAACATCTACTGGGTGCCTCCCATATGCACCCAGACCAGGGTTTGAACCCTCAACCTAGGTATGTGTCCTGACTGGGAATCAAAACCTCAACCTTTTAGTTATGGGATGACACTCCAACCAACTGAGCCACACCAGCCAGGACATAAATTTTATTTATTTACTTTTAGACAGTAAAAGTAAAAGGGAGGGAGATAGAGAGGGAGAGAAACATCAATGTGTGGTTGTTTCTCATGCACACCCCCACCAGGGACCTGGCCCGAAACCTAGGCATGTGCCCTGACTGGGAATCGAACCAGCAACCCTGTGGTTCACAGGCTGGCACTCAATCTGCTGAGCCACACCAGCTGAGGCTAATTTTTAAGGAATTAAGGATTCTTTGTATGAATAAGTATTTACTTCACACTTATGGTTAGTATATGTTACTATAACTACTGCAGAAACTCAACTTTCTTTACTAATATCTAAATGCAACACAGTTCTCATATTGTAGGCAACCACAGTAGACAACAAATTTTCTAATTATCCTTTAAAAATGCATGCAAATTATTGGTTAGTTAGCTACTATATTTGGTGTTTCAACAATTTATTATAACAAAGCATAATTTACTTGCATGATGATATGTACCATTTGTTACTAAAGCCTGGTGGGGACTGGTCTAATTGGCACAGTCAGCTGCAACATCAAGAACCTCATTATTCAACCAGCCTAAGGGCTTAGGAGGAGATATGTCTGTCTATGTAGCTAATCACATAAGATCTGCTGAGGAAAGACTGTCCAGCCTATAGAAAAGTTTTATGAGCTCACTTCAGCCAACATTCTGAGGACATGCCTGGAAGCAAAATTTCAATGGATTGGGACAAATGTTCTGGAGAAAGGCATTTTTTACCGCTTACTTTAGATGCTATAATCGAAGGAGAAGCTGTAAGGTGGGTTACGTGAAATCCATTGGTGGTAGATAGGGGGCAGGAGAAGGCAAAGCAGGGAGATCTCTAGGACTGCATAAAAGGCAAAATGGAGAAACACATGCTTCTTTTATATTGGGGGGCGTAAGAAAGTTAATAACTAACATTTGCAGCACACAGCGACCGTATTCAGGGAACAAGATAACAGTGAGGGTTCTGTGGCCTCGTGCCAGTGGTCTCGTGCTCTGGTGGTCTTAAGCACTGGTGCTGGCGATTGTGTCTTTGAGGGGTAGGAAAAGAAAATTACTCTGACGTTTCAAGGGCATGTTAGCCTTGATGCAGAAGAACAGTGAATGGAGCTCACTTACTGACCTTTGCTAAGAAAGATACAGGCCTGGAAAGTGAATACCTGCCATGACCTGCCCAGTTAGGAATTTGTGGTCAGACCATCCTGTGTGGTCACTCTCTGACTCTGAGCTGGTCAGGCCTGCCATGTGGCACCTGGCAGCTCGTCAGGCTCATTACAAAGCCCCATTTTGGTTCACAGACCCAAAGCTGTGAAGAAAAATACATTCAAACATAATTTCACCAGCTCTTACTTCATGTGGAACAGTCTTTTGAGATTGCATAATTTTGATGGATTTGACAGCTTACAGTCAAATCCATCTCTGAAGGCTGACAGGGTTATTTAAGGTAGGAAACATGAGTTGTAATGGCAAAGAGCGCTGAAAACTCAGGTATGAATCAATTGAATACCAGGAAGGAGTTCAGGCCATGGTGATGCGATGTCCAAAATGTAGTTCACCTCAGAGGGCATGTCATCTTGGTTAGAAAAACTGTCCTGTGTGAAAAAGTCAGCCAGAAGCCTACAGAGTTGCAGAGAGACATGGTGGAAGGAGGGGTGGGCAAGATTTCATCCCATATTCATAAATTTTTAAATTCAAATTTAAGTTCTAGTTCATAAGTATAATTTTTAAAAGCTGGGACTCCAGCTCATAGGTAAAGAACAGATGATAGTACTGGGTTTGGATACACAAAATACTGCTGTTATTTATCCTCATACCCTCATCAATCCTCCCCACCAAGGACAGCATTGTGATATGCTGGAAAGGCAAATTAAAACAATAAAAATAAAAATGGAATGGATAAGGCAATGAAAATGTTCTAGTGTGCTGAGAATGGTAACTGGCTCTAGAGTCTAAGATTTTAACCTCTTCTCCATACTGCCTTCTGTTACATTGCACTGAGATTTTCTTGTTTTGTGTTGTAAATGCACTAGGGTAACTGAACAGAACTGAAAGAAAGCAAGAAGATTTAAAATAGGATTTATAAGAGGAATGTTTGAAGAGTAATAAAAACAAATAAAAATAATGTCATATACATTGAAGAATTTAAAAAAGAGGTCAGAAGTTAATCCTCATCGAAAGTATTATTGGATAAAATATAATGGAATGGAAGTGCTTAAGAAAATTTAAAACAATGATCTGATGTTGAATAGGTAAAATCCAGCTTCCTGAGTTATTTAAAATTAGGTTGAGTAAATCACGAGGACTAATATATAGTCAAGGAAATAAGAAAGGCCAACTGAAATGTCTTTTCATATCCAATCCCTTCAAATACTTTTATTGTCATAACTGGAGTTTGACATAGTTTACAATCAGAGAAGGCTTATTACTCTAAAACATAGTTTTCCACTTGTAATAAATACTGTACTGGTGTTGTGCACTGCATTTTGTGGTGCATAATAATACTAATTGATTCTTTTTTAAAAAATATTATCTATTTATTTTTAGACAGAGGGGAAGAGGGGGAGAGAAACATCAATATGCAGTTGCCTGTCACGTGCCCCCCTCACTGGGGACCTGGCCCGCAACCCAGGCATATGCCCTAACCGGGGATCGAACCAGCCACCCTTTGGTTTGCAGGCCAGCGCTCAATCCACTGAGCCACACCAGCCAGAGCACTAATTGATTCTTCAAGCCTATCTTCTTCCCCACTGTTAGTTTTCCTTTACCATACATAATTAATCAATTTATAATTAGCTCTTAATATCCACATTTCAGATGAGAGTGGTAACTTAAACCTCTGCCTAATAGTGTTTACAGCAAATATATACACACACACACACAAGCCCTTCTTATTTCCCAAAAAGGGCTTTTTCTTGCCAGATTGCAAAAGAGCATACTATCTCCTCAAATAACATTATAAAAATGATCTTTGTAATAAAATTCAAAGATGTTAATTTCTTTATGAAGCTATACATGATCTTCTACAGTCAGAATCAATGTGTATCTTCTTTTGTTTCCAAAGAACTTTATTAGTTTTTTAATTAAAGAAACAGTTTTTAATAGCTACCACATCAACATAGTGCAAAATTCCAACAGACCTTGCCTCTCAAAGAAATCTTGCCCAGCCCCTACCCATTCCTCTCCCTCAGCCACCTGATCTCTTTCCCGAGGGCGATGTAATCAATTCTTGGGAGACATTCCTCAATATGCAAATTACATATATATGTATATATCCCCTTTTCAGAAAAATAATGGCAGCATTCTATATACTCTTGCTTTCAAAAAATTTTAAGCATATGTGCAGACATATAAAAATAAATGTATGTCAAAGAATAATTATATCTGGTGAATATCCATATCAATATGTAGAGGTAATCTCTTCTTTGTTACAGCTGCATAGTATTCCATTGCATGGAAGTCCATGATTTATTTAACCATTGCCTTAATGATGGACATTTGTTTCCAATCTTAGTAATTATAGGCAATGCTTCACTGAATAACATAGAAGCAGAATTTCTAGGTGAAAGGATTTGTGCATTTGTAATTCATATAGAAATTTCTAATCTTCTTTTTTCACCAGGAATGCACCATAGGTTTTTACTTTTCCTTCATTACAGACAGTTTGGAGTCAGTTCCTGTACATTTCACCTTGCTCAAATTTTGTACCTTGCTAAAATGTGTGTGCTTGCACAGAGAGATAGGTGTGATTTGCAAAGCTGGTTTCCAAGCAATTCCTGTAAAGACTGAGGCAGAATTGTAAATTAAGTCATGTTAACTGGAAACAAAACAATGTGATCCGGCCAAAACCTTCGATCTCTTAAAGTGCCTGTTTTCTACTTCATTCTTGTTCTCTGACATTAAGATCTAGGATCTGGAGAACCAAATCAAAGAATATTCCAGTCCTCAGGTTCATTCTCAGTGCCCCATTCCTGGTTTCTGTCTGCTCACCCTGCCTGGCACCCCAGCTCTTCTGGTCAATGTCTTGGGTCATATTTTGGGACGAGGGGGTGCTCTTGGCTATGAACATTGAAAAGACTTAAGTAATGTTTTACAGACCAAAGATTGCTTCACAGTTCAAAAATGTTAATTAGAAAGCTAAAGATTTAAATCAACTTAATGATATTTTAAGAAGCTCAGTTAAAAACAAGTTGACAGAGAGAACATTTTATTCAAACATAGTCCTAAGACTTTGTGTGCTTTTCCAAGAAAGCTGTTGATCTTGGTTGTAAGAAATTACGTCTTTAAGGAGTAGTACTTTTTGACAAAGATTAAGTGTATACTCTTACATAAAGGCTGTTATATTTTCTTTAAGATTGCATTTCTTAAAATGCATTTTTTTACTCAATTTATTTATTTATTTATTTTGTATTTTTAAATTTTTAAATTACAGTCAATATAATACAATATTATATTAGTTTCAGGTGTATAACATAGTGAATAGACATTTGTATAACTTATGATCCCCTTGATGAGTCTACTTGCTACCCATCTGAAACCATATATAGTTATTACAGTATTATTTATTATATTCCCTAAGCTGTACTTTACATCCCTGTGAATATTTTTATAGCTGGCAATTTGCACATCCTAATCCCTTTCCCCATTTTCACCCATTCCTCCAATCCCCCTCCCATTTACAACCATCAAAACATTCTCTGCATCTATGAGTTTGTTTCTGTTTTGTGCATTTGTTTTGTTTTTTAGATATAAATGATATGGCATTTGTCTTTCTTTGTCTGATTTATTTCACTTAGCATAATACCCTCTAATTCATCCATTTTGTAGTACACGGCAAGATTCTTTTTTTATGGCTGAGTAACATTCCATTGTGTGTGTGTATGTATATATATATGTGTGTGTATACCTATACATACATACATATATACGTATGTATATACATATGTATATACATACGTATATATGTATGTATGTATACATATATATATACATATGTATACACACACACACACATATACACATCTCTTCTTTATCCATTCACCTATTAATGGATATGGATACTTAGGTTGCTTTCATATCTTGGCTATTGTAAATAATGTGCAATGAACATAGGGATGTATATGTCTGTCTTTTTGAATTAGTGCTTTGGGTTTCTTCCAGTAAATACCCAGAAGTGGAATTGCTAGGTCCTTCTTAGTCTCTTGTTATAGCCTTTGTTTTAAAGACTATTTTGTCTCATATAAGTATTGCTACTACAGCTTTTTTTGTTTCCATTTTCACAAAATCTTTTCCATCCCTTTCTTTTCAGTCTGTGTGTATCTTTTGATCTGAAGTGAGTTGCTTCTAGTATGGGTCTTGTTTTCCTATCCATTCAGTCACCCTATGTCTTTTGATTGGTGTATTTAATCCATTTACATTTAAAGTGATTATTGATATGCAATTATTGCCATTTTATTATTCATATTTATGTTTTTTTCCTTCTTCTTAAAGAAGTTCCTTTAATATTTTTTATAGTACTAATTTAGTGGTGAGGAACTCCTTTAGCTCTTTCTTGTTTGGGAAGCTCTTCGTCTCTCTTTCAATTTTAAACAATAGCCTTGCTGGTTAGAGTAATCTTGGATGTAGGTCCTTGCTTTTCATCACTTTGAATATTTTGTGCCAATCCCTCCTATATTGAAATGTTTCTGTTAAGAAATTAGCTGATAGTTTTATGGGAGTTTTCTTGTAGATAACTAACTGCTTTTCTTTTGCTGCTTTTAAGATTTTCTCTTTGTCTTTAACCTTTGACACTTTAGTTATGATATATTTTTGTGTGGGCCTCTGCGGGTTCATCTTGTTTGAGACTCTCTGCACTTTCTGGATTTGTATGTCTATTTCTTTCACTAGGGCAGGTCAGTTTTCCATGATTATTTCTTTAAATAAGTTCTCATTTTTTGTTCTCTGTCTTCTCCTTCAGGTACTCCTAAGGAGTAAAGGATGTCAAGGTTGGTATGCTTGATGTTGCCCCAGAGACCCTTTAAACAATCCCCATTTTTAAAATTATTTTTAAAACTGTACTGTTTGGATTGGATATTTACTGCTATGTTGTCTTCCAAATAGCTGATTCAGTCATCTGCTTCATCTAATCTACTGTTGATTTCCTCTGATGTGTTCTTCACTTCAGCTATTGTGTCCTGTATTTCTAACTGGTCTTTGTGTATGCTCTCTATCTCCTTTTTTATGTTTCTTACCTCTTTGTTAAAGTTCTCACTGAATTCATTAAGCATCTTATAACCAATGTTTTTAACTCTGAATCTGGTAGATTGCTTGTCTCCATTTTGTTTAGTTGTTTTTCTGGAGTTTTGTTCTGTTCTTTCAATTGGAACATGTTTATTTGTATCCCTATTTTGGCTGCTTTTCTGTGTTTGTTTCTCTGTATTAGGTAGAGCTGCTATGTATTTCAGTCTTAGTAGAATAACCTTACATAGGTGTCCTGTGGAGCCCAGTGGAGCAGTCTCCCTAGAAACCCGAGCTGGGTGCTCCAGGTATATCTCTTGTGTGGGTTGTATGTGACCTCCTAATGTAGATGAGCCTTGATTGCCTTTGGCAAGCATGTGGGAGGGATTGACCCTCAGGCCAACTGGTTGTGAGCACTGGCTCTGACTACAGGGGAGGAGCTGACCCCGTGAAGGAGGATTCCCTTTAGTGGGGCTCTGATGCCTGCTGAATCTGCCCTTTGGGTATGTCACTTGTGGAGGTGGTTGGGTGGTGCTCTGGTGATGTCTGAAGCTGGCTACTAGGTGTATTGATTCTTGGACCTCTTGGGAGGGGCTCTGGTACAGGCCAAGTTCAGAAGCCACTGTCTTTGCTCTGTCCAGGGACTTTTGGTATTATCTATAAAGTAATCTGCAGATGGTTCCCACTTGTGCTGGGTTTGGAGGTGCCTGGGAGAGGCTGAGCTGTGAACCAAGGCTGGCTGACACTAGTGCCAGACTCGGGGTCACTTAGCAAGAGATACGGGGCATGCCAAAACTAGAAGCTGCTTGTTTGGGATGTGTGAACCTTTGAGAGGTATGTGGGAAGTCTGCAGCAGGAGCTAAGTCAGACAGTTTGGAAAAGCCACTGTAACTGCTTGGGAGGGCTTGAAAGTTGGGTGGGCCAGGGTCTCAAGGATACACCAGGGCCAGGCAAACAGTTTTGCCAGATTGATGGAGACCCAAATATGGCACCTGCCTGCACCTGCAGGGGGAGGGCTCAGCAAAAGGCACAATGGCTTCTGCTAGCTTTTCTGTCTGGGAGAAAGCTGCCCTCTTCCTTGCTCTCATCCTGAAGCCAGACATTCAGGCCTTCCCTGTCTGTCCCTTGGGCTTTTCAAGCTACTGCTTCACCACTGGAGCTCAGAGTGAGTGAGTCTGTCAGCAAGTATGTCCTTGTATAGGCCCTTTAATAGGAACACCTGGGATTCTAGAAGCCTTCTGTCTCACTTAGTTCATGGTTATGTGTGGTAATTGCACAGGTTGCTAGGCTGTAACAGCTAGTCAAGATATAGGTAAAGCTCAGCAGGGGGAAGTTTGATGGCATGGATGGGGTGAGAGAAAGAGATCTAGAGGAATTCTAAAGCAAAATTCTAAAGAACTTTGGGGAAAGGGAGGCCTGGGAAGGTTCCAGGTGAAGGAAGGAGAGTAGGAGAAGCAGACAGCTAATAATTGCCTGGTATGGGGGGTGGGTCTGGAAAAGATGTCTGGGAGATGCCAAGTGAGGGAATCTTTGCCCAGCAAGCCATGTTGAATTAAGAGAGGGAAAGAGGGTGCCCAGCACTGTCACCTGCCTGTGTGGGAAGTAGACACTTGAGAAGCACAGAAAAAAGATAAAAGACATAGGCATGTAATTTTACTTATTTATTTTACCTGTACTCTTTGTGTATGCTCACATTTTATCAGTAGCTCTGTCTGTCACCTCCAATGGAATTTGCATCTCCCATTAAATGGAATTAGGGGAATAATAACATGCAGGGATAGGAGAAAAGAATCACTTGGTAACTGTAATAAATGAATGAGGACATTCTGTAGCAGTGTAGAAGGGGCTGAACAAAGGGCAAACAATAACCAGTGTAAGCTATATTCTGAGTAAATCCAAAAGCAGGAAGTATTTTGGTAGAATAGATTTCTTTTGTACACCTGTACACATGTATAGCCTTCTCTAACATGACTACATTTTAACTTTTTAAACAAGTTTTTTCTATTAATGAAAACATATGCATATTCATTTTCTCACCTTGAGAGTTTTGAGAACCACAATTCCTACTGTATTCATAAAATTATATCCCCTTAAAAATACTGTTCTCTATAATTTATTGCTCCAGGGTAATGTATTTCATGTTACTATGTAGAGTCAACTTTTTCATTTTATGTTGTGTAAGAGTACAGGTATTTATTCAGTGAATGAAGAAAATATTTACCTCCATAGCTCTTAAAAACTAATAATTTTGTACAAGCATTTGCTTAGGATTGAATAAAGTTTTACAACTTATTGTATTATTTTTTAAACAAGTTAAGTTTTTACATTACAGTTGACATTCAATATTTTATATTAGTTTCAGGTGAACAGCATGGTGATCAGACAATCAAGTATTTATGAAGTGATCCCTTCAATAATTGTAGTACCCATCTGACACCATAATTATTATATTATTGACTGTATTCCCTATGCTGTACTTCACGTCCCCATGGCTGTTTTGTAACTGCCAATTTATACTTCTTAATCCCTTCACATTTTTACTTAGACCCACAACCTCCTCGCCCCCCAACCTGGCAACCCTCAGTTTGTTATCTGCATCTATGAGTCTGTTTCTATTTTGTTAGTTTATTTTTTTATTATATTCCACATATGAATGAAATCATATGGTAGGTGTCTTTCTCTGACTGGCTTTAACTTAGCATGATGATCTCCAGGTCTATCCATGCTGTTGCAAAGGGTAAGAGTTTCTTCTATCTTATGGCTGAGTAGTATTCCATTGTATAAATGTGCTATGTTTTTTTTATCCACTCATCTACTCATGGGCACTTGGGTTGCTTTCAAATCTTGGCTATTGTAAATAATGCTGCAATGAACAGAGGAGTGTTTCAGGTTTTTCTATATATTCTCAGAAGTGGAATAGCTGGGTCATAACGTAGCTCCATATTTTATTTTTTGAAGTAACTCCATATTACTTTCCACAGAGGCTGAACCAATCTGCATTCCCACCAACAGTGCGTGATGGTTCCCTTTTCTCCACATCTTTTCCTGCACCTGTTTGTTAATTTACTGATGATAGCCATTCTGACAGGTGTGAGGTGATATCTCATTGCAGTTTAAATTTGCATTTCTCTAATTCGTGGTTTTGAGCATTTATTCATGTGTCTATTGGCCACCTGTTTGTCCTCTTTGGAGTAGTGTCTATTCAGTTACTTTGCACATTTTAAAACTGGATTGTTTGGTTTTTTGGTGTTGAGTTTTAGAAATTCTTTTTTTTAAAGATTTTATTTATTTTTAGAGAGAGGGGAAAGGAGGAAAGAGAGGGAGAGAAACATCAATGTGTGGTTGCCTCTTATGTGCCCTCTACCAGGGACCTGGCCCGCAATCCAAGCATGTGCCCTGACTGGGAATTGAACCAGCAACTCTTTGGTTCACAAACCGTCAGTCAATCAACTGCCGCAGCAGCCAGGGAATGAGTTTTATAAATTCTTTATAAATTTTGGATATTAATCCCTTATCAGATGTATCATTGGTGAATATTTTCTCTTATTTAGTGGATTGTCTTTTCATTTTGTTGGTGGTTTCCTTTGCTGTGCAAAACCTTTTTAGTTTAATGTAGTACCATTTGTTTATTTTTTCATTTCCCTTGCCCAAGGCAAGGGAAAATGTTGCTATGAAAATGTTCGAGATTTTATTGCCCTTGTTTTCTTCTAGGGTGTTTTATGGTTTCAAGTCTAACATTTAATTCTTTTATTCATTTGGAGTTTGTTCCTGTGCATAGTGTAAGAAGTTGGTCTAGTTTCATTTGTTTGCACATATCTGTTCAATTTTCCCAAAACCATTTATTGAACAGACTATCTTTACCCCATTGTATGTTTTTGCCTCCTTTGTCATTTATTAATTGACCATAAAGGCATGGGTTTATTTTGGGGCTTTCTATTCTGTTCCATTGATCTATATGTCTGTTTTTGATTACTATGTCCTTGTACTATGTAGTTTAATATCAGATAATGTGATTTCTCCAAATTTGTGTTTCTTAAGATTGCTGTGGCTATTTGGGGTCTTATGTGGTTCTATATAAATTTTTGGAAAATTTGTTCTAGTTTTGTTAAATACATCATTGGTATCTTGATAGGAATCGCATTAAATCAATAGATTGCTTTGGCTAATATGGACATTTCAATGATGTTAATCATTCATGAGAATGGTATATACTTCCACTTATTTGTATCTTCCTAAATGTCTTTCATCAGTGTCTTATAATATTCTAACTACAGGTCATTTACATCCTTGATTAAATTTATCCTAGGGCTGTTTTTTTTGATGCAATTGCAAATGAGATCTTTAGTTTCCCTGTCTGATAGTTAATTATTGGTGTATAAAAATGAACTACTTTCTGGATATTTATTTTGTCTCTAAGTATTTTATTGAATTCTCTTATTAGTTATTACTTTTTTGTCAGTTATTTATGGTTCTCTATATTCAGTATCATGTCACCTGCAAATAAAAACAGTTTTACCTCACCTTTCCAATTTGGATGCCTTTCATTTCTTCTTCTTGTTTCACTGCTATGGCTAGGACTTCCAATACTATGTTGAGTGGTGAAAGCAGACATCCTGTCTTGTTCTCAATCTTGTAGTTTTTGCACATTGAGTATGATGTTGGTTGTTGGTTTGTCATATATGGCTTTTATTACACTGGGTTATGTTCCCTCTATTCCCACTTTGCTGAGAGTTTTTATCATAAACGGGTGCTGGATTTTTTCAAATGCTTTTTCTGCATCTATTGATATGATTACATGGTTTTTATCCTTCATTTTGTTTCTGCTGTGTAAAATATTTATTGATTGCAGATCTTTACCAACCTGGCATCCCCAAAATAAATCCCACTTGATCATGGTGTATGATCTTTTTGATGTATTGCTAAATCCAGTTTTCTAATATTTTGTTGAGCATTTTAGCATCTATGTTCATTAGGGATATTGGCCTATAATTTTTATTCTTTGTAGTGCCTTTATCTGGGGTTTTCAAATTAGGATAATGCTGGCCTTGTATAATGGCTTGGAGGTCTTCCCTCCTCTTGAATTTTTTGGAATATTTTGAAAATAACAGGTATTAGTTCTTCTTTGAATGTTTGGAAAAGTTTGCCTGTGAAGCCATCTGGTTCAGGACTTTCACTTGCTGGGATTTCTTGATAATGCTTTAATTTCACTAGATATAATCTATCTATTCAGATCCTCGGATTCTTTCTAATTCAGTTTTGGAAGATTGTATGCTTCTAGAAATTTATCCAGTTCTTCTAGGTTTTTCAGTTTGTTGGCATATAGTTACTTGTAATATTTTCTTACCATCCTCTGTATTTCTTTGGTGTCATTTGTTACTTCTCTTTCAGTTTTGATTTTATTTATTTAGGTCCTCTTTCTTTATTTCTAGATGAGTCTGGTTAAAATTTCATCAATCTTGTTTATATTTTCAAATCAATGAACCAGTTCTTGGTTCATTGATGTTTTGTAGTTTTTTAAAAAAGACTATTTCATTTATTTCTGCTCTGATGATTATTATTTCCTTCCTTCTACACACTTTGGGCTTTATTTGTTATTGTTTTTCTAGTTTATGTAAGTGTAAAGTTGTGTTATATATTTGAGATGTTTTGAGGTAGGCCTGAAATGCTAGGAATTTCCCTCTTATGACAGTTTTTCCTGTATCCCACAGATTTTGGGTTATTGTGTTCTCATTTTTATTTGTCTCATGGTTTCTTTAGATACCTTTCTTGACCTCATTCTTAACCCATACATTGTTTAGTAACATGCTGGTTAGCCTTTATGTCTTTGAGTGTTTTTCAGTTTTATTCTTGTGATTGATTTCTAGTTTTATACAATTATGGTCAAAGAAGATGCTTGATATGATTTCAATCTTTTAAATTTATTGAGACTAGTTTTGTGTCCTAATGTCATCTATCCTAGAAAATGTTCCATGTGCACTGAAAAACATGTATGTTCTGCTGTTTTGGGGTAAAATGCTCTGAAGATAACAATTAAATCCATCTGATCTAGTGAGTCATCTAAGACCACTGTTTTCTTGTTGATTTTCTGTTAGGAAGATCTATCCATTGATGTCAATGGGGGCATTAAAATCTTTTGCTATGACTTTATTACTGTCAGTCTCTGCTTTATGCCTATCAAAATTTGATTTACATATTTAAGTGCTCCTATATTGAGTACATAAATGTTTACGAGAGTTATATCCTTTGTTTGATTGCTCCTTTTATCATTATGTAGTGTTCTTCTTTGTCTCTTACTATAACCTTTGTTTTAAATTCTTTTTTTGTCTGATATAAGTATTGCTCCCACAGCTTTTTTTCTTTTCATTTGCATAAAATATTTTTTTCCCATCCCTTTACTTTCAGTCTTTGTTTCTTTTGTTCTGAGATGGGTCTATTTTAGACAGTGTGTCTATGAACCTTATTTTCTTATCCATTCAGCCACCTTATGTCTTTTGATTGAAACATTTAATCCATTTACATTTAAAGTGATTATTGATAGGCATGCAGTTGTTTCCCTTTTATTATTCATATTTATGTTTTTGTCCTTCATCTTAAAAAAGTCCCTTTAATACTTCTTATAGTAGTGGTTTGGTGGTGATGAACTCCTTTAGCCTTTTATTTTCTGGGAAGCTCTTTTACCACTCCTTAAATTTTAAATGATAGCTTTGCTGATTAGAGTAATCTTGGTTGTATGTCCTTGATTTTAATCACCTTAAATATTTTGTGCTAATTCCTTCAATCCTAAAAAGGTTTTGTTGAGAAATCAGCTCCCAGTCTTATGAGAGCTCCCTTGCGGACAACTAACTGCTTTTCTCTTACTGCTGTTAAGATTCTTGGTCTTTAACCTTTGGCATTTTAATTATAATGTGTCTTGGTACTGGCCTTTGTGGGTTCATCTTTTTTGGTATTCTCTGTATTTCCTAGACTTGTATGTCTATTTCCTTTACCAGGGCAGGAACATTTTTAATGTTTATTTCGTCAAGTAGGTTTCTAATCCCTTGCTCTCTCTCTTCTTCTGGTACATGTATGATACAAATGTTGGTATGCTTGACATTGTCCTAGAGTTACCTTAAACTATTCTCATTCACTTTAAATCTTTTTCTTTTTGCTTGGTTGTTTTTTTCTACATTGTCTTTCAAATTGCTGATTCAATTTTCTACTTCATCCAAACTTATTTTTATTTCTTCCAGTGTATTCTTGATGTCAGATATTCTTCCTTCCTGAATGGTCCTTTTTCATGGTTTCTATATCTATTTTCATGCTGCTTTAGTCCTCCCCAAGTTTCTTGAGCATCCTTGTTACCATTACTTTGAACTCTACATCTGACAAATTGCTTGCCTCTATTTCACTTAGCTTTTTTTCTGAAGTTTTCTCCTGTTCTTTCATTGGGGGCCTATTTTCTGTCTCCCCATGTTGGCTGTCTCTTTGTTTCTATGCAGTAGATGGATCTGCTATGACTCCAAGTCTTTGTGGGGTGGCCTTATGTAGTCGGTATTCTCTGGGACCCAGTAGTCCAATCTCCTTGATCTCCTGAGATAGTACTCTAAGTATATTTCTTTTTTGGATTTTGAGGGCCCTCCTGTTGTAATTGAGTCTTGATTGTTGTTGGCCTATTCATATGTGGGATCAGTCCTCAGGTTAGCTGCCTGTGAGATCACTGTGTTCTGGCTGCCAACCAAAAAAAGAAAAGAGAAAACAAAAAAGAAAATAAAGAAACAAAAATATATGATAAGAAATAATAGTATATATAAAAACCCATATATTTAAAAATAAAAATAAAATATAAAATTTTAAAAAATAAAAAGGAGGAAAGAATAAGAAAAGCAGAAAGGAAAAACCAGAAAACAAATAGAAAAGAAAAAGAAAAAAAAACAGAAGAAAAAATTAAGAAATAGAAAAGAAGCAAAATATTAAAAAAAATAAAAATTAAAAAAAGAAAAAAATGGGATTCTCTGTAGTGTTTGGTGCCTACTTTGATCTCCCTTTGGATATGCTATTTTTGGAGTTTGTTGGATTTTGCTCCATTGACGTCTGACACTGGCCACTTGGCCTGATGGGTGAGGGCCACTAGGGAAGGACTCTGGCTCAGGGCAATGTCAGATTCACTGTCTGTGTCTTGCCCTCTGCAACCTGCTTAATGAAGCTACAAGCAATCCACAACTTGTTGCTGCCTCTGCTGTTCTGGCTATGCCTAGGAAGGACCAAGCTGCTTTCCAACGCTAGCTTTTACCAGCATTGGGCCCAGAGGATGGGCCAGCAAGTGTCCCAAGACACCCCAAGATCTTCTCCTGTCTGCCTCCATGAGCCCACCAGTTGCCTGCTACAATTTGTCACTGAAAGGGCCTCTGGAAGAATGGAGAGGATGGAGCTAATGGGTCTCCAATGAGGGGGAGGTGCTGTTCAATCTTCAGTGAAGGTGGTGGTGTGGCCCCTGCCCCAGAGCTACTGAGTCTGTCCTGGATTTTGCCCTGACCTTGGCTGGGCAGAGCTCCTAGTATTCAGGCATTTGGGGCCTCTGGAGCCCAGAAATTGGGTTTGTTAGAAGCCAGGAGGGTGTTTCTATGGGATCTCCAATGCGGGGGAACCAGTCAGATTCATGGGAAAGTGGGGGGAGGGGATGGCCTCTCCTCACAGCCAGTCACAAATGCCTGATTCGCCTAGACTACTATGCCTGTCTAGGCCTATGCCACGGGCTTCTCCCATGGGGTGAGAGAAATTCCTAAGTGGGAATTTCCCTAAGAAGAGAAGGTCCTAAGGGGAAGGTAATTAATTGCCTTCCTCCAGGCTGACCCTCCTGGGAGGGGGCTGCTCCATCTAGAAAAGATGTCTGCTGCCATTATTGGAGACTGACCCAGCACTGGGATCCTGGCAGGTGTCCCCCCCACCTATCTCCCCAGAGCCACAAGCCCCAGTCTCTCCTCAGGAGACTCCAGTCCATACTGCCCTCCTTCCTTCAGGGCCCAGGGTACATAGCAGCAAACACAGTTTTATGTGTTGGCCCTTTAAGAGAATGCCTGTGTCTCCCGCAGCTCTGCCTCTCCTTGGCAGACAGAAACAACCCTCCCCCCTCACTTTTTTACTGCCAGATGCTTCCTGGGTATCTCTTCCCAGCTCTAGTGCTCTGGGCTGGGGAGCGTGAGCTGGGGTTTAGGCCCAGAACCTCTCAGAGGGAACCTCCCAAAGCTGAGATATTCCTCTGGGGCCTGAGCCACTGGTCCGGGGACCAGGGCCAGCCCCTTTTGCTTCTCTGCCCTTCCTACCAGTCTTGACATGGCTTCTTTTACAGCTCCTTGGTTGTAAATTTCCTCCTCAGTCAGTCTTCAGTTGGTCGTTCAGGGTGGTTCCCCACCCCCAATTTAGTTGAATTTCCAGTTTGGTTCTGGGAGGAGGTGAATGCAAGACCCACCTCTGTGGCCACCATCTGGAACCCCCCGGCGTCAACAGCTCCCCAAGCCCGCCACGCACTTCAGGGGTGACGGGGCCATGACCAGCCCGCATCGCAGCAGCCCAATTCGTGCGTCCCCAGGCCGCCCCAGCCTCTGCCTGCTCAGCCTCATAAATTATTTCAAATTTTTGTTTACCTCAGTGTCCTAGGCCTGAGAATGCTATGAGGTTTGGCTGGTGACACCTGGTGGTATAGAATAGTAATTATGTATAACATGCAGCATAACAGGATATCTGCGTTGCTAAAGGAAATACTCAAAAGGCACAGATTCCAGGGAAAGATCTTCTGTGAATCAGAGTTCCTGATTTTAAGCAACCAAAACAAAACTTCCCTGACTTCAGCAGAAAAGTGCTGTCCCTTGAGGACAATGATGCCCTTTAACTTTAACACCACGGATATCCGGCTCTGGGTTCCGGGGCAGGCACTGACACTCCTGAGCATTGGACTTGCCTTCACCACTGGTACCACCGCCTGTCAGATCCTTTGACTCCCAAGATTTCAATTCAAAGTCCAGGATGGGATGCATGTAATGGCCTGCCCACGGTCACCTATCAGCACCCTGGCTGCACGGAAGGCTGGAGAACAGCTGGACCTTTGGCTTATTTAAGGAAATAATAAAAAGTTATTCCAAGATTAAATGAGATAAATATTTACAAGGTACTTAAGCCACAGTGCCTAGGATTTGATGAGTTTTCCAGAATGATAGTTGTCATTATTTTACATTTTTATTTAATCATGACCTTTTTTGAGGGCAAGGACCACATTTTACCCATTTTATATTCTGTATACAGGGTGTGAATCTTTATAAGTGTTTGTTGAATTGTGTTGCTTGCCCCTGAATTGAAACTAGGTTACTACACTTGCTTCTATAGCTCAGTTTATGTATAGGCCTCTTTAAGGTCTTTAAATAAAATATGCTTTAAAAATATAAATATGTAACAATAATATCCATCCAATATTTGAGTATTTTTCTTCAAAATTACTACTAATAGACAATTAAATCTCTCCACAGGTCTTCTAGATTGCAAAAAGCAGAAGATAAAATTTTTTTCTTATCATGAAACTATTATCTGAAGGACAATTAAAATTTTGTGTCCAACCAATACACCTCATGTCATGGCTGCTTATATTTTTCTTTCTGAAGTCTATTTCTTCTCTAAAACCTGCCCGACTTCCAATTTATCAAAGGAAACCTTTTATAGCTGCTTGGAATGCTCCAATCGATAAGTGTTTGATAAAATATAATATAAGACTGAATTTGAAAATGTTTCAGATGATTGGAAGCCCACTTGCCAGAGCCAGGGGGCAAAATGTCACTATATTTTATATCAACAGATTAGGATACTTTCCGTGGTATACATCACAGGGGGTTCCCATTAATGGGGGTCTCCCCCAGAACACAAGTTTGCAAGAACATCTAAAAAAAACTGACCAAGATATTAGTTATTATATACCTGCTAAAGATTTCAGTGGACTTGCTGTTATAGACTGGGAACATTGGCGACCTCAGTGGGCCAGGAACTGGAACAAAAAAGATGTCTACAGACAGAAGTCAAGAAAACTTATTTCTGATATGCTGAAGAATGTATCAGCTACTGACATTGAATGTTTAGCCAAAGCAACCTTTGAAAAAAGTGCAAAAGCTTTCATGAAGGAAACCATCGAACTGGGAATTAAGAGCAGACCCAAAGGTCTTTGGGGTTATTATTTATATCCTGATTGCCACAATTACAATGTTTATGCCCCCAACTACACTGGGTCATGCCCAGAAAAGGAAGTTTTGAGGAACAATGAGCTCTTTTGGCTCTGGAACAGCAGCACTGCTTTATATCCTTCTATTGGCGTCAGGAAATCTCTTGGAGATGGAGAAAACATTTTGCGCTTCTCACAATTTCAGGTGCGTGAATCCATGAGGATCTCCACCATGACATCCCGCGATCATGCTCTGCCTGTGTTTGTCTACACGAGGCTAGGCTACAGAGGTGAACCTTTACTTTTTCTTTCCAAGGTAAGATACCCATTGCCAAAGAAAGGGAGATTTCCTGCCTATCGCTAAAAGAAACATTTCTTTGTTAATTATGTTCTTGAAAGAATTCCCAATTAGTGGTCTGTTAGATTAAATTTTCATTTAAGCAAAATGAATTTTGATTGTCTTATTTATTATTATTCTTTTAAGGAATGAAATAAGGAGGGAGGAGGTTAAAGTGCAACATCAGCCACTAGTACTACTTCCTGCCCCCCAACTTTGTGCTCCCTTACAAGTGGCCCTTTGGAAAGGTTATTGAAGCAGTTGGTGGTAAGCAGGTTGGAAGATCACAGAGGATGTTTGAAATCACAGAGGAGTAGTTTGCTCATACATGTGGAAGTGAAATGGGTGGCATTTGTCCTTCTGACCTCACCATCTAAAATGTCAAAAGAACAATCTTTTCCTTTTAATGTATAATACAGGCTGATAAAAGATATAAAGGAGGCACAATGTGAATATACTTATCACTACTGAACTATATATCTGGAAATGGCTAAGATACTAAATTTTATGTAAGTGTTTTTTTAACCACAATTATTTTTTTAATATGAAGGTATAAGGAAACTGCAAATCTGCTAAAAGTAGGTGAATTTATAGATTTAGCCATCTGGTTTATTCTTGACTTTATGACCACAACTAATGGAAAGTCGGTAAGAGTGGTATGAGTTTCTAAATTCAATAAATTCATCACTAGTAGATGGCTTTGTAACCATCTTACAATAAAAGTTTTATTCTGTTTATTTTACTTAAGTCATACATGTAGCCAAAGACCTCACACAAACCATGAGGTTAACTTTTAAAACAGATAAACTTTCAGCCCAATTTCCCCTCACTTTTTCTTCCTTTGCTATTCTAGATGCCTAAATGGAAAAATCTAGAGATAAAAATTTAAAAGTAATTGATACGCTAACCTTTGGACTTGAGTAATTATATGTAACCTTCCTATAATGAGAAGACCTGAGACTTGCTTATGTCTTCCCATTTGTGATACAGTGGTGTTTTAAGACATTACTGGGTCCTATGGGTTTATCACATTTCTCCTTTGTCTCCCATTACAAGTTTCAATTCTCTAGCATGTATTAAGTGCATAAGTGTATAAAGATGTTCCATGTGTTAGGTATCCAAAGACAGAGGCTCAGGAAACACCCATGTGCGGGTTCTACCATAACTGGTAGGTATCTGTCAAGCACATAGAAAAGTAGAGCTTAAGAGAACCAAGATGGCGGCATAGGTAGACACACTGCGCCTCCTTGCACAACCATAACTGACAGATAATTGAACAGCAAGGAAGTCCGACACCAAGGAAATAAAAAAGAAACATTCATCCAGACCGGTAGGAGGGGCAGAGACAGGCAGCCAGGGCAGACAGGACTTGCATTGCCATGGCCTGGCACATTGTGGAATGAATAGGGCAGGCAGTGTGACCACTAGCAGACCCTGTGGCCCCACATTCGCGCATAGATAAACTGGGAGGAACAGCGAGGGGGAGCAAAGAAGACCACACAACCCAGGGCTCCAGCGCAGGGAAATAAAGCCTCAAACCTCTGAGTGAAAACACCCATGGGGGTTGAGGCAGCAGCAGGAGAAACTCCCAACCTCACAGGAGAGTTCGTTGGAGAGACCCACAGGGGCCTAGGGCGTGTACAAGCCCACCCACTCAGGAACAAGCACAGAGGGGCCCAGTTTGATTGTGGGTAGTGGAGTGAAAGACTGAAACCCGGTGGAGAGGGGAGCGGGCACCATTGCTCCCTCTCGGCCCCTCCCCCACGTACAGCATCACAGCGCAGTGACCAGACTAGTGTTACCCCGCCCTGGTGAACACCTAAGGCCCCTTTAAGTAACAGCCTCGCCAAGACAAAAAAAAAAAAAAAAAAAAGGCCCAAATGACAGAACACTTCAAAGCTCCAGAAAAAATACAACTAAGCGAGGAAGAGATAGCCAACCTATCGGATGCACAGTTCAAAACACTAGTTATCAAGACGCTCACCGAATTGGTCGAATCTCTTCGAAAACCAGATGAAAAAATGAAGCCTGTGCTAAGAGAAACAAAGGAAAATGTACAGGGAACCAATACTGATGCGAAGGAAACTAGGACTCAAATCAACGGTGTGGACCAGAAGGAAGAAAGAAACATCCAACCAGAAAAGAATGAAGAAACAAGAATTCGGAAAAATGAGGAGAGGCTTAGGAACCTCCAGGACATCTTGAAACGTTCCAACATCTGAACTATAGGGGTGCCCGAAGGAGAAGAGGAAGAGCAAAAAATTGAAAACTTATTTGAACAAACTATGAAGGAGAACGTCCCTCATCTGGCAAAGGAAATAGACTTCCAGGAAGTCCAGGAAGCTCAGAGAGTCCCAAAGAAGCTGGACCCAAGGAGGAACACACCAAGGCACATCATAATTACATTACCTAAGATTAAGCAGAAGGAGAGAATCTTAGAAGCAGCAAGAGAAAAGGACACAGTTACCTACAAAGGACTTCCCATAAGACTGTCAGCTGATTTCTCCAAAGAGACCTTACAGGCAAGAAGGGACTGGCAAGAAGTATTCAAAGTCATGAAAGGCAAGGATCTACATCCAAGATTGCTCTATCCAGCAAAGCTATCATTTAGAATGGAAGGGAAGATAAAGTGCTTCTCAGATAAGGTCAAGTTAAAGGAGTTCATCATCACCAAGCCCTTATTATATGAAATGTTAAAGGGACTTACCCAAGAAAAAGAAGATAAAAAAGATGAACAGTAAAAATGACAGCAAACTCACAGTTATTAATGACCACACCTAAAACAAAAACAAGAGCAAACTAGGCAAACAACTAGAACAGGAACAGAACCATAGAGATGGAGATGACATGGAGGGTTTCCAATAGGGGAGTGGGAGGGGGAGAGGGGGGGAAGGTACAGAGAACAAGTAGCATAGATGATAGGTGAAAATAGACAGGGGGAGGGTAAGAATAGTGTAGGAAAGGTAGAAGCCAAAGAACTTATAAGTATGTCCCATGGACATGAACTATAGGGGGGGAATGTGGGAGGGAGGGGGTGGGCAGGATGGAGTGGAGTGAGGGGGGGGAATGTGACAACTGTAATAGCATAATCAATAAATATATTAAAAAATAATAAAAAATAAAATTTTAATTGAAGTGTAAAACAAAATAGAGCTTCTCAAAGGGAGAAATGCCACAAATGTTTGAAGATTTAGTAAATGCTATGCCTTTGACACTCTTAAAGAGATGAGGAAGAAAAAACCTCTATTGTGAACTGATACTTATATTACCCAGAAAAATAAGCAGAAAAATTAGCAACAAATGATTGAGGATGATAGGAAATCAGTACTATCTGGAAGGTTTTAAAAAATTATCTAAGTCTTTACAAAATAGTGTTAACTTTGGTATTGAAAGTTAAATACCACCTTCTTTTATGAAACTTACTTTCCTTTTCTATGTTTGACTTAAATAAGTTTCTTTTTTTAGAGATAATAAATTTACTTTTGAAAGAGACAATAAACTTTAAGGGACAAAGTGTTCATTTCAACTAGATTACTTTACTGGTACATTCTGCACTTTCTTCCAACCTAGGGTAAGCTAAGTCATGAGGAGCTACAGCCTCAGAGACGCATCTGTTCTCTTGAAGGAAAGAAGAAAGAAACAATGGGTCTTATTTAGAAAGAGTTTTCTTTGGCAGCCCCAAAATGTCATTCTGTATCATCTGAAAACCTTCTGGACAGCAAGATATTTTCAAATGTTTTAAGCCATCCGTTAAACTACTATTTTACTTTATCCTCTATGAATACCTGCCCACAAATTTTTAGAAACCTCATATTTATTTATATAAACCCATAAGTGACTAGTAATGGCTTCCATAGCTAAACTTTCCAAAGATGTCCGCATTTTATAAAATGTGTGCATGTGTGTGTACGCATGCAGTTAGGATTAGAAAAATAATTTACCAATAAGTAGCAAATCTCTTAACTTCTCCAGATCTCAGTGCCTCATTTCCTTAATCAACAAAATGGGACAGTATTACCTGCCCTACCTACACAGCAGAAGTATTATGAAAGTCAAATGAAAAAATATATATGAAAATGTGAAACACTACTACATGTGGAAAAGCTATTGCTTTTTATCAGGCATTAAAGCCTTAAATTTGGGAGGGGAATATCTAAATGGAGTCTCTGTCAGTATTCCAGCAGGCATAGCTTGCGGGAATGATATGGGACAATAACACTTCATGTCACACTAGTTACACATAAATACAACCTAGATATAACTTGATGTCTGCTTTAAAAATGTAAGAAATTCTCTTGACTGTAGATTTGAAGATGTTTTTGTGTGCAATGAATCAACTCTCCCTCTGGTAACACACAAAGGAAGCTTATTAGTGATGCTCCAGCTCCCCACAGTGGGTACCTTACTTACATGCTCTGTGGTTTACCAGGGACTGAAACCCAAGTGTGGAGAATGAGACCTTGATTTGAGCCAGGATTGTGGGTAGGGCAAGGCCATTCTATACCATGCTAGCAATGGGAAGGTTTGTTGCTATTAGATACTTTGCTTTCTCTTTTTTAAATTTATTGATATGAGAGAGAAAGAGAGTGAGAGAGAGAGAGAGGAAGGGGGAGAGAGAAGATAGGAGAGAGAGATGAAGGGAGAGAGGGGGGATAGGAGAGAGAGAAGGGATATAGAAAAATAAGAGGAAGGGAGAGAGAGAGAGAGAGAGAGAGAAACAAAGAATCATTTATTTGTTGTTCCACTTATTTATGTATTCATTGGTTGCTTCTTACATGCTCCCTAACTGGGATCAAACCCACAGTCCTTGGCATATTTGGATGATGCTCTAACCAAGCGAACTTCCCAACCAGGGCTTTGCTTTTTCTTTATTTCTCCTTTCATGTGATGTCACCATGTGGCTTTCAGGTAGTCCCAATCTACTTTCAGAGGCACCTTACCTGTGACTTCCCCGAGTAGTGCTCTTACTTTTTTGGTCCCCAAACATAGCTGCTCTGTGATTCATTCAGCACTCTGTTCTTTGCTGGGTGACTGTGAGCTAATTTGGTACAGAAATTTGCATTAACGTCTGCTCCTTACTCCTTACCTCCAGGCAACATGTGCATGAAGGCTTGACATTTTGAATCAGCCCCAATAAACTTTCTTTGATAATGACACTAAAGGACACATTGAAAAGAAACTAACATGCCCCCTGATATCAACCTCACAAGACACGGCTTTCATGACAAACATCTGTAGCTTTCTTACTGAATATGAATCAATAAACTATAAATACAAAATGTAAATGCTGTGTCTCCTTCCTCCCTGTAATGACAATGCCATAACCCAAAGGAATTTACGAGAGGTTTCTGGTTTCTAGTCCAGCATGTAGGAAGTTTGAAAGTTGCCACTTGATCTTAAAAATTATAAAGCTAAACAAACTGAAAACTCAACTCTTCTTAGAGTCTTAGAGAAGTGAGGACACAGGGCAGATTGCTGTCCTCAAAATTGGAGAGACAGACAGGAGGAGAAACTTCTGGAGGCACCACTGCTGGATGGAGAAGGGAGACCTGAACTCTAATTGATAGTTGCTGGATGCTCAGTGTGGACAGGCCTGAGAGATTAAAAACTCTAGGGACTCAGTCATGGGTAGCGGTGTGGTTGTCTAGTAGGCAGAGGAAAAATGGAACCACTTTTAAAAAATATATATTTTTAAAGATGTTACTTATTTTTAGAGAGGGAGAGAAACATCAATGTGTGGCTGCCTCTTGAGCACACCCCCTCCTAGGGGCCTGGCTGGCAACCCAGGTATGTGCTCTGACTGGGAATCAAACCAGCAACCTTTGGGTTTATAGGCCAGCACTCAATCCACTGAGCCACACAAGCCAGGGTGACAAATGGAGCCATTTTGAAGAGTTCAGTGCTTTCTGTTCTTAACCAAGTGTACTCTCAAGAAAAACTAACCAGAGCCAGACCTACTGGGGTCTTATCAGAGCCTAACTGACCTGGGGGAAGGGAAATACTCAACTCCAGCTGGCTCTAGTATTCCACTTAGAAGAAGGGAAATACGAAACTCTAGCCCCATCTAGCTAGCCTGTCCCACCTAAGAGAGGGTAAAAAACAACTGAGGAGCATTTACGAAGTTCACAGTCTAGAGACAAAGTCTCACTAAAGACAGACCTAATAAAACCTTTCCATTTCCCCCCCACTTTACTAGCACATAACTAAAGGCCTATTTGTAGGAGCTCCTTTAACCTGGTATGAGCTATCTGACCATCAAGAAAAATTGAATCATGTCTAGCTAACAAGAAAAACATGACAAGGCAAAAAGCACAGTCTGAAGAGACAGAGCAGAAACAGACAGGTATGGCAGCGATGTTGCAATGATCGGACTATGAATTTAAAGTAACTATGATGAATATGGTAAAGATTCTATCAGATAAAGTAGGCTACGTGCAAGAACGGATGGATAAGGTAAGCAGGAAGAAGGAAATTCTAAGAAAGAAACAGAAAGAAATGTTAGAGATCAAAAAGGCTGTAACAGAAATAAAGAATGTCTTTGATGAACGTACTAGATTGCACATGATTAAGAATTTTTGAACTTCAGGATAGCTCAATAGAAACCTCCAAAACTAAAAAGGAAAAAGAAAATAAATCTAAAACAAGACAAAACAAAACAACAGTAACAAAAATAAACAGAATAGAATGTCCGAGAGAGCTGAGATACCTGAAAAGGTGTAACATACACTTAATACGAATTCGTAAAAGGCCATTAGGGGATTTTGGCCCTCTGATAACACCGTGACATCATGTGAATATGGCATCACTGCATTCGGGGAAGTTTCAAAGTGAGTGGAGGGAGGAGCTCTGCTCCCTTATGTCTTTGCCAGAAATGGCCATGGACCCAGCCCATCTTCATTCTGGGCAGTCACACTGTATCATTTGAGCCTCACAAAATCTCTGCTTCCTGTCATGTTAGCTCTGACCTATTCAGCAAACACTCTGGTCATTGAAAATGGAAGTGGATGTGAGCCTGAAAAGGAAATTAGTTTAACCCAAAATCTCTTCCCTTTTTGAAAATTTCCAGAAAACCTTAAAAACTGAGTTCACAAAACCATTAATTTGAGTGGACTATAAAATTGTCAGATAAGGAAATATCTCTCAAGTATTGATATTTATATAAAATGCCCCAGGCAAAAACACAGTCTAAAATTTTGCTTTTATTTGCCACCAAATCACCCAATTATGTTTTCTAGCATATAATTGATGGAAATTCATCCCTGGAGTAAAAGGTGAATGCTTAACATCCCAAACAGTGGGGGAATGTGTTATAACTTAACAAATTTATTTAGGAAACCTACTGTAGGAAGTTAATTTAGGAAATGAACTGCATATATTCGACTCTTAGTTTCCTCTGAAACGGCCTCAATCCATGTTAATCCTTAAACACTAAAACAATCATCTTTTAGGATTACAAAACCAAATTCCCCCTGCTGAAATTCCATTCTCACCTATGTTACCTGTATTGACAAAAACTTGGGCAGCCTTACCACATCTTGATGAGTCATAAAGTTCATTGAGTCAGGTACTTTGAAATCAAACACAAATAATTTCAGGGACCAACTATAAGGGCTAGACCAAATCAGAGCCTTCAGGTCTTTAACACTGTGTTCCTTTGCCTGGACTTGGGATCCAAATGACACAAAACCCTCCGAGTCACTGCAGAGTCCAAGTTCTCAGGGGGTTGTTGCAAACCAAAAAAGTAAGGGAGCTAAGAGGGGCATGAGCCATTCCTCACATTTGGAGAAGGAAAACGTTTGATTTCTGTTTCTGGATCATGTATATATAAACAACTTTTGGTGGCTATTTACAGGCTAACTGTCTTCAAAAGAATATGTTATTTGGCTAAATGTTAAGTTTTTCTTTAAACATATTTAATAGGTTTTCCCATATAGAGTGTAATTTCTGAGCCTTATAGAGTATATTATAGAGTGTAATTTCTGAGTCTTGGGTCACTCAACATTTTCATTATTCTAAGAAAGTAGAAAATAATTTTATTCTAATTGATTTAACTCAACCTCTAATCTTAATTCCTGGCATGTTGTTTTATATTCAAATGAATAATAAACTCCACTCTCTTCTATCTAGCAAGATCTAATCAGCACCATTGGAGAAAGTGCTGCCTTGGGAGCTGCAGGCATTGTTATTTGGGGAGACATGAATTTAACTTCATCTAAGGTAAGATAGCACCTTGAAGCTTTAGTTAATATTGTTTAAAGAATTTGCTCTGTTTTCCTATAGAGTTCACTAATCAGAGGTCTCATGGCTTCCACAGTAAACTAGCTTTAGAAAAAAGTCCATATCAATGCCTGATACATAGAAGGAACTCAATACATACAGTCTTTTATTAAGAGAATGATAAAAACATGGACATTTGTGGAACATTTATTATGTGCTAGGATTGTGCTAAGTGCTTTTTTGTTTTGGATTTGCTCACTTACTTTTCATAATGACCTGTAGGGAGCACCATCCGTATTCCCAGCTGAGGGAAGAAGAGGAGAAATCTAACTGCAGTAACGGCTAGTTACGCTAGTTAGCGGTGGAGCTGGCATTATCCACAGTTTCACTCTGGAGCCCTTGCATCCAACCACTACATAAAATGTGTCATATCCTATTTTGAGAGGTAGACAGATGGTAACTTGCATCTTCACATTGAATTTATTTGTCCTCTATGAAGAAACTAGCTGAAAATTAATAGCATTTAAAATAAGATTTATATGTCTCTTCAAATTTCTCCCAGCTCAGATACTATTACTCTAAGAAGTCTTCCTAGTTTTTACTAATGCATATTAATCACAATCTCTTTTGTATTTCCAGATGCTGTTTGCTTATGTCACTATAGTGTGACATATTTTGCCTTGACTTGTATCCTCAACACTTTTTGTTAAATTGAATTTCTTTTGGCAAGCTCACGATGATCTGATATTCTTAGAATTTCACAGTCTCAACTTGTTTCTACCAAGATGTCATTTGTGAAACAATTTGTGACAATATAAGGTTAAAATTCTCCTCTGTCCACAAATGAGAATTGGGTAGAAACTGAGAGAATTCCTTTCTTTCCAGGTGTGACATTTCCCCTCCGGCCCACGTGGCTCACGAGAAGAGCTTGGTCAGGCAGCTGAGTGCAAAACCAGGTGGCTCTATTGAGAACACATATAGGAACCACACACATAAAAGACCCAGTCAGCCTTCCAGGCTTTTCTCTGTTTCAATTGTGTACAGACAACTAGAACCCAGGGCAACTGATATTTGAACATAATTAATAGGAAAATCCAGAAGGCTACACATTGACAGTCAACAATAAGTTGGTAGAATATGGTGATTCAGGTTCTAACACAACCACGAAAGCTACCACAGACCTGAAAGGGGGCAGAGAAACAGCAGTCTGGCATGGTTTCTAATCTAGATCTGTTCTTCTTTCTTTCACACATGTTAACTTGGGAACTAGGAGGAAGAAAAAGGATGTAATTTGAGAGAAGTCAAGGCTACATAATGCTGACTCTGGGACCTATTTACAATTTCAGTTCTTTGGCTCCACCATAGCATATTCTCTGTCTCCCATCTCTTGGACTTCTCGTCCTTTCTGGTTTAGGTCCCCTGGGCTATAATCCCTGAGCCTGAGTTCACCATCTGGAACCAGGCAGTCAGGTCTCAATCAAGTCCAAAGAGTTGCTGTATTGTGGGCCTAGAACGCTCTAACCCTATCAGTAGCAGAAAAAAACGCTAAAAGCCCTTTGTTTCTACATGTCTAGGGCAACTGCACAAAGGTGAAGCAGTTTGTGAGTACCGATTTAGGGAGCTACATAATCAACGTGACCAGAGCCGCTGAGATGTGCAGCCTTCACCTCTGCAGGAACAATGGGAGATGCACGAGGAAGATGTGGAATGCTCCGGATTACCTTCACCTGAACCCTGCAAGTTACCACATAGAGGTCTCGGGGGACGGAGAATTTAATGTGAAAGGAGGAGCGTCTGATACAGACCTGGCAGTGATGGCAGAGAAATTTTCCTGTCATTGTTATCAGGGATACGAAGGGGCTGACTGCGGAGAAATGAGGACAGCTGATGGCTGCTCGGGGGTTTCCTCTTTCTCTGGCTTTCTCACAACACTGTGCCTGATGGTTTTAGCAGGTTATCAGGGCATTCGGTTGTGAGGTAATTGAGTTCAAAGGGACTTGTGTAGTCTCTAGAGCAGTCAATTAAGAAAGAGATAAACATGACATTTTTTCTTTTGTGGAATCCACTGAGAGGTATTATAAGTAGACATTATGTATGTCACTCAGCATAAATAGAAACATAACACTTTCTTCAGCTTCAATTTAGCTAAGATCCCAGGTCCACAACTAAAATCAATGCACTCCTTTTCCTTCCTGGAATTTTTAAGGTGTTTTAAAACTAGAACTAATATATTTTATTCTTTATATAAATATAGTATATACATAAAAGTATCCATATAAATATCAAATTGTTGATTTCAAACACTAGTGTTTGAGCTAGCCATTAGTTAAGGCCAGATTACTAAGTAATCATCCGATACAACAGACAGGGTCATCTTCGGATATGACCCGGCTATCAGGCCCACAGAAGAGCATCAAATGAAGAGTTCCTGTTTCCACCCTAAATTAGGTTCAAACTGGGCTTCTGCTGCCTGCTGGGGCTCATTGAGCAAAGAACATTTCCTGATGTGGCTTCTCACAAGGGTGCAGGGACTGAGGCAAAGGGGAGCTGTTCCCAATTCATTGCAAAAGCATCTCCTCCAATATGGAGCCCCTCTCAGCCACCAAGTCCTTCCGTCACAGACCCCAGCAATTTAAATCCTGTGAAAGGCTTCAGGATAATATTCGTGCTTGCCCACGCTGACATTGCTCTAGATGCAGAAGCTGGAGCCATGATAATAAAAATGCAGTTGGTGTCTTTTGCAAGCAAAAAACATTGTTTAAAGAATACTTAATAAGTACAAGCACATTTAAGGGACCTAGAAGCACTATTGGGAAAGGGGTCTACCAAGCAATATTCCATATTTTTGGCCTACATCTATGAACTCTGAGTGCGGTTTACAGTCATTTTGAATCTAATTTGAATGATGGATTCACTCACTACCCATCTGGTTATGTGACCTTAGACAAGTTCTTTATATACCCACTTTTCTCCCACTATCTAAAATTTGGTAATATAATTTCTATCTCAGTGAATTATTCTGAGGAGTAAATGGAATAACACATCCCATGCATACTTTGGCTCTTAGTATATGTTTATAATCTTCAACTATATTCTCTTGATCATCAAAATAATGAAGACATTTAGGATAAAACAGAGTCTTGGGCAGTTTTCTCTTTCTGATGTTATTTATAATCTCTTATGCATTGTGCTCTCTTGAGGGGCATGCTCAATGGATAAGATTTCCTTCACCTGGAGACAATCTACTTAGAAGGTAAACTCAAGATAGGTATGATGCTAATTATAGAAGGCATGAGAGTTGATTCAATCTCCTTCTTCACCTTTTTTGTCTTTCTATGAAGCATTTGTAATTTAGGCATGTTTTTTTCAACTCTGGGTCCCTGCTTATCAGAGGTTACAGATGTGGTTAAGGTCAATTTCTAAATGTGAAATGTACATAAAACAAAAGAAAAAACTGTTATAATACCATAAGAGGTAACATTACACAGGTTAACTTTTTTAAAATGTAAGTTTATTTTCATATTAAATGTGATAAAATATTCTATTTAAACAATTATAGAACATTTTTAAAATAGAAAAAAATGAAGAAAATTACCAATAAACACTAAAACATATACTGGTAAATTTGGTGCATTTCTTCCTAACGTTCCTTCTAAAGACTTGTTTTTAAAACATGATTGTAAAATAACATATCCATATTTTCCTCCTGCATTTTTCACTTAACCATATGTTGTAAGTAGTTTTCATTCTATTTCATAATCTTCACGAATATAATTTAAATATAATTTTTGAGGCCACATTATGTTTGTCAACTGGACGTAATATGATTTAATTAACAATTTCCTTAAGTTTCAGTTTTTAAACGTCGAGCTTTTACTATTTGGACACCTCATCAGAGAAGACTTTCCAGGTCACTCTCCTAATTCATTCATTCAGTTATTAATTTGTACATTAGTCGATTTATTAAGCATTGCTTCTTATGAAGTACTGTTCGAGGCTTTGAAATGCATCCCTGTCTTCTTGAAATTTAAACTTTAGCTGAGGGAGACAGACATGCAACATACAGATAAGCAATTTATATCAGATGTTAGATCTACATGGGAAAGAAAATAGGGAGCAGAGTGGGACAGGGTGGGAGTTTCAATGTGTTCAGCTTCATTGAGCAGATGCTGTTTGAATCAGGGAGCGTTAGCAGTGAGGATAGTAGGGGAAAGTGTATGCCGGGTAAGTGAGTCAGCTGGTACACGTAAAGTAGTGGGCCTGGTGTATTCAAGGAAGAGTTCAGAGTGCACTGGACCTGGATACTTCCCTTAATCATTGGCTTCCCTTGTCTATTCTTTGATCTGTAGCACTTACCTGAAATAGTATGTGTTATGTATGTGTTTATTTTCTGTCTTCCCTCACTAAAATACCAGTGTAAACTAGGACTACGAGGACTGCACGTCGTTCACTGCTAAAACACTACTTGCTACAGTACCCGGCACATGGAAGGTTCTCACTGTGTATTTTTGGATGAATCGATGAGTGACTCAGAAAACTGAATCAAAGTGGAATCTATAAATATGTGAGAAGGGTCTTTTTAAACTCTACGTATTAGTAGTGAGTTATTGCAAAGCCATTCTCAAGCATTCCTATTCTATTCTTATCCTAGCACATTTGCCTCAGAAGTCACATAGTTTTAACTCCTCTGTGAGAAGCTGAGGCCTGAAGAGAATAAATAGCTTGGCAAAGACAGAGAGCCAGTATGTAAAATCCAGGTTGCCAAAAATTCTTTCCACCATAACTCTGGTTGTAAAGGAATACAAATACATTTGTTTAGCATTTGGCCATGAATTTAATGCACTTTTTATTATTTGGAGCTACTACTGATTATATTTAATCAAGCTCCACATTTTCCAGCTATAGATTCTCTGTGGACTTATTTTGGCTTAATTCCCCTGGGTAGGAAATCCATCTCCTAGGCTGCTTAATGGCCACAGCTTCTTAGGATCTTTCTAACTTTCCTTCATGGAAATAGCAAGGTACTCAGACTTTCTAATCTTCCATGTTTTCTTTTATAAAAGGAAGGTAATAATGGTATCTTTTCTCCTTTTATATTGATTTAATATAGAGTAGGTAACATACTTAGCATAAAACCTGTCACATAAAAAAAGCACTAGTAAGTATCAACAATTATTATCAAGTACTTTCATTATTGGCCCTATCAAAGCTCTGACAGGTAGAAGAAATTGCCTGATTTAGAGCAGTAAAATGACTTAATATTGCGCAGAAGTACTCACACTTGAACCCTGATATTTTGACCATAAACTAGTTAACCTTTTCATTAGATCTCAATGGAAACTACGGAAGACCTACCTGCACCAAAGTTTTTTTTACAGAGAAGCATAACCCACATGTACAGTGATTCTGGTATCAGGCAGTCAGGGTGTTTGTGACCCTATGGAAGAAAAACTGTTAAATTACTTCACCAATTACTAACAATATACACTTAATTCTCATAATCTAAATATGCAAATATCACTTACCCTTAAAAAATACCAGAATCTCTTAGGAAAATGTCTGATCTCAGCCCTAAGAAAGGGAAATGTACAAGGTGAGTCTGGGACATCTTGTTAAACCAGAAAGCAAGAAGGATGTCACAGATCACTAGGACTGTGCACAAACGCTCACTAGCCAACTCAGAGTCAGACTCCTACCGACAAAGAGGCAACAATTCCAAAATCACTAAGGAAGTAACTGCAGTGGATTAAATGTATCAATTATATTTAAATCCATGAGGTCAAAATGATACAAGAGAAAACCCTTTATTGACCACCTTTGAAGAACGTGAAGGAACCAACACATCACTCTGAAAACAGGTAAATAAAGGGAAAGAATCAATCATTTTTATACATTACCTATATGAACTACACTTCAGGGTAAGCAAATAGTGAAGAGGAATAAGTTTCTTCTTATCAAAACCAATGAATGAAGAAGGTATGGCAGAATATAACCATTTTGCAATTTCTAATTAATTAATGGATCTAGGCACTGATTTTTAATGCTGCTAACATTACACAAAAAGATAAAACCAGACATTACATACCGCCTAACTGAAGTATGTTAATCCTTACAAGATTACAATCCTTATAAAAATCAACCCAAAATCTGATCAGCCTCTACAGACTCATAGGAAACATAAGAAACAAAGAAAAATGCAAAACAATGCCCTGGCCAGGGGCTCAGTAGGTTGGACCATTGTCCTGTACACCAAAAAAGGTTGTGGGTTGATCCCCAGCCAGGGCACAATCCCTAGTCGAGGTGTGTATGGGAGGCTACCAAGAGATGTTTCACTCTCTCTCCCTTTTTCTGTCTGTAAAAATCAGCAAACACATCCTTGGGTGAGGATAAAAAAACACAAAACAACATATCAAGGATGTAATGATCAAAACTCAGATCCTAGGGAACTCTACAGGACAAATACCTTGGTTTTGTCAACAAATAAATTTTTAAATAATGGGGGAAAGAAACCATATGTACATCAATGTGGAGCCTGTTAAATGAATTGCAGTACATTTGTACAAGGAGATAACAGCTTTATAAAGGATTGAGGAAGTTCTCTATAGGCTGATGTCAAAAGATGTCTAGAATACATTGGTCTTGTTTAGATGTCATTGTGACTTCTATCCAATCATGTTGAGGGAAACTCATGATCCTATACATTGGAAAAGTATTTCTAGTCACATTTCAGAATGATTTCCTAGAGATGGCTAAACGAATCTAAAGTTCCTTAAGCATCTACCGGCTATGGAACTCTAAGGGATACAAATACTGTAAGTGATTGACCAATTAAGTTCAAGGAAATGATAATCTCATCAAGGAAAGGGGAGCCACAGGAAGCCATTACTAAGCTATGCACATCACATGTAAAGTAACACATACATGTAGGGCTATCAATTTTTTAGTTATTGTCTTATTCTAAGTCTTGAGCAGCAGCTCTGTTATGTTATTATAATTTAAAATCAAAGAGTAAAACAATGGGAAAAATAAAGTGTCAAAGTGAATGTTGGTGGTATGTTTTTTGTTTGTACCAGAGAATTAAATATACACACTTACTGCCTCCTTTGTTTTTACTGCTAATCTTAAGAACTTGAAATATTTTTAATGTTACTGAACATTCATTTATGAACTTGACACTTTGTTTTTCTCTGTGGGACCAGGAAACATCAATTTTTCACTTTAATTGTGGGAACTTAGAGCAAGGTACTCTGTTCACTACGTCTGGAAAGTAAGTCTTAGGTCATCATTGAGACCACTCATTGCACTCTGTTAAGATGCTGGCAAAAGTAATTTTCTGCAATGAAATTTATGGCTACCCCAAAGTAACTTACAATTCCTTCGTCAAGGCAAAATATATAGTAAATGCACTTCCAATGCAAAGCCTGTTGCACTGTGTTTGTGCACCAAAAGGTAACAGGGTGCTCTGCTCTTTCACTGAAGAGCATACACTGATTTTAATTTGTGTGTATTCTTGCCATCTGTATTTCTCTTTGGACTTGACAAATATGCCATTATTCCCTATTAAAATTACTAATTTATTTTGCCCTCTGGAGGCAGATGGTCCAAGACTCTGCTCTACAAATAATAAAGAGATGAAGGATTGTCAGTCTTAGTATTTGATCTCCCCTCCACCCTAGGGAAACACTACCCCCTATGGGCATGCCGGGGCTGACAACTGGGAGAGGTCAGCCCTAATTCAGTAGCGCTCTGGCTAGGGAAGTATTTGTCATCAAAAGAATAATAAGTCCTTTCAAATGCTCTATGCTTGATACTTACGTTACAGGATAAATTTTATTTATTGCACTCTTGGTGGGAATGAAGACTGGTGCAGCCATTGCAGAAAACAGCATGGAGTTTCCTCAAAACTAAAAATGGAACTTCAGTTTGACCCAGTGATTCCATGTCTAGGAATATAGCCTAAAAATCCTGAAACACCAGTCACAAAGAATATATACACCCCTGTGTTCATAGAAGCATTACTTTCAATAGCCAAGATCTGGAAACAGCCAAAGTGCCCATCAGTAGATGAGTGGATAAAAAAAGCTGTGGTACATTTACACAACGAAATACTACACAACTGTAAAAAAGAAGGAGCTCCTACCCTTCCCGACAGCATGGATGGACCTGGAGAACATTATGCTAAATTGAAATAAGCCAGTCAGAGAAAGACAAATACCACAAGATCTCACTCATATGTGGAATCTAGTGATTAAAAACTGACAATCAAAATAGATCCTGAGGCATAGATACATGGAACAGACTGACAGAAATCCGAATCTCAGAGGGGAAGAGGTAAAAAGAAGGATAAAATAAGGTAAAGGGATTAGCCAAAGAACATGCATGTATGCATAGTCCATGGACACAGACAACAGAGTGGTGAAAGCTGGGGGGCCAGGGGGCTGGGTAAAGGTGGGCAAAGGGAGGAATGGGGGCACTGTGATAGTGTTAACAATAAAAAAATTATTTCACAGAGGATTGTGAAAGACATTTCCTTAGTGGAGTTTAAGCGTTCTCTAAGAAGTAGTCTGAGATGCTAATGAGAGTCACTCTCAGGGGTTATTTCCCAGCAATTCCAGAAATATAACAAGGATGCCCTTTATTAATAAGGATGCAAAACTACATTCTGTGTTCCTTAACCAAGACTAAGTGTCCCCTTTTCAAGGCTTTACCTCTTTCCGCAGACTCTGAGGATATACATCTACAGATACTTCTGAGCCTTCAAATGTTTGAAAATCAACTTTCCCAATAACTTGGCACCATCAGGAGAAAAATTATACATGAGTGACTGGGTCAAATGTTGGCTTTGAAGCTTTCTATTCTTCCCTTTCATTGAAGCTTGACCCACACATCATTAACAGCCACTGGCCCACACAGATCCCCCAAGGTCCTTCTTATTGTTCATTGTACACCCCTTCTCCCAGAATCCGCGTGTGCCCCCCCCCCCCAATAATTCAGACTGGTTTTGCTTCCAGCAGCAGTCATTGGAGCCCAAGTATGATCAGGCAAACGCTGCCCTCTGCAGGACTTTAAGTGAACTTGCAACCTTTCTTGGCTTCCCCTTCTGCTTCTTTCTTTGTCTTCAGAGTTTTTCCTGAGGAAATTTCCTTAATAAATCACTTGCACATGACCCCTCACGTTAGGGTCTGCAGCTGGGGAACCTGATCTAAGTACCATTTAGTCTCCAAATATTTAGACACAACATAAAAGAGGCACTTGTCTTTTACATGGAAACAATACAATGGGCAAGCCAAAATACGAGTTGGAAAAAGACATTTGGAACTTACAACAAAGGGCTAATTCACTTAATACGTAAAGAGCTCTTACACAAGTCAATTCCAAGTGACCCAAACCTAACACGGGAAAAGGACATGAGCAATAAAATCACTGTAAAGAAAATATGAGTGGCTCAATTTCTCAAAATAAAAGAAATTATTATTTAAATGACAATGAGATAGTATTTTTATATTACTTAACAAAGTACAATAATATAATGTTAGCTTGAGTATGGGGAAGTAAGACTCAATTTCTGGGGGAATTGTTAACTGATACATTCTCTTTAAGAGGTAGGATTGTATATTATACTTTAAAATGGAAAGGACTTGCCTTTTCAACACTAGTTGCTCTCTTTCTCATTCTTTTTAAATTCTGTAATAGCATTTGCTATTGCATGAATGTTTGCATCCCCTCAAAATTCCTATGTTAAAATTCCAATACCTAACGTGGTAGTATTAGGAGGTGGGGTCATTGGGAGGCGACTACTTTGTCTGTGTGACCCTTATGAAAGGAATGAGTACCTTTCTACAGATACCCCAGGGAGCTCCCTAGGCCCTGCCATGTGTAAAGATAACACAAGAAGCCTGTGACTCAGAAGAGGGCCCTCACCTGCTGTTTCTAAGTCATCCAGCCTGTGGTCTTTGTCTGAGCAGCCCAAGTAGACAAAGACAGCATTTATCACCCCGGAATTATTTACTTATTTGCTTATTTTCTGTTTTCTCATACTAGAATGCAAGAGAGTAGAACCTTGGCTCTGTGGTATCCTCACGCCTACATTTGGCATGTAACAAATACTCCATTTTAAGTGGTTGAATAAATAAATAGAGTAGTTGGAATCTGCTGTATGGTTTGAGCATCCCAGTGACTCTAGAGCATCTCTTCAATATTCTTCTGCAGTGTCTGCAATTCTCAATTAGGCAATCACTGAAGACACTGTGGGAATCAATTAAATGATTATATTATTTAAATCTAAATAGAAGTAAAATGGCTAAAGAACTGGAGTAAGAGAGAAATTTTAACAGAGGTTGTGGGCCACTTAAGATCAGAATCATGAATTAGTTTTAATTAATTGCAAATAAGTAGATGGCAGACCTTGGTGGTAGTGTGGGGAGACTTATTATTGAGATTATAGCCAAGAGAATCTTTGGGGCACAGAGAACAAGGCAGAGTGGGCAGAGTACTACTGTGTCTATGAGAATGCTTCAAGCAGAGAAGAGAAGAGCAGGGTACAGAGGAAAGCTGAAGGCATCAATGAAAACATATTGAACAACTGGAAAATAACGAGTTATAAGAGTTTGGAGAGACCAGCGAGTCCTAGAATATAGGTGCAAAGGAATGATGGGGAATACATGACATTATTTCTGGGTAAAGAGGGAAATATTTGTGGTGCCAGCCAATCTGGCAGGAATATGACAAATAATGGAGAGTCCCCAGTTTTGCCACTAGTAGGAATATGGAAGGGGGTGGGGTTGAGCTCACTTGCTTACAGAGCTGCTTAACTTCAGGCACCCGGCTACTGAGTGTTCCTGGAGCTCTGGTTTGAGACCTTGGTTCCAAACATACTCCTTTGGGTACTTTTTTAAAGTTATCTCTCACAGATTTTAAAATTTTATTCTGAATATTTTTTTAAATTTATTTTTAGAGAGAGGGGAAGGAAGGGAGAAAGAATCAATGTGTATTTGTCTCTTGTGTGTCCCCTACTGGGGACCTGGCCTATAACCCAGGCATGTGTCCTGGGTGGGAATTGAACTGTCGACCCTTTGGTTCGCAAGCTGGGGCTCAGTCCACTTAGCCACAGCAGACAGGGCTTATTCTAAATCTTTGAAGACATCCAGAAACATCCCACGCCTCATTCAAGCCTGCCTTTTAATGAATCTAATCTCTTGAGCTGAAAAACCCACATAGCCTCACTAAAACTGGTTTATTTCCTCACCTGAACTGCTGAACTAAGGCCCTCCAGGACTTTGTCAATGGGGTAGATATAATTCTAATTTGTGAGCCCTAAAGGATTCAACTAAAATTTGGTTAACCTAAAGTAAAAAAAGTTTAGTGGCAACTGTAAAATAGGAATAATACTTGTCATTATTAGGATTGAATGTATTCTTATGTCATGTAAAGTGCTGAGAAAGGGAAGTGAGGAAGGGACAGGGAAGAAAAGAAAGGACAAATATTAAAATGTTAATCACTATTCAACTCTCATCAAGATTTGGGGCTAAGGCTAGATCATGCTGGTGCCCTTTGTCCTCTGTTTCCTCAGTATATCTACGAGGTCTGTCCAGAAGGTGTCCAGCCATGAATATAAAAAATAGAGACATTTATTGAAGAAGATACAAGATACAACATACCTTGTACATAGGACAATGACACCTCAGTCCCCTTCAAAGTAGGCACCTTGGCACCTCATGCACTTCTCCCAACTGTTATCAGCTGCCCTGTCATATTTTCCTGAATCTCATCAATGGTCTGAAATCTCTTTCCCTTCAAAGGTGAATGTAGTTTTGGGAAAAGCTAGAAGTCACGGGACCCAAATATGGGCTGTAGAGGGACTGAATCACCTGGGTGATGTGATGTTTCACTAAAAAAGTCTGCACAAGGCATGATGCATGAGCAGGCGTGTTGTTGTGATGAAGCTGCCAATCACCAGCTCCCCTAGTTGTGGCCTTCTGAGTCATCCGAACAGTTTCTGCAGAGGATTGTTCAACTTCACGCAAAATTTGATGCAGATTCGTTGCTGTGTTTGCTCAGTCATTTTGAATGTGATGGCCACATTGAGTGAGCGCGTGGCTAACTCAAGGGCATCTACCACCCCCACTGACTAGTAAAGTGAAGTTGTCATTGTTCACGCATACTCTCCTTGGCTGCCAGGTCACATCAATGTTACACAAACTGCTCTTGTTATATTAACAATGAATGGACTTTTTCCTGACAGACCTTCGTATATCACCAAAATATGTGGGTTTGGTAATTTTGGGCCCAGACTACACGTCATCCCCTATTGTATTTTCTAAGAAAGTTATTAACAAGACTATTCTTCAATTAATCACTGTTGGTAAAGTCAGAAGGTGTCAGAGAGGAAGAAATTGTACACTACCTTTTTAGGTTCTTCTGTCTGGTCTAAGGATTAAATTGACATGAGACAGGTTAACAGAAGAAAATGACCAAATATAAGTATGTAGGTACATACAGGGGTTCCATAACAATCTGGGGCCCAATGACAAATCAGGCAGGTGAGGTTTATAACCATTTTGAGCTAAGGAGAAGCAGGTAGTGGTTTGGGGCTTGATAGTGGAGGAAGGTAATCCCCATGAAGATTGAGATGCAAAGGTTTGGAAGACAAGTGTTTGCTGGGTCATGCAGAGACAATGGGACACAGAGAAGACTCCGACCTCTAAACACAGCAGAGTCTCCTCCACCACACCTGGCCCAGATTCTTTGTAGATATCTCTGGTGATAGCTCTTTTCCCAAAACAGACCCTTTATCTAAATTCTTTTAGGCCCTTAAGGAACAGGTAGCAAGATACACTTTCCACGTCTTCTGTTTCTTAAAAATTATCAACCTAAGTTAATCCTCATGCCAAAGAGACACATTTTGGGGTGGCAAACCTTGCTCCCTTACAGTTCCACCTTTGAACCTTCTGGAAGTTTAACAGTCCAGAAGCTGAATTTGTAGGCTGTCCTATCTCATCCAACCAGTGAGTCCTGACAATGGGTCAGTCCAGTTAAGTTGGTTTCAGGAGATGGTGATGTAGGCGGGGTTCCAGTAGGTCCTTTATTACATAAGAAAGCCACCATGTATTTAATGAGGCATGTCTATGGAAACGGAAGACAAACAAAGTGGTTGTCAGTGGTTGGAGCTAAGTATAAATTAGCTTCTGGGCCTTGGTGGTAGCCAGACTAGAAGTTTCCTAGATATTAGAGCCGAAGCATCTTTTGCGGTTTGGAATGTCTCCTGTGATGCCACCGGGTGTTCAGGTAAACTTTCAGAATGACTTATACAGCAGTAGGCATGAAGACTGTCTAACCTGGGTCACTGTGGTGATCTCTCTCAAGTTTAAATCAGGTGGTTCCGCTTCAGTTTGTAGGGCTTCAGGAGAAGGGTACCTTTAGTTCTCAATGGCTCCAAGTCAAAAGTAGGAGAAAAATGGGAAACATTAGTGGGATAGTTGTAGCCAAATATTAGAGGACAGTAGGAGAATTCAGGATCCAGTCCAGTTTACAGGTGGAAAACAAAACCTCAAAGACAATGAACAGAACTAGAATTTAATCCACAAGTACGTATTATAGTTTCTCTAGAAACATAATTTTCTTTCTCTCAATATCACTCTAATTTTTTTTATCAAAAATTGCCATATTAAAAGTAATTTATTTGTAAAACAAATCTAATTTCCAAAAACTTGTCCTGATTATAGCAATGTAACAAGAGTAGCATTGAGTAGTAGATTTAAGGCTCTTTTAAATCTTTTTTGTTGAAACTTTTATAAGGAATATCCAGGTAGGACCTTTAATAGCCTCTTGGTATGAGGAAGCCAAGCCAAATATTTGCCACCAGACATTGCCTGTTAAACCTTTAGATTTGGGTTAATTCCTGTCTCCTTAAAGTCCCCAAAATATACTGAGGTTCTGGTGCCTGCCATGGAGTGACCTTCCTCACTGACCTGGTAAGTCTGCTGGGAACCCTGTAAGCCTTGTACCGGGTTGATTTTTTCCAAGGGCACTCTGTTGGCATCCATAAAGTCAGTCTTAGTTCCTTGAAGTTGTTTGGTCATATCTGAGTCTATGCATATGTCTCTCAAACTTGATATTCCAGACAAAGCCTTGGTAATATAACCAATGTTTCTAGACATTAGAACGTTTGTAAATGTGAGTATAGTATTTTCATTTTCCTGATCAAAACTTTATAAACTATTTCCTTGCTAACACATTAATCATTTGGAGTAAATACACAACACACAAAAGTTGAATAAAAAAAATAATAAGAGATGTCACCAGTCCGTTAAATTTATCTAAACCAAAAATAGGCAGATGGTGTAGAGGTAAGAGCCCTGCATATCTCTGAAGATACTTAGAGTAAGTTTTAATTCTTATTTTTCAAGTGTATTAGATTCTAATAGGGAAGTACAATGGTTAATTATATGAGTAAAAAGATGTCCATCATCTACATACTCTACTAGACAATTAAAATATCCAGTCTCCCTCGTCAGAAAATGTGTTTGTTTCACATTTTTATCTTTATAATGATAGTGACTTGTACACTAGAGTTTTTGTAAAGAGCAAGAGCATCAGAATTAGGTAAATTTAGTATGGTGAGAAACTGATTTAATTATTTCTAATGCTTATTTCTTCATTTGGAAAATAAGGATAATTCTTATCCCAGCGTGTTACTGAGAACTTTAAATGTCATAATTAATTGTTTACTGAAAATTCTTAGATGACTTCATAATCAGCTGTTGATTGTCTGATTTCAGAGATTTGTTTGAAATTGATTTTCTATAAACACTGTCTTTTAATGACACTTCAATGAAACGTTTGCTGTACTCTTGTTAACATTTAAAATATAACAAATATTGCACATTTGGTTAAAGCAGTTGAAGCCATGAATAAATACTCCCCTATCTTGAATTTTTAAAACTGTAGCTCTTGCATGTTAAGAATTAAAAGCAAATAAGCCTTACACAGTTGAGTAAAACAATATTTTTTTGTCAAAACTATAAACATTTATTAAGTACCTTAGATGCAACCTTAGGAGACTCACTACATTGTAATTATGTTGACAAGTGACCATGTGCCTTTGAAGTTTATTTAAAAAATTTTTAATTTTTAGCAAAAGAATACATTTTATAAAGATCTTGTCCCCAACACTCAACTTTATACTTGGTCCACCCCCTAACCTCATATTCAGTCCAAACTCTTCAAAAATTCTAAAGCAGAACAGCCCCCATCCTAATGAATGTTCCTGGATATTTTTATGGCTGATTTCCCCATCCATTCAGAATTCCTTCCTTTTTTGTACCTTTCATTGAGTTGGTGAGCCTTCAGGACACTCCCATCCTATCTCTAATAGCCAGATCCTCAGTTGCCATAAGTCGCTCTAGCAACAGTTCCTGTTTCTCCTGTCTCAGATGAGAATCCCAGGGCACTTCTGCTTTCTTCTGCTCTCGGGAGAACAGCACAACTGTCTGCTCTTCTTCTCTACAAGGGTAAATGTGCTCAGGTTTTTATGGAATGGAGGGACAGAGATGACTATGAATATTAATGCATCTTTATAATGGCATTAAAAGTTCAATGTAGTTAACTTTTCTCTTTGGATAGCATCGGTCACATGTTTCGATATAGTTGATTTCTAGATATACTGTTTATTTTAATAATGACAATTATGGCTACCAATGGTTACTTATATCTTATAGATGCAATAAACATGCTAACAGCCTTTTAACTTGTTAACTATGGCTTCTTTGATTATTGGTAACTGCTCTTCCTCCTCTTTTGTGAATTAGTAGAAGAACCAGTTTAGTCAGTCAAACTAATATATAAAGAAAAAAATCTGGATTCTATATTAATCATTTGTTTTGCTCTATTCATTTTCAATATCACTTACTTATATGCCGCTTACTTATTCCACTGATCCAATTTAAAAGACTGAAAACTTTTCAGATAAGTCACATTTGGAAAGTCAGGAAAATATTTCAACTGGGCTAAGGGAAGCCAGTCTGAAGTCTGAATTTGAATAGGTTGCTTTCTTCGAGGAAGCCAAATAAAGCAATGCGCACTGAGGTCCGAGGCAGTTTTATGATCCATGAAGACTTTCCCGTGTAGGTTCCCAATCAGAGAGTACTGTGTGGTGAGGAATGCCATTCCCAAGGCATAGCGCCATCATCAGACCTGACTCCACCACAGTGTGAATTTGCTGAGTATTTCATTTCCACCAGAACAACTATATTTAGATTCAATTTTTTTTTTCCTGGAGAAGCTTTAATGTGAGCAGGTCTATGAATCATTAAATGGTCTTGGACTTTGTCTCCTTTTCTCATGTTTTCGTACAGATGAGGGTGGAGGTGAGGGATTAACATTAATAATAATAACAACACAGGAACAACTTACATTTATTTGGAATATACTGTGTGCTGGGTGTACAGGAGGAAAAAGAACTTTCCTTTACTTTCTTAGGTCCTGGAGCTGCAGCCTATGAATTGAACAGACAAAAGACAGATTAACTAGAGGAGAACTTTAATATTTTCACATATATAAGAGAACCTTCATAGGAAAAGTGAACACCCAAAGAAGTGGTTAGGACCAAGAGCTTATACATCTTTTTAACCAAGAATGATAAATTGTGAAAAAGTGACAAGACAAAGGAAAAAGAGTTTTGTGTTCTAGGGATAATGAACTATGGGAAAGCTATTGGAAATATTTAAAGGAAACTAGTGGAAAATAAAGGTTATCTTAGTAGGTTTGTTGATATAGATCCATTTCTTAGTGAGCCCTTTAAGATGTCATTTTCCTGGTACAGGGAGTGCACCTTTCACATAAGAAAGCTTATATCCTGCTTTCGGCAGAAATGGGGAAATTAGGAACCCATTTGGCACTTGCTGCTGTTTGCTCAATCATCCCTCTTCAGTTCAAAATAACCAATAAGCCAAAGTGGATATTTTGTGGTGGCAGGTTCTGAAACTCTTCACAGGCATTGTGCTAAGTGTACATTATTTTATTAAATTTTCACAACACTCCTAAGAGATACTTGCTATTATTAGCTACATTTTTAATTAAAAAAGAAAAGCTACAGAGCAGTGAAGTTAGTTTGGGCAAGGTCACATTTCTACTAAGTTAAGAAACCAGATTCCAGGTCTGCTGAGCTTCATCTCAAACACTAAACCGGTTAGCTGAGTACTTTAGTCATTGAGAAACATTACTTTAAGGAGTCCTCAGACAGATAAGAATTCTATTCTGGTTGCTGGGGAGATGAAAGAGATTGAGTAACTTGCCCAAGACCACTTATTTAGAAAAGGGATCTCTTAGGATTAAAAAAAAAAAAAAAAAAAGCAACTACGCAGTTGTGTCCAAAGCTTTTGTGTGCCAAAGTAGTTTGCTCCATTCCACAATAGAAAATACAGGTTACATTGTGACCTAGTGGACACATATGTAAATATATAAGTGACAGAAAAGATTAATAAAATAATACTCTCTCTTAGTACATGTGATGGCATTCTGGAGCTTCCCATCCTACCCTATTTTATTCTACTCTATTACAGTCTATTTTATTTATTATTTTAAAAATTCTCATTACAACCAAATATATGTATTTCATGGTCTACATTACTTTCTTGGATAATTGTGTTTACAATTACCCTCTCTTTTTGCCTAAAACACATAGGACTACTTAGGTGATACTCAGTTTTTGCTCTGGAATGCTCGTAGTAATTAGATTTGGGCCAGAAACGATGTCAGGGTAGAGGGGCTAGGTGAGGTCTCCCGAGGAAGGGTTGACTTAAGGGTCTTGTTTCCTTCAACTAGAAGCATCTGATCTGCCTTGAAGCTTCCTTGTCTAGGGTAAAGGGGCAGTTTAAATGTAAATATAACTGTAATAAACTCCTGCAATTTGAAGAGAATTTTTCTAGGTATGACTCTTCTTCCTATACCCCCTCTTTCATTGACTGCATTCTTTAAAGGACACTTACATTACTGCTATGATACACACATTTCTCTGTACTGTGTAAGAATATTAGTGTCCAAATCATTCTTTGGTGTTCTTGGACTAGGATTTCACAATCCCTAATTTTTCTAGATACCTTTAATCTAATCACATATATTGGCTTCTATAGGTTAAAAAAAAATTCTCTCCACACCTTATGACAGTTGCCTTACAGTTTGGAGTAAATGCAAATGAACCATATTAAGCACGATTTAATAAACTGGTAGTCCAGGGGAAATCACACTGCATTTCAGATTTACAGAGCTTCGTAGACAGCGTTTCACACATCATCCCAACACCCCTAGGAGTTAGATTGATTTAGGTGTTACCAATATTTTTGGAGTTATGTGATACCTGAACATAAAACAGTTTTAATCTTCCAGCTGTCACATAATAGAGCTAAAGGTAGAAATAGAGCCTCAACCCTTTTCTGCATTTAGGCTCTTAATCCCTGTAGCCATGAGATGGAAGAGTCAGTTAATATAGCAAGAAGAAGGTTAAAAGTGAATGCAAGAAGAGGGGAAAAAAGACATTGTAAAGGGAGACACTGATGAATGTTTCTAGTGCTGCTATGTGGCTCTAGTATTCTAATCTTGGTCAATATTACACCACTAGCTAAAACATAATGGCAGTTGAGGACAGTTCTGAGAAAACAAAATCAGGTGAGATTAAAATAGGTTATCTTTATAGCCTCTGCTAATTGGTGACGTCTCAAATACATCTTCCTTTACATACATACCACAGTGTGAGGTCAAAAGCAGCTATTGTTACTTAAGGTGGATAATTGTCACCCCTCCATCTTTATCTCATTAATGTGTAAATTGTATTTTTTCCAGTAGATGAATTTGTGTTTTGAGAAAATTGTAGAAGATTAAAAGTAATTTGGTGAAACTGGGGAAAAGGAAAAAAAATTAATGACAGGATTAGTTGTACAATAGATAGATTCACTCATTCACCAGTTCAATTAAGTACTTATGTACAAGGCACAGTACTGGGCATTGGGGACACAACAGTGACATTCCAGCCTCTTAAAGGAGACAGACATATTTCAAATTTGAACACCAACTGTGAGTGGTGTGAAGAAATAAGTACAATTTTTATGAAAGCTTTGATGTATTTGAGGTAGCCGTGGCGGCGGTCAGAGGTTCACGCCTCAGCAGTCAGGTCCCTTTGGAAAGGCTGCATGGTGGGTGCAGTCACTGAGAGATAATCTCTGGGCTCAGAATAGGGACTAAAAACTGTGTAAGGCAAAGAGGTTTACACCAGAGGAGCAAGGCAAGATCCGTGGAGTGAGATACTTATTCCTTAGGTCCATAAGAACCTGTAACTACAAAACCCTTCTTCAAAGAAATAGAAACTTTCACAGGGATAATAAAAGATTTGGGTTTTATTTTTCTTTAGATTCTGGCTAAAAACCTGGCCTAGACTGGGTTGCCATACGTTCTTTATAAGTGAAGAAGGAGATAAATATGCTGGGAAAGTATATGGTTGCTTGAGACTTCAGCCAGAGTTGTGCTTTCACAAAACATGCATTCTCAAGGTAGACTGCACAGGAAGTCTTTTTAGGGAGGGAAATATTAAATCACTTATAACTCTGGCCAGACTTTTGAACCAGTTCTCTATCCTAAAGAAAAAAATCAGCCTGCATCCTAGGTGCTCATTAAGAAGTCTGGTATCTCCATAGGACCCAGATATCTTAAATAGATAAGAGCAAAAAATAGCTGTTTTATTACCTTGTGAAACTGAACTCATATCTTTTTCTTTGATGGAATTTATCTTCAGCATTAATAAATGTTCTTCGTTATAATGGTATAGTTGTGTACCTATCAGTTTTGGACAAACGTAATTTATAAACAGGTAGGTGTTTTCTGTTTGGGTTAAGCTATAGTGGCCATTTGGATCCTTGATATAATTCCACATGTAAAAGAAGTAACTATATAATGTTGATAATTTAAAGAAATCAAAAATGAAAGTCATCTGGTCAAGGGATGAGAAACATTGGTTATTGCTAATTGAACAGTTGCAAACCTGTAGACCATGTTGTAACTACTCTACTTCTTTGAACTTCATTGTACCTGACATTGGTAATATTAGGAAGGTTCATTATTCTCCTTAAACTTTCACATGATTGGTATTAACTAAGCCCTTTACCTGTTCGTGCTAGGCAGCTGAGTCACTGTAGTCACGAAAGAACTGGGGCTGGTCTCGGTTTATGGTGTATGGGTGTTGGGTTGACTGCAGGCCAGGTGTCACCGACTTAAACAAATGGCATCACAGAGAGCATTCCCAGCAAAGCTATTGTGTTTTTAATTAACTTCTAGAATTTAGAGACTCTTCAAGTCTTTATTAAATTATTTGATTACTTAGTTTCAGTCATATTTTGATGTTTCAGTGCCTCATGCTTAACTACAGAAGATATATTTGTCTTTTCAGTAGTGTTTAAACTCTGTGGCTTCTGGATGGAATGTTTCATTTATTGTTGAACGTCTTTATTTTAAAGTGTCCCCATGAGCCATAATATTAAGCTTACTAAAGTTTAAAGCACACCATAAGAGGGGGGACTGACAAAGTAGTCCCTACTTGACTACACTAATCAGACTCACTGAGTTCATTTTTTTTGGCTGGGTCTCTGAGCTTCTGAGCTTCTGTGACCTGTGAGTCTAGTTCTAGCAAAAATCCTGCTAAATTGGTGTAGCAAGAATATCTTATCCTCCATATCTGATCATCTTGGATAGTTAATTAGCTTCCTAATCTTCCACCATCTCTCACGTGAGTTCTGATCACCCTGGCTTGTCTTCAGAAAGCATCTTGTTAGGTTGGTTTAACCAGAATCCTTCCTTACCCCTGATGTTTCTTCTTAGTAATTTTCTATCCACTGACCCTCCCCACTCTGAGCATTGGCTACAAATTCCCACTTTTCCTTGTCGTATTTGGAATTGAGTCTGGTTCTCTACAATTCTCTTTTACCCTGTTGCAATAGATTTTCCTCATAACATGTATTTTTAATGCTTTAACTCCTTTTAATTTTCTTTGACAGCTCTTTGGCTTCTGGATATGTTTTGTTTTTTCTTTGAACATCTTTAAAGTGTCATCATTGGCCATAATCTTAAATTTACTGAAATTCAAAGTATATCCAGTTTATTCATTTAATTAACTCTTTTAGCATATATCTGTTGAGTATCAATTAGGTGACTCAAATTGAACAATAATCTAATCCTCCAATTAAATGTATATTATGTACATTTTTTAATAAGGCCTCGAGGTCTACTTGGATATAGAATGGTATAGGTACATTCACATTCTTTTCAAAAGAATTTTCTTCCAAGAATAAAATAGACTGCTTTCTTATTTTCAATAAAACACTCTTAGTTTTGACCTATCATGCCTTTTTCAAGGCTGAAATATTAATACTGTTAAACAAAACTCAACTGAATAAATTTTGAATATCCTACTGGTTTTAATTGATTCATGAATCAGGCAGCATCCCATCTAGCAACTAGAAGTGTAAAAGGTACTCAGAAGAGATGTACAAAATGGAAAGTTTTTATAGGAAAATAAAGAGGGTTGAACTGAGAAAGTAAGAGAGAATTATTTCAGGCGAGGACACCTTCCCTTAGGGGGAGTGATTGAGTTTTATCAGGAAGACATTGCAGGAAGCAATGTGGGGAAAGGGAGCTGTTAGCAAAGAAAAGAAAGGGATACTTTTAGGCCAGGTCACCTTTTCTTTAGAGGGGGAAACCAGGAAGGATTTCCGTCATGCAGATTGCATCTTCTTTCTGTGGAGGAAAGGAGAGGTCTCACATGAGCTTGCCTCACTGGTGTTTGGCAAGAAAATTTCAGACTGGTTGGCTAAGATTGTTTCTGAAAGAGGTTAAAGCTGCAGTTAGATCAGGTATCAAGTCTAGGTATAGTATAGGGGCATAGGTGATGCCATTTTGAGCCTGTGGTTTTCTGTCTTACAGTATCTTTTACAATGTATCAATATAACTTGTTAAAGGATTAAATGTCTGGAATTCATGTTTAATTAGACTGTGGTTTTCTATAGTCTTAGATATGTTACTTCCTAATTGTATCGTGACATAACAAGACAAATTCTAGTGGGATCAGGTAGGGAGGAAAAAGTCATATAGTTAGCTTTAGCAATTTTTTCCCTTATGTCTGGAAAACAAAAAAATAACCAGAAATATCATAAAAATTGTAACCATTCTCATCAGTTCATTCTATCTCATGTAATTAAGTTTGCTCTGCTTGGATCCAGTTTTTCCATTAGTTTTCTTGACTTTGCCTGATACCTGAGTTGGTGATAATTCCAAGAAGTTTGCAAGGTTGTCTGTCAAGTCTTGTATAAATTTTCTCAGTGAAGTGGGTGCCTCAAGCACTAGACATTATGAAAGGTGTAGCCCGAGTGGGAAACACATTTCCTAACAGTTTCTTTGTCCCTGTGAAGGCATCAGTCTTGCAGCAGGGGCTTCAACCCATCCAGAAAACATACATGCAACAATGGGAACCTGTTGATAACCCATATGAAGTGACGGTAGAATAAAGTCCAGCTTAAATGTCCTATGGTGCATGAAACAATGCAAAAAGAAAAAAAAAGAAAAAAATTTTGAGGTGTTTTAGGGGTCCCTGTAGAATACTTCAAAGTTATTTCCAGATTAGGACTTTATTTACAATTTCAACTGTGGGAAGTTTGTCAATATGTGTCAAAAGGTTTGTGACCTAAGGATTTGTTCAAAGATGTACACTATGGAAGAGATACTTTGTTTAATTAAAAAATGTGTTTTTGTACATGTATATGAATTTTATAAGTAAATAAATAATAAATCTTTTACTTAATGATTCACCTTTTCTTAGCAAATTCAATAAAACATATTTTATGTAATATATTCAATGATTCTTTTATCTCACTGATGTTCTTTGGTATTTTGTTGTTCTTTATCAATAATTGTTGAATAGAATTAAAAAACATTTTAGATTTAGTTTCCTTTGTATATTTATTATTTTCATTAATAAATCATTTAGAAAATTAAAACATATCTTAATAAGCTTGTAAAGGTAAGTAGTCTTATAAAAAATTAATTCTAATGTAATTATTTAACATTGATTGGATTCTGGTTAGGAGTTATAAATTGAACTGGAGAAATATGTCAAATAACAAAATAGTTGAAAAGGGTTGAGAAACTTAGTCCCCAAATTTAGATTTTTAGATATGTAAGAGACCGTAAGTTCTATATTCCAGAAATCTAATTCAAGGATCATATCTGTAAGATTTTGATAAGTAAACACAGTTTGGCATTTTTTTGAATTCCTCAAGAGTCTGTTCATCTTGTGATATTTCACTGGTAGGTATCTTAAAAACAAGAGGATTCTATGACTTTGCCATCATTTTTATTTTCAAAAAATTTTTGCTCATACAAGACACAAGCCTTACTATTTTTCTTTGATTTTTTAAACTGTCCCTATTTTATTTAAATTCGTCCCTAATATATTAAATAAAGAAAGTGGTGCAAATGCCTTAAGGTTGATTTAATGTCTTATATCAACTTTATTGATAATTAATATACTTTTGATTCAGACACTTGTATATATTTACGATGAATACGCTTTATCGGGCAATCTCAAAAAATTTAGAGACCATTGGTTCTCTGGTTGAGAGTGTAGACTTTGGAGTTAGAAATCTGAGTTCCATGTATATATACTAAAATAACAACTTTTGATTGCTAAATGTTGGGGATTTGTGAACACATGTGCTGTAAAAGGACTTCTTGTTTAGTGGAAGTTTGTTGAAGTCACATCATCAAAATAGTAGTTATTGAGAAAAGAAAATTTTCCCACACTGAGTGGGACATGAAAAACAAATTTTACCACGTAAAATGCTACAGGGGAAGTGAGACTTTTTCCTCTACCTTCTCTGATTCTGTGACTGGGCTTGAGAATTAAACTGACCAAAGACAGATTAACAGCAGATAAGCATAAACATTTTTATTTGGTATTAATATTTTTACATGGCATGAAAACATTTCTAGAAAAGAAATAAACAAACATAGGATAGGCCTGAGAGCTTATATGCTGTTTCAACAAAGAATGACAAATCGTGGAGGTGTGACAAGACAAAGGGGAAGGGATTTGAGTGAGGGGTGGCAAATTGTGGGAAAGTGATGGGGGAAACTCAAAAAAGGGTTATTTTATCTTTGTGTTATTTCCCCATCTCCAGTGATAAAGAATGCTCTCTTCCTGGCACAGGGAGGACATATTCTCACAGAAAATTTTATGTCTTGTTTTTAGATAAAAAGAGTAGATCAGAGACTCCTTCCTGCATCTGCTATTTCTCAAGGGTCTTCAGCTCAAAATAATCAATATACCAAAGTTGCATTTTTTAGTGTGACATGTTCTGATCTACATATGTTTAAACATGCAAAGAAATTGAACAAAATGACCTCATGTATTCAACATCCAGTTTTACAATTAATTATTAACTCACAGCCCATCCTTTTCATCTAAATGCAAATCTTCACCTTCACACCTAGTGCCCCCCACCAAATTATTTTGAAGTAAATCTAAGAGCACATGTAATGATATTTTTAAAAAGTTTTTAAAAATATATTTATTTCAGGCATCTATATTTTAATTTTTCTAAAAAATTTCACTTCCATCATCTTTATCAACTTTTTTACTATTTTTCTTACAGATAAGGATTATTGATATAAAGAAAGAGATTGAGTGATCGCCTTTTTGATTTAGTCTGGTTCCATCTAGCTGTTCAAGCCAGAAACCAAGGAAACAAATTATCACCTTCTGAACTCTGCAAATGCATTTGGTGACCAGTGGCTGTCAGATCTTGTGCTCTTCCCATCTCTGTCACTCTTGTGCTTTCCTACTTATTTAGACTACTTCAATCTGTTCCTCTCCAATTGTATCTTGTAGAGAGTGGTAGTTATAATGATCATTCTGAAACTCATCTGATCATGTCACTACCCTACCAAATGCTCTTTGGGACCAGGGATCCTTTAGGTTCAGCTCCCAGTTCTGTTAACTGACATCCCCTCTATCCCCAATGTCTGAACACTCCCCACTTCTAGAAAAGACATTAAAAATTGGAACATTTGGCATCATCCAAAATAAATTGGGCCAAATAGCTGATCTTCTTTTTGGACAAGATATGGCCTTGGCTATAGTTCACACATCTTGCCTCTTTTACCTGTTGCCTGAGGGCTGCAATCAGAATTCTTTGGTATGGCATCTGAGCCTCCTCATTGCCAGTGTAATCTTCCCTTTCTCTGCTCTTCCAGTTTCTCCCATTCTGGATTGTTAAATATACCACGGCAAATACTATGCCTCTGTGTCTGACCCCTGCTTCCATTTCCAGCCTCCATTCCTACCTGGGTTTGTTCAAGTTTAGCATCATTCTCTGCCTAGAGCTACATCTCGTCTACCTAGGTGTCTTTGAACACATCCTAAAACACTGTTCTTATGCTTTTCATGTCTGGCCATAAATTTCTACATTTCTTACACCTGTCAGCAAGTGTGTGATGTCTTCCTTTATTTTTTATTTTCTAAAAGCTATCAATGCTTGCCACAGTACTTTGTATACTATAGGGGTTCGGGGTAGATTGGATGAATGATTCGCTGGTTTAATTATCTTTAGGCACTAAGACCCCAAATGGACTGAGTAGTATTCAGGGCAATTAAGATCACAGCCAGTCCAAATATACTCTGTGTTACTCATGAAACTCTGGGCTTATGCTAATTCCTCTAACTGGGTCTCAGAAGTGAATGTTGAGAACCCCAAAGGTTTTGCTAACAGTCTAAATGGAATTCATTTAATTCTTTGATTTCAGTCACAAACCTATGATCTGTGATTTCTGAATATTCCCTTTGTATTTTAGACTTGAGAATGTTTTTCTCTGCCTCCTCTCTTTTCCTTTTCCCCTCTCACTTGTATATTAATACTTACCAATCTTTCAACTGGTCTATTTGCCTAGAGAAATTAAATTCCTCTAGAACCATTACCCTTGGGACTCACACCTTCATTCATTTTCAAGTTTAAGTGAATCTTCTTGGCCTTGTGCTTTTGAACTGGCTCACACAGATATGCTTTTACTGTCTTGCTTTGTGTGAAAGAGTGATTTGAAGAGGCTATGTTGACAAGTATCGGGTGGCCCCATGGGGTAAGGGAAATTGCCTTTTCTCCTTAAACCCTAAACTCTTCAGCATGGCTTCATGCCATATAATGAACCTGGACCATGTGGGTTCTGGTTTTGACTCTGACACTGGCTTAATGTTTCCAGGTCAGTTGGGTAAAAGAGTTACATTATAATACATGAAAATAGTCTGTCTTTTGAAATAAAAACAGATTTGACAAAAGAAAGGGGACTTGTAGAAACTACGATCTTTTTTTAAACTGTGATGAATATGAGTTTCCTAGGGCTGCTGACAAATCGCCATAAACTTGGTGGTTTAAAACACCAGAAATTTATCTTTTCACAGTTCTAAAGTCTAGGAATTCTAAATCAAGGTGTGGACAGGGCCATGCTCCCTCCCAAGACTCCAGAAAAAAAAATCTTTCCTTGCCTCTTCCTAGCTTCTAGTGGCTCTGGGCTGTCGTTGGCATGCCTGGCTTGTTCCTACATTGCTTTGATCTCTGTCTCCAGAGTCACATGCCCTTCCCTTGTATCTCTGTGTCTGTGTGTCCTCTCCTCTTATGTGGAAACCAGCCATTGGAGTTAGGGCCCACCCTAAGTTCAGAATGATTTCATTTTAATATACTTTAAATGTCAACAGCCTTATTTCTTTTTAAATTTTAAAATTTAAGTGCATGACTTTCAAGAAGAGAAGTGTCTTTTTTATGTTGTTGAAGATTTCTGTGGGTGGGGGCCTTCCTAATAGGCTAACTCTGACCCATGTTTTTCTTATATAAAATGATGATGTGGAAAATAAATTTGAATGTTAATTATTTTAATAAACTTAAACTACTCCTTCCCTGAGATACCAGGGACATCTAATCTTTTCTTTATTCCGTTTACTTTTCCCACTCCCTGTCATTCAGGCATTGGTATTGGTAGTTGGTAGTTGAAAGAAATTAGTTTTTCCCCCAACATTACTTCAGGTGAAGATTTTCTAGGTCCCAAGTAAGGAAATTTATAAGGACTTAAAGTATGAAAAACTTTAGCTCCTTTACATGTTCTAAAACATAGAGAGGAAATCCATTTTCTTCAAAGGGCGAGGCTATAATAGTTGTTAAGATTTTATTTTATTCTGTCTATTGTGTTCTCTTCAGAGTAATTAGTTTTTCAGCAATGGGATGAATGGGTGATTTGTATGGTATGGAAACATGTTCTTGGGTAAAATGGTACAATTCTCATTGTAACTTCACACAGCAGTATACTACTAATCTAATTATAATAAAAATGTTTAGTTTCCTTCTAATGTTCACAGAACATTGAAATATGTCTTATTGTAGGTAATTATTGCAAATAGAAAATATTAAATAATACTTAGCTTAATTTCTTATTCTTGGCTCAGTCTACTTTATTGCACCACAAGGAGTGCCATAACACCTCACATTGTGCAATCAGAATGACAAGACATCTCACTTAAAGACTATGAAAGACCAACACTCAAATATTGCTTTTATTAAGTTAGGCCAGAACTACCCTTTTTAGTGGATGATATAAAGTCATAAAATGATTTATTAACTTTAAATATGAGAATACATTACTTTGAGAAATGTATTTATGTATGTATGAGAAATTTATGACAAAGCACTGTTCCAAATAGCTCTTCAATTTATCCCTCAGTAGGAGATTTTGGTTGATTCAATAGTTTCAAGCAAATTTTGATTTATTACCTCAGAAGTGAATTTTGCCTTCTTCTGCACCTGCCCTCCTTTAAAAAAAAAAGATCTCACAATTCTATGAGAAGTTGTTTTCAGTTTTTGGCAGACCATTATATACTGGTCTTTCGAGAAATAAACAAGAATGAGAGTTCAACTTGGAATTTGTTTTTGTTTAATAGGCTCTTGCTAAGGCCTTGCTTGGCCCAGTATGCTGCCCAACAGGGAGGCACAGTGGCCACATACCTCTCTGCAGGCGCAGTGATGATTTTGGAAAGCGAGACAAATGTTAACTCTTATAGGATTGGTATCACAAATAAGAGGAAATAAGTTTATTTATTCAAACACAAGAGCTTTCTCTCTTCAAAAATTGAGCTAAACTCCCCAAACTTAAAGTTGAAAACTTAGTAAAACTTACAATCAATGATACAGAAATGTAGTATAACAATACATTTTTTGTTTCTTTCTTTTTCAGTTATAGATGAAGCAACTTGCAAAACCTTCCTGAAACATGAAGCAGGAAGAATAATATTTAAAAGTAATATCATTATACCTCTTTATCCATCAAAGTGCTTAAATCTTAGGTCAAACATTGGATAAACCAAAGGGTGCAGGAAAAAATAAGTGATTTTCATAGCCTTACTTTTTGCAATGGGAATGCTGAAGTTCAAACGTATCTTCTTTAGGAGCTTTGTTGGGTCCAGCGGAGCATCCCAGGTTGTGTTCACCTTCCTTCTGATTCCCTGTTGCTTGACTACGGATTTCAGAGCATCCCCTTTTCTCGCAGATATTCCTTTCCTCTGGGCTTGGAATGCCCCAACTGAACCTTGTTCTAAGAGGTTTAATGTGTCCATAGATTTGAGCCTCTTCTCTTTAATAGGAAACCCCCAAAAAGATGCTGTAGGACAACCCATTACATTATTTTATGTTGATAGACTTGGCTTATATCCTCATATAGATAAGCATGGCAACAATGAGCATGGTGGAATTCCCCAGTCGGGTTCCTTATCAGCACATTTGGCTAAAGCTAGGACAGACATTGACTTTTACATGCCAAAAGACAACGCGGGCTTGGCCATTATTGACTGGGAAGAATGGAGGCCTATCTGGGCAAGAAACTGGAAACCTAAAGATATTTACAGAAATCGGTCTATTGAGTTGGTTCAGCGACAAAATCCACGACTTAGTCTCACAGATGCCAGCAATCTAGCCAAACAACAATATGAAACAGCAGGAAAAAATTTCATGCAAGAGACTTTAAAATTGGCAAAATCACTTCGGCCAAAACACTTATGGGGTTATTATCTTTTTCCTGACTGTTACAATCATCATTATACTAAACCTCAATATAATGGGAGTTGCTTTGATTTGGAAAAGAAAAGAAATGATGAGCTCAACTGGCTGTGGAATGAAAGCACTGCCCTTTTCCCATCCATCTATTTGAATACCTTCCTAAAGTCTAATCCACGAGCTGTACTCTTTGTCCGTAATCGTGTTCAGGAAGCCATTCGGGTTTCTAAAGTACCAAATGCTCAAAGGCCACTTCCAATTTTTATATATACTCGTCCAGTTTTTACTGATGTATCTTCTGAATACCTTACTCAGGTAAGCAAATCAAGGTATGAGGGCTATGCAATAGTTCCACAAATAGTGTTTGGGGGATTTAACATCATTTAACAATTTTTTTTAGGAGAGTTTATATGAGCTAAACTGACAACATATGCTAGGGCAAGATCTCAAATGCTCTGGAAAATAGCAGTTTTGCAGCTTACTATCATTTTTGAAGGGAGTGAAATTTAGCTTTTGATATCCTCTAGGCATATGTACACACTGGTAGTTCTACATTATTATATGAATATAAAATAAGAATATGTTTCATTTTCATGTAATCATATCTTAGCAACCATAGAAAATTAAGTAGTATAGGCAATGTATTAACTTAGTTCCTTTTTTTTCTTTCTTGGGTCTGCTGTCCTGTCAATAGAAGAAATACAAATTATATAAATACCTGTGTTTTTGTTATGGTAGTGCAAGGGTGGTATGAAAGATGGAAATAAATCATGGGGAAAACAAAAGAAGAATAATATTTCATAATACATGAAAATTAGGTAAAATTTAAATTATTATTGTTAGGACAGCATTCTTAGCTCTGGTGTTACTGCCTATGTTCAACACTTCAATTTTATTTCTATCTGTTAACTTTTTTGTCATATTTTCCAGGATGACCTTGTGAGTACACTTGGTGAAACTATTTCTTTAGGTGCCTCTGGAGTTATAATGTGGGGAAGCCTCAATTTAAGCAAAAGTGTGGTAAGTTGAATTGATAAGACATAGGTGAAAGCATTTCTACTTTTAATGTTCTTGAGGATTGTTGTGGTATTGAATAATACTTGGCACATAGTAGGTGGCGCTCAGTTAATGCTGGCTGAATCAAAACATCTTTCACTTGCGTGCTTGTTTTGGGGAGCAGAAAATATTTTACCTGTTTTTCAGTGAGAAAACAGAAATTTAGTGAGATTAATTGAAGTTCTCTCGGCTCTGTGGCTAGTAAGTCCCCCTAAGTAACTAAGACTTATTAGCCACAGAACTACAATCTTAGTTTTCTGACACGGTGTTTATGTTTCTTTCTATTACACCATGTTGCGTCTCTTTTCAACAGAGGTCCAACTAGTCAATATGCATTCATTCATTCTTTCTTTAATTAATGCAATTGCTGTTAATTAAGCACTTATTTACCCATTTAGTCATTTAGTCATCCAGTGACAGTGTATTGCAAGAGTCAGCAAGCAATGTTCATGGGTCAAATCTGGGCTACTGCTTGCTTCTTCTGGAGAGATCATGAGCTAAGAATGATTTTTACATTTTTAAATGGATTTAAAAAAATAAATGAATAGTATTCCATAATACATGAAAATTATGTAAAATGTAAATATCAGTGTCTATCAGTAAAATTTCACTGGAACATAGTCAAGGTCATATGTTGGTATCTGCAGCTACTTTTGCACCTCAAAGGAATAACTGAGACTTTATCATTGAAAACTCCAAAATATTTACTGTCTTTCCCTTTACAGAAAAAGTTGCTGACCCCTTGGTTTATTAATTAAGTTCCATGTAATTCTTTAGAAGCTAGAAATGTAGTAGTGAACAGAGCAAAGTCTTTTCACCATGGACCTACATTCTCATAAGTGGAAATACAACTATACAGAAATAATACATCAGGTAACTGAGATACAACTGCAGTGAAGAGCAATGAAGCAGTGCAGACAGGATGAAGGGTGATATTGTTATTTAAGGTGGAGTAGTCATAGAAGGCCTCTCTGTTGAAGTACTGTTGGACCAGAGACCTAATGGAAATAAAAGACCAAGCCTTTTTTTTTTAAAAGATTTTATTTATTTATTTTTAGAGACAGGGGAAGGGAGGGAGAAAGACAGGGAAATATCAGTGTGTGGTTGCCTTTCACACGCCTCCTATGGGAACCTGGACCACAACCCATGTGCCCTGACTGGGAATGGAGCTAGTGACCCTTTGGTTCACAGGCCAGCACTCAATCCACTGAACCACACCAGCCAGGGCAACGGGATCAAGTCTTAAGTGCAATAGCTATGAGGCTGCAATGTGCTTTTCAAAAGACCAAGGAGTTCATTGTGACTAGAGTGCTGTGATTGGGGAAGAGAATGGCAAAAGGTGCAGTCAGTGAGACAGCAGAGGGTCAGCTGTCGGGCTTCATAGATCATGATGGACTTTCATCCTGAGATGGAAAGCCACTAAAAGGTTGAGCAGAAGAGTGAAAATTTCTGATAAACATTACAGAAGAATGACTTAGCTGAGTTGAAAATAGATTTTAGAGGGTCAAGAGTGGGAGCACAGAGAGGCTATTGGTGGTTTGGACCCTTTGTGTGGGCAAGTGTTTGGATTTTGAATACAATCCAATAGTAGAACTGAGAGGATTGGCTGAGGGTTTGGCAAGTAAGATAGAGAAGAGAAGTGGTTAAAATGTTAAAATGATTCTTAGGTTTTTGGCTTGAAGGAGTTATCTCTGAGATGGGAAAGACCTTTGGAGTGGTTTGGTGAGGGCTGGGCAGGGAAGAAAATGGGATAGGTGTATGTGGGCAACTGGGAATTACTTTTTGAAAATATTAGTAAATTATTCAAAGCTTCCCTAAGGAAGAGAAAAAGGAACCCTTCTTTATTTTCCACAGGTTATATTTAGTAGTGTCAATTTTAAGTAATATTCTTTTATGAAGAAAAAATGTCTGTTTTGGTCTGTTTTATTCATTTTCTCCTAATGAATTTTATTTAGCTCCAAAAGCTTTTAACTGTCATGGCCTAATCATTCCCTCTCTTTATTTTCATCCTGGTCTAATTCCCCACATCAGTGCTTTATCTCCCACTTTAATACTCTTATCTCAAAGCAAGAGGAAAGCTGCCACATGGATGCTACCGAATTGGAGCTGAACTCTTTCTCCTCTGAGGGTTGTGGGAATAGTGATGTAGGTGCCATGGAGAATGTCTGGTAAAGTTCACGGCCCAGGGGTCTTATCCTAGGGCTCAGAGAGGAGACTGTGCTCTAAGAATAGCCATATCTTTACTTCACTTATAAAAGCACTTAACAGAAGTCACCTTTGTGAAATACTTTCAATGTAATCTGAACGCTTCTGCCTGTTTGGTAGAATTTTATTGTCTCTAGTTTGATCATCAATAAAGAGAAATAACATAAAGTATAAGTTCAGAGAAAGGTGTATATGTTCCATTTGCAAAATGTTTCATATCTCAGAGAATTATTTAAAAACTATAATTCACCTACATATATTTCTAATATTCATTAGTAGTTTTCCCAGATCTATAAATGCCTTCCTCGAGGGCTCTATGTTAGGTTACAGTGGGCCACTTATAAATTCTCTGTACTACTTCCTTTTTTTTTTTTTTTTTTTTAAGAACTGAGGACTCCACCTTACTCTGATGAGGAATGAATCAGGCATTCCCCTATCAGTAGGATAATGTGACATATTATTTAATTGTCACAGTTTTCTTTTACTTTTGCTTTCATCTTAGACTCATTCTTTTATCAAGATGCCCAGACTGTCATCAGTATTATTTGTACAGGGACAATCCTTCAACCTTAATGTAACTATTTTCTATTTAATTATATTCCTTTGTAGTTGCCCCTGTGGACTCTGCTCTATATACTTCTGCTACATTTCCCAATGTATGAATTCTGAATTCCAGTTCTATTACTTTCTCCCTTTTTCTATGTCATTTGTAATCAATAGCATGGACTATTTGTCATGTTTCCTGAGGTCCACTGACAACCTGAGAAACTGGTAATTGCAAATTTAGTATTAATGACTAGAATTAACCTAAAACAATTGTTATCGAATGGAAGCAAACCATTGCTTTCCATTGTATTTTATTAGATTCACTGGTGCAATAGAGCCAACTCCTATTGGTCTGAGCTCATGAGACCTGATTGTTAAATACTCATAAATTTTGTGAACTGGTTGTTCAACACAGTCATTATTAAAAAATTAAATTATAAAAACTTAGAATATAATAAATTATATTAAAACAGAGTAACAAATGCTTATAATGTATCAATTACCTCATGTCTTCAGGTTATTCCCATCTATTGTATCTATAAGTGAAAATATTATGTGATGAAACACTACTCCACAGCATGCTACTGTAATGTGTAATGGTGAGATACTCGATTTTCAGTTCTGCATTCTGTGATGTCAGGTTGGTAGGTTAAATTTTGCCATGGTAGGAGTATGTACACCACAGGTATTGATTGACAAATGCTACAAACCAGAACTTATCTTTTAAAAAGCCAAATTTAGACCTTTCCAAAGACTGTACCTCGTGTAGGCTGATGATTCTCAAACCATTTTCATGATTTCACGCCTCTTTTTGCCTAGCTCTTGCCTCTGTGGACAACTGTAATGTCATTTGAACTTGGCATAAATTCTCATATATTCTTGGCACTGGGGACACAGTGTTGAAGAATATTGACAAAGCCTCTGCACTCATGGAACTTTGGTTAAAGTTGGAGACAGAGAAACTATGCACAAGAGAAAAAGTTAATGTGACATGTACTATGCAGAGAATTAAAACAGATGTTAGAAAGTAGATAGGAAAGGTGCCTAAGAAGGGCATGGTCTAATTAAAGCTGCAATCTGAAGAATGAGATGGAGTGACCCATGTTAGAAATTAGACAAAAGGAGCATTCCCAGCCGAGGAAATGGTAAGTGCAGTTTGAAAGGAATTGCCGTGCTTGTGAAACAGCCAGTACAGCTAAGGGTGGCACAGTGGCTGTGTAAGAGGGAGGAAGGGTCACACCACGTCAGTCTATATACAAGTCAAGGGAAGTTGAATTTTATTTGAAAGACTGTGCACAGCCATGGGAGGGTTAAGAAGAGGTTTTCTATTGCTGCCATAAAAATTACAACAGACTTGGTGGTTTAAACAACAAATTTATTATCTTATAGATCTTCTCTGTAGATCAGAAGTCCAACATGGGTCTCAAGAAGCTAAAATCAAGGTGTCATGAGAGTTACCTTCATTTTTAGGGGAGGATCCTACTTGCTCATTTGGGTCGTTGGGAGAGCTAATTTCTTCTTGGTTGTAGCAATGAGATCTCTATTTTTTGTCTGGCTGTGGCTGGAAATCTGCTTCTAGAGGTCACTGTATTTTTTAGCTCTTGGCACTCTCCTCTGCCTTCAAAGCCAGCAATGCTGGACTGAGTCATTTTTTTACCTTTGAATTTTCCCTCCTTCTTCTATTTTCTTTATCTCAGCTAGAGAAGTTTCTACATTTTTAAGGACTTGTATTAGATTGAGCTCATCCAGATAATTCAGGATAATCTCCCCATCTCAAGGTCCATAGCCTTAAACACATGTGTCAAGTCCCTTTGCTGTGTAAGGTAACATGGTCACAGGTGCCAGGGGATTAGGGTATGGATATCCTTGGAAGGCCCTTATTCTGCATATCAAGGCAGGTAACAAGAAACAGATTCAAGTGGAAGCTGCCAAGAGTCCTTGACTTGCTTGCTGACCAGTTCCTCCGGTCTGCTGAAGGACTAGCACAGCCTGCTCACTCAATGATACTGTTTGTTGTTTATGAAACAAAGTGTCTTATCTTCTGTGTTTTCAAAAAGACAGTGTCTCAGTTATAGAATACACTAGTGTCAAGATGAACCATTTTAGTTACCACTCATACTCTGCCAAATAAATATATTTAGGAAAGAGCTATTATAATTCACCTGTAACCTGAACTATATGTATGATTTAATATAAAGTATACTCAGGTGAACCTGTTTAGTTGTTTTGAGCTAGCAATTTAGAAACATTTTTTCCCAATGTTCTTTAAACTCATCAGAAAAATATGTGATACTTATTACATTTATTTATAATTTCTTGAGGACTAACTAATGAGATGCTGGGTCCTGGGATAAACATTTTTATATACCTACTATCTTTTTATCTTCATAAGAGTCACATGGGGTAGATGCTATAATTACCCTTTTTTTTTTTTTTTTTACAGATGATGAAGTTAAAACACAGCCAGGTTAATTAATTTGCCCAAGGTCACCCAGATAGGAAGCCAAGAATTAAGAAGCTAAGGCTTAGAAAGCTTGAGAGATTCCCAAGTTCACACAATTGGTTATTAATGGAACTGGAACTCCAACCCAATCAGGGCAGCTAGACCCCAGAACCCATGCTGTCCCCCACTCCCCATTAGTTTATGAATTATTGAGGAAGGCCAAGGCTAAGGTATGTTAAGCTTCAATCAGTAAATTATTTCAGTGGCATGAAATAGCATGTGAAACTTACAAATGTTACCAAAAAAAAACCCAGAATAATTTTGCTTATTAAGGTAAAAACGATAAGATATTTTCTCACCCTTGCTGGGTCTGTTTTTTTGGTGTTCCCTTAGCAATTCCCTATTGCAGTGAATTAATTCACATGTGAAATAACTTGGATATTGATATGCTGACCTTCTTATAATTTTCCAGGACACCTGCACAAGACTACATAATTACATGGAGACTACACTGAACCCTTACTTAATCAACATCACCCTGGCGTCCAAACTATGTAGCCAAGTGTTTTGTCAGGACAAAGGAATTTGCACAAGGAGAATCTGGGATTCAGATACCTACCTTCACCTGAACCCATCAAATATTGCTATTGAAACTGGTAAAAATGGAACATTTAAAATAAAAGGGAAACCCTCAAATGAAGACCTGCTAAACTTTGCCGAACATTTTCGTTGCAGCTGTTATGCCAATGCCGACTGTGAGAAGAAAGTTATTATAACAGACACTCATACTATCAATGTGTGTGCTGCTACAAATGTTTGTTTAAATACTGTTCTGAATGAAAAAGAGGACCTATTATATTCAAGTATAGTTCTCTTTATATCATTTTTAATAATAGTATTAATAATAATAATATTAGTAATAGTATTTTTTGTGCAAACAAATAACATGGCATGAAAACAAGACTTTGAAGGTGTCAGAGTAGAATTTCTAGGGTGTCAGGAAAGAGATAATGTGTCTACGGCTTTGAAAATTGAATAACAGCTAGGTAGTGTGGAGACATGGGACAAAAGGAACTTCAGAAGGATGGAACATTGAGTGTGGTTTTTAGAATGGTGTACAGTAGGTGATGGCCAAACGATGACTTTAAAATAAAAGCACTCTCAAACCTCTTGACTTGCTGTGTTTTTTTCCACGCACATACAACATGATTTTACTCCCTGTCACTTCTCTATAATGTAAGCATCGTGAGGATGGATACTTGGTCTGTTTTACTCACTGCTATATCCACAGTGTGATCAGCAGTATCTGGGACTTAGCAGATGCCCACCAAATATTTGCTGAACAAATAAAAGCCAATGGGGAGCCACTAAAGGCTTTTAAGTGTGAGAGTTGTCATGACCACTTTCCATAATCTGAGTCCTCTTGGACCAATGCTGCCCTTTTCCTTAGCTCTCTCCTTCATCCTCCACTCCAATTATAATTCCACCATGAAAGCCACCTTTTCATAAGAAAGCCATGAAAACCCTGAGTGGTGTGATTCAGGAGGTTGAGTGTTGTCTGCAAACTGAAGGATTACCAGTTTGATTCCCAGTCAGGGCACATGCCTGGGTTGCAGGCCAGGTCCTCAGTTGGGGGTGTATGAAAGGCAACCAATTGATGTTTCTCTTACACATCAATGTTTGTTTCCCTCTCTTTCTCCCTCCCTTACCCTCTCTCCAAAAATAAGTAAATAAAATATTTTTTTAAAAGCTATGAAAACAGGCAATTTGATAATAATCTGCAAAGGACATGTTATGTGGACTGGTAGGTTACTTAGAATACATTAATGGTTGTCAGATGACCAGAATTTAGAATAAATGGTGGCAACAAGGTACATTGGAAAGAGCATGAATTTTGGAATTGAATAGTTATAAAAGCAAATCCATGTTTCCAACATTTCTAGCTATACAAGCCTGAGAGAATTAGCTAACCTGGCTCAGCTTCCCTTCTAACAAAATGGCAATAATACATACTTTTTAGGGTTCTTATGAGAGTTGAGTAGTGTAATACACAGAAAGCATTTGGCTTTAGGAATAAGGCCACTGTCTTAGAAATAAGTGTCCATGGGAGAAGGGATGGATACATTTGTATTGGGTATGGAAAGGTGCTCATGTTGCTGCTGTGAGATGGAAGGTCAAAACAGGAGACTTCCGCCATGTGGACTTGGCCATGAACCCAGTAAGAGAAGAAGCCACAAAATAGTAAAAGATAACTGGCAGGAATAATTTATGTATTTCCCATACATAACTGTGTATTTGATTATGTTTGCAGGAGCAAAGTTGTATTTCCATTCAGATCAATATTTTTGTCAGGGATCATGCTTGTATCTCAGGCATGAAGAGGATGATAAAATAGCACAGCTCTTCAGGAGCTTGTATAGTGATGGAGATAATGGGCATGTAAATGAGTTGTCCATAGCATTTGATATATACATACAGGGAAAAAATTAAAGAGCTCTAAGAACACAGGTTCATTCAGTTGATTCACATGCAGTACTAAAGAAGGGCTTCCCATTCTTCGTCAAACCAAAACTAGCATAAAAATACACAGGTCTAACCGTTCATTTGCATCTCCATCTCCTTACGATGGCTTCCATGTCTCATAAAGCATTAAACAAATTTGTGTGCTTTTCTCCTCTTAATCTGCCTTTATCAGCATAATTTTCATAGCCAGCCAGGAACCATGAGAGGGTGGAATAAAACTTTTTCTCCCCCTACAGCCCAAAACCAGCTGAAATTATTCAGATTAGCCAATCCTAACCTGTTCAACCTGCCTTGTCTTGCCTTGGCTTCCCCCAAAATACTCCAGTAAGGGCTGTTGGTGTACACTCTCCCCACCCTCCTGCTTCTGCTTTCTGTCCAAAACCTGGTGTTCCTCACGCGGCTCTCCTTATCATCGCTCAGTCATCTTTATAAATTAAAACTCCATTATAAAACAAATGGGGAGGCAGAAAGCTTTTCTCTTTGTTAATATTCTATTTTTCACCATGAGTTCCTCTGTAGTGAATTCAGAGCTCAATGTGTTAGCTGAAATGTTCTTTTTAGAGTAACTCTGAAAAGAGCATCTCATTGAAGGGTCAGTTTTGGAAAGATCTTTTTGAATAACTGTATCTAGTAAGTGGCAGTTTCCTTTGAATTGGACAATCTCGGCCCTGGGTTCAGAATTCCTGTTTCAAAACTCAGCAGCTTGCCTCCCAGGATTACCTAGCGGAGAATACTGCGACTCATTATCTGTTTCACTTGCAAAGCTGCCAGGACTGTTTCAACACAATCCTTCTGCACAAGATACTGACATGTTGGTGACACTGAAATTTGACATGGAGTGATAAATAATGAATGTAAAGAACCTGTGAGAAAAATCCATCAATTAAATTAAAAACCCAGAGCTTCTCTCTTCTCTGTTTACAATCACAGAGGGAGGGAAGGAAAGGGGGAGTGGGTTGGTGAGAAGAAAACAAAAAGGGGAAAGATGAGGTAAAAGAACTATAATCATTAATTTCTCTGATTCAATTGAGGCTTCTAATTAGCACAGGACTGAAAAGAATATCTGACGCAGGTACAATTAGCCTTCAACTCCCTGTAAAACATTACTGAAGTTTTGCAGCCCAGGATGGCTATGAATGTGGCCCAACAAAAAATCATAAATTTACTTAAAACCTTTTTTTTTTTTGCTCATCAGTTTTTGTTAGTGTTTGTGTATTTAAAGTGTGGCCCAAGACAACTCCTCTTCTTCCAGTGTGGCCCAGAGATGGCAAAAGGTCAGACACCCCTGCCTTACAGTGTTAGTATTTGAATGACCTACCTGATGTTAAACAAAACATTTTACCTTCTAGAGCTGAAAGTCTTTTCAATTTTCTATTAAATTTACTGATTTGAGAGAGAGAAACATCAATTTGTTGTTCCACTTATTTATGTATTCTTGGTTGATTCTTGTATGTACCTGACTGGGGATCGAACCCACAACCTTGGCATAGGGGGGCAACACTCCAACAAAATGAGCCACCCAGTGCCTGAAAGTCTTTTTAAAAGAAAGGGTTTATTAGACCATGGCTACCAAAAAACAAACATACAAAGAAACAAACACACAAACAAACAAACACGGTTTGGGGTATGGAGTATAGACCACCAGCAGCATGGCTAAGTTGAAAAAACAACATGTCCCCAGAGATTTGCAATCATTTTTTTTTTAAACTACATCAAGATTGAAGGGGGAGTCTGAACCATTCTGAAAGGATTTCAATTAGCTATAGACAAACAGGGTGGGAGAAGGTGAAGTGGGCCAGTTCTGGGATACGCAAAGCAGGGTCCTGAGGAAGAAATGTCCACTTCTGTGGATTTGCTGTGGGCAGCAGATTGGAAAATTTATGTATAAATAAGAAGCAAAGACACTGAGGGTTCTATAGTACCTGGCTATTTCCTCTTGGGTAGTCGTGGAAATAGCTGCCTGGAAATTAATCCCTAAATTTCATCAGATATGAAGTAATGTGAGCAGGTTTTTTGTTTGTTTGTTTGTTTGTTTTTCATCAGAGTTCATCCATAGCTATTGACAGGCTAACTGTTCTGTCTCTTTCTCTCACTCTTTGGCCATTGCAGGTTTTTAAAATATATATATATTTATTGATTATGCTATTACAGTTGTCCCATCCCCCCCCCGACTCCACTCCATCCTGCCCACCCCCTCCCTCCCACATTCCCCCCCTATAGTTCATGTCAATGGGTCATACTTATAAGTTCTTTGGCTTCTACATTTCCTACACTATTCTTACCCTCCCCCTGTCTATTTTCCACCTATCATCTATGCTACTTATTCTCTGTACCTTTCCCCCACCCCCACTCCCCTATTGACAACTCTGCATGTGATCTCCATCTCTATAGTTCTGTTCCTGTTCTAGTTGTTTGCCTAGTTTGCTCTTGTTTTGGTTTTAGGTGTGGTCGTTAATAACTGTGAGTTTGCTGTCATTTTTACTGTTCCTATTTTTGATCTTCTTTTTCTTAGGTAACTCCCTTTAACATTTCATATAATAAGGGCTTGGTGATGATGAACTTCTTTAACTTGACCTTATCTGAGAAGCACTTTATCTTCCCTTCCATTCTAAATGATAGCTTTGCTGGATACAGTAATCTTGGATGTAGGTCCTTGCGTTTAATCTTGGGTAATGTAGTTATGATGTGCCTTGGTGTGTTCCTCCTTGGGTCCAGCTTCTTTGGGACTCTCTGAGCTTCCTGGACTTCCTGGAAGTCTATTTCCTTGGCCAGATGAGGGAAGTTCTCCTTCATTATTTGTTCAAATAAGTTTTCAATTTTTTGTTCTCCCTCTTCTCCTTCTGGCACCCCTATAATTCGGATGTTGGAACGTTTCAAGATGTCCTGGAGGTTCCTAAGCCTCTCCTCATTTTTCCGAATTCTTGTTTCTTCATTCTTTTCTGGTTGGATGTTTCTTTCTTCCTTCTGGTCCACACTGTTGATTTGAGTCCCAGTTTCCTTCCCATCACTATTGGTTCCCTGTACATTTTCCTTTGTTTCTCTTAGCATAGGCTTAATTTTTTCATCTGTTTTTCGAACAGATTCAACCAATTCTGTGAGCATCTTGATAACCAGTGTTTTGAACTGTGCATCCGATAGGTTGGCTATCCCTTCCTCGCTTAGTTGTATTTTTTCTGGAGCTTTGAAGTGTTCTGTCATTTGGGCCATTTTTTTTTTTTTTCTTGGAGTCTGTTACTTAAAGGGACGGATCCTTAGGTGTTTCCTGGGGTGGGGCAGGGTAATGCTGGTTGCTGCGCTGTGATGCTGTATGTGGGGGAGGGGCCGAGAGGGAGCAATGGTGCCAGCTTCACTCTCCTCCAGATTGCAATCCTCTGCTCCACTACCCACAATCAAACTGGGCCCCTCTGGTTCTGGTTCCCGAGTGGGTGGGCTTGTGCACACTCTAGGCCCCTGTGGGTCTCTCCAACGACCTCTCCCGTGAGGCTGGGAGTCTCTCCTGCTGCCGCCCCAACCCCCACGGGTGTTTTCAATCAGAGGTTTGAGGCTTTATTTCCCTGAGCTGGAGCCTTGGGTTGCGCGGTCTGCTTCGCTCCCCGCCGTTTGTCCGGTTTATCTGTGGGCGAATGTGGGGCCGCAGGGCCTGCTAGTGGTCAGACTGCCTGCACCGTTCGTCCCACACTCCTCCAGTCTGGGTCCCGCCATGGCCACGCGAGTCCTCTCTGTCCCGGTGCCCATCTCCGTCCTTCCTACCGGTCTGGATGAATGTTTATTTTTTATTTCCTTGGTGTCGGACTTCCTTGCTGTTCGATTTTCGTCAGTTCTGGTTGTGTGAGGAGGCGCAGTGTGTCTAGCTACGCTGCCATCGTGGTTCTCTCGCCATTGCAGTTTTAATTTAGAACATCTCAGCATTTTTTTCTTGGTAGTGGGCTGGCCTGTAGGTCAACCTACTCCTAATTTCCCCTACTCCTTTTCCCATTGCCTCCGACTTCTTTCTAGAGCCCAAACTATGAAGCCACACAGTGGCGGTGCTGCTTAGTGTGTACCCAATCCTCAGTCTGCTCTGCACTCACAGGTTATAGCACAGGTACAGTCACTAATATCTTAAAAGTGAAATTTTTGAGGCATTCAGTTTCCTGTGAGGAACAAGGAACATGTTTTACCTGTTACAGAATGTGTTTCTTCATATCTAAAATCTATTCTTATAAAGTCATTGCTACTCATGGTAAAATAATACACAATTACACAGTGGGAAACTAAAGGTATCTTCTCTCCTCCCTGTTCTAGTGATAATTTCTGGCTATAATTTATTGTATTTAATTTCAGAAATGTCCTAGGAATGAATAAACAAATGTGTGGGCATATTGTTAAAAGATAAACTGAGGTATATTCAAAATTTTAAGTATATTTGAGCAAAAATTGATTAAAACTGGGCAGCATTAAGCCAGAAGTGGTTAGAAGCACTCTACCAACAGCAGCTGGACTTATATAGACAAAGTCAGGAGAGAAAGGAAATTACTGGATTGACCATAGCTTAAAGCCTTCTTACCTGTTTGTGATGGGTTGACCTTAGCATTTGGATTTTGTAACTCTGAGGCTTAGATTCTGGTTTGCTCACAGAGGCTGCCATGGCATCAGCACCACATCAGTCTAATAGCCCCTTTGTTTAGTGACATAGTTAACATAGATTGGGCTATGGTGTCCACAACTGTGTATAACATGCTCTTTCCACATAGTATATTTTGGATGTCTGTCCATACCAATTTATTTTGTAGTGACTACATTGTCCTCCACTATACTACTCCATGACAAACTTTTAAAGAAAGTTCTTATTAATGCACATTTTCTCTTTTGGAGTTTTTCCTCTTCTACCTATAATGTTGTAGTTAGCGCCTGTGCACTTATATATCTTTTGTCAGGATGAAATGACATTGCTAACTCAAAGGATATAAATATTTCAGTTTGGATGGACATTGCAAAATTATCCTCTAAAAAGTTTGCTTCAATGAACGATCTCACCAATAGTGAATGTAAAGTTTTCTTTACCAACACTGGGTCTTACCAAATTCGGTAATTATTGTTTATCCATAGGTAAAAGTTCTATTTCATTTTGAGAACCTGGCTCTTCATGACCTTTTTATCATAGTTTGTTAAGGATATTCTTTTATTCTTGCCAAGATTTTTTTAAAAGGGCAAACGTTTTGTTTCTCATTTGTACTCAAATTCTATTTTTAGGAGATTGTTGACAGTTCTAAAAATAAGATATACCTTTGCAAATATAAACAGTATTTTAATATGGAACAGGAAACAAAAGATTTGGTTTAAAAAGAATATTTTATTTCTTTTGCCTATGTATTTCTTATATGGCATTCAACTTTTATTATAATTATTGCATTTTTAAAGTATATCAATCACTAGGAACTAAAATTCATCTTTCCATTGGATCTTATTGTTTTCATACAGCCATAGAGCCTCATAAAATTTTGGCAAATAATTATTATAAGAAGTATATTTTGAATAAAATTCTAATAGTTCTTCATGAAAAGCCTAATTCTTGGTAGTAGGATATAGGGAAAGAACAAGCCACTCCAGTGTAGCCGTTTTCAAGTTGTTCAGTTGGGGCTGCTCACCTCTCTGAGGTGGTTTCTTCAACCGTGCAAGGCCAACTGTTGAGTAGGTTAGAGAAAATAAACAAAATCAACTAGCATAGTGCTCGTCTTAAAAATGGTAGGCACTTAACAATGATCATTATTCATTTGAAGTCTTTACTATTTTCCAGAGTTTTCCCTCTATTAGATGATTTAGAGTTTCATCTGGCTTTAAGGGAGCATTTGAGATCTTGCTCTTTGGCATATGCTATCAGTTCGGCTTGAATCAGGGGTGTCAAACTCATTTTCACCCGAGGCCACATCAGCTTTGCCATTGCCTTCAAGGGGCCGAATGTAATCTTAGGACTGTGTAAATGTAACTACTCCTTAACTGTTAAGTGAGAGCTCGGCGCTGCTGCTGGGTAGAAATAAGGTGCCAGGCTGGATAAAACAAGGTGGAGGGCCGGATTCAGCCCTTGTGTTTGCCACTGTGGCTTAAATAAACTATTATAAAAATTTTAAAAAACCCTGGCTTTAAAATTTCATATTGAGAAATAATATATTAAGTAAAATGTATTTGTAATTGTCCTTTACTTAAAAAGGATAAATATGTTCAATTTTACTAAATACCACAAATTATTTACTTTTGGCACTATGTACTATTAAACAGATACATAAATACTATTAGAAAAAATTAATAATTCTAGTGATCTCTTATGTCTGATGTGCTACATCTGTAATGAGATCTCACACAATTTTAACACATTGTGTTAACATAATTTTATTTGTTATTTTGGTTTTCAATAATTTTATTACAGCACATATTTGATAAAAAACCAGAGCAGTAGTTTTTTATTGCAATGTTACTTCCTCCACATCAGTTAGCTAATTCTAAATTACAGATAATAAGGACAATCAATGGTGGGCTTGGGTTAATAAATAATTATGTAACTTTAGGGGACAAATCATTATGAATGATTTTATTATTCTCCAGTAGTTTCTTTTTTTTCCTGCAAAAAGCTGTGTTGTTTCTATTTTGTGCACAGCACAGGAGCGGGCTCCAGGGTAGTTTAAAGGACACATAGTGCTTTCAGGGACAGGCTCGGGCAGAAGCCACACATCCAGGGATTGCAGAGGGGTCCTTCAAAGACCTCTGGGCCCCAAACACTCCTAGTTGTTCTTGAGGGTGAGCCTTTTGAAGAGACACTGGCCCAGCCCAGCCTGGGGGCCAACCAGGCTGTGGAGGGTGAATTTAATTCTTGGGACAGTGAATTTTTTTGAAGACTCTTTCAATGCGTTTACCCCTTTCATGATAGGTAATTGAGTGCAGCTGCCCACACCACACTGAGTGTTCAGCTGTTTTTGACCAAAAATGGCATGACCTCCATGCCCCACTGTCCTATTTACCTAGTCTTGCCGGGAATGACTTTGTTTGTTTGTTTCCCTGGATGAAGAAAGTCATCAAAGGAAAACGTACTGCTGATGTGGAAGATGTGAAACAAAAAAACAGCAGAAGCACTAAAAGGCATCAAAATCAACAAGTTCAAAATCTCTTTTGAGCAGTGGAAAAAGGTCTTAATAGGTGTATTGCATCAAATGGAGAGTATTTTGGAGGTGACTGAAGTTTAAACATGTACGAATAACTACATAATTTTTCATAAATAAACTCTAGGTTTTTTTGTTCCTCCCTCATACATCTGACAAGGGTTTAATTTGCAAAATATATAAAGAATAACAACAGAAAGACAAACAATCTGATTAAAAAGATGGGCAAAGGGTCTGAATATATACTTCTGCAAAGAGGATGTACACATGGCCCATAGAAATATGAAAAGATGTTCAATGTCAATAATCATCAGAGAAATGCAAATTAAAACCACAATGAGATATCACCTCACACCTGGCAGAATGGCTACTGCCAATAAATTCACAAAAAACAAGTGCTGGAGAGGATGTGGAAAAAAGGGAACCCTAGTGCACTGTTGGTGGGAATGCAGACTAATGCAGCCACTGGGGAAAACAGTATGAAGTGTCCTCAAAAAATTAAAAATGGAACGGGCTTTTGACCCAGCAATTGTACTTTTGTGAATATATTCTTTTTTAAAAATATATTTATTGATTATGCTATTACAGTTGTCCCATTTCCCCCCCTTCACTCCACAACATCCTGACCACCCCCTCCCTCCCACATTCCCCCCCTCTATATTTCATGTCCATGGGTCATACTTATAAGTTCTTTGGCTTCTACATTTCCTACACTATTCTTACCCTCCCCCTGTCTATTTTCTACCTACCATTTATGCAACTTATTCTCTGTACCTTTCCCCCCTCTCTCCCCCTCCCACTCCCCTGTTGATGACCCTCCATGTGAGCTCCATTTCTATGGTTCTGTTCCTATTCTAGTTGCTTGCTTTTGTTTTTGTTTTAGGTGTGGTTGTTAATAACTGTGAGTTTGCTGTCAGTTTTACTGTTCATCGTTTTTATCTTCTTTTTCTTAGATAAGTCCCTTTAACATTTCATATAATAAGGGCTTGGTGATGATGAACTCCTTTAACTTGACCTTATCTGAGAAGCACTTTATCTGTCCCTCCATTCTAAATGATAGCTTTGCTGGATACAGTAATCTTGGATGTAGGTCCTTGCCTTTTATGACTTGGAATACTTCTTTCAGCCCCTTCTTGCCTGTAAGGTCTCTTTGGAGAAATCAGCTGACAGTCTTATGGGAACTCCTTTGTAGGTAACTGTGTCCTTTTCTCTTGCTGCTTCTAAGATTCTCTCCTTCTGTTTCATCTTGGCTAATGTAATTATGATGTGCCTTGGTGTTTATTTCCTTGGGTCCAGCTTCTTTGGGACTCTCTGAGCTTCCTGGACTTCCTGGAAGTCTATTTCCTTGGCCAGATGAGGGAAGTTCTCCTTCATTATTTGTTCAAATAAGTTTTCAATTTTTTGTTCTTCCTCTTCTCCTTCTGGTACCCCTGTAATTCGGATGTTGGAACGCTTAAAGATGCCCTGGAGGTTCCTAAGCCTCTCCTCATTTCTCTGAATTCTTGTTTCTTCATTACTTTCTGGTTGGGTGTTTCTTTCTTCCTTCTGGTCCACATCATTGATTTGAGTCCCAGTTTCCTTCGCATCACTATTGGTTCCCTGTACATTTTCCTTTGTTTCTCTTAGCATAGCCTTCATTTTTTCATCTAATTTGCGACCAAATTCAGCCAATTCTGTGAGCTTCCTGATTACCAATGTTTTGAACTGTGTATCTGATAGGTTGGCTACCTCTTCATTGTTTAGTTGTATTATTTCTGGAGCTTTGAACTGTTTTTTCATTTGGGCCCTTTCTTTTTTTTTTTTTTTTTTTGGTCTCAGTGTGCCTGTTAAGTAAAGGGATGGGGCCTTAGGTACATTTGGTACATTTGCTTTGGTACATTTACATAATGGACTACTACACAGAAGTGTAAAACAAGGAACTGAACTTTGGGGGACAGCCTGGGTGGACCTGGAGATTATTACGCTAAATTAAATAAGCTAGTCAGTGAAAGACAAACACCATATGATCTCACTTATATGTGGAATCTAATGAACAAAATAGAAACAGAGACACAGATACATGAAAAAGACTGACAGCTGTTGGAAGGGAGAGAGGGGGCTGGATGAAAGAAGGTGAAGGGGTTAGTAAAAAAAATATATGCATAACCCATGGACACAGACAACAGTGTGGGGATTGCCTGAGGGAAGGGTAAAGGGAGAAATTGTGGGGACAACTATAGTAGCATAAATAATAAAATATAATTAAAAAGATCAAATGTGGAAAAAAAGAACTAGTTTTGATTTCTTCTTTTTTACCACAATAGCATCTGGCCATAGTTGTCTGCCAACTCCTGAGAGCTCTGCTGGGTGCTAGACTGTAGGGCACAGGTGATCAGGGGGCACTCACTTTTATGTACATTTGTAATATGTACCTTTTATGGGTTTAAGGACAAACAGGCATTCAAAGAAAGAGGAAGTTTACCTAGACTACTGGAAGTTTGCCTCATCTTGACCTTTCTGGAGTCTCATTTGTGACACGAGTGCTAAGCTGTCCCCTTGCAGCAGCAGGGGCAGCAGGATGACAAAGCCCATTGCCTGGGTTTCTCCAACAAAAACGTCTCTGTCCTTGGAGCTGTTTGATTTCTGTAAACAGAGATGACAGCCAGTCACATGGTGGCCCATTATGTCATCAGAAGAAAATCAGTCAGCTTGTATTTCACTTTTAAAATGGGGTATTAAGATGCTAAAAACAATATATCAGTAATGTTGTTGATTTGTGATTGTGTTCTACATCTTTGAGAGATGACTTCAAAAATTTTTGCTTACTTATAAAACTGTTTTAGAAGTTACCTTTTTTCAAGTAAAAAATTTAATTTTGCAGGTATGCTGGCAGTGGGGGAAACAGTGGGAAAGTCATTGTTCATAGCTTTCCTGGGATTATTCGTATTCTTACTAGATAAGCTGAATAATTTTTTAAAATGTAGACTGGAAATATTAGTTGTGAAATAGTGTGGTGTGTGTGTGGGGGGCGGAGAGAGAGGCTGTGAGAGAGTATCTGTGGATTGCTGAAGTGCAAGGGAGCAGTGGGACTTGGTAGGAGGCAGAAATTGTGGGGCTGGAAAGGTGTAGCCAGGTGTGAAGGATCTTCTGGGCTATGCTAAGGAACTCACAATGAATCCTTTAGGCAGGACTGAAATAGTCAGTTTTGTATTTTAAATCTGTAGAGAATGAGTTGAAAAGATATTAGTTGTGAGGATGAAGGCAAGGAAACCACGTCAGAAATCTGTTGCTATTATCTCAAGCAGAAGCGATGAAGTCTCAAACTGGGGAGGTATTACAAATGGAGAGAGGAGGGCTTCCGGCCAAGATGGAGGTATAGGTAGACACATTGTGCCTCCTCGCACAACCAAAAGAAGGACAACAACAATTTAAAAACAAAAAACAACCAGAACTGACAGAAAATCAAACTGTATGGAAGTCTGACAACCAAGGAGATAAAAAAAGAAACATTCATCCAGACCAGTAGGAGGGGCACAGACAGGCAGCTGGGGTAGAGAGGATTTGCGGCAAGGCAGGGGCTGGCGGACCCAGTGAGGTGGTGGATTGTGGAATGGGGCAGGCCAGGCTGCAACTAGCAGACCCCACAAGGTGGTGGCTGGCAGACCCTGGCCAGTGGTGTTGCCCCATATTCGTGCATAGATAAGCCAGGAGGAACAGTGACGGGGAGCAAAGCAGACCACACAACCCAGGGCTCCAGCGCGGGGAAATAAAGCCTCAAACCTCTGAGTGAAAACACCCATGGGGGTTGAGGCAGCAGCAGGAGAAACTCCCAACCTCACAGGAGATTTCGTTGGAGAGACCCACAGGGGCCTAGAGCATGCACAAGCCCACCTACTCTTGAACCAGCACCAAAGGGGCCCAATTTGATTGTGGGTGGTGGAGGGAGTGACTGAAATCCTGCAGAGAGTGGAGCAAGTGCCATAGCTCCCTCTCGGCCCCTCCCCCACTTACAGTGTCACAGCCTAGCAACCAGCATTACCCCATCCTGGTGAACACCTAAGGCCCCATCCCTTTACTTAACCTGTACTGAGACCAAAAAAAAAAAAAAAAAAAAAAGGCCCAAATGAAAAAACAGTTCAAAGCTCCAGAAATAATACAACTAAACAATGAAGAGGTAGCCAACCTATCAGATACACAATTCAAAACACTGGTAATCAGGAAGCTCACAGAATTGGCTGAATTTGGTCGCAAATTAGATGAAAAAATGAAGGCTATGCTAAGAGAAACAAAGGAAAATGTACAGGGAACCAATAGTGATGAGAAGGGAACTGGGACTCAAATCAATGATGTGGACCAGAAGGAAGAAAGAAACACCCAACCAGAAAGTAATGAAGAAACAAGAATTCAGAGAAATGAGGAGAAGCTTAGGAACCTCCAGGGCATCTTTAAGCGTTCCAACATCCGAATTACAGGGGTACCAGAAGGAGAAGAGGAAGAACAAAAAATTGAAAACTTATTTGAACAAATAATGAAGGAGAACTTCCCTCATCTGGCCAAGGAAATAGACTTCCAGGAAGTCCAGGAAGCTCAGAGAGTCCCAAAGAAGCTGGACCCAAGGAAATAAACACCAAGGCACATCATAATTACATTAGCCAAGATGAAACAGAAGGAGAGAATCTTAGAAGCAGCAAGAGAAAAGGACACAGTTACCTACAAAGGAGTTCCCATAAGACTGTCAGCTGATTTCTCCAAAGAGACCTTACAGGCAAGAAGGGGCTGAAAGAAGTATTCCAAGTCATAAAAGGCAAGGACCTACATCCAAGATTACTGTATCCAGCAAAGCTATCATTTAGAATGGAGGGACAGATAAAGTGCTTCTCAGATAAGGTCAAGTTAAAGGAGTTCATCATCACCAAGCCCTTATTATATGAAATGTTAAAGGGACTTATCTAAGAAAAAGAAGATAAAAACGATGAACAGTAAAACTGACAGCAAACTCACAGTTATTAACAACCACACCTAAAACAAAAACAAAAGCAAGCAACTAGAATAGGAACAGAACCATAGAAATGGAGCTCACATGGAGGGTCATCAACAGGGGAGTGGGAGGGGGAGAGAGGGGGGAAAGGTACAGAGAATAAGTTGCATAAATGGTAGGTAGAAAATAGACAGGGGGAGGGTAAGAATAGTGTAGGAAATGTAGAAGCCAAAGAACTTATAAGTATGACCCATGGACATGAAATATAGAGGGGGGGAATGTGGGAGGGAGGGGGTGGTCAGGATGTTGTGGAGTGAAGGGGGGGAAATGGGACAACTGTAATAGCATAATCAATCAATATAAAAAGAAAGGAGAGAAGAGGCGAGAATTAGAAATCAGTAGGTTACTTGGATTTAGGAGGGTCAAGGGAATCAAGCAACCTAATGAGACACCAGATTTTTTGGGTATTATCACCTACTCCTGGAAAGGAGCATGAGCAGAGATCAGGTGTGGGGGACTGGTGTACCTGTGGAGTAGCCACAGTTTTTAATTTTTTACAATGTCATATGATTTGGAGGCTCAGGGAAAGGGTAAGACTGTGTCATTAATAATGAAAAACAATAGTTAAAGAGACATAATATGTCTACCAGTTTGAGAAGATGGGCTCTGGAGCCAAACTACCTGTGTTTGATTTCTAGGTCCCTCGTTTACTAACTGTGTAAACTTGGGCAAATTACATTACTTCTTTGTGCTTTAGTTTCCTCATCGATATATGTAAAAATTTTAGAGCAGCTCTTGGCACATAGTAAGCCCTATATGTAGATATGTTGTATTGTTGTTATTTTAATTTTAACTCTCATTTATTGGATACTTCTCAAGGCCCAGCCTGTGCTAAGAACTTATAGTCTATTTCTCACTGAGTTTCTTAACTCCCTGTGATGGTGATGCTATTATCACCTGGATATTTTTTCTTTAGATATTACTATCTAAAGGAACTCATACCTCAGGGGGGTTGACCAATTTTTCCAAAATAACCCACTGGGAAACAATGAGCAGAGCCAGGGTGGAAAATTAAGTCTGAAGGACAACAGGATTCCAAGCCCATTTAGATTATATTTGAAACAACAAAAGAGGGTGAAATCACAGAGGAGCATGTAAAGGGAGGTGAGCCAGGGAACACTGACATCCTCCATGGTTGGGGATGAAGGTAGAGAGAAGCAAATGATAAAATGCCTGCAGGAGGCCCAAGGGAAAGCAGGTCAGCCAAGTCCATTGCAGTTGTGACCCAGTAAGGCAAGGATTCCCTTTTGAATCAGCCCTTGTATGCCCTCCTCTTCTACTACTCCTGATATTGAAATTTCTCATTGTAAACTTCTCTTCATGATAAAATAACTGCATAGGTTGTAAATCTTGGCACCCATACCCGAGGTCTCACATTGTCTGCTAGATTCAATGTATGATGAAAGCACTTAAAGCTTTGGACCACTGAGCTGCCAATCTATGTCAGTTAAGTCCTGGGAACTCTCTCTGTTCCCTCGGCAGTAATCACAGGATTAGTCATCCTGTCTGCTTCTGTGCCCAGTCAGTGTTTCCTCCAGGGTCCCTGAGCCTGGACTCACTGTCTTTGCCTGGAATTCCCTGGGGTTTATTCTGTGTATCTGTGGTAGTTTCCTAGGGCTGCCATGACAGAGTATCACAGACTGGGGGCTTAACAACAGAACTTTGTTGTCTCACAGTGCTGAAGGCTAGAAGTCTGAGGTCAAGGTATAGGCACGATTGGTGTCTTTTGAGGGCCTTAGGGCTCTGTTCCAGGGCTCTTTCCTTGGCTTGTAGATGGCTGTCTTCTCCCTATGTCTTCCATCTGTCCCTGTCTGTGTCCAAATTTCCTCTTCTCATAAGTACATGAATCTTGCTGGATTAGGGCTCACCCTAATGACCTCATTTTAACTTAATTACTTCTATAAAGACCTTGCCTCCAAATAAGGTCACATGCTGAAGTACTGAGGTTAGGACTTCAACATACAAATTTTGAAGGGACATAACTTGTCCCATAACGATGTCAAAATCCTTATGATATTTACTTTAAACATTAAGACTTTGATGAATCCAGTATGGTGATGCCGTCCAAGAAACATGTTCTGACCCACTATTGTGTGGTATCAACCAAAGGAAATAAATTTTTGTTCTTCATCCTTCCAGTCAGATCTTCCTTCTCTGGTTTATAAGATATTTAATAAAGAAGATTTATTCCCTCTCTTGATAGGGAATAAAGATTTGCACTCAGTTTTAAAGTTGAAATAGATGGGTATACCTGTTCAGTTAGAATATTGCCTCTTTGGTCAATATCCTTTAGGAAGTGGAAAGGGCACGACTAGCATGACCAACATTCCTGGGTATTGAATGCACTTGGTCACTCTTCTCGGTGCTGTGGGCAGGAGGCAGGTTACAAAGATAGCCCTGACTCAATGTATTATAATTTCATGCTATTGTTCTTAACCTTTTTGGCATCTTGAAGGTTTTGGAAATCCGGTGAAATCTAGAACTTTTCTTCCCAGAGATTTATATAAGAGTAGCAGCAAATTATGTACACAACTTATTTTGTTGCATTAGATCAAAGTACTTTTTATGAAGAACTATGCTTTTTCCATCCTTTTTAATACTTAAAATTAATTTCAGGCAATATTCTTTAAAAAGTAGGAAAAAGAAAAGAAAAAGAATCCAAAGTGTACAAATAAAATTAAAAAAATAAACTTTGGGCCCTTGCCAATGTGGCTCAATTGGTTGGAGCATTGTGCGTAAAGCAGAAGGTTGGGGTTTCGATCCTCTGTCAGGGCACATACCTAGGTTGCAGGTTTGATCCCCAGCCAGTCCATGTATTGGAGGCAACCAATCAATGTTTCTCTCTCACATGGATGTTCTCTCTCCCTCCTTTCCTCTCTCTCTAAAATCAATAAATATATTTTAAAAAGTGCAAAAACCAATGAAGTTTGGTTTTGCTAAAAAATAAATGTCAACGAGAAGATGTCTCTACCTTGGCTTGAGTGAGAAGCTGAAATTACGGAGGGTCTTTGGCCTGGCAGCACATGCACTTCCCTGCAGACTTTTGTTTTGTTGGTAACATGCTGAAAAGCTGGGCTTACCACAGCATGTTGCAGCAAACAGAATTGCTTCACATTCACAGATGGCACAGTGGGCTTGTGGCAAGGAAACACCAAGATATTCCAAGATTATCTGAATTAGATTTATGGTATGTCCTTTAATTTCTGCTGGCTTCGCTTCACTGAGATTCATCTTCAACAAGGAGATGCTGTTGATGTCAGCAAAGGGAGAAGGAAGGAACACTTCAGTATTCAAGTTGTCTGAGCAGAAGTATCTTTAAGAGTTATGCAGAATTTCAAGTTCAGCATAGGTTGGTATCACAGGTTTGTAAAAGAGAAGTTCATATTCTGCTTTCATTTTATGAGGACACATTATGAAAAGTCAATGAGTCAAGCCCTGGCATTAACAAAGTTGACATGTTGTCGTAGACAAGCAGGATCTTAGAAAGCAAACGGTAGGTTGCGGAGCTTACTGTGTGAAGATACTTCCTCTAAGCTGTGTTACCAAGCCCACAGGTGTTCTGTCTGTTCACAGGGTGCCCAAGGAGTTTGGTTTGTAGAAGAAACTGTTCAGCATTTCAAAGATGTTGATGGATTTGAAGTTTCATAAAGAACTTGTTAAGTAGAAGTCTATTCTGAAGACATCAGCTGGTTGCATAAAGAAGCTTCCAATTCTTCCATCTCATGCCTCAAATTAATATTTTTTAAAAGTCAACCATTGTAGAAAAATTTCATTTTTAGGGGCACATCTATAACCCACCTCCTTTGACTCAAACCATGCACTAACTCGACCACTTTTGAGGCACATGGGTTTTACCAGCAATTTTGTTGCTATTTAAGACTAGGAAGACCAAGCTCTGGTAAAGTCTTGCCTTTTCAACTCCAACCTTCTTTTCTTGGAAAAAAAAATCTACACCAATATATTTTTGCAATAAATTATGAGCTATTACATCAGGTCTTTTAGCATCATACTCCTTCCATTGGCAAGAATGCTATTATACAAAAAGCACTGGTCTTCAGTATTCTGTCACAAACAGTGGGAAGCAAAGCCAACAGACATTTGATATCTCTTTTTATTTTCTTTGACATTTTATAACTTAAGCCAGTACTGAAGTAAACAAAGACAGATGCTCATCATCATAATAACAAGGCACATATTTAAAAGTTCCTATGAGTGGAAAGCTGTGCTGACAGATCATGACAAACTGATGAGGGTAGAGTGTGTGTCTACAGGAGCAGCCATAGTAGACACAAAAATATTGTATTCACCAATAGGACTTGGAAAAACCACATAAAAGTCACTGCTGGTTATGTGCGTGTGCCCTTCTGTCTCCATGTGTGTTCACATCCATCTGCCTGATTCACAGGTCTCCCTTGGAAGCCCTTCCATGGACAGCCAGAGCTCTGGTGCAAAGGAGTGAACAGTATCTTCAGCCAAACCCCCGATCCAATGGTATGACAATGATAGACATGAGTCCAACGGTGGAAGACCCACTTTGCTGGGGCCTTCGAAAAGGCCTCACAAGGATCCAATGAGATAACATTGGAGTTGCAACCTGAAGCTTGAGTAAGAGTTTATTAGTTTGGAAAGAGGACGAAGAAGACATTCTAGATCGAAAATAAAAAGGAAGATATCATATTAGGGGAAATGTGAGTAGTGTGGGCAGCTCTAAGAAGCTAAGAGTTATGTTGGAAGTGTTCAGCTATAAACACAGAGAAAACTTAAGCTTGAAATTTAACTCTGATTTTTAGTTATTATGTGACCCTGGGCAAGTTTGCCTCAGGTTTATAATTTTTAATATGGGATGACGGGTGTCAGCTTGTGCCAGCATCTTGTGTTTGTTCAAATAGAATTCTTTAAACTTCTCCTTGCTACACCAAGTACACAAACATCCTATCAAAATGGATGTAGCCACCTTCCCCTTTGTTTAGGACAAATAACAGTAACAGTAGTAATAATTCTAACAACCAGAGTATACTGAGCTTCTACTCTGTACCAAAAAATTGTGTGCTTGTTTCACACGTATTACCACGTTTCATCTTTCTAACCCCTGAGGTAGAAGCTGTCACTCCGTGTGAGGAAACTTGAGGCTTAGATAGGTTAGAAGACGTGCCAAAATTTTTCAGAGAGCAACTATAGAGCCAACGCTCTAATCAGGCTTGCTCTTCTACTCTTTTAAATTTCCTGCACAGCTGGTCTCTTTCAATTGTGTCCATGAATGCTGTGCCTGGGTTTACCCTCTCTGGCCAGCCCCTCAGAACCATGCTTCACTTTGGTGGTCTGTTCACATCGATTGGCTTCTTTATATAAGGCTGCTTCTCAGATCATCCTCCTGGCTGCACACACCTCAGTCTGTGTGCAAGTGACACAGACCTCCACTTGACCTGGTTTGAGGGACACTGTGCCTAAGTAGGGCCCAGGGCTGTAGACCTCTGCTTATCTGGGACAGGAGATCAGATGGACACGTGAACTATTGTCATACACAAGTAAAACACTTTCTCCCGGAGTATCCTAGAAATGAGTGCCTGTTACCTCCAGTGATATGAAGTTGTGTTAAGCAGATGCTGTGACTGCCCTGGGTCTCACTTATATGTTAGGAACCTGAGCAGGACAAAGAAAAGAAACACACACATACAACCCAGATATTTTAAAAAGGTGTTCGTGGAGTGGAGCAAAATATTTTTCTGGGGCCCAAACAAATGTGCTGGGTTTCTTTTCATTCCTTCTGGGGAATGTGTTAGGTGAGAATGAATGGAGGAGTCTGTTCTGCATGAGGGAAACGACTACAGCTGGATCTAGCTTGATTTAATCCACATTTCCTCCCTCATAGCTTTCCCTATCAAATTATCTTATACATCCAGCTTTAGGTTATAGAAAGAAAGTATCTTAGTAGATGCCTTAGGCCATTTGGGCAGCTACAACAAAATATCCCAGGCTGCATAGCGTATAAACAACAGATGTTGCTTACGGTTCTGGATGCTGAATGTCCAGGATCAAGGCACCAGCAGGGCTGCATTCTGTGAGAACCCTCTTCCTGTTTCACACTGAGTCCTCACATGGTGGACAGGGCTCGGGAGCTCTCTGGAGCATCTTTAGTAGGAACACTAATCCCACTCAACAGTGCTTCACCCTCTTGACCTAAACACCCCCCCCCCCCCCCCGAAGGCTCTACAACTAACATGATCACTATCACCCATGGGAATTAGGATTTCAACATAAATTTCGGGGTTGAGGGGAGGGAGGGGACACAAACACTCAAACTGTAACAGTTGATTTCTGCCATTTTTATTTATTTACACTGAGTCTGTGAAGTAACATGGTAAGGAGTACAAAGGCACAGAAACAGAAGATTAAACTTGGGGCTTGCCAGCCTCAACGTCCTGCCCACCCCACTGCTCTCAAGAAGCTTTGGGCTAAGGGTGTTGTCATCCGTAGGCCTGTAAACACCCTGGACTCTTTTCTGATTCCAATTGAAAACAGTGTCTCATGCTTGCTGCCATAGTAAGTGTAACATTTCCTCCTGCTTGGGATAGTTACATTGAAAGTCACACAGATGAACCTTCTGGGTGGCATCAGCTGTTTTCCTCAGTGTTCCTTACTCTCTTCTTGACTATACACTATATTATGAGCTAGATTTTTGTCACTTCTAAGGCCTATTTACTGATACAAGTTAGTGAGTGATGTCTTTCATCCAAATAATATGAGAAACTTTAAAAACATAAGAGAAACATCTTTCATGGCTTTCTTTCCTTACCATAAAAAACATTCACACACCCTGTGGCATGTGCTAATAGATGAACACACTAGAAGAGGGAGTCAGAGTGAAGGAAATGCTGTGCTTAGATTTGAAGCACTCTGGATGCAAGCAGGAGAGCAGTGCTAACGGCTCCTTCCAATATGGCTGTGTCTGCAGTGGCCGCTGACCACACCACAGTTTCATTTCAGTGCCTCCCACAGGGAAATCCGTTCTGAAGCGCAGTCAGAGAGCTTTGAGCTGGCATGTTTATGACGAGAACATGTTCTCAAGGCTGCTTCCTCTGCCCCAGACCAGCCAGGTTCTCAAAACACCTGAGGGGCTTTTCATGAGTCTTTACATCTCCCATGTGAAGTGGGACATTTTTTTTAATCTGCTTCCAAGTAGGAGGTAAAATATTTACTTGACTTGCTTAAAGTCACAGAGAAAGAGAGACCAAGAGAGCCAGGACGCATAGAAACAGGACCTGAACTTGATGTCCAGCTAATCCCTGTCAGCTCAACAAAGTCACGAGGACGAGCACAGGTGATGCGTCAGTGTGGTAGGTCACACTGTGTTTGTCACAGTGATGACTCTGCAGTGCAGTGGGCAGCAATGCTAAAGTTGTGCCCTGTGCCTTTCCTCAGACTGAGAAGCATCAGAGAACCAGGTGAAATGAGGAAAGGGCAGTGTGGGGAGACAGGAAGAAAGTAGGGATCAAAGGTCAGGTGTCAGGATAAGGGACAGGTAGACAGACCTTGGGGCTGAATGCAAAGCGATTGGTATGGAGTGAATTAGAGTAGAAAAAAGTGGTCAGAGATAGGTCAGACACAGTGGCAGGGAAAAGTTTGTTTTGTGTCCAGGTCTTAATTCATGAAGGGGACTGAGTGACGGCACACAGAAATCAATACTATTGAAAGAAATATTTAATGTTACTTCCAGTTTCCTTGGAAACGAGAGGCACGGCTCACCACACATGGACACCTGGGGAGTACTGGGCTCCAGTCAGAAGGCAGGCACAGGAGTGCAGGTGGTTGTGGGTGGGCCAGGACGTAGGCCATGGCCTTTATTTGGGTTTCTGTGGGAAAGGCAAGGCAGGGCAAGCTGTATCATTTAGGATTGGCTAGTTTGAATAATTTTGGCAGGCTTTGGGCTTTAGGAGTGCTCTCTAGTTGCCTGGACCCTGCCCTGGGATGATTAAAGCAAAGGACATTTTCTCCTGGAGTATATAGGCCAGACAGAGAAGGTAGGGCTCTGGATTCCTTTGTTTGGGTATCAGGTAACATGCATGTCCTTGGCTCTCAAGAAGACTTGGTTAGCCCTGGAAAGGGCAGTCTCTCCCCCACCAGAAAGGTTTTTTTTTTTTTTTTTTTTTTTTTTAAGATGTCAAGACATCATAAGATTAAAAAAAAACCCCAACAACTACGATGAATACAAGATTTGATTGGCCTAGGGGACAAAGTAGGGAGGTTGGCGTGGGTAGGCATGTGACTCAAGGTCACCCAGACTACGAAGCTTAGTGACTACAATGTAAAGGGCCAGGGTAGGAAGTTTTCTGCAAGGGACTTTGGCCCACATTCTGTCATTGATGTAGTTTTGTTCCATCCACCGTGAATGCTCTGCTGTTTTGTTTGTAGTAATATTTGCTGGCTTTTCTGCAGGTGTAATAGAGCTTATTTTTTCAATTTGGAAAAGCTGGTGTATTTCGGAGATCTTATCTTAGCTTACAGAAACTACCAGGTTCCCTTTTCCCAAGCCTGATTTAATTCTCCAGTACCAACTGGATCTTTTCCTTAGTTGAGCATAGATCTCACTCTTCTGATCTTCCCCATCCTGTCTGCCAACTTCATCCAAACCGTCATTCCCAGAGCTGTCCACGATGCTCTTTAGGCTGCCCCAGCCTTCACCTCAGATCCCTACCTGCTCACCTGCTTTACTTCCTAACTCTTCCTGCTGCCCTAACTCTATCCTGACTTGCTTTTCTCCTGCATTTCTGTCTCTTTTACCTTTAACTCCAACCTCAGTGCTGCCATTGTCTATAGCTCCTTAAATGAGTCTCCCTGTTCCTTGTATGAAAATCCGGTTAACCAGCCCCTTGCTTCTTGCCAGTAGGTAAGGTATCTTGCATCTGTGGATATGGAAGAAGCGGATGTGCCTCCAAACCATTTTCACTTTGCTCTCTCCCCTTGTGCTATAAAACAATAGTCACAGATCTCACAGCTCCAGAACAATCATTTATGATGTCATAGCAAAAATATTCAATTCCCTGTTGAGCAAAAATGATGACAGTGACACCACCACAACGAGCTAATATTCATTAAACATTTATGAAGCCCCAGACCCTGTTCTAAACACTTCCTATATTCAACTCGTGTAAACCTTACAACTGTTCTGAAGTTTATACTATTATCAACAACAACTTAAATATGAGGAAACCCAGACAGAGAGTTTGAATGACTTGTCCATGATGCTGAGTAATGTATGTCCTATTTCCAACTCATCACACTTGGTTGTGAAAAAAACCCTGAATAGTTTGGCCACTACAAAATGGAAATTTAACCCCCAATGAGATATCACTGTGCATTCACTAAAGTGACTAAAATAACAAGTGGTGGTGAAAGAATAGAGTAATTGGAACTCACACCTTGCTGGTGGAAATTTAAAATCATGCTCCCACTTTGAAAAACTGTCTGGTACTTCCTTATAAAGTTAAACATGTATCTACAATACAGTACAGCCGTTCTATTCCTATTTACCCAAGAAAAAATAAAAATATATGTCCCTACAAAGACTTGTTGGAAATATTCATACTAGCTTCAGTACATTAGTTCAAAATTGGAAACAACCCAAATGCCCAATAACTAATGAATGGGTAAATAAGTGATGGTACAGCCATACAATGTAATGCTACTCAGCGATAAGAAAGAACTAACTACTGGTACGTGTAATAACATATAAATATTGAAAGCATTATGCTAATCAAAGAAAGGCAAACACAAAAGACTATAGAATGTGTGGTTTCATTTACATGAAATTCTAGGAAAGGCCTAACCAGAGTGATAGAAAGCAGATATGTGGTTGCCAGGTGCTGGGGGCGGGCAGGGAGAGGGGTTGACTGCAGAGGGAAGAAGGAGCCGCTCTGTTTCTTGACTGTAGTGACTGCTACACAGTTGTATAAATTTGACAAAACTAATTGAATTGTATACTTAAAATTGAAGAGTTTTATTGTATATAAAGTACAACTCAACAAATCTGATTTTAAGAAGAAAACTGCTACGCAGTTGAATTAAAAACAAAAAAAGAAAGAAATCAGATGGTTCCAGTCCTAGAGCTGCAATCAACATGTTCTCTACCATCAGACAAACCACTTACTATTCATGGCAGCAATCTCTCCTCTAACAAGAAGATGATAATAAATGCTTATCTGATACACTTGATTATGGTGAGGACAAAATACGATAATGGGTGATAAATAAGAAAATACATTTAAAGAATAAAAAAAGCTCTATTTTTGGCACGGGACATTAAAGTGTCCCAGAAGCTTCCTTCCCCTCCTCCACTGCATGCTGTCACCAGATGGCTCTGTCCAAACTAAAATAAATACCCTTTGATAGCCATAACTCATGGCAGCTGGAAAAGGGGCACTCCAACCCAAATTAATGCTATCCGTGTTAAGATGTGGTTATGGCAATTTGCAAGTCCATCAGATGAAGACATATATCAAAGTGGAGCAAAGTGTGGAGAAGAGAGGAATGCATGTTTAATTCTTGTCATTGCCACATAACTAGATGGCATGGATTGTAGAGTCAGGCAAATGTATGTTTACGATGTGGATGTACACTTCTGAGTTGAGGAGCCTGAATAAGAGCTAACTCATCTCTAAGCCTTCTTCACTGGTAAAATCAGGAAACTGTGATAAGGATTACATGAGAAAACACATGAAGGAACTTAGAGCAGTGTCTGGCACAGAAGTGCTTTATAGTAGTAGTACTAGTAATAAATAATAATAATAATAATAAATTAGCTAATTTATAATTTACTAGGGTTATCTGATTTAGTTTATGTTACACTTCTGCTTTTGCCCTGGTTGGTGTGGCTCAGTGCATTGAGTGCTGGCCTGCAGATCAGAAGGTTGAGGGTTCGATTCCCAGTCAGGGCACATGCCTGGGTTGTGGGCCATGTCTCCAGCTGGGGGTGTGTGAGAGGCTACTGATTCATGTTTCTCTCTCACACTGATGTTTCTTTCCCTCTCCTTCTCCTTCCTTTCCCCTCTCTCTAAAAAATAAAATAAAATAAAATATATATTTAAAACTTTTGCTTTATTATTGCTAATAATTTTCTCAAATCATATTTCCTGTAGCTTGTTATTCCCATGTGATAAACCCTGCATACTTTAGAAATAAAGACATTTACTCTAAAATTAGTGGGAGACCTACAAGTTTCTATTGACTCTAATAGAGCAAGGTGACTCATTTTCCCTAAACCTCAGTTCCCAGAGGGTGGGAAAAGTGGCCACCCATTCTCTAAATGTTGATGGGGATGTTATCCACACTGGGAATCTACTCAGCTACATTCCAGTCTCTAAGAAGTACATTGTCAATAGCAGCGTTGTTCTTAGAGATCATTTCTAACTTGGTGGTTTATTATTTGGTCCCTCTAGTGGTCTGAAAGCAGTAAGACACTCCACAAAGTAGGTTCCTAGTGGGTGAACCATGGTCCATTTTTACATCACTGAGGGGGCTCTAAAGAATAACGTTAAAGAGGCACTGCCTTCCTTGTTGGCCAATGCTCCTCTCTGATGAGGCCTTTTGATTTCTCTCCAGTTTTTTCACCAAACTCAAATGAAGATGTAGTAACACATATTCCCTGGAGAAATGAGATTAAAAAGTAAGTTGTATAGTTTGTTAAATATCTGAACCACTAAATTTTTCATGTTATGGTCAGAGCAGATCACAGACTATAACTCCCATTGAGACGTCTAATATTAGAAAATTAAGTAGGACAAAACCAACTTTGAAGACAATTTGTTGGCAATTTATCAAATTGTGCAGGATTAGTTTATGCTGCAAAAGGAAGGTAATTAAACAAATAAGGATAGTAATTTAAAAAATTAGAAAGAACACCAGATAAACTTATTAATTACTTCAAAAATAAAAAAATGTTACATAGAATAAGATTAGGGTACTAATAAATATCATAATCAGAAATATTCCATAATCAGAAATATGTGGAATCATGTTCAATGATTCCTTTGAGTCACCTCTAACTTGCAACTCTATTAATTCATAATGCCACAGTAGAGGATTGTAACTATGCTGTTTTCCCCTTTTTACTTCTCATACTAATTGTATTATATTTCTTTATGTAGCATACATAGAGAAAAGTCTGCAGATCACAAATCTGCAGTCCGAATCATTTTCACATCGAAATGCCTTTGTGTTTTTTTCCCAGTCACCGTCCTTTCCAGCAGAGGTAATCACACTCTGACTTTTATCATCATAGACCTGTTTTTCTGCTTTATAATTTTATGTAAGTAACATCATACAGTATGTAAATAAAATCATATAGTATGTTAAAATCTTAGGTCCACCCACTTACTAGCTGTGACCTTGGTTATATTCTCCAAATCTGTTTTTCAATTTCTTTAGCTGTATAATGGGGATAACAGTAAGGTTGTTAGGTGGTATAATTCATAGACTCTTAGGGCAATTGATGGCAAATATTAAACAATAATTGTTGGGTTTTATTGGTTCCTTCCAAAGACTAATATTCTGTGATTCTGATCTTACCTGCTTCCAATGTTCTTGGCATTCTTTATAGATAAAAAGAATTCCATACATATAATATTCAGATATAGTAAATGCTTGGGTTCATAAGGTCCTTTGGCTGTGTGCTATGGTTTAAATGCCAACTTAGTAGAAATGTGGAACAAATATTAAAATAAGGAAGTTTATACAATTATAAAAATTATTTATAATTTGGTGATTTTTAGGTGACCTTGAAATAAGTTTAGTTTAGCATTAAGAAAAAACATTAAGTACAAGAATAGAAAATGATGAAAAAGTATAAGAATGCAGGACTGCATAAATAAATAAATAAATTCTTCTGGATTAGTTTTTAAGCACACAAACATGTAATTTATACACTTTATGAAAATGGAACAATACACTCTGATTTGCAATTTCAAATTTGCAAAAAAATTTGCAATTTTTTAAAAATCTAAGAGTTTTTAAACAGCAGTTCTAGGTTCCAGCAAAATTGAGGGAAAGGTATAGTGATTTCCCACATACTCCCTTATCCCACACATTCACAGCCTTCTCCATTATTAACATCCTCCACACGGTGGTGCATTTGTTACAGCTGATGAACCTACGCTGACACATCATAATCACCCAACTAGACTTTACTCATGATGTTGTATTTTCTGGGGTGCAATTTCCTTTTGTGTACTGTTACATTTTAAGGGAAGATGTTCCATACAGAACATCTTATGGCTTTAGAATTAAAAAGCACAACTACAAACTAATGCCATACAACAGATAAAATAGTCTCTTGTAGACATAAATTTTTAAAAAACTCCACGTAGATTCTTGATCTGCTTATATCATCTAAAGCTGTAGGGACTGACTGGTAGATTTAGGAACTGTTGAGCCTGAGCCCGGGAGTTTTACTCTTGGGTATCCATGGCTCCAGTCCGGTTATTTCCCCATCAGTAAACTTCTACCTGCACAGCTCAGATATAAATCTGTGCCTACACGCCACAAATCAGCATGTTGCTTTAACATTACCCACAGTCTTTCTAGAATAATTGTTCATAAAAATTCTTCAGAATTAAAAAATGATTATAAATAACTAGTATCTGGAAGATTTATATAGTGAGAAAGTCACTAAGGAATAATCTAGTGCAATTTCTAGTACAAGAAATTGAGATTCAAAAAGGCCAAATGACCTGCCCAAGATTGCATATCAAATGTGTAGTTGAGCTGGAGGGAAAACTCAGCTCTTTTTTTTGTCTGATGTCAGTGTCCTTTCTATTCTAAAAAATAATAAACTGGAATTTTTGGTGACCAAATTAAACAGTAAATTAGGATTATTTCAACAAATGATTAATAGCCAGCTGTAACTGGGCAATTTATCAACTTGATGAATGTGGAAATTTGCAATATTTGCTAAGTAAGTGAGTGGTTCATTGAGCTCTCTTTTATACTGTACACATACACACAATAGTTTTAACAGAACTCCTAAAAGGAATATGCTTAACAAAGCTAGACATTCTATGGCACTTTTGGAGTCACTGGTTTTCTCGCAGCCACCACAGACTGTGGAACGCTTTGCAAAAGGAGGGTCTTAGAAGACCAGCTCTTCAATCCCTGAGCCTTGCTCCCAGTTGGTATCTTAGTTCCTTGGTATAAGCAACAAAGATAGCTTGGCTTTCTGAATAAGAATAAAGCGGCACTGATTTGGAATACAATTACAAACACCACATAATAAAAGAGAAAACACATCTATTTATGTAGTAAGGAAAAGTTTCTTATGTGTAAACAAAAAAGTCAACGTTGTCAATCGAAGGCATTGCCCATTTTTCAATCACATCAATTATCTTAGCTGCCTTTCCACGGTCTGCTTAAATCCTATCATGAAAGTGTATTTCCATTGCTCTGAGAACAAAACTAGAATATCATATTCCCAATAGTTTTGAAATTAATAGAAAATTAGCTTTTTAAGTCAATTATTTTTTCACTCCAGGGTTTCTTTGAATAATGAGTTTCTTGAGCATTTAAAATGTGATAGGATGGTCTAAAAATCAATTTAAACATGTCATGTCTGAATCAATTCATTTTGTAAAATAAAGACAAATTGTTTATGTTAAATTTCTAAAAAGAAGTAAGTATTCACATATAGAAGAAAACCCTTGACTCCTTAAAAAGATTTTACATATGTACACTAAGAGAGAACTTATGTGTATTATAGTTTTGTTTCTAGATACATGTGAAGATCATACAAAAATTTACCCACATATTAGATTTCCATTTCTTATTCATTTTGACATTGGTTTAATTAAGTTGGTTGATAACACTGAATAACTGTTAGAAATACAGCTTAAGCTTAATTCTGAAAATGTGTACTGTGAAGATAAGACAATGATTTCTACTTAAACATCTTTTGTTGGATAAGACTTTTAAATTATAAATGGAAAGTATCTTGCTAATTCCATACTTTTAAAACACACAGACTGACAGAAAAGTTGTGAGGCTGAAAATGTACCTCCATAAATGGAGAGCAGAGAAAGACCAAAGAAAGAGGCTGGTCGCTCCAGTCTGGCAATTAATAGAGTTTATTAAGAAAAATGTATATGCAAGACTTGTCTTGTGTGGCTGCAAGATGAACTGGATATTCTGTGTATGGTTTGCAGGTGCCAAAGAATTACATAGGGAAGAAGAGGGTAGGGGTAGTCATGGATATTAGTACAGGAATGCTATCCGGTATGTGATTACTTTACATGTTTTACCAGTGAGGACAATGGGCCGTTCCAGGAACCAGCACCTATTGGTAGGCAAAGGACAGGTGCTGATAAGTCAAGATGAACATCAGTTATGGTCAGACAGTCTCTAAGGGGGTTTTTGTAAAGCAACCTCTGTTCTGGTTCGGGTATAGCTCGAGGGACAGACATCACACAGTGGAACAATGTGTCCTCCACACATGCAAGTAATGATGAGTACTGGGATTAGACTCTGATTTATTCCTTTGCAGGGTTATTCCTATGTTGCCTGGACATGCACCAAGAAGTCAACCCCAGCTCACTTCTTAGTGCCATCATTTAGCTTTTTTTCATTGCCTCAAGTATGAGCTCATATAGGATATTAAGATAATTTTTTTCTCCATTGCTATTTCCCTCTGTTTTTGCTCAAGATTTTATTAAATGTTTGTAGAACATAACTCTTTTATAAAAAGGCATTTGGTAGTCAATGTCATCATTAACTCTTTTATTCACAATGTACTTATTGAGCTCCAGTGTGGGCCAGGTGCTGTTCTAGAAAGTGGGAGTGCATGTTCGAGGAAAAGAGACAAAACTTGTAGAGATTCTAATGGAGAGATAAACACAAAACTATATTAAATAAACAAATGAAGTAGAATGCTAGAAGGCAATAAGTGTTACGAAAATAGGAAAAATAAAGTAGGATAAGGGTGGGAGGTCAGAACTTCCCTGGAAGAGGTGCGGGGCAGGCCTCACTGAGGCATGATGTTTGAGTAAAGATTAAAACTGGTGAAGGAGTTTTCATTGAACAATAACAAAAACAATAACACACTTTTCATTAAAGCAACACTTTTTAAAAATAATAAGAGTATCACAAATATCTCTGCACCCAACCCTTTCTGTTAACCCTAGAAAAATGAGTTTGTAGTTTTTACATTTTTGGTTTTTATCTGCATTTCTTATGCTTAAATATGAAATTGTGTTTATTATTACATAATTGTTTTCTGAATTTTTTCATTTTTGTACTAAATGAAGATAAAAAGCAAATATTGAAGAAACAATGCTCTATTTTAAATTAGGAAAGGTATATTGGATAATGTTTTCCTTCTTGATTAAAAAATAGCTTTCTGACATGCATAGCACCTTTTTCATCTTCATAAGAGAAGGTAGTATGTATTACAAATAATACTAATGGCAATAATGAATAGTTATTTAGTGCTTATCATAAATTAGTCAGATCTTGGGCTTAGTATTTACATTATTATCTTAACAAAATCCTTAGAAAAATCCTGCAAGGGAGTTCCTGTTATTGTAACCACAGAACCAGCTCAAAATGGTCCCATCCTGTTTAACAGGATACTGAGTTGCTTTTCAGAGATAAAAGAACAAAACTGCAAGTCATGCAGTGGAACCATGTTCAGAGAAGAGTACTGTGACCTTCAGCTACACCTGGGACCAAATTTCCCCCACCTCCCCCAATCCTCCTCCCCAGACATAACCTGAACTGGAACACCAGCACTTTTTCAGAAGCCAAGGGTCACCTGTCCAGGAAGATCGGGTGCTGATGCTCCTTATCATAAATGGCCAAGCTCCGAGGTCCTCCTATTAAAACTTACCCTATCAGCACTTCTGCCCTGTGTTCCCACTAACCCCTTAAAAACCCCAACCTAGTCCAGAGAGCAAGACGAACCTCAAACACTGCTTGGTCTCTCTTTTTCTCATTTGTTGCCTTCTCCATTGGTGCCTTCTCCATCAATGAACCTTTCCTTACTCCAAACTCTTGGGTTTTTGAGGTTTGGCTTCTCAAAGGCTGGGTCACCTGAACCAGTTTGGTAACATTATCACTGTGTCGCAGATAAGGAAATACAGATTACAGAAGTTAGCAAATGGCAGACCTAAGATTCAAATCCATGTTGGTTTCAATTAAAAATTTTATTGTTTAACTTCCTACGGTTCTCAAGTATGCACAGCACAGTTGTAAAATGCAAGATCATTTTAGACGATAAAGGCATAAACAATTTTTTTATTTTAAAAATTATGTATTTGCTTTAAATCAGTAAATTCACATTCTCACTGGGTCTTGTGAGATGTGAGGGCACTGATCAAAAGAAGATGGTCTTGACATTTGGGATGGTTGTATCTGAAAAGATGCAGAGAAAGCTGAACCACAAAAGGACCCAGACTTACTCATGTCTTTTCTTCCACATCTTGAGAAAGTAATCCCAGCCCCTGACTTTTCTGGAAACAGCTAATATTTCCCTTAAGAAGTGTTTGTCAGAACTAGTTATCAGAATGTGAATTTACAAGGTCTCAGGGATAAAATGCACATTTAAATTGTGGAAAAAATGTTACAACCAGAATTGATTAAACTATATTTTTTAAAACTTTAGTTTTTTTAACTTACTCATTCAGTGCAGTAATTATCTGCCACAAGTTGCTGTACTGAGGCACCATGTTACATCTTGATCCCTTGACTTCAAGAAGATGGGATAACAGGCAAGTCAGAAACTAATCCACTAATTTCCCAGCCAATATAAAATGACATCTGTAGCCCTGGCTGATGTAGCTCAGTGGATTGAGCATGGGCCTGTGAACCAAAGGGTCATTGTTTTGATTGCCAGTCAGGGCACAAACCTGGGTTGTGGGCCAGGTCCCCCAGGAGGGGGGTGCTCAAGAGGTAACCACACATTGATGTTTCATTCCCTGTCTTTCTCCTTCCCTTCCCCTCTCTTTAAAAACAAATAAATAAAATCTTTAACAAAAAAAAATGATATTTGTGACTTATACATTCCAAGGAATGGCCTGCTGGTCTCCAAACAGCTATAATAAAATAGGAGGGTTGACTTAGTCAGTGGAGAGTCTTCCGTGATGGGTGGCATTAACCAGTAAAGAGAAAGGGACAAGCATTCCAGGCAAGCAAACTAGGATGTGCACATGTGCTTCGGTAACAGGGACAACCAAGGCAGAGGGACTGAAAGAAGGGCACTATGGCTAAGGTGGAGAGAGCAGTGCGGGCCAGCAAGATCCAACACAGACTAGTATTGTTAAGAAGCTTTGCATTTAGTAGTAAATTTTATTTCTCCATATTTCAATTAATATTTTTATTGCAATATTATAATTGTATTTATTTTTTAAGGTTACCACTGTAGTACAAGTAATACTAGTTACAGTATTACTTGTTAATTACAGTTACAAGTATTACAGTAGTAATATTTTTATTTTACAATTAATTTATTTAAAAATGAATGAACTTTGGGTTGTTGTGTTATTTTCATTTGTTTCAAGGTGTCTTTTGATTTCTTCCTTGATCTCATTGTTGACCTATATATTGTTCAGTTACATGCTGGTTAATGTGTCTTTGTGTGTTTCAGTTTTTTTCCTTGTGATTGATTTCTAATTTCATACTATTATGATCAGAGAAGATACTTGATATGATTTTAATCTGTTGAAATTTACTGAGACTTCTTTTGTGTCCTAACATGTGGTCTATCCTAGAAAATGTTTCATGCACATATGAATATTCTGCTGGTTTGGAATGAAATGCTTTGAAGATATCAGTTAAACACATCTGATTTAGTGTGTCATTTAAGGCTGCCATTTCCCAGTTGATTTTCTGTCTGGAAGATCCTGTCTACTGATGTCAGTGGTGTCTTAAAATCCTCTACTCTGACTGTATTGCTGTCAGTCTCTCCCTTCATGTCCATCAAGATTTGCTTTACATATTTGGGTACTCTTATGATGGGTGCATAAAAGTTTACATGGGTTATATCCTCTTGTCGGATTGCTCCCTTTATTTTCATTCAGTGTCTTTCTTTGCCTCTTACTATAGCTTTTGTTTTAAAGTCTATTTTTTCAGATATAAGTATTGCTACCACAGCCTTTTTTCATTTCCATTTGATGGAGTATCTTTTCTCATCCTTTTACTTTTAGTGTGTGTCTATCTTTCACTGCCTTTCTGGTAGACAGTGTATATATGGGTCTTATTTTCTTACTCATTCAGCTACACTATGTCTTTTGATTGGAGTATTTAAGCCATTCACATTTGAAGTGATTACTAATAGGTAAATATTTATGCTATTTTTTCTTTTAACTATATTCTTCTGTTTCTTTTCTCCTCCTCCACCCTCATCTTCCTCCCCTCATCCTCTTCATCTTTCTCCTTTTATCCTCCTCCTCCTTCTTCTTAGGCCCTTTAACATTTCTTTTAAAACTGGTTTGAATGTAACTAATCTTTTTAGGTTTTTCTGGTCTGAGAAGCTCTCTTTTCTCCTTCAGTATTAAATGATAGCCTTGCTGGGTAAAGTAGTCTTAGTTGTAGGTCCTTGCTTTACATCACTTTAAATATTTCATGCCAATCCCTTCTAGCCTAAAATGTTATGTTGAGAAATCAGCTGACAGTCTTATGGGAGCTCCCTTTTAGGTAACTAATTGTTTTTCTCTTGTGGCTTTAAGATTCTCTCTTTAAGTTTTGTCATTGTAATTATGATTAGTCTTGGTGTGGGCCTCTTTGAGTTCATCTTGTTTGGGACTCTCTGTACTTTTTGGACTTCTGTGTCTTTTTCATTCACCAGGTTAGGGAAGATTTAGTTTATGTCTTCAGATAGGTTCTCAATACCTTGCTCTCTCTCTTCTCCTTCTGGAACCTCTATGATACAAACATTATTATGCTTTATGTTGTCCAAAGTATCCTCATTAAACTATCCTCATTCCTTTTTTTAACCCTCACCCAAAGATGTTTATTTTTTTATTCAATTTGTTTTAGAGAGTGAGGGAGGGACAGAGGGAGAGAGAAAGAGACAAATATTGACATGAAAGAGAAACATTGATCGGTTGACTCCTGTATGCACCCCAAGCAAAGATTGAAACCACAACCTAAGTATGTGCCCTGATTGGGGATCAAACAACAGACATTCCGTGTAAGGGACGACACTCTCAACCGGCTGAACCACCCGGCCATAGCCTATGCTCATTCTTTTTAATTCTTTTTTTTTTTTTTTTTTTTTTGCTGCTCTGATTAAGTGGTTTATTTTCCTGCCTTGTCTTTCAAATCACTGATTCAGTCCTCTGCTTCATCCAACCTAGTGTTTATTCCATTCAGTGTATTCTTGATGTCAGATGTTGTATTCTTTATTCCTGTGTGGTCCTTTTTTTGTGGTTTCTATGTCTTTTTCATGCTATTGCAGTTCTCACTAAGTCCCTTGAACATTTTTGTAATAATTACTTTGAACTCTGTATCTGTTAACTAGCTTGCCTCCATTTCATTAGCTTTTTTTCTGGAGGGTTCTCCTGTTCTTTCACTTGAGGACAGTTTCTTTGTCTCCCCATTTTTGCATCCTCTTTGTGTTTTTTCTATGTGTTAGATAAATCTGCTGTGACTCCCAGTCTTCATGGGGTGGCCTTATGTAGTAGGTGTCCTGTGGGACCCAGTGATGTGTCTCCTTGATCCCTGATCTGGGTGTTCCGGGAATGCCCCTGCTGGGTTATGTGGATCCTCCTGTTGTAATTGACTATTGATTGCCATTGTCCAGTTTGTATGTGGGGTCAACCCTCAGCAAAAGCTGTGCTAAGAAAGAAATTCATAGCACTACAGGCCTATCTCAAGAGATGAGAAAAATCTCAAACAAAATTCTAAGTTTACATTTAAAGGAAATGGAAAAAGATCGCTTTTTGTTCTTTCAGCTAAGGTCAAGTATAGTAACTGTTCTTTTCAGGAACTGGAAAAAGAACAACAAACAAAGCCCAAAGTGAGTAGATAGAAGAAAATAACAAAGATCAGTGCAGAAATAAATGGAATAGTCTAAAAACACAATACAAAAGATCACTGAAAACAAGAGCTGGTTCTTCAAAAAGATAAGCAGGATTGATGAACCTTTAACCAGACTCAGCAAGAAGAGTGAGGACCCAAATAAAATCAGAAATGAAATAGGAGAAGAACCACTGACACCAGAGAAATACAAAGGATTGTAAGAATATGTTACGAACATCAATATGCCAACAAATTGGGCAATTTGGAAGAAATGGATAAATTCCTAGAAACATACAATCTTTCAAACTGAATCAGGAAGAATCTGAGAATCTGAATATACATATTATAACTAGTGAAACTGAAGCAGTCATAAAAAAAATCTCCCAACAAACAAATGTTCTGGACAAGATGGTTTCACAGATGAATTTAACTAAACATTAAAAAAAGAGAATTAATACCTATTCTTCTCTAAATATTCCATAATATTCAAGAGGAGGGAAGTCTCCCTAGGTCATTTTACAAGCCCAGAATTATCCTAATAACAAAACCAGATGAAGAAACTACAAAGAAAAAAATTATAGGCCAATATTCCTGATGAAAATAGATACTAAAATCTTCAACAAATATTAGCAAACTGGATCCAGCAATACATTAAAAGATCATACATCATGATCAAGTGGGATTTATTTCAGGGATGCAAAGATAGTACAATATCCAGAAATCAATAATTTTATACACCACATAAAGAAAATGAAGGATAAAAACCACATGATCATGTTATACATGCAGAAAAATCATTTGACAAAATCTAGCACCCACTTATGATAAAAACTCTCAGCAATGTTAGAATATAGAGAACATACTTCACCCTAATAAAAAGGAAAGGAAACCATCAACAAAATAAAAAGACAATCCACTGAGTGGGAGAACATATTTCCTGATTCATCTGATAATGCATTAACATCCAAAATTTATAAGGAACTTATAAAACTCAACACCAAAACCCCCAAACAACCCAATTAAGAAAGGACAAAGGACCTGAATAGACACTTTTCCAAAGAGGACACACAGATGGCCAATAGACATATGAAAAGATGCTCAACGTCACTAATCATCAGAAAAATACAAATTAAAACTGCAATGAGATATCACCTCACACCTGTCAGAATGGCTATCACCTATAAATTAACAAGTGTTGGTGAGGATGTGGAGAAAAGGGAACACTTGTGCACTGTTGAAGGGAATGCAGATTGGTGCAGCCACTGAGGAAAGCAGAATGGAGTTTCCTCAAGTTACTAAAAATGAAACTGCCTTATGACCCAGCTAATACACTTTTGGGAATATATCCAAAGATACCCAAAGCACTAATTTGAAAGAGTGTGTGCACCCCTATGTTCATTACAATGTTATTTACAATAGCCGAGATTTGGAGCAAGACACAGTTCCCATCAATATATCAGTGGATAAAAAGGATGTGGTACATTTATACAATGGAATACTACTCAGCTGTAAAAAAAAAGAAGGAAATCTTACCTTTTGCAACAGCATGGATGGACCTAGAGAGTATTATGCTAAGTGAAATAAGCCAGATAAAGACAAGTACTATATAATTTCATGTATATGTGGAAGCTAATGAACAAAATAAACTAACAAAATAGAAATAGATTCATGGGTACAGAGAACAGAGTCATAGCTGTCAGAGAGGAATAGGGTTTGGATTTGGGTATAAAAGGTGAAGAACTTCTGCAAAGAAAAAACTCATAGGTACAGACAACAGTATGGTGATTAAAGAGGAAAAGGCAGTGGGGGGAGGTAGAAGAGGGTGGAGGAGGGATAAATGGTGGTGAAAGGAGAATTGACTTGGGGTGATGAACACAATACTACATACGGATGATGTATTACAGAATTGTATGCCTGAAACCAATATAATTTTATTAACCAGTACTACCTCAATAATTTCAACTAACAAGCAAAAGGAAACAAAATTTTAAAAAAGGAATAAACTGTAATAATTCATAATCAACAAGATTATGGATGTGCATAGATTTAGATAAAAACTACAAGGTGCTGTGGACATGACTCAAGTTTGAGAAACAGTATACTAAATCAGTTTTTGGCAAATTATGGACCTTGGACTAAATCTAGTTTACCACCTGCTTTTGTTACTAACATATTTTTGTGACACAGCCACACCTTATGGTTTATTATTGCCTATGTCTGCCTTCTCTTGCACTGGCAGAGTTGAGTAGTTGAAGCAGAGATGGTATGGCCCAAAAAGCCTAAAACATTTATTTCTAGCCTTTGACAAATAATTTGCTGACTCCTCTACCAGGCTATACTATTAGGGCATTTAAAAAAACTTAACAATCAGTATAATCATGACTTTTTAAGGCAAAGGTATATTTAACAGCCAAAGTTGTCCATTCACTGCATTGTCCCTTTTCTATGTTCAATACAATTGAGTGCCCTTCTGCAAATCTGGAGCATTCCAGGACACCTAAACCTCCAGGCCCTGTGAGACACTGGGCTATTATGAGAGGTTCTTTGTTTCCTGTTTGACAGGATGAATTCTATCTTCTCCTCAAATCCTGTTTAATCAGAAACACTTTGGCATAAGAAAGGAGCAGATGAATTACTGAGGCCCTGAAGCTGCACTAAAGAGTACAGTAAAATTTGTACTTCAAAGGACTCTGGTAAAGGAGAGAATTTCAATGGCTTTGACTTCTTAATGGGGATGAGGTAAGGGTACTTGGTTTTAGGCAACTGGAAATCATCATGTTAAATAAGCATGTGCATGGGCAGTGGAGGCACAGTTTCATCCAGTGGTCAAAGTTCTGCCATGCTCTGGTTTCATTTTCCTCATTGGCTTGAATATATTCTAATTAGGTCTTCCATAGTCAGTATTCTTGCAAGAGCACATTGCTCTTGATTACCTGTGTGTCCTTTGTATCCTACCTGTTGTAGGCAAACTATGCATTACTGCTGGTTTACATTATGAGCCCTTGCTATGTCCCATACATTGTTGCCAGTGTTTGACATCTATTATGTCATTTCATCCCTACATTGAGCCAATGAGGGAAGTCTTATTATCCCTATTTGATAAAGTAGGGCATGGGAACACAGAGAAATTTAGAAACCACATACCTGGTACTTGGCAGAATGCAGATTTCAACCCAGAATTTGACACTACCCTAGCCTGCCTCTGTTCTGACCTGGGCACCCTGCTGAAGACACAGTGTACTGAATGTCACACACCCTGCTCAAGGGGTACAGTCTCCTTTGACGGGAGTGAACAATCTTAGTGTCAATCCCTGAAGAAGAGACAACAGTTTAGGCAGGAAAATGGGTCTAGGAAAACTGGTTGGAGGTTGGAGGAGGGATTCCTATCTCTACACTTCATTTTTGTCTCTTAGGCCTAGCCACAGTCAGCCCCTCCCTGTGGAAACAAGGCCTTGAAGATTGATAGGAAGTAATATCTTGAATCTCAAATTGGAGAGTTTTAAGTTACCTTGTGAATTTTTTTGTTAATCTTTTACAAAGTCTTGTTTAAATATCTTTGCTTCATTTCACTTGTGTTAAGAGGAGAAATCATGATTTATATGAAACCAGAGAGAATGATGCACCCTGATGGTGAGGACAACATTGTTAGCATAGATAGCTAGATAAGCTATCTCTTCCTTTACTAGTAAAGGAAGAGAGCAAAGGAAATCAGATGTTAGTAAGCATAATCAACTAGGGAGCATAAACCTGGTTGCTTCCCTAGGAAGTTACAGCTTCACACACTCCTCAGAAGACAACCGTTGGTTCCCCAGATCACTGAGGGAAGGGATGCAACTATAAAGGGGGAGGTAAGGAGAGGCACAGTAGGAGCCAAAATGAGGGAGGCCAGTCAGTCTAGACTGGAGAAGAGATTGCGTTGGATAAGAGACACAACCTTAGAGGATCTAGGGAATGAATTGTTTAGGGGTGGACCTACTAGAAGCCCACAAAAGCTTGGGAAGTTGATTGGTTAGTTTGAAAAGAGCACCTGGTCCTTTCCAGGCCTAAGATAATACAATCAGTTTAACAAAGACAAAGACCTTTTTTCTCTCACCTGGTAAGGAGTACTTACCCTGTTCATTTCTGCATTCTCTCTCCAAAGTAGCCATGTGGAGCTAGCAGCGACCTGGGGTCCTGGAGGCCTGCAAACTCCCACTGTGGGCCCCAACTGAGATGCAGGTTGTAAAATAAGATAAGCTAGCTGGATGGTGCAAAAGGATGGACTGGACTAGCCTTGGCATGGCACAAAATGTCTGGACACTGGCCTTATTTCTGGGCCTGTTGAAGGTGAGAATGGACTTTCTCAGGGTGGGACAGACAGAGATGGGACACTGGAAACTCAGTGGAATTCCTCTGATTTTGCATCTGGTGCCACAAATAAATCTTATCACCAGATCTCCTTCTTTGTGGGTCTTCTGAAATTCTTTCCTCACAACACCACTAGGACCTCACTTTCACCAGTGACGTCATGACAACAACCAGTAGAAAATCCTATGGTGGAATGTGACTTTTCATAGACAAGTTGAAGTTACAGATCAGAAACTTCTCCCATGAAGAACTCATCCCAATCGCTTGCATTGCATAACTTGTATTTCATTGTGTTAGGGAATCCCCTTGCAATTATGCAAAGCTCTAAGATACAAAAGTCATGATGTGGTTCTCATTTTGGGCAATGTTTCAATCTGTTAGAGAAACAAATATATGTATGAATATATTCATATGTAAGTGTTTATATAGTAATATAATATATACACAGTATATATATTAACCATAATAAAATGGGATAAATTTCATAACAGCAGTATAAACAAAGTGTATGTTCATGGGGTTTCTATCAGTTGTGCTTGAGTGAAAGTATCTTTTGTATTAAAAAAAAACAACCCTGGAGTTTTTTGAGGACATATTGGAGGGGGACATGTACAGGATGTTCTAGTAGAGTCAAGGACAGGCTGTTGCAAAGCTGCACAAATGAGGAACGGGGTGAACACAGTGCTGGTGCCAGCCCTTTCTGGTGAAGTCAGGGAAGATGAGACTGGTTGGTCACCCATCTGGCAACCTGAAGATCAATTTCCATGAGAGGCTGAGATAAAATCTAGTTAGATGCCTTTGTGAGAGAATGAGCAGTGAGAAAGTAGAGACTGCAAGTATGGAATATTTTTCTTGAATTTTTGCTATGAGGGAGAGCAGAGGAAAGTTGGAAGAGGTTTTTTTGTGTTTTAAATTTTTGTTTTTATTAAAGTATATTTGTCAGCTGACTAAATAATCTAACCAAGAGAGAAAACTTGATGATACAGGAGGTAATTGAATTACTGTAGGAGCAAAATCCTTGAGCTTGCAGTGATTAGATACAGTGCCCAAATGGAGGAGTTGACCTTATACTGGAACACAGATGTTTACTCTTAAGAACAGGATAATGTACAAATGTGCAAAAGTCACCATTGCTGGGAAGCAAAATCTCAATGGATTGAGAAGTGGTCTGGAGAATGTCAGTTTAGCACCTTATTTTGTACATTACAATCAAAGGAGGAGACCTAATGAGGTTACAGGAAATCTGTTGGTGATAGATTAAGGAGGCAGGAGAAAGCAAAGTGGGAAAAACTTTGGGATTGGATAAAAGGTAAAATGGTAGACACATACTTCTTTTACATAGGTGGGTGAAGGATAGTTAACAGTCAACAATTAACATGATAATAACAATGAGGAGATTTGTGGTTTCAGCTCTGGTGCAGTGGTTGTGCCCAAGGGATTGGGAAAAAGGGAAGTTACCTTGATATTCCAAAGGTATGTTATCATAGATGCAAAAAGACAAGAGACAGACTCAGTTCAGGTAAAGGCTGACCTTTGTTAGGGAAAAATACAAACCTAGGATATGACTACCCACCATGAATTACTTATAATTAATAAGTTTTAATTTCAGAGCATCCTCCGTGGTTACTTTAGGTCACTGAGTTTGTAAGACAGCCTCACAGTCCTCCCCTGAGCTTGTCAGGTTAATATGGGGCCTCTTTTCTTCCACACAACCAATCAGCAGAGCTCATGATTCCAACTCTTTTAACCATCATGATTAATGATTTTAGTCCATCCCCTAGAAGCCACTGAGGAGCAAGGTCTTTGAACACTAACTGGTTTATCTGGGACTCCAGGCTTGGCACCGACAGGACAAAGCCAGCACCATTTGCTACCATGGCACCATTTGCTATCATGGCACCATTTGCTATCATGGCACCATTTGCTATCATGGTGCCATTTGCCAAGCAGGCCTGTGACCTTGTTACGCATGACTGCCACTTTACTCTTCTGAGCTAATGTCCCCAGGACTGAAAAGTTACTGGAAAAGCAAAAAACAAGGTAAAAAAAAAAATGCTTCCCACAGCCATAGATAAAAAATAACATTGGAGCCAACTGCAACTTACGCAAAACCATCTGAAACCTCCTGTGTTGCAAAGCCCCTAACAGCCCAGTGGCCTTACTGCAGCACCCCACTTCCACCCTTTATAAGACAATAAAAGCTCACAGTCCCAACCTTTTGTCACTGGTGCATTTCTCTGCATCTAGCCCCTTTCCTCTCTTGGAAAATGAGTAAACTTTGCTCTTTGTACTTCCCTCTCTGTGAATTCTTTCACAGCCTGCATCAACAGCCACCCTAATAAGCACCATTTCCTCAAATAACAAACCCTTACTTTTTTGGCTGCAAACTCCTGTTTGCATTTGATTGGGCTTTATATTGTAGATAACAGTGGTTGTACAAAATAGAAGGTTTTTATAGGAAGAATGTCAGGGGAGTATTAGCAAAAGAAAAGATAGAATTAGTTTTAGATCAGAACATCTTTTGGGGAGAAGGGAACTGCAAGGGTTCCATCGTGAAGACTACCTCTTCCTAAAGTGGATTGAGAAGGCTCTTGTGACAGATTACTTTACCGGTTCTTGACCAGAAAATTCTGGGCTAGTTGGTTAAGATTATATTTCTGGGAGAGGTTGAAACTTGAATTAGATAAAATATAAAATCTAGGTTTTGTATTCTGGGTTTTTAGTATAAGTGATATCATTTTGGGCCTATGGTTTTCTTTTTAACGAAACTCAATTGTGCAAGTACTTTTCAGCCTTTGGTCATGGGAACCTCCTAATGTCCCATGGACTAAAGCAAGTCATATGGACAAACCCAAAGTCAAGGGACAAGAAAGTTCAGTCTACCCATGTGTATGGAGGAGTGGGAAGAGGGAGTGAATATCTATTCATGGTAATTGAATATACCACATTGACAAACTAGTAAGAGCTATGAATGAATGACATATAAATATCAAAATATCTAATGATTAACATATAAAGATCAACTAACCTTGAGAATCTCAATTAGCTGCTTTTAACTAAGGCATAATTTCCTTAGTTCTAAACATGAACTCTTATAGAAAATATATAAGCATTAGGCATTAAATATGTAAGCATTAAAATCATATTTCAATGTAATACTGAATATATCAAATATTTCTATGTGATTTATATTTTTTTGCTTTCTTCTCATTCTCTTTTGTAGTTTTTGAAATTTTATGACATATAAATGATCATACCCATTTCAAGAATTAAATGTTATGGAAAATAAATTTAACTAACTTATTTGAACCTTCAACCAAAGCATTGAAATATCTTGCTCTTAGATTTCATTGATACTTGATTGATAAAAATAAGCAAGTCTATTTTATTCCTAATTAATATTTCTAAAGTTAAACCATATCTGTACTTGTCAAATTTATAACAGGGCATATTTTCAAAATACGCTGCTATAAACATGCTAATGTAACCATTACTTAGGGGCCATTGACTAATAAATACATCCCAGAAGAAAGCAAAGACATTTTAAAAGATGAAAGACTTGCAAATTTCTGTTTGAAAATTTTAAGCAAATTACTTTAAGATATGCTTGTCTGTTATAAAATGCATTAAGAGTTCAGCTGTATAAATCACTTAATATACTATGCAAAGTAATCCCTTGGGCTAATACAAGAAAGTTATTAATATATACTTATATGTATTTTGTTTATATTTATCAAATATTTGGTAATACTATCATCACATACTGTCATTTTTTTCTGTGATGGTGCCTTTGTCTTAATATGGATGATGTCTTTTAACTCTGAGATAACAGATAAGAAAGAGAATTAGAAAACGAAAAGGGTTATATACAACCATAAATCCAGCAGGAGATATTCTGCTAGTAAATCCTTCTCTCTTATTTACACTTCTATAGCCTATGGCTAAATGGATTTCTCACTTTTTGTTTGGACAACATGCAAATAGGTTGGGTACTAGAATTCTTCCTTGTTAGAACTCCATGAAGGTCAGTAAATTGTAGCACAGGTCTGTTTGTAACAGTCTTGTAGTCTATAACAGGCACAGATCATCTGTATACTCTCTGGAGTGCAAAAATAAGAATCCACTAAATATTCTCAGCCATTAAACTTGGGCTTCCTCCTTGAAAAATGTCCTTAACACAGTCACAAAGCTTTCCTGGAAGCTGCAGTTAGGAGGGTATCTTGCTTCTCCTGCTAAAAATAAATACTCTGAAACTATCCTGAAGCAGCCTGAGAGGAGGATAATAGAGGGTGGGGAACAGACTGTGGGCCTTTTTTCGAAATGCCACTAGCCATTATTTTCTGACCCCAAGCCCTGGAACCTTCCAGAATCAATACTTAAATTCTGTTATTTCCTCCAGGTAACCTATAGAAATTGCCCAGATCTGCCATTGTGTTTAGATTACCTTTAAAGTCACTGAATTTGCAATTGCCAATAGTTACATTGTGCCTTCAATTGATGTGAAAATATTAAGATTATTGTGTTTAATTAAAATATCCTTGGACACCTGCACTTTCCAAAGGGTGGGCTAAGGAAAGGCCCTGTTCTAAGGAACAGGTTTGTGATCTCAAGTGGCCTGAGCTTACTTAGGTTCCATTCACAGACATCTGGGGGCTCCCATCTTCTCACTCTGAACCACTACCTTCTAAAGTTGTCATTAAGCAGAGCAAAAAATATCACCACGAATTATGTCTCTTTGGCATATTGTTCATTTTGAGATGGTTATTTTTAAGAAACAGCAGACACAGCAGAAACTCTGAAAACTGAGAAGTTACCCTTTTGTAAGAGACATTTACATTTATAAGGAAATACTCATTTGCAAGGGTGTCTCCCTCTCCAACCAGAAAGAATACCATGACTCTAAATCTCTAGAAACTCTTACCTTTGGAAAATGTAAGGCTTTAAATATGCACAACAAACTTATCCTTGTTTGCTGTGCTTTTCCTGGTAACCTCCCTTAACTGGCCTCCTCTCCCAACTTCCCACATCTTTTGTCTTTAGCTGGAGATGATATTTAAGGTGTTGGCTTAGACCATTTCAGGATCACTCAGTTCTCCTTGGTATTGTTGGGGTGTAAAACATTTTTTCTTCATACCTTTCTACGTTCTTCTGGTTGGGCTAATAATCAAATTAACATGAGGTAGATTAATAGAAAAAAGTAACCAAATTTATTATGGATGTACATGTGGGAGTACCATAAGAATATGAGAGCCAAGGACACATTGGGCAGTTGAGGCTTATATGCCATTCTTCAGATTTCACAAATAGATGGAAAAGCAAATGTTTGGTAAATGTTTTCTGGACTACTTTTAACAATGAGACTCTGAGAGGACTCTGAACAAATGCATGTTGCTTGTTCCCTATCTATCATACCTAGTTCATATTAAACTACACTTACCTATGATGATGTTTCCATCTTGGAACAGGTCCTTTGTCGACATGTAGTTAAGGGGAAGGCTAAAGAATTTTTCTGAGTTCTTCATTTCTTAAAAATAACCACCTTAATATTTTAGTCAATATCCCAAAAAGCATGTTTTAGGGTAGCAGACTCTTCTACCCGTCAGTATCTACCATATACACTAGAGGTATATGTGTTATTAAACTTCTATTTGTTTTTCTCCTGTTGATTTGTCTTTTTATTATTGGGTAGGAGTCACAGCCAAGAAGCTATAAGGATAGAGAAAAAAAAATTTTTCCTCCCCTACATTAAAGACCTTTCATCTTTAAATATCACACACACTATATATATAAAAATCCCTTTAAAAGAGGAGGCAATGGACTTCCAGTCAAAATGGTAGCATAGGCAGACATGGCTCACCTCTTTGCACAACCACATCAAAATTGCAATTAAAATATAGAACAGCCATTACTCAGGAATGTCACAAATCAAGCTGAATGGAAATCTGACAACTAGGAAATGGAGTTGAATAGAAGTTTGACAACTATGGAATTAAAGAAACCATATCCATCCAGACTGGTAGGAGGGGTACAAATGCAGAACAGACTGGTCCTACAACAACATGGGTAAAAATTCAGAAGGGGTATCTTGGGAGTAAGGAGCCCCAGACCCACACCAGACCCCCCAGCCCAGGATTCCAGTGCCAGGAAGATAAGTCCCCACAAATTCTGGCTGCAAAAACCAGCAGGGATTGAGTCAGTGGAAAAAACTGGTGGAGCCCTAAGCAGTTTTTCTTAAAGAACCCACACATGGACTCACTTATTCAGACTTACTACTTCTGAGCTCCAGGACCAGGGTGGCAGCTTGAAAGTCCCTTGTAGTATACAGGGAGAAACTGAAATGTCTGACATCAAGGGTAGCAGAGGCCATTGTCCCTTTGCTAACTCCCTCCCATCCCCTGCTCCCTAAGCCACAGAGCCAGCAAGGGGTCATATCTGAGACTCCATTAACCTGTATGACACTGTTTGAACTGCCTTCGAGATCCACAGATATAGGGGACCGTTCTTTTTTTTTTTTTTTTTAAATGTAACTACTTTGGATGTGTTTATTTCTTTTTTTAAAGTATATTTATTGATTATGCTATTACAGTTGTCCCATTGCCCCCTCTTCACTCCACTACATCCTGCCCACCTCCTCCCTCCCACATTCCCCCCCTATAGTTCATGTCCATGGGTCATACTTATAAGTTGTTTGGCTTCTATGTTTCCTATACTATTCTTTACCCTCCCCCTGTCTATTTTCTACCTACCCTTTATGCTACTTATTCTCTGTACCTTCCCCCCTTCTCTCCCCCTCCCACTCCCCTATTGATAATCCTCCATGTGATCTCCATTTCTGTGGTTCTGTTCCTGTTCTAGTTGTTTGCTTAGTTTGCTTTTGTTTTTGTTTCAGGTGTGGTTGTTAATAACTGTGAGTTTGCTGTCATTTTTACTGTTCCTATTTTTGATCTTCTTTTTCTTAGATAAATCCCTTTAACGTTTCATATAATAAGGGCTTGGTGATGATGAACTCCTTTAGCTTTACCTTATCTGAGAAGCACTTTATCTATCCTTCCATTCTAAATGATAGCTTTGCTGGATAGAGTAATCTTGGATGTAGGTCCTTGCCTTTCATGACTTGGAATACTGCTTGCCAGCCCCTTCTTGCCTGTAAGGTCTCTCTCTTTTGAGAAATCAGCTGACAGTCTTATGGGAACTCCTTTGTAGGTAGCTGTGTCCTTTTCTCTTGCTGTTTCTAAGATTCTCTCCTTCTGTTTCATCTTGGCTAATGTAATTATGCTGTGCCTTGGTTGTTCCTCCTTGGGTCCAGCTTCTTTGGGACTCTCTGAGCTTCTTGGACTTCCTGGAAGTCTATTTCCTTTGCCAGACTGGGGAAGTTCTCCTTCATTATTTGTTCAAATAAGTTTTCAATTTTTTCTTCTTCCTCTTCTCCTTCTGGTACCCCTATAATTCAGATGTTGGAATGTTTAAAGATGTCCTGGAGGTTCCTAAGCCTCTCCTCAGTTTTTTGAATTCTTGTTTCTTCATTCTTTTCTGGCTGGATGTTTCTTTCTTCCTTCTGGTCCACACCGTTGATTTGAGTCCCAGTTTCCTTCTCATCACTATTGGTTCCCTGTACATTTTCCTTTGTTTCTCTTAGCATAGCCTTCATCTTTTCATCTAATTTGCGACCAAATTCAACCAATTCTGTGAGCATCCTGATTACCAGTGTTTTGCACTGTGCATCTGATAGGTTGGCTATCTCTTTGTTGCTTAGTTGTATTTTTCCTGGAGCTTTGATCTGTTCATTCATTTGGGCCATTTTTTTTGTCTTGGTGAGCCAGTTAGGTAAAGGGGCGGAGCCTTAGGTGTTCACCAGCGCAGGGTAAGGCTGGTTGCTGCGCTGTGATGCTATATGTGGGGGAGGGGCCAAGAGGGAGCAATGGTGCTTGCTCCACTCTCTGCCATATAGGGGACTGTTCTTGTGGCATGGGGAATGTAGCCCAGTCCCTGATTCAGAAAACCGATGGGGAGGGAGGTCAGCACACAGGACCCAAGCCCACAGATAAGTTTTCCATGGGGAATCAGGCCTGCATTGTACCTAGGCTGCTTTGAGACTTGCTTTTTGCTAAAACTTCCTCACCCTAAATTGAGGCAGCAAATGTTTACTGAATATCTTTAAAGTAATTTCCTAAAATCTCTGCTGAACCTCCAAAGAATGAGTGTAACCAGTTCAACCACTTTTTCCCTTGCATTTTCAAATATCCTTCTTCTTTGATGTAATTAGCAACATCCTCTCCTTTTTATCTGTAAAAGGTAATCACCTAAAGAGAACCCGTGCATAGTAAATAAGGACCATCCTTGATGTAATGTGCCCAGAAAAGCAATAAAAAGCCTTTCCAGGCAGGGGTCAGGGCCCTTTCACACTGAGACAGTGGCCATGCTGTCCCTTTTTCTCCACAGGACTTCTGTAGTCTGTGTGAATTTGTTCATCAAATCCACAGCACACCGAACCCACGGGCCAGGGTGGCATCACAGAGGCTCTGCCCCACCCAATTTATAGGCCCACCCAAGTTACTCTTCCATAAGAATGGCTACTCTTGGCTCCTAAATCCTATCAAACAAGCAATAGCTGGCTTCAGTGAGCCCTAGCAGTAGCAAGATTAGATTCACAGCTTGGCTTCACCTGGGAATCTCCAAGCCCAGCACAAGTAACAGTCATGTCAGATTGCTTTAGAGCTCAGGCAGGCGTGCCCCAGGCAAAACACAGGTAGGGGCTGGCCTTGGCCTGCACCACCCAGGAAACTCCAGGGCCAGTGTACCTAGTGGATAGCTACAGACCACATAGGAGCACTACCACCATGGCCCTACATAGCTGATCCTCCCCACATTGTGGAGGTTGGTGGTTAGTGGTCACAGCCAGTCCTTGCAGCTGACTGGCCTACGTAAATCCCTCTCATTGATCAGCCAACAACAACCAAAGCTCAACTACAGGAGGAGGGTGTACTCAGCCCACACAAAGGGTGCACCTCAAGTACCCAGCTTGGGTGATAGGGGGGACTGTCCCACTGGACCCTACAGGGCAACTACTACATTAGGTCACACTACCAAGACACGGGGTCAAAACACAGGGAGGTTTTAGCTCTACCTAACACATAGAAACAAACACAGGGAGGTTGCCAAATTAAAGAGACAAAGGAAGATGAGACAAAGACACATGGCCCAAATGAAAGAACAGATCATGCTCCAGACAAAGAGCTAAACAACATGGAGATAAGCAGTCTATCAGATGCAGAGTTCAAATCACTGTTAAAAGGATGCTCAAGGAACTTAGTAAGGATCTAAGCAGCATAAAAAAGACCCAGTCAGAAACGAAGGATACACTAATTGAAATAAAGAACAATTTACAGGGAAACAACAATAGAGTGGATGTAGCAGAGAATCAAATCAATGATTTGGAACATAAGGGAGCAAAAAACAACCATGAAGAAAAACAAGAAGAAAAAAAGAATCTCAAAATAGAATAGTATAAGCATCCTCTGGGACAGCTTCAAGATGTCCAACATTCTCATCATAGGGGTGCCAGAAGGAGAAGAGAAAGAGCAAGAAACTGGAAATCTATCTGAAAAAACAATGAAAGAAAACTTCCCTAATTTGGTGAAGGAAATAGACATGCAAGTCCAGGAAATGCAGAGTCCCAATTATGATGGATGCAAATAGACCCACTCCAAGACACATCCTAATTAAAAGGCCAAAGGTTAAAGATAAAGAGAGACTCTTAAAAGCAGCAAGAGAAAAGACGTTAGTTACCAGATGGCTGCCAGGTGGAAGGCAGGTGGAGGAGAATGGGTGAAGAGTTGAGGGGATTAAGGATTACAAATAGGTAGTTACAGAATAGCCATGGGGATGTAAAGTACCATATAGGAAATGGAGTAGCCAAAGAAATTATTCATGACCCATGGACATGAACAATGGTGTGGGGATTGCTTGAGGGAGTGGGGAGTGCTGGGTGGAGGGGAGCAAAGAGGAAATATCAGGACCAGGACAACTGTAATAGCATAATCAATAAAATATAATAACAAAAAAATAAAAGAGGGGGCAAGCCAGCATTTGGCAAAGTGTATATTTATTAAAATTAGATACCAGAAAATGAGGTATGCTAGCTATCTAATATTTGTATAGAATACAGTAAATTCATGAGAAATTTTTACATGTTACAAGTCTATCAGTCTTGGTACTCATATGTTTTAAGTAGAAAATGTTAGACAAACACATAAAGAAACAAAGAAACAGAGAAAGAGATAAAAAGAAAAAGGATAAAGATGAGGAAGTATGTCATGTGTCACATACTTAAAACTAAAAATCTTGGAGCTCCCGCCCCTCCTATCCCTGTTTTGCAATATCCAGTAAGTCACCAGCACCTACTTTCCTAATAATTTTCTCCTATCCTGTTTGCCAGTCTTACTCAGACTCTCAGCCTCAGCATTCCTTACTTGGATTATTATCACAACAACCTCCCAGTTTCTCAGTCATTTACTACCCCCCCCCCCCCCCCCCCCGGTGCCACTTGCTAATTAGAATAATCTTTCTAAAATCCATACCTGCTTATGGTGGTTTACTCTCTGTTTTCAATTAACACCCAATAACCAAAAGATAAATCCAATGTTGGCATAGAATGCACATCATTTCAAAACCTGACCCCTATTCCAGTCTCATCCTACTACTACTCCTACTTGATTTTCTCAGTCCCTGCTTCTGCCTGAAATGTTTCCTATGCTCTCTATCACCATCCCAGGTTCTATCCATAGGTATGGCTAAAATTTGTTTATGAAGGATGAAGTTAATTATTCCCCTGTAGTTACAGAAAAAGGGTATTTAATAACTTAATACTCACTCTTCTAATGGAAGTGCCTCCTGGTACTTAAGTTATATCTGGCGCATTGGGTACATGGGAAGGAAGGAGGAATGGGCAGTCTCATACACAATAGAGAAAACACATAGCAAAGGCTAATGTCATTGATTAATGTTGTTTATGGGATAATTTTTATCCCTAATAAATCATAACTAAGTCTTCCTCTCTAATTTGAAGCCAATTTTGAATGGAAAGCAAATTGAAGAGTCAGTTTACACATTTTAAATTTAAATTTACCTGCTTGATCTTTGTGTGAAAATTTTGTACACTCATTTATTTGGTCAGTAAAAATTCAAAGAGAGATGAACACAAAAAGATAACGTTAATTTAAATCTAAATTCATATAGATGCCAACAAGGACTGATCCCACAGGAGAGGGTCATTTATTTACCAAACAGTAACTGATCACGGTAGGGGCCCCAGTATTTGGTTCTGTGTCTAGGTGGGTAAATTCGCTAGAGAGAACCAAGGAGGAGCAGGTAGAGTAGAAGACCACTAGCAGAGGAAATTCGAAAAGATGAAATAAAAAGACTCTAAAAAGCAGCATCAGAGGTAGGAAAAGCATATCCTAATGTTTCTGAACAATGTAGGCTTTCTTTACACCTCCTCTTTCACTTCTATCTTCACAGCGGTTGATAATGTAAAACTTGCACTTACACTCATTTCCTTCAAAAACACAAAATCTTATATTTGAATTTCAAAGTTTTGGTTTCCTAAGAGCTTTATAATTAGCTGAAACAGGAATCTGCTTTAATTTTAAACTTACACAGTCAGTTTACATTTTTCATTCTTTGACTCTCCATTTTTCAAATTTCCTTCCAGTTTCATAAGGAGAGTAAGAATGCAGTGGTGTTAAGAAGAGCATTTGATAGTGTTAAGTGAGCACCAGACATGCAGATGAATATCCATCTGAAACACATTCAGTGTTTTGTTTAAAAGTTTTATTTAGATAAAGCCACAGCTTGAGGGATCAAGCTCTTCCACCAAATAGGTCATCTCAAGTCTGAAAGTTACAGAACTGGACTGTGTCTCTGAAACATATATGACATACTCCCATTAAAGAAAAAAAAATATCATGAGTATAATTTTTATTATGAAGTAGCTTAAATAATGCAAAAACAAAACCAGTGATTTAATTGTTACCAGACAGGGGTCTGGCCCTGACTAGCTCTGCTTAGAGTCAGCTATAGTGTGTGGGTTCTTGGCTTCATGTAAGAAAGATGTCACAACACCAAGGAAGGGCTTAGCATAGAGGAAGCAACAGGAGAGCTTAAGCTGGGCTGCCTTAGCTCACTGGGAAGTCAGAGAAAAGGGGGCTTTGGTGACAGGTTCCGGGGATTAGCTTGGGACTATCTGCCAAATGCCCATTGTTTTAGAGTTTAGGAGACACGTGCCTGTGAAAAAAGAAATTGGGGGTGGGGGGAGAAGAAAGGAAAAGAAAATGGCGCTGGCTACTCCCCAGAAGGAGAGCACACACCCCTGGGTGTTTTGTCTTAAGACTTATTTCTTTCTTATAGGCAGGACTCTTAGGGGAGGTCTCAGGGGACGGTTTTGGTAGAATATGCATCACTTCTCCAGGTGTGTCCTTTAAGGGTCATAATCTCCACTGACTGGTCAGTGCCAGGGCTGGTGGGGGGGCGGTCATTAGTCATTGTAGTTTGTCCTGGTGCCGCCCACTTGGTTTTGCTGCTTTTCTGGGCCTGGAGCTGAAACACCACTGAGGCCTAGATGTTATCCCCCAGATGTTATCTCCAGATGTTTTCTTAATTTCTCACTATCCTTCCTCAAAACCTTGCATTTATAGCTCTTACACAACTATATACTGAAATGAATTTATACATTAATGTAAAGCAAACCATAAAGCAATAACATTAGAAATAAACTGTGAATGTAATATAACTGGTGATGTTTCTTTGCTGAAAGTCAATTACAAATATTGGGCCTAGAATCGGAAGATGTAGCTCCCGGTATTATCTTCTATTTGTCTGTTTCTATCCACTTGTTCACATAAAGGTATTTCCATAATTCACTAGTATTAATACCTTTGAGAATCTTTTATTTTTGTTGTTACCTGAGAATAGCCAAATCTACTGAGTAATCACAAAAGCCAATTTTAATGAGTTGGTACTAGATAACTCTATAAAGATATTATTTTCTTCCTATGAAGATAAATTTAGCATTTGGTGTTAAGGAAATCTACTTTGGTTGGTTACCTAATTCAATTATTACTGCACTTGGGAACAGGAAAGTGTCTTTGGCATTGCCTTTGTTCTATTCCAGCTCCAGGATAAACCAAGCGTTGATAAAGCAATAATGGACAATCTTAGGCATTCTATGAACAGTTAATTAATGGTAGCTAATTAATTATTTTTCCAGGAGATGAAGTTTAATCAGCTGCTTTAATTTCTCCTTCAATGTTAGGACATTGGAATTTAAGGAAGATTAGAGAAATTGAGTTGTATAGAAGTTGAGTTTAGAGAGGTAAAGTGAGATTTACATTAGATTTAGTGAAGAGGCCTGTTCAAGAAAATTTGGCATTGGAAAAGAAAACAGTTTTGTAGAAAGGCCATTTTAATAGCTAACTTTGATAACTGGCCTTTTCTGTTTTGAGAAGATTTTATTAACCAACCTCCTTTTACTATTTGCAGGCAGCAAGTTGCCCCCTAACAGAATTTTTGCCGTTAAGGTAACCATATTATCCCAAAGACATAATTTGTGTGGTAAAATTTAAAGTCTGCAATGTATTTATTCTGAAAAAGTCCACTTAGCTGCTTCAATAAGAAGCATTCGCTCAGACTATTTTTCGTGTTTTTGGAAGGCTGGTGGTTTCTAACACCAGGGATGACATGACATATGTATGTAGCTTCCAAAGTAATATACAACCTTCTGGATTAACACAATCTTTAACTAAGAAAATGAAATACCACCCTGGCTGGTGTGGCTCAGTGGACTGAGTGCTGGCCTGTGAACCAAAGGGTCCCTGATTCAGTTCCCAGTCAGGACATATGCCTGGGTTGCAGGCCAGGTCCCCAGTAGGGGGCGCTTGAGAGGCAACCTCACATTGATGTTTCCCTCTCTCCGTCCCTTCCCCTCTGTCTAAAAATAAATAGATAAAATGTTTAAAAAAAAAGAATGTGAAATACCTTGTTATCCATGTTTTTTATGTCACCAAAAGAAAACATCATTTGATAAGTAAATCTGCAGTTATTTATAGATCACCTAGAAATAATATTAAGAATTCATGTCTCTGAAATGGAAGTAAACACCCCATAAAGTTAATGGAAATGTGGTTACCTAATAATAGTTATAATACATTAAAAATTGATTTTGTAGTCTTGAGTACCACTGGACAAATATTTTAAACACTAATCTCAAAATATTTCTATGAAATTAAGTAAATTGACTCTGAGTATAGTTGTCCTCTAGACCCTCTGTCTCAGCTCTCAGAGAGTCCTGGAGACACAGTGTCTGCAATCAGTGTTTCCAGAGAAGTAATGTTCTGGGTGATAAGTAGACAGACTCTGAAGAAAAAAATAAAGTGGGGATAGGTTCACCTAAAAATCTGTACAAGTCCTAAAAAACAAAATAGGGGTGGATAACATAATACTCATCCCTAGAGAGAATAAAAAACCAATGATGATTAGATTATGCAGCATTAGGAAGATAAAAGTAAGAGGATGCCTGTTCTTTCTTTTTTTGGATATTATTCTTCCTTGTCTAATGATACAATCCTGACCTTTCTGAAAGACAAATTAAGTTGCCTAAAAAGAAGGCTGAAATGGAGTCTCATTCCTGTCTTTTACCAACTGTGTGGCAGATGCGTTTCATTGATTTCATCTGTGAGCTGTAGATAATGGTAACTACTGTTACAGAGCAAGGGGGGGGGTCATGATAAATTATTACAGAAAGGATTCCCCCTTTCTGTCTCTGGAGGTTCCTTCCCCCCACGCCCACCTGCTAGGTTCGCAATGCCCGCCACCAGAGGAAAGACATCTCTCAATGCCAGAGACTGGTGAAAAGGAAAGGAATTGTTTATTTAAAAGTTACACAAACTTAGAGTAATGACTTAATGTCTTCAATAAGATACTAAAGTTCTCTATAATGCCCACAGATGCACAGTCCTTCCCTCTCCCTGTGCCCAGTCTGGGGTACCGTGTCTCAGGAAAAGAAGTAGAAGTCCAAGATTCAGGCTCCTGGCACCATCAGCTGTGTGGCTGCTGCAATCTCCAGTTAATCCAAAGCCATGCGGCACCTTCTCATGGCCCAGCAGCAAGAGTCCTTTCTCCCCTTTCTTCCTGGAAAAGTCTCTCCTGCTGCCTAAGCCACATGGTCCTTCTCTTTCCCTCAGAACCACATGGTCCTCCTCCTTTTACTTCAGAACCTCGTGGCCCTCTCTCTACCTACTTGCTTCAGAACCTCATGGTTCTCTCTTCACTTCACCAAAGTTGTCTGATCCTCTCCCTCCTCCTCCAAAACCTTGTGGTCCTCTCTTTCCCTTCATCAGAACTGCGTGGACCTCTATCTATCTACTTGCTTCAGAACCTCGTGGTTCTCTCCTCTCAGAACCTCTTGGTCCTCCTATTCACTTCAGAACCGTGTGCTCCCTTATTTACTTCAGAGCCGCGTGGTCTACTCTCTCTATGGCTGCCGTGCCTAGGTTTAAATCCTAGTGCCCATCTTCCTTTGCAGCCCCATTTCCGACTCCTCCTACAGTCAGTTACACCTGCCAGCATCCCCGTATTCTTCCAGCTTTTCTGAGCTGCCATAGTAAGTCTGGGCAGGTGTGGCCCCATGGCATGGAGCCAATCATCTCCAAGCTCTCACACAGGCCCTGTAACCCGGGGGAGTTGCTTCCCAGTCCCACCTTGGGTGGAAGTCACTCCCATTCCCCTGGCTCAAAGCATGGCCACAGCTGTTTAACATATCCATGAAACCAGTTAAAGGTTATAGATATGTTAAATGACCATGCCAGGGGTTAGCTGCAAAGCTGTTGCTACCCAAAACAGCTCTGAATGGCCCTGTTCCATGTGTCCTATTCCCCCTGGCTCAGGCTTGTGGGGGTGAGGACATCCTACATACATTTTTCTAATATTTCCTGGACACCCCGAGTCCTGGACCCCATCACAAATCCCTTCTTGGGACCCTCCTCTTGGCTGCACCCTGCTTCACTACTACTATAATAACCATACAGGATCATGGTGGGATTTAAGATCATAGATGCTATAGGCTGAACTGTGTCCTCCCAAAATTCATATGTGACTGTCTTTGTGTTTGGCGATAGGATCTTTGAGGAGTCAATTAAATTTAAATGAGGTCATAAGGGTAGGGCCTTATCAGACACCAGAGAGGTTGCTGTCTTTCTTCTGTGTGAGGAAACAGCAAGAAAGCCGGTCTCCATCTACAAGCCAGAAAGAGAGCTCTCACCAGAAACTGATCCTGATGGACCTTGATTTTATACTTAAGTGAGATAATAAGTTTATGTTGCTTAAGTCAGTCAGTCTATGGCATTTTGCTACAGCAGCCCGAACTCACTAGCACAACAGAGTACCAAGCGGTCCATGTTAGACTTGTTCATGTTTTAATCCCAGGGCATTTTCAGTGCCTGTTATATTATAAGAGCTCAATAATCTGTACTGAATGAATGATTAAGTCAACAATACAAAAGTTAATCATTATATACGGAGTTAAATTCTCTTTGAGTGAACCTGACTTCAGAAGGGTTCCTTATTGGATTGCAAATGTTAGGCAGCATGTAAGTTCAGTGCATTATCAATCCTAGGTTTCCTCCTCTCCCTCTATCCTTTTTCTTTACCCCATCTGTCTGTGCACGTGCTTATAGGATGGAGCTGGCAATCTAGACTGTCTGGGTCCAAATTCTGGCTCTACCGCTTGTGGCTTTGGGCAAGATGGTCAACTCTCCTGTGTACCAGTAATAGCACATGTAAAAATGGAGATGATAATAGTGCCAACTTCATCAGGTCACTGTGACAACCAAACAAACTGGTACATGTCATGCTTAGAAAACAAATGTTGAGCTCTCATCAAGGTTAATAGTTACCAATTATTCCTGATCACACTTTAACTTGAGACCTTATATCCCCTTCCTCTTCTGAACCCTCAACCTCTATACTGGCTCTTTCCCACCAACATTTTTATATGCACAAATCTCCCACTTCAGAAGATTAAAAAATTTTTTCTTGACCCTTTACTCCTCTTTAGCTACAGGCCAGCCTTTTTTTCTCTACTTTATAGCTACTCTTCAAACAAGTTATTTATGCCATTGTCATCATTTTCTCAGGTTGCACTCCTCAATATCTTCTAACCTATCACCTTCCATTCTTGCATACACTTCCCCTTCCAAAATACCTCCAAATACAATGGTCATTCATTCTGTTCTTAATATGATTTAATTTTAAGCTGAATTTGATGATACAGAACATATCTTCCCTTTCTTTCTTCTTTTATCAGAGTTACCACATTCTCCGGATCTCCTGCTTATCTGATCATTTATTCTCTGCATCTCTTTCAGCTTCCTTTTCACTTACTTTCTTAGGTCCCCAAGGCTCTGAATCTTCATTCACTTCTCCACCAATTGCACCTGCTTCCCTTGCACGACCATCTTATCACCATACACAGTCTATTAAATATCTCTCAAGTCTATGTATTTTAGCCCATCTCCATTGTCCCAATCCTGGTTGAGTTCACCATCATCTGTCATCATTTTGTGTAACAGCCTCGTAACTGGGCTTTCTCTACCTCTAATCTTTTCCTCTCCAACCTCAGTTTTCTTTTAAAAATGCAATTTGGACCAATCTTTTGCCTGCTTACACCTCCTATATATATATATAGAACTTGCCAACCCCCTTAGAAAATGTGGTCTTCCAAACTGTGATATGCTCATGAAGCTTTAAGACCTGTCTCTTGCCTACTCCTCTGGCTTCAAGTCTCACTCATTCTTCCATCACTCTCCTGAGCCAGGCACAATGGGCTTTGAGTTTCTCAATGCTTTCGTACTTACTCTTGGCAGAACTTTGAGCATGCTAGACCCTCCATCTAGAACTTTCCTAGCATGTTCTTCAGACTAGGTGAGTGCCCCAATATTTCCTACAATAGCATCTTTCTGCCGTTTTAAAACCTGCTTCCTATTATCTGTGTCCCTGAGTCTTTCCTTTCTCCCTCCCTCCCTCCTTTCCTTCTTCTTCCTCCCTCTCTCTCTCTCTCTCTCTCTTTCTTTCTTTCTTCTTTCTTTTTCTTATTTCTTTCTCTTTCTTTGCTTAATCCCTTCACCCTTCTCAGTTTTTAAATGTGCATTTCCCTGATTATCAGTGAAGCTGAACGTCTTAACATTTGTTCAATGATCTTTCTTGAATCATGTTTTGTAAATTCCCAGTTCATATTACTTTCCCATGGATCACTTTTCTCTTTCTTATTATTATACTGTATATAATATATATGACATATTCTATACATTATATATTGGTTTGGCCAAAAAGTTTATTTTTTCCCTTATAAGATGACTCTAGTAGTACTTAGTTATGTTTATCTTCATTTGAAAACATTTTGTTAGATTATATTGTGACAGCTGTCATATCAGCATGCATTTAAAAAAATCAAAATTGGTGAATTTTTATGTAGCCATTTTAACATTGAGATGGAAGAAAATATGCAACATTTTGGCATATTATGCTTTATTATTTCAAGAAAGGTAAAAACACAACTGAAACACAAAAAAAGATTTGTGCAGTGTATGGAGAAGGTGCTGTGACTGATTGAATGTGTCAAAAGCAGTTTGAGAAGTTTTGTGCTAGAGATTTTTCACTGGATGATGCTCCGTGGTTGGGTAGATGAGTTGAAGTTGATAATGATCAAATTGAGACTTCAACTGAGAACAATCAATGTTATACCACGTGAGAGATAGCTGACATAGTCAAAATATCCAAATCAATAAAGTTATTGGTGAAAATGAAAAATGTGTCTTTTATTTTACAGAAGAAACCATATGAACTTTTTGGCCAACTTGATACATGGAAAAAAATTGTCTATGTCTTATTTATCTTCAAATGCACAATACACATTTAAATATCTGTTGAATAAATGAATAAAAGAATGCTCCTCAATTTAACTTCTGCTTATTTTTATTCCTTTAGTTCAAATGCTTTGCTCTGTATAATGACTAATTGTAAGTGCCAACCTGACTGGGTGGCCCAGATGTTTGGATATGTTAGAGAACATGTTTTGGGTAAGTTTAATATTTAAATCAATAGATGGAGTAAGCAGGTTTTCCTTCCTTACATAGGTGGGCCTCATCCAGTTAGCTGAAGGCCTGAATAGAACAACAACAAAAAATTGACCTTCTCTGTAAAAGAAGGAATTCCTCCTTCCTTATACTGAAACAGGTTTTTGTTTTGTTTTTTTCTTCTTGTCTTCACACTCAAACCAAAACATCAGCTCTTCCTGGAATTGGAGCATGCAGGTCTTTGAACTAGAACTATACCATTGGTTCTTCTGGGTCTCCAGCTTGCCGATTCACCCTGATGATCTTAGGACTTATCAGCCTCCATAATCATGTGTGCAAAATCCCTATCTATCTATCTATTTATCTATAACCTATCATCTCTTATTTGTCTGTTTTCCCTGGAAAACCCTAACTAATAAAATCTTACAATAATATTTGGGGTTAGAAATATAACAAAAATCAGTCAGGTTTATAGATAATAACTATGTACCACCTGTGACTAGCAGCAATCTTCTAAATTTAACTTATTTTGAATTTTATTTCTCAGTTCAAAAGTTATCAAAATCCAGGGTGTCATCAGCAAAAACTGATGGAAATGAAGAAGCCTAACAAGCTGCACGCAGGAAAATTAGTCTTTAGGGAATAATATATGCATTGCAACTACTGCATGTAAACATCAGGTTTTTAAAAATATACGTATTTCAGAAATAATGTTTTAAAGAGTAGTTCTCTAAATAGCCTACAAATTAAAACAACAACAACAACAACAACAACTGTAATGTAGCTAAATTCTCTTGGAGAACAACCTGAGTTCTGTGCCTGGAAAACGAAGTTGCTGAGCAGAGGAGAGAAGAATATAAGAGGATTAAGTAATTCTCACCTTTTTCCTGGGCACATATTGGGTCTTGCTTATGTTTCATAAATAAATATCTGTTGAAATCACATGTTGCCACCTGGCAACATTCTTGCTTTCTCTACTGAACTATGTCTGTCATAAGAATTCAAATAAGTTCATCAACAAATAATTTTCTGAGCACTCACTCTGTGCAACTTCTTTGCTAAATGTGGAGGAAACACAGCATGCCATATATCTGCTCCCAACAGAAGAAAGTAGGAAAACAGGGGGAACAAAAGAAATGATGGATGAACTCAATGGCAATATTTCTCTTCTTCACTCTACTTGCTGTCATTTTCAGGACTAATCATGGAGGATTGGAATAGCACAGATTTATGACTACTTTTTTTTTTTTGATGTGTACAGGGGCATAAAGAGGATCACTGGCTTAATGGCAGTTCATTGGTAGACAGAATATTTCAATAAATGGAAATTCAATTGAAACAATGATGTGACTGAGCTGCTATAAAAGCTAATAATGCTTAACACTGTTCCCCATTTGCAGAAATAAAGTGTCTGGATCAAAGTAGGTATAGCTCTATGATTACGTACCTTATTATATATTGCTGAAAGATCTTGGGTATTTAGCCTGAAGTAAGACAATTAAGACACACTTGGAAGCTTTCTTCAAACCTTTGGTCCTCTGCTTAGTGGATGAAAACCATGCAAAAGTGAGTGAAAGCTACAGATTTGCCCTTACTGTTAAGAACTTCTTAGCCACCAAAGTTATAGAACAAAGAAATAGGTTGGCCCAGTGCTCTGAGTAAAGCACAATGATCTCAACCACTGGAAGTGATCAAGAAGAGGATGGACAGACACACCTGTCAAAGATGATCTGGAAGGAATTACTCTATTGGCTGGGAGGTGAATTAGATGACCTTTGGTTATTTACTCAAGCTCTAAAGTCCCATAATATTAGATTTTGATAAGTATCAGACTGTTTCCTTGCATATTGGATAGACATTTCAATGACAAAGTATTAAAACTTTTTAAACATGTCTAATAACATCATTAAGTAAAAAACAAACTCAGAAATTTCACTAAATTAATATCAACATAATAAAGTATACATTTTGGTACCCAACCAAATTTAGGGTATACAGTATTTCATGAACCTCAAATTTTCGTTGTGATTCAAATATTACATGGTATAAGCACCTAGAATAATATTCATAAAACTGAATTATTTTAGCCATAGAAAAATAACACATGGGTTCTCTAAGGCTGTTGAATACTACCCTTTTCACTGGATCTTATTTCTGCCTGTCTTGTTCTTGTGTTTCTATTTTGTTTTATTTGCTAAAAATACTATCATTATAAGTAAGTACAATGATATGTTTAATTAAACTTTTGCTTTTAAGTACTTGGAATCTGAGTGCTTGTTCTGACATACTCCAAGGAACTCTTAAGATTAGAATAGTCCTCCTTCAGAATTGTACAAGAGCATATTTCATTTACTTTTTCTTCCTAAAAGGAAGTAGGTAATCAAAATGATATGATATAAGTTTTCTACATGTTCCTCTCAATATTATTTTCTCCCAACGACTATTCAAATATTTAAAATTTTGAAATTAAGAGTTTGTGAGGCTACTTTATTTTTATCATGGAAATTAATAATATGTTAATAAAATATCTTGTATGTAATACAAATGTCTGTGTGAATTCCACCAAAATTATGGCTAGCTTTCTTCTTAATGTCATAAATATAATTTAATTTTATTTTTGGGGGTGGGAGGGTTGATTCGTGGCATATTTCATCCTTCCTCGCTAGCTACTTGTTTTACAAAAAACTGCAGCCTCACAGTGTCTTTCTTGATGCAGGTCTGCCAGAGCAAACTACCAGGAAAATCCCCCGATTGTTATTCTGTTATTAGACCTGAATAGCCCCCGAAAGCTTTTTCCTGGATTGAACCAGGTTAAGACTCCCATGACCCAAGCAGAGTTCCTACTATTTAATCCATTAGTTCTACACTTGCAGCCATTTTTTCTTGCTTTTTAATTACTTTCAAGGCTTTCTTAAAACCCTGATGCTTAGACTCAGTGAAAGAAGCATCATTTGAAAAGATATATGTAGAACATAGGTATCATGGTAAAAGAATGAAAAAATTGATTTATTTCTAATGAAGAGAAAAGAATGTTTTAGAAAATGTTTCATGGCAATACACAAGCAGGACAAATGCTATAAATTAATTCCTGAAACCTTTGAAAAGCTTTCTTCCTTCACCAGTACACAGCGGGGTGTATCAGCTCAGTTGTTTTATTCTATTTTTTAATTTTTATTTTTATAATCTTCACCCAATGATAAGTCCATTGATTTTTTAGATAGATAGAGGAAGGAAGGGAAAGAGAGAGAGAGAGAGAGAGAGAGAGAGAGAGAGAGAGAGAGAGAGAGAGGGAAACATCGATGTGAGAGAGAAGAGAGAAACATGGACCAGTTGCCTCCCGTAGGTGCCACGACCAGGTGTTTGAAACCTAGGTATGTGCCCAACTAGAGATAGAACTGGCAACATTTTGGTGTAGGGCTGACGCTCCAACCAACTGAACCACCTGGTGAGGCTATCAGCCCGTTATTGACAGTGATCCCCTCAGTCTTTGCATGAAAAATACAATTAATAGTGTCTTGGAAAGTCAAACCTGAGTTGAGAAACCATCTGTCAGAAATGTAACAAATTGTTGCCTTTTTGGTGGAAGGCTTCATTGTTTCTTTCAACCCTTAATTCTCCTTAAAGATATTTTTTTCTAAATAAGAAAGTTGGTTCATGTGACTTTCGAGCTCTAATAAAATTGTTGAGAGGTAAGATGAAAATTAAACCTTTCTTTATGTTAAAGACCAATCTCTCTCACTCTGTTCCTCTCTCTGTCTCTCCCTTTCTCATCTGATAATTTGTTTAACCATTTCTGCAAAGAGAATTTTAAAATAAAAAAAATATTCTCTATAGTTATCTCCTCTTTTATTAAGAGAAAAAATGTCTAAGAAAAAAAATTCTCTGTACACATCACAAATTAATTGCAATTTGGGTTGCTAGTGACCAGAAGCCACAGCCTGCGTGACGGTTTCATGCCTCAATGTTAAAAATAAAAATGAGGCCAATTCCAGTGAATAAAGGTCCACACAGGCAATTGCTGTTTTTGCTGGTTCTTCTGGTACCAAGTCTAAGAATAGAAAAAAAATTGGCAACACAACAGAACCGTCTTTGGCTGCCATTTTTCCCTTCAACATTAGCTGTGTGTGATGGAAGGAGGGGGAGGGTGTTTCTTCTCACTTTCCCTCAGTAAAACAGCTTAGTTCCTTCGAGCACTGTTGGAACATATATTAAAGATAACATAGTTAAAATTAATTTAAAAGGTAAAGGGTTTTAATGACTTTTAATACAATAAAAAATTTATTAAAATGTTTCCAGATATTACAAGACAATGATTTATGTATCACTTCAAGCCGGTATCATGAGTATAACTTCCTTTCCAAGTGTATAGATCTTTTTATGCATTGTGGAAGTAGAAAAAGAACTAAAGCAGTCTACCAAAATTCTTCTCCACCATTCTTATTAAACAGACCAAGTCTGTTATGTCAACAGAGACTATTTCAAAACAGTAGAATTAACCAATTAGAAATGTCTTTTAAAGTAACAAAGGACAGGTCACATTTTTCAAAGCTGTGCTCTGCCGAGTTGAAATATGAAATGTCAAATATTTATAATAAAATATTCAGAGTTAAATACATTGACTCACTGAAATATCTGAGATATTAAAATGGGTCATCAACATTATTGGAGTCTTTGTACAATGTAAGAACTCCTGTAGTCATTGTTAACGTAAAAAACTTAAAAGGTTGTATTTCCTCTTAGATTCAGAGTGCAAATAAAGTTTATTTAAAATTTAAAGCCCTTCTGGATGGGGGGAACCAAGATGGCAGCATAGGTAGACACACTGAGCCTCCTCGCGCAACCAGAACTGACAGAAAATCGAACTGCAAGGAAGTCGGACACCAAGTAGATAAAAAAGAAACATTCATCCAGACCGGTAGGAGGGTCGAAGACGGGCAGCTGGGGCGGAGAGGACTCTTGTTGCCGTGGTGGGACCGAGACTGGCGGAGTGTGGGATGAACGGGGCAGGCAGTCTGGCCACTAGCAGACCCTGCGGCCCCACATTCTCGCAAAGATAAACCAGGACAAACGGCGGGGATCGAAGCAGACCGCGCAACCCAGGGCTCCAGTGCAGGGACATAAAGCCTCAAACCTCTGATTAAAAACACCCGTGGGGGTTGGGGCGGCAGCAGGAGAAACTCCCAGCCTCACAGGACAGGTCGTTGGAGAGACCCACAGGGACCTAGAGTGTGCACAAACCCGCCCACTCAGGAACCAGCACCAGAGGGGCCCAATTTGATTGTGGGTAGCAGAGGGAGTGGCTGAAATCCCTTGGAGAGTGGAGCGGGTGCCATTGCTCCCTCTCGGCCCTGCCCCCACATATAGTATCACAGCACAGCAACCAGCATTACCCTGCCCTGGGGAACACCTAAGGCTCCGCCCCTTTAAGTAACAGACATGCCAAGAAAAAAAAAATGGCCCAAATGACAGAACACTTCAAAGCTCCAGAAATAATTCAACTAAGCAGCGAACAGATAGCCAACCTATCAGATGCGCAGTTCAAAACACTGGTAATTAGGACGCTCACAGAATTGGTTGAATTTGGTCACAAATTAGATGAAAAAATGAAGGCTGTGCTAAGAGAAACAAAGGAAAATATACAGGGAACCAACAGTGATGCGAAGGAAACTGGGACTCAAATCAACGGTGTAGACCAGAAGGAAGAAAGAAACATCCAACCAGAAAAGAATGAAGAAACAAGAATTCAAAAAACTGAGGAGAGGCTTAGGAACCTCCAGGACATCTTGAAACGTTCCAACATCTGAATTATAGGGGTGCCAGAAGGAGAAGAGGAAGAACAAAAAATTGAAAACTTACTTGAACAAATAATGAAGGAGAACTTCCCTACTGTGGCCAAGGAAATAGACTTCCAGGAAGTCCAGGAAGCTCAGAGAGTCCCAAAGAAGCTGGACCCAAGGAGGAACACACCAAGGCACATCATAATTACATTAGCCAAGATGAAAGAGAAGGAGAGAATCTTAGAAGCAGCAAGAGAAAAGGACACAGTTACCTACAAAGGAGTTCCCATAAGGCTGTCAGCTGATTTCTCAAAAGAGACCTTACAGGCAAGAAGGGACTGGCAAGAAGTATTCAATGTCATGAAGGGCAAGGACCTACATCCAAGATTGCTCTATCCAGCAAAGCTATCATTTAGAATGGAAGGACAGATAAAGTGCTTCTCAGATAAGGTCAAGTGAAATGAGTTCATCATCACCAAGTCCTTATTATATGAAATGTTAAAGGGACTTATCTAAGAAAAAGAAGATAAAAAAAGATGAACAGTAAAAATGACAGTAAACTCACAGTTATTAACGACCACACCTAAAACAAAAACAAGAGCAAACTAGGCAAACAACTAGAACAGGAACAGAACCACAGAAATGGAGATCACATGAAGGGTTATCAATAGGGGAGTGGGAGGGGGAGAGACGGGGGAAAGGTACAGAGAATAAATAGCATAAATGATAGGTGGAAAATAGATAGGGGGAGGGTAAAGAATAGTGTAGGAAATGTAGAAGCCAAAGAACTTGTAAGTATGATCCATGGACATAAACTATAGGGGGGGAATGTGGGAGGGAGGGGGTGGGCAGGTTGGAGTTGAGGGAAGTGGGGGCAATGGGACAACTGTAATAGCATAATCAATAAATATATTAAAAAAAATTAAAGCCCTTGTGTAAGACATTTCAGTATTGTATCAGTTAAACATGAAGCAAAAATCATTTTGTTGCTGTTTTTTTCTTCATGGTTTTCTATTAAAGACATTCTTAGGTGCTAGGTGTTTAATCGAACTCAGAATAAATGTTTCAGCAAAATATTTTATTTAAGTTTCTGGGATCTTTATCTCTTACAGTGATTCTCATTCTGAGTACTACATGAAATGGCAATAATTATATGTATTTTTTCCTAGCTTGTGATACGAGGTGTCTTACACTGTGGTGTGCGATTCTCCTTCTCAGGATGGCCTCACTTCAGATGAGGAACTATATTTCAGAGCACTGTTTGAACACAGACTGTCATCATCGGATGACATCTGATGATGGGATCGGAACGCGGCTGATCGTCAGTTATGTGTCCTGGTGTTAGCTCCCTTGTTATTTTCCACGGAATAAAAGGCAACACGAAAGAGAGTTTTTGCTACTAGCATTTGACTTTTCTGCAGCTACCCTTGCGTCTGTGATGGGGGAGGGAAGAGCAACACAGATTGTAAGGTGAAACCCATAGGAGACCCAAAATCACTGTGGTCAGTACACAGGCACGGCGGTGTGCTATTAAGAATGGACCTGGAGCCCAGGTACTTGGATTCAAGTCTCAATTATGCTCACCAGCTGTATGATGTGGGAAGTTACGTAACGTCTTTGCACTTCAGTTTCACTGTCCTCATCTGTAAAAGGAAGTTTGTGAAAGGTTTAAGTAAACGTGTGCGAGTATACATTAGAATTAGAATTAGAATTTTTCTAAATAACAAAAGACCAAAGAAAGGACTGCTCATATTTTTCTATACTGTGTTTTGTTGAGTTGAAATATGAAATATCAAATATTTATAATAAAATATTCAAAGTTAAGTACACTGAGTCACTGAAATATCTGAAATATGGAAGTGGGTTATCAACCTTATTGGGGTCTCTGAATAACACAGAAACTTCTGTATGCATTGTTAACATGAAAAATTTAAAAAGTTATATTTCTCTTTAGATTCATACATATGTATGTATTACCTTAAGATATATTTACTTAAGATTATATATCTCTACTTAAGATATATCTGATATATGATCATTTAAGATATACATGGATATATATATAAATTTACTTAAGATTTTATATATAATATTATAAAGCAGTTCTCGGAAAGTGGTACTACCTATGTATTACCTCTTATTATATTACCTTATCATTTCTATATCTGCACTACTAATGAGTAACTAAATTGATTGGTCTGATGGTTCTTTTCCTGCTTTGTCTTTGAAGGGTCAAAGTTACAGCAAAACATCACTTGTAAGGAGTTGAGTAAATACAGATGAGAAACCCTCAAGCAAGGTGCTGAGTTAACAGACAGGATAATCACTCCCTGAACATACGTTTATCAAGCTCCCTGTGGAACTTGCAGGGGACTTACGGGCTCTTTAGAGTGATATTCTAGGGACTGGCCGGATGAACGCCCTCATAACGACTGCCTCTCACAGACTTCCTGAAACAGTAGCCTTGCAAATAAATATAATCTCATATAAATCAACACACTAGAATGTGAGCTTCATAAGGACAGAGGTTTTTTCTGCATTGGGTCACTACTCTCTCTGCAGAGTATTGGCAAGTGCCTAGCAAATAGGTGCTTAGTAACTATTTCTTGAACGATCTGAATGAATGAGAACCTTGACCTTCCCTTTAAATAAGATCAAACCAGCGTAAAGTAGCAGACTTTTCCACCTCCTGGCAGATTTCTGACCCTGAGGATGCTGGTGAGCAGGGCTGAAGAGCAGCAGCGAAGGGCGGAAGTGAAGGGCAGAAGTGCAAATAGGCGTGTGCAGCAAATAGTTCAGAAGTCATGGATCTGGGCAGGTATCCTCAGCAATGTGTGGTGTGGAGTGGTGCTGTGCTTAACGCAGACTCCTGCCCACGTGTCACACTAGACTTACAAATACTTTGTTCAGCATCTGCCTAACCTTAGTGTCTATACTTGCACTTTTTTCTCCCCATGGCTTATAGGAATCTTTTACCCATGACCAAGTATCATGAAATGACACTTTTACTCTCTGCAAACATTTTAGCTTACTATTAACAGTCTGTACTCAGGTTTGACTGAAAAAAAAAATCAGTTTGACACGGCATGATCCATTTCACAGGTGGGGTTGATTATATGGTATTGCTCATAATTTAGCTCACAACCCTAGGTAGTAGATTAACATAATATAGTATTCACACAATTCCATCTGACTTAAATCTAAAGACATATTTATTTTTATTGCCATAGCAAACATATTTTTTTGAGAAAAGAAAGAAGTTCCCTTTTATAGCATGGGTAAGCGAGCAATTTGAATAGGAAACTATTCATTTGTGCACATTGTAAGTCTTCCTAATTAGCTTTATAATGAAAACAAGTTATTAGTCATCCTTGGCTGAGCAATACTCAATTGTATTTGTCTTTTTAAAAATATCATAAAACAGCAAACAACCTTAAAGTATATTACTAGTTAATTAGACATAATTTCTTAAAATGGTTTGCATCATCTCATTTAACTTTGGAGCTTCCAGACATTAATAATGAGTCACTAAAGAGCTATCATTGATTTAAAATTTGAATTACATATCAGGTGTGGCCCAAGAACTCTCTGTGGGCCCAAAAGGAAACAGAAAAATGTTTATAAGTGAGCCATGGTATGAATACACAGAAAACACATATCTGTATTCACAGAAAACAATTAGGCCTAATGCAATTAAGGTGAACATTCAAGTTCATTTTATTCCAAGGAACTGTTTTTACTCTTGAAGCTCCATGTCGAGTTAAAACACTACTGAGGATGGTATAATCTGGCTTGGCCCTTGGACATGTAAGGCAAACATTTTACATTATTACACAGAATCAAACATTTACAGCCATAGATAACATAGGGTCTGATCAAGTTAACGCTTGGCGTTTAAGGCTAACCCACGTTGGAAAGCGATCATTTCCGGGAAGGAGATCAAATACTTAACACAGTGTCACCTGTCGGAACTGCTAGAAAAGATTTATTTAAAAGTCGATTCACAGAATGTGTTCGCCTTTGTCAGTTTCTTTTCACTTTCTGTGCTAGAGGGAGGCACTTTAAGAATTATTAACTGCAGTTTCAGAGTATAAGACTCTGAGTTTCAGCAGTCATTGATAAATACAGCAAGGGATTAAAGTGAAATGGGATTAAAAAGCAAGTAAACACACTATTAAACCAGAAAATTTCAATAAATCTTGTAAAAGTCATTGGTCTATGATTTGAAGAATTTCCTCCCGGGGGTGAGGGGTGGTGTGTGGAATAAAATAGCAGCTATCGCCCCGCCCCCCATGCCCAAATGAGTGAATCCCACAGCTTTCCCATGTTAAGATAGAATGGTTTTGCGGCTGTTTGGGCTTGTAAGGTTTTTAAAATATTGACGAGTTAGTACTTTGAGTTGTGTTTCCAGTAATATTTCAAATATTATATTATGCATAGGTTCCAAATAGAAAAACTAAACTATAGAATGAAATACGTATGTTGGAAGAGTTTAGTAAAACGTATAAAAATTAAAATGCTAAAAAAAAACCCCAATCCGTTTTAAACGTGTAAAAATAAATTACATTGGTCGGTGGGAATCCAGAGTTTTGTTTTTGTTTCTTTTTTAGTCAATTGGTACGTACTGCACCCGCCACAACACGTTGGAAAGTAGGTCCTGGTACACACTAAGGAATATCCAACCCGGTAAATACATCAGGGTGATGAGCCCCATGAAATTGAGCGGGTAGTGAGAATAGTCCCAGGAACAAGCGCCGCACGTGCGCAGTCCCAGACCCCAGGACAGCTCCCACACGTAGATGAAGATCACGTAGATGGGCACCCGCTTCCAGGTGCTCCAGCCTCGACTGTAGTGAAGGTGGAAATAGAGCTTTTCCACCATGAAACTGCAGCTGCCATACATAAAGAATGACCAGAGCGACGTGTGGCCACTGGTTGCCCTGTCCCTCTGCCCCAGCACGTTAAAGAAGAAGGTGAAGAAAATCTCATCCAAAAAGCCGTGCATCCCGTAAAAAAGAAAGCGGAGCAGGTCCGGCAGCCCCTTGCTGGGGGCTCCTTCGGCGCCAGTGGGGCCACGGGTTCCTCGCCGCCCACCACCTCCCGCCGCGGGGGCTCGGGTGCGAGGAGGGGCGAGGGACGCGCCCAGTGGCTGCTGCTGCAGCCGCCGTCGGTACCGCAAGCGCAGGAAGCGCTTCAGGAACACTTGCGAGTGGTAAAGCGCCAGCCCGTACTGCAGCGCCAGGTCCAGCGCCCCCGGCGCCGCCGCGCCCCCCAGCCCGCCGCCCAGGCTGAGCAGCAGCGCCCGGCCCGCCAGGGTCTGCAGAGCCACGTGCGCCGAGGGGTAGAGAAGGAAATTGAAGACGAAGGCGCTGGGGCAGTGCCGCCGTTGCAGGTACACCTTCTCCAGAGCGAAGTGGGTGAACAAGTGCAAGAGGCAGCGGAAGGGCGAGGAGAAGCCCAGCATTCGTAGGTCGGGGCTGCGAGCGAAGAGCCGCGCGGAGGACACGAGCACGTCCAGGGTGATGCCGTGCATTCCGTAGAAGTACAGACGCATCCAAGCCGGCAGCTCCGCGCCCTTGGCCGGAGCTTCAGCAGTGGACAGCGGCTCCGGGCGGTCCGCGGCAGCCTCGCCTTCCCGCCCGCTGGAGGCCGCCGGCCGCCGCGACGCGCCGCCTCTGCGCGCCAGCCCCTCGCCATCGGCGTCGCTGCCCGCCATGGGCTCCGAGGCTACGGCGCCGCGCGATCCCACGCCGCCCAGAGCGCGGAACCGAGGGGCCGAAGGGTCGAGCCCCGCGCCGCCTCCCAGCCGCTGCCGGCCCCCGGGGGGCTTGCGGGGAGCTCCGTCCCGGCCGCGGCCCGGCGGAAGCCGGAGCTGGTGCGCTCGGGAGAGGCGCGAGCGGGCGCCGGGCGGCTCGCGGAGTCCCCTAGCCGCGGCCCCGCCGCGCCCTCCCCTCCAGTCGCAGGCGAGGTGCCGCCGGCCGGCGCCCGCGCTCACCCCGCGCGGCCTAACAGGCGCCAGGGCCCGGCGAGGGGCGGCGGCGCCAGGGCCGTGAGGAGAAATGCCGAGGCCGGTACAAACCCCATCTTCTCCGCGGCTCAGCTCCGCCGCCTCTGCCGCAGGCTCTGGGAGCGTAACGCGAGCAGCGACGCCCCTTCTCGCGGCCCTCCCCATGCCCCTCGCCGCCCGTCTCGACCTCTCCCGCCTTCTCGGCCGCCCTTCCCCGCCCCAGCCCTCCGCTGCCAGTCCCGCGGGGGTCCGCTGGAGAAGGCCGGGCCCTAGTTCTCTGCCTCCTTCCTCCGCTCTGCACCAGGATCCCCGGCGGTGCGGGAGGCGTTCGCCGGGGCGGAGGCTCGGAGTGGAGAAACACTGAACAGGTGTGACTGCGAGCTACAGGGGTGGGCCCCGCGTCGCCAGAACCAGAGCCAGGAGCCTGGCTGCTGAAGAAGAGTGGCCAAGAGCCACAGCCCAGGGGCCGGGCCCGAGACCAAACTCTAAGTGCTGCGTATTTAATGTCTCTATTCAAAGCCAGCTGTGTCTCAGTCACGAAGCATAAACAGGAGACTCCCTGCATCTGAAATATTGTCTGGTCCACTTTTCCAACCTCTCTCCCTGGCCAGTCTGCTTTCCTCGTTAGTTTACTTCCGGCCAAGGACAGAGATCAAAGTCCCTCAGAATTAACGCAAAGATTGGCAGCTAGTTGGCTCAGACGTTGTTCTGGCTGCAGTGTCACAGCTCTGCCAGAATAGTACCTGCGCTCACCCTGGCACACCCCAGTGCTGCGTCTCCTTCTTGCAGAACTAGGTCACCCCCGAAATCAGGAGTGAGATAGAGGGTGAGGATTTTATTTTCGAGTTGGGTGGGGGGTAGGGGGGCGGGACGCGAAATCCAGAATTCTGGTGTGAGGGCTCCACTTTTTTTGTCCAATATTAAATTCAGGCTCAGAATCGGAAAGGAGTTCAGTTATACTGATTAACCCTCTCCCCCGCCCCCAAATGAAAGTCAGGTCTACACAGAAACTAGATAACAGTTCTAATCTGTTCTTAGATAAACAGATCAGACGTTCCTTTGGTAGATGGTTAAGAAAATTATTTTCTTCTGGAGAATAAATTTTCTGACAGTTTCTATATTTCTACAGTAACATCCTCCAGTTATTTATTTCAACCCCGTATGTTCAATCTGTGGTTGCTAATTTGTCTGTAAACTAGATAAGGGAGAAATAAAAAGTATGCTGAGAAGAAAAAATTGTTAAGAGGATATCAACACTTTGTAGAAGGTGAAAGTATCGTTTAAAAACATTTTTTTTTTTCATAGCGTTGATAGTGTGTGGCTTACTTGAAGACTTTTAGTGGTGGTCAAAAGTCAGTGGGTGAGCGTTGTCATGCCAGGGACAGAAGCATCAGGTAGCAGGCTTGGCAAACTTGTTGTGAAACAAAGAGGTTAGTTGCCCTATTGCTTGAACAAGTACAGTGAAGAGAAATAATAACACAAACATTTTCTTGAGCACCTACTGTATACAAAATGCTGTATGCACTGGTAAAATCCGTGGTTGTAAGATTTACTCTTTAAAGTACATACTCTAGGTGATATCATAATCTATCATACCTCTAAAACCTACTTATGGTTATTATCAACTATGATCAGCTAGTAGTACACACCAAATAAAACATTTCTTTGAGCCACTATTTTATTAAATAAAGTCAATCTTGGTCCTGATTTATCAGATATCAAAAACAAATGTATTCTTTCTCCATAATTGCTCTTCGGACGAGGGAAAGCACTTTGTGACAACAGCATAAGCCCAGCCATTCCAATGTGCATGCATTAACTTGCAAGATGAAACTTGAATTGTTTTCAAGTAGCAAATTAAACTTCAAGGGCCCAAGTCTTCTAATTATTCTAGCTTTTCTTGGAAAATGCAAGGAAAACTGAATCTCAACTAAAGTTAAACTAAATCTGTTATCCAGTCTAGTTCCTCTCAGGAAGGCTTCTTAAAGGGACCTCAGGAATAACACAGCTGCCTGAGTAGCCCTGCCATGCTGTAGAGATGCACCAGTTCATGTGGAGGCAGCGTTGACCTTACCGGGCTAGCCAGTTTGGTTCCGTATGCACTCTTGGACCCGGAGTAGCCAATGTGACCAGGGAGAGATTTGAGAATTAGAACGATCCTTTGGAGGACTGTGGTCATCTTTAGCCTAGTGTCCATAGGTTCAAGGTTGTAGTCTTTTATTTATTTATTTTTAAAAAAGATTTTATTTATTTTTAGAGGGAGAGGAAGGGAGGAGAAAGAGAGGGAGGGGAATGTTGATGTGAGAGAGAAACATTGATTGGTCGCCTCTTGCACTCACCCTGACGGGGTGGGGATGGGGGTCAAACCCAGAACCCAGGCATGCGCCCTGACTGGGAATGGACCTGGCGACCTTTTGCTTTGCAGTATGATGCCCAACTAACTGAGCCACACCGGTGAGGGCTCAAGGTTGTAGTCTTTTAGATGTATGGAATGTAGGAATTACCACACCAGAAGAACAAAAAGAAAGTGCATGGAGAACACAGCATACAGAAGAAACCTTAAAGGAAGTTCAGTAGGGCAAGGCATGAATGTAATGATAGAAAAGCTATAAAAGACAGCAATCATATTAGCAGTAGATATAAAAACCTCTCTCATTATGGATCAAATTGCAAGCATGCACACACACACACACACACACACACACAGATCTCTTACAATACAGTAATCACCTAACTAAGAAGGAGGACATCCATCCAAGAATGCTGGCTTCCTAAAGCTGGGTCTGTTACTTACCATTGGAAGGAAACTCTCTAACTTGACAAAGTTTTGATAGCTTCTTGCAAGGGGGTGGGCAATGTTACACTATTTATGAGGTTTTTGTAGTCTTGTTTTTGATGGGCCTTTCACTATTTAGGCTTGATTAGAACTGGGTAATGAATTATGATACAATGGTTTAGGATTGGTGGATGTTGCCAAGCAAGGGTTTTGAGGTTAGGATTTCAAAAAGTATTGGGAATAAATAGTAAATGTTTATCTCCCTGGGCCAGAGTTTGCTGGAATAGTGAAGTTGTGCTGATGAAGACAGTGGAATAGTAAAGTCACATTAACAAAGACAACCAAATCAAAAAGGGATGACCATGTAGATGGTAAGTTGTGGGGAAAATGGTCTTGGGTTTGCATAATCTAATGGTGAGGACCAGTTTGGAATCCAAGAGGGGAATTGTTAGAGTAAGGACAGGTAAAGCTAATGAGGAAGCAAGACTGACTGAGTTTAGCTAAAATGATGCTCATCCCCAGTGGCTGTGGAAGGCAGGGGAAAGGAAGGAGGTTGATTGACGGTTCAAAGTTATAAAATATTTGTATGCATAGCTCTGTAGTTTCTTATACTTTATATAACTTTTTCTTAATTTTTTTGCTGTATAATAAAGTTTCAAATTAAACAATTCTTTCTATGTGTTGCTTAAACAACAAGGGCAGCAAATGGACAGGCAGAAGGTGGCTATTAGTGCTTGTTGCCAGATGTGGAATGGCCATTGACTAGGAGCCTGTTAGAGGGTCATCTTGGAAGTCTGCCCTGTTGTTCCAGTTGTATGTTTTTACAAAACTTTTTAACTGTACTTGTTTAATTCCTCTTTCTAATAATCTGATCAATGGGGAGTCAAACCAACATCAGGAAAGTTTCTTTTGGTACCTCTTCCTGGTGTTTTGTTTTGTTTTGTTTTTATGTGCTTTTATATTATTCATGTTAATGTCAGGCCCTTTCTTCAGTTCTTGGAATTTCTGGGAGTTCTTAATTTTCAGCAGGAATTATTACCTGAGCTGAAGCATTTTTTGTATGATTTCACTGAGTGGGGCTCCTAAAGAACAGACTCTGAGTAAATTCTTTTAATTCATAAAACATAAAAAGAGTAACAAGTTGTTTTGGAAAAGCTTGCTTAAAAATAACACTTCACCTTGAGCAGCATTCAAATCTTTGCCTGACTCATCATGTGTGCTCCAGGGAAACGACTGTATTTCCCCTCCCCAGTTGATTCCATTCTGTTTTCAAAGCTAGGAGCTTATTTTGGACAATGATAGTCCAAGTACATTGGTTAAAAGTTTGCTGGTAACTTAGAGACTTTGTGAAGAGAGATGACCTCAGTTCATGGATATTACTTATCCAGCACCTGCTTATCAGCTGTGTACTTCACATATGTTGTTAGTAATTAACATAACTGTCGCCTATTTTTTTTAAACAGATACTGAAACTGAGGCTCAGAAAAGTTGCTTGCTCAAGGTCTCGGTGGATAAGTCAAAGGACAAGCTATGGAGTAATTTCTATGTGACGCCAAAGCTCATTTGCGCTACAGTGTGTCACCTCCTACATTCTCATTTCAAAGCTATTTTAAATGAGTTGTAAATAATAAGAAGATTTAATAAGAAGAGAGATCAGTTCCATTGATAGTTCTAGTATCAGTCCCTAAACCCTTCCCAGTCACTTCTGCCCTTTTTTTATCATGCATTTAATTTTAATCATCGATCTATACAGTCATTTCACATTCCTTTTTTTCTGTATGCTTATCTTTATCCTGTCTTTTCTACTGGGTTTCTTTATATATTAGAAAATGGCTGTTTACTTATATAAATGCGACTATGTGAAAGGATTGGCATCTGGTGTGAGAATAGAAGATTAGGGTTAGATAACAGGAGAAAACATATGCAAAGATATGCCTGGAGACTGTTAGTACACGTTTCTACATACTGAAGTTAGGCAAGACCACACCTTGTTCCAGTTGTGAAAATCCATATTCATGATTGCCATAACCTGAAACCCTTGGCTTGGCTCGGTACAGTGATTTAACAAGTAGGTTTGCATGTGTTCGTTTATTTGACAATGTTCATTTGTACCCAGTGGATCTCCAAAACCTATGTACATATTATATGTTAATATTTTCAACAGAAAAAATATGTCACTAAACATGATTCTTTGCTAGTATGGTTACTTTGTGGAAGAAACTATCTAAGGTTTCAAAGTGTACTTTGGCAATGAGGTGTGATGGGAGGCAGATGAAGGCAGCTGCACCAACACGTCAGTCAAAGAATACCAGTTATGGAATGGAAGTCAGATCTCATGAGTGCTTGAGCCCCATCCTGCTGCTTCCATTCATTGAGCACATACTGCATTATGGGTATTCTGCTGTGAAGTGAGGATGCAAAACTGAGCACTACACGGATCTCATCCTCACTGAGATCCTAGTTTAGGGTCCAGCTAATTTTTAATAATTGCAAGCAAGATGGCAAATTCTAGACAGAAAGAGATGTGTACAGCACAGCAGGCATGGAGCTTTGTAAGGATCCCAGTCATTGCCAGCTTGCCCGGACTGCCAGGTCCCTTCCACACAAATAAGAAGCCAACCAGTGACTTCTTTGATGTGCAGAGAAGGACAGAGCACTATTGTTTGTCCACTTTTACCCAGGTTTCTTGTCTTCTGATCAAGGGGTAGGTAAATAGGTAAGTGGTAAGTAGGGAGGAGTGGGTTTTGGAGATGGGCATTTAAGTGGTTTTAAATCTTTTGTCATGGTAAAAAAAAATCCTGCAATGTAAAAGCTTTGAATATAAGTCATTTTATTTCTGTAGGAGTATATGTGTGAATGATAAATTCCAATAAGTGAAGCTGTTAGGAAAAAGGATGTGTACATTTGTAATTTTGGCATCCAGGGTGGGAAAAAAGTAGGTTTACAGTTGTGAGTATGTGAAACACAGACTTAATTCATGTATTGTTTATTAATTATTATATTAGTTTCCATACAAACAATTGTAAACCTACTTTTGACCCCACCCTGCATATTGCCAAATTATTTTAAGAAATTATCTCAATTTGCACTCCCACTAGCAACTATGAAAGGATCTATTTCCACACAATTTTGCCAATGAAGGTTCATTACACTTTTTTTTATCCATTGGATTTTTATTGAGATATAATTCACATACCATAAACTTCACCCTTTGAAAGTTTACAATTCAGTGATTTTTTACTATATTCACAAGGTTGTGCAACCATCACCATAATCTAATTCCAGAACATTTTCTTTACCCCCCACAGGAAACCTGTTAGCAGTCAGTTCCCATTCCCACCTTTCCTCAGCCCCTGGCGACCACTTTCTATCCTGATGGCTTTGCTTATTCTGGTTGTTTCATATAAATGGAATTGTACAATGTGGGCCCTTTGTGGCTGGCTTCACCCATTTGGCATATTTTCAGGATTCATCCATGTTGCAGTATATATAAATACTTCATTTCTTTTTGTGGCTAAATAATATTCCATTTTATGCCAATTGATTTTTTTAATTTTAATTTTTTATTGTTATTTAATTACAGTTCATTACACTTTTTGATAGATGCCAATTTGATATGTGAAAACAGTGTCTTGATGAAGTTTAATTTTCACTGTTCGTATTATGAGTGCACTAGGGATACATGTGAAATATAGAACTATTTGTCTTTTGTCTTCTGTGAACTACCTGTGAATATCCCTTTTCATTGAATTAATGATCTTTTTGTTTGTTTGTTTACTTATTAGCAGCAGTTTTTTTAATTAAGGAAATTCATTTTTTTTGTGATGCACCGTATTTTTGGGTTTACATTTCATGTTCCCACTACTATATTAAACATATAAACAAAACATCATTTCTGATGATAGAATCTTCAGAACTTGTAAATCTTTTGCCTTATTTCTTTATTTCCATGTATGATACTCCCTTTTCTTTCTTTCCCAATGAAGTTATTTCCTCCTTGTAATTAGGTTACAATGTTGATTAATTTCACCTTCCCTCTAATATTCCTCGTTTCTGAAACATCTTTAGGGTACCTTCCAAAATTCTGCTGATGATAATTTTACTGCTAAGAGTATTCCTTTTCTGAAAAAAAATTCTTTTTTACCCAAATAGAAACTAATTAACTTCTAAACTTCTAAATTTTAGAATTTCACAGTAGCATAGATCTCTCTTTTGAATTAATCATTGGTGTATGTGATAACAAGCTGTACCCCCCGAGCTCACTCCTTATGCCTAACCCATGGCAATTGCTGTGCTCTGAGTTTACTTCTCCAGGACGGTGTACTCCTCCCTGTCTGCTGGTACTTTGGGTCTCTCCCAGGAAGAAACTACTGCATCACTCTTTCCCATGCCCTTCTGGTCCACTGATGAATTTTAGTGGATTATGTTCCGCCAAATACAAATTCTGAAAACATAAAGAACAGATTGTAATTGACAAACCCTTTGTTTTCAAGTTATTCATGTGGCTTTTCAGAAATAACACAAAGCTCTCTTTGTTTTTGAAATACAGAAAGAACCTCTTAACACACCAAGTATTTAAATCTACTCAATATGATGGGTGGGCTAATGCGCGAATCCTGGCTGGTACAAAGGAATTGCTGTGAAAAACTCATTCTCAAGCCATATATGCTGCTAAATTTGCAAACACAAATAGCACTTTGGTTAAAGACTGTGAGGAATTAAAGAATGTTCAAAGATTTACAGTGGGAATAATTAAGGGGTTGGGAGACTCTCAAGAAAGGCGCAAGCACTCGTGGTTATTTAGCCTGTAAAGAAGACGTCTCCGGAATACTTTAATAATGAGTTTCTGGGTCATAAAAGAAACATGGATAAGGTAGTGCCCAGGAGGGGTCTTTGTCTAAGGATACGGGAAGAGGAGCACCTAAAATATGAGTAAAAATATAGGTTAGAAACAAGTTAACAGTTTGAATGAATATGCTCACCTAAAAATAAGACTGGGCTTTTCTTTACATAGATTACAGTTTAATAATAAGAAAAAAGATTGATTCCTATCTGTGTGAGATGACTCTGAAATGGTCAGAGAGTGAGAAGTAGTGTGTCCTCTGTCATCAGACTGCTTGCACCAGATCTTAGCTCCTTTGCTTCCTGTTCGGAGGACCATGGCAAACCTCTCTCTTTGTTTCTCCTAGCCTTATTTCTCACTTCTCAAATAGGAATAATAATAGTCTCCACCAGCTAGTGTTGTTAAGAGAATTAGATGGGATAAGGTATGTGCCCTAGTTATGATTTGGTTTTGTTTTAAAAGGCTGAACATCTAGACATTAGTAATCTAAACAAGAGGCAAATTGTTTTCTCTCATGAGTAATTTCAGGAGACACCTAGGGCTGGAGTGGTGCTGACAGGTCTCCAGGGCCCGGATCACCTGATTGCTCTATCCTGTATGGCTTCCATTCCTAAACACGTCTATTCTAACCGTCCAGTGGTCTGAATTCAGCCCCACAACAACAAGTAAGGAAAAGGCTCTTTCTTGAGAACACTTTCTGGAAGCTGCACTTCTATTCCCAGCCCGTTGGTTAGACCAAAGTTGCATGGTAATACATAGCCACAACAGATGTTGGGAAAATTGTTTAAATTACAATAGCTGTATCTTCAGAGAGAAAAGAAAAAAGATGTCGGCGTGTTGAAATTGGTGTCTGTTGGATTCATGCAAGCCCTGACGTGTCTCCCAAGTAGGCACGACCAAAAGCAAAAATTCAACTTAAGTGAGCACTAAAGTATTGCCTTCCTGAATGACGGCCAGTCCTTTCTTTGATAATAAAAAAGGCTTCTACTCTTTGGTTTTTCACTTTTTGTTTTCATACATTCCATTGCATTTGTTACTATTATTATTGAGAATCCAGGCCTATCAATAATCAAACACCAAATGTGCTGGTTACCCATGTAAAGTTTCATTTAATCCACACAACAATTCTGTAAAGACAGTGGTTTTCAATGGGGATAATTTTCCCCCACAAGGGACGTTTGACAATGTCTGGAAAGAATTTTGATTTTCCAACCAAGGTGGTGCCAACTTCTAGAGAGCAGAGGGTAGAGAGGCTGGTAAACATCCTATAATGCTCAGGATAAGTTCTTACAACAAAGACTTATCTGGTACAAAATGCCAATAATCCTAAATTGAGGAACTCTGCTATAAAGCTTTATGACCTCTGTATTATAAATGAAGAAAGTTCAGAGAGGTTAAGGAATTGACCAAGGTTATAGAGCCTGTAAATGACAGAACCAGACCTGGAATGTAAATATATCTAGCTCAAAGTTTAAGTTTTTTTACTTCTAGAGGCAAAAAGATTTTCATTTTAGAAAAGGTGAAGAATGGTATATACACCAAAACCACAAAATCATTTTAACGGATAATTAAATGAAAACACATCAGTGTCAAATGGAGTGTTTAGTACATCTTCTGACCTTGCTGTGATACTTGAAATTAATGTCTAGAGCACCTGATATAGAGAATCGAAACTGTAATTATGCCAGGGAAGGGGGAATTGTTTTTTCTTTCATTTAATAACTTTCTGCTTTTGAAAATGTTGTCAGTGCATACTAAAGCTTGAGAAAAGGCATAGGCAATCAGAAAAAAAAATGTTTTTGGTTTCTCGGAAAAGGGATCATTGCAAAGTGATCTCTCATGGATAATAGACATATTATAATGGAAAAAATGATAGCAGGAAAGACTTGCTATGACAGTACTAAACTGTCTGAAATACTAAACAATCTTTTAAATGAGTTAATTGCAGTTTAGGAAATATAAATAGAGCATTTATTTAGCTTATTAAAAAAAGACCACCTGCTAATTAGGCTTATTTAAAAAAACATTTTGCATTTTATTTGTTATTCAGCTAAGTATAATGTACTGGAAGATATATTTATAATTATATATATAAATATATATTTCATGTAAGCATTTGACAGGAATTGAGCCTAAATATTTTAGACTTTTGTTCATGAAAAGGAAAGAATATTTCCTCTGAACCATATCCATAGTATTTCCATAGTGGAAAGTGGCAGAATATGACAATGAGGAGGACAAGTCAGATGTGACCTGTATGGTCACATCTGTTTCGGGAATTTGGGAGTTAGATTGAATACTAATTATTTCTAACTGTGGGGTGGGGTATAGCTTTGAAGATGATGTATTAAGACCAAGATGACTTCAATTTTCTGATCCATGTACCATAGGTCATTTTATGGTGCCCCTACTGAATATTTTAGAATGCCTGATAACTCATTTTTCAGGGCATTTACCAACATCAATATTTTTATTTATTATCTGTTTCCTCTAGAATGTAAGCTTCAGGGTTTGTGTCTAACTTTTGCAGTATTAGATATTGACTTAATGGATTCTGGAATGTACAGGAGTTTTCTTTTCAGGTACAGGTAATTTCATTCGAGGAGCTCTGCAGATAACACAAAAGAACACCTAGATGGGGGAGGAAGTGGATGTCAAGTAATTTGTGTATACAGAGAATCAGAAACTGAAAGAACAGAACATTATACAAAAAAGTTTAATTGGCTCTCTGGTAGTGTATTTAAAAATTACTTCAAAATAGTATATGAGCATGGTTAAAAATGGTATTGAAGTGTGTGTTTACCTTACCACCTGATATCACTCTTGAGAAGTTAATACTTTAACATCTTCAGGTTTTAATCACTCTGGTGGTTAGTTGTATATTTACAAATAAATCACATACAGTTCCAGTTCTTGATTGATCAATCTCAATAATGTCTAACGAGGGCTGTGAGTGACGAGGGTTTCCTGCACACTACTCTCACACCTGTCATCACTCATATAACTTCCTAAGAAAGGGGTATAAGGGTAAATTTGTCAATGCTTTCATATGGAAAAACTCTTTATCATCCCTCCCATTTGATCAATGGTTTGGCTGTGTAGAGAATTCTAAGCTTAAAAAAGCTTCCCACAGAATTTTGAAGGCATTGCTCTACTATTTGAAGTTGATAATAAAACAAACAAAACACAAGCAGTGCTTCTGATTCTGATTTCTGTGAACACAATTGTCCTTTCTCAGCCCTCTTTGGAACATTTTAATGTCTTTAAACCTTTGGAATTCTGAAGGTGCATAAATAATGTGCCCAGGTGTGATTCCTTTTAAATTCATCCTATTGGTAGCAGGTAAACCCTTCCAGATTGAAGACGTGTGTCTCCTTTCTTGTATGAAGAATTTTCTTGTTTTAATCCTTTCACAACTCCCTATTTTGTCTTAGAATTCCTATAATTGGACTCCCTATGCTGATTCTCAATTCTGATGATCTTTTCTTTCATATTTTCCTCCTTGTGTCTTATGTTTTTAACCTCTTAGAGAGTGCTTGTGCTTTAATCTTTCAAGGTTTCAATTATTATTATTATTATTTTAATATATTTATTGATTATGCTATTACAGTTGCCCCATTTCCCCCCCTTCACTCCACTACATCCTGCCCACCCCCTCCCTCCCACATTCCCCCCCCTATAGTTCATGTCCATGGGTCATACTTATAAGTTCTTTGGTTTCTACATTTCCTATCCTGCTCTTACCCACCCCCTGTCTATTTTCTACCTACCATTTATGCTACTTATTCTCTGTACCTTTCCCCCTTCTCTCCCCCTCCCACTCCCCTGCTGATAACCCTTCATATGATCTCCATTTCTGTGGTTCTGTTCCTGTTCTAGTTGTTTGCTTAGTTTGCTTTTGTTTTTGTTTTAGGTGTGGTTGTTAATAACTGTGAGTTTGCTGTCATTTTTACTGTTCATCTTTTTTATCTTCTTTTTCTTGGATAAGTCCCTTTAACATTTCATATAATAAGGGCTTGGTGATGATGAACTCATTTAACTTGACCTTATCTGAGAAGCGCTTTATCTGCCCTTCCATTCTAAATGATAGCTTTGCTGGATAGAGCAATGTTGGATGGAGGTCCTTGCCCTTCAGGACTTTGAATACTTCCTTCCAGCCCCTTCTGCCTGTAAGGTATCTTTGGAGAAATCAGCTGACAGTCTTATGGGAACTCCTTTGTAGGTAGCTGTGTGCTTTTCTCTTGATGCTTCTAAGATTCTCTCCTTCTTTTTAATTTTGGCTAATGTAATTATGGTGTGCTTTGGTGTGTTCCTCCTTGGGTCCAGCTTCTTTGGGACTCTCTGAGCTTCCTGGACTTCCTGGAAGTCTATTTCCTTTGCCAGATTAGGGAAATTCTCCTTCACTGTTTGTTCAAATAAGTTTTCAATTTTTTGTTCTTCCTCTTCTCCTTCTGGCACTCCTATTATTAGGATGTTGGAACGTTTCAAGATGTCCTGGAGGTTCCTAAGCCTCTCCTCATTTTTTGAATTCTTGTTTCTTCATTCTTTTCTGGTTGGATGTTTCTTTCTTCCTTCTGGTCCACACTGTTGATTTGAGTCCCAGTTTCCTTCGCATCACTATTGGTTCCCTGTACATTTTCCTTTGTTTCTCTTAGCATAGCCTTCATTTTTTCATCTAATTTGCAACCAAATTCAACCAGTTCTGTGAGCATCCTGATTACCAGTGTTTTGCACTGTGCATCTGATAGGTTGGCTACCTCTTTGTTGCTTAGTTGTATTTTTTCTGGAGCTTTGATCTGTTCTTTCATTTGGGCCATTTTTTTTTGTCTTGGTATGCCTGTTACCTAAAGGGGCAGAGCCTTAGGTGTTCACCAGTGCAGGGTAAGGCTGGTTGCTGTGCTGTGATGCTGTATGTGGGGGAGGGGCCCGGAGGGAGCAATGGCCCTTGCTCCTCTCTCTGCCCGATTTCAGTCACTCCCTCTGCTACCCACAATCAAACTGGGGCCCTCTAGTGCTGATTCTCGAGTGGGTGGCCTTGTGCATGCTCTAGGCCCCTGTGGGTCTCTCCAAGGAAGTCTCCTGTGAGGCTGGGAGTTTCTCCTGCTACCGCCTGAACCCCCACGGGTGTTTTCAATCAGAGGTTTGAGGCTTTATTTCCCTGTGCTGGAGCCCTGGTTTGAGTGGTCTGCTTCACTCCCCCACTGTTCCTCCCGGTTTAGCTATGCATGAATGTGGGGCCACAGGGTCTGCCAGCCACAGCCTGGCCTGCCCCATTCCACAATCGGCCACCTCGCTGGGTCCGCCAGTCACTGCCTTGCCATGAGACCTCTCCGCCCCTCCTACCAGTCTGGATGAAAGTTTCTTCTTTATCTCTTTGGTCGTTGGACTCCCATACATTTCGATTTTCTGTCAGTTCTGGTTGTTTTTTGTTTTTAAATTGTTGTTGTCCATCTTTTGGTTGTGCAAGGAGGCACAGTATGTCTACAAACGCCTCCATCTTGGCAGGAAGCTCGTAAATCATTTTTTTAAAAAGATTTTGTTTATTTAATGGAGGTGGAAGGTGTAGCCAGGCTCCTGGCCGCAAACTGCAGACCTGCCCCTTTCCCAGATGCATCTCGCTGGAGTACAGTGCTCTCCCACTTCCTCCTCCTCCTCCAATTATTATTTTTATTTGGCAAATCATTTAATTAATTTCCAAAGCAAACTTTTATATTCTGATCGTTCTTTTTTGAAAACATTATGTTCTTTTTCCTTGGATACAATATTTTCTACCTAAGGACACTAAAAGCTCGCTTCTGGCCATGACCAGTATGGCTCACTTGATTGGGCGTTATCTTGCGAAATGAAAGATCAAGGTTGAAGCAAAAGGTATCCAGTTCAATTTGGGGCACTAAAAAGGCAACCAGGCAATGTTTCTCACCCTGTCTTCTTTCCTTCCCCTCGCTCCAAAAATACAGAAATAAAATCTATTTTTTAAAAGATTTTATGTGTTTATTTTTGGAGCGAGGGGAAGGGAGAAGGGAGGGAGAGAAACATCAATGTGTGGTTGCCTCTCAACGCATCCCCTACAAGGGACCTGCCCTGCAACCCAGGCATGTGCCCTGACTGGGAATTGACCCAGCAACCCTTTGGTTCGCAGACCAGTGTTCAGTCCACTGAGCCACAGCAGACAGGGCTAAAATCTATTTTTTAATAAAAGGCAAAATAAAAGCTCTTTTCTGCTTCTTGAATATTCTCTCTTTGTTTAGGGGACAATTTTCTATTTATCTTGGTCTCTCTCTGTTATACTGCTGGCTTAACTCAATTTTCTGGTGATTATTTATTTATTGTCCATTTATCTTTAAGACCGAGGGAATTATACAGCTGATGATGTGTTATGTATGTGAAAGAGATTTGTTGCTTGAAGTGTTACATGACAGTGAGAAAGAGATGAGCCAGCTGCCTTTCCTTCTGACAAGTATTAGAAAAAGGAGGCCTTGCCCTTCTGACACCCGTGTGAAATGCCCAACTGTAGGTTATCCTCATGACAAGATAGGTATTTGTTTCATATATAGGTCTTCAGTTAATCCCCTATTTTTTAGCTCTTTCTCCTGCTCTGTCTTCTACCGGCAGCCTCTAATTTGAAACATGTTAGATTTCTGCTGGGCAAGCTGTTTTCCATATCTGTAGAAGCCTCCTTCTCTCTTATTTTGAGCTACAGATGGCATTCTCTCTCACTGTCCATATTCCAGATACATGTTGAAATACTTGTTTTTGGATTGTCCTTAGTCTGTTATTTTACTTATTGTGTTTTTATAATTTTAGGCAATACTTTATCATAATCTTATTGCCATCCGCAGGAAGATGAATTTGTCACTTTGTACAAAAATGTAGTAAATAATGTTTGGTTGAAGTTGGTGAGCAGAAGTGGCTCAAAAATTGTTTTTGATTTTATTTATTCCCCATCTATTTCAATTGTCTTAGACCACTGGCTCTCGGACTTTATTGGGAAAACAGCAGACAAGATAAAAACATATATAAATACCATCCTTAAGTGATTTGGAGCCATTAAAATACACATGATATTTATTCTTTTTGAAGTGATTGTGAGTGGGAATGTTTTCCTAATTTCCCTTTCTGATAGTTCATTATAGGCATATAAAAGTGCAACTTATTTCTGGATATTAATTTTGTATCCTGCTGTTTTACTAAATTAATTAACAGTTTTAATACTTTGTTGATAGAATCTTTAGAGTTTTCTATGTACAATATCATGTCATCTATAAATAATGACAGTTTTCCTTCTTCCTTTCTAATCTGAATGCTTTTTATTTCTTCTTCTTGTCTCATTTCTATGGCTAAGACTTCCAGTACTATTTGAATAAGAGAGGTGAAAGCAGACTCCCAGTCTTGTTCCTGATCTTAAGGGGAGTGCTTGTAGCTTTGGCCCATTGAGCATAATGCTGGCAGTGGGTTTGTCATAATCGCCTTTATTATGTTTAGGTATGTTTCTTCTATTCCCACTTTGCCGAGAATGTTTATCATAAATTGGTGCTGGATATTATCAAGTAATTTTTGCATCTATTGATAAAATCATGTGTTTTTTATCCTGCATTTTGTTTATGTGGTGTTTCACATTTATTGATTTGTGAATGTTGTACTAACCTTACATACCCAAGAATAAATCCCATTTGATTATGGTATGATTGTGTTTTTTTTAATTTAATTTTTAAATATATTTTCTTTATTACATTATTACAGTAGTCCCATTACCCACCCCCTTTATTCCCCTCCACCCTGCACCTCCCCTCCCACAAGCATTCTCTGCTCCCACAACCTTAGTTGATGAAAATGGGTCATACATAAAAGTTCTTTGGCTTCTCAATTTCCTATACTATTTTTTAACCTCCCCATCTATTTTGTACCTACAATTTATGCTTCTTCTTCCCTGTTTCTTTTTCCCTACTCTCCTCCCTCACCTTCCTTGCTGATAACCCTCCATGTGATCTCCATTTCTGTGATTCTGTTCCTGTTGTAGTTGTTTGCTTAGTTAGTTTGTTTTTGTTTTTGTTTTTAGGTTCAGTTGTTGGTAGTTGTGAGTTTGTTGTCATTTACTGTTCATATTTTTGATCTTCTTCTTTTCCATAGATAAGTCCCTTTAACATTTCATATAATAAGGACTTGGTGATGAAGAACTCCTTTAACTTGACCTTATTTGGGAAGCACTTTATCTGCCCTTCTATTCTAAATGATAGCTTTGCTGGATAGAGCAATCTTGGATGGAGGTCCTTGCCTTTCATGACTTGGAATACTTCTTTCCAGCCCCTTCTTGCCTGTAAGGTCTCTTTTGAGAAATCAGCTGACAGTCATATGGGAACTCATTTGTAGGTGACTGTCTCCTCTTCTCTTGCTGCTTTTAAGATTCTCTTCTTATCTTTGATCTTGGGTAATGTAATTATGATGTACCTTTGTGTGTGGTTCCTTGGGTACAACTTCTTAGGGACTCTCTGAGCTTACTGGACTTCCTGGAAGTCTATTTTCTTTGCCATATTGGGGAAGTTCTTCATTATTTGTTCAAGTAAGGTTTCAATTTCTTGCTCTTCCTCTTCTCCTTCTGGCACCACTATGATTAGGATGTTGGAACATTTAAAGTTGTCCCAGAGGTTTCTAAGCCTCCCCTCATTTTTTTTAATTCTTGTTTTTTCATTTTGTTCTGGTTGAATGTTTATTTCTTCCTTGTGCTCCAAACTGTTGATTTGGGTCCTGGTTTTCTTCCCTTCACTGTTGGTTCCCTGTACATTTTCCTTTATTTCACTTTTGTAGCCTTAACTTTTTCCTCAATTTTGTGACCATATTCAACCATTTCTGTGTATATCCTGATTACCAGGGTTTTGAACTGTGCATCTGATAGGTTAGCTATCTCTTCATTGCTTAGTTGTATTTTTTTCTGAAGCTTTGATCTGTTCTTTCATTTGGGCCATATTTTTTGTCTTGGCATGTTTATTACATAGTAAAGGGCAGAGCCTAAGGTATTTGCCAGGGTGGGGCAACCCACAGTGCTGTGTTGTGGCACTGTATGTGGGGGAAGGGGTTCAAAAGGGAACAATGCCACTTGCTTGGCTCTTGGCCAGCTTTCAGTCACTTCCTCCACTACTCACAAGTAAATTGGTTCCTTCTGGTGCTGATTCCCAGGGGGGTAGGTTTGTGTATGTTCTAGGACCCTGTGGGTCTCCCTTACAAACTCTCCCATGAGGCTGGGAGTTTCTGCCACCATACCAACCCCCACAGGATTTTACAGTTAGAGGTTTTGAGGGTTATTTCCCCACATTGGAAACCTGGGTTGCACAGTCTGTCTTGCTCCCCAGTTGTTCTTCCTGATTTATCTGCATGCAAATGTGGAACTGTTCAGTCCACCAGCTGCTGACTCACCTAGCCTGGTCCTCCAGCCACAGCCTTGACGTGAGTCCTGTCACCCAGACTGCCCATCTCTGCCCCTCCCATTGGTCAAAATGAATCTTTTGTCTTTAATTCTTTGATTGTCAGACTTCCATACAGTTCAATTTCCCAGACGTTCTGGTTATTTTTTGTTTTTAAATTTGTTGTTGTCCTTCTTTCATTTGTGCGAGAAGGCTCAGTGTATCTACCTATGCCTCCATCTTGGCCACTGATTGTTTTGATGTATTGCTATATTCAATTTGTCAATATTTTATTGAGGATTTTAGTACCTCTGTTCATTAGGGATATTAGCTTGTAACTTTCTTTTTTTGTAGTGTCTTTATCTAGTTTTGGAATTAAGATAATGCTGGTCTTATAAAATGAGCTTGGGAGTCTTCTCTCCTCTTGAATTTTTTGGAAAATTTTGAGAAGGATGGTGTTAGGTTTTCTTAGAATGCTTGATGAAACTCACTTGTGAAGCCATCCAGTGCAGGGTTTTTGTTTGTTAGGAATTTTTTATTATTGCTTCAATTTCACAAAGTATGATCTGTCTATTCAGAGTCTCTTCCTGATTTAGTTTTGGAAGATTTTATATTTCTGAGAATTTATCCATTTTAATCAGGTTGTCCAATTTGTTGGCATATATAAAGACCTGTACTTGGAAAATTTTAAGACACTGAAGAAAGAAATTGAAGAAGATACAAATAAGTGGAAGCACATATCGTGTTCATGGATAGGAAGAGTTAACATCATTAAAATGTACTACCCAAAGCAGTGTATAGATGCAGTGCAATTCCTATCAAGATACTAATGACATATTTCAGAGAACTAGATCAAATATTTCAAAAATTTATATGGAATCACAAAAGACCCTGAATAGCAAAAGCAATCATGAGAAAGAAGAACAAAGTTGGAGAAATCATGCTAATATCATACTATACTATAAAGCCATAGTACTCAAAAGAGCATGGTACTGGCATAAAAGCTGACACATAGATCAATGGAACAGAATATAGAGCCCAGAAATAAATCCATGCCTGAATAGTCAGTTAATATTTGACAGAGAGAGCAAGCGCATTCAATGGGCTGAAGGTAGTCTATTCAATAAATGGTGTTGGGGAATTGTACAGATATGTGCAGAAAAATGAAACTAGACCACCTTCTTATGCCACACACAAGGATAAATTAAGCAAGGATTAATGCCTTAAATATTAGACTCAAAACCATAAAAAGCTTAGAAGAAAACATAGTAAAATCTCAGACATTGCTTATAGCAATATTTTTTTCTGACATATTTCCTCAGGCAAGGAAAACAAAAAGAAAAAACCCAACAAATTGGACTATATCAAACTGAAAAGTTTTTGCACAGCAAAGGAAACCATCAAGAAAATGAAAAGACAACCCACTGAATGGGAGAACATATTTGCTGATACATCTGATAAGGGCTTAATATCCAAAATGTATAAGGAACTTATCAACTCAACACCAGAAAAACAAACAATCCAATTAAGAAAAGGGCAAAGAACCTGAACAGACACTTTTGCAAAGAGGACAAACTGATGGCCAATAGACATATGAAAAGATGCTCAGCATCACTAGCCATCAGAGAGATGCAAATTAAAACCACAGTGAGCTATCACCTTACACCTTTGAGAATGGCTATCATCAATAAATTAACAAACAACAAGTGCTGGCAAGGATGCTGAGAAAAGGGAACCCTCGTGCACTGTTGGTGGGAATGCAGATTGGTGCAGCCACTGTGGAAAGCAGTATGGAATTACCTCAAAAAATTAAAAATGGAACTGCCTTATGACCCAGTGATTCCACTTCTGGGAATTTATCTGAAGAAACCTGAAACACTAATTCAAAAGAATATTAGCACCCTTATGTTCATTACAGTGATATTTACAATTGCCGAAATTTAGAAGCAACCCAATTATCCATCAGTAGATGAGTGGGTAAAACAACTGTAGTATATTTACACACTGGAAAACTACTTGGCCTTAAAAAAAAAGAAAATTTTACCCTTTCCTAAGTGAAATAAGCTAGTCTGAGAAAGACAAATACCATGTGATTTCACTCCTGTTGAATATAATGAACAAACTGAACTAACCAGAAAAATACAGAGAGACTCATAGAGAGGAGATGACAGTTCAGCATGGGGGATAGGGAGAGGGTTGGGGGTATAAGGATGGAGAAAAAAAGAAAAAGAACTCACGAACACTGACAACAGTGTGCTGATTGTGGGGTAGGGGTGGGGTGTGGTTGGAGGTGGAAGAAGGTATAAGGGGGATAAATGGTAATGGAAAAATACAATAAAAACAAACTGTTAAAAATAAGATAAAATACACAGATGGATCTTTTTTTTTTTCAATCTGCTGTTTCCCCCACTTTCAATCCAATTGGAACTTCTTGAAAACATCTAAGTATATCAAAATCTCGTTGATCCTGATTCTTTTGCATTTTAAGGCCTTTTATTTTTCTATAGAAACTTCTCAGAACTTTGTGTAATGACCTAAAATCTGGTGTCTCAATTACTGTTTGACTTCAGAGGAGAACCACTATGGCTGGAATGGAGGAGATTTAGTATAGGGATTAGGTTGTTCAAAGCTGTGCAGAATCTGGAGACACAAAGATTCAAGACGTGGTGTTGGACGATCAGAGGAAAGTCGCTAGTCATCATGAAGGGGGACTATTGAAATACCTTCTGGAGGATGCCTCCATTGTCCCTGTAGGTCAGCAAGACAAGTAGTTAGGAAAGGAATCTGAACCTGAAATGGGCAGAAGACAGTGCAGACTGGAACCAGTGGGGCCAAAATGGAACCTGAGAAGACAAACTAGACCGCACATGGGCAAAGGACACCTTGTGTGACTCTCACGGCATCTAACTCTGACAACCTGAAGATGAAGGTGGTGCCCTTCACGCATTGTTGCAGGTGTGCCTGGACTAGGACTCAGAAAATCTAAAGTAGGAGATCTGATGGGAGCTGGAAGAACTGCGGACCTACTGCCGCTCCTTGTCAGGAGGTGGGCAAGTAGGTCAGAAACGAGATGCACAGCTGTAGCAGTTCCTGGGCACAATCTTAGTTCAGGCGCTTATCCGCGATCACTTAAACATATCTAGTTTGATGTTTTTGTTGGATGGCTATGTTAACGTGCGGTAGGAAGTTGGAGGCTGTGGTCAGAGAATGAAATATTAGATAGAAAGCTCAGGTTTTGAAGTAGAAGAGTTCCATGGTTAATAAGGTTCAGAAAATAGAAGAATAAGATCACTAGATTTTAAAATAAGGAACTAGTTATTTAAAGTAGTCAGATTCATAGCAACAGAAAAAATGGTGGCTACCAGGAGAAGGAAAAAAATGGGAGTTGCTTAATGGGTTATAGAGTTTCAGTTTTGCAAGTTGAAAGTTCTGAAGCTCTATTGTATGAAAATGTGAATACAGTTAATGTTACTGAACTGTACAGTTTAGAAAGGTTAGGATGGTAAATTTTGTTACATATCTTTTTTTATTTAAAAAATACACACAATTTAAAAAATAATTAGTTCAGCCTATGCAACTTGTATAATACTCTGAAAGGTTAAGATGTTAAAGTGTACCTGGAGATAAGTGAAATAATCAATGTTACAAAAATAATACCAATAAAAAGCTACATCTTCACAGCAAGTACAATGTTTGTTACTAAATGTCAAGTTGTAGTTATTTTATAGTTTCTGCCTCAGGGAACCAAACTCTAAATTTAAAATGGAGACAATCAAAGGTCAGGAGGGAGACTGGAGAGAGAATTGCATAGTCAACTAGCTGATACCTTAGTATAAAAATATAGAACAGGCAATTGGCAATGAAGTTGGACTACATTTCAATGAAGGGGGAAGGAATGAATGGTTCAATGAAAATTGTAAAAAAGCAGTTCCTGGTCAGACAATGATTGCATATTTAGTATAACTGTCTCTGTGAGAGGATCCCCTTAGCAAACTCTAGGGGGAAATTTGGGGGGTGAAAGATAATATAAAATATCCAAGTATGCATATCATGTGATATATATGTATGTACATATCTATCTTGATATAATTTTCCTTCGAAACAGGGTTTCTGGGGTTTTATTTGATTCGAGCACTTGAGACTGTGAGTGTGATGAATGAGAGTGTGGGAAAATACAGAATGATTCTGGTTCCCTTGGCCCCAGCTTGTAGGACTGTTTTCAGCTGCTGCTAATTTGAAGTTATATGTCATGTCATTCTGTATTACAGAATTCCAGAGGTGCTGGTTCAATCATGCCAAAGTATGTTTCCTGAGGAAACACAGTGAGGCTGAGCTGGGAAAAGTATGTAGCAGTCATGGGCTAGCTGTTAAAAAGGACCAAGAAGACTGCTGATTCATCTCATTTTCAGTTATTAAGAAAACAAATAATATATTCTCTAGAAAAAAGAAAATAAGAAATCTGCTTTATAAGAAATAACATGCTACTGTACTATTTTCCATACTCCCCTACTAATGAGTATATTATTAAAATTGAGTTTTCAAAATATTTATCTTTGGGATCAGGAAGAGACTATGGCAACTGTGAAATAACTCCAGCTTTGGGGCGGTGCTGCCAGGGTTCCCCACTCCATGCCAGACACGTTCCAGTTGGCTAACTTCTTTTCACTCGAATCATGAATGAATCATTGGGTTGTTGGTATAACCTCTGAGTCATTTTGCTAGTGTGGAACCATGCAGTTTGGAGTTGTTTATATTTTCTCCCTCCATTTCTTTTGGAGATTTGACTGAGCTGGATCAGGCTGGGGGCCTCTGTGGCCAGAGATTCCTTTCTCTCTGGTGAAACTAAGTGTCTTGTTTTAAGATCACTTCTTGGCTTTACTGGTATTCAGATTTTAATAGTGAATCCACTTGGCCAGGTGCCAAGCTTGTGGTTAATAAATACCATTAAACATACAACAGAAGATTTGTTTTTCCTTCTGTCAGGCATGGTGCAAGCCCTGGGAAGTTGTAACGCCATTTGGTTTTTGATGCGGAGATCATGGTGGTTCGTTGACCTACCAAAGCTCTCAGGTCTTAGGTCACAGAGTAGGCTTGTGACCTTCCCGTTTTGCCAGGTGAGGTTCTTGCCATCGTTTGCGTTGCATCTTCACGACACATAAAAAGAGAAGAGTGCGAGGGAGTGACTGGGAGTGGGAAGAATGTAACGATACACACAGCACATTCTTCTCTATCTGAATCTTAATATGATAGGATGGAGTGATCTTACAGATTAGTTGTAAAAGTGTTTTCAAATACCAAAGTCACAGCTCATGGCTTTCAAATGATAATGTACTGCTTTCTGGGTGATTTACTTATTTGGGGGGGAGGGGAGAAGACATTATTGCTAATAATAACCTCCTTCTCACTTGCTTTCATTTCAGTATCATTTCTTGAGTGGAGAAGAAAGGAATATAGTAACAGTATGCTGGAATTTCAAATTTTCTTGTCTTATCCATGCGTGAACCCTTAACTGACTTATTGTTACATAGCTCTGCCAGAGATGTCCTTCACTCCTTCCTTGTCTGGGATAAGAAATCTGCTTATCCTTTAAAGCAGAGATCAATTGTCGCTTCTCCACTAACAGCTCTTTATGCACATCATGCTGCCAGTATGATGCTTATCACATGCTGCAGTTAGTTACATGCAAATATCATTCTCACAAATTAGAGGATGAGTCCTTCAAAGGTAGAAGCTCTCTTTTCCTCACTTGCGTGTCACCAGAACTTTGCAGACTATCTCTAGTGCTTAGTGATGCCCAATAGATGTTAATGTCAGAACCAGAGTGGGTGCCCAGGCCAATGTTAACACTAATTGCACAGCTAATTAACATTAATTACACCAACTTATTTCTGAAAGAGAAACCAACCAGCAGACAAAGCAAAAAAATACCCAGACAGGCAATTGTTGTCTTTATTACTTGCTTAATCTGCATTTTGTACTCAAATTGTTTTGTGTGTGAGTGGATGGACTGGGTAATACATATTTCTGAGTTTATTTTCTGATCAAGTATTTTTCAGATTTTAGTATAAGTCATTTAGTCATGAACACCGATATCATGGATGCTGTGCAACTTTTCAGCATAAACAGTATACAAGTTTCAGGTGAAAGGTGGGACCTGTTGTGACATTAATGTGATAAATGGAATAAATAATGAATTTTTAAGGCACTGTACCTTTTGATAAAAGGTACTGTACTTTTATCAAAACATTGGCTGGAAAAAGCAGAAGGAATTTCTTTCTTTGTATGAATCTATCTATTATTTATTTTAATAGATAATAAATGTTCTTGTTCTCCTTCCACCCCTCCTCCTTCCTGCCTCTATGTCTGTTTTGTATGCTCCCTGTACCCCTTTTTATTCTAAGAGGTTTATTTTTAAGAAGTTGGTGATAGTAATGGCAAGTCAGCAAATTAAATGAAAAAAATAATTATGGAGAAATTAGTTCAATCGAGGCTATGAGTATAAGAAAATGTTTTGACTATAAGAGCATAATCAGAAATTTTGCTGAAAGAAAGCAAGTGTTAATTTTGTGAAATATGTTATTTATTGCTTCTACTTGTATTTACTTTACTAGTTATTTAGACGTCTCCCTATCAGCGATACCTCTAGATATGTACAATAATACCTTCATTTATTTGAGATATTTTGCTAACTTTCAGTCAAAATAAACTACAGGTTTACATCTTTTAAAATATTGCTATCAAGTTTGTCAGGTAAGACAGAGACATTTTATTTAGCAATTTGGTATCTTGACTTATTGCTTTTACATATTTGGTCATGGGGTACACAAGTCACCACTGTACTCTCGTGCTACGTGCTACAGATATCAGGGGTGACTCGGCTTTGGGGACTGGCTTTCCTTTGAAATTCCTATTGTGTCCTTTCAACATTACCCCCTTTTTGACTTGGGATAATTTGAGTGGGTTTCAGTTGTTAGCACTAAAGAGTTTAAGGTAATCACAGAGGTACATATCATTTCCCATGTAGATGAAAAGTAAATTTTTTTAAAATTAAAATTTATGTAAACCATTATTTATCAAATTCTCCTTTTATATATCCTAAGCATTTTTTCAAATCATGCCTTTTGAAAGAGACCAGTGATCCTGCTAAGTTTACCAATATCTGTACTACTGTTTCTCTGGATATTTAGATTGATTTAGCGTGTAATATAGGAGGGCAACAGGCACAAAAATCCACAATTTTAATTTGATTACATCATTTTAATAAAAGAAAATACAGCATGATGTATTAAGTTTGTTAAGGACCAAAGTGACATTAATGATATTTGACTAGTATTTCAGCTAGAAAAACAAACATTGGTAGAAAAGAACTTCATGTACAATATTAATATCCTTCGAAAAAGAAATCTCTCTCTTTGTGAAAGAGGAGGTGGCAGATGCAGCTGGAGCTCCCTTCCTGCGCTCTGGCTCCTGACTCACCGTTGTTCCATCAGGAAGCCAAGGCAGCCATGGCTTCTGAAGATACCGGAGAGACATCAGCGAACTAGAGGCGTGATTCACCCAGTTAGAAACAAACCAGCTGCAACCTAAAGTCTTTGGCCAAGGTTTGTGCTGACTTGACCAGAGACTCAAAGTGAAAGGACCAGTTGGGATGCTTCCAAACACTCAGAGTCACTACAAGAAAAACTCCCTGTGGGAAGTTCTGAGACTTGGGATCATTTTTCACGTGAAGACCCACCAGTGACTCATTGACTGGCACAGTCCTCCTGAGATTGTTAAACAAATTACTTCCATCGATATTGAGCCAGGATGCTTAAGTCAACCTTTTAAATAAATTGACTATCAGTTATTATTTTAAAAGAAAGAGAAAAAGAAAAAGAAATCTCAACATTTTTTTCAAGTTTAAGTACTAATTTCAAAGTGAAAATCCAAGAGAAACATTTATTTTATTTATTTTCCTGGTTGTTCACTATTTGCATTGGAGTTGGAAAATTCTTAGACCTGAGGACACTCTTTACAATTCTCTAATCTGTATCTCCACTTGCTCATGTCCCATTCAGTCCTTAATGCATTTTATCTGAACTTGGCCCTCCCTTACTCATCTTACATATGAGGAAAGTGAGGCCCGGATTACTATTTATTACTGATTTGTTCCAAGTTAGCCAGGCCAGAAGTGGCAGTTTAAAGTGAGTATGTGTTCACTAATAATATAGTACAGTAAATATACACTAATTAATTCCCTGAGAGAATACTCTGTGTATTTTTAATTTAAAAAATTCAAAGGAAGTGATTATAAAACAGAAGAGAGGGTAAATGACCAATTTTAGAATTTCTTTTTGACAATGTTATTCATGAAGGCATTATTCTGAGATAGGGAAGAGAAAGCTTAAACAAAGGTATCTGGCATTAAATTCAGATTTAAACATAATTTGATCCCACCTAACCCCATGCATTCATTCAGATGTGACCCAGATGTCCAGATCCTGATTTAGTGCCTGAGTGCGTGGCCAGTCAAAGTCCATGAGACAGAATTTTTGAAGTTCTATAAAGTTGTATTTTCTGGTGTAATCATTATTTCAACCTCTTTCTTTTTCATTTCTCCTCAGGGGAGTTAACCATCTTCCTGGACAGTTTTATCACTTTCTTCTCTCCAAGGCGAAGCTTTGCACTTTTACTTTGAAACCCACAGGTACCTTTTCAAAAGTCTCATTTTTTAAATACTTTCTTCTTGTGTCTCTATAGAAAGTCTTTGCCCCAAACATTTAAATGTACTTATATCTCTCCAATATTAAATGCAAGCAAGCATTCAGCCTCCTCTATGCCACCAAATAGCTATTCCCTTCCATCCATCTTCACTGTCTCCTTCTCCTTGGGGCCAAGCGATCTTAAAGACAAATGTCTAATTCCTGTCTTCACTTGTTCATGTCGCCCTCAGTCCTTAACGCACTTCATCTCAGCTTGGCCCTCCCTTACTCACCTAACTCTAACTTCTTATCCCAAATTGCTCTTTACTAAGTAACTGCCAGCGGCCTACTCAATAAATCCAAAGGACATTTCTCAGCTCTTCTCTTTCTTGATCTGTAGAACCATAGAGTGTTACATCTGAGAAAAAACAAACAAACTACATCATCTACTCTAACCCTCAAATTATGGATGTGAAAGCTGGAGACCAGAGAGTTAAGGCATTCATTCTCTTTCCCAGTCACACTTAGCAGTGTTTACATAGGCAAGGGGAAGAAATAACATGTCATCTTGCCAAAGGATTTTTTATGGTTCATCTGACCATCTCTCTACCATAAATGACAATTCATGATAACTGAAAGTGAAATGCTTTCAAAAGGCAGCCAGGGTAAAAATGACTTGTGTTTTGCATGTCTAATGAATCTCATTCATGAACTTCATGGTAGCCAGTTTTTTTTTAAAACAGTGTGTCAGTAATTCTGGAGTTTTAAGGTGCACTCCCCCTCTCAGGAGCATGCCTGCCTGTGCCTTTCCCCTCTCCTTCCACCAGGCATGTTTCTCTGCCTTTCTTTTTCCTAAGCTCCAAGGGCCCTTGTTTTGCCTCTGTAACTTGTTTTCTGAGCCCAGGCAGCCCAGCTGGCTCACTTCTTCCACAGCTCACTTCTTCTACCTCTGTGACTTTCTAAATAAACTTTTTGCTTGTAAAAAGTAAGTAAATAAACAAATAAGTAAAATTATTTATTTTATGAAGAAGAATATATAGTAAAGAACTGAGAAAGGTTTGACAGGAATAAAATCCCTTTTATGGTACCAGGGACTTTCTTCAATGGGCAATGTTGATACGTCTGCATGAGAGAATTTAGTACAGAAGTAAAAGATGCCTGTTGTTGCAGATGTGACCCATCAGCCAGCTAGATAGGTTTCTGCTAGAAGAGGAAGAAGCTGTCTTCTCTGCTTCCTTCCTCCCTCCTCACAAAAAAGAGAGATACTATCTTTAACATTTTACTTGGGCCAGCCTGGATCTCTGCCTGTTCAAACTCAAATGCTTTTAACTTTGACATTCATCTGATGTTTCTCAGCTCCAGGAATTAGGTCAGCATTTCAACATAGAGCAACTCATTGTTTAAAAAGTTGAGAAGCTTTGGAGCCATGTCAAACCTCATCTCCATGATGTGTTCTGACCAGCTCTATCACTGTTTGATTAATAATATTTGAAATATCTTCAGCACTTCTATATTTCATGTGTACCACATATTTTAGTGTGGTTTTTTTTTAGGTACTTTTTTTTTGCCCACTCAGCTCATGCATTTTTATGAAGAATTTGGAGTCTTTTCAAATTCTTCATTTAAATAGATGAATGAATCTGAGCACTTACTCACCTTTTCTAAACCTTAATCTCCTTGTATCTCTGATGGGAATACTATTACCTTCTTTACAGAATTGTTATGAGGATTGTATGTTCCCAGCATGCTTAGCACAGGGCAGGCATCTAACACGTAATGATTTCTTTTATCTCCCTCATTTCCTCTCTTCCCTCCCTCCTCCCCTTGATACATACATTGCCAAGACACCTTTAGTAGATGCTTCTTTTTGCATTCTCTTTGAGTGAATTGATACTACCTTTAGAAGATTAAATTGGGCAGTTATTTTGCTTGGTTACATTGAAAACTGTGTGTGTAACTTGGGATGAGCTACTCTTTATGGTTCAGCTGACTAGGTGAACCACATTATGCAACCTTTTCAAACAATACAATGAATTATTAATCCAAATTAGAGAGTGGCAGACCAGAGCCCTGGATTCAAGCCCAGAGAATGGCTGTGCCACGTTATAGGCATATGGTTGCCTGGCTGGAACAGTGGCTTTTTGCACATGTGCCAAGTGAAACTTTTCAACGCCTGTTGACATTCTGTCCTTCCTTTGTTTCCCTGTTACTGGAGTCATTGGGTGACTTTGTTGCTCTATCTTGGGTGTGTGTGTGTGTGTGTGTGTGACTAATTCACACCCAAAAGAGCATTACTGAGAAAATGAGCAAGATGAAAGAGCAGGTATATCTTGTTAGATGGCTTAATTAAGTGTTAAAGCTGAAGCCCTCTCTGGGCTATGCATGAATAGAGGGCCTTTGCTGAAGGCCCAGTTTTGTCTCTACTCATGTTTACAGAATGTGAAATACCTGGCAATGTGTATATGGGGTATGCATAATTTCAGGTATTCAGGGAGACTGTCCCCCCACACAATAAATATCTGCTACTCAGCTGCCACAGGTCTGCCTGCCACACATTTCTGGTATAAAATTCCTGGTGTTGAAATCCTCAGTATATTGGTAATGATAAGTAATTTGTGTCTCTAGGGCTGCCTGACTTCATGGCTAGTGATCTAATTTCTGGATGTAAGATTAGAAAGCTGTATTCATCTTCTCAAATAGCCTCAGGAACTTACATTTTATCGGTTAAAATCAAAGCCACTGTCTCAGATTTTTTTTTTTTTTTTGCCTAATAAAGTAGGTAAATATGATCTAAATCCTAAGAACACATATTTTGACCATTGAAATTAATTCAGGTTTTTTTCAGACTAAATGGAAAAGTAAAAGGAGTCTGTAAACATTTTTCATTTTCTCAAATTGATGTTCATATCAGTTCTTTACTGTTGGGGTTCAATGTTAACAGGCAGAAGACTATTCTGTGTAGGCCACACTGAAACCACATGCATGTGGGAAAATTTATTTAGGTCTCTTCCTGAGCACATTTATCTGGTTAATGGAGTAGACTTGAGCTGCCACTTGGGGTTTTGGTGGGGGGTGGGGATCAGGTAAAGGATTGGTGAGCTTTGGTGGGGAAGAATTAAGCAAGATCATAGCAGGGAAGGGTCTGTTAAGGTAGTAGGAGGGACATCCGAAAGGAAGGAGAGACAAACAAGGCTGACTTGGCTCAGGCACAGTTACACGAAGGGCCTGGCCCTGCGTCAAGGAGCTCTAGCTGCTGGAAATTGGTGTAGGTGCTACACTTGCAGAGCGGGAAGGACATTTATCTGGGAGATGGGATTATGGCCTGGTCTGGGCTCTGCATTAGTCAGCTGTGTGATTTTGGATAATCCACTATTTTGGATAAGGCCTCTGTTTCCTTAGTTATAAAACAATGAAGTCAGACCACTTAGGCCATCTGTTCTACTGGTAACATTTTGTGATTCTAAGATTAGCTAACCCTTATCCCATATTCTCTATTTAATGAGAACACTGCTCAAATCTCTCAGGTAGAGCTGAAGAAACACTCACTGGTGCCTTCTAAAGATTGATCAAATTTACTTATTATAACTTCTGATTTTGTATTTCCTAGTTAACTAGCACCTCTATGTCAATTTGACTTTTATCCACCTCTTCACTGATGAGACATGATCTGAGAGTATTAAATATGATTTATAAATATTTTCAGAAACATACACAACTTTAAAACCTCAATACTTGAAAATTAAAAATACATAACAGAATACTATTAATAATTAGAAATTCTGTGACCTCAATATTCTTGGGGAAAAAAGCTTTCTAAGTCACTCTTAACTGTGTATTATATTATACTTTCTTTTAACTTTATAACTATTGTTTTCACCAAAAGTATTAATAGCATAATAGTAAGTGGTACAATGTTATACCAGAGAATTTCAACAAAAACTCTTTTTTCTATATAATGGTTATTAAGTTGGTTATTAAGTTCTCTGTATTGTCTTGTTTTATTAAATAAATATTACTCATATTAGGAATGTACATGCAGTCCTTTGGCTGCTCATGTTGATATGATTCCACATTAAACATGATCCCTGAATTGAACAAGAAAATTCAGAGTACACATATCAAATCCTACCTTAGATATGAAATGTATCATTTAATTATGGATTTGAATCAAAAGAGGTCTGCAATAGATATAGAAATCAACATGAATTGAACATATGGAAGATGCTGGAGAAAAATGCTCCAGATTCCCAGACAAGAAGAAAATCAGCAGCTGGTTATGCTACTGGCACAGATGGAAGGAGATGACATATTTTTCTAATGGATTACAATATTCAGAGGCACAGAAGGTTCCAGTAGATTAGGGAAATTTATAATCCATTATCAAAACCTGGTTAGAAATTCTTATAGAGCTTTGAGAGACAAAATGCAAAAGGAGTTGGTCACAAGGAATTACAGAACCATTTAGCCAAATGCCCAGCCCCTTTCACTCAGCACTGAACAGAAATGATGTGTGAAGATTTCAGCTGAAATTGAGCTCTACCCAGGGAGTGTGAGTGAGAGTAGGGCAGAGTTTTTAAGAGTTCAGTCCTCTTCTCTCTGTGGAATTAAGAAAAAAGAAATTGCAAGTGACCTGAAATTTGATGAGACAATGTGATCATTTCAGTGAAAATGTTCATCTGGTTCACGATGGAAAATAACTGAAATGGGGTTTTTTGCTGGAACAAGCAACACTTATAACCACACGAGATTTTAAAAAGAAGAAATAGAACAACATTCTAAATAACTCTACACAAATACACCCAAGGTATAGCCAGAAAATCATGGCAATTCTTTGTGTTTTCCTCCTCAGCATTGGAAAGTTGTATTCAGCTGTGAAGAAGGTGACTAAAAAGGACTGTTGAAAAGTATGGAGGGGCAGGACTGCTGATGTCCCTGCCCCTTTCCGGACCCAGGATCTTGCAGCCAGGAAGGCAAATGGAAAAGGAAAGGGAGCCAGTTAGGCCAGCTGACATCTGGGTTTAGAAACAGGAATAATAAGAAAACACGATTATGTTGAACCTCTTCCATTCCAGACTCTGCCAGGAAAGACAGTTCCGAAGTGCTGAGGGATCGTTCATTACAGCCTCGGAGATTTAAAAAGAAACTAATTCTAAAAGTTGATTTACTGTAATAAGATTATATGTAAAACCAGTTTTAAAATCATTTTTTAGTGTAACTTAAGTGTTAGTCCTAGGAAGTAGAGGCGTTGTTATTTAAACAAGGAAGTTTGGTTCCAAAGGCCATTCTCATTACGTTGCCTACTTTTACCGACTGCCCCTTAAACATCAGTATTCCTCAGGGGTCTGTGTCTTCTCCACACTCTTTCTGGGCAACTCCATGCTGCCCGGCACTTCAGTGACCACAGGCTGACCACCCTCAAGTTGATCTCTCTCAGCTGTGTTTCATGGGCTATGAATTTAAACACCCAGCTACAAGTGTACCAGGTCCTCATAGATGTCCTACAGGCAACTCAAACTTAACATACAATGAAATAAGCTCATTGTTGAACCCTTCCAAGCCCTTCCTAAAGTTATAACTCCATCTATGCCGTTGTGTGGGAATCCTATTACTGGTGTTTTATTTCCCCTTCTCATCCTGTAGTTTCTTTTCCACTGTATATTTGTCTGACCCTCATGCTTTGAAATTTAGTTTTTACTTTCCTATTGTTTGTATATTTTGGAAGCTATCTTAAATCTATTGTGGAGCAATAATAAATGAACTAATGCATAAAAAAAAGAATAAAAGCTAAATATTTTACTTCCTGTGGGGGCGAGGGCGATGTCCACAGGTTGGCAAAATCTCTCCAGGAGATGGCGCCCACAGTGTATTTTTGCTTTTCAGTTTCTAGGTTGAGAAAAATTTCAGTTTACTTCGATCCATAATTCAAAGCAATATGATATTTCATATTTTATCATTTTTCAAGTGGTGCTCTGGGCTACTAAAACTTTACCTAGTGACTTTTTGTTCTTATGTTATAGATGAAGTTAGGGTTTGGGTGCAAAAGAAATCATTAGAATGGAGAAAATTTGTGATGGGGGAGAATCTGTGATACAACATGAGAGGAAGCACATATCTCAAAACACTTGATACTAAAATTTCAATAAACTGAAAGTGTTAGTCTTAATATGATAGGGTGTGAAACATCCAAGCTAGAATACAGAAGGAAAGATAGAGATTTGGGGAAAAGAAGCTAACAACTGAATGTATATCTGGGGTTACCTAAAAAACTAAGGAATAAAAATAGTATTTTAGAGACAGTTACATAGCACAGCCCTGGCACTTATTAGATATGTGATTAGGGGTAAGGTCTTTTCTCTCTCTGGACTTTAGATTACTTCTTTTTAGAATCAGAAAATTGAGCTAGACAATTTTTTTATTTTTAAAAAAGATTGTATTTATTTATTTTTAGAGGGGAAGGGAGGGAGAAAGATAGGGAGAGAAACATCAATGTGTGGTTACCTCCTGTCATGGAGGACCTGGCCTGCAACCCAGGCATGTGCCCTGACTGGGAATCAAACTAGTGACCCTTTGGTTCGCAGGCTGGCACTCAGTCTACTGAGCCACACTAGCCAGTGCTGAGCTACACAATTTCTATGAATTCTACAGTTTCTGAAATTCTGTGGTTCCCAAACAACTATGGAGCAAAGGGAGAAAAGTTATTGCTAAGTTTAAGTGGTGTAAACATAGGCTGAGGGAGCTTTCACAGACATAGGAAAGTTAACTTATGGGTTCCGGCACAGAACTAGTTTGTTGCTGGATGGTAATGCTGGGTCACTGTTTTCAACCCTGGCTGCATATTAGGTCCACTGGGAGAATTTAATTATAGCCATGGCTGGGCCCCACCCATACCACTCACACAGAATCTCTGGGTGGAGGGCCCAGATATCAGTAGTTGGTAGAAAGTACTCCAGGCAATCCTAATCAGATTAATGACCACTGATCTAGATAATAAGAAAGACTTTTAAAGCTAAACATCTTTCCTGGGGATAAACAATCTTCTTCACAAAGGGTATAGGCATAAGCCTGGAGAGGAAAAAGACACAAAAGGAAAAATTAGAAAGTGAAGAAGAAAGAGGGAGTAGAAGATACAGAGAGCATACATCCTGGAAGAGGAATACAGAAGAATGGAGGATCACAGAGCAGGGATACAGCCAAACCCAAGCTTTCATTGTATGAGGAAATTTGATCAAATGAAAACAATTGCTCTGTTAATAAAGAAAGTAGAAGAGAAGAAGGAGGAGGAGGAAGAGACATTTTCTTTAGCCTCCATTCCCTATCTTTGTATCCATTGTCAACTGTTAGAAAATGAAAATTCTGAATGTGGGAAATGTTGGGAGTAAGATTATAAATAACACAATAATATTTTCATAACCTATCACATTATCTGAAATATCTTCTCCTTGTTGATGGAAAGTCAAAGTTTAGTACGTTTCTTTGCAGACTGAGTGCTCTGTCTATAAACTGTTCCTTATCACATTCTTTGCTGAAGTAGATTATATGTGACTTCTGTGGTTCTCTACTTGATTTTGGTGTTTTGCCTACAACTAAGCCTGCAAGTCTTTTAAGTAAAAGTATCAGCCTTACATAGCCTTCTCTCATATTGCTTGGCTCAATTCTGGATGGAGAGAAACTATTTGCTGCTTGGTTTATTGGACTTGGAAGCATTAAAAAAATCATAATGTGTATGTATTTCCTTTTAAGCATATAAGTTTGCTATTATTGAGAAATCTCATGCTCTAGGAAGTTTACCCTTGAGTGAGAATACAGAAGAATAGTATAATGATCTCAGAAAAAAATAAGATTAAAAAATTCAATTTAAACCACACACACACATACACACACAGAATTTTGCATATAATTTTTAAGGGATTCATTATGGTCTCGAAGACCATAATGAATTTCTAGTGGGCCCTGGGTCTCAAGATACATCTGAGAAGGATCTAGATTAAACATGTGCACAAGTTTAGTTGCTGTCTTTGTCTTGTCAATGAATATACACTTAAGTGGTTTTGTGTGTATGAGTAAATTTGTCTTTAAAAATACAGAAGTAGATTTGGACAAATTAAAAAAAAAAAACTTGTCCTTGTGTAGGATATTACAAAGATGTCAGTTCTACCTAAATTAATGTATAATTTTAAAGCAATTCAAATAAAATACCAGCATTTTGCCCTGGCTGGTGTGGCTGAGTAGATTGAGCACCAACCTGTGAACCTAAGGGTTGCCAGTTCAATTCCCAGTCAGGACACATGCCTGGGTTTCCGGCCAGACCCTCAGTTGGGGGCACTCAAGAGGCAACCACATGTTGATGTTTCTCTCCCTCTCTCTCTCCCTCCCCTCTCCTCTCTAAAAATAAATAAACAAAACCTTTAAAAAATAAAACACCAGCATTTTTAAATGGAGCTATACAAGTTAATTCTAAAGTTCATATAAAAAAATTAAGAATAGCCATGAAAACACTGAAAAGGTAAAATTATGAGAAGGACTAGCCTTTTAATATCAGAGATATTAAAACACATCACAAAGCAACAATAGTTAAATTGGTGTGGTACTAGCTCATAAATAGACAAGCAGACTAGAGAAATAGAACAGGAAAAAATCAATGATTAGACACAGCACGTATGGAAATTTAGTATAAGATAGAAGTGGTATTTCAAATTACTATAGGGAAAATGGGTTTCATAGTACATCGCACTGACAACTGGGTAACAATTTAGAGAAAAAAAAATTAGACACATCGTATACTATACACTCTAGTAAGCTCCTATACTGACCTAAACATACCATACAAAAGAATAAATGGAACAGGGATATAATTGTAAAAACAAAAAGAAAAGAAACCAAATAATAGAAGAAAACAGACAGAATCCTCTTTAACTTCAGTGTAGGGGCAGCTTTAAAAATACATTCAAAATCCAGAGACAGTAAATAAATTGATATATTTGACTACATAATTATTTGAATGCAAAGAACCATTACAAATTGAAAAACAATTGAGTGTTTTGCATAAAAGAAACCTGGCTGCTGTGACTTCATCCTAACAAGTAAAAAGCTGAACAGACTGGAAAATCAATGACTCTTCTTAAACCCTTAAGAGAAGTGAGGACACAGAAAACTGCTCCTCCCAAAGTTGGAGAGACAGGTGAATACATGTAGTCACTGCTTACTGAAAAGCAACCTCATGAGGCTCAGTTTTCTTAACAAGGCCTGCTGCTCTCAGGAGAAACTAGTTAATCAGAGGCTATCCTGCTGAGGTATCACCAGAGACTAATCAACCTGGAGGAAGGGAAATACCCAACTCCAGTCCAATATAGCCATCCTTTCCTACCTAAAGTGGAGAAAAGAAACCTGAGAAGACTTGTGAAGTTCACATCCATAGGCACAGGCTCACTGAAAGATTGAGACCTAATCAAATGCTTCTCCTTCCTTCACATTTTACCACCACAATAGTAAAGGCCTCTTTAGAGCAGTTCCTTTTATCTGGTACATCATCCATCTATCGAGAAAAGATTACAAGGTATTCCAAAAGGCAAAAAATACAGTTTGGAGAGACAGAGCAAGCATCAGAACCAGTCGTGGCAGGGAAGTTGGAATTACCAGATGGGGGAATACAAATAACTATGATTATTATGCTAAGGTCCCTAATGGATAAAGATGGACAATGTAAGCAGAGAGATGGAAATCCTAAGAATCAACCAAAAAGAAATGTTAGAGTGAAAAACATGATAAGAGAAATAAAGAATGCCTTTGATGGGCTTATTAGTAGACTGGACATGGCTGAGGAAAGAATCTCTGTGCTTGATGATATCTCCACTTCAGGAATCTCCAAAACTGAAAAGCAAAGGAAACAAAGACTGAAAGAATTAGAATAGAATATTCAAGAACCGTGGGACAACAGTAAAAGGCACGTTGTTTATGTAATGGGAATACCAAAGGAGATGGAAAAGAAAGGAACAGAAGAAATATGTGAAACAATAATGACTGAGATTTTTTTATATTAATGTCAGATATCAAACCACAGATCCAGGAAGCTTGGAGAAAACCAAGTAGGATAAAAAAGAAAAGTGCAGCTAGGAACATCATATTTAAACTACAGAAAATCAGAGATAAATTAAAAATCCTGAAAGAAGCCAGAGGAAAAATTATCTTCCCTGTAGAGGAACCAAGATAAGAATTACATCTGACTTTTCAGATACCATTCGAGCAAGAAGAAAGTAAGGTGAAATATTAAGGTATGAAGAGAAAAAAGCTTACTAACCTAGAATTCTGAAACCCGTTAAAACTAGCCTTCAAACATGAAGGAAAAATAGAGACTTTCTTGGATGAAAAAAAATTGAATGAATTTACTGTCAGTAGACTTGCCTTGCAAGAAATTTTAACAGAAGATCTTTATAGAGAAGTCAAATGGGATAGGTCAAAAACTTGAATCTTCAAAAAGAAAACAAGAGCATCAAAGAAGAAATAAGTTAGAGTGAAATTAAAACTATTATTTTTGATCCTTATTAATCAAATAAGTTTGTTTGAAATAATAATAGCAACAATGTATTCCATCATGTGTGCTTACATATATATCCCATATGTGCTTATGTGTGCTTCCCGTAAGTGAAACGACTGAAAGCAACAATCCAGGGATGGGAGGGAGGAATGAGAATTACTTTATTACTGTAAGGGGCTCGCACTGCCCATGAAGCAACATAGTATTATTTGAAGGTGCACTTTGATTAAGTGTAAACATATGATACAAAAATCTAAGGCAACCACTAAAAAAAAAGTTTAAAAAAAGCATAACTGACATGCTAGAAAGGATGAGAAAACTAAATGATATAAAATGCTCAATTAAAACCATACAAAGCAAAAGAAGAATGGAAGACAAAAATGGGAACAAAAAACAAGAGCAACAAATAGAAAACAATAACAAATATGGTAGATATTACTTTACTATATCGGTAATCACTTTGAATGTCAATGGTCTAAATGCACCAATTAAAAGACAGATTGTGAGTCTGAATCAAAATGAAATCTACTTTAAATATAAAGACACATAGAGATTAAAATAAATAAGTAACGGTGAATATTTTAAAAGATAAATATACTCCAAATTTTAATAATAGTATAACGGTTATGTAAAATGTTAACACCTGGGTAGTTGGGTGAAGGGAATATGTAATATATCATAGAACTTTTAAGTGTTTTAATATGTATGAGGTCATTTCACATTGAAAAATTAGAACATAAAAATGAATTAAATATTAATTTAAATGTATCTATATGACATGAAAAATCTCTTTAATATATTGCTTTTAGCATAATGTATTAAATTGTGCTAAAATTTACAATAAAAATATTGTCTTGATTCTAAATGCTATATTACAAACGGTATAATATTGCAGTTTTAATCATTTATCTGCCAATAAAAATTTAAAGAAGTGTATTTTTGAAACATATATTTAGTTAAAAAGCAGACAACAAAGAATATATATATATATGTTCAGAAAAAAACCTGAGGAAGTAAATTTTGAGAAAAAAATGTATTGTTTTCTAAAAGTGTCTAGGTAAAATTAATGAATTATGTGATATAAATAAATGTTTCAAGGGAGAGGGTGGAGGTGGGGGAGAGAGGGGGGTTTGGCTGGGGTGGGATAAAATCAAGGGGGAGGGTGGAGGTGGGGGAGGGAGGGGGGTTCGGCTGGGGTGGGGTGGAGGGATAGGGAGAAAAGGCATACAACTGTAATCGAATAACAATAAAAATTTAAAAAATATATAAATGTTTCAAAAGCAGAAGTTTTCTCTTGGATACAATATAACATTTTATAAAACATTTAAATGACATTTTGAACAGCTCTATTTAGGCTGTTTCAAAGACTCTTTTCAATTAAACATAGTCACTCAAATGGTGCCAATTCAAAAAAAATTGCAGTTAAAATGAGCCAATTTAGCTCTGATGGATATTGTTTTCAACCCTAAATATGTATTAAAGTTGTTGATTTTAACAGGAAATTGCCAAATTGGTGCAATTACTCGGTCACTGTAAAATTCTTATAAAAAACAATGTAGGTACATTTGCTCAGAGCACATCTTTAAAAAACTTACCAAGCAAAGGATTTTCATCTGGTATGATATATTTGGGTGCCATAATATGTAGTTATTTGGGAATCTTTTGGGTTATCAGGTATAAAGTTGTACTGAATGGCTTGCCTAAAACTAGAATTTATGAACTCTGTCTTCTGCAACACAGATTTATCCACAGACATCACAGTACCCCCTAACTGTGACTGGGCGGCCTGGGATCCGGCACTTACTGCCATGTCCATGCACAACAGAAAGAAACAGGTTTTTATCAACAGGGTACCCAATCTGAGGGGGCTGGGAGAATTCCTATTTTGAGCCAGCTTCGTCCCTGAAGCACAGAAATTCCCATTACCAGAAAGATTAAAGTCCAAATCCATGCCTAGAAGTTCCCCATTATTGCTTATCTGTCTTTTTGTTTTGGGTTTTTTAAAATTTTTTTATTTATTTATTTTCAGAGAGGGGGAAAGGAAAGAGAAAAAGAGGGAAGCATCAATGGGTGATTGCCTCTTGCATGCCCCCCACTGGGGGCCTGGCCCGCAACCCAGGCATGTGCCCTGAGTGGGAATTGAACCTGCAACCCTGTGGTTCACCAGCTGGCACTCAAGCCACTCAGCCATACCAGCCAGGGCGGTTATCTGGCATTTTGAAGCTCAAGGACAAAACAAATGGGTCTCCACCCTCAGGCTCCTTCTCTCTCTGGTGTGCTCTTGTGGGGTCAGCATCTCCATTGTCCTGCAACAGTTTTCCCTCTCTTTTGGGGCCTGGGGTGCACTGCCAGATCACTCCAGGCAGTTTGGATGTGAAAGCTTCAACCATGGGGCCCCAGGGCCCGAGTTAGGGTTCAGGAACTTCCCAGGCTCACAACTCCCAGCCTCCACGCAAGGCTGGCAGGGCGAGCCCAAGGGCTGGTGCCTGTCGAGGCACACATCCTGATAGGGGACTCAAGAGTTGGAAAATTTTAGTTTAAGGTAAAAAGTTATAAGCCTAGCAAGTAATGTATATGTTAAAGCTTTTGTTTCAGAAACTACAGATAAGGCCATCCTGGCTCCTGGGAAAATAGCTGACCTCCTGGGGCACTGCTAAAGATTACCTCCTGGGGACAACTGGAGGCATCCGGGCCTGTGTTCCAGGGAGAGATGGATGACTACCCATCCCAGCTAACAGCTAACTGCCCAGGACAGGAATGTTACAGCTTCTTTCACCTAATCCTCCCTTAATCTCACAGCCCTCACCACTCCTTGTTTATTCCCTGGTATAAAAATGTTGGCCTGGAAAGAAAAGACAAGATGGTCCGTTAGGGTATGAACCCACCATCTTCTCAGATCATTGGCCATCTGAATAAAGTGCCCATTGAGATTCAATCGCTGTCATTGCTTATTGGGTTTGGTAGTGACAGGCAGCCTGAACAATGGTGTCTCTTCTGGTTTCAATCCCAGCGTCGGCCTCTGGGAGCTGGCTTCTGACCAGGTGAGGCCTAAGCCCTGAGCGTTGCTGCCCACGTGGTTCAAAGCAAGAGAGCACGGTTTCTGCCCACGTTCTGTTTTACAGCCCTCTCCTCAAATCCTGTACACTATGGGAGGGTCCCGCTTTTCAACCAACGCGGGTCACGTTGGCCATGTGTTTTTTTGCCCCTCTTCTGGGTGCCCTGTTTCACAAAGGGGCAAAGTCTCGGGTCACATGTAGGGTGCACATGCATCTCGGCCCAGAGTGGGGTGTCCGGCCCCCACGGCCCACTCAGGTGGAGCAGCCTGTGTCAGGAGCTGCTGCGTGATTTGTTTACAGTAGCTGCAGGGTATGGGAAGGCTAACAAGCCCCCGCTCAGGTTTTATTCCCGGCCTGCCTCTCTGCCCCTAAACCTGCCTGCTGCCTGTTGGGAAGCTGGTTTGTTTACAGTTGTCTTTGTTTACAGTTGCTTCCGGGAGTCTCCCTTCTCCAGCAGCTCCTCCCTATCTCAAAAGCAAGCTGCTTCAATCTGCTGCCTCCACAGCTGTTTCAATCCATCTTCCTGGTGGGGGAGGTGTTGGCTCTGGCAGATCAGGGTTCCCCTGGTGTGGGGCCTCCCCTGCTTCCCAGTGACTTGGGCAGAACCCCCATATCACATAACTAGCAGCTAGTAGTTTGCTTCCTTTTTCTTCTGCTTCTTTCTTTAACTACAGAAATAGTTGTAATTACAGGGGAACATTGAAAACTCAACAAACAGTGGTTTCATTTACCCTAGATGCACACCTAGTGCTCCATGTACATGTAGTAGTTATAAAGATTAATGTCCCATTATTTTTCTTTCTCTCCTTCTTTGTGCCTCAATTGTTTATGCTTTAACTATTTCATGTCTAGGTTTTAGACTTTAAACACTTTCTTAACTTATGACCTGACTTTCTCCTGCCCTTTGTATCAGGCATTTGCCCTTGTATTTTTTTCTTTGCTCTTTAGTTCCATGTCAGAGACTTTGGCTTGGATTCATTTTATGGGCTATTTTAGAATCCCTTCAGATTTCATACTTGTAGTACTAAGTAAACTAGCTCCTTGCAATCCAAGATTTTTCACCTTGAGCCATGATAAGGGAAAGATTCTGACTAGTGGGACGATTGTAGAACCACCCAGATAGAACTTTCTGGAGCATGTAAGAAGATTTTATTCAAAACTTCGCATCTAAGCATATAAGGCTTTATTGCAATAGGGGAGAGAGATTGAACTCAATACAATAGGGACAAGTGGGGATGTATAGCCTGTGGGAAGAGTGAGGGAATGGATGGAAAATCTCCAAGAAGAATTTGGTTAGGTGTCTTTGGTCAATGGGAAGAACTTGATTCCATATCAAGGGCAGAGGGTAAGGAGCTTGAACGAATATCAAGGGTGGAGATTCTGGGTAAACTGGTTTCACAGGATTCTTTGTTAAAACTGAGCTAAGCAAGGGGCTGGTGGAGGGGAAGGACTCAGAGGAGTCTGACCAAAGTTTGGTTAGTCTTTATCAATGCTGTAATGGCAAAATATCATAATTAGCTAAAGATTTTAGAGTTTAGAATGGAAAAAAAACATATGTATATATATATATATACATATATATACACACACACATTATATATATATATATATATATATATAATTGCATTTGAGGTTATTTTGGACAGAAATTTGGTTAATTTATACATTCTAGTTTATGATAGACTTTGGAAAACTCTTGGACCTCATTTCCTCAGTGGTCTGGTCCTGATTAAATTTCACATATTTGTTATAGAACAGACCGGAGCAGGGGTTGGGGGTGGTGAATGATATGTTATTATTGAAAGGACCCCCGTTTTCTCTCTGGGGGTACCCCCCACCTACTAGGTTCACCTTGCCCACTGCCAGAGGAAAGTTGTCTCTCAATGCCAGAGATTGGTGAAAAGGAAAGGAATTACTTATTTAAAAGTTATACAGACTTAGAATAATGACTTAATGGCCTCATTAAAATACTAAAGTCCTTTAGAATACCCACAGATGCACACAGTCCTTCCTTCTCCCTCTGCCCAGTCTGGGGTACCCTATCTCAGGAAAAGAAGTAGAAGTCTGTGATTCAGGCTCCTGGCACCATCAGCTGTGTCACCTCCACTGGGTCCCCACACTGCCAAAGTCACATGGTTCTCTCCTCCCTACTACGCCAAAGTTGTGTGTTTCTCTCTCTGGTATGGTTGCTGCACCTGGGTTTAAATCCCAGTGCCAGTCTGCCTCTGCCGCCCCATTTCCAACTCCTCCTACAATCAGTTACACCTGCCAGCATTCCCCTTTTCTTCCAGCTTTATTGGGCTGCCATAGTAAGTCTGGGCAGGTGTGGCCCCATGGCATGGAGCCAATCTTCTCCAAGCTCTCACGCAGGTGCTGTAACCAGGGGGAGTTGCCTCCCAGTTACATCCTGGGTGGAATTCAGTCCCAGCTCCCTGGCTGAAAGCATGGCCACAGCTATTTAAATACCTATGAAACCAGTTAAAGGTTATAGATATGTTAAATGACCATGCCAAAGGTTAGCTGCACAGCTTTTGCTATACAAAACAGCTCTCAATGGCCCTGCTCCATGTGTCCCATCCTCCAGCTCAGACTTGTAGGGGTGAGGACATCCTATATATATTTTTCTAATATTTCCTGGACACCTTGAGTTCTGGACCCCATTACAAATCCCTATTTGGGGCCCCCCTCTTGGCTGCACCCTGTTACATATTCACAAAAAATCCTCACATATTAATATACATTCTGATATGCAGGAGGGAGGTAAAGAAGAATAATGGGAAAATGTTTTACCTTTTTACTGCATAGTTTATTATTTCTTTTACATAGGTATAACACCAGTATCAGGATTTTGTGAGTCTCTTACATTTTCTACTCTTCTTCTGTCCCCTCCAACTTGATCTTCTTTTTATGCTGTTGTGGACCCAAAAGGGGCCATTTACTAAACCTCACAAGCTCAGGGGAGGCCTGCATGGTGGCATCACAAACTCAGAGACTGAAAGTAACCACATACAAAGATCTGAAATTAAAACTTTCCATCTAAAAGCAGTTCATGACAGTCATGTCCTAGGGCAACATTTTTCCCCAACAAAGGTCAGCCTTTGCCTTAACTGAGCCCCTGTTGTCTTTTGCATCTATGATAACGTACCTGATAACATATCTTTGGAATATCAAGGTAATTTCATTTTTTTTGACAAGTCCCCTCATTGTTATTATTACCATGTTAATTGTTATTTTTGTTTTACTTTTATCCAATCCCAGAGATTCCCACTCACTCCCCTTGCTAATCTAATAGATTCTTTTCTCCCGCCTTTCTAATCTATCACTAATGAATTGCATGTAACCTCCTTTCATTTTGCTCTTTGATTCTGATGTATAAAGTAAATAGTAAAACTGCCATTTTCTGAAGCATTTTCTTAACCCGTTGAGATTTTGATTCCTGGCAACTGTCATCAGTTTGGCTCAAATAAATTCAAAAATTCTTCAAGGTTTGGAAGTTTCTTACATTGACACTGTCACTTCCAAAATAGAAAAAATAGGGGACTTACTCTTGTTTTTTTTTAATACCTGGAGTCCTATTTCCAATTTTATTTTACTTTTTAATTATAATTTTTAGGTTCTTAAAATGTAAAGTTAGTTGTTTTGCTTCCTTAACATGCAAGTGCTATAGCAAGAGATAAACATACTCAGCTATTTTAGGATATGTGCAACTTCCAATTATCTGTGAAGGCCAGAGGAGTTCTGGAGACATTGGTATGCATGAATGTGTACTTGAGACTATTTGGTTTCCAAAGGTCCTTCATAGCATCCAGTCCTGAAACAACAAACATCCTTTTGCTCTTGAAACTGGTTCAGAACAGAATAGAAAGAACAAGCTTGGTGGTTGAAGCACTGGAGGTAAGCCGACCATTTGCTTAACAAAACAAGGCTTTACTCCACCTCTCCAAGGCACTTTCATCTGAAAACTGGGTTTGGAACCAAGCAGAAACAAGCTCTCTCCACTGGGATTCATTACTTCCTGGTTTCAGATGGGCACAAAGAATAGACTCTTTTGTGTTTTCCTGCTATTCACATTTTAAGTCAGATCCAAAACTAGAGGTGTGCTTAAATAATGAGGGTTTGTACACACTTCCTTTTCTTCAGCAGGGGATTCAGATCCTTATTTTCCCAGAGCAAGGCAAAACTAACTGCTTTTCAACTCAGCTTAGTAAGAGCTGATGCAAAATAGTGTGAAAGGAAGAGTTTTTCATAATGAGAAAAATAATTAGAAACATACTGTCTCTGCTGCCTCTGCTTAAAGCCCTTTAATTCTTTTCTCTTGGCCCTTAAAAGCTATGGGTTTCTTTTTGGAGGGTAGATGGGCGAGCTCTTTAGCTGTACAGATACTATTAAAAGTTGGATAATTTGAACTAACATGCCTTTTAGAAAGCCATTTGTCCCCCGTATTCCCATTTTTGTGTAATTAAAGAGAACCGTTCTTTTTTTAAGTTTTTTATTTTTATTTTTGAGTTTATTTTATTTTTATTGAATTATTGGGGTGACATTGGTTAATAACATTATATATGTTTCATTCACATCTGTGCTCACACACTAGAAGTTTGAACACAGTGCTAATCATCAGCAAGACAGATTCATGTCTATTGCTTTTCAAGACCTGTCAGTCTCTTTTGAAATGAAAATAAAAAATACAACCTAAAATGAAAACCAAACCACAGGCAAGTACTATTGTTGCCTCCAAATGTCCATAACTGTGAATACTCCATTTATTGATTGGACCCACCAATTCAACAAATCCTGGCTGTCACAACCACAAATGCACATTGTTCTTGTTCAGAAGTGAGTCTGGGCAACTCTCCCTTCCTCAGCCACCTACTCTAATGGCTAAAATGTCTGTGGATAAGAAACTAAAAGCATCAAACAACTAATGTTTGAGGCCAGCTCATGCCAGAACACTTGGAAGACTGTTAAATTTTATTTTATTTTTTTGTAATGTAACAGCACATAGGCAGACTGTTTTTCTATCTCTGAAAGGCCTTTTTTTAAAAAATCCTCACCTGAGGACATGCTTATTGATTTTAGAAAGAGGGAAAAGGAGGGAGATAGAGAGGGAGAGAAACATCGGTGTGAGAGAGAAACATCAATTGATTACCTCTTCTATGCACCCTGACTGGGGACAAAACACGTAACATTTTGGTCTGTGGGGCGCTGCTCCCACCAAATGAACCACAGGAGCCCGAGCTATCTTTGAACAGTCTTTACTTAAAAGACAATAATTGAATGTCAGCAATATTGCAAGTGGGTATTCACTTCATTTTTATCACAGCCTATGAGAAATAAAAATCAAAAGGTTGGGTCTAAAGCAGAAAATAAGCAAAAATAAAAGTGAAAATGATGAAGGACTGACTGATAGGGTGAGTAGAAATCTAATTATTTCGTAAATAAGATTTTATTAAATGCTATACAGAATAGTAAGTAAGAAAAAGACATTTTCTGTGTTTGAGGACCTCTTGCATTCTAGTCACTAGTACAGAAGAAAGCATAGCCTCATCTGTCACTGTCAAGTGACAGAAATAATACAATTAAGTAAGTTTGATGTCCTCTATCTAAGGGAAAACAATCCATATTTTGGGCTAATACAGTGCCTCACAAGCAGCGGGGCACTTTGCCCGCAGGCTTTGGGGCAAGAGTGAGTTTTACAGAGCATTGGAAGAGGCTCACGGAAATGGCAGGACTGGCTAAGAGGTTGGGGGTTTTCTTATAAGGCTAGAAAGGTCCTAATTTTAGGGTCAGGTAAGCTAGCGAGAGCTGAGGTGGAAAACTGCGATTGATATATGTTAGGGGTCCTTGACAGTGAGGTGGTTTATGTATACATTTGCAACAGGTAGATAGTTTATGCACATGGAATGCGGAATAAAGAGGCAGGCAGACTTCTGTAGTGTTTTAAAGTATATTTTTGCTTTATGTTATTACTTTATTATTTTGTTCTCAATTTTTCACAACTTAAAGTAATTCAGATTTATACAAAAATGTCTTCAAGTTGACAAGAATGGAGATCTTACGTCAGCCAGTCACTGCATATGAAGAGTTTATTGTCTAGTGTTCAGAGGATCAAAGAATCTGCTCCCTATTCGGGGCATTACCAGCCTACACAGTGTCCATTGGCAGCTGCTTCCAAACCTGTATGAGGGGACTAAACAGTAATCAGAAATGAGTAAGTAAGCAAATTAAATTTTCTAGTAAAGCAACAACAACAACGAAAAACTCTGAGGGACCCAGGTCTGTGCTCTCCTTCAAAGAATTTTCCCTAATTTCTTCAGGGTTGTGAATCCCAGAACACTCATTATACTTGCTTATGTCACTCCTAGCTCTCAGCTGCAAATAAAAGAACCTCTTAAAAAGGTGGCTTGAACAATGGCAGAACTACTGCATGCAAGCGTTCTGGGAGGAGGCAGCTCTATATTTGGCTCAGCAGCCCCCTGCTGTTATTGAGGACCATCTTTTCACCCTATTATCCTCAGAGTATTGCATGGGTCTAGGAACCCCGGGGGAAAACTACAAGGTGTCAACCCAATATCTATCCTCCTCTGCATTTTTTAAAAACTAACGGAATGACAATTTTATATGCAGAGGCCATATGTCCAGCTTTTAAAAAAGTCAAAGGAACTCCTCCCCTGAGATGCAATTGGCATCCAAATGAATTCTGTGAAGCAGCTTTTTTTTTTTTTTTTTTTGTCCAGAGATATTCCTTGGTATATTTTAGGGACTTTGATTTTATTATAAAAGTGTACATGCACAGAGTTAAAAAATGTTAAGATGGAAATCCTTAAAGTAAAAATTAAAAGTCATCTCCCTTCACCTACCCCACACGTCAAATTTCCACTCATTAGAAAAGCAACGTCTGTTAACAGTTTCTCATATAGTTTTTAAAATGATGTCATTCAAAATGTCTTTTATTTACTGCATCATTTCCCTCCTAGCCTTTACTTCCCCATTATAGCCTCCTCATTCCATTACTCATCTATGCATTCTGAGGTAAGCAGACTAGAAATCCCTTTTGGAATACTACAGAGAAATTGGCTATTGTTATCAGAGATAGTATGTTCATTCAGGAAAAGAATTTGAAAAACAAGACTCCCTCGGAAGCACTAAACCATGTGGTCGTTATAGTTTTAATAACGATGGCCAACGATGCATGCATGTGTGCATGCATTTTTGTGAGTCCATCATTGTCACTTCCTCCCCAAATCCTTGGATGTTAGTGACTGGCAGTGAGAAGATGTGCTGGTCAGTCACAGACTTTGTAACTAGTCTGCTATCTTCAGTGGCAAGTAATTTTTACATTTTGTTTCAATACAAAGGGTATAAAGGATATCTTTTTACTGAGGTGTGTAGAACAAGATGCAAGATTTTCAAAATGCTAAGCATGTCATGAATACATATGCCAGAAGATTATAGGAGAAAAAAATGACTTAAGCTAATGCATTTGAAGTGCACTATGATATAATCCTTTACAAAGTACTATATACTTTAAGGTAGAACTATTTTAGATTTATTCCAAGCCATTTATTTCCGGAGAATTATAACCACCTTATTAAATAGGGATTATCCTGGGCAATACTATAGTGCCCTTTGCAGTCTCTCTAGCCTAATTTTCCACAGAGTTCTCCGTCCCCCTAGATAATACTTTATCTGGTCCTCCAGGTGCTCTCATACTTTCTCCTTCCCTCTACTCGGTGGGTACTAGTATTTATTTGCATCTTTAACCACTCTGTCAGGGTTTCATCTCAGACTCCAAATAGACGAGTTGTCTTTCACCTTAATTATAGGCATATGAATCATTCTTGAGTAAGTTAGGAGTCTCTGGGCCTCTTAAATTTTACTCCATAGGCTGAGATGAAAGCTGATTCTTAATTTAATATGATATCATTTCAAAGAGAATCTCACAGATAGCGTATTGGTAAAGTTTCTGATCTATTTACAGGTCCGAGAAACTTTGTCTATATTAAGTAACGTAGCACACCAAAAAAAAATTCTTAACTTTTCAAATGGCAGAATGAACTTTGGTTTTGAAGATTGCTTCACACTCCAGTCTCACTGTGGCTGACTGGTTAACTTTCTGTTTTCTATCTTGGAGAGATGACTGGCACCTCAGGTTGGTAAACGTGCTGTGTTAGTGATAAACTACAGTGGTAGAACTGCTGTGGTAAAACCACTGTGTCAGAGGTAAAACCACATCAAAAAATGACAACGCATAGCACTGTGACCACTCCCACTACTGACACCCTGATCTGGTCTGGTTGCAACTATATTAAATGTAAAAAAAAATTAAAACTTATAGGAGACCATTCTGTGCTGCATGGACCCAGCTCCCACTCAGAAAAGCCAGTGGGGAGTGGGGTCCAGCACACAGGACCCACGCCCGCGGATAGGTTCGCCCGTGGATAGGTTCTCCAGTGGGGAATCAGGCCTGCATTGTACCTAGGCCGCTGTGAGGCTTGCTTTTGCTAAGACTCCCCCACCCTGAATTGAGGCAGCAAATGTTTACTGTGTATCTTTAAAGTAACTTCCTAAAATCTATGCTAAACCTTCCAAGGATGAGTGTAACCAGTTCAACCACTTTTCTTTTTACATTTGCAAATATCCGTCCTTTTTGATGTAATTAGCAACATCCTCTCCTTTGTTTTCTGTAAAAGGTAACCACCTAAAGTGAATCTGTGCATAGTAAATGAGGACCATCCTCAATGTAATGTGCCCAGAAAAGAAATAAAAGCCTGTCAAGGCAAAGGTTGGGGTGTTCTCCCCTTGGGAGAATGGCCGTGCCATCCCTTATCCTCCACAGGACTCAGTAGTCCCTGTGAATTTGTCTCATTTCAGCCACAATGCTGCGAACACTGCAGGCCGTTGACTGCATCAAAAACTTAATTTAAAAATAAAGGTTAGTGGAAAATACTGTCATTAAGTTAGAGGCACAATGATTGGGTGTCTCAGCTCTTTCAAGGGAAGATTCAGGGCTGCCATGAGTCCGTTCTGGGTTTGAAATAAGGTGGGCATTTCTTGAGGATCTGTAATTTCATTAACGGCATGCATGATTCTCTCAGAAGAAAGAATCTTATCTATCTTCTTAATGTAGATATGAATGGCCTGGTAATCTTGACTTGTGGGAATGATTTTCTTGTTATCCAACCAAAGTCCACCTCATGATCTTTCAATATGTACTTTTCTATCTTTTTTTGAGAATTTAAGTTCCTGTTTCGTAACTCTTATTATTATATATAGTCATTTAACTGAATGTCAGAAAGGTATTTAAAGGAGAGTTGATGATAAAAAGGGAGCCAGACAGCTGAATGGCTCCACTAACTCTTAACATTTCACTGACGATAATACCCCAGTGTTAAAGTGTGCTTTGTCAGTATTAATAGTTTTTTGTATGAGAGAAGCTCTTTATCTAGTACAGATTCTAAACACAAGTAATCTGGATGCACTGTTCTTTCAAGTATATAAAAATAACATTGAGAAGTATGTTTATATCCTGGCCTACTTTTACATCTCTTTATTCAGAAGCTTCCTTTACTTTTAAAATGAACATTCGGTGGGGGTGGGGGGCCCGGTTGGAAAAGAGCAAAGGGAGAAAAACTCAGACAACTGTAATAGAACAGCAACAAAATATTCTTAAAAATAATCACTCATTTGTGAAACCACATTCATTGCAGTTGAAGATGACTTCTGTATGTCTTTCCATTATGAAAATCTTTTTTGTGTGTGTATATGAAGGCAATAAGAGGGGTAAAGGAATGATTTAGTAAAAAAAAGGAAAGAAAAAAATGAAAGACTTCTATTTCAAAATCTACACTAGTTTTTTTTCTTTCAGTTTATAGTAATAGCAAATATTACTCAGAAAGTATCAACTCTGGTATTTTTAATGGAACCAACATCCTTGGGAAGAGATGTGGCCTCACTGAGAGCAAAGAATGTCGATGGCTGACTGGAATGGCGGGTGTACAGAATGTTTCCGAGCTAACCTTCGCTGAATGAAGCAGCAGCCACGTTTCTGTCCACAGCACTTGGATCAGCAGTGCTGTGTGTATTAAGACCATTGAGCCAACCACTGATGGATGTTGGCCCTCCCAGAGAAAAATCTGCAACTGATTAAAAAAAAAAGGCTGGTGTCTTGGAGATGGAGAACTTCTCTGCTAATATTAGCAGTGACCAGAGTACCATTCTCTTATTATTCCTGCCTCCCTCCCCCCGCCCCCAGGCCCCGCAATAGTTCATTTTTCAGCTGGTGGAAGCCCTGAAGTAGCTGGTTGAAACCAAAGTAGTTATTATAAGAAACAAATTTCCTTAAACTACTATTAATTAATTAAACAAAGAGGGCTTTAGACTGATGTGGCTTTATTGCTCTGGCAGACTGTGGAAGCAAACAAAAACCTAAGCCTGAAAATGCCTGAAGATTACAAAATCAATATGCTAAGGACAGCCTATCACAGACCAAGCCAAGTAGGCCTTAAGCAATAGCCAATCAAATAACACTTTACTTTGCTTCTGCACCTTTCTCTGCATGTCTTGTCGGCAGGCTGCTCCTAACTACTTTCAGTTTGGTGCTACATATTTAAAATAGATTTTTACTCAAATAAACTCTTAACATTTTTAATATGCCTCATTTTATCTGTTAACACCACCTTATGTCAAGGAGGGTTTGATGGAGGCAATTAAAAATATAGAAACTTCTATAAGGCCCATTTGCAATAAATGAGGCAGCTCCTCAGTAGAAAGGGAAAAGTAATCACATTTCCTTCTGTCTCGTTGTCTCTGTCTCTCTATTTATGTCTGTTTCTTTTCTATATCTCTGTTTCTGTCTCTTTTATACACACACATCCTTTATCTTGGATGTCCATCAGCTTCATTGTTTTCTTTTTACAGATTGGCTACTTAATTACTAAGTCCATCTGGTCTTTTAGTTTTCATATGGCTAATGAAGTCTCTGAGTCCCTAACTTTAGGTTTCAAGAAGAGAGAGTCATTTCAGCCTGGAATCTCACTTCCATGTTGAGTCCATGAGTCTCTACTGGAAACAGTCTGTCACTTCATCTCTTTGGGTTGCAGCCTTGGGACCCAGTCATAGGGAGAGCAAGCAAAATTACGGGTGAAAGCTAAGGCAGACAGACAGGGTGTAGGAGCAGGCAGGGATCACAAGAAGGTAATTCTCAATCTCTATCCCAGCTTTGAACTACTGTTGAGCTTCATTTTAAGAGTCGCCTTCAGGGACTATACCAGACACGCAAGAGAAATAATTTTATTTTGTTTTTGGGCTCTCTCTCCCCACTTCTGCCCTTTCCTAATGCCCTCAATTAATTTCCTTTTCTTCTTTCCTTTCTCTGCCCTTTAACAACAAACAGCCTGAGAAGGGCCAAAGGTAGACTGAGACACAATGATGAAAGGCTGAAGGCAATAGAAGGGTAGGAGACCCACCCAGGCCTACAAGTCTGACTCACACCATGGAGAGGCAGCCTTATTGTTCATTTCTATGGTAGCTGTTAGACTTATGGAATTGAGTAAATGTCACATTTGACCAAATTTGCTTTATGGGGGGGGGCCCAAAAACAAGAATTATCTTCTGGAGGGTGGACCCCCTGCAAGACAAGCTTCCCCCACTAGGTGAATGTCCTGGGAACCCATCTGTATCAGCGTTCCAGCTGGCATTGTTGTGAGACGCTGCATTTGGGTCAGTGAGTTTTTGTTTGAAGACTCAGGGTGTTTGCCCACTTCATGATGGGTTATGTACAAGCAAGCGCATCTGCCCACACTCGGGCTGAGTGTTCAGCAGTTTTTGACCAAAAATGGCATGAATGTGTGCTCCACCCTCCATATTCACCCGGTATCTCCCCGCTACTGACTTTTTTTTTGTTGTTTCCCCAGATGAAAAAATCATCAAAGGGAAGCATTTTGCCCATATGGAAGAGGTGAAAAACAATGACAAAAGCTCTAAAAGGCATCAAAATTGATGAGTTCAAAACCCGTTTCGAGCAGTGGAAAATGTTTCAATATTGCAATAGGTATATCGCATCAAATGGAGAGTACTTTGAAGGTGACTGAAGTTTGAATATGTAGGAATAAGTACACAATTTTTTGTAAATAAATTCCAGAGTCTTTTTGGGCCCTCCCTCATGTTATTGCTGTGAATAACATAACTTTGCCTAATTTCTAAACTTGGCAAATGGAGGTATCTAGTAGAACTGATTTAAAATATTAGTCAAAATGAATAATAAAATAAATATCTCCTTATCTGAAAGATATGCTAACCCAAGTTAATAACATGGTATTTTGACTGAGTGCTTGTTAGTCAATTGTAAGAATTCAAATTACTAGGGGTAATGAAGGCTGCCTGTAGTGTGAAGGATCAAAACATCTGTGTTTATACCCACCGTTTGATACTCTCATTAAAAAACATTTTCTCATTTTTTTATAATCACACTCTATGCTTATTGGGCTGTGCCAGAATCAGCCTCAAATTCCAAACTTTGTAGACAGAAGTGCTTCCAGAAGCAGAATTTACTAGAAGGTCAGGGAATAGCAGACATACTTACATTTATTTGTGCCTTTGCTCTTGAATGTGCAAGTCCATGGATTTAAGGCCCTTCAGCTGTCTAGCCCGTGCCTCCCTTCACAGAACCACTGCTCCACTTGTGTTCAACGCCATCCAAATGCACATTCTGTTGTCTAGCTGTCTTTCATGTTTATATGTCCAAGCAAGATCATGTGGGTGGGAAGGGAAATTTAAGGGTAGGCATTACTTAAGGGGTGTGCACCTCTTGTCAGCATCCCTCCCCAACATAGTCAAGGCCAAAGTCAGAACCCAATAAAAATCTCTTTGCTTAAGCTCCAGAGCCCTAGGCTTGACTTTCTCTCCTCTTTCGAAACACTCTGATCTGTCCTGTACCTGGTTCTGTTTCTCTGGCCAGTTGATTTCGGTTGGACCCTCCATGGCTCTACCTGTGCTGTCATTTACCTTCCCTCTTACCATGTTGAAGATGTTTCTAAATCCCCCACCCGTTGATTGATGGCCATGCACTAGACTCACTCACAAAGTATGTTCTTCTCGGCCACCTTGCTTGGGTATGATGAGTTTGGGTCTCAAGGTGACAGAATCTTGTGCTTTTCTTCTTTTGCTTTTTTTTTTTTCCAATTTTTAAATTATTTTATTGTTGTTCAATTACAGTTGTCTGCATTTTCTCCCCATCCCTGTACCCCACCCCAGGCAAACTCACCTCCCTCCCCTGCTTCCACCCTCCCCCTTGGTTTTGTCCATGTGTCCTTATAGTAGTTCCTAAAAACCCTTCTCCCCACTATCCCTTCCCCCCTCCCCTCTGGCTATTGTTAGATTGTTCTTAACTCCAATGTCTCTGGTTATATTTTGTTTGCTTTTTTCTTCTGTTGATTATGTTCCAGTTAAAGGTGAGATCATATGGTATTTGTCCCTCACCGCCTGGCTTATTTCACTTAGCATAATGCTCTCCAGTTCCATCCATGCTGTTGCAAAGGGTATAAGCTCCTTCTTTCTCTCCGATGCAGAGAATTCCATTGTGTAAATGTACCATAGTTTTTTGACCCATTCATTTGCTGATGGGCACTTAGGTTGCTTCCATTACTTGGCTATTGTAAATTGTGTTGCTATGAACAGTGGGGTGCATAGGTTCTTTGGATGGGTGTTTCAGGGTTCTTAGGGTATAATCCCAGCAGCAGAATTTCTGGGTCAAAAGGCAGTTTGATTTTTAGTTTTCTGAGAAAGTTCCATACTGTTTCCACAGTGGCCGCACCAGTCTGCATTCCCACCAACAATGTACTAGGGTTCCCTTTTCTCCACATCCTCTCCAACACTTGTTTGTTGATTTGTTTATGTTGGCCATTCTGACTCTGACCAGTGTGAGATGGTACCTCATTGTGGTTTTAATTTGCATCTCTCTGTTGGCTTGTGATGCTGAGCATCTTTTCATATGTCTCTGGGCCCTCTGTATGTCTTCCCTGGAGAAGTGTCTGTTCAAGTCCTTTGCCCATTTTTAAATTGGGTTGTTTGTCTTCTTGGAGTGGAGTTGTGTGAGTTCTTTATATATTTTGGATATCAGACCCTTCTCTGAGGTATCATTGGCAAATGTGTTTTCCCATACTGTTGGTTCTCTTTTCATTTTAATGCTGTTTTCTTTAGCCATGCAGAAACTTTTTATTTTGATGAGGTCCCATTTGTTTATTCTTTCCTTTATGTCCCTTGCTTTAGGAGACATGTCTGTGAGGATGTTGCTGCGTGGAATGTCTGAGATTTTCCTTCCAATGTTTTTCTCTAGGACTTTTATGGTGTTATGACTTATATTTAAATCTTTTATCCATCTTGAATTTATTTTTGTGTATGGTGTAAGTTGGTGATCAAGTTTCATTTTTTTTTTTGCATGTAGCTGTCCAGACCTCCCAACACCATTTGTTGAAGAGGCTATTTTTGCCCCATTTTATGCTCCTGCCTACTTTGTCAAATACTAATTGACCATAGAGACTTGGGTTTATTTCCGGGCTCTCTGTTCTGTTCCATTGGTCTATGTGCCTGTTTTTATGCCAGTACCAGGCTGTTTTGATTACAGTGGCCTTGTGATACAGTTTGATATTAAGTATTGTGATCCCTCCTGCTTTGTTCCTCTTTCTAGAAATTGCTGCAGCTATTCGGGGTCATTTATAGTTCCATATGAATTTCTGAAATGTTTGTTCTATATCTGTGAAATATGTCATAGGTACTTTAATAGGGATTGCATTGAATCTATAAATCGGTTTGGGTAGTATGGCCACTTGGATGATGTTAATTCTTCCAATCCATGAGCATGGTACATGCTTCCTTTGGTTTGTGTCTTCCCTAATTTCTTTCTTCAGTGTTGTGTAGTTTTCTGAGTACAGGTCTTTTACCTCCTTGGTTAGGTTTAGTCCTAGGTACTTTATTTTTCTTGTTGCTATATCAAATGGGATTTTTTTCCTGATTTCTGTTTCTGATGTTCCATTGTTGGTATACAGGAATGCCTTTGATTTCTAAGTATTGACTTTGTATCTGGCTGTTTTGCCAAATTCATTTATTAGGTCGAGTAGTCTTTTGGTGGAGTTTATAGGATTTTCCATGTACACTATCATGTCATCTGCAAACAGTGACAGTTTCATTCCCTCCTTTCCAATTTGGATGTCTTTTATTTCTTTTTCTTGTGTGATTGCTCTGGCTAGGACTTCCAGTACTATGTTGAATAGGTCCCCTTGTTCAACATCCTTGGAGAGGGAATCCTTGTCTTGCTCCTGATCTTAGTGGGAAAGCTCTAAGTTTTTGTCCATTGAGTATGATGTTGGCTGTAGGTGTCTCATATATGGCCTTTATTATGTTGAGGAATGCTCCTTCTATTTCCACTTTGCTGAGTGTTTTTATCATAAATCGGTGCTATACCTTATTAAATGCTTTTTCTGCATCTATTGACATGATCATGTGGGTTTTTTTCTTTGCTTTTGTTTATGTGGTGTATTATGTTTATTGATTTGCAAGTATTGTACCATCCTTGCATTCATGGGATGAATCTGACTTGGTCATGGTGTATGATCTTTTTAACGTGTTGCTGGATGAGGTTTGCCAATATTTTGTTGAGGATTTTAGCATCTATGTTCATCAGCGATATTGACCTGGAGTTTTCTTTCTTTGTTATGTCTTTATCTGGTTTTGGGATTAGGATGATGTTGACTTCATAAAACGAGCTTGGGAGTCTTCCATCTTCTTGAATTTCTTGAAATGATCTGTGGAGGAGGGGGGTTAGCTCTCCCTTAAATGCTCTGTAGAATTCTCCTGTGAAACCATCTGATCCAGGGCTTTTGTGTGTCGGAAGCTTTTTGATTACTGTTTCAATTTCATCATGTGTTATTGGTCTGTTTAGGCTTTCTGCTTTCTCTTCATAGAGTTTTGGAAGGTTATATTCTTCTAGAAATTTGTCCATTTCATCTAGGTTTTCACATTTCTTTGCATATAGTTCTTTGTAGTAATTTCTTACAGTCCTTTGTATTTCGGTGGTATCAGTTGTAGTCTCTCCTCTTTCATTTCCGATTGTGTTTATTTGGGTCCTGTCTCTTTTTTTCTTGATGAGCTTGCTAAAGGGCTTGTCGATTTTCTTCATCTTTTCAAAAAGAACCAGCTCCTGGATTCATTGATCCTTACAATTGTGCTTTCAGTCTCTATGTCATTTAATTGTGCTCTGATCTTGGTTATTTCCTTCCTCGTTCTTGCTCTGCGTTGTCTTTGTTGTTGTTCCTGAGTTCTTGTAGGTGTAGGATTAGGTTGTTTATTTGAAATGTTTCTATTTTTTTAGGTAAGCCTGTATCGTTATGAACTTCCCTCTCAGAACTGCCTTTGCTGTGTCCCTTAGGTTTTGGATTGTTGTGAGTTCATTTTCGTTTGTTTCCAGAAACTTTTTGATTTCTTCCCTAATCTCATTCTTTACCCATTCATTGTTTAATAGTATGCTCTTCAATCTCCATGTTTTTGAGTGTTTTGGCATTTTTTCCTTGAGATTTGTTTCTAGTTTCAGTCTCTTATGGTCAGAGAAAATGCTTGATATGATTTCAATTTTCTTGAACTTGTTGAGGCTTGTTTTGTGTCCTATCACGTGGTCTATCTTTGAAAATGTTCCATGTACATTTGAAAAGAATGTGTATTTTGCTTCTTTAGGATGAAAAGCTCTCTATATATCAGTTAAGTCCATTTCATCTAGGGCATTATTCAATGCCACTATATCTTTGTTGATATTTTGTTTGGAAGATCTGTCCATCTTTGATGGTGCAGTGTTAAAATCCCTTACTATAATTGTGTTGCTGTCAATATCTTTCTTGAAGTCCTCCAAGATTTTCTTTAGGTATTTGGGTGCTCCTATGTTTGATGCATATGTATTTACAATGTTTATGTCTTCTTGGTGTATTCTTCCTTTGAGTATTATGAAGTGATCTTCTGGGTCTCTCTTTATGGCCCTTTTTTGAAGTCTATTTTGTCTGATATGAGTATTGCTACCCCTACTTTTTTTTCCTGTCTATTTGCTTGGAAAATTTATTTCTAGCCCTTCACTTTCAGTCTGTGTAGGTCTTTTGTCCTGAGATGGGTCTCTTGTAGGCAGCATATGTGTGGGTCATGCATTCTTATCCATTCAGCTATTCTATGTCTTTTGATTGGAGCATTTAATCCATTTACATTTAAGGTTATTATTGATAAGTACTTATTCATTGCCATTTTTTTGTACCTGTGTTCCTCCCTCTCTCTCTTTTTTCCTTCCTTTCCTTAAAGCAGTCCCTTTAGCATCTCTTGCAGAGCTGGTTTGGTGGAGGTATATTCTTTTAGACTTCTTTTGTCTGGGAAACTCCTTATTTGGCCTTCTATCTTGATTGAGAGCCTTGCTGGGTAAAGTAGTCTTGGTTGCAGGCCTCTGGTTCTCATTACTTGGAATATTTTTTGCCATTCTCTTCTGGCTTGGAGCGTTTCCATTGAGAAGTCAGCTGCTAACCTTATCGGAGCTCCCTTGTATGAAACTTCCAGTTTCTTCCTTGCTGCCTTTAAGATTCTCTCTTTGTCTTGGAATTTTGCCATTTTAATTATGATGTGTCTTGAAGTGGGCCTCTTGGGGTTCCTCTTTATTGGCACTCTCTGTGTTTCCGGGATTTGTGTGGCTTTTTCTTTCATCAAATTAGGGAAATTTTCCATCATTAGTTTTTCAAACAGGTTTTCTATCCCTTGCTCTTCCTCTTCTTCCTCTGGTATCCCTATTATACGGATACTATTACGTTTCATGTTGTCCTGCAATTCCCTTATTACCTCTTCATTCTTTCTGATCCTCTTTTCCATTTCTTGCTCCTTATGGGTGTTTTTTTCTACTTTGTCTTCCAGCTCACTGATCCCGATCCTCTGCTTCATCAAGCCTGCTTTTGATTCCTTCTACTGTGTTCTTCAGTTCTGAAATTGTATTCTTCATTTCCTCTTGGCCCTTGTTGATAGTTTCTATTTCCTTTTTTATGTTGATATAGTTTGCAGTGAGTTCATTGTAGTTTCCCTGTAGTTTTTGGTAATTCTGTGTGAGCTCATTAAGCTTCCTTATAACCAATTCTTTGAACTCAATATCTGATAGCTGACTTGCCTCTTTTGCATTTAGCATTGTTCTGAGACTTCCTCCTTTCCTTTCATTTTGGGATTGTTTCTTTGTCTTCCCATTGTTTGTGAGACTCTTCCTTTTAGCCCCTGCTTCTTAAGTTGCTCTGTTCTGACACCCTGGATTTATGGTGTAAACTTCAGTGGTAGAAAACCTGTGAGATTCAGTGGTACGGTCTCCTTGATCTCCTGATCTTACTGATCTTGGGCTGTGTTTATGTTGGATCTGTGTATGTTTTTGGTTTTTGGTTGTTGTTGAGTCTTTCTTTGTTGGGTCCTTCCCACCAGCTGTTTATCTGAGGGTCAGTCTGTCCCCCACCTCTTGTTTTCTGTTGTGCAGGTGTGGGCAGGTTGTGTTGGAGCTGGTTCTTCCATTTGTACAAGGTTTTGAGACTTTTGTCTTGCTCTTGTTCAGTTGTTTGTTTTGAGTAATTTCTCCACTATTTAGTTGTATTTCCAGATAGGTCCTGGGTTGAGTTAGTGTGACTTCCACTCCCTCCTTCACCTTCTTCTGTTCTTAGCTGTTGGTGGTTCCTTTGTTGGTGGGTTTCCTCTTCTAGGAGGTATCCTGGTGTTCATAGCTCCTACCTACTCATCTGTTTTTTCAGTGTCCTGTATACTTTTTGGTCTCCTATCTTCATAAATGCTGGGGTACTGTTGGCTGTTCGCTTTGTTCCTCAGTAGATCGGCTAGGTATTTCACCCATGTGCAGGGGAAAGTGGACTCTGCTCCCACCTATCTCGCTGCCATCCTGAGAATCTCTTTTCTTTTTTTTTTTTAAATGCATATTTCATTTCTTTTGTTTTTATTTTCATGTTTTTTAAAGAAAAATTTGTGCTTTTGCTTTTACTTACCCATTAGCTAGTGTTCAATTTGTTTTTAAAAGAAATGATCCTTTATTTTACCTGATTTAGTTTTAAATTCTTATATGTACCAGCATGGCACATATGCAACAGAAAAAAATAATGTTAAATGTCAGATGGGCCTTCTGTAAGTGTTTCTCCTAGAAAATATCCTATGGAATCCAATAACATCATTTAAGCATTTAATTTGACTTCTCACAAAAATTAAACATCAGTGGTACCTATCTGGAACTCATAGCTTGATAATTTACTAATTAATGATGTAAAGAAGCTCATGTGCTACTTTCTTTATTACTTATTCTTATTTTGGCTTGTTAATTAGGATCCATTTATACTGCATTACCAGCTATGTTGACTTACATGATACGAAGACTACTGTACTTTATTTATTCTACAAAGTGTTTATAAAATATTTGTTTTTATAGATTAGTACTTATGTCACAAAGTCTATGTTCAGTGCTAGTATACAAAATCCAAAAGACAAGGTGATTTTTGGCATTTTATTTTAAAAATAAGGGTGTATAGTAATTAATAGATGGTGCTATTGCTGCTGTGTTAACAGAAACCAGAGAAAACTGGGCCATGCATCCTGTTTTGCTATTGCATTTATCCACGTAGAATGTGAAATCAGCTTTAGCATCTCATATTTATTCATCTATGAAAAAAGCACAACTTGTGATCTTGCCAAAGAAACTGAAACACGTTTCTTCCTGGAAGGGACTGGGTTACAGTAAATAAAGTTGATTATGCTGTGCAGTCTGCCGGTGGCCGGAGCCTTCACAACATTGAGTCTTCAATGATTTGAACTTTTCTACGGCCAGAATACAAATTGCTTCTTAGAAACACTAGAGAGTGATGTGTGTGAAGCCACTTAGAACTCTGGTGGGTGCTGACTTGAACTTATTCTGTGAGATTATTTACTCAAATTATATTTGAATGAGGACAGTGCAAATAAATGTTTTAACTACCCGTGAGACTGAGGCCTATAAACTCTAAGTGTAATTAGTCTGATTTATGAAAATGTGAGTCTAACCGAATGAATTTAGTACTTTATGAAGAGATAGGAATAAATCACTAAAGAATTAAATTTCAGGCTAAGAGTAAATATATTCCAAATTGGTAAAGGAAAGTATTCAATGTGAATTCCTTATTGTTTCACTATATCAGAGAAGAACCAAAGAAGGATCAGGAAAAGAGCTAGGATGTCTGAGCTTCCTATTTCTCACATGTTAAATGAAGCAGGTGGACTAGTAGATGATTCTGAAGGCTTTACCAGATGTTGTTTGTACTCAAGGATTAGCAGAGACCCCGGGAGCATCTATGGTCAGTTTCTATCGTGGATTCTGAGAAGGTCTGCACAGAATCTCAATAAAAAAGGTCTGGCTTTGAAAGCCTTACTCCATATACAGGGGCGGCTTTTTCTCTCTCCCCATTTTGATTCACAATTTGATGAGATGAATTTTGGCTTGTAGCAAGGCAAGCTTGCTCTTCACTAGAACTTTGGAAACATTTGCTTCCTTTGTTTTTTCACTATAGCAGCATGAGTATCATCCGAATTATTAAGTAAATAAAGGCAGTTTCTTAAGGGGGCTGTCTTCTTTGTCTACTAATCTTTGAGGAACTGAACATGTAAAATTACATATTGAATAACACCAGAGGAAATAAATCAAGAAACTTCTGATCATAGAGTTCAGGCCATCAACTTCATATTCAAAGAACTGACATATACTTAAAATTCTTTCCTTTAATGGTTTACAAGTAATTTAAAAAGTATTGACTAAACAAAACAGAGCATTTTGTTTCTTTTGCTAGACAAGAAGTGGATTTCAGATTTTTGAGCACAGAAAAAATAATGTAAAACCATGCTTGGCTACAGTTTTTTGGGGGGCTTCCCTGAGCCTTCTTTCAGGCTAGATAGAGGATAGATTTCACATTCAATATCATAGGGAGCCTTAGACAGCTGCCACTGAAAAGAACTACAAAATGGCTATAAAATACTTAGTTAATAAGGATGCCATCCAAGGCTAAATGAAAATCTATAGCAGAAAACAATAATAAAGATTGTACTTCAAGTGGTAGGCACATTATTTTAATAATTTAATTACATTGTGACACATAAGTAAACATATTACTACTCTAATTTATCACATAAGTTGATGATCAGCTAATAGTTGTAATAGTTTTACAGAAGGGACCTGGGATTATGAGGTCGCTGTCACTATGGATTTTTTGCAACCACCAGGGAATTGGAATTATGGCTCTCAGTGCCAGAGTTTGGTGAAAAGGAAAGGAACTATTTATTCAAAAGTTATATAGACTTAGAGTAATGGCAGAATGTCACCATTAAAAATCTCAGAGTCCCTTAAAACACCCACAAACACACAGTTCTTCCTTCCCCCCTTTGCCGTGTCAGGCAAGTCAGGGGTACTGTAACTCAGGGAAAAATAGAAGTCTGTGGCTCAGCTAGCTCCTAGTTCTCAGTAATCCATGCTTGGCTGGGCCAGTTTTCTGCAGTCCCCAGCACCATCATTTGTGTTGCTGCGTCTCCTGTTCATAATCCAAAGCCACGTGGCACCTTCTCATAGCCCACCAGCTAGAGTCCTTTCACCTTTTTCCTTCCCTGTAAGGTCTTGCATTGTCCCTGTCCCTAGTCCTGCATTGTCTCTTGTGCTTCCTAAGCTGCATGGTAAAGGGAGCACAAAACTGCATGGTTAGCCCCCCAAATTGCATGGTTAGTTCCCTCATGGCTGCCGTGCCTGGTTTTTAAATTCCAGTGCGAATCTTCCTCTGTAACCCCATTTCTGACTCCTCCCACAATTGGCTACACCTGCCAGCACACCTGTATTTTTCCAGCCTTTCTTGGCTGCCATAGTTAGTCCTGGCAGGCATGGCCCCATGGGGAGGATCGAACCATCTCCAAGCTCTCACACAGGTGCTGTTAGGAGAGCTGCCTCCCAGCTCTACTTACAGATCGAAGTCACTCCCATCTCCCTGGCTCAAAGCATGGCCACAGCTACTTAACATATCCATGAAGCTAGCCAGCTGTTATAGATATGTAAAATAACCATTTTTGCATATCAGGTATGGCTGACCAACTGTTGATATGCAAAATAACTCTCAATGGCCCTGATCCATGTGTCCCATCCCCCAGTTCAGACTTGTCGGGGTGAGGATATGCTGTATTTTTATATTTCCTGGACATCCTGAGTTCTGGACCCTGATACAAACCCCTATTTGGGGGTGCCCTGGCTGCACCCCATTACAATAGGAGTACATGATTAATGACTTCATGAAATTATTCTTCTACTTAGACTTTAGTTCCTGAAACTGTATGTTTAAGTCATGCTTTAGTCTTTCATTCTTGGTGTAATATAATAAAAACTCTTCTTTCAGGCCTAAAAATTTAAGTGTAATATTTGTGTAATGCAAACACATTTTTTCATTACTAATGGCCACAAACAGCCAGTGATGAAGGTACAATTTGCTATTTAAATACTCAATTAAGTGTGCATAGTTTGTCTTTTGGGTTGGAGAGTTGTATGTTAATGCGAGGAAATTACAGTTGGATTGTGGTCCTACCAACTGTGTCTTTCTTGGAAATAGGCTTTTCTACATTTTCTGTGTAGGATTGTTGTATATAGTGATCTGATATACAGTGATTATATAATGGTTTAAAGGATCCTGTGGTATCCATTTAGTAGATGTTTACTTAGCTGCCCTAACTGTTAGCTTAATGAAGTCTGAGTTCCTTGTTTGAACTCTGAATGACAAGAGGCACCCTATGAGTGAGAGAAAACTCTTTCATTTTCTCCCAGCTTTGAACGAGTGAGATTCTCTTGACATTCTACTTCAACCTTGTCTTATTGGATCATTGTATTTCTTTGTAAAATGGAATCAGGTTTTAAGAAACTATTTTTAGACATATGATAAGAAATTGCCTGAAAGAGATTGCTAAAATGTGGGCTAGTGAGCCCCAACTAAGTTAGCACTTATCTTTCTGAGTAAGTAAACTAAAAATAAGTAGAAAAATGACCTTTTTGGAAAACAATGAAGATGTAAATGACTCTGTTAGAGAAATTAAATAAAATCCTGGCTACCTAATTCACTAGGTGACCTTGAGAAAATTACTTAACATGATGTCTATATTTCACTGTTTTAATTGGGCAAATTGGTGTATTAATGATACCTTCCTCATAAAGCTATTGTGAGGAATAACTGAGTCTGTCTGTGTAAAAACTTAGTAGAGTGCTAGAGCTCATAGACATCTGCCCCTCCACGTTGATTAATAGCAGTAGTAATGTGGTACTCAGCATGGTGCCTAGCATGGAGTGGGTTTTTGATAATTGTGTAGAAGGTGCACTGAAGAAGCATGATGGTTGGGCTGTAATTATAGTGAAAAGTTAGACTTTGTCCTTTTACAATTCATTTACCAAAAAGAGCTTTTTTCTTGTCACTAGATGAAACTGAGTAGGTCCATGACCTTTATGATCATTCTTAATAAGGGAAAGAAAAAGTAAACACAGAATTATTGTTACTATTAAGGTACCAACTACTTTGTCAAATTATAAATCTAGTATTCTGTCCAAGATTTGCATTAACATTTCACTCTTCCATTAAAGCTATAATTTCACCTCCTTCTGTTTTCTGGGGTCTGCCATTGGTTGACCATGCATTGTAGGTGGGAAAAGGGTGTGAGACATCCTGCAGTCTTTTTATTTTCCCCCTTTGCTAGGTCAGACCACACCAGGAATGAATCAGGGAGAAAGGGGAGAATAGGGTACAGGACAATCAAGTTCTTGCTCACCTGATGACTGAACCTGGCATAAACTAGCTTCTCTGGCTCTAGGAGATGTTTAAAGCTGGTTCCTTCCCTACTGGCCTTCCCTTTGGCCAGCCACTGCTCCCTCAGCCAGACTCTCTGGGGCCATGTCCCTTACATGGCTTCTCCCTGTTGAAGTCCCCATCACACTCCTGGCAGAATTTGAAATGGCTCCCAGCGCATGTTCTCTTTTAGCCCATGTTTGGTCCACAAAGTACTGCCATTCATTCACTGTCTCCATGTTTGGTGGAAGCATAGTTACTTCCCAAACACTCTTCTCTATCTTCCCTCTCTAGACTGTATGTCAGGTATATGCCCAGCATCAGAGTCTCCCAATTCTAGGCAACAAATTCCATGTGGCTCCATGGCCTTGTTCTCTAGGCTGACGGGAAGGAAGAAACACTGGTCCTTGCTCACTCTTCCTGTCTCACAGTGTAGCCTGGGGCCTCCTTGGGGACCCACTGAGGGGAGCTGCTCCCTCCAGGAAATCTCCTCACAAATCTCTTGCAATCATTTTATATTTTTTTAAAACAAATAAGAAGGGATTAAAAATCTATGGTGTTATTTTTATAATATTTACTTTGTATTTTTGCTAGTGGTAAAATAGCTGTATATTATTATAGAAGTAATAAAACAACCATAATAATAATAAATAACATTTATTGAATGCTTACTATTGCCAAATATTCTGCATATTCTACTTAATTTAATTCATTTAAAATAAAATCTTGCTAGAAAGTAGGTATTAGTCTCTGCTTTTAAAAATAAAGAGAATGTTAGCTACATGTTCAAGGCCATAGAGCTGGTTAAGGGCCTGGCATTCACATTTTAAGAGACATACTTAACCACATTGCAAACTGCTTCTTCACTATACTATTAAGTGGATCAGTGATTGTATTGTCTAATTTTCCATTATCCCTGGGAATTTTACCCAGTTACTGACAGAACATAATCTTCAAGTTTTTATTGAATGAGTGAAAGTAAGTAAGAAAAGTCTAAAGATTCTATAACATAGATTATAGTCTTTCTTAAGGGCAAGAGCTTTTTTCCACAATTGAGTCAACATATGTAATTTGGGGAGGACACAATTTGGCTCATAATTCGTGGTAACTCTAACAACTCTATAACATGGGCTGACAACATCTTGTTATAATATCGTCCCAGTTTTGTGTTGTCAATTTGAGGAAATGGTGGTGTTATTTTTCAGTGCATATTTTTTTATTATAATTCAGTTTACCTGGCAGAAATACATGCTCTTATTTGATCAACCTTGTTTTATAAACCAGTTTTGTTTGTTGAATCTACAGTCCTTCTAACTTTTTGGTGAGTAACAACACTCAGGAAAAGAAACTGGTCATGGTCTTTATGTATCTGATCTTCTTGGCAAAAGATACCCCAGGACGTGGAGTAAGTATCCTGTTTCAGCAGGTCAGCAGTGCACAGAGCTTCCCTCTGAACTGAGAAAGATGACTTGGAATCAGGTTCATTAATTTGTTACTCTGAAGATTCCTTATTCATTTAAAAAGAGGTCAGAGTCTGAGCCCTATTTTTGGTTCCACTAAAGCTTACATTTTTCTGCAGAAACCTTCTTTGATTTCTAAGTGTTTAGCATTTTCTTGGCAGGATTTGCTAGAGCTTCTCTAAACATTCTTCTTAGTAACTAGTTTTGGAATCATCCATAATGATATTATAAATGCTTCTCACAATTGGTAATTATAAATACCATATGCCTTCTGTTTATTTAATTCTTCTCAAGATGTCATTAAATCTACATTTTTCCTTTTAAAAAAGTTAGCACCATGGGATTTACACTTGTTAAAGAAAGGTGATGCTTTGAGGGTCTGGGCTGTGTAGCCAAACTTCCTGGGTTTGAATTTTGGCTCTTCAATTTATAATTAGTGTCTTGAGAAAGTTTTCAACTTCTCTTTGTCTCAGTTTCCTCATCTGTAAAGTGGAGATAAAGTAGGATGTTGTTAAGATGAATGCAATTTGTTTATATCAAAGGACTTAACTTAGAATGCTACAGAGAAACACAGAGACACAGAGAAACACAGCATTGAAAGACACTGAGGATGTCTCCTTTTATCCTCTGGTACTTTCCACCACAGTTCCATCCACCCCAAGAGATCTCTGAGTCTCTCACTGTCCAGGATTTATCATGTCCTTGAGGTACTCAGAGCCATTCTGGGGGAATCTTCCTGGGCTGCTCTCCTCAAAGGGCATCAGAAATTATAGCAAGTTTTTAACTTGAGAAACTGACACAATGATGAGATGATAAACAAAAAAAAGAAAATAAAATCAAAGGGGAGGAAGGACAGGTTGGGAAGGTAAATTAATAAAATAATTATATTTTCTACTTTATAGAAAATATAGGTTGATGCTATAAAGATTTATTGTTTGTTGCTCTTTTTCTCTCAGCTTCCTAGATATAACTTCATCTGGAGCCTGGAGTGTAAGTATTCAATAAATAAGTGGGAGAGAGAGAGACAGAGAGAGGGAAAGAGAAAAGAAAGAAAGAAAGAAAGAAAGAAAGAAAGAAAGAAAGAAAGAAAGAAAGAAAGAAAGAAAGAAAGAAAGGAAGAGAGGGAGAGAAAGAAATAAAGGTAGAGAAAGAAAGAGAAAGAAAGAGAGAGAGAAAGAAAGGGAAAGAAAGAAAGAAAGAAAGAAAGAAAGAAAGAAAGAAAGAAAGAAAGAAAGAAAGAAAGAAAGAGAAAGAAAGAAAAAGAAAGAAAAAGAATGAAAGGAAGAAAGAAAGAAAGAAAGAAAAAGGAAGGAAGGAAGGAGGGAAGGAAGGAAAGAAGGAAGGAAGGAAAGAAGGAAAGAAGGAAGAAAAGCGTATCACTACACAAAGACTGGCCTGTCTCTGCTCTTTTTACTTGCGCTAAGCAGTAGCCACCACTCATGTGCCCAGATCAAAGCAATAACTTTGGAGAGGTGGGTGGTTTCCCAGTACTGCCCTTTCTTAGTTGAAGGGCAGGGTATGGGGTGATGGGAAGCAAGTGGAGTGGAACAGGTAGATAGTGAAAATGATGAAGGGATTTGTGTTTGTGAGAGCAGAGTAGGTATGGTCTGCTGGATTCATTTTCAACCTCCCAAGAAAACAGGAAAGTTAAGAAGAACCCTTGGGAGGTCCCTGTACTGCCATTGTGCTCTTTTTATATAACAAAAGGAAAAGTTGGTGATGTGTTGAATTTTTTAATTGCTTTCAGAGAAAGAGGAACATCAATTTCTTTTTTTTTGTTATTCCACATATTTATGCATCCATTGTTCGATTCTTGTATGTGCCCTGACTGGGGATCAGACAAAAGAGTGGTTCTCAGAAATCTTGGGTTTGGCTATTGCTGCCTTTTCAAAACCTTCAAAGACTCACAGAAATCTTTCCAGTCTTTCCAGTGGTCTCCCACACTCTTCCCCAGGGCAATGGATAAAGTTAAGGGCATCAACTGTCAGATATCCTTGTTCTAGTGTGGCATCTGATGTCCTTTTGCACCTCTTATTTATCCTGTGTATACTGACTCTATTCTGTGGCCTTTGAACAGAAGGAATCCATCTCCTGGAAGACACTTTTGATTTGACCTTTAAGCTTGCATGTAAATGGCCTTTTATGGTTAAATAATTGTATACAGTTTTATTTGTTGAGCTATTTATATGAATGTCACTATATCTGAAGCAGTTCTCCACTGCATGCCACCTCAGTACTCACTATCCCTTACCTTGCTTTATTTTTCCCCTTAGTATTTTTATTACTGCCTGACTTATATTTATTTGTTCATTTGTTTACTGTCTCTTAGCTTAGTGTTGTCTCCTGAGTACCTAGAACAGCACTGGGAAAATAAGCACTCAGTAGATATTGATTGATTGAATGAATAAATTAATAAAATGTTCTAATAGGACATAAAACTTAAGCAATACTTAGGCATATATTCAAAGTATTTATCACTGTGAATAACAAAAGTGCATTCCACCATCATGTGTGGTGGGTGAAGACAATGGACTTTGGAAGCACAAGGACCTGGGCTTGAATTCTGATGCGGCCATTTACTAGCTCAGCCTTATTAATTCTTCTTTTGTTATTTAAGAATAGGAATAATAATATTTTCTTTGTATTCATTTTAATTGCTTTAAAGATTAGAAATGATGTATACAAAGTTCTAGTCAAAGATTATTCTTTAATTATAGTAATCACAAAAGAGAAAAAGTCATACTATCAACAACTTGTGTGTTTATGACAGCTATGAGAAGTTCCTACAATTTAATTGAGTTATTTTTCAAGTCATGTCTGGTTGTTGTTTGTTTGCTACCTGTTATAATTAATGGATTTTCAACTCAAAAATTAATGCTACTAAACATATCAAAAAATAAAAACTCTTCAGGCTTATGCTATGTGTGGGTATAGAAGATAAACCGTAAATCTGGGTTACTTCACTTTTAAAAACTGTATTATAAACATTAAGATACCCTCAATCCCTTTTTAAAATATTAAATTTATTGGGGTAACATTGTTTAAGACAGAATTTTGTTTCAGTCTTTTCCATATAAACTCAGAATCCCAAAGAGACATAGCTACTCAAAAAAAATTTGTCCCCCTTTACCCTTTACCCTTTAATGGAAGATGACTTGACTCTGGATGGTGGGTGCACAATGCAATGTACCCATCATGTTTCATGGAGATGTACTCCTGAAACATGTATGAGTCCATTAACTAATGTCACCCCACTAATTGATAAAGAACTATCTGGAAATTACCCCTCTAATCAATGCTAGAAACAAGCTTTAGAGAGATTTTCAATTTTATAAAATTCATTGTTTCAGAAACTAAGCTAATCAATCAGCTTTTAGACTTATCCTAGCAGTAACTAAGAATATGTCAGCAGGGGGCAGCCAGCTACTAAAATTTAGAAACATGCTTCTTGGCTTTTTTATTCAAGTTCTCAAGTCAGATTTTATAATGTACTTTTATGTCTGACACAGTAGTGATAGTTCATGATTAAAAATAAGAAGAATTTATTCTTTTGTACTCCAACTATTCCAAGCCCAACGGTTGTACTGAAAATCATTTCTGACACTAAATGCCCAGAGTTAGTGTCAGGCTCCACAAGTTTAAATGCAAGGTCTCCAACAGCACAACTGCACTTCAAAGGCCAATTGCAAGTTCAGGGGAGCCCTCTGGTCTACTCAAATTTCTCACTGCCTTCTGGTAAATTTGGGGGTTCCCACAACTCTCTCAGATTTGACAGTTCAGTAGGATGACTCACAGAACTGAGGAAAGTGCTATAGTTAGGATTACAGTTTCATTACGAAGGTACAAGTCAGGAGGACCAGCCAAGTGGAGATGCGTAAAGCGAGGTCGGGGAGGGAATGCAGATCTTCTGTGTCCCTCCATGTGGAATACCTGCATTTCGCTCAACTGGCAGTCAATGAGTTTACCAACCGGAAAGCTCTGCTGAGCTTTAGTGTCCAGAACTTTTCATGGAAGTTCAGACTCATCATACAGCTGCAAACTTTTATTATCACCCTAAAGCTATCTAGGGGTACACCAGGAATCAACTCATATCAAAGATATTCCTAAAACTAGGTATATCTCAAGGAGTTAGTGTCTCCTTTTCAGGCAGCAGAGGCAAAGATCAGTCAAATTCTTTAATTTACAACTCAATCGCACACACATATATACACCCAATTTTGCCAAAGGACATGAGTGTGTAATGATAATTCCCCAATTATTTTTCTTATCTGTTGCTGCTTATTACTAAAGGACTCAAGAATCATGTTAGTGATAACATTACAGACTTTTTTTCTTGAAAATATATACAGAGAGAAATAGTTTTTGCCATGTGGACAATGTAGTGACACTTCATTTTTGGTTAAGTATTTTGAAGTTTGTAAATTATTAGGGAGTATGTATCAATATCTAGGCTCATATTCAGTTCTGTTGGTGTAAGCAAATTCGAGATAAACAGAGAATATGGGAGGGAAACTGCTGAGTGAGTGAGTAACGTGGTGGTCTTAATTAGGAGTAGGGAAACCAGATTTATGTCTTTTCCATTCAGTCCCTAGCTCTCTGTGTTGTCTTGAAGATCTGGATGCTCTCAATTGCTCTCTTTCATTTTCATTAGGTAGGAATTATATGTAATCATTTTTATTATAGTTAAACATCTACTTCCTCATTTAAATTATGTCTTTTATCATAAATGGCCAAGCCCATGGTATCGAATGTGTAAGTTTAGTGGGTGGTCTACTGTGGGTGGATCACAGTGTGTGTTGGAGATTGGCAAGAAATGCAGTGATAGCATGTGCAGAGGTTTGAAAATGAAGTTTTGGAAGTCAAAGTGTTTCCAAAGATATATGGTATGATGTGGTCATTAGAAGTTTGACCTCAAGAGCCATGTACTCCTGGGTTCAAATCACAGCTCTACTACTTAATGGCTATAACTTTGGAAAAAATATAAGGAAGAGAAATTGATTATGTCAATCATTTTTCTTTTTCCTTCTTGAGGTAATTTTTTCCCTTCCAAATTAACATTTTCAATGTATTTACATAAAATATTAATTTGGTTGAGAACAATAGAGATCATCGAGTCATTTATATTGATTTGTCATCTGAACAACCCCAAATCAGACACATGCATTATGTCAGTCACAGAGAATATCACATTTGGTAAAATATCATTTTTTGTTGTTGTTGAGGTGTTTGAAAGACATAACTAGTTTGTTGAATCAGAATATTATTTAGGTGGTATCTAGCAAATGCTATATATTTTATTTTACTCTTAGCACATATATGCTACTTCAATAAAAAAAATCAAAATCAAAGCAAAGTGGTAATGAGTTTCAATGATAATTAATCAAATGGACCCCTTCTTTATTATGTGAATTGGTTGCCTGGCTATCATAAAGCTCTCAGCAGGAACCCTGCAATACTCATTTGCATTCCACAGAAGAATGTCATGATAACATTGTTCAACTTATATTAGGTTGTGGCATGAATTCTGAGACTGGGTATTGGTTGTAGCCTTCTTAGTAATGCTTCTGGGTGTGAGGCAGTGATATCCTTGAAACTGGCAGTGATGGAAGAGTGGAAGCCAGTTGCTTCCTAGGTGTTCCTGTTTTCATTTCATTTTAAACTGCAATCTGCTCATTGCTTCTAATTATGATGCCATCGCCCAGAACAATTTGAGAAAAGCAAATTGTGTTCCTGTGAGTTGTCTTGTACAAAAGATACAGTGTAAATAGGAGAGAAGCACTTTTTATTATTTGCTTCAAGTGCAACAGCTCAATAGAGTACACCAGAGACAGTATTTGCCAAGACACAGAACACACTTTGCTCTCATAATACATAGGATATTGAGATATTCTCTTTGTTTTCAAATTCCAGGAAGTCATATGTGGAATTAATCATAGATCAATTATGTTGCAAACCCCAAGCAATTTAAGCTCACTAAGAAATTCCTGAATTGTAAAATACCTTAATGCTGTAACATGAAAGAGTTATACTGTTGTAGGACAACATGATTAAAGAGCATTTTGGAGGTATTGATTTAAAGTGGGATGTAAAAAATGAATTGGAAAATGGAGACACTGGAGTCAGGGAGGTAAATTAGGAAACTAAAATTTTTCACTGTGGAGTGGTGTTTATGATTATAATGTTTTAGGCTGAAAAAAACCTTTAGTGAAAATCTAGTGAGGTCCTCACTTTGCAAATGAGAAGTGAGGGCCAGAGAAGTTGACTTGGCCAAAGTTACTCAGTGGAAAAATAATTTACTAATCCAAAATTTCTAACACAACTTCTGTTTAGTATGTATTTTTATTATAACATAAGCTGCATCTAGGATTTTGTTTTCTGAAAATTAACAGAATCCTACAACTCTAATATTCCACCAGGTGTGGGACTGGTAATGAGAGAAAAATAATCCTATATTAAAGAAATGGTTTGCTTCCTTCTAGATTTTTTTTAAGTAATAATAAGGAAATTATGGACTAAGAGGCTACTTGGGTTGAGTCTCAGTTTTTGCCAAAAACTTGCTTATATTTGACAGAGTTTTTACAATGATTTATCATGAAGTTAGTACAGCTTAAGATTCTGAATCATCATGCCCACAGGCCATTTCAAGATGGGCCTTAGCAGTGTGTTCAAGTATTTAATAATTTATGTAAGTAAATTATTTGAACACAGTCAGCACCACAGTCTCTATTAACAAATTATGACATCCACTCAGTCATACTTACTTTTATGCAGGTGGCATTGGAGTTACCAAGAGTATTTTTTACATCTGCCGAGGGGAAAGTTAAATAGCTGACACATTTAATTTTGAGTGTAATGGGATTATGTTTATCTGGTTTGCAGTCCCATTGTGTATAGGTGATTTTTAGCTGTACAGGTGAAGGAATGGCTTCCAAGAATTCTACATCCTTACTGAGCCAATGAACTCAATGACATCATTAACAAATTGGTTATGAGTGCTGTAAAATCAGAGTATTAAAAGTAGTCACAGCAGAGCAATTTTGATACACCCTAAAATATTATAGCCTAAATATACTTTAAAATTTTATGTTGCATATATGAGAAATGTGATAGAAGATTCCCCAAATTTGACAACAGTCTAAAAATTTTACTTGATAAAAGTTGCAATGCTAGACTATTAGTAATAAATAGTAAATAAATTTCCATCAATCATACTAGAAGAAAATGTGAATTACCTTCTCATTCTCTCTATAGAAAACAATTTTACAAAATCACAATCAATGTACATGAAGAGGTAATCAATGAGCATGTATCCCCAAATGCAACCTGGAAGCTTTGTGTAAGACAGTTTATTAATAAAATATTATATTACATTTCTAGATTTTTGTTACATTTGTTTTGCTTATGACCTTTTAAAATATGTAATTTTTAATATCTTTCTTCCAAATATATATACACTCAAGACCCAACTTTGTATTGCTTTCCTTAAAAAAGCATCCATAAATTACATGTGATTAAGGCCACATAAAATCTGGATTATCCCCCATTAGTTAAATCCTTAGGGAACCGGATAAAGAGAGTTAAAACAAGGGAGTACAAGAGACACTGGGCATTTCACCCAGTGAAATCCCTTCAAGCAGTGTTCTTAGATAAGGGTGTACATGATTGGACATGTATATGATTTTCTATTGGGCTATGGAAATGAAATATTTTAGTTTACATGTATAATTTTTCAAAATTTCCTTTTATTTCTTTATACACATGTAATTTTGCATAAACTTAATGTTATAATTATTTTGCATTATTTTTACCTTCTGCCACTTTCTTGTTAATGGGAGTGGTTTCAGTTACAGTTCGATCAGGGAAGAAGAATGGCCCCAAGTGATGTGAAAAAAGAGATTTGTTACAGATGTTGGAACCAATGCATTTGTAGAAGCTGGTAAATAAGCCAATGGATGTCTGTTACCTCTGCAGGTGGTGGGTCTAAAGTTGAGGTAGGTTAGAAGGGCCATCAGTTAGGAAGAAATTCTGGAAATGAAGCAGATAAAAGTAAGGAAATATTTGAAATTGTGAAGACTTCTAAAATCAATGAAGTCTAGCTAGAACTCACATCTGCTTCTCACGTTGGCTATGTGTTTGACTAGAAGAAAAAAGGCTGGTGACCTTCACTGTAGAGTTGTCCAAGTGCCCATCCCAGGTATCTGAGAAGCTCAAGAAGAGATTCCATGAGACTGGAAGTGGATGTGGGTCTGGATGCTGCCCCAGGCCTACAAGGTGAGTCTATAGATCAGCAGCACCATGTGCAAGCTGCAGTGGTATCTGGCCATCTATATAGACCTTCAGAATATAATAAATACTGCTTTGCCTTTGGCTTTCAAATCTTGGGCAAATTTGCCCCTAATATGTAACCATATAAGGAAGGGAATTCTGGAAATGACTTTCTGGCTTATGTAAATTAAAACATTTTTCCATTGACTTAAGATTTTCATTTTATGCTCCATAGGATTTACCATATTTTTCTTTCCCTCTTTTTTTGCCACTAAGAATAATGGATCAAGAAGCACCCTTAGCCTGGCAGGCGCGGCTCAGTTGGTTGGGCATTGTCCAGCAAAGTGAAAGTTTGTATGTTCAATTCCTAGTCAGGGCACATGATCAGGGCACATGCCTGGGTTGCAATTTTTCCATGGATGGGGTGGGGGGAGGAGAGGCAGGAGGTAGAGCTTAGTCAATAATGTGAGCAAAACTTCTGTTGATTGTCTGCCAATCAGATCATCTCCTGTGCTGCTAGGTTCCAGTACTAGTCTGTGGCTCAGGGTGTTGGGGACCCCTGTTCTACAGGATAGAGTCCCACAAAGGGGTATAAAATTATAAGCATGTTTTTAGTTTTAATAGATGTTAAAAGTTTCTTTTCCAGAAAAGGCTGTATAACAACATTTCTAAATGAAGTCTGTTTTTTTTTTTTTTTAATTTTAGTATAATGATATTCCCTGCTAACAGAGAAATACCTTTTTAAAATTTATACCAATCTAATGGGTGAGTGTGTATCTCATTTTTATTTATATTCCACCTTTTACTAGATATTTTGAGTATATTTTCTGACCATTCATATAGATTGTCACTCCATAATTTTGCTAATTTTTCTGTTCTGTCAACTTGTGCCATGTTGTTTTTGATTGTGTTGGGATTTATAATTGCAAATTGTTTGTGGAACTAGTGTAAGGTCTATTAGGTGATGTTACCTCTCTCTAGAGCAAATTTATGTTTGCTTCTAGGTATCTGGTGGCTCTGTGCAATGCGGAATCACTTCAATTCTTTTATAAGAATTGTAATACTTTAAATATCAGCTACAGTCTATGCAAGAGACTAACAACTTCTGACTTACACTTTCTCCTAGGGTGAAGTTATTAGGCCCTTTCCTTCAATTCTTAAAGATTTTGACTCTAAGTTTGATAACTTTATCCCATGAAGCCCTTCAGTCTCTTAGCCTCTCTGACATTTCTTTTGGAATCTGCAAGGGAAAAGTAGCTCCAAACTTCTGAGCTCATCTTCCTAAGCCTCTGGGTAATGCTTTGCTGTTTTAACTCTTCAAGCCTTTTGAGATTTTTAAAAAACCACGATAATGAGCTTTTTATTATTATTATTATTATTTTAATATATTTATTGATTATGCTATTACAGTTGTCCCATTTCCCCCCCACTCCACTCCATCCTGCCCACTCCCTCCCTCCCACATTCCCCCCCTATAGTTCATGTCCATGGGTCATACTTATAAGTTCTTTGGCTTCTACCTTTCCTACACTATTTTTACCCTCCCCCTGTCTATTTTCCACCTATCATCTATGCTACTTATTCTCTGTACCTTTCCCCTCCTCTCCCCCTTCCATTCCCCTATTGACAACCCTCCATGTGATCTCCATCTCTATGGTTCTGTTCCTGTTCTAGTTGTTTGCCTAGTTTGCTCTTGTTTTTGTTTTAGGTGTGGTCGTTAATAACTGTGAGTTTGCTGTCATTTTTACTGTTCCTATTTTTGATCTTCTTTTTCTTAGGTAACTCCCTTTAACATTTCATATAATAAGGACTTGGTGATGATGAACTCCTTTAACTTGACCTTATCTGAGAAGCACTTTATCTGCCCTTCCATTCTAAATGATAGCTTTGCTGGATACAGTAATCTTGGATGTAGGTCCTTGCATTTAATCTTGAGTAATGTAATTATGATGTGCCTTGGTGTGTTCCTCTTTGGGTCCAGCTTCTTTGGGACTCTCTGAGCTTCCTGGACTTCCTGGAAGTCTATTTCCTTTGCCAGATTTGGGAAGTTCTCCTTCATTATTTGTTCAAATAAGTTTTCAATTTTTTGTTCTTCCTCTTCTCCTTCTGGCACCCCTATAATTCGGATGTTGGGATGTTTCAAGATGTCCTGGAGGTTCCTAAGCCTCTCCTCATTTTTCTGAGTTCTTGTTTCTTTGTTCTTTTCTGGTTGGATGTTTGTTTCTTCCTTCTGGTCCACACCGTTGATTTGAGTCCCAGTTTCCTTCACATCACTATTGGTTCCCTGTACATTTTCCTTCTTTTCTCTTGGCATAGGCTCATTTTTTCATCTGGTTTTCAAACAGATTCAACCAATTCTGTGAGCGTCTTGATAACCAGTGTTTTGAACTGTGCATATGATAGGTTGGCTATCTCTTCCTCGCTTAGTTGTATTTTTTCTGGAGCTTTGAAGTGTTCTGTCATTTGGGCCATTTTTTGGGCGGGGGGTCTTGGCACATCTGTTACTTTAAGGGGCGGAGCCTTAGGTGTTCACCAGGGCGGGGTAACACTGGTTGCTGCGCTGTGGTGCTGTACTTGGGGGAGGGGCCGAGAGGGAGCAATGGCGTTGCTTCACTCTCCTCCGGATTTCAATCTTTCACTCCGATACCCACAATCAAACTGGGCCCCTCTGGTGCTGGTTCCTGAGTGGGTGGGCCTGTGCACACTCTAGGCCCCTGTGGGTCTCTCCAATGACCTCCCCTGTGAGGCTGGGAGTCTCTCCCACTGCCGCCCCAACCCCCACGGGCATTTTCAATCAGAGGTTTGAGGCTTTATTTCCCCAAGCTGGAGCCCTGGGTTGCGTGGTCTGCTTTGCTCCCCGCCGTTCGTCAGGTTTATCTGTGAGCGAATGTGGGGCCGCGGGGTGCTACCCACCGCTCTGCCTGCCCCGCTCTCTGCCACTCTGAGTCTTCCGGCCCTCTCAGTTTATCTGTGTGTGAATGTGGGGCCGCAGGGTCTGCTAGTGCTCAGACTGCCTGCGCCGTTCATGCCACACTCCGCCAGTCTTGGTCCCGCCACAGCCACGTGAGTCCTCTCCACCCTGGTGCTCGTCTCCACCCCTCCTACCGGTCTGGGTGAATGTTTATTTTTCATTTCCTTGGTGTCAGACCCCCTTGCCGTTCATTTCTCTGTCAGTTCTGGTTGTGCGAGGAGGCGCAGTGTGTCTACCTACACCGCCATCTTGGTTCCTTCTCTGATAATGAGCTTTTGTACTCAGAGTTTGAGTTAAATTACTCAACTCACTATTACCACAACCAGCTGTCTGGACCTGAAATATCAATAGTACTCAGAATGAAAGCATTATTGGTAGTGTTGAGGTTTAGAGGGCATCTTCAATAATGGCATCCCTCTTTTTTATTTGAGGTTAACAACAACCTGAGAAATAAGACAAAGAGTACCAATTGAGTCTAAGATAACTCCTCTATTAATAACAGAGTCAAAGCGACCGTCAACTTGGCCTGTTAACTGAAACCCCCAATAGTTGAGATGCACCCAGCCAGTTATGGGCCATGCTGTCCAAGGAAGTCTCCATGTAGCTGTCTTGACTGTATGGCTGAACAGGAGACAACTTGAGCCTTCTACATGCAGGCCTACTTTCTAGTCTGAAGCCTGTCACCTGCTGCAGAGCGAGCAAAGTAAAGGAAGAGGTGTGATTGTGCTTAGAGAAAACCCTTCCTCATGGACTCCAGAAGCAGAGAAAAGGCTATTCTTTCTAAAACAGTAGTTGCAATAATTTAATTTTATAAATTGAAAAAGACCCTCAAGAAAGCTAATATTTCATATTGATATATAGCTTAGTATAAGAGCTGTGGGCTTTTGAAGCATTGAATATTCTTAAATATTGAATACACCAATATTTGGTACTTCAACTTAAAATTGTGTGACTTTGGACAAATCATTTAAGTTCTCTGAGCCAATGTTCCTTCATTAGTACAGAGGAGACATTAATCTCTTTTTAACTAATTTTTCACAGCTCAAATGAGATATGTTTAAAGTACTATACACATGAAGGATAAGCTGTTAGCACTCTTCTGTGTGTGTGTGTGTGTGTGTGGTTAGTATTTTCAGTGCTGAGTACAGCCTCCTGGTTGCTTCTCTTTATTAGGATGTTTGTTTGCTTTGTGCCCTGGGTCAGGGTTTGAGGGATCTTCGGCATCTTTTCTTTGTGTGTGAGCACACATCATAATTTCCATGCAGCACAGCCTTCACACCTTCATGGCCCAGCTTTTTATTTTTTCCCTAAGCTCAAATGAGTGGCAGGTATTACAGATCATTTATAACTTAATATTATGTTTCTGGTGAAAAATACTTTTGCATTTGAAAATTTCTCCCAAACCCTGAAGATTACTTCCTTTTATCAAAAAATATTCTTTAGTTCTGGACATGCCAGCTCATTTAACCACAGCTCAGCTCTAGGTGCTCCAGTGAAAAAAAATCTGCCAGCTTTTACTTCCTCTAGTATAGGTCTCATGCTCTAACTGAAATATAAACAGAGAAGCATCTGCATATGTATAATATAATAAGTTTTATGTTATTTCCTACTTCACCCAAACCCTAAATTTTCTCTTCATGCTTCTATAAACATTACAGAGAACTTTGAAATGTTGAGATTACTAGTGGCTTAAATGTTAGAGAGATTTTCTTTTTCTTAAGAAATTGTTTTGTCATCACAATCTAATACTTTAATAGAATACTTTTATACGTTATCTCTCTTTGGTTATAAATTATGGAGAGCAAAAATTGAAAATGGAAGTACACATTTAAAAAAATTTATATTGCTGGACTTCTAGCCAAGATGGAGGCATAGGTAGATACTCTTTGCCTCCTCGCATAACCAAAAGAAGGACAACAACAAACTTAAAAACAAAAAACAACCAGAACTAACAGAAAATCAAACGGTATGGAAGTCCAACAACCAAGGAGCTAAAGAAGAAACATTCATCCATACCGGTAGGAGGAGCAGAGACAGATAGCCAGGGTGGAGAGGACTCACAGCAAGGTGGTGGCGGGAGGACTAAGGTGGGCCAGAGGGCATCTGGTGGAGTGGGCAGTCCCACATTTGCGTGTGGATAAACTGTGCGGATAAACTGAGAGGAGCAACTGGGGAGTGAGACAATCCCACAACCCAGGGTTGCAGTGTGGGGAAATAAAGCCTCAAAACCTCTGACTGAAAAAACCTGTTGGAGTTGCAGTGTCAGGAGAAACTCCCAGACTCCAAGAGAGTTCACTGGAGAGAACCACAGGGTCGTAGAACATACACAAAATCACCCATCTGAGAATCAGCACCAGAAGGGCCCAATTTGCTTGTGGGTAGCAGAGGAAGTAATTGAAAGTGACCTAGAGCTGAGCAAGCAGCCGTGTTCCCTCTTGGACCCCTTCCCCACATACAGCACCACAATGCAGCCACCAGGGTTCCCCCTGGTGAATATCTAAGGCCCCGCCCCTTACTGTAATAGGCATGCTGAGACAAAAAAAAATATGGTCCAAATGAAAGAACAGATCAAAGCTCCAGAAAAAATACAACTAAGTGATGAAGAGATAGCCACCCTATCAGATGCAGAGTTCAAAACACTGGTAATCAGGATGCTCACAGAAATGGTTGAATATGGTCACAAAATAGAGGAAAAAGTGAAAGCTATGAAAAGTGAAATAAAGGAAAATGTATAGGGAACCAACAGTGAAGGGAAGGAAACACTCAACCAGAACAGAATGAAGAAACAAGAATTCAAAAAAATGAGGAAAGGCTTAGGAATCTCCAGGACAACTTTAAATGTTCCAACATCCGAATCATAGTGGTGCCAGGAGAAGAGGAAGAACAAACAATTGAAAACTTATTGAACAAGCAATGAATGAGAACTTCTTTAATTTGGCAAAGGAAATAGAATTCCAGGAAGTGTAGGAAGCTCAGAGAGTCCCAAAAAAAGTTGGATCCAAGACAAAACACACCAAGGCACATCAAGATTAAAGTTAAGGAGAGAATCTTAAAAGCAGCAAGAGAAAAGGAGACAGTTACCTACAAAGGAGTTCCCGTAAGACTATCAGCTGATTTCTCAAAAGAAACCTTATAGGCAAGAAGGGGCTGGAAAGAAGTATTCCAAGTCATGAAAGGCAAGGACTTACATCCAAGATTACTCTATCCGGCAAAGCTATCATTTAGAATGGAAGGGCAGATAAAGTGTTTCTCAGATAAGGTCAAGTTAAAGGAGTTCATCATCACCAAGTCCTTATTATATGAAATGTTAAAGGGATTTATCTAAGAAAAAGAAGACCAAAAGTATGAAGAGTAAAGTGACATCAAACTCACAACTATCAACAACCAAACCTAAAAAAACAAAAATGAACTAAGCAAACAAATAGAATAGGAATAGAATCATAGAGAGATCACATGGAGGGTTATCAGTGGGGAGAGGTAGCGGGGAGAATGGGGGAATAGGTACAAGGAATAAGAAGCATAAATGGTAGGTAGAAAATAGACAGGGGGAGGTTAAGAATAGTATGGGAAATGTAGAAGCCAAAGAACTTATATGTATGACCATGGACATGAACTAAAGTGGGGGAATGATGGTGGGAAGTGGGGTACAGGGAGGAAAGGAGTAAAAGGGAGAAACAAATGGGACAACTGTAATAGCATAATCAATAAAATACATTTAAAATATATTGCTTAAAGTTAAAAGTCTTTCTCCTAAAGTTCTAAAGCTAAATTCAGTTCCATTATTAACCTTGGCTCATGAGATATTTTACATAGCTGACTAACACAACGGATATACAAAATGTGTAATGTTACCTTTAAGTAGGCTAAATATCCTCCAAAGATCATCTCATTTTTGGCAAGCTTCTCTCACCCAACCCATCCCTGGCCATTGCTAGTTTTACACCCTCTTTCTTCAATTGCTGCCTAAGGTCTCAGGCCTTTTGTACTTTGAAATGTCTCCTGCTTCCTGCCACTGTGTTCTGACACTGTGTTCCCCATCTTAATTAGAGATGCCATCCCCATCTAACTCAGATATGTTTTTCTTCCTGAATTCTCTAATTTCCTACTAACAAAGCAAACTCTGACCTTGGGTTTGGGAAACGTTCTCTATTTATAATTATTCTCCCAAATTAACAAGTCTGTTAGGAGTCTTTTAGATTTGTGTGGCCAAGGGCTTTACCCTGCTGGCCAGCATTCTCTGTTGATAATCTGAAATTTCCTCTTAATTTCATTTTCTCAATTTGTTTCTCTTAGACTGAGGCTGTGTGGTGCCAAAGTATCCTGGTTTTCTATAGAGCAGATGCCATTTGGAAAAATGGATGTGGACCTTGAATATAAAACGAACAAAAACAAACACCAACTACGCCCCCTGATAGGAATGGCACCAGAGAAGGACATAAGTTTGACTTCTGTGTTCGTTCGTGCTGCATAGGGATACATTTTTCACTTTTATATGGTGCTGCATAGACAAGGTCTGCACTCTAACCTCTGCTCATTGACTTGATTTATCATACTTGATATGTCATGTGAGACTGTCCATTCGTCAAAAGAGAGTAAAATTGAAGTGACAGGAAAGAACCTTGGTGCCCGCACTCTGCTTTATTATTTCAAAGAAAATATATGAGGATTTGGGGGGTGCTTTATACTTTAGGGTTACCCTACCCTGGAATCAATGAATTCTATTCAGAAGTAATCTTGATTTTCACATATTTTCCCACAGTGCCTCTCAGGCTTCCAGATTTAAAGTTGGGTATCCTATGATAAAGTACTTAATTTTTATATGTCTGTTCTTCATGTTTTTTTTTCAAGTATTAATCCTTTTCAAAAGCCTTAGAGCAGCAATTTTTAACTGGTGTGCCACAAGAATTTTTGAAACATGCAATTCCTGACTATACAGTCAGGGGCACTGACCTCTTTTCCCTCAGATTGTCAAATAAAAAATGACAACAGTCAACACAATAGCTGTCTGATGTAAATGAATCAAAATTATATCTATTTTTGTCAGTACAGCAAAAATTTTTTTTGGTGTGCTACAGAATTTTAGTAATCAGTTTATGTGTGCCATGGGGTGAAAAAGGTTAAAAATTGTTGGTTTACAGTATATTTACTATTAAATGCCAGGCCTCCTATGAAAACTGGAAGCTGAAGGAAAATTATTTCATCCGATAGCAATAAGCTTAAAATGAAGAACAACTTTGGGTAAGCTCATCTCTTCATTATAATATGGGAAAGGATGTGAATCTATCAGTCTGAAAATTTTATTTTAGTAAGTTACCTTTTTTAAAAAAGTTGGCTCACAACTAGTAAGATGTTAGGAATAGCCTCTACTGACTATTCCACAGGTAATAATATGACTAGAATGTGGGGCACAAATGAGAGAAGACAGATTTTGACATTCTTCAATACAAACCCTATAAAGTATATTTTGCTCTCTTTATTCCTTATTGTCATTTATTTCACTTCATATCATTTTAAGATAGAAGGACTTTTTAGTAGATGTAATATCAAGGCAAACAATAGAAGAAGCCTTGAAGGCCATCTGCTCACCTTCCTCTTTCTGTGTTGAGATTCAGACTTGTGACTTGTGCCTTTCCTACCTGTTAGAAGCAGAGCTCTGGCTTGGGTATTATGACAGATGGAGCTGTATGTTGTCTACTAAATTTCAATATGTCTCTTTGACTTATTTTCTCTTTCACTTTTAGACATATGTTGTGGCTCAGCTGTGAAAAAGGAGAATATAAAAGAAAATTAAATTTTAGTTTTGAAAAAGTACAGACTAGAAGGCATAGTCTAGATAAATAGAGACAAATGCAGAATTTATAATGTGGTCTAATTGTTTATATATCTGCATCAATGTGAAAATTTTATGTTGGGATTTTAGTCTAGATCAACAATTTCAAACTGTGTTCAGGAGAAAAAAATTCAATAGAGGCTCCTGAAAAAGTTTCTATTGTAAAAATGAAAAATATTGAGAATTCCAAATGAAACAAAACTAATAGGTTTCTTTATGGCAGAAGTTTTCAAAAACTTTCACTTGATAATAAACATGCTCTGTGGATTCCCCAAAACAGGAAGAGTGTTTAGTGTTTCTAAAAAATCCATAAAACCAAGAACTACCTTTGTTCAATTAAATACAGGGTAGGGCAAAAGTAGGTTGACAGTTGTGAGTACACAAAAGAGAGTTTATTCTTATAATTATGAATTATTATATTATTTTCCATACAAATAACTGTAAACTAACTTTTGTCCCAACCCTATGGGATACCTAATGTGTTTTCAGGCAATTTGGGAGACTCTTTCAACACAGGTTCTTGTGTGAGTGCTGATTATATTCATACATCCCTGGCTCTGATTTCTCACGTGAGGTCCACAATTACATAGCGAACAGTCTTCACATCACTATTTGGATATTGAGCAGGTGTCTTAAGCATAATGTAATCAAACAGACTATGTTCACCCCACACATTCATATAGTCGGCTTACTTTTCTCAAAGGAATTCTCATCTCAGCAAATTGTATCACCATCCATACTGTTGTTCAAGCCAGATTTAAACTAGCTGTCATCTTGGAGCTGTTCTTTTCTGTCACAGGGAGGATTTTCTGGAAGCATATCCTGAGATAAAGTTGGACATTTAAGATGTTTATTTGGGATCAAACATGTTAAAAGAAAGGGGTGGAGACAAGACTGGGGAGAGGGGATAGAAAATGTGCAGTGCAGTCCCCACAAGTGTTTTAGACAAGCCGGGGAAGATGTGACGTGAATAATGCCCGTCAGAGTCTTATCAGGTTTGGACTCCTGACTCACTCACATCATTCACCAGGGAGGCTACCCAGGGAGAGGCATGACCAGCTCTGAGAGGTTGCCTCACAAGCATGTGCTGAACAGTACTCTGCTGAGTACTGGTGGGCCCTCTACAGATCTGTAGAGTTCTCTCTCCTGGCAGATTTCTGCCTTGCAGCCTCATCTATCTTAGTCTCTGGGACATTCATCTGTCTCCACAACTCAGGTTACCCTGTGAGCTTCTGCCTGGGTTCCCTTTACTGGACCCATGACCCGGAATCTCTTTCAAGCTATAACCTGTGGCAATTGTAGCATTTACTTCATCTATTTTTCCATTTATTCTTCAGAGATCATTGCCCTTTGTCTTCTGATGTCTAATGTCTTGAAAATTGTGGCTTCATATACTTTGCTCTTTTTTGTTGTTTCAAGGAGAAAGGCCAGAAGCAGAGATCCCTGGAGGTAATCTTTTAAACCCCTCTTTGTACAGTTTATTTACTTTACAAGAAGGTATTTCCTTGCAAGTTTTAATTATGTCTTGCACCACTGCTCCATCCAAAACGAAGCCTGTGGTAACTATCCTCATTATTGTTTGACTCTCGCTCTTTCTTTCTCCTTTTCCCTTTATTTTATCTCTCTTCTCTTCAAAGGAGAAATCTCTCTCTCTCTCTTTCTCTCTCTCTCTCACACACACACACCACTTATTTTCATTTCATCATTGCTATAGATTTTTAAAATCAAGAGTAAGAATATATCTTACTTCTTACCCTGTCCAAAATAGCTAACAGTTCTGTTTAATCGATCTTCTCTGAGGATGAAAATTTCTGTATCCGCACTGTCCACGGTAGTAACCAATAATTACACATGGGTATCAAGCACTTGATACGTATCTAGAGCAGCTGATGAAATTTTTCATTTTATTTAAGTGATATTAAATATAGCTAGCTACATGTGACGAGTGTCTATAGTAATTGACATCTTAGGCATAGAGTTTATTTATTTATTTGCTTATTTAGCCAGAGGTAAATAGCGGTTTAGGATGCCCCTTATCTACCATTTTTCTTTCCTAAGCAATTTATCCCGATGACAGGTTGAGTTGCTATGGTACAGGGTTAAAAGCATGGATTCCTCTACTTACTTCTGATGGCTAAAACTTACTAACTACATGTGTGATAACATTTACCCTCTCTGAATTTCAATTTTGCAGACTAATGTGGCTCATGACATCTACAAGTATGTTGTTGTAAAGTTCATCTAAGATAAAGAGTGGTACATAGTCATTGCTCAATAAAGATTATTATCATTTTCTATGAGGTATCTTCTTTTAAAAGTAAGAATACTTCTGAAGGCCATAGAATATTAAATGACTCACACCTTAGTCTTATTATAGTTAATAATAAATACCTTTCTTCTGCTTTTACTTGTGCACAGGGAAAATACTGTCAAAGACAGAGGAGAGAAGTAATTAGACTATTTTAGAGGAAGTAGGATGCACTTAAGACAAAGTTGTCAACTTGAAATGTCAGCAAAGCAGGACAGGAAGAGAAAACCAAAAATAACAGCCTTAATGAGAGGTTATATGGGTCCCCCTGTGGTTACTGCAAGTCAACAAAATTTCTTGCAACCTGTTGCTCCCTGAGAACCCTCTTTTCACAGCCATCTTTTACCTCCAAAACATTATGTTCAGCCCAACGGGGCTACACTAATGAATCGGTGTGGCAGCTTGCAGCCAAGAGCTCCCGAGAGAACATTCAGATCAGCAATAACGACAATGACAACAAAACATATTTAGCTTATCTTTCAAAAATAATACCACAGGCACACTAGAGACTTAATTTCATTGATCTCTATTGTTTTTTCCCTGCACTGCTTACCAGCAGTGAACAGTGACAGAAAGCTCTCACCGAACAAGAAGCTTCACTTTTCACAAGGTGACCACTGTTGAAGAATGTTTTTCTGTTAAATGTAAAACTATGAACAAAACTTTTGGCTATCAGTCATACATGTCTGTCACATGCCAGCCCAGGACTGCATCTGCAAAGTGCTAAGATGATTTTCAGGGGGGAGGGGCATGATCCCAGATGGTAGAGAAGCAAGAATTTATGCTTTCTTTTGTTGTATTGTCACCTGCTCTGTGAGTGACACTGGGAAAGTTCTATCATGTCTCTTAAGCTTTCTCTAGATTACTTTTTTGCTAAAAAGGAAGGAAGGAGGGAGGGAAGGAGGGAGGGAGGGAGGGACAGGGAGGATGTTTATTTCTTCCTTTTGTTCCAAACTGTGATTTGAGTCCTGGTTTCCTTCCCTTCACTGTTGGTTACCTGTATATTTTCCTTTATTTCACTTCATATAACCCGCACTTCTTTTATTTCATGGTTGTACTCAGTCATTTCTGTGAGCATTCTGTTTACCAGTGTTTTGAATTCTGAATCTGATAGGTTGACCATCTCCTCATCACTTAGTTCTTTTTCTGGAGTTTTGATCTATTCTTTCATTTAGGGCACATTTCTTTGCCTTGGTGTACCTGTTATGTTGTAAGGGGTGGAGTGTTAGGTATTTGCCAGAGCAGGGCAACCCACTTTGCTGCTTTGTGGCACTGTATGTTGGGGAAGGGTCAATGCCACTTGTTCAGCTCTCACCCACTTTCAGTCACTTCCCCTGTTGCCCACAAGTGAATTGGGCCCTTCTAGTGCAGATTCCTGGGTGGGTGGGTTTGTGTAGGTTCTAGGAGCTTCCAATGAATGTTCATGGGTCCCTCCACTGAAGTCTCCTGTAAGACTGGCAGTTTCTCCCTCTTCCACAGACCCCACAGGTTTTTATAGCCATAGGTTTTGGGGCTTTGTTTCCCTGCACTGGAACCCTGGGTTGCACGGTCTGCCTTGCTCTCCAGTTGTTTCTTGCAGTTTATTCTCAAACGAATGTGGGACCGCCCAGTCTGCCAGCTGCCTCCTTGCCACAAATCCTCTCTGCCCTGGTTGCCCATCTCCGCCCCTCCTGCCAGTCTGGATGAATGTTTCTTATTTAACTCCTGCTTGTTGGACTTCCATACAGTTTGATTTTCTGTTAGTTCTGGTTGTTTTTGGTTTTTAAATTTGTTGTCCTTCTTTTGGTTGTGCAAGGAAGCAATGCATATTGACCTATGGCCCTATCTTGGCCGTAAGTCCCCTAGTTAAATATTTTTAAGAATATAATATGCTTGCATTGATTTTATGTCTTGCTGGTATTTTACAGCTACTAAATGAACTCAGTATGTCAAGGCAGGAATGCAGCTGTAGTTTGTGGATAAAATCTCAGGGATGAAATAGAACTTTAAATTTGCACTGACACAAAAAATAAAGTAAATAAGTAAGATTCATCAGTTGATTTAAAGGCTTGACAGAAGTGAGCACTGTAGAATCTTTTAATTTTCAATTCATTTTCATTTATAACAGAATATTGTGGGAAAATAATTTTAAAAGTCATATAGGGCTAAGAGAGACATAGAAAGCATTAGTCTTCTGTTTCTTTTAGACAGATACCTAATCACCTCCCCACAGTCAAACACTTTTATTTCTGTAGTGATTTTTTCTCCTATTTCTCTCTATGTATGTAAATGACATTGACTACTGTTATGCATTGGTCCAGCAATTTTAGACATACTTTATTTCTTATTTTGAAAGATGAGGATTTAGACCTATTTAGTATTTTCCTTGTCATTATATTTAAATAAAATTTTGGTAAAACACACAGGTTTTCTTGGTACAATGTAAATATTATTTACTTTGAGTAAAATAATATTCTATAATTATATTTTGTTCTCTGAATGACATTTTTTTTCTGGAGATAATGGCTTATTTTTATAGTTACTTAATCCTGCTAGAATACTTAAATTGTATGCACCCTCAAGAAACTCTGAGATTGATTTTTACGCAGTTGAACACCTTAGATCATTTATCCACTGCATTTTTGTTCTGGAGAACCACCGCTTGAGGCTGTATGGGGACATCAAAAGTCTTTCTCACCAGCCTCAACGCAACGTTGATTGTGCTCTGATTCTCTCCACAGACTCCCCTCTGACTCTATCCTGTATTGGATTTCCAGTTTCTTAACTCTCACGCTCTCTTCTTTTCTGATTTACCCCTGCATTTTGGTGAAGCTCATCCTCTAATGGCTTCCTGAGAAATGATGCATGGAAAATTAGAAAAAGATATTTTGCATATTTAAAAATAGCTATATTCTACCCTCATATTGGATTGATAATCCTGTGGTTCTGTGATTCTATGTTAAAAATTATTTTCTCTTAGCAGTTTCAAGGAAAAGCATTGCTTTAATGTCTTTTACCAGCCAGTGTTTGTGACAAGAAGTCCAATGCTATTCCTTTATCTAATCTCTGTTAGTTATCTGATTTTTTATTTCTGGAAACTTTTACTATCTTCTCTTTATTTTGAGGGAGTGATAAGGCAGTATTATCTATTCTAAGTAACTTATACTAAGATCACATAGGCTAACCTTTTTCTGTCAAAAGCTGTCTCCTGTCAAAACTACCTTGTCAAAGAACTATGTGAAAGACAGAGAGGGGGAAGGGCTGAGGATGTTATGTGGAATTAATTTGTTTTCCAAACTTTTCTAGGTAGGCAGCATTACACATCCTTCTGTGTCTTATTCAAAAGAAGTTCCCTCGTGTGCCTTTGCCATGAAACAGTACTAGGGAAGATGAATTGTGACCTTGGGTGGCTCCAAAGGTTGTTTAGGGACTAGGCAGCTGCTTTTCTTTTGCAATGCAGGGTTCCCTGTATCTATAGCAGCTGAATTTTTGTGCTGAGAATAAGATAGGCTATATTCACAGTGGCTGAGATTTAGCATAGATGACTGTCGTACAACAGGTAGATTGATAGACTTTGTTTTATGGTATTTTGTTTACTTTTTATTATATTTTTACATTGTTAATGCATATTAAATACCAAAAAGCCAGGGAAGAAGATTTATTTATTATTCTAGACATTATAAATATTCATGTTTTAACACCTGTTAAGAGAATTGCATGTGTTATTTGTCACTTTAACAACATGTCAGGAACATCTCCTCATGTCAATAAATATTGTGCATATGGTATAACATGAGTTTTGGTGATTGCTTAGTGTTTCATTGTATAAACTTGCTATAATGTATATAACTATTTTCTTAGGATTTGAGACTGTAGTTTTTTTGTTTTTGTTTTTGCTATCCTAAATATTGTGGAGCCCAAAATGGCTCAAGTTTATTAGCCTATAAATGAAAATAGAGTAACATTAACATTAATTTTCACATTATGATATCTCCTAGCCCCTTCCTGAACCCTTTGAATTGCCATTGGTTATTTCTGGAAGGCCCTGGAGAAGTCATACTTGTGTATAGGACTAAGTCAATGTACAGTCCCCTCTTGTCTGAGGTTTCAGTTGCCCAGAGTCAACCACCTACTGAAAATATCAAATGGAAGATTTCAGAAATAAGCAGTTCATAAGCTTTAAATTGTGTTCAGTTCTGAGTAGTGTGAGGAAATCTCATGCGTCCCCCTCCATCCCACCTGGGATATGAATCACTCCCTTGTCAGGTGTCTCCAGGTTGCATATGCTACCCGCCCCCTAGCCTTGTAGCAGCTCACTCAGTTATCACATAAACTCTCGGGTATTACAGTGCTTGTGTTTAGGTAACCCTTATTTTACGTAGTAATGTTCCAAAGCTCAAGAATAGTGATACTGAGAATCCAAATATGCCAAAATCAAGTTGGAAAGTGTTTCCTTTTAGCGAAAAGGTGAAAGTTCTTGGCTCAATAAGGTGTTTTATCATTTTACATCATCACAAGATTAAGAAGGGTGAGTAGTGCACATAAGATATTTTGAGAGAAAGACATCACATTCACATAACTTTTATTACAGTATATTGTTACAATTGTTCTATTTTATTATTAGTTTTGATAATATCTTACTGTGCCTAATTTATAAGTTAGATTTTATCATAGGTATGTATATGTAGGACAAAATATAATATACAGCAGGTCCTTGAATAACATTGCTTTATTAAATATTGTTCCATTATTTCATTATAACAGTGATGAGAAAAAAAAGTGGTTTCTGGCCAAGGCCACTGTCAGTATGGAGTTTGTACCTTCTTCCATGTTTTCATGGGTTTTCTCTGGGTTTCCTCCCTCATCCCAATGATGTGCATGTCAGGTGAGCTGGCTTGTCTACATGATCCAGTCCGAGCGAGTGTGGGAGGGTGCGAGTGGCCCTGTGATGGAAGGGCATTCTGTGAACGGTGGGTGCCCACTTTGTGTCCTTAGCTGCTGGGAGAGGCTCCAAACACCAGGGACCCTGAACTGGAAAAAGTGGGTTGGAAATGAATTCTCTTACTTGTTTTTATTTATCTTTCTTAAATGTATAAACATCTTACATTTATTTCAATGTGTAATATTAGAAGTGTCTTGGGTCTTTATTTAGAAATTTAGTGATGTTTTGTGGCCAGAAATATGCCTTAAGAATTTAACTCTTGCTTATATCAATTAGCCTGTGGTAAAAGTAGTTTCCTTATAAGTTGTTTGCTTGAAGTGGCAGTTTCCAAATAGCCATGGTGTTAAGTGAGAACTTACTGTATATAGGGCAGCACACTCTAAGGTTTCAGGCAGCCACTGTGGGGGCAGGAGGGCCACTGTATGTCTTTCTCAGTCATCTTCAAGGGGTCCCCAACCACAGACATTTGAGGAGGGGAGACTGGACTCTGCCGTTGATGGCACCTGCTGGGGATGCTGTTTCTCAGGTGGCCCACGCTGAACCTTGGTAGGGTCTCTGCAGTGTTCTCATACTCCACAACCACAGTGTTCTGCCAAAGAAATGGACAGCATGTGCCTTTCCGTGTTTTGGGCTGGAGCTGTTTTCTAGGTCCTAAGTTAGCCAGATTCTCAACAGACATTTCATAGAAACAGTCCTTCAGCTTCTGACATCTCTCCCTCCAGAGCAGAGCATCTCCATTCTGGCCACACATCAGAACCACATACAAGGCTTTTAGAAGATGTAAATGCCCAGGCCACACTTCATATATGCTGAAATACTTTCCCAGGTGCAACTCTGGGATGTGCATTTCAAAGTTCATCACCAAAACAGTGTGCAGAGGCTCATGAGTAATCCATGGGACCAGGCAATGGACAGATATCATGTTATTTCAAACAATAGTCTGATTTCTCTCCTCTCTGTTAGGGTACGGCTGCTTATGAACATGCACACACAGACATATACATACACATATGCACACAGACCTAGAGAGAACTATTCCTTTCTCTTTTTAACAGAAAAACAAAAGTCACATGCATGTCAACTCATCCACTACTTCCTGTTGCTACACTTATTGACCTGTCTTTGAGCACATCTTTTTTACATCCTAAGAATCGATGACTATAAATGGAATTACTGGAGGGACCATAAGGCTTTAGATCCATATTGCCTGCAGTTGCTCTGGCAGTTTGTTCTAATTTTCTCTATAAGTAGCCATGTCTAAGGTTTCCATTTTTACATACCTGTTTTAGGGCCGCCTGACTTTCTTCCCTAGTTTCTCTGGGAAGGGGAGGAGTCAGACAGACAAATAATGCTAATAGTCTGTGTTTGGTAAAAGTGGAATTGAATGCAGAGATCAACCTAGAGACGTGGGGCCAGAAAGGATTTGGAATGAAATTGCTGTAGGACAAGGATGAAGGATGATAACATATAAAATTCTATGACTGAAGAGAGACTTAGATGTTATCTAAGCCAGAGAAAGAATGTGTGTTCTTTGAGAAACATTGCCTAGATTTTACTTTCAGTCACCATATTCTAACTCTGCAAGGGGGGAAAGGGCTGATGAAGTTGAGATCTGTTCAAGGACATGAAGTCAATCACATTACATGGAATTCAGTGGTAAAAGGAAGAGAATAAATAGCCTTTGCATGGAGTAAGAAATCTTCTCTCTTCTTTCTTTGGAATATTTCCCCCTGTGCTTATTTTTCCTTTGGCATTGAGTTGTTAAGGATAGATGTAAATATGTGTTTGTAATTTAGTGAGATTTGGGTGTAGATATAAGGAGTGACTTTATGTATAAATCTTTTTGCTCTATAGGGTTTCAAGTTGCTCATAACAACATTTTACTTCCTCCATTGATAAATGAGTAAAAAATTTCCAAACACCTACCCTGCTAATTACAGTCACCTTTAAGGGGGGTCAGAAGGTGAAGTGGGTTCTCTGATATTAAGGGTTCTCTATTCTGTAACATTCTGATTATTTGAAGATTTATAGACATAAGTTTTTGAGAAGAAGGAAAGCACATTTGAAAAAGCAACTTAAAAAAAAAAACAATTCTAACCATCTTTGTCTTAATTCCCATGAGTGTAGAAATCTGGGAAGACTTACACGAGTTACTATTTTTTTAGGTCCTGGCCTTGAAGGCATATGAATTCAATTACCAAAATTTATCCTGGAAGTAGGTTAACATAAAAAGACTTGAGTCATTTGTATATTGTCCCTTTGTGGTCTCTTCTTCCAAACCTTTGTAAAAAGGTTTGATATGGCCTGACTAAGAATCAGAGAGAGCCCGATGCCTGTCCCCAGGTAGCACCCCCAGCTCAGAAGTGACCACAATCAGGGCTTTGTATACAGCAGGGACCTTGGGTTCTGGAGCACAAATATCCTCACAGAGGCTCTGAACCGTCCTGGAAAGCCAGAGAGGAGCTTTGTGCCAGCAACTCCCTTAAGCTGTCTTTGAAACTGACCTTATTAAATTGCTGATGGTGTAATTTGCTCTGGGAACCTCCTGAGTTACTTGAATAGATAAAAATAAGCTGTCAGCCATTGACCTGACTCGTTAGTAGAAAGGGTTCATGAGGGGTTAGCAGGGCTTCTGCTTTAAGCTACAGGGAAAACTCACAGGGTTCATGTGGTGTTCAAGGCTTCTAGCTCCTCTGCCTGGGCCCCATATTCCTTCTCATTTGCCACCTCTTGTCCCCAGTTGAAAATGCAAAAGTTAGGTTAATATATATAAGAAAAAAAATCATTGCTGTGTTATTAGCACATGTTGTGTTGGGAACCTCACTGGGCATAACTTCTTTCCCAGCCTTCAGGCTTGTGGCTGGGTTTCCTCCCTTGGTTTGACCCCAACATCCCACTACTTTCACAGGATACTTTTGAGCCTCAGTCACTGCGTTACTCTAGCTATTTCCCTGGGATAATCCTCTTACCCTGAGTAAGTCAACGGCTGTAATGGACACTCGATGGAGTCAGGTGCTCTGGATTCACACACAGAATCTGCAAGTAGACTGAACCAGGGAAAAAACTGATAAAAAGAAAGAATAATTAATGATAAAAGTGTGCTTAACAAGATTCTGATCAAGAACAAAATAATAAAATGACACGTGAGCACATAGTCCTTGACTGACATCCCCATCATGGTCAGGTGAGGGCCCCTAGGTAGATCCTATAGTGGACATAAGTGTCCTTGTCTTCTAATGACCATACTTCCTTCCAGGGCTCCCTGTAAGGACACCTAGAAGGGAGACCAGATGAGGACAGCCTGAAACCTGGAAGTGGTGTGCACATCTGGGAGGGAGAATAGGTGGAAAGTCCAAGGTCATGCCCATCTCTGAGAACATAGGCAAGTTAAGCAAGAACATGCAGGAGCTGTCCCAGAGCCACACTAGCCCCGTGAACCTGTGACGAGAGCACAACTATGGGCCTCAGGCAGGAATAGCAGCTCTCCTGTCTTGCCCTTCTTTCTGATGGCCATGTAGGGATGCATCTAAGTCAGTTGTTGGGCACAGAATATTGGGGAGGAGACCAGGCTGATAATAATGTAATTAATCACTGGAAATGGGGTTTAAATAAGGGGAAAAGAAAGTAGGATGGCTACTATCTTGCCATTAATCCCAATGAATATTTCTTAGGTTCAAGGAGAAAAGGGTAAGAGGGAAGGAAGAGTGGAGAGGCAGAACATGAAGAGAAAAGAATAAATAGAATAGCACAAGCAAGGGGCATGGTGGATGATTCTAGAGTCTTCCTCCCATCAGAGGATGCAGAATAGGGAGAAAGCCACTTAGCTCTGCTATCTACTTTCTTGGATTTTAGGAAGCAGTGGCATCAAATTCAATTGAGTTAACAGGATAAGAGGGGACTTGATATATGCCAGACACCACATTTCACACTGTGAGGAATAAGAAGGAGATGGAACAGTCCCTCCTTTCTGGGGTTATTGCAATATGGCAAGGGAGATAACACATGTACAAGAAACGATCATTTACATCCCACTGAAGTAAGATCCAAAATAAAGATGCAAGCAGAGAGCAGCCTGGGAGCAGCATAATGAATCTTTTTTAAGGAAAAGCTTCGTGGAGCAGGTGAGAGTCTAAACAACAACCAGGCACAGCAGACACAGAGGAGAGTAATGGCCTTGAGACTGAGAAGGGAGCTTAAGCAGAAGAAGCATGGAGCTGGATAAGGCTGCATGTGTTTGGGGAAAGATGAATTCTCTCATCACACTGGAGCTAAGAGTGAGCAGTGAGCGATAATCCTGCATGGAAAGCCTAGGCCAGGTTATGCAGATCCTGTTAATGTCAGGCTAGGGAGGTTGATTTGATGGTGTATGGGAGTGGGAAACACTGAGAGCTATTAAAGAAGAGACTGATGAGGTCACTATGTGGTTAAAGATGAATCTAGAGGTACTGTGCATGATGTGTTAGAGAAGGCAGAGCCTGGAGATAGGGAATGTTGCAGGTAATCTCCCATGTGTCTCTTACATTCATGCATATCTTGAAAGCAGAGGTACTGTCTTTGTTCTGAACTATTTTTTCAAAGACGCTTTTATAGTGGATAGCCTTGGAAGGAAAAGGTAGTGTCTCTTTCCTGTGCGAAACCAAGCAGGCCAACTGTCTGTTACAAAAGATTCAGTTTCCCTCAGCCCAGAGGTTCCTCTCCTTCAGTACAACCCACTGCACACGCAGGAATGCATCTGGGTTCACCTTCAGTGCCCCAGTGGAACTTGGGAGTAAGGGAAACTGACATAGATGTTTTGTCTATGCTGCTTCTTGTGCTGCACGAAACAAGCTACTTTGTCTCTGACCCAGTGGTCTTCATGTCTTCTGCCATAATTCAGGAAACCTTGTCACTTGCAAGCAGTGCAAAAATCTCTCATTCTTCATAATTTTTGATGGGACGGTTTCTTTAAAGAAGCTATTTTAATAATCTTAATAGTAAAAGCTTGTTTTAAAGCAGAGATAGAATTTTGTTTTATTTTTGTACCTACGTAATGGACATTTACCTATGACTGATTTTATAACGTGTAGAAAACACAATTTTTTAATTAGAAAGATAATGTGGACAACTGACAGTTTGACCCAACCCCATCCATGATCATCAGTTTATCTGTCACCTTTGTTCTGAGTGGCACACACTGGTCTCAGAGGGGAAGCATGGCTCCAGGAGACAGTGGGTAGCAGGGGTTCCGATCATGTATAGGATACTTTCAGACTAGGAGTTTGCTCTTTCAACAGGCCTATATAAGCCAAAATAGCTGTTTCAAAATGTCTTCTTCATTGTACCTATCTAGGTGTTTAGCCAATAGCCTAGTGCATAGTAGTTAATGGGTAAATATTTAGAGCCTGAAAGAACATGTGAAATAAAACAATTGAGATTAAAAATATATAACTAGATGGGAAATTCTTTTCTTTAATTACCTATTCCAATTCCAATGATAGAGTTGTGTTTAAATTTATTTAATTCTTTGCCTGTATACAATATGACCAACATTGTATACTTTTAGGAGTGACTCTGCCACTTACTCTTTTTGTGGCCCTGAACCTCAGGATTCTTACCATGAAGTGAGAGGGTTGGACTTGTTTATCTTTAAGGTCCCTTCCAGCATTGGATTCTAAGAAACCCAGGTTATGGAGCTGAGTAATAATGCTATTTCTAAATGTCTTTTTTCCTCCAAAAGCATAGCCAGAAAAGTTATTTAAGTGGAAAGAAAGATGAGCAATTTGAATATGTGAATATGTTAAATAATCTTCTTAGTTTCTTTTGCTATTAATAGCTTTCTGTCCCCTTTCTTCACTTTGAAGCGAAGACTAAATAAGAGGGTAGCTATTTTACTTTTGAGTAGGTTCATAGCATCTCTAATCTCTTCCAAAGGTGACAAAGAATTGGCTTCGATAAGGATTCTTTCACATAGGCATAAAAGTGGTGATATTCTTACCAAACTGTAGAAATACAGTATCAGTACTGAGACTTTGGTTGTCATCTTTAGTATTTGCAACTAGTAATTAGCTTTTATTGTGTGTTAGAAGTGTTAAAAATAATAATGGAAAATTTTTCACTTGGGAGAAATGGCCTATTAATTGTGATTGTACAAAGACAAGGACTCCTCTTGGTGCTGATTTTTCCTGCCAAGTGTAAAGGTGGACATATGGCTGGGTGAGCTCACTTGGTTAGAGCCCAATGTTAAAAAGGCCAAGGTCATGGGTTGAAATCCAACAGGAGCAAGTCTGTTCTGCTCTCTTTTGCCCTGACAACTCTCTTACAGACAGGAACCTAACTGGAAGTCATACCCTATTCATGGCGTGTCAGTTATGACCTCATACATGGTAATAGCAAAAAGGTCACCAAGTCTATTGTTATTTTTCCTTCGAGTTCATGATTTTTTATATGCCAATGCAATTTAATTCAACAAAAATTAATTGCTTTAATATACTCCTAACCATGTTACAAGTAAGAGGTCTGACCTGATGATATGATATAATACATATTCTGGAGAAGCTTATAGCCTTGAATAGAAAAAGAAACTCGGATTCATCTCCTGCTCTTGGATGTCAGCGCCCTTGGTTCTCAGGCCTTTGAACTCAGGTCAAGACTTGATGTATTTACCCCACAGCTTCATGAACACTTTACTTACATAGATGATTAAAGAAGTTCAAGAGAATGCAAAAGGGAAAAGGTAACACAGACAGAGCACTTTTTATGTACCAGGAACTGTGATCTCTATAAGAATTCTCTCACTGGAGAGAGAAGTTGCAAGATGGCAGCAGAGTAGGAAGATCTTCTTCATAACCTCCTCTCAGAGCCAACCTGAAAATAAAACTAAAGAACAGTCACCCTGAATTACCAACTGAAGACTATCTGAAGAGGAGACCTTTAACCAAGGAGGGTGGAAACTACCTGGAGACCAGTAGGAGGGGTGGGGTCGCGAATGGATCTGGCCTTCTCCCACAGGTGGCAGGCTGAGGTTGCAGAGGGATAGCACAGATATAGGAGCTTCCGCCTGAGAGGACTGAAGCCTGGACCCCAGACTGGGCTCCCCAGCCCAGAGAACAAGAGCAGGGATCAGCTGCCCACAAAATGTCCAGTGGTGAAAGGCTGCAAGGTTTCTATCCCCCAGATAGAGACGAAGCCTGCTGGAGACAAAGCCACTTTTTAAAGAGGCTAAAGCACAATTTTTTTGTTCTCAGCCACTCACTCTGGGCTTTGGCAAAAAGAAGATGGTACAAACTGGAGTTTCCTGAAGAGAATCTGGAGTGGGAGGCACTGGGGAGAGATGTAGGGGGGCAGCTGCCATGATCCCTGTGCTGGATCACCCCCTGATATCACAGCAACCATTTTTCTTGAGAAGAGCAAGTCCCTCCCAGGGGAAGCAGCTAGGGAAAAGCAATTACCCCACCCTCTGGGATACCACTCACCTCACCCTCTGGAATTCTGCTAGTCTACCTTGCATCTTAACCCCTGCTATGAAGACAGCAGTAGGCAGATTCAGGGGGTATCAGAAACTGTCTTTGGGGCATGGCCTTTCCCTATATTTTCCTGGGAAACACACTGGTGCTTCCCCTTCATGGGAGAGCCAATAGAAACACCCTCCTGGTTTCTGGCAGACCCAAACTCTGGGCTCCGGAGGCCCTAGCTGCCTGCCTGCTGGGCTCTGTGCCCTGCTGAGTTTAGGAAAATAATCTGGAACAGACTCAGATGTGTGGCTCTTAGGAAGGAGAGCACACCCACCATCTTCCCTGAAGTCTGAATGGCACCACCCCTTATGGGAGATCCAGGGGTCCCACCCCCTGATTCTGCCAGAAGCCCTTTCAGAAACAGCTATTTCAGTGACTAAGACTGACAGGGGGCTGGCAGGCAGAGGCAAGCACAGGTGGATCCTTTGGTGCTTTGGGACATTTGCTGACCCACCCCTAGGCACTGTGTTGGTAAAGGCTGGCATTGCAGTGCAGCTTGGCTTCTTCCATGCACAGCCAAGCCTAGTAGATGCAGCCACAAAACTGTGGATCATTCATATCTTTGAACAGACTCCTGAGAGCCAGACACGAACAGCAACTGACATTGGCTTATAGCAGCTTCAGACAACATTGGCGCAGTATCCAAAGGGAGATCCTAGCAGGCAAGCATTACACTCTAGAGAGATGAATTCCACTTTAGTTTTTCTTTTCATTATTTTCTTGATTTTTTTCAAAACTTTTACATTATTATTTCTATTTTTCTTTCTTCATATTTCTTATTTTACTCATTCCTTTTTTTACTCTATTTTTCTTCTCTTTTCTTTTGTTATTTTTTCTCTCTTTATTCTTTTCTCTATTTTTCTTTCTATTCTTTATTTTTATTTTTTCTTTTCCTTCTTTCCTCTGACATTATTTTTTCTTTCCTTTTGTCTTCTCATGTTCTCTTTTTCCTTTTCTACTCTTTTTTCTTATTATTCTCTTTTTCTTTTGTTGTTTTTCCTGCTGTTATTGGGGTTTTTTGTTTGTGTTTGTTTTGTTTTGTTTTATGTTATATTGTTGTGTTTTTTTCCTGTCAGCACCAACAGCTTGCATGATGTGGTTGGGGTTGGGCCTCTCAATCAGCTTGCCAGAGTAGAGATCACACCCATGAGCAGTCCAACAGCAATCAAGACCCAATTACAATAGCAGAGCCCACATACCCACATGAGACAATCCTAGGGCATTCAGCCCAGGAGATCAAGGAGACTGCACCACAGTACCCCACAGAACTCCTACGACATAAGGCCACTGCATGAAGACTGGGAGTGAAAGCAGTTCTATCTAATACATAGAAAAAAACACAAAGAGGCAGCTAAAATGGGAAGACAAAGGAACAACCCCCAAATGAAAGGAAAGGAGGAATCTCCAGGAAAAAAGCTAAATGAAATAAAGGCAAGCAATTTATCAGATATAATTCAAAATAATGAGTATAAGGGTGCTCAAAGAACTTAGAATTACAAGGAACTTAATGGGAACTGTAAGAAACTTAGAACTACATCAGCATAAAAACACATAGAAAATAATGAATAAGAAGCAGTAGGAAGTTAAGAATACAACATCTGAAAAGAAGAATACTAGAAGGAATTAAAAGTGGGCTCAATGAAGCATAGAATCGAATCAGCAACTTGGAAGACAAGGTAGAAAAAAACAATCAGAGCAACAAGAAGAAAAAATGACTTAAAAAGAATGAGGATAATTTAAGGGAACTCCAAAACAGAACCACACATAACAATCTCTGCATCATAGGGGTACTAGAAGGAGAAGAAAGTGAGCAAGGGATAGAAAACCTGTTGGAAGAAATAATGACAGAAAACTTCCTTAACCTGATGAAGGAAAAAGTCACAGATTTTCAGGAAGCAGAGTCCCAGTCAAGATGAACCCAAAGAGACCCACACCAAGATACACCATCAAATGGCAAAGTTTAACACTGTTGAGGTTGCAGTCAAAAAAATTACAGCGTGGGTTGCATGTATCTGAGAGAGATATTCATTAGTAGTATGTGCTGAAACGTGAAAAAATAAAAAAACTGCAAATTTGCATTTATTACATTTATATAATAAAACACATGATTTTTGTTTACTTTCAATTACAATCTAGAAATTATGAAAGAAATATAAAAACATAAAGAATAACAGAAATATGGATATTACTAAAAAATACAACCAAAAACAGTTTTTTACATCAGTAATCAGGATCTTAAATAGCTGGCTTTACAAAACACTTGTAATAGTCATTGCAACAGAAGTTAACAAAAAATCTTCTGTGGCTGTTTTCTAATTTGTCTTCTCATTGGATTTTTCCTCCATTTTGATTCTTTATATCTTCCAAAAAAAATACTCTTCATTCATATCCAGTTCATCTTCATTTCTTTACTAGAAATGTCTTGCTCATCATCAGAGTTTTCTGAACAAACTTCCACATAATATTCATCTTCTAAATCACTTTCATTTTCACATTTGAGTCCATCATTCTAATCATCAGACTTGAGTAGCTTTCACTTATGTTCCTCAGCATCTCTTGGATTATCAAATCTATATATTGTTCCAGTCATTTCCAGTGGAAAATGAAAAAACTACAACACTGACTTTGAAGATCACAAAAAAAATAAAACAAAACAGCTGCACCAACACTGACTACAGAGTTCACAATCTCTCAAACACAATTTACTATCAAATATCATTCACTCTTATGAAATACATGTTATAACCAAACTGACAGCTTCAATGTTATGGCTGAACATTAGTCACATACAAACACACACCAGTCATGATTTTGAACCTATGCACTTGACATAAATAACAACGTTTAAGAAAAGAGTCTGTATCTCTCAGACCAGCTGCAACCTCTGTAGGATTAAAGACAAAGGGAGAATCTTAAAGGCAGAAAGAGAGAAACAGTTACCCACAAGGGAGCTCCCGTAAGGCTAATTTCTCAACAGAAATACTTCAGGCCAGAAGGGATTGGCATGAAGTATTAGAAGTAATGAAATGCAAGGACCTGAAACCAAGACTATTCTATCGAGCAAGGCTATCATTTAAATTGAAGGTGAAATAATTTCCCAGACCAAAAAAAAATGGCTAAAGGAGTTCATTTCCACCAATCAGCATTGCAAGAAATGTTAAAGGGACTTCTTTAAGAAGACTAGAGAGAGGGGAGAGAGAGAGAGAGAGAGAGAGAACATAGGTATAAAGAAAAAAATAACAATGAATACATACCTATTAATAATAACCTTAAATGTAAATGGATTAAATGTTCCAATCAAAAGACATAGAGTAGCTGAATGAGTAAGAAAACATGACCCACATATATGCTGTCTATAAGAGACCCACCTCACAACAAAAGATTTACACAGGCTGAAAGTGACCAGATACAGACAAAAAAAAATATTCCCTGTAAATGGAGACAAAAAAAAGAGCTGAGGTAGCAATAGTTATACCTGACAAAATAGACTTCAAAACAAAGGCCATAGCAAGAGACAAAGAAGATGACTACATAATACTAAAGGGATTGATTTAACAAGAAAATATAATCCTTGTAAACATATATGCACCCAATATAGGAGCACCTAAATATATAAAGAAAATCTTCATGGACTTTAAAATTTAAAGATATACAGCAATACAGTCACATTAGGAAATTCTCACACCTCACAGTCATCAATGGATAGATCTTCCAGACAAAATATCACCAAGGAAACAGCAACCTTGAACAACACTGTAGATCAAATGGATTTAATTGATATTTATAGAACATTTCACACTTAAAGCAGAAGAATACACATTTTTCTCAGGTGCACATGGAACATTCTCAAAGATAGAACACATGTTAGAAGAGAAAATAAATCTTAACAAATTCAAGAAGATTGAAATCATTTTCAGATCACATGGCATGAATCCACAAATCAACCTCAAAAACTCAAAAACCTTCAAATACAATGAGGTTAAATAACATGCTATTAGATAATAAATGGGTTATCAATGAGATCATGAAGAAATTAAAAACTACCTGGAAAGAAATGAAATAAACACACAACAACTCAAAATCTATGGCACACAGTGAAAGCATCCAAGAAGGATGTTCATTGCATTACAGGCCTACCTCAAGAAGCAAGAAAAATCTCAAATAAACAATCTAACCTATACCTGAAAGAACAAGAAAAACAACAACAAACAAACCCAGAGTAATAGAAGGAAGGAAATAATCAAGATCAGAGCAAAAATAAATGACATAGAGCCTAAAATAACAATTCAAAAAAAATCAATGAAACTAGGAACTGGTTCTTTGAAAAAATAAACAAAATTAACAAACTTTAAACCAGATTTAACAGGAAAAAAAGAGAGAGGACCCAAATGAATACAATCAGAAATGAAAGAGGAGAAGTAACAACTGGTGTAACAGGAATACAAAGGATTTCTAATATAGTAAGAAAATATTATGAACATCTATATGCCAAGAAATTGGACAATTGGGAAGAAATGGATAAATTTCTAGAAAAATAGTGTTCTGCAACTGAATCTGGAAGACTCAGAAACCCTGAATAGACTAACAACAACTAATGAAATTGAAGCAGGAATCAAAACTTCCAGCAGACAAAATTCCTGGACCTGATGGCTTCACAGGTGAATTTAACAATCATTCAAAGAAGAGCTAACTCCTATCCTTCTCAAACTATTCCAAAAATTCAAGATGAGGAAAGACTTTCAAGCTCTTTTTATGAGGCCAATATTATCCTAATTCCAAAACAAGATAAAGACACAAAGAAAGAAAATTATAGGCCAATACTCCTGATGAACATAGATGCTAAAAACCTCAAAAAATATTAGCAAAGCATATCTGGCAACACATTAAAAAGTATAATATACCATGGTCAAGCAGGATTTATCCCAGTGATGCAAGGTTGGTACAATATTGGCAAATTAATAAATGTGATACGTCACGCAAACAAAATGAAAGATAAAAATCACATGATCTATCAATAGATGCAGAAAAATCATTTGATAAGATCCAGCATCCATTTATGATAAAGTCTAAGCTAAGTAGAATAGAGAAATCACATGTCAACATAATATTGGCCTTGTATGAAAAACTTACAGCCAACATCATACTCACAGGGCAGAAAACAAAAATGTTTCCCTCAAGATCTGGAACAAGACAAGGATGTCTGCTCTCACTACTCTTATTCTACATAGTATTGGGAGTCCAAGCCACAGCAATCAGACAAGAAGAAATAAGAGGTATCCACACTGGAAAAGAGGAAGTAAAATCGTAAATATTTGCAGATGATATATTGTTCATATGAAGCCCTGTAGATTCCACCAAAAATCTACTAGACTTAATAAATGAATTCTGTAAAGTAGCAGTTTAGAAAAGCAATATTCAGAAATCAGTGGCATTTTTATATACCAATAATCAACTATCAGAAAGAGAAACTAAGAAAACTATTTACTATTGAAACAAAAAAATAATGTATTTAAGAGTAAATTTAACAAAGGAGGTAAAAGACCTGTACTCAGTAAACTATAGGACACTGAAGAAAGAAATTGAGGAAGACACAAATAAGTGGAAACATATACCTTGTTTATGAATTGGAAACATTAACATCCTTAAAATGTCCATACTATCCAAAGCAATCTATGGGTCACTATTAAAATACCAGTACAATATTTCACAGATCTATAACAAATATTTCAAAATGGGTATGGAACCAAAGAAGACACAGAATAGCCTCAGCAATTTTGAGAAAGAAGAACAAATTTGGAAGTATCACAATACCTGATATCAAAGTGTACTTTAAGGCCACTGTAACCGAAACGGCCTGGTACTGGCATAAAAACAGGCATATCGATCAGTGGAACAACAGAGACCCCAGAAATAAATCCACACCTTTATGGTCAATTAATACTTGACAAAGGAGGCAACATACAATGGAGTAGAGACATTCTCTTCAATAAATGGTTTTGGGAAAACTGGACTGGTACATGCAAAAGATACACATACACAAGGTTAAACTCAAAATTGATAAAAGACATAAATGTAAGTTCTGAATCTGTACAATCCTATAAGAAATCATAGGCGGTAAGATTTCAGATGCCTGGCATAGCAATGTTTTTTCTCGTATATTTCCTAAGGCAAGGAAAACAAAGTAAAAAGTAAACAAATGAGACTACATAAAATTAAAGAGCTTCTGCACAACTAAAGAAACCATTATCAAAATGAAAGGGGAACCCACTGTGTGGGAGAACATATTTGCCAATAATATATATGATAAGGAATTAATTTCCAAAATATATAAAGAATTTACATAACTCAAAACCAGAAAGACTAACAATCCAATTAAAAAATGGGCAAAGGACCTGAATAGACACTTCTCTAAGAGGACATACAGATGGCCAGTAGACATGAAAAAGTGCTCAGCATCAGTAGTCATCAGAGAGATGCAAATTAAATCCAGAATAAGATATTATCTCACACCTGAGAGAATGGTCATCATCAAGAAATCAATTAATAGCAAGTGCTGGTGAGGATGCCAAGCAAAGGGAACCTTCATGCATTGTTGGTGGGAATGCAGACTGGTATAGCTACTATGGAAAACAGTATGGAGTTTTCTCAAAAACTTAAAAATGGAACTCCCTTTTGACCCAGCCATTCCACCTCTGGGAATATATTCTAACAATTCCAAAACAGCAGTTCAAAAGGATATATGCACCTCTATGTTCATAGCAGTACTATTTACAATAGTCAATATCTGGAAACAGCTCAAAGCCCATCCATAGGTGAGTGGGTAAAAAAGCTTTGGTACATTTAAAAAGTGAAATACTACACAAAAGTAAAAAAGAAGGAATTCCTACATTTTTTGAAAGCGTGGATGGACCTGGAGACTATTATAATAAGTGGAATAAGTCAGTCAATGAAAGACAAATACCATATGATCTCACTTAAATGCAGAATCTAACAAACAAAATAAACTAAGAAGCAAAATAAAATCAGAGGCATAGAAACATGGAACAGACTGACAGCTATTGGAGGGGGAGCCTGGATGAAAGAAGGTGAAGGGATTAGCCAAAGAACATATGTGAATGACCCATGGACACAGACAACTGTGTGGAGATTGCTTGAGGGCATCATAGGGCTGGGCTGATGGGGCAAAGGAAGAAAAATTGGAAAACTCTAATAGTGTAAATAACACAATATAATTAAAAAAAGAAAAAGTAATTCACTTAACAGTGAATCAAATAAAATAGAATACAAATAAACTAGAAATAGTGTGGAGTAGTGTATGGCTAAATCCCTGGAGCAGTGGTTTACACTCACATTTCTTGAAATAATCTTATTCAAACTATTTATATAAATGTCCAGCATCAGTGACTTCATAATTTGTGGAACTATTTTTTAAGTCAACTAATGTTCACCTGCAGCAAATCATTTTTAATTACAATTAAGTTGTGATAATGGCCTAAAAGTAGAATCTATTTATTTGTTCCTAGAAATGTTATCCTGAACATGAGGATAATTTCCATAATTGGGCATTAGGACATCTTCTCTCCTGTGTTTCAACCTATGTGTGTATATGTTTAAATTTTTATAATGTAATCATTTACTGTATTACTTATAAAAATAATCTTTGTAAGGTTGAGCTTCAGTGATAGTCAATGCTTGAAACTCTGAAATCATACCCTCAGAAATAAGGGTCAAATCTTCCTTTCTCATTTTTATAAAAACATTCATTCTTTGTTTCATATATTTACTGGAGGTGACCTGACTTGCTTATATTTTCTTCCCACTCCTCTACTTCCCCACATTCATTTAAATTCTCTATTTGCCTGGTTTATTCCAAAGAATGTTCAATGATCTAACTCAGACTTGTACACTTATCATTTACTTAGCAACTTTAACTTTTTTTTGAAAATCCTGCCACTAATTGAAAAAAAAATCTTTAGTTTGAATGAGAAACATTATGATGTATTCCATCTCAACATAAGATATCCAAACAATTTCCATAGATAGAAACATTTAGCAATAAAACAATAAAATTAAGCTTATGTAAGCAAAATATAAGCTTGAAAGTAAAGAAATGTACTGTGTATGTAAAATGGAATGTACTGAGAATTGATTGTATGTACTAAATGCGGAAGAGAAGACTAATGGTGAGTTTTGGGGATGGAAGGGTATGAGGAAATCATTCCTAGATTGTAGATTCTTTTTTTCTACACTGTTTTCCTCATCAAATTTTCAAGTGTAATAAGACTCATGGTTATCTTGCACTCAAATTACATTTAAAAGCAAAACAGTAGCATAGAAAAAAGTCACTTTTAGGGCAAATAAAGACAAAACACAGGAGCAATTTGAAGCTCATGGAACAAGTGCATGTGCACATTTTTATGAAAAGTCAGAAAATCTGAAATTTTCACCCCACTCATTTGACTTGCATACACAAAGAAAAATATTTTGGGTTATTCTAAACATGTACGCAATTCAAATTTGTTTCATTTGATGTTTGTTGACTCCAGAATTTATGTTGAGTAAACATATATGTCTTTGCCTGAAACTATAATTTCAAACTACTACTTCTTAGAATATATATAGTGTGTTTTGGGATGAAAAAATCATTATGGATAAAACAAATGAATCACTTGAAAAGTGGTATAACTTTATTTTACCACTTTGTTATTATCAAAACTTACTAACTGATGAGTAATCATGTGCCATGAATCTCTATTCCTTGTCTCAGAGGCCACCTTGGGCACCCAGCTAGGTGAGATGCTCCTTCCTTTTATCTTTTTTTGTGTAGACTTTTCCATCTCCTCAGTATTACTCTTAACCTCTGTGTATTTCCCCTACTGAACTGAGAGAAGGACCATATTCTCTGAGGGAAGAAGGACCATGATCTTTTTGTTCCTAACATGTAACCCTTTACCTGTCCCACAGTTCTTGAGTGAATCAATGAATGTGTAAGTCTCTACACTTTAACGACCTGCCTCCAGATGAAGGCAGGTTTCTGTGTTACCTACTCAATAGGCTATTAGAAATGCTTGAATGTTTTTAGTTACCCCTGATCAACGAGCATTTCATGTCTGAGAGAACATTTTTCTCAACCAAAACTATGCCTGATAACTTAGGTGTAAAATTACCGTAGTGATCGAAGATTTACCATTCTTCTTTGAATTTACCTAGGTTTCTGTTGGAATTAAACGCTGTGCTTCTCTTTCAGTGAGCTGAGACTATCTGCTCTGGGTACCAGATGGCTTCTCTTCCACTTGAAAATGAAAACATCTGACAGACTTTGTCAGGGCATGTGTCAGTAATGTTATTCATGGGGAAAGTCTTCGAAATGACATGTTGTCTCTGAGTGCCTTTATCTGGAGCATGTGTTATGTCTTCAGATGCTTCAAAGTTCACACATTAAAGATGTTAGTTCAGTTGTAAATTTTTGCAGGTCTATAGGCTCAAAGCCTGAAAGAAATTATGCTCTGAGAAAATGAACATTTCCCTCTTCTTTTTCTATTTAGGGTTTTAGATATATTTACAAACTATAATGGAGAAAAATTTATATTTTCGCTCTTAAAATTCATTCACCTTGCACTTATTTCTTCAATAAAATTTTCTTGGAGACTGTGGCAGAACATCCAGACTATCTTTTGCCAGACCCTGACCCACATTCAATAACAATAACCCCTCAAAACATCAGTTTTTGCTTTGATGATATGTTAATGTCCACCATAGAGACCTCCCTGCTGCCATACAATCAATATTTTTAATAATTAAAATAGGTTTTAGTTAAGTCATCCCTTTCTTCCACCTTGCATGACACCTGACAGTCACTAGAAAGTCAAGCTTCTTGATGCAGAAATTGTGATCCTGGGACACTTTGTCTTCCTTAAAATTCTGATAACACAACCTTTGCTTCATTAGTACTATGTCCATCCCTCAGAGAAATAATCATTTGACGGATTATCATTTTAGTGTCTAACTCCAAAAGGAAGGAGGAGAAGGAGGCAGAAGAGGAGGGACTTTTCCTGGTAGATATAAAGATTTATTATCACAACATTATAGTAATAAAGACAGTATGAAATTAGTGAAGGAGCAGGAACTGACCAGCCTTTAAGAAACAGAGCCATATGTATACACACACACATATATATGTATATATGTAAATATGAAATTTTGATCTACAATAGAAGTGATGTCGCAAATCACTGGGGAAAAGAGAGACTGTTTAATTAACAGAACAGAAAATGTTATCCATGTGGAAAAAATGAATTCGGTTCTTGTTTCGGTTCATTCAAAATTGAAATGCAAGGTATAGTAAAAACTTAACTATTAAAAGCAAGACTTGAAAGCTTTTGAAAAAAGGTTGACTATCTTTATAACCTAGATATAGGGAGAGTACTTTTTAAAATAAGACAAAAAATTCCTAGTCATAAAATAAAAACCAGAAGAAATAACAAACATTGAAGAAGATGTGTAGGAAAAACTGTTGTGCCGTGTTGGTGGGAAGTAAATGGTATAGCTGCTATGGAAAACAGTATGGCGATTGTTCAAAAACTAATAATATAATTGCCACATTATGCAGAAATTTCACTTCTGAGAGTATATGTCCAAAAATTGAAAGCAGAGACTTCAGGAGATATTTGTATATTCATGTTTACAGCAACGTGAGTCACAGTAACTAAAACGTGGACAACCCAGGTATTCAGTAGTGGATGAATGGATAAGCAAAATGTGGTCCATGCTTATAATGGAATGTTATTCAGTCTAAAAAAGGAAATTCTGATATAATCATGACTTCTGGCCAAGATGGAGGCATAGGTAGGTACACTGTACCTCCTCACATAACCCAAAGAAGGACAACAACAAATTTAAAAACAAAAAATTACCAGAAATGCCAGAAAATCAAACTGTATGGAAGTCTGACAACCAAGGAGTTAAAGAAGAAACATTCATCCAGACTGGTAGGGGTGGTGGAAATAGGCAGCTGGAGTGGAGAGGACTTGTGGCAAGGCAGTGGCTGGTGGACCGAGAGAGGCAGTGGATGGAGGAGTGGGCGGTCCCACATTTGTGTGCAGATAAACTGGGTGGAACAACTGGGGAGTGAGACAGAACTTGCAACCTAGTGCTCCAGTGTGGGGAAATAAAGCCTCAAAACTTCTGATGGAAAAAACCTGTGGTAGCAGGAGAAACTCCCAGGCTCACAGGAGAGTTTGTTGGAGAGACCCACAGGGCCCTAGTACATACACAAACCCACCCACCCAGGAATCAGCACCAGAAGGGCCCAAGTTACTTATGGGTAGAGGAGGAAGTGACTGAAAGTGGCAGAGAGCTGAGCAAGCAGCATTGTTCCTCTTGAACCCCTCCCCCCACATATAGCACCATAACACAGTGACGTGGGTTGCCTCGCCCTGGTGAATACCTAAGGCTCTACCTCTTACTATGTAACAGGCATATGCCGAAACATAAAAAAAAGACTCAAATGAAAGAACATATCAAAGCTCCAGAAAAAATACAACTAAGCGATGAAGAAATAGCCACCCTATCAGATACAGAGTTCAAAAAACTGATAATCAGGATGCTCACAGAAATGGTTGAGTATGGTCACAAAATAGTGGAAAAAGTGAAGGCTATGCTAAGTGAAATGAAGGAAAATGTACAGGGAGCCAACAGTGAAAGGAAGGAAACTGGGACTCAAATCAACGGTTTGGAACAGAAGGAAGAAATAAACATTCAACCAGAACAGAACGAATAAAGAATAATTCAAGAAAATGAGATGCTTAGGAACCTCAGGGACAATTTTAAATGTCCCAACATCGGAATCATAGTGGTGCCAGAGGGAGAAGGGGAAGAGCAAGAAATTGAAAACTTATTTGAACAAATAATGAAGGAAAACTTCTCCAATCTGGCAAACAGAATTCCAGGAAGTCCAGGAAGTTCAGTGTCCCAAAAAACTTGGATCCAAGAAGAAACACACCAAGGCACATCATAATTAAGTAACCCAAGATTAAAGATTAGGAGAGAATCTTAAAAGCAGCAAGAGTAAAGGAGACAGTTACCTACAAAGGAGTTCCCATAAGACTGTCAGCTGATTTTCCAAAAGAAACCTTATGGGCAATAAGGGGCTGGAAAGAAGTATTCAAAGTCATGAAAGGCAAGGGCCTCCATCCAAGATTGCTCTATCCAGAAAAGCTATCATTTAGAATGGAAGGGCAGATAAAGTGCTCCCCAGATAAAGGTCAAGTGAAAGGAGTTCATCCAAAGCCCTTATTATATAAAATGTTAAAGGGTCGTATCTAAGAAAAAGAAGAAAATAAAAATTACGAACAGTAAAATGACAAAAACACAACTATAAACAACCAGACCTAAGGAAATGAAAACAAAAGTGAACTTACCAAACAACTAGAACAGGAACAGATTCACAGAAATGGGGATCACATGGGGGTTTAACAGTGGGGAAGGAGAGGGGGTAGAATGGTGGAAAATGTACTGGGAATAAGAAGCATAAATGGTAGGTACAAAATAGGCAGAGGGAGGTTAAGAATAGCATGGGAAATGGAGAAGCCAAAGAACTTATACGTATGACCCATGAACTTGAACTAAGGTTGGGGAATGCTGGTGGGAAGGGCATACAGGGTAGAGGGGAATGAAGGGGAGAAAAAAAAACGGGACAACTGTAAAGAGCATACTTAATAAAATAAATTAAAAAATAAAAAAGGGAAATTCTGGCATTTGTTCAAGGAAATTAGGTGAAATAAATCAGTCACAAAAAAGACAAATACATGATCCCCTTATATGAGGTGCTTAGAATTGTCAAACTCATAGGGACGGAAAGTGGAATTGTGGTTGCCAGGAGCTAAGAAGAGGGAAGAATGAAGTTATTGTTTGATGGGTTTAGAGTTACCAGTTTACTAGACGAAAAGAGTACTGAAGGTGGGTGGTGATGTTGTTTGCACAATATTATGACTGTGTTTAATAGCATAGAACTGTACACTTAAGAATGATTAAGATGGCAAATTTTATGTGTACTTTTCTACAATAATACAAATTAGAAAATAATAAAAGAATGTATTTGGACCAAGATGCCCAAAGAGACCAACCAGAGAATAGAGTCAGTTTGGGAAACTCCAGCTTCTCTCAAAGGATGGCAATATTTAAAGGCCCCTTTACACATTTCTAATCTACTTTAGAACAATGAACCAAGGTTGTGACTGACAGCCGCCTAGTTTTTCATTGCCTCTATCCCACTCCAAATCCCTAAATCCCAAACTGTCTATGGAAATTATTTGTTTATTCGGAAGTAACTGAACTGGGTAATGGTTCACATTTAAAGATGATTTCCTAAGAAATCTAAATGCCCCGGTCCCTGAGCTTTCTCTGGAGAGTCTTGCTGTTTCTAAGTGCTCTGGGGAGAATACGGCTTCTCAGTTTCCCATTATACATGACTGGAGCAGATATTGTGAATAAAAATATACTGGAATATTATTTCCACCCTGTTTAGGTCTAGCACTTAGGTTGGTCTTATAAACTGTGTTTAGTGAAAGTTACCCTCATTTCAGATAAAAATAAAGTCAAGTGAGTAAGAACAAAATATTGTAATCTAACTACATCTTTAACATTCTAGTCAAAACAGTTATATAATTTAGTAATTCATATTTTAAGTTGTTGCTTTGACAAAATTGAGCTAAAGGCAAAGAAGAGGATCTACTATATTGTATCTAATCTTGTGCAATATTGGAGGGCCATTTGTTGTCACCAATATAGAATATACTCTGAATAACTTTTTAGGATGAAAGATATGCCAAAGAAGGTCTGAAATTATAAGCTGCAACCTTAGTTTGACATGGCTTATTTCAGGTCTGAACTGCTTCTCTTTTTTAGAATTCAGTCCTCAAGGCAGAGAAGAGTCTAGCTTTGATTCCATGACTTCTCCATCATGAGCCCTCTGTCAGCACTGTATAAATAATTTATTGTTATTAATAACCACCATCACCGGCTTCTCTTTGTCTTTCACTGCTGAACATAGCCAACACTTTTCTGAAAAACTGCAGGGAATGGGTTGATTATTTGGTTGCTGTGATGAATAGAAGTGGCAAATATTTTCAGGGTCATAGAAAAATTTCAGTAGTAATTGAGTAATAAAATAGTTTCTGTGCTACATGCAAACAAGGTTATTTGCAACTTGAGTATTTTTCAGTGACTCAAAAAATATGCTTAGATATTTTGAGGTTTTTTTGTTCAATAAAGTGGCAGGAACTTAAATTTTGAGCTCTACTCAACTAGCAAGTATTTGTTGAGTTCTTCCTATTTGTGAAGTGCCTCAAACAACATATTGAAGGGAGTGCCCACTCTCCCTCTCTATGCTTAAAACTAAGTTCAAGTCCAGGAATGCTCTCCTCCCTTCTATGAACTCCCCCACACTGTAGCTACACCAATCATTTCATCCTTCATATTTGATAAAAGCAAAAATATAAGCATTATTAAATATAAATATTAGATATAGGTGGAATGGGGACATACGGGTATAAATAGCAATGGAAAAAGTTCAATAAAAATAAACTGTTAAAAAAGACATTCAGGAGAACCAAGATGGCGGCATAGGTAGACACACTGCGCCTCCTCGCACAACCAGAATTGACAGAGAATCGAACAGCAAGGGGGACCAACACCAAGAAAATAGAAAATAACCATTCATCCAGACTGGTAGGAGGGGCGGAGACGGGCACCGGGGTGGAGAGGACTCGCGTGGCTGTGGCGGGACTGAGACTGGCGGAGTGTGGGACAAATGGCGCAGGCAGTCTGAGCACTAGCAGACCCTGCGGCCCCACATTTGCACAGATAAACCCAGAGGGGCGGACTCAGAGTGGCGGAGAGTGGGGCAGGCAGAGCAGTGGGTAGCACCCTGCGGCACCACATTCGCCCACAGATAAACCGGACAAACGGCTGGGAGCAAAGCAGACTGCGTAACCCAGGGCTCCAGCTCAGGGAAATAAAGCCTCAAACCTGATTGAAAACGCCCGTGGGGGTTGGGGCGGCAGCAGGAGAGATTCCCAGCCTCACAGGAGAGGTTGTTGGAGAGACCCACAGGGGCTAGAGTGTGCACAGGCCCGCCCACTCGGGAACCAGCACCAGAGTGGCCCAGTTTGATTGTGGGTAGCGGAGTGAAAGAGTGAAAGCCGGAGGAGAGTGTGGCGGGCGCCATTGCTCCCACTCGGCCCCTCCCCCTCGTACAGCGTCACAGCGCTGCGACCAGCGTTACCCCGCCCCGGTGAACACCTAAGGCTCCGCCCCTTAAAGTAACAGAAGCGCCAAGACAAACAAACAAAAAAAAATGGCCCAAATGACAGAACACTTCAAAGCTCCAGAAAAAATACAACTAAGCGAGGAAGAGATAGCCAACCTATCGGATGCACAGTTCAAAGCACTGGTTATCAATATGCTCACAGACTTGGTTGAATCTATTCGAAAAACAGATGAAAAAATGAAGCCTATGCTAAGAGAAACAAAGGAAAATGTACAGGGAACCAATAGTGATGAGAAGGAAACTGGGACTCAAATCAATGGTGTGGACCAGAAGAAAGAAACAAGCATCCAACCAGAAAAGAATGAAGAAACAAGAACTTGGAAAAATGAGGAGAGGCTTAGGAACCTCCCGGACGCCTTGAAACGTTCCAACATCCTAATTATAGGGGTGCCAGAAGGAGAAGAGGAAGAACAAAAAATTGAAAACTTATTTGAACAAATAATGAAGGAGAACTTCCCCAATCTGACAAAGGAAATAGACTTTCAGGAAGTCCAGGAAGCTCAGAGAGTCCCAAAGAAGCTGGACCCAAGGAGGAACACGCCAAGGCACATCATTATTACATTACCCAAGATTAAATGCAAGGACCTACATCCAAGATTACTGTATCCAGCAAAGCTATCACTTAGAATGGAAGGGAAGATAAAGTGCTTCTCAGATAAGGTCAAGTTAAAGAAGCTCATCATCACCAAGCCCTTATTATATGAAATGTTAAAGGGAGTTACCTAAGAAAAAGAAGATCAAAAATTGGAACAGTGAAAATGACAGCAAACTCACAGTTATTAATGGCCACACATAAAACAAAAATGAGAGCAAACTAGGCAAACAACTAGAACATGAGGGTTGTCATTAAGGGAGTGGGAGGGGGAGAGAGGGGGAAAGGTACAGAGAATAAGTAGCATAGATGATAGGTGGAAAATAGACAGGGGGAAGGTAAAAATAGTGTAGGAAATGTAGAAGCCAAAGAACTTATAAGTATGACCTATGGACATGAACTATAGGGGGGGAATGTGGGAGGGAGGAGGGTGGGCAGGATGGAGTGGAGTGGGGGTGGGAAATGGGACAACTGTAATAGCATAATCAATAAATATATTAAAAAAAAAAAGACATTCAAATATAAACCTGAGTAGTATCTACATTTCGGAAAGATGGAGATTATTTATTTACTTATATTTTTTATTAAAAAAATAAAGGGATGTTTCAGAAAGTCTGCTTTCTTGAACTAAATATAAAACTTACCTTAGTTTAAATGATGTATTTTATGGGTTTTTACATTTATATTTGCCTGAATCACTCAATTTTTTTTCTCTGAGAGAGAAATCAGTGAGATCTTTTGACTATGTCAGGAGCACATAAAAATAGGCAATAAATGATAAATAGAACTTTGATTATGTAAAATATGGTATAGTCTTTATGATTCTACCTAAACTATTCACACCTCAACAAAAGTATTGGCACTAAAATGAAATTTACAATTCCTTCGCATTGTTACACAACCATAAAAGCATGTCCAACTTATTTTATTTTATAATCTTAATGACATTAGAGGCACATAAGGATAGTATATCACATTTTATATTTTTAAAAAGCCCCAAGAGGTTAAACGGCTTGTGTTCCCATAATTAAACAGTGAAGAGCTTGTAATACCATGAACGGACCTCTGGGCTTCTGTTATGTGATCAGATTGTGCAGGTCTTTCTTCACTATAATATATCCTGAAGTTATGGATGAAATATCACTCCCCACCTTTTCTGGTTTTGCTCAATGAATGCAAGTTACTTGGCTTACGTTGGTGAGAGGATTCTTTTTCACTAAATAATGCAAGAGTTGCTAGCGACACAGATAAGAACAAGGAGCTTTTGTTTTACCAGCATAGTCTGTGCAGAATTTGGCTATTTTGTAATTTAAACAAAATTGAAAACAACAGCTTTGATTTTAATGTGTTCCTTTTTTTTCTGCACTTGGGGTCTTTCTGGATCAAATTCAATTTTTAATCTTCTTAAGGTAAAGAATGAAGCAAAAAGCAGTGCATTCCCAACAGTTTTGTGAAGCTTTGCTACTTTTCATCCAACAAAGCGTTGCCCTCTCAGGGTAAAGGGCACAGGTGAAGGTTAATAAATATTGAAATCTAATAGTTTCTCCCTTCTGAGAATCAAAGGAAACTTCAAAGAAAAGCACATTTGTTATTTTATCAACTCAATAAATATATATCTTTTGAATGCCTTCCGTGTCAGCTTCTGTGATAGGTGCTATTGTTGGGAGTACTATATGTAATAAGACTGACAAAGGAAACAGAACGAACAGCAAACAGGAAAGGAGAGGCCGTAGTGAGAAGTGCCACAACTGAGGACCGTGCAGATGATATAGAGAGCAATAGTAGGGACCCAGCCAGGTGCTGGTGGGCCAGCAAGATGACAGCTAAGAGACAACAGACTTGTAATAAATAATTTCACTTTATTTAACCTCACTTCCCTTATTTTTAAAATCATCTAATATAGTTCCTCATGAGTCTGCTGTGCAAACAAAAAAATGTATCTATAGTGCTAAGCACATAGAAGTGCTTAATAAATGATAACTACCATCATTATTACTCTTATAATGACTAATAAGAAGGATGAATAACCATATCCTCTAGAAAAGGAGAAAGGACAAGAAGAGATTTCATATACAAAGACCCAGAAGCTAGAATGAATTTACTGAAAATGTTCCAACATAACTGGATCTAGAATGGATGAAAGTGGCGCCAGAGGTGAGCTGAAAGATCAGGAAGAATCATCTTGTAGAAGGCCTTGCAAACCACCTTAGGAATCAGTCATTTATCCTCAAGTCCATGAGTTGACATCAAAGGATTTTGAGTAGAGGTGAGATATGTGCTGGTTTCCATCTTACAAAAATCAATTTGACTACAGTTTAGAGAACATGTTGGAATGGGACAAGTTTGAAGGCTATTTGGAGACAATTACAGAAATATATATGAAAGACAACCCTGTGTTGAACTGGCCTGGAGACATTGAAAATGGAAAGAAAATGCATAGATTTGTGTATACATTTGAAAGTTTTTGGCAGATGGAATCCACTCTTTGGAGACTGGAAGTGAAAGAAAAGAGGGTGGAGAGGATTCAAAGAGGAACATCACAAGGCCATTGACTACTAGTGATGTAGTTCACTGGCCTTGTGATGCAGGAAAGGAAGAGGAAAAATGGGAAGAAGGAGAGGTTTAAGGGAGGTTTGGATATATTGGGTTCTGAGGCAACATGTGAATAATCTTTATAGATAGCTGGATCTGTGGTCTGGAGCTTAAAAGAGATGTCAAGGTTGAAAATACAGATTTGGTAGCTGTTTCTGTCTATATTCTATAAATCCATGGACCATGTCACGTATTCTTAGAAAGATGTCTCATTTGCAGAAACATAATCCAACTAGGAACTCCAATTTGTCATGTCTATTTCAAATATTCAAATAGATCAAAAAAAAATAAGTCCTCAATGACTTCTATTACACTCTTTTGTCTCACTTTGCTCTCTAGAAAATCTTGAGTTGCCTACTTTCTCACTGCACAAAATACCCTTAAATGGGGTCACCCACACTGTACCATCCCCTTTGTCCTTACTCTGTGTCACACTTTGGGCTTGTCACATTGCTCTAACCCAGGGGTGTCAAACTCATTTTCTTCAGGGGACACATCAGCCTTTTGGTTGCCTTCAAAGGGCTGAGTGTAATTTTAGGACTTTAAAAATGTAACTACTCCTTAACTAGGGGCAAGGAGCTTGGTGCTGTCACCAGGTAGAAACTAGGTGCTGGGCCAGATAAAACAAGGTGGATGGCCCGATTCGCTCTAGCACAGGTGGCCTTGTGTTTGCCACCTGTGCCCTAACCCATGCTGCTTCCTTAGAAATGCAGTTATTCCTTTATAATTACATGTCTCATGAACAGTATAAAGATGTATCAGGCACAGTTTTGAGGTCTACTCAGATATCCCAATCTGTTGGTCAGGGACCTTTCTACTACAAATAAGTGTCTTCAGGCTATACGCTTTTCATTCTACTTCTTGATACACAAAGATAGATTAAGAATGAAAAGGCCAACCACATATAAAACAAATGTTTGCACCTGATTATTTTTGAGGTGTTTTATTGAAAGGTTTTCTTTCACTCCTCGGAATGAAATTCAAGTGATAGTAGTAGTAATTCCCCTGAACTCCAAGTATTCCAATTGTACTGAACAGAAGTTTGTTTCAGGTTCTGGACCACAGAACATGGCTGTTTTTAGTGAGTAACAAACATGCCATAAAAATGTCTGAGGGTGCTGAAAACATGACACTTTGATAGTAAATATAAGACAAAATTTACTCTGTAGCCATAATTCAAGTTACTAGATTTGGGTTCATAATGGAAATTATGTAAATTAGTGGGGAAAATATTGTCTTTTTCTTTTATTTTTAAATTGGTATTTTTTACTTTACAACTCTGACTTTTAAAATGTCAAATACCCTTCACTTCATACTTTTGATTGTTCTAAATACTGAAATTTATTTGTAGCATATAACCATCTATTTTATCATTTGAATCCTCTTTTACTATTGGTTGGGCTATTTTAGGGCCTTATCTGTGTATTTTGGATCTTAAATACCAAAGAAACTTCAAATACACCTTGCCATCCACTACTTAGAACTAATATCTATGCAATTTGTTAGTCCTTTGGGTTAACATATTTGGGGTTTTCAGTGCTTTTGTCTGTCACGCAGAGAGAAGGAGCAATGGAGAAGAATGTTGTTATTATACCAATCAGTCTTATGCTTTGGTCCAACCTATTCTATGTAAATTTTCCCTGATGACATGCTAAGGTTATGGCCTGCAATATCTGAATTTCCACTGTGAAATGTATATATGGGGATAAATGCTGGAGTGATCACAAACTGGTTTTTACACCATTGGAGACACATTGCTGTGGTTACAGACCATAACAGCCCCAATATCAGAGACAAGCATGGATACAATTCAAACGCTGGGTAAAATACTCTGGATTTATCTGTAATTTTTGTCTCTTTCGTTGTGGTCATTAAGCAGTTTTTAAATGTTTGTATACATTTTATTCAGTGTATGGAATCTCATTCATTCATTCTCACTGATTCATTCATTTTTGTTAAATACAGTCTTATGTTAGGTGTTTAGTTTCTGTAAGTAAAACCAGTGTTCCATTGTTTTTCTAGGGGGAAATTTGTGGTGCCTTTTATTCTGTCTTGATTTAACCACCAAAATTTATTTTCTACAAGCCTTGATAATTCTTGATCTTGAGCAATTTATAAACCACCCAAAAATAATTAGTTTATAAGCAAAAGAGAAGATTAACTTTTTCACAAAACATTCCCATTTTCCATTAAAAATTAAATTTTAATTTTTTTAGTTTTTAGAACTTTTTCCAACTCAAATAATGTCTCCAAATATCTCATACTGATTTTTATAAATAATAACAATGTAAATTATTTCACCTGAGAGACCAATTGACTGTTGGTATAGTATCAGGAAGTGGACAACCACATGTCCAGCTAACTACTTTATGAACCTCACTTCCATTCATAACATGCATTGTGCAAGATATTCCATCCATTAGTCTAAATTAAGTAGGAATTTGATAGTCTGGAATGAAAAAATTTCTAAAAAAGACAATCACCAGGAAAGGAAAACTATATTGAGGCATTTCTTTTCTCCTAGGCACTTAGGTTAGAGAAAGAATGAGAAGGCATCTGTGCCACAGAGGAAAATTAATTAAATCAACCTCTGCTCCTTAGCTCATCTGCTCCTGATTGAAGAGGAGGTTATCACTGGTGTTTCTTTCTTGTTGTTCAGACCAGCCTGTGTCCTGAGGATCCTGGGTGGATAAGAAACAAGCATAGGACAAGACCTTGGAAATGTCGAGCTTTTATCTTGAAAATGTCATTTTCTCTGTAGGAGATTTGATTCCTTAGGGAGCCCAGAGAATACTGTTTCTCTCAGGTAGCAATGAGTCTCCCTTTAAATTTCTTCCTTTTAATTTGTCTTATCCTGGTAAGGTAACCAGTACTTAGCTTCTATAAATGAGACAAAGATTGTTCAATTAGTAAATAAAACTAATTTTCTTCAGCTTTGTTTAGCTAAGTATCTGACAATATGTTGAGAATCTGACAGAATTCTTTTCTGAATTAAAAATAATTGTCCTGTGAATATGTGATCCCTGATCTTAAATTAGGACCAAAGCAAGATAGAATAAGTAGGAAGTTACTGATATTTAATTTGTAGTTCATGTTCTGGAACTTTCTGTGACACAAGGTCTTGTGTATGAGAGATGCTAAATATACATTGTAAGATGTTGGAACAGGACAGGGGCTTGTCTCACTGTGCCTTCAGACTAAAAATATATCCTTCCTGATGTGCTCAAGCCCATTAAGACATCCAACACAGCTTTTCTTTGGAATTAAAATTCCATAAAGAAAGCCTGTGGTTTTCTCTCTCACTGGTAGAAAGACTCTGACTAAATTGGTTTCAGTTTATGCAGAATTTCTGTGTGGCAAGTAAATGATGGAAGGAAGACCACAGAATCTTTTACTCTTAAGAGAACAGATGATTTTCAACTACTTTTGATATAATTATATAAATGATTGAAAAATTAATTATGTTACTAATTAAAACAAAGTCCTCACCAGGCTCATAGCCTAGGAACTACTTTTAGGAAGAAAAGTGTCTACAATTTTTTTGCACCCCTTCCTTCCAGCTCTGTTGTCTTCCAAATAAAAAATACCTAAAAATGACAGGAAGTTCAAGTAAAATAGTCTCCACAAATCCCCAGTCATCCATCAAAGAATACTGTTTATTTCACCACCTAAATACTGAAAATGTGATTAAAGACCAAAAATGATAAATTTTTTCAGCTTGATATCATATATAGACTGCTACACTTTACCCGTTAGCATCTCTTTTTTTCATTTGGAATATGGTGGAACATGGTTGACTTCACATAGCCGCCCTCTAATTGTTGGTTTTATTAAGATAGTGCAAATGGAATGCTTTAAAACACTCAATTAAAACAGTGTTTATTTGCTCTACTATCAAAGCATAGAAAGACAGAGGATGGCCTAGAATGCCAAAACTTTGTATGCTTTTACAACATTACAATTTAATTATGCAGTGGAGTAAAGTAACACAAGTCAGCAGCACTTAACAGATAAGCTTTATCATCCTTTAAACAACAAACAAACAAACAAGTATCTATCTTCCCCACTATATTTATAATAGCAGAAAGGCTGTTATCCACAGGGCATAAAGCTATCCAAGCCGGGCTCTCCAGGACTGGCAATCTACTTTCTGAATAGTTTTGTTTTCTTTGATATTTCATTTTGTTCTCTTTGATATTAGCTCTATTGTATATTATTGATAAAAATATTAAAATTACATTTGTGAGGAAAATCAACAGTGATCCCCCTAAAGCCGCATCACATATAATTGTCAATATTTATTAAGACCATGCAACTAAATTCTTTATGAGAAAAGCAACTGCAGACATCAAGTTAAGGTCCATTCATTGTTTTTCACTATGGAAGAAAGTTATACAGTTTTATCATGGCTATTGGTGCTTCTTCCTCCAAATCATCTTCTGCTAATGCTCTCTCTACCTTCCCAGTAGAGAATACAGTACTTACCACTCACTGACAACTCCAATCTTAGGATGCGAACTTTAGGAAGTTCTCTTCTTATCTGAAGATTATATTGTTTACTTACGTTCACAAAACACGTTCTTTAAATCCAGCCTTCTCTGCCTCAATACTTGTTTGGTGATGATTCTTGTAGTTGGTTTAATACGGTTCAATTTGGGATCAAGAGCATGCCTTGATCATAGGTTGGTAAGAATTAGGAGTATTTAGTTTAATGTGTTCACTCCTCTTTCTGGTTCCAAAATGCACACAACTTATACAGGACACCATGAAAACATAAGGTCAAAATTTAGAGGAGTCTGCAATGAAGGGGAAAGGAGGATAGATACCAAAAATGAAGTCAGGATCAAGATTGTTGTACCAACTTTCCAGTGTGACATCCCATATTCTTCTTAAGGTAATACAAAAACTTGATTCTCAGTTTTCTAGCACCCATGAGGTGGAGGAAAACACAAAAATTACCCAATGCACAGTGACTGGGACCTAAATAAGCCAGATATTCAGGAAAAGCACAACTGCGTTAAGAATGGAGGTAAATTTCTTTGTATGGGACACACAGTATCCCACAGCAAATGACAACCTTGGTGACAATCTTGTAGTAAATAAATTAATGACCTGCATAAAGCTTTTCTTATCAGGTTCTATGACATGACGTTCAAAACAGTTTAGTACAAGCATTTTACTGTTTGGGAGAATGAGGTAAGAAATGGGAGGGAGTCAGTTTCTGGTACCCCAATCTCTCAAGGATAGATGCTGGACTGGGCAAGTAAGGCCTATGAATCCTATTTCTTCTAACTGAATTTCTGATAAGACCTGGACCAGAGCAGCTTTGAGATCATACTTTCTAATCAACAAGTGTCCTGAGCATGGCGACTTGGTGTTGCCAGTGAAAGAGAAGGCCAAAAGCTTTCACAGCCAGGGTTCTCCTCCCGTGACGTAGGCCTTACTAGAAAGCTGTACCATGGCTGCTTAGGCATGAGCTGAGGGAGTTAATAGTCTACAACACCAAAACAGTCCTCAACATATCATCGTGGATGTGTTCCAATCTGCATTTTCAAAGGCATAATCATTGCTTAAGTTGTTCATGCTACAGTCAGGCTGCCATTATTTTCACCTGCAACATTGTAAAATGCATGTAACCTGAGAGGCACACTAACTATGATTTTCTGTTTACGAAAACACTCAAAGGATACCTGGTATTGAACTGTGTAATTTACCCTTTCCTCTCCAAGATAAACAGGTTATGATGTGTAATACCAGCTGCAGTTACTAAATGTGATATTTTAGTTATTTAGTTATTTACTTATTAGTCATAGTGCAAATAACTAAAAATGGAGATTACTGCAGGGGGGGGAATTCACTAGTAATTTTTTTTCCTGAGCATTTGTCTATAACCTTCTTTTGCAGAAACCATTTATATTTTGGGTAGATAAAAATATGAATAAAAATAAAAGACATATTTCTGTCAACCAGAGAAAAATCACTTATATTTTTGTCTGTCTCCTTCTAGATATTTTGTATAGAAATTTATACTATACAGTCCATTTTTATTTACAGAATCAAAAGCTGAAGAAAAGAAAGCAAAATGCATCAGTTAACTTTTTGGGTTTGTTCCAGATTTTCCATGAATTGTTAAACATACAGCATATTTAATAGAAGAAATACTGTACCTATAACGTGTCAGCTTCCAATGCAGACCGTTGATTGGAGAAACCTGTTTTCAATTTATCAAGGAGGAAAGAGCATACATTTTATGTTAACTGTCTAGTATGCTAATGGCTCTACAATTATGAGAGGAAAGGAATCCATTTTAAAAGCTTAGGTAAACTGTATTCTTTACTAAACAAATGGAGACTTGTCTGCAGAAATGAACACATTAGTAGAGTTGGGGACGACCATTCAGAGTGGTTCTTAAATAATTTTGGAGAAATGTCTTGTATTGATAGACAAACTGCCATTTATTCTAATCTTCCCTAAATAAGGGCTGCATTTTATTATTACAGGGATTTAAGTTTCTAGGTAAAATAAGTCAGTCATTATGTAAAATAATATGTATAAAATACTAAACACGGACACAAATTCTTTGATACTCTCCCCCTTGAAAAGTTGAATTTGGGATCTATCGCTTGACCAACAGAATAAAATGCAAGAATGAATATAAGAGAAGTAGCGTTCTGGGACTTCTGAGGCCAGAAAAAAATCTTTCAGATTTTGCCTTGGCCTTGGGGAACACTTATTCCAGAGGAAGCCACTCTTTATGCAGGAAATGCAATGCTCAGACTCTCTGTTGGGAGGAAGCCCAGCCCAGCCTCACGAAGAGAAACAGATGCCTGATCAGCCTCCAGCTGTTCATCTATCTCAGCCCAGGTGCTGGGTGTGAGTGAAGAAGCCCTCAGGAGACTTGACTCCAGCTCAGCTGCTATATGACAGCAAGTTTCTGAGGGACCCCAAGCTGAGCACATCAACCCGCAGAACCGCATGTGATAAAAATGAAGCTACAAAGCTTTAGAACTTATTACCCGGTAGTAAGTAGGTAATCAGAACACTCAGGTTATGATTAAAAAGAACCAGTCCACAGTCAACTTACCAATTTCATAACAGGAACACAAAACATCCTCTAAATGTATTGTTCTGATGAGGTGGAAAACTTCTGGGGATCAGGAGAGCCAACGTCTAGCCCAAGCTCTATACCTGCAAGTTGTATGCATGTGGACAAGCCATTTAACCCTTCTGGGTCTTGGTTTTATCATCTGTAAGATGAATGAGTGGGACAAAATGATTTTTACAGTGTTGTGGAGGTCTAAAATCCTGAATTAATAAACTTAAGCAGTAACTAGTAGTCCCTGGTAGCCTCCACCTCTTAATTCCCTTAAGCTCTTATGTATCATCATGAGCAAGAGAGGTGGAAAAAATAAAATTATGAGCCCCATTGAAAGTGACTGCTTCATAGATTCCAGCTGAAAACTTTTTGGCTATTTCAGGACAGCAACCATGTGGTGGGAAGATATTTGCTGAATTATAATACCTTAGTATCAGGATAATTCATGAAAACTCATGCAGAGTGGGCCAATTCATGTTTCAGAAAATTTTCCAGTATGAAGGTGTCATGAGAATCTTTGTGACAAAGGAATCAAGTACCAAATACATTTTAATCTCAGAGTTTGGAATGCTGCATAGACAACTTTCTAAAGGATAAAGCAGAAAATCCATGATTAGCTTAATTTTTAATTTGCTGGAGGGAACTTGAAAGTTCCTTGTATAGCCCTGTATACTAATTACTTAAACTCTTTGCTATACATAATTAAAATTTTACTAATACCCTTTACCCTATATTCTTGAAACCTGTAACATTCCCACTTTCCCACCTCACTTACCTCCACCTAATGTTTCCACTGCTCACCTTCAAGAAACAGGTCAGGTATCATCTTTCCAAGCAAACTTTTACAACTTAAATAGCCTGGATGAGCCACATCACAGCAATCTGAAGATGTCTTTCATGTTCATTGCTAAATTGTTTATGGTGATTTCTATACCCTCACTTAACTGTGAACTCCTCGAGAACAAGGGCCATGTTTTCATATGTGTATGCTCAATGTCTAAGTCAGTTGTCTGGCTAAATGAATAACTGGTGCTAGACCTAGAGAAAAGTAGAAGGCAAACTCCAGGGCAGGCAATGCTAGCAGTAATTCAACATGTCTGTATTAGGTTCCTATTGCTGTTATAACAAATTACAACACAGACCCAGTGGCTTAAAGCAACACACATTTATCACCTAATAGTTCTGGAGGTGAGAAGTCCTAAAATCAAGGGTTGGCAGGGCTGCATTTCTTATAGAATTTCAAGGGAAGAATCTGTTTCCTCACCTCTTTCACATTGTAGAAGAGGCTGCCTGCATTCGTGGTTGTGGCCTCTTCTTCCACCTTCAAAGCCAGCAGTGAATCATCCTCAAATCTCTCTGATTCTGGCCTCCTTCTACCACTTATAAGGACTTTTGTGATTATATTGGGGCCACCTAGATAATCTTCTCATTCAAGGTCCTTGACTTAATCATATATTCAAACTCTCCTTTGCCAGGTAAGGTAATATATCCACAGATTTTGGGCATTCAGACATGGACATCTTTGATGGGGGCCTTATTCTGCCTCTCACAATATCTAATTTGGACATCCATTCACAAATGTGGTCTAGTGAAAGCTGCCCAGATTCAGACTGGAAGGAGGAGGCTCATGACCTGACAAGGGAAAGCTGCGTCTTTCCCCTCCACCTTTAGAGGTTTGCCTTCTAAATAGGGGATAAACATAGTTCTTCACTGATATATTGGAAAGATTCATGACAGAATGATCTCTGCCTTCACACTGAGGAAACTTTCTTCCAATACAGTAGATGTGATTGTCTAGTTAGTGATGATAACCGCAGCGATGGATGCTGTCACTCATCTCTTAGAAAGTAAGAATCATTGCTGCACTGAGTACTCATATCTATTCTAGAAGAGTTGCTCTTCACTGCAAATTGATATCACCTTGGACGCTTTCTAAGAGTACCAGTATCTTGGATCCCTCCACCCCAAAGATTCTGATTCAATTTGTCTGGGGTGAGTGCCGATATTACTAGATTAAAAATCTACCCAGGTGATTTTAATATTCCAGAGGTTTTCATTGGCAGGCACATATCATAAGTAATGCATTATGAGTTATTAAGTTGGTAGTTACTCTGGTGTCAAATTGAAAGGACTAAGCACTGTGCAAGTTCAGCATGACTAAACTATATTAAATTCTTCTAGACAACTTTCTCATATTTCAAAAAGTAGCCAGAGTTCGAAATTTGAGATGAAATGCATTTACCTGAATCTCACTTTGCTTGTGATATAGACACCTGAGATAGATCTCAGGAGGAATAATTTAAATGTATTCAGGGTGTAGTGGAGCCTGAGGATATATATAAAGCAAGAAGAAAATGAGCAGCGATCTTAGATTGCTCTGAAAATGACTGAAAGAGGGGGGAAAGTCTCATTAATTGCTTCATAAAAGCAATGTAAGGCAGCAAGGACTGGTGGGCTTTGGATGCATCTGAGCAAACCGAGGTGATTATAAATAAGTAGAAAGGCTGAGATCATTTCTGCGTAAGGAAAATGACAAGGCTTCCCAAAGCTTCACTGCTTTGGCAATGTGGAGGCAATTATAATGTTCTTTAAAAACGTGTTGCAAGATGCATTGCCTGTCAGAATGGCACTGCTTTACTTCCTAAATCACAATCACTAACAATTTATTCTGCAGGGAGATACTATCTTCTAAACTAGTAGTTATAAAGTCAATATCTAAATTGCAACATATGCCTTATCTTCAGCCTATGCACCCAAATCACTAGACTGTAAATATAAATATACCTACATATTTCATTATGTATTAGTATGACTTAACTTTTGTATTTTTGGTGGTGATGTTTTACAGTTTTAATCCCTTGTTGGACAGTTGGGCATAGTAGAGGGAATTCAAGAAGTATTCTAGCTCTGAATCCTGAAATTCCTGCTGAAAGTGACTGCTTTGAGAGCTTAGGTTTTTCTTGTGTCTGGGTGTTGTCAGTTCAGGTAGTAACTCTTGGCATTTTTTTTAAAATGGCAGAGAACTTCCCAGAAACTCATAGTACTTTGACTTCATCATCTTTTGCAGGTCATGATTTCTAATACACTTCAACATACCTGTCTGAACTTTTCATCTAAGTACCAGCACTACTGTCCATGGTTTAGGAACAGAGTAGTCATGCAATAATTTGAGATAACAGAACCTTAACAAATACAATGTCCTTTATTCATTAGAAATAGAATGTTCTGTGCTAGAGGAGCCATCTTTCTGAAATTCAGCACCTTAAAAAAACACACACACATTTAATTAGGTTTTTGCCTACTGGGTGAGTCAGTTGGTTTAAGGGTTATACAAAGCATCTTTGCTAACCAGAATTTTGGCATTTAATATACATAGTACCTCTGTGGGTTTTCCCACAAATGAATGAACGGATAGATCTCAGACAAGTGCTCTTTTCCATATTTGGTTCTGCACTGACATTCACAAAAATATTTTCTCTCTTAAGAATCTGATATATTTTAAACAATGCTCCTCTTTTTATTCCACTCTCCCTCTCTATTCAAAAACATTGCTGAGGTATTTTTTTTTCTCCCATTGCTCCCCAGGCAGCAAAGCAGAAGTGGACCACAACTATTAGCCTACGTGTGGATCAGTGAAAAAAATCCATGTTAGACACAAAGGGCCCACAGTCTATATAAGGTCTTTCCTGTACATTTCCAGTTCATCAGACTTTGGTCTATATTAAAACAGAAGGAATATTTTTTATTTTCTCACAATACAGCCATACGAAAGGGCTGAAGAGGAAGATGGGATTTGTCTTGAAGTTGCTTTTATTTCTGTGCTTCATTGTAAGCCAGAGTAAAAATGAAGGCACACCCCCGGGGCTGAGGGACAGCTTGCAGTTCTCTGATGCACAATTGCGAGATGCTAACATTTGCCACTGCAGCTGCAGTGGTTCCACTGGGAAGATGGGGAACGTGCTCTAGTGGTATCTCCCAGGCTTGAGAGTAAAGCTTGTCAAAAAGACAATGGCCTATCTTTCAAATGAGAAATGAGGCCTTTTATTCTGTTTATGAGGGGTATTTATGGTTGTTTATGAACACATGGTTATTTATGTGTGTCCTTTTACTGTAAAAAGTTTGCCACCAATAGCAAACACAGTTAAAGGCAAGAGGCCATGTCCATGAACAAACAAAGGCAGGCGGACAGGAAAATGGGACTTCCCTAAGTGGGGGAAAAATGAAAATGTAGGGGAAAACTCCCTACCCACAACACCAGTATAGGGTTTTCATTGTCTTCAATCTTCAAAATTTCTTATGGTTTTAAATTTTCTGCATTATATTTTCCCCTTGTACTTCTTGTTATGAATTTTGGCATTGGGAGATTGATGAATGAAAATATTCTTCTTAAACTTGGCTGCTGTGCACACTGCGGCAGATCAAACCATGATCATAAACATCAAGTTATGATGCTTGTGTGTTTATGAACCAGCTTCTAAGAACTGCAACAGCCCTTGGAGATAACCTAGTTCTAGTCCACTATTTTACAACTGGAAAAAAAAAAAAAAAGGAGAACCTCCAGTGAGGATTTTTCAGTCATGCTTGTAACTTCTGAGTGTGTTTTTGGAACTCTAGACTGAGCTTGGCGATGGTCTTATGTGGCTCCTGGGGGCGCTCTTAGCAGGACTGGCCTTCTTTATAAGCCAAAATGCACACATATACTGACAAGGTCCTTGGTCTAATGCATAAAGAATGGGCATTTGTTGATTAACTTAATAAAACAAAATATGATCCCTGATGGACTATCTGAAAAAGCTACCACCTGAGAGGTTATATTGTGAATTAAGACATTATATTTCCAAGCACTCCTCTGTGAGCAGTTACACATAAAATTAACAGACAATGTCAGAAGCATTATTCTGGGTCTGCTACTCTCTGAATCCATATGGCTTAGAGTGGTGCTTCCCTAAAGCTGTCTTAAGAGTGGTGTTAATTCATAACAGTTTTTTATTTTGATCAATCCAATGCTAAATCAAAATTTAATAGAATAGAAAAAAGTGAATAATTTAAAAATGTTTAAAATTCTCTCACTTTAAAATATAGTGCTTTTCTTTCTGAGATGAACTTCCCTGTATTTTCTGGTGTTAGGATATCTATTGTTTTATGAAATAGTCATGCTACTATATGGTAGGTCTTTTTTTCTGTCATCTTTATTTGAAAAAAAATTGACATAACTATATTTAATTGATCAATGAAGCCAAAAAATTGGTAATTCTTGACTTCCATATGGTGGGTGGCTTTGACATGTTAGAGGCAGAGGCTAGCAGGTGGGTAAGAAGGCCCTGTAGCCTGTCTCCTCTGGCTAACAACGAGGGTGCTCTCCCTGTGGAGAAAAATGGGAGCCACTGTAAACTACCACCCTTCACACCCAAACTGTGGCCCTTTGCTTGTCCATAGCACACGCCATTCTCAGAGGTGTCCCTCTGCCATATCTTATGAAACTTATAAATGTATTTGTGTGTGTATGTAATATAAGCACACATACATGACATTAAATGATAATATAATAAAATTAAGTGATAAGTTGTATAGGTGTCAAGGAGGGAGAGATAACGCCATACAAGTATAGGTGTTTAGAAAAAGCTTCATAGACTGGTTGGGATTCTTGCCACAACTTGAAGGAGGGATTTGGGGGACAGGAATGAAGCAGCTGTTCAGAGTCAGATGGAATATTGTAGGATGATCGCAGGATCTGAAGTTAGACGTCTTACACTTGAAAAAATAAATGGTTGGATTTATTCTTATGCTAAAATGTTGGTACAGCATGAATAACTAACAACACTTTCAAAATTCAGTTCCTCTCAATCTTATTATTGAAATGTTTAAAAAGGTAAATTGCCATTATGCCATGAAGACTTTCTTCTGTCGCAAACAGCAAAGTCCATAGACACAGAAATGAATCCCAAAGGCATGCCGTAAGCCTGTTTTATTAAAAGAAGAAAATGCCATATTCATTGAAGACTTGTGGTAGTTAGAGATATACAAATGCATCTGTTTTGCATTTCATTAACGCATCAAAGGCACTTTTGTAGGCACTTTTTCTTATTTTTACCTTCAGCTTTTGAGATATTAAAGCATTTAGAAATAAGCCTTTAGTTTTAGAATTCTTTAGGCCTACGTGGGAGGATATATTTAAGGTATTCCTTTGGAGATTAATGAGACTTCTGTTTGGCTATTGCTAATTCAAGACCTTTTCTAGAGTCATGACAGTATTGAACTTGATTTTGAGTTGATTTTGTGGTGGGATTTTCTTATTAATTATATTTCCATGGGTTCTGAGAGCCCATTTCTTCCATGATATTTTTAAAGGGATAGAAATTACAAAGTGTATCACCCAACTCTGACTACTCACATGTCTGCTTTAAATACTTGTCACTTTTAGACTATATCCCTTTGCATGGGACTACCTACTAACGGTAGTTTGAGGACAGGAACCAATGACAGGGTCAATTTACAGAACTTGATGTTTCAATTGTTCCATTTCAAAATGAACAGCAGCTCTCTTATGTCTCATTCACTTTTATGGAGTGAACTATAGCTTCTCACCCATCCACTCAAAGTTTCCAGCTATGAATCTCCAGATATGACACATCATTTCTATCATTAATTGTTTTTCTTAATGTTGTCTTGTGGGCTTTTTTACTCCTTATTCTACCATCATTCTAATGCTTATTCATCTAGAACTGAATTTGTATGTTTCCCTTACCAAAACAACATAAACCACAAAAAAAAAAACAAGCAATCCCCCCAACAATAACAACAGAAAACCCCACAAAGAAACAACCCTAATTCTCCATCTTAATTATTCATTTTGTTAATAGAAATATCTTTTTCACAGGATAGAAAATACAAATTCCTCTTTACTGTTTCCCTCTTCTATGGAGCCCTTTGAAGTGTCTCAGATTTAGTAAATTTCTCCACCAGCTTTAAGACTCCCTTACCTTCAATCCATCAGTCAGTGAGGGGACTCTTTGTGAGGGGACTCTTTTGAAGGTATACTCTTCAGCTTGCTTTGCCTAATCATTAAATGCCTCTGTCTGATTTTCTAGGTTGTCTATTCCTTGTTTCCACCCTATCTATCAACTCAATTTACTCCCAGCCCCAGGTCACAATGCTCACACACATGAATGCACCCTATCAAATCAAGCCATCCTACCATCTTCCTCTTACATGCCATGCTCAGCTTTCCCTTCACTCACTGAGAGAAATGACAGTCTGAAGATACCTCCTTTCCCCATCTGCTATATCCATGTCACGGCTCAGTCTGGGCCAGTTCAAATATTAGGCTGTTCTGACGTTTTTGAAGCAGCTTCCCTAGCTATCCAAGTTCATCTTGATTTCTTCCTTCTTTGAAAGTGGTTTGCAAGTAAAGACAAAAACTCACATACTATTACTTAATTGTTATCTGATTGTTTTATGTACTCTAAAATAATTTTCAGAAAAATGGTTCTTTAAAAATAATTTTAACCCTGGCCAGTGCTGCTCAGTTGGTTGCAGAGTCATCCCATAAACCAAAAGGTCAAGGGTTTGATTCCCGATCAGGGCACATATCTAGGTTGCAGGTTCAGCGCCTGGTCAGGGCATGTACAAGAAGGAACTGATCAATGTTTCTCTTTCACATTGATGTTTCTCTTCTTCTTCTCTTTCTCCCTCTCTTCCCTTCTCTCTAAAATCAATAAGCATGTCCTCAGGTGAGGATAAAAAAATAATTTTAAGACTAAGTCATTTCTTTGACAGGCAGAGGTAATTTTCATTCTAAGCTTAAAATGATCACATTCTTTAAAAAGTTATACATGACTAATTCTGAAGAGAGTGTTTTAAAGGATATATAATGAAAACTGACATTCATGCTTTCATATTTATCCAAATTGATCAGTGCTTAAGAGATAAGACCATAAATAGAATGAAAGCCCTAAGGACAGCAGCTGCAGATACTGAACAAAGAACAGTGTGAAAACAATGTAAGAAAGAGACAGTGGGACCACATGCCAATCATTTGAATCATATTTTCAGTTATGGGAAAGCAGTGCATACCACAAATACTTATGGAACATTTATATGAAGAGAAATCACTGTTCAGGTACCATGGATTGTAGGAAATAAAAGAATAAGATAGACCGCAACAATAGAGACATGTGTGTGTATGTATATACTTTCAATAATTTCAATTATTCAATTAAAAAATAGCTACTATTTCTTAGGGACCAACCACATGCCATGTGCTGTGCTAGGCACTTCACATGTATCATACATTTAATGGTCACAGGAATCTGAAGAAATAGTTTTTCTCCTATATAAGAAACGTAACAAATTTAGTTTTCTTACCCAAAGTTACATAATAACTGGTGGAAACCTGATTCAAATCTATTTCTGACTGACTTCAAAGCTCATCATCTGTTGCCTTCCCAAGGAATAGTGAGGGAGTTTCTAACTTTGGGAAACATAGAAGATTTCTCAGAAAATGGGGCCCTTATCATGTGTTTAGAAGGAACAGGAGTGCTTTGGCTGATGGAAGCAGGTATAGAGGGAATATTGAAAAAGTTTTAGGCAGATGCATAAACATGAGAGATAAAGCAAAAAGGCAGAGTTTAATATTTCAGTGTAACTGTGGATTGTTGAGGTTAGGGGGGAGATAAGGGAAGGAAGTTGTAAGTTGGTGAAAGCCACATCATGAAACAACGTTGTCCAGAGTGTGGACTTTCCTGTGTAGATAATAGTGACTCTCTGCAGGAGCTAAGCATGCAAACAATCAAATATACATTTCATGAAGCTCACTGTATTGGCAGTCTGGAGAACAGATATAAGGAAACATATTAGAAGAGTATGGTGATATTTATAATTGAGGGATGATAGAATCCCGAACTAAAGTTTCACAAAGGCCTGTGGAGAGGGTCCAACGAACCTGAGAAATTTTTTATGAGGTAGAATTTATAGGGCCCAGTAGTTAATTTGATATGGTGAGAGATAGAAAAGGTAGAGCCAAAGATGACCTAAGCCAGTATCACCCTCAGATCCAGGCAATGAGGATCCCTGCTCTGACCTCAAGATTGAGAGAGCTCTGCTCTGACGCTCCTATATATCCCCTTCCCCACATGGGTATGTTACCAAGTGGGCCTGTGTGTGGGCCAAGATAGTGTTACTGAAACCAGACCCCTCCCCTGGGGTCTCTCTATCACTGTGGAGTCTTTACTCTCCACCAGGTGTTAGGAATTATGGCTCTCAATGCCAGAGTTTGGTAAAAAGGAAAGTAACTATTTATTCAAAAGGTATACAAGTGTAGAGTAATGGCATACTGTCACGGTAAAATCTCAAAGTCCCTTAAAACACCCACAAACACACACAGTCCTTCCTCCTCCACTTCCCTCAATCAGGCCAGTCAGGGGTACCATTTCTCAGGAAAAAAAAAAAAAATAGAAGTCCGTAGCTTGGCTAGGCTTCTGGTTACTCCCAGTAACCTGTGCTTGGCTGACAGGCCTCCTGAGCTTCCCAGCATCATGAGTTGTGTTGTACCAGCATCTCCAGTTCTTAATCCAAAACTATGTGGCACCTTTTCATGGCCCACCAACAAAAGTCCTTTCACCTCTTTCTTTTCCACATGGTCTCTCCTGCATTCTTGCAAGCTGCTAAGAGAGGGCTTTGCATGGCTGCTACATCTTGCTGTCCTGCTTCCTAAGTGCCTGGTCAAGGGAGCCCCCTTTCTGCCCCCAAATCCATGTGGTTAGAACCAGCATCGCTGCCAGCCGGGGTTTAAATCCCTGAGCAAATCTTCCTCCTAACCCCATTTCCGACTCCTCCCACAATCGGCTATACCTGCCAATACTCCTGCATTTTCTGCTTTTCCTGGCAGTCATAGTAAGTCCAGGCAGATGTGCCCTGGTGGCATGGATTGAACCATTTCCAAGCTCTTATGCAGGCACTGTCATGGGAACTCCCTCCCTGTTACATCATGGCTCAAAATCATGCTTATCTCCCTACCTAGCCTGCTATTGATATGCAAAATAATGTTTTTGCATATCAGGTATGAAGCTGGCCAGCTGTTGATATGCAAAATAACTCTCAATGGCCCTGCTCCCTGTGTCCCATCCCACAGTCTAGACTTGTGGGGGTGGGGATATCCTATATTTCTATATTTCCTGGACACCCTGAGTTCTGGATCCTGTTTCAAATCCTTTGTTTAAGGGGCCCTAGCTGTACCCCATTACAAATATGCTTTTAATTTTGCAGAAAAGTCAAAAACATACCCATATCAAGATCACATTTTCCCTTCCTGATCATGCTGAGTACCTAGGACCACAGATTTCTGCCCAAACTACTCCAGTGCTACTGCTTGGATAGGCCTCTTTCTAGGATCCAGTCTGTCAGGGCAAGTCAGACCAATGTATGTATCCTTAGATCTGAGAGATGGGCAAGACTTCATTGTTTGGAGGTGGGTGAAGAAAGGGGTTAAGAACATGAGAGCCAGAGATTTAGGCTTATGTGGACAAGACCCATTATAATTAGGGGGGAAGGGAGTGAAAAGAAAGAGGAGTGACCTCAGATTGGGAGCTTCCATTTATAATTTTATCCTGGGGCCACTAACATTAAGAGTTAGGTTTCTGGTTTGGGTAATTGGATAGGTCATTAAATAACATTGCATATTATAAAAGGAGGAGCTCATCTGAGGTACAAGAACCAAGTAACTTGGTTTATTTGTGAGCTATCCAGTGAATGATGTGCTGTATGCAGTTGGAGAAAGGTTATCATGTTGTTTTTGTCTATTTTTTTGTCTGTATGTGTAATAAAGAACCTGACTCCATTACTGATGTTTGTTTGACTCGATTGCTTAAGCCCTACTATTCCCAATTCTCTTTTACCCCCATGCTTAGCAAGCTGGTAAGAAAGCTCTGTGTTCTCTCCTTTGGCACAAGAAGGAATTTCAAACCTCCCAAGTGCCTAGCCCCTTCAAGGGAACTCTCACCCCAGTCTCTCCTCCCACTAGTAAGGCTCCAAGCCAGTTGCCCCTCCCTGCTCTCTGCCTCAAGCATTGTAACCCAGCTTTGGATCCTGCTCCAACACAACTTCACTATGTGAGTTATAAACCATTTCATGCCCTCTTGGTTCATATGTGTTGTAACCAAAGCAGATTTACAGAGAAAGTTCACGCTGGCTCTGTGTGGTAACAACAGTGTAATTTCCTCAAAAGTGTTCTACTAGTTTTCTGATGGAGGTTTCCCCCACCACCTAGGAAAATTCTCATCTTTCTAAGAGTATGCTTGTATTCAGTTCATTCTTATCTTTTCAGTATCTTCTCTGTTGGCAGGGAAGACTACTGCAGACAGATTGGAACATAAGTTGTATGGAGGGCCTTGATGTTCTGTACAACTTTTTTCTAAAATTTGTGCCCTGTTTAGACTTGAAGACTGAAGTTAGGATCTTGAAAGTCCATTACAACATTAAATGGTGATGAAAGAAGTTGGTATCAGCACAATGAGTTTCCTAAATTCATAAGTCAAAAAACATATATTGGTATTTGATATTTGATAAAGTACACCACAATTCCCTGTGAAATATTTGGTTGAAGTATCATCTCAATTCCTTTCCTAAACTTGATCGTATAACTATTCTTTCACAAGTATCTTTGACCCAGTTTTTGTTTTCTTTCTTTCCCTTAGCTGCAGGACTATGTCTTTTATTAAAGGCCTTTAATGTGGTTTTTAATTTTATGCCAATCTTTTGGTGTGAGTTTTGTCAATGAAGAAATATTGAATTTTAGTTTCAGTTTGCACGAGCCGGTAAAACGAGTAGAAACAGGGCAGGGATGAATAGGGAGATGTAGGTCAAAGGGTATGAAGTTTCAGCTATGGGAGAGAAATAAATTCTGGAGACCTAATGCGCAGAACAGTGACCATAGTTAATGCTGTATTACATACTTAAATTTTTCTGAGGGTAGATGGTGGTTTCACTGTAAAAGAAGAAAGTAAGAAAGAAAGAGAGAATGAAAGAGAGAAGGAAGGAAGGAAGGAAGGAAGGAAGGAAGGAAGGAAGGAAGGAAGGAAGGAAGAAGGAAGGAAGGAAGGGAAAGAAAGAAAGAAAGGTTGATTTTATCAGGTGAGAGATACGTTAAGTAGCATAATTGTGGTAATCATTTTACAATGTATATACATATATCAAAACATCACCTCATATATCTTAAATATATGCAAATCTTATTTGTCAATTATTCCTCAGTAAAGCTCGAAAGAACAAAAGAAACCTCACATAGAAGCTTGTATTTATTTATTTCTATGTAAATGTTCCTTCAAAGTATTAAGATGACTTTTATCTATAGCCCAGCAGTTGTTAGTCTTACTTATTTACTTTTCTTCTGATGTTTCTAACATGGTTTTCTATAACGCTTGTTCCTTTATGTTTGTTTCTTTAAGTTTGCCTACTTAATTCTCATTGGGTTGTCTATAATTTCCTTTAGGCTGCAAAGATAATATTTAAATAAATTTTTGAAAACAGCTGTGTTAAGGGGTAACTGACAAACAATAAAATGCACATATTTAAAGCGTGAAATTTGTTAAGATTTGACATATACACATACTTATGAAACCATCATCACAATCAAGATAATGAATATATCCATCATTCCTCCAAGTTTTTTTAAATTGCTTTGTAATTCTTCTCTTCTGTCACTTCCTGCCTCCGTCCCCCCACCTCCAGGCAACCATTTATTTCCTTTCTGTCATTATACATTAGTTCACATTCTCTTGCATTTTATGTAAACATAATCATACAATATGCCTTAGTTTCTGGTTGGCTTCTTTCACTCTAAATAATAATTTTGAGATTCGTCCTTTGTAATGTGTAGTGATAGTTTATTCCTTTAGAAAAACATTTTAATTTTGTAATAATTATAGATTTATAGTGAAATTAAAAATATAACAAACTTCTATGTATTCTTTACTCAGTTTTCCTAAATGTTAACTTCTTATATAACTGGTACATTAGTCAAAACTGAGAAATTAATATTCTTACTCCACTACTGGCTAAACTATAGACTTTATTTGGAATTCACCATTTTCCATAATTTTCCTATTTTTTAAAATGTTCTAGAATCCAATTTAGGTAACCACATTGCAGTTAGTATTCATATTTCCTTAATCCTCTCTGAAATCTGACAATTCTGAGCTATTCCTTGATTTTATGACTTTTACAGACTTTAAGAATACTGGGCTCAGGTATTTAGTAGAAATGTTGCTGTTTCAAGGTTCATGTGCCTCACATATCAAAAAGAGACCAATATTCAGTTTCAGAGTTTGGAGCCAGAAAATGTGGTCTATTGACTGAGAAGAGCCAGCTGAAGAACATGAGGGGAGGGAGGTGTAAAGCTTCCGCAGATGCACTTTAAGAGAGCCCAAAATTCAGGCTTCTTTTATGTGAAGAGAAGGGAGGAGGGGCAAGGTAACAGGTGTTTGACACCTCAGTACCAACAAGGATCCAAGGAAGAGCATGAAACCTCTAAATCTCTTTGTTCCTGGGGTTTCTTGACCCCTGCTGATCTGAGTCTGGGTCTTGAGGTTCTTTCAAATCAAGCCTCAAGGAAAATTCCTCGAATAATTAGCATATTTATAACAGGAGCTATTTGCCTGAAAGCCATGGGAGAAATGCAGTCAAAAGTATATTTCTTTTTATTTCTGAGTTATTACATCATATAAACACATCACACTTTATCCATTCATGTGTAGATGGAATTTTGTGCTGTCTCCAGTTTTTGCCTATTGCAAATAAAACTGTGATGAGCATTTATACATAAGTACTTATTTTTTAAAATATATTTATTGATTATTCTATTACAGTTGCCCCATTCCCCACCTCTCTCCACTCCATTCTGCCCACCCCTTCCCTCCCACATTCCCCCACTATAGTTCATGTCCATGAGTCATAAGTTCTTTGCCTTCTACATTTCCTATACTATTCTTACCCTCCCCCTCTCTATTTTCTACCTACCATTTATGCTATTTATTTTCTGTACCTTTCCCCCCTCTCTCCCCTTCCCCCTCCCCTGTTGATAACCCTCCATGTGATCTCCATTTCTGTGGTTCTGTTCCTGTCCTACTTGTTTGCTTAGTTTGCTTTTGTTTTTGTTTTAGGTATGGTTGTTAATAACTGTGAGTTTGCTGTCATTTTTACTGTTCATATTTTTTATCTTCTTTTTCTTAGATAAATCCCTTTAACATTTCATATAATAAGGGCTTGGTGATGAAGAACTCCTTGAACTTGACCTTATCTGAGAAGAACTTTATCTTCCCTTCCATTCTAAATGAAAGCTTTGCTGGATACAGTAATCTTGGATGTAGGTCCTTGCCTTTCATGACTTGGAATATTTCTTTGCAGCCCCTTCTTGCCTGTAAGGTCTCTTTTGAGAAATCAGATGACAGTCTTATGGGAACTCCTTTGTAGGTAATTGTGTCCTTTTCTCTTGCAGCTTCTAAGATTCTCTCCTTCTCTTTAATCTTGGGTAATGTAATTATGATGTGCCTTGGTGTGTTCCTCCTTGGGTCCAGCTTCTTTGGGACTCTCTGAGCTTCCTGGACTTCCTGGAAGTCAATTTCCTTAGCCAGATTAGGGAAGTTCTCCTTCATTAGTTGTTCAAATAAGTTTTCAGTTTTTTGTTCTTCCTCTTCTCCTTCTGGTACCCCTGTAATTCGGATGTTGGAATGCTTAAAGATGTCCTGGAGGTTCCTAAGCATCTCCTCAGTTTTTTGAATTCTTGTTTCTTCATTCTTTTCTGGTTGGGTGTTTCTTTCTTCCTTCTGGTCCACACCATTGATTTGAGTCCCAGTTCCCTTCCCATCACTATTGGTTCCCTGTGCATTTTCCTTTGTTTCTCTTGGCATAGCCTTCATTTTTTCATCTAATTTGCAATCAAATTCAACCAATTCTGTGAGCATCCTGATTACCAGTGTTTTGAACTGTGCATCTGATAGGTTGGCTATCTGTTCGCCACTTAGTTGTATTATTTTTGGAGCTTTGATCTGTTCTTTCATTTGGGTCCTTTTTTTTTTTTTTTTTTTTTTTGTCTTGCTGCACCTGTTAAGTAAAGGGGCAGAGCCTTAGGTGTTCACCAGTGGGGTAACACTGGTCGCTGTGCTGTGAGGCTGTATGTGGGGGAGGGGCCAAGAGGGAGCAATGGCACTTGCTCCACTGTCTGCCAGATTTCAGTCACTCCCTCTGCTACCCACAATCAAACTGGGCCCCTCTAGTGCTGATTCCCAAGTGGGTGGGCTTGTGCACACTCTAGGCCCCTGTGGATCTCTCCAGTGAACTCTCCTGTGCGGCTGGGAGTTTCTCCTGCTGCCACCTCAACCCCCACAGGTGTTTTCACTGAGAAGTTTGAGGTTTTATTTCCCCCTGCTGGAGCCCTGGGTTACGTGGTCTGCTTCGATCCCCATCGTTTGTCCGGTTTATCTGTGGGTGAATGCGGGGCTGCGGGTGCTACCTGCCGCTCTGCCTGCCCCGTTCTCTGCCACTCCGAGTCCGGCCCTCTCGGTTTATCTGCGCGAATGTGGGTCTGCAGGGTCTGCTAGTGCTGGGACTGCCTGCCCCATTTGTCCCACACTCCGCCAGTCTCAGTCCCGCCACAGCCACACGAGTCCTCTCTGCCCCAGCTGCCCGTCTCCGCCCCTCCTACTGGTCTGGATGAATGTTTATTTTTTATTTCTTTGGTGTCGGACTTCCTTGCCGTTCGATTTTCTGTCAGTTCTGGTTGTGCGAGGGGGCGCAGTGTGTCTACTTAGGCCGCCATCTTGGTTCTCCGATTTCTGGAGTTTTAATCTGTTCTTTCATTTGGGCCATTTGTTTTTGTTTTGGTGTGCCTGTTAAGTAAAGGGGCAGAGCCTTAGGTGTTCACCAGGGTGGGGTAACGCTGATTTCTGCGCTGTGGCGCTGTATGTGGGGGAGGGGCCAAGAGGGAGCAATGGCGCTTCCTCCTCTCTCTGCCAGATTTCAGTCACTCCCTCTGCTACCCACAATCAAACTGGGCCCCTCTAGTGCTGATTCCCAAGTGGGTGGGCTTGTGCACACTCTAGGCCCCTGTGGATCTCTCCAGTGAACTCTCCTGTGCAGCTGGGAGTTTCTCCTGCTGCCACCTCAACCCCCATGGGTGTTTTCACTGAGAAGTTTGAGGCTTTATTTCCCCCTGCTAGAGCCCTGGGTTGCGTGGTCTGCTTTGCTTCCCCACTGTTCCTCCCATTTTATCTATGCGTGAATGTGGAGCTGCGGGCGGGGTCTACTAGCTGTCGCACTGCCTACCCATTCCTTCCACCATCGGCCAGCTGCCTTGCCGCAAGTCCTCTCTGCCCCAGCCGCCGCTCTCTGCCCCTCCTACTGGTCTGGATGAATGTTTTTTCTTTATCTCCTTGGTTGTTGGACTTCCATGGGATTCGATTTTCTATGAGTTCTGGTTGTTTTTTGTTTTCAAATTGTTGTTGTCCTTCTTTTGGTTGTGCAAGGAGGTGCAGTGTGTCTACCTACGCCTCCATCTTGGCTGGAAGCTCCATAAATACTTATTTGGATGTGTGCTTTCACTTCTCTTAGGTTGAATGAATTTGGAGGTGTACATTTAACTTTTAAAAAATGTTTTCCAGAGTGGTTATACCACTTAACATTTCAATCAGTAGTGTATGAATGTCTAGTTTCTCCATATCCTTGCAAACACTTGGGATGGTCAGATTTTAATTTTATCCATTCCTGTAGGAGTATAACAGTATCTCATTGTGGATTTTTTTTTTTTTTGCATTTCCCTGGTAACTAATAATGTTGTTCATCTTTTTATGTGCTTATTTGCTATCCACTTTTCTTGGTGACATGTCTGTTCATATCTTTCACTTTTTTTGTGTTTGGGTTGTTTGTTTCTTATTACTGTTTTCTGAGATTTTAAAATACATTTCATAAGTTAGCCCTTTATCAGATATATGCTTTGCAAATATTTTCTCTCAGTCTTTTTATTTTCAAAGCTGTGTTTCAACTTCATTTCTATCTGTGTATTTTCATGTTTTGATATCTAATGAGGGTAGTCCCCCACAACATTCTGTAGTCTCAGAGTTTTCTCGGTTCCTCTTTCTAGTTCTTGTTCACTTTAACACATTATAATTAATTTATACGTAGTTTTAAAACCTTACTGATGTTGTTAATGGGCGTATATTACACTTTGCATTTACTTCAGGGACATTAACATCTTCATGAGATTGAGTGTTGTTTCCCAATAAGATGATATGTCTCTCCATTTGTTCAAGTTTATTTTTGTCTTCTTGCAGAGCATTTTAAAGTTTTCTTCATATTGATCATATAATTTTCTCATTATGTTTATTTCTAGGCAATTTGTCTTTTTTGATGCTATAGTAATGGTATCTTTTCTTTTAATATATTTTCTAATTTCTTATTGTTTGTACATATGAAGGGTATTGATTTCTTCATGTCAATTTTACTCCAGCCATTTCGCCGAATTCTCCCTATCTCAAAGCCCATCACTTCAGCAAAACCATGGAAAAGCTAGTGCCCAGAGTTCCTGCCCCAATTTAAAGCACAGTCCTTTGAAGTCCACAGGTGGCTGCTAAGCAGTCATTCAGGTAGTTTAGCTTGTGCCAGGTTGCTGTTTCAGGCTCCCTCCTGGAACCTGTGTGTTTGGGATCCATGTGACTGTGAGCAATGAAGCTGCTCTGGCTTTAAGGTTGCGTGAATATACCGGCCAGTGCTTTCTCTAGGTGGGCAAAAGAGAGAGAGAGAGAGGCTCCCTCTTGGAGGCCATGGGCCAAGTGGCTGCTAAGGCCATATGGCCTATGGAGAGAACAGGCAAATACATTGTATGTGTGCATCCAGGTCACAAGCAAGAGTGATAAGCAAGAGGGCAAGTTTCTTGTTCCCTTGGGACCATATATGCTTTGATGTGGGACTGACTAGGTGCTTTCTCACATTTTGGGTGGGTCCACTTCCCAATCAATCCCTTCTTTTTCCAGGCTAGACTGATAGGCCTCTTTGAACTAGTACTTTCCCCTGCCACTGTTTTGACTTCTATAGTGCATGTGTCTGCCTTCCCCTGGCACCACCCCCAATCTGGAACCTTCCCCTGCCACCATCTTGGCTGGTTAGAGAGACCTCCCTGACTCCCCATGTCCTGGGGTTGCTGGGCTTCCCTTCCCTTAGAAGCTCCAGCTGGCTGTGTTGTGTCAGCCCTGCCACCTCCAGGTAAACACTTTACTGCAGCCAGGCCCAACCACTGCTCCCACTGAGGGGAGGTAGCACCCTGCTGCTTGCAGTGTCTGTCAGAGTTCTCCCCCTGTGGGCTGGACAGTTGCCAGGGGGAGATGCCAGGCAGCCAGACTATCCTCTGCAGTGTTCAGCTGAGCCTCAGCTTCCAAGAGGGCAAACTCCACACCCAGCCTGCAGAGGGCATCCTCTCCTCCCTGCAGCTTGGCACAGCATACAGGACTTCGGGTGCCTCAGCTCACCAAGAGGTGATGGAAAAATGGCAAAAATAGCAAATAAATTCTTGAGAACTATGAATAAACAAAATTAAACACATTACTTTGTTTCAGTACTTCTTAGGATCTTTTATATGCTAATGTGTACTGTGAAGACCCAAGAGAGATATACTGCACAGCCTTTCCCAGATATGGGTGGCTAAGTTGGTTCTCTTTTTCTTCTTATCATTAATTCTCTATCCGTCCCCAAATGCATAAATTCAAGTAAAAGCCTTAATATATAATGCAGCAAGGATGGTACCCTTTTGTCTCTCTTTGTTCTTTTCCTTCTCTTGTATTAAATTATAATCAGTGGGACTCAGTGCAGAGATAGACACAAATAGATGCTAACACACACTGGAAATTCACACCAGGTTCTTTAATGTTTTTTAAACATGGCTCTGTAATGCAGATTTGCTCCTATCTCTCTTATGCTTAAGACTCCTTAGTAGTTATTTATTGTTAAAAGAAATTAATGTTTGTCTCTTACATTTCTGGACTCATCTACCACAAAAACTCACATGCCATGAATGCTCTAGCAGTACCGGAGAGCTTGCAGATCACCCAAGCAAGCAAATATGTAAGGGTGTCCTGGCATGAGAGTATAAGGATTCTGAAGACCTGCTCCCCAGTGAAACTGGTGAAAATTTTTGAAAAATTGCCCTATGATCAAACATCATTTACTTTCCTTCTACAAACAGTTGCCTCTTGCCACTTCTTGGGCCATACAAAGTGAGATGAACACTCTCTGGAACGTGGGACCTCAGAAGATAACAACTCAGGCTCTGTAAGTGGCTGTGATGAACTTTGGACACAGTATTACAGGCAGGGTTTAGTGTAACTTGGAGCTTGGGGGTAATGGCTTTGCTGTGGGCCATTATCTTAACCTTATAGCCTTCTTGCCCTGTGAGGCAGGATATGGCTGGGAGAGGCAAGAATAAGATCATCTCAAAGCCAATCTGCTAAGACCAAGTAAAAGACCATCTCTTAGCCTGGTATAAGGATTCTGATGTTACCTTAATCAGTCTTGAGATTCTACAAGTTTCAGCTTAGTGATGTGAAAGGAATATATAGTATACCTGATTAAGCAGTTTGTAATTCTTATTACAATATTTGATCTTCTTTGGTGCTTCTTTTAGAACATCAAAGAAGGTTCAGTTTATAATACACACCTCCTAACATCCATTTCATTGTTCCAGCTGCTCATCAAGTTCCTTATATACTGTAGCTGTGCCCAGAACTTTCTCTTGTCCCGCTTCACTTTCAACTGCCAATCAAAAACGCTTCCTCTTTTTCTTTTCTCAAAATAAACAATTATTTAAAGTAATATATTTGCAGCTCAGATGTTTCTAAATTTTCCATTTCAGGTTTAACCAACATCATTAAAATACTTTAAGGACAGCTGTATCCACAGATTTCAATTGCATGATTATTTCTTTGCCCATTCTTCTCTTCCTTTTCTTTCCCAAATTAACCTCTTTCAGCTGTGGGCCAAGGTATAATTTATCCTCTTCATATTTTGTCCACTGCTCTTTAGGCAAGATATGCTGCCTCATGAACAAGTCCAGTGTCCTTTCAATGCAAAGCGAACTATCGTTATACAGGTTCTCAGGGAACCCTATTATGGCTTTTTACATTTTCATCAACATGTATAGTATTGTTTCGCATTAACCCTGGTTTATTGAACCCTGTGTCATGAGCATATGTTCATGATGTAGTCTTTCCTGTAAGTCAGCCGGGCAACTGCTTGGCTAGTTGCCTGCTGTGCAGCCTGGCACCAAGAAATAGACAAGAGTCACACAAGGTAACTATGCTATTCACTCAGCTTTTCTTGAATGCAGGTTCACTCAAAGTAGAACATCAACATACATTAATATCCTAGTCATACTCTAACAACCTAAGAGAAACATAACACACAGACACAACAATCAATGGGGAATAATGAAACCAAGTCAGAGTGTCAGTCTGCAGGTCCCGGAGACAGCATGGTGGGCAAGGGAGTCATCAGCATCTTGCAAGGAAGGATCTCTGGAGCCAGGTGGGCAGCAAGGGAGGCAAAGTATTCAGTCAGCAGGGCACAGCCTCTGGCAGCTGATGCCAAAGGAAACAGCATGGCATGGAGCAGCATGTTTGTATGTGGAGCTCAGCTGTCTCAGTGATGGTCTGGAGCCTGCCTCAGTTAGACCTTGAAATGGTGGACTCCACCCTTCTGGGTCTCTTGATAATTGTCTTGGCACCCCTGGTGGCAACTGGGGAATTGCCCCAGGAGCCTATCTCTGTGTGGTCCCACTCTGCAGATATGGCTGTTCTGATCACGCATACGTATATCTTAAGTGTGTCTCCTTGACAAATGTGTCTAGTGTGACTTAGGTACTTTCCTTCTTGAACCAAAGTGTCATGGCTGACTGGAAGCCATCTTGGTTGACACGAGCGACTCCACTTTGTTTTATATACTTTGTGCTCTCTTGACTGGACCAATGCCATTTTACTGGTCCAGCTCTCCACAATATCGAAAACAAATTTAGTGAGATTTATATTCTCTTCTAATCCAGAGAAGAGTCCTGCAGTTCAACTCTTCTCTTTGGTGTACAAATCTGAAAAATCTCTCCCGGCTAAAGGGTTCCGTGTTACTTTAGGATAAAACACAAAACTCTTGACATGAAATGAAAGGTACTTCAGTACCGGAGCCATGTTAACTCCTCTAGGCTTTATGTCTACCACTTCTCTCCCTGCCACAATCCAAGCTACAGCCTTTCTGACCAACTTTCAGATTTCTCTGTTTTCTTTCCAGTGTTAAGCCTTTACAGTGTCTGTCTCCCTCAACACCAACACCCTTCCCCTGCCTCCTTGCCCATGAATTCCTTCTCTTCCTTCAGGTTCCAGCTGGGTAAATTTGACTTTCAGTAAAGGAGATTATAGTTCTATCATAACATCAAGTCTGCATCTGACAACAGCAAAAGAGCCTAAGACTTTAATTAATTCATATTTATTGACCATCCACTCCTCATGTGTAAAAATGCCACTGGGAACATAAATATGAGCAAGATACAGACCTGTTTGTGGAAAAAGATGTGGAATATTCACATGAGGAATAATGCAGAATGCCACATGGGAAATCCAAGTGCTATGGACATTGAGGAGGTAGGGTGACCACTTTTTGTTGAATTTGGGAAACCAGTTTATTCTGATGTTATTCTAAAAGTTTAGAAACCCCATTGGTCCAAAGGATCTTCAGCTCTGAAAGGTACCACTCAGCCCTCTCTTGGGTGATTAAAGGATCAAATTTGTAAATCTTAGACCCCCCAAATCCAGTTCAATCATAGCGGCTTGCTCCAGTGGTTTTCTGTGGCTTTACAAATGTTGGGTGAAATATTACCATTTGCAGCAACATGGATAGATCATGAGAGTAACGTTCTAAGTGATATAGATGGAAAAAGTCAAGACCCTTATGATTTCACTCGTATGTGGGATATAAATCTAAAAACAAAATATGAACAAACAAGACAATCAAACAAAAACTTAGGGACAGATCAGATTGGGGGTTGCCAGAAGGAAAGGAGATTAGGGGGAGGTAAAAGGGTAAAGGGGATCAAATATATGGTGGCAGAAGGAAAATTGACTTTGAGTGTTGAACACACAATGCAACATTCAGATATGGATTGTAGAATTGTACACTGGAAGCCTATACAATGTTATGAAGCAGTGTCACTCCACTACATTTAATAAAGTTAAAAATGTGAAAACCACAGGTGTTTTCAACTGGCATAGTACTATATTATGACATTAACATGTGTTCTCAAGTTATTTTCACTCTCAATAAAATTGATGGATAACTCATGTACACTCTCAATTTGTAACTGTACTTGTTCCCCAAGTGAATGAAGAGAAATAGTGACTCTTCAGTTCATGGCCATGTGTAATTGAGGCAACTCAGGACACTATACAATTGCTTTAATCTTTTTTCTTTGCTTTTCATAGAATTTCACACAAAAAAGTATTTATTGGAAATTGTGATACAGCACCATGATCTGTGAGAATGTCTCAATGCCCTATGTTAATTGCAAATGTGTCAATATTGTACAGCAGGGATCCTGTCATATGAAGCAGAGGAAAAAGACACTGAGTTTAAAAACTACAAATTCCCAAAATACCTGTGGAAGAAAAATGACATCCTAGCTATAGGACCATTTTCTTGTCACCTGAATATGTGTGATAGTACAAATTTAAGCTATTTTTATTTTGTGTCTTATTTCTGCTTTGTTTTGAAATAAACTAAGCAGTCAATGGCCATACCACCCTGAACGCCCCTGAACTTGCCTGAAATAAACTAAGCATACTTCTCTAGTATTTGTGTTCAATGTATGAGGCAAATTAAGTCTTCCAGGCTTCTAGGGTACCAATTCATGCCCCTGGGGAGGTAAATTGCCTCTGGCACCCTGCTGCTTTGGAGGACTGATTTGCCACAAAGAGTTCATTGGCTCTTGATAGAGAGTAGATGACTCCTAATGGTTCTCTACAGGATGAGAACCACTTTTTAAATGGGATGTTCATTGGATTATATCTGATGGGCAGGCTAAAGCTTTCCCAATGTTTAATGCAATCACCACGATTGGACTGTCAGAAGCTATTGATGCCTACAGTGAATGCTTGAAAAGCCGATAAGTATAGGGACATGGAATCAAATATTTAGAATATTTAAAATGCTGGCTTATGGCTGAGTGCTGCCCACCTGTGTTATCTAGCAGTGGTGGCTGGTTCCCAGCCCTCTGCCTCCCTCAGCGCTGCTGCAGTGGCTCAGGGAGGCTCATCCAGCACTGACTGGAACTGGGAATAAGGAAAGGGCAATGTTGGAGTCCTCCTCACATTCACAGGGTCCAGATATGGTGTCCAAGGCCCCTTACTCTCTCACTACTGATGAGCTGGCCATGGGAGATGAAAGGCTGGGACACAGCTAACTTCCAAGAACCACCGCAGCTGAGAGATCATGAGCACCTGCCCCCAAAAGTTATGTTTACAGGAGGAGTTCTTGCAGCAAGAAGGTGAGGATGCCAGCTGCCACATGAGGCCACAAAAGGAACCGCCCGCCCCCCTACTACGCATGTGGGCAAGCGACACTGTCACCATGGTGATTTAATGACAGACCCTCGGTTCTAATTCTAGAACTTCCCTCCCTAACCTCCCTCAGGACCAGACCCTGAACCGCCTCTCCTTGATCACCCCAGCACCCTTCGCCTTCTCCCAGATCTCCCCATGACTCTCCTTGTACTCTTTGCCTTTGAACGTTTGAGCGTCACCACTCTCCAAGTGGACCCAGCAGCAGCCTCATCCTCCTCTCCATCCACCTAGAGGTAGGCAGGCAGCCCCGCCTCCTCAGGCCAGGGGGCGGGGCTTCTTCAGATGCCTGACCGGGGTCTCCCTCAAGGTCCCCAGGCATCAGCTTCCAGGTCATCAGGGCTGGTGGTGTCTGGCAGGGCTCCCAGCTACCAAAATGAAGAAAATGAAAGCACTAGCAGGAGGCAGGGGGCATGCTCCATCTCTTGCCCCGGGTAAAGCCCACTCGACAGGGCCTAGTACCCAGGAAAAGCCTTCTGATATCCTGGACACGCGTGCATTTCTATCTGCACTCATGCCCCCCAGCAGGACTCTGCTCCTTGAGGGCTGGGTAGAGCTCCAGAGAGGCCTGCAGAAGCGGGGGCGATACCTTTTCCTGTTCGAGGATCTGCTTGTGGTGGCCAAAACCACATATAGTAACAGGTGGAAGGTGAAAAGCAAAACAAAATTGAGTGACATGTGGATAGCAAGCTGTGTGAAAGAAGTGGGAGGAGGCAACACCGATGCCACTCGATCGTTTGTCCTGGGCTGGCCCACAGTGAACTTCGTGGCCACTCTCAGTTCCCCAGAACAAAAGGACAAATGGCTCTTTCTCCTTCAGAGGTACATCAGTCTAGAGAAAGAGAAGGACCATCCGAAGACCATTCCCCTCAAAATTTTCACCACAGACATTGGGAATGGTGCCTATTCCAAAACCGTAACAATAAGGAATTCAGATACAGCAAATGACATTATCAACATGTTACTACCAATGCTAAGGATAACTGGCTCTGAGAGAGATTACCAGTTATGGGTGAATTCTGGCAAAGAAAAAGAATTGTGTCCACTTATTGGGCATGAATGTCCTTATGGAATCAAAATGAGCCACCTTCGAGATGCTAAATTCCTGATGCAAGGCTCAGAGGATGCCACCAGCCCTTTCACCCTCCAAGAGCTCTGCCTCATGGAACAGCTGCCCCGGGAGATGCGGTGCCAGTTTATCCTGAAGCCCAGATGCCTGGCCATGGCCCAGCAGCTCAGGGACTCTGGGCAGAAGACCTTTCAAAGGAGAAGGTCTATCACCAAGTGGCTCTTTGGGCGGGGCTCTAGCACTCACCAGGATAACTTGCCCATGTCACCAACCTCTCCTGTGCCAGGACAGCTGTTTGGAGTGTCTCTGCCAAATCTCTGCAGGCATGACAGTGTGCCCAAACCTGTCTGGGATATGCTTTTTTGTCTTCATCAGAAAGGACCCCTCACCAAAGGAATATTTAGACAGTCAGCCAACATGAAATCTTGCAGAGAGCTGAAAGAAAAACTAAATTCTGGAGTCGAAGTCCACCTAGACCATGAATCTACTTTTGTGATAGCATCTGTTTTTAAAGGTTTCCTAAAAAATATTCCTGGAAGTGTTTTGTCATCAGATCTTTTTGATCACTGGGTCTCTGTAATGGATCAAGAAAGTGATGAACAGAAAATAAATAAAATTCAAAGGCTGTTAGACCAGCTTCCGAGAGCCAATATTGTTCTCTTACGGTACCTTTTTGGAGTATTACACAATATCGAACAACATTCCTCATTCAATCAGATGACTGCGTTTAATTTAGCAGTGTGTATTGCTCCAAGCATGCTTTGGCCTCCAACTTCCTTCAGCTTAGAACTAGAAAATGAATTTATAAAAAAGAATAATCTGCTTATTGAATTTCTGATTGAAAATTGCTGTAGGATATTTGGAGAGGAAATCACTTGTCTCTTTGGAGAATCTTCAGTGAGAAATGATACTACAGAGAGAGCCTCTGACACCCCTGGTGCAGAGACAACTGCCATCCCCGACAGTGGGGAGAATGTGCTGAGTGAGGACCGTGATGCTTCCTGCAGTGACCTGGTAGAGAACCTTAGTGAGGGGAGCAGAAGCATGGGCTGTATCTTAACCTTTCACGACAATCACCTTGGCCAACCTGAGCTGGAAGATCTTTTAAGCCTGAGTGACATCGACTTGGACTTTTCTAAAGAGGAGGACATTCAAAAGCAACAGCCCCTTGAATCCACACTGGTGGCCATTTCTGTGGTATCTTGCAGCCACATGTCCCCACATGATTCCCCCAAGAACCAGGCCTTTGAAGCTGACACATCCGGACACCCTCCACCACAAACAACAGAGGCCCTCCAGAGTTCCAGCAGGCACCAGTGCTGCACAGAGCCCAACATCAAGGACCAGCCCGGGCAAACTGAGCTATCTCAGGATGATATCTGCAAAGATGAAAGATAAAACTACCTGCAGGGCTGGTCACTTGCATGGAGAGGAAGATTATCTGGATTGTGTAAAAGAAGACACCCTCGAGTGTCAGTTACAAACGCATCTGAAAGTCCTCAGCCTAGAACACGATGGCAGACAGGTCTAGCCAGGTTGAAAAACTAGTCCCTCAGAAAGAGAGGGAGGTAAGATCATATAAAAAGACAAGACCTTAACTAGAAAAGCCACAGAATTGCCTCTCCATGCGTGTGGTGTTCCAAAAGCCAATTCACTGCAGGCTAATCAGAAAGACATCTTCCAAAGGGCAATGTGAGAACATAGAGCAGAACAGGCAGCCCGGTCAGAGGAGACCGAAGGTATGGGAAATAGCAGAAGGCCTGGTCACTGCAGAGGGAAGGTGTAGGAGGTGAGCAGAAGGACTGGTTGGAGGAGACAGAAGGTGTCCGAGGCTAGCAAAAGGCCTGGTTGGAAGAGACAGAAAGTGTGGGAGTAAAGCAGGAGACTCATTAGGAGGAGACACAGTGTGTCGGAGCTGAGAAGAACAGTTTGGAGCAAAAGGAAGGTGTCGAGGTGAACAGAAGACCAGGTCATAGAAGATGGAAGGTGTTGAAAGCCAGCAGAGGGCCTGGATGGTGGAAAAGTAAGGTGTCAGAGCCCAGGCAAAGGCCCAGTCAGGGCAGAGGGAAAAAGTGGGATCCCAGCAGAAATCCTGGTTGAAGGGTACGGAAGGTGCTAGAGGCTAGGAGCAGGCCAGTCTGGAGGAGCAGGAAAGTGTGGGGGTCAAGCAAGAGCTTGTTCAGAGGATACAGAAGGTGTTGGAGTGGAACAGAATGCCCAGTGAAGGGAGATGGAAGGTGTGGGAGGTGAGCAGAGGACTTGGTCCCAGGATAACAGAAGGTGTGGGAGGCCAGCAGTAGGTCTGGTTGTAGGAGACAAAAAGTGTGGTAATCAAGCAGGAGGCTCACTAGGCAGAGACAGAACTTGTCGGAGTTGAGCAGAGGTACTGGTCTGAGCAGATGGAAGGAGTGGGAGGCAGGCAGAAGGACTGGTCGGGTCAGAGAGAAGGTGAGGGAGGCAAGCAGAAGGCCTGGTGAGAGCAAAGGGAAGATGTGGAATGAGCAGAGGGAAGGAGTGGAAGGCGAGCAGAGGGCCTGACCATGGCAGAGGGGTGGTGTGGGCGGCAGCAGGAGACCCACTCAGGATAGACTGAAGGAATGGGAGATAAGACCAGCAGAGTACCAGTTGCAACAGATGGAAGGTGTGAGAGATGCAAAAAAGACAATGTCAGAAGATGAGGAAGGTATCAGAGGCCAGCAGATGTCCTGGATGTTGGAAAAGGAAGGTGTCAGAGCCCAGTGAAAGACCCAGGCAGGGCAGAGGGAAGAAGTGGGAGAGCAGCAGAAGCCCCAGTCATATGGAAGGTGTCAGAGGCCAGCAGCAGGCTTGGTTGGAGAAGAAGGAAAGCATGGGAGTAAAGCAGGAGCTTGGTCAGAGGATACAGAAGGTTTGGGAGGACAGTAAGCAGAAGGTACAGAAGGTGTTGGAGGCCAGCCTTTGGCCTGGTTGGAGGAGACAGGAAGTGTAGGAGTCAATCAGTTGTATGGGTCGGAGGACACAGCAGCTTTGGGAGGCGACCAAAGGCCTGGCAGGGGCAGACAGAAGGTATGAGATGCAAGCAGAAGGTTCCCTTGCAGAGGCATGGTGTGGGAGGTGAGCAGAAAGCCCAGTTAGAGGGCCAGAAGAGTGTTGGAGCCAAGCAGGAGGAAAGATCACCAGAAAAGAAGGTGTTATGGGCCAGCCGACTTCCCGGTTTGAGGAAACAGAAAGTGTGGGAGTCCTGCAGGAGGCTTGTCAGGCCAAGACAGAACATGAAGGAGCCAAGCAGACCATGCAGTGACACTGAAAGTGGGGGAGGTGAGCTGAAAGACTGGTTGAGATGTGGGAGGGGAGGAAAGGGCCTGGTTGGGACAAAGGGAAGCTGTGGGAGCTGAGCAGAAGACAAGCTTGGAGGAGAGAGAAGTTGTGGGAGGCCAGCAGAAGGCCTAGTCTGGGAAAATGGAAGGATCTGGGGGCTAGCAGAATGCCTGGTCTGGGCAGAGGGAAAGTGTGGGAAGGGAAAAGGAGGATGTTCTGTACAAGTGGAAGGAGTGGGAGACAAGTGGAAGGAGTGGGAGACCAGCAGAAGGCCCAGCAATGGCAGATGGAAGGTGATGGACACAAGCAGAATGCTGGGTAGCAAGGGATGGTGGAGAAGGCCAGCAGAAGGCCTGGTCGGTGTCTCAGAAAGGTGTTGGACCAAGAAGAAGACCAGATCAGGGGATACCGAAAGTGTTGGAGTCCTTTGGACCACCCAGTAAGAGGAGACAAAAAGAGTCAAGCAGGAGGCTCACTAAAAGGAGACACAATGTGTGGGAGCTGAGCAGAAGACCTGGTTGAAGCAGACGAAGGTGTGGGAGGAGAACGGAAGACCAGGTCATAGAAGATGGAAGGTATGGGAAGCCAGCAGAAGTCCTGGTCCAGGCAGAGAGAAGGTATGATGTAGGAGGCAAGCAGAAGGCCCTATTGTAGGACTGGAAAGGACTTGGAACCACGTAGGAGGCCAGATCAGATGATATGCCCGATGTTGGAGTCCCGTAGACTGTGAAGTTGGAAGATATGGAAAGTGTCAAGCAGGAGGTTCATTAGGATCAAAGTTTTGTAGCTGAGAAGACAGGTCAGAGCAGATTGAAGCCATGGGAGCCGAGCAGAAGACCAGTTTGGAGCAGCAAAAGGTGAGGAGAAGAGAAGAGCAGGTCATAGAGGTGGAAGGTTGGGAGGTTAGCAGAAGGCCCGGATGGGGCAGACAGAAGGTGTGGGAGGCCAGAAGAAGATCATATTGCAGCGAATGGAAGGTCTGGGTGCCATGCAAAAGGCAATGACAGAGGATATGGAAGGTGTCGGAGGTCAGCAGATGGCCTGGATGGTGGCAAAGGAAAATGTCAGAATCCAGATGAAATCCTGGTCAGGGCAGAGGGAAGAAGTGGGAGCCCAGGAGAAGTTCCAGTCCAAGGGTATGGAAGATGTCAGACGCCAGCCGCCAACGAGGTTAGGCAGGAAGGAGTGTGGGAGTCAAGCAGGAGCTCATTGAGAGGATATGGAAGGTGTTGGAGTGAAACAGGATGCCCGTTGAGCACAGATGGAAGGTGTGGGAGGTGAGCAGAAGGCCTGGACCAAGGATAACAGAAGGAATGGGAGAACAGTAGTTGGCCTGGTTGGATGAGACAGAAACGGTGGAAGTCCAGCAGGAGGCTCATTAGGCACAGAGATAACTTGTCAGATTTGAGCAGAGTTACTGGTCCAAACAGATGGAAGGAGTGGGAGGGGAGCAGAAGGACTGGTCCTGTCAGAGAGAAAGTATGGGAGGCGAGCATAAGGCCTACTGGGAGTAAAGAGAAAGTGTGGAAGGGGAGTAGAAGACCATTTCGGACCAGATGAAAGAGTGGGAGGCCAGAAGGAAGCCAGTCAGGGTAGATGGAATGTATGGGAGCCAAGCAGAGGACCAGGTTGAAGCAGATGGAAAGTGTGGGACACACACAAAACACCAGGTCAGAGAATACAGAAGGGGTCACAGACCAACATTTGGCCTGGAAGGAAGAGAAATAAAGTGTGGGAGCCAAAAAAGCCTCCTAGTCCGACGAGACAGAATGTTTGGGACACCAGCAGAAGATTTGGATGGGGCAGACAGAAGGTGTGGGATGAGAACAGCAAGATTGTTTGCAGAGGCATGGTTTGGGAGGTGAGAAGAAAGCCCAGTCTGAGGGCTGGAAGGGCTTCAGAGACAATTACAAGGCAAGATCAGCTGATCGGGAGGGTGTGGCAGGCCAGCCAATTGCCAGGTTGGTGGAGAAAAAAAAATGAGGGAGTTCTGAAGTAGGCTCTTTCCTAGGAGCCAGAAAGTGACTGAAATGAGAAGAAGAGCAGGTCTGAGCAGATATAAGTTGTAGGAGCCGAGCAACAACCAGTTTTGAGCATACAGAAGGCGTGGGAGGAGAACAGAAGACAAGGTCAAAAAGATGGAAAGAATGGGAGGCAGATGAAGACCGGTTTTGAGAAGACAGAAGGTGTGGTAGGCGAAGAGAAGACTTGATCATAGCAGATTTGAGGTATAGGGGACAAGCAGAAGTCCTGGTCAGGAAAGAGAGAAGGTGAGGTTTAGGAGGCCAGCAGAAGGCTCTGTGGGAAGATGGGAAAGGAGTTGGAGCCAAGCAAGAGGCTAGATCTGAGAACAAAGATGATGTTGGAGCCCAGCAGACTGCCCAGCTAGAAGACACAGAAAGAGGCAATCAGGAGACTTGTTAGGTGGAGACAGAAGGTTTCGCAGCTGAGTAGAAGACCAGGTAGATGAAGATAGAAGTTGTGGGAGTTGAGCAGAAGACCAGTTTGGAACAGAAGATGTGGTAGAGGAGCTGAAAGCCCTGTCTGAGCAGATGGAAGGAGTGGGAGGCAAGCAGGAGGACCAGACAGTGTAGAAGGAATGTGTGGGAGAAGAGCAGAGGAACAGGTCCTCTACTTGCCTCCCACAACTTCTCTGTACCCTGACAAGGCTTCTGCCAGCCTCCCACGTCATCCCTCCCTGAGACCAGGCCATCTGCTCCTGTCTCATACCTGGAACAGTCTTTCTGTTCAACTCCCACTCCTGTATGCTTCGACCTTGTCTTCTGCTTGCCTCCTACATGTTCTGTCTGCAACTGAGGAGCATCCTGCAGGACACCCACATGTTTTGTCTCCTCCTAGCAGACAGTCGGCTGGCCTCCCACACTGCCTGTACCTGATGATGTTTCTTCCCGCTTGGCTGCGACACCCTTCCAGCTCTCAGACCTTGCCTTCTGCTCATGTCCCTCACCATACCTCTGCAACAGAAACTTCTGCTTGCAGCCCACACTTTGGGTCTGCCCCAGCCAGGCCTTTTGCTCGCCTCCAAAACCTTCTGTATCCTTTGAGTGTGTCACCTCGTTGACTGCCACTGTCTGTCTTTCAATGAGGCCAAGTGCTGGCCGCCCATACCTTCTGTGTTCTATGATGTAGTGTTGTCCCTTAATGCCACGTGTTCCGTATGCGGCAGCCTGGTCCTCTGCTCGTCTTCCACACCTTCTGTCCACCATGACAGGTCCTTCTGCTGGCATCCCGTACGTTCCCTCCGCCAACAACAGGTCCTCTGCGACCTCCCACCCCACACTCTATCTCTGCCTGGACCATGCCTTATGCTAGCATTGGGTCAGTCTGAAGCTTTGGGTGGTACTAGAAGGTCGGGTGGGGGCAAAGGAAGGTTTGCAGGCCATCAGGAGGCCCTGTCCAGGGAGAGGGAAGGAGTTGGATGCAATGAGAATTCCCTGTATTGGTAGAGGGAACCTTTGGAGTGCAGCAGCTGGGCCAGTCATGGTGGTTGGAAGCTGTGGGAGACGAGCAGAGGACCAGGTTGCAGTAGATGGAAGGTGTGGGACAGGCACAAAGACCAGGTGAGAGGATACAGAATGTGTGGGGTGCCAGCTTTTGGCCTGTTTGATGGAGCCATAAAGTGTGGGTGTCAATGAGGCCTCCTGGGCAGAGAGGACAGAAGGTTTGAGAGGCTAGCAGAAAGCCTTGCTGAGGACGAGTGAAAGTTTGGGATGAAAGCAGAAGTTTCTTTTACGGAGGCATCGTGAGGGATGTAAGCTCAATGTCCGTTGGGAGGCCTGCAAAGGGTCAGATCGAATCTGGAGGGAAGATCAGTGGATCTAGAGTGTGTGGCAAGCCAAGGGGCTCCCTGGTTGGTGGACACAAAAAGTGGGGCAGTTCGGAAGGAGGCTCTTTCTGTGGAGAGAGAAGGTGTCCGAACTGAGAAGAAGAACAGGTTGGAGAAGATGGAAATTGTGGGAGCAGAGCAGAAGAGGAGTTTCAAGCAGGCAGAAGGTGTGGGGGAGAAGGGAAGACCAGGTCATAGCAGATGGAAGTATGGGCGGCGGATGGACACCTGTTTGGATCAGACAGAAGGTGTGATAGGTGAAGAGATGACTTGGTCATAGCAGCTTCGAGGTGTAGGGGACTAGCAGAAGTCTTGGTCCTTATAGAGAGACGGTGTGGTTTTGGCGTCCAGCAGAACGGCCTCTTGGAAGACAGGTAATGAGTGGGAGCCAAGCTGTTGCCTAGATCAGAGAACACAGATGATGTTGGTGTCCCGCATACTGCCCACTGGAGGAGACGGAAAGAAGCAGGAGGGAGACTAGTTAGGAGGACACAGAAGGTATCGGAGCTGAGAAGAAGACCAGGTCAGAGCAGATGAGTGTTGTAGGAGTCGAGCAGATGACCAGTTTGGGGCAGTAGAGGATGTGGTAGGGGAGCAGAAATCTCTGTCTGAGCCTAGGGAAGGAGTGGGAGGCAATCAGGAGGCCCAGTCAGTGTAGAAGGGTCGTGTGGGAGAGGAGCGGAGGTACAGGTCCTCTACTTGTCTCCCACACCTTCTCTGTACCCTGACCAGCCTTCTGTCAGTCTCACAGTCCTTCCCATGTTGGACCAGGCCCTTTGCTCCCCTCCCATACCTGAACAGTGTTTCTGCTCAACTCCCACTCCTCCTGTGTGCTTTGACCTTGTCTTCTGCTTGCCACTGACATGTCCTGTCTCCACCTGAGGAGTCTCCTGCAGGATTCCCACACATTCTTGTCCTCCTAGAAGACAGTCTGCTGGCCTCCCACACTGCCTGTACCCGCTGATGTTTCTTCCCGTTTGGTTGTGACACCCTTCCAGCTCTCAGACCTTGCCTTCTGCTCACCTCCTATAGCTTCTGTGTCCCCTGACCCTGAGGCCTCTGTGACTCCTCCTATGTATCTCCTCCAGTGAGGCTAAATGCTGGCCTCCCACACCTTCTTTATCCTCTTTTCTATTCTTTATCTGGTATAACACACATTCTATCTGTTGCAACCTTTCCTCTGCTCATGTCCCACACCATCTGTCGACCCTGAAGTGCCTCCTGCTTGCCTCCCACACCTACTCTTGGTGAAATACATGCCTTCTGGGCTCTTCCACCCCACCACCTATCTTTTTCTGAACCATGCCTTCTGTGAGCCTGGGGTCAGACAGCAGCTTTGGGAGGTAATGGAAGGATTGGTTGGGTGAAGGGGAGGTGTGAGAGGTGAGCAGATATTCCTCACAGAGTAGAGGAAAAGAGTTGTAGGTGAGCAAAAGTACCCGTCTTGGAAGATGGAAGTTGTAGGGGCATCAGCAGGCCCGGTCATTGTGGTTGGAATGTGTGGGAGCCTAGCAGAAGACCAGTTTGGAGTAGTGAAATGTGTGGTAGGAGAGCAGAATGCCCTGTCTGAGCAGGGGGAAGGAGTGAGAGGCAAGTAGGAGGTCCATTCCCTGTAGGTGGAATGTGTGGGAGAAGAGCAGAGGAATGGGTCCTCTGCTTGCCTCCCACACCTTCTCTGTACCCTGACCAGCCTTCTGCCAGCCTCTCACTCCTTTCCTCTGAGGGACCAGGCCCTCTGCTCCCCTCCCACACCTGGACCAGTCTTTCTGTTCATCTCCCACTCCTTCTCCATGCTTTGACCTTGTCTTTTGCTTGCCTCCTACACATTCTGTCTGCAACTGAGGAGCATCCTGCAGGACTCCCACATGTTTTGTCTCCTCCTAGCAGACAGTCAGCTGGCCTCCCACACCGCCTGTAACCGCTGATGTTTCTTCCTGCTTGACTGTGTCACACTTCCAGCTCTCAGACCTTGCCTTCTGCTCACCTCCCTCACCATGCCTCTGCAACAGAAACTTCTGCTTGCAGCCCACATCTTTGGGTCTTCCCCAGCCAGGCTTTCTGCTCACCTCCAAAACCTCCTATCTCCTCTGACCATGAGGCCTCTTGGACTTCCACTATCTGTCTTCTCAAATGAGGCCAAATGCTGGCCTCCCATACCTTCTGTATCCTCTGATGTAGTCTTTCGAGTGTATCCCACGCATTCCATCTGCTGAATCCTGTTCCTCTGCTGGTCTCCCACAACTACTGTCCACCCTTAAAGGGCCTCATGCTGGCCTCCCACACCTTCCCTCAGCTAACAACAGGCCTTCTTCATCCTCCAAAACCACACCCTATCTCTGCCTGGACCATGCCATCTGCAAGCTGTGGGTCACACAGAAGTTTTGGAGGTACAGAAGGCTCAGTGGGGGCAAAGAGAAGGTGTCTTCATCCAGCAGGAGGCTTGTCAGGGCATAGGGAAGGAGTTGGAGGCGAGCAGAAGTCTCCATCTTGGCAGAGGGAAGCCGTATGGGGAACCTGCAGGCCCAATCTTGGAGGTTGGAAGTTTTGGGAGACACCCAGAGGACCAAGTTGCATCAGATGGAAGGTGTGGGACAGGCGCAGAGACCAGGTGAGAGGTACAGATGGTGTTGGAGGCCCACAGGAGGCCTGGTTGTTGGAGACAGATAGTGTGGGAGTCTATGAGGACTCCCGGACAGAGGAGACAAAAGGTTTGGGAGGCTAGCAGAAAGCCTTGCTGAGGAAGACAGAAGGTTTGGGATGAAAGCAGAAGTTTCTTTTACAGAAGCATGGTGTGGGATTTGAGCCCAAAGTCCTTTGGGAGGGCTGAAAGGGCATAAGATCCAATCAGGAGGCAAGATCAGCAGATCCTGAGGGTGTGGCAAGCCAGTCTACTCCCTGGTTGGTGGAGACAAAGAGTGGGGTAGTTCGGAAAGAGGCTCTTTGTGTGGAGTCAGGTGACTGAACTGAGAAGAAGAGCAGGGTGGAGAAGATGGAAGTTGTGGGAGCAGAGCAGAAGACGAGTTTCAAGCAGGCAGAAGGTGTGGGGGGAGAAGGGAAGACCAGGTCATAGAAGATGGAAAGTATGGGAGGCGTATGGAGACCGGCTTGGATGAGACAGAAGGTGTGGTAGATAGAAGGTGAAGAGAAGACTTGGTCATAGCAGTTTGGAGGTATAGGGGACTAGGAGAAGTCCTCATCCAGAGACAGAGAAGGTGAGGTTTAGGAGGTCAGCAGAAAGCCCTGTGGGAAGACAGGAAAGCAGTCGGAGCCAAGCAAGAGGCTAGATCAGAGAACAAAGATGATGTTGGGGTCCCGCAGTTGGAAGACATGGAAAGAGGCAATCAGGAGACTTGTTCAGAGGAAACAGAAGGTTTCAGAGCTGTGTAGAAGACCAGGTCAGAGCAGAGGAAAGTTGGGGGAGTCGAGCAGAAGACCAGTTTGGAGCAGCCAAAGGCCCTGTCTGAGCAGAGGGAAAGAGTGGAAGGGAACAGGGTGCCCAGTCAGTGTAGATGGAATGTGTGGGAGAGGAGCAGAGGAAAAGGTCCTCTACTCACCTCCCACTCCTTCCCTCTACCCGGGCCAGGCCCTCTGCTCCCCTCACACACCTGGAACAGTCTTTCTGTTCAACTCCCACTCCTTATGTATGCTTCGACCTTGTCTTCTGCTTGCCTCCTACATGTTCTGTCTGCAACTGAGGAGCATCCTGCAGGACACCCACATGTTTTGTCTCCTCCTAGCAGACAGTCGGCTGGCCTCCCACACTGCCTGTACCTGATGATGTTTCTTCCCGCTTGGCTGCGACACCCTTCCAGCTCTCAGACCTTGCTTTCTGCTCACCTCCCCTACTGTGCCTCTGCAAGAGAAATTTATGCTTGCAGCCCACACCTTGGGTCTATCCCGGCCAAGTCTTCTGCTTGCCTCTCAAACCTTATGTCTCCTCTGACCATAAGGCCTCTTTGACTCCCACTATCTGTTTCCTCAAATGAGGCTAAATGCTGGCCTCCCACACCTTCTGTATCCTCTGTTGTAGTCTTTCCCGTGTATCCTTGCATTCCACCTGCTGCAACCTGGTCGTCTGCTCATCTCCCACACTCTGTCCACCCTGACAGAGCCTTCTCCTGGCCTCTCACACCTTCCCTTTGCCAACAACAGGCCTCCTGCACCCTCCCACACCACATCCTATCTCTGCCCGGACCATGCCTTCTGTTAGCTTATGGTGAGACAGAAGCTTTGGGAGGTAACAGAAGGCCTAGTGGGGGCAAAAGGAAGATGTAATAGGCCAGCAGGAGGCCCTCTCAGAGCAGTGGGAAGGAGTTGGAAGGAAGCAGGAGGCCCAATCAGTATAGATGGAAGGTGTGGGAGAGGAGCAGAGGAACAGTTCTACTTGCCTTTTTTACTTGCCCACACCTTTTCTCTGCTGTTAACCTTTTGCTAGCCTCCCACTCCTTTCATCTACTCTGAATAGGTCTTTTGCTCATCTAACTCACCTTCTCTCTGCCTCTACTAGCCACTCTGCTCCAGTCCCACACCTCGACCAGTCTTTCTGTTCACCTCCCAATCCTTCTGTCTGGTCTGACCGTGTCTTTTGCTTAGTTCTGTTATGTTCTCTCTCCTCCTGAGGAGCCTCCTGCTGCACTGCCACACATTTTGTCTCTTCCAATTGGACAGTTGGCTGGCCTCCTATACCTTCTGTATCCAGTGATCTTTCCTCCCCGTTGGTTGCATCTCCCTTTCAGGTCTCTGACAGGGCCTTTGGCTCATTTTCCACAACATGCCTCTTCCACAGAACCTTCTGCTTGCAGCCCACACCTTGGATCTTCCCCAGCCAGGCCTTCTGCCCACCTCCCAAACCTTTTGTCTCTTCTGACCAGGGGTCCTCATTGACTCCCACATTTTCTGTCTGCAACTTCCAGGCCAAATGCTGTCCTCCCACATCTTTTGTATCCTCTGACAGTCTGTGGGTATGTCCCACTGATCCCATCAGCTGTAACCTGGTCCTGTGCTCGTCTCCGACACCTTCTGTCTACCCTGACAGGCCTCCTGCTGGACTTGTACACCTTCCCTCTGCCAACACCGGGCCTCTGCACCCATCCCATACCACAGCTTCTCTCTGCCCCTAACAGGCCTGCTAACTTCCAGTGAGAGAGATGGTTTGGGAGTTGAGCAGAAAGCCTTATGGGGCAAAGGGAAAATGTGGGAGGCCTGCAGAAGGTCCTGTCAGAGCAGAGGGATGGAGTTGGAGGTGAGCGGAAGGCCCTGTCTTGGCAGAGGGAAGAAGTCTGAGGCAGCCACAGGCCCAGTCAGGGTTGTTGGAAGTTGTGGTAGATGAGCAGAGGACCAGGTTGCTGCAAGTAGGTGTGGGACATGTGCAGAGACCAGGTCAGAGTATACAGAATGTGTCGAGGGCAACGTTTGGCCTGGTTGTTGGAAATACAAAGTGTGGGAGTCAATGAGGCATCCTGGTCAGAGGAGACAGAAGATGTTGTAGGCCAGCTGAATGAATTTCTGTGGCATACAGAAGGTGTGGGATGCAAGGAGAAATTTCTTTTACAGAGGTATGGTGTGGGAGGTGAGCCCAAAGTCCTTTGTAGGAGTGGAAGGGCGTTGGAAACAATCTACATGGAAGATCAGTGGATACGATGGGTGTTGCAGGCCAACTGACTGTCCTGTTGGTGGAGACTAAAAGTGTGACTTCTGAAGAGGCTCATTAGTTGTACAGAGAATGTGTCTTTGCTGAGAAGAAGACCATGTTGGTTGTGGATGTCATGGGTGCTGAGTAGAACCAGTTTGCAGCAGACAGAATGTGTGGCAGGAGAACAGAGAACCAGGTCATAGACAATGGAATGTATTGGAGTCTAGCAGAAGTCCTAGTGCAGGCAAAGAAAAGGTGTGGTGTAAGAAGCAAGCAGAATATCTGAACGGAAGACTGGAAAGTAATCGGAGTCATGTAGGAGGCCAGATCAGAGAATAAGCAAGATGTTCAAGTCCTGCAGACTGCCCAGTTGGAGGAGACGGAAAATGTCAACCAGAGGCCAGCAAACGGGCTGGTTGGAGGAGGAGGAAATTGTGGGAGTCAAGTAGCAGGCTCGGTTGGAAGATACAGAAGTGTTGTAGTGGAGCACAATGCTCAGTCGTGGCAGAGGGAAGGTGAGGTCGGTGAGCAGAAGGCCTGGTTGTAGGATACAGAAGGTCTCTGAAGCTGGCAGTTGACCTGATTGTAGGAGAAGGAATGTGTCGTAGTGAAGTAGAAGGCATGGTCAGAGGAGACTAAAGGTTGGGAGGTGAGCAGACGGCACTATTGGAGGACAGTAATGGTGTCAAAGCCAAGCAGGAGGCCAGATCAGAGGATACAGAATGTGTTGGAAGCCAGAAGATGGCTTGGTTCAAGGAAAGGCAAAGTGTTGGAGTCCAGCATGAGGCTTGGTCAGAGGTAACAGAATATGTCAGAGTTGAACAGAAGACCAGGTCAGAGCTGACTGAAGGTATGGGAGGTGAGAAGAAGGTCCTTTCCAAGGACAGGGACAGTCTCGGGGCTAAGCTGGAGGCCAGGTCAGAGGATATGGAAGGTGTTAGAGGCCAGCAGACAGCCCGGTTGTAGGAGATGGAAAGTGTGGGAGTCAAGCAGGTGGGTGTTGGAGTAGACAGAGATGTTGGAGCCAAGCAGAAGCTCAGGTTGGAGCAGAGAGAAGGTGTGGGAGGCAAGCAGAAAGCCCAGTTGGAGGAGACAGAAGGTGTGGGTGTGGAGCAGAAGACCAGGTTGCAGCAGATAGAAGGTGTAGCCAAGCAGATGGCCAATTTGGAGGAATCAGAAGGTGCTGGAGCAGATCATCGGCCTGATAATCAATATGTATGAAATCTATGCTGTCTATTAAACAAAGTACCATTCTGCAAGTAAAAAAAAGAGACTGTTAACTTTTTCAAATTTGTAAACATGGGAAAAACAAGTAGTGCATTTTATTTAGTAACAGGGACAATTTGTGGTATTACACACATGTTATACAAATAGTATAACATCTTTTTTTCATTCATTAAAAAATACAGAAAAAACAGAAATGCAGAAGACTTCCCTCCCTCCTTCCTTTTCCTTCCTTCCTTCCTTCCTTCCTTCCTTCCTTCCTTCCTTCCTTCCTTCCTTTACTTCTTTCTAGAAGGAAAGGCAGGGAGAAAGAGAATGAGAAGGAAATATTGATGGGTTGCTTCTTGTGCCTACCCTGACTAGGAACTGAACCCACAACCCAGACATGTGTACTGACCTGGAATGGAGCTGGAGACCTTTCCATTTGTGGGGTCATGTGGGGTCAGTGGGAGACACACTGGTCAAGGCCAGCTGACTTTCACTGTGGCATCATTTGCCAGTGTGTTTTTAATGTTGCTTGAATACTTCCTTATAAGATCCTTCCTCAGTGAATCTATTTAAAGTTGTACTTTATATTGAGAGGGGGGAAAAAAAAAAGAAAGCCACTACTCTCCAATATCTTCTTTTACTGAATTTTGCACAAATAGCTTTGAGTGCCTTGCAAGTATGGGACACTGAACAGTGCAGAGAAAACAGAATTCCTGCCTTCTTGAACCTTACACTTTAGCAAAGAAGAACAAAGAGAAAACCATCAATATCAGCTATTGAGTGCTGTGAAGGAAAAAAAGAAGGGCCCAGGTAGAAATTTGGGGTAGGGAAGTAGGGAGCAGGCCTGGCTATGTAGCCATGGAACACTGTGTAAGAAATGGAAGATATACTCACACTTGATCCTAAAGGGTGTGAAGGAGCCACCTAGGAAAGCAGGGTGGGTGGATGTGTGCAAAATCCCAGAGACAAGAATGTTGTCATGTCTGAGAAGCTTGAAAAGTAAAAAGAGCTATGTGACAAGAAGATAATGAACAGGAGGGGATGGAGGGTGTGAACTGAGATTGAGGGGGAAGCTGGTGTCAGGCAATGCAGGGCCTGCTAAGCTGACATAAAGATGCTGAATTTTGTTCTAGATGCAGTGGAAGAAGGGTTTAAGGAGGGGAGTGATGAACCAAATTACTGTAAAAACAGCAATGATAGTAAATATTTATCTAGCACTTGTTATGTGCCAGACACTTTTTAAAGGACTCAGTATTGATGAATACTTCCAATAACACTATGAAATGGAAATAAGGTAAGGCACACAGAGAGGTTACATGATTTGTCCAAAGTTCTGCAGCTCATAAGTGGCAGAACTAGGATTTTAACCTGAGCAGTCATATGCCGGAGAGTAACAACCTGTATTTATCTAGCAAGCATCTATCACCTGTCTTTTCAAAGTTGTGCATAAGTAGCATTAAGCAATGCTTACATCCATGAGGATAGATTTTTTTTTTTTGGAGGGTGGGGATTTAGTTTTGAGAGAAGAACCAGGACTGAGCCCTGGCTGACTCTACCAGAGTGGGCTGAACAGAAAGCTGAATCTAGCAAGAAACTGGCAATCAGTCATCTCCTAATAGCAGGAAACTCAGGATGAATTAGTGGCAGGGAACTAAGAGAGGGAGTGTCCTAGAACAAAGTGAGGGCTAGGTTCTGCTACACGGTGCTGAGAGGGGAGTGAGACGACAGAAACGTCTGTGCTGGATCATGTCATGGGGACTGTTCAGGACCCTGGAAAGAGAGGTTTGCATGAACCAGTGTAAAAGCGGCTGACAGGTGGGATGAGGAGTGGATGAGAGAGAAAGTCGAGGTAGGCTGTGGAGACAGCTCTTTAGAGTGTGTGGTGACAAAGGAGAGAAATAGCTGCAGGGAGATACCACATCAGGGAGAATACACTCACACACACATGTGGTTAGAGCAATAGAGCGTGAGTCTGTGCTGATGTGAGAATAGTGAGTTTGGGATCCACATGTCATCCTCCTGGAGGAGACAAAGCAGGCCAGGAATTAGGGAAGATGTGGGAAGTCCAAGTTCAGCCCATGATGGATGAGGGAAGTCCAGTCCTTGGCATATGTGAGGAAAGGCTGCATGCCAGGGTAGCAGAGAACTTTGGCCACTGGGTTCTTGCTTTGCATTCTGCAAAGGGACAAATAATAAGAAAATCTAATACTGTTTAGAATGGGCCACCCTCTCTGCTAATGCTTTACATAAGTTATTTCGGGTCTCAAACAAACAAACAAACAAACAAAACCCTGAATCAGTATTTTAAAATTTCAATTAACAGCTGATGGAACAGAGAGTCAGAGGAATTAAATGATCTGCCCCAAATATCAGATTCAGTCAGTGCCGGAGCTGAAATCAGAGATCAGCCTGACTCTAAATCTGCTTCTAGAGCTAAAATTGTACTTAGTCATTGACTAGTAAGTAAGTAGGTTGTGAGGCTGAGAGAGCTAAACTGGCCTTCCCACCTGTATGCACCTGGCTGCTGGCGGGGCTCAGTGCAGAACTCAAGTGTCTGGACACCCAGTTGAGTATTTTTTTGTGTTGTACCTAAGTCTCCATTGGTTTAGAGAAAGGAGGCATTTCAAAGTAAAACATATGACATTGCTTATAAATTTGTTCACTGAAAGTTCAGTGGCATTTCGGGTGGAGATTGCAACAATTAAAACCATGAAAATCAGATATAATTGTTTTTCCAGACAAAAAGTAAGTCAAAGGACTCTGCATGACTAGTGTAGATTTTCCTAGTGAGAACTTTGTGTATATACAATTGGCTTTTTAAACAGAATTTTTGGAGCAACTGAATAACTTTAATCAGGATGCTAAGGTGATCAGGCACAGCCTGATTATGTAAGGAAAAACACAACGAAAGAGAGAGTTCTGCTTTTTTTTTTTTAAACTCATATGTACTACAGAAGTAATTTAAAGGAAGTCTAACAATTCTTTAACAAATCTGATTTAAAATAGCAGTGGTGATTTTTTAAAGGTTATGTATGTGTTTGATAGAATTTCTTTCCTATATAACAAAAAGAGAGTTCTGTTTAAAATATTTCTAATTACAAGGCTGTCAGATTTCCAAGCTTTTAATATAAAATGCCAAAGAAACTTTAATTTTCATAATGTAAAGAGACTATATGTTTTTCATTTAATCTTATTGTTCACTTTATAGTTTCAGGCTAGCATCCTGAACACTTTTGTCTTGTTTAATTTTTTTCTGACTCCCTTTTATGAACCATTTAATGTGTACGTCTTTCACACCAGCCCGTGTGTATTGTGGCAGCCTGTTCAACAGGGACATCAAACAGCTTAACACAGGTGCAACCTAACAGCATCCCAACTCATATCCCACAGACTGCATTTCTCAACCAGGATCCTCTGAGGTCCCCCAAGGTCACATATCTGTCCCTCGAAATGGTGGTCACTGTGTAAACACAACTTGGGTCAGTTTCCCTTCTTCCTTTTTATCCCCTCATTCTTCATACATGCTCCCCAGGACAGCATTTCCGAATACACTGAGTGCATAGTCCGGGCATGGAATTTGTTAAATTTCTATCTGCCAAAGCATAAAGGGAAGGCACATAGGTCTTTAATTTTCACATCCAAGTGCCAAAATGGATCTCACTTTATTAAAACCCACAGACACACACAAGCACACATTTTTATTTCAGTGTTTTTAAACTACTTGTCTAAGTTTGTGTTTTTATAAAATAAATGTTTTAGGTTAAGTTCTTGGAATTTGCTTCATTCTGAAAAATAAAGAAAATTATGAACTAATTAATGATTGGTTAATAATAATATGGTAATGTGAGTCATTGGTGCTTTGTTGTTTAAATAAATCCAACAATCATCTTCAGTTTCTGAGCCAATCCTTTTTTGATGCTTGACATTAGATGAGAAGTGTCTATTAATTTAATATAAAGCCAACATTAAATCAAATGGGCTGCTCTCATCAGAAGCAGAAATGAGAGAAAGCTTGCAAATTAATTGTTTGAAGTTGGGTTAAGAATAAACATAAACCTGGGAATGAATTAGTCAACATCCTATACTACTGGTTAAACATGTACCTCTGCCTCTTTCTGTATGGTGTACCCAGTAGGGCAATTCTTGATTATACCAGATGAAAGAATCCTTTGGACCTACATCATCACTGTACCAATATCTGAAAGGATCTATAATAATGGCGATGTGCTTATTTTAGCTTCCGTTTTCTTCTCACCATGAAATTGACTGAATTTGACCCAGAGGATGGATGGATGAATGAATGGATAGATGAATGATGGATGGAGATAGAGATATATAATTGTAGATATAGATATGGATTACCATAAGTAGATATTTGCACACTGGTGGTCATTTACATGTATAAAGTGCCCCATGCATATTCTTCTAGATCTAATCATTATCTCATATATCTGTAGCATAGTAAGAATTCAGAGCTGGGAATTTTTTCTTAAAATGATTTTTATCCATAACATCAATCTAGAATTTTCTAAATGTCAGAATAATGAATGTATTTAGATTTTTCTAATATACATCTCATATTACTTTTTTCTGATACTGATAATTTATTAATAACCTGAAAAACATGCCTGCACAAGATAAGCCAGTAGATTTCAATCCACAGAACAGGAATCTTGTATCACATTACTCTTTAGACAAGAATAGTAGGAAACAAATCCATAAATACCATTAAAACCTCAATGAAAATTTCTCTACAAAAGGAATTTTTGATATCAAATGATGTGCCCAAGAATGCCAAAGGGATTTAGGATATGTGCTCAAGATTGGTCTTTCGTGCGTGTATGTGTTCAGCTGTTCCGAACATCCAGAGCTCCTCCTGTCTTGGAGATTGTGCCCATGATTTATTTATCTGCAGAGAGACTAGAGTCTAAACTGGTCTTTAGTTCAGTCATGTCCTGAATGCTAAAATTGTGAAGAGCAATTTGGAGCCAAGATACATCCTTTGTCTGAGTGGGAAGTTGTATTTCACAGGGATCTGGTGTCTTGCAGGTCAGGTCTGCTTTTGGAGAATGATAGGAACTCCCAGTGCATTTTTAGACAGATGTGGACATACTGTTGGGTCAAATCATGAAGTTAAACCTGACATAAGCCTTCTCAATTCCTTGAAAGGTATCTTTCCTTCAAAGACTATAGCTAATTTCAAAGATATGAACTATATACAAGTAGCTGCTCTGAAAACTATCAAACTATAGCATTCTTTGGATGAGATGCAGTATTTTGAGACCCAGTATATTCCCATTTCGAGTGTTTTTAAAGACAGTGCATGATTTCTTCCTTTAGTCAAGGAAATCAGTTAATGATGACTACTAATGATGTTTGCTCACATCGTACAAGTTCTTCAAATGAGTTATTTAATCTTCATGAAAATGTCATGGGATAATTATTATTAAAATTATTTTAGGTTCAGTGACATACTCACTTAATTTGTAAGTGGTAGAACCAATGTAATTCAGCATTTCATTCTATGCCTGTATGATTCAGAAAACAAACATCTTTGTATATTTATATATCCAAAGTTCTTTAATGTAAGAATTTAGAAAGCTGTATATGACACTGACAACAGCTAAGGCAATGTGTTATACAAGAGAGAGAAACAGAAAAGAAGTTTTCAGTCTTAAGAATCCTACAGTCTAGTAGTGAGGACAAAGCAAGTATACACATGTTTACTATGGAACTCTTCCTATGTGAATAAGTTTAAAAATTTACACAATGCTTCTAGACATTTGATTTTATTTTCCTCTGTCAGATGTGTGTATCCCTAAGGAATCTATACCCTCAGTCCATTCTGTGCATAGCTTGATTGCCTTCTTAGTCCTCTAATAAATTTATCAAAACTTAAAAACTAAAACAGACATTTGATTACATCTTCCTTCTTAGTACTAATAAAAGTTAACATATAATACATACAAATGTATTTTCATAGCCTTGTTTTTTCAGTATAATCTAAACATTGGTTTGGTACAGGCCTTGGAAGAAAGCAGGGTAAGGACCCACTGGCCAATGTGCTCTGCTACAACTTCTGCCCACCGTCTTTTTCTTCATAGGCTGAGTAAGAAAATTCTGTCTCCCCATCTCTTCTCTGAACTCTCTGAAGCTTTGTGTTGTCAGGTATGGGTCTACCTATTAGACATCATTTCTCTTCTCAGACCCCAGTGGCTCCCCTTTTCCTCATCAGCAATAAGGTATGCTCCATTCTTACATATGTTTGTACATGTGTGTGTCAGGGGTGTGTGTGTGTGTGTGTGTGTATTACCACTTGACCCCACATCCCTTCTCCACCACAGCTCTCTTTGCATCCAAAATCCAAGTAAAAAAATAGATTCCTAGAAAGTGTAAGAGAATTAATAATATATAGAGTTGGGACAGCAGAAAAAGAATATACTTAGGAGATGAAAATATATTTATATATTTAAATATATACACATATTGTTTTTAGTATCATATTATGTTATGTTATTAATTTTAAAAAATTAATTATATTTTATATTAAATAAAATATTTTATATAAAATATTTATATATATTTAAAGTTAATTATATTGTTAGTACTTTAAATATATATGTATGTATATATGTATTCATCAGGGTTAATAAACTATATATAAGGAAAAGAGTCCAGATTTGAAATCAAAAGTCTGGTAGTTAGACCTGGCTTGTTGTTTACCTGCCCTTATGACATTGACCAAATCACACAGTCAGTTTCTTCTTCCATAATAGCTTACCTTGCTGCTCAGAGTTGTTGCTTCAGTCAGAAATAAAATGTCAATTTATGCTAGAGACCTTTACAAACTGCACACACCTTACATGATACAAATGTAGGATGGCATTTCATTGCCTTGCATTGAGATCTATGTCCTAGTGGCTCTTTAGTTTTCACAAACAAATCATTCTCCTATCACCAGTCTTGCTGATTTGTGCAGCTCTGCGTTTACCTGGAACATACAGTTGCTATATTCCAAGTAAGTGGCCCAGACTATAGTATTGAATTTAATGCTGCTCAGTTCTTCAGTGGAAAAAAATAATACCCATGGATGCTTTTTCTAAACTGTATTACCAGATTAAGCCCTATAGTCAGAAAGCCTGAAATCTACCATAGTACACCTCTATAAAATAGATTTTTCAATGTTCTGAAATAAACTTTGGAATAATAACATTATATAAAAGAGCTTTCTGTGAATTGTGTCACAGAATTAAGTATCTAGCGAAGTGTATTATGCTTCATCTATTCCAGCTGAAAGGTCTCTGGAGCACAAGTGGTTGTGTCTGTTTTAGAAATTGATTTTTCTTCCTGATCATATCATCATCAATTTCTATAAATGGCCATATACTCACCATGACACCAAAGGCTTATCTGTGCCACAACTCTTGCAAATGTACAAACTTTGAGAATAACTTTTCAGACATTTTGTGACTCAGTCTAACTCTTGACTTTATCACGCATTTCCACTCTTCATTTTTCTTTTGGATCATTTTTCTTTACCAGCATTATCTTAAGTGTGTGTGTTTCTGTGTACTTTAAAAAGTAACATGTACACTTAGTGTAACATCAAACAACTAGAAGAGGAATAGAAGGAAATGTCTTTTCCACCCCTGATTCCTAAACCCAAATTCTCTTTCCCACAAGCAACCACATATGGATCTAATTGTAAAATAACTCTTTTTGATGGAATATTACTGATATTTGGTACAATAATTAGTGGCAATAAGTAAAACAAACATCTTGGCAAGTATATCTTTGGGTATGTTCTAACAAATTAAAGGTCAATGGTATGAGCATTATTTTCATAGGGGCTCTAGAATAACCTTTAATAATGTAGGAATTCATGATTTCACCCAAAATGTGCTAACAGTTCCTATTTCTATATATTCTTAACAAATGGAACTTTTAAATTTTTACCCATATGAATGCTTAAAAACTGTAATTTATATTTTTCCTTTTTTTAGTTCTTATATTTATTTAGTATTTTTATTGATTATGCTATTACAGTTTTCCCAATTTTCCCCCTCTATCCCCACTCTGCTCTGCCCCCTCAACCCTCCAGCATTCCACCCCTTAGTTCATATCCATGGGTTGTACATGTAAGTTCTTTGAGTCCTCTTACCATTTTTTTTCCATTCCCCATCTACCTTATGCCTACTAATCATGCTTCTTCTGCCCTGTACCTTTCCCCCCATATTCCTCCCTTCCCCCTCCCCACCGAAATCCCTCCATGTGATGTCCATTTCTCTGATTCTGTTCCTGTTCTGGTTATTTGCTTAGTTTTGTTTTCATTGTTTTTCTTTTCTTTTAGGTTCATTTGTTGATAGTTGTGAGTTTGCTGTCATTTTACTGTTTGTATTTTTGATCTTCTTTTTTCTTAGATAAGTCCCTTTAACATTTCATATACTAATGGCTTGGTGATGTTGAACTCCTTTAACTTGACCTTATCTGAGAAGCACTTTATCTGCCCTTTCATCCTAAATGAAAGCTTTGCTGGATAGAGTAATCTTGGATGAAGGTCCTTGTCTTTCTTGATTTCAAATACTTCTTTCCAGCCCCTTCTTGCCTGCAAGGTTTCTTTGGAGAAATCAGCTGATAGTCTAATGAGAACTCCTTTGTAGGTAACTCTCTCCTTTCCTCTTGCTTCTTTTAGGATTCTCTCTTTATATTTAATCTTGGGTAACTTAATGATGATGTGTCTTGGTGTGTTCTTCTTTGGGTCCAAGTTCTTTGGGGCTCTCTTGGCTTCCTGCACTTCCTGGAAGTCTATTTCCTTCACCACATTGGGGAAGTTTTCCTTCATTATGTTTTCAAATAAGTTTTCAATTTCTTGGTCTTACTCTTCTCCTTCTGGCACACCTATAATTCGGACATTGGAACATTTCAGGTTGTCCCAAAGGTTTGTAAGAGTCTCTTCACTTTTCAAATTCTTGTTTCTTCTTTGTTCTGGATGGATGTTAATTTTTTCCTTTTGTTCCAAATCATTTCTGTGAGTCCTGGTTTCCTTCTTGTCACTGTTGGTTCCCTGAACGTTCTGCTTCATTTCACTTAGGGTATACTTCATTTGTTTTTTTTCATTTTTTGACAAAGCTCAATCAGATCTGTGAGTATTTTGATTACTAAGGCTTTAAATTTTCCATCGATAGGTTGGCGATCTCCTCCATGCTTAGTTCTCTTTTGAGGCTTCACTCTGTTCTTTCTTTTGGGCCACATTTCTTTGTCTTGGCGCAGCTGATAGGTTGTAAGGGGGCGGGACCTTAGGTTTTCACAGCGGGTGGGGCAACCCTCTTTGCTGCACTGTAGTGCTGCCTGCTGGGGAGGGGCCTGAGAGGGAACAGTGCAGCTCACCAACTAGTCTCTAGTGCACTTTTCTTGTGAGACTGGGAGCTTCTCCTACCACTGCAACTGCTGTAGCCCATAGCCACCTCTGAATCCCCTTACATCAGCCCCTCCTGCGAAGCCCCCTGAGCTTGGCAGCCAGCCCTGCCCTCAAGGTCCGCCAAGTCACCATGGTTTTTCTGAGTCAGTCGGGCAGTCCGCCGCCTTACAGGTCTGGTTGATTTTTTCTTTAATTCCTTGGTTCTCAGAGTTCCATGCAGTTTGATTTTCTGGTGCTTTTGGTTGTTTATGGATTTCAGATTGGTTGTTATCCTCCTTTTGGTTGTACAAGGAAGTGAAAGGTCTCTACCTATACCTCCGTTTTGGCTGGAACCTGTAATTTATATTTTAAATTAATATTTTTTTCTTTGTATGCATGTAATAGAGGTAGAGTATAGGTGTATGTAAAAAGCACTTCAATTTTTTTTAACTGTGGTCCCTTGTTGACTCATTTTCTTTACTGACTTCTGGTTATTTTTGTCTTTTACCAATTTTGAAGTCCTTCGTTTGTTAAGAAAATAAATTTTTTGTAATACATCCCATTTATCATCAGTTGCTGTTTATCTTGGAATTTGTTTAGAATGTTTTGACATGCACAAATTGCTGATATTTATTCTTTTTATCTGTATTGTCTTTTGTAGCCTCTGGATTTGGGGTGATGCTTAGAAAAGCTTTCATTTAATGAAGGCTTTTGTTTAATTTATTTATTGCCATGTCTAAGTCTGCTAAATCTGGGATTTAATATTCTGGAGTAAGAAGTGATATGGAGCTCCTACTTAGCTTTCATTTTGTTTTGTTGTTGTTTTCCCAGATGTTATCCAGTTGTATAAAGACAATTTATTGAAAACCACATTTTTTTCTTGATGATTTAAATTTAATTATAGAAGTATTTGTGCATTTCACTGTATTTGGGATTTTATACTTTGTATCATGTGTTTGTCTATTCAGACACCAGCACCAAACTGAATTAATTTAACAGTAAAATATACTTAAATATAATATTACGTAGAGCTAGTCACCACTCTTTAAGATTGTCATGAGTGTATGTTTGCAATATAGTCTTTCCCATAAGTGAACTGGCAACTGCTCAGCTACTTGCCTGCTGAGCAGCTCGGCACCAAGGAATAGATAAGAGTCACACAAGGTAACTATGCTATTCACTCAGCTTTTATTGAATGCCGGCTCACTCAAAGTAGAGCATCAAGTTACATTAATATCCTACTCACACTCTAACATCCTAAGAGAAACAACACACACACACAACAATCAGTGGGGAATAAGGAACCTGAGTCCCAGAGTCTCAGTCTGCAGGTCCGAGAGACAGCATGGTGGGCAAGAGACTTGTCAGAGTCTTGCAAGGAAGGATCTCTGGAGCCAGGTGGGTAGCAGGGGAGGCAAAGTATTCAGTCAGCAGGGCACAGCCTCTGGCAGTTGATGCCAAAGGAAACAGCATGGCATGGAGCAGCATGTTTGTATGTGGAGCTCAGCTGTCTCAGCATGGTCTGGAGCCTGCCTCAGTTAGACCTTGAAATGGTGGACACCACCCTTCTGGGTCTCTTGATAATTGTCTTGGCACCCCTGGTGGCAACTGGGGAATTGCCCCAGGAGCCTATCTCTGTGTGGTCCCACTCTGCAGATATGGCTGTTCTGATCACGCATACAGATATCTTAAGTGTGTCTCCTTACCAGGTGGGTCTAGTGTGACTTAGGTAGTTTCCTTCTTGAACCAAAGTGTCATGGCTGACTGGAAACCATCTTGGTTGACACAAGTGACTCCACTTTGTTTTATATACTTTGTGCTCTCTTGCTTGGACCAATGCCATTTTATTGATCCTACTCTTCATACCATGCAGCATTGTAATACCATATAGAATATCCTGTGGCCCCTGGCTTGATGCTGCAGTGGCAGGCCTACTCACCATTTGGACCTGAGACTTCCTTTACTTCCACTGTAACTCCTTCCGTATCCTTCTACTAATTTTCCTCTCTCCTTAGTGGCCTTCTTCCTTTTTTTGTTTCTCTCTCTGAAAACCACTGAAATTATCACAACAAGGTCTAAGACACATTAAGAAGAGGGAAAATCTGAGCAAGCATTATTAAAACTAAGCATCTAGGAGACATCTTTGGTCTTCATTTTCTCTTACTTTCAATATTTGATAAAGCAAAACATCTTAATTATTTGGCCTTCTAAATATTGAAATATATATTAGAGAGTTTCAGACAGAAATACTGTCATATAATATCATTGCCAATCTTAGCAAGAGCAACATCTGAGCGGTGTCAGTGCAGTGTTGAGCGAGAAAGTGCAGAAGAGCAGGTGACGGAAGAGAACATTTTTGAAAAGTTGCATGAGCAGTGGAGAAGAATACAAAAAAGTATAAATGAATAAATTAAGGTATTGTGTTGTACCATTTTATAGAATGTTTTACTTCTGGATGCAGTGGCTTTACCTGTTATACTGAACTTATTAAATTGTTATTGAAAATGGACAGGCCAACTGTGTGGATTTCAGGGGTAATATCTTCAGTCCAAATCAAGAACTTGCTTCTTAAGTCTCCACTTTGATATCACAGCTTTTTTAAGAAGAGATCAGCAACTTGATAATGAGGTCTTTGGGAAGTTAAAACATCAGGTGGGTATTTTAAGTATTGATAACTTTTATGACCTGTTTCAACTTTGAGATTCTATTATTTTATGGCTTAAATGGGTAATTCAGGCATAGAATCAATTTTGTTCCCTAAATTAATTATGTTAATCACATTCTTAAGATGTAAAGTAGTAATACTGTTGCTTCATATTCAGACTTCTGATTTTATTTTACTTGATTGAATTATATTTTATAAAGTGTGACTTAGAAGTTCTAGGTTGGAACCTTTAGATTTGGATACCTGAAGGACATTTTCTGACTGTTTAAAATTATCTACTAGTTCCTGGTCTTTGAAAAGCTCACATTGTATTAAGTTTAGTGGTGGACAAGACTTAATAAATAAAACATTTAAGCTGATAATTTTAATAGTTAAAAAAAATGCCTTCCTTCCCTAATTAAACATTTATCATAGCCAAATGCTTTTAGAAGTTAAAAAAGAGGAAAGTGGCCTGGGGGCCCAACCCACTTAACTTCATTTAAACTTCCCCTTAAACACACAACCACTTTACACATACAGAACACACACACATTCATGCACACATACCCATTATGTGTAGAACCCCACTGAAAAATGACCAATTAATTATAATTAAACAATGCAAGATAATTTGTGATTGACTTTCAGAGTGAATGGTATCATTCAAGGATAGAGGAGATTCATATTCACTAAGAACATTTATTGGAGTGTGTAAATGCCATCTATTGTTAAATCATTCCAAAGTTTAGAGGCTTAAAACAACATTTATTACCTTCCAGTTTCTCTGGGTCAGGAATCTGAGCAAAATTTAGTTGGGTCCTCTGGTTCAAGGTCATGGTCTCAGACAAGGCTTCAAGCTAGAGCTTAGGCTCACAATCCTGGTGCAGGATGTGCTTATAAGTTCTCTCAGTGATTTTTGGCAGAATTCAGCTCATTGCTGACTCTGGGACTAAGGACTTTAATTCTTCCCTGGCTGTGGGCTGCAGACCACCTTCAATTATTCAAATTGGCCCATAAAACAGCTTAGACACAGCAGTTGACTTCAGCAGAACAACAATATGGCAAACCATTATGAAGAAGATGTAAGTCACAGTCTCAAAGAATATAAAAAGATCTTTACATTTATAATCAATATTATTTAGCTATTAAACCTGAGAAATGTTTTGCTAGTTATACTGAATCAGGTGTTTTACATTTTAAAAGCTTTTCAGAATGTTTCTTAATCTTTTTCTCCAGAAATTTAATGAGCATTAACACTCATTTTGTAAATGCTGCATTGCACATATCTAAACTTTATGGAATACTTCATAACTTCAAGTGTGTGTTTTGGGAAAGAGAAATGGAAAGTTAATTGGAAGTGTGATGATTCCTCCAGACAAATCTTAACGTCTTGATGTGGTTAAAATTAATCACATTTCTGTGTGAGATAGGAAATGTGATTAATCACATTTTGAAAGACTTTGGAAGATTTTTGCCTCCCAGAGAAGGAGTGATTTTACAAACAGAAGAGATTAGGGTTGGCGAAACCCCATACATAGCACAAGACTCTTTGGGCTGCCTCACCTCCCCAAGAGCTCTTAGCATGTTGCATGGGATCATCCTATAAATTTCGCACACTCCCACACTCCCACTTTTGTCTGAGTTTATATATTTTCTCCAATTTTGTTCTTACAACCCATATCTTACAATATAATTATTTAAATTCTCCAGGAGAAGAGTCCAGATTTTAGTTTCTATAACCACGCTTCTTACTTTCCGCTGCGTCCTGCAATGACACCACTTGTATGATTAAGTTCTGGAGGATTAAGTCACTCAGGCATTTTCTCTCAGCCTGAATGCCTCTATTTCATCTTAAAAGATAATCCCATAAGGTTAATCACTATATTGGGTGATTCAGACAGCTAAAAAATAGTGGGAGATAAAGTGCTCAAGTGAAAAAGGAGTTTGAGAAGGGAGAGATAAACATGAGCTGTAGCCAACAGGAAAATGTCATGGCCAACAGGAGCCTTGAGATATGCTTTAAAGGAAGAGAAGTTGATTGAGAATAGCATAGGGGCAGGCAGACATGATGAATAATTATATATATCTATATGATGTAGGTACCTGATTATGGGCTAAAAACACTGATTTCCCTCCTTGCAACAGAAAGATCAGTTTTGTTGTTCTTAGAAAATGAATGGCTTTATGATTATGCAGTTTGATTAGCTGTTTAGTCAAACACTTCAGAGTAAGAGAAGATAAACAAATTAGTTCATGATTCAAGATACTAATTTAAAAGAAAATTCCATTTTTTTGTATAATGCTTATCATAGTTGTTTTTCAAAGTTCCTTCCAAAAAGTTAAGAAGAAAACATTTAGAAGAAAAGACAATTGATTTTGCCCATTTCTTTTTTCACTTGTATGTACATGTAATTTATGACACTCTGTTGGTCAGGGTTTTCCAGAGAAGCAGAACCAAGAGGATACACACACACATACACACGCACATACAGACACAAAGAGAGGTTTATTTTAAAGAATTGGGTCACGTGATTATGGAAGCCAGAAAGTTAAAAATGTGCAGGGTGAGCTGGAAGGCTGTAGAGCCAAAGGTGAGCCGATGTTGCAGTTCAAATCCAAAGGCCATCTCATACAGAATTCACTCTTCCTTGGAGGAAGTCAGTCTTTTCTGTGCTATTCAAGTCTTCAACTGATTAAATGAGGCCCACCCACATTAAGGAGGGTGCTTGCTTTACTCAAAATCTGACTTAAATATTAATCTCATCTAAAAACACCCTTACACAGGACCTTAGTTCTCTTTCTTGTCTTTCAAGATAGTGGGTGAAAAAACTGAGAAGCTGGATACTAAGGAGAAGAACGCTGAAGCCAAGAGGGCTGATGCTGGTGGCAAGGTTAAGAAGGGAAAGCTCAAGGCCAAGATGCCTAAGAGGGGGAAGCCCCACTGCAGCTGAAACCCTGTCCTATTCAGAGGAACTGGGAGGTATTTCTGGTCGGCTATGTATTCGTAAAAGGCCATGTACAAGAGGAAGTATTCTGCAGCTAAATCCAGGATTGAAAAGAAAAAGAGGAGAAAGTTCTTGCTACTGTCACAAAACCAACTGGTGGCAACAAGATTGGTGGTAGCCAAGTGGTTAAACTTTGCAAAATGTGTAGATGTTATTCCAGTGAAGATGTGCTTCAAAAGCTGTTGAGCCATGGCAAGAAACCCTTTACTCAGCATATGAGAAACCTGTAGATCAGGTCATTCTGAGGCAAATCTTTTTTTTTTTTTTTAAGATTTTATTTATTTATTTTTAGAGAGATGGGAAGGGAGTGAGAAAGAGAGAAAGAGAGACATCAATGTGAGAGAAACATTGATTGGTTGCCTCTCATATGTTCATCCCAACCGGGGATTGAACCTGCAACCTAAGCATGTGCCCTGACAGGGGATAGAACCCCCAACCTTTTGCTGTATGGGATGACACTCCAAGAAACTGAGCCACTCATTCAGGGTGCTTCTTGTACCTGGTTTTACTTATGCTGAGCTACACTGGTCAGGGCACTCCAGGGCCAATCTGATCATCCTCACTGGGCATCACAGATGTAAGAGGGTCGTTTTCCTGACGCAGCTGAGCCATGGCCTGCTACTTGTGACTGGACCTCTGTCCCTCCTTTGAGTTCCTCTGTGTAGAACACACTAGAAATTTGTCATCATCACCTTCACCCAAATTAATATCAGTGGTGTGAACCATCCCCAAACATCTCATGGATAATTCCTTCAAGAAGAAGGCACTGTGCAAGCCCAGACACCAGGAGGGTGAGATCTTTAAGAAAGAGAAATATGAGACTACAGAGCAGCACAAGGTTCATAAGAAAGCCATGCGCTCACAAATTCTGCCAAAAATCAAAGCTGTCCCTTGGCTTCTGGGCTATCTGCACTCTGTGTGTGCTCTCACAATGGGCTTTATCCTCACAAACGGGTGGTCTAAATTTCTTGTAGCAACCTTATTAAAATACATGATCTGTTTAAAACAAAATAAAATACAGTAAAATCAAACCAAATCACATCAAAATAAAACACTCTCACAGAACATCCAGAAGAATGTTGGACTATATATCTGGGTATGGTGGCTAAGCTAAGTTGCCACAGAAAATTACCCATCACTGACACTTGGTATTTTTCCCTATAATTCTAATGAGAGTGATAAGTCACTTACTTTTTGTAGCCCTCAGTCTTCTCTTTTGGAAAATGAAGAGAGATGATTTCCAAGTTCCCATCTACTTCAACCTCACGATAAACCTTTCTCTAATATCCTTATTTTCCTATTCTTCTTCCCTACAAATATACTTTTATAGATATATAACAAAACAGGCAGAAGCAAATTGATGAATAACTGGTCTAATTATAAGAGGCTGTGACACCAATAATTGACACTTTTTTTCCTATGTGAAGATAGTATTCCTGCATATTGTTATAAGATCATTTGAACTGAGTAGACTTTTTACTAGTGCTGAGAGGTTTGAGCTCTGTCATTATCATTTCTCATGTGATTTACCTTCAAGCTAAAGGTACACATGATAAGAAAACCTGCTAGTATTTTAATGTAAACTGTGCCCTTCCAACAAAGGTAATTGGCTTCTAGGGCACTTAATGACCTTATTCACATTAGAAATGTGTTCTCAAATCAACTACTAAGTAGGCTAATGATCTAAGGTTTCAGACCACATAGCTAGCGCACTAGGGTTCATGAGGAGATGTCTTGCTAGTAAAAATACCAAACTCAAATTGCAAAACAAGGATAAAGAGACCCTATCAAGATTTCTAATTTACGGCATGATCACTACAGGCAAAGTTTCTGGAAGTGCTTGGCTTTAAGAAGTATAGTATTATTATTATTTTTTTCATATTGATACTTTCAATTAAATTTTAAAAATTTTTTTATTGTTATTCAATTACAGTTCTATGCCTTTTCTCCCCATCCCTCCACCCAACCCCAGCTGAACCCACCTCCCTCCACCACCTCCACCCTCCCCCTTGATTTTGTCCATGTGTCCTTATAGTAGTTCCTGTAATCCCCTCTTCCCACTGTCCACACCCCACTCCCCCCTGGCTATTGTTAGATTGTTCCTAACTTCAATGTCTCTGGTTATATTTCGTTTCCTTTTTTCTTCTATTGATTATGTTCCAGTTAAAGGGGAGATCATATGGTATTTGTCTCTCACCACCTGGCTTATTTAACTTAGCATAATGCTCTCCAGTTCCAACCATGCTGTTGCAAAGGGTATAAGCTCCTTCTTTCTCTCTGCTGCGTAGAATGCCATTGTGTAAATATACCATAGTTTTTGGATCCACTCGTTTGCTGATGGGCACTTAGGTTGCTTCCAGTACTTGGCTATTGTAAATTGTGCTGCTATGAACATTGGGGTGCATAGGTTCTTTTGGATTGGTGTTTCAGGGTTCTTAGGGTATAATCCCAGCAGTGGAATTGCTGGGTCAAAGGGCAGTTCCCTTTTTAGTTTTCTGAGGAAATTCCATACTGATTTCCACAGTGGCCTCACCAGTCTGCATTCCCACCAACAGTGCACTAGGGTTCCCTTTTCTCTGCATCCTCTCCAACATTTGTTTGTGGATTTGTTTATGTTGGCCATTCTGACCGGTGTGAGATGGTACGTCATTGTAGTTTTAATTTGCATCTCTCTGATGGCTGGTGATGCTGATTATCTTTTCATATGTCTCTGGGCCCTCTATATGTCTTCCTTGGAGAAGTGTCTGTTGAAGTCCTATGCCCATTTTTTAATTGGGTTGTTTGTCTTCCTGGAGTGGAGTCGTGTGAGTTCTTTATATATTTTGGAGATCAGGCCCTTGTCTGAGGTATCATTAGCAAATATGTTTTCCCATACTGTTGGTTCTCTTTGTAATTTGGTGCTATTTTCTTTAGCCATGCAGAAGCTTTTTATTTTGATGAGGTCCCATTTGTTTATTCTTTCCTTTATGTCCCTTGCTTTAGGGGACATGTCTGTGAGGATGTTGCTGTGTGGAATGTCTGAGATTTTCCTGCCAATGTTTTCCTCTAGGACTTTTATGGTGTTACAACTTATATTTAAGTCTTTTATCCACCTTGAGTTTATTTTTGTGTATGTCGTAAGTTGGTGATCGAGTTTCATTTTTTTGCACATAGCTGTCCAGATCTCCCAACACCATCTGTTGAAGAGGCTGTTTTTGCTCCATTTTATGATCCTGCCTCCTTTGTCAAATATTAATTGACCATAGAGACTTGGGTTTATTTCTGGGCTCTCTGTTCTGTTCCATTGGTCTATGTGCCTGTTTTTATACCAGTACCAGGCTGTTTTGATTACAGTGACCTTGTAATTCAGTTTGATATCAGGTATTGTCATCCTTCCTGCTTTGTTCTTCTTTCTCAAAATTGCTGCAGCTATTCGGGGTCGTTTATGGTTCCATATACATTTCTGAAATGTTTGTTCTATATCTGTGAAATATGTCATGGGTACTCTAATAGGGATTGCATTGAATCTATAAATTGCTTTGGGTAGTATGGCCCTTTTGATGATGTTAATTCTTCCAATCCATGAGCATGGTACATGCTTCCATTTGTTTGTGTCTTCTTTAATTTCTTTCCTCAGTGTTGTGTGGTTTTCTGAGTACAGGTCTTTCACCTCCTTGGTTAGGTTTAGTCCTAGGTACTTTATTTTTCTTGTTGCTATATGAAATGGGAGTTTTTTCCTGATTTCTGTTTCTGCAGTTTCATTGTTGGTGTACAGGAATGCCTTTGATTTCTGAGTATTGACTTTGTATCCAGCTGTTTTGCCAAATTCACTTATTAGATCCAGTAGTCTTTTGGTGGAGTCTATAGGATTTTCCATGTACACTATCATGTCATCTGCAAACAGTGACAGTTTCATTGCCTCCTTTCCAATTTGGATGCCTTTTATTGCTTTTTCTTGTCTGATTGCTGTGGCTAGGACTTCCAATACTATGTAGAATAGGAATGGTGAGAGAGGGCATCCTTGTCTTATTCCTGATCTTAGTGGGAAAGTTCTAAGTTTTTGTCCATTGAGTATGATGTTTGCTGAGGTCTCTCATATATGGCCTTTATTATGTTGAGGAATGCTCCCTCTATTCCCACTGTGCTGAGTATTTTTATCAGAAATGGGTGCTGTATCTTATCAAATGCTTTTTCCGCATCTGTTGATGGGATCATGTGATTTTTGTCTTTGCTGTTGTTGATGTAATGTATTATGTTTATTGATTTGTGAATATTGTATCATCCTTGCATCCCTGGGATGAATCCCACTTGGTCATGGTGGGATCCAACAATACATCTTTTTAATGTATTGCTGGATGCGGTTTTCCAATATTTTGTTGAGAATTTTAGCATCTATGTTCATTAGCGATATTGGCCTGAAGTTTTCTTTCTTCCTTATGTCTTTATCTGGTTTTGGGATTAGGATGATGCTGGCTTCATAAAAAGAGTTTGGGAGTCTTCCATCAGTTTGGATTTTTTCGAATAGTCTGTGAAGGATAGGGGTTAGCTCTTCCTTAAAGGCTTTGTGGAATTCTCCTGTGAAACCATCTGGTCCAGGGCTTTTGTCTGTTGGGAGTTTTTTGATTACTGCTTCAATTTCATCTGCTGTTATTGGTCTGTTCAGGTTTTCTGCTTCTTCTTCATTCAGTTTTGGAAGATTATATTTTTCTAGAAATATGTCCATTTCACCTAGGTTTTCAAATTTCTTGGCATACAGTTCTTCGTAGTAATTTCTTACAATCCTTTGTATTTCTGTGGTATCAGTTGTAATCTCTCCTCTTTCATTTCTAATTGTGTTTATTTGGATACTCTCTCTTTTTTTCTTGATGAGCCTACTTAAAGGCTTGTCAATTTTGTTTATCTTTTCAAAGAACCAGCTCCTGGATTCATTGATCCTTAGAATTGTGCTTTTAGTCTCTATGTCATTTAACTCTGCTCTGATCTTGGTTATTTCCTTCCTTCTGCTTGCTCTGGGCTGTCTTTGTTGTTGTTCCTCCAGTTCTTGTAGGTGTAGGGTTAGGTTGTTTGTTTGAAATGTTTCTATCTTTTTTTTTCTTTTTTTAATATATTTATTGGTTATGCTATTACAGTTGTCCCATTTCCCCCCCCCTCGCTCCACTCCATCCTGCCCACCCCCTCCCTCCCACATTCCCCCCCTATACTGCATGTCCATGGGTCATACTTATAAGTTCTTTGGCTTCTACCTTTCCTACACTATTCTTACCCTCCCCCTGTCTATTTTCCACCTATCATCTATGCTACTTATCCTCTGTACCTTTCCCCCCCTCTCCCCCTCCCACTCCCCTATTGACAACCCTCCATCTGATCTCCATCTCTATGATGCTGTTCCTGTTCTAGTTGTTTGCCTAGTTTGCTCTTGTTTTTGTTTTAGGTGTGGTCGTTAATAACTGTGAGTTTGCTGTCATTTTTACTGTTCATATTTTTTATCTTCTTTTTCTTAGGTAAGTCCCTTTAACATTTCACATAATAAGGGCTTGATGATGATGAACTCCTTTAACTTGACCTTATCTGAGAAGAACTTTGTCTTCCCTTCCATTCTAAATGATAGCTTTGCTGGATACAGTAATCTTGGATGTAGATCCTTGCCTTTCATGACTTGGAATACTTCTTTCAGCCCCTTCTTGCCTGCAAGGTCTCTTTGGAGAAATCATCTGACAGTCTTATGGGAACTCCTTTGTAGGTATCTGTGTCCTTTTCTCTTGCTGCTTCTAAGATTCTCTCCCTCTGTTTCATCTTGGGTAATGTGATTGTGATGTGCCTTGGTGTGTTCCTCCTTGGGTCCAGCTTCTTTGGGACTCTCTCAGCTTCTTGGACTTCCTGGAAGTCAATTTCCTTTGCCAGATTAGGGAAGTTCTCCTTCATTATTTGTTCAAATAAGTTTTCAATTTTTTGTTCTTCCTTTTCTCCTTCTGGCAACCCCCCTATGTCCTGGAGGTTCCTAAGCCTCTCCTCATTTTTCCGAATTCTTGTTTCTTCATTCTTTTCTGGTTGGATGTTTCTTTCTTCCTTCTGGTCCACACCACTGATTTGCGTCCCAGTTTCCTTCGCATCACTATTGGTTCCCTGTGCATTTGCCTTTCTTTCTCTTAGCATAGGCTTTATTTTTTCATCTAGTTTTGGAACAAATTCAACCAATTCTGTGAGCGTCTTAATAACCAGTGTTTTGAACTGTGCATCCGATAAGTTGGCTATCTCTTCCTCGCTTAGTTGTATTTTTTCTGGAGCTTTGAAGTGTTCTGTCATTTGGGCCATTTTTTTTTTTTTGTCTTGGCATGTCTGTTACTTAAAGAGGCGGAGCCTTAGGTGTTCACCAGGGCAGGGTGACGCTGGTCGCTGTGCTGTGAAGATGTATGTGGGGGAGGGTCCCAGAGGGAGCAATGGCACCTGCTCCACTCTCCACCAGATTTCAATCTTTCACTCTGATACCCACAATCAAACTGGGCCCCTCTGGTGCTGGGTCCCGAGTGGGTGGGCTTGTGCACACCCTAGACCCCTGTGGGTCTCTCCAACGACCTCTCCTGTGAGGCTGGGAATCTCTCCTGCTGCCGCCGCAACCCCCACAGCATTTTCATTCAGAGGTCTGAGGCTTTATTTCCCTGCGGTGGAGCCCTGGGTTGTGAGGTCTGCTTTGCGCCCTGCCCTTTGTCTGGTTTATCTGTGCGCGAATGAGGGGCCTCAGGGTGCTACCTGTCTCTCTTCCTGCCCCATTCTCCGCCACTCTGAATCCGGCCCTCTGGGTTCATCTGTGTGTGAATGTGGAGCCGAAGGGTCTGCTAGTGCTCAGACTGCTTGCACTGTTCTTCCCATACTCCGCCAGTCTCGTTCCCACCATGGCCATGAGAGTCCTTTCCGCCCTGATGCTTGTTTCCACCCCTTCTACCGGTCTGGATGAATATTTATTTTTTATTTCCTTGGTGTTGGACTTCCTTGCCATTTGATTTTCTGTCAGTTCTGGTTGTGCGAGGAGGCGCAGTGTGTCTACCTATGCCGCCATCTTGGTTCCCCTCCATTTCTATCTTTTTAAGGTAGGCCTGTATTGCTATGAACTTCCCTCTCAGGACTGCCTTTGCTGTGTCCCATAGGTTTTGGGTTGTTGTGAGTTCATTTTCATTTGTTTCCAGAAAGTTTTTGATTTCTTTCCTAATCTCGTTCTTGACCCATTCATTGTTTAATAGCATGCTATTCAGTCTCCATGATTTTGAGTGTTTTGGGTTTTTTTCCTTTGGGGTTGGTTTCTAGTTTCAGTCCCTTGTGGTCAGAGAAAATGCTTGATATGATTTCAATTTTCTTGAATTTGTTGAGGCTTGCTTTGTGTCCTATCATGTGGTCTATCTTTGAAAATGTTCCATGGACACTTGAAAAGAATGTGTATTTTGCTTCTTTGGGATGAAAAGCTCTATATATATCAGTTAAGTCCATTTCCTCTAGGGTATTGTTAAGTGACACAATATCCTTCTTGATATTTTGTTTGGAAAATCTGTCCATTTTTGACAGTGGGGTGTTAAAGTCCCCTAGTATAATTGTGTTGCTGTCAATATCTTTCTCGAAGTCCTCCAAGATTTTCTTAATGTATTTGGGTCCTCCTATGTTGGGTGCATATATATTTACAATGTTTATGTCTTCTTGGTGGATTCTTCCTTTGAGTATTATGAAGTGACCTTCTGGGTCTCTCTTTACGGCCCTTCTTTGGAAGTCTATTTTGTCTGATATGAGTATTGCTACCCCTGCTTTTTTTTCCTGTCCGTTTGCTTGGAAAATTTGTTTCCAGCCCTTCACTTTCAGTCTGTGTAGGTCTTTTGTGCTGAGATGGGCCTCTTGTAGGCAGCATATGTGTGGGTCATGTTTTCTTATCCATTCAGCTATTCTGTGTCTTTTGATTGGAGCATTTAATCCATTTACATTTAAGGTTATTATCGATAGGTAGTTATTCATTGCCATTTGTCCCTACCTGTGTTCCTCTCTCTTTCTCTTTTCCTTCCTTTCCTTAAAGCAGTCCCTTTAGCATCTCTTGCAGAGCTGGTTTGGTGGAATTGTATTCTTTTAGACTTCTTTTGTCTGGAAAACTCTTTATTTGGCCTTCTATCTTGATTGAGAGCCTTGCTGGGTTAAGTAGTCTTGGTTGCAGGCCTCTGGTTCTCATTACTTGGAATATTTTTTGCCGTTCTCTTCTGGCTTGGAGCGTTTCCATTGAGAAGTCAGTTGCTAACCTTATTGGGGCTCCCTTGTATGTTACTTCCTTTTTCTCCCTTGCTGCCTTTAAGATCCTCTCTTTGTCTTGGAATTTTGCCATTTTAATTATGATGTGTCTTGAAGTGGGCCTCTTTGGGTTCCTCTTGCTTGGGACTCTCTGTGTTTCCTGGATTTGGGTGACTTTTTCTCTCCTCAGATTAGGGAAATTTTCCATCATTACTTTTTCAAACAGGTTTTATATCCCTTGCTCTTCTCCTTCTCCTTCTGGTATTCCTATTATACGGATATTGTTATGTTTCATGTTGTCCTGCATTTCCCTTATTACCTTTTCATTCTTTCTGAGCCTCTTTTCCTTTTCTTGCTCTTTCTGGGTGTTTTTTTCTACTTTGTCCTCCAGCTCGCTGATCCGATCCTCTGCTTCATCAAGTCTGCTTTTCTTTCCTTCTACTGTGTTCTTCAATTCAGAAATTGTATTCTTCATTTCCTGTTGGCCCTTGTTGATAGTTTCTATTTCATTTTTCATGTTGATATAGTTTGCAGTGAGTTCATTGTAGTTTCCCTGTAGTTTCTGGTAGTTGTCTGTGAGCTCAGAGAGCTCAGTGAGCTTCCTGATGACCATTGCTTTGAACTCAGTATCTGATAGTTGACTTGCCTCTTTTTCAGTTAGCATTCTTTCTGAGGCTTCCTCCTTTCCTTTCATTTGGGGATTGTTTCTTTGTCTTCCTATTGTTTGTGAGACTGTTCTTATTAGCCTCTGCTTCTTAAATTGATCTATTCTGACTCCCTGGGTTTATGGTATGAACTTCTATGTTAGAATGCCAATGGGATTCAGTCGTGCTGTCTCCTTAATCTCTTGTGCTCACTGGTCTTGAGCTGATGTTTATGGGTGTAACACAGTCTAACGCTGGTCTTTTCAGTACTCCAGGTTTTCTTGTCTCACCTGTGAGAAAAAGAGAAAGGGGGGCAAAAAAAAAAAAGAAGGGAAGGAGGGAACAAGGGAATAGAAAAGGGAAGGAAGGAAGGAAGGAAGAAGGAATAAAGAAAGATTGGAGGCAAGATAAGAAGGAATTTTAACAAAAGTTAAAACAACAGAATAAATAAAAGAAGGCAGGAAGAAGGAATAAAAACGGTAAAGGACGGAAGGAAGAAGGAATAAAAAAAAGAAAGAAGGACAGAAAGGAAGAAGGAATTCAGGGGGAAAGGAGGAAAGAAAAAAAAAGTCTTCTGCTGGCTTTAAACCTGTCAAGTTAGTTCTGCTGGTCTTCCTGTCTGTGGAACAGGAGGGGGTGGTTGGAAGGATTGGTTTCCCTTTTCTCCCTTCCTGAGACACACTCTTCGCTGTTGTTCAGCCTCCAGTCCAGTTCCTCAGGGTCCTTCTGCTCCCCACTAGGCCTTTAGTTCACCAGCTGTGCTATCCTTGAGTTGCACCAATTAGGGGCAACTCACATTCCACCTTCTTGCTCTTTGCTGTCTTAGATGCTAGGGGCTCTCAGTGCTGCTATGGGGTAGTTCAGCCCCCTACTGGGTCTAGTCTTTCCGGGGAATGCAGTCTCCCCTAGCCCTGAAGCTTCCCTCTGCTGGGTGTTCTGCCTTAGTCCTAGAGAGCCAGTAGGCCCTGCAGGGTTCTGTGCGCAGGGGCTAGGTTGGAGTTTTTCAGAACCTGTGCTTTTGGGTGTGGTCGCCTGCAGGCAGCCAGGCCGTTGATTGGGTTGTGTGGCCGATCTCGGCTTTGGGCCTGGGTTGGCTGCTGATCCCCCTCTTTGGGTCTGTGTGCGGGGGCAGCCAGCCATTGATCCAGTTGCGCAGCCACCCGAGGTGTCAGGTGGGCGCCCAGCCTGGGTTTTAGGTGTGCGCACCCACCCAGGCGCTTTTTGTCTGTGCACCCAGGCAGCCGGGCCGCTTATCAGGGCGTGTGCCCACCCAGGGTTTCAGGTGTGGGCCCCAGGCCACTGATTGGAGTACGCACCCACTGGGGCACTTTGGGTCTGGCGCCCAGGCAGCCGGGCCACTTATCAGGGTGTGCACTCACCCAGAGTTTCAGTTGTGGGCCCGCAGTCCACTAATCTGGGTGCACGCCAGCCGGGCTTCAGGTGAGCACCGTGGCTGCTTTTCCACGTTCACAGTCCAGGGTCTGAGGAGGGAGGGGCACCAGAGGCCAGGGCTGCTGCGAAGAGTTCTCTAACTAGCTGCTGAGTGCTGCTATTTTCTTTTCCTTTTTGAGAAATTCTTCCTATCCAAGCCCCCCTGGTCCAAACGAGCACCTGGCTGCTCACACAGCCCAGCCTGGCTCTCTCCCAACAATCCTGCAGCAGACCCTGCGCCCCGGCCGGGGCTTCAGCTGCCCTGGTCCCCCGCTGGTCCCAGGGAACTTAGTGTCCTTAAGCACTCTTCTTACCATCTGATCTTTCAATGTCCTCTATCTTTGGTCTCTGATCTTCATATATGCTGGAATACTGTTGGCTGTTCGCTCTGCTCCTCAGATCAGCTAGGTATTTCACTGGACTTGAGGGGAAGTGGACTCTGCTCCCACCTATCTCGCCACCATCTTCTCAGAAGTATAGTATTATTAAAAGTTCATCATTATTGATACATGTTCTATCTTTCCAGTGTATGCAAATAAGTTTCTGCTGCCATTAATCAGAAATCGTCATAATCAGAATTTTCAAAAATAAAGTGAAACTTTCTCTCCGGAATGTGATGGCACTCCAGAAGACTTAGCCAGTGGAGCACAAGTACTTGGCTCTGGAGATTTCCCTCACACTCAGCCCTGTATGAACATCCTTGGGTTCTCTATCTTCAACAACAGCTTAATTGCCTTGGGGCTGCATGTGAGGTACAACTGGAATGAGATCACTGCTAAAAACAGGTTATCAATTGTGGCAGATCAATTAGATATGACAAAGAAAACTGGTGGCCACATCAACATTTCCTTAAGAAAATTAGTATGACATAGAGGGTGTCTAGTAGAAAATAATTTAAAAATAGATATATTTTAATTTTATAAGTAACAAAATCCAGGCTTCATTTGTTATAGAATTAATTTAGATAATTTTACCCAGATGGTCTCTATGATATTTTTGAAAGGTTTGTGGAAAGAGTCTATCTTATGTTGAGGCCATGTATCACAGAGCATCAGAATATTCCAAAAGGGCACCTAAAATTAACTTATCAAGACTCAGGAGGCTTAATTAAAATTGATTCAAAGAATAAATGGATGTGTTAAGATCATCATATGTTTTTTATGCTCTTAGGGAATCAATCTTCAAAATGCAGCTGTGGTCTTTGAAATTTCTGTACCCATTTTTGTCAAAATAAAATAAAAATACATATATAAATATATACATATATACACACATAGTGTGTTACACAGACTTTCTTTACTAAGAGCAACAATATCAAATACATTCAAAGCAAGAGTTGTGGCTGAGTTGTAAAAGCCACCCTGCCCTTATTTAGCCTAATATTTTTGTTTTGGAGTCTGAAAATTATCTTCATATATCATATCGATGATAGATATTTTACAGCCTATAGACAAAGTGAATATTCTTTTAGCTCATGTGTAAAAATGTGTCAGTTATACAACTGATCTAGTTAAATAAATACTCTAATATATGTGTATCTAAATTTTTTTTCTCTGGAAAGTTATGTGTATAAAATCACCAAAAATTAACTTTAAAACCAATCAAAGGAGGATTTCCCAATTTTTTTCTTCACTAATGTTTTGCAGATATTTTTGACATTTAATTTTTGATTAACAAAAATGGTATAATTTTCTAAAACTGCTTTGTAATCTCTTTACTTACTGATAAAATTCTTAATGGATGACTAGTATCTTCCAATTTGGGGCTTTTCATTCATTGTTGCATCTGTTCACAAATCCAGTAATTATCTACTGATTACTCCATGCAAAGTACAATGTTTGGTGCTAGAAAGACAGTGGTGACCAGGACAGAAAATTACCCAAAAGTACCCATTAAACATTTAGTTCTCGTACTGATAAATGATAGGAGAAGAGGTACATGCTGGAAGTACATTTACAGAATGTCTGACTTAGTTGGTAACTGGGACGTCAGGGAAGGTATATTTTGAGCAAGGCTTTGAAAGTTGATGATAAATAAATTAAACAAACAAGCAAAAACCTGGCATATGCACGGAACCTACTGTAGGAAGGTACAGGTATATGTGACTTTTGAATGGAAACAGAGATCAAAGCATCATTAAAAAGTGAAATTCTGGTCATATTCTTGAAATAATTACAGTTGAGGGGAGGGGGGAGAGAGAGAGAGAGAGCCATTAAAGAAACCAAAGAACAAGAAGCTTTTTTCCTACTTAGATTTTAGAAGAATACTTACAAATTATGAAAGAAAGAGACTAGAGTGAAAAAGTCATATTATTCATGGATCAATTCAAATGTCCCACTCTTTGGGACACCTTCTCTGATCTCCTTAAGTAATTCAGTAGGAATGTCAAATTGAGCTTGATATGGTACAGCCTTTTCTTAACTGTTGAAAATAGATTCCCTCTGAACCCGAAAGCATGTTCCACAAACTGTTTTCATAGATGTGTCTCTCTGAATTACCTTTCACATGTATGTAGATAGGAGTTATGCTTAATACAAGTACTTTAAAAAACATTAATTCTTTCTAACAACTTTACCATTCACTTCCCTGAATTATGTCACTGATCCGTAGGCCACCCCTCTCTTGCATTTAGTTCTAGGTTCATTGGCATGATTCCAATTTCATCTGTCATAATCTTTAATGAAAATGCAGTCCACATAGATCATCCTTCTAACACCTTGACCTCTTGGTCACTTGGCCTCCTACTCCTCTGTGATCATATCCTTCCTTCTAACACTGTAGTGCATTCCTTATCTTACTAATAACCAAGTCTTAATCATTTCAAACTCTCAGATCCTTCCATGTTGGGAAGATGTCCACAAACAGACTATTCTCTTTTGGAGTATTTTAAGAATGAAGAAATATATACATCTTTAAATTACATAGTGACTTATGACTTACAAAACATCATCTCCTGCATTATCGTCGGTCTTTCACTGGACATCTCTCATTCAGTCCTTTTGGCAATATTGTTACTGATCAAGTTGAGGTTTTAGTTAATATTGCTGTGTTTTAATGGTATTAGATGGCCTATAAGGTCATTAGAACCTTACCCATATATCAAAATTTAGAAGAAAATTATTTCTGTGTATTCTATATAACCCATAATAACCAACTGTTTGCAAGAAAATCATGCAAAAATTAGACTTTTGCCTATTTAAGCACTGAGGTAAACCAAAGTATAGGACAGGAGAGGGTCTTAAAAGGTGAGAAGACTGTAATTGTAACAGGTGACATACATATTGCTAGATTTGGGGGAAAATTGATTTTGTGATAAACAGTTTATATTTTGCTACTAAGGTTGTTACCCTGTTTTGTAAGACCTTAATACATCACTGAAAAATCTCAACTTCTACTCTGCATTCTCACTGGCTTAAAGCCAGAAAATCTTTCATTCACAGAATTAAACATTTAATAGGTTCTCCATGAGTGTTGATTAGTCGGCTGATTTTTTCAGGATTCAATTATTTCAATGTCAGAATAGGACACTACATAAATTAATTCCTGCATAAAAAGTTTAATTTCTAATGGCAAAAAGTGCTAAAACTCAAGAAAATATGAAAGTGTGTGTGTTTTTTTCTTAAGGTACAGATTGACATTTTTTAATGCCATTCTGTTAGCAATTCACTCACTCATTCATTCATTCATTCAATATATATTTATGGGAACCCTACTTTTTGTTGGCACTGGACTAAGTTCTTGGGATATAAAGGTGAAAGACACTCTGGGCTTCCAGTCTAGGATGGGTGGGAGGCAGACAATCCAGACTGGAATGCTAGTGCAGAGCTATTATGGTTATATTGAAAGTGTTATAAGAGAAAAAACAGGAACAACAGCTGGTCTAGTGTAAAGCAGTTCAAGGAAAATATTCATGGAAAAAGACATAATACCTGAGACCTAAAGGATGAGCGAATCCATGATGAGCCATAGGAATGGGGTGAGGAGAGTGAGTAAAGCGTGTTTTAGAATAGAGCCAGCCCGTGAGAAGGTGCATTTGCCCATGAAGCTAATTTGATTACAGCACAATGTTTACAGAATGGCAAGGAGTGAGATAGGAGAGGAAGAAAGATATTGGAGAGTCTTATAAGCCATACTGAGGGCTCATGGGAAGCAGTCATGGGGTTGCAAGCAGGTATTTGGCAAGACCATTATTAGATGCATTTAAAAAGTCCTACTGGCTAAATTGTTTCTCTTATATATTTGTCACTATATTGATCACCAGCCCTGGTTCAACTCATCTCGCTGACTCCAGACACCTCCCTTCTCACTCCATGCTCTTATCAAAGATTTTTTAATCAAAGGTTTTAAAAGTACTTTGTAGATATTCCTTAATGAACTCTCCTAAGAATTTTGTATTTATAATTTAAATATTAATGCTGGAGCAAGACAATAAACTTCAAAGTAAAATGGCTCTAGGGGAGAAGGCCAAGCAATAAAAGTACCAACTAATTTTGCCTAATTATATTGGCCCAAGGAGGCTGATTAGCGTAACATGTGAAACCCTGTCGGTAGGAACCCGATGGCTCTCCGAGGCCTCAGAAATTGCAAATCCGAGCATGTTTTAGAATTTGGGTAATACACCTCTGAGTAAAAGTCTGTTCACTGATTTTACAATTGGCAGCACACTTTCAGGAGTTTTGCTTTGCTGTTCTGCTGAGGAGCTTGTTGTTTATTGCCCCATGAGACTTGATTTCGCAATTTACCCTGGAGCCTGTCATCCAAACAGTGCAGAACACTTGACTCAGGTCCCACAAGAATCAGCAATCCAGGCAAAATACAACACACATCCAAGCGAACACTAGGCCCCGGAATTCCCTGTTTTTCCACTTCAGTGATAAATACTTTTCAATCAGTTCAGTCATGGGAAGAATGAATTTCATGTGTTGTCTCGTGTCTTCTCCTGAGACAGAGAATTTCCCGTAATGACAACTTGCTTCTGACTTTCTATCCCTATTAATGGCAGATTCTTTTTTTTTTCCTCACTCAGGATTGAAACTCCTTGTAATTTTGGGTTTTTACCCTCACATCTAAGAAGGGAACAAAGTTGTTCATTCTTCTTGATGGTTCATTTCCATTCTTCCAGGAATCACTCTAGATTACAGCCTTGTTATAACTCCTGACTTACTGCAGCGGCTTCCAGACTGAGGGAAACAATTGCTACCTCTAAGTGCCCCAGGATCTGTGGTGTAGCAGGTGCAGACTGTGTTGCTTCAGGTGGCAATGAGAAGACTGAACACCCAAGCTACTCGGTAGAACACTGAGTTCAACATCAGGCAGCCTCACAAGGCTGTTTCTTCCTTCCAAGCAGAGTCCATATGATTTGTCAGGGAAAAAAGAAGAGATTTCTGCATTGGAAATGTAGTTTGAAGGGATAAAAGAACTACCTATTGCTACTATTTATTAACTTTCTCAACAAATTGGTAGAAAACGCAGAGTAAAATTAAATATATAACAGAAAAATATATAAACATGTTCAGTGACATTTTAAAATAACATTTGGCCCAAGGCATCTTATTAGGTACTCTCTTTAGAACAAGTATAATTAAGCACATATTTCATCTAATTGCTCCATAATATGGTAATAATACTGTGTTTATATCATTTTAATTTAGTTAATCCCTATGTTCCCATTTAACAGATGCAGAAAAATGGCATATGAATGATGACACTTAGTCTATGATATTTTGCAGATACTTTTTTTTATTGAGACCTCATGAAGATCAGAAGCCTTGATTATCAAGATTGCCTAAGAAATATTGCACCATTCTGAATTGATAGATAATTCTAAAAGTTAGGCAAAATGTTATGTTAAGGTAATCCAAAAATAGATTAAGAAAAAGGTTGCAGTCAGTAATTTAATATTCATCGGCACAGAGGCTGTGTAAAAAGAACAAAAATAAACAGAAAATAGTTCTGTCTCCTTCTTTATCAAAGAATAATCCTTATCATTAGGACTTTAAACTGTTTAAATTGTATAAATGGAGTGCACAGATATTTGTTGTGGGAGAACTTCATGTGTAGTTTACTTATCTGATTAAATGCCTACCATATACCAAGGGTACACAAAGTAGATAGGGAATTTATTGGATTTTTTAATGTGAAGTTTTGCAAAAACCTTGTAGACTTTCCCTGCCTCCAGCAAATGCTCCTTCTCATCTTCACGCTCTGCATCACTACAGTCACTCTTTCAAACCACCCGTCAGATTGCATCACCGTCCTTGCCGAACCTTTTAATGGCTCCCACTGGCAACTGAATGAGACCCGAACACCTTCTCCAAAATCTGCTTGCATTTCCAGCCTTGTGTCCTAACATTCTCCTTTGTGTTCTGTCCCAACCATCATAAATTACTTCCTAGAGATTTAGGCACAGTTATTTTTCCAGGCTTTCACACATAATATTTCCTTATGTACTTTCCTCCTTTTTCTACTTGTGTTCTTGGCAGCAGAATATATACTAAATCATTTGGCATTGACCATTTTTATTTCTCTTAAAAGTATCTCTCCTAAGAATAAATACGTTGCTCTGTAGTATCCTGGTTTTGATAACCCAGTTTGTGTTCATTCCACCTTTCACTGTTTATGGATCCTCTGGTGAGGACTGATGGGTCAGAAGAGATGATCAATGAGTCTGAGAAGAGGAAAGATGTGGAAGGAAGTCTTTATGAAGAGGATTCAATTGAGGAAGCTACCAGAGCATCAGGGGAGCCCTAAAATGCTTCCAGCCTTCACTGCCAGTAATGACTGATTCCACTGTCTAACTGAGGTTAGATTACTCCTCTTTAGGTTGATACCTTATAATACATATTTCTTCCTCTTTTAGTCTTCTTCAGCATCTTTACCACAGGGAGTCAAGATCTAGTATTATAATTAGTGTCTTATATTTCTGTCCTCCCCATTAGCCTGGTTTTCTTGAGGATAACTAGCTCATAGCAGGCTCTTGATGTGCTTTATTGAATGAACAGCAGACTTTGCTTCCACAGAAACTGATGAAAGAAAATAATAATGATGTCCTCTGAGCCAGGCATTGCAAAAGGCATTAGGCTGTGAGGGAGAACAAGACAGTGAAGATCCTTTCTTTCATGGTGCTTAGAGTCAAGTATGTCTGTTAGGGGTTAAGCAGACAATTCTAAAACTGGAGGACCACTGATTAATTTATTACTTGCAATTAGAATATAATATGATGATTATAATTATGAAGTTATACACAGGTGCTATGCATATAATAAACTATACTTAAGGAATAAAAAGAGATAAAAGCAGTGTAATCTATGGGAAAACATATAAACATATGGAGATGTAAATGTATACATGTCTTCAGATCATGATACAGATTCACTGTGGCTAGAGTAAGATGGGAACATGGTATGGGAACATGGTATGTAATGATGTTTCTGATCCAGCATCACAGTGTTAGGTATAAATATCCCCACATACAGCAAACTTTGAAAACTTAATGAAGCGCTGCAAGACTGTGAGCTCCGGGACTGTGTCATCGACTTGGGCGCCCTGATTTCTGACAGCGTGCTTAGGAACCCTGATACTAGACTGCATTTCCCATTCTCCCTTACCTGGTCTGCGAGAGCCCTTCCGTGATGAGCAATGACATTCCTCTGGTAGTGTTCTGTAATTGACCCCATCCTGTGAGTTGGAGGACACTCTTCATTTATAATCTGGGAATTTGGAAAAATGAAGGGACTTTGTCTTTTTTTACATCTGGCATTGATTGCTCCAGAAATTATGAATGAAATTAGTCATAGGTTTGTTCTCAAATACTAAAACTCCATATTTTTCAGGAAGTTGGACACTGGCTAGTGCCAAGAGTTCAAGGCTAGGGAGCTCATCTTTTCTACAAAATGTATAAATTTCAAATAACAGGCTTTTTTCTTATGGCAGAAAAAAAAATTGCCTTGTTTAAGTAAAACAAGTTGATCTGTTCAAGAAATTAAAAAAATCTTCTTTATAATTTTGATTTACCAATATTATGCTTGAAAACTACTTCTTAATATAAATATAAGTTGCACTCAAGTCAACGTGAATACCTACAGGGTCTGGCACAAATAATGCCCTTTTTAATGAGCTGGTAATCTATTCCAAATCTTTTATTACAAAATCATAAGCATGTAATTCTGTAACATAACAATATCACACTCAAGCACACCACATGACATTTTAGGTGAAATGTTCAAGTTGCTGTCCATCTCATGCAAGACACTCAAGTACCCTTCTCACCACACTCACTGGCGTTACTTCTGCTGGACACTGTGTATTCAGTTTTAATAGTGGTTTAAACAGTAGCAAATGTACCTTTTAGAATTCTGGCATTTTGCACACTGGCTTTATCCTTTTCATATATTCTCATTAGTTAAAAGAAAATATTTAAAATGTAATAGAGTATCAATGATTCATTCAAATAAATTATGGGAAAACCAATGAAAAATGAATATAAAATTTAAGCATTTCAGAAAAACTAGCATAGGGTGGGGCACTGGGTTCTCAGGTATCCTCGTGTCAGTCCTGTGACCACGTGAGCACGCAGGTCCTCGAGACCTAAGTGATCTTCATTTTTCTCCTAAAGTTTGAGACAAATTATCTGTTTCCAGTTGACATTATTTCCCTATAAAATATTTCCCACTTAATCAATAAATTTGAGTGTAGATTAATATACTCACTGTATTTAGAACCAAGATAAATGCAGACAATGCCTATGAACGCTTTACAAAGCCTCTTAGACATTAGGGAAAATAGCACTCCAAAGGCATAGCTATCTTCCTGAGGTTTAAACCACTTTTTAATATAAATGGGCCTGATCGGGAAAAGTGGACCATGTGTTGTTAACATTAAAAGGACATGGCATGCACTGCCCTTTTGGAAGGTGAAACATTGAAGTCATTATTTTAAAGCAAGGCCCACCTATAACAAAATTAAAAGAAGTTAGCGACTTGTTATGTGATTTTGCTGCACAGACTTGGGCATAATTAGAAATTCTAATCATGAGAGTCCGGAAGAGCATTATAATTGCAGAAGAGGGAGGGCCACCAAGTGTCAAACTTGCAAGAGGGAAATGGGGATTTATCACCTCAGTGGTGAGGCAGCTGAAAGATTGATGAGGTGGCCGGTTAAACATCACATCAGTGAATTTAGTGATGAAGGGACAGACAGACTTTGGGGGAGGGTATATTGAGAAAGAGCTTGGATTTAGAAACTGAAATATGTGTTGTAATAGAATGGATTTTAGGAATCTGACTCTTACTTCAGGCACAGCCACAGCATTATGGGTGAGCTCCAGAGAGTGTTTAAATGAAAGCTTTCAGACCAATCGAAGGTACATTATCATTGTGAACTTCCACATGGAATGTATCTGTGGTCCTTCCACTGGCAGGTTTAGGCCTCTGGGTTCTGTGAGGTGCAGATCTAATTACACACTAAGCTTGTCTTTCTGCCAATAGAAATATTTGCTAAATAACAAGGTAACCAAATGAGACTTGTTGTCTTTTTCTTCCTGAGTCCGTGTCCCTCTATCTCTATTTATTTATGTGCTATGAATGTTAGGAAGCAGTCCTGCTGAAGAGACAAAGCCCCAAGGGGAAGACTAAGATAAGGAGCCCCCTGGTTTTGCTGCCTCCTTTCATTTTGCTGCGTATCTCAAAACCACAGGTTTGTAAGGTGAGCAAGTTGGATTTGCAACAGATGAACTTCAGGATCCTTCTTCTAACATTTCATGAAATAAGCAAGGGGCTATGATGTATGCCAAAACTACAGGCTGATTGCAGACCTGTCAGTGAAAAATAAAACCAAATAAAGGGGTTTAGGGGAAAAAAACTCAAGAGACACAAATAACAGTGTAGTGAGTACTAAAGGGAAAGGGGGATGTGAGGAGGTAGAAGAGGATATGGGGGGATAAATGGTGATGGAAGGAGACTTGACTTGGGGTGATGAACACACAATACAACATACAAATGATGTATTATAAAACTGTACCCCTGAAACCTGTATTTTATTAACCAATGTCACCTTAATAAATTCAATACAAAACAAAAATATGTAAAATGACAACAGCAACCTAGTGCCAAATCATACTATCAAAATATTAGCAGGCAGTATATACAAAATAACAAGTAGATTTACTGATTTTTGTTATATTTGTTTAGGTGTCATTATGTGAATATATTCTATATCTACATGCCTGAGATAAAAGTTACAGTCTCTGTCTATATTAAGAATATTTAATTATTCACCCAGTAGGATTCCTAGTCAAAAAAATAGAAAAGTTGTTATTCAACACTTGTTGTATTGCTGAGGATGTGGAGAAATTGGGATCCTTGTGCATGGTTGGTGGGAAAGTAAATTGGTAAAGCTACTGTGTAAAATGGTATTCCTAAAAAAAAACAACTTAGAGTTACCATATGCTCTAGAAATTCCAATCCTGGGTATGCACCAAAAAAAAAAAAAAAAGAACAATCAAAGCCAGGACTTTAACTGGTATTTGTACACCCATGTTCACAGCAGCATTATGCCCAATAATCCAAGGCGAGGAAAACCCAGTGTCTATTGACAAATGAATGGATAAACAAAATGTGGTACATGCATGCAATGAAATATTATTCAACCTTAAAAAGGAAGGATATTGAATTCATGATACAACATGGATGGATTTTAAAGACATTCTATTAAGTAAAAAACCAGTAACAAAAGAACAAATATTGTGTGATTCCACTTATATGAAATACCTAGAGTAATCGGATTTATAGAAACAGAAACCAGAATGGTGGTTGCTGGGGAGGAGGAGGAAGTGGGGAGTTGGCATTAAATCTGTACAGAAATTCAGGTGGGAAAGGCAAAAACTCTGGACATAGATGGTGATAGTTGCACTGTGAATGCATTGAGTGCCAATGAACTATACACATACACATAAAGATGGTTAAAATGGTACTTTTCATGCAACGTACATTTTTCCTCAATAAAATATTCTATTAACATAAAAATAACTAATATAGAAGCTACTGTTCTTCTTTGGAAACTGAGACATTATAATTGGCTTCCTGTTCAGACCAGAGTTTGAGGCAATTTTGTTTCAATTTTTTTATTATAAGGGAAATTATTACCAGAAAATGGGGAGAATAGGTGCTGGCTAAGCAAGAGTAGCAAATCCTGTCTGTAGCAGGACTCCAAAGCAGGATTCAGAATGGAAGTGGTTGGAAGAGCTGAGCAGTTAGGGTTCAGTCAACCACAGGCAGAGGGGTTGTGGAATGCAGAGGAATTTCAAGACTTTGGTAAAAAAATGGGTTTTGGTTTTAGAACCTCTTTCTCCATCCATAAAGTGCCTGACTAAATCAGATATTATCATTTCAAATCAACTTCTGTCATCACATATGTTTTTTTCACTTCTGTTAACTAGTTTCACACAATTTTTCTTCTCCCACTGGATCCTTTAAAATGCAATTAATGCTATATATTCCTTACTTTTTTGTAATTTATAATAGGTACTTTCTTAATAATGAATGAATGAGTGTAGGTGAGCTAAGTAACAGTGTCTGTCCAATCAGAATTTATAGTGTAGGGAAATATTGGCTTTTTTGTCAACCAAACAGTTGGGATATATCTTAATTAATTAGTTGAACCATCTCCTCAATTTAGGAAAACATGTTCAAAAGATTTTATTAATCTACAAGTGCAGAATAAAATATAAATCGAAGCTGTGACAAATAACAGAATGCATCAAGAATGATAAATTGAGATAATAAATAATAATAGTTAACATTTATTCAGCATTTACTAAATGCCAGGCTATGTACTGAGTACTTTTCAGGGGTTCTCTTATTTAATCTCACAATTATTTGATGGTATTTATTTTTATTTTACAGTTAGAAGAATCTAATGATACAAAGTTAAATAGTATTTTCAAGGCCACATAACAATAAGTATTAGATTAATACTTTAAACCCAGAGACTCTCATTCAAGTCATATAATGTTTTAAGACAAATGTGTTTTCTGACTAGTAATGTGATAAATAGCAAACCAGGTGTACTTTACACAAGATCAGCCTACCAAGCAAATGGCTTCTTAAGTCAAAGGTTGCTGCTAACTACACAATGACTATTGGTGAGATCTGGAGATTTTTACTAGTGGTCATAAATGATTACTAAGCTTTTAAAAATAATTTTAAAAGAATGAACATTTTAGTTGTTTTGAGTCATTTAAGTTTTGTCAGGGAGTATCTACAAGCCTGAGGTATTTTGTGGAGTGTAATGTGAATAGATACATATTTAAAATACAAGTGACAAGCTTGTTCCTGTAAAAGAGGAACTAAAATGTTTTTAATGAAAATATTAGGTGTTTAAAATAGGTAGTTAAAACTTGTTTTTTAATGAAATAAAATGAGTTAATTGTTTAAAATATGTAGGGACTAATGCCAAAGAATTAAATATACGTGAAGTCTCATATACGTTTAAGTGCTCATTTGAAGATATTTCTTATTATTTTTAAAAAATATTACTTTTACTTTTTGATTTTAGAGAGAGGAGAAGGGAGGGAGAAATGGAGGAAGAAAAACATGGATCTGCCTTAGAATACATGCCTGGACTGGGGACCGAACTTGCACCCAAGGCATGTGCCCTGACCTGGAATCAACTGGGAACCTTTTATTTCCAGTATGACGCCTAACCAACTGAACCACGCCAGCTGGTGTGAACATGTTTCTTCTTGCCATGCATGGCTGTATGGGGTGGGGTGTTCCTGTAACATACGTTCAGTCTTATTTGTGGCTTTTCAGTATGCTGGACACACATGATGTGTATAATACCACTAATCAGATGTACACTCATTGGTAGTTACAATCCAGCCTGGTTTACTCCTTTGGCTTCAGGGTGCTACTACGACGACCTAGCCTATAGTTTCATTCCTCCAAGGCCACTTTGTTCTACACAAAGAAAATATGCTTGCATAGAGCCATTCTCCTCACCTTTAACTCCTCACACTAGATTGAATGTGTCACATTGTATTGGGCAAGAAAGGTTCTACTGTGGAAACAAAATAACACTAAATAGAACAGACAAAGACCACCACCCCATTCTCAGGGCAACTCAAAATACGCACCCTGATTTATCAGTAACATTTTTACTTTACCTCTGTGTTTTTGATAAACTATTAATTTAATCATTATATTGTATTTTTAAAGTGTTTTATTGAAGGATAGCAGACATTGAGAAATGAGAATATACAATGATTATATACCTCAAAAGCTCATTATGAAGGGAATATTCCCATTTAATCACTCCCAAAGTAAGCATGATTTTAATTTCTTTTTTATTATTTTTAATTTGTTTTAAGTATATTTTATTGATTATACTATTACAGTTGTCCCATTTTCTTTCTCCCCTTTATTCCCCTCTGCCATGCACCTCCCTCCTACCAGCATTCCCCCTCTTAGTTTGTGTCCATGGGTCATACATATAAGTTCTTTGGCTTCTGCATTTCCTACACTATCTTAACCTCCTCCTGTCTATTTTGTACCTACCATTTATGCTTCTTATTCACTGTTCCTTTTCCCCCATTCTCCCCACTTCCCCTCCCCACCAATAACTCTCCATGTGATCTCCATTTCTGTGATTCTGTTCCTGTTCTAGTTGTTTGCTTAGTTTGTTTTTGCTTTCCTTTTTTAGGTTCAGTTGTTGATAGTTATGAGTTTGTTGTAATTTTACTGTTCATAGTTTTGATCATCTTTTTCTTAGATAAGTCCCTTCAACATTTCATATAATATGGGCTTGGTGATGATGAACTCCTTTAACTTGACATTACTTGGGAAGCACTTTACCTGCCCTTCCAATTCTAAATGAAAGCTTTGTTGGATAGAGTAATCTTGGATGTAGGTCCTTGCCTTTCATGATTTTGAATACTTCTCTCCAGCTCCTTCTTGCCTGAAAGGTTTCTTTTGAGAAATCAGCTGATAGTCCTATGGGAACTCCTTTGTAGGTAACTGTCTCCCTTTCTCTTGCTGCTTTTAAATTTCTCTCCTTATCTTTAATCTTGGGTAATGTAATTTCAGCAAAACATTTTTAATAAACAATATTGACTTTAATTTTAATTGTTTCATTATTTTTTAGCTGTGTCTCAAAACTTATTACTCAATTCTTACTGTTTCTTAATTTCTTTTTTAAATTTTTATTGTTATTCAATTACAGTTGTCTGCATTTTCTCCCCATCCCTCCACCCCACCCCAGCCAAACCCATCTCCCTCCCCCACCTCCACCCTCCCCCTTGATTTTGTCCATGTGTCCTTTATAGTAGTTCCTGTAAACCCCTCTCCCACTGTCCCCTCCTCACTCCCCTCTGGCTATTGTTAGGTTGTTCTTAACTTCAATGTCTCTGGTTATATTTTGTTTGCTTTTTTCTTTTGTTGATTATGTTCCAGGTAAAGGTAAGATCATATGGTATTTGTCCCTCATTGCCTGGCTATTTCACTTAGCATAATATGCTCTCCAGTTCTACCCATGCTGTTGCAAAGGGTATAAGCTCCTTATTTCTCTCTGCTGCGTAGAATTCCATTGTGTAAATATACCATAACTTTTTGATCCACTCATTTGCTGATGGGCACTTAGGTTGCTTCCAGCACTTTGCTATTGTACTTCTATGAACATTGTGCTGCTATGAACATTGGGGTGCACAGGTTCTTTCGGATTGGTGTTGCAGGGTTCTTAGGGTATAATCCCAGCAGCGGAATTGCTGGGTCAAAGGGCAGTTCCATTTTTAGTTTTCTGAGGAAATTCCATACTGTTTTCCACAGTGGCCTCACCAGTCTGCATTCCCACCAACAGTGCGCTAGGGTTCCCTTTTCTCTACATCCTCTCCAACATTTGTTTGTGGATTTGTTTATGTTGGCCACTCTGACTGGTGTGAGATGGTACCTCATTGTAGTTTTAATTTGCATCTCTCTGATGGCTAGTGATGCTGAGCATCTTTTCATATGTCTCTGGGCCCTCTGTATGTCTTCCTTGGAGAAGTGTCTGTTGAAGTCCTATGCCCATTTTTTAATTGGGTTGTTTGTCTTCCTGGAGTGGAGTCGTGTGAGTTCTTTATATATTTTGGAGACCAGGCCCTTGTCTGAGGTATAATTGGCAAATATGTTTTCCCATACTGTTGGTTCTCTTTGTATTTTAATGCTGTTTTCTTTAGCCATGCAAAAGCTTTTTATTTTGATTAGGTCCCGTTTGTTTATTCTTTCCTTTATGTCCCTTGCTTTAGGGGATGTGTCTTCGAGGATGTTGCTGTGTGGAATGTCTGAGATTTTCCTGCCAATGTTTTCCTCTAGGACTTTTATGGTATTACAACTTATATTTAAGTCTTTTATCCACATTGAATTCATTTTTATGTATGGTGTATTGACTTTAATTTTTAAAGTATGTATTTCATTCACCATTGAAAATGTTAACAAAGATTAAAAGATTTCCATGAGCAGAGGGAAATGTGATGTTGTTAAAGTCCAATGTTTGTCAACATTAGCCAGAGAAATATGAATGGTTTTATGAATGGTTTTAAACTTTAAAAATAGCCAGTTAATATCAATACTTTCATTTCTTATGTTAGTATTGTACCTTTAAATATTCACCTTTTCTTAGTGTTTGAAACTCACTTTTAAAAATAACCAGGTGATAATGTTTTATAAAGTCAGCAATAAAGTTAATGAGAACCCTAACCTCATTTCTTAATTTAGTTGGACCTTAGTATTTGCAACAATTAAAAAACAAAAATGTCTTTTCCATAACTTTATGTAAGTTCTTTGTTATGATGACTTACTAAAAAGCTATAAAGGATTTTTACTTAAATAAGGTACCTATTTCAAAGTTCAAAATTTGTGAGTGTATGTATATGCATATGTGTAACTTTCAAGTGAAACATACACAGATGGTTAATAAATTTATTCAAAATTTGCAATTAGGTATTCAAAATGGAAATTCCTTTGTGTGTGTGTTTGTGGGTGTTTGGCATAAGATATAGATATAATTGCAAAAAAATAAATTTATGTTTAGAATATATAATTTAAATAAATTTACCTAAAAGTCTTTTAAATCTACCCCTTCCATAGGAAAAAATATACATAAAGTTGTGCTGGGAAATATGACACAGTTTTTCAAGTTAGCATTCATGAAGTTTGGTGGCTGAACCATAGCTGAACATACTGAAAATATGTTTAAACAATTAAATATGCTTTAATTGTTTAAAACCCTTTCTACTCCTGGTTTTTAAATACCAGCATTCAGAAAGCCCCTAAGGATTCATTTATCTGAATTAAGAGGACCTACAATCACACAGTTAGGTGAATGCGTTTTTTTTTGCTCTGAAGATTTGTTGTTGGAAAAATAAGTTTATATACTCTTGCTGATTTAAATTATAAAATGAATGTATGTTCATTTTTAAAATGTAGAAACACTGAATAATATAAAGAAGACAAAATCCACACATTGTCCCACTTACCCAAATAAAATCACAGTTAATATTTTGGTGAATTTTAGATCCATTTATATTTAAACTATTGAAATTAAAATTTACATAAATTTTGCATGCTGAGGTTTTAACTTGACATTATGCCATGATTCTTTTTACAATATTATTATTCAGGATGTAAAAACATCATTGAGGCAATCAGAGTTTGATCAGAGGATAAAATAAGAAGGCATTTATTGTAAGAATTTGATCCTACGCAATGAGAAAGCAGGTTAAGAAGCTGTTGTCCTGTGATTGGTAGAGGAGTTTGAAGTCAGCCAGGTATGCAATCTAGAAGAAAGAACAGGAGGAGCAGAATAACCCAGAACCTACAAGGATGAGCTGAGACTGATGAGGCTGGACTGGAACAAACACTGGTTTCTCATGGCCTCCACACCTCCAACTTTGATGATGGAGACGACCTGCAAAGAGAAGCAAGTGTCTACCCTTCATAGCAAAATGCACACTTGGTCAGGAGCTGGGGAAGTTGATAAAGAACGTTGTGAGCAGTAGGAGCTATGGCCTGGCTGTTGACCCACTCTAATGGGGTACAGGGCGAGCAGAGGAGACAGCAGATCAGGAACCACAAGCATGCACGTGGAACAATTCACTGCCCTTATCCATGAGCAAAGGATGTGGATGCCTCAGGTTCACTTCACCTTCTTAAACTCACTCAACACGTTCTTTTCCGGTACTCCTAACTCAGAACTGTGCAGAGAAGTGAATTCTGGGAAACACACATCTTGCTTAAGTGAGCATGATACAAATTCACTACAATTATTTCCATTTTAATGCTTAAAAAATAGCTCAGGAACTGGATATAACTATAGTCAGTACCACCATATACAATTATGGACTATTTGGGAATACTGCAATTCCTAATAATTATAGCTACTCTGTTAGTGTTTGGTATTTGTTAATTGTCAAAACTTCCTGATTCTATGGCGTTTAACCTACCTAACCTTACTTTCCTTAAGGTTTCTGCTTAGGTGTGAGGTTGAGAAGTCTTTCTTGATTTTGTAAACCTGGCGTGTGGTCTTCCACTGCGAGCTCTCCTGCAGCATCCTTACTTTTCAATGTAGTGGCATCAGCCCCTGCCTCTATCTTTCACTGGATGCTAACAGTCCAGGGCCAAGTGTCATGCTCCCCATTGGACCTCCAGCTTTTAGAGGCATTCTTGGTACATGAAATTATGCTGTTAGCTAAACCTAGAAGAGATGTTATTTTTTATTTTTTTTCTGTTTGCAACAGACACTTTGATTTTAGTTATCTATCTGGGTTTTCTTTAGAAAAATGGAATGCCAATCAATATACTTTCTCTGGCCTCATGAGCACTTTTGCCAGTGCAGTGGAGAAAAATCATTTCAGATGCCTTCCATTAGAGTCACATGGTTCATAAACATCTGCTGGAAAAACAAACCATTTCACCACCAAATAGAAATGTTTTGAGATTTTCTGCTTTGGATAGACTATTATTAAAGTTAATAAGCAATTGCCATGTACCATACTTCTGCTAAGACTTTGAAGAAACTCTAGATAATTCATTGCTATTCTTTTGGAAAATATTCATGTGAAATAAATGTTAATATTGATATTCATGCCACAGTTCCTCATTTATCTGCTATTCAGAGTACTTTAAGAGTAATAGCTTCAATTTAATGATGGGAGGAAGGACTATGAATAAAGGACAAGCACAGAAAAATTTGATGCCTGAATATTTTCTTTTCTGTAACTGTTGTCAGTGTATTAAGAATATTCACTTTTGTGCTATTCTAAACATATCAATTATTGCATCCTGAGGCATGTGAGTGGGTTGGTAGTGACGGAAAGGTAGTGTGCTCTTCTCTAAGCTCTGTGAGATAGCTCTATGTATTACATTATTTTCTGGTGATAGCTTCTTTATTGCATAGTTTTGGTTTTAATTTCCACCAAAACTTGTAGGTTCTAAAAAACTTAAATTTAAGTAGATTTTACATTTTCTTTTAGCATTTTTGTTACCAATTACTCATCCTTTTTGTCATTTGATAATATTTTTTGTTCTGATGAAGTCAGCTTCTTAAAAAGTGTAATCAAAACTTATTCATTTTGTATAGCTTAAATACAGGTGTTGGCAACAGTAGGTTTACAGTTGCATTATGACATTCTTTTGAGTTAATAAAGCTATTATAGTAATTATAACCTGCATTTTTTCCATATGAAAAACTGTAAACCTATGTTTGCCCACTCCTCTCTATATAATTTTAATTTGTCAAGTATACTTCAATAAAACTGGAAAAAATAAAGTGTTATCATTAGGCTTCATTCAAAATTTTATTTGTGAGCAAATAGGTAAACTCAAAACAAGGTATAATCTGTAGCTATCACTGATATAATTTTGAGGCATTATTTAAGAGCAGATGCATTTTCAATAATAAGGATAGATTAAACACTTCTCTTCCTTGTTGGATAATTTTATGTATGGTGGGCTCTAAGATGTGAGAATTCCCAGAGTTCTCTGCTTTTAGATTTTCTCCTGCAGTTGAACATCACTGTATTCTTTGTCTCTGGCAGTTAGTTAAATTCCATCGTCACTTATCTCTGTCAAACCAGCTGCACCAGGGTGGCAGCCAGGAGATGGGTACACACTGGTGGCAAGGTAAGTCACAGCAGGAATGATGGGTTGTGCCTGAAGGTACCCATGGTGTTATATGTCATTTTTCATGTATATTTGACAAATTAAAATTGTATATAGAGGGGTGGGCAAAAGTAGGTTTACAGTTGTTCATTTTTCCTCAAAATTTGGATCTTTGTTTTTAGTGGCTGCTTTGGCCATTATGAACCTTGAATAAATACAGTGAGATTTTTAATAGTATGCACACATACTGTATTGTTTTGCTGATTGGAATTAAGTGAAAAGTAATATGTGAGAAATATTGCTGCCTGGATTATAGCACTTTGAAATATCTTTGTCATTTTTGTATTCCTCAATGTATTTTTGCTTAAGCAAATTTAAAACATTTTCTCCCCCAGGATAAAAGAGATTAGAACTCAGGGGACTAATTTGGTTCTCCCTGTGTGGTTTCACAGATTTTCCCTCACAGACTGAGGGGAAACTCCACTGTTAGGTTCATTTCATTTTATTATATGAAACAGCTTTCACCTACCTAGTAGTACCTTCAAAGAGTAATATTCAGTTCTCAAAAGCTAAGTGACTGATTTGCAGTGTGTGAAAGGGTAGGGAAGACTCAGGGTGGCTGATGAATGCTGTTATTTCAAAGTCAAGCAGTTTCATCTCCAGTCCATATCTATTTCTTTCTTAATCACCAACATATACAACAATATCAAGAACATAGAAGATAATCAATAATGCTTCAAATGAAAAAAAAGCAATAATGCCTGATAGGAAAAAAAAGATATTACATTAGAAAGAAGTCTAGAGCTAATATTTCTGGGAACATAGGTCAGATATCTTATTCTTGAGTGTTGGTAGTTCAGATGAGCTGGGAGACAAAGAAAGATATCATTTGCTACACCCTGATGACCTGCCAGCCAGGAACATGTGGAAACAGTGAGCCTGCAGCTCTTTTTGCTCTTCTTCCTCCCCTAACAGAAAGAAGAAGTGAATTCCCTGAAGTCTCATCAAATGCCCTTGAACTTCAGTGGTTCTAGTTAGAATAAATGGTGTAAGAACAAAGCCCCATACCACTTTTCCCTTAAGTACTGCTTATCTGTACACTATAAACTGGTGGCGAAGAGAGACCATGGCCCAGTTGGGGAAACAGGAGAAAAGGGGGAATTGAACACGACCCAACACCTGTGATAGGATGACTAAGCCCTTGTTTTGCTCCCACATTAGTTCATGGCCTGAGAGAAAAGATGGTACTCCCATTTAGATATTTGATAAATTTAAACTAGTGTAAGTGCTATTGTTCTCAATTGTAAAACCTGTTTTCAGAGATGCATTGAAATAATGCTTTATTTAGATTCTGAGTCATTTCCAAAAGGGGCTTGATTTGGATTGCTTGTGTACATATAATACAGCCATGTAAGAATATAATACATGGAAAAGTAGGAGAAAATTGATAATAAAGTTTGAAAAATAAGGTGTAATCTAGAGTCATACACATAAACGTAAAAGCTAAAACAACAAGACTTCTAGATAAAAATCCAGGAAAATATCTTTATTACCTGGGAACACATCTAGATGTTTTTACATCATTTAAGGTAATTACTGATAGAGAAGGACTTACTATTATTATTTTGATCATTGTTTTCTCTCTTGTAGCTTTTTTGTCTTTCTTGCTTCTCGCTATCTTCCTTTGTGATTCATTGATTTTTCTTTACATTGACATGCTTTGATTCTCATTTTCTTTTTCTCTATGTGCGATAGGTGTTTTCTTTGCATTTACCACAGGGCTACATAAAACATCATAAAGTTATAGTAATTTGTTTTAAGCTGATAACAACTTCGGGTACATGTAAAACTCTATACTTTTAGTCTCCCCCACATTTTAAGTTATTGATGTCACAAATTATATCTTTTTATATCGTGTACTAATGTATTTTTATAGGAAGACTTTCTGTTTTTTAACAGAAATGTATTAGAAATGTATTTTTTAATGTATTTTTATAAGACTTTCTATTTTTTTAAAAAACCTTCATTTTTCTAGAGTAGTGTTAGGTTCACAGCAAAACTGAGAAGGCACACAGAGAGTTCCTATTACTCCTTTGTCTCACTCATGCATTGCCCCCTTCTTGTTAACCTTCACCACAAAAGTGGTACATTTGTTAGCACAACCGATGAACAAACAATGATTGACACATCACCTACAGTCCATAGGTTGCACTACAGTCCACTCCAGGTGTTGTATATCTATAGATTTGGACAAATGCATAATGGCATATACCTATCATTATACTATAATATAGACATTTTCCTGCCTAAAATTCTTTGTGCTCTGCCCATTCATGCTTCCACCTCCTCCCTTCCCCCTCCTCCAATACTTGGAAACCACTGATCTTTTCAATGTCTCTATAGTTTTTCCTTTCCCAGAGTTTTCACTGAGTTGGAATCATGCAGTATGCAGCCTTTTCAGATTGGCTTCATCCACTTACTAATATGCTTTAAGCTTCCTCCATGGCTTTTCATGGCTTGATAGCTCATTCCTTAGAACAGGGCTGAATAATTTTTCATTGCCTAGATGTGCCACAGTTTACTTATCCATTTACCTACTGAAGCACATCTGGGTTGCTTCCAAGTTTCGGCAATTATGATTAAAACTGCTATAAACATCCTTGTGCAGGTTTTTGTGCAGATACCAGTTATCAGGTCCTTTGGGTAAATCAAGGAGCATGGCGGCTGAGATGTATGGTAAGTGTGCGTATGTTCAGTTTGGTAACTGCTACGCCAGCTTCGGAGTGGCTGTACCATTTTGTAGTCTCCACTCTCCCCAGCAGTGAGTGAGAGGTCCTGCTGCTCCACATCCTCAGCGGCATTTGTTGTTGTCAGTTTCCGAATTTGGCCATTCAAACAGCTATGCAGTGATGTCTCATTGCTGTTTTAATTTTCATTTCCCTGAGAGTCTAGGGGCCTCTCAAATCTGTTCTGTGGCTGTGTCTTCTCTGGGTTTAATTTCCGATTAGAGGGATTTGCTGTCTTTTTTCAGGAGTATGTTCTCTCTTGTTCCCTCTGGTGTCTGTCTGCAATACTGCAGGTTCTCTGGAGCTGCTGCAGACCACTCAGGCTTCCAGAGTGTGCTGGGTTTCGTCAGTGGTCTGAGTTGGGTGAGGCAGACACCAGTTCCTTGGACAGCCCCCTGAAAAGTCTGACGAACGTCAGGTCAAATCTTCTCTATCCCTTCCCAGGGAGCAGCAGGGAACTAGCAGTTTTCCTCTAACTGCGTGGTGCTGAGCTGGTGGAAGGGACTAATGTGAGCGAGGGAATGCATGCATTTTCCTACTGGCTTTGATGAGGCTGGTGTCATGCTCACCTGGGGTGCAGAGGCCTCTGAACTGGTTTTCGGATTTATCACAAACAACGTTAATCCATGGATCTTTGTTGAGTCAGTGTCTCTGTGAGGAGGAAAAATGGTCCTCCTGTAGACAGAAGTCAGAAGTAGTGAGTGCTACCTGGGCACCCACACTGTAGTCAGGTAGAAGAGGACGGCCTGGCTTCCTGGCTATGACTACTGTGGAAATCTAGTTGATTTAGCTTTATTGCTGTATACTCATACTATCCAGATTCTTACTCACATTTGTAAATGAGATTGGAGAAACTGGAGAAGCTAGAAGTGTTGATTAACCATAAGGCTTCATCTCACAGTAGAGAGACAAGTTTTAGATGTGAGGACAAATACATTTCTCTTGATAAATCAACCTATTTTTATACTCACTAGATGTGATTAGGGCCTGGTGAAATCAAAGTGAATAGCTTTCCTTTATACTTCTTTTATTGTATTTTTAAAACCACTTTCATAGGTCATGTAAGGTTGTTTCATGTAAGAAAATAATGAATTTGCATAGGATAATTTAAAGAAATATGGTGTACTCTAAACTCTAATCTTTAAAAAGTAAGACTTATTAATAATTGCCTGCTTTTCCACCTGAAATGAATACAAGAACAATGTTGAATATAAACTGTAATAAAAAATAATAATTGTCTGCTTTTTTCGGTTCTCAGATCTATTAACAACTTAGTCAGTGTATGACTTTGTGACAGTCAGAAATCAGGGGAATAACATTTCCAGGAAGACTTAAAGGACACTGCAGGCTGGAAAATTAAACATACTGGTCACATTAACATTTACTTGTTTTCCACAAAGTTTTATATTTAGCAACCAACCCTGTAAGTTTCAGTAACTTTAGTAACATGTAAGTTTTAGAAAGAGTCACAACACATTTGGAAAAAATAGAGATCCAGAAATAATTTTAATGTCTTTAGTCATTTAAGGGGAACATATACACACACTTGAGAGTTAAGCTCAGAAAAATGCTCTGCCAAATTGCTAAAAAATATGTGGAATATGATTGTCATTTATTTAAACTTTATTAACTTAATCATATCGCAAATATTTATTGAATACTGTATTAAAAAGTTGTGAAAACAATTTCAAAAAGAACTCTATGATTTATATACAAATAACCATAATGAAATTCTTAGTGGGATTAGTGCCATGGGAAAGATAGCGTGCTATAGAGACTCAGATGGAGTAACATTCCACAGGACTGCTCAGGCAGTTCCCTCCTGAAGGAAGAAACCATGCATATATTACACTGTGTCATTAGTACAAATCAGGGGAGTTCAGGAATAGCTGAAAGAATGCATTGGAATGTACTTCTTAAATAAAGTAGTTCAATTTAGGCTGTGTCACGACTTATTGAGAGAGAAAGAAGAGGCACTCAGGCAGAGGAAGTAGCGTACTGTGAGCTACATAAGAGGAAATTATACAACATATTCAGGAAACAATTCGGTTGAAGTGCAAATCATATGTGATTATGCTGTCAAGGTAGATGAGAGCCACTCTGTAGAGGTTCTTTACCTATTACTAGGAAATTGGGAGGTAGGGAGGTGTTTGAGCAGGAGAGTAACTGGATTAAATATCCTTCAGAAAAATTAATCTGACAGTAATATATAGGATAGAATGGAGGGAAGAGAAACTCATTAAACATTGCACTGTTTGTGGAAAGAGCTGATAAGGGCCTAAAACAATGACAATGAGAAGAGAAAGGAGGAGATACACGAAAATATGAGTGTATAATGGAGACAGAACTGTTAAGCCTTAGTAACCAACAGCACAGAAAGAAAAATAAATGTAATATTCAAACTTGATTAAGGCAGGGAATTTTGCCATTACGAGAAACATTATAGTCAAAAAGAGGGGCTAGTTTGAAGGGATGAGAAAGTATGTTACACTTACAATGCCAATGGGAAATTAAAGTGTAGAGGAACCCAAGGTAGTTGAAAAAAACAAACTGAACGGTAAAAAGGTGTTACAGATTCAGATTGGGAAATTATTTGTCAAGAAGGAATAGTCAAGTTTTTAAAAGTTAATAAAATACTAAAGGTAGAGAGGAGATCTAGAGAAAAAGAAGAAAATAAAAAGCTTTGAAGAATTTTTTTTTGTTCTTTGTTAGTTTGTTTAGGGAGCAGAAGATAAAAATGGAGCCAGCTCTCTGCAGAGGAGGCAAGAGCAGAGATGAGCAAAGACTCAAACTGTTTGTGTCACAAAACCCAGAGTGAAACTGGTTTTAAGGTGATTGTTGATAATGGTTAAGAATAGAATAATTAAGGACAGAATCTATATTATAAGAGGCAAAAGAATGACTTGGTGATAAATTGAGAGAGAGAAAATGATGTGAAAGGAATAAGAACCTAATGATGTGACCGTAGTACAAAAGTTTACAAAAGGAATGTTTTAGGACAGAGTAGACATGTCATTGTGTTGATAAAGATGAATAAGCAGAGAAGGAAGGGCTGAATATTCAAGAAGGAAAAAAATGTTAAATGGCTACATCAAGGCTTAGAAAGAGGGTATAGGGAGTGAAAAAATAGGGCCAAGGTATTATCCTTGAAAGATGGACTTACTGCTGACACAAGATGGAAGGGGATGAAGAGTAAAGATACAAAAAAGTTAGAAGAAGAGGAGAAAAGTTGAGTAAGTTCATTGTGCAGGCTCTTGATTTTTACAGAAGAGGAAGCTGCATGGTATACTGTGATGTTTGGGAGCGGAGGCAATGGAAGAAGTTCTGTGTAGCCACTGAGAACTGTCATAAGAGCTTCAGGTGATTGGAATGGGAAGATGGCTAGACACAGGAAAGTTACTTGGTAAGGAGAGTGGACCAGATTGATACAATGTTGCAGTACTGTTTGACACACTTCACTGGCAAAGAGACAGATTTCATTAACTTTATATTAAGCAAATTATACAGGAAATTGTGGACCCACATTTATTGAAGAACATGATAACTTCAATTATTAAACAGCTTGGTGGTTTGCAATGACAATGATTTTTTTCCCATTGTTCCCTGCTGCATTTATTTCTTTTGGAGAGTTTGTTGTAACTATTATCTTGACAAAGAATAAGGGAAACTAACAACACTAACTCTAATAAGTTTTTACAGTAAAAGCCTGGTGCAAAATTGCTTAATCCAATGTTTTTCAGTGTTATTTTTTTTTGACCTGGACAATTAGAGATATAATGATTTGAGTGATAGCACTTAAATGTTTCATATAATTAGAAACCTAGCAGTATTTTTTTTCTTTCAGTGCATTTGTACTAAGGGTTTATGAAAATGTAATGCATTTTTAATGCAGGTAACACCCAATAATGTTATGTAAATTCATTTAACTGACATTTTTTGTTGGATCATTTTTATTTTTATTTTATTTTACTGTGATAAAAATATTTAACATAAGTTCTACCCCTCCTGACAAATAGTTAAGTGTTATAATACATTATTGTTGACTCAAGGTACAATGTTACCTAGCAGATGTCTTACTCAGTTTGCTAGACTGCCACCTCACACTTGTTGATTAGTAACTCCCATTTCACTCCTCCCCAGACCCTGGCAGCCACCATTAGGACTCTTTGATTCTACAAATTTGGTGACTTTAGATACCTCATATTAGTGAATTCATGCAGTGTTTGCCTTTCTGTGACTGGCTTATTTCTCTCAACTTTGGCTCACCCACTTTGTCATATATTGCGATGTTTCTTTTTTCAAAGGCTCAGGAGTGTGCCACTGTGTGCAGGTACTACATTTTCACTGCTCACTCAGCTGCTGATGCACATTGAGATTTACATGAAAAAAGTCTAAAATTCCTGTGGAACCACAGAAGACTACACACAGCAAGATCAATCTTGCAGAAGAATAACAAAGCTGGTGACATTACATTTCCAGATTTCAAGATATATTACAAAGCTACAGTAATCAAAATAGTGTGGTACTTATAAAAGACAGACATATTCATTTGAATATGAAGAAACAAATTCATACATATACAATCGATTGATCTTCATCAAGAAATATACAGTGTGGAAAGAATAGTCTCTTCAACAAATGGTGCTGGGAAAATTGGATATCTACATGCAAAAGATTGAAATTAGACACTTATCTTTTACCATATATACAAATCAACTAAAATTGGGTTAAAAATTTAAACAAAAGAACTAAAACTATAAAACTCTTAAAAGAAAACATAAAGGGAAGGCTCCATACACTGGCCTTGGCAATGACTTTATGGATTTCATGGAAAGCACAGGGAACAAAAGCAAAATCAGACAAGTGGATCTACATCAATCTAAAGAGCTTCTGCACAACAAAGGAAGCAATTAACGGAGTGAAAAGGCAACCTATGGAATGGAAGAAAATATCTTCAAACCACATATCTGATAGAGGTTATGATCCAAAATACGTAAGGAACTCCTAAAACTCAAGAGTAAAACAAAAACAGAAACTAATAACTCATTTAAAAATGGGATAAGGGCTTGAATAGATATTTCTCTTAAGAAGATAGACAAAGGTCCAATGTCACTAATCATCAGGGAAATGCAAACCAAAAACATAATGATATCACCTCACATGTGTCAAGATAACTATTTTAAAAAAACATAAAAGACAAGTGTTGGAGAGGACATGGACAAATCAAAATCCTTGCACACTATTGGTGAGAATGCAAAATGATGCAGTTACTATGGCAATTAGTATGGAGGTTCCTAAAAAAATAAAAAAAAAATAGAATGACCATACTCTCTAGCAATCCCACTCCTAAGCATTATTCTAAAATAATTAAATTAAGGTTTTGAAGAGATAGCAGCACTCCTATTATTTATTGCAGCAGTAATGCCTGGGGCTCATAAAAATTGAGAACATCTAGGGGGGTAGGAGCCAGGCATCAGCATCTTTTTAAACTATATTACATCATCCTAGTGTACAGAAAAATTGGAGAATCACTGCACTGAAATAAGATTTAAAGGAATACTGATAGCTCTTTGGTTTTCTTTCCCCAGGTTAGGAAGAAAACAGTTTTCACACCCATGAAATCTCTCCTGGAGCTGGGGTTCAGGACCAGCTCATTGCAGTGAGGTTACTTCAAGGTATCAGTGTAGAAAAGCCCAAACCTGAGTGCTGCTCTTGCTTTTCCTTTCCTCCCTCACAATTACTCACTTGAACTGTTCGTCTTAAATAAGAACGTTTTTTTTTGCATGATACATATCTTTTTCTGTTCTAATGATCTGGTTTGGTTCTGTTTCTTGTGATCCCTGCAAATGTCACTTTTCCCATTTGGTTTACTCAATTAGGAAAAGGTTACCAATGCCAACTGCTTCTAGCCCTTCTAATTTACTAGCAGTTGCTACCTTCAGTGATTTATTCACATGGAATTAGTTTGTATACTAACCTCTGGCACAGGCCATTAAGTCTCTGCACAACTCAAGGGTCCAAAACAGGCAAAACAACTGTCATATGCTTATTTCCTCAGGGTGGGTGCTGTACAAAGTAATGAGAAATGTTGTCAAGGATGTTTCTCGTTGAAAAAATTCCTGCTTATAAGTGGTTAGTCACTGCATTAGAGTTTTCATCAGACTGCAAACAATCATATACTTCTCTATGTATTTTACAAAGTATTTATAAAATATTTTATTGAACTGAGTTTCTGTGGCATTTGTTTCTTGTCTCAGGAATATACCAATTTCAAAGGAAAATACAGAGGTAAGCAAAAGTAGGTTTACAGTTGTGAGTACACAAATCAAAGAGTTTATTCTTGTATTATTATTTATTAATTTTTGTATTCTCCATACAAACAACTGTAAACCTACTTTTGCTGACCCTGTATTAACTTACTATATAATAATTTGATATCACCCACATTTTATCTAGTTGCCAGTATATGTATATCAATAAGTATGTATTTATTGGTTCTAATAAAAGAATAATTTTTATTGTGTGTTTAATAACAACATCTTAAACATACTCCCATTTCAATTACCCTTAATTTATCAAGAGGAGATATTATAATTACTTTTTTAATTAAAATTCACTTAATTATATATGGGAAGGGTTCTAATGACAAATAATTGAAGAGGGTATGAAATAAGAAGAGAATGGAGGGAGGAACACTAAAAAACACAGCCTGAAATAGCCTCTGTAATTGAAATGAAAACTTTTCTCTGAATTTTGTATTAGTCAAAAAAGAAACAACACTGAGTTATAATAATCTCATTAGATAGTAAAATAAAACATGATATCAGACACAGAGGGCTAAAATTTTTGCTGATTCTGATGTCTGAGAGAGATGCCATGATCTTCATACAAAGGAAGTACCTTCCATCAAAATTTCACAGAAGATACAGAGGCCGTTCACATATGCCTTCCTAATATCTACCCCTACTGAAAATGAAGAAAAGAGGTTAAATCACAGTTGTGGCGAGGCAGTTCCCTGCTCAGTAACCCATTCAAGGTATATAGCTGCTTACGATTTTGATTTATGTTGGGGTACACCTCAGAGAACTCTGTTCCAAAGTGTTTTAACAAGTCTCTTTGCCTAGTCTTTTATACTAGATTTTTTTCAGATGACTTTCTCTCATCTTGCTTTCCAGTGTAGGTTTTTTTACCTAGTTAAAAAGTAACCATAACCCTGGCTGGGTGGCTCAGTTGGTTGGAAAGTCTTCCCATTCACCAAAATGTTGCGGATTTGATCCCCAGTCAGGGTACATACCTAGGTTGTGAGGTTTGATCCCCAACTGGGACGTGTGTGGGAGGCAACGGATCAATGTTTCCCTCATATCGATATTTCTCTCCCTCTCTCTCTGAAATCAATGAGCATATCCTCCAGTGAGAATAAAAATTTAAAAAGAAACCATAACCAGATTTATGGCTACTAGAGCATTGATACACATCAATAACACTTGCATGTGGCACAGTGGCCATATTTATCCACCAGGATAAAGGGATGGATATAAAATGAAACAGCAGAAATTCTCGTTGGGTTAAGATGCAGTTGTTTGTTGCAGGAGTGCGATAATGCAACTAATTCAATAAGCAACTGAATGGGGTGGGGACCTATCTAATTTCCGCAACCTAAAAAAGAAAATGGTTACATGTGTTTTGGTGTGAACTGTGTGTCAATGGCAGAACCAAGCCTTGTCCTCCCTGGGAAGACATTATAATTTATTTACTTCTTAGAATCTGTGGAGAAGGGAAATCATAATACTTATGACCCAAATTGGGACTTTGGGGGAGTGTAAAGGTGCCTTTATTAATTATGATGCCAGGGAAATAGACATAAATTGAAATTATTCTGGGCATATTGGAGTCAAACTGTGATCCCAGAAAAACTGGTTTGCTTTCAATTAATTAGCTATTTAAATAAAGCTTTTTCATGTATACTGGCTTCTATCTGAGGTGTTCAATTTACAGATGAATTAATTAGAGCTCTGTTGCCAAACTTAGGCCAGAGAGTATTCACACTTTCAGCTGCTTATACCCAAAATGCTCTTTCCTGGATTTTCAACTTTTCGTTATCTTACATAAACCTATCCTGCTTACTTAGTCTAAAGGAACTTCCCAGTTTGAGCTCTTCTTTTTAGTAGACTGTAAATATATAAATGTATAGGGAATGATATGCTTAGAAAAAACACCATTCTGAAACCATCATATCATAACTGACACAGGCAGTACAGGCACACCTTGGCAGTAGCTCAGGTTCAATTCCAGACCGCCGCAATAAAGCAAGTTGCACAAATTTTTTGGCTTCCCAGTGCATATAAAATTTATGTTTATACTATACTGCCATCTATTAAGTGTGCAATAGCATTGTGACTAAAAAAACAATGAACATACCTTAATTAAAAAATACTTTATTGCTAAAAATGCTAACCATCATCTGAGCCTTCAGCAAATCATAATCTTTTTTCTGGTGGAGGGTCATAGCTCCAATTTGTAAAAATGTAATATCTGTGAAGCATAATAAAGCAAATCACAATAAAAAGAGATATGCCCCCATAATCATCAATGGATTCTAAAACAATTGATGAGAACTGGTTAGGGAAAAAGATATTTATGCAATCTCAAAGGTTCTCCCCACAGGATGTTTAGTAATTACAAAGGGAAAAAAATCACTAAGGTTGAAATAATCTGGGCAAAATCCCTTTAACTAAATTATTAAAGTTATTATCATCAAACATGGAAAAAACTGTTACCAGGGGCCTTCTGATGTGACCATGCACTGACTGAGAAAGACACCACCACTCTGTATTATGCGTTTTTCTTTAGAAATAATACATAATCCTCATTAGTCATGGTAGAACAACCAGAGAACAAAAATTGAAGGATATCTCTTCAAAAATGTCAATACATAAAGACAAAGAAAAGCTAAGGAATTCCACTTTAAAGGAGAGATACTAAAAATAATGCAACTAAGTGCAATATGTGATACTGGGTTAAAAAAGAAATTGGTAAAATTCTCAAATGGACCATATGCTAGATTATAATGTATTAATGGTCAATTTCCTGAATTTTGAAATTGTGGTATGATTAAGAGAATACCCTTTTTGTATCAGGAGATAGATGCTGAAGTACTTAGTGGTGAAGGGTCATGACCTCTGGAAGTTACTCTTAATGGTTTCTAAAAAAGTGAAATAACACTAGTAAGAATACCATATTAGTCTTCAGGGGCTACCATAACAAAATAACTGAGGCTGATGGGCTTAAATAACAGAGATGTGTCACTCACAGTTCTGAAGGCTGAAGGCTGAGGTCAGAGTCTGGGGAGGATGCTCTTCCTGGCTCCTCTCACTGTGTCCACACGGCAGAGAGAGAGAGAGCTCAGGTGCCTCTTACACTTCTGGTAATCTCTTCACAGTTGCCCCACCCTTGTGAACTCATCTAAACCTAAATATCTCCCAAAAGCTCCATCTCCAAACTCCATCACATTGTGAGTAGGGGTTAAATTGATTTGGAGAGGAGATACAATTCAACCTACAGCAAATAACTGTAACACTGTTTAAATTTATATATGTTTAAATATACCTATAAATATATACAGAATATACAAGTTATATATGTACATATACAAGGTCTGTCCAGAAAAAGTCAAGCCATTTTTTAATATAATGAGAACACTGTACACAACATCGATGTAACCTGGCAGCCAAAGAGAGTGGGTTGGAATGCACATGCATGAATATGATGACTTCACTGCACTAGTCAGTGGGGGCCATAGATGCCATTGAGTGAGCATGTGCACTGTGTGGCTGTGACAGTTAAAACAATAGCGAGCAGAGCAATGAATCTGCAACAAATTTTGCATTAAGCTTGAACATTCCTCTGGGGAAATTATTCAGATGATCCAGAAGGCCATAGCTATAGGCAAGTGGTGATTGGCAGCTTTATCATGAAAACATGCCCACTCATGCATCACACCTTGTGCAGAGTTTTTTGGCAAAACATCAAATCACCCAGGTGGCACCCTGAGACTTCCCGCTTTGCCCAAAACTAACATCACCTTTGAAAGGGAAGAGATTTCAGACTGCTGGTAAGATTCAGGAAAATATAACGGGGCAGCTGGTGGCTACTGGGAGAATTACGTGAGAGTTCCCAAGGTGCCTACTTCGAAGTGAACTGAAGCATTACTGTCCTATGTACAGTGTTTGTTGAATCTTGTATCTTCTTCAATAAATGTCTCTTTTTTCATGTTACATGGCTTGATAACTTCTGGACAGACCTCGCACATACACACATATACCTATCTTGTTTCTATTTTGTGTTGGTGATTTCCTGTGTTAACAGTGTATTTTAGTAATATGTTTATTTCTTTAGCTCTTTGATAAATTTTCTATTGAGATATGAAGTGAGTTCACCAGTGTTAAAAAAAACAGTTCATGAATTTGCAGATTGTAAATTGGTGATACTATTTTGTCATACCCTTTCCTAAAGGATTTATACCTCATTAATTTCTTTATAATGTCTAAGTAGCTTTGGTTTTTCAGGATCAAAATTGACATTAGAAATTATATATGTGTGTGTTTTGCCATATAGCTTATGTATCATTTACCTCAGACCTCAGTGGTTTCTGAATCCTAGTGAATTGTGAAATTAGTACACGTTTCCCCAAAATACATTTATGTTTGAAACACTACCTAAGCATCAAAATATGTTTTTATACATAGATTTTAATGGTAAGAGATGCTGTTATGGTTGATAAAATCAACTTTTGAAAGTGTTATATGTGTAATTTATGGCACCATTTTGCCATGTATTTCCTTTTTTTATAGAGGTATAATTAACATACAGCATTTTATTATGTTTAACATAATGGTTTGATATTTGTAGATATTCTGAAATGATTACCACAATAAGTCTAGTTACCATCTGTCAGTATACATAGTTACACAATTACTTTTCTTGTCTTAAGAACTTTTATCATCTACTCTTAGTAACTTTCAAATATGCAAGAGTATGATTTACTATAGTCACCACACTGTACATTACATCCCCATGACTTAACTTATTTTATAATTGAAAGTTTGTACATTTTGAGTCTGTTCACCCATGTCACCCATCTCCACCCTGCCTATGCTGGCAACTACCAGTCTGTGCTCTGTGTCTATGAGCTTATTTTTGTTTGTTGTTGTTTTCAATTCCACAGGTAAGTGAGGTCATACAGTATTTGTCTTTCTCTGTCTGGCCAATTTCACTCAACAAAATGCCTTTAAGTTTCATCCATGCCGTAGCAAATGGAAAGATTTTATCTTTTTTTATGGCTTAATAATAATAATTCCATTGTGTGTTGTGGTGGGGTGGTGAAGGGGGAGAGGGCAAGGAAATCAATGTTTTAAAAAATAAAAATAAGGATGGCAGAGAACCAGTATTACGTGAAATGTTAAAGGTTTTTCTTTAAGAAAAAGGAAAAAGTATGGAATATAAAATGGCAATAAATACATATCCATCAATGACTGAATCTAAAAAACAAAATAAATGAACAAGCAGAACAGAAACAGACTCATAGAAACAGAGAACATTTTGACTGTTGCCAGATGGGAGGGGGATTAGAGAGATGGTTGAAAAAGTTGAAGGATTAAGAAGTACAAATTAGTTGTCACAGAATAGTCGTGGAAATGTAAAATATAGCATAGGGAATACAAGGCCTGCCCAGAAGGTATCCAGCCATGTAACATGAAAGTTGGAGATAGTTATTGAAGAAGATACAAGATACAACAAACATTGTACATAGGACAATGATGCCTCAGTGCCCTTCAAAGTAGGCACCTTTGGACCTCACACAGTTCTCCCAATCACCATCAGCTGCCCAGTGGTATTTTCCTGAATCTCATCGACAGTCTGAAATCTCTTCCCTTTCAAAGGTGATTTTAGTTTTGGGCAAAGCCAGAAGACTCAGAGTACCAAACCTGGGCTGTATGGGGGCTGAGTCACCTGATTTGATGTTTTGCCAAAAAACTCTGCACAAGGTGTGATGCATAAGCAGATGCATTGTTGTGGTAAAGCTGCCAATCTCTAGTTGCCTATAGCCGTGGCCTTCTGAATCATCTGAATAATTTCCACAGAGGAATGTTCAAGCTTAATGGAAAATTTGGTGCAGATTCAATGCTCTATTTCCTCAGTCATTTTGAATGTGATGGCCGTACAGTACAGATGCTCACTCAATGTCATCTACTGCCCCCACTAACTAGAACATTGTTGACACATGTGTATTCTGGTCCACTCTCCTCGCCTGCCAGCTTACATCGATGTCATGTAAACCATTCTTATTATATTAACAATGACTTGACTTTCTCTGGATGGACCTTGTATACTGAATACTATTCTAATAGCTATTTATGGTAGCAGATGAGCGCAAGATTTATCGGGATGATTACTTAGTAAGTTATGTAGTATCTAATTATTGGAGTGTATACCTGCAACTAATAAAATAATATACATCAACTGTAATTGAAAAAAATTAAATTATTTAAAATAAGTAAAATGAAGAGATGACATTGGAGGAGAAAAAATAAGATATTTCAAGAAAAGCTAAAAATAATATAAAGGTGGTAGAGTAAGAGTTGAATATTTTTTTCCTTCATTTTATACACCATTGTGGCTTCCCAGTACCATGGGGCACTCAGAATATACATCAGCATTATATGATTTGGTTTATTAGATACAAAGTAGGAAAAGATCTTAATGGACTAATACATGCTATTCTCTCTCTAATTGCACAGAAAATGCATGTATTCTTCTCCTATGATTTGAACCATTTGGAACTGCATGAATAACTTTAGTTGTACAAGGAGGATTAGGGCCAGAAGTTATTTTTCTCTCTATAATCACCTGACATCACTTCTTGTCTTAGTTATCTATTGTTTAGCATGGTTTTGAGCAGAGGGGCAAATTCATATAGGCAATATAGGCAAAATGCACTTTCATCAGGGAAGCCTTAAAATATTGTGACTGTTATTTAGCTAAAATACCCACTTTTGAAAATACGTGTTGTTCTACATTATATATTTTTTAATTTTGTAATTTTGACAATTTTTGCACTTAAGTATAAAATTTGTATTTACCCCTGCTGCATTCATCCTATTTAATTAATTCAGCACATCAACATTTTATTTTCCATATATATATATATATATATATATATATATATATATATATATATATGGAAATGACAGATATATAACGTATATCTCTCATTTAGCAGGTGAATTGTTTAAACCAGCTTTGGTAGATCACTGACTTCAGTAAGTCTCCTAGTCCTCCCCCAAGATATCGATGAGAGTGACAACAGAGTCTCGTACAGGACCTAGAAAACATCTGGATAAGTGGCATGAAGCCACTACACAGCAGTCTTTGCTCATGGCTATTCCTGCAGGTACGAACCCAAGTAATTATACTATCATCTACTGTTTATTTCTCAATATTATCTTTATAGCTACCATTAGAGATATTCAGAAATAAAATATTATTAAATATATTCACTTTCTCTGCATCATCCACCCAGACCTGTTACTCGCTGGCTAATAGAGTCACATTGGCACAAAGAAATCTTTGCATTGGTGATCAAAATCCAGAGAAATGATAGGATGTGAAAACATATACATTATAGGAAAAAAATATGTATATGTTAAAATTCCTGCCAATAGTCAGTTTCTAGAAGGCAAATGTGATATTTTGATTTATAGGAAGAAATATATATTTGGTCTTCCCATTTCTAGCACGAGTTACTAAAAACCCTAAGCATTTCTTAACGGTGAGAGAGATAAAGTTGTCTTTTTTATGTCAATGAGGTGCCTTGGAGCATCTAAAGGTAGGGGCTGGCTTCCTGGAAAACCAACCCTATGATTGGAGAGTAGGAACTTTCAGTCTCACCACTCAACTTCTGGGGAAGAAAGAGGGTTTGGAGGCTGAATTGATCCCCAGTGAAAAATGATGCAATTGGTCATGCTTATGGAATGAAGCCTCTGTAAGACCCCAAGAGAACTGGGTTCTGAGAGCACCTGGATTGGTAAATACATGGAGTTGCTGGGGCAATGGCATACCTGGGGAGGGCGTGGAAGCCCCACACTGTTTCCCACATACCTTGCCCTATGAATCTCTTCCATCTGGATGTTGAAATTATATGCTTTTGTAATAAACCAGTGATCTAGTAAGTAAAACGTTTCTCTGAGCTTTGTGAGCTGCTCTAGCAAATTAACAAAATATAATAGGGGGTCTTGAAAACATCTGAATTATGGCGTGTTGGTGAGAAGTACAGGTAACAATCTGGACTTGGGACCGATGTCTTAAGGCCAAGCAGGAGGTAGTTGGAACTTCCAATGCGTAGTTAGTTCATTAGCAACACAGGTATCAACCTGGGCTTGTGACTGGCATCTGATAGGTGGGAGAGCAATCTTGTTGAACTGAGCCCTTAACCTGAGACTCTGAGGCTGTCTATCTCCAGGTAGATAGTGTCAGAACTGAGTAGAGTTCTTGAACACCCTGCTGGTATCTGAGAACTGCTTCTTGGTGTTGTGGGAAACTCTCCACCCACACACATTGAAATTGGTCTCAGAACACCAGGAGTGACAAATTAGAAAATTACACAATATGGCTCTTTCACAGTAGTTGTTTTTTAATAAACACAATATGAAAATGTTAAGAATTTAGCATTCCCTGTGGAACTATGATAGGCTTTCACTGTTTGTCATCCAATTTTATGAAGAGTGTTTGGAAAATTATGAAAGCACCATGTTAACCATGGTTGCCATTTAGCAATTTTCTTGGAAGAATATTCAAAGAATAATAAAATGAAAAATTTACTTAGGGAAGTTTGAAAATTCTTTTCAGACTTCAGACATTCATCTATAGGTCAATCATTCCCCATGTGATTAGGTTGCTCACTCTTTTCTGAAATCTTTACTGGTGTCTGGTAAGTAAAACTGAACTTTAAACTGTGTTTTTCAGGTTATACATTATTGACCCCAAAGACTGTAAAGGATTCTTTGGAGTATTGAGAGCTATTGAGCTGTGACTACAATACAATTGCATAGTGGACTGGCATTTGGAACAATTAGATTTAGGTTGTTGCTGTAATGGGATACAGAGCATGGGTCCCCTGAAAATAGGGAACCCCCCAATCCTGCAAAAAGGTAGGGGGGATGGGAAGGAGCAGAAAGTACAGCATTTGAGGTATATTACATAACAAAGGTAGATTAACAGCTGTGCCTTCCTGAAGGGAGGAGCTGTGGAAGAAGGTTGCTACCCAGGGCAAATTGTGTATTGTGAGAACATGTGCCGCACAGTGACTTAGCAGAGTGACTTGTGACATAACCAGGGGGAAGCTCATACAGTGCCTGCATTAGCTGTGGGGGGCCGGGTGCCCACTCTGGATGTCTGTTTGTGGCTGGGAACTCTTGCCCTGACTAAAGATGGCACCTGAAAGAGGTTCAAAGACACTGGGGATCTGACAAAAATGGTGGACACCAACGCATCATAGGAAGAGCTGGATGTTCGGCAGCACAGGAAGTTCTGAGCCAAGCCTTTAAAATTGGAGTGTGCCAAAAAACACAAGACCTGCCAGGAGGGCTGCCTGTTGGTGGGTCTGGAGGTTTGGAGGCCCGTTGGGAACATTCCAGCTCCCTTTCTGCACAGAAGACAGTGGCAGAGCTGGCAGCACTGTGGGGGACCTGCCTGGTCAAGCACACAGACACTTGAGAGTTCAGCCTAGAGCTTAACTATGACTGGAAATGCTGAACTGCAGAATTCCATGTTTCTGAAGGACAGTACTTCTGAACGGCACATTCTGAAACTGGTCAGGTTTGGCAGAGGGAGGCAGGACTATTTGTTTGTGGGTATTTTGAAGGGAGCAGGACTTAATGGCAGAAATCTGACATTATTCTAAATCTATATAACTGTTACATAAACAAGCCCTTTCCTTTTTCACCAAACTCTTGCCTTGGAAGTCACCCTTCTTAGTGGTGGGCAATCAAACCCCACAGCTGCTTTAGAACACCGTCAGCCGGTTCTGTAACATTGCTCCAGCGCTGTATATCTTGGGCTTCTCGAACTAAAATATGTCAAATTATAAAACTACAGTCACCCAGGAGCCTAAATCAGAATTTTATGCTCTGACAAGTTTATTATAACAATTCTCAGATTTATAATTTGAAGTCATAATTACTGTAAATACCCATATATTTAACAGTTCCTCATCTCTAAGGGATACACAGACCCTAACCTGAGCTAAAGGGGTTTACTCTCCTCTAGAATAGATGTCTGTACTGCTGTGTATAGAAAACAGGTGCAATAAGTTATTGTGGCCAAGAAGAGGTCATTGAAATTTTAAGTCCAATTTGATTTGACCACCTTCCATATTTTGCAGGGCCATATTTATCTGTCAATGTTGTTGCTAATTCTTATGCATAATATGAATTATTATGTAACTGTTTATGAATTAATAATGTATCCCAATAGTAGGAATATTTCAGGTGTTTTCTTCACGAGCATTTATAATTGAAATAAAGTAATTGTGCTGTTTTACAGGTAGAAGTTGGTTATAAATCATCTATTTCTAGCTAATCATTTTGCAGATTCAGTGAAGTGAGGCCTAAGGTTATAAAGTTATAAAAGCAGAACTGAACTTCGTGTTTTTGAACTTGTATTGATGGTCTTTCCACTACTATACATTGATTTCCTTTTTAAAAAAACAAAAGACTTATCAACCTCGAGGTCCTTATTATTATTAACTTATGAGCAAATGTTTTAGTTCAATTATTTTTTTTTTAACTTTTTTTTAAATATATTTATTGATTATGCTATTACAGTTGTCCCATTTCCCCCCCCACTCCACTCCATCCTGCCCACCCCCCTCCCTCCCACATTCCCCCCCTATAGTTCATGTCCATAGGTCATACTTATAAGTTCTTTGGCTTCTACATTTCCTATACTATTTTTACCCTCCCCCTGTCTATTTTCCACCTATCATCTATGCTACTTATTCTCTGTACCTTTCCCCCCCTCTCCCCCTGCCACTCCCTTAATGACAACCCTCATGTTCTAGTTGTTTGCCTAGTTTGCTCTCGTTTTTGTTTTATGTGTGGCCGTTAATAACTGTGAGTTTGCTGTCATTTTTACTGTTCCTATTCTTGATCTTCTTTTTCTTAGGTAACTCCCTTTAACATTTCATATAATAAGGGCTTGGTGATGATGAACTTCTTTAACTTGACCTTATCTGAGGAGCACTTTATCTTCCCTTCCATTCTAAGTGATAGCTTTGCTGGATACAGTAATCTTGGATGTAGGTCCTTGCATTTAATCTTGGGTAATGTAATTATGATGTGCCTTGGCGTGTTCCTCCTTGGGTCCAGCTTCTTTGGGACTCTCTGAGCTTCCTGGACTTCCCGGAAGTCTATTTCCTTTGCCAGATTAGGGAAGTTCTCCCTCATTATTTGTTCAAATAAGTTTTCAATTTTTTGTTCTTCCTCTTCTCCTTCTGGCACCCCTATAATTCGGATGTTGGAACGTTTCAAGGCGTCCGGGAGGTTCCTAAGCCTCTCCTCATTTTTCCAAGTTCTTGTTTCTTCATTCTTTTCTGGTTGGATGTTTGTTTCTTCCTTCTGGTCCACACCATTGATTTGAGTCCCAGTTTCCTTCTCATCACTATTGGTTCCCTGAACATTTTCCTTTGTTTCTCTTAGCATAGGCTTCATTTTTTCATCTGTTTTTCGAATAGATTTAACCAAGTCTGTGAGCATATTGATAACCAGTGCTTTGAACTGTGCATCCGATAGGTTGGCTATCTCTTCGTCGCTTAGTTGTATTTTTTCTGGAGCTTTGAAGTGTTCTGTCATTTGGGCCTTTTTTTTTTTTTTTGTGTTCGCGCATCTGTTACTTTAAGGGGCGGAGCCTTAGGTGTTCACCAGGGCGGGGTAATGCTGGTCGCAGAGCTGTGACGCTGTACGTGGGGGAGGGGCAGAGAGGGAGCAATGGCGCTGGCTTCACTCTCCTCTGCTTTCAATCTTTCGCTCCGCTACCCACAATCAAACTGGGCCACTCTGGTGCTGGTTCCCGAGTAAGTGGGCCTGTGCACACTCTAGGCCCCTGTGGGTCTCTCCAACAACCTCTCCTGTGAGGCTGGGAGTCTCTCCTGCCGCCCCAACCCCCACGGGCGTTTTCAATCAGAGGTCTGAGGCTTTATTTCCCTGAGCTGGAGCCCTGGGTTATGCGGGTCTGCGAATGTGGTGCCGCGGGGTGCTACCCGCCGCTCTGTCTGCCCCGTTCTCCGCCACTCTGAGTCCGGCCCTCTGGGTTTATCTGTGCAAATGTGGGGCCGCAGGGTCTGCTAGTGCTCAGACTGCCTGCGCCATTTGTCCCACACTCCGCCAGTCTCAGTCCCGTCACAGCCACGCGAGTCCTCTCCACCCCGGTGCCCGTCTCCGCCCCTCCTACCAGTCTGGATGAATGTTTATTTTCTATTTCCTTGGTGTTGGTCCCCCTTGCTGTTCGATTCTCTGTCAGTTCTGGTTGTGCGAGGAGGCGCAGTGTGTCTACCTACGCCGCCATCTTGGTTCTCCATCTTAGTTCAATTATTAAAGTCTATGAACTTTTAGCAAAACATTGTAACAGCATTTCAGTTTTACCACTTAAAAATAACCATTATTTTGAAGACAGTAAAATACAAGGGACACATTGTAATTGTTCCCTTATGCATCTTTGTGACTCTACCAGTAATTCCTTACAAAAAATAAATTTATGTATGTATGTGTTTATGTATATGTGCATTTATCTTTCAGGAATGTCATCCTTGACTACAGATGGAATCTTACAATTCAGTGTATCTTAGAACTGTCAGGAGTGGTGGTGTTCATTGAAAGAAATGCTTTACTTACAGTGTTAAATATTCAAGTAGGTTGAAACAGCTGGAAAACCCTGTAAAAGAGATTTGTCCCCGTCTGTTTATTTTCAAGGGCAGGGTGGAAAGTGAGATGTGAACTTCAGAGCCACGTTTCTTGGTTCATATTGAAAGATCATGGAATAAAAACTTGACATAATTTTTATAGGATGTATCATTCCCAACATTTAGAGTAGTTCAGGGGGTGTTTCTTCCTGTCTGGGTCTGTTAACATGTTCTCTCAGCCTGCCATCTGAGAAGGAATTTTCCCTGGCAGCCATGACCTAATTTCAAGATTCTGGCAGACAAACACAGGCAACTGACAGCCCAGGTTTTCCTATTTAGCATATTAATCTCCTGCATTTTAGCATGCAGCCATGAAAAGAGGAAGCCTGGGAAGGATTTGCCAGCCCCTCTGCAATCAGGCTGATCACACCCCTGTAGACCTCAATTTTCTGTGCATAATTTCTTTTTTGCAGACGTCTCTGAGGTTCCAAATTTTCTGTTTGGTGTTTGACTTGAACATATGCTATGTATAACGGAAAGTGATTGAATTCCAGAAGATGCCAGAGTTTACTAGCATGTTGCCTAAGTAGGACTCTTGTGGATGACCTTTTCTTTTTTCCTGTTAATTTCCTTTTACATTTGTTTCTGCAACCCAAGGAAGGGCATTTCTTTCTTCTCACAGCAGGAGTAAATGCTTAACAAAGCCAAATGAGCCTTTGCACCATTCTATTTTCTGGTCATGTGCATTCTCAGAAGCAGAATAAGATAAATCTTATTGGATTAACATTCAAAGCACTTTCTTATGTTGGGAAAAAATGTCAGTGTTTAGAATGTCATAGAATCTATTGTACAGAAAAATCTTTGGGCTTGCTTGGCATATTTTCCTATTTTATTTCTTGGTAAATATTGTTCAATGTTTATTTGTTTGCAGTTACAGACTATAACAAATGAAATGGATAGTTCTTTCTATAAGAAACATTAATTTTAGGCTATTTTTTGACTTTCAACTTGTTTGTTGACATGATTTTTGGCCAAAGTATTTTTTTTCTCTTTTAGTCTTTTTTATCTCTAGTAGTCTTAGACTACTAGTGATATCCAAAATGAAATTTAATAATAAATTTATCTATATTTTTAATTATAAGATTGAAGATTTCATTTCATTTTGAGAGTACACCTAAACATCAATGATAAAACTGATAGAAAATCAAAAGACAGTTCTGAGAAATGAAGTATGTTTTTTCCCTCTCTATGTCTTGGGTTTGATTTTTGGCTACACATTTTTTTCTAGAGGCATTTAAAGAGTTAAAAAAGGAGAATGACTCACCAAACAAGGCTGATTTAAGGAAAGAGGCAACAGATCTAGAAAGAAGGCGAAATAATTACCTGCTGAGAGACAAGACACTGAGAATTATCTGAAGATCAGAGTTAGAGAAAAAATTGGGTACATGCAAGAACAGATTTCCTGAAAACCACCAGCTAAAGATTGTGATTTTTCATTCTTCTCTACACTAAGACAACCATATTTTACCATTTTACACACATATAAAAATGACTTGCAGGCTTATTTGATTACAGACTGAATTACTCTGTCACAGGATGACAAGCAATGACAAATGGGTTCCCTATAATGAAAAGTTGGGCAGACCCTGCCTTCTCAGCGAAAGGTGGTAAGAATTGAAGCCAGGCAGGTTTCCTTTCATTCATACTCCTTTGCATGTGGGCTATAGTACTGTCAATCTCTATTATGTCATTATATCACCTGGATGGTTTTACATTTGGCAGGTCAATGTACGTTTCAGGGTAATTTTTCTGACTAGCAACCCAAGGCCAATGTAGCAAAATCTGAGAGATCAATTAAATTACAGGAAAGGCTTGCATAACATAAATGTGTTTTGCCTGCTTGTCATCATGGGTAGAGACATACATTCAAATTTTAAGAAGAGCAATGACAGAATTCCATTTTCAGACTCTAGACTTTTTAACAGAGGCAGTAAAAAGTCATCAGAATGATGGGTTTTGCTTCTTTATTAGTTTTTATAAGACTTGACAGTCTTTCTGTATATTACAAATACTCTAAAGCCACGTTGACTTTATGCGCTAACTGAATTGCTTGGACACTATTTCTAAACACAACTCATTGCTGGAAGTAGAGAAGACAGGGTGAGAATTTCAAGGCCGTGGGGTGAAGTTCTGGGAGGTAAAAAACTGTCTTGCTTTTGTTTGTCACATAAAAGGAAGGCAACAGCTGTGCGAATTAATGAATATATAAAACTGTGAAATAATAAGGACCTTTTTCTAGAAAGGAAGATGAGAGACCTGAACTGTTCTTGCATCCCTCAGGTGATAGTCATCATTAAACAGTTAAACTTGAAAAGGTTGGAAGTGGGAGGACTGAGAACGAAAAAAGGGCATTTTTACATTCTTGAATAGAAGATACCATTATGTAATATGTTTAGTTTAGACTCAAAAAAAGAAAATGACTTTTTATGCAAAAGAGGAAAATATAAAACTGTCTTCTTCTTCACCATATGCCAGAAGAAAAAGAAATCACAGATGTCAAAGACAGGCTGGAGGGACCAGACTAGCTATGACAGAGTCCTTCCCATTTACAGCTGTTGTTAGACATTTAAAATGAACTTGACCTGTAAGTACATGTGTCTCCAGACCTTCAGATTTGCTCTCACCCCCAGGCATTGAACACGCTATTTCATTTGTCTGGAAGCTCTACTCTCTCTTTACCCTTTCTACTGTATAGTTTTTCCTTTGGAACTCACATCAAGCATCACTTTCTGAATCCTTCCTTGATTTCCTAGAACTCTCTTCCCACATCCTCAAGCCTCCAGAACTTTGGAGAAATAAATTTCAGTTGTTTAAATCACCCCATCTGTTTTACTTGTTATGGCAGCCCTAGCAGACTGATACAGTCTTCTCATTGGATTATTTCATTTGTTTACATTTAGAATGACTAAACTTAAGATAATTACCGATTTATTTAGGTTTAATTTATTGTCTTATTTGTTTTCTATTATTTTAAGCATTTACCTCAATTTTTTCTTTTGAATGAATATTTTAATTTTATTTTTATCCTCCATTAGGTTGTTAATTACATATTTTTTACATATTTGTTTATGGGCTACCCCTAATGATTACAATATACTTCTTTGACCCAAAGTCTAACATATATTAGTATTTTTATCATTTTCCAACAATGCTAGGGATAAAGAACTCTTATACTTTTTATGATACTATAAAAATTATTGTTGTATATTTTATTTCTAAATATATTTTAGTCCCATAAAATACATGATTATCATTGCTTTATAAAGTCCCACTCTTTTAGATTTGTTTACATATTTACAATCTCTTTTTAATTTTCTGTGCACCTCTGTCCTTTTTGGAAGCAATTTTCTTCTGTGTATCAGATTATTTTCTTCAGTCAGTGCAGTTCTATTGGTGACAACTTTACCTAGGTTTTTTCTTTCTAAATATGCTTTTACTTCATTTTTACTTATAAGAATATTTTCTCTGGGTATAGAGATCCAAGTTGGCACTTATTTTTAATCAGCACTCATGAGCATTTTTTTCCATTTTCTATTTCCCATTGCTTTTATTGAAAATCAGGTGTCAGACATTTTATGTCTACTTTAGAAGTAATATATCTTCCCCTTCTCCCCTGGCCACTACAAGATATTTTCTTTTTTTATGGTTTTTTTTTAATTGTTATTCAATTACAGTTGTATGCCTTTTCTCCCCATCCCTCCACCCCACCCCAGGTGAACCCACCTCCCTCCCCCCTCTCCACCCTCCCCCTTGGTTTTGTCCATGTGTCCTTTATAGTAGTTCCTGTAATCCCCTCTACCCACTGTCCCCGACCCCACCCCCCACCCCTGCCCTGGCTATTGTTAGATTGTTCTTAACTTCAATGTCTCTGGTTATATTTTGTTTGCTTTTTCCTTCTTTTGCTTATGTTCCAGTTAAAGGTGAGATCATATGGTATTTGTCCCTCACTTCCTGGCTTATTTCACTTAGCATAATGCTCTCCAGTTTCATCCATGCTGTTGCAAAGGGTATAAGCTCCTTTCTCTCTGCTGCATAGAATTCCATTGTGTAAATATACCATAGTTTTTGGATCCACTCGTTTGCTGATGGGCACTTCGGTTGCTTCCAGTACTTGGCTATTGTAAATTGTGCTGCTATGAACTTTGGGGTGCACAGATTCTTTTGGATTGGTGTTTCAGTGTTCTTAGGGTATAATCCCAGCAGCGGAATTACTGGGTCAAAGGGCAGTTCCATTTTTAGTTTTCTGAGGAAATTCCATATTGTTTTCCACAGTGGCCAAACAGTTCAAACAAACAACCTAACCCTATGCCTACAAGAACTGGAGGAACAACAACAAAGACAGCCCAGAGCAAGCAGAAGGAAGGAAATAACCAAGATCAGAGCAGAACTAAATGACATAGAGACTAAAAGCACAATTGTAAGGATCAATGAATCCAGGAGCTGGTTCTTTGAAAAGATAAACAAAATCGACAAGCCTTTAAGTAGGCTTATCAAGAAGAAAAGAGAGAGGATCCAAATAAACAGAATTAGAAATGAAAGTGGAGAGATTACAACTGATACCACAGAAATACAAAGGATTGTAAGAAATTACTATGAAGACCTGTATGCTAAGAAATTTGAAAACCTAGATGAAATGGACACATTTCTAGAAAAATATAATCTTCCAAAACTGAATGAAGAAGAAGCAGAAAACCTGAACAGACCAATATCAGCAAAGGAAATTTTTTATGGTTTTTAATAAATTGTTTTACTCTGTTGATGCTTTAGTATGCTTTCACCTCCTAGTTTCTCATGTAATAATCTTTTTGGATTTACCACAATTCTCAAATCTGTGGCATAATTTCTTACATTATTTTTGAGAAAATTTTTAAAATCATTATTGTTTTAAATATATATTTTTTCCTTTCTCTCTCTCTCTGATTATAATTACATATATCTGAACTTTCACAATGTCTTTTCACGCCTTGATAGCTCATTATTTTTAGTGCTAAATATTCCATTGTCTGGATGTACCACAGTTTATCCACTCACCTACTGAAGGACATTTTGGTTGCTTCAAAGTTTTATTAATTATGAACATAATTGCTATAAACATCCATGTTCAGATTTTTGTGTGAATACAGCTTTCAACTTCTTTGGGTAAATACCAGGGAGCATGACTGTTGGATCATTTGGAAAGAGTATGTTTTATAAGAAACTGCCAAGTGTCTTTGAAACAAACTGCATTATTTTGCATTCCCATCAGTGAAGAATGAAGAATTCTTGTTGCTCCACATCCTTGTCAGCATTTGATGTTGTCAGTGTTCTGAATTTTAGCTATTCCAATAGGTGTGTGGTTACTCATTGTATTTTGATTTGTATTCCCCTGATGATATATGATATAGAACATCTTTTCTTCTTTTATGTATATTTATTTTCTGTTTATTTTCTCTAGTGATGTGTCTATTAAGATATTTGGCTCATTCTTTAGGTAGGTTGTTTGTTTTCTTATTACTGAGTTTTAAGCATTCTTTGTATATTTTGGATAACAGTCCTTTATCAAATGTGTGTTTTGCAAATATTTTCCCCCCGTCTGTGGCTTATTTTCTCATTCTCTTGAGATTATCTTTTGCAGAGCAACAAAATTTTAAATGAAGTCCAGCTGAACAATTATTTCTTTCATGAATTGTGCCTTTGGTGTTACATCTTTAAAGTCATTGTCATACCCAAGATTTTTTCTTTATTTTTGTCTTTTTAAAAATGTTTATATTTTTCTTATAAATGTGGTGATAATTTGAGATTCTGGATGAAGTTTTCTTTTTTGGGGGGAGGTCACCAATTTTTTAAATTTTTATTTATATTAAATTTATTGGAGTGACACTGGTTAATAAAATTATATAAGTTTCAAGTGTACACTTTTATAATACATCATGTGTGTGTTGCATTGTGTATCTACCACTCAAAGGAAGTTCTCTTCTTTATGTGAAGACTTACTTTTGCTTCTGGATAAAGTTAAGGTAGGGAAGGAGATCCCTTTAATTTAATTAAGAACTGTACTGATTTATACCTAGAGTAAAATACTTTTGATGCCCTACTGGGGACTTTTTGTTTTTATATTTCTCTGAACAACCACTTTCTCTGCTCTACCCATTAACCAACTCCATACAGGATTCATCACAGATTGTTGCTATGTTCATGGGTTTTCTTCCTTTCCTCAGCTTCTTTTATATCAATTTATATTATTTAGTACCTATATTCTTGTATTGCCTATCACCTTGTTAATTATATATTCTTTAACTTTTCTTTCATTACTTGTACTAGAGATTAAAATACAAATCCTGGAATTATCAAATGTAAATATTACTTGATATTAATAATTAGAATGGGACAACAGTCACAAACTGATGGTGTTTTGGGCAAACTGGGACAAGTGGCCACTCTGTTCATAGAGTTTACAAGACATTACATTTCTTTCTATCTTACTGGTTGCTTCCTTTAATTTCCTATTCTGGTCCCTCCCTTTCTTCCTGACCATGCTGAAGTATTTCAGAGTTCCGCTTATGGTTCTCTTTACTCAATCTACAGTTATTTTATTTATTGTTTCATTCAGTTATATGTTTCCTAATGTCTTTTCAATCACATTGACTCCAAAATGTACCTCCTGAGTGGAGACCTACTTTCCAAATCCCCTCCCTCCCTCTTCCTTCCTCTCTTCCTTCCTTTCTTTCTCTCTCTCTCCCACTCTTCTTTCCTTCCTTCCTTCCCCGTTCCCTTCCCCCCTTCCTTCCTTCCCCATTTCCTTCCTTCCTTCCTTCCTTCCTTCCTTCCTTCCTTCCTTCCTTCCTTCCTTCCTGTTCTCACCCAAGGACATGTTTATTGATTTTAGAGAGAGGGGAAGGGACAGAGGGAGAGAAACATTGATGTGAGAGAAACATCAAGCAGTTGCCTCTTGTACACACCTGGACTGGGAGAGAACCTGCAATGTAGGTATGTGCTCCGACCAGGAATAGAACCTGTGATCTTTTGGTTTACAGAAGGATGCTCCAACCAACTGCGCCACCCTGGTCAGGGCTCCAAATCAACGATAACATACAACTGTCTTCTCAACAGGTCTACTTGAATTTCTAATAAACATCTAAAACTCAACATGACCAAATCTTAAGTTCTGGTCCTTCTCCCAAACCTGCTGACTTTCAACTGTCCTCATCTCAACTGACTGCAAATTCACTCCTTGGATTTCTCAGGCCAATATCACTGTGGTCATCCTTGACTTCTCTTTTGCTTTCACACTTCATATGTAATTTGTGCAAGTCTACTTGGTGCTTCCTTCAGAATATATCCAGAATGTAACAAATTTTCAGTATTTTTATTGCTACTACCTGATTCAAGATACATCATCTATTCCTTGAACTACTATAATCATTTTCTAACTGGCCTCTCTGTTTCTGCCTTTGGCCCCATACCCTCCATAAACTATTTTCAACAGAACAATCAGAACGATTATCATAAAACCTAAATCATGTCACTCCCTCTGCCCATTTTGCTTCAAGAAAAATGTTCTTTCTTATTTGGACTATAAAGCCTCTCATGCTCTAGTATCTGCTACTCTCTCTTTTCTATGCATTGGACACATGCTTTATGTATAAGTTATGCTCCTGGCTTGCGCATTGCCCAGAGTGCTTTCCCTTAGCTAATCTGCAAAGCTATCTCCCTGAGCTTCAAGTCTTTGTTCCCCTTACAACCATTCTAGCTGAACCTGTGAACTGTACCCCATTTCTAGCACTCCTAATGCTAACTTGCTCCATATATTTTTCCCCCACAGCACTTCCCACATTTCTAATACTCTGCTCTAATCTGAAGAACCCAAGCTCACGATGACAGTGATCTTTATCAGTTTACCTGCTGATGGATCCCAAGTGCTATAAAAAATATCTGGCACAAAGTGGTTTTCAGTAAATACCTGTAAAATAGATTAGTAAAATATATTGACAAAAATCTCACCTGTGCCTTAGGGAAAAGTGGTTAAAAGCTATTATCAAAATGCTCTGAATAGTGTATCTTAGTTTTCTGTGGGTTTGCTAAGAGATTTTTAAAAATTGTAGATCATAGTTTAACTTATTTTGAATATATCATTTATTGCTTTCCCTAAAATCCTGAGACTCAGAATTGGTATAAAGATGTCACATTTGGATGGACTTTCTTAAATGATTTAAGGACTTTGGTGCTCTGTGGGCAAAAATCAGGAAAGCAATATTCCTTAATGAATCCTTATAGATTTTTTGCTAGGACAAATTAGACATATTTGTAACACTAGCACCAATAATCTATGTAACAAAGGTAGGGGGTATTGAACAACTTTTTTAAACCACTAAGTAATTTTACTTCAATTTTATTTAATTGTCAGCAAAACTGACCTATTATTACTATTCCTGTTTTAGAGGTGAAAAATTCTGACTTAGTAGTTAAGTAGCTGTGCCATCTGACATTTCTACTTACTATTTTTCTATTCTGTAAAGGAGGGTTGATCTTTAACTTCCCAGGTTCTGAGTTTAAGGGATAGAAAATCAACCAATTGTCAGGAATGTAAAGTTGGCCTGGTCACCCTATTTTGGGGGGCCATAATTTCTTTATCTGTAAACAGTAAAGATCTTAAGAGCTAAAATTTTTTTACAACTATCTATGTGATTCCACCAGGTCAGAGTAGACACAAAAGAGTTTAGAGTTGGCCTCTAATGTTTCATCTAAGTTAACTTTTCTTTTTTCCTAACTCTCCAGCTTTCCCATTTCTTTCCAAGGCCAGGGAAAAAGCTGGTGAAGAGTGGGGATCACATGATCACAGTCAGCCCTCTCAAGTATCCATATAATTTATTTTCTGACTTAGGTATAAATATTTTATTGAGGCACAGATTGTCAGGATTTGAGTAATTATAACAAACAAATGACACTAGTTTTAATCATTTAAAATGGCTTTTTTTCTCCCATAATATTTTATTTTAGCCTCAAAGCAATTCTGTGAAGTGGTAATCATTACAGTCATATTACAGCTGAGGAAATGGCCTCAGTAAAATACCTTACTAAGACTTCACTTTTGCAGAACAACCCTAAATACAGTAATTTTCATATACCACTCAGCTACAAGTGAAAAATGAGAAACTGCCATGGATTTGTCAATTATGTTTGACACATAAGGAGGTAAGTAAGTAAGGTAATGGAGCAATTTTCTTCAGAGGACAGATATTTAATTAAGCTTTTGTAGGGAACCAGTTTGTTTTAAATCTGGCAAACATGACTCAGCCTTTTATGGAAAACTGACAGGGGTGAAGTGGTGGGCAGGAGCCAGACCCTCAAACTGGGTTTTCCCGTGGGAATCAGGCCTAGAAAATGCATCCAGACTGTTATGGCCTGCTCTTGCTAAACCTCCCTCACCCTGGTCTGAAATAATAGATGTTTACTGCCTATCTTCAAGGTAATTTCCAAAGCCTGTATGAAGTTTCCCAAGGACAGAGCATAATCAGCTCGCCACCTTTCCCTTCTGTATTTGTTATTTTCATTTCCTTGATTGTACCTAAAATGTAGACGACAACATTCTATGTAATAAATAATAAATCCTTCTTTGATGTAAGACCTGAGAAAAATAATAAAAGCCTGTCCAGGCAAGGGTTGGGGTGCTCTCCCCTTGAGAGAAGTGGCCATAGGACTCTCATCTTAAGAGAGAACCATACCATCCCTTTTTCTCCACAGGACTATCGTAGTCTGTGTGCATTTGTTTTTGTCTTCAGCCACAACACACAGACTCTGCTGGCTGGAGTCTGCCACAAACTTTCCCAATCTTAACACCAAGTAGCCCTCCCTTTGTGATGAAGTTTGGAGCAAGAAAATAAATAATTAATTCATTTTGTTTTAGAAGTAGCATGACTGGAAAACTGGAAATATTATTTTTTGATAACTTTGTAACTATTTTCTTTACTTTCTTCTAGAGGAGAAGTAAAAACCAGGACACTTTTTTTTTCACATTGATAAATGATAATTTGTTGATTTTGTTTTTAACCTGGAAAATTTCTAGAGGATGACAGGGTGTATATGCTATTTTATATAATAATATTTTCATAGATCACATTTAAGAGAATTTGGGACAGGAAATAACCTCACACGCTTTCAACATTTCTACTCTACATTCACAATAATGTCCTTCCCAATCATAATGTATTTTGTGGGATTAAAAAAATAATATTTTTTCTTTATTATTAATTTTTTGTAACTTAAAAAACACATGTGAACAAAAATTAGAAAAAGAGCATTTTTCAAACTAGAGAAAACATTCTGAAAATATCCTATTATATGTGAATTATATATAATTACAAGATAGAATTCATTTATGCATACAGCATTTTAATTTTTCTACTTAAATATTTTTAATTTATTCCTAAGTAATTGTGTATTTTTCTGTAATGTTGCTTTTTTGCTATATTTGCATCTATTAGTATTTTTATTCTGTGGCATTACTGTGTCTTGCCATCTGAGGTAATTACTATGCTGAATTTTGTGTTTTATGCTCTTCCTTGCTTTTTAAAACATATTTGCATGACAACATACTCAGAAAATGCATAATATAATGTGAATAGTGTAATGTGTTATTTGAAAGTCATCACACATGTAAACACCACCCTGAGGCAGCTCTGTTAAACCTCCAGGGCTCTGCCCAGCAAAGATCAAAGCCATTCACCTAAGGTTACTGGACACAGCAGAATAGAGTATTCGGGCAAAGAGACTCTAACAAAGGACTTTGAAAATTGATAGTTATGTGGGTAGAAAGAGAAGTTACAGTAGAGGATAGTGTCATTCGAGATAACAAAATAGAGAATTAAAACAGAGATTAAAACAGAGGAGACAGTATCACAAAGCCTCAAGGTCCTCAAAAAAAATCTAACAAGATGAAAGCTGAGACTTGTTCAATGGATCTGGGCATTAGCAGGACACCGATGACATTTTTGCAGGGTAGTTTTGCTGGAGTAAATGAAAGGACATCATTAGACTAAAACAGAGTAAATTAAAGGTTTGGCATTTTCTTTCAAAAAGCTTAGCAGACAAAGAAAAGAAACAGAAGGCAGTATTTAGGCAGGACAATTTAATCACAGAAGTTTATGGGAGTTTGCTTGTTTGTTTTTAAAAGAATAGAAATTTAAGTATCCTTGTCATCTGTGGGGAAAAGCCAGTGAGTACTAATGTGTTACAGGTTTGAAACAGAGACCTGTGCTGGAGGAGACAGGAACCATGCAATCAGGGCATGGCAAGGTGATGAGTTTTTTTTTTTTAATTAAAATTTTTTTCAATTACAGTTGACATTCACTATTATATTAGTTTCAGGTGTATAACATAGTAGTCAGACATTTATATAACTTTAGTTATATCCACAATAAGTCTGGTACCCATCTGACACCATAAATAGTTATTACAATATTATTGACATATTTCCTATGCTGTACTTTACATCCCTGTGACTATTTTATTACTGCCTATTTGTACTTCTTAATCTCTTCCCCCCTTTTCACCCAGCACCTAATTCACCTCTCACCTGGCTACCACCAGTCTGTTTTCTGTTTTGTTTATTTTGACTATTAGATTCCGTGTAAGTGAAATACTATGGTATTTGTCTTTCCGTCTGACTTATTTCACTCAGCATAATAGACATTTCTTCAAAGAGGACATACATATATCCAATAGACATATGAAAAGATGCTCAATGTCACCAATCATCAGAGATATGCAAATTAAAACCACTATATCACCTCACACCTGTCAGAATGGCTATCAGCTATAAATCAACAAACAAGTGTTGGTGAGGATGTAAGAAAAGGGAACCTTATGCCCTATTGGTGGGATTGCAAGTTGATGTAGTCACTATGGACAACAGTATGGAGGTTCCTCAAAAAATTAAAAAGAACTACCATATGACCCAGAGATTCCACTTCTGGGTATTTATCTGAAAAAATCCAAAACACTAATTCAAAAAGATATGTGCACCCCTATGTTCATTTCAGCATTATTTGCAATAGCCAAGATTGGAAACAAACTAAGTGTCTGTACACAGATGAATGGATGAAGATGTAGTACCTTTATACAATGGAATATTACTCAGCCATAAAAAGAATGAAATCTTACCATTTGCAACAACATGGATGGACCTAAAGGGGATGAGTTTTCAAAGGGCAAAGCTCCAACTGACCTTTTGATGAAAATTTATTTGAAGCTGAGAGTATTTTCTATATAGTACCTGTTTCCTTGGTGAAAAAATTTCCTAATGTTGATAAGAGCAGCCTCAACATTTTGGAATACTTTAGGAGAAGGGAGATGATGTAAGTACCATAATGTAAAATGATGAAAGACAGGTGTTGAAAGACCATATGAAGTTGGAAAACATGCACTGGTATTTGCCCCAATCTGAGGTTGTATGATCTTTTGTCTTATAGCACTTAAGCAGACTCGGGTAGGGAAATGTGAACTTTTCCTCATCAGAGGTATATAGGCCAAGCAAACAAGGAGGATGGAGAGTATTACTTTACACGATCTGTCATGGAGTCTGGACTGGATAGGGAAGAAAGTGAGGCCAGAGCTATATTAAGAAGCAAGAAGGATCAAGGGATTTGAGGTGTGAGCATAGTCAAAAATCCAAGCAGCCTGAGTGAAGTGATGGAGCAGCTGCAGTAGATAGATAAGGAAGTTGGTGGTCAGAGTTTAGAATGTATATTATTAGGCTATAACATATTATAAAGTGTTGCTGTGACTACATGAACAAAAAATATATTGATGATCTCCCTCAGACATTGCTTTGAAACATGTTTTAAGAGAAAATGGATTACATTGTATTTAAAACTGATGAGGTTCTGATTAATAGATATAGGTTTATAATGCATTTATTTCATCAGTATTAAATTCCTGAGCTATCAAAAACTTGCTAATAAGATTGGCAAATAATAATTTTATGAACAAAGATTTCTTGGCTTTAGAATACCAAAGAATACAAAGCTTAATGAAATTAAGTAATGAAAAAGGAGATTAGACAAAATCCATCTTAGTAACTTTGGGAAGCCCTTTCTAGGCTAATTTCCTAAAAATCACTGAAGGTGTCTCATGTGATGCTGTGTATTGCTACCACATACATGTACCACAGAAGGAAAGAGAGAAGGAAGTGCAGTTTTTGAAATTGTTAATTCAAGTTGAGCATAAAAATATTTACTGACCTGGCACCATTCTGTCAATTTTTTCTCACTTCTTGGGTATGTACCCTAAAAGAAAGGGTGGAGGCTATTAGTAATCTGTCATAAAAATAAATTGATTTTTTTTTGAAATTTTAAAAATGCATCATCCCCAAGAGCTCTTTCATATTTTATAGAGATGGAAATACTCAATAATTAATTTATAGTGAGTTCAGAGCTAGGTAAAATCGACCAAAGAAATTTCTTTCAGTCTTGGAATGATTTAGAAAAGGAAATTAAGAGAATGCTAGAAATAGTTATCTCATGCAATTGTTCACTTAAGGTGAATATATCTCTTAACTAACTCCATAACTAACTTCACAGCTGCTAATTATACAGGTATATGATTCAGTCACTTTAGTAAAAATGCCAAACATAACAAGTATAGTGTTACTACAGGCATTTATCATTATGAGGAAACAGATTCTTTATCTAGGATCAAATGCATATTGTTAAGTTTTACACTGCTGAGACTTTGTATACCCTGGCATTTTGACTGTTTCATGTAGTAAGAGGACTTTTTTTTTTAAAGATTTTATTTATTTATTTTTAGATGGGAAAAGGAGGGAGAAAGAGAGGGAGAGAAACATCAATGTGTGGTTGCCTCTCGCATGCCCCCTACTGGGGACCTGGCCCGCAACACAGGCATATGCCCTGACTGGGAATCGAACTGGTGACCCTTGGGTTCGCAGTCTGGCACTCAATCCACTAAGCCACACCAGCCAGGGCTGCCTGTCTTTCTTTTCTCTTTCATTCTTCTTCCTTCTTCCTTTTTGCTTTCTGAATAACTTAGTCTAAAAGCCAGAGGATGAGACTAAGTTTTTGAGGTGGAGCAGTGTGTGGCCCTCTTTTCAGTTAGAGCCTGAGCAAGGGAAGTGGCCAGGAGTAAAATCCCAAGTGAGAAAAGTGGTCTTCTAGGGTGATGTCCTAATGGGGTCAAAAGGTCAGCAACATGAGGGATATTGATTAAACAGGTAAATGTATTCACAACAATGGGAGCTAGATTTCTCACTGCCATAGAAATTATAAAAATAGAAAGATAAAAATATAATAAATCTGTTGTGGTACATTGGAATTGGAGGTGTTAGGGGAATATATTATTTTTAATATTTAAATACAGAAAAAAAGAAAAATAGATGTGTGTGTGTTTTCCTTGTTTGGTCCACTGAAGGGGCCTGATAACACTGACACCCCAATTACCATGAGCATACATAGCATCAGATCTTGACTTCTAAATATCATTCTCCATTAAAGAAATTAGAGGTTCTTTGAGAAATGGCTGGTACAAAATGACCTCAGAATCTATTCTGCTGGAATGTAAGATAGTGATCTAAGAATGATAAAGATATGTTAAAAAAAGAACCAAGATGGCAGCGTAGGTAGACACACTGCGCCTCCTCGCACAACCAGAACTGACAGAAAATCGAAGGGCAAGGGGGTCCAACACCAAGGAAATAGAAAATAAACATTCATCCAGACCGGTAGGAGGGGCGGAGATGGGCACCGGGGTGGAGAGGACTCACGTGGCCGTGGCAGGACTGAGACTGGCGGAGTGTGGGACGAACGGGGCAGGCAGTCCGAGCACTAGCAGACCCTGCAACCCTACATTTGTGCAGATAAACCCAGAGGGCCGGACTCAGAGTGGTGGAGAGTGGGGCAGGCGGAGCAGTGGGTAGCACCCCGGGGCCCCACATTCACACACAGATAAACCAGACGAACGGCGGGGAGCGAAGCAGACTGCGCATCCCAGGGCTCCAGCTCCTGGAAATAAAGCCTCAAACCTCTGATTGAAAGCGCCCGTGGGGGTTGGGGCAGCAGCAGGAGAGACTCCCAGCCTCATGGGAGAGGTCGTTGGAGAGACCCACAGGGGCCTAGAGTGTGCACAAGCCCACTCACTGGGGAACCAGCACCAGAGGGGCCCAGTTTGATTGTGGGTATCGGAGTGAAAGACTGAAATCCGGAGGAGAGTGAGGCGGGCGCCATTGCTCCCTCTCGGCCCCTCCCCCACATACAGCATCACAGCACAGGACCAGCCCGTTACCCCGCCCTGGTGAACACCTAAGGCTCCGCCCCTTAAAGTAACAGAAGCGCCAAGACCAAAAAAAAAAAAAAATGGCCCAAATGACACAACACTTCAAAGCTCCAGAAAAAATACAACTAAGCGACGAAGAGATAGCCAACCTATCAGATGCACAGGTCAAAGCACTGGTTATCAATATGCTCACAGAATTGGTTGAATCTGTTCGAAAAGTAGATGAAAAAATGAAGCCCATGCAAATAGAAACAAAGGAAAATGTACAGGGAACCAATAGTGATGCGAAGAAAACTGGGACTCAAATCAATGGTGTGGACCAGAAGGAAGAAACAAACATCCAACCAGAAAAGAATGAAGAAACAAGAACTTGGAAAAATGAGGAGAGGCTTAGGAATCTCCCGGACTCCTTGAAACGTTCCAACATCCGAATTATAGGGGTGCCCGAAGGAGAAGAGGAAGAACAAAAAATTGAAAACTTATTTGAACAAATAATGAAGGAGAACTTCCCTAATCTGGCAAAGGAAATAGACTTCCAGGAAGTCCAGGAACCTCAGAGAGTCCCAAAGAAGCTGGACCCAAGGAGGAACACAACAAGGCACATCATAATTACATTACCCAAGATTAAACGCAAGGACCTACATCCAAGATTACTGTATCCAGCAAAGCTATCATTTAGAATGGAAGGGAAGATAAAGTGCTTCTCAGATAAGGTCAAGTTAAAGAAGTTCATCATCACCAAGCCCTTATTATATGAAATGTTAAAGGGAGTTACCTAAGAAAAAGAAGATCAAAAACAGGAACAGTAAAAATGACAGCAAACTCACAGTTACTAACGACCACACCTAAAACAAAAACAAGAGCAAACTAGGCAAACAACTAGAACAGGAACAGAACCATAGAGATGGAGATCACATGGAGGGGTGTCAATAGGGGAGTGGGAGAGGGAGAGTGAGGGAAAGGTACAGAGAATAAGTAGCATAGATGATAGGTGGAAAATAGACAGGGGGAGGGTAAGAATAGTGTAGGAAATGTAGAAGCCAAAGAACTTATAAGTATGACCCATGGACATGAACTATAGGGGGGAATGTGGGAGTGAGGGGGTGGGCAGGATGAAGTGGAGTGGGGGGGGAAATGGGACAACTGTAATAGCATAATCAATAAATATATTAAAAATATATATAAACAAATGAAAAAAAAAGATATGTTAAAAGGACACAAAGCCAACTGGAAGGAGCTCCCACTGGCCAAACTGAGCAAATACTGAGCAAATATTGAGCATTAAAATATATAATAGTAGTAATAAACCATTAAATACTATGGGAAGCCAAGAGTCCATACTGGTGTAAATAAAACTAGTGAACAAATATAGGAGAAGAAACAGCACTTCTGAATGCCATCTGGTAGGTATAGAAATAATACTAGAATTAGAAATGTACTATTTTAATGTCAATGTTTCTATTTTGATAGATATCTGTGTAGAAGAATGTTCTTGTTTATAGGAAAATGCACCATGTTATCCAAGGTTAATTGGGTATGAAATTGGCAAATTACTGTTAAAGATTCGAGAAAAAATTTTTGTACTCTTTTGCAAGCTACATTCTTGTCAGTTTGAGATTATGTCACAATAAAACCTTTAAAACACTATGCTGATCGCAAGAAAACTATCTTTTCTTTCCAAAACGCTTTCAGGAGTTTGGAGTTTGGCAAGTATAATTATTGGTTTAAATATCAGTGGCTATACCTCTTATTGACCATCAAAGTGATTACTCATCTTGAAAATCTTGAGTGTAGTGAAAATTATTAAAGCCAATTAACTACTAAGCCAACCTACTAAATTAATAAGTATGATTGATATTTGATTTTTATTTATTTAACATGCACATGTGCAGCTTTTATTTTGTCCCACATTTCTAGTATTAACTCATTTCATCTGCCTAACAAAAAGATTCCACAAATGAGGAATTGCAACATGGAGAGGTTAAGATAGGTTTAAATAACTTACCCCAAGGTCACACAGCTAGTATGCAGCCAAGCCAGGATTCAAAGGCAAGTAGTCTAGTGCCTGAGTCCATGCTCTTAACCACTTCACTATGTTGCCAAGTACACCTCTTCATAGTTATGCATCTTTTAACTTACATTATGAAATAACAGAAACACTGCAGAGACTCAATACAACAAATCAATTCTGCCTAAGGCTTTTTTCCTCTGATAAGAACAATAGACTCTAAGAATAACACATTTAAACATGGTGGCGTAGGCAGACATGGCTTGCCTCTTTGCACAACCACATCAAAAATTGTAACTAAAATATGAAACAACCATTACTCAGAACTGTCAGAAATCAAGTTGAATGGAAGTCTGACAACTATAGAATTAAAGAAGCCACATTTATCCATGCACAAATGTGGAACTGGCTGGTCTCACACCGACATGGTGGATAAAAATTCAGGTGGAATATCTTGGGAGTGAGGAGTCCCAGCCCCATTCTAGGCCCCACGGCTCAGTGTTCCAGTACCAGGAAGATAAGTCCCCACAACTACTGGCTGAAAACACCAGCAGTGATTGAGTTGATGGAAGAAACTGCTGGAGCCCCAAGCAGTTCCTCTTAAAGGAATCACACACAGACTCACCAACTCAGATTCACTCCCTCCGAGCTCCAGCACCAGCGTAGCAGCTTGAAAGAACCAGTGACATATAAGGAAAAATTGAAGTGTCTGGCATGCAGGGTAGCTGATGCCATTGTCCCTTTTCTAAACCCTCCCCAAACAGAGCCACTGAATTGGCAAGCAGGTGGCATATTTGAGACTCCATCAACCTGGGTAACACTGTTTGATCCACCTTGGAGATCCCCAGAGACTCTGTTCCACCCAAATTACTGGCCCACCCAAACTTCTTTACCATATGAATGGCTCGTCTTGGCTCATGATTCACATTTCCCTAAATCCCCTTAAATAAGCAATAGCTGGCTTCAGTTAGCCCTAGGCCCAGCACTAGCAGAAGCCAGCTTAGATTCACAGCTTGGCTTCAGCTGGGAATCTCCAAGAACAAGTAGCAGCCATCTCAGATTGCTTTATAGCTCAGAATGGTTGTCCTTGGGTAAAACACAGGTGGGGGCTGATCTTGGCCTGCATCTCTCAGGAAATTCCAGGGCCAGTGCACCCAGTGGACAGCTACAGACCATGTTGAAGCACAAAATCCCTGCTCCTGCACAGCTTATCCTCCATAAAGTGTGGAAGTTGGTAGTAAGTGGTCACAGCCAACCTTTGCAGCTGACTGGCCTAGGTAAACCCCTCCCATTTAACTGCCACCAGCAACCAAGTCTCAACTACAGGAGGAGGGTATGTATACTCAGCCCACACAAAGGGTGCATCTCAACCACCCAGCTTGGGTGATATGGGAGGGTGTGCCAATGGATCCTACAGGATACCTACTACATTAGGCCACGCTACCAAGACACAGAATCAAAGCAGATCTACCTAATACATAGAAACAAACACAGGGGATCTGCCAAAGCAAAGAGACAAAGAAACATGAGACAAAGATACATGGCCCAAATGAAAGAACATATCAAAACTCAAAAAAAAAAAAGAGCTAAACAAAATGGAGATAAGCAATCTATCAGATACGGAGTTGAAAACACTGGTTGTAAGGATGCTCAAGAAACTTAATGAGGACCTCAGCAGTACAAAAAAGATCAAGTCAGAAATGAAGGATACACTAACTGAAATAAAAAACAATTTACAGGGAAATAACAATAGAATGGATGAAGCTGAGATTCAAATCAATGATATGGAACATAAGGAAGCAAAAAATAACCAATCAGAACAACAACAAGAAAAAAAATCCAAAAAATGACTATAGTATAAGCAGCCTCTGGGAAAACTTCAAGAGGTCCAACATTCACATCTTAAGGATGCTAGAAGGAGAAGAGAAAGAACAAGAAATTGGAAATCTATTTGAAAAAAATAATGAAAGAAAACTTCCCTGATTTGGCAAAGGAAATAGACATGCAAGTCCAGGAAGCACAGAGAGTCCCAAACAAGATGGATGTAAAGAGGACCACACCAAGAAGCATCATAAAATGCCAAATGTTAAAGATAAATAGAGGATCTTAAAAGAAGCAAGAAAAAAGAAGTCAGTTCCCTACAAGGGACCTACAGGGGAGTTCCCATAAGTCTGTCAGCTGATTTCTCAAAAGAAACTTTATAGGCTAGAAGGGATTGGCAAGAAATATTCAAAGTCATGGAAAGCAGGGACCTAGAGCCAAGATTGCTCTACGCAGCATAGATACCATTTGGAACTGAAGCGTAGATAAAGAGCTTCCCAGACAAGAAAAACTAAAAGAGTTCACCATCACCAAACCATTATTATATAAAATGTTGCAGGGACTTATTTAAGAAAAAGAAAATCAAAACTATTAACAATAAAATAGAAAAGTACAAATCTATCAACAATTGAATTTAAAAACAAACTAAGCAAAACAAGAAGATCAGAGACAGAATCATGGATACAGAAAGCATTTTGTTGGTTGCCAGATGGGAGGGGGTTGTAGGGGGATGGGTGAAGAGGTAAGGAGATTAAGAAGTACAAGCAGGTAGTTACAGAATAGCCATGGGGATATAAAATATAGTACAGGAAGCAGAGTAGCCAAAGAACTTAATAGGCATGATCCATGGGCATAAACAATGGTGGGGGGATTGCCTGAGGGAGTGGGGGGGTGCTAGGTGGAAGGGGGGCAAAGGAGGGAAATAAAGGACAACTGTAATAGCATAATCAATAAAATATAATTTAAAAAATAATACTTTTAGTCTTTTCACTTTCCAATCTTTTCAGTTCAGCTATAGACTGAGACATTCTGTGCTGTGAAGTATTTTTTTATGTTCTAAAAAGGCTTCTTGACAATCCCTTCTCTAAACTTTTATCCTATTTGCCCTTCTCCTTCAAAGACAGATTTCTTCTTAAGTATGCTGAAGGCAAGCATACTTAATCACTGTGACCTCACTATTCATTTGCTTATTAATTCACTGCATTATGGATTTAGCATCTGTGATTTCTGTTAAATTCATGTCTAAAGAATTCCTGAGATTTCTAAAAGGTCAAACTTCTAAAAGTCATCCTGTTTAACCTCTTCTTCAGCTTTTGACTTAGTTGAAAATATGTTCTTTTGGATGTTCTCTTTCCTCTTAGATTTCATCACACACCTTACTCTTGCTTCGCTTTCCAATTGCTCCTTGATGAATTAAATATGTGTCTATCAGAGACTTTTGTCCTTAGACCTAGAGCTTCAGCTGCCACATATATTTACTAAGACTTACAACTCCACAAATCCAATGTCAGCATTTCTTCTGGTGCAGTTCCATATATCAAACTGTCTTGAAAACACCTTTCCCTGGTGGTCTCACATGATCTCATCGTTTATGTGTGAACAACTAAATCATCATTTCCCATCTTCAGTGACGGAATGCATGCAGCCGTGACCCACACCCAACCCCCCACGATCTCTGGCATGTCATACTACAATATTCTCTTCTCACTGTCTTCAGGATCACATATTTTCCATGAAAATGTAGAACATGCAAATTCACTACGCTGAAAATGAAGAATGATATTAAAGTTATTGTCAAAGTGTGGTAGGTAGGATTTTTTTTACTAACTATATTTTGATTGAATAGGAATGAAATAGTCACTCAGTTGTTCACCCCTATTTTATATGTGGAAGAGAGAACTCTCGACCATGTAAATGCACCTCGCATCATCCCTTTGCCGCTGTCTAGATCTTGAATAAGAAGAGGACTGTTCTAATGAAAAACTTGGCAGCCATTCTTCTGTTGCACATGGAGGTTTTGTGGGCAGTTAGAGGGCTGTTCATCATTTGTACCTCTCTTTTTCTCTTTCCAGAAAATGACTGGGCAGGAAGCATGTGGTAACTGAATTAGCACATTGTCACCCAAGAAGTGGCTCTGTAAATGATGCATACTGAGGAGATGAGAATTGCATGTATGGTGCTTTTCTGGTCCACAGCACTGGGACATGGGTGTGGGGAATGACATGAAGTATAATATGAAAGCCTTGTAGACACTGGGAGTTGGAATAAAAACCACTTACATCTATACATTTATATACCTAAGACAGGAGCCCAAAGTGCACGGCATTGAATCCAGTGGAGGTAAGGAAAGAGAAAAAAGGGGGTAGGGGGTAAAGTAAAATGCCCTAAACAAGAAAGTGAAAACATTAAACACTAGGACAGCAATTCCCAGGAAATAATTATCTCAAATAAAATAAAATTTAGAAAACTTGTTGATCTTCATCAGTGAAGAACCTTCAGGAACAGAAATTCCCAAGGGGAAGGCTGAGATAAATGGAGAATAGAATGAGATATAAAAGTACATTAGGGACATAAGGAAAAATTACAAGGTAAGTAAAATCACAGCAGTAAAATTTTTAAGATCCTTGGCATGTCTTATCAAAAAATGTTTAATTCTCAGATGGAAAAAATTAGAATCATTTATCAAATGAGAAAACACATATACTATTCTCTTTTCCCAAAATACACGTCCTGAGCCAGTGGAGATGCATCTACATACATCTACAAAGTTTGTGTCCTAAGCATTTTGTATCTGCTCAAGCTGCCTTTCAGGAGTCAGAGAAACAGAAAACCTTTGACATGAAGAGGCTTTGAAAGTACACCAACTGCATGTTCTTTGAAGAGTATTTGGAGATTTGTTCTAATTATCTAACACCAAAATGAAGATCTTAAAATGTAGATAACCTAACTAGAAAAAGATTTTGTGTTGAGAATATTGCTGGAAAAGATAATAGCAAAATTATCTATCTAGCCAACTAAATGAGTAATACACAAAGAACAATAAACATCTTGTAATACAAAATCACAGAAAATGCAAAGCATCAACAAAATGACAGAAGAGACAGCAGATATAATTTTTATGGCCCTTTCACTGCTCCTTTTTGCCCTAAAAGTTCTGTATCACAAACCCAGAGAGCTTGTTGTGTTCTTATCAACAAAGCCCGTCTTTCCCCAGTACTAGCAGGCCCACCATTGCAAATTCACTGCAAGACCCACCCCACAAGTCTTTAATTTGTAGTTATATCCACGTCTGCCAAAGAAACCATCAGGACTACTTATATCATGCCTGATTTTCCTATTTACTTTAGTCACCACGTGAATCTCCAACTTCCCAGATTGTCCCTGTATTAGGAGAGGAATACCTGAGAAGGTGAAACATTGACTTTATAAGCTCCAATTGTATCTAATGTTACTAGACCTTATTAGGTCCAATCTCCTGCTACTATAAAACATATTTTGTAATGCTTGCTTTAGTCTCCTGAAATAAAGTGTATAGGCAATATTACCTACATGCAGGCATAATTAAATACTATCATACTTGAGCAATATAAAGGAAAAACATAAGGGCAATTATTTGTAATAAATTAATATATGTGTGTTGTTAACATTGAGGGATGACAACATAATGAAGGCTTAGATGTTACAATGATATATGGAGTCATTGGAATATGATAATCTAATGAACAAAATGAACTGAAAACAAAATAGAAACAGAGGTGTGGACACATGGAATAGACTGACAGTTGTCAGAAGGGATGTGGGAGGGGGCGACTGGAAGCAAGAAGGTGAAGAGATTAGCCAACAACATATATGCATAGCCCATAGACACAGACAACAGTGTGGTGATGGCCAGAGGGAGGGGGAATTGGGGGGTAAGCAGAGGTGGGCAAAGTGGGGGAAAGGAGGATATCCGTAATAGTGTAAATGATAAAAATAAACTAAAATAAAATAAAATAAATATCAAATAAAATGTTGAATGAGTCCTGGTAAATGTCCAAACAGGATATAATACAATACAGTAAAGTTAAATAGTAGTTCCCATTCCTAGAAAATTTAGAGTTGATTATAACTGTGTATAAAATCTTTATATGTAAAATGGTGATAAGTTCTAGGTGGACACAATTATAAGCAGATTTCTCATCTACACTAATGTTCAAAGTTGTGTGTTGGTGTGTGACTTAAAAAGCTTATTTTTGACAGTACCATTCATTGCAGGATATCTAGCAACTTTATCACCTTTGCATTTTATTGTATTGCCACCCCATTCTGACAGCTGAAAACAAACCCACAAATTTCCAAAATGACCCCTAGGGGGCGGTACTACCTTTGTTGAGAAATTTTGATCTAAAATTAGCCTTAGTTTATTACAAGGAGAAAGGACTATGTAAGCTTTAATTTGGCTTTACCACTTAACTTGCAAGTATGAAAAACATATCAATACTAATAGAAAGCTGTTTGAGATGTTTCCCCCCCAAAAAAAACCCCAAATAACCAACTGAGGTATCTGCACCCCCATCTTAGTACATTTAAATTCAATTTTCAGAATTGGTTCTTTTTGGTTGGACAAGGACTTCTGCATTGAAAATGATTATCCTTAAATTTCCTAAAAGCTGACCATCATAAAAGTTTTATAACTCTTATAATGGAATTTATTCTAACACTTATAAGGGAAAGAAAGATTATTTTACTTGTAAATAGAGTGACTTTATTTTATAAAACAAAATTGTTATGAATAAATATGTGTTTGAATTACATGAAACAATAGAACAATTCTTTGATGATTCAAATAATTCCCTAATTTTAAGAGCAAATAATAAATAATATTAGTACATATAAAACAATATGGAATGTAAATGCTAGATGTAGTGAGTAATCAGAATGAGGTAAAAATTAACCTGAGGATCATTTTTGTATAGGAGCTTTTAATACTAAACTGATAAGTATAGAATGTCAGAAATCATAGGGTTGCTTTTGAAGAGAGCTCAGGTATATGAAGATATAAAAATGGAAAAAGTTAATCAGTTTACACAGTTGTAGAATGAAAGAATGCTTTAATTACTAAAGTCTATAGAATAAATGGAATTCAATTATATCTGTTTTAAAATGTTGATTTTTCCTTTACTATAGTATTTTTTACATTTACTTTAGCAGGGCATTAGAAAAGAAGAGTCTTAATCATATTAACTAGACTTTTTTTTTTTCATCTACATGCTGATGTTTTATTTTGTCCTCTTACACATTTAACCTGTGTGCTTTATATGGAGAAGGGAAGAAAATAATTATTTTCTCTCATCTGCTTTCTTTCACTCCTGCTTTGCAATCAACTCCTGCAAAGTGACCTAAGAAATTGTTGTTAGAGGAAACTAGACTTTTTGAGAGATTTGACTTCTTAACTGAGGACATTGATCCCAGTCTTTACTTTTATGCTCTAGTTTCCTATTTTACAGCAACATTTGGAACATATCTATTCCTCTAAGAATTTTTTTATATATATAGCAGGTATTTCCTGATTATTGAATGACACAGTTGTAGAAGCCAGCAAAGCTATTCTCCTAAACAACGGTGATTCAGTTTTGGGGTCTTGGATAAGTAACAAACAGTTAAAAGAGAACTGCTAACATTCTTATTATAGGCTTTGCATGGCCGAAAGTTGTGTTTCTCCTAATTTATAATTTTCATGTCCAATTATTTACTTTCTACACTTATTCAAGTTCCCAAGTAAAATAAAGGTTGAGTTATACAGTATTAATACTATATGTACATATATGTGTGCATGTTTATATGGACATATGTACAAATACAATGTGTATGTATGTATGAGTACAACACACTCACTCATACACATATACACACTCTTGGTGTATGTGCATATATGTATAGTGAATATGAGTTAAATTTAGTAAGGAAAATAACTTACATTTACATATTAGGTTAATAAAACATCTGCTACTGTTATTGTAAACTTTAAAGTATTTCAATTGATTGCTAGTTTGAAATAATGTAAACTAAAGGAATATATAAAAAGGGGCCACTTATCAAAATACCATCAATGCCCAATTTCAAACCAATTACATCAATTCATGGAAAAGTTTTCTAAATTATAAGTAAACTAAGAAAAAAAGGTAGCAAATATGTCAAATTTCAAAACACCTTGTCAATTCAAGGACAAAATTAATTATCTACATTACCCCAGCAGTTTTGGTGGTCTCGTCTTTAAGTGGGACACCTGCTTTCGTCACCCTGGCTTCTCCCACTCAAGCCCATAACCCTGTCATTGACCATGTCATTATTTAAGAGCACCGTGAGTTCTAAAAGGCTGTGTCGGGGGTCATGTTTAAGCCATTGTCAGTTGCTGTTATAATTACAGGGACTGTTATCTAGTGAAAGCTTTTTTGGCAGATTTCCACCTGAAGGCTAAAACTTGCATCCAAGTATATTTTCATTAAGCTATGGATTTTTAAAAATCTGTTTAAAATAAGATTTAAGTCCTTTTTTTGGTTTTAAATAATGTTAACATTATTGAATTCCATAACTATCAATAGGGGTTTCCAAATTCATTTAAAAAATCAATTAACTTGTCTTAAAGACTGTCACAAATCAGGACATTAAATCATATATGATGCAAATTTGTGATGTTGGAAAAGAAAATAAGTACATAAAATATAGTATTTTTCTGAACATTTTTAATGAAAGAGAAAGTTTATAAACCTGTGACCTATTAGTTTATTTAAAATTAACATTACACCTTGTGACCAGTAAGTAGTAGGCCTATAGTTATGACTATGTGCATAAATAGTTCCAGATAAATAGAATAATTTCTCTGAGAGAAATTATATTTTTGTTCTTAATTAACGACGTATGAGAAAAAGTTAATAGACTTATAAGAAAGGTAATTTAGTAGTCAGAATTTAAAAGGTTATGCTATATATATAATGAGAAAATATAAAAAAAGATCTGTTCTCAGAATTTTGGTTAATCCATTTTATTCTGCACCTATGTATGCTAAAAGGAGAAAGAAATTAACACCAAAATCCTGAAAATAAAACCACTCATTATATAAACCGTTTCATCAAAATTATCTTCTAATTAAAAGCTCAGCAACAGATATAAATGCGCAAAAGTAAAACACAAATGAAAACCACAGACCTAAGACTACCCAACGACAAGATAACAATTAGAAAATTTAAAATGAAATTTTTATAGACAGAGCTCACATGTACTTCTAAAATAGGTTGTTTTTGTGACTTCCAACATTTTAAATGTGATTCACTTATAATTAAAGCATATTTATGTAGACATGCATATATACTTTCAAATATTTAAGAGGTTGTTATAAGGGAAATGCAACTCAAAACCACAATGAGACAGCACCTTAGTCCTGCTAGAATATCTACTACTAAGACAAGAAATAAAAGTGTTGAAAAGGATGTGGGGAAAATGGGACCCTCATTCACTACTGGTGGGAATGCAAATTGGTGCAGTCACTATGAAGAACAGCATGCATATGGCTCAAAAAATTAAGAATAGAGTTACCCTATGACCCAGAAATCCCCCTTCTGGTTATCTACCTAAAAAAAAGTTGAAAACGCTTATTTGAAAAGATATAAACTCCTATGTTCATTGCAACATTATTCTCTGTGGCCAAGACATAGAAACAGCCTGAGTCCTTTGACGTATGATTGGATTAAGAAGATGTGGTACATATATACAATAGAATACTACTCAACCAAAGAAAGAGGAAACACTGGTATTTGTGACAAGATGGATGGCTCTTGAGGGTATCAAGCTAAGTGAAATATGTCAGATGGACGAGATCAGGAACTGTATGATTTCTCACATATGTGGGATATAAAACAAAAAGCAACAAACGAACAAACAAAACTCATGGACACAGACAACAGTGTGGTGGTTTCCAGCAGGGAAGGGGGGTTGCAGGAAGATGAAGAGGGCAAAGGGGGTTAAATACCATATATGACACAGAAGAAGACTAGACCTTGGATGGTGAGCACACAATGGAGTATACAGATATTGCATTATAAAATTTGTACACTTGAAACTTATATAATGTTATTAACCAATGTTACCTTAATACTTTTTTTAAAAAAGTTTATTTAGGATGTATGCAATGGTCCAAAAACTAAGGTGCTTCACCTCTTAACCTAAGACTCAGTTTCCCTGTTTGCAGAATGGTACCTATATAAATTAAACTTATGAAATAGTTGTGATGCTTTTACATCAAACACAAAGGTCCAGGAATTAAGGAGAATAATGGTTTTGCATGTCCATGTACCAAAACTACTTAAGCCTATATGTGATGGCATTCAATCCATATAACAGCACCTATAAAACCGTTGATGGAAGCTCCCTCATTACCACTTCTTAACTCATAAACCAAATTAATGATCTTCTATGTTTTCTCAGTAAAACATACTGGCTAATGTCCCTGCCACTAAAGACTACCTGAGCACATCTCCTACCACAAATGGGGTTTCGTAAATATAAGGGTCAGTTGTCTGTTCCCAGTTCTAGAAAGCGAAGTCAAATGCTTTGTAAAGATTCTGTAAATGTGAGTCATTACTGAAACAAGTGCTAATACATTAGAAGAGTATAGACTTTATAAGCAACTGATACTTAAGTTTCATCAAATTAAATCCTATCATTTTTAGTCTATCTTTTACTTGTAAAAGGAAAAAAAAGTAATCAAGTCTTTCATTATTAAGCAGTTGCAAGAACCAAACAGAAAGCTTTACATTTAGGAGTTGCACTGACTGGCAGACACTCGGTTATACCACAGTATGTGAAACATGAGCTCATGTGCTTATTTAACAAATACAAGGATTTTACAGTATAGTAGAATGGTGTTACTATATTCGATTAGTTTGTGATATAATATATATTATATATATGTGACACAATATATATTTACATAATATCAAAATATATTTCTTAAATAGAAACACAAAAAATATAAACCATATACAGCATTATGATGTTGTCTGTGAAATAGTCTCTATTAATATGGAATTGTTTCACCCACATTACAGAAAAGGAAACTACCACCTAAACTCAGTTGTGCCACCTGACTTGGTAGCAGTGATGTTTAGCAGTGAGGTAGGAGTTTAGAACCTGAGGGTGGACCGGTAAGAAGGAAGCTTCCTTTTAGAAATTTAGGATTCACTTTATTGAAATAAGAGTCTGTTAAATTAATTAAACAAGGAGGTATAGACTGATGTGGCTAATGCTGTGGTGGCCTATGTAAGCAAACCAAAACCTAAGCTTGTAAATGCCTCAGGAAGACCCTGACCTGGTAGCTCAGTTAGAGCATCATCCCAATTCACCAAGGTTGTGGTTCCATCCCTGATGAGGGCACACACAAGAATCAACCAATGAGTGCACAGAAGGTGAAGCAATAAATCAGTGTTTTTCTTTCTCTCTCTCATACTCGAATTTTATTTTTTTAATTGATTTTACAGAGAAAGAGGAAGGGAGATGAGAGAGAGAGAGGGTAACATCGATTTGTAGTTCCACTTATTTATGGATTTATTAGTTGATTCTTGTATGTGCCCTGCCCAGGGATCAAACTCTCCTCCTTGGTGTTCAAATATTTTAGAATTACAGGCTGTAAATTTTCTTCTATTTGAATGAAAGTGTTTGTAAAAAGCATTGTTTGCAATATTCTAAAACCACAGATTCTTATTGCTTCACCTATCTTAAAAATGTGGCTTTTTATCCTACTTCCTTTCCCCAATGTCAGACAGTTTGGCCTAATCTATACATGTATTTCAGGAGAGAATCATGAGTCTCTGCTTGTAAAAATGTAAGTAGATGAAGGAAAGAAAAAATAGTAATACTATGGGTCAGAAGGAGAGAGAAAGAGACAGAGAGAGAGACAGAGAGAGAATCTGCTTTTTAAAAATTTGTCATTGTTTCTGAAACAAGAACAATGGGACACTGACTACAACTGGCTTAATTAATCTCCAGATACAGCCTCAAGTATTGCCCCAGATTCAGGCTGACATTTGTTGGCAATGTAAGACATTTGGCTCCTGGGAATCTATTGTTTGGTTTGGCCTTAAATTTGCTACAGTTACAAATCATAGGACTGCAGGTTTTCAGAGAGTGATTTGAGTTGGAATGGAACTGTATTTCTGGATCACAGACTATTTCTATGTATATGTATTCCTAATATAATACTAATAATGCTCATATAATTTCTTTACATGTCAGAAAGACATTTCTAATTTCAGATAGAGATGATAATACCAAGCAAAGGTAAACGGCAAGAGAAAAACACCAGTAGTTTATTATTTTTTTAAATCCTCACCCAAGGAGGACATGTTTAGAGAGAGGGTAAGGGAGGTAGAGAAGGAGAGAATATTGATGTGAGAGAGAAACACGGATCAGTTGCCTCTTGGATGTGCCCTGACTGCCGACTGAACCTGCAATCGAGGCATGTGCCCTGACCGAAAATCGAGCCCATGACCTCCTAGCTTATGGGATGATACTCCAACCAACTAAGCCACGTGAGCCCAGGCATAACCAGTAGTTTTTAAAGTACAAGTTTTGCAGTAGATGGTTCTAATATCATGTTCCTGGATGTTTTTCTGATGTTTACTTTAGATTCTGCATTGCTCTCCGTTAAAACTTTACTTATATGACGTTTGTTATTGCTGAGTGTATGAGCCTGACTCAGTAAAATCAACCCATTGTTGGTGATAAAGGAGGAAAAGGAACTTCAGTTTTGCCAATTAAAGAAAGGAAAGAAATTTGAACTAAACCAGGATTTCTGTAGATATTAATTTTGTTTTTACAAAATAGCATGAAATGACCATCAGTTTAAATGACTTGAAAAGTTGAACTGAGAACAGTGGTATTTACATTTTTCACAGGAAAAACATGAATACTTTGCCATATTGTGTGTGCAGGTGTGTATGTGAGGCAGGGATTGGAAATTACAGTACAAAAAATATCTTCCCCTAATAATAAAATGGAATAACAATGTGTCAAAATAATTTTATGAATTAGAACACTTCTAAGTGCTTAACAATTTTCTCTTCCACTTATAAATCATGTCACTGAATACAAACAACACCAGCTATATTGTGGACAAAGGATATCAAAGATGTTTCTATTCATACAGTCAGCACCCGTTGGTACCAGGAAAATGACAGACATACAAGAAATACTTTTAGCTGGTGGATGGATGGAAGCTGTCAGTAAACTGCATTATAAATGATATGATATTTCAAGAAATATCTTTTCACAATAGGTATCTTAGAAATATACAATTTTAGACATTGAGAGATAATAATAAAATTACACATGCAGATTTGTAAGGTGATCAGAATAAATGTTTGCCTTTTCCCTTTACCTAATTACTCTGTTTAAAAATATATACATACAGAGATAGTGATTCGTAAAGAGCAAGTGGGTAGGAATTGTGGGGTTAGGGTTTGAGGCACCTAATGGTACCCATGTCATTCCAGGAGGAATAATTCTAACAAAAACTGCTGAAGGCAAAAGAATGATGCATTCCTAATGGAAGATGGGAGGTTGACCTCATCTTCCCCAAATTCTCTTCTTCTAAAAGAGGTGTACACTACAGGCAGGCTCACACATTTTGTTTGTTGAAAGATATTGGCAGAAGGTCAATTTTTCCTCTTTCAGCATGGGGTGTAAGAAAAAGCATGCTGTTGAATAAGGAAAAAAGTCGGAGGAAAAGCACACCTATGATTTCTCACTGGAACCTGCAACAGTTATGAGGGAGATATGGGCGTCAGGCATCTGGGTTGGGGGTTCCCATGCAGTGCAGTGAGACTATCTACACAACCATGAATTCTTGGGTGAGTGGCAGCTTCTCTGATAAAAGGGTGGATGGCTCAAAAGACACCCAAACTGCTCCAACGTGGGCCAGACTTTCATTTGTAATCTTAAATTGTCCTGAGTAGAAAAGAAAAATAGCACGGAATGTAAATCTTTTCTTAAAGAGGCAACTTTCAGATTTTCTTATAAGCAGCAAATGAGGGGAAAAAAAAGAAGAAATGAAGAAGCTTCCATTATGTGTCATCTCCAAAATTCATATGTTGAAACTCTAACCTCTAGTACCTCAGAGTGTAACAGTATTGGAAACAGGGACTTTAAGGGGTAATTAAGTTAAAAAGTGGCCCTCAGAATGAGCCCTAATCCAATATGACTGGTGTCCTTTACAAGAGGAGGAAATTTGGATACACAGAGAGACACCAGGGCAAGCATACACATCGAAGAAGAAAGATGGTGTGAGGGCACAGTGAGAAGATACCACCTGCCAACCAAGCAGAGAAACCTCAGAAGAAACCAAACCTGCTAACACCTTGATCTTGCACTTCCAGCCTCAAGAAATGTGAGAAACTAAATTTCTGTAGTTTCAGTCATCCAGTATGTAGCATTTCATTATGAAAGTTCTAACAAAACAATATAGTCAATAACCCAAATTCCCAGAAAATCTCTGTAAGTATAACAGGTTTATTAAAAATATACCTCCTTATTTTGCACCACTAATCTGTTCTGCTTCTCCACAACTATATTATTTCAAAACTGTTACATAAATAGAATCAAACATTATATAAACTTTAGACATTGGCTCTTTTCATCCAGGATATTTTTCTTGAAATGTATCCAAGTTATTGTGTGCAACAAGAGTGTCTTCTTTTTATTGTTGAGTCATATGCCTTGTTTGGATATAACACAGTTTGTTTAACTTTTCATTATTGAAGGATATTTGAGCTGCTTCCAGTTTGGAGCTATTACAAATAAATCTGCTATTCATATTTATGTACAAGTTTTTATTCAGATCTCCAAGTTTTCATTTCTCTGAGAAAAATGTCCAAGAATGTGATTGCTGAGTCACGCAGTAAGCATTTTTACTACAATATTTTAAGTGCCATACTGTCTTCCAGAGTGGCCGTACAACTCTTCAAGCTCGCCGCCAGCAATGTATGAATGGTTCAGTTTCTCTACATTACAAAACAGTTAATGCATGTGGTATATAAAAGATCCAGAATATCAAAATAAAGTGATCTTTTATTTTGACATTAGCATGCCCTGTATGCCCAAGCCTAGTAGACTGCTGGTAAACTAACTCTCTGGGATTTAAGAGAAAATAAAGAGCCCTGATTTTGTAGCAGCTGCTTATTTGGAAGGTATAGACATGTCCGCCGTGGCTGATTTCAAACTACCACATGACTTCGCTAAGAGCAAAGTTGGGAAGCTATGCATATAGCGATCCTCACAAACTGGCACAAGCCAGTCCAGCACACAGCTGCAGAGAACCACACAGGTGTGTACTTGTGCATGCGCACACACAGCAGAGTTACCTCTCTCATGAATATAGATACATAGTTAAATAAAGTGGTGGCACAAATTTAAAAGCATAATGACATAATCAAATCCAGAGACAGATATAAAACAGAAAGTAGAGCATGGTACAATCTGGGAAATAAAAAATGTATATTAATGTATATATTTATAGAATGAAAGAAATTGAAAACAAGAAAATGTTAATGGTATGTATTTCTGGATAGCTGGGTGATGATTTTAGTTTTCCTGGTTATGTTTTTCTCAGTATTCTAAAATATTGTGAATGCACATTTTTTAAATTTTAACTATAAATAAACAATACATACACAAGAAGAGAGTAACTGTCTAGAGGTACAAAGAAAGATCAAGAAAGAGCTGCAGAGTGGGGCATGTGGGAGAGAGAGCCACAATTTGAAACGGCAACAGAGGAGTGCATACCAGCATAGCAGGGCCAGATTTCAGTTGAAGAAAGAAGATGAAGAAAACTTCCAGAGAATTGGTAGAGGTTATAGAGAAATTTGCCAATGATGGTTATGAATTCCAGAGGTTCCCCTCCAGAATGAGTTTCAAGAGTTGAGAAGGATGGGAGATGGGTTAAGAATAAGAAATATACAGAGACTTATGGGCAGGGATTAGTGAGTATGAGACAAGCACGGGAGTCTCAGCCTTCTCTCTTAGACGTGTCAAGGTGAACAAGGTAAACAAGAATAAATAGCATGATGAGATAATTCTCACGGTTAGGCAGGCATAAAGGGATAAAGAGGCTGTGGATGCTGGGGAGGGATAAGGATCTTAATGTGAGTGTCTGAAGCTATCAATGAAGATGAGTAGGTCAGAAGTGGGCAAAGTTACCAGGAACATTTAGAATTTAGAGGAAATGCATTTCAAGCTGGAAACTACCTGTGTTGGCTTAAAAACATGATGTAAAGGGTCAGTCTTACTGTAACTTTTTAAAAATGAGCATATGATACCAGGACAAAGTACTGTTATAAATACACATGCTTATAAATGTATCTTAATTATAGCAATAATTTTTAAATTAATGTTTAATGAAAATACTTAACTATAATTTCCTTTGTGAAGACAATATTTAATTGAGAAAAATTAATCTAATTGGAAACTATGTAGAAAAATATGATAAACTTACATTTTATACCATCTGAAATTCATAAATATTAAGATTTTACACCATTTTCTTCAGATAATTTTTTAAGTGAGAAAACTCGACAACACTCCTATGTACATTTTGCCAGACCCATTTCTCTTCCTTCTTTTTAGAGGCAATCTCTATGATGTTTAATCTTTCTTCATATTGATGCTTTGTATGCATTTTAACATAGGTATATATCCATAAAAGCATGTAATATTATTTTGTGACTTTTAAAATTTTACTATATTTTATTATTTAAATGATATTATCTTAACCTGCCAATATAAAGCTAGCTTCTTTTCATTATACTTGAAAGATTTATTCCATCACATGACTATACTGTGATAAATTATTCACTTATCTGTTGATAACATTTTGGTTGTTTTTTAGTTTTAAAACTCCAAAAATGTCATAATGAATATTTGTAAATACATCTCCTTGAGCAATGTGCAAAAATTTCTCAAAGGTACATACTTAGAAGAGGAATGACTGAATTGTAAAGTATGAGTATTTTCAACCTCATTAACTATTGCAAAATTGCCCTTCAAAGAGGTTGTATCAATTTCCATTCCAACCAGCAAAGTTTGAAAATACCCATTTGCCTATATCCTTGTCCACACTTGGGATTGTCAGGCTAATACATTTGCCAATTTGATAGGTAGGATATTGTATCTCATTTTTTAATTTTAGTTTTAATTTGTATTGAATTTATTGGGGTGACATTAGTTAATAAAATTATATATGTTTCAGATATATAATTCTACAATAGGTCATCTGTATATTGTATTATGTGTTTACCACCCCAAATGAAATCTCCTTCCATCACCGTTTATCCCCCGTTAACCTCTTCTACCTCCCCCCACGTCCCTTCTCTCTAACAATCTTCATACTGTTGTCTGTGTCCATGAGTCTTTCTTTCTTTTTTTACTTTGCTTAATCCTTTCACCCTTCTCACTTTTTAAATGTGCATTCCCTTGATTATCAGTGAAGTTGAACCTCTTATCATTTGTTCATAGACCTTTCTTGAATCATCTTTTGTAAATTTCCAGTTCATATGATTTTCCTATGGATCATTTTCTTCTTATTATTATATAATATATAAAATATATTATATGACATACACTATACATTATATACATATATAATAGGTTCTAGACAGTTTTTTTGGTCTGCTATACATGTTTTAAATATTTTTAATGCTTAGTTTCAGTTTTGATTTTGATAATTTCAGTTTTGATAATTTAGATTTTCAATGTGATAGAATCGAACTGATCAAATTTTTCTATGTAAAATCTTTGCTTTTGTGTCTGATTTGTTTAAAGTCATTAGTAAAATGTTTTAATCTTTATAGAATCATGGAAATAGCTAACACTATCATTGCATGGGTAAAGCTAGCTCACTAATGAAGACAAAATCATCAAAATTATATGACCAGACTCAGAATGATCCCTTTGTAGATAGAGTTACTATCAATCATTTGAGAAATATGTTATGATTACAAAATACTGCTAAGTAAGCAGGACTGTAAATGCTGAAAAGAATAAGTGTTTCCTTCCACTTTTCCTTTTACACATGTTTTATGTATAGAATAAATTTGATTAATGAGCTTTAGAGTTGTTACAGGAAATGTTTGGAGTAGATGCAGAAAACAAAATCAATATTGTCTAGATAAACTGGATTCATATAAACAGATTTATTATCTTGATCTTTCACTCCAAGTACGCTATCTAATTTTGTTATAAAAAGTTAAACATACTTATTATAAAGCAACAGGAAACAGATAACTCTGTTATGGCAGCATTATTAAAATCTCAGAGCTCAGATATGTTTTGTGAGCCCAGCGCTATTTTTGGCTTCTTTTAGAAATGATTCTGTTCCCAGATTAAGATCATTTTATTGTTTCCTCTACCCCACTGTCTTGAGGACTCAAGAAAACCTAATTTTGCTCAATTTTTATAGTAATGAGCTAAATTATTTTTAGTTCCAAAAGAATTTGAGAGTAGGTTGATTAAGTTAATTTGGGTATTTTAGAGTTATTTGAATTTGTCTGAGGTCTATGCACAAAGGACTTTATTTAAAAGGTAGAAGAATATTATAAAGTTCTCTAACACATATTGTTCTCAATAAATGTAGATAACTTTGCTTATATAAATAGTTAAAACATTCTGTTTAAAATGTATCTATTTGTCTTTACTCCTTTGGTGGTTTTATCAGTTTCATGACTTAAAAATATATATATTTGGTGTGATTGCCCCAAATTTATTTCTCCAGCAGTATCAAAATTATTTCTCTAGATGTAATATTTCCACTTGTATTTTGAGTAGGCTTCTCAAAATTAGTACTAAAACTGATTTTCCAACTTGTCCTACCCCACCCCCAAGCCTGTACTCCCACAATCTTTCCTGCCTCAGTGTCAGCATCTCATTCTCTTAGTTGTCAGGCCAAGTGTGGCATCATTCTCCACCTTACTCCTTCTTGTACCACACACTCCTATCTATATGACAAGTGTAGAACCAAACACTTTTCACCATGATTGCTGGTAGTGTCCTGACAAGCTATTGTGGTGATTACCATGCAGTCATAGGATGACCAATATATGACTTATTGCTACAATTTTCTGACTACATTTGGAGTTGAGCAATGTTTCTTTGGAGGTGAGGACTTAAAGTAATGCTGAACAGAGCTACTAAAGTACTTGGACATCTTGTCTGTTTCACATTCAGAAGAGTGTGTTGGTCAAGGGAGCAACCTAAGTGTGGTGATTCATTTTTTGTGTGAACTTCCTGGGCTATTGGGTGCCCATATTTTTGGTTAAATATTATTCTGAATGCATTTATGAGACTTTTTTTGATGACTTAAACTTTTGAGTCAGATTATGTGGGTTGCCTGAATAGAACAAAAGGCTGAGAAAGGGAGAACTCTCTTTCTGTGACTGACTGTTTTGAGCTGGAGCATAGGTTTCTCCTGCCTTTGAACTTGGACTCTGAGTAGAACTTACCCCATTAACTCTCCTGGTGCCCAGGCCTTCAGACTCGGAGTGGAACTATGCCACTGGCTATCCAGAGGGTCCATCTTGCTGACTACAGCTCCGGAGGAGCCTCCATAATTGTGTAAGCCAATGAGCCAACTCCTTATAATAAACCAATCAACCTCTCTGTCTGTCTGTCTGTCTCTCTCAAGGGATATTTCTGTTCAAGGTGAAGTAAATATTTCTTAGAATTAGAATGTTTTCATTAAAAAAGGGGCTATTTAATCAGGTTATGGATGATTTGTAACTAAAACTTTCAAGTTAAGAGAAGGTGCCCCTTTGTTAGGGGGATGGCAAGTGGGATCCTATATATGTCTAATGGGTAGATGAAATGGTGATGTTAAATTATATCCTTTCTCTCTTCAGAATATGAGCTGGAAATAAAACACCCAAATGAACAAACAAGGAGACAGCATAGCATTGTACACATAACAGATGACCAATAAATCTATGCAGAATTAATAGCTTACAATTGTAAAATTTCACAACACTCAAAGGATCACGGTGACATCATTTTCTCCAACATCTGTGAAGGATTTACTTGTTCAAAATTGTATAACTCTTTATTTGGAGATTATAAATTTTGCCCATGTGCTTCTGGAGTTAAATTATTTCAATTTTTTGCTATATACTTTGCATAAACTATGGCCTGATAAGTCCCAAAGCTTTAGTGTTGAATTCACCAGGTAAGCATATGTTCTGTAAAACAGACTAGTATATTTATACAAAATGCACTAGAATACTGATGTCTTCATGTTCAGGAAAATACCCTGTGGAATTCACTACTTGGTTTTCTACATTTTGTAGGGAAAGGAACTTCATGTAATAACTGATGAAATCCAATGAACTAGATATGTTAAGGATTTTCCATAGCTCCTTGAAAATATGTGTAGTGTGAATAAATATTTTGTTTTTGTATACCTCTGTTGACATAGTGTTTTCAAGTCTTAAAATAATAAAAATTAAATCTTATTTTCCAAACATTTTCAGTAAAGTGGCTAAAATCTTTATGACTAGGTATTACTCACTGATATTAAGCTTACAGTAGTATAGTTGCTCTTGAAATTATTTATTAAATAATCAAACTTGGTTCTTTTATGTATTAGTCTTTATGAGTACATTAGATGACTGTTTGGAATACAAAAATTGGTTCAAACTATTTGTACAAACTACCTCTATGGCCTCACAACTGAATGTTTGATGCTTCCTAAATCCTACTTTGTGCCATAAAGACAGTCTCTGACAATTCATTTTACTCAAATTACTGCTGATGGGTTTCTGTGAATGTTTTCTTGTAGTGACCTAGTGATATTCCATCTTTTTTGAATTGTAGCTATATAGTCTTTCAATTTAGAAAATTCATATCATTCTTATTTGGAAAATTTTACAACTATTGAAAGAATTATAGTATTATGGGTTGTTGTAAAATGGGGCTAATGATTAGCTGTGATTCGTATTAGCAGGTAATTTTATGTAATGGTTAGATAGTACTACTCTCAGAGACCGCCATTCTTCTCAGGTGTACCCAGTTCATCTCAACTCAACAAGCCCCTTCACAAAATGTGTTAATGAGTATCTCCCAAGAGAGTATATGACTGGGAGTGTTAGAAACTTCACTGGGCATTAAAAGATTGTAAAGAATCATCTTCACTTCTAGACTTTGGAAGTCTTAATAAAATCTAAAGAAACACATTGAAGAAGTACAATGTTTTAGGGCTAGCTCATCTCCCTGTTATTTTATTAATAAATAAATTAAGGACAGCCCTAAGTCTTTCCACTTATCATCAATCTTTTTCAGAGGAATATCCCAGTCAGTAACTGAGCTCTCAAGAAGTAAAAAAAAAAATAAGTAAAAAACTTTCTGCTACCCTATCCTTTGCTATACTGTACTGTTATTTGAGGGAAATAAAAAAATATAAATAAATAGGTGAAGTGGAACAGACACACAGTAATGCCATGTCAACATTTATTTATAGCCTGCCAGTTAAGATGGACAAAATTGTAAAAAACACAAAAAAATAGAGGATTTTAAAACCAGTACTTGCAGAGACTTCTGTGGTGAGGTGGTACATCTCACTTGTCAAACTGGAGCTTGAGACAGTACAATCTATATCTGGAATTATTTGCTTGGGTACACCATCCGTTATCTCAGATCCTACATTCATCATTTTAGTTCTGTTTGCCTGACATGACATTCCAACTGAAGGACAGAAAAGACAGTTTTTACTTATCTCATGTATGTCACGATTTCTATAGACCTTATTAGTTTTAATAGATGCTATTTATTTTAAACATAACAAGCCCTACCTTATGACTGTCACATGTTGTAAAGGTCTGTGGAATTATTCAGTTAATTGGAATTTGGGATGAATTTTCCCATAAGGGCAGTGCTACAAATACATGTTACATTTTTATGGCTAATGGTGAAATTTAATCTATTTCATGATGCACCAAAATTGTAGTTCTAAAAGTAACACTTCTTGCCCTGACTGGTATGGATCAGTGGATTGGGTGTTGTCCCACAAACCAAAGGGTCACTTGGACTCCCAGTCGGGGCACATGCCTAGGTTGCAGGTCAGGTTCCTGGTTGGGGGTGTGTGAGAGGCAACCTCTCCATGTTTCTCTCTCACATCAATGTTTCTCTCCCTCTCTTTCTCCCTCCCTTCCCCTCTCTCTAAAAAATAAATATATAAAATCTTTTAAAAAACAAATAAAGGTAACACTTCTTTATGCTAATCATCATTTATAATTTTGCTCCCATAGCTATATGACTTTCCCAGGCATCTATCCAACTACCTATTCATTAATTCATTAAAAACATATTGTAATAGTGTACAATAAGTGCCAAATATTAGGGATTTAAAAGTTTTGGAAACACTATTTCTGTTCCTCAAAAGCACATAGCCTAGCACAGATCACACAAAACACTAAACAAACAATAATGTTGTAACTGTTCAGCCACATTGGTCAGGGTCAAGGCAGGAGGCAGAGAGATCAATGTAGAGGCTCTTAAAAGAATTCAGGAGAGTTATCAGATAGACAAAGGGGGCAAAAATCAAAATCAATGAAAATGGTTTCAAGAGATACTAAGGAAGGAAAGGAATGTAAGATGACACACCAAATATTGGCTTGGGTAACTACTGGATAGTGAGCTGGACAGGTTATATTTCATCTACATTTTAATAAGAGAAATCATCTTTTTGTGACAATAAGTAACCGAGCCCAAGATAATCAGTTCTCTGGTTAGGGTGATTGTTTAAAGTGAAATTCTCACTGTTACAAAGATTTTTCTAAAGATTTACTAATCCCTTGATTAATAGTTACATTAATTTATGTAGCCAAGTATTAAGATGATGATGAGACTTATTTCTGATGGAGCTCAGAATTATTATCAGGTTGAGATCACTGCAATAGTTTTAATGTGTATTTTCTTTTTAAAAGTATATTTTATTGAGTATGCTATTACAGTTGTCCCATTTCCCCCCCCCCCATTATTCCCTGCCACCCTGCACCCCCATCCCACCAACATTCCCCTCCTTTAGTTCATGTCTATGGGTCGTACACATTAGTTCTTTGGCTTCTACATTTCCTAAACTATTCTTAACCTCCCCCTATCTATTTTGTACCTACAATTTATGCTTCTTATTCCCTGCACCTTTACCCCCATTCTCCCTCTTCCCTTCACCACTGATAACCCTCCATGTGATCTCTATTTTTGTGATTCTGTTCCTGTTCTAGTTGTTTGTTTAGATTGTTTTTGTTTTTGTTTTTTTAGGTTCAGTTGTTGACAGCTATTTGTCGTCATTTTCCTTTTCATATTTTTGATCTTTTTCTTAGATAAGTCCCTTTAATGTTACATATAATAAGGGATTGGTGATGATGAACTCCCTTAACTTGACCTTATCTGGGAAGCACTTTATCTGCCCTTCCATTCTAAATGAAAGCTTTGCTGCATAGAGTAATCTTGGATGTAGGTCCTTGCCTCTCATAATTTGGAATACTTCTTTCCAGCCCCTTCTTGCCTACAAGGTCTCTTTTGAGAAATCAGCTGACAGTCTAATGGGAACTCCTTTGTAGGTAACTGTCTCCTTTTCTCTTGCTGCTTTTAAGATTCTCTCTTTCGGTTTAATCTTGGGTAGTGTAATTATGATGTGCCTTGGTGTGTGCTTCCTTGGGTCCAACTTCTTTGGGACTCTGAGCTTCCTGGACTTCCTGGAAATCTATTTCCTTTGTCAGATGGGGGAAGTACTCCTTCATTATGTTTTCAAATAAGCTTTCAATTTCTTGGTCTTTATTTTCTCCTTCTGGCACCCCTATGATCCAGATGTTAGAGCATTTAAAGTTATCCCAGAGGTTCCTAAGCCTCTCCTCATTTTTTTGAATTCTTTTTTTTTTTTTTTTTTTTAAATATATTTATTGATTATGCTATTACAGTTGTCCCATTTCCCTCCCCACTCCACTCCATCCTGCCCACCCCTCTCCCTCCCACATTCCCCCCCCATAGTTCATGTCCATGGGTCATACTTATAAGTTCTTTGGCTTCTACATTTCCTACACTATTTTTACCCTCCCCCTGTCTATTTTCCACCTATCATCTATGCTACTTATTCTCTGTACCTTTACCCCCCTCTCCCCCTCCCACTCCCTTATTGACAACCCTCATGTTCTAGTTGTTTGCCTAGGTTGCTCTCGTTTTTGTTTTATGTGTGGTCGTTAATAACTGTGAGTTTGGTGTCATTTTTACTGTTCCTATTTTTGATCTTTTTCTTAGGTAACTCCCTTTAACATTTCATATAATAAGGGCTTGGTGATGATGAGCCTCTTCAACTTGACCTTATCTGAGAAGCACTTTATCCTCCCTTCCATTCTAAATGATAGCTTTGCTGGATATAGTAATCTTGGACGTAGGTCCTTGCGTTTAATCTTGGGTAATGTAATTATGATGTGTCTTGTTGTGTTCCTCCTTGGGTCCAGCTTCTTTGGGACTCTCTGAGCTTCCTGGACTTCCCGGAAGTCTATTTCCTTTGCCAGATCGGGGAAGTTCTCCATTATTTGTTCAAATAAGTTTTCAATTTTTTGTTCTTCCTCTTCTCCTTCTGGCACCCCTATAATTCGGATGTTGGAACGTTTCAAGGTGTCCTGGAGGTTCCTAAGCCTCTCCTCATTTTTCCAAGTTCTTGTTTCTTCATTCTTTTCTGGTTGAATGTTTGTTTCTTCCTTCTGGTCCATACCATTGATTTGAGTCCCAGTTTCCTTCTCATCACTATTGGTTCCCTGAACATTTTCCTTTGTTTCTCTTAGCATAGGCTTCATTTTTTCATCTGTTTTTCGAATAGATTCAACCAAGTCTGTGAGCATATTGATAACCAGTGCTTTGAACTGTGCATCCGATAGGTTGGCTATCTCTTCGTCGCTTAGTTGTATTTTTTCTGGAGCTTTGAAGTGTTCTGTCATTTGGGCCATTTTTTTTGTTTGTCTTGGCGCGTCTGTTACTTTAAGGGGCGGAGCCTTAGGTGTTCACCGGGGCGGGGTAATGCTGGTCGCTGCGCTGTGATGCTGTACGTGGGGGCGGGGCCGAGAGGGAGCAATGGCGCCCGCTTCACTCTCCTCCGGATTTCAGTCTTTCACTCCGCTACCCACAATCAAACTGGGCCCCTCTGGTGCTGGTTCCCGAGTAATTGGGCCTGTGCACACTCTAGGCCCCTGTGGATCTCTCCAACAACCTCTCCTGTGAGGCTGGGAGTCTCTCCTGCCGCCCCAACCCCCAGGGGCGCTTTCAATCAGAGGTTTGAGGCTTTATTTCCCCGAGCTGGAGCCCTGGGTTGCGCAGCGGTCTGCTTCTCTGCCCGCAGTTCGTACGGTTTATCTGTGGGCGAATGTGGTGCCGCAATGTGCTATCCGCCACTCTGCCTGCCCCACTCTCCACCACTCTGAGTCCGGCCCTCTGGGTTTATCTGTGCAAATGTGGGACCGCAGGGTCTGCTAGTGCTTGGACTGCCTGCGCCATTTGTCCCACACTCCGCCAGTCTCAGTCCCGCCACAGCCACGCGAGTCCTCTCCACCCCAGTGCCGTCTCCGCCCCTCCTACCAGTCTGGATGAATGATTATTTTCTGTTTCCTTGGTGTTGGTCCCCCTTGCTGTTCGATTCTCTGTCAGTTCTGGTTGTGCGAGGAGGCGCAGTGTGTCTACCTACGCCGCCATCTTGGTTCCACCTTTTGAATTCTTGTTTCTTCATTCTGTTCTGGTTGAATGTTTCTTTCTTCCTTGTGCTCCAAAATGTTGATGTGAGTCCTGGTTTCCTTCCCATCACTATTGGTTCCCTGTATTTCACTTTGCATAGCCTTTACTTCTTCCTCTAATTTGCAACCATACTCAACCATTTCCGTGAGCATCCTGACTTACCAGTGTTTTGAACTGTGCATCTGATAGGTTAGCTATGTCTTTATTGGTTAGTTTTATATTTTTCTGGGGTTTTTATCTGTTATTTCACTTGGGCCATATTTTTTTGTCTTGGTGCACCCCTTTCATAGTAAGGGGAGGAGCCTTAAGCACTCACCAAGGCAACGCAACCCAAATCACTGCAGTCATGGTGCTGTATGTGGAGGAGGAGTCCAAAAGGGAACAGTGCCACTTGCTCCACTCTCAGCGGCTTTCAGTCACTTCCTCTGCTACCCACAAGCAAATTGTGTCCTTCTGGTGCTGATTCCCATGTGGGTGGTTTTGTGTACATTCTAGTAACCTGTGATTCTCTCCAGTGAACTCTCCTATGAGGCTGGGAGTTTCTCCCACCACTGCAAACCCCACAGGTTTTGAGAGTGAGAGGTTTTGAGGCTTTATTTCCCCACACTGGTACCCTGGGTTGCATGGTCTGTCTTGCCCCCCAGCTGTTCCTCCTGGTTTATCCACACACAAATGTGGATTGCATTGTCTGCCAGCTGCCACCTCACCTGGTCCACCAGCCACTGCCTTGCCATGAGTCCTCTTTGCCCTGGCTGCCCCTTTCTGCCCTGGCTGCTCCTCTCTGCCCCTACTACCTGTCTGAATGAGTGTTTCTTCTTTAACTCTTTGGTTATCAGAGTTTCATACAGTTTGATTTTCTGTCAGTTCCAGTTGTTTTTTGTTTTTAAATTTGTTGTTGTCCTTCTTTTGGTTGTGCAAGGAGGCACAGTGTATCTACCTACATGTCCATCTTGGCTGGAAGTCCCTATTTTCTCTAACATAAGACAAACATTTGTCACACTTTTCATGTGGATGAGGTGTTTAAAATTGTTCGTAACTATTAACCACTCAAGCAATGGGATAGCTCAGCTTAGCCAATGAAGCCATAAGCAGTGCCCCCTACCCCATCCTGGAATTTCAAATATATCAATGATTTGTGTAATGAAAGAACTTGATACTTAAGAAACATTTTACTTTCATGTGCGCTTATGCATTGTTTCCTCATTATAACTTTTTGCAACTAGCTAAGCTGAACATGTGACATTTCATATTAAATTATAATAACCTATTTACTTAGTAAATTTTCAAATAAATGATTTATAGTTCTTTGGTGCAAACTTCTATTTATCATCTAAGAATTTTTGGTAGACTAGGGTAGCTTAGGAAATAATAGCTATCCATTTCATTATGCTGATATTTACATAGGTTCAACAGCAAATTTTATATAAGATTGGGCTTTATGTTTTTCTTTTTACTTTTACTTTATTTTCATATAAAATTGGGTGCACAATTTTTGGTGACCATTATCCAACATCCTTTCCTGTAAAGCTGACTTGCAGTATAAATTCCATAGCTTTAGCTTGTTCAAATTTCCGATGTCTCAATCATGTCATTTTGGATGTTATCCTCTTGGCACTATGTTTCTATCATTATCTTTCAGAGTCTGAATGGTATGCAGCCCCTTGCAGCTTTGACACATGATGTGCTCAAACATACAGTTCCTCCACTTTTTAGTGCATTTCCATCTCTCTGACTGTCACTCTATTTCTTGCAGTTCTTTAGGAATATATTTCTTTTGTTCGTTTTCACATTTTTCCTTTGGTCAAGTACTTTGTCAGCCAGAAAATGATTCACTGAATTTGTTTCTTCCATGCAGTGTGATTTGACACTGCATTGTATATTTCTAATGCTTTTCCCTCTATTAATGTTGTTCCCCTTTTACCTTATCATTTATATTTCTTTGACAGTTCTCTAAAAGAAAACCATTTTCCTGCATTTATTATTGCTTTTTACCTCCATTGTCAACTTAAATTAGTGCCTAAGACTCTGAGAAACTTATTTTTTGTTAATAATAATAAAAACCTAATGAACAATTTTATTAAATTCTTCTGAGGAAAAAATAATAGTTCAGGAGAAATAACTGTTCAGTCACTCTTTTCTAAAGGAAATATTTAATTTGAATAATGAAACATTTTATGTAAGAAGTCCATAAAAGCACTTCTTGTTATTGCTTTCAATAGGAACACAACAACAACAAACATTTTGAACTGTCTGATATGGCCGAGTTTAGAACGAGAAATGATTGAAACCTGGTTAGGAATTTCTGAAGTTGGGAAATGAACCATTAATGTTAACAGAAGCCTTTCCCTGATCCCTAGTGCTGGTTACTACCCATGTTCAAATAATCAAGCCTAGCTATCGTGATCTCATATGCTGCAGAAAAAAAAAACAAGTTTAATTAAGGATTTAATTTATGCATGGTTACATTTGTTAGTTCATGTTTTTTGTATCTCAGATCGAAGACATTGCCTGGCTGTTCCTAAAGTTAACTTGATTAGTGAGTTCACCATGGTCATTAGGTCAGGGAGCTCAATTTTTTTCGTGATCTTCAGAGCTTACACAAGTGGTCTCTATTGCAACCACCTAAAAGCAGTGAGAAGCACATTTTGTACTAAAGGTTGCTTTCATCTCCATAAAGGTAAGCAAGTGACAATTTAACTACAGAAATCAATCAGTAATACCATTTTCTGCATCCAGAATGGTATTGAAACTATAATAATGATAAAAAGATAGCATGGAAGCCAGAATAACAAGTTTTCAGTTTCAGTCTCTGCTTCACCATGTACTAAATGTATGACCTGAGAAAATATAATTAACTTTTGGAATCACTGTTTTTCATCAATAAAGAAAAATAATTGCTCTTTCTACCATAAATGATTTTTTAAAATACTATATAAGCTAACGTACACAAAAGTCTATACATTTCTATATTAGTATTATATTTATTCTAATAACCCCCCCCAAGTCCCCTACTCCACTTTAGTAAAATGTTTACTTAATTCAATTCAAGCACAAGTCTTGTTTTGCCTACTCACTTAGAAACTGGGGAACAATTATTCGCTCACATTGATAAGGTAGATACAATCAAAGAATTGTCTTGATATCTACATACTTACAAACTATACATGTATTTACTCATACTCATTTTGTCTGTTTAAAAATAAGCAATTGTCCTTCCAATCACTCATTCCTACCTTGTTCCCCATGTAGACAAAATACTTCAGACTGAAAAATGTAGTGAAATTCTAGAATTGGGCTGAGAGATAAATATTCCTTTTTAATTACGTAAACTTGATGACCCCAACATCTTTTTAAAGAGCAGCTATTTCTGATGAGTTCAAACCTTATAATGAATCAAAGTTTCTGTTAGTTGGAGAAAATGATCCTCCACAGGAGTAGAGAGCTTGACTTGGGCCCGGTGCGATTTCCCTCATGGGAATGGGTGGGGAGCTCTAAACCACTGTAGTTTTTAACTTTTCTCTTTACTTTATGTCCTTTTTTTCTTTTTCTTATTGCCCATCTTTAGAGATTTCTCTTAAAAAATTGTATTGTATTTTTTCTACTACCATTTAATTTAAAGGCTCATCAGCATATCTACCAGAGGGAAAAATTGATGAAATTTAATTAAGAACATATGGTACAATAGCAGCTGTGTTTATATTAAAATATTTAGCAATTGCTTTAGCATGAGCACTGACCAATCACTGACAGTGTCAACAAGTTCATGTTCCTGAGCATATTACAAGCGAATGTCAGCCATGCTTACCAGTAACTTTAATAAAAGTTTTCCTGTGGAAGAAGTTGCAATAAATACATGTAATTATAAAAACAGTTGTAGCATTCCCCTTTCATTATAGGAATAACCAGTTAAAAACTTATTGGTCTCACGTGAATTATGCGAAAGGCATTCCCAGAAATCTATGCTTTATTCTAGGTTTCCACATAGTTTCAAATAAAATTTTAAAATATGTACAGCAGATAAAACTTCTGTACTTTTTCCATCAGCCCCTGAGATAGCTTCAAGACATGCCAATATTGCTTAACAGTTTGAAAGTCCCAAAGAGTGGGGAATACTTTCAAATCCTAAAAGCCCAAATCTCTATTAATTTCTTTCATTCGAAAAAATAACATATTAAATAATATTTTGATACTTGGAACAGAAGTTTTAGTATATAAATGTGTTGATTGAAATGGCCCAAGAGTCATGGCATTTTAATACACTATAATTTGTTAAATGTATATTGTACCTTACACAAACAAAGCATTCTCTTTGGGTCTTCAGAAGCTCCAAAGATAAAGAAATATAAGCCCTGTATTCAAGGAAATGTCATTGTTCTAGTAGGTTCATTGTTCTAGTAGGTTAACAGCCATCAAATCTTTCCTGATTTCTTATTTAGAATGTCCAAATTGTTGTTGTCCTCTGTCAATATTAATATACATTTTTATTTTATTTTATTTTATTTTATTTTATTTATTTATTTATTTTTGTTATTCAGCATGGATGGAACTGGAGAGCATTACGCTAAGTGAAATAAGCCGGGCGGTGAGGGACAAATACCATATGATCTCACCTTTAACTGGAACATAATCAACAAAAGAAAAAAGCAAACAAAATATAACCAAAGACATTGAAATTAAGGACAATGTAACATTTTGTTTTTCTTAAGATAGTATGCCAAGGAAAATTCTACAGAAGACTCTACAACTCTAGAAAACAGTTTTTCTGAAGATGCTAATTTGTTAATAATCCTCCTTTATAGCTGGTACCACTTGAGGTGTCTACAACTTAGCTTTTATGACACATTTCAAGACAAAGAGGGAGCCTGATAGTAAACACAGGAGACAGAATCAGAGAGTCTGGTATATCGTTCACAGATGTTAGCTCTTAAGAACGTTGCTGAATTTTTTAATTCTTTATGTTAGGTTTATTATACTTGTACTAAAAAATAAAGTTATATAGAACAGTTTTTAAAAGCCACTATTTTATGATTTTTTAAATTAAATTCTAGCTTATGGATGCTTGTCTTTAGAGAAACTGTAGCAATGCTGGTGTATGAGATCTGTTTTTTCTTTCTTTTGGTGTCAGTCTTATTAATATTGTAATGGCACATATGCATTCAACTAATCACATTCTCCACACAGTTAAACCACAGGCTTTTGTTGTTTATTTTCTTAACATATTAATATGGATTTGCTATCATATCTTGTAAGAAATATTTTTTTTTTGCATTTGTCCATAGGTAATGGAGTGAGGTGGGCCTACACATGGCAAATACTGAAATAGGACAGAATGATAAATCTCTCTATTGCTGGCCCATCTTTTACAGCAAAATGTTACAGTTCAGTCTACCCTCTAATTCCCCTGTGTTATGGACAATTTGCATGCAGTAAATGGTCCTTATCATTTCCCATAATTAGGGTGTTGCCACACAGTTGAGGAGATTTTTGAAGTAACATATGGCTCATTAACATCTATTGGTAAGTTCCAACCAGATAATAAAGAATTACAAGATGGGAGTTGTGTGCTATAGATTGAATTCACCCCATTTTTACTCTGCTTTGTAAGTTTGAGATTTGCATGTCTTTTTTCAGCATATATGTTCATACTGAATACAAGTAGAACTAAATTGGGTAAGTGTCCAAATTTATATCTGAATATATTGAGATTCCAGGGAGATAATAATCCTATATTAATCAAAGGAACAGAAAACCTTCCCTATGCCTCAAATAAGAGCTGTAAAATTAATAATCAATACACATTCTTGGCTTATTGAAATGATCACAAATCTTGGAATTTGGTAATTTTATACCTTTAAGAATGTAAATATAAATAATTGGTGATGTGTTAATGTGAAACCTAAAGAAAACAAATTATATACTGAATTGCACAGGATCCCATTTTTCTGTACAGGTACCATGAATTCTCTTACAAGTCTTCCTCAGTGTTAATGAAATGGACTTGGACATTGGCTACAGACACTGGCCAATCATGAGAAGAGGAAAACAAATGATTTCTGAGTGGCTTAACAGGAGACTTTGGGAATGCTTTTGCTTGACCCTTGCTATATATAGATACAGTATTGTTCACCAAAGCCAAGAATTTTATATTGTCAATAGGCCAAACTACATTTAATTCCTATGTATATATGTGTATGTATATGTATACATATATATACACATATTCAAATAGTATATATGTATTTATATCTAATGTAGTTACAATTATTCAAATTGATGCATGCATTTATAAAATACAATAAAAATGATAGATACAAGAATTGTTTAGTTACTCACTAGAAGCCAATTCAACCAAGTCAAATGTCTTTAAAAGAATAATTTATTTCATTACAGCACACAAAATTCATCTTAAACATTTACAGTTTTTTTTTCTAAAAGTCTTCTTTGAATAGTATAACTTCTATCTCCAGCGAGAGGACAGTTTATTTCACTCAACGTCATTACTTACTCTACAGAGAGCATTTTAGGTATGAAATATGGTAACATTGTAGCCTTTATAAAACACATAGTGAGCAAGGTTTTGTAAATGATACCCCTTTAGCTTTGATGAATATGGTTTTCATAAGAAACAACCTAGATGTAATGTAAAAGAAAAAAATTTTAAAGTAATACTTTTTTACAGAGAGAGAGAAATTTGACTTGAAGTCTTGTTGGCTTTCATTTCTGCATTAAAAAAATCTATAAAAAGAAGGGAAACATAGGACTCTGGGACCACACTGACTTGCCCTTGAAAACCCTGGTGCTGCAGCCTTGACCTCAGCCTTGCTAGGGACCTCCTCTCTTCCTCCCTTCCTGTCTCCTAGGTTCAGTGATCTCACCAGCTGTCTCAGGCTGTTTCTGAAACCAGCCATCTGTCCTCCAGCAGCCGATATGCTCCACATATCCAGCAGATATGCTACACAAAGGAAATTAAGGTCACCAGGAACAAGGATTCCAAAATTAAAAATTTCCAACCCCTGGATGAACATCTCTTAGACAATTTCTGAATTGCTTTCATTATTTACCTTCTCCATCACTGACCTTCAGTTCCTACTTTTTCACTTGGTTAATTTTAATATTACATTTTCAGAGAAACTTAGAATTCCACACACACACATCCCAATATGAGATTTCTTCCATTTTAAGACTGTGGCTAAGAATTCCTCAGACATATCATTGGCACATGGCTGATGCTGATGTCCACTCTTCTGTGTTCATCCTATCCTACTTTCTGGCAATCTTAGCAACCAAAAGTTTTTAGAAACTGTGAGGGCAGAATTCTTATCCTTTCATTCTAAGTACTCGGATTTATTATAAACTACTCTATCACAATAAAACAACTCTTAACTATGCTTTCTCTTTCTGCAGTTACTCCTTTTTCTTTTCAGCATTCCCAGGTATCCCAGGTCTGAGGAAGCTGTAACTCAGTGCTCCTGGTTCATCTCACTATTTAACCACCTTAAGAATGAGCTTCCAGAACTCACATGACTCCACTCCAGGAAGACAAACAATCCAATTAAGAAATGGGCAAAGGACCTGAAGAGACACTGCTCCAAGGAAGACATACAAAGGGCCCAGAGACATGAAAAAATGCTCAGCATCACTAGCCATCAGAGAGATGCAATTAAAATCACAATGAGATAACACTTCACACTGTCAGAATGTCCATCATAAACAAATCAAGAAACAACAAGTGCTGGTGAAATTGTAGAGAAAAGGGAACCCTAGTACGCTGTGGGTAGGAATTCAAACTGGTGCAACTACTGTGAAAACAGTAACTAAAACTAAAAATGGAATGCCTTTTGACCTGGCATTCCACTGCTGGGATTATAGCCCAAGAATCCCAAATACCAATTCCAAAGAACCTATGTACCCAAATGTTCATAGCAGCACAATTTACAATAGCCAAATTGTGGAAGCAACCTAAGTGCCCATCAGTAAATGAATGGATCAAAAAAGTAAGGTACAGCCCTGGCTGGTGTGGTTCAGTGGATTAAGCACTGGCTTGCAAACCAAAGGTTCGTGGGTTCAATACCCAGTCAGGGCACATGCCTAGGTTGTGGACCAGGTCCGCAGTAGGGGGCGTGTGAGAGATAACCACATGTTGATGTTTCTCTCCCCCTTTTTCTCCTTCCCTTCCCCTCTGTCTAAAAAATAAATAAATAAAAATAATTAAAAAAAAACTACGGTGCATTTACACAGTGGAATGATACTCAGCAGAAAGAAAGAAGGAGCTCCTACCCTTCATAACATCATGGATAGAATTAGAAAGCATTATGATAAGTAAAATAAGCCAGGTGGTGAAAGACAAATACCATATGACCTCACCTATAAGTGGAGCCTTATAGGTGACAAAACAAACAATTGATAAAATAAACAAGCAAGCAAAATATAACCAGAGATATTGAAATAAAGAACAAACTGACAGTAACTAGAGGGGTGGGGAAGGGGGATAATGGAGGAAAGAAGGGGAAGGGTCATCAAGTAACATGTAGAAAAGACCCATGGACAAAGCCAAAGTGGGGTAGGATTGAGGGTGGGAGGTGGGTGTCGGTGGGGTGGAGGAGATTGGTGGGGGAAAAATGAGCACAACTGTACTTGAACAACAATTAAAAAAAAATAATCTTCCAAATCTACTTTTCAGTTAATCCACCGCCTTTATGAACCCACCAGCAGCTTCTCCCTGACAGAGACAATTTAGGTTGTTGGGCATTACTCATCAAACTTAGAGTATAAATTAATATTGTGTATTTTCACTTGTTTTAATTCTATTAACCTATCTTTCTTTTGTGAATGCAGAAAATGTGACTAGTTACCTTTCCTTTGCCTTTCCTCATGGTGCAAATCAGGAATAATCCTTGGAAGCTTTTCATGTAGCAGGTACCACCCAATAAGTATAGTTCACTTCCCAAGTCATTGGCCAATGGAACTTAATCTCTTTCCATGAACAAACTGCAGGAACCTAAGACATTAAGCTTTAGCTCAAACTATTGTACCTGTATGGCTAATGTGATTTTTGACAGAATATATTAGGGCAAATTAAATGCTGTAGCCAAAAAAACCAAAATCTAGTGGCATAAAACAAAGATCAATTTGTTTGTTACTCACATAATAGTCTCCTGCAGGTGTTTAGTATGCAGCCTCCTTTGTGACAGGACTGGACCCCTTTCATTTTGTTGCCTGCTCATTGCTCTGAGGTCCTTTATTGAATGTCTGCATCCAGCAGACACAAGGGAGAGAAATTATGCAATAAATTGCTATGGGTGAAGGCACTGCTTCCTACACTGAATTAGCAGAATCCAATAACATGGCATTACCTAGGTATAACAGACTCTTTCTTATTTTAATTTTTTATTTTATTTTTTATTTCTTTATTAAAGTTCAAATACAGTTGTCTTCATTTTCTCACTCCCAATTTCCCCTGTCCCATCCATTCCCACCTCCCACCCTCAATCCTATCCATCTTTGGCTTTGTCCATGGGTCCTTTATACGTGTTCATTGAGTCTCTTTCAAATGTAGCCTTGCCGTACTCTCAGGAAAAAATAGGAAATAGGTTTTGGTGATTCATTGCTGACCCTATCACACAAAGCAATCACCATGGGTCAGAAATGTGATGTCCTTCTTGAGTTTCTGGCAGCTTTTGGGTCTCAGGGAGTCAAAATGAAGCTTAGTTTTCAAACATCAGAGCCTTTTTTTTTTTTTTTTAATATATTTATTGATTATGCTATTACAGTTGTCCCATTCCCCCCCCACTCCACTCCATCCTGCCCACCCCCCTCCCTCCCACGTTCCCCCCCCATAGTTCATGTCCATGGGTCATACTTATAAGTTCTTTGGCTTCTACATTTCCTACACTATTTTTACCCTCCCCCTGTCTATTTTCCACCTATCATCTATGCTACTTATTCTCTGTACCTTTACCCCCCTCTCCCCCTCCCACTCCCTTATTGACAACCCTCATGTTCTAGTTGTTTGCCTAGTTTGCTCTCGTTTTTGTTTTATGTGTGGTCGTTAATAACTGTGAGTTTGCTGTCATTTTTACTGTTCCTATTTTTGATCTTCTTTTTCTTAGGTAACTCCCTTTAACATTTCATATAATAAGGGCTTGGTGATGATGAGCCTCTTCAACTTGACCGTATCTGAGAAGCACTTTATCCTCCCTTCCATTCTAAATGAGCTTTGCTGGATACAGTAATCTTGGATGTAGGTCCCTGCGTTTAATCTTGGGTAATGTAACCATGGTGTGCCTTGTTGTGTTCCTCCTTGGGTCCAGCTTCTTTGGGACTCTCTGAGCTTCCCGGACCCCCCGGAAGTCCATTTCCCCTGCCAGACCGGGGAAGTTCTCCACCATTTGTCCAAATAAGTTTTCAATTTTTTGTTCTTCCTCTTCTCCTTCTGGCACCCCCGTAACTCGGATGTTGGAACGTTTCAAGGTGTCCCGGAGGTTCCTAAGCCTCTCCTCATTTTTCCAAGTTCTTGTTTCTTCATTCTTCTCTGGCTGGATGCTTGTCTCCTCCCTCTGGTCCACACCATCGATTTGAGTCCCAGTTTCCTTCTCATCACTATTGGTTCCCTGTACATTTTCCTCTGTTTCTCTTAGCATAGGCTTCATTTTTTCATCTGTTTTTCGAATAGATTCAACCAAGTCTGTGAGCATATTGATAACCAGTGCTTTGAACTGTGCATCCGATAGGTTGGCTATCTCCTCGTCGCTTAGTTGCATTTTTTCTGGAGCTTTGAAGGGCTCTGTCATTTGGGCCATTTTTTTTTGTTTGTTTGTCTTGGCGCCTCTGCTACTTTAAGGGGCAGAGCCCTAGGTGTTCACCGGGGCGGGGTAATGCTGGTCACAGCGCTGTGACGCTGTACGTGGGGGCGGGGCCGAGAGGGAGCAATGGCGCCCGCCTCACTCTCCTCCGGATCTCAGTCTTTCACTCCGCTACCCACAATCAAACTGGGCCCCTCTGGTGCTGGTTCCCAGGTGGGTGGGCTTGTGCACACTCTAGGCCCCTGTGGGTCTCTCCAACAACCTCTCCTGTGAGGCTGGGAGTCTCTCCTGCTGCCGACCCAACCCCCAGGGGCGCCTTCAATCAGAGGCTTGAGGCTTTATTTCCCTGAGCTGGAGCCCTGGGTTGCGCAGTGGTCTGCTTCTCTGCCCGCCGTTCGTCCGGTTTATCTGTGGGCGAATGTGGTGCCGCGGGGTGCTACCCGCTGCTCTGCCTGCCCCGCTCTCCGCCACTCTGAGTCCGGCCCTCTGGGTTTATCTGTGCAAATGTGGGACTGCAGGTTCTGCTAGTGCTCGGACTGCCTGCGCCATTTGTCCCACACTCCGCCAGTCTCAGTCCCGCCACAGCCACGCGAGTCCTCTCCACCCCAGTGCCGTCACCGCCCCTCCTACCAGTCTGGATGAATGATTATTTTCTGTTTCCTTGGTGTTGGTCCCCCTTGCTGTTCGATTCTCTGTCAGTTCTGGTTGTGCGAGGAGGCGCAGTGTGTCTACCTACGCCGCCATCTTGGTTCTCCCAAACATCAGAGCCTTAAACATTAAGTCTTAAAGTTAGAGGAACAGAAAAGTGAAGATTGTTGATTATTATTGCCACAGGTCGTAAGAAGAATTGAGTGCACTCTACGTGATACATATTCTCCTGGTGGAGAAAGGGCACAGTGAATTTAATCTTCATCTTCCAATCTGAAAAAAATGAACAGAAATGGGTCACTATGTCTTTCTATTAATTTTGCAGTGGTTGGATTTGGAATAAAGTCATCATGGTTCCATGCTTAGAACTTGCAGATCCATGACTTGTGTTTCAATGTGGATGAATGTGACTTATTTCCAAGGTTAACCTCAGGGAACCCTTTATGAACCATTTCTGCTAAGAGTTGAAGCTCCACCGGAAGCCTCAAAAAGACCAGCCAAGGATCCTGGAATGATTGAGGAGCTATAGGGAGCTGCAGGAACACTTTGCTCCTGGTAGGGAAATGGGAAACCATTCTAGCATCTGTGGAATACATGATTTAAATTTCAGGGTGTTTCTGGTACCTAATGAGGGTCAACCCGCTGCCAGGCTCTAAGCCTTGAGGAAAGGTCAAAAGGACATTGTATGAAAGCCTAAGTTAAAAAAATAACTGATTCAGCAGACAATAATTAAATATCTCCTATTCATCTTTATAGCACCAGTATTTAGATGACAGCTGATACATCCTGAAATAGCCTGGTTGCATTAAAATGCACTGGATTGGCAGAACAGAGTGCTGAGCAAACTGAGGTATTTCAAAAACATTAAATCTGACTCCTAGCCAGGTTCATATTTGTATATCTTGCTTACCATTCTTTTCCTGGCTGCACAAATATGATGCTCCACAATGCTAGTGACATGAGAAAAACAGAAAGGTCATGATGGGGATCTGTGACTAAAGATAGGTGTTGAGTGGCTTGAAGGAATGATTCAACAGATTATTTCTCCTGAAGAGGGCAAAGTCATCTCTAGGGCTAGGATTGCTATCCCCACTGAATACTTATTTATGAAGTTTTCTTTTTTGTTTTTTAAGACTTTATTTATTTACTTTCAGAGAAAAGGAGGGAGAATGAGAGGGAGAGAAACATCAGTGTGTGTTGCCTCTCTCAAACCCCCTTGGGTTGTGGACTGGAGACCTGGTCCACAACCCAAGCATGTGCCCTGACTGGGAATCAAACTGGTGAACTTTTGGTTCACAGACTGGCGCTCAATCCACTGAGTCACACCAGCCTTGTGAAGTTTTCTTGATTAGGCTTCCTACAATACATCACTTGGATAATTATCAGATGCCCAGGAATCAGTATTTGAGCCATCAAGAGGTTAACTATTTCAGACAAAATATCATTCTCTCTTATATTAAGGATCTATGAATATTTGTTATTCTATTCTGTCATTTGCTACTTGGATGTTTGAAAACAGTGAGAGTACTGAGATGGAATTTGGAAACGTAATGCAGTATAGTGATAATCCTTTAAGCATTAGCTCAAACCCTATAATTTTTAGGAAACTATTTTTATTTCTTAGAATACTCTTTCTGCTCTGAAATACAATATTTACCACTTAGCATTTAACTTTTTATTTGTAAATTTCTTTCTTTCTTTCTTTCTTCCTTCCTTTCTTTCTTTCTTTCTTTCTTTCTCTCTTTCTTTCTTCTTTCTTTCTTTCTTTTGGAACTAAAGAAAAGGAATTTATTTATAAAAAATTGTCTATTCATTCTTACATGTTTAAACTTCAGTCACCTTCAAAGTACTCTCCACCTATTGAGATGATTTTTCCACTGCTCAAAAACTTTTTTTTTCTTTCTTTCTTCTCTCTCTCTCTTTCTTGCTTTTTTGTTGTTTATTCTATTACAGTTGTCCAAAACTTTTTCCCTTTTGCTCCCCTCCATCCAGCCCACCCCTCTCCCACAGTCAATCCCCTCTCCATTGTCCATGTCCATGAAGTCATTCATACATGCTCTTTGAATGATCTCTTCCCCTTCCTTCCACCATTCTCCCCTCCCTCATCCCCATCTACAGCTATCAGTCTGTTCCATGTTTCCATGTCACTGGTTCTAATTTTCTCTTTAGTTTATTTTGTTCATTAGATTCCAGTTATAAGTGAGATCATATTGTATTTGTCTTTTGCTGACTGGTTTATTTCACTTAGCATAATAGTGTTCAGTTCCATCATGCTGTCACAAAAGGCAGGAATTCCTTCTTTCTTCTGCTGTGTAGTATTCCGTTGTGTAAATGTATCACAGTTTTTTAATCCACTCATCTGCTGATGGGCACTTGGGCTGTTTCTAACACTTGGCTATATAAATAGCACTGCTGTGAACATGGGGTGCATAAGTTCTTTTGACTTGGCATTTCAGGATTCTGAGGGTATATTCCCAGCAGTGTAACTGCTAGGTCATAAGGCAGTTCCATTTTTAATTTTTTTTTAGGAAATTCCATACTGTTTTGCACATTGGCCACACCAGTCTACATTCCCACCAACATTGCACTAGGGTTACCTTTTCTCCACAACCTTGTCAACATTTGTTGTTTGTTGATTTGTGTATGATGGCCATTCTGACTGGTGTGAAGTGGTATCTCATTGTGTGTTTAATTTGCATCTCTCTAATGGTTCGTGATGTTGAGCATTTTTTCATATGTCTCTGGGCCCTCTGTATGTCCTCCTTGGCAATGTGTCTATTTTTGCCCATTTTTAAATTGGGTTGTTTGTCTTGCTGGTGTTTAATTGTATGAGTTCTTTATATATTTTGGAGATTAAATCTTGTCTGCTGTATCATTGCCAAATATGTTCTCCCCTACAGTCAGTTCCCTTTTCATTTTGATGATGGGTTCTTTAGCCATGCAGAAACATTTTAATTTGATGTAGTCCCATTTGTTAATTCTTTCCTTTATTTCCCTTGGCCTAGGGGATATATTGGCAAAAATATTTCTAGGTGGAATCTCTGAAATTTTACTGTCTATATTTTCCACTAGGACTCTTATGGTATCACAACTTATATTTAAGTTTTTTTATTCATTGTGAATATATTCTGGTGTATAGTGTAAGTTGATGGTCTAGTTTCATTTTTTTTTTTTTTTTTGCATGCACCAGTCTAGTTCTCCCAACACCATTTATTGAAGAGGATTTTTACTCCATTGTGTGCTTGTGCCTGTTTGTCAAATATTAATTAACCATATAGACATGGGTTTATTTCTGGACTTTCTATTCTGTTCCATTGATCTATGTGTCTGTTCTTATGCCAGTACCAGACTGTCTTCATTACAGTGGCCTTATAGTATAGTTTAATACCAGGTATTGTGATCCCTGCAACTTTGTTCTTTTTTCTCAGGATTGCTGAGGTTATTCAGGGTCTTTTTTGGTTACATACAAATTTTTTGAATATTTGTTCTAGATCTGTGGAATATGCCATTGGTATTTTAATAGGAATTGTGTTGAATTTATAGATTGCTTTGGGTAGTAAGGACATTTTAATGATGTTAATTCTTCCAATTCATGAACACAGTATATGCTTCCATTTATTTGTGTCTTCTTCATTTCCTTTCTTCAGTGTTCTATAGTTTTCTGAGTACAGGTTTTTACATCCTTGGTTAAATTTATTCCTAGGTACTTTATTTTTCTTGTTGCTATAGTAAATGGCATTTTTTTCTTAGTTTCTCTTTCTGATAATTCATTGTTGGTGTCCAAGAATGCCATAGATTTCTGAATATTGACTTTGTATTCTGCTACTTTGCTGAATTCACTCAGGTTAAGTAGTTTTGGGGGTAGAGTATAGGGTTTTTTCTATGTGCACTATCATGCCATCTGTGAATAATGCCAGTTTTACTTCCTCCTTTCCAGTTTAGATGCCTTTTATTTCTTTTTCTTGTCTAATGGCTGTGGCTAGAATTTACTATGTTGAATAAGAGTGGTGAAAGTAGACACCCTTGTCTTGTTCCTGATCTTAAGGGAAATGCTTTTACTTTTTGCCCACTGAGTATAATGCTGGCTGTAGGTTTTTGTATATGGCCTTTATTATGTTGATGTATGCTCTCTTTATTCCTGCTTTGCTGAGTGTTTTTATCATAAATGGGTGCTGTATTTTATCAAATGCTTTTTCTGCATCTGCTGATATGATCATGTGATTTTTCTCTTTCATTTTATTTATGTGATGTATCACATTTATTGATTTGTGAATGTTATACCATCCTTGCATCACTGGGATAAATATCACTTGATAGTGGGGTATGTATTGTTTAATGTATCTCTGGGTCCAGATTGCCAATATTTTGTTGAGGATTTTAGCATCTATATGCATCAGAGATATCAGCCTGTAATTTTCTTTCTTGTTGTGTGTTTACCTGGTTTTGGAATAAGGATAATACTGGCCTCATAAAGAGAGTTTGGAGTCTTCCTTCTTCTTGAATTTTTTGGAATGGTTTGAGAAAGATAGGTGTTCTTTGAATGGTAAAATTCACCTGTGAAGCATTCCAGTCCACGGATTTTGTGTGGTGGGAGTTTTTTGATTATTGCTTCAATTTTTCTAGTTGTTATTGGTCTGTTCAGGCTTTCTGCTTCTTCTTGATTCAATGTGGGAATTTGTAGGTTTCCAGAAATTTGTCCATTTTGCCCACGTTTTCAAATTTCTTGGCATATAGTTATTCATAGTAATTTCTTATAATACTCTTTATTTCTGTGGTATTGGTTGTCACTTCTCTTTCATTTCTGATTTAATCTATTTGGTTCCCTTCTCTGTTTTTCTTGATGAGTCTGGTTATAGGTTTGTCAATCTTGTTTACCTTTTCAAAGAACCAGCTTCTGGATTCATTGATTCTTTGTATTTTTTTTTTTTTTTTAGTCTCTATACCAATTATTTTTGCCTTGATCATGATTATTTCCTTCCTTCTACTCACTCTGGGATTTCTTTGCTGTTGTTCCTCTAGTCCTTTTAGATGTATGGTTAGGTTGTTTATTTGAGATATTTCTATCTTCTTTAGGTAGGCCTGACTTGCTATGAACTTCTCTCTAGGATTGCCTTCACTGTGTCCCATAGGTTTTGGATAGTTTTATGTTCATTTTCATTTGTTGACAGATACTTTTTCATTTCTTTCTTGATTTCATGGATAACCCATTCATTATTTAATAATATGTTATTTAGTCCCCATGTATTTGAATGTTTTTCAGTTTTTTCCTTGGTGTTGGCTTAGTTTCATCTCACTGTGGTCTGAGACAATGCTTGAAATGATTTCAATTTTCTTGAATTTGTTAAGGCTTGTTTTGTGTCCTACCATGTGGTATATTTTTGAAAATGGTCCAAGTGCATTTGAAATGAAACTTTGCTTCTTTTAGGTGAAATGTTCTGAAAATATCAATTAAGCATTCAATGCCACAATATCCTTGTTGATTATTCTTTGAAAGATCTATCCATTACAGTGTTGTGTTAAAATCCTCTATAAGAACTGTGTTGCTGTTGATATCCTTCTTAAAGTCCTCCAAAATTTTACTTATGTATTTAGGTGTTCCCATGTTGAATGTATATATGTTTACAAGGGTTATATCTTCTTGTTGGACCACTCCCTTAACTATTACGTAGGGACCTTCTTTGTCTCTTGTTGTGGTCTTTGTTTTGAAGTCTATTTTGTTTGATATAAGTATTGCTACCTCAGCTTCTTTTTCATGTCCATTTGCTTGCAATATTTTTCCATCTCTTCACTTTCAGCATTTGTGTTGAGGTGAGTCTCTTGTAGACAGCATATATGCAGACCATGTTTTCTTATCAACTCAGCTGCCCTATGCCTTTGATTGGAGCACTTAATCTATTTACATTTAAGGTTATTATTATTAAGTACTTGTTCATTGTCATTTTTCTCTTTGTACCTTTGTTCCTCTCTCTCTCTCTCCCTGTCTGTCCTTCTTCTAAAAGCAGTTCCTTTAGCATCTCTTGCAATGCTGATTTGGTGGAGATGTACTCTTTTAGCCTTTTTCCCCCCTCTAGGACACTCTTTATTTTACCCTCCATTGTAAATGAGAGCCTTGCTGGATATAATGTTGGTTGCTGATTATTTGGAATATTTCATGCCATTCCCTTCTGGCTTGTAGTGTTCCTGCTGAGAAATCAGCTGAGAGCCTTATTGGAGCTCCCTTGTATGTTACTAAGTGCCATTGCTGCCTTTAAGATTCTCTCTGTCTTAAATTTTGCATTTAATTATGATGTGTCTTGATGTGTCAATGTGTCATAATGAACCTCTTAAAGTTCATCTTGATTGGGACCCTCTGTGGTTTCTGGATTTGTCTGGCTTTTTCCCTCACCAAGTTAGGGAAGTTTCTGTCATTATTTTTTCAAGTGGGTTTTCTATTCCTTGCTCCTTTTCTTCTCCTTCTGGTATTCCTATGATGCAAATGTCGTTATGTTTCATGTTTTCTTGAAGCTCCCTTAAACTACTCTAGTTGTCTTTGAGTTGTTTTTCATTTTGTTGTTCTGACTGGGTGTTTTTTCTACCTTGTCTTCCAGCTCACTGATTCTGTCCTCTGCTTCCTGTAGCCTGCTTTTAATCCCTTCTAGCTTATTCTTCATTTCAGGTATTGTATTCTTCATTTCCCCCAGCTCTTATTCATAGTTTCTATGCTGATGTAGTTCTCATTAAGTTTCTTGTAGCTCCCATAAACTCCCTTGTAGCTCTCACTGAGTTCTTTTAGGATCCTTATAGCCATTATTTTGAACTCTATCTCTGATATTCTGCTTGTCCCAAGATCATTTATCTCTTTTTATGGGAATGCCTCCTTTCCTTTCAATTTGGGGTTGTTTCTTTGTCTCCCCACTTTAGGTGACTCTTTTTGTTTGTTTCTATGTATCAGATTTCTCTTCTTTGACTCCCCATTTTCATAAGGTGGTTTTATGTTGTAGGAGTCTTTGAGACTCAGTAGTGCAGTCTCTTCAATCTCCTTTGCTGGATGCTCCAGGGATGCCCTGTATTCAGTTTATGTGGGCTCTCTTGTTCTACTTGGGCTTTGATTATCGATGGTTCATTCATTTGTAGGTTCTCCCCTCCAAATGGCTGACTGAAATTCACAATGCCCAACATGTCTTGTATGCTGTTGTATAGGTGTTGGCAGAACAACGCGAAACTACCCAGAAAACCAAACCCACATCAGCAATAATACTGCCCTACTACTTCAGCAATATCAACAGCAAATGAGCAAAAAATAATAAAGGTGGAAAGAGAGTAAGAATATAGGAAAGAAGAATATGAGATGACTAAACAAAATAAAAATTATTTTGAGAAGGAAGAGGGAAGAGAAATAATAAGAGTAGGAAATGGAAACAAGATGAAGAAAGTGAGAAAATAAAGTTTAAAACAAACAAAAAAAAGGAAGGGAGACAGCAAAACAGAGTAAGAAAAAGGAAGAGTATAATATGAGGTTTGAAATAAAATAAAAATAAATAGTGAACCAATAGGAACAAAATTGAAGAAAAATTATAACAAGGTCAATAACAGCAACAGATGAGCAAAGATTCATAAAGGTAGAGAAGGAATGAGAATATTACAAGAAAGAGAAAAGAGAATAAGAGATGACTACAGTAAAGAAAAATTATTTTGAGAGGATAGAGGGAGAAACAATAATAAGAGTAAGGAATAGAATCCAGGCTAAGAGAGGGAAAAATAAAATTTCAAGCTCAAATAAGCAAGGGCAGGAGGAAGGCTAAATGGAGTATGACAGGTGGAGACTAACCTATGAGATTTGAAGTTAAAAAATGGAGAACAAATAGAAATAAAATTGAGGAAAAACAGCAATAAACATAATATTCACACCAAATAAAAAACGATTAATAATGGTGGGAAGAAAATCAGAATGTCATAAAACAGTGAAAAAAATGTGAGCTGGACAAAATAAAGAAAAATGATTTTCAGAGGATAAAGGGAGGAGAAATAGTAACAAGGCATAGAAAGTGGGAAAAATTAAAACAAAATTAAGAAAGGGAAAGAAGAAGGCAAAATGGAGTAAGACAAGGGAAGGGTACAATGTAAGATTTGAAACAAAAATTTAAAAAGTAGGAAAATAGAAATAAAAAGAATAAAAAATAGACAACAACAGTGAATTAATTGGAATAAAGTTGAAGAAAAAGAAAAATGTTAAAAGGCTATATGAGAGAAAAAATAATGCAAATACTGAAGAAGAACAAGGTGGAATTCATTTCACCAGAGTTTAGTGTTTGCTTTTTGTCTTCTCATCCTGGACCTGCCTCTGGCTTTTTAGCAGCTCAAGGTGCAGTGGTGGGTCATCCAACTTCTGGCAGCACTGCATGTATCACCTTCACCTACCTCTAGAGGGGGCTTCTATTGAAATCAGGAGGGTGGGACCCTTTGATCTCCCCAGGGAGGTGCTGTTAAGTCTTTTGGGAAAATTGTGGGTGTGTTCTCGCTGCTCCTTTGCCACCCATCTTTGTCAGTTGCAGCTTATTTCCAATAATGTATAGTTTCTGATGAACTAGCTCTCAGTGTCAAGAGAGGGGCCAATCTATATAAGAGGAACAGCTCTTCTCTGCTTGGTGCTGATAGTAGCTCTCTGTGTGAGCTGAGACTGGGCTGGGCCCTGATTCCCTCTTGCTGCACCATTTTCTGATCTCCCTGCCTTGCTGGCCAGTGGAATAGGGCTTTAGGAACCAGAGTATTTTGTCTCCTTGAGATAAGTTCAAAATGCACCCTTTTGGAGTTTCTTTTCTTGCCTTTCTCCTGCGGGTATGCAGGCTGCAGGGGGTTCTTGAGCCTGTCCTGAATGTCCTGCAGAGCTTCCCCATGGGTTCTGGTGCTCGCAATCCTGCAGGAGTTCGGGGTTGGGTATGTCCTTCCCTTCCTGGAGGTTTGAACTCTTCCAGGAAAGGGGGTTCTCCCTCGCTGTAAATAATCTCAAGTGTTCAACTCCTGATTGTCTAATTCCCAGCCCACTCCCTTGCAGTATACACAGTCCCAAACTCTCCATTTTGCATAGCCCCTGCTTGCTAGCCACCCTAGGCTAGGGCTCAGAAATCCATTTGCTGTGCAACTTTCTGATCTCCATGACATATGTATTCATTAGGAGCAAATCGCACTTCTTATCTTGTCCCCTTGCTGAGAGGGCAGCTGGGCATGGGATCCCTGCTCAGGACTCTTCAGCTCCCCTTTTAAAATGTCTCTGTGGCACCCCTGTTGTAGTATCAAGTCACGGTCTGGTTCTCCCTGCACATCACCTCTGCAAAAAGCCAAAACTCTTTCACATTAATGGCTGGCCACAGCCTGCCTCTGTCCCACCCAGGTGTGGCTCCTGATTGTCTTGAGAGGTAGAGTCCCTCTCTCTCTCTGGCACTCTCCTGGTTGGCATTTGATGCTGCAGCTATGGACATGCTGCTCACTCTGTGTTTGTGTAACCTTGATCTCCCCCACCCTCTAGGTCCTCCCAAGTCACTCTGGGCCAGGGTCTGGGAGTTCCCTGCATGGGACTGGGGCCCCTTGCCCTGGGAGGGGAGGGAGTCACAAAGCTGCGATTTCTGACTAGGCTCTCCACTGCTGCAGTGCCAATCTCCTTACCACCCATTGTGAAGCATCTTCTGTACTCCTTCGCTTCAGAAATTCATATCAATGAAGTTTCTATTGGTTGTTTAGGTTGTTCATCAGAAGATCAGCCAAGAATCTGAATTGAGGGCAAGAGCAAGGGGACTCAGCTTCCACCTACTCAGCCACCATCTTCTGAGACCTATTTTTTATTATCTATTCAGGTCAAGGACAGAGTTTTATTCTTTTTGGCACAGGGCTCTCTCCCATACCTTGCACACACATAAACACATGCACAATCCCACTACCCCAAGACATATAGGTGCATTGCTATCATCTTTTCTCCTGCCCTGGCCCCCCAACACACACACCTCACATTCCTCATACAGCCTCCTGAACTGTATGCAGTTACCTCGTGGGAAAAGCAATGCCAAATGATTATTATGGTTGCCTAGAACTTCTATGAAATATACAAATTTGCTGCCACATTTTGCTGCAAAATTAATAATTTAACTAGCTTGAATGATTCTTTTCTAATAAACAACAATTAACTAGTCTATCCTATATTATCCTGTTGGAGCCAACTTTGTCTCATTCTTATTTTGTATTCTCTTGGAGAAAAAGAAAAGAAAAAAATTGCCATCCCTTATGTAGAAATAGCTTCTTTTAAGATGATGTTGTCAAGTTAGCTTTGGTTTTTTTTATTTTAAGATTAAACACTAATTATGGCAAGACAGAAATAAGCCTCTGACTTATCAAAGAATAAAATGCCTAAAACGAGGCAGTCTATTCAAGTCTGCAAGACTATACATTTCAGAGGCAGCAAGATAATCTCAAGTACGAAGCAAAAGCCAAAGTAGGATTCCTGCTTAAAGTGATCCTAAGCATTCAGGGGTCAATACATGTTGGCATGTATGGTGGGGATACAGACTAAACTCATGTGTGTATTGGGGGAAATGGAGAGTAAGTAAGAGAATAGCCTACTGGTTAGGCACATGGACTCTGCACCCAGCCTGATTGAGTTAAAATTGCAGTTTGGCCATTTACTATGTGACTTTGGGCTAAAAAAAGGAAAAATCAGTAACTTCCTCCTAAGACTGGTGTCAGGAGTTAATATAGTCATGAGCTGCATAAGAACATTTTGGTCAATGACTGCATATACAATACTGGCTTCATAATGTTACAATGAAGCTGAAAACTTTCTGTCACTTGTGACTTCATAGTTCTGGTAACAATGTAGTCCAGCACATTACTCACATGTTTGTGGTGATGCTGGTGTGAACAAACCTACTAAGCTGACAATTGTACAAAAATATAGCACATACAATTATTCAGAGCACATAATACTTGACAGGATAATAAACAACTCTGTTCTGGTTTATGTATTTACTACTACACTATACTTTTTATTGCTATTTTAGTGTATACCTTTCTACTTATAAAAAAATTTGTTGTCTTTTTGTTTTGTTGATGGTTTCCTTCACTGTACAAGGCCTTTTAGTTTGATGTGGTTTTATTTGTTTATTTGTTTGTTTGTTTGATTCCTTTGCCTGAGAAGACAAATCCCCAAAAATATTGGTAAGAGTGATGTCAAAGAGTTTACTGCCTATATTTTCTTTTAGGAGGTTTATGGTTTTAGGTCTTACATTTAAGTATTTAATTCATTTTGCATTTGTTTTTGTATATGGTGTAAGGAAATGACCCAGTTTCATTTTCTTGCATGCATTTGTCCAATTTCCCAAACCCCCATTGTATATTCTTGACTCCTTTGTCATAGATTATTGGCTATGGAGGCATGGGTTTATTTCAGGGCTCTCTGTTCTGTTCTATTGATCTATGTGTCTGTTTTTATGCCAGTAGCATGCTGTTTTGATTACTATAGTCTTGTAGTATAGTTTGATATCAGATAGCTTGACACTTTCAACATTGTTCTTCTTTCTCAATATTGCTTTTGCTATTCAGGGTCTTTTGTGGTTCCATATGAATTTTAGGATTATTTGATCTAGTTCTGTGAGAAATGCCATTGATATTTTGATAGGGATTTAATTAAATCTGTAGATTTTTTTGTGTAGTACTGAATGGGAGAAGATATTCACCAATGATACATTTAATAAAGGGTTGATATTCAAAATATATAAGAAACTCATACAACTTGCCACCAAAAAAAATCTTTAAAAATGACCAATAGACGTATGAAAAGATGTGAAACGTCCGTAATCATCAGAGAAATGCAAATTAAAACCACAATGAGACATCACCTCACATCCATCAGAATGGCTATCATTAACAAATCAACAAACAACAAGTGCTGGTGAGAATGTGGAGAAAAGGGAATAGTCGTTTACTGTTGGTGGGATTGTAAATGGGTACAACTACTATGGAAAATGATATGGAGGTTCCTCAAAATATAAAAATAAAACTGCATTATGACTCAGCAACACCACTTCTGAGTATATATCCAAAGAAACCCAAAACAGTAATTTGAAAGAATATATGCACCCTTATTTTTATTGCAGCATTATTTACAATAGGTAAGAAATGGAAAAAAACTCAAATGTCCATCAGATGAATGAATTAAGATGTGGCATCTATATACACAATGGAATATTGGTCACTCATAAAAATATGTTATTGATACCATTTGTGACAACATGGATGGACCTAGAGCATATTAGTCTAAGCAAAATAAGTCAGAGAAAAAGACAAATATGTGATTTCACTTTTATGTAAAACCTAAAAAACAAAATAAACAAAAGCAAAACAAATTCACAACTACCGAGAACAGAATGATGGTCACTGGATGGGAGAGTTATCAGGGGCATGGGTAAAAAGATAAAAGAGGTTAAGGAGTATAAATTACCAGTTATAAATAGTCACAGGGATATAAAGTACAGCATATGGAATGTAGTCAATAACATTGTAGTAACTATGTAGAGTGTCAGGTGGGCATTAGAATAATTGGGGTGATTACTTTAGAAGTTATATAAATTTCTAATCCTTATATTGGACATCTGAAACTAGTGTCAACTGTATATCAACTGTATGTCAACTATAATTAAAAAAATTAAAAAATGTTTGGAGTTTGCTACAAAATGGTATGTTGTGTTACTCCATCAATAGCCTCATACACCTCATATTTATCATCTCTTAATTGTGTCATTTTCTCTTGTGTTTGATTTAATACTGTGTTGTATAAATTCTGTGTATCCTAAATGTACAGTGTTTATAAAGTTTGTAGTAGTGTACAGCAATGTCCGAGGCCTTCACAGTTGCTCACGCCTCACTCACTGACTCACCCAGAGCAACTTCCAGTCCTTCAAGCTCCATTCATGGTAAGTGGCCTATATATGTGTACCATTTTAAATCTTTTATACTGTATTTTTCCTGTACCTTTCTATGTTTAGATATTTTAAAGGACACAAATACTTACCATTGTGTTACAATTGCCTAGAGTATTCAGTACAATATCATTTGGTACTTCAGAGCACTAAGCTATACCACATAGTCTCAGTGTGTAGGAGGCTATACTATCTGGGTTTAAGTGCACTCTATACTGTTCTGATAATGATGCAGTTCTCAGACAATATTCGTCATTGAGCTGTGCATGATGAATACATGAAAAGCACTTAGAACAGTTCCTGGAAAATGGTGAATATCCAATAAATGTTAGCCAATGTCACCAGGATACCAGACAAAGGAGGTAAATTTGCATTCACCTGCAGTTTAGAGTATGGATTATAACAGGTCTTATAATTTTTCAGTGTAGATATTTTACATGATGGGTTAGATTTATTCCTAGGTATTTTATTGTTTTTGAAGCAATTGTGAATGGGATTGTTTCCTTAATTTTCCTTTCTGATAGTTCATTATTGGCATATAAAAATGCAACCAATTTCTGGATGTTAATTTTGTATTCTGCTACTTTACTGAATCCATTTATCAGTTCTAGTAGTTTCTTGGTAGAATTGTTAGGATTCTCTGTGCACAGCATCATGTCATCTGCAAATAAAGATATTTTGCTGGTGACAGTTCCAATTTGGATGGCTTTTTTCTTCTTGTCTGATTGTTTTGACTAGGACTTCCTGTACTATGTTGAGTAAGAGAGGTGAAAGCGGACATCCCTGTCTTGCTCCCTGTCTTAGGGGGAATGCTTGTAGTTTTTTTTTTCCCATTGAGTGTGATGCTGGCAGTGAATTTGTTATATATTACCTTTATTATGTTTAGGTATGTTCCCTCTATTCCCACTTTGCTGAGAGTTTTTATCATAAATGGTGCTGGATTTCATCAAATGTTTTTCCTACGTTTGATATGATCATGTGGTTTTTATCCTTCAATAAATGTGGTTCATCATATTTATTGATTTGTGAATGTTGTACCAAACTTGCATTCCCAGAATAAATCCCACTTGATCATGGTGTATGATATTTTGGTTTGTTAATATTTTGTTGATTTTAGTATTTATGTTCATCAGAATTATTGGCCTTTCAGTTTTGGGAATTTATCCAAGGAAACCTGAAACACTAATCTGAAAGAATATGAGCACCCCTATGTTCATTTAGAATCTCCAAGATATGGAAGCAGCCCAAATACATGAGCAGATAAAACAACTATGGGACATTTACACAATGGAATACTACTCAGCCATAAGAAAAAAGAAAATTTTGCCCTTTGTGACAGCATGGATGGAGAGCATGGAAACATTATGCTAAATGAAATAAGCCAGTCAGAGAAGGACAAATACCATATGATTTTACTCGTATGTGGAATCTGAACAAACCGAACTAACAAGCAAACTGAAGATGGACTCACAGATAAAAAGCAGGCTGACAGCCGTGGGTAGGGGGTTGTGGATGGAGGGATTGAGCAAAACGGAAACAGGACTCATGGACATGGACAACAGTGTGGTGATTGGGGGGGTGAAGAGGATATAAGGGGGATAAATGGTAATGGAAAAATATAATAAAATAAATTTTAAAAATAAAAATAAAAGAAATATAAGCTTAGAAAAACCTGAGTGGTATTAAAATGAGAGTTTATCTAAAGTATTAGAAAGGGTTGGCTCTGTGTAGACAGATGTTTTATTTCATTTTTTTCATAAGTTCCAAGCAAATTACCCAACTTCATCCAAACCTCCAATTACATCACTAGATGGCAGTATAAAATTCCCAATACTCTGTAAATAAATTAATTCTACTCTTGAATTTTTGAATTATTTGACATCCAAATACTTCATGAAAAAAGTCAGTGAGAGAAAGAAAAATACCATCTGATTTCCTCATATGTGGAATCTAAAGAACAAAATAAATGAACAAACAAAATTGAAACAGACTCATTGAGAACAGACTGATGGTTGCCACGGAGGAGGGGTGTTTGGGAATAGGTAAAAATAATGAAGGGGTTAAGAAGTACAGATTGGTAGTTATAAAATAGTTACAGGGGTGTAAAATACGGCATAGAGAACAGAGTCAATAATATTGTAATAACCATGTATGGTGCCATCTGGGTACTGGAAATATTGGGAGGACCATTTTGCAAAGTATATGATTGTCTAACCACTATGCTGTACACCTGAAACCAATGTAAAATAATATGGACAGTGAACTGTAATTAAAAAATAAAATTTAATAAAAAAAAAGTATGCAAAGAATCACATGAAAAATGCTTAGAAAATTGTACCATTAATATCCCTAAGTGATTAATGTTGGATCCATTTAAAGAAGTAGTTTTATTTAAGGATATTTAATGTGTAGAGCAAAATATATTTACAAATTTTAAATACATATGGATACAAATTAGAATATGTAAATGTGATTTTGAAAAATGATTTTAGTTTACTTCTTAAATTCAGTTTGTGGTTTACTATATTTAGATAATAAAATTCCACCAGCATTACACTTGACTTATGAATTCAAAGTATCTTTTTTAGCAGCAGCTCTTGAAATGTGTGGGTGGGCCATATTGATGAATGAGCTCTATAACAAGAATAATGACTGGTCTCACACTCTTTTCACAAGGAATATTTCAAATTTATCATATAAAGTAGGCTCCTGCAAACATGAAAACAATCCAGGGAGAAGAATACAGTAGTTATTTCAAACAATGAACAAATTAAAATAGAGTAAGGAAACATTCGGGCTTTGGAGAATACATGCTCTGTAATCAAATTTGTACTGATCAAATATTGAGGAAAAATGACTTTGAAAGTTTTTCCAGGTTATTTCCACACTCAAATATAGCCACATTACTAATTTTGTATCATATGCTCAGCGGTTGAGCTCTAGGTTCAGATAGGAAATGATCAGATAAAAAATGATCGCTGCTATAATGGTAAATTTTCTTTGGGAATGTGGGTTGCACCTGCCAGTCAGGTGTCCTGTCACTTTATTCTAAACTGTACAGCATGGTTACTTACACCAAGGGCTAGAATCTGCCACTGACCATTTACATTACCACCAGATATGCGTATTGTGGGGAGAGGGGGGCAACATCATATCTGATGACAGGGCACGCATACTTCACACTTCAATTACCAAAGTGAAGGAAGAGGACAGAAAAGGATTGCATCCTTGGGTTTTAGAGTTACTTTCATCTGAGTTTCTAAGTACTGATAGGAAAAAATAGAACTGTGAAAGATGTAAGTGATCATTACAAGTAATCTTTTTATCTTGTTGGATATTCTCACACTGTTTTTCTCTTTTTGTTGTCATAGCAACTGAAAAAGGGCTCGGAAGAATGTCTCTCAATTGGGATTTGTCTGATGTTTTTCTCTTGATTAGATGGAGCCATAGGTTTCTGGGAGGAAGGCCACAGAAATAAAGTGTCATATTAATCATATCATAACAAATGCACAAAATTATCAACACAATCTATTACTGTTGATGTAAAACTTGATTACCTGGCAGAGATCGTGCTTGTCAGGTTTTCCACTGTGAAGTTAGTCCCCACCCCATATGGTACTTTTTAGGAGACAGTCATTATGTACAGCCAATACTTAAAATGTGGAGAGTTATGCTTCACCTCCTTGAGGATGGGATATCTACATAAATTAGTTGGAATTCTTCTGCATGGAGGATTTGTCCATTTTTCTCATATTCACCCATTCATTCAACCAATCAATCATTCATTTATATCACTATGGACTCATGGATAATTATTTTATATTGTGGGGTATAACTTAATGTTACCTTATTTTTTGTGCAAATGATTCCAGCTTTGGCTATTTCAGGGTTCTTTCAGTTGGCTGACAATTACCCCTCAAAAGGTCAGAGTCATAAAAAAGCGGTAAAAGTCTGAGAATCTATCACAACAAAGAGAAGCCTAAAGAGACACAGTAACTAATTGTAATGTGGTATCCTGGATGGAATCTTGAACTAGAAAAAAAAAGACATTTTGGTAAAAACTGAGGGATATTTTTAAAAATTAAGGAAATTTGAATAAAGTATGGACTTTAGTTAATAACAATGAATCAATATGATTCATTAATTGTGACAAATGTATCATACTGATGTAAGGTATTAATAAGACAATAAATGTTGCTGGAAAACTGAAGTCACATGTAAAAATTTAAAACTGGATGCCATCTTATACCATACACAAATCAAATCAAAATGAATTAAAAACTTGAATATAAGATTTGAAACCATTAAATTCCTTGAAGAAAACATAAAGGGCACCCTCTTCTATGTTGGTTATGGCAATGATTTTTTTGGATCTGACACCAAAAGTAAAGACAACAAAAGAAAAAATAAATAAGCGAGACTACATCGAAGTTAAAGAGCTCCCTCTGCACAGCAAAAGAGACAATCCATAAAGTGAAATGGCAAATCACAGAATGAAATAAAGTACTTGCAAAGCTCATATTCAATAAGGGGTTAATATCCAAAATTTACAAGGAACTCATACATATCAGTATCAAAGAAGCCAAATGACCCAATTAAAAAATGGGTAAAGGACCTAAATAGATATTTTTTCCCAGACGACATTCAGAGGGCCAAAAGATACATAAAAAAGGTGCTCAACATCACCAGTCAGCAGATAAATGCGAATCAAAACTACAATGATGCCACCACACACATGTTAGGATGTCTGTTATCAAAAAGACAAGAGATAGACTTGGTTGGTGTGTCTCAGTGGATTAAGTTCTGGTCTGCAAACCAAGAGTTTGCTTGTTTGATTCCCAGCCAGGGCATATAGCTGGGGTGTGAGGCAGGTCCCTGGTCAGGGGTGTGCAAGAGGCAACCACACATTGATGTTTCTCTCCCTCTCTTTCTACCTCCCTTCCCCTCTCTAAAAATATATAAATAAAATCTTTAAAAAGAAGACAAGAGTATAAGCTCCTTCTTTCTCTCTGCTGCATAGAATTCCATTGTGTAAATGTACCATAGTTTTTGATCCATTCATTTGCTGATGGGCACTTAGGTTGCTTCCAGTACTTCACTATTGTACATTGTGCTGCTATGAACATTGGGGTGCACAGGTTCTTTTGGATTGGTGTTTCAGGGTTCTTAGGGTATAATCCCAGCAGCAGAATTGCTGGGTCAAAGGGCAGTTCCATTTTTAATTTCTGAGGAAATTCCATACTGTTTTCCACAGTGGTCTCACCAGTCTTCATTCCTACCAACAGTGGACTAGGGTTCCCTTTTCTCCGCATCCTCTCCAACATTTGTCTGTTGAATTGTTTATGTTGGCCACTCTAACCTGTGTGAAATGGTACCTCATTGTGGTTTTAATTTGCATCTCTCTGGTGGCTAGTGATGCTGAGCATCTTTTCATGTCTCTGGGCCCTCTGTATGTCTTCCTTGGAGAAGTGTCTGTTCAAGTCATTTGCCCATTTTTTAATTGGGTTGTTTGTCCTCCTGGAGTGGCATTATGCTAAGTGAAATAAGCCAGGTGGTGAGGGAAAAATACCATATGATCTCATCTTTAACTGGAACATAATCAACAAAAGAAAAAAGCAAACAAAATATAACCAGAGACATTGAAATTAAGAACATTGTAACAATAGCCACAGGGGAGTGGGGAGGGGCTAGTGGGGAGAGGGGTCTATAGGAACTACTATAAAGGACACAAGGACAAAATCAAGGGGGAGGGTAGAGGTGGGGGAGGGAGGTGGGGCTGGCTGGGGTGGGGTGGAGGGAAGGGGAGAAAAATGCAGACAATTGTAACTGAATAAAAATAAATTAATTTAAAAAAACAAAAAATAATAAAAAGACAAGAGATAAAAAGTGCTGCAAAGATGTAGAGAAAGCAGAGCCCTTGTGCACTCTTGGTGGGATTACAATATGGTTTAATAACTATAGAAAATACTATAGAAGTTCTATAGAAAATACTATAGAAGTTCCTCAAGAAATTAAAACTAGAACTACCATATGATCCAGCAATCCCACTTCTGGGTATTTATGAGGAAGGGCCCAAAACAACCTGGAATTATCTTCTGGTGGGTAGGCACCTTATAGTACAGGCTTCCTCTACTAGATGAGTGTTCTAGGAACCCATCTGTGTCAATGCACCAGCTGGCATCATTGCGAGAGGCTGTGCTGGCTTCAGTGAAGTTCTTTTGAAGATTCTTTCAATGTATTTGCTTGTTCCGTGATGGGATATTTATGAGCGCACCTACCCATGGTGTGCTGAGTGTTCAGCAGTTTTTGACCAAAAACAGCATGACCCACATGCCCCATCCTCCCTATTCACCTGAGTAAATTTTTTTTGTTTCCCCAGATGCAAAAAGTCCTCAAAGGGAAACATTTTGCTGATGTGGAAGAGGCGAAACAAAAAATGATGGAAGTGCTAAAGGACATCAAAATCAACAAGTTCAAATATTATTTTGAGCAGTGAAAGAAACATCTCAATTGGTGTATTACATCAAATGGATAGTACTTTGAAGGTGACTAAAGTTTAAATACGTAAGAAGAACTACACTATTTAAAAATAAATATATTAATTTTTTAGTTTTATTTTTATTGTTTATGCTGTTACACTTGTTTCCATTTTTTCTCCCTTTCTTCACTTCTACTCAACCCTATCCTCTCCCCACCCCAAGACAATCCCCATGTTATTTGAGTCCATGGATTGTGTGTAAATGTTCTTTGGTTAATTCCTTCCTCACCTTTCTTTCTCTCTCCCTACCTCCTTTCCAATAACTTTCAGTTTTAGGTGTCTAAGCTTCTGTTACTATTTTGTTTGTTGGTTTATTGTGTTCATTATTAGATTATAATATAAGTGAGATTGTGTGGGGTTTTCTTTCCCTCACTGACTGGCTTAAGTCAGCATAATTTTCTCCAGGTCCATTCATGCTGTTGCAAAATGTGTTTCTTCATTTTTATTGCTGCATAGTATTCCATTGCAAATGTACCACAGATTTTTTTTATCCTGATGGGCACTTAGACTATTTCCAAATCTTGGCAATTGTAAATAGCACTGCTATAAACATAGTAGTGTATAGGTTTTTTTGGATTGGTGTTTTGAGATCCTTGGGGTATGTCCCCAGAAGTGGAATCATTGGGTCAAAGAACAGTTCCATTTTTAGTTATTTAAGGTACTCCATGGTGTTTCCCACAGTGGCTGCACCAGACTACATTCCCACCAAGAGTGCACTATGGTTCCCTTTCCGCTACATCTTTGCTTACACTTGTTTTTTGATTTACTGACAGTAGGCATTCTAACAGGTATAAGGTGATATCTCATTGAGGTTTTAATTTGCATTTCTTTGGTGATTAATGATGTGGAGCATTTTTTTTTCATATGTCTACGGACACTCCATATGCTGCTTTGGAGAAGTGCCTATTCAGGTCTTTTGTCTATTTCTTAATCTGGTTGTTTGTCCTCTTGGAATCGAGCTGTATTTGTTCTTTATATATTTTGGAGAGTAAACCTTGTCAGATGTATTATTGGTGAAAATGGTTTCCTATAGAGTGGGTTCCCTATTCATCTTGCTGATGATTTCTGTAGCTTTACAGAATCTTTTTAATATGATGTAGTCCCATTTGTTTATTTTCTGCTTTGTTTCCAGTGCCTTAGGAGATGTAGTGGCAAAAATATTTCTACACTGAATATCTGAGATTTTATTCCATGTTTTCTTCTAGGATTTTTATGGTTTCACTACTTATATTTAAGTCTTTTATCCATTGAATTTATTTTTGTGTATGGTATAAGTTTCACTTTTTTTACACGTACCAATCTAGTTTTCCCAACACTATTTATTGAAGAGACTGTCTTTGCTCCATTGTATGCTGTAATCTCTTTTGTCAAATATCAATTTCTCATACAGGTGTGGGTTTACTCCTGTGCTCTCTATTCTGTTCATTGATATATACATATCTGTTCTTCTGCCAGTAGAAGGCTGTTTTTATTACAGTGGCCTTATAACATAGTTTGATTTTAGAAGTTGTGATGCCTCCAGCTTTGTTCTTCTTTTGTAAGATTGCTGAAGAGGCTCTTTGGGGTCTATTATGGTTCCATGTACATTTTTGGAGTAATTGTTCTAGCCCTGTAAAGTATGCCATCAGTATTTTAATAAGAATTGTATTGAATGTATAAGTATCTTTGTGTGGAACAGCCATTTTAATGATGTTAATTCTTCCAATTCATGAACATAGTATATGCTTCCAGTTATTTGTATCTTCCTTGATTTCTTTCTTTAGTGGCCTATATTTTTCAGAGTACAGGTCTTTTAGATCTTTGGTTAAATTATTCTAGCTACCCTATTTTTTTGTTGCAATAGTAAATGAAATTGTTTTCTTAATTTCTCTTTCTGATAGTTCATTATTGTTGTGTGAAAGTGCCATAGATTTATTGGTGTTAATTTTGTATCCCACTATTTTTGCCAAATTCATTCATTAGGTCTAGTAGTATTTCAGTGAAGTCTTTAGGGTTTTTTATGTACAATATCATGTCATCTGAGAATAATGACAATTTTACTTCCTCCTTTCCAATTTGGATGCCGTTTATTTCTTCTTCTTGTCTGATCACTGTGGCTAGGACTTCCAGAACTGTGTTGAATAAGAGTGGTAAAAGCAAACATCCCTGTCTTGTTCCTGATCTTAGGGGGAATGCTTTTGGTTTTTGCCCATTGAGAATGATGTTGCTGAAGGTTTTTCATATATGGCCTTAATTATATTGAGGTATGTTCCTCTATTCCCACTCTGCTAAGAGTTTTTATCGTGAATGGCTGCTCGACTTTATGAAATGTTTTTTTTCTGCATCTTTTGATATGATCATGTGGTTTTTATCCTTCATTTTGTTTATGTGGTGAATCACATTTATAGACTTGTGAATATTGTACCAACCTTGCATCCCAGGAAAAATCCCACTTGATCATGGTGTGTAATCTTTTGGATATATTTCTGGATCCTATTTGCTAATATTTTGTAGAGGATTTTAGCATCTATGTTCATTGGAGATATTGGCTTAAAATCTTCTTTCTTTTTGAATTTTTACCTTGTTTTGGAATTAGGATAATACTGGCTTTATAGAAAGAGCTTGTTATTTTCAGTTTACAGGTATAGCTGCCATCTTCTCTCCTCTTGATTTTTTTTTTGTGGAATAGTTTCAGAAAGATTGGTGATAGGTCTTCTTTGGAAGATTGGTAAAATTTGCCTGTGAAGCCATCTTGTCCAAGGCTTTTTTATGCCAGGAGTTTATTTTTTTATTTTTTATTACTGCAACTATTACATTCATTGTCATCAGTCTATTCAGGTTTTCTGCTTCTTCCTGATTCAGCTTTGGGAAATTGTATGTTTCTAGTAATTTGTCCATTTTCCCAGGTGGACCAATTTCTTGCCATATAGTTGTTCATAGTAATTTCTTATAACACCTTGTATTTCTATGATATCATTTATTACTTTGACTCTTTTATTTTTGTTTTATTTATTTGGGTCCTCTCTCTCTTTTTTTTTAATGAGTCTGGTTAAGGTCCATCAATCTTGTTTATCTTTTTGTAGAATCAACTCATGATTTCATTGATCTTTTGTATATATTATTTTAGTCTCTATGTCATTGATATCTGAGTGCTGATTTTTTGGGAGCCCCCTCATATGCAAAGGAAACAAAAAAAAGAGATATCAGATATTGTCACTCTATGTTCATTACAGCATTATTCAGAATAGCCAAGAAATGGAAACAACTTAAGTTTTTTAAATGGATGAATGGATCAAGAAAATGTAGTGTATTTATACAATGGAATATTATTCAACCTTAAAAAAGAAGAAAATTCTGTCATTTTTGACAACATGGGTGAACTGAGAGGGCATTATACTAAGGGAATTAATCCTGAAAGGGAAAAACAAATATCTCATGGTATTCACTTATATGTGAAATCAATTAAAAACAAAAAGTTGAACTAATAGAAACAGGGTAGAAAAGTGGTTTTCAGAGAGGATGGGGGTTGGAGGAAATAGAAAGAGGTTGATAAAAGTGAAAATCTTTCAATTATAAGATAAATAAGTTATGAGTAATGTATAACTTGTGGACTGGAGTTGACAACAGTGTTTTGCTTGAGTGTTCTCACAAGAAAAGGAAGGAAGGTATGAAGGAAAGAAGGAAGAGAGAGAGAGAAAAGGAAAAGGTAAATATCTGAGGTTATAAATGCGTTAATTAACTCAATGAGAGGAATTCTTCTGCAACATATACATATATCAAATCATAACATTGTATACTTTAAGTATCTTACAGTTTTATGCGTCAATTATGCCTAAATAAAGCTAAGGGAAAAAAATTTAAAAACCCAAAGGTTTCTGCTCAGAATATTTGAGATTTGTAAGAAATGGTAGCTAAAACTGGGCTTTCTACCTTTCAGTTTTTTTCCTTTTCTCAATGAATACATAACATATTGCTTTTTTTCCTAGCCTCTCTCCCTTTCAACTCTCCCCCCTCTTAAATTTCAAACTTTTTTATTTTCTGATTTTTTGAACATCCTTTGTTCTCTCTCAAATTCATGTAGAACTTAGGAAGTCTAAATCACTTCCCTTTTTCAGCATTGATTATTTCAGAAAATGGTCATTTTACTCTACAACTACTATTCTGTACTTAGGACATCCAAAGTGTTTATTAGTTTTAATTCAGGTAGCATAACTGGAAAAAGTCAGTGAGTTTCTAGCTCATTCTCCATTGCTTTGTTCTCTCTATTATACTTTATAAAAACTGAGTAATGGTGGAGATCATTATGAACTTCCTTAAGAGAAGAAAAACAACAATCACGACCTTCTATTTCTTAACAGTAGTTGTTATTTCAGTTTCCAGGTACAGTTGCCGTCTTTCAATCTGACTTCCATTAACTCATTAAATAATTTGATTGAAATGTTATGTTTTTAATATCTTGCTTGAAAATGCAACTAACTTTTTTGCTACTTGAGACTATACCTCCATTTTTCATTTTCATACCAAATGGCAAAATATAGAATCTCCCTTTCTCTCTTTGAAAAGAATAAAAAATAAACATTTCCTTAAGTAAAAATGTCTTCTAAAAACAAGCAAAAATAATAAAATACTGCCTATATTAAGGTAACACAAGTATTTCTGAAAACAGTTTTCAATTTTAGTTTTTGTAGCAAGTTTTCTCAGAATTGTATAGCAATTCTCACTTCTATAAAGAACAGGCTATGGTAGGATCTGCATGGTTGTAATTCTTACTGGTTGTTAAATATAATTACAGTATTTTATTTTATGTATACTGAGAAACTTACATACTAAATAAATGAAGTCTTTTGTAATGTTCTACCCCCCACCCCCAAATAATAGTGGTACTGGGTGTAGGGTATACGAGAGTCTCTTGGAAATAACTTTGCAACTGGTTTGTAAGTCTAAAGCTATACTAAAATAAACAGTTAAGAAGAAACTAATGCTCTTAGCTTCCATTCAGCAGAATTTGAAAGGAGTCAAGAATCTGGTTTGAGAAGCACTCCTGCTGCCATAGAAGAGATAAAGAGCAGCTTAGTTTTCACTATAAAAGGAAATATTCAAGTTTTCTTCTAAATTGATTTTCAAGCCTCTCAAAGGAACTTCTTGTGCTTATTAAACAGTCAACTCACTAATAGTGATCTAAAACTTGTCATCTTCGGATAGGCAAATGACAAGTTAAGTTAGTGTCACTGTGTATGACCAAACAGTCTTAGAAGACCTAGTGCCACATGACTGGGGGCAGGGCTGCACCACGGTTATGGAAACCTAAGATAGTGTCACCTTGTATATCTCTAACAACCTGTGCTACCAAGTTCTCAAATTCACCTTGGTAGCCACTTACATGTTTTCTGGGTGAAGCCCAGTCCATAAGCAGAGATATACCACCATCATCTCTGTGCTTTAGGAAGTGATGACTCAGCACACCCAGTTCCAGGTTGCACTGACCTCTTTGATAGATAGCCAGGTCACATCCTGTACTGATAGGCAACTAGGCTTTCCAGCTGACCCTTAGGGTTTTTTTTAAGTACTAAGGATTAACAAGATTTTTTCTCTGCCTCATTAAATGTCTGTGTTTCTGATTTGTGTCCTCATGCATTGGTCTCTATTTCTTGGCCCACTTATCTTGAGGTTTGTAGCATTTCCCTTTCTGCATTCACTTTTCTCTTTGAAAATCCTTAATTTGTCTTAGGAGGAAATAAATAACTACATAATTTTAAGATGTTGAAGACCTTGATTAGCTCTGACATTTTCTGTTTTGCAAGTAACTGGAAATCAAAGTCAAATTGAAGTTGTGATTAGAAGAGTACCCCTAAAATATGTATTTGAGGTTTAGGAGCAGCTAAGGCATACTTATTATTATGATAAAAGGCAGTTGCTTCTTTTCTTCTAGTATTTTCAGGGGGAGGCAGGATTTTGTACTTCATTCAGAAAGTCATGGTAGATTAGCCATCAGAAAAGCTTCTGAAAAGGGAAGTACTTGTCTCTCCAAGGGAGAGGTTTTTTGAAAGGAGATTTTATAATAAGGATATTGAAATGGCAACTAACTTGAGGCATCTATCTCTAAGAAATCATGACCTACTGGGAAACCAAGAGTCTGTTCTTTGAAAATGAAGGGCTCACATCTCTTGACTAGCACAGACATGCTAATCAGTTTTTGCGTTTAATTTGTCATTAGTAAAATTATCACTACCATGAAAAAGCATGTGATTGCTATCAATGGCTCAGGGCCCTTTTCTGAGCAGCTTACAAAGATAATTCCACACACCTGGGTAGATACTCTCCCAGTCAATACTGCTCAAGATGTAAAATGAGACAGATGCACCCAGTTCCAGGATGGTACAAATGGTCTTACTCATCTATTTCCCAGTGTACTTGGCACAGTGTCTTGTTTATAGGTCCTTAAGGAATATTTGTTGCATTCTGTTGAAGTATAGTGAGAAGAGGCAGAAGCAGACAAAGTACCATGCCAAATCCCTTAATTCCCCAAATTCACATACTGCCAACAACAAACTGTAAATTACAACTGCCATAGATATGTTTGAATTTCTGTCTAAATTTCTCACTAAGTTAGTGCTTGTAAATTTAACACTCTAGTCACATTCCTGGCAGGAAGCAAAGCACCAGGATGGAAAATTAGAGAGGTCTAGTCTAGTGCTCATCTTGGCATTACTCTTTGGAAGCAGAAGCCCCAGGAAAAGTGCATCATGGTTCTCAGCCTTGTTTTTTTTTACTTAGATGGAAAGGGGGGAAAGAGGAGCAAACACCAACATTTAAAGAAAAATAATGTAGTCACTTAAAAGAAAATAGATGTTTTATAGATAACCATATCAACTTTTCGATGACTTTCTATCATTAGCACCATGCTAATAAATGACCAAAAAAACAGTTTTCAAAAACAATATAGAAGTCATTCATCTTAAAGCATCAGAGTCTAAAATTTGGAGTGGAGAGGACATATGTAATATATGTAATTGCCTATATATTAGGTAGCATGTTTGGGCCAGGATTATGTGAAAACAATACTAGGATCTCACTCTCAATTGCCCTAGCAAATCTAGCTCAGTACTGGGTGATTCCCCTCTTCCCAGACAGAGGGGCAGCACCCAATGTTGGGTTATTATGGAATTGAAGATTTCCTCCCCAAGCAGGCCTCTTCATTCAAAGCATGAGCACCAAAATTCTACAGCTGCCCAAGGTCTTTGATATTAGGTAGTTGGTAATCCCATAATGTGCCTGTAAATGTCTGACACTCAAAATCCAGACTGCCTAAGGCCAAACAGCCCATCATTAAGGAAGTTATTTTCTTATACATATAAATTGAGATATTCACATGTCCCTCTGCTGGAATAAAATTCACACTCTGTGGTGCAGACTTCCTGACTTGGTGTGCCTATCCGTAGACAGAAGGGGAGACGGAGGACTGGTCATATCTCTGACTTGTTGACCCTAGTATTGTGAGTATTTTCTTTCCACTGTAATTCTTGTTCTTTAATTTATGTGATGTGACATTTTGAAAATCACTAGCTCCTTACTCTACCTGTAGATTCCTTTAAAGGATCACTGTACACTACAATATTATAAGAAGAAAAGTATAAACTTTGCACTCAAAATATAGGTCCATTGATTAAAGTTCCATGAGTGTCAGTTTCATCCACTCCAAAATGAGATTGATAACCACCTCAATTTAATTTGGATATTAAATAAAATGATAAATTTAAAGCACTTAGCACAGGCTCTGGCACAAAGTATGTACTCAATATTTGAGTTCTTTTCCATACTTTTCCAAGTTCTTCCATTGTTTTCCACCATACTTGCCTTTTAATTCCAAAATTAATAGAAAAATTGTGGAAATAAGGGAGAAATATTGAAGAAGATTCATCTGACCAAGAGTAGAGAGGAGCAAGACAAGGAAGCATACCAGAAAGAAAGATGACTTTAGAACAAGGGTGTGATATTTATAGGAATTTTTTTTGATGTCTGGAAAGGTATATACTTTTTTATTGAATAAATTTTTACTGTTATTCTATTACAGTTTCCCAATTTTCCCCTTTGTCCTCCTCTGTCCATCCCACCCCACACAAACAGGTAATAACTGCTATCACACTAAGTATATATGCTTCTAAACAAGGTGGGGGTGTGTGGGGTGGGATGGACAGAGGAGTTTTTTATATCACTTCAGTTGTGCTTGGACGTCACCATCTCCTCTAGGCCTAAGCAAGGATTTTTTTTTTTACCTTGCTTAGGTAAATATAAAAATATAAATATAAAAATTTATTGCAGATATTTTTCTGTTATTCTTTACTTATAGTTAAACAAAGATGGATGTTGAGTTCTTTACCTATTCTAGTGCCTGTGAGGTCTGACTGGTATTCAAGACGCATACCAATAGATGCGAAAAGACACACTATTTCAGGACAGCAAGGTCTTTGCTTTTTGAGAGTATCACTATTTTGTCTTATAAACCTCCCTGCAAATATCTTAAGTTGTTAACAGTTCCCAGACAGCTGTGCTGTCCAGAGGCTGCCATGCTATGCTTTTATTTATGACCATAGCATTTATATTGGGCAAGGACAACGACAGCACCATAATCACTCTGGAATTCAACTTGGAAAGATTCATAACTCTTTAAATGGGTGCAATAGCTTTCAAGCTGTCAGAACAAAGGAAGAATTGTTTATAAAAGCAGCATCTCAACAGGGTGAAGAAACAAACAGAGTCCTGTGTATACCAGAAAGAGACAATAAACCCACCATTAATATAAACTACAATGTTTTCTAAGCATGGAAAAGGGAATCTCTGATATTTCTGTTCTTTTCTAAGTCAGTCTGACCTCTTCATTTAAAATACACATTTGTAAATGACATATTTAGGCTTAGAAGTACAGACTAGTCAGAACAAATACTGGTTCAAAAGTCAAGTTTCTCTATTATTGGAAGAATTTACCCAAAATTCTGCACTGAATTTGCCATTTTTAATTATATTAACTCTGATCATTGATACTCTAGTTCATAAAGAATACATTCCTATTTAATTATTTCCATCCCAGAGGATGTTTATGATAAGTGCAGCTGAATGCTAAAAATCATCTTCCAAAAAAAAGAGACCAAATCATTTCTTATACTCTATATTCCTTCTGGAACCTGTCTCATATTGAAAACTATATCTTGAATTTATATATAATCTATACTTTGCTAGCCACGTTCACCTATGGTAACTGGGAGTTGCAGGTGCAACAGGTATATGAGCATGTATACTTGTTTTAGGAGCCTCTTCACTCCCGGATTTATCATTCATTGACTCTGTCAAGATACAGGAAATAATCGTCTAATTTTCTACAGCCAAGTGATAAAGGCACTGGCTTTGGATTCAGAAGTCCATCTTAATCATTTACCAGCTACAACTTACCATGAGGACAATCACTTCATCTCTTTGAAACTATTGTCTCATTTATAAAGTGGATTATTTTAACTTGATGCTAGCTAGGATCCCTTTAAGTTCCAACTTTCTATGATTATGTATTCTCTCTTTTTTATCTTGCTTCTAAATTTTCTATGTTTAAAGCAGGAATCCAGGCAATTAAACGGCAGTAGTATTTCAGGACGCAGGCTCAAGAGCAAAATCAGATACTAGGAGAGAATCTCCAGACAAAGAGAAGCATGTCAAGGAATCAGAAATGAGAATTGAGCCAAGACAGAGGTCACAAGCACCAGAAACTTGAAGAGAGCAGATCTGGCTAGGAGTAGAGACATGACTTGTAATGGCTATCTAAAAGTGCTGCATGGCGTGGCATGCAGGGAATGTGTAGACATGCCATACAAGATGAAGCCCAGGGAGCCACCCTTTAAATACTTAATACTAGCCATATCACCCAAAAGAAACCCTTCTTAAGGGGCTGAAAGCACCAGTGAAGACTATATGTGCCTACTTGTCAAATTTTATCCATCTCAGAAGACTGCCTAATGTGACTAGTGGCAGGAAATTGGGACATTTATGAAGGGTGTATACATACATAAATATATATATACCCCAAAAATATATTTTATATATATTATATATACAAACTGCTGTATCATTTTATAGTGGCAAGCCTGTAGAATATCCACAAGCAACCAAATAAAGTGAAGGATTTAATTGAAAATTGGAAGAAGAAGGTAGGAAGAAAAGAATTTGTGTTTTCATTGATAATGTTCATTAAAATGGTGCCAAGGAATGATTTTCAAAAATGACAGACAAAATTAGTTGCAAAAACAAGTTTGTAGAATAAAAGACTTGTGCCAATAGTGGATAAAAACATTAACTAAGACTCCGGCCAAGATGGAGACATACTGTGCCTCCTCACACAACCAAAAGAAGGACAACAACAATTTAAAAACAAAAAACAACCAGAACTGACAGAAAATCAAACTGTATGGAAGTCTGACGACCAAGGAGTTAAAGAAGAAACATTCATCCAGACCAGTAGGAGGGGCGGAGAGGGGCAGCCAGGTGGAGAGGACTCGCAGCAAGGCAGAGGGCTGGAGGACCCATCGAGATGGTGGATTGCAGACTGAGCAGTCCCACATCCATGGGCAGATAAACTGGAGGAACAACTGGGAGCAACATAGACCGTGCAACCCAGGGTCCCAGCTCCGAGAAATAAAGCCTCAAAATCTCTGATTGAAAACACCAGTGGGGGGTTGTAGCTGTGGGAGGAACTCCCAGACTCACAGGAAAGTTTGTTGGAGAGACCCACAGGGTCCTAGAATGTACACAAACCCACCCACCCAGGAATCAGCACCAGAAAGGCCCAATTTGATTGTGGGAAGCAGGGGAAGTAACTTAAAACAGGCAGAGAGCAGAGCAAGCACCACTGTTCCCTCTTGGACCCCTCCCCCACATACAGCATCACAAAGCAGTGATGTGGGTTGCCCCACCCTGGTGAACATCTAAGGCTCCACTCCTTCTACATAACAGGCACACCAAGATGAAAAATAAAAATGGCCCAAATGAAAGAACAGATCAAAGCTCCAGAAAAAATACAACTAAGCAACAAAGAGATAGCCAACCTATCAGATGCACAGTTCAAAACACTGGTAATCAGGATGCTCACAGAATTGGTTGAATTTGGTCACAAATTAGATGAAAAAATGAAGGCTATGCTAAGAGAAACAAAGGAAATGCACAGGGAACCAACAGTGATGGGAAGGAAACCAGGACTCAACTCAATGGTATGGACCAGATGGAAGAAATAAACATTCAACCAGAACAGAATGAAGAAACAAGAATTCAAAAAAAATGAGGAGAGGCTTAGGAACCTCCAAGACATCTGTAAATGTTCCAACATCTGAATCATAGGGGTACTAGAAGGAGAAGAGGAAGAACAAAAAATTGAAAACTTATTTGAACAAATAATGAAGGAGAACTTCCCTCATCTGGCAAAGGAAATAGACTTCCAGGAAGTCCAGGAAGCTCAGACAGTCTCAAAGAAGCTGGACCCAAGGAGGAACACACCAAGGCACATCATAATTACATTACCCAAGATTAAAGATAAGAAAAGAATCTTAGAAGCAGTAAGAGAAAAGGAGACAGTTACCTACAAAGGAGTTCCCATTAGACTGACAGCTGATTTCTGAAGAGACCTTTCAGGCAAGAAGGGGCTGGAAAGAAGTATTCCAAGTCATGAAAGGCAAGGACCTACATCCAAGATTACTCTATCCAGCAAAGCTTTCATTTAGAATGGAAGGGCAGATAAAGTGCTTCTCAGATAAGGTCAAGTTAAAGGAGTTCCTCATCACCAAGCCCTTATTATATGAAATGTTAAAGGGATTTATCTAAGAAAAAGAAGATAAAAAATGTGAACAGTAAAATGACAACAAATTCACAGTTATTAACAACCACACCTAAAACAAAACAAAAACAAAAACAAACTAAGCAAACAACTAGAACAGGAAAAGAATCACAGAAATGAGAATCACCTGGAGGGTTATCAGCAAGGGAATGGGAGGGGGGAGAAGGGAAAAAGGTACAGAGAATAAGTAGCATAAATGGTAGGTAGAAAATAGACAGGGGAGGTTAAGAATAGTATAGGAAATGTAGAAGCTAAAGAACTTATATGTATGACCCATGGACATGAACTGCAATGGGGTGTGTGTGGGAGGAGGTGTGCCGGGCAGAGGGGAATAAGGGGTGGAGGATGGGACAACTGTAATAACATAATTAATAAAATATATTTTAAAAAATACCTTAACTGAGATGCCATGTGTTAAGTGTGAACTTAGCTCTGGAAGGAGTAGTCAGTGGTTATTAAATTTGAGGTCTTGATCTTCTAGGGGAAAAAAATCAACACTTTTTCTGTTACTCAAGTTGAACTTCCCTACAATTCTCTTATTCTTGTGCATATCTAGAAAAAAGCCTAGGGTCTGAGTTCAATTGAAAGTAGATTAATTTTTTATTTTAAGTTATATTTTATTAATTATGCTGTTTCAGTTGTCCCAATTTTTCCTCCTTTGCCCATACCACCCACACCCCCACCTCCTCAGGCAATCTCTACCCCTTTTTTCATGTCCATGGGTTATGTGTGTAAGTTTTTTGGCTTTCCCCATTTCCTGTACTGTATATCCCTATGACTATTCTGTGACTTCCAATTTGTACTTCTTAATCCCCTCACCTTTTCACCCGTTCTCCCAAATTCCCCTCCCATCTGGCAACCATCAAAATGCTTGCCATATCCATGATTCTGTCTCTGTTCTTCTTGTTTCCTTAGTTTGTTTTTTGATTCAATTGTTGATAGGTATGTGTTTACTGCCATATTATTGTTCATAGTTTTGATCTTTTTCTTAAATAAGTCCCTTTAACATTTTATATAATAATGGTTTGGTGACAATGAACTCCTTCAGTTTTTTCTTGTCTGGAAAGCTTTTAACCTCCCCTTTGTTTCTAAATTATACCTTTGCTGGGTGGAGCAATGTTGGCTCTAGGTCTCTGCTTTTCATGACTTTGAATATTTCTTGCCAATTTCTTCTAACCTGAAAAGTTTCTTTTGAGAAATTAGCTGACAGTCTTATAGGAACTCCCCTGTAGGTAACTAACTTCTTTTCTCTTGCTGCTTTTAAGATCCTCTCTTTATCTTTAACCTTTGGCATTTTAATTATTATGTGTCTTGGAGTGGGCCTGTTCTCATCTATCTTGTTTGGGACTCTTTGTGCTTCCTGGACCTGCAAGTCTATTTCCTTCACCAAATTAGGGTGGTTTTCTTTCATTATTTTTTCAAATAGATTTCCAATTTCCTACTCTCTCTCTCCTCTTTATGGCACCCCTCTGATGTGAATGTTGGTATGCTTGAAGTTGTCCCAGAGCCTCCTTAGACTATCCTTGTTTTTTTTTTTTAATTCTTTTTTCTTGTTGTTCTGATTGGTTGCTTTTTGTTTCCTTATATGTTCCATATCATTGCTTTAATTCTCAGCTTCATCCATTCTACTTTTGATTCCCTGTAAATAAATTATTCTTTATTTCCATTAGTCTATCCTTCATTTAGGCCAGGGTTGTTGGTTTTGGGTTTTTTTTTTTTAATGCTGTTGAGGTCTTCATTAAGTTCCTTGAGCATCCTTATAACAGGTGTTTTGAATTGTGCATCTAATAAATTGCTCATCTTCATTTTGTTTAGTTCTTTTTCTGGAGTTTTGAACTATTCTTTCATTTGGGTCATGTTTCTTTGTCTCCTCATTTTGTAAGCCTCCCTGTGTTTGTTTCTACATATTAGGTAGAACTGCTATGACTCTGTGTCTTGGTAGTGTGGCCTAAAGTAGAAGGGACCCTGTAGGGTCCAGTGGCAGAGCCTCCCCTATCACCCAAGATGAGTACTTGAGGTGCAACCTCTATTTGGACCAAGTATACCTTCCTCTTGTACTTGAGCCTTGATTGCTGTTGACAGGTCAATGGGAGGGATTTAGCCAGGCCAGTAAGCTGCAAGGACTGGCTATGACCACTGTCCACCAACCTCAGCTGTCTGTGTAGCATCAACTGTGCAAGGATAGTATGGTGATACGGTCTGTAGCTATCCACTGGGTGAGCAGGCTCTGGGGTTCCCCAGGTGGTGCAGGCCAGGACCAGCCACCACCTGTGCTCCACCTGGGGCCACCCACCATGAACTACAAAGCAACCTGCAGATGGTTGCTATTTGTGCTGGGCTTGCTTAAATTTTTTTTCAAATTTTTTATTCCAGTGGTTACAGAATATCAATGTAAAAGAGAATAGACAATAATGTCTCTAGTGTGTCAGATGCATTTGTCTTTGCAATAATGTTTTAAATGACATGATTGTATAACAGGCAAACATGGATTTTGTTATGTTACTAACTTTTATTTTGAAAGATATGATCAGTTTTGATGTTTAATCTTTTACCTTTTTCACAGAAATATTAGAATTGGAAGAGACATTGAAGAGTTTTTCCAACAGACTAATTTTATATTAGGTGAGAGGAACCTGAACATTGGGACAAGCTAACTCCTGTCCCTGGATTTGACCAGGTGAGATTGAAGAAGATGCATCTTTGACCAGACCCTCTTATTCGGAATCTAGTTAGGCTTCAGCTTGCTATTTTAAATATTTCCCAAAAACATTTTTAGTGTTTTTCCTCTGTTTCTCCTTCCTATTTTCTTTTTATTCCTCCTTTCCCACTGCTATTGATCTTCTGAGTATTATTGTTTATAGTTTTAAAAGTTCTAGTTAATTCTAATTACAACAATTCACAGTAATTCACTGAAGACTGCACTCTCTTTTAAGTCAATTCCATTCTATTCTTCTTCCTTAGTCAGTGATTCTGACATATCAATCAATGGCAGAGTTTTATATTTTTTATGAGAAATTGGTGAGATTAAGTAAAAGATAGTATGGTACTTTCCTGGGAATTTAAAACATTCCAGTTAAAAAGTCAATGATGTGGTGATCAAAAATACATCTGAAAAGATTACAACAACAGCAACTCTTGGAACACTGTGAAATTAATCATCTGGGAAATGGAGTAAAGCAAGAAGTATATAGGGAGAGGGTCTCCACCATGGGACCACTAAAGATTGAGATGTTGATTCCTCGATATTGCAGCTCTCATGGGCTGCCAGAAGTAATTCTTGAAAATAATATTAACCCAGCCCTAGCTGGTGTGGCTCAGTGGATTGAGCGCTGGCCTGTGAATCACAGGGTCGCTGGTTCAATTCCCAGTCTAGGGCACATGTGTGGGTTGCAGGCCAGGTCCCCAGTAGGGGGCATGCCAGAAGCAACCACACATTGATGTTTCTCTCCTTCTCTCCCTCTCCTTTCTAAAATAAATAAACAAAATCTTTTAAAAAACGAAAAGAAAAGAATATTTACCCAAATCCCACTAATAATGAAGAGTCCTGGGTGCAGACTCTGAACTCTGAACAACGGTATGTGTGACCAACATAAAATATTGTATTATTGAAGACTAATGTCATGTACAAATTTTAGTTGTCATAATTACGGTCTGCAGCTGTTATGCAAAGCTAAAAATAATGTAACTGTCACCATCGAAGTCTATATTTTTACTTTATTTTTATTATTGACACTTTTACAGATGCCCCCATTTGCTCCCCCTTTCCCACCTCCACTCAGTCCCCAGCCCCCAGCCCTTCTTCCCTCTGGTCATCACCACACTTTTGCATGTGTCTGTGGGATATACATATGTCTACACAAATGGCACTGTGTTTTATGAATGAATGGTTTACAGACTGAGGAAATTAAAAGGGTCCCAATTTGAAGCCTATGACTAGGTTCTATTGTGCAGCTGCAGAAATTTGATAAGATCTTAATTCTTTTGAGACAAGTAGCTATGCCCTCAAGGGAAACTAAGCCCTCTGTTTGAGTATTCATGGACCTCTGTATTAGATGTACCTTCTCATAAAATTTACAGCATTTTTGCTATGAATTATCTGGCTTCAATTGAAGGCTTTCCTCCTCTGGGGGCCTCAAAACATAATACATTTCTTCATTTATTTTTTTCAAAATGATATGGTTATTTAGAAATAAATGAGGTAAAGGAAAAGAAATAAACTATGAAGTATCATTGTAATAGTTTTTATTTGGTCAGGTGCTTAAATATAGTCTTAGATAATTATAGCAGAAAGATACAGACATGTCCTTTGATGAGAAAAATACCATAAATAGCTTTTATTGTATATAGAAATCTTTCTTATACTCTTTTGCTGAAAACTGTCATTTTAACTGGTAGTTTCAAAAATTAAAATAATTATAATTTATTTAGATTATCATAAGCCAATTCTTCCTCCTAGGAATAGGAATAGGTATATTATCTATAACATCAAAATAATCCCTAGATAGTGCAAATTTTTTTACCAGCAAGGGAGTTTTCTTAAAATACATTTCACAGATGATTTGATTTTTTAAGCTGAAAATTTTGCATCCATCAGATTTTTGTTGTATCATGGGCAATACTAAAATAGTAATATGTGGTTCGGCTTATCAACATTATCTTGCAACAACGAGATATCAGAGTAACTGGACTATTGAATATAATAGCTGAAGAGATAAATTTCACATTTTGTTGTTTTGGAACATAACCAATTAGGATCTGAAAACAATAGGAAAATTTAAAATATGAGATTGCACTTTATGATAAATTGAATTCTGAAATAAAGAGGCAGTTTATCTTTTAAATATTTTCAAAATGCTATTCTGGGGGATTAAACCATGAAATGAAGATAAACAAGCAAAATAAAAGTATTTTTTCATAACCAATAATCCTGGCCCATTGGTCTACAGGACAGGCGTTAGGGATGTCTTACAGAGAAATGTCTTCCTCTATGTCCTCCCGTGTCAGTGGTTACAGAGCTGTCATGAGAGGACAGACCAATTTTGAGATAATAAAAATAAATGTCTCTGTAAGACTTATCATAATGAAGAAAGACTCACATTTCTCTTTGGCTTGCATTGGAGAGAGTTATTTTTGGTCACAGATTTATGTTGGTGTCCATTAACCAACTAAAACCATTTGCTACTTAAAATAATCCTGAATACAGTTTGTTGTAAAATACAAATGGGAATTGGGTCATTGGAAAAGTGATTTAAAGGAGTGGGGCTTTACAAACAGGCAGACCAGGGTGGCCATCAGGGATGGAAAAGGAATTGTGGGATTTATCCAAAACCAGTGACCTTTAAAGGGCAATTTCAGTCACCCCAGGAAGGTCAAGCAATTCAAGTGTCCAGGATAAGAAGCTTTCAAACTTGTCGATGAAGTCACAGATTTAGTCTGTTATAATAAGGTTTGCCAAATTTCTGTTTCCAGACCCCGGTTACATTGTCTCAGCCATGCCTTCCTCAGTCATCAGCAAAGCCTCCCGTTGAGAATCTGCACAAGGGATTGTTTTTCTGGCACCAGCTGGAAATCTCATTTGTGTTGTCCTGCTTTTCCTGTCAAGAGACTCCAGACTCCAGGGGCATAGGGAACTGAGGAGCCTCTCTCTGCTTTGCATTAAAAGAAAGCCTTCCAGACCGTCCCCATAATCAACCAAGTTCAAGCTCAATCACATAAGCTTTGACTCTGCAAATTTCATAGGCTATACAATTCAAAATTACACTGAGCCTTAATAAGTTGGACATCTAATCATCTAAGTTTTTTTCTGTATCTAATTCATGAAATTGAATTTAGGATAAATGAAAAACAGTTCCTGGAGAGAGCTAGAGTTTCTCACAAGGAATGTAAGATTTCTGATTTCTTTTGTTCTCTTAAATTCACTTCTCTGTTTTTTTTTTTTGTTTGTTTTTAGTCACAGAATATACTGTCATGCCTGGTAATAATAAAAACCTAAACAAATGGCTATTTATGGAGTACCTTCTGTGCTCTAAGCACTATGCTAGACATGTTACATTTCAGATTCAATACATCAAATTCTTACATAATAGAATAAATTGGTAGTAATAGAAGAAACTGAAAATCAAGATTGGAAAGGATTTTGAGGATACTTCTATATCAATTTTCTTTATCTGATTTCCAATCTTTGATGATATGAGCCATGCTGCAGTGAGTACCGCAGGTCTCCTTGTAAATATTCCCCAGGGTTTGTAATACTGAGTCATAGAATCAGTGGTCATAGAGTATAAATGGCTTCAATTCAATATAAATCAAGATATGGTTTACACTTTTAGCCAATGGTAATTAGATGGTATTCTCTATATCAATACATGTGGATCTAGGAACCAAATATGGGCATAGGAATGCCTTGCTCATTTGGGGATCTTTTGCTTCCTATTCCCTCCCCATAAGTATAGTCTCTACTATGGGTCTTTGACCTCAGAGAAAGGATGTTTCCACCAGAAGACATAATCAAGTTTTTACTGAACCTAAAATTATAGTTCCTGCCTGTCATTTTGGGGTCATCATCACAGCAGACAAACAGACGAAGGAAGGAGCTGCCATCCTGACAAAGGTAATCAGCTCAGATAATCCCAAGGAGATAGAGTACTGCTCATAATAGGAACAGCAAGGCATCTGTGGCTCTGGAACCTGAAAGCTCCTCTCTGGTGCTTCCCTTTTCAGTAATAATCATAAACAGGCCATTGCAGTAACTATGACATAAGAGAACAAGGTAGCTGGGTCCGCAGCCACTCAAGCACGAAGGTCTGGGCTACTCCAATGTTCACCAGGGCTTAGGGGAATCTTGAATAAATGGAAGGAAAGGCAGATAATGTGTATCCATTATGGCTTTCGGAGCAACTTCAACTTTTCCCACTAAACCTGTTGTCAATTTATTTTGAGAAATTGTAGCTGGATACACCTTGAAGAGACAGAGTAAACTTATTGTCAAGTGAATGAGAGTGGTGTGAGGAGATTGTATCAGTGCTCTGTGAATCTCCATTCTGTGCTCTCCTTGACTTCAACATCTGTATCTGCATCTCCACGCTTGTCACATAGCCAGCCTTGAACGGCAGAGGAGTCGACGCTCTAGGAGTAGCTATTGCTCAGTGACTTTGTGGAATTTTGTGTACATTTCCCAGTTTCTCTGCCCATTGTAATGCAGGTGTATTTCCTGTATATTTAATCTCCAGTTGTCCATCATACTAGCTGGCTAAATAATGCATTGTACAATGCCTGTCTTCTACTTCTGTATTGTTCTTCATTTTTCCTACTGGTGTTACTTACATTACTTGCACTTAAATCTTTGTCTCACATCCTGCTTCTGAAATAACTCAAACTGAGACACAGGCTCTCATCTATATGCAGGAATCTCCATTCCTGCTCATGAAACTCAAAGTCATATCTCCATACAGGAGTAACACCTCAACAGGATTCACTAAGTAAAACACAATTTTGATCTCTTAATCTCTGCTTAAAACCTGCCATACACAAGGAAAGCCGCAGCTCTTTGGCAAGGGCATACCAGGCCCTTACCATCTCGTCTCAGCTGATCTTGCTTCACTACTTCCCACCAGGCCCATTGACTTACTTTCCTTTATTCACCAGAAAGACCAGACTCGTACATATTCCCTACATGCTCTCCCCATGGTCCTACTCCCAGATTTCTCCTCACATTCATGTTCTGTATTCAAATACTGGTTTGTCCTACGTCTACAGACTGAAATACTACACACCTTTCATGGCTCAGACTAAGTGATATCTCTTTAAAGGACTCCATGATTCTCTCATTTAGAAGGCTGTCTTCTATTTTCATGGTATGTTGTTGCTAAATATCTATAGAACTTGTAGCTTTCTATGTTTCACCAGAAAAGTTAAGTATCTACTGGACACACTGAGGAAAGAAAAGTCTGTTTACATGTAAATGCTCTGTAATGTACAGTAACTTGTTCATGGTCAGGATTCATTAAACACTTGCTGAATGAATAAATGATCTCTAGTGAGCCCATGTGAAGTTAATCATTGGACTATTTTAAGATTTTCATAATCAGAATGTCTTAATTTCAATATGCTTTGTGATAAAAAAGATACACATGTGAATATTGGCTTTGTCTTCTCTTTCATAGTGGTTCCAATAAAGGAATACATAAAAGAAAAGAGAAAATAATATTAATGCCAAGGATCATTGGAGAAGAGTTCTCTGCTTTATGCCATTGGGGATGTCAGTGAGAAATTGTGTAAAATGTGAGTTGTTGAGAATCAGTATTAACAGGATCATCTCAAAAACAGTTTTACTTTACAGTCTTATAGAATTGTATAAACACTGTACCAGCTGTATAACCAGAAATGATTCTCTTTGATAAAGTAGCATCATCCACAAAGCATAACCTGAGATACAGTAGAAGGGCATTAGACTAAAACCATTTGGAAGGATTTTTGGGACCAAATTTTTTGAACATGAAAGTTTGATACTGTTAATATATGTTTTACCTTATTTCCTCAGTGACATTCTGAGTCAAGAGAGAGATGAACTCCCTGAAACATAACAAACTTTGGAACATAGAAACATTTACTACAAGGATTATGCAAGCAATACTTGATAACCTTGTTTAATACTAAAAATGCAAAAGGCTTAAATTGTAGATATTTTTCCAATTCCCCAAGTAGTGAGCTGAGAATATAGGGCAGCAAAATAAAGGTTCAGATAACAATTCCCCTACCGTATTTCCTTACTACAGCAAAGACTGATGAAATAACACATGTTCTGACACTTCACTCCTCTTTCCTCTTATCTGCAGGCTTTCTATATTGGTGAAGTTGCTAAGGGATCAGCAGGGGTTCTGCACGTCAAGTATATGTCTGGGAGAGAAGAGGGAGAATTGTCCCAATATATAGCATACTCAATAAAAAATGTTTTTCATAGGAAACTTTTCTAGGAACTAAAAGAAAAAACCATCATAGAATAAAGGTAATTTTGTCACTTCTCTTTTAGTTATTTAATTTGTTCACCCCATAAATTACCCTAGGATTACTTGTCCTTTAATTTTTTCAAAGTGAACTTAATATAGAGCCCTTTGGCTGTATTGGTTGACATTTTCTAAATCCTCATGAACTGGCATTTTCATCTAACAAAGGTATACTAAACATTTAAATTTCTTTAAGGTCACAGAGTAGAATTTAAGCATTTGGATTAAAATTGAGCTGTTAAAATCTTACATGTCATGAAAAAAATTAAAAGCAAAAGCCATATTATAAAATAATTCAATATTTAATAATTCTATGTCAATATATCTTCATTTCTAGCAGCTTGAAGGTTTGATGTTAATCAGGAGGATGTTTATGAATGTTAGGAAAAATATACAGCAACCCTCTAATAAATCACTATCATTCATATCTCCCAATAGCCCATACGGCCAGAAAGAAAATAATGGCAGAATCTATGACTCAGCATTTAAGGCTGCTCCAAGCTAAGCTTAGCACTGGTTAAATCTATTATAGGTCATAAGCCAAATAAATACTAAAGTTGATTGAAGCCTCTTTTGTCTAAAACTGGTTAGGATTAATCTTAATATGCCAGTTTTTGAAGGAATATTTCATAAAAGTTTAAAAGGTTCACATAGGCACTTGGAACCAAGGAAATACAAGGTAGAATGTAATGTTTTATTCACCAATTAGAAGAAAATGGGTGAAAAGGAATAAAAATATCTAATTTTGGCAAGAGTGTAAAGAATTACATTCATGGGCACCTTCAGATAGACTAAATTGATATGACCCATTTGGAATAAAATAGCATGTTTAAACATTTTAAATGCATTCTTTGTAAGCAAGAAATTCCATATTTGTAATTTTATCCTATCGAAAGGTGCTAAAACAACATGTTAGTAATAACTAATATTGATTGGGTTCTCAGTATGAGCTAGCACTCAGGTTGGATTAGTTAGAAGAGTATCTATCTTCTTACAAAGGTCACAGGATTTGGCAACAAGAACCTCAGCTGAGGAAATGACACTGAAATGGAGCAGATAGGCAAGGTGGGGAGAGATGTGAGAGCTTGGTAACTGGATGTAGACAAGGGAACAGAAAGAAGGACAGGTGATGCTATTAACTGAAGAAAAATACATGTGGCAGGGGAGAAGCTTTTGAAACAGAAACTTAATATTTCACTTTGAGACATTGATTCTAAGTTTGGGAAAGCAGGTAAGTTTAATATTAGATGTTAAATCAAATGAATGGCAAGCATCATGGATGAGAGGACAGTTAATGTGCAATGTTTTAGAAATATTGGAGAAACAAGAAAAGATCCTTGAATTTTGTGACTAAGAAGTGAATCTCTTAGGAATATATGATCAATAGAGTGAAAAATGGGGACAACTGTAATTGAACACTAAAAAATTTAAAATATATATATGAGCAAGAGAGAAAGAATATTCATTTTATATACAGGTGGAGAGAATAAGAGATTTTCTGTACTTTTTTTTTTTACAACAATCATGTATTACTTGTATGACAAAGAATATGGCAATGAAATGTCACCAGTCTTTGGTGGCATCTAGGTGGTGAGAACAGAAGCATTTGCAGAGATGGCAAAAGCCAATGGCAAAAGATCTGATTGTTTAGAGTCATAATTATTTCTTTCAGGAAAACACTTAGAGCTCTGTTTCTGCATTCACAGGGAATTGTCCTGCCAGGAGTCTCCTTGCAGCTCCCTGCTCTGACTGAAATTCCATCACTTGCAGAACTGCCGAGCTCACCTAGTGCCCAAGGCATCGATGTCTGTGTCATTAATGTTCTCACGTAAAAAAAAAAAATCCTTATTTTCTACAACTTCATCTCATCCCCATTGTTTCACATAGGTCCCTGTAACTTACTTTCTCCCAGGCAATTTTAATTAAAACACCCAACTTTAATTGAGCAGTGACTCTGAAATATTTGTTTTAACAGTTGATCTGCATGCATGACCTATATGAATTCGCACAGTGACTCTACGTCATCTCTGCAATGACTTGTCCAAGGTAACCCAGCTAGGTAATAGTGAGGAATACATCACTACAATATTTACAGTTTTCCTCACTTTTTCTTAAATATTTATTGAATTTATTAAGGTGACATTAAGTAATACAATTACATGATTTAAAGCAGGGGTTTCTAACCTGTGGCCTGCAGGCTGCATGTGTCCCAAGATAGCTGTGAAGGTGGCCCAACACAAACTAGTAAATTTACTTAAAACATTACAAGATATTTTTGTGATTACATATTGCAATCTATTTAATGTGTAGCCCAAGACAAGTCTTCTTCCAGTGTGGCCCAGTGATGCCAAAAGATTGGACACCCCTGGTTTGAAGTGTACAATGCTATAATACATTACCTGTGTATCTGTGTTCCCCATCCAAAGTGAAGTCTCCTTCCATCACCATTTATCCCCTCTTTAGCCTCTTCAACCCCCCCATCCAACCTTTCTTCTTGTAATCACCATAAGTTGTTTGCATGTATGAGGTATTTTTTTCTTAATCCCTTCACTTTTTTCACCTAACATCCCAATACCCCTTACTTCTGAGAGTTGTTACTCTGTTTTCTGTATTTATGAGTCCGTTTCTATTTTGTTTGTTTGTTTATTTTGTTCATTTGATTCCACATATAAGTGAAATCATATGGTATTTGTCCTTCTTTGATGAGCTTATTTCACTTAGCAAAATACTCTCCAGATCCATCAATGCTGTCGCAAAAGATAAAATTTCCTTCTTTTTTACAACCAAGTAGTATTCCATTGTGTAAATGTACCACTGCTTTTTTATCCACTCATCTGCTGATGGGCACTTGGGCTGCTTCTACAGCTTGGTATTGTAAATAATACTGCAATGAACATATGGATACATACATTCTTTTAAATCAGTGTTTCAGGTTGCTTAGATAAATTCCCGGAAGTGGCATTGCTGGGACATAAGGCAGTTTCATTTTTTATTTTTTGAAGTAAGTTCATACTGTTTTCCACAGTGGCTGCACCAATCTGCATTCTCACCAACAGAACCCAAAGATTCCTTCTTCCCCACATCCTCACCAACCCTTGCCGTTTGTTGATGTATTGATTATAACATTCTGGCAGGTGTGAGGTGATATTTCATTATGGTTTTAATTTGCATTTCTCTGATTATTACTGATGTTGGGCATCTTTTCATTGTATATTTGCCATCTGTATGTCCTCTTTGGAGAAGTGTCTATTCAGGTCCTTTGACCATTTTTTAATTGGATTGTTTGTTGTTTCAGTGTTGACTTGTATAAGTTTTTTAATAAATTTTGGATAGTAACCCCTTATCAGATGTGTAATTGGCAAATATGCTCTCTTGTTCAGTGGATTGTCCTTTTTATTTGTTGATGGTTTACTTTGCTGTGCAAAAGCTTTTTAGTTTGATGTAGTCATATTTGTTTATTTTCCTTTGTTTCCCCTTGCCCAAGGACATGTGTCAGAAAAAAGTACTGCTACAAGAGATGTCCGAGATTTTACCGCCTATGTTTCCTTCTGGGATTTTCATGTTTTTGAGTCTTACATTTGAATCTTTAATACATGTTGAGTTTATTCTTGTGTATGGTATAAGAAGAATAAACTCAAAATCCATTGTGTATGGTATAAGAAGATTTCATTTTCTTTGCACAAGTATGTTCAATTTTCCCAACACTATTGAATAGACTATCTTTACCCCATTGTATGTTCTTGCCTTATATGTCAAGTATTAATTGACCATAAAGGTGTGGGTTTATTTCTGGGCTCTCTATCTGGTACATTGAATTATATGTCTATATGTTTACTTTTATGCCAGTACTATGCTGTTTTGATTACTTTGGCCTTGTAGTACAGTCTGATATAAGGTAGTATGGTTCCTCCAAATTTGTTCTTCTTTCTCAAGATTGCTATGACTATTTGGGGTCTTTTGTGGTTCCACATAAATTTTGTAAATATTTGTTCTTGATCTGTGAAGCATGCCATTGGTATCTCGATAAGATTGTGTTAAATCTATAGATTGCTTTGGGATAGTATGGACATTTTAAGGATGTTATTATTTTCTATCCATGAACATCGTATATGCTTGTATTTATTTGTATCTTCTTCAATTTCTTTCTTCAGTGTCTTATAATTTTCTGAGTACAGGTCTTTTACCTCCTTGGTTAAATTTATTATTAGGCATTTTATTTTTTGACGCAATAGTAAATGAGATTGTCTTCATAGTTTCTCTTTCTGATAGTTCATTATTAGTAATTATGGTTCATTTATAGTAGTTCTCTTTCTGATAGTTCATTATTAGTAATAACTAGTTCATTTACAGCAGTATAAAAATGCCACTGATTTCTGGAGACTTATTTTGTATCCTGCTACTTTACTGAATTCATGTATCAGTTCTAGTAGTTTTTTGTGTGGAGTCTTCAGGGTTCTCAACCTACAGTATCAGGTCATCTGCAAATCAGTTTTATATCTTCCTTTTCAATTTGGATGCCTTTTGTTTCTACTTCTTGTCTGAATGCCGTAGCTAGGACATCCACTACTATATTAAGTAAAAGTGGTGAAGGCAGCTATCCCTATTTTATCCCTTACCTTAAGGGAAACAGTTTTAGTTTTGGCCCATTGAGCATGATGTTGGCTGTGGGTTTTTCATACATGACCTTTATTATGTTGAGGTATGATCCCTCTATTCCCACTTTGCTGATAATTTTTATCACAAATAGGTGCAGAATTTTATCAAATGCATTTTCTGCATCTATTGATATCATGTGATTTTTATTGTTCATTTTTTAATGTGTGTATCACAATTATTAATTTGCATATGTTGTATTAATCTTGCATTCCAGGAATAAATTACATTTGATCATGGTGTATGATCTTTTAAATGTATTCCTGAATCCAGTTTGCTAATATTTTGTTAAGGATTTTAGTATCTATATTCATCAGGGATATTAGCCTATAATTTTCTTTCTTTGTATCATCTTTATCTGTTTTTTATATTAAGATAATGCTGGCCTCATAAAATGAGCTTGGGAGTCTTTCCTCCTCTTTAATTTTTTGAAATAGTATGAGAAGGACAGGTGTTAGTTCTTCTTTGAGGGTTTGATAAAATTCACCTAGAATCCACTTGGCCCAGGAGTTTTGTTGGTTAGGAATTTATTGTTTACTGCTTCAATTTTATTAATTGTAATTGGTGTATTCAGATATTCTGACTCTTCCTGATTCAGTTTTGGAAGATTGCATGCTTCTAGGAATTTATCCATTTCATCCAGATTGTCCATTTTGTGGGCATATAGTTGTTTATAATATATTCTTACAATTTCTTGTATTTCTGTGTTGTCAGTTGTTACTTCTCCTTGTTCATTTCTGCTTTTATTTATTTGGGTGTTTTTTTTCTTCATGAGTCTGGTTAAGAGTTTGTGAATATTATTTTCTTTTTGAAAATCTATCTCTTGATTTCATTTGTATTGTTTTCTAGACTTTTATTTATTTCTGCTCTGATCTTTATTATTTCCTTTCTTCACTCACTTTGGGCTCTGTCTGTCCTTTTTCCAGTATCTTTAAGTGTAAAGTTATATTTTTTATTTGAGATCTTTCTTGTTTCTCTAGGTAGGCCTGGAATGCTATGAATTTATCTCTTAGGACTGCTTTTACTGTGTCCCGTAGATTTTGGATTGTTGTGCTCTCATCTTAATTTTTTTCAAAGCATATTTTGATTTCTTCCTTGATTTTATTGTTAATCCATGCATTATTTAGTAACACATTAAGTAACCTCCATGTCTTTGTGTGTTTTTCAGGTTTTTTCTTGTGATTAATTTTTAGTTTTATACCATTAGGGTCAAAGAAGATGCTTGGTATGATTTCAGTCTTCTTAAATTTATCAAAACTTGTTTTGTGTCCTGAAGTGGTCTATCCTAGGAAATGTTCCATGTGAACTTGAAAAGAATGTATGTTTATATTTTGCTGCTTTGTGGTGAAATGCTGTGAAGCTATCAATTAAATCCCTCTGGTCTAGTGTGTTGATTAAAGCTGCTGATTCCCTGTTGATTTTCTGTGTTGAGTGTTTATCCATGGATATCACTGTGGTGTTAAAATCCCCTCCTACAAATGTATTACTATAGATCTATTATGTCCATCAATATTTGCTTCACATATTTAGGTGCTCTCATGTTGAGTGCATAAATGTGTACAAGGATTATATCCCTTGATTGGATTGATCCCTTTATCACTATATAGTGTCCTTCTTTGTGTCTTATTATAGCTTTTCTTTTAAAGTCTATTTTGTCAGATATAAGTATTGCTATTCCAGCTTTTTCTTTTATTTTCATTTGCATGAAATAACTTTCTCCATCACTTTACTTTTAGTCTATATGTATCTTTCATTCTGAGGTGGATTTCTCATAGACAGCATATATATATGGGTCTCTTCTTCTTATCCATTAAGCTACCATATGTCATTTAATTGGAGCATTTATACCATTTACATTTAAAATGATTATTAATAGGTACATATTTATTGCCATTTTATCCTATGTTTCTCTGTTTTGTTTTCTTCTGTTTATTCTTCTTTATCTTGAAGATGACCCTTTTAACATTTCTTATAATACTGGTTTGGTGGTAATTAACTTCTTTAGCTTTTTCTTTTCTGGGAAGGTCTTTACATCTCCTTCAATTTTAAATGATAGCCTTGCTAGGTAATGTAGTCTTGGCTGTAGGCCCTTGCTTTTCATCACTTTGAATATTTCATGCCAGACTATTTTAGCTTCAATCAGTTGAAAGTCTTATGGCAGCTTACTTGTAGGTAGGTAATTAAATTTCCCTTGTGGTTTTTAAGATTTTCTCTTTGTTTTTAAACATTGACATTTTAATTATGATGTGTTTTGTTGTAAGTCTCTCTGTTTGTCTTTTTGGGGGTTCTTTGAACTTCCTGAACTGATATGTCTTCTTCTTTTACCAGGTTAGGGAAGTTTTCAGTCATTATTTCTTCATATAGTTTCTCAGTCCCTTGGTCTGTCTCTTCTTAAGGTCCCTTAAACTATCCTCATTTTTAAAATTCTTTTCTTTCTTTGCTTCTTTCTTTGGATATTTTCTGCTTTCTTGTCTTCCAAATTGTTGATTTGATCCTCTGCTTCATCAATCTACTGTTTATTCCTTCCAGTATTTCTTCATTTCAGGTATTGTATTCTGCATTTTGGACTGGTTATTTTTTATGGTTTTTATGTCATTCTCTATACTATTGTAAGCCTCACTAAATTTCTTGTAGGTTGAAGTTACTTGAGCATCCTTATAATCATTTTTTGAACTCTATATCTAGTAAATTGCTTGCCTCCATTCCATTTAGCTCTCTTTTTTTCTGGAAATTTCTCTTGTTCTTTCACTTGGGACATGCTACGTTTTAAAAAATATATTTTGTTGATTATGCTATGACAGTTTTCCCAATTTTTTTCTCTCCTTTATCTCCCTTCTGCCCTACACTGCCCCCCCCACCAACATTCCCACACCCTCTTAATTCTTGTCCATGGGTTGTACATATAAGTTCTTTCACTTGTCTATTTCCCATACTATTCTTAACCTCCCCCTGTCTATTTTGTACCTACTATTTATACTTCTTATTCCCTGTACCTTATTCCCCATTCTCTCCCCCCTATCCTCATTGATAACCCTCTATGTAATCTCCATGTCTGTGAATCTGTTCCTGCTCTGGTTGTTTACTTAGTTTGTGTTTATTTTTCTTTTGGGGGTTCAGTTTTTGATAGGTGTGAGTTCGTTGGCTTTTTACTGTTCATATTTTTGATCTTCTTTTTCTTAGGTAAATCCCTTTAATATTTCATATAATAGGGCCTTGGTGATGATGAACTCCTTTAATTTGACCTTATGTGGCAAGCACTTTATCTGCCTTTCCTATAAATGATAGCTTTGCTGGATAGAGTAATCTTGGATGCAGGTCCTTGCCTTTCATGACTTTGAACACTTATTTTCAGCCCCTTCTTGCTTGCAAGGTTTCTTTTGAGAAATCAGCTGAGAGTCTTATGGGAACTCCTTTGTAGGTAACTCTCTACTTCTCTCTTGCTACTTTTAAGATTCTCTCCTTATCTTTAATCTTGGGTAATGTAATTATGATGTGCCTTGGTGTGTGCTTCCTTGGGTCCAACTTCTTTGGGACTCTCTGAGCTTCCTGGACTTCCTGGAAGTCTATTTCCTTTGCCAGATGAGGGAAGTTCTCCTTCATTATTTTTTCAAGTAAGTTTTCCATTTCTTGGTCTTTATTTTCTCCTTCTGGCACCCCTATGATTAGGATGTTGGAATGTTTGAAGTTTTCCCTGAGGTTCCTAAGCCTCTCCTCATTTTTTCAAATTCTTGTTTCTTCATTCTTTTCTGGTTGAATGTTTCTTTCTTCCTTCTGCTACAAACAGTTGATTTGAGTCCTGGTTTCCATCCCATCACTGTTGGTTCCCTGTACATTTTCCTTTATTTCACTTTTCATAGCCTTCACTTTTTCCTCTATTTTGTGGCCATACTCAACCAATTCTGTGAGCATCCTGATTACCAGCGTTTTGAACTGTGCTTCTGATAGTTTGGCGATCTCTTCGTCGCTTAGTTGTATTTTTTCTGGAGCTTTGATCTGTTCTTTCATTTGGGCCATTTTTTTTGTTTGTTTGTTTCATCATGCCTGTTAGTAGTAAGGAGGGGAATCTTAAGTATTTGCCAGGGCAGGGCAACCCACGTCACTGCTTTGTGGTGCTGTATGTGGGGGAGGGGTCCAAGAAGGAACAGTGCTGCTTGCTTGGCTGTCCACTGTTTCAGGTACTTCCACCACTACCCACAATCAAATTGGGCCCTTCTGGTGCTGATTCCCAGGTGGGTGGTTTTGTGTACATTCTAGGACCCTGTGGGTCTCTCCAACAAACTCTCCTGAGGTGGCAGAAATTCGCAGCCTCACAGGGGCATGTTACTTTGTCTCTAAACTTTGGCTACTTCCTTGTATTCATTTTTTTGTGTTAGGTAGATCTGCTATGTCTCTTAGTTTTGGTAGGGTGCCCTCCTGTAGTGCATGTTCTATCAGATCTAATAGTCCAGACTCCATCATCATCTGAACTGGGTGCTCCAGGAACATCCCTTGTATATGTGTCATTGGTCCTCCTTTTGCAACTGAATCTTGATTACTATTGACCCATTCATATGTGGCATTGGTCCACAGACTGGCTGGCTTCAAAGATCAACCTTGACCATAGTGATCTGCTGTGTAGGTGCTGATCACCCAAACAGATTTCATCTCGTCATGGTCTAGTGACTGCCGAGATCTCCCTTTGGATATGCTGCTTGTGAAGCAAATTAGATTTTCTCTAATGTTGTCTAAAGTTGGCCACTGTGTGTATTGTTTCTGGGGCTTCTAGGGAGAGACTCTGTTGCAGGTCAGTATCAGCTACTCCTTGTGACTTTCCCTGGCAACCTGTTTGGAGCTACAAAGTGATCCACAGTTTGCAGCTACCACTGCTGGGACTGGGTGTGTGTGGGAGGAACCAAGAAATTTCTCTTCACATGACTCTAGTCTTTTCCACCCTCCCTTCACCTTCTTTGTGCTGGAACCCTGAGGGAGTGGCTGTGATGAGATTTTGTTCATTGGCCCTTTAAGAGAGTACCTGTGTCTCTAACATCCTTTCCATCTCTCCCTGGTGGACAGGATCCCTGCTGATTTTCACAGTCAAGTGCTTTATTGGTGCCTCTTCTTGGCTCTAGTGCTCTGGGCTGGGGAGCCCAGTGTTGGGATGAGACCCTATGCTTCTTAGGAGGAATCTTTGCAGCTGAGAAATACCTTCAGGATCTCAGTGGCCACCTGTGGGAGTGGGGCCAGCCTTTTCATTTCTTGTTTCTGACCATCCTCCTAGTCTTGATGTGGTTTCTTCTGTAAATCCTTGGTTATAACACATCTGTTTACCTACTCTTCAGTGGGTTATTTAGGTTGATTGTTGTATATTTTAGTTGTAATTCCAGTTTTGTTCTGAAAAGAGGTGGGTATAGGTTTTATCTACTCTCCTGTCATCTTGCATGTAGGATTCAATACATTGAATGGATTTTGACGAATTGTGTAATGACATGTATTTTTTGATACAGTGTCACTAAAACTAGTTTCACTGTGTTAAAGTTCTGTGTTCTGCCTATTCATCCCTCTTTTGCCTCAATCCCTGGCAACTATTGATCTTTTTACTGTCTCTATGCATATTCCCAAATGTCATTTAGTTGGAATCATTTAAGGTATTGTCTTTTCAGATTGACTTCTTTCAGTTTGGAATATGCATTTAAGGTTCTTCCATGTCCTTCATGGCTTGATAGTTCATTTTATGTTAACACTGAATAATATTCCAGTGTCAGGTGTACCACAGTGAATTTATTTATTCACCTACTGAATGATATCTTGCTTGCTAATAAATGTTGGCAATTAAAGCTGCTATAAGCATCATTGTGCAGATGTCTATGTGGGCAAAAGTTTTCAGCTCTTTTGCATAAATACCAAGAAGCACAATTGCTAGATTTTATGGCATAAATATAGTTTTATAAGAAGCCACCAAACTATCTTCCAAAATCATTGTACCATTTCACATTTATATCAGAAATGAATAAGAGTTTATGTTGCTCCACATTCTCCTCAACATCTGGTGTCGTCAGTGTTCTGAATTCTGACTATTCCAATAAGTATGCAACATTGCTAAAATCATGTATTAGTTCCAGCAGTTTTTTTTGCTGTTGTTGTTGTTGATTCTTTCATATTTTCTACCAGGACAATAATGTTGCCTACAAATAAAGACAGTTTTATTTTCTCCTTTCTAATTTGTACACTTTTTATTTCCTTTACTTGTCTAATTGCATTAGCTAGAATTCTTGTAATATATTGAAAGGACATGTTGGTAAGGGAAATTTTTGCCTTATTCTTGTATTAGCAGAAAATATTCTAGTTTCTCACAATGAAGTATAATGTTAGGGTAATGATGGCCTCATAGAATGACTTATGGTATAAAACCTCTGAATCTATCCTTGGAAAGAGATTGTAGGGAATTGATGTAATGTCTTCCTTGAATGATAGAATTCACCAGTGAACACATCTGGGCCTAGTGCTTTTTGTTTTGAAAAGTTATTAATTATTGTCTCAATTTCTTTAATAGATATAGGCTTATTTAAATTTTTTATTTCCCTTTATATGCATTTTCAAAGATTGTGTCTTTTAAAATTTTATTTTTATCTAGCTTCTTTAATTTTGTGGGCCCATAACATTTCTTTATTAGTGTTTTACTGTGCATGGGACACATAGTGATAGCCTGTCTTTCATTTCTGAAATTAGTAATTTATTGTCTCTCTCTTTGCTTTTTTTAGTTAGTTTCATTATAGGCTTTTTGATTTTACTAATATTTTTGAAGAGTCAGTCTTTGGTTCTGTTGATTTTCTCTATTAATTTCCTATTTTTACATTTATCAATTTTTCTAATGTTTACTGTTTTTTCCTGCTTATGTTGGATTGAAATTGACCTTTTCCTAATTAAACAGTAGATTTTAGATCATTCTTCTTTCCTAATGTATTCACTCAATGTTAAAATGTCCTTCTAACATTGCTTTTGCTTTACCCCACAAGATTTGATATGTTCTCATTTTAATTTAGTTCAAAATATTTTAAAATTTCTCTTGAGACTTTTTTCTTTGATACATACATTATTTAAAGGTACATTGTTTAATGTTTAAGTAGTTGAGACTTTCTGGTTTTTTGTTATTGATTTCCAGTTTAGTTCTTGTGGCCTAAAAAGAGACATTCTATAATTTCTGGGGCTTTTTTTACATTAGTTAAGATGTGTTTTGCAGTCCAGAATGTGGTCTATTTTAGTGTATATTTCATATGAGCTTAAGACAAGCTCTACTTTTCCACTGTTGGATGAAGTAGTCAGTGGATGTTTATTACATCCACCCAATTGATGATGTAAATTCAGCTATGTTTTTACTAATATTCTGCCTGTTGTATTTGCCCACTTATGATAGAGGGTTGTATAAATCTTTAACTATGATAGTGGATTTGTCTCTTTTTCTTGGAAGCTTTATCAGTTTTTGACTGGTATATGTTGGTGCTTTGCTGTTAGGCCCATGCACTTTAGGAACTGTTATGGCTTCTTGGAGAAATGACCCCTTTCCCATCATGTAATGCTCATCTTTGCGCCTAATAATTTTCCTTGCTCTGAGGTCTGCTCTGTCCAAAATAAATATAGTCACTCAAACTTACTTTTGATTATTGTTAATATGTTATGCCTTTCTTCATCCCTTTACTTTAATCTATCTGTGTTTTTATATTTGAAGTACATTTCCATAGGTGATTCTTGTTTTTGATCCTCCTTGGTAATCTCTTTTAATTGGTGTATTTAGACCATTAACACTTAAAGTGTATGATACAGTCAGATTAATAGCTACCACATTCATTACTGTTTTATACTTGTTGCTTTTGTTCTTTGTTTCTCTTTTTATATTACACTCTTTTTCTGCCATTTGTGGTTTTAATCAAGCATTTTATATGCTTTTATTCTTTCTTCTTTGAAAACTCAGATGTAATATACTAGGTGAAATTAACCACAGTAAAGGGGCCTTTATGATGTGCTGTACGGTGTGGGGAACTGGACGCATTCCATGGTCCCCTCTGTGATTAGGTCTCAGTCTCACGGTGAGCTTCACAAGTGCCTCTAAGTTTTTCCCCACACCTTCTGGGGGTCAGAATGTCTGGAAGATGCTGGAGTTGGGTATTTTCCTCCCCCCAGGTCAGTTAGACTTTGACAAAACCCCAGGACCCCAGTAGGTTAGGCCTGTGGTAAAACATTTTCTGTTGGGGGCAGGCCTTGCCAGAAATGATGGAATATACTGATGTATTTCAAAATCATCCCCTCTCCCACCTTGAACCCTAAGGAGTTTTTCTCTGATCTTCACAATAAAAGACTGGTGCAGCTGTAGGTTATAAACTCACAAAGGCAGGAGGGTCTCCTGGAGTTTTTAACTCACAGAATTTTCCACAAGGAGCCTCCAGTAATTAGTCTATTACAATTCAGGTTTTTCCACTTTGGTACTGTTTTCTGCAGAGATCTACACTCCAGTAAATTGTTATTCTCTGTATCTGCCTGTCAGCCTCTCTAGTTCTGGGAACAGTGACTTGTCCTGCGATCTCACTTCTCTGGTAAATATAAGAATTGTTGATTTGCCAGTTTTTTTTTTTTATGTTTACTTGCTATGACAGAGAGTCAACTTCCAAGCTCCTATGTGCTGCACTGGAAACCAAGAGTCTAGTAAGTTTTTTTTTTTCCAACGGAATAAAAAAATGTCAATTTTCAGTGTCTCCAATGTTTTAGATGGCCATGTATTAACTAAATACAAGATGTAGCATTTTTAAAATTTATATATATACATATATATGTGGTGAGCCCAAGGGTGAGCCCAAGGATATGTTTACTGATTTTAGAGGTAGAGGAAGGGGAGGGGAGAGAGAGAGAGAAACATCAGTCTGCCATTTCCTGTATGCACCCCAACAGGGGTCAGACTCGCTAAGTGTGAGCCCTGACTGGAAATGGAACCCTCAATCTTCTGGTGCACAAAACAGCAATGCTCCAACCAACTGAGCCACCGGGCCAGGGCAATACATCTATATTTTTATAACCAACAGGAAGAGAGTTTCTAACGTTTTGTCAGAAAACATTTAAGGTCATAGAACATCATATTTTTCACATCGTTAAGGTCTCCGCGTGGTTCAATTTGAATTATCATTTTCGCAGTTCCACAAGTGAGGACAGCCTGTATGTTTTTACCCTGTATATTATTTCCCATATAGACCCAAGTTCCTCTTTCTGGTTCAGTGATACACTGATGCACTGCCACAGCTTATCCGGTTCTTAAAACTCCTGAAACTTTGGAATGTAGTTTGATATTGGATATGGACACTTCTCTCCTCGTTCCAACTAGTTTTCTACTTCTACAAATCTTTCTTATAATGATAAATCATACTTGATCGTAATGACTTATAATTTTAATATGCTGTTGCTAAAATTCATTTGCTGATATTAATTATACTATAAGGTCTTAAAAGAAATGTGCCTCTACTTGCTTTTTTGTATATTTCTCATATCTGATTTTTGTATTAGGGCTCTTCTAGATTTTTTAATCAGTTGGAAAGCATAGATTTTTACTATATTTTCTTTTATTAAAATATTTTATTTATTTATTTTTAGAGAGACAGGAAAGGAGGGAGAAACAGAATGAGAGAAACATCGATGTGCGAGACCAACATTGATCTGTTGCCTGTTGCACACCCCGTACTGGGGACCTGGCCCACAACCCAGGTATGTTCCCTGACCTGAAACCGAACCTGTTACCTTTTGATTTGCAGGTCTGTGCTCAACCCACTGACCTACACTGGCCAGAGCTAATGGTATTTTAAAACACCAAACTTTTGGTTTTATTTATCACTTTCCTTCTTTTCCTCTCTAGTTTGGTTTTTCTCTTTATTAATTTTGTTCTTCTGTTCTTTTAGAGTTACCTTGTTCTTTTTCTACATCCATTGCCCAATTCATTTGGCTTCAAGAGCCATTTCCAACAAGACAACCAGCTCTGCCTGCTGTATCCTGGCCACTTCATCATATGCCATTAAAACTTAATCTTATACATTGAGCAAAGACTCAGAGGCCTTATTTAGCTTTCAAAATTGTTCTAACATCAGAAAAAATTAGAGTTGGCCTTTATGCTGCTTATAAAGCTTACTTTTTTTCCCAGTTACACACAAAAAATACGTATCCATCTCCTCTTTGTTTTTTGGTGTTGATCAAAAACTTAGCAAGACTCCTTTGAACTCTATTTACATCCGGAAAACTAAGTCTTCATTCATACAAGATCACTGAAATGTCATAATTTTAAATTTTGTATAAACTTCAACAGTGGTCCTTTCAAATACTTTATGGTCCCCCTTTCTTTCTAGGTGTTCACAGATTTTTATTTCTGCATCTTTTGTACATGTTCATTTTGTGTCATAAATTCTTCCTCCTTCTTCTGGATTTGTATTGAAAGGAACCATAATCATTATTTGAGGAGATATCTGAACTCTCATATTCTTTGTAGCATTATTCATAACAGCCAAGCCCTGGAAAAAATCCAAGTGTCTGTTGACAGAAAATGGATAAAGAAAATATGTTACATACACAATGGAATAATATTTAACCTTTAAAAAAAGAAGGGATTCCTATCACTTTCAATAACATGGATGAAACTGGAGGACATTATGCTAAAGAAATAAGTCAGACAAAGACAGATAAATGCTGCATGATATTACTTGTGTGTGGACTCTAAGATAAATTAACTAATGTTACTAATTCTTCTTTCCCAGATATTTTTTCTCAGCAACATCTAGCAGTCTCTCCTATGAATCTTGTCATTTTCTTATTTTTTTCTTAACTGTTTTCTAACCATTTCATTAGTTTGTTTGGTTATAGTTTTGTGTGTATCTTTACATTTTTATAAAATTGTACTTAACATTATAACCAATGACACTAAAATGATTTAGCATAATTGACCTTTATTCTCTTTTTTTTTTTTTGGAGGGGGTGGGGGCATAGTTGTATATGCTAACAATTACAAGATTTCATTCAGAATGGATAAGTCACCTTGTTCCTCCCAAAATGTAATTGTTACCCTGGCATGGTTAATATGACCTTTCTACAGGTACATAGGAAGGAATAGAAGTGCCCTGGCTAGTGTGGGTCAGTGGATTGAGTGTCAGCCTGCAAACCAAAGGGTCGCTGGTTTGATTCCCAGTCAGGGCACATGCCTGGGTTGTAGGGCTCCCCAGTAGGGGGCATGTGAGAGGCAACCACACATTGATGTTTCTCTCCCTCTCTTTCTCCCTGCATTCCCACTATCTAAAAATAAATAAATAAAAATTTAAAGAAAAGAATGGAAGTGAAGCTTGGCAGGAGAGTGGTGCTGAGAAACATCTCAGGGATGCCACTTTGAATGGTCAGATTTACTACAACTCAGACATGGTAAAATGTGGTATAATTTATTTTCTATATCTGATCTCATCTTGCTCTCAAATACCTTTTCTCACTGATTGAAGAGAGGAGACAAAAGCAAAACAAAATCAAATCTTAATCTTGATATTACATCATAACCCCCATGGTACCTACATACTTACTGGTATACCAGGACTATAGTTTACCATTGTTCTCTTTGTTGCTCATTTCTTCCAATTCTAGCAGCAGAATCTTTGTTTTGTTTTGTTTTTGGAGAAGTTCCTTTGATTCAAGTTAGGCTGCCTTTCCCCTTCCTACTCCTATGACTTGGCCTAGCTAATCACAGTATTTTATTCAATATATACATTCCATTTGTTTTAAGTACTTATTTCTCCATTTAACATAATTTTTTCTTTAAATTTTAGTCTGGCTATTTTTTTATTGACTTTAGAAATCCTTCCTTATGTTTGACTAATGTAATGCACCACTGAAGTAGCCCTTCAGAGGTTGCTTAAATGTTCCAGGTTATTAGCAGAGTAAAGATGATTAGCAAGAGGAACACTGGGTTCCCCATCATCCTGGAGAGACCATTAAGTCTTCCCTTCTCACTGGACCACCCTCCACTCCCTGGAATCCCTTCAAACCCCCCCTGAGTCTCCCTCTGAGACCTTGGCACAAATCCCTATGTGTCCCACCACTTGCCTTGTTTAGGCCTGCCTCCTTCACAGGGGATAAAGGTCCTCCCTCCCTCAGCTGGGTTAGAGATTATATGAGATAAGATTGGTGCTGGTAACATTGTTCGCTACTTTTTTCTATAATCTCACCCTCTGACATGGCCATATTGTTTGAATGTACATGTTTTTCTCATATTTATTCAATTACTTGTATTGAGAAAGAAGTGGGCCAAGGAGCTGTGGAATCAGGCAGGGAGTCGGGAAATGGAGGGGAATCCCTCAAAGTGGTGATGTGAGACCTTTAAAGCCCAAGGTACAAGAGGAAGTAGACAGGATTGTCTTAAGAAATAGGACAGAAAAGGCAGGTGGAAGCAGTTCACTGTAAGCCCAGCTGTGGTTTTTCACTGTGTCTTCCCCTCACTTGGGCACACAGAGAACTCCTGCCACCCCTTCCAAAACCATGGGCCTTTCTGCACTCTGTGTTGGGCTCACCAGCCTTGGGGTCCTAAGAATGGGACAGGGATGAGTGGGCCCACTTATGGCCTCGTCTGCAACAACATTCTGTTGCCTCAAGATGTCATCAGCCAAATATGTGCTCAGCCCCGACTCTGCAAGGCCTGGGGGACAGAGGTTGGTGGTTGGTATGAGAGATGGGAAGCCAAAAATGAGCATATCCCCAGCCCAGAATCCTTGAACAAGAGAAGAAAAATCCCAGGGGCTCTAGGTGGCCTCTTAGCCTCCTCACTACTGGTCAGGCTCAGGCAGGCCCCTCTATTTGTAGATGGAGAAAGACCCTCAGACACACACAAAAAAACGTTAGGCTTTTCCCTATGGATACATATTATCTGCCTCCTTAGGGGCCCAGGGGAACCCCAACAGGAGGACTTCCTTCAGGCATGCCACGACCTGGGTGGGGCAATCCATAGAGATTTTAGAGAGGAGCTACCACACAGGGATGGCTTTAAGCTTCCTCCATGTCTTCTTTCCAGCTCCAACTCTAAGCTGCCAGGGTTAGGGTGGGTCAGAAAGAGCATCAGATGAATTTAGGAATGTTTTCAAGGGCTGAAAGCAACAAATGAGATTCTCTTAGGGCTCAAACTCAAATTTCACAAACTGAATGAGAGAGTCAGAGAGCATCAGTCCTAAGTATATTTTGGCCAGTTGCCATGCCCCTCTTCCCCAATAGCAGAGAGTAATAAATTCCAGGCTATGTTCCATCTTTGTTCCTCTTCAAACCCTCCCATTCCCAGGGTCCGGCATATAGTAGGACAGTGGTCCATGGCTATGATAAATGCACAGGAATCATAACCATAATCACATTTTCTTTCCTTTTGGGGTTACTAGAGTGCAGATTGTCTCTGCTTCATTCATTCATTCATTCATTCATTCATCCATCCATTCATTCATTCATTCATTCATCCATTCACTCCCATATGCATATATATTGTATATGTGCTCTCTGTTTCTCCCAGAGACTGTTTGGGGGCAGGGAGTAGAGATATAAGGCATTGTTGTGACCCACCAGCACCTCTCTGGTGAAAGTTCAATGATACCACAATCTTTCCAAAGCCCAGCAAGGTGCCTGGCCTTTAAAGAAGTACAGCTGACCCTTGAACAACATGGGTTTGAACTGCACAGGTCCAGTCATAAGTGGATATTTTCAATTGACTTGAGTGTTTAATTGACCAGCACAGTTTAACTGACCTTTGCAGCTGAAATCTACAATGTTTAATAGTCAAACGGTGGTTGAGAATCTGAGTATGTGTGGATTTTTGACTGCACAACCTTGGATCCCTAACCTCGACGTTGCTCAAGGGTCAACTGTACTCACTTGCATAAAGATAGCACGTGTCTCTGTCCATTCCAGCCCATCCTCTTCATCCTGGCTTCCTGGGGCCCCACATGCCAAGACTCTTGAGACAAAATGCTCCCAGGGAGCCAGGCCTGGAAGTACAGTCTGTCCAGACAGGGGTGCTGAACAAAGGCAGAGAAGTGAGCCGGGAGGTGGCAGCAGCAGATTGAGGCTTACTCATTCTGCTGTAGCAGGTTCTGCTCATCTCCGCTCTGGGCCCATGACTCCTAACTTTGGAACCATCTATGAAAATTTCCCCACAGCCATGAGCCTCTATTTCTTGGGCAGCAGCAACTCCACGCTGTGTAGGGCAGACTCCTTGGGGGGGCTGAGGCTGAGACCAACCTCCACCTGGACTCAGCCTTGGGGCCACATTAACCTCCCCAATGGCTGGTCTGCCCTGTCCCTATAGAGGTCCCATCTCCTACCTCCCTGGCCCACACAGGAGTCTCAGGGACACACCCAATCAGACTACAGAAAGGGCTCCGAGTTTGTCACACTTGGCAGAGCTGGGACTCCCTCACTGGGCCTCTCAGTCAGGAGCTCCTTGGGAGCTGTGCAAACTCTGCCCTACCCCATTCCCTCATTCCAACTGGCAGAATTCCAGGGAGGCAAAGGGACCTGCATAGTCACAGAGAAGAAGGATGGCAGAAAGCATACCCCATCCTGGGCCCACAGCAAGGAACTCTGAAGTGAGTGAGCTGGGAGCCATTGTGATCAGTTAGTTCAGTCTTTTTTTTTTTAATTTTATTTTTATTCAATTACAGTTGTATGCCTTTTCTCAGTCTTTATGCTGGGAATGAACAGGCCCTGGCTTATGCAAAACCTCACGTCAAGTCAGAGAGACCTAATAATGGCCTTGGGTTTGGGTGTTTAAGCACTTAGAGTCCCAGGTGTGTGGGGGCCACACACTAACTTCAGAGTCTGTTTGTTTGTTTTTGTTTGTTTTGACTGTTGGTGGTTTAGAGGGCTGGAGGATGCAGTAATGATAGAGAGAAACAGAAAGCCAGGGAGAATGTACAGGGGAGAACAAGCTTAGGTGCAGAGTGGGGGGTCCCTGTGGGTGGGGTATAGGAGGACCACTCTCAACTCTAAAGGGAAGGCAAGGCTCCTGTTGCTGTTGTTTGCTGGAGGCCAGGCCATAGGTCCTACACAAACAGTGCAGTTTGATTATCTGCCTTCCTCACCAGTCCAGGGGTCACTGGGTTCAGGCTGGGCGGGGGGGAGGCACTAGAGCCCTTGAATCCAGGACCTTTGTGCCCCTTAAACCAGGTTTGTCTGCCTGTTGACCCACCCACCTTCTCTGTCCTATTGGATTTCCAAAAGCCCCCAATTTGGTCCATGGTGGGGAGAGGACAAGGCCATGAAGTATTTGCATGTGAGGGAGGGAGGCTGCAGGAGGACACAGTCATTCCAGATCCGGACTTCCCTTTGTTTTCTCAGCTCCCTCCACCTGATGTTGCCTTTCTATGGGTCACCAGGACAAACAGGAAATTGAGAACAGATTCAAAATGGGTGTGGAGGGCTGGAAAGGCAGGGGACAAGCTTGCCAGATACAAGCTTCTGCCAACAGTGTCCTCTCAGATCCTGGACCCAACATCCTTTGCTTGGACAGTGGAGGAAGATGGGCAACCAGGTGAGTGACACTAACTACATGGGTCTTCCCTGTACCTTCCAGGGATCGCTGGCTCCAAGTGGACAGAGAGCTATTCTGGAGCTCCTCCTCTGTTAATGGATGGGGCATGGCTTCCTGGCCCATACCTGGGCCATGCTGGGCAGCAGCTTTCACCAGGGGAGAACTGTTTGTTCTGCAATGCAGAGTTCCAGATGCAACTGTCCGAATTCAGGAGGCTGTAAGTCCAGTGGATGAGGAGGGTGAGCAAGTTTAGAACTTGTGGGAGGACATTCACATCACTAGCCTCATCTGGTGAAATTTACCATCACACCCTCTCAAAGTCTTCTTGCCCAGACTCCAAATTTTAGAAACCTTTCAAGACTTTGGTCAAATCCTTGTCCCTCTCAATCATTCCATACATAAGGACGAATATATGGAATCGAAGTGGCTGATATCCAGTCTGTTCCTGACCTTATGATGGTCAGCGTCTGACCTAGCCTTGGAGGACTGAGCAGTTAGGGCCCCTGGGGGAGGTTCAATTTCCTCCAGAAATTTCTCAATTTCTGGTTTGTCCTGGTGACCCATAAGAAGGCAGCACCAGGTGGAAGAAGTTGAGAAATCAAGTCTCTCCCAGGATGGCTTCTGGAAGAGGCAAAGCAGAGAGGAAAAAATGCATGATCAGGATAGCCGTATTCCAGATCAGTTTGACCAGAAATCACTGTGTGACCTTGGCTAAGTCACTTAACTTTTAGTTTTCTGATCTGCAGAAACGAGGACTCCTTAGTTCTTAAGTTTCTCTGTTTCCTTCAACAGACTTACCTCCCCCAGCAGCCCTTCTCAACTTTCACCTGCAGAAATGCCAGAAGAAGCCCTTCATGTCAGAAAGAGCTCTTCTCTCTCAGCTGAGATCTGTCTTTGTCTCTGAATCACAGGGACAGATCTCCACCAAGCGGAGGAGAGATAGAAGGTAGGCAGAACATGGAACACACGGCTTTCTGATCATTCTTTCTCCTTATAAATAGCAGGATCCTGGGACCCCAGCCATTCTGGGTGAGAAGAGTGTAAAATTCTCCACTGTGAGGATTCCCAGAGCTCTGGACAGCTAGAGACAGGGCTGGGGACCAGGTGTGTGGTCCTCCTGACCAGGCGGGAGTGGACTGGTTCTCCACTCCATTCCACTCTGGGCAGTGGGACATCAGGCTCAGGACACCAAGCCGAGAGTAAATCAACTGGTTTGTGGCTTAAAAGAAAGGATCTAGCCATTATTCCAAACCAGATCAAGGTTATTAAAACCTCAAACCAAAAGCAAACCCTTTCCAAAAGCATATTCTCCCACTGAAACCCCAGCTTTCTGACCAGCAGCCCTGCAGTGGCAGCATTTTATCAGCCGTCTACCTCTAATTTGTCCCCACCTGCACTTATTCCTTTTCTCTCCCCACTCCAATAAACTGTGTGAAAGGCGACAGGGTGGTGATAAGGACTCTTTCAAATTCTATTTATTTTGTGTAAGCAGTCACCCATACGCCCCACCACCTGTCATAAAAGCTAAGCAAAATGCCAGACTTGATCTAAGTCAAGGAATTGTTGACTGTGGGCAGGGCATACTGTGGGCATGGGCGGGAGGGAGTAGGGGGAGCAGGCAGGGTCTGAGAGGCAGGGAAGGCATCACAGAGCAGGACAGAGAAGGAGGAAACCCTGGACAGAGCAGCCTCGGGGAAGGGTAGGTTGCCCCAGGATTGCAAGGCAGCTCCAAGCTGGGACATGATAGGATGGCAGATTCTATGGCAGATACCTAAGCAGGGTGTGGTAGGAGCAGAGAGGAGGGTGGAGGGGCCAGGAGCCAGGGGGCCAGAAGGTGCTGTCCTAGTTGGGTATAAGGGAGGGCCTGAAGCCAAACAGTATGTTGTGCATGTAACTATTGGGCATTCCGCACCTACGTAGGCAACAAGAGCAGGAGGTCCCTGGTCATTCACTACAATAACAAGTGCAGGGAGAGAAAGTACCTGCCCCACCTCCCCTGCCCCACTGCCCAGACTTTCCTGACAGGTGCCCTCTGTGTGGGTCTCCAAGCAGGTGGGAGTATAAATGTCAGGTGTATTTCCTCACTTCCACGCTGGGCCAGCTAAGAGGGCTTTTGACACAGCACGCTGTGATCTCCTGATAGGGACATAGTCGCGGGCCCTGAGGAACCAGAACGTCCCCCGTGGGCTGTGTCCTGGGGCCAGTACTCAGGCTCCTTGCTCCCTCACTGACTCCTCCCCCTTTTCCTGGCCTACCAGAAGATCCCTATAACAAGAGCTGACTCAGATGTGTCTTCAAGCTACAGGGACGTCCACGCATGTTTCACAGTCAGGGCTGGACCCAGAACCTCAGCAAGCTGACCAGAGTGCTGATGGAGACTCCGGAGCACAGGCCATCTACATGGAAGCTGCCAGCATTGGATTCTGTGGCTGAGGTGTGTGCCCATCATCACGGGTGGCCGATGGATATACTAAACCATTCATTGTCTGAGGTATGCCAGTGCCCATCAGCTCATATTGCACTGAGGTGTCTCTGCGTTCCACCCTCTGTGCTGCTCCTTGATGAAGACGTGGCATAGAGGGTAATGCCAGCACCTAGCTGGGTTGAAATTTGTCCACCTGTCCAAACAGGCAGATGAGGGAGCTACTGTGGGGGCAGGTCTCTCCAGGATCCCAGAAGCCCTGGGTTGTTACCCTGCTCAGCACTCATGACACCTGTGACTCCAATAACACAATCTCCCAGAATACTGGCTTCCTTGTCCAGGATCTGAGGAGATGCATCCTTCCTCATATCCTCCACAGGGTTGTGACTAGGATTAAAGATAAGGGACATGAAAAGACTTTATATGTTTACGGTGTTATATGAATGTAAGTCATTTGCCTTATTACTTTTGCTTGGGTGGGGCTATTTGAAATCGAGCACATCCAGGAAGCAACATTCTGGTGGAGATGTTACAGCTGTCTTGTCTCAGGGGTCCTGAATCTCCTGGTGGAAGAAGCACAGGCCTTGAGGCCACATCAATTTGGGTTCAAAGTCAAACTGTTAATTGCAAGTCAAGAGATCTTAGGCAAATGGGCCTACCTCGCTGACCCTCAGCTTTTCTTTCACAAAATAATCACGGTCTTTCATGGTCATGTGACCTTATGCCAGACCCTTGCCTATCTGGACCTCAGGTGCCTGTCTGTAAAGTAGAATAACAATAGCTAATGGGCAGGCTGGTGGTGTGAATTAGATGAGACAGGTGTGGGAGGCACCTGGCCCACGATTGGTGCACAGTAATAGCCTTTGTTCTTGCTCTTGATCCTCTCTTCCACTGCTGTCTTGGGGTCTTTGGGCCCTTTAAATAACCAGCTTACCCTCCATGGGCAAATGCCCCCCAGGGAACCAGATCCAACCTCAGGCTGGACCATTCATTGTACAGTCCTCATCCGCTATCCCTTCCAAAGGGACTGTTGAACTCTGGCTCCTTGTTGAAGTGAGTAGGGAGAAAACAGGGCTGATGGTAGTTTTCCAAACGAGCTCAGTAACCACATCAGTTTATAAAGATCCCTCCCAGGAACTATCTGGTGTAAAAACTCCAGCTCATCCCTCGAAGCTCAGCTCAAATGCCATGTTTTCTGCTTCCTTCCTTTTGCTCCCATTCTCACCCAGCCAGGGCTAGTGCCAACCTCCTCCGTGCCCCCATGTTCCTTTCCCCATGCCCTCCGTGTACAGAATAGCACTGCATTAGCATCGTCCCTTTACCTGCTCATCTCCCCCACTTGCAGATCCTCAGAGACAGAGGCCAAACCACATTGGGTTCTTGTTCCTTATTGGAGTATCTGGCATGGAGAATACACTGTACTGTGTTCTACAGAGAATAATCTGTGCCAAGGAAATTGCAAGTTATTTAGTGGGTGCCCTTGCCTAGGCCCCAAAAGGCAAAGGTGGGTCAGTGTGCAAGAGAGGCCCAGAAGGTGACAGGGGAACAGAAGTGTGAATGTTTGTCAATCCCCAGCCCACACTGAGAAGCAATGACTTCTGCCTGTAGGTGGTGGAAAGTGAGTAGCAGCTGGGATGAAGGGGAGATTGTGGCTTGTGTGTGCAGAAAGGCACCTGTGGAAGCAAAATAGGTCTTAAACAACAGATGCTGATTTCTCACAGTTCTAGAGGCTGAGGAGTCCAAGATCAAGGCAGATTCATTTTTCATTCAGGTTCTTCCTTCTGGGATGCAGACAGCACCTTCCTGCTGTGTCCTCACATGGCAGAGGGAGAAAGCTTTTGTGCCCCTTCCTCTTTTATTAACAGCAGTAATCCTATCATGGCAGCTCCATTCTCTGGACCTGTTCTAAACATAATTGACTCCCAAAGGCCCCATCTCCAAATACCATCGCATTGGGGGGTAGGGCTTCAACATCTGGATTTCTTTTGGGGGAACCATAATTCATAGACATGGACAATGGGGGGATTGACTGTGGGAGTGGGATGGGCAGGGTATGGGTGAGCAATGGGGAAAAAGGCGGGACAACTGTAACTGAACAACAATAAATAAAACAAAATTAAATTAAAATTAAAAAATATATATTTCAGTATGTAACTCTATTATCTATGTATCTATCATCTATCATTTATCTTATACCTGTATATCTATCTATCTTTATATATAGAAAAATAACAAAATGACTATAAGTCATTTCTCTTCATTATTTTATTTTATCCCTCAAAAAATCTTGCAAGGTAAATACGCCAAAGAAAAATACCAAATTTACCAAGATACCTGGAGGTTGAGTCAGCTGTGATTATACAGCCAATAATAGGTGGTGCAGGGAATTCAACCCACATCACATCTGTCCTCTCCTTCCTCTCACTTGACTCTTGCAGCAACATTTGTTTACTAACTGCTCCCTGAACACAGAAGGCACACTTCTTCTGGGCCTCTGCAGTTATTATTTCCATTATCTGGAAAGTTTTCCCTCAGATGTCTTAATGGGTTCCTTCTAGAGCATTCAAATCCAGCCTTCCTAGTGAGGCTTAACCTGTCCACTGTTTAAACTGAAAATCCTCCTTCTCTGTATCCCCAAGTCTCAATCCTCCATATACTGCTTTATTCCCCATAGCAATTGTTACTGGCTAACCTGGCAGATAATTTACATGTTTTTGTTGTTGCTTTTCTCCCCTCCAACTCTATTATAGTTTCCACAAAGTCAGGAATTTTGCCTTTATTAAGTCTCATGGAGACCCTGCAGAACTCTAGGTGCCAGAGCTGGGTGCCATTTTATCTTGTATGATTTCATATTTTAGTAGTTCATATTAGAGCCAAGCTGGTTATTAAAAAGAATTTTTGCCTCATATTTTAAAACAGCATGATAAATTATAAGTAAACATATATATATTTTTAATTACAGAGCAAGCATGAGTTCTTTCTAACTTTATTCCTCCACATTCAGGATCCTAGTTTATCTTAGTTTGAACCAAACTTATCCTCTCTGGGTGAAGTTGGAATGTGTGAGAATGACTGGCCTAAGTCTAATGTAAATAGGACACACACAAAAAATTTAAACATTTAAAAAACTAAAACCATAAAGTGTGTTTTTTTAATGACACATCAGAAATAATCCAGCCCCCACTGAGGTCATAGAGGTGGGAGAGAAGAGAGAAGCATAGAGGGAAAAGGTAAGTTTGGGTCACGCCATCTCTCTTTCCTCTGGACCTTACTCCTCCTAGATTGTCATCCCTTACACTCAAAACAAGATTTCAGGGGCCAGAATGTGCAGTTATAAAGTGTGGCTGCTTCCAAATCCTAGTCACTGGGATGTGGAAAATTTTTGCGTAGTTGCATCTGCCTCAACACATTTCCATTCATAAGTCAGTTTTTCCTCTACAACTGAGTTAAAGAGTAAACACAGGAGCAGAAGCACATTAACAAGAACATGATTTTATTTATATACTTATGTATATACATAATGTGGGCTCTTTGAAGCTAATGGGTAGGGCATCCTGACTGTTCAAAGACCAGAGAATATTGGCCCAGAGCTTGGGTTTGCTCTTGGGTTACCCAGAGTTTAGGTAGGCACGTTGGGACCTCACACAGTTCTCCCAATTGCCATCAGCTGCCCTGTTGTATTTTCCTGAATCTCATCGACAGTCTGAAATCTCTTCCCTTTCAAAGGTGATTTTGGTTTTGTGAAAAGCCAGAAGTTGCAGAGCACCAAATCTGGACTGTAGGGGGGCTGAGTCATCTGGGTGATTTGATGTTTTGCCAAAAAACTCTGCATGAGATGTGATACATACGTGGTGAGTGGTTGTGTTGAAGCTGTCAAACACCAGTTGCCCAAAGCTGAGGCCTTCTGAATCACCCAAATAGTTTCCGTGGAGGAATGTTCAAGCTTTATGCAAAATCTGATGCAGATTTGTTGCTCTACTTGCTCAGTCATTTTGAATGTAATGGCCATACAGTACACATGCTCACTCAATAGCATCTACCAACCCCAGTGACTAGTCCAGTGCAGTTGTTATTGCTCAGGCATGCACACTCCAGTCCACTCTCCTTGGCTGCCAGGTTACATCGATATTGCGCAAATCATTCTCATTATATTAACAATGGCTGGATGTTTCCCAGACAGACTTTGTAACTTACAATTTCATAAAAAATAAAGTACCTAGCAATAAATTTAACCAAGGAGGTAAAAAACCTGCACCCTAAAAATTATGACACTGAAGAAAGAAATTGAGGAAAATACAAATAAGTGGAAGCATATACCATGTTCATGGATAAGAAGACTTAACATTGTTAAAATGTCCATACTACCCAAAGCAATCTACACAGCCAATGCAATTCTTATAAGATACCAATGCATATTTCACAGAACTTGGGCAAGTATTCCAAAAATTTATATGGAACCACAGAATACCCAGAATAGCCACAACAATCTTAAGGAAGAAGAAAGTTGAAGGAATTACAGTACCTGATATCAGACTGTACTACAAGGGCATAGTAATCAAAACAGCATGGTACTGGCATAAAAACATACATATAGACATATAATTCAATCGAATGGGACAGATGGAAAGCCCAGAAATAAATCCATGCCTTTATGGTCAATTAATATTTGACAAAAGAGGCAAAAACAGACAGTGGTGTAAAGATAGTCTACTCAATATATGGTGCTGGGAAAATTGGACAGATGGATTCAAAAAATAAAATTAGACCACCTCCTTAAACAATATACAATAATAAACACAAAATGGATTAAAGATTTTATTGTAAGACTTAAAACCATACAAATCCTAGAAGAAAACATAGGCACTAAAATCTCAGACAATTCTTGTAGCAAGTTTTTTTCTGATATATTTCCATGGGCAAGAAAAACAAAAGAAAAAAAAATAAACAAATGGGACTACAACAAACAACAAAGTTTCTGCACAGCAAAGGAAACCGTCAACAAAGTGCAAAGAAAACCCAGTGAATGAGAGAACATATTATCCCAATACATTTGATAGAGACTTAATATCCAAAATTTGTAAGGAAGTTATAAAACTCAACACCAAAACAAATGAACAAACAGACGATCCCATTAAAAATAGACAAAGGAACTGAGCAGACATTTCCCAAAGAGGATATATAGATGACTGATAGACATATGAAGAGATGTTCAACATCAGTAATCATCAGAAGAATGCAAATTAGAACCACAATGAGATAACACTTCACACACGTCACAATGTCTATCATCAATAAGTCAACAAACAACAGTATTGACAAGGATGTGGAGAACAGGGAGCCCTTGTGTACAGTCGGTGAAAGCGTATTGGTGCAGCCACTCTGGAAACAGTATGGAGTTTTCTCAAAACATTGAAATTGCAACTGCCTTATGACCCAACAATTCCACTTTTGGGTATATATCTGAAAAAACTGAAATAATAATTGGAAAGAATATATGAACCCTAAGTTGATTGCAGTGTTATTTACAACAGCCAAGATTTGGAAGTAGCTCAAGTTCCCATCATTAGATGAATGGATACAAAAGCTGTGTGACATATATACAATGGGACACTACTTGGTCAGAAAAAAGAATAAAACCTTACTTTTTGTGGCAGCATGGATGGACCTGGAGAGTGTTATGCTACGTGAAATAAGGCAGTCAGAGAAGGACAAATACCATATGATTTCACTCATATGTGAAATCTAATAAACAAATAAGCAAATAAAATAGAAACAGGCTCATAGATACAGAGAACAGACTGACATATATTGGGGGCAGGAGTTTAGGGGGCTGGGTGAAAAATGTGAAGGGATTTTAGTATATCTGCTGTGGAAGTGAGCACAAGGTAAAGGGATTAATACAAAAAAATTTTAAAAATCAAAACCTCATAGACACAGACAAAAATATGGTGATTAACTGAGGGAAAGGGTTGTAGGGAGATGGAAGAGGGTAATTGGGGGACAAACAGTGATGGAAGGAGACTTGACCTTGGTGGTGAACACACAATACATTATTCAGATGACATATTATGAAATTATACACTTGAAATCTAAATAATTTTATTAACCAATGTAACCCCCATAAATTCAATAAAAATTAAAATTAAACTTCACAATGATGTAATTTGCATAAAATAAAATCTACCCATTTCAAATGCACAGTTAAATGCATTTGAATTATGCCCATACCTGTGTAGGTACCGCCATAATCAAGATATAGACTATTGTCAAAACCCAAAAAGCTTTATCCTGCACTATCACCATGAATCTCTTCCTTGTTCTCTAGTTTTCATACCCACTTCTAGCCCTAGGAATCATTGATGTGTCTTTTGTCACACTGATTAGCTTTGGCTTTTGTGGAATGTCATAAGAATGGCATCTTAGTGTAAGTATTTTGCGAATCAGGTTTCTGCTCAGCATAACATTTTTTGTGATTCATTCACACCATTTTATAAATAACTTATATTCCCTTTTACTATGTATAGTAATATGTCCATTATGAATGTATAGTGTTTCATTTTATAGATATATCACAACGTGTCTTTCCCAGTCATGTGTCTATGGAAAGTTGGGTTGTTTCCAGTTTTCAGCTATTATAAACAATGCTGTCATGAAGAATCATGTACAAATATTTGTGTAGATTTTATTTCTCTTGCATAAATACTTAAAAGTGGAATGGCTGTATCATATGGTAGATGAATGTGTATTTAATTGCATGAATAACTGCAAAACTATTTTCCAAAGTGGTTGTCATATTTTACATTCCCATCAGCATATGAGAGTTCCAATGATGAGAAGTTCCACATCTTTACCAACACTGGGTATTGTCAATCTTTCTAATTTTAGACATTCTAGTGGGTTATAGTGGTTATCTCTTTAGGGTTTTAATTTTCATTTTCTTAATAAGTAATGATGTTGAGCAACTTTTTGTGTAGTTCTTTGCCATTCCTATATCTTCCCTGGTAAGTGTGTTAAAATGTTTTGCCTCTTTTCTGATTACATATTCTCAAAATAATTTTTGTGAGAAAATATTTATCACAAATATTTTTTTCCAGTCTTTGGTATGCCTTTTGATTTTCTTAACATAACAGTGTCTTTCAAGGAACAGAAAGTCATAAAATTTGACGAAATTGGATAGCATTCATTTGAACACTCTAGTGAAAAGTCAGAGATTGACACTATGTTGTGCACCTGAAAATAATATAATATTGTATGTCAACTATAATTGAAAACTAGATTTAAAATTTTAAGAAGTCAGAGATTGATAGATAAAAAACAAGACCCTCTATGCTGGCTAGAAAGACACATTTGAAATGTAAAAACATAGATAGGCTGAAAGCATACAGAAGGGAAAAGATCTACCATGCATACCGAAGCACAAGAAGACTGGAGTGTATATTCTAATGTGTGAGATAAGATAAAGAGGGATATTTCGTAATGTACAAGGAGCAATGTATCAGAAGGCAAGAATTATAAGTGTACATGTGCTTATTTGCAGAGATTTTAAACACATGAAGCCAGATTTATAGAATTAAAAGAAGAACCAAGCAATTACAAGGTTATATAGTAAGTGATTTGAATAGTTATCTGTTGGCAATTGGTAGAGTTACCAGATATAAATCAGTACATTGCTTAAATCTAGTTAATTGTATAGAGAAATAGACTCAGTCATTGAAAAATATACATTTTTTCAGGTTCACCTGGCACAGTCATCAAATTAGATCATAACACTTCAATAAATTTAAAAGAATCTAAATTATATGAAGTATATTCTCTGATCATAACAGAATCAAAGTAGGAATTAATCAAAGTAAGATAGCTAAGAAAATCATCCATATATCTCAAAATTAAACAAAACACTTCTCAATAATTCTTGGGTCAATTAACATTTAACAATTTTTTTGCTTCAAAAACAATTTTTAACAAAGGATGAATGGAAAAATGTTCCTCAACTAGTTTATGGAGTTGTTGTGAGGAATAAGGGAAGTGGGAGAATATAGATAAGGTTGCTTTGACTATTTGGACAGAATGTACAAATACAATATTCTCTAGAAGTAAGACTTTGAAGCCTTCTCTGAATACTATCAAAATCCTTCTAGTGTTATCTTTTGTAGATAAAGAGGATAATCATGTGTCAAAGGAAAAAAATCACGCCACTTTTGCCACCAACTCTTCTGGGCTGGCATAGCGGATAATCTAGCCCATGATCGATGGCTGCCTTCTAAATGCCACCACCACTGCCTCCACATTCCTCCTCTGTTGTTCACAGAGAGTTTTTTTGATAAGGGAAGAAAGTGTCCTTCTTGAGAGAATTGCAGAATTGTATGTTCTTAAGTGGACGTTGGTAAACTAAGGCAATTGATTGTGGCCCTCTAACATTTCTCTAATTAAAGATCTTTTAATTTTTCCTGTTTCTTCCTTTGTTTTCTCCTATATTGTTTCTCTTTCTTTTCCCTTTCTAATTACCTCCCCTCTCCACCTCCTTTTGTCTCACTTGCCAAAATTAGCCCCATGATGATCCTCTGAATTGATGGGAATCCAATTATTTTTTTCAGAGAAGGTTGGTCTTGATGCTGTGGCTCAGAATAGTTAAAAGACTTTAATCTGATATAAGTTTGATTTTTTTTACCACCACTTTTACCTTTGAATTTTAAGTCCCAGTGAAGCCCATCATAATTGTTTTATGAAATGGCCTTTTCCTTTCTCAGTGAACTGCCTGGCAGGGTGACTTGGTCTTCTCTGTCACTCCCCCTATTTTTTCTTTTTCTAACACTTGGGGTTTGGCTTTAAACCTTTACAATGTTGTCCAGAATCAGTCACCTTTTGGATCTCTCTCCCCTTGAGCAGTCTATCACTCAGCTTCTTCCCCTTGCAATCTCTCTCACAGTGCTTCTCCATCTCGTTTAGATGGCTGCTTTTTGTTCTTCTTCTTCCATCTCCTAAATCTGAACATCAGTATAAGAACAACTTTGGTGTTGTGCTCCCTGTTGTCTGGTTTCCTATCCAGCCTCTGTCAATTCCTGAAGAATAGGATGCCACTCTTCACACTTCTTGGCTACTTCTGATGAAAAAAAAAGCCCCCTTTAAAACCACATTACTGCCCTGCCCAATATGGCATCAACTCCACATAGAATTCACTTTTGTTTAATAAGAGAATTGTGATACCTCTTGTTTCCAAGTGAATTCATTGTGGAGACTTCAGTTACGTGAGGCATTCTAGATGTATAGACAACACCAACATTACTGCATGTTGAAATCAGAGGGGGAAAACAAAGGAATAAAAAGAAACATATATTTGGTGAGCAGGAACCAGTATCGACTTTTCTGGAGTAACTCTTTCTTTGCCTACGAAATGGAGTTAACAACCCCTGACTAGCATGAAGTGTCCCTTTTCTTCACTCCTATGTTGCTGTCCTATTTCAGGTTCAGTCATTGCACATGAGCAGTAGAGTTCTCACAGCTGGAATCTATTTTATTTAACTTACAATTTGCAAGGCGTACTCAGAGCTTAACTGTATGAATAGAATCCTTGTGGCTGTACTCTGAATCAAGGACTATTATTATCTTCATAGTATAAATAATGAGCCAGTGCTAAGTCTATGGAGTAAGATAAACCAAATTTGACTCTAGCTCACCAACTTCCTAGATGTCGGGCACATTAGTTAACTAGTCTCAGTATTATTGCTTCCGTCAGGAAAATTGCTGCTTTTTTGGCAAAAGTGGCCATTTTCCAGACAAAGTACAGTCTTGAAAGATTATCTGGGAAAATTCCAGTGATCAGAAGCATTTTTCTAAGCCATAAGTGGTTTCGAGGACAGGAGAAAAGCTGTTGTCATCCCACATGTACATTTTCAGAATTGCATGAGAGAAGGCCATGACGAATGGATCTAGTCCTTCCAAAGAAAACCAAGTGGACATAAGTGTTATAAGTTTGCAAATGCAAGAAGGAACATGTAACAATGGCTGTGATACATACTGCCACATGCTAAAGACCTAGTCATTAAATACAGATGTCAATATACCATGAACGAAGAAAAGTACCAGCTTTGCAATAATTCCCAGGAAAACTACACCAACTGCACGACTTTTCTTGATTTCAGGTTGGTTTATATTTATTGGCAGTGTGAAACTTGCTACCTGAACAGCTGGTTTTGTCAAGCAAATACCCAAATACCCAGAGGCTCAAAATTAGTAAAAGATTTTGGATTTAATTATTTCAAGTACATTTTAATACAATCTTGCTATGTATTGAATTTATATTTTCTAAGATAAATAACACCTGACCTTATTGTATTTGAAGTAGAAAAGACAAATATTGATTAGATATACAAATAATAAAAACATGAATAAGTATTAAAGTGTGTTAGGAAACATAAGAATAGAGGTGGCCTAATTATAGTTTCCATGGAGTTACAGGAAAAGTTTTTGGTAATTAAATTTACATTAGCCTGAAAAATGAGGCTGATCTAAATACTAATGATGATGATAATAATAATAATAATAAGGCTCAGAATTATTATTATTATTATTATTCAAGAAGTTTTAGTATATTGCAAAGGAGTTGAAAATTAGTTAGTTTTATTATGGAGAATAATGAAGTTCACATCTTGATTGCCACTTAGATTTATGATAAGTAAAAGGTAGGAAACTAAACATTTTTCTAAATGGAAAAATGAGTCACCTCTTTGGATGCCACGTAGTAAGCATGGCTTGAGACATCTAGATACCACATTAAGCCTGTCTTAATCATTTATATTATGGGGCCTTGAATAGGATGCCTAGAACCCTATTTCTTCCTTTTTTAAATAATAAAAGAATAATAACACCATTCCACTGTATTGTAAAGGGACATAATGTTGTTCAATTAAATAGCATCCAGCCCTGCCTGGTGTGGCTCAGGGGGTTGGGAGTCCTTCCTCAAAGACAAAGGTCCCAGTTTGATTCCTGGTCAGGGCACAGGCCTGGCTTGTGGTCCAGGTCCCCGGCTGGGGCATGCAAAAGGCAACAGACCGATGTTTTTCTCACACATCGAGGTTTCTCTCCTTCTCTTCCTCCCTCCCTCCCCCTTTCTCTAAAAAAAAAATTAATTAATTTAAAAATGCTATCCAATTATTTGAATACTTGAAGGTTATATAACAGTAGTTATATATGATCATTATTCTGCTAAATAACAGTTAATCTTTTAAAAATTAAATAAGATTTTTTTTAAATTTAAAAATTTAAATTGCTCTCATAGCCAAATCTTTGTTGTGGTTAGTCAATTATATTATTTTTCTTCCACTATCTATTCTGTTTCTAAAAGAGTAAAATATGTGTTCAGACAGAACATATCCATCTCAGAAAATGTGGAGAGTAGTTCAGAGTAAACTGGCCTCTTCTTCATGAATGTTTAAAATAGCCAATATGAAAGCACATTTCCATTTGTGCTAATTACTGTTATTTTAAAAGTAATCTGTGGCTTTGGTTCAGGGAGAATGAATCTTAAAGAATTTATTTTCATGCACAGCATAATCAGGCTGCAAAGAAATAACCAATGAGTGACTATAAAGCATTTTGTTATTATCATCACTAATAAGAGAAAAACAGATTATCATTAATAGTAACCTAATCTGATTTTTAAATTAGGGTTTCCTAATCTCAGAAAATAAACAAGCTCCTCTCTCCGTATATCTCTAGATATGTAGGTAGGGAGATGACAGATGATAGATGATAGGTAGATAGATAGAGAGATAGATAGATGATAGATAGAATTTTTCTTCTTGTCCTACCATGATAATAGCCAGTGGTGCTCCATGGCCAACTTTCCAGTGACTAAACAGTAAGAAAAAGAGATTATTGATGCCTGAAAGAATTCAGTTGTGTTGTTTCTCTTGGGCCCTAATATATCTCTACTGCATTAGAATGAAATATTAGGTCTGAGTATAGTATTTCCATTTGGCAGTGGGGCACCAGCTGTCTTCTTAAATTTCCATGCCACTTAATCTAGCTCTAAGCTTGGTTAGCTTTCAGCTCACAAAGAAGGCAACAGCTACGCAGGTCACATTTTCAGCAGGGTCTCTGAGGTAATGAAGTGTACAAAGTATGCTAATAAGGAGAACAGCTAAGGTAATTCCTTGAGGCAGGTGCAAATATATGGCAAAGAGCCACTTTTTTGGTGCAGTGCAAGAAGCGACCTGTGAATAGGAGGAGTTAACACTGGAAGGCAAGAATCTGAGAGTCTCTCAGCACTGTTGAGGGGTTGCCACTCAATTAGCCTTGCTGATGCTAATGTTGGATTTACTACCTCAAAGGTCCACTCCATCTGCATAATCATCAAAAGATGTTTAGGTTCAAAACCCCCAAGATGATCATCTAGAAAGCCACTAACATCAAAATTATCTACTGTATCAGTCATCTAAATGCATAAAATAAACTAGCAAAAGATAGACTATTGCTATGTCCATTCTAATCACCACTAAGATTTTTCATAGGCTTCCTAGAATATTTGTCAGAATTTCAAAGTTCTTCATAACTATGCCAGCTCAGAGGGGAAATATATTAAATAAGCTTTGTACCAGTCCTTTAAAGAAGTCAAGTAATTTTGTCAGAACACGATGTTCTGGAGTCTTAGAGTTCAGAACACTCCCCTGAAAATAATTGGTCATCTGGGTCTTTAATATGTGCTTGTCAGAGAAAGGTTTATTAATACAAATCACTGAATTAAACCTGTACTACATAACCATACACAGAATAATACATGGAAAACAAAAACTGAAAGTTACCAAGAAATCATATTATTATTTGGGTGCATATCTTATACCTTTTAAAAAATGAATAAGTAATTAGGCATAATCCAGAATAAATCATAGAGTTAGAATCACAGATTGTTAATGCTACAAGCTATGCTGATGTATCTCTCCCCTGTTATCACTGTAAATGCTGTGTAACAAAACACCCTAAACTTCAGTGCCATAAAATGACAATCATTTATTCTCTTGTTGACAGGTCATCTGGCCTGGCTTTGCTTTAGTTTGCTGACTTTGGGACTACTGATCATTTGCATCAGACTGTGGGTGAATCCAAGTCTGCTCTGTGAGTCTCATTTCTTGGTCTGCAGCTATCTCAGGGTGTTCTTCTGAGTACAAAGTTTGGAATACTCCAGATACATGAATGAAAATATTGCAATGTTTCTTAACACTTAGTTAGGCTCAGGACTCTCCCATTAGAACCCACACCCAGTTACTTCTTCCACATTCCACTGGCTGAGGCAAGTCACACACACACACAAACATACAAAGAAGTGCTGGGGAAATAACCATTATTGAACAGTAAGTTATTCTACTTAATCTGTAAACAATAACCCAACCTCTAATTTGCAGAGAACATTGGAGGTGAGACCAGAAATGTGCACGTGTGTGTGTATGTGACATGTCCTGGGCATGCTACAGGTTAATTGCAAAACTGGAACAATAATAACAATGTATTCTATGTTTTAAAATGGGAAATTCCACTATACTTTAATATAGTGGTCTATGTTATCTACTGTACCCTTTTGAAAACTGACATTTTTACCAGGTGATATAATGAACTATTGTTTCTCAAATGCTCATTAGAAGCAGAATGAAGGGATGATTTAAGATTTTTAAAATTGGCTAGTTTCTAAGGATCATGTCTGCCAGTCAGGATTCCCGATCCAGAGACAATGGCCCTGATGGAATGGAGCCTGAAGGCATCATTGAGAGTAACTGGAATGAGATTGTTGACAGCTTTGATGACATGAACTTCTCAGAGTCCCTCCTCCCTGGCATCTACGCCTATGGTTTTGAGAAGCCCTCTGCCATCCAGCAGCGAGCCATTCTTCCTTGTATCAAGGGTTATGATGTGATTGCTCAAGCCCAATCTGGGACAGGAAAAACAGCCACTTTTGCCATATCAATTCTGCAACAGATTGAATTGGACCTAAAGGCCACACAGGCCTTGGTCCTGGCACCCACTAGAGAATTGGCACAGCAAATACAGAAGGTAGTCATGCCTTTAGGGGATTACATGGGTGCCTCCTGTCATGCCTGCATTGGGAGTACCAACGTTCGTGCTGAGGTGCAGAAGCTGCAGATGGAAGCTCCTCATATCATTGTGGGCACCCCAGGCCATGTGTTTGATATGCTTAACTGCAGATACTTGTCTCCCAAATACATCAAGATGTTTGTACTGGATGAAGCTGATGAAATGTTAAGTCGTGGATTCAAGGACCAGATCTATGACATATTCCAAAGGCTCAATAGCAACACCCAGGTGGTTTTGCTGTCAGCTACAATGCCTTCCGATGTGCTTGAGGTGACCAAGAAGTTCATGAGGAACCCTATTCGGATTCTCATCAAGAAGGAAGAGTTGACTCTGGAGGGTATTCGCCAATTCTACATCAATGCAGAACGAGAGGAGTGGAAGCTGGACACACTGTGTGACTTGTATGAAACCCTCACCATCACCCAGGCAGTCATCTTCATCAACACTCGAAGAAAGGTTGATTGGATCACTGAGAAGATACAGACCCGAAACTTCACCGTCTCTGCCATGCATGGAGATATGGACCAAAAGGAACGAGATGTAATCATGAGGGAGTTCCGCTCTGGCTCTAGCAGAGTGTTGATTACCACTGACCTTCTGGCCAGAGGCATTGATGTGCAGCAGGTTTCTTTAGTCATCAACTATGACCTTCCCACCAACAGGGAAAACTATATCCACAGAATTGGTCGGGGTGGCCGTTTTGGCCATAAGGGTGTAGCTATTAATATGGTGACAGAAGAAGACAAGAGGACTCTGCGAGATATCGAAACCTTCTACAACACCTCCATTGAGGAGATGCCCCTCAATGTTGCTGACCTCATCTGAGAGGGGCTGGCCTGCCACCTCTCCCCAGCCAGGGTTCAGTCCTTGTGGGGCTGAGGAGGAGCCAGAGGGGGGCGGGAAGGGAGCCAAGGGATGGACATCTTGTCATTTTTTTCTTTTCCTTTGAATAAATGTGACTTTTTGAGGCAAAGAAGGAACTGTGAACATTTTAGATACCCTTTTTTGGGGGTAGGCTCTTGCCCCAGGTGCTGTCTCTTCTCCCAAAAACACTAATCGACTTCCCTAACCTAGTCAACCTCCAAACCCGAGGCTCTACCCACTCCAGACAAATTCCTCTGAGAATGATTCCTGGAGGCTGCAATGTCACTCAACCTCATTTACTGGACCAAATCTGGAGGGAGAACCCAAGTTAGGTGGCCCAGGGCATTGTCCCCAGGTTGGGGGGGACCAGGGGAGAAAAAATAGTAGCCATTTTTACATTGTTTTGTATTTATTGATTCAGGAAACAAACACAAAATTCTGAATAAAATTACTTGGAAACTGAAAAAAAAAATTGATGGCCTGTTCCTCCATACCCAGTAGATTCATGCCCACAAACACACACACCCACACATACATGGTGGAGGGAAGAAGGGAGGGAGAAAATACTGATGTAGAAATGTAATTATTCACCAAATTTAAAGCTAAACCAGCCCTAACTGAATTCTGTTTCTCCAGGACTTTAGGTATTTCAAGGATAAAAATGAAAGCTGCTAGGTGATCCCTCATCAAGTCTGTCATTTTGTTACCAGGAATGTGACGTGTGGATTGATAATCAAGGCAACAAACCTAGTAGAGTCAAGAGTGTGTATGCCTTTTCTTTCAGTAGGGATGGAAAACAGAAATTATTACTTAACATTTATAAGACTTTTCTTTAATCTCAGGAAAGCAGGATGTGCTGACAAGATAGGTTAATCAGAAGCTATAAGAATAAGAACATTTTCTTTCTTGACATAAATCCTAGGAATAATAAAAAGAAAAGAATTGCTATAATGGAAAAAATACTATTACAGCTGTGACGGGTTTTATGTACTGAACAGCCTGCAAAAATCACCCCAGAATCACTCTGGAATTCACTCAGCACACATTTACTGAGCTGCAGATGGGCTGCTTGCTTTTCTGATGGCAGTTAGCTCTAAACTGTTGAATTTACTCAGCAGTTAACTTTTTGAACAAGTTTTCCAAAACTTCCCCCAGACTTCTTGAATTCAATGAATGTAGAAAGATAAGGTAGTTAACTTGACACCACTTTGCAATCCACTTTGGTGGACATGTGTTGGTTTGTTCAAGGAGACACTGACTATGGAATTATTTCACACTTTCTTGACAAAAATAATTTTCCCCTTAGGATTTTTGTTGTAGTTATATCCAATTTATGCTTTGGTTTTTCACAAATTTATAATAACTACCATAGAATTTGTCTTCCAGATGTTTTCCTTACTTTGAGTTTCCATTAAATTATGGGAGAAGTGACATATTTCAATAGAAACCCTACATTTTCACCACGGGCATAACTATTACTTTTTTCTCTGCAGGAATTCAATTTCTCTTTAAGACAAAATTGGTCTTTCTGTAGTTAAACAAAAAAAAATCTCTTATTTTTCTTCCATCACAGTTTGCCTTCATCTCCTAACATAAATAGGAGAGTTAGTTGGAGAAAACAAGAGTCTTTTGTTATGACCATGGAAGGGATACAAAGGGAAAGAATAGAAAGATTACTATTTTTCTTTTTCATGAACTGTATGTTATTTATGAAACTGTCTTGATGAAACATGTTTTCCAAAGCAAGCAATTCAAATACCCACCGCTGCTTCCTGCACACTTCAGCCATTTAGGGGGGGAAAATCAGGCAAATAGAACTGTATTAAAATTCCATCTCTGCAAATAACAAACTATATGACCTTGAGCAAGTTATTTAAAAACTCCATGTGTTTTTGTTTCTTCCTCTGGAAAAACAGGAATAATACCTATTTCATAGAGTTTTGATGAAGCTAAAAATAACATAGGCAAGTACTTGGCACTTACTATAGGATTGTATTTGGAAAATAGTAGTGTATGGCAAGCAAAGTCAAGGTGAATCTGGGTTTTAAATCAGATTCTTCCACTGGCTATATGAAGAACCACTGATACACTTGCCCTGTATAAAACTTAATTTTCTAATTTTTATAGGGTTATATGGAGGTTGTGGGGGGAATTCTTGGCTCCTGGCCCTTTCCTTGGTGGATGGCTGTCACTTAGTAACTGACAGCCAGTAGAAGTAATGGTAAAAGTAACAGTAGCAGTACTCCTAGTAAGCCAGTGAAAATCCTTATTTAATGAAATTGTCATACTTTAATTTTTCCTATATAATAATATAGACTCATTCCAGATGAAAATACAGTGAGATCTTTCTGAGAAGCCCTACTGAGACTACATTTCTCTCCTGACACCTCATTAATCTCAAACACATGTACACCTGCAAGAGAAAACTGACAATTGTTGTGACTTTTCTAAGGACCCATTCTCTCCCAGTCCTAGGGTGATGTCTCATAGGTGTGGAGGATGCATGGGCACTGGAGCCCCTGGGGTGAAAGCAAGAAAGAGGTCCACTCTCTCATGCTTTCTCTCCTTAACTTTACTTCCATGTTTAGTTGACCGCCTGGAAAGTATCATTGAGTAAAATATCTCCTTGGAGAAAACCTAGATGTCTTAAATTTGAAAGGATAGGTTGAAATATAAAAGGAGTGCTCCTGACTCATAGGCACTTGGCTGCCTCAGTCACCTGTTCACCCCTGACAAGCAGAGTCACCTCTTTCAGAGTATGGGAAGCTGTGACATTACTCTTTCAATGTCCTGTGAGTTTAGTGGGGAGGGAAGCTTGCTGGAAAGATTAATCTCACTGGGCCACTAATCTTATATTCTGCTGCTTATCCATGAAGGTAATCATTATGCCCCAGCAAAGCAGACATAAAGTAAATCTAATTTCTATTTAGATGTAATGGGTAGAAAGAAGGAGCAATAAAATTCTTTTTTTTTTTTTTTTTGGCTGACACAATCTTTAGTGTTTCTTCCAATGTTGTTGATGTTTGTAATTCAATTTACCAAATTTGCTTTTTTCTTGCTTTTATTTAAGGAGAAAAAAATTTCTTTTTGTTTATATGGTGCCAACAAAATGGATAATTAAAAACATTCAATCAGTGTATCTCCTCATGTTTGTAACTTCGATTAAATAACTGCTCTGAGTGATTTCCCCTTTGCCTCCCTGAATTAATTATACTAATTTCAGATACTCTAATTCCCAAACTTCAGTCAAAGGGCATTTGTAGGTCTGGCTGCCTAAGAATCACTTTGGGAGCTTTAATTCCTCAATGAATACAGATGCATAAGCCACATTCCTGATGCTTCAGCTTCAAAACTCCTGATGCAGAAATCTATATTTCAACAAAGATCAATCCTCAGTGGCAATCTTAAATTTGTCATATATAATCCCAAACTGGTAATTCAGATGAAAAATAGAGAGTTTGTAGTTTCCTTAGGATCTCTTTTTCTGTCTGTTATTTATCAGCCACATTACTTGATCAATTCCTATAAGTAGGCACGTGTAACCAGGGTGTAATTTCAGAGCACCAGCTACTAAGCCCACGGGGCAAGTGGGAGGTTTAGGGGAAATATACATTAGAACTTATTCTCTCTCCCTCCTTCCTCATCTGTTACAACATTTGATGTTTTTGTGTATGTTTTCCCCAATATGGTGAATACATAAATAAATGGGTGAACAATGACACTGCATTCTAAATAGGAACAAGGAGTCCTGGCTGGTGTGGCTCAGTGCTTGGAGCATCCTCCAGTAACCAAAGGGTCGCAGGTTCAATTCCTGGTCAGGGCACATACCTGGGTTATGGATTCACTCCTGGGTCTAGGTGTGTGTGATCCCTGGTCCAGGCCCTTACAGGAGGCAACCAATTGATGCTTCTCTCTTGCATCAATGTTTTTCCCTCTTCCTCTTTCCCTTCGTCTCTAAATGCAATGAAAAAAAAAATGTCATTGGGGGTAAAGGTTAAATAAATAAATAAAAGCAGTGATCCTGATAAGAGACAGATTTAAGTGTCCTGTGGGCCATTCTGAGTCTTGGAAACTGGCTTCAGATGAGAAGATTGCTGTAGTATTGACTATTCTATCTGCAAGATCTGAGGAGACCCTTCTCATAACCATCGAACGTTATTGACCAAGAAAGTTGCATCCCCAATTTCTGCTGATGTTGCTGATTTTACTGGTTTCATAGCTGAGGGTCTCAGCCCCTAAATTTAGCCAGCTTTTTAGTCAATTCTTATTGTTCACTAGAAAGTAAGGGTGACCGATGTGGATTAGTTGAATCTATTTTAAACATTCGAATAGAAGCGGCAAAATCTACAATACATGCCCATCTCAAAAGAACCAATTTGTTGCACACAGGGCAGTATGAATTTTGTAGGAATCGCTTGGGAGAACAGAGCTATGGCACCTAAAAACAGGCATGCCTTAATGTCCGAAGAAATTAGAAAAGATTATTTTTTTATGTAAGAGGGTCTGCAATCTGGCAAAAGGCTTTTTTAAAGGTAGTCTAGTCTGTTAAAATGCCCCAATATGGGACAAATGTGGTTGTTTTCCAATGTTGTCACTTGGAAAAGAAATGGCTACAACTATGTAAATGAATCTGATGCAGGCCTGAGCCATCCTAGTGGGACACTATTGGAAATCTTTACAGCTAGGATTCCTTTGCACAGTGGAAAGGTTCACATAGCAAGTAGTAAGCTGCAGGAGGGTATGAGGTGTCCAAAAGGTGTAACAATTACTCATGAAAGAAAAAGAGCATCTTTGATTGTTCTTCAAATAGTCACAAATCAGAAATGCCTCTTCATAAATCACATTGAAGATATAAATACAAATCTACTTTTGATGTGGTCCATCATGCTTGTTATGACTCACAACATGAATTTATATTTATCTTCCATTTACTTGGAATGGTTGTTGATGCCACATTCATAGGATGGTTTATATTGATAGATGGATGGTACATGGTGCCCATTGAATGTCTTTTCAGGCCCCCTTTTTTGGAACTTTCCACCCTGCCCACAGAGGTCAGCCCTTCTCATCTTTATTTACACTGCATATTTCCTACCCTCAGACCATGACTGGTCAGATCAGAAGTATACACCTGACCAGGCTGTTGCAATTTCATTCTCTGAATTCAGAATTTGGTATTGTTTAAGCTAACTTGGAATTTACACATGGTAGAGTTTATACACATCTACTTGAATAAAGGTGCTGAAGGAGAGCTGTACTGGATTGCTTTATTTTCTTAAATAGCAAAAGCATTGAGGTTTGAAAATAGGACATTAAAAGGGGGAGTTCCAGAACATGATTCTGTGACAAACTCTCTTCTCTACTCACCCACTGAGACTATGCAGAGAGCAACAAAACACCTCCGTATCAATGATCTCAGTTTTAAATAAAATCTTTTTAAATTATTTACTTATTTACTTTTAAATTTTATTTACTTATTTTTAGAGAGGGGGGAGGGGAGAAGAGAGGGAGAGAAGCATCAATGTGTGGTTGCCTCTTGCACACCCTCAACTTGGGACCTGGCCTGCACCTCAGGCATGTGCCCTAGACTGGGAATCAAACTGGTGACCCTTTGGTTTGAAGGCCAGCACTCAATCCACTGAGCCACACCAGCCAAGGCTGATGTCAATTTTATTAATGATAAGCGTTATAATGTTTTTTGACATTAAAAAATAACAAGATGGTTTATTGTTAAATACATTCTAAATATATCTTAACAACAACAAAAATGCAAATGCAGGCAGTGTCCCATTATTATTATTTGTTCTACCTCTGGTGGCTGGAACTGCAAATCACTAAAGCATCAGCCCCTGACACCTCACCAGGGCTCCCAGAGATGTCTGCACAGAGGACAAGGCCAGTGGCCCACTGTGCATTAATTACTAAGTGTCCTACTCTGAACTTCTGCCCTTAGAGTCTAGGAACAAATAACAAGTATCAAGAGGTTATTTATCTCCTCTGGCTTCCTCTAACTTTGATATTTTTAATATATTTAGTTTTGATGTCAAATCAATCACCAATTAATCAAATAAACCTTAGAAAATAAACTCAATGAAAAGAATAAAAATAATAGAATAAATAAATATTGTTTAAAATAAGATAAAATAAGTAATATTATTTTTCTTTTATAAATGAGAAACTTGAGATAGAGAAGTATTTGCCCAAAGTCACAAAATTAGTAAGTGGTAAAGCCAGGATTTAAACAAGGGTTTTCAGATATTTATTCTCAATCTCTGTGATATGATGTTAGTTTTTAAATAAGTGAAAGAATTTTAAATAAATAAATCTATTGCTCAAGACCCAGAAAATTCTTTCATTTTTAAAAATAAATGTTTGATTTACAATTTACTATCTTAATCAGAAGGAAAATTTGATTAATACTCTTTGTCCTTCTGGCATTATATTTTGCATCCTTGGTTCTCCATACAAAGGCCAGATTGAGAGCTGAGTAGCAGAAGGGGATGAAACCAGAATAAAATAAATAGAAACCATTTCTCTGGTAACAGTGTTCTTGTATTTCCTTTTAGAAGAAAATGTAAAAGGCTTATTTTATCACCATCTGTGAGAAATTCAGTTTGAATTACAGAAAAAAATTGAAACTAATTTATGGAGCAAATTTTACTCTAAACTGTGAAAAAGTTTTTTGTTTCTTTTTTTTTTTTAACAGAAGATGTGGAAACTGGTAGAACAAACAAGTTACCTTTTTCTTATAAAGTAACCTTGATGTCACTGAAAAAAAGCTGAGTCTCCAAATGGACTGTGGGAGAGGGGGAAATTATACTCACATTTAATGCAGGGCCCTAGAGATTTTGCCTCTGATCTTACCTAGAGATTTGTGAAGTTACAAAATTCCTTGGTCATTGAATGTGCCATGCCTTCTAGCCTGACAGTTGGCTCTCTCGTTTTCTTCTTTCTGGAACCAATGCTTATTTCTATCAGAACTCTAAACTACAAGCCTTTTAACACTTCTAGTTTACCTTCTTAAGCTGAAAAGTTTAATTTAATGATTTCTCCACTGCATATTCTATTTTATTGATTTTATTGTGGAGTTTTATTTCAGGGTGTGGGTTTATCCACTCACTGTAAATGATGAATGTTTCAGTTATTAGCTATTACAAACAAAGCTGCTACAAACATACATGTACAAGTCTTTGTGTGAACATACACTTTCACTTCTCTCAGGTAATACTTACAAGTGCAATGGCTGGGTCATATGGAATGTGTATAATCATCTCTTGGTATCTGCAGAGGATTGGTTGCAGGACCCGGGTGGATACCAAAATCCACAAATGCTCAAATCATTCATATGAAATGGTGTAGTATCTGCACACAACTTAAGCACATCCTTCTGTATACTTTACATCATCTCTAGATTACATATAATATCTATATAATGTAAATGCTATGTAAATAGTGGCTACATTGTATTGTTTAGGGAATAATGAGAAGAAAATAGTATGTATTGTAGAATACAGATGTGACCATCAAGGCCTAACTATATAGAACACATCAGCAAAAACATACATTTTAAAAATATTTTCAATACAAATTTGGTTGAATCTGTTGATGTGTAACCCAAGGATACAGAGGCTTGACTATATTTGACTTTGTACAAAATGCCAAAATGTTTTTCAAAGATTGTATAATTTTATAACCCTACAAGAAATGTACAAGAGTTCTAGCTTTTTCAAGTCCTCACCAATGCTTAGTATGGTCAGCCTTTTTAATTTTATCTCTTTGAAACGATGTGTAGAGGTATCTTACTGTGGCTCCAATATACATTTTCTTAAATATTTCATGTGCTTTAGGATTTTGAATTTTTTCACTGGTTATAAGCAATTTAATCCTGATGTAAATTGGTGTAGTTTTCTAAATGTATCATGTGCTTGGCATTTATTGAGGTTGTTTGATCTGTAGATTTATAGCTTTAATCGAATTTGGAAACTTTTTTGGTAATTATTTCTTCAAATATTGTTTCTGTCCCACTCTTCTGTCTCTCCTTTCATTCAGAACTCAACTGCAGAAACACTTGGTAACTTGAAGTTATCTCACAGGTCTGTGGTGCTCTGTTCACTTTTTGTCTTTTTTCTCTGTGTTTCATTGTGAAGTTTTCTCTATGGCTTCAGGTTCACTGACCTATCCTTTTGAAACATGTACTTTGTAATTAATCCCATTCAGTACTTTTTCATCTCAGACATTGTAGTTTTCACCTCTACAAGTTTTATTTAGGTCAATCGTAAACCTTTCATGTCTCTAATATATTCAACCTTCCCTTTGGCTTTTTGAAACTATGGAATGAAGTTATAATTACTTTTCTAATGTCCTTTGTTAATTTTAATGTTGGCATCAGTTTCAATTAATTGAATTTTTTCCTCATTATGGATCATATTTTCCTGCTTTTTTGCATGGTTGCTAATGTTTTTCACTCTATGCCAGAAATTATGAATTTGATCTTGTTGGGTGCTGGATTTTTTATGTCCCTACAAGTATTCCTGAGATTTGGTCTGAGATGTGGTTAAATTACAGTTTTGTCCTTGCTTTTATCATTTGTTAGGCTGTCCAAAGTAGTGTTTGGTCTAGCGCTAATTATTCACCAACCAAGGAAGAACCTTCTGATTATTCTATCTAAGGCTCCATAAATGATGAGTTATTCCAGTCTGGCTGGTAGAAATGGTCTCTGTTCTGGCCCCATGTGAGTTCCAGCTGCTGTTCCCTCAGATCCTTACAAGTAGTTCTTCACATTACTCAGCTGAATACTCAAAAGGGATACTCTACGTGTCTCTGGAGTTCTCTCTCTGAGCATGCTACTGTCTTGTACTCTGTCCCATGTGGTCTCCCTAGACTCTCAGCTGACTTCTTAACACAGGGATTCAGCTGGGCTGCACTTTGCATGTCTCTTCTGATGCAAAACTTAGAAACACTTTCAAGGCAGTTGGGGAAGTTGTAGCGCTTGCCTCAATTGTTTCCAATCTCTGTCCCTTTTTTGCCTGATTTCCAGTGTCTTCAAAAATACAAGATGGGGCAAAAGTAGTTTTACAGTTGTCCATATGAAAAATAATCCAATAATTACCAAATAATAATACAGGAAAAACTGTGTTTCATGTACTCACAACTGTAAACCTACTTTTGCCCCACCCTGTGTGTTTTTATTTTTCTAATTTTTGTGTTTTATTTCAAGCAGGAGAATAAATTTGTTTCCTATTCTTCTACCTTTCCTGGGAACATTGCAGGATTTTAAACAGATAATGACTTGGCTGATCTTGGGGAAAACCCAGTCTATATAGTATGGAGAATGAGAGACTAAAGCAGGCCTAGATGCAGGCAGAAGGACCAGTGAGGAAGTTTTGTCATAGGCCAGGTGAGAAACCCTAGCATGCAGTAGATTTTATTATTCTTCTCTGACAGTTATTGTAAAAGAAGAATTGTGATAGTCACCAATGTGTAGAAAATAAAGGGAAGGGTGTGTGTGTGTGTGTGTTTGTACATGTGCACACACACAAGTATAAGAACTGACAGGTAGTATATAGAAATAAAAAGAAAAGAGTCAACTTCCCAGTTCATCTTCCCTGCAGTATAGTAGGGGGAATTTCATAGTTTATATTGCAAAAATATATACAAATATTATTCTGTATGTTTTTAGTTTATGTCTTCCTTCCTCTGCTTGCTCACATATATCTCAGAGTCACCCTTCCCCATACCAAGCAATTGAACAAAGAACCCTCAAGAATTTGGATATCTGTATAGAGAATGAATTTTTCATTTCCCAAAGATTAGGTAACAGGGTGGGAAATGGGGTGCATAGAATGTGTGTATAGGGTAGGAGATGTTGGTGTGTCTCACTCAACTTGAAAAAAAGACAGCGAAAACCCAAGTTCCTGAAAGGGAGCTGGAGAATCAGAATCTTTTCTTGCCAAAACCGAGGAGAAAGTATAAGGGGCTTAATACTTAAACTGTTCCACTAAACCATCGCTCCTAGACAATATACCAACAAACTGCCATGTCTGAGATCCCTGAACAGAGGCATGAAATGTGTGCAACTTCTGTGAAAATGGAGTTAAGGAGAAAACACCTTGTTCTGAATCATAACTGGAATGAACTGGAATGAGTGGGGCCTTCCTCTGTACTATGGCTTTATTACTATCCATCTGTTTTTCCTCTCTGTGTTAAACTCTTTCTTCTCCTAGGCACCTCATAGCTTCCTGACTTTCCCATCTCCCTTTCTATCAAAAGTTGCTCACAGGAAGAAATAGAAATGATCAATAATGCAGTTATCTTGAGTAGACAACTACAGCCATATAGAAGAAGAATAAGTAATGAAAAAATGAAGGGCATCATTATAGAAAAGTAGAACTAGGAAAGATAACAAGGAGGTAATTGCTTTTTGAAATTATCACATCTACATCTGACATTCCCTGGAAACAGTTTGTGAGTTCTACATTCTTTGATTTATGCCATCTTCCCACTGTAGGACAAGGACTCATACACAAAAGTTAGATGTTGACTGACTGACAGACACCCATGGAGTGACTGACGAGAGGTAATTAAAATCTCTAAGCCCTGCTTTCCCTTCTATAAAATTATTCTTTTAACTAATTCATCCCACTGTGTTTTGAGAAACATAATACATACACAGTACCTAATATGAAATGTTGGTCCAAGGATCTGAAAAAACACTACAGAACTTCTACAACATCTGCCTCCACCCCAATTCCCTGACCTGGAGGGCGCAGTTTTTACTACCATTAAAGCTAATCTTTAATTAGGTGTGTAGGGGGAAGCTCTTAAAATTCTGATGTTAGACTGGCAGGAGTTTGCACAATCAATTGGCAGATTCTTCACCAAAGAAGAATATACATATGCATCATATTAGGTGCAAGGACAAAACCAATGTTAGATAGAGTATTTGCCTATTTATTTTCATAGCATGTAGCACCTCTGAGTAAGTCTCTTCAACCTGGGAATGCCCACCTTGACCCAGCAGCTTCATCGTTCCTGTGAGGTCAAGCCTTCCTACATGGCTTCCACTGGGTCTGATTAGTGGGACATCCGTTCACTGAGCTGATGAACAGTACAGCAAAAGGATGGCACTTCTCAAAGCCGTGTGTTGAATTTTGCACGATGGATGCCCAGTACTAAACATTATTGGTATCTAAAGTTAACTTCTGAATCCTCCCTATAAACAATAGAGGATATTATTACTCCATTTTAGGCATCATATTGAGCACTTTACAAACTTTACTTAATTTATTTCCATTAAAATTCTCTGAATTAGGTAGCTCAGCAAAAATGGAACTTAAAATTTAAATAACATGGCCTTTGATCTCAATACCTCTTCACAGCTGGCAGGAATTCCCATGTGGGAAAACACCTCTGTTCATGATGCTATTCTTCCAGCCTCTTTCCTCGAAAATCTCCTCGCCCCCAGGTCAAGCTGCCATTTAATGGAATAGTAACTCTCCTCACTCAATATTTGACATTCCTCTTCTTCAGTTGCTGCTCTTTATTCCACTTAGTAACTTCTCTAAGAAAGAATTAAAAAACTTAGGTCTAATCACTTTAGTCCAAGAACGTTGTTGAGTGACTCCTTTGTTAGGTGCTGTGCTGGACATGAACTGCAGAAGTGCCGTTGCCTTTGGAAATTTACTACCCTGTCTAGGAGTTCTTTTACATCATAAAGTATCAGACTGGGTATCACAATTTTTCTACTTAGTTTTTTGTAGCTTAATAACTGACAATCCCATTTAACTGACTTCACTGAGTTAAACCATGTCTAGCAGTTCCTTTACAGAAAGTGAGTGTGAAAATGAGCAGTTTTCCACAACATGAAAAAGATTAAAGCTGGGATTAAATCCATTACCAATTTTTATAACTTAATTTTACTGCCATTAAAAGGTCAAATCAGAAAGGTCTTGTAAGGGTTATTTCCTTTCAAAGAAGTTGTTTCTGTCAAAAATAAGTTATAGAACTAAAATATAATAAGTTCTCCTTTGATCTGTACTAACTATTTTTAATCTCTCTAGACCTCTGTCATACAAATGATTATATTTATATATATCTTCCAACTTGGAACAATTATAGGTGAGGTTTTGTTAATTTTAGTTCCTGCACAAACCTTTTAACTGTAGAGACTGCCTACCAAGTGAGGTAATTAAAGGCATAGACTCCTTTTGAAGAAGGGATATTTTCCTATTTTCCACTTGTGTGTTCTAATCAATAATCAGTGGTAAGTCTCCTCTTTGAATAGCAAAAGACAACCTAATAAAGGCTTTATCATGGACTCTCTCACAGATAGATGGTCCCCATGGTGTTTTGTCAAGGAAACTGGGGCATCATGAGAGAAATAACATAAGAAATTAAGTGTGAACATAGACCCACCCACCAATGATCTGTTAGGGAGGTCTCTGTTAGCAACCCCGCACCATCCCCACCCTCTGAATTAGTCACACTGACTCCTGATGTTTGAAGTGGTAGCATGGCTACTTTGGTTGGTTCAGATTCATGGTGGGTATCTCTGTTCTTTTCTTGAAACTGCTTGTACAAATAGGCCAGGACAATGAATAAGGAGAAAACAACCAACCAATGAACCTTCTGTTACAATTTGATCCTCACTCCTCAAGCACACAGCTATAGCATTCCTCTTAAAAATGACAGGCTCATTGTGATTGTGCTTCACTTAGGAAAATGACCACCTGACACTATTGATGTGATAATTTCCAAAGTTTTACAAATAAAAAGCCAAGATTTTTTTTTAAGCCTGGTTTTTACTCTTATTGGAAGCATGTTGAAAAACAGTACTATGGTGTTCAGGGTTATTAACCAAGGGCATCTAAGGGCCAGAAAGTTGAACTCACACTTTGCTGTTTGCAGCCAGAAGACCCAGGAGACCTGTGGCTGTTGTCAGTGCAGACAGAGTGGAGTTGCTCAGCCAGCTTTCTTCACAGGGGATAAGGAAAGGGCTTTGCAGAGGTAAGTGCAGAATGTAAGTGCTTTCGAAAATGAGCTCTAGCTCCAGCTCTTTCTTGTGTATGAACCTCTAATTTACATGTAAATTGAAATACCTACAAATGAATCAGATGCTTACAGGACAAATGCACTGGAGATGAATGTGCAATGCCAATGATTAAGAACTCTGAACTATTATAAAGGGCAGCTTATAAGTTTGTTATTTTTGGACATAAATTTAGATGATACATGATAACTGAAGAAAAGAGTTTGAATGCAATAGGCATGCATTATGTTACTCAGTTTTACTGTGCAAAACCCATCCCCAAAAGATAGCTATTATCTCTTTCTCCCATGTCTTCAGGTAGGCTGAGGTATCTCTGCTTCTGGTTATAGTCTGTGTATAAGCCCAGGCTAGAGGGGTATAGTTATCAGAAGCATCTTCTCCTGGCAGAGGTCAGAAGCTGCTAGATGTGGGTGCAAGTGAAAGATGTCTCTTGAAGCATTGGCTCAGGACAGTACACAATCACTTCTTTCCACATTCTGTAGCCAAAGCATGTTTCCTGGTCAAGCCAAGTTCTAGAGAGACAGGGATGTTTGCTTCTCCATAGAAATGGGAGAAACAGAGTGACCACTTGCTGAACAATGAGCTAACTTGATGCATCTTTTTACTCTCCTTTTGTAATTTAGAAAATGCCAGTGAAGAAAAAAACACAAAAGTAAGTATCATTGGTTAAACCAGCATCCAGAGAGATCATTGTTAATCTTTAGTGTATGTCTTTCTAGTCTTTTATTTATGGGCACAGGGTTGAATGAATGGTGGGAAGGCATTAATACAGGGGTTGTGGGAAGGGAAGAAGGGTTACCAGGAAAGGGAAAAGCGAAATGACTGGGGAAGTTCCTACAGTGGGATATTAAATCAGGCCATCTGCATTTCTATGCCTATCTCACTCTAGGTAGCTATGGAACTATGAGTACATTAATTAGCCTCTGTGAGCCCCAGTTTTAATCTGTACAATGGGGCTAGCAGTTGTGTTTACCTCGCATGGTAGGTGTGAAGATTAAATGAGTACTGAATGTGAATAGAACAGAACCAGCAACATGATAAAAGCTCAGGAAAGATCAGCCACTATCCACAAATATAATGTGGCAGTGTTTGATCTTTATGTATTGGCCTCTTTATCTCACAAGCATTACCCATACTCTGTTCTCTCACTGGGGACTCAAGGTTCTCTTCTTCTGCTGAAAGGAGTCATAAAAGATGCAAACAAAATACTGGCATAAAGCAAGAGAGAAAGATTAGGATGAATGCTTGCAGAGTGGCAGAGACTCGAGGGGCTCTCAGAGACTAAATCAGAAGGCAACCAGTGTTTGGAAATCTCTAGCCTCTTGTACATTTTTAACTTGAGATCTAAGATTTTTCATGAGTTTACATAGACATGATTTCTAGCATTTGATAAAAATAGTTATACTACTCTATTAAACATCCAAAATTTAAGGAACAATGCATCGGTTTCTTCCTTGACATTCAGGAATTTTACATCTTTGTCTTTTATTTCCCCCTTGAATTCATCTCATCTTCTAACCATAAAATTTTGTATTAATTTAAACAATTATTATTCTTGAAAGATATTTATTGATGATTTTATTATTCTTTACAAAAATACACATAAAAAATAGAAAGGTTTTTGACTGAATGTTATAAACACTTTTTAAAAATTCTGGCTTGAGTAGTTAGTATTATTACTATGAATTATAAGTATAGTGTTATTCTACTATGTAATTATTGAATATGAAAAGTAAAATTTTATTGGAAATGCATTTCTCATTGAGATTAGAGGTATTTTTTTTCAATTAGTTCTTGTTTCTGTGAATGATTAAAAAATTCTTGGAGTGGAACAGAGTTCTACATAAACTGTATTCCAATTTGTCTTGTTATAGATGTGAACACAGAGAAATTATTTTCACAGAAACCCATACAAGGGAATGCAAGAAGGCTGTATCTATTTTTCGTAGATGTGTCATTCAATTCCTTTAATGCCCCAAATCACAGCGATCTATCACAAAAAATGACTTTTAATGTAGACTGGTTGACACATATTTGAAGGCCAAAATCACAGTGATATATCACCAAAAATTATTTTTTGTCATTTTTAATTAAGTCTCATTTCAAATTTGCAAAACCTGAGACTTGGAAACCACCTGACTTGAAAAATGATTTGTTGCCCTGTCATTACAGACCACACTCTCTGAATATCTGGTATTAAACCAAAAAACTGTAGACACATATGAATGACTATAAATTATATCTGTCACTCTTTTATTTAAAGGTGTCTTATGTAACCCAATATGCCCAGAAAGGTTAGAAAAAATGTTATTTCATTACATTCTTTATAATTTAATATTTTGTACTATTTTATCTTACTGTATGCTTTAAATATATTTTTATCAATGCTTTGGCATTGCACAATTAACTTATTAAGTGTGCGAGAGTGTCTGCCCTACAATCTAATCAGCAAAGGATCCCCAAGTTAATCAGGCTTCCCTTCTGTCAAAAAAATTTTGCCTTCAAGTTTCAATTCAAACAAATATATTAATACACTGTTCAAGCATTATTCTAAAAGTCTTGAGGAAATAAATTAAATATATATATGGAGGGAGAGAGAGAGGGAAGGAGAGAGAGAGAGCTTGCCATAAGCAACTATTAAGATTAAAAATGATGTCAATTATGAATAGTAGATGTGTTACAAGAAATATAATAAATCAGTAGCTGTTTCTTATTGCTTAATTTGTAATAATTTAGTGAAATTGTTAGCTAAAACTGTAAGTTCTCTATAAAGCAAGAGGGATAACAGGCTGACAGCTGTGGTGGGGGAGGCTTATTGAGGGTGGAAGGGTTGAGCAAAAAAGAAAAAAAAAGAAAGAACTCATGGACATGGACAACAGTGTGGTGATTGCAGGAGGAGGGCGATGGGTGGAGGTGGCAGTGGGCACAGGGGGGATAAACGGTGGTGGGAAAAAAGAAATTAAAAGTATAGACTCTGAGGGAAATAAAAGCACCAGGGATGATGTGAGGGTTGGCTGTCTTTCAGTACATGTGAGGGTTTATCAGTTAGCTATTGATACGATATTGTTGCAAAACGACCAACCACAAAACTAACATCAGTGTCCTATGACTGTAAACATTTGTTTCTCACATTTATTTCTAGTGTCAGCTGATCTAGGCCAGCCTGGACTGAGTGATTCTTCCATTCTTAGCTAGGTGCTTTAATTTGCCAGGGAGGGAGCTGGTTGAGGCTGGGCTCAGAGGCATGACTCAACTTTCTTCTATCTATTTCTCATTGTTTTTCTAAGGTAAGCAGGTTAGCTTGGGCATGTGTTTTACAAGGTGATGGCAGAACCAAAAAAAGAATATGTGTTTTCAAACACTTAAGCCTGTTGTGGCTTAGTCTGGAAATAGGCATATTCTTTGTCATTTTATTGGCCGAAGCAAATTACGAGGTGAAATCTAGGATTGGGGAATAAGGTTGGATCATACAGAGAGAACAAGGCACAATTGCATGGCTAAGAACATGGATATAGGAAGGAATGGAGCCCAATAATTCAGTGTACCAATGTATGGTTAGTGGACTTTGAACTTCAGTTTTGGAAATAATTAAATGTGAATCAAATAAAAGTATCAGACATAATTCAATTGAGTTCATTAGCTAACATGATCAAACATTTCCAGTACACTTAAGAAAAGGAGGAGAAAAGCACATACTGCTAAAATCTGCTTAATCTGGCAACTGGCATGTAGTTTTGTTTTTTGTTAGTAGGAGACAAACACTTTATAATATGAAATAAAATTAGCATCCATAGTAATTGGTATAAAGAGTTCCTCTTACTTTACAAAATGGTTCTAAATATCTTATTGAATAAAATGTACCAAATTTGAAGTAAATTATGTTAAAGTTTACTTCTGAGTTTTAAACAATATACACTGAAAAAGTTGGGTGACCTGAAAAAGCATTCCAGTTACAGTTAAAATAATCAACATCACTCACCTATGCTACTTAGGCTCTTTGAAAGTCATCTTCTTTCCAATTAAATAACGCATTTTAAGTATAAGATTTTAAAGAGTTACTTATGGCCACTTTACTTTGCTCATAGCACTTTCCATCCATTGTGATGCATCCTTCAGTACTGGTGGGGAAACAAGCCAATTCTTATCATAATTTTTACTGCACATATCCCAGTAGATCACGTATCTAAATTCTGAGCTTCCCACAATGGGTCAAAATATTCATTTTTTGCCTCGGCAAAATTGGTGCAGTTGGTTGGAGCATCATCCCATGCACCGAAAGTTGAGGGTTCAATTCCCACTCAGGGCATGTGTTTGTGTTGTTTGTTCCTTCCTAGGGTGGGGCATGTAGGGGAGGTAACCGAAAGATGTTTCCCTCTCACATCAGTTTTCCTCTTTTTCTCTCTCCCTTCCTTTCTCTCTAAAACCAATAAATGTATCCTTGGGCAAGAATTTAAAAAAATACTTATTTCTTAGAGAAACACATGTGAAATAGGGATAGACCTTGATGTATCGTGACCTTAAAATGCAGTTTAAAAATTGTCAGCCATGTCTCCACCCCTTGTATTTATTTTATGTTACTTTACTCAAATTAATTATGTGTAATTTTTTGTTTCTACTAGATGAATTTTGGATTCATTTTGTCAAGTCCAAGCAGTATCTTCTAAGATTTGGTTTGGAATATATTTAAATGGAGATTAACTGGAAGTAGCTATCACAACTTTGCCATATTGCTTTTCTACAAAGGATTATGACATACACATATTTATTTATAAAAGTCATTAATATTTATAAGCTAAGCCTTGCCTCCTTCCCATAAGATATTCACATTTCTTTCTTAGGTTTTTATATGTAATTCCTATGGGGGAATAAAATTGTTTTTAATTATTATAATTAATTCTTTTTTAATAGGAAAGACTTTCAGAACACATATTTTCTGAGCTGTTAGTATGTAAATGGATGGCCTTAGGATGATTAGGGAATTTTAATTAATGTTTTAAAAATATTAATTTAATTATACTTTTGAAGTGGATGTGTCAGTTTTATCTTTTTAAAAAATAATTTTGTTATTTTAAATTACATTCAAACATTTAAAACTATCCACTAATAAATTTGCACTATGTTAGTTTAAAAGTTATCTGATTTCTACTTATTATTTTTATTTATAATGAGCCATTCAGAATTTCAAAGATCTAAGCCTATTTTGTAAATAAAGAATATAGATACAGTTAGATATGTTTGGCTCATTGTTATCTCACTGAAGTAAAATTCCCTTTGTCCTTCCTTGTAAATATATTTTTAGTAATTTGTAATAAGAAAAAGCTTTCTGAGTAAGCTTGTATTAGAAGCTTCCAAGGAATACAGAGTTTATGGATCTGATCTTTTTCTTTTAATATTTCTCTTCTACAAACACAATAAATCATTTGTCACAGATGTGTATTTTTATATACCTGAAAAAATAAAGTCAGATTTATAACCTCTGGTAAGGATAGGGAAAATTTATGTTTTTGATATGGCTCTAACTCTAAGAATATATAGGTGATTTAAGTGACTGTCATAGAGAGATACAAAAAACAAAATTTTGTTTTAATTTTCTTGCTAAAAGTGTGTTGCTTTAAATTATTTTTAGTTCAAAGACTGATAAAATAAGCAGCTGTTCAAAAAAGTATTGCAATCCCTCTCTGCTGTCAACCACAATAATACACCAAAGAGAATTATCATTAGTGGTCACTTTGCTCGGTGCCTGCTGAAAACTGATGGCCGAAATAGAGAATGACTTCTTTAATTTGTTCCCATTCATCTTGAAACTCACAAGAGCAAGTGGACTATTTTCAAAACATGGAAATAAGCAATTTACCTTTGTTCATCTGGACAAAATATCTCTGCCCATCAGCCCCTATACAAAGAGTAAATAGATATAAAGGGGTGTGTGGAAAATGGGGAAAAATACAATACTGAGGAAGAAAGGGGAGAAAAGATATTGTATTTTTTTTTAAAAAGAATGACAGAATATTAGAGACAGAACTTCTAAAAGGAGGAATCATGGTAAGACTGAGAGGGAAAATTAAAGAAACAATAATGGAGTGGAATAGATACACATGTTGCAATGAACCAGAGAAAAATATAGTCACAATAGAAAAAGGAACATGTGGGAGAGAGAGAAACAGAGAGAGAAAGAGAAAGAGAGAGAGAGAGAGAGAGAGAGAGAGAGAGAAAGAGAGAGAGAAAGAAAGAAGGAAAGAAAGAAAGAAAGAAAGAAAGAAAGAAAGAAAGAAAGAAAGAAAGAAAGAAAGAAAGAAAGAAAGGAGGAAGGAAGGAAACAGTTTAAAATCCTGAACCCCTGATAATACTGGATTATAATCCAAACAGTAACATAAATATCTATGAGTCTATTGTGATATTCATTTCAAAAAACAAATCAATAAGAAAAGATAGCTTTTCCTTAATAAAAATTTTAATTAATAAATATAGAAAAATAAGGGGGAATATTACCATTGGCAAAATACCATAATAATAATAATAATAATTGTTGCAGGCTTGATCCACCAATGGAGGCTAAAATTAGTGAGTGAAACTTTGAAGGGAATTGAATAGTATTTGCATAGCCTCAAATATTTTTCCCCAAGTACTTATTAATTACAAATGGGCAAAGAGTAACTTACAATGAAGAGATTCAAGACCCAAATACAGAACCTTAACAAATGATCACTAGCCATGTCACTAATAAGACTTACTGACATTATGTATCCTCTGGCATGCACTGAGAAGGGCACAAAATCACTTCAGCGGTATTTCTAAGCATGTATATTCCCATTAAAATAACATCAGACAAAACAAAATAAGAGTATTCTATAAATTAACTGGCCAATACTGTCAAAGTTCTGAGTGATTAAAGAAGACTGAAAAATGATCACAGGTGGAAAGAGGCTAAGGAGACAGGACAACTAAATGCAATGGAAATGTTGGGCCAGATCTGGAAGAGGAAAAGGTCATTAGAGGAAAACCTGGTGAAATTTGAATAAGCTCTGTATTTTAATTAATAGTGGTGTCCTAATGTTAATTTCCTGCTTTGTGGTTTTTAAAAATTATTTTTAATCCTTACCTGTGGACATTTCTTCATTGTTTTTAGAGAGAGAAGGGAGAGATGCAAAGAGAGAAAGAAACATTGATGTGAGAGTGTGGGGGGACTCCACATGCAGCCCTCCCCCCCCCCCCCCCCCCCCCCGCCACCACAGATGAGAATAAGTCTACCAAGACAAGATCTGCTTGGGGAGGAAAGGTGGCCAATCTCTCAAAGGAGAAGAACCAGGAACCTGTTCCTCAATGGCCTTTTATTGGGTTTAATTTGCATAGGAATACAGGGCTTTTACCTAAAGCTCATCAATCATTGTCAAGCAGCAATGATAAAACAATAGATAACATTCAAAGAACTATGAGGGCTTATTTAGAGTCAGGGTCACATAGCTAAAGGGCTATGAAACTTTGGGGAAACAAGCTCATTTCAGGCTGCGACCTTATCATTTAAATTGAGGGTATTAGTAAAATAGGTTTCACAGGACTTTATGCATTCTTTCTTAGGCCTGCTCACCCTGGGGAATCTGCACTTTCCAGCACAGGGCTGCACCCACCTCCAGTATTGTTTCAGGCTTAAGTCAGGCAGGGGAAGTAAGGCAGCCAAGAGATTAGAAGACTTCTTGCAGACAGAATGAGGACTCAGGCTATGTCAAAGTCGAGGGGTGAGGGTCCATCATCCCCTTTTTCTATAGCCTCCCAAGTCCTTCCCTGAGGGCCTCTTCTTGACCATGCCTGTCTTAGGTCGTCCCTCCCTTGAGGAATCTTACCCATCATTGGTTAACTGGTCATGCACTGGGGACCAAGCAGGGTTAAGTAAAGTGGGCAGAGTTGGTGTTTCTGCCAGGGAGATAAGCTTTGTCTCCTCAGTGACTTAGGGTCCCAGGGTCTCTCACTCAGCCTTAGCCATGGGGGTTTACAGCTTCTGAAACCAGGCAGGGCGGTTCCCAACAGGAGAGAGAAGCATCACTAGGTTGCCTCCTGTACTCTCTGGAACTGGGGATCAAACTCACAATTTAGGTATGTGCCATTATTGGGGACCAAACCCACAACCTGTTGTTTATGGCACAGCACATCAACCAGCTGAGCCACAATGCCCAGGGCAATAGCCTGGTTTTGATTATTTCACTGGGGTTATTTAAGATGTGAACATTAGGAAGGGGCTAGGATAGGGTAAATGGACACTATTTTGCAACATTTTTGTAAATCTTAAATTATTTCAAAGTAAAAGTTCAAAAATCTGGACCTCAAGCAGAAATTTTACACAAGGCTTCTGTTGTAGGAATACTGTCTAGTACATTTATTTGTGTTTGGTTTTTGCTGGTTTTGATATATCAAGTGATTTTTTTTCTGTGTCTGCATCCTTTTCAATGAGTGACATTGTTCCTTTCTTCAAGGGTTGATTACAGGGCACTGGAATTCTCAGCTCCAACCAAGGTTCTTGATTCCAGCTGTGGCAATATGACAAGGATGTTAAAGAGTGACTCTTTGTTCTTGGGTAATCATCAAACCAGTAGCAATCATAACAGACTCACATGAAGGGCATTTCCTGTTCTGGTATCAGGGAGTTCTGGATTGTTACATTATGAAGGGGATAAGAAGAGGGGAATAACTCCCGAATTTACTTAAATGCCTATCAATTGTTGGACGGAGGTTTGAATCAGACTTAATTAGATTTAATTAGATTTAAGGAAAATAATAGGACTTTTCTTGCATCTTCAAGATTGTCGATTAAGATTTATATTCATTACCCCTTTTAAATCTTCTGTTAATTATTACATAAATAATACTGTGATGAAGAAACGCCCTCTTCTGAGCATTCCTCAACATAATAAATGCCATATATGAGAGACCTTCAGTCAACATCATACTCAATGGACAAAAACTTAGAGCTTAGCCACTAAGATCAGGAACAAGACAAGGTTGTCCACTTTCACCACTCCTATTCAACATACTATTGGAAGTCTTAGCCACTGCAATCAGACAAGAAAAAGAAATAAAAGGCATCCAAATTGGAAAGGAGGAAATGAAACTGTCACTGTTTGCAGATGACATGATAGTGTACATGGAAAATCCTATAGACTCCACCAAAAAACTACTCAACCTAATAAATGAATTTGGCAAAACAGCTGGATACAAAGTCAATACTCAGAAATCAAAGGCATTCCTGTATACCAACAAAGAAACTGCAGAAACAGAAATCAGGAAAAAAAATCCCATTTGATATAGCAACAAGAAAAATCAAGTACCTAGGACTAAACCTAACCAAGGAGGTAAAAGACCTGTACTCAGAAAACTACACAACACTGAAGAAAGAAATTAAGGAAGACACAAACAAATGGAAGCATGTACCATGCTCATGGATTGGAAGAATTAACATTATCAAAATGGTCATACTACCCAAAGCAATTTATACATTCAGTGCAATCCCTATTAAAGTACCCATGACATATTTCACAGATATAGAACAAACATTTCAGAAATTCATATGGAACCATAAATGACCCTGAATAGCTGCAGCAATTTTGAGAAAGAAGAACAAAGCAGGAGGGATCACAATACCTGATATCAAACTGTACTACAAGGCCACGGTAATCAAAACAGCCTGGTGCTGGCATAAAAACAGGCACATAGACCAATGGAACAGAACAGAGAGCCCAGAAATGAACCCAAGTCTTTACAGTCAATTAATCTTTGACAAAGGAGGGAGAAGCATAAAATGGAGCAAAAACAGCCTCTTCAACAAATGATGTTGGAAGATCTGAACAGCTATGTGCAAAAAAATGAAACTTGATCACCAAGTTACTCCATACACAAAAATAAATTCAAGATGGATAAAAGACTTAAATATAAGTCGTAACACCATAAGAGTCCTAGAGGAAAACATTGGCAGGAAAATCTCAGACATTCCACGTAGCAACATCTTCACAGACATGTCCCCTAAAGCAAGGGAAATAAAGGAAAGAATAAACAAATGGGACCTCATCAAAATAAAAAGCTTCTGCATGGCTAAAGAAAACAGCACCAAATTACAAAGAGAACCAACAGTATGGGAAAACATATTTCCTAATGATACCTCAGACAAGGGCCTGATATCCAAAATATATAAAGAACTCACACGATTGCACTCTAGGAAGACAAACAACCCAATTAAAAAATGGGCATAGGACTTCAACAGACACTTCTCCAAGGAAGACATACAGAGGTCCCAGAGACATATGAGAAGATGCTCAGCCTCACTAGCCATCAGAGAGATGCAAATTAAAACCACAATGAGGTACCATCTCACACCAGTCAGAGTGGCCAACATAAACAAATCCACAAACAAATGTTGGAGAGGATGTGGAGAAAAGGGAACCCTAGTGCACTGTTGGTGGGAATGCAGATGTGGAAAACAGTATGGAATTTCCTCAGAAAACTAAAAGTGGAACTGCCCTTTGACCCAGCAATTCTGCTGCTGGGATTATACCCTAAGAACCCTGAAACACCCATCCAAAGAACCTATGCACCCCAATGTTCATAGCAGCACAATTTACAATAGCCAAGTACTGGAAAAAACCTAAGTGCCCATCAGCAGATGAGTGGATCAAAAACTATGTTTACCCAATGGAATTCTACACAGCAGAGAGAAAGAAGGTGTTCCTACCCTTTGCAACAGCATGGATGGAACTGGAGAGCATTATGCTAAGTGAAATAAGCCAGGCGGTGAAAGACAAATACAATATGATCTCACCTTTAACTGAAACATAATCAAGAAAAGAAAAATGCCAACAAAATGTAACCAAAGACACTGAAATTAAGAACAATCTAACAATCACCAGAGGGGGGTAGGGGACAATAGGGAGAGGGGATTACAGGAACCACTATAAAGGACACATGCACAAAATCAAGGGGGAGGGTGGAGGTGGAGGAAGGAGGTGGGATTGGCTGGGGTGGGGTGGAAGGATGGGGCGAAAAGGCAGAGAACTGTAATTGAATAACAATAAAAAAAAGAAAAAGAAATGCCCTCTTCTTTTTTCTTTGAATAACATATAAAGCAGAAGTTCTCTGACCTGAAGTGATAATATTTCTAAATCCGTTCACTGCAGACTCAAAAAAAAAAACCAAAAACCCTACTATTGATTATTTGGCTCAAGTGTCTACAAAACATGGTGTTTCCATCAATTTTTTTCAAGGACATTTTTCATTGTTTTTAGAGAGAGAGAAAGGGTGAGAGAGAGGCACATTGATACAAGAGAGAAGCATCAATCAGTTGCCTCTTTTATGCACCTGGACCAGGGATTGAACTTGCAACCAAGGTTTGTGCCCTGACTGGGGTTTGAACCTGCAACTTTTTGATGTATGGGATGATGCTCCAACCAACAGAGTCACATTAGCCAGAGCTCTCCATCCATATTTATGCTTCTTTTGAGACATTGAAGAGTTGGTAATTTTCATGATTAATTGCCATTTCTGTATGTTTGAGATTAAAGAGTGGTGTGCTTTCTCACAGTGGATTCAGAGAAGGCACCTGATATGCTTGTGGAATAGGGCATGAAACACTTCAGTAACCACTTTATCTGCTTAGCAACTAGTTGAATATCTTCTTCTTGTTTGTTTTAGACAAACAAACAAAATGATAATTTACAGACGACTTTGATTTTTCATTTGATTCTACTAAACTTCAGAAAAGAAGTTTCCAGAGTTACACTCCTATCACTACCAATTTCTTTTTCTCCATGGTGTGTGAGTGCATTTTGGTGAGGAAAGAACAGTTTGATAAGTGACTTTTCCAGACCATAAAGAATACAGCACTTGCCAAGTGCCTCTGTCTCTTAGGCCTGGGTAACCTGGATTTGCATTAGAATCCAGCTGCAATTGAACAGCATAATTTATGGTGCTCCCAAAACGCTTCCTTTTGTAAATTCCCTGGATTGATCATGCAAGTTCATTCTTATTGCCGCATTAGCAATTTAGAGATTTCTATTTTTCCCTTGAAATTGTCAGTTCCAGAATTTATAGTTGTACCCAAAGTAAATATTCTTTAATTCAGCACAAAGAATTTATAATGACATTATTCCTGACACATGGCTTTCAATGGGCATTGGAGTCAAAATCTGATATTCTGGTCTGTACTTAGAAGCTTCACTAACTAGAAAATTAGGGTTACACATTTGTCCTCTGAGCTTTAAAATGTACTGTTAACACTATGGGTTACATTATAGGTTCTCGATGACTTGAAAGGAAATGATTGGAAATTGTCGAGTAAATAAATTAACTATATTAATACCTAAAAGATGGTTTGTCAATCAGAATGAAAGCTGGGCTTCCTTAGAGTAATACCATTAACAGTTTGACTTATCTAACTCTTCTTCCTCAGATATCATGATCTCTAAGAATGTCCTGTATTTCCACACTTCATGCATATGACTTCCTTAGGTAAATAAATAAAATGGCTACCAATTATTTTTTCCAAACTGCTTAAAAGCAGGAAGTATTGTTGTGAACATTTCCAGAATGTATACACAGCTACATATCTGACTGTTTGTTAATAATTTGGCTTTCTGGAATCTGCCTCATTGACACATGAATCTGATCCGGACAACTCTAGATACTGAAAGAAGAAGTCTCTGAGGTGTTCAACACAATGACTGAGCCCCAGCCACCGTCACCTTAAATCGTAATGCACTGTCACTTCCTAATGTGTTTTTTTTTTTTATTGATTTGTATGGAATAACATTTCTGTGTTATGAGCTGTATGATTTTTAGATATGTTACCTTGACTTCTTTAAGCCAATTTTCCCTAATCCTAAATGAAGCTAATAATTTACATCCTGTAGAGATGTTTTTTGGATTAATTACAATACTTAGAAAGGGTGTTTCATATTTGTTTGAGTACATAATAAATGTTTAATAAGTGGTAATAAAATTAAGATATAATGAGTTCAATATAACCAATGTTTTTATAACAAGTCCATCACCTTTTACCACCTTAGAGGTAAAGACAAATCTAGAGGCACAGCCTTGGAAAGCCCACATTAGAAGATCAAAAATACATCTTATTTGCTCTATGGGAGTTATATTCCCCAAACATGGACGCCGAAGGTGATACTACTAGTCATTTTGTCCAATCTCATCACAAAGTGTTCCCTACTGGAAGTTCACTTAGATTCTTAAAGACTTTTTAGTGATTAAGAACTGACCTCTTTATAAGACTGATTGCTTACTCTAGTTTTGGATAAACCTACCCATGAAAGTCAAATGTGTATTTTTGTAAATTCTATCCTTTGATTCTATGTCCTCCTAAATAACCAATGATACAAGAAATTAATTGATGATCCTCTAGGTAGAAACTTGAAGAGAAGTAGAACATGAAATATTCTTATACTGAAATATGTTTGTTAAGTTTCATATGTGCAGTTTGTTTAATTATAAAATATTTGATAGGACACATAGAATAATAAATTAAAAACTTATACTTGATTTATTAATGATTCAAATCAAAATATTTGAAGGAATCCATGGTGTAGACTCAGCAGTTTGTCAGGCAATAATGTCATTTACAAAATTTGAGTACGTAAGTCAGATAATATTTTGTTTTAAGGTTTTACTCATTGCAGCTTTTACAACCTTACAATGCTATTAAAATTTTAACTTGTGTACTTAATTGGCACCATATGAATTTTACAGTCTTTGTCACTATAAAATTTTGGTTTTGAGGTAAATTTTCTATACAAAGAGACAATGGAGAATTTATTCAACAACTATCAATGGTTATTTGCAGTGAATTTGGGCTTTCAAGGACAGTTCAATGTTAATTGAATTTTTAGAATTTAGTATGGATGCTTTCTTAGATTGGTATCACTAGGATCTTGATAGTATATGTTTCTCACCACCAAGCAGTGATGTTAGGGGATGAAAGAAGTCATACCTGGCCTGGTATTAGACTGTACAGGTGATAATCCCTGGCAAGAAGCCCAGACTACACTTAAACACAGTGAATGCAATATAATGAAGTCCAAATCCACTGGGGCAGGAACTAGACCTTTCTCTGCATTTTATTCTGTGCCAAGTTCTCAGTCATGGCTGAAAAACAATTAAAACTAGAGTAAGAAATTCCATGTGTCAGTGAGGCCATATTTATATATGGTATAAGGTCAAATTCTAAAAAAACAAAGGAACTATTCAAATATAAAAAATAAAAAGAGTATAATAGCATTTTAAAGCTGTAAAAAATAGGGAGAAAGAAAGATCAAAAATAAATTATGTGCTCAAAAGGAAAATGTGTTAATTGTTGAACGATGTAAAAGGAAAGTGGCCCAATGAAGTGTTTATGGAGGCAATGGAATTCTAACTATGAACTATGAAAATGCCTTTGATTGAAGTCAAGTCAAAAACATGTGTTACTGTCTGTAATGCACAGTGTTAGAGGCAGTGAATGGACACAAAAGAATAACACCCTCTTCCAGGAACATACAAACCAGCCATGGAGCCAAACGCAAGCAAAGAGGATGTGTGATTCTTTGGGCCCAGGCCTTCAGCAGTTCCATTCCATGTCCCCACAATCTCTATAAAGCACTCTTGTTCATGGCTAATGTCCGCTTAAGATTTTAGAGTTGAGGTCTCAAACTTCCTCTTCATTATAAGTCAACCAGATCTGATCTTCGGAGTGTCTTTCATTTCCTGTTGACACTTGGCCCATTGCCAGGACCAGGGTCCCTTAATCAATTTCAATGACCTTTAGGGAAAATCTAGGTTTTGTGAGATGTGAAGAATGTTGCAGCCCTTAGTTAAAAACATGATGTAGAAAAGTATTTCTTTAGATGAGAAGAAAAAATCACAACAAATTATTAATCCTAAAAAAAAAATCCAAAAGCTAACCACATTGTACAATACATTTTAAAAACTTAATATTTTAAAACTACTTAATAAACTTTTTAATAATTATTTTTTCTACGTTTGTAGCTGCATAACCTGTTCCTAATTCAAGGACTTTGTGACTTTTTCTGTAGATATCACAGAATAATTTAGTCTTTCCTGTCCTAAGTTTGGTGGATATTTGTTTTTTTTTTATTGCTGACAGTTTAAGAAAGTATCTTTCAGTTTCATAACTCATTATTGTTAATGTCATATAAAAATGTAAGATTTTTTCAAAATGGGAAAACTTTTATCAGCTTTCTTTTATGCATGGGCTGTTAGTTTTCTTGTACAATGACTAATCTGAAATACATTTTAAACTGAAGGCACTTAGCCAGCTAATTTATTGTCAATGTCACCATGCCAGGTAAGTAAATGGGTCCATGTGTGTGAATAGAGTGTTCCTGGAACCAGCCCTGCCCCAGGACACCTATCACTCTGTCATACTTGCAAATAACTGAAGCCATATAAAATACATTTTAGTAAACTCAAATTAAAGTATCCCCCAATACACTTCACATTTCTGTACCTGCTGCTTTAACCCCGTTCAACAAAAACAAAACTATAATGGCACGGAAATGAAAGTTGAAAGCAATAATTGTAATCTCTCATGACCATCCTGTGGATATGTCTGCATTTCCCTCCCACCCTCCTTCCCTCCCTCCTCCTTCTTTTCCTCCTTTTCTCTCTCCCCTACTCCCATCCTCTATGTTTGTCTAGCAAACTGAGGATCCACTATAAATCTCAAAACCTTGGAGTCATCTTTGAATTTCCTCCTCTCCTTCGCCCTCCAGTGCAATAAATAAACAAGTCCTTGAGATTCTAATTCTTATGTATGTCTCGACTCGTTCTCTCCATTACTGCTGTTGGCACCATAACCTGAGCAACACTGCTCTATCACCAGGACTCCTGCAGCAGCCTCCTAATTAGCCTTTACATCTACAGCATTACATCCTCAAAGTCGTTTTTTGTACAATTTCAAGAATAATTAATATAAAATTCAATTTTGACCATATCATTTCTCTGCTAAAAACAATTCAATAACCCTCACTACCCTCAGATCATGCCCACGCCCTTTGCTGGCATACAAACCATTCAAAGCTCAGTCCTGTGCTGTTTGGGCTAATGACTTGCTTATTTTGTCTTATTTCATTCCACTCTCAGCTCACACTCTGTAGCCCTCCAAACCTCAGAAGTATATGCATGTAATTCTCTGCACTCCATGCTCTACCAGGTTAAAACTAAGCAGTACCCACTATCTAAAATACTTCCTCTCACCTTCTCCAACTCCACACTCATTTTAAGTTTGGTTTGGATAATTTTTTAAGCTTGCAAAGATAATTTTCTGGGGCCCAATTATTAAAATAGTTTCCCTCCTCTATCCTCCTTTACTATGTTGTGGTTAATCCAGTCACTAAACCCACCACATAAGTTTTTGTTTCCCTGACTAGTTTGTAACACTTTCAGGGCAGAGACCCTGACTCATTAATCACAATACAGTGCCTGACAAATGGAAGGTGCTCAATGAATTTGAATGGATGAAAAGCAAAATGTGATGTTCAATGAATGGCACAGGTAGATTCAGAATGCTGAAGTTCAAGAGCGTGAAAAATGAATTGTGAATGGTGTCTTGAAGTCAGTAGCATTTAAAATGGAGCTTGAAAGGTACATAAGACTTGGAATAGTCTGAGATATAAGATGGAAGGGTGGTGCATTACAGAAAGAAGGGTTAATAAACCATGACAGAGATCAGAGGGCTTCACTGCAAGATTACATCCAAAATTAAACTAATGAGGGAGAACCTGGTGGAATAAATGAGAACAAAACATTCTTTAGCTCTTGACATGGATGATAGGTCACACAGGATAATCAAGAGGACATAACTGGCTGAGCAAAAGGATGTCTTTGTGGTTGGAAAAAAATTGTCTTTTACATTCATGGAGGGCACATAAGTAAGAATGTCAAAACACACACACACACACAAAAAGCTTTCTAGAAGAAAAGATTTAAAAAAACTGCAAATAAAAGTATCGTTAGTATGAGTAGTATTGGTTATATTTTTGTGTTGGTAATCTGTTTTTAAAATGCAAATAAAATATTGTAAATATGAGTAGTATTGGTTGTGTTTTTGTGATGGTAAATCCCTGTATGAACAGAAACAATTATGTGTCAGTGACTAAAAAGTAGTACTAAACGTGGAGACTTAGCAACTGGGAGATGTTGGTCAGTCAAAAATCAATTGAGCCACTTCTCTTAATTACTGTGGAAGATACAACTGAAGCAGAAAATAAGATCCTTTACTGGAAGAATTCCAATTAAAGGAAGTAGATAAACATAAAAATAGAAAACATAAATAACAGATTATAACAAGTAAAATGTAAAATTATGATTTAAAAAATAAGGATATCCCAGAAAAGAAATAAGTTGACTGAGCTATGAATATTAGGTGGAAGGAAGGTATTCTATGTAAAAATACTACCCTTAGAAAAGGCATAAAAGTTCTGTTAAGATGTTCGATCCACATGATGGCAAGAATGTCAGTGAAGCTAAAGTGAGGGTCCATGACAGGGGCGAGTTACTCAGATTCAGTGATGAGAATATTAGCGAGAAGCCTGAAAGACCAAGACAGTTTTAGATATAATCTAATAGATAATATGAAACTGATACAAAATTTTAAAGAGGGAAATCACATGAAAAAATTTCATCCATGTATAGATTATCTGGATTGTATATATGAATGAAAAAATAGTTCATAGATTATTGTTAAATAGCCATTACTTCATTTCTTTATTTCTTCACCTCTCTTCTTATATCATTTCTTCTCTTTCCCACATATACATATGTGTGCACAATCTTACACTATCATATTCTTTAATTTTTAATATTTTAATTTGTTTTAAATAATAATTCCTATAAAGCCACTATGGATTTTACTCTCAGATCTGTTTCTTTATACATCTATTCTTGTGAGACTTAATAACTTCTAGACACCCTGTAGAGTTTGTGTCTTCAAAATTCTTTTCTATTTTCATCTGTAGTGTTTACATGCCATCAAAGAGAACCACCAAGTTTTACAATTTTCAATAGGCTTTGCAGTATATTCATTCTTACCACTCCATTCCAATATATGGAAACACAGAAACTGTCTTACATTATTTTGTTGTTGGTAACTAATGGAGAGAGAGAGAGGAGACAAGGAAAAGAGAAGAATTGATAGGTAATACAATGTAACTACAAAAGTATCTATAATTTAGTAAGACCTTGCTACATGCTAGACAGCCTGAAAAAAATTCACCCACATTATTTAATCATCATAATAATCTTATCAAGTAAGAAACATTATTATCATCACTTTACAGATGAGGAACCTCAAGACTAGTTAATCCACCAAATGTCTTACAGGCTGTCTGCGATGAGGCAGAGACCCACACCTTGGGCTTTCTGACTTCAAAACCCTGCTTTCAGTAAATACACTATATGTCTCAGCCTTGATTTGTGTCTCCTTTTAAGTATATTTTATTGATTGTGCTATTATGGTTGCCCAACTTTTTCCTCCCTCCATCTTGTACCCCCCACTTCCACAATTTCCCCTCTTAGTTCATGTCCATGGGTCAAACATATAAGTTCTTTGGCTTCTCCATTTCTTATACTATTCATAAACTCCCCCGTCTATTTTGTTTCTACTTACTATTTATGCTACTTATTCCCTGTACTTTTTCCCCCATTCTCCCCCAATCCGTCTACCCTCCCCACTGATAACACTCTATGGGACCTCAATTTCTGTGATTCTGTTCCTATTCCAGTTGTTTGCTTAGTTTGTTTTTGCTTTCCTTTTTTAGGTTCAGTTGTTGGTAGTTATGAGTTTGTTGTAATTTTATTGTTCATAGTTTTGGTCATCTTTTTTTTAGATAAGACCCTTTAACATTTCATATAATATGGGCTTGGTGATGATGAACTCCTTTAACTTGACCTTACCAGGGAAGCACTTTACCTGCCCTTCCAATTCTAAATGATAGCTTTGCTGGATAGAGTCATTTTGGATGGAGATCCTTGCCTTTCATGAGTTTGAATACTTCTTTCCAGACCCTTCTTGCCTTCAAAGTTTCTTCTGAGAAATCAGCTGATAGTCTTATGGGAACTCCTTTGCAGGAAACTGTCTCCTTTTCTCTTCCTGCTTTTAAGAGTCTCTCCTTATCTTTAATCTTGGGTAATGTAATTATGATATGTCTTGGTGTGTTCCTCCTTGGGTCCAATTTCTTTGGGACTCTCTGAGTTTCCTGAACTTCCTAGAAGTTTATTTCCTTTGCCAGATTGGGGAAGTTCTCCTTCATTATTTTTTCAAATAAGTTTTCAATTTCTTGCTCTTCTTCTTCTCCTGGCACCCCTATGTTCAGATGGTGGAACAGTTAAAGTTGTCCCTGAAGTTCCTAATCCTCTACTCATATTTTTGAATTCTTGTTTCTTCATTCTGGTCTGGATGGATGTTTATTTCTTCCTTTTGTTCCAAATCATTGATTTGAGTCCCGGTTTCCTTCCCTTCACTGTTGGTTCCCTGTATATTTTTCTTTATTTCACTTTGCAGAGTGTCCCTCCCGAAGCTCGGTCAAAGAGGATGATCTTCCCAACTAGAGGAGAGGACCAGTCTTTGTTCAAGGGTATGAGAGTAGCTGTGCTCCCCTGCTGGAACCTCCAAACAAGCTCTCAAGGTCCATTTGATTTGTGTCTTTTCAAACCCCAACCAAGCAGTGTTTTTAAAAAGTCAAAAAACTAAAATAATCAAAGATGTCAAAGACTTTTTTCAAAAGTTTTATTTATATAAGGTGGTGAAATTATCATTTCCAGTTTATATACTTGATAAAAAGAGTATTTTTTTAAAGCCCTTAGAAACAGTTTGTTTTTTAGAGTTATAATTTGTGTAATGAGTATGATACAAAAGTTTCAGAAAAGCACTTATATACGTGAGAATATTTAGTTTGTTGCACATGTTCAAAGGACACTTGGCCAGAAAAGGAAGGAGAAAAAGAGAAAGAAGAAGGAAGAGAAGGAGGTGGGGAAAAGAGGGACAAATGAAGAGAGGGAGGAAGGAAGGAAGAAAGGAAGGAAGGGAGGGAGGGAGGGAAAAAGAAAGAGAGGATGGAAGGGGAGGGGGAGGATGAGGTTTATTGAAAAAAGAATAAACTTGATATCTAATGAATTGATTAAATGACTACATGTCAATAGCAAGACAGTATAAAATGAAAATGATTTTAACAGGTTCAGGAAAAAATAAACTCAGAATCCTAGCACATTAAAAAATAAACCTGTATGGTGTCTCTCCAGAAGGTATCCAGCCATGTAATGTGAAAAATAGAGACATTTATTAAAGAAGATACAAGATATAAGAAACATTGTACATAGGACAATGATACCTCCAAAGTAGGCACCTTGGGACCTCATACAGTTCTCCCAGTCACCATCAGCTACCCTGTCGTATTTCCCTGAATCTCATCGATGTTCTGAAATCTCTTCCTTTTCAAAGGTGATTTTAGTTTTGGAAAAGCCAGAACATGCAGGACACCAAATCTGGGCTGAAGCGGGGCTGAGTCACCTGGGTGATTTGCTGTTTCACTAAAAAACTCTGTGCAAGTTGTGATGCATGAGTGGGCATGTTGTCGTGATGAAGCTGCGAATCACTAGTTGCCCATAGCTGTGGCCTTCTGAATCATCCAAATAGTTTCCACAGAGGAATGTTCAAGCTTCACACAAAATTTGATGCAGATTCGTTGCTCTACTCGCTCGGCCATTTTGAACATGATGACCACACTGACTGGTACAGTGAAGCTGTCATTGTTCACTCATGCACTTTCCAGTCCACTCTCCTTGGCTGCCAGGCTACAATGATGTTGTGCAAACCATTCTCGTTATATCTACAATGGCTGGACTTTTTCCCAATAGACCTCGTATGATACATTTGGGTATAGGGTGGTTTCCATGAAAATATATTGGGGATAAACAGAGAGATTTGGGAAGAAGAATACAGAATAAATAAAATCGCTAGAGGATTGTCTTTTTGGTATTTCTGACTTTATCAAAGTCTGAATGTTCTGAATAAATCCACTTTCCCCCCACCACCCTACTTCTCAATGCTCCCTCAGTTAATTGTTTCCATCTAGAGTAATTTGATCTTGGTTCCCTCTTCCTTCACTCAAGGAGATGTGTTCTGGTTGCACTGGCTTGACTTGCAGTAAGCAGTTTTTCTTTCATTCATGTCTGGAACACAATATGTAGCAAGAGTTTTACCAGGAGTTTTACTCTGGTCTAGGAGGATAGATGGAAAGTTACATTATGGCTTAAAAGTCCCCAGCAACACAACAGTAACAGGTAAGGGATTAGATATGGACCATACGCTTTGAAGGAAGTGACTTCTGTTGTGTTAAAAGACTCTGCTGCAGGAACAGGGTTCAGATGCCCTGGAGAAGCAGAGAAGGCCCCAGAGAGATCACTAGGAAAACAGCCCCCAGAAGTTAATTCATGCAGAAAGACTGGAAAACATTATATTCTGTAATGTCAGTTTCTATTATGTCATAAACTGAGTAATGTCAAAATATAGTGTAATCAAATAAAAACTCAGAACTTTTAATTATTTAAATGGTTCTCCAACTCTAAGTCATTCTGAAATCTTTCAGCAATCATGTTACCCTCAAGGATTTTGTATCCTCTTTCTTTTAAAAGTCCCAAATATATCCTTGTCAAAAATTATTTTGTAAAAAAGTACAAAAGGATCCTTTGACCAATTTAACATATGGAGAATCTGAGTCACAGGAAGTGCTTTTATTTGGCCACAACAAAAGGTCATCAGATGGAGCAAAGACAATTTCAGGGTTGACTTCCTTCTACTGGATTATCAAGTTCATGTAGTGCTAAAGAGAGCAGGAAATTTCCCAACTGAGCACACTGGGAAGACAAATCCTAAGTGAATCTCCATTATAGTCAAAATCTCCTCCTTTTTCCAAACTTGCTTCCTCATCTACTTTGAGCTATATTAACTTTGTAAGAAATATTAAGAAAATACATTTTTCCCAAAAGTAAACAACCCAAATTTTTGGAGCTATAATACCCTATCATTATATTTTTTGCAATATTCTTTATATTCTTAAAATCTTGTGTAGATACACTTTTTAAGTTATGTCCTATCCTCTTGCCAGGATTATTGAACTAAGTAAATCATTCTACAGTTTAAATTACTTCCCACAGGGCATGATGATGCATTAATTAATTCATTCTTTCTCTTGCTTCCTTACCTCCTCCTAACTCCTTTTGCTTGACTGTTATTCTTGTCTCCAAATCCCTGAAACCACAAGTGTAAGCAATTTCTTTTCATACCTGAAGCAGATTGATGTAATCTGTATTTTGTATGACAGGCATCGCTGCATAATGGTTAACTGAACACCCTCTGGAGTCAGACAGCCTAGGGTTGAGTCCCTGTTTCCCCACTTGCTAGCAGGGTAACATAAGCTAGACTTGAATAAGTGAGATTTTTCTTTGCCTGCCTCCTCATCTATAAAATAGATATAATAGTACCAACCTCACAAGATTGTGTTTATGACAAAATCTGTTAAGATATAGAAAGAACTTAGAGCAGTGCCTAGCATATATTATGTGTTGTCTGTTAGCTAGTACAGTTTTTGTTGCCAAGTCCATGACTTTGCTAAATATTAAGGAGCAATGAAAAGTTCAAAGTAGCTTATGGTCATCATACATTTTCATGTCATTCACAGAATGATGTCCTACCGGATTCTAACCCAAAGAAGTTTGACATCTTGATGCACAGAGTCTCTGGCAACCAATGGCACGCGCGTGGACTTGGCGTGTGTGAAGACCCCTTGTTGATCTTGCATCTGGACGTAGTGGGCCAACATCGTGTGATGTACAAGGTGTCACTAAAACCTGCAGGGGATCCTTCCATCACAGGAAAACGACAGGTCTCCCTGTTTCTGGGGGGAGCAGACAGAGACCAAAGGACTGAACTCTTTCAAAGGAGTAACATCCTAATTAGGCTTCTGCTTTGGGACATGAGCTTCCCTGAGCTACTTTGTATTATCAGTAAATGTGTGCTGACTCTTCCCCTAGTATCCTCAACTTGTCTCTGTGATAACCAGCATAACTCTCTCCACAGAGAACCTACATCAGGGTTAAGATTCTTTGTTGTCCCCACAAAGCGTGTCTGTGTTAGCTGCTTTGAAGTTTCTTTTGAATCATTGCTTTAAAACATTTATGTTCTAAAAAAAAAAGAGAAAGAAATAGACTCATTGATACAGACTGATGGTTGCCAAAGGGGAGGGCAGTTGGGGCACTGGGTGAAAAAGGTGAAGGAAGAAGTACAAGCTGGTAGTTACAAAATAGTCATGGGGGTGTAACGGTGCCAGGTGGACAGTGAATGTCGGGGTAGGGGAATGCTTTGTAAAGTGTGTGATTGTCTAACCACTTTGCTGTACACCTGAAACTATTTGAAAATTAAAATGTTAAAAAAGAATAATTGAAAAAATTTGGTTTTAGACCAAATTAGAAAGTAATATTCTCTTAAATTTTTACCCTATGCCCACTGATATTATATATATATATGTATGTATATATATATGTATATATGTATATCTTGCACTGAATATATGGATAGGGTGGGGTGAAAGTAGTGAGTATGCAAAACAGTTTATTCTTGTATTATTATTTATTAATTATTGCATTATTTTCCATACAAACAACTGTAAACCTACTTTTTCCCACCGTGTATATATGTATATCTTTGTAGGGGGTTTTTGTGTGTGTGTATTTATATATATATTGGTTGCCATTGCTAAAACTCCAAAGAGGGATTATATAAAAATTCTATCTTCAGAGCCATGCAAAAACACAGATTTTTTAATAGTTTTAAACAAAAGGCAATATCTTCATCATATTAAAAACAATCTGTTAACCACTTTTGATGCATGTAACACATGATATGGAAAACTTACACCCCAATTTTCACGTGCACAGACAAAATCACAGTAATGATTGTATATAGACCATCTTAGAAGAGAACCTCTCCCCACACCCATTTGGGGAGCTCTAACGGGGCACAGAATCCTGCATTGTTTGTTCACTTAAGGCGGAGGCTCTGTCATGTTCATATTTCCAGGGGGGAGTGCCAGAAATAAACACATGAATAACTACCTAGCTATACGACACTGCTGCATTTAGCACCAGTGCTCTGTGAAGTTAATGTCCTCATAGAAATTATAAGTGATGCCCCTATTAGAAGAACGTCCATAAGTATAGTTCTCCTGAAGTTAAAAACAAATACTATTCTCCTTAATTACCCTATTTTTTGGACTATAATACGCACCAGACCATAAGATGTACCTACGTTTTAGAGGAGGAAAATAGGGGGGAAAAAACCCATTCCACCGCTGCCCCCCCCCCAGCGAGCCAGGTAAGCTACATTCAGACTATAAAATGCACCCCCATTTTCCTCCCAAATTTGGGGGTGGGAGTGAGTCTTATAGTCCGGAAAAAACGGTATATTTTGAGTGATTTTACACTAGGTTATGCAAAACAACTCCCTCAACCAGACCGCAGAAAAGCAAAATTATTCTTTCTTACGTCTATAATCATTTCTCATTAAAGAGATATAAAAATAATACCCAAGATAAATTGTGCAGAGAAAGGTGGCATAACATGTGCTACAAGTTATCTCACCATTTTTTTTCTAATTTTATTTTTATTCAAGTACAGTTCTCTGCCTTTTCCTCCCACCCCAGCCTAATTCCCAGGCCTCCCCACCCCCCTCTCGTTTATGCCCCCCACCCCACCCCCATTATTGTCCATGTGTCCTTTATAATTGTTCCTACAAGGAGGGAATTTCAGGGGAAAAGGGTGCAGGGTTTATCTCATCATTTTTAAAAAACGCTTAGTCATGAGTTGGGAGCATTTCAGTCTTTTTTGAAAGAATTATTTGAAACCTTTTGACTAATGTTGAGCTTTTCAGTAAAGAAAGACCTCATAAATGTGCTAATTTAGATGAAAGATAAAAACAGTAAGAAGAACCACAGGATGAGTAATTTTTATCTATAATATATACATACCAATTACTTGTTTTAAATGTGATCAGTAAAGCAAGGGAACTCGTGGAGGAGATTCTGTTGTCATTGCTGGCAACTCAATCCTGTTTGAAAAAACTCTTTCACATTACATTGTTAAACCCAAGTGAATATTTAACCACTATATTCAAAGCCCAAAATAATGACAATTGAAAGATAACTTATGAAGAACGATGATAAATTAATATGTCTCACCTCAAAAATATGTGTGAGCAGAATGAGTAAGAAAAGCAGATGGAAGGCAAAGAAATCTGTAAATTGTAACTTCCATATGCTGATAAAGGTTTAGTTAATTTGCAACACAAACTGCTGGAAATTTTTTGTAAGGTTTCTGTTTACGTTTACAGCCCCAGGCACTTTCCACTGTTCACCACCGGTGGCCTAGACCACATTTTAACTTTTGGAAAGTTAGTGATTTATGGTCAGTGTCACGTCAACACAAAAACTATCCCAACCCTCTCAAGCTCTGAGAGGGTTGATGTTTCCTTCAAGATAAAAGGAAGAAACATTGGGAAAAATAATCATCAAATTACTTTTCACCTTCATCTTAAGAAGCTGATGTTCTCAAAATCAGCTGAACATTGGGATCACTTAAAGAGTTTTAAATATTACTGATGATTGAATAGCACCCACAAAATTTCATTTAGTTGATTTGGGTGTGACCAGGGCATTAAAATCTTTAGAAGTTCCCCCAAGTAATTCTAGTGTGCAACCAATTTTGAACACCACTGATTGATCGAAGGAAGTAGGAAGAAAGATGTGAGAAATGGCTAATAGTTAAAAAGTCCTTTAAAAAAAACTAATTCAATTACATTCTTTGGTCTCTCTCTTATATTACCAGAGATAGGACTTTTTCCTTATTGTGTAAATTTTAGGTATAAGGCAACAGATAGAATTGCACTAAAAGCAATGTTTTCATGCCTTATTCTTCAATTATTTAATTCAACTTAACAAATAACCACTAAATATTATGTGCAAAGAACTGATTTAGTGTTATAGAACATTCAAAGATGGATAAAATCCTCTCCCCTTTCTGAAATAGCATATAAACAAGTAAATTGTTAGTTAAATCAACTCAAGTCAGATGTTGCCAATAAATCAGAAGCTGTGGTAAAGAAGCTAAAGGCTTCTTACATAGCAAATGAATGTCCCCAAAGTGGTCACACCAAAGTTACAACATCAATTTCAAAAACAGCATTAGCCAATAGACATATATCACTATGTCTGATTAGGCCTAAGAAAGTGGAGAAATGAGCCACTAGCTGATGAATTAGAGCTCCGTATTGTTTGCCAAGCTGGGAGCTGAGGGGTGTCTTGTTTCCAGACATAGAATCTAAAGATTAAAAATACCAGTTAAAAGTCTTCTTCTCCTGAATTTACCTGTAATAATGCTTCCTAGGTGGCAATTAGATTTTTTTTAATTCAAATTAAGATCAGACTATACATAATTAATTAAATGAACTTTTAGATTTGCCCGGAGCTTGTCAGATGACTTTTACCTAGTAAAATCTGGCTCGGTTTGTCAGTATGCACTATTTTCTGGTTTGTGAGGCAGACACAAGCAGTGTGTATATGTGCATGTGCACATATGTGCATCTACCTGTATGTTATGTGCTACACTATAGGTGGGGGAGTTATGCAGAAAGACTCTGTAGCTTTTTCTCCTCTCAAGCCTACTTGGCATCAGCTGCTTTCCCCAGGCTCTGTCAGAGGACCTGGGAATCAGAAAAGCCCTCTATTCCCATCAAGCTTTGCAAATGTACTTTTGAAGCTTCTTGTGCTCTAGAGTGGAATCTGTTTTTTTCATCCGCCTTATGAAGCAAGTTTGTAAAAGCTGTTCATTTATTGAGCACTTACTCCTTTAAACATGACAACTTTCAAATTACTTGTAAGGGCCCTGATCATGTCTCTCAGCACTTCCTGGTTGAAAGAGAGTGCACATTTGCATGTGGGATATTTTCAGAGCCATAAATATTTAAATTATTTCATGGAGCGAGCAGCTGATGGAGAAACAGAGTGGGTTCTCAGAGCTGCGTCCGGTGGCTCCTGGACCAGCAGGTGGAGTGATTTTCCAGATACAGATCATCACCTTGTCTTACCCTTCTGATCCACTTGGCAGTTCTCTATGAGACAGGAATGAATGAAGTCTCCTTTATATGGGTGATTTCCACGAAATTTGGAACAGCGATGGCTATCAGAGGCCAAAAATTACAAAACGAGGAAAACTGGTCATAGGCAAAGGACAAACTTAAGCAGCAAAATTGTATCATCTCTGATGTTTCAAAAGCATGCCTTTTGGAATTGCAAATGAAATATAATTTTATGTTGTTTTCTCATCCTTGACAAAGCTCAGAAGATATTTTTATTGTTGTTTTAGTTTTTTAGATGCCCTGCCACTCTGATCTTCAATTCATAGTAAAATCAATGAGCTGCTTTTACATTTGGTACAGAGGCAGAGGCATATTATGTAGTGCATGGAACTGGCAAGGTTTTCAGTATTTCAAAACCAAGCAATCCTGACAGGTATTGAGAAGGATAGCTCTCTCATGCTTTGGTCATCATTTTCAGCGGTGTAGCCAGCACAATTCTCCTAAAACTCAGTTAGTGTGAAAAGTGAATTTGTTTATACAGGTTCTAAAATTCATGTAGAAGAGCAAATCCAAGAGTAAGAAAGACAATATTCAAATAGAACAGGAAGAGGGATTTGTCCTAGCAGACACAGAGGCTTACTGTAAATCTATAATAATTCACAGTGCGGTACTGGTGCAAGGAGAAAGAAATAGAACAATCAAACAGAATTAAGAGCTCAGAAACATAGTCAAGCATACGTGGAATCTAGATACATGAAGTCTGTCTAGAAGGTATCTAGGCATGTAGTATGAAAAATAAAGACACTTATTACAGAAGATACAAGAAACATTGTACATAGGGCAATGATGTGCTAGTCCCTTTCAAAGTAAGCACCTTGGCACCTCACACAGTTCTTCAATCACCATCAGTTGCCCCATTCCATCCTGAGTCTCATTGACAATCTGAAATCTCTTCCTTTTCAAGGGAAATTTTAGCTTTGGGAAAAGCCAGAAGTTGCAGAGCTCTAAATCTGGGCTGAAATCACTAGGGTGATTTGCTGTTTCACCAAAAAACTCTGTACAAGACATGATGCATGAGCGGGCATGTTGTTATGATGAAGCTGTCAATCACCAGTTACCCATAGCTGCAGCCTTCTGAATCATACGAATAGTTTCTGCAGAGGAACCATATGAGTGGTTTCACGTTCAAGCTTAATGCAAAATTTGATGCAGATTTGTTGCTCTACTCGCTCAGTCATTTTGAATGTGGTGGCCACACAGTATGCCTGCTTACTCAACAGCGTCTACTGCCCCCATTGACTAGTACGTGAAATCGTCATTGTTCACATGTACACATTCCAGTCCACCCTGCTTGACTGCCAGGTAACATCAATGTTGTGCAAACCGTTCTTGTTACATTAACAGTGGTTGGGCTTTTTATGGACAGACCATAGAGGAAGCATGGTAGATCACTAATTGCTAAACGTCTCAGCTCCTAAAGGACACTCCAGGGTTCTTACCACTTGGCAGCCTCCACAGTCCCTCTCACATCAAGCAATTTACTTTTTTTAGCATAGCCACAGAATTTCTCTCATGCTTTGAATCTCTTTCTTGAGGAACAGCACATTTCCTTATACAGGTTCACCTGATTAGGTCAGGCCCACTCAAGATAATTCCTTCCTTCCTCCCTTCCTTCCTTCCTTCCTCTCTTTCTTCCTTCCTTTGCTACAATGAGGTATGATTGACAAATAAAATTTTAATATATTTAAAGTGTGCAATGTAATAATTTGATACATGTATACAGCTTGAAAAGATTCCTACCATGTAGTTTATAAACATATCCTTGACCAGAGATATTTACTTTTTTTTGGTGATAACACTTTTAGCAAGTTTTCAATTGTACACTACAGTATTATCAACTATAGTTATGCCATACATTAGATCCTCAGAACTTATTCATCTTATAACGAAAAGTTTGTTCCCCTTTACCAACTTCTCCCTATTTACCCCACTCCACAGTGCCTGGCAACTGCCATTTTACTTTCAGTTTATATTCCTTTGACTTTGTTTTTTGTTTGTTGGCATTTGTTTTATATTCTACTTAAAGGTGATGCCATGCAGTATTTGTCTTTCTCTATGTGGCTAATTTCACTTAGCATAATGCTCTCCAGGTTCATCTATGTTTTCACAAATGATAATATTTTCTTCTTCTTTAAGGCTGAATAATATTCATTGAATCTATGTGCTACATTTTTTATCCACTTGTTTAGTGATAGACATTTAAGTTGTTTCTGTACCTTGGCTACTGTGAATAATACTGCAATGAACTTAGGAGTGCAGATATTTCTTTGAGACAGTGATTTCATCTTCTTTGGATATATGCCCAGAAGTAGGATTGCTGGGTCATATGCTAGTTTGATTTTCTTGAGGAACCTCCATACTGTTTTCCATAGTAACTGTACCAGCTTACCTTCCTACCAACAATATACAGGGTTCCCTTTTCTCCACATCCTTTGCAGCATTTACCTCTTGTCTTTTTGATAATGAAATTCTAACAGGTGTGAGGTGATAGCTCACTGTGATTTTGTTTGCATTTCCCTGATAATAAGGGATATTGAGCACCTTCTCCTGTCCCTGTTGGCCATTAGTATGTCTTCTATGGAAAAATGTCTATTCTAGTACTCTGCCCATTTTTAATTAATTTATTTTTTGCTATTGATTTATATGAGTTCCTTGTATATTTTGGATATTAATTCTTATAGTATTTGTGATTTGCAAATATTTTCTCCCATTACATAGGTTGCCTTTTAATTTTTTTTTTGCTGATTTCCTTTGCTAAACAGAAGATTTTGAGTTTGATGTACACTCACTTGTTTATTTTTGCTTTTATTACTTTTGCTTTTGTTATCAAATCCAAAAAAAATCATTACTAACAGCAACATCAGTTTCAGGTTTCATATTCAAGTCTTTAATGCACTTTGAGTTCATTTTTGTGTATAGTATGAGATAGGGGCCAGCTTCATTTAACATGTGGTTTTCCCAACACCACTTACTAAAGAAACTCCCTTTCTCATTGTATATTCTTGACTACCATGTCAAAAATTGACCAAATATGCATGGTCTTATTTTTGAGGTCTCTATTTTGTTCCATTGACCTATGCTTTTGTTCTTATGCCAATACCATACTGTTTTGACTGAGATAGCTTTGTAATATAGTTTAAAAGCACAAAATGTGATGCCTACAAATTTGTTCTTCATTCCCAAGATTGCCTTGGCATTTTGGGGTCTTTTGAGATTCCATAAGAATTCCAAGAATGTTAAATAAATAAAGATAACGTGCATCCTTGTCTTGTTCCTGATCTTAAAGTGAAAGTTTTCACCTTTTTACCATTAAGTATGATGTTAGCAGTAGACTTGTTATATGTAGCCTTTATTATATTATGTTCTTTCATCGTTGCTTGGCCTTCTGTCTAAGATAAAGTGTACTATCTGTTCTTATCAGTTTAATATTATATTATGTCCTTTCTATACTCAATTTGTTGACAGTTTTGTCATGAAAGGATGCTGAATTTTGTTAAATGTTTTTTCTGCATGTTTATATGTAGGAAAACTGAGATGCTGATACAATTTTAACCTTTATTTTGTTAATGTGGTTCATTACACTTATTGATTTGCATATTTTGAACCATCCTTGCACCCTAGGAATAAACCCCCTTGATCATGGTGTATGATTTTTTTTTAATTTTAATTTTTATTGTTATTCAATTACAGTTGTTTGCATTTTCTCCCCATCCCTCCACACCACGCCAGCTGAAGCCCCCTCCCTCCCCCACCTCTACCCTCCCCCTTGATTTTGTCCCTGTGTCCTTTATAGTAGTTCCTATAATCCCCTCTCCTCACTATCCCCTCCCCACTCCCCCCTGACCATTGTTAGATTGTTCTTAACTTCAATGTCTCTGGTTATATTTTGTTTGCTTTTTTCTTCTGTTGATTATGTTCCAGTTAAAGGTGAGATCATATGGTATTTGTCCCTCACCACCTGGCTTATTTCACTTAGCATAATGCTTTCCAGTTCCATCCATGCTGTTGCAAAGGGTATAAGCTCATTCTTTCTCTCTGCTGCGTAGAATTCCATTGTGTAAATATGCCATAGTTTTTGGATCCACTCATTTGCTGATGGGCACTTAGGTTGCTTCAAGTACTTGGCTATTGTAAATTGTGCTGCTATGAACACTGGGGTGCATAGGTTCTTTTGGATTGGTGTTGCAGGGTTCTTAGGGTATAATCCCAGCAGCAGAATTGCTGGGTCAAAGGGCAGTTCCATTTTTAGTTTTCTGAGGAAATTCCATACTGTTTTCCACAATGGCCTCACCAGTCTGCATTTCCACCAACAGTGCACTAGGGTTCCCTTTTCTCCGCATCCTCTCCAACATTTGTCTGTTGATTGTTTATGTTGGCCACTCTAACCTGTGTGAGATGGTACCTCATTGTGGTTTTAATTTGCATCTCTCTGATGGCTAGTGATGCTGAGCATCTTTTCATATGTCTCTGGGCCCTCTGTATGTCTTCCTTGGAGAAGTGTCTGTTCAAGTCCTTTGCCCATTTTTTCATTGGGTTGTTTGTCTTCCTGGAGTGCAGTCATGTGAGTTCTTTATATATTTTGGAGATCAGGCCCTTGTCTGAGGTATCATTGGCAAATATGTTTTCCCAGACTGTTGGTTCTCTTTGTATTTTAGTGCTGTTTTCTTTAGCCATGCAGAAACTTTTTATTTTGATGAGGTCCCATTTATTTATTCTTTCCTTTATTTCCCTTGCTTTAGGGGATGTGTCTGTGGGGATGTTACTGTGTGGAATGTCTGAGATTTTCCTGCCAATGTTTTCCTCTGGGACTTTCATGGTGTTACGACTTATATTTAAGTCTTCTATCCATCTTGAATTTATTTTTGTGTATGGCGTAAGTTGGTGATCGAGTTTCATTTTTTTGCATGTAGCTGTCCAGATCTCCCAACACCATCTGTTGAAGAGGCTGTTTTTGCTCCATTTTATGCTCCTGCCTCCTTTGTCAAATATTAATTGACCGTAAAGACTTGAGTTCATTTCTGGGCTCTCTGTTCTGTTCCATTGGTCTATGTGCCTGTTTTTATGCCAGCACCAGGCTGTTTTGATTACAGTGGCTTTGTAATGCAGTTTGATATCAGGTATTGTGATCCCTCCTGCTTTGTTCTTCTTTCTCAAAATTGCTGCAGCTATTCAGGGTCATTTATGGTTCCATATGAATTTCTGAAATGTTTGTTCTATATCTGTGAAATATGTCATTGGTACTCTAATAGGGATTGCATTGAATCTATAAATTGCTTTGGGTAATATGGCCATTTTGATGATGTTAATTCTTCCAATCCATGAGCATGGTACATGCTTCCATTTGTTTGTGTCTTCCTTACTTTCTTTCTTCAGTGTTGTGTAGTTTTCTGAGCACAGGTCTTTTACCTCCTTGGTTAGGTTTATTCCTAGGTACTTTATTTTTCTTGTTGCTATATCAAATGAGATTTTTTTCCTGATTTCTGTTTCTGCAGTTTCGTTGTTGGTATACAGGAATGCCTTTGATTTCTGAGTATTGACTTTGTATCTAGCTGTTTTGCCAAATTCATTTATTAGGTTGAGTAGTTTTTTGGTGGAGTCTATAGGATTTTCCATGTACACTATCAAGTTATCTGAAAACAGTGACAGTTTCATTTCCTCCTTTCCAATTTGGATGCCTTTTATTGCTTTTTCTTGCCTGATTGCTGTGGCTAGGACTTCCAATACTATGTTGAATAGGAATGGTGAGAAAGGGCATCCTTGTCTTGTTCCTGATCTTAGTTGCAAAGCTCTAAGTTTTTGTCCATTGAGTATGTTGTTGGCTGTAGGTCTCTCATATATGGCCTTTATTATGTTGAGGACTGCTCCCTCTATTCTCACTTTGATGAGTGTTTTTATCAGTAATGGCTGCTGTATCTCATCAAATACTTTTCCCGCATCTATTGATATGATCCTGTGATTTTTGTCTTTGCTGTTGTTGATGTGATGTATTATGTTTATTGATTTGCGAATATTGTACCATCCTTGCATCCCTGGGATGAATCCCACTTGGTTATGGTGGATGATCTTTTTAATGTATTGCTGGATGCAGTTTGCTAATATTTTGTTGAGAATTTTAGCGTCTATGTTCATCAGCGATATTGGCCTGAAGTTTTCTTTCTTCGTTGTGTCTTTATCTGGTTTTGGGATTAGGATGATGCTGGCTTCATAAAAAGAGTTTGGGAGTCTTCCATCAGTTTGGATTTTTTCGAATAGTCAGTGAAGGATAGGGGTTAGCTCTTCCTTAAATGCTTTGTAGAATTCTCCTGTGAAACCATCTGGTTGGTCCAGGGCTCTTGTGTGTTGGTAGTTTTTTGATGACTGCTTCATTTTCGTCTGCTGTTATTGGTCTGTTCAGGTTTTCTGCTTATTCTTCATTCAGTTTTGGAAGATTATATTTTTCTAGAAATGTGTCCATTTCACCTAGGTTTTCAAATTTCTTGGCATACAGTTCTTCATAGTAATTTCTTACAATCCTTTGTATTTCTGTGGTATCAGTTGTAATCTCTCCTCTTTCATTTCTAATTGTGTTTATTTGGATCCTCTCTCTTTATGTCTTGATGAGCCTACTTAAAGGCTTGTCGATTTTGTCTGATATGAATATTGCTACCCCTGCTTTTTTTATCTGTCTGTTTGCTTGGAAAATTTGTTTCCAGCCTTTCACTTTCAGTCTGTGTAGGTCTTTTGTCCTGAGGTGGGTCTCTTGTAGGCAGCATGTGTGTGGGTCATGTTTTCTTATCCATTCAGCTGTTCTATGTCTTTAGATTGGAGCATTTAATCCATTTACGTTTAAGGTTATTATCGATAGGTAGTTATTCATTGCCATTTTTCCTACCTGTGTTCCTCTCTCTTTCTCTTTTCCTTCCTTTCCTTAAAGCAGTCCCTTTAGCATCTCTTGCAGAGCTGGTTTGGTGGAATTGTATTCTTTTAGACTTCTTTTTTTCTGGGAAACTCTTTATTTGGCCTTCTATCTTGATTGAGAGCCTTGTGGGTAAAGCAGTCTTTGTTGCAGGCCTCTGGTTCTCATTACTTGGAATATTTTTTTGCCATTCTCTTCTGGCTTGGAGCGTTTCCATTGGAAGTCAGTTGCTAACCTTATTGGGGCCCCTTTGTATGTTACTCCCTGTTTCTCCCTTGCTGCCTTTAAGATCCTCTCTTTTTCTTGGAATGTAGCCATTTTAACTATGATGTGTCTTGCAGTGGGCCTCTTTGGGTTCCTCTTGCTTGGGACTCTCTGTGTTTCCTGGATTTGGGTGACTTTTTCTCTCATCAGACTAGGGAAATTTTCCATCATTACTGTTTCAAACAGGTTTCTATCCCTTGCTCTTCTTCTTCTCCTTCTGGTATTCCTATTATATGGATATTGTTACGTTTCATGTTGTCCTGTATTTCCCTTAATCCCTCTTCATACTTTCTGAGCCTCTTTTCCTTTTCTTGCTCTTTCTGGGTTTTTTTTTTTAATTTGTCCTCCAGCTCGCTGATCCAATCCTCTGCTTCATCAAGTCTGCTTTTGATTCCTTCTACTGTGTTCTTCAGTTCAGAAATTGTATTCTTCATTTCCTGTTGGCCCTTGTTGATAGTTTCTATTTCCTTTTTCATGTTGATATAGTTTGCAGTGAGTTCATTGTAGTTTCCCTGTAGTTTCTGGTAGTTCTCTGTGAGCTCAGTGAGCTTCCTATAACCATTGCTTTGAACTCAGTATCTGATAGTTGACTTGCCTCTTTTTCAGTTAGCATTCTTTCTGAGGCTTCCTCCTTTCCTTTCTTTTGGGGATTGTTTCTTTTTCTTCCCATTGTTTGTGAGACTCTTCTTGTTAGCCTCTGCTTCTTCAATTGATCTATTCTGACTCCCTGGGTTTATGGTATGAACTTATGGTAGAATGCCAATGGGATTCAATGGTGCCGTCTGCTTAATCTCTTGTGCTCACTGGTCTTGAGCTGATGTTTATGGGTCTAACATAGTCTAACTCTGATCTTTTCAGCACTCCAGGTTTTCTTGTCTCACCTGTGAGAAAAAGAGAAAGGGGGAAAAAAAAGGAGAATGGAAGGAGGAAAAAAGGGAATAGAAAATGAAAAGAAGGAAGGAAGAAGGAATAAAGAAAGATTGGAGGCAAGATAAGGAATTTTCACAAAAATTAAAACAAAAGAATAAATAAAAGAAGGCAGGAAGAAGGAATAAAAAAGTAAAGGATGGAAGTTAGAAGGAATTTAAAAAAAGACAGATGAACAGAAAGGAAGAAGGAATTCAGGGGGAAAGGAGGAAAGAAAAAAAAAAAGTCTTCTGCTGGCTTTAAACCAGTCAGGTTAGTTCTGCTGGTCTTCCTGTCTGTGGAACAGGATGGGGTGGTTGGAAGGATTGGTTTCACTTTTCTCCCTTCCTGAGCCACACTCTTCACTGTTGTTCAGCCTCCAGTCCAGTTCCTCAGGGTCCTTCCGCTCCCCAGTAGGCCTTTAGTTCACCAGTTGTGCTGTCCTTGAGTTGCACCAGTTAGGGCCAACTCACACTCCCCCTTCTTGCTCTTTGCTGTCTTAGATGCTAGGGGCTCTCGGTGCTGCTATGGGGTAATTCAGCCCCCTACTGGGTCCAGTCTTACCGGGGAATGCAGTCTCCCCTAACCCTGCAGCTCCCCTCTGCTGGGTGTTCTGCCTTAGTCCTAGAGAGCCAGTAGGCCCTGCAGGGCTCTGTGCACAGGGGCTAGGTAGGAGTTGTTCAGAACCGGTGCTTTTAGGTGTGGTCACTAGCAGGCAGCCAGGTAGTTCATCAGCCGATCCACAGCTTTGGGCCGGGGTTTTGCAGCTGGCGGATCCGCCGCTTTGGGCCGGTGCAGGGGGCAGCCAACCACTGATCCTGGTACGCACCTACCCGAAGTTTCAGGTGTGGGCGACCAGCAGGGGTTTCAGTTGTGGGCACCCAGATCACTTATGGAGGTGCGCGCACACCCAGGTGCTTTCTGTCTGTGCGCCCAGGCAGCCGGGCCGCTTATCAGGGTGTGCTCCCACCCGGGGTGTCAGGTGTGGGCCCCAGGCCACTGATTGGGGTATGCACCCACTGGGGCACTTTGGGTCTGGCACCCAGGCAGCCAGGCCACTTATCAGGGTGTGTGCCCACCCGGGGTTTCAGTTGTGGGCACCCAGTCTACTAATCTGGGTGCGCACCAGCTGGGCTTCAGGTGAGAGTTGGTGCTGCTTATCCGGCCTTCACAGTCCAGGGGCTGAGCGGGGAGGGGCGCCAGAGGCCTCTGCTGCTGTGGAGAGTTGTCTAACTAGCCGCTGAGTGCCTCTATTTTCTCTTTTTCTTCTTGAGAAATTCTTCCTATTCAAGCCCCCCTGGTCCAAACAAGCACCTGGCCTCTCACACAGCTCAGCCTGGCTCTCTCCCAAGAATCCTGCAGCAGCCCCTGTGCCTGGGCTGGGGTCTTCAGCCGCTCTGGTCCCCGCGCAGGTCCCAGGGACCTTATTGTCCTTAAGCACTCTTCTTACCGTCTGATCTTTCAATGTCCTCTATCTTTGGTCTCTGATCTTCATATATGCTGGAATACTGTTGGCTGTTCGCTCTGTTCCTCAGATCAGCTAGGTATTTCCCTGGTGTTGAGAGGAAGTGGACTCCACTCCCACCTATCTTGCCGCCATCTTCCAACTATCGTGTATGATCTTTTAAATGTAGTGTTATATTTAGTTTGCTAATATTTTGTTGAGAATTTTTCCATCTATTTTCATCAGAGATATTGACCTGTAATTTTCTTCTCTGTAATTGTCCTTCTCTGGCTATAGTATCAAGGAACGCTGGCCTTGTAAAATGAGTTTTAAAGTGTTTCCTCTTCAATTATTTTGGAAGAGTTTCTTCTTCAAATGTTTAGTAGAATTCACCAGAGAAATCAGCAGGTCCTGTGTTTGTTGAGAAATTTTTTACTGTTAATTCATCTACTTTCTAGTAGTTGATGTTTCCAGAGTTTCTGTTTCTTTATGATCCAGTCTTGGTAGGTTGTATGTTTCTGAAAATTTATTCATTTTTCTAGGTTATCTAATATGTTAGCATATAATTGTTCATAATATTTTCTTATGATCCTTTGTATTTCTTGTTTTTAAAGATTTTATTTATTTATTTTTAGAGAGGGGGTAGGGAGGGTGAAAGAGAGGGAGGGAAACATCAATGTGTTGTTGCCTCTTGTGCACCCCCTACTGGGGACCTGGCCTTGTAACTCAGGCATGTGCTCTGACTGGGAATAGAACTGGCAACCCTTTGGTTTGCAGACCAGCACTCAATCTACTGAGCCACACCAACCAGGGCTGATCCTTAGTATTTCTTTGTTACCAGTTGTAATGTCTTTCATTTCTGATTTTATTTATTTTAGTCTTCTTTATTTCACTTAGCCTAACTAAAGGTTTATCAAATTTGTTTATCTTTTCAAAAAACCAGCTTTTTTTTCACGATTTTCTTTTGTCTTTTTAGTTGCTAGTTCATTTATTTCCACTCAAATCTTTGTTAATTACTTCCTTCCAGGGTAGGGTAATCTCTTTTTTTATTATCCCAAAACCAATTAATTTGAGGACTTAATTATATATTCAAAAAATTTTCACCTGTAGCATGTAACATAACCCAATTAAAGAGTGACTATAGCATTGCATTCACACATTCTGCCCATATCAAAGGGGAATGGAGTATACAGGGTGTCTGTATATCTGGGGTGGGAATGTGGAGGCTGTCTTAGAATTCTGCCTATCTCATAGGCGTTCTGACTTTCTGACTAAGTGGACTGATTTTGACCACCATACTGTCTTTTTCAAAGATTGGTTTGAGTCTAAAATAATTTTTGTTCTCCTCAAAACTTTTCCAAATATTTTCATCATATCATATGAAATATCTGCTACACTGACTTGACCCTATAGTACATTTAACTTTTTTCTTTAAATAAGGACTAGCTGTGTAAGCCTGGGCACCAGATAGCAAAGAAATTCTGTAGTTTTAACAGGCACAAATTAACATGTACCTTTGAAATAATTTGCTGATTCAAAGCAAATTTAAAACAAAACTCAAAAATATCCCACAAAAATTAAATTACAAAACTTCTGACATGCTTAATGGATCAATTTGCTTTTAATCCCACCATTTGGCATGTTTGTCATTTGTTTATGAAGCAGTCAAATAGATAAAGTTTCCCAAGGAGTAGGGGAACAACTCAGTAAAATGGGTTTAAAGGTTTATAAGCTGAAACTGTTTGGAAAGTAGTTTGAATCTTTGACAGTAACTATCTTTAGCCAGATATTCGCCCAGGCCCACAATACAGGCCAGGGCTGAGCTCTATTGTCTTGACATCAATGAGAATCTTGTGGAGGCAGTTTTCCCCAAAGGCAGTGGAGCAAGATGAAAAATAATCGACTTTGTTAAGTCCCTCTCTGTGTCTCTGTTGTTTTTGAAGGGTTCTGTGATGTAGAGGTAATTAAGTGGTCTCCAAGAGCACAAAGGAATAGAAAAGACCTGGGTGACTAAGAGAACTTTAGTGAACAAGAAAGACAAATAGGCTGGTGGGGCATTGTGTCGTTTTTAGCACCAGGGTTTCTAATAGCCCCAGAAAACGAAAACGAAAACGAAAGAAGACAGAAAAGACAAGATCACTTGCACATTACTTCATGGAGAGAAAGCAAGTTTGGAGTTACAAATGTATTCCATGTTTTATCCATTGGAGGTGGGACTGTTCTTGCCAAGCAGTCATTTCTGATTGTTATTGTATCTGTGCATTTTTCCTTAAGTGAATGGGTTAAATAGACATTTTTCCTTGGTTGGGGTTGCTTAAAATTTATATCAGTGTATCTGGCTTGAAGGAATGCAGAGTGATACTTTGTAAATAATATACCTAAGTAAAGTTTATTTTTCTGGCATTTATCATTTTAGGTGTTCTCTGAGCTTCCTGAACCTGTGGTTTGGTGCCTGACATTATTTGGGGAAATTCTCAGTTGTTACTGTTTCAAATATTGTTTCTCTCCCTTTCTTACTTTCTTTGCCTTTGGTATTTCCATTGTACATATGTTACATCTTTTGCATTCATCTTATAATTCTTGGATATTCTGTTTTGGGTTTTCAGTCTTTTTTTCTTTTCTTCTCAGTTTTGGAGATTTCTACTGAGATATCCACAAGCTTCAGGATTCATTCCTCTGCCATGGTTAGTTTGCTAGTGAGCCCACCAAAGACATTCTTCATTTCTGTTAGTGCTTTTGTTCTATAGCTTTAAGGAAATTCTCTCTCAGAATTTCTGTCTCTCTGCTTACATTATCCATCTCTTCATGCGTGTTGTCTACTTTTGTCATTAAAACCCTTAGCATTTTAATCATAATTTTAAAAATTTCTGGTCTGATAATTCCAACATTCCTACCATGATTCTGATGTTCATTCTGTCCCTTCAAACTGTGATTTTTGCTTTTTAGTATGTCTTACAACTTTTTGTTGTTGTTGTTAAAAGTGAGACATTATGGACTGGGTAAAACAGAGTGTAATTTTAGATTTTGAAAAAGTAAAGCAGACCCATTTGTAAAATAAAATAAATAATAAATAAATAAATGAATGAATAACCCTTTTGTGACATAATTGTCAGGTCCTATAATCAGGTCTCAGCCTTTTTGTAAATCTGCACTTTGGATTATGAATTTCATCAGTGCTTCTCAGATTTTTTTCTCCTTTACTTGGGACGAATTGTCTAGAGGGGTTTAGAGTGGGATATTTCCCTTCTCCAAGGTAGGTTAGGCTCTGAGGAAACTACAGAATCTGATAGCTTCTGGCAAAGTAGTTTCTCCTGAGAGCAGAAAGTATCATTTTTCTGAGAGTATCATTTTTCTATGATACTCACTGTGAGGCTCCTGGAGGTAAAAATCACAAAAGTGTGGGGCTCCCCCGTGACTGGACCCCCCAGAGGTTTTAACTGTCAGACTTGCCGGCACTGAGCCTCTAGCAATTCACCAAGTACAGTTGAGGTTCTTCCTCCCCAGTACAGGTTTCTGCAGAAGTGCCTACTTGTGCGTTTCAACTCTGGTAAATTCTGATTCTATGTAGCCTCCTGCCTCTCTGTCTTTAGGGTCAGCTCTTTGCCCTGTGACCTCACTTCTCTAACAGATCTCAGAAGAATCATTGATTTTTCAGTTTTTTCAAAGCTTTTCACTTGCTAGGTTAGAGTGGCAACTTCTAAACTCTTAACATGCTGTACCAGAAACTGGAAGTTCCCAACATACATTTACAACTAAAATACTAATTCTTGACCTTGTTTTATCTTGATACCTAATGTTCCTTATTAATGTTATATTAGAACTACAAAGAAATTAGCAATGGTTTGTTTAATGTTCATACACTGATTTATATAAACTTTTATTTTACATTTATTATACTATAGCCAAAATGCTACGTGGAATGTTACGTTTTCTTTTTAAAAGTACAAATATTAGACAACTATTTTTATTGATGAGGCTAATGATGTATGTGCACATCAAAAATAGTTCTTAGTTTTTAATCTACATTTTCAGAGAACAATTCATGTCCTTCCACCTTCTCTCTTAGGAGACCAACTTGGGCCAACTGATGTATTATATTGCTCTTCAACTAGAGTCAGTTTTCCGTCTTAAATACATTTTTTGCAATGTGACATTTATGGTTAAAATATTATTGTCTTATCATCTTCTTTTCTTATAGAAACTACCTGACAGTTGCTTCTCGCCTCTATTTGTGCAAAATCCATCAAGTAGGAAAAGTTTTTCAACTACAGTTTTTTATTTAAAAGAATTTATAGATAAGACCAGGAATGAAATTGCTTTTTTTTTTCATAAACAACGCAATACAGTACATAAGTCAGTAACTTTTAAAGATATTCAAATCTACAAACTTAAAATTTAACTTGGAGGACATCTAGCTTAAACTCTCATACAATTTAAGGATCTCTTCAACTACACCTCTGGCCAACAATCATATCATAGTTTCCTAGTAAGACCCTAAGACGCTTTCACTACTCAGAGGATTTTAACCCACAGCATTCAAATGTGTCATTAAGAGATTTTTGCAGTTGTACACATATTTAGCAATGGGCGATGTGTGAAAGAAGAAAGGGATAAACAGAATTGAGACTACAACTCCTGTCTCCAGACTTCTCCCTGGGGCCTTCTTATCATGAATCCATTTCCATTAAAAGTAGAATACTTAAAATATATATCTAGACTGACAGATAAGTCTAATATTCTCAAAAATAGTCTCAATCAAGGCAACACAACCTTGCAAAACAAATAATTCTCAGAATGTCATTTTAGTGATGTATAGAGTGCTTAAGATGTTTTCAATCAAAGCTGTCCACCAATTCTATTTTATTGCCTAAGGGAGTGGGTCCTACAGATTTTGTTAATCACTGTCTAAGCTATTAAGTCAACAAAATTATCTCAGCATTACTTATGTGATGCACTTTTAAAGCATACCAGATAACTTTATTTTGTTCGTCTCCTAGCTATCTCTTCACTTCCATTGATATGCACGTAAAAGTTTTTTTTAGTCCAAGAAAATTTTAAGGAGTATGTATTTCATGTAAGGCAATGGAACTACAATGTAATAAACCTAAATTTTTATATCAGCATTTGCAAAATATTTTAGAAAAATAAGTCTACTATCCAAAATGACACAATTAACATGGAAGTTTAAAAGCACGTTATGTTTGTCACGATTTTGTTGCATTCATTAGTGCATTTTACAATTATTTATTGTTGACAATTTTGAAGATTGAGAAATGGCATGGGACTTAATTATTTAGAGGTTATTGACAGAAGTAGTTTTAATGGAATGATGGAGACAAAGGTAGTTGGAGTTGTTCCAGAGAAAATGAAAGGAGACACATCAGAGAATATGAATAGGAAAACTTTTTTTCACACATTGTATCAGTTTATTATGATATACTGTTTGTTTAGAAAACACAATAAAGCATAAAATCATCAGAACATTTACTTATTTTTATTAAATACTTTTGAATTTTGTTGTTGTTCAAATATAATTTTCTGCCTTTTCCCCCCACCCCTCCCCACCATCCCAGCCATCCCCACCTCCCTGCCCTGTTTCCACTGCCCCTTGGTTTTGTCCATATGTCCTTTATAGTTGTTCCTGTAAACCCTTCACCCTTTTCCCTTCATTATCCCCTCCCCTGTCCCCTCTGGTTACTGTCAGTTTTTTCTCAATTTCACCATCTTTGGTTATATTTTGCTTGTTTATTTGTTTTGTTGATTAAGTTCCAGTTAAAGGTGAGATCATATGGTATTTGTCTTTCACTGCTTGGCTTATTTCACATAGCATAATGCTCTCCAGTTCCATCCATGCTGTTGCAAAGGATAGGAGCTCCTTCATTCTTTCTGCTGTGTAGAATTCCACTGCATAAATGTACCATAGTTTTTGTTTATTTTTTCTCTTAGAAAATTGTATTTTTCCCTAATACAAGAAACTAAAAGGAGCAAATAGGCCTGTAAGACAAAGCCAAACTCTGGATAAGAACATCATTTGTTTTTACATAGTTTTTCTTTTTTTGTAAGTACAGATTACTTCTATTTGTTTTCTTTTTTTTAATTGATTATGCTATTAAAGTTGTCCCATTTTTCCCCCCTTTATTCCCCTCTGCCCCACACACTCCCTCCCACATGCATTCTCTCCCTTTAGTTCATGTCCATGGGTCATACATATAAATTTTTTGGCTTCTACATTTCCTATACTAAACCTCCCCCTGTCTATTTTCCACCTATCATTTATGCTATTTATTCTCTGTACCTTTCCCCCTCTCTCCCCCTCCCATTCCCCTATTGATAACCCTCCATGTGATCTCCATTTCTGTGGTTCTGTCCTGTTCTAGTTGTTTGCTTAGTTTGTTTTTGTTTTTGTATTAGGTGTGGTTGTTAATAACTGTGAATTTGTTGTCATTTTACTGTTCATATTTTTTATCTTCTTTTTCTTAGATAAGTCCCTTTAACATTTCATATAATAAGGGCTTGGTGATGAAGAACTCCTTTAACTTGACCTTATCTGAGAAACACTTTATCTGCCCTTCCACTCTAAATGAAAGCTTTGCTGGATAGAGTAATCTTGAATGTAGGTCCTTGCCTTTCATGACTTGGAATACTTCTTTCCAGCCCCTTCTTGCCTGAAAGGTTTCTTTTGAGAAATCAGCTGATAGTCTTATGGGAACTCCTTTGTAGATAACTGTGTCCTTTTCTCTTGCTGCTTTTAAGATTCTCTCCTTATCTTTAATTTTGAGTAATGTAATTATGATGTGCCTTGGTGTGTTCCTCCTTGGGTCCAACTTCTTTGGGATTCTCTGAGCTTTCTGGACTTCCTGAAAGTGTATTTCCTTTGCCAGATTGGCGAAGTTTTCCTTCATTATTTTTTCAAATAAGTTTTCAATTTTTTGTTCTTCCTCTTCTCCTTCTGGCACCCCTATAGTTCAGATGTTGGAACGTTTCAAGATGTCCTGGAGGTTCCTAAGCCTCTCCTCATTTTTCCGAATTCTTGTTTCTTCATTCTTTTCTGGTTGGATGTTTCTTTCTTCCTTCTGGTCCACACCATTGATTTGAGTCCCAGTTTCCTTTGCATAACTATTGGTTCCCTGTACATTTTCCTTTGTTTCTCTTAGCATAGGCTTCATTTTTTCATCTGGTTTTCGAACAAATTCAACCAATTCTGTGAGAATCTTAATAACCAGTGTTTTGAACTGTGCATCCGATAGGTTGGCTATCTCTTCCTCACTTAGTTGAATTATTTCTGGAGCTTTGAAGTGTTCTGTCATTTGGGCCATTTTTTTTTTTTTTTTTTGTCTTGGCGCATCTGTTACTTTAAGGGGCGGAGCCTTAGGTGTTCACCGGGGCGGGGTAACACTGGTGGCTGCGCTGTGACGCTGTACGTAGGGGAGGGGCCGAGAGGGAGCAATGGCGCCTGCTCCACTCTCCACCAGGCTTCGCCACTCGCTCTGCTACCCACAATCAAACTGAGCCCCTTCGGTGCTGACCCCCAAATGGGTGGGCTTGTGCACACTCCAGGCCCATGTGGGTCTCCCCAACGACCTCTCCTGCGAGGCTGGGAGTCTCCCCTGCTGCCGCCCCAACCCCCACAGGCGTTTTCAATCAGAGGTTTGAGGCTTTATTTCCCCGAGCTGGAGCCCTGGGTTGCATGGTCTGCTTTGCTCCCCGCTGTTCATTCGGTTTATCTGTGCACGAATGTGGGGTCCCAAGGTGCTACCCGCCGCTTTGCCTGCCCTGTTCTCCACCACTCTGAGTCTGGCCCTCTTGGTTTCTCTGTGCGCGAATGTGGGGCCACAGGGTCTGCTAGTGGTCAGACTGCCTGCCCTGTTCGTCCCACACCCCTCCAGTCTCGGTCCCACCACAGCCACGCGAGTCCTCTCCACCCTGGTGCCCATCTCCGCCCCTCCTACTGGTCTGGATGAATGTTTATTTTTTATTTCCTTGGTGTTGGACTTCCTTGCCGTTTGATTTTTCTGTCAGTTCTGGTTGTGCGAGGAGGCGCAGTGTGTCTACCTACGCCTCCATCTTGGTTCTCCATAAATATTTCATTTCAAGAAAAATAGGCATTTTGTAGCCACAGAATCCAACCTAATCTTCAATTAAAAATCAGCACCAGACTTCTATGTAAAAATAATAGACTTTTCCCTCTTCGAGTATCTTATGAAATATAAATATGAAATGAAGTAAAATAAAAGAAGTAAAAAATTCATTAATCCATAAGCAAGTAAGAAAAGGGCACAATGCAGTGTGACCTTAAACATAACCCCACCTTATATAAATGGTACTGGGAGTTGCTTAAATCTTGATAATTCTCACAGATAGCACCAAATTGATTTTTTAAACATTTTTGAATAAATAGGCATGGTGAAGTGGGGATGGAGTGAATAATGGCAGATGGCTTTTACTGAGCAACACATAGACTCTGGGCATTTTCCCAACTTAAAAAATTATCAAACATTTTAGGGTACATATATCCTCCTTCTCCAAGCTCCTATCACCACCTCTGTGAAGCTAATTCCTGGTCTTTATCAGGTAAAGATAACATTCCTGCAGGAGTAACAAAATTCTCAAAAGAGGCTTTTCTCTCCAACAAAGACTGTACTAAGCTTCAGCTGATGCCTCATTAACAGGCAACAGAAAAGTTAACAAAAGAACAAAATACCTGAGCTCTAAAATGTAGCTCAGCTACCATGCCAGAGTCAGAGGTGGAAAGGAAGTCAAGGAGAAATCACCCACAATATATTAGGAGAAATGAATTCTGTAGATCCGGTAAGATTAAAGGAATGAGTGATCTCACAAGCATGCAAAAGTACAAAATAACCCTTCCAAAAAAAAAGAAATATAACATGTAAAAGACAAAACAGTTTGAGAAAATTGTTAGCCAAACACAAAAGAAATATTTCAATTCAAGTTTATCACTACTGAAGAAATTAAGGAGAATGAGGATTTAATACATAACAATTCAAACACAAGGTGATAAAACAACAGAATGAAATAAAAAAATTATGGAGCCAATAAAATAAATTGAAGGTCAAAATAATACTACTACAGAAGTAAAATATAAAATTAACAAAATATAGAGCAAATATGTTTTAAAATTAAAATAACAGAATAACAAAATAATTAGAGTGAATTCAGGCAAAAAGACTACACAATCAAAACAATTTGAGAAAAAATAATAGATATTGAGGCAAGACAGAGATAAACCCACACAAACATACCTGGAGCTTTTATCACAGAGAATTCAACCAATTGAGCCTTAAAAGGATTTGTATACATATTACAAAATTCCTAAAGATTGAAAGAATATCAAAATTGATAGATTAACAGGACTGCTTCACATTCTAGAAAGATTGCTAAGAGGTGGTGCATAGTTTGATAATCTGAAATTCAAAACTGAACAGATAAGAGAGAGCAAAATTTTAAACTGCTGTACTGTGAAAGCATTTAAATAGGCAGATAAAGAATGACTGCCCCCCAATTCCTACCTATTTCCTCACCTGAAATTCCATAAGCCTGGATGGATGGCGAGACTGGCCCAAAGGCTGCGGAGCATTTAGACAATGGAGATCCAAGACAGTTTCAAAGACAAAATCAGATTGCGTAGGGATGGTAGATACTGTGAATTTGCCCTTTCAAAAACTTTTTACAACTTTCTTCTACTTGGAAGAGTTGGAAACAAGATTCTAGAAAAATTCTGTTTTTATCATGCCTGAGTAACTGGTGTTAGGTTTTCTTTTCTTGTCATAAACAAACAGAAAACTGGAAAGAATCCCCATTTTCAGACATTGGACTAGAGGTTGTGCAAAGCTGTGATACCTGAGAGGGGGATAAAAAAGGAGATGAGTTTTGCAATCTTCCTGCCTTTCCACCTGGAGGCAATTTCCAGACTACAGTGCAAACAAGGGGTTCCCAGGGAAATGTAATTTCTTTCCCTTAACCTATAAGAAGTGATTTCTCAGAAACTTGTTTCTTCTGAGCTTCAAATTGCTGACAATTATAATACTATTGTTTAGAATTGCTGAAAAAATTAAATTATACATAGACAGATGTAGATAGATGAAAGGCAGACAAATATACACCCAAGTCATCATACATGCCCAATACATTTACCTATTATTATTATTAATTAGATATATCGTGATGCTTTCATTTATAGTAAGATTACCAGATTTAAGTGAAGCAATTTAGATTTCATGAAAAAGTACTATCATAAGACTATAAAATTGGGAGAAGCATGCAAACGTCCAAATAATTGCAAATCATTGTAAATGGATTTTTTTAACAATTAGACTTTTGTAAGATAGAAAAAGTAGAATAAAAAATGTTTACAATTGTGCAATTTTTGAGTGTTAATTGCTGAGTAGTGAGTGTTTGCTTGGAAATGGAACTTAACAAAAAAAAATTCAGACTACATCTTGAAAATAACCTATATGATCCTGAACAAAACCCAGAATCTGTGAGTCAAACCTTGTAACTTAAAATACCAGAGTGAGGAATTTGTGGAAGATTTGTACATGAACACTCCTTAGAGATACTATTCCTCCTAATTAACCCAAGGAAGTGAGAGAAGATCTTCACATAGTATTCTCCAGTGTTTGATAATGCTTCACAAACTAAAGAACTTAATCACATGAAGACTTTTATCTTCTAGGTGAGATCATTATCCTTCACAAATCAGTTGCTTGAGAGCCATAATTCAACATTTAATTGTGCTTTCTTTATTTCTCCTAAGAGATAAATCTAGGAAAATCTGAATTGCACTGTTGTTAAAAGTTGCACTAGACCTTAGTATCAGAATTATGTTCTCAAATGACATTATTAGTCAACAATATGAGCTTTGAATATTTCAGGGTAATGTTTATGGGAAATAGTGCCATAAGATATTACAGCTTTAACTCTGTTCTTCCCATGTGATTTTTACAGCTTTGAAGTAGCTCTGCTCTTGGGAAGCAGTGCAGCACAGATACATGTCCTGCTGTAGTGACTACAATCCTAGGACAATCACGGTGACTGCAAGAAAGTTCTTCACCTTTCCCCTACCCATACTCTTTGTTATGTGACCTTAAAGGGCCCCCCATTCTGACTCTGGGGTCAGCCATTTGACTTCCTCAGATTAACACAAGCTTCAAAATCACTTGAACAGTTGGCCTTGCTGTCTGTCATCCATGAGAAGGACATGCTAAGACCAGTTCACTAGAAGATAAGACACATGGAAGAGATGAGATATCCAGTCAAGGCCATGAAGAATTACCCTAAATTCAATCTAAACCAGATATGTGGGCGAGCCTAGTCAAGAGCAGAAGAGCCTGCCAGGTAACCCCCAGATCTGTGACCTAAATGAATGCTTTTCGCTTTAAGCCACTGGGTTTTGGAGTCATATGATATCAAACATACACAATGGCTAATTCCCATCAAATGGAATTAAATGAGAAATACAGATCAGTTTCTGGAGGTCTTTTTTATTTTCAAAAGCTAAGTTCTTGCATGCTAGCGTAACTTATGTAAGTGCTGTTTATCTATAACTTAGGTACTCTGCAATGAATGATTTGGCAGAACAAATACAAACTTCCACTTTTCCTCTGTGTGTCTTCAGCTTGGCTTTAAAATGTTTTTATTGGCATAAGAAAATCTTTTCAAATAGGGTGAAAAAATTAATTGGATTACATTTGGAGAGAGCCGGGTAAACTAAAGCTGAGAGATCTCAACAAATAATCATCAAAAGACTGTAAAGAGTAAGCCAAATGTCAAAACAATTATGTGGGGTTTGGCACCAACTGAAAGATTTTTGTATCTAACAAAGAAGCCTTTCTCATTCATAATATGAAGTTAACTCTCTACTTCCAAATATGTTGGGTAATTAATGAATATACCTAAATAACCCAAAGAAATAATTTAAAAGATGATATCTTAAAATTAAGTGCTATTGTTGAAATATGTTGAGTGTGTACTGGTCCACAATTTTTATAATTTTAATACTTTATCTTATAATGTTACAGTTAATTAGTTTATATCTTTGGTATTTATCTTTTAAAAGTAAATATGGATAATATAATCAGTATTAAAGTTAGAACACATCTTGGGAGAGAACCAAGATGGCGGCGTAGGTAGACACACTGCGCCTCCTCGCACAACCAGAACCGACAGAGAATCGAACAGCAAGGGGGACCAACACCAAGGAAACAGAAAATAATCATTCATCCAGACTGGTAGGAGGGGCGGAGACGGCACTGGGGTGGAGAGGACTCGCGTGGCTGTGGCGGGACTGAGACTGGCGGAGTGTGGGACAAATGGCGCAGGCAGTCCGAGCACTAGCAGACCCTGCGGTCCCACATTTGCACAGATAAACCCAGAGGGCCGGACTCAGAGTGGCGGAGAGTGGGGCAGGCAGAGTGGCGGATAGCACATTGCGGCACCACATTCGCCCACAGATAAACCGGACGAACGGCGGGCAGAGAAGCAGACCGCTGCGCAACCCAGGGCTCCAGCTTGGGGAAATAAAGCCTCAAACCTCTGATTGAAAGCGCCCCTGGGGGTTGGGGCGGCAGCAGGAGAGACTCCCAGCCTCACAGGAGAGGTTGTTGGAGAGACCCACAGGGGCCTAGAGTGTGCACAGGCCCACTTACTCGGGAACCAGCACCAGAGGGGCCCAGTTTGATTGTGGGTAGCGGAGTGAAAGACTGAAATCCGGAGGAGAGTGAAGCGGGCGCCATTGCTCCCTCTCGGCCCCGCCCCCACGTACAGCATCACAGCGCAGCGACCAGCATTACCCCGCCCCGGTGAACACCTAAGGCTCCGCCCCTTAAAGTAACAGACGCGCCAAGACAAACAAAAAAAATGGCCCAAATGACAGAACACTTCAAAGCTCCAGAAAAAATACAACTAAGCGACGAAGAGATAGCCAACCTATCGGATGCACAGTTCAAAGCACTGGTTATCAATATGCTCACAGACTTGGTTGAATCTATTCGAAAAACAGATGAAAAAATGAAGCCTATGCTAAGAGAAACAAAGGAAAATGTTCAGGGAACCAATAGTGATGAGAAGGAAACTGGGACTCAAATCAATGGTATGGACCAGAAGGAAGAAACAAACATTCAACCAGAAAAGAATGAAGAAACAAGAACTTGGAAAAATGAGGAGAGGCTTAGGAACCTCCAGGACACCTTGAAACGTTCCAACATCCGAATTATAGGGGTGCCAGAAGGAGAAGAGGAAGAACAAAAAATTGAAAACTTATTTGAACAAATAATGGAGAACTTCCCTCATCTGGCAAAGGAAATAGACTTCCGGGAAGTCCAGGAAGCTCAGAGAGTCCCAAAGAAGCTGGACCCAAGGAGGAATACAACAAGACACATCATAATTACATTACCCAAGATTAAACGCAAGGACCTACGTCCAAGATTACTGTATCCAGCAAAGCTATCATTTAGAATGGAAGGGAGGATAAAGTGCTTCTCAGATAAGGTCAAGTTGAAGAGGCTCATCATCACCAAGCCCTTATTATATGAAATGTTAAAGGGAGTTACCTAAGAAAAAGATCAAAAATAGGAACAGTAAAAATGACAGCAAACTCACAGTTATTAACGACCACACATAAAACAAAAACGAGAGCAAACTAGGCAAACAACTAGAACATGAGGGTTGTCAATAAGGGAGTGGGAGGGGGAGAGGGGGGTAAAGGTACAGAGAATAAGTAGCATAGATGATAGGTGGAAAATAGACAGGGGGAGGGTAAAAATAGTGTAGGAAATGTAGAAGCCAAAGAACTTATAAGTATGACCCATGGACATGAACTATGGGGGGGGAATGTGGGAGGGAGGGGGGTGGGCAGGATGGAGTGGAGTGGGGGGGGGAAATGGGACAACTGTAATAGCATAATCAATAAATATATTTAAAAAAAAAAAAAAATAAAAAAATAAAGTTAGAACACATCTTTAGCAAGTACAAAACACAAAAATATTTCTTAGAATTTGTATTCATGTCCTGTATATAAAGAAGGGCAATTATGTTTCCCAAGTTAAAGTCTTATTAATTTTCATTCCCTAATAACTACTGCCTTTCATCTCTAATATGAAAACATCAAAAAAGAGAAAAGTAGAACAATAGGAATCTAAGAAAAACCCCTATAGAAACAGAGAAAGTGTATATCATCATATACACTCAGAGAAAATAAAAGTTGGCATTCAAGATTTTAACACAATCCATGTTGTCTTTAATGAATAAAATAAAAGGGAGCCATTCACAAACATAAAAGACTTCAGAAAACATACTGCTTACATGTTCCTACTGGAAAGAAAGAACATTCAAACTGTATCTCAAACAACTGAGAAGCAAGGACATCAAAACTGCAGCAAGCTTTGAACCTAGTATAGGCATAGTGCAAAAAATGTATGAAAATAATTGCAAAACTGAATTCAAAGATTTTCCTTAAAATAAAATACATGTGATAAAAATATAATTTCCCATTAGAGTCCAAAAGCCAAATCATATAAAGACTCACTGTAAATAATACACACATATGTGATTATATAATATGAACAAAAATTTACAAATTAGAAGTGGAAAATAGTAAAACTGTTAGATAATGGAATAAAAATAGTCCTTGTGTATACCTGATTTAAAATTATATTTAGCTTGAATTACTTCAGATCATTGGAAAGGTCATCACAGCTATTTAAATAGTGCTGGGATGATTGCTTTAAATTTTTGAAAAGAAGTCAGATTCTTCACAACTTAAACAGAAATAAATTCCAGAATGAAATATCAAAATTTTAAGAGAAAATAAGAGTACTAATAATGTAGTTGAATATTTTATAGTATTGGAGAATGAAAAATAACATTTCTGAAGAAAAGTTGCAAAAATAGCTGTTAGCTATTCAAATATAAATGTTTAATATGTTTAATAGTAAACATTTGCTAAATCAATAAAAAATAGATAAAACTATTGAAAATAATAAATATTGAAGAGAAAATTTACACACAAACTCTCTTATCATCTCTCCACCCTCTGCCCCACCCGCACACACAGCCCCAAACATGAAACTTTACTAGCAATGAAGAAAGAAATGCCAACTGTGAAGAACAATACAACATAGTTTCCACTTAAAACCAGGTATATAAAAATATATAAGGGATGTTGCTAAGAATCTGAGAAAATGTAATTTTATATTACTGAGGGGAGAAATTTGGGCACATTTACTTAAAGACAATTGAATAATCTCCATAAATAAAGCTTTATAATAGTGTATACTCTTTGACAAATGGTTTCACCTTTAAGATTTTATTCTATTAATTTTAATGCTGTTTTTCTTTAGCCCAATGTTCATAGCAGCACAGTTTACAATAGCCAAGTGCTGGAAGCAACCTAAGTGCCCATCAGTAAATGAGTAGATCAAAAAACTATGGTACATTTACAAGACGGAATACTATGCAGCAGAAAGAAAGAAGGAACTCCTAACCTTTGCAATCGCATGGATGGAACTGGAGAGCACTATGCTAAGTGAAATAAGCCAGGTGGTGAAAGACAAATACCATATGGTCTCACCTTTAAGTGGAACATAGTCAACAAAACAAACAAGCAAGCAAAATATAACCAGAGACATTGAAATTAAGAACAAACTGACAGTAACCAGAGGGGAGGTGGGAGGGGATAATGGGGGGAAGGGGAGAAGAGTTTTGGGGAACAACTATAAAGGACACATAGACAAAACCAAGGGGAGGTGGGATCAGGGGAGGGAGATGGGAATGGTTGTTGTGGTGGGGAGTGGTGGGGAGAAAATGAAGACAACTGTACTTGAACAACAATAAAAAAAAGGAAAAAAAGATTTTATTCTAAGAAAATCATTGTGACTAATATACAAATGTTTATTATCAAAGATATTCTTCACACTCTACACAAAAAAGAATAACTAATAATAAAAAATTGTTTTTTAACTAAAGCCATATAAAATACTATGTAGATATTGAAATTATATGGATGAAAACTAATATATGATATAGAATAATGATCATGACCTGCTTTTAATTTTAAAAATTTCCAAAAATAACATATGTAGTATAACCATGATTATATATTTAAATAGTAAATGCATTAAAAAATGCAGGAAATATATGCACACATTAAATTAATGACAAGATTTTGTAGGTTGTGGGTAATTATTTCTTTAACTTTTCAATCTTTGTGTGTCATAAATTATCAAAAAATATATAACTTTTATTAAAAGGTTTATAAATATGGAAATCTGTGAATTTAAGACTGTTTAATTAATCTTTTCTAGGCATTTATCCAGAAGAAATTACCAGGGGTACTGAGAATTACTTAAAGATAATATTCTTGTCATGGAATATATATAATAGCCAAAATTTAATATATGCTCAATCTATGAATTTGTTATATAAATTATTATAAATACATTTCATGCAATACCATGCAACCATTGGAGTTCACATTCTCCTATATTATTTCATTACTCTGGAAAATGGTAAAAGAATAAGATAACAAATTATTATATATTTTATGATCTCAGTTGTGAGTGTGTGCCTGTGTGCACACATGAGCACACATGAGTATGTGTTGAAAGAGAGAAAAAACTTTCAGCCATTATTTGAAGATCAACCAGGAAATGGTCATACAACTGTGTCCAATCTTTGAATGAAAAGATTTGAGTGCATTTTCTAAATTTTCTAAATGAAAGTATTTTCTATATTTTCTGTAAGGAATGTATATTTGCGCATGTGTGTGTGTCTCCAAAGAAAAACGTTGAGGCTGAGGAAAGATGTGGAAATAGTAAGAGAATACTTACATGCTTTAAATGAGTCTAACATTCCAGTCCTAATGATTTACATCATGGAATGATTAAAGATGTACCAGGTTCATTCAATGTCACCCACTTAAAATAATTACCAATTATGAAAGAAGCAAAATAATACAAAATGGTATTTATTATTGTTCATTTCCAACCTGACCAGAGATTTCCAGCATGTCAAGCAATTGTATATGAAACTTTGACTTGATCTACTTTGTTATCAAAAAGATTTCCATTATTATCAGATGTGTTAATGCTGAGATTAAATGCTTATGTATTACATAACAATAATTTACAATTCCCAATACACTGGAGCAATGAGATGAAACCAGTAAGATAAAATTTGACAAGGAAATATATGATGTCCTAGAATTAGATTAAAAATGTATCAGCACAATTACATGACGAGAAAACCTGTTTTAACAGCCAGTTGCTCCAAGTTAAAAAAAAAAAAAACACTCAAATATTGTCATTGAGTTCAAGCCAAGCCCAATGGCCAACAAGATAATGTCTTTTCCAAATGAATACAATCTTAAGCTGTATTAATGAAAACATAGTATTTATAAAAAAGAGAAATCTAATAATTCTTCGCAATATCTAGAAGAGCATGTTCTACTCAAAGAACACTTTAGGATACTGTGAACAAAGAAGAGTGACCAGGATGGTAAATGTTTGGGAAAAATAGTTACCAGGGAGGATTGTAGGAACAAGGAGTGTTGAAATGGAAAAGAGAAGCTTTATGTGAAACAACGTCTATTTCAAATATTAGAGTTTTTCCACGGACCACAGTGATTACACAGTCCATGCAGTCCAGGAGCAAGAGTAGGAAAATTGAAGGCAGATGTAGAACAGCTGACTTCATTTCAATAGGAGAGAGAACGTGCAGACTGCAACCCTTGGACACTCGAAGTCCTCCCTCCACCTCTGCAACACTTCACCACTTCAGCTGGCACATGCTCTACACCCAGTGACATCAATGACAAACCCAGATGAAAGGGATTCAGCTTCTTCCATCTGGAAAAATAACCTTTGGGAGATGATATAGTCCATTTTGAGTTTACAAAAATAGGTTCACTAAATATGAAAATAATAGAACCTTACCTACATACTTCTGATTTTAAAGGTACAAACTGGTGGTTTAACAGAAAGCATTTTCCAAGTGTAGAGTATGTGCCAGGAATTACTCTAAATGCTTTACCTAAAATTGTCTCTTTTACTTCTCATAAGAATTCACTGTGAGGATTTAGAAAATAAAACTGGGAAATGTTTTCAAAATGTATTTTTAACTTAATTTCAAAAAGTCTTTAAAGTTATCCTTTAATTTTCAAACTTTAAGCTAGTAAGAGTATTACATTGCCTGGTGTGTGACTTCCATTCCCATGTTCTTTCCACTTCATCATTGTATCTCGTTGGCATGTAGGAGGTGGAATCAGAAAATATATTACTGAAATAGGCAAAAACACAAATATCATTTTTTAAAAGAATATAATGAAACCTAGTAAATGGAGTAGTGATTTATTTTCTGTGAGAAGTTTCTGGATTTCAAGAAAGTGACCTTGAGACTGTTGTTTCTATCATATTCTCAGGAATAGCACATATAATTCTGCTTATAAGGCACTTTATATTGACACACTTTTTTTTACAGTAAAACATAAAGCATATTTCTCAGAGAATCTGAAAACTTTGCTGATACTTCTGCACATTTACCAGAATAAGCCATGCTGCCCCTGAAGTTTCTGCACGAACTTCAATTGCCTTCTGAGTCATCCAAAGAAAATATAAATTGTTAAAAACAAGTTGATTATTATTAAGTATATTGTTATGTCCTTATTTTTGACTTTTTTTCCTAATAACCAGAGTACTTCATTACTCAGTTTTGCAAAATAATGCAAATATTTATTGTTGTATTTTCCCCAGCAGGAAGCAAACATACCAAACTCTTTACTTCAAGGAATAAAGGTGAAAAACAGATAATAAGTGGAAAGAGCCCAATTAAATTAAAAAATATAGAAAATTTCACACACAAAAAAGAAAACATGTTGTGGTGGAAGACTAGGCTATTTGAGGTCTTTATATATTAAAACTGAAGTAGTTATTAGGCCAGCTAGACACATCTTTAGTCAGAGAAAGATAACTTAACTGATAGAATAGCTTGGACCTGACCAAGTGGTTTACGCTAGGCTCTTAGTTTTGCAAGTACTCTGATACCTGGAGATCCGGCCAAGTGTCAGATGCTAACTCCTGATAGACTTCAAGATCATGGAAACACATCAAAGGAACACTCATGGCTTCTAGAAGCAACACCAAAACAAACCACTATTTTTGAGAATTCTTACTGATAAGGCATAAATACACACAAACTCTTGTAAGTACCTCTTTCCTAATATTAAATGTTCCCACTTAAATGGGAGAACAGTTGACATAAGGAAGGTTTTGGGTTCAATTAAGGTCATGGGTTAAAGGAGATACGAGGAAAACTTGTTAACAGTGGTCAAGGAGTTTCAAAGAGTAGAATAGAAAGATCAGGACAGGGAGGGTGAGACTACAAGATCAGATGGCTTGAGGGGTTTATATACTGGGTGGTGACCAGAAATGATAATAATAACATGGGTTAAATTTACCATGAGGTTGCCAAGTGATTTGATTCCTGCAATCTGTTGTTGGGTAAAGTGTAGGCAGAGAAAGTACCAAGGCCTTTCCACCATCAGCTGTGCTCTTGCTCACCAGAGGAAATCCATGTTTCCAGTGGACAGAGAAACTCAGTTTCCTTGGGAGGAGTCAGCAGTGATCTGGAGTTTCTACCTGTTTGGGTATTGAATACATCATTGAAGGTGAAAGACAAGGAGGATGTGACGAATTCAGAGAAGCACAACTCCTCATGCCGAGGTTGCAGAAAGCGATGGTATTCAAAAGTCGGAGACACTTTGAAAGAGTCCCAATAAATACATAAAAACAGTGGTGCAAAGCATAAGTCAAAAATCTAGGAATACTGATATTTTAAGACATTAGTAATTCAGGCTATGACACGATTTTGAAGTAAAGTTTGTTTGCTCTGGGAGACCCTTCTCAGATGGGAGTTAGCACCAGATCATGTAAAACAGATTCCAGGTCAAGTTTAGAACTATCACTAACAAATTGGTTAATGTTGTATTTGTGGCAGGTAAGTTAAAATAGTGATTGAAGCAAAAGAAAATTGTTATTACGGTTACTTTTTCTCCACTTGTCTTTCTTGCCCTGCTCCCGCTTCTCCTAGTGTCTGTTTAAATGAACCACATCACCCAACAGTACACACTTCCCTAAATGTATTGTCTTAAATTTGCCTACAGTGAAGTAAATCTGCCACATTTCTGCCCTGCCAGTGGTAGTAAATATTTCTTGCCTTTCAATATATAAATTCATTATAAAATCATACTCTCAAATGATTTGGAGGTGATCAGGGAACGGTACGTGATTCATCATAAATGACCCTAACAATGCCACTGTTAATCAGTAAATTTAAGCAATTAACTAATACTCCATTATCCTAAGTCTATCTTAAGTGTAAAAGAAGGTTAATAAAAGTACCTGCCATCTTCATATGAGATCATATATGGGAAAGCAGCTCAAATTAAATGTTAGCTGCTATTATCTTACTATTCATACTTCACCATCTACAGCAAAGATTTTCACCCACTGTGCCACAGGAATATTTAAAACATGCAATACCTGACTATTCAGTCAGGGGCACTGACCCTTTTCCCTTAGAATGTCAAATAAAAAAAATCACAACAGCCAACACAACAAAATGAATCAATATTACACTTTTTTTTTGTCAGATCAGGAAAAAATACATTTTTGGTGTGCTGCAAAATTTTAGTAATTAGTTTTTGTGCCATGAGATGAAAAAGGTTGAAAATCACTGACTTACAGAAATGCGTGTTAATCCTTGTCATTCCATCTGCACAGAACTCCAGATACAGACTAAAGACACTGACTCTTGACAAAGGGTTTTAGCAGCAAAGCCATTCAGAAAAAAAGAATAACAGATTAAACACCAATTTTTCTAGAACTACAGAGGCCCATAAAAATTTTGTTCCCGATTAATTATTTGAAGTTTGCTATCTGCCATTGGCAAGCATGCAAACATTTAAGAAGTATCTAATGGGAGCTAGTGATTGCAGGGACTCTGCACACTGCTCCATTGTTCTCTGACGTGCCCTAAATGCGCTGACACCAGCTTTCCTTCCTCCGTGCCCCTCCAGGCCAGGAACCTCAGATGGCTCTCTCAATAGAAAGTGCATTGTGCTCATTCTAATTCAGTCAAGATACACAAAGACCGCAATCTTGGAAGTAGTAGAAAGTATCTCTCAAGTGGCAAAAAGAACAAGGCAGTGGAAATATAAAATGAAAGCCTGACCAAAAACAAGCTTTTAATCTTTTTCTTTTGTATTAAAATATTACAACATCAACTATGAAACAAATTTTAAGGCAGAAAATTGACAAATCTGAAATGTGCTGCTTACTTGATCTCATCCTGAACCTCTTCATCACTGACCTGGAGCATTTACCTCTCCTGTGCAGAATTAACTCTATATACCTTGTTCATTTTCATTTGTTCATTATAAAAATTTAATTATTTTGTTAATTTGATTCTATGCATTGCATTAATTGTAATATTAACACTCATTCAGCAAATACTGTGTTCCAGCCACCATAGTGAGAACTTCACAATAATTATCTTATTTAATGGTCCGGACAACTCTGTGTGTTAGGCTCTTTATTATTTCCATTTTACAGACAAGGAAACTAAGACTCAGGGAGGTCACATTACTTGTCCAAGACCACCCAAATAAACCAGTTACAGCAATTTGAACCAGGTCTGTGTAGGTTCAAAGTCTGAGTTCTTTTTTAAAAAAATTAAATTATTTATTTATTTCTAGAGAAAGGGGAATCGAGAGAGAGAGAGAGAGAGAGAGAGAGAGAGAGAGAGAGAGAGAAACACCGACGTGTAGCTGCCTCTCGCGCACCCCCTACACCCAGGGGACCTACATGCAGGTCCCTACATGCCAGGGGACCTGCACCCAGGCATGTGCCCTGACTGGGGATCCAATTGGTGACCCTTTGGTTTGCCGGCCAGAGCTCAATCCACTGAGCCACACCAGCCAGGGCATGAGTTCTTAAGTGTTGCATTGAACGGCCTAGGCGTCGAGGCTCTAAGCACTGAAGGGGCACGATGCCACAGGGAATACTGTACAACATCTGTCTTTAAATTTGATGTGTTCTTCATAAGAAACAATACAGAATAATGACTATGAATTTGGGATTGTCCAATCAATTTTGTTTTCTTTAGACAATAAATTTGAAGCCCAGTGATTTAACCCAATCAAGACAGAGTCAAAATAAGGGCTAATCCTTATTCCCCAGTATGATAATTTTTTCACTTCAAGATGCTAGATAACAATCCTTTTAAAGAAAAATTTATCAGTTGAATAAAAATATAATATTTGTGCCTCATTTTTATCATGTATCTATCAAAAATAGTTTGTGTTAAGTTGTCGTTAGAATGTAAACTCTGTAAAGAGGAGATTTTTACCTTTCAAGAATTAACTTTTTCTGATACTGAATGAACAATGTGCTCTGTATGTGGTAGGCAACTTAAAATATGTAACTCACTCTTTGCTTATCTTAGTGAAGGAGAATGAAGGGATACTTGTTTTCTGGTGAAAATCACACACTGATAAATTTCAAACTTTTTGTTGCCTATCTTTAGAAAATTGATATTTCCTGTAAGGTACTTTTTAAAATTATGTTTGTAGATGCATTGGAAAGATAGAAATGAAGATGGTGGATGGAGAATAAAGATGACAACTGAAAGAGTTGGGAAAACCAATTCTCTCATATATTTTTCACTCTTCCCTTCTCTTTTTCCACTGAGATATTTCTATAATTTGTGATTAAATTAGGCTAGAATGTCTACTAAATATAAAACATAAATTTCACTCTAGTCAAGATTAAAATCCAGACAGTCATACTTCTTATACAATGATTTAACTATGTCTAAAAACCTGCCATGAGTTTTGAAGGTAGCCCCACTTTTCCCAGGATACAAGGCAAGGTTTATAATGAGCTCATGGAATAGAAAAATGCTACCTTGCAAAATGTTATCCCAGGGCTCAGAATTTAGACTTATTTTTATCCTTACTTGTTTTACTCATTATTGCTATATTTTCCATATTTTATGTCACTGGTAGGGTTTGCTATTTATTTTTTTATATATATTATATTTATGTAGTTCTTTGTAGGTTAAAAAATTCAAGAATGTGGATACACAAGAGCTGATTGGGCAGTTTAAGGACATAATATCGTATATCCCTTCCTTGCTCAATAAAGAATTTTGGGCATACTAGTAAGAAAAGAAAAATACAACCTGGGAAAGTAGGACAGCCATTATCAAGAAATTCTAACAGTCACTCCTGAGGAATGACCTCTTAACACGTAGTACTTTTTAGATGCCTCAAGCAATTATCAAACAAAAATGATAAATTATCCAATTATAGGGTAATTCAGAGTAAATGGTAATGAATAAATAGGACCCATGCAAATGGTTCTTAAATGCGTGTTTAATTAATGAAGCATTTATATTTATGGGAAAATTTAGGTGACTTGACTTCAATAAAATTGTTATTACATGACACTCATTTGGTACCATACATTTTTAATATCCTACTCTTACTGAATTAAGAAAAAGAATTTCCAAAACTTCATATGTATTACTCTCACCCACAGATTATGCATGACAAGAAATGACATGAGAAAGTTGCAAAAATGCTACTGGTAAATTTCATTTCTTTGCTAAGAAAAAGAAATATTGTGAATTTAAGAAACTGAATATGTATTTTAGAGAATTGTGGAATGAGTGCCAGGAGAAGCAAAAACATATCTTTTCAATCAGATTACAAATAATGACACAAGACCCCATCTGCCTATATTTTATGGTGAAGAATGCTTTGATTATTTGATGAGTGGGAGGGAAAGTTTGGTGGGAAGAAAAGATGGAATAAAGCCAAGGAAGCTAGCTGCCTCAAGTTCAACAAGAAAATGTCAAATTAAATGCGTGTTCTCTTCCTGAAAAATACCCACCCTCATTATACTTCCATGTGTTCATGACTGATGCAAATGAATTTTGCAAGTGCTATACAAGTGAATTCTCTCCCGATGTTAGCCTCATGAGAGCTAATCCTTAGTAACATACAGAGTTATTTTTTTCTTAGCTTAGAAAAAAAACATATAGACATTAAATGTTTACAGGCTCAGTCTTCCTTTCCTCTTTCCCGTAGTCCAATTCCATCACTGAACTACTAGAATTGGGACAGTTGTGGCTTTGGATTGGAAATAATTTGAATTCTGGCTATTATCTTTATGGAGAAACTAGGCTACTACTACTTCCACAAGGCAACCACATCTGTGATTTTAGCTCATCAGTCCCTGCACATTACTGTTGCTTCATGCAAACAGGGTGGAAATGGCATGCTTTGCAATGAGAAGCTGTAATGGTAAGGAGAAATATCATTTTGAACAAAGCTCACCTTCCTTATCTAATAAAATATTTGCACATCAATTAATAATTTTTCAACTATTTCTGTCAATGAGCATGTGTAGATACTTAAATATATTGTCCATCAAATCTAAATTCTGCTGTACTGTATTAATTCTACCATTTTATTGTATAAAACTGAGGACACTCTTTAGAAGCAAAACTGAGACAAGCTTGAATTTTTTTGTTTTAGTGCCTCAAATCAGAATTAAGTTTTTATCAAAAAGTAATTGTAAGATGGAGGCATAAGTAGATATAGCTTTGCTTCCTCACACAACCAAAAGGACAACAACAAATTTAAAAACAAAAAATAACCAGAACTGCCAGAAAATCATACTGTATGGAAGTCCGACAACCAAAGTATTAAAGAAGAAACATTCATCCAAACTGGTAGGAGGGGCAGAGATGGGCAGTGGGGGTGGAGAGAACTTGCAGCAAGGCAGCAGCTGGTGGACCAGAGCAAGTGAGGCAGCTGGTGGAGCAGGTGGTCCCACATCTGTGTGTGGATAAACCAGGAAGAACAACTGGAGAACCAGACAGACCTCGCAACCCAGGGTTCCAGTGCGGGAAAATAAAGCCTCAAAACCTCTGACTGAAAAAACTTGTGGGGGTTGAGGCAGCAGGAGGAACTCCCAGCCTCACATGAGAATTCGTTGGAGAGACAGACCCACAGGGCCCTAGAATGTACACCCAGGAATCAGCACCAGAAGGGCCCAATTTGTTTGTGGGTAGCAGAGGAAGTGACTGAAAGTCGGCCAAGCGCCAAGCAAGTGGATTGTTTCCTCTCAGATCCCTCCCCCACAAACAGGGCCACAACTCTGAGACATGGGTTGCCCTACCCTGGCCAATACCTAAGGCTCTTCCCCTTACTACATAATAGGCATGCCAGTACAAAAAAAAAATGTGGTCCAAATGAAGTAACAGATCAAAGTTCCAAAAAAAATACAACTAAGTGACAAAGAGATAGCCAACCTCTCAGATGCACACAGTTCAAAACACCTGGTAATCAGGATGCTCACAGAAATGGTTGAATATGGTTGCAAAATAGATGAAAAAGTGAAGGCTATGAAAAGTAAAATGAAGGAAAATGTACAGGAAACCAACAGTGAAGGGAAGGAAACTAGGACTCAAATCAATGATTTGGGCCAGAAGGAAGAAAGAAACATTCAACTGGAACAGAATGAAGAAACAAGAATTCAGAAAAATAAGGAGAGGCTTAGGAACCTCCAGGACAACTTTAAACATTCCAACATCCAAATCATAGGGGTGCCAGAAGGAAAAGAGGGAGAGCAAGAAATTGAAAACTTATTTGGAAACATAATGAAGAACTCCCCTAATCTAGCAAAGGAAATAGACTTCCAGGAAGTCCAGGACGTTCAGAGAGTCCCAAAGAAGCTGGACCCAAGGAAGCAAATACCAAGGCACATCCTAATTACATTAGCCAAGATTAAAGATAAAAAGAGAATCTTAAAAGCAGCAAGAGAAAAGGATACAGTTACCTACAAAGGAATTCCCACAAGACTGTCAGCTGATTTCTCAAAAGAAACTTTGCAGGCAAGAAGGGGTTAGAAAGAAGTATTCCAAGTCATGAAAGGCAAGGACCTACATCCAAGATTACTCTATCCAGCAAAGCTTTCATTTAGAATGAAAGGGCAGATAAAGTGCTTCCCAGGTAAGGTCAAGTTAAAGGAGTTCATGATCACCAAGCCATTATTATATGAAATGTTAAAGGAACTTTTCTAACAAAAAGAAGATCAAAAATAGGAACAGTAAAATGACAACAAACTCACAACTGTTGACCATTGAACCTAAAAAACAAGAACAAACTAAGCAAACAACTGGAATAGGAACATAATCACAGAAATTGAGGTCCCATGGAGGGTTATCAGTGGGGAGGGGAGACTGTGAGGAGGAGAATGTAGGAAATGGTACAGGGAATAAGAGGCATAAATGATAGATACAATATAGACAGGGGGAGGTTAAGAATAGTATGGGAAATGGAGAATCCAAAGAACTTACATGTATGACACACGGATATGAACTAAGGCAGAAGAATGATAGTGGGAGAGGGTATGCAGGGTGGAGGGGAATAAGAGGAGAAAAAATGTGACAACTGTAATAGCATAACCAATAAAATATATTTTTAAAAAAGTAATTGCTATTTTAGTGATTACTAATGTAAAAATTAAAATACCAGCATCATAAAATATTTTACATTTAACACAAAAAGCATTTCAAGTAGATAGTTTAGTAAGTTAACTGACTTATCAGAATAACAAATGCTTAGTTACCAGAGAAAGTAATGATAACAAATGCAAATGCAAAACATTAAAGAAAAAAACTTGAGAATATATAATCCAAATTTTTTAAATGGAAGTTTAAAATATTGAAAGTTGTTTACTTCCATCTTTACTCACAATTATCATCACATAGATATTTAAATAATTTAAATTATTGTCCTTATTAGCCATATATTTATTCTAATTATTAATGAAAATTACACAATAATAAAAATATTAGGTAGCAACTGTAACATCATATAGCATTATTTAATCTTTAAGAAAAAAAGGAACAACTAAGGTTAATTTGATGTGGGTCCTTTTGCAATTTTATTCACAAACATGCCACAAAATATGGTCCTGTAAGTGTAAATGCCAATAAAATAGTATCTAATTGTTTGTTATTGAAATTAGTGATGCACAATAATGGATGTCATTACTGGTAGTGAAAACCATTGGAGAAAACGTTGTTGCATTTTAATGAATGAGTTAAATGCCTGAGCTTGTCAAGTATGCTAGAGGAATAATGATTTGAGAAAAATTAATTCTGGCATTCGGTAATTACTAGTAGAAAAATTATAAATTTCACTAAAAGAACATTTTATCTAAAATATTTTAAGCTATTTGAAATGCCAGCACCACAAATTACATATACAGAAAATATTTTATTACATAATCATAGACTATTCTGGGACAAAGAGATGTTTTATAAAACTTAAAAAGCCTCCTTATCCAAGTAATAATAGCACTAGTAAGAACAATATTTTATATCAGAGGTGAACATTCATAACCATGACAGGAATTATTTTTACAGTATATCATTTAATAAATATCTGTAATGAGAAATGAATTAAAACTTTACTGATATTTATACTGAAGTTATGAAGTCAGTAAAATGGTATTTTAAAAATGCACTCATTTAAAGTGCATTTAAATGAGGGGAGGAATGGGAGGATGCAGACAACTGTACTTGAACAACAATATAATTTAAAAATAGAAAGAAAATGAATTTCAAGGGCTGCCCTCCCATGGCGGGGGTGGGGGGAGTGAGGAATACACTCATCACAGATTTTTTAACAAGATTTGGTGTTACCTAATACGTGTGGATAAAATGTGACTTTTTCCGGCGTTGACATTTGCACTAACTGTGGAAAGTCAACAGTGGGCAAAACTGCTGGTGTCTCAGCAGGAATCGAGGCAGGGCACTGAAATGCATTGTCTCATTGTGATTTTCACTGGCACACACATGTACCAAAAACAGAAAAAGAAAAAAAAAAACACAGCTTCCTAAATAAAGTTTTAATAACGCAGTAAAATTTGTTAATTTTATTACCTCTTGATCCTTGAGCATACATGCTTTAATGACAAACTGCAAAGGAAGCATAAAGCACTTCTGTCCCATACGGTAAAGTGCACTGGTTGTCAAGAGAAAGAGCTCTGTGTAATCGAGTTGAGAGTAGAACTAGTCACTTTCATCATAAAGCATACTTTTTCCTTGAAATAACAGCCAACAAAACCCGCAATGATTGTTCAGAATTGGGCATTTGAAGAACAAACACAGTTTTGAAAAAGGACAAAGTTGGAGAACTCACCCTTCTTGATTTCAAAACGTACTACAGGGTCACAGTCAACAAGGTACTGGCATAAGATGGGGACTTAGATCAAAAAATGGAACTTAGAAACTAGAGGTAATCCACACAGTTATGGCCATTTGACCATTGACAAGTGTGCCATGGAGAAAGAACAATCTTGTCAATTGATGGTGCTGGTGTTGGGAGAACTGGGTGTCCACATACAAAAGAGTGAGTTTGGAACCCTGCCTCATGTCACACATGAAAATTAGCTTTAAATGGTCCACAAGCTTAAATGTAAAAGCTAACACTGATATAGACTTAGAATGAAATATAGCAGAAAATCGTTGTGACCATAGTTTAGAAAAAGTTTCTTAGATATGACACCAACAGCAAAATTGACCAAAAAAAGATAGATTGGGCTTCATAATAATTATCAATGTTTGTACTTTAAAGGGCCAGCAAAAAAGTGAAAAGACAACTTACAGACTAAGAGAAAATACCTCTAAATTATATAGCTTATAAGTGTCTAGTACCCAGAACATATAAAGAACTCTTAAAAGTAAATGATAAAAAGATATATATCCCAATTTTAAAAATGGGCAAAGTTTCTGATTAGGCATATCTCGAAAGAAGAAATCTAAATAGCCAATAATATCCATTAGGAAAGTGCAGACCAAAGCCACAATAGGATCCCACACCAAAAGTACTAGAATGGCTACAGTAAAAAAGACAGTAACCACAACTATTAGCAGGGAAATAGAGAAACTGAACCCTCACACTCTGCTTTTGGGACTAGACTATAACAGCACAAACACAATGGAAACAGGCAATTCTTCAAAATTTTAAACATAGAATTACTATATGGTCCAGCATTCTGTTTTTAGTTGTGTACCCAAGAAAATTAAAAATGTACGTCCACACAAAAATATGTACATGAATGTTGAAAGCAGCATTATTCATAAGAACCCAAAGTGGAAACAGCCAAATGTCCATCGACTATGGATAAATAAACAAAACATGGTATATTCATACATAAAATGTTATTCAGCCATATAAAATGAAGTACTGGATGCACCACAGATGAGTATTGAAAACATTAAACTAAGTGAAGAAGCCAGTCACAAAAGACCACATATTATATGATTCTGTTTATATAATAATGTTCAGAATAAACAAACCCATAGACATAGTAAGTAGCTTGGTGGCTTTGTAAGATTTGAGGGCTGTGCTGAAATGGGGAGTGACTGCTACTGAATGTGAAGTTTCTTTGGGGGCAATGAAAGTTCTAAACTGTATAGCAGTGGGGTGCTCACTTCTCTGCATATGCTGCCAACTACTGAATTTTAGAATTTAAATTGATGAATTTCGTAGTATGAAATAAACTGTCTTTTATAAAAAATAGGTATTTGGCAGACATTTTCTCCAAAAGGAATGAAGTGAGTCTGTCACTTCAAGGAAAACAACTAACAGAATTGGTTGCCAATGATATAATGCAAACTTTCACTCAAAAATTAAAATTAAGAAAAATTTTACCTGCCACCATGTGCTTAACAGCTTCTCAGTGTTCAATTTTTCTAAGGAGAATTGAGGGGACATTACTAAATGTGGTTTTTAATATTTATGAAATGTGTCAATAATGCACAAATTATGGGCTAATATTTTTCAGGTGACTAATGAATGATGTTATGAAATTATGCATGCATGGGTAATAGATCCATTTAAATACAAAAGAAGCCAATATTTTAAAAGTAATAGAATAAGAAAAGTTTTTTGATTTAATTTGTTTGGGTTACAATGGTTAATAAAATTATATAGGTTTCAGGTATGCAATTCTACATCATCTGTATATTGTATTGTGTGTTATTGATAGAGTATTAAACATTTGCTAAAAGATATGGCTTCAAATCCACATAGTAAATAATCTTTAAGAAGCTATTGCTTATTGAGTTTTAAAATGATTTAAAGAGGAATTATTTGAAAAGGCAATTAATGTACTCCTATTTAAATTCCATCATATGTGAGGCTGAATTTCTTTTCTGTACTTCGACCAAAACAGCATATTATAGTGGGTTGGCTGCATACCAGAGATAAGAATCTAATTGGCAATACTACCTAAAGCGATTTATAGATTCAATGCAATCCCTATTAAAATACCCATGACATATTTCACAGATATAGAACAAACATTTCAGAAATTCATATGGAACCACAAACAACCCCGAATGGCTGCAGCAATTTTGAGAAAGAAGAACAAAGCAGGAGGGATCACAATACCTGATATCAAACTGTATTACAAGGCCACTGTAATCAAAACAGCTTGGTACTGGCATAAAAACAGGCACATAGACCAATGGAACAGAACAGAGAGCCCAGAAATAAACCCAAGTCTACGGTCAATTAATATTTGACAAAGGAGGTAGGAGCATAAAATGGAGCAAAAACAGCCTCTTCAACAAATGGTGTTGGGAGATCTGGACAGCTACGTGCAAAAAAATGAAACTCGATCACCAACTTACGCCATATACAAAAATAAACTCAAGATGGATAAAAGACTTAAATATAAGTCATAACACCATAAAAGTCCTAGAGGAAAACATTGGCAGGAAAATCTCAGACATTCCACACAGCAACATCCTCATAGACACGTCCCCTAAAGCAAAGGACATAAAGGAAAGAATAAACAAATGGGACCTCATCAAAATAAAAAGCTTCTGCATGGCTAAAGAAAACAGCACCAAATTACAAAGAGAAACAACAGTATGGGAAAACATATTTGCTAATGATACCTCAGACAAGGGCCTGATCTCCAAAATATATAAAGAACTCACATGACTGCACTCCAGGAAGACAAACAACCCAATGAAAAAATGGGCAAAGGACTTGAGCAGACACTTCTCCAAGGAAGACATACAGAGGGCCCAGAGACATATGAAAGGATGCTCAGCATCACTAGCCATCAGAGAGATGCAAATTAAAACCACAATGAGGTATCATCTCACACCAGTCAGAGTGGCCAACATAAACAAATCCACAAACAAATGTTGGAGAGGATGCGGAGAAAAGGGAACCCTAGTGCACTGTTGGTGGGAATGCAGACTGGTGAGGCCACTGTGGAAAACAGTATGGAATTTCCTCAGAAAACTAAAAATGGAACTACCCTTTGACCCAGCAATTCTGCTGCTGGGATTATACCCTAAGAACCCTGAAACACCAATCCAAAAGAACCTGTGCACCCCAATGTTCATAGCAGCACAATTTACAACAGCCAAGTATTGGAAGCAACCTAAGTGCCCATCAGCAAATGAGTGGATCCAAAAACTATGGTATATTTACACAATGGAGTTCTATGCATCAGAGAGAAAGAAGGAGCTTATACCCTTTGCAACAGCATGGATGGAACTGGAGAGCATTATATTAAGTGAAATAAGTCAAGCAGTGAGGGACAAATACCATATGATCTCACCTTTAACTGGAACATAATCAGCAGAAGAAAAAAGGAAACAAAATATAACTAGAGACATTGAATTTAAGAACAATCCTACAATAGGCAGGGGGGAGTGGGGAGGGGACGGGGGGAAAGGGGATTACAGGAACTACTATAAAGGACACATGGGCAAAATCAAGGGGGAGGGGGGAGGGGGGGGAGGGAGGGGGGTTCGGCTGGGGTGGGGTGGAAGGATAGGGAGAAAAGGCATACAACTGTAATTGAATAACAATAAAATTTTTTAAAAAAGAATCTAATTGGCACAATTTTTCTCACCAACAATTTCATTATTGGAAATTATATTCACCATTAGAAGTATGTTATTTATGTGAATGGGTTTAATATTACTATTTTTAAATGAATCAGAAAAGATTTCAAGTTATTCTTTGCTTAATTTCTACTATGGTAAATATTCATTGGTATAACAAACTTAAACCAAAGCTCTTTGAGATGTTCAGTAATTTGTAAAATGATAAAGGGTCCCTGAAACTAAAATGTTTGAAAACTGCTGCTCTAATCACTCCCTTCACTTTCATGAGGGGGAAATGCCACTCCGGGTGTTGTTCTCAGGGTTTAATACACAGGTAGTTTGCTAGATAAACAGTTCAAGTGGTGGCATATCTGCAAGCATGGAGTTTTCTTTTAAGTTTTTCTTTTAAGTCTGGCTTTTATGAAAGAAAACCACATGTCTTTACTGAAATGAATAATAAGAACAGAAAAACTTCCTTTCCTGTTGGCAGGCAGCTGGACATACAGTTGTAAAAGCCTGGCTTAGGAGCCCAGAAAAAGGTAGAGAAAAGAATTATTATGGAATCATTTCAAAAAGAATAACATTACAGAGATAGTTCCAAAAGAATTTTGATAGTATGTCGGTAGAAATTATGAATTGACTAGATGTGGGAAAGAGATAGATTCCAATATCTGAGAAAACCTTTTGTACCATTGACAAATACCTTGTAAAGAGGAATGACTTTTTCATAACCATGAGCTTCAATTTGGATGAAATCTAATTAAAAATGGAACCATTGTTCACGAAGGTAGGGATAGTTAATAAGTGAGCTATTTGGACTGACATAGGCTTTATATGTATAAATGTATAAACTTTCAAACTTTTGTTATAAAACAACAGATTTATTAAAAATTTACTACTTGATAGACAGGAGCTGAGATGAGAATGAGCTACATATAATGGCAAAAGCAAAAAAGTCTTAGTATGATTCTGAAAATAAGATCAGATGAGTTGATACAAAACTTTTGGAAAATTTCAGAAAATATTCAATTGACATTTGAGACCTTTGTATTTCAGGAAGAAGTGACTAAATCTAAGTTTCTTTATATTGAGAATTGGGCTAATGGTTGAAGCTAATTGGGCATTTGCAAAGGTGTGAAGTGGGCAACTTAATCTTTTTATAACCTAATCTTGGAAGTACCATCTCATTGCTTTAATTATATCCTATTTGTGAACAGAAGTCACAGAGTCCAGCTCGTACATTTGTGTCACACAAGGGCACAGATACTATGATCGTTAGGAACATCTTAGAACTTGCCTACCACAGAATTCAATTCCAGGTTCAGATTGTTATAAGCAGGTCTGTGTATGTGTGTGTGTTTATCTACATTAGAATTATGAAAAATGATAAAAGGCCAAGGAAGATTTTCAGATTAACGGAGACTAATGAGACATGACAAGCTTAATGAAATATATGAGCTTGGATTAGATTCTGTACCAAATGGAAAAAAGTACCCGTGGAAAAAGGATATAATTACCATACTTTTTGGACTATAAGATGCACCGGACCATAAGACGCACCTAGGTTTTAGAGGAGGAAAATAGGAAAAAAAAATGTTGAAGCAAAAAATGTGGTAAAATATCTCATAGCATAAATAACAACATTTCACCAATATAAATGTAAACAGAACTCAACAGCAGCATTAACAACCATTATTACTGACTTTAAGCTTTGAGCATGGAAACTCCTCTAATCATCAGGGAACCCCAAGAACCCCTCATCACTACTGTCCGCATTTATGAAGCTCAGCTCCTCAGAATCACTAGTATCACTGTCTTCACTCTGTTCATAGAGGATGGCATCTTCAGAGCTGTCTAAGGCATTGCTGATGCCACATTTCTTGAAGGACCTCACCACAGTTTCATCCTTGACTGACTGCCATGAGGTTTTCACCCACTCACAAACTTGGGTAACAGTGGGCCTCTTCATTCGTCCAGTTGGTGTCAGATCATGATTTCCAGCAGCCATCCATTTGATCCACTCTTCTCTCATGAAAACTTTAAATGGCTTGTTGGTGGAAATATCCAAAGGTTTCAACTGGCTGGTAAGCCCCCCAGGAATTATGGCTAGATGTGTTTTCTCTTCTTTAAATCTCTTTTTTGTGGTTTCAGTGTGCCCTAAAATGGTCAAGCTCTAATAGAGCAGGTTTTTTCAGAATCCCTCCAGGACGTTTGGGCCACACTTTTTCTATCCGTATCTTCATGCCATTTTCATCCATCCACCCTTCATCATGAACATGAATGATAAGTCCTCTCGGGATTGCCTCTTTTGGCATGTTTTTCTCTTGAAAATCAGCATTGTTGGCAGTTTGATGCCATCTGCACAGCAGGACAACACAACCGTCTAGTGGGTTTTATCCTGCCCTGAGGTTTTCACGGTTATGGTTTTGGCACCTTTCACATCAACAGTCTTGTTTGATGGAACATCAAAGGTTAACGGGACTTCATCCATGTTTCCAATGTGGCTTATTTCAAATCCATTTTTATTTCTTGCATCCAGTACAAATTTGTGAAAAGACACAATCTTGGATTCATATTCTATAGGCATTTTTTGTGCAGTGCTAGTTTTGGTGCTCATAGCAAGGCCACATCTCTTCATAAATCTGTGGCACCACGATGGTGCTCCAGTGAAGTTCTCAATGCCTTTCTCTGCAGCAAGATGTTTGGCTTTATATATGATCATTTTTGTAGATGCTGAAAAGCCATTGTTCCTGTGATGTGTGGTCTATTCTTTCATGTCCGCTTCTAACTGTGGCCATTCTGCAGCATGCCCACAAAAATGTTGTTCTGTTTTGTCTGTTTTTGCAGTTGATCCTCCTGTTTCTTCCATTCCTGTATCACTTTTTTGGTTGGAGGTGGCCCAAAGTGTCTCTCCGCTGCTCTGTTCCCACGTTCTTTGGCATACTTCACTACCTCCAGTTTAAAAGGGATTTTATATGAAATCCTTTTCTGCTTTGACATCTTTCCACAATTATAGTAGATTCAGCAGGAGACTATGGTAAACTATCCTATCTTTCTACAACAAAACACAGTAATGACAGAAATATCAGTACTGTGTCCTTCATAGTTATGGGGGCACTGTAGCTGAGAACATAAGTGGGTGATGCACTGTTATGGGGGAGATCTGCTGCTGGAGGGCCACAAGTTGTGCAACACTCCTGTATGGGGACAGCAGTTGCACAAAACCAGTGTGGCTCTGCAGCTGTTGCTAAATTTGAGCTCCCATCATCCCAAACTTTCCAAGCATGATGGGAGTTGTAGTTTTGCAACAGCTGCAAAGCCACATTGACAGGTGACCATGCAGCGAAATTTGCCTATGTTAATGTTAATGGGGGACATGCCAGTCACAGGACGGAGGCACGTACAGGAGCCACAAGCTTTCTTCTCCTAACGTGCCTGCACTGCCTGTACCCTCCTCCCTAGCACTATTGTATGCCACAGTGGGAACTCTGCTCCTGCCTCCCTTGCTTCTCATGGCTGGGACATCCCCTCCTTCCAGCCCAGGGCCCGCAGCATTGCCCCACTCCTGCCACCTTCGGCTTCCTCCAGTAGCAACCCCGCTCCTGCCTCCTGTGACCCTGTTCCACCGTCACACCACCACCCACCAGCAAGCGGACTATAAGACACACCCCCATTTCCCTCCCAAATTTGGGGGGAAAAAGTGTGTCTTATAGTCCAAAAAATACGGTAGTCAGTTGACCAAAGTGGAATATACATTGAAGATTAGGTAAATGTATTATATCAATGTCAAGTTTTCTGAGGTTAGTAACTGTTCTGTGGTTATGTCAGAGAATGTCCTTGTTCTTTGCAAATATACATTGAAATATCAAATATTTCAATGCTGAGGCATGCTGTATACAACTTTCACTCTAATGGTTCAGTAATATTGCATGCACACATGTGCATATACACATGTAGACACATATGATAGAGAGAGTACATATGATAAAGCAAATGAAGAAAAATATTTTTTTAAATGGTGATTCTAGGTAAATGGTATATGGGAATTCTTTGTGCTAACATGCAGCTTTTTGGCAAAGTAGAAATTATTTTCAAATAAAAAATTAAAAAATAGTACAGTCAAGGTTACATAGATAGTTATAAATAACCCAGTCAGAAAAGGAACTATTCTTTCATAATTTACAGAATTTTAATAAAAACCACATAGGAAAAGTAGCTAAATATATTGAGTGTCTTTTATGTACCAGGTACTTTGTAAAGTGCTGTATTATATCATTCAGTTCAAATGTAACCACTTTTTGTGAAGGGAGAATTATCATTATTTTATAGCTTATTTCATAAATGAGGAAACTGGCTTAAAGAAGTTAAGTGATTTATTGGAGATTATAAAGTTTGTAAGTATCACAGCTTAGACTCAAATCTAGAAGAAGTTGACTCCAATAAATAAGAACATTACTTATATAGCAAGTAAATGGCAAATGGTATTTAAACCTAAATAATTTATATATTATCAGTTCACTAGAGAAGATCAGCTACTATCACTAGTTAAAAATTAATTAGAAGGTAGTTCATGTGATTTTGGCAGATAAAAACGACATTTCCTGAGAAATATTTTTGAATCAGCAATTTGGTCATTTAAACATAATTGATAGTTCAGCATACTTTTATATCTTTGAGCAACATCTTTAAAATTCTCTATTGTATAATTTTGAAAGCATTTAATTTTAGCCATTGTGAAAAAGTCAGCATAAATAATCAACCCAAAGATTAGTGTCCAAAGCAGAAAACCAAGTATTCACTCAGATGCTGAGAAGTGCAGATTCCCTTGAAATCCATGCTCTTCCATTTTTCCTATGTAACTTCAGAAAGTCTTTAAGTTCAGGATGAAAGAAAAGAAGCCATTCCACCCCACTGCTGCAGTGGGCTTTGGCATGAGAACACAGTGGCTGGCAGGAGGCAGGAAGCCACACGCTCTCCCTGGATGTGGGACTGCCTTTACCACAGAATAGCATTCAGAGTGACCTACTGCTGGTCCTGCCATGGGCTGCGTTTCAAGTTTTTTTCTTGACATTCTGCCCCAAAGTCCACTTTTCAGTGAAGTACAGAGAGGTGAATGTAGATCAACAATCCCTGCTGTGAGAGAAAATAAGCTTCTTTTTCTAACACTCCCTCTTGGAGAGTAAGTTAGTTACTTGCTGAGCTTATTCTTCCTTCAGTAAAAGAATATGGCCTTCTGCTTATGCATCCAAAGTAATGATGACAACTGCCTCTGAAAATCTCTTCAGCACGTAGGAATTATCTTGCTTTGCTGAGCACTTGCTGTGTGCCTGGCATGTGCTAATCAGTGACACAGGTAGTAATTCAAGGAAGTGGGTTTTTAACCCAATGTCATTGATGGTTGCTTAATGATTAATTCATATTTTTTATTTGTGTAAAGAGCCAGGAAAGATGCAAAGTTAAATCAGCCATAAATGATAGCCTGAGGAAGATCACATATGTTAAGTAGCAGACTTAACATGTATACATTAATAGTTAAAATACACAGAAAAATGTACTAAATGTCACATGGAAAGTTTATGGGATTTCATGAACATGAGAAATATTAATTGATATGAATGAGATAAGACCTTCCAGAGGTGGGAAAGATTGAGTTGAGCTATTTCAGTATCAGATATAATTGAATAAATGAACAAAATGTCAATCTTATTTTTAAAAATCATAAGGAAAATCTGGTTGCTAGAAGACAGGAGACAGATTTAAGAACAGCAAATATTTCACTTTGAATGAAGTACCGATTACATAAAAAACAAAGTTTGAGAGTAGTTCATGGAATTTCTTGAATGGCAGCATAAGATATTTTAGTGATCCTTTTCAGGTAGAGCAGAGCTATGTAGAACTTTGAGGAGGAAAATGGTCGCGACAGTACTTGAGAACTGTAATGTTCAACATATCAATAGAAGCAACCAGCACAGGTAGTTGTTTGAGTTTACATTAAAAATAATCAAAATTAAATAAAATAAGAAATCCAGCTCATTTGCCTTGGCCATGTTTCAAATGTTCAGTAGCGCTCAGTACCTCGTAGCTTCCATATTGGATGAGAGAGCTGTAGACCGTTTCTATTACCATGGAATGTTCCCTTGAACAGAGCTGTTGTAAAAGATTGATTTGGTAATGCAGTACAAATGGATGGAATGGGAAGGAAATTAGGAATGGGAAGTTGATTTGAGCAATTAGGGTTAGAAGTCCTGAGGAACTGTATTAGGGAAAAGAATTTAATTTATAAAATGCACAATATGGATTGCCTTGTACTTTTCTGGTTTCCTACAGATATGCATGATAAGGAGCATTTGTACATTCCAAGGACACCCGGCAGAATTTAGATTCCTTATATTCCTCAGGAGAAATTTTCTTTGGCATGCTTGAAGCATGAGAAGAGGGAGAAGATTAAATGACTCACAGATTATGAATATCTAGAGATCCTAACTTTCACATGAAACTGGGGGAATTCAAGCAGATGGGCTTCCTGAGATTCATCTCATGTGGGGATTATGGGTAACAACCATCTGGCTTCCAACTTGTTTTGAATATCAAGGGAGGTCCAAAATCATTCTGCTGCTCTGTAAAGTCTGTTTATACACAGAAACCCTATTAAGAATTTACACTTTTGATTTTCTTTTCTACTTTTAGTTTTGTCTTTGAGCTTTTCTGCAATCATTACTATCTAGAATGGAAAACTGTCTCACTTTACGTGTAAGGAAACAGGCCAAAATTAAGTGATTTGACCCAAATCACACAGCTAGCCAGTTGCAAAGCTAAAGCAGTAACTGCTATTCTGGGTTCTTTCCCCTGCACCCTGGTGTTTTCAGAGTAACTTAGAATTCTGACTATACTCTAATTTCCTTTTCATGTACTGAAAAATTAGCAGTAACCATGGATCTGTAACTTCAGTGGCTTACATATTGTCACACAGTATATATTTTATTGAGAATTTGCTTGAAATTTGAAGCATCGGGACTTAAATCTCACCAACTGTCAAATGGGTCCATAGAAGAATAAGATCTATAGACCCATGTTCTAGGTAGACATGATTACTGTCTCCCTCTACCACTGACTTCCTCAGAGCACCCACACACTTGAGACCCCCTATTTGTTTTCCTGCCCATCATCCTCCACTAGACAGATGTTCCTTCAGGGCAGGGTTCACGTTGTACTTTGTCAGCAGTGCTTATCCCCGTTCTCAGCATGCAGTAGAAGAGTTGATGAATAGTGTATGAAGGATATATGTGTATAGAGGTAATTTGGAAACTCTGCTTATGTCTACCCTTGTTAATCTCACTTCTGATCTATTCAAGTGCACAGACTACCGGGGAGAGAGGAAAATAAGGCTTGTCTTCCTGCTAGCACACCTGGGCCAGCAGTTCAGAACTGCACAGTGCAGCAGCGGGAGGACATTTGGGAGAACCCCATCCTTTCATCCAACAGAAGTTTACGAAAGCAGTGTTTTTCAGCATTCCTGGGCTCCTTTAATACAAAGCTAATTTTTTTCAAAGTCCACTTAGTTGACTCTTTTTTCCCCTTGGGAATCAAAGGTGGCCTACTAAAGGTTCACAAGGGTGAGTCAGAGAGCCTGTAAGGATCCTTGGGGGTCCTAGAACCTGTCCACCCCCTGTTGGGGAAGGGAGGCTGGCTGTCTTCTCCACAGATGGATTGCTCTGTTCTTCTCGTACTGGCCAGAAGATGAGTCAGGGAACATAACTTAGCCCTACTATTGCTAGTTGAATCCTAAAAGGGCAGGTAGAGATGAGGTAGAGAGGTCATCAAGTTTAATCAAAGGATTTGAAATGTAAAATGTTTCTTCCTATGAACACTAGAATCCAGATCAAAACAAAACAAGATAAAAGTTATTTGCTATATTCATGTCAAGCATCAAGTGACAATGACTAATTTAGCTGCACCACTTGGTCTCTTGCATCAACCTGGCAAAGGGTTCATTGTCATTGCTGATTCCCTGATGATCCAAAGCACAGTAATCCAGACACAAAGAGACAATTTCTCCCTTTGTTTTAGGCACTGCCATGTCATCGCCACCTCTGACCTCCCTCCCCCAACACAATCAGATTGCTGGCGACACCTCCGTAGTTAGATGCATAAATTATGAGACACCAGGGTTCCTCAAGCTCCTTTTCAACATTGTGTCTATTTGTTATTGTTGTTCATGTTATAAGGAATTGGGATGTGGGCGTTACGTGTTTTAGGACAGGCCTCTTGTGGCAATCACGGCTCTCTATGTAAAGCTTGTCCTAAAAAATGTGCTCCTCTCCATCATATTCCCAACAGATGACATAAAATAGCTTACATGGTAGAATACTTATTCTTCATAAATGTTTTTTTAAAAACCTCATGAAAAACATGTATCTACCCACCCTACAGCTGCCATGTTTGGTACCACAGCCTTAAAACTACCATTTTTCTCCTATGAGGGTATATTCTTTTTTTGTATCACCATGTTCTAAACAATTCTAAGTCCCACGTTACTAACACCCTTATTAACATACTTCAGTGCAGGCTGTGACACTATGTCGTCACCAAAGGAAAAGGGGAAGTGATTGTTAGAACCATAGTTAGGGTTCAGTGCATTTAACACAATTCTATGTCTATTGGATAAATATGTAGAGTCAATAATCGCTTCCACCTTTATAATATGTTTTATGCAAAGAACAGTGTCACACATTGGCAAATTGTATTCAAGAGTAATAAAATCCCTAAACACATGTGAATATGGTGCAGAGTCAGACAACCAAATATCTTCTAGTTTTTTATTTGACTTGTAATGAGTCCAAAGCCACACATTTTGTCAATTGCCTTGAGATGAATTTTGCATACAAAAGCCCTGACTGATTTTTGGTGAATTATATGTGCAATTTTGCTATAATACAACATATGTATTCCTGAAAATCACTACACTCTGCAAAATCTCACAATAAAAACCATAGGACCTGAGGGGAAAATGGGTTAGGGACACAAAGCTCACAGATCTCACCAGGGACACACATATAAAATATAGGAATTATAAAAGTGGAAAAAAATTATATATGTTAAATGGTTAAGAAATTTGTAAGTAGCATAATAAATATGATATGACTTTGAAATGATCTGCAGTATGCTTGTGGGCATTGGAGGGGCCCCAGCTCTTGAGAGTTTGTGAAGTGGTTTAGAGAGCCTTACCTGAATTTGGAAAGGATGTTGTAGTACAGGGCGTGGATGGGTGGGGCTCAGCACCAACAGAACTGAGGAAGCTGGTAGATGTTTGGTGTGTGTGCAGTGCAAGTTTTCTGTATTTCCACACAACTTGCTTCAGCTGCTTATAGTTATCTGCAATTATCTAATGAATCTTCCAGAGGAAGCTGCATGTAAACCAACATAAAATTTAAAATTTGCCTTATGTTCAAATATATTATTGCATTGGAATAAACGTGTGTTTTTAAAGCAAGTGTTATAGCACAACTGACTGGACTGAAGTTTCTGAAGTCATTAGCCTTCCCTGGGAGTTCTCTGATAGCATCTCTCCCCCTGTCCCCAGGGACAAACAATGAGGTCTGTCTGGGAGGCAGAGGGAATTTCACATTCTGGGCCAATGGGTTACAGACTCTTACCTTGCAGAACTAGACTTGGAGCGTTTCTTCCCCATTCATCATGCAGACAAGTTCACTCAGCAGCTGAACTGATTGGATACTAGAGTCCAGTTTGGTTCTCTAGGGCACAACATTTCACAGATTTCAAAGGTAGACCTTGGAAGACATGTCTGGCTAAATGGAAATGGACACATTAAAAATCTCCTGAAAAAGTTTTGAAAAGGCCCTCAGCTCCCATTGGGTGTTTATGGCAGATAAGATCAATACCTTTCAGTGTTAAGACATATTTTTGTTTTTTTAGCTGGGAGACTTGCTGAGAGCTCAGATTGTTTGAGGCAGGTCTGAAGCCAGTTCAATGCCTACACAGTCAATTCCTCAAGTCTGTAAGCCCCCTAGCTCCTGTCTGAGCTGGATTTTCTATCACTTGCCACATGGGCACAGTGGACACAGAGCTGTAGTCTGGCAAAATATGTCAAGAGAGTCTTCAAATGGAGACAACCCCCCTAGTGCCTCAGCCCATTTTCTGATGGATTCACCTACAGTTCCTATACAGTGAGCACCCACTTTGAACCTGATGGTTCCAACAAGCAAACTTCAAGACAGGCAATTTTCACCAGTGTTCATGATCTTATAACCACGTTTTCTGAGTTATCTGAGCAGGCCTTTAGGGGGATAGGGTGTGTTGCATGCCCTCTCTTCTTTTCCCAAACTCACTCCTCATGGTGGCACTCAAGGCTGACCCTAAATTGGCACTTCACTAGATCTCTAGCCCAGAACATCCCCTACCCACTTGATTTCTGCCAAAATTGTTAATCCCCAACAAACAGGCTCTGCTTCCCAGCCTCCACACTTTTCCTTTGTCTATCCCTCTACTTGACATGCCTTTCTATTCTGTTCATTCCCTATCTTTTCCTCATTGAGTATCTACAGGAACAAAGCACACTGTTGCCCCCTCAGAGACTTGTCCCTGACTCCTCCCCCTAATTGGCACTCATCCCCTCCAACAACTTCCAAGAATCCTGGCCTGAGCCTGGAGGAGAGTGTTCTGTGGTGTCATGGATATTGGGGCCTCAGCCTGAACCTACGCTGAGCTTGCTCTAGGTTCACAGTGGTCCAGGCACATCTGATGAGCCAACAGGCCTGGGGAGGGGTCATATGGCCATTTGCAAGATTTGACGGTACATATGGGCCCTCTCAGTTTACACAGCTATAAAAGGTGAATGGGAAATAATAATGCTTACTTCATATAAGTATTGTGAGATTAAATGACATAATTTATTTATGACATAATTTTCTAATGTCACTGTATATAGAACAATACCCATAGTGATTCACATTTTTCTTGCATCTACTTCTTACTTAATATTAAACATTTTGTTGAAATAAGCTATATATATACACAAGTGTACAGATATTATATCACTCAATAAATTTTTACAAACTGATCTTACCTGTACAATCAGCACTCAGATCAACAGTCAACACAATGGCAAAACCCTATCAACTAAATGCCTCATTCTTAGTCCCTTCCATCACTCTCCCTAAAAAGGATAACATAATTACTATCCTTCATTCTAACAACATAGTTTGGTATTAACATTTTTGTTTTTACTTTATGAAAGTGGGATCATTAAGTATGTACTTGTTCACATCCAGCTTTTCTTTGTAAGGGACTGAACATCATATTTTGAAGTTCCATCTACGACATTGCATGTGGTAGTGAATTTTTTTTAAAGATTTTACCTATTTATTTTTAGAGAGAGGGGAAGGGAGGGAGAAAAAGGGAGAGAAACATCAATGAGAGAGAGAAATATTGGTCAGTTTCTTCTCACATGTGCCCCAACTGGGACAGAACCTGCAACCCAGGCATGTGCCCTGACCAAGGATTGAACCTGTGACCCTTTGTTTTGTGGGATGATGTGCAACCAAATGAGCCACACTGGTCAGGGCAGGAAACAGCAGCAGTTGTTGACGGTGTGGGCCACATGCACAGACTCCAGAAAGGAACCTGAGGACAAACAGTGATGGGGAAGGAAGTTCAGCTGCTTGGATGATCTTGCAGTGACCACCTGTGGTTTCCCAAAAGATGGCATTTTTAAATGGTAGAAGGAACTCCAGGCACAGCTTTGGGTTGATCTGGCAGAGGGTGGAGGGGTTGGGCTCTGAGGCAGGAGCTTGTCACTCTTCCAAATTATGTAGGTTTTGAATAAATGACCTCTTTCCTTTTTTTTACCAAAGCTCTGCCCCCCAGAGTTTGCCTATGGGTTGTGGGCAGCACAACCCCAATTTCTGTTTGGTAACAGTTAGAGGAACCTAGAATGAAATGTGTGAGTTCATGAGAATGTGTGTTTTAAAAAAGTGAAATAGAAGCATATTTGTATGTAGGTGGAAGGAGAGAAAAGAATGCCTTTTGATGGAAAGACTTGCTGGAGCAAAGTCCTTGAGAGAAAACTAGGGTTGGGATCCAAGGTATAGGTGGAGATATCCGGTCTATCCCACTCACAATGCTGGGAGCTTTCCCAAGGAATCCTTCCAGTAAACTTTGCTCTAATAGTTTTGCAAAAGAGGAAACTGAGACCCAGAGAATGTAAGTAATTTGCAAATGTAACACAGCTAGTCAAGAGAAGAACTGGAATTCAAGTTGGCTTATACTCAAATCCAGTACTCTTTCATCTTCTGACTGCTAGAGATCCATTAGAATAGTGATTTCAATGTGGTATTTAATTTTGTACATATTAAATGGAGAAAAAGTAAAGGAAATGTGCAAAATTAGGTTAGTGCCCTGCTAACTGATTATTTAGGACTCGATTTGTACATTGTCCGTGTTCTTCATATATTTCTTATTATGCTCTCTAACCCTTGGCCTCCAAAACACATTTGCCCTACATAAAAGGGAGGGGGATGATTGGATAGAGGCATGATATGAAATACACTTCTAAAAAAAAAACATTGACTGTGGAAACATCCAAATTACAGTTTTCTTCCTAAAATGACATTTCAAAGCTTTATCAATAAATCATAAAAGAGATATTTCAAAAATGGATTCTATTTTGATTATATATGAAGCTTTGTAAGTCCTATAGAATTAAAAGAAATTATATAAAACAATATTCTTGCAGATAGATTTTAATAAGGACAATGTTGGGACCTTCTTCCCTATGTGGCCCATTGAGCTTTGTTGTGGTCCTTCTCCACGACTGACTTTTAACCCTTGTCAAGAGTGTTTTCAGAGTCTGGTCATTGGTCCGAAGATCTCCAGGTGAGAGGATAGAAGAATCAGCATAAACTTAACACTATAACTGGTAAAGAGGTCAAAGGGAGGAACCCTTGTTGCTTGGGTAGTAATTCCTTTCCTTATACAAAGGTAAGCATTATTTTTATCCTTCTAAAAATGCTTTCTAGCATATTGGACAAAAACCAGCACAGCAGTGGATAACTGGCCTTATCTCTTAGAGATGGACTAGGAAAGGATCAAGAGTGCTTCAGTATTATTTAATTAGTTAACTTACCCATTCAGCAAATTTAATGAGCTCTTCCTATATGCTACTTAGCTCTCTTCCACTGAAGGGGTCAATGCACAAAACTTAAAAAAAAAAATCTCTGCTTCTTTGGAGGTTATTATATTCTAGTGGAGACAGATAGGAAAAAAAGCAATAAAGATCATTGACAAGCTAACAAATGTTAAGGAGGAAAAATACATTAGGGTAAGGGGAAATGAAAATGAATGGAATTATATTAGTTATAAATCTTCTCTGATGCTAACACTCCTAATATGAACATCAATAGTCTCAAAGCAGAGAATGACCTCCAAATCAGCAGAAAGAATTTTATTATGTTTTATTTATAATGTTTTCTGTTTTTAGTCTGAATACAGTAGCACTGAATTCTGATGGCATGGCTGTTGTGTGGGAATTGGATGAACTCAACTGTCACCCTTTGAAATCCTTGTTTCTGACAGGTCACATATTTCAAAATCTCTTGTCAAGAGCATTTTGAGCATGATCCTTTCTAGGGGAGATTTTCATCTTTAATAATAACCAACCTAGAGAAAGTAGGACAGAGCAACTAGGATATTTTGAAAACAACAAAGAAATAGATGCTTCATTGATAATTGCTTGGCACTCTGTAAATTCAAACTATTTAAAAAGCATCAATCATATTTTTTAAATTTGAGTAAGGTCGCAGACTAGCAATACCATCCTGTCAAACTCTGATAATAAAACTAAGGAAACTGGAAACTAGTGACATTTTACAGGGCAGTAAAAGGAGGAAAGAAGATCAGGTCATTGTTTCTATGTCCCCACACCCCACACTTGTCAGTGGGAAGCTCCAGGGGAGAGACTGTTTTAGACTATTCCCACATTCCCAGAGCTGAACACAAGACTCAATGTAAGTGCATTTGTTCTCAGATACTAAAGTTCCAAAGAATCACCCGGGACACTCACTAAAAATATGTAATCTGAGGTCCATATAAGGAACACACTTATGCTAACTTAAACTAACAAAAAAAAAACAGGCGTTTTTTTATGAAATTCAGATTTAAATCTGGCAACCCTAATATATAATGAAAATTAAGAGTGAGTATCCTGTACTTCTAAGAAAATATTTCATAGCTACAAGATAAGCATTTACCTAGGTTACAAGCTTTAGAGAATTAATTCAGGTTTTATTATGGTTCTAAATGGACTAAATGCTCTTATTTGGCCCAGATGTAGGTGTGTTTATTACCTTCTGTTCTGAGGCTGGAAATAACACTGGTTTCTCAGCTTAGAAGTGACTGTGATTAGTCATGTAGTGGGACACAGTAGGGCAGTGTGACTAAATGAACACAATCCGTCCCTTTATTAAGAAAGTTCTTAAACCAAATACCTGGTAACATTATTGAAGCTTCATTTTTCACATATGAGGACCATGTCATGATAAAGGAAGGGAAAATCTAATTATTTTGGTTTGTGCATGTTTGTGTTTCAATGGAAGGTGCCAACTATTAATTTAATTGGATAGAGATCAATGCTCCAACCATTTTTAGTTCTTAGCAATTCTCATATTGAAATGATCATAAAATTCTCTGAAAACTGGCTGATTATTTTTTCCTCTATTGTTTTTATTCCACAGTCTGTTCAACTGTGTTTCATTTCATAACCATCTGATTGGTTTTCATTAATTCTGCTCCACCACCAGGAATTCCAAACAAATCAGTTTTAAAAAGTTGTGTTTATTGTGGTAAGGAAAAGGAATAGTTTAGGATCCCCATAGCATTATAAAAAGACATTTTATTAGTTTTCTACTGCTGTGAAACAAGTCATCACAAATCTAGCAGCTTAAAATAGCATTCATATATTATCTCACATTTCCTGTGGGTCACGAGGGCAGGCACATCGTGCATCGGGGCTCACGGGGTGCAGTCAGGCATTAGCTGAGGCTGGGGTCTCATCTGAGGTCCTCTTCTAGACCCACATGCTAGTTGGAAGAATTCGTTTTATTGAACCTGTAAAATGTGAGGTGCCTTTCTTCTTTAAGTCCAGAAAACAGGAAGTATCTGAATCTGACTTCTAGGCCCTCTTTTAAAAGGCTCACCTGATGAAATCAGGCTTAGCAAGACAATTTTCTTTTTTTATTAACTTAAAGTTCACTGATTAGGGACCTCATTTACATCTGCAAAATCTCCTTACCTCGCCACAGTAATGTAATATTGTCACGGGAGTGACATCCCATCATCACATTCTAATGGTTGGAAGCAAGTCTTCACTACACTCACAGGGAGGAGACTGCACAGGGCGTGGGTTATTGGAGGTTACCTGAAATCCTGCCTACAATTTAGCTTATAAAATTAGCACACAGATCTCAGCCAATGATGGAAAGAAGTAAAATAAAAAATAACTAAACTTTCTTCTACAAGATATAAATTTGTATTTGGAGAACTAGTGAGTAAAAAGGAAATTAAGATCAAAAGAAATAAAGAAGGAAGACCCAACATTGTGGTTCTAGTGAAAAACTTATCAGGAAAAATTAAGAGGTGATAGTGTTTAATAAATTGATGATCAGTACAATCTAAAATTCATGTAAAATTATTTGCATATATGTGAAATTATTTGCTCACTTCTGTGTGGAATTATTTGCTCACTTATATGTGGAATCTTAGGGAAAAAAGGAAGAAAAACCAAGCTCATAGATATAAAGAACAGATTGGAGATAGAGAGTGGGGGTGGGCAAAATGGGTAAAGGGGGCCCAAAGGTACAAGCTTCCAGGTAAAAATAATGTCATGGTGATGTAATATACAGCATATTAACTATAGTTTATAACACCATATTGCATAGTGGAAAGTTGCTGAGAGTAGAACCTGAAAGTTCTAATCACAAGAAAAAGATTCTGTAACTATGTTTGGTGACAAATGTGAACTTGACTTATTGTGGTGATCACCTTGCAATTTATACAAGTATCAAACCATTATGTTGTATACCTGAAACTAATGTAATGTGATTATACCTCAATAAAAAATATTTACTATAGTATTTGTAATATAAACCCCCACAGTGTCCCAGGACCTAAGAAAAGTTTGTTACATATAGAGACTGAGAATTGAGTGAAAACATGAACTTGAAGCAATAGATAATTATGGCTTCTTAGATATATTGTGTGTACTATGGGTTTTCCATCATATATGATCAGGATTTGAGTCCCCTTCTCTTTTTTTCTCCTTAAAATATAAGAGAAGAACCTGGAAGTTTTGGGAACATTTAAAAAGTTGATTTGTGGGTTGCATATGTTTCTGTCTGAGAGAAAAATAATTAGAAATTCTTAGAATACACTGGCAAACCTGCATTAAGATGGGCCAGCACAATATGGCTCGTTACGAAAAGAGCGTGAGAAAGTAAACTTTAGGGACATGAAACAGGAGATCACAAGCATTTGGAAAGGAGACCGCTTTCACTCACGGCAGCAAGTGGTTGCTGCCCTTCACAGCCTGGCAGCACAGTTCCAGGTACTACGTCAGCAACATGTCGCCCTTCAGACATATTGACAGTTCATTAGATTTTCAAACTGCACTTTTTGTGATAAAATCACCTCAGAGTTCAGGTACAAAAGAAATAACATACATATATGCAAATTTCACTCGGAGAGTAGAAGGTGTGAAATATTAATTCTATTTACAACATTCAATACCTGCTGAACAGAAATTTTCACAAAGTTAGCATAAGATTTCTTCTAATTGTGAGAGGATTGAAATCATACAATAATTGCTCAATCTATCCAAATTAGGAAAATTTTGGTGTTCAGCTTGGTTCTCAGGTTGGTTGAGTACCAGGGAAATGACTAAGAGAAATGGTAAGGAGAAGCAGTGTGTGGAAAGATTGCTGGATTTGAAGCCAAAAGTTCTTTCTTCTAATCCCATGGGTCTGACTTGAGTGGCATTGAATGAGTTATTTTTGTTGCTGTTGTTTTTTTAATATTTTAGGCTTTCAGCTTTCTCTTCAGTAAAATGGGGATATCCTCACAAGATAAATAATAAATGTTCAAGGAACTTGCAAATTATAAATTACTATAATAATCTGAGTTATTATTTTTAATGGTTCTAAGGTAGATGCCATCAAAGTATTTACTTCATAGGAAAGAGGAAGATTGAAATGGCTCCAACAGTTAAATCACAGTATAGGATGTGATAATAGGTTTGTAGCAATAAATAAGTAATAAAAGAGTATTTATCAAATGAATTTCTGGGACCTCTGAAGCTCCATGAGATTCTTCATTTGCATCTACTCTCACTTCAGCCAGACTCTTGGAAAATCACTTAATCAGCTTACAATCTTTGTTCTACGTGAAAAAAATGGCAAGAAGGGTTAGTACGGGCGAGGGTCTCTAGTCGTCACTTTGTGGACTGATGTTTTACGTGGAGTGGTGTTTCAAAGCTAAGCAGGGTAGATGTTATCCCATTGTACCAAAGAACGAGCTGTCTTCCACAAGCTTTGCTGGCGAGATATTTCTAAAGCCCAAGATAAAAGGTCAGGGTAAGTGGCTTCACAGTCCTCTAATTTTTTTTCTCCTCCATACTGATATTTCTCTCTCTCTCTCTCCACCCCCCCCTCATGTTAAAATTTATATATAAAACTTAAGTGAAGGAAAGTGTTTTGGCTAAATAAGATAAAAAGATGCCTTTTAATTTTATCTTATTTATATTATACTAAGAAACACTGGGTACAAAACAGAGGCCTAAAAAGATGCTTCTCAAATTTCTCTCAAGATCTTCAGGAAAACTAGAGTCACACTATAAAACAAACAACTCCATTTGGAGGAAGGTCTGTTGCCATTAAAACACATGTTAATGAACATAGAGTGAGGTTAGCTTTGTGTTCTGGCCGGTTGCAGTCTCTACGAACAGATTTCAGAGGTGATTTTTTTCTGTCATTATCATGTTTTAATATATCAGATTCCATTGTTAGTCTACCAATAACATTGTAGAAAAATTTCTTATTGTGTTCCCTGCAAACATTTATTTTCTCTTCTTAGGTCCTTAACTATTGATTCTTCCTCCCCACTGCTGCCGGAACTCTGTTTCTTAAGTAACTTATCTAATTATGTTATTTCCTTTTGTTTGAACATCTCTGTTAAGTCTAGCCTTCAGGAAAAGTACCAAAGCCTCTGCCTTGGCATTCAGTAGCTTTCCTAATGTGGCCTAGACTTACCTCTCTTACCTTATTTTCATACATGCACCTCACAGACCCACTCAAGTGACTATTCTAGAATTGTCATGTCTCATTCTTCAATCCATATTCCATACCCTTTCATGAGACTGTCGTTGCAAACGCTGTCCCTTTGCCTAATATATTATTTCTTCTTTTTTGCCTGGAAAATTCCACACAGGCTTCAGGACCAAGCGTGACATCATTTGTATGGGAACTCTCCTGACCCCTATGACAGGCATTCTTTGCTTCCTCGGAGTTCCAGGAGGCATCTCCTTATGTGCTGCATTGCATTGCACTGCAGTTTATCCGTTTTCACATCTGACTCCTTTGCATGGTGTAAATTCATTTGGTACCAGGACTAACTCATTGTTAATTCCACAGCACTTGGTACAGTGTTTAGACCAGCAGACAGTCGATAAATGTTTGCCAAAGTAAATCATGGCTCCAGAAGCTCTACACTTTGCATTGCAACAATTGCTTGGATTGATGCCTTTGAAAAAAAACTTTACTTATTTTTATGAATATTTTAAAGCCTTGATTTCATGTTCTAGGTAGAATGTACTAGATCACAGCAGGTCAATACTCCCATTATAGTAACGTGGAAAAGGTGGATATATTATAAAACTTACGTTACAAGTTTCAGAAATCTATGCGATGAACAAAGACTAGGTGAAATAAAATTACAAAGAGGAAAATGCTATACAATTGAGCTTTGCATCACCCGGTAGGTATTTTTCTTGCAGAAGAATTGCCAGTTCTGGTGCGAGCTGAGGTCAGGGTTGGCCAGTGTGCAGGGCCCCTGCTGGGAGAGACAATCAGGAAGGCCTTTTGCCATCGTGTGAGTTTGGAGCAGCAAGTTGGAATCTTGAGGGACCACAAACATATACAATTAGCAATAACAGAATTTAAACTCACGTGGAATATTTACCAAAATCAATTATCTGATGGGCCATTAAAGAATCTCTAGAAATTTCAAAAGATTGAAATAGCTTACAGTATATTCTCTGATCACAATGCAATTAACTTAGAAATCAGTAATAAGATAACAAGAAAAGCCTCACTGTCTGGAAATTAAATAACACACCTCCAAGTCATACGTGGATAATTAAGAAATCAAAATGAGAATTAGTTCAAACTGAATCTTAATAAAGATACAACATATTTAAACTTGTGGGATGCAACTGAAGCATAGTGAAATCAGTGTTTACAGAGACACGCGTATCTGTAAATATATACACCAGAATAAAAAGAAAGGTTAAAATTCATAATTTAAAAATCCATCTCAAGAAGCTAGAAAAAGAAAAACATATAAATCTTATGGAAAAGAGAAGAAAAGAAAAATACAGATAAGAGCAGGAACTGATGGAATAAAATGAGAAAATTGATTGAGCTAAAAGTTTTTTGAAAAAAAATAATTAAAGCTTTAGTAGATTTTTTAACAAAAATAAAGGAAAACAAATTATCATTACCAGATTTTTATAAAGTCTACTATTGAAAATCTTCCTAAAAAGTGCTGTACCAGAGAATTGTTCTAAATATTTAAGGAGGAAATTGATACCCAGTTTATGAAACCTCTTCCAGATAAGAAAACAGGAAACATTTACCAGTTTTTTTTTCAGTGATACAAGCATAGTCCAAAATCTGTAAATGGCCTTATGAAAAAGGAAAATTAGAGACCAATTTCTCTAAGAAACATAGATATAAAACTAACATAATATTCTAACTAACTGGTATGCAAAAAGGAAGACAATACTACACAATAAAGTAGTTTACTCCACCAAAGAAAGGCTTATTTCACATTTCAAAATCAATGTAATTTACTTTCTTAACAGAGAAAATGAGAAAAATAGATGATTTTTTCAATAGATACAGATAGACTTTTGAATCAACATCTAATCTTGATAAGCACATAGCAAACTAGTTATAAGAGGGGACTTCCTTAATCTGATAAAGAATATTTACAAAACACCTACTATTTAATGCAATGAGATAAGAAAAAATATAAAATATATCAGACAAAAACATTCAGAATATGTAGATATTTTACAATTCAAAAAGAAAAACATCATTCATTAGAAAAAATGACAAAAACTTGAACAGATGTTTGTTTTTTAAATATATTTTATTGATTATGCTATTACAGTTGTCCCATTTTCCCCCCTTTATTCCCCTCCACCTTACACACCTCCTCCCACCGCATCCCCCTCCTTAGTTCTTGTCCATGGGTCATATATATAAGTTCTTTGGCTTCTCCATTTCCCATACTATACTTAACCTCCCCCTTTCTATTTTCTGTCTACCATTTATGCTACTCATTCCCTGTACCTTTTCCCCCATTCTCCCCTTCTCCACTGATAACCCTCCATGTGATGTCCATTTCTGTGATTCTGTTCCTGTTCTAGTGGTTTGCTTAGTTTGTTTTTGGGTGGGTTTTTTTTAGGTTTGGTTGTTGATAGTTGTGAGTTTGTTGTCACTTTACTGTTTGTATTTTTGATCATCTTATTTTTCTTAGATAAGTCCCTTTAACATTTCATATAATAAGGGCTTGGTGATCATGAACTCCTTTAACTTGACCTTACCTGGGAAGCACTTTATCTGCCCTTCCATCCTAAAATAAATCTTTGCTGGATAGAGTAATCTTGGATGGAGGTCCTTGCCTTTCATGACTTGGAATACTTCTTTCCAGCCCCTTCTTGCCTGCAAGTTTTATTTTGAGAAATCAGCTGAAAGTCTTATGGAAACTCCTTTGTGGGTAACTGTCGCCTTTTGTCTTGCTGCTTTTAAGATTCTCTCCTAATCTTCAATCTTGGCTAATGTAATTTTGATGTGCCTTGGTGTGTGCTTCCTTGGGTCCAACTTCTTTGGGACTCTGAGCTTCCTGGACTTTCTGGAAGTCTATTTCCTTTGCCAGATTGGGGAAGTTCTCCATTATGTTTCCAAATAAGTTTTCAATTTCTTGCTCTTCCTCTTCTCCTTCTGGCACCCATATGATTTGGATGTTGGAACATTTAAAGTTGTCCTGGAGGTTCCTGAGCCTCTCCTTATTTTTTTGAACTCTTGTTTCTTCATTCTGTTCCAGTTGAATGTTTATTTCTTCCTTCTGCTCCAAACCGTGGATTTGAGTCCTCGTTTCCTTCCTCTCACTGTTGGTTCCCTTTATTTCACTTTTCATAGCCTTCACTTTTTCCACTATTTTGTGACCATAATCAACCATTATTGTGAGCATCCTCATTACCAGTGTTCTAAACTCTGCATCTGATAGCTTGGCTATGTCTTCATTACTTAGTTGTATTTTTTCTGGAGTTTGATCTGTTCTTTCATTTGAGCCATATTTTTTGTCTCAGTATGCCTGTTATGTAATAAGGGGCAGAGCCTTAGGTATTTGCTAGGGTGGGGCAACCCATGTTACTGCATTCTGGTGCTGTGTGTAGGGGAGGGGTCCAAAAGACCTCCACTCTCTGCCAGCTTTCAGTCACTTCCTCCACTACTTATAAGCAAATTGGGCCCTTCTGGTGCTGATTCCCGGGTGGGTGGGCTTGTGTACATTCTAAGACCATGTATGTCTCTCCAACGAACTCTCCTGTGAGGCTGGAAGTTTCTCCTACCACCTCAACCCCCACATTTTTTTTCAGTCAGCGGTTTTGAGGCTTTATTTCCCTGAGCTGGAACCCTGGGTTGTGCGGTCTGTCTCACTCCCCATTTGTTCCCCCGATCTATCTGCATGTATGTGGGACCGCCTGGTTGCCAGCCGCTGACTTGCTGTGAGTCCTCTCCATCCAGGCTGTCCGTCTCCACCCCTCCAATTAGTCTGGATTAATGTTTCTTCTTTAATTCCTTGGCTGTCAGACTTCCATACAGTACAATTTTCTGGTAGTTCGGGTTAATTTTTGTTTTTAAATTTGTTGTCGTCCTTCTTTTGTTTGTGCAAGGAGGCAAAGTATATCTACCTACACCTCCATCTTGGCCAGAAGTATCCATAAATTTCAATTTGAAATTATATGAAATGCATATTAAAATGGTAAAGCCAGGGCCATTTGTCATTTATAATTTTAAAATGTTTGGCTTTTTAAAATATTTTTATTAATGTTCAGATACAGTTGTCTCCATTTTTCCCAGCACCACTTTTCGCCACCTCACCCACTCCCACCTCCCACCCTCAATCCTACCCCTCTTTGGCTTTGTCTGTGAGTCCTTTATACATGTTCATTTACAATACTTTCCCTTCTTTCCCATGTTATTTCCCTCCCTCCTCCCCTCTGGCTGCTATCAGTTTGTTCTTTATTTCCATGTCTCTGGTTATATTTTGCTTGCTTGCTTGTTTTGTTGATTAGGTTCCAGTTATATGTGAGATCATATGGTATTTGTCTTTCACTGCCTGGATTATTTCACTTAGCATAATGCTCTCCAGTTCCATCCATGTTGTCACAAAGGGTAAGAGCTCCTTCTTTGTCTCTGCTGCATAGTATTGTATAAATGTACCATAGTTTTTTGATCCACTCATTTACTGATGGGCACTTAAGTTGCTTCCAGCACTTGGCTATTGTAAATTGTGCTGCTATGAACATTGGTTCGCTTTTTTAATAGATGTTATTTTTGTAGCTGATTTAGGTTTGTAATGTGGTGCTGAGCTGAAGGTCTCCCCAGTTGGAGAAAACCCCATAGTTATCACTTGGAGGATGGGGGAAGTGAAGCAGGGCCATTGAAAGCTACTTTGCATATTTGAAGAACTTTGCCCATGTTTTAATAACATAAAAAAGCTGTGCCTCGTTCGGAGCCAGGGAGATGGGCGTGACTCTAACTTATGGTGTGATGTAGCCAGAGGGGCTTCCTGCTCCTGTGAGAGCTGCTTGGAGGCGCCTTCTAGGTCACAGAGCCACACTTGCCTGGACTGACAACAGCAGCCAAGAAAGGCAGAAGAAACCAGACTGCTGGCAGATGTAAAGCAGTGTGGGAGGAGTTGGAAATGCGGTCATGGTGGAAGATCCCCGCCAGGATATAAACCCAGGTGCAGCCATGAGAGACTTAACCACGCAGTTTGGGAGTGGAAAGGGGGTTCTCTTGACCACCCAGCTTAGAAAGAAGCAAAAAAGCAGGATATAGCAGCCTTGCAGGGCTCTTGACCATGTGGCTGGGGAAGGAGCAGCCTCTCGATGATGTAGCAGCAGTGCAGGGTATTGCAGTTTGAAAGAATGCAGCAGGACACCCTCCAGCCTGCCATGAGGAAGTGCCACATGGTGTGGATTAATAATGGGAGCCTAGCCAAGCTACAGACTTCTATTTTCTTTTCCTGAGATGCAGTACCTGTGACTGGCCTGGTTTGACAAGGGGAGGCAGGACTGCGTGTATGTTTTGGGGTGTGTTAAAGGGACTTTGGCATTTAACAGTGACATTCTGCCATTACTCTGAACCTGTACAACTTTTGAATTAATGGTTCCTTTCCTTTTTTACCAAACTCTGGCATGGCGAGCCACAGTTCTTTATACAGCAGTGGGCAAAAAGAACCATAGAGTAAGAAGACCCCCAGGGTGGGGAGGTTCTGTAAAAAATTCACAGCAAAATTAAGTGAAAGATACAAAGATTTTCCACATTCCCCCTGCTACCCCACATAAGTAGCCTTCCCTATTATTTAAAAGTTGTTGCTAGTTTCATTTCTTCAGCTCTTTACTTGTTTTTAGAACAGAGTGGTGACTTCCAAACTTCTTACATACCACAATAGTGGCGGTGCTAAAGGTGGGGTTACTTCATAAAATATGACACCAGAAAAACCAATAGACTGTCCAACCTAGCAAATTTGAAGATCTAATTAGCTTTATCAAGTGATTCATGAATCGGGCAGCATCCCATCTAGCAACCTAAAGGGCGCTCTGAGGGGCTGTACAAAACAGAAGATATTTGCAGGAAGAAGGGTGTGGCAGGGAAGTCTTTTAGATCAGGACATCTTCTTTTTCCTGGGGGTGAGGGAGGAGGGAAAGGCAAGGTTTTTACCTTGCAGATTTTGTCTTCTTTTTGGAGGATGGAGAGGGTCCACCTGACAGATTATCTCATTTGTGTTGACTGGGAAATTTTAGACTGCTTGAGTAAGATTACATTTTCTGGTGACAGAGACACTTTGGTTAAGCCAGGTATCAAGTCTAAGTTTGGTAGCATGAGCTTTAGCACAAGCGATGCCACTTTGGGCCTGTGGTTTTCTCTTTAATGGTTCTACTGGCCTCTGAAAGTCTTGATTTTTTAAAAAGGCAAATATCTCAGAAATGAATGGAAAGGAAACTTACAGATAGGATTTCATGTTGGTCAAACAAAAGTGATGCTGAGGTTAATGTGAAAGATAAAAATTAAGTTATTAACTAAATATAGCTGCAAATTAAAATGATTCTAATTTTTTCAAATACATTTCTACTTGTAAGGAAATCATTGAGCAAATTCATGTACCCTGAAAGTTCTATGCTCCTTTCTTTCTCTCAAACACAAAGATTTTGTATCCCTGAATTAGTAGGTAATTTTATAATAGCTAAGATTTTTTAAAGAAATTTAAGGCAGTGCTCCTTTATAATTTGGGAAGCACAGATTCCATTTAGAAAAAACGAGCATTGACAGATGAGTTAAATCAGTCTTACTTAGGCACTTCAAAAGGGAATCATTAGCCTATTTATTAGTTCTTTAGCAGCCTTTTCTTCTGGTGGAAACTGCACAAAAATGCAGAAGGAATAACAATTCTGATATATATTTATAAGGTATACATACTTTGTTGGCTGACATTACTGAGATTGGGGCCCTCAGTTGAATCCATTAAAAATATTTACACTCTCCACATCTTATCCTTTTGAGGAAAGGTCTGAGTTCTTCCCAGCATACCCAGGGCTGACTGCTTGGAATTTTAATGCTTCTTAGTGGATATGGTGCTTGGATTCAAGGCACCATTGGTTTTAAACATTGCTAATGCCAAGAGCAGTGAGCAATTTCCCTTGAGTTTCTCCTGCTGTTCTTGAACAAATTTGTTTTTCTTTAACTGCTATTCACACTTAAAGAGCATTCAGTGTCCAGCTTGTTATCTTCATCCAAATGTGAATGGCTGTTTCCAGAGATGACTTGGCATAGTTTTGATTAAAGATTGTTTTTACAAGTCCAAGAAAATAGAACAGTTAACTGGAGAAATAGAGTGTGGCCCAGAGGATTAATAAAGATCAATGAGCACTGACAAATGAGGCTTATTTGTTCTCTTCCTATTATTTACTCTGATTCTTCCAGCACAGGGGCTGGCTACCATCAGCACAGGCTGAAGTCTGGTGGGATTTAAGCATCAATCAGACATTGCAGCAAAGAAGCAAGAAAAAAGAAATAAAGTAGAAATAAGCAAACCGCTGTATGGTTCAAATACAACTTTTACAAAGGATTAAAAATGGGTACTTTGCCCATGGAGATTTCACACGCATCTACTTAAGAATTCAGCCTGATCTCCCTGACTGGCGTGGTTCCATGGGTTTGCCATTGTCCTGGGAACAGAAAGATCACTGGTTAGATTCCCAGTCAGGGCACAGGCCTGGGTTTCAGGCCAGGTCCCTGGTTGGGGGCATTCAAAAGGCAACTGATGGGTGTTTTTCTTCCTCTCTTTCTCCCTCCCTGTCCCTCTGTCTAAAAATAAATAAGTAAAATCATTTTTTAAAAAAGAATTCAGCATGATCAAATTTCTAATGCAAAGGTACTGTGTTTCATGACTAAACAAAAAATTGTATATGTGTCCTTAAGCAGTGGCAGTCACATCGAATCTTTCCCTGTCGTCACTTATAACCACCGAAAGCCTCTTGCAACCTGCGCTTCAGTCAGTAATGAGTAATTGTCAGCAATCTCTGCTAATTTTCAAAACTATTTTTGTGAAATCAATCCATGGTTTCTCTTAAAATTGTTAAATGCTTGAGATATTATTTAGTTCTCTCCTTTACCACAGTCTCTAGATCAGGAATTTTTAAGCTTGGGTATAAGCTTTAGGAGATATTGAAACACAACATTTTGGGCAAATAAGCATCTTTCTCAGGGGTGTCCACACCATTTCCTAGGTCTTCAAAAGTGTCTAATATAAAAACAAAGTGCAAAAAAATGTCAAGAATATGTTTAAAATATTTCATATTGAGTTACATTGATTTAAGCATCTGGTCTTATCTCAAAGCGGTGAACTAGAATGACCCTGCTTGATTGGTCGAAGAAAAAGTTCATTATAGCAAAATTACTCAGTTCTTGTCAGTTTAAAACTATCACTGCTAATTTCAGGGTAAAACAGACCATATTTTACTCACTTTCAATTTCTTTTTCATATTTAAAAATGTCTTAGAAGAACAGAGGCAGAGTGGAGGTGTAGACAAAGTAAAAAATGTGGGCTTCACCAGGGCCAGCCTCAAACCCTGCGAAGCTGGGCTTCATCCTTGAGCCAGTTACTCGACCGGGCAAACTTTCAGCTTCCTAATCCAACACAGCATCTATTGTAAAACAGATGTGGCATCTCACACATGATAAATGCCCACTATATATTAGCTTCAAACTCTTGTGGGTTTTTTTTTCAATTGCCATAAAAGTGTGCAAACAATATCATGTCCTCATTTTTATTTATTTTCTCAGAAGTGACCTCTTGGTTAATGGTAGCAGAGTCTAGTGACTGCCTCTATTTTTTCTCATACTCTTTGGAAAAGCACAGTGACAGGAAAAAAGGTCAATCTTTCACAAAACCAATTTGTATTTTGGCCAAATTAGTTTTTTTCAGAATACTGAAAGAAAATCAATTGGGGTTGCCTAAATTTTATTACTACTTAATCAGGCTACAGTTTTGCATACGTTAAATAGGCTATCACTGGATGAAACAAATTGAAAAATTGAAAAATGCTGGGTAAGTTGTCTCTCTAAATTGTTTTCCCATCCCTTTTAAATAAGTAGTTTGAATTTCCCTGAAATTTCTATTTGTCAAGTGAGATTCCAAGATCTGCCTGTTAATTCTAACTCTATAATTTACTAAGTTGTTTCCAATCATATACCAAAAGATGAATTAGTTTATGTAACTAACAGAGGGCACATGGAAAGAGTAGCTGTTTAATTTAGAGTGGGCAATGGAAGTGTGTCTCAGGAATCTCTGGTAAAAAGGGATTATGGTAATTATTAGCAGGGGACACTTCCTGGGGCAAAGGCCCAGGGACACCAGGTCACTGGGTTGTCCTGACCAGAAGAAAAAGTTAGGTGGCCAAGACAAACCTCCAGTTTCTCCCCATTGCCCAGGACAGTTTCGCTCAGGTCTAGTCCTGCAGATGGGTGTGGAGAAGGCCAATTCTGATTTTCATGATGTTCCGTAGATATTGCGCATGCTGAATCTTGAATACTAAATGATCCTCTTGCCCATAGGGATATTCCCATAATTCTTATAAAGAGTCAATAACATGATAGATTTGCCTGGAAATGTGAAACAAAAAAATATTAAAAGCATTTTTCTAAAAATAGAAATGGGTATTAATGATGAGCTATTATTGAAAGGGATTATATGCCCTGCTGTGGCAATAATCTAAGGTTGTAGTTGTGCATACTTCTCCCAACTAATCCCCAGCTCACAGAATATGCATGTTCTTATTTGTAGTCAGAATGCAATTCAATGATGAATTTTTAATCCTAAGTACTTTGTATTGCCTATGAATTCACCACAACATTTTAAGTAATGATTATTCTAAAATTTTTCTACTTTTCATTAACTACATTTATCGACATGGAAATGGTAATGTTCATACAATATAAGTACTTCATTTTAGGGAAATTTTTACAGAGATAAAACTGTTTCTTCAAACCATTGCTTTCTATAAATCAAGTATTTAATGCCATTTTTTAAAATTGCACTTTAAATTTTATGTGGAATGCTTTATAAAGATGCAGCTTTTGTTCCATTACAGAGAACACAGTACAATAATTCAATTACAATGTTTAGCACTCAGCACAGGAATAAAAGTGAAATTGCCCTTTGTTTTGAACATTTCTAGCTGAAATCTATTACAATTATTATACTGAACTTGATCAATAACAGTTCAGTTTATTAAGGTTATAGACTAGTAACCAATTAACTCAGAACTGGAGACTTTCAGAACTGCAATAATCCATCACAAGCAGGATAGAAGATTCCATAATATATGTTTAAAGTTGACTCATACCTATGAATCACTTTACTAATACTTTCTAATTTGGATATAAACCTAGCCTCAGAACAAGGTGTATAAGGAAATTCACAGGGAAAAAATGAGAGGGCAAAATCCTTTTCTTCTCGCTTTTTCCTTCTTTTTCTTTCTGTTCTTGAAAAGAAGGAATGAATAAGAAGGAAGAAAAATGCCCTAGATTTACAGACGCCAAGAAAGTTTGCAGAATGGCACTGCCCAAGGACAACAGGCCTGGGGATGGGGCGAACAAGAAATATTTTAAGACTGGGGATGTTCATTTTTAAATATTTGGTACTTGCGACCATTATGATTATTACCTCCTTGACTTTATTAAATCTTCAGTTATGTCTCCTGTACCAATAAGCTTTGTGAGACTGATATTTTTACTTAATTTTATCCACCCCCTCACCCCTGCACTCCCACTCCCAACCCCAGAAGTCACAACTCCCATTTTGTTTGACATGGTGCAGAATGGAAACAGGAAGTGCAGGACTGAGATATTTTAGTAGAAATTTGACTCAGCACTAGGGGTAACCATAAAAAAAATAAGCTCTACAAAAATTTGCAGGTATCTCAGAAAGTACATTCAAATATCTGCAGGTTGCAGAATATTCTTTTATCTTAAAATATCTTCAAATAGCAGGTTGATCTCAGCTACCAGTCATGTTACAATGTAGGCAAAATAGTGGGTCCCCAAAGACATTCATGCCCTAATCATTAAAACCTGTTAATACGTTACCTCACATTGTAGAGTTTATTTTGAATTACCCAACCCCTGAATGAGTTTCCTCTGGGCCAGAAATCTTTTCTGAACAATTGGCAGAGGCCTAGAAAGGCCTGAGTTATATCCAATAAACATGACTAGAGATAAATTTGCTACTGGTTCAGAAATGAATGTTAAGGTCTGGTCAAATTACTCAGGCCACTCAGAACAGTGGCTGTATTAATAGGTAACATTAACTACAATCTCTTGCTCCACATGACTATATGCCTCGATTATCCTTCAAATCCTTATCCAGTGGAAAATCTCCCCCAACAGCTTTTCCATGGTCATTCCTAGCTTGTGAACCCTACTAAATAAGGGCACACAGTCCTATAGATTGGTATCATTAGAAACTTGTAGTCTCTGATGCCTACATGGCTAATTTCTTCTACCACTTCCCAAAGGGACTACAATAAGCACCTAGCAACCTCCCCCTTCTCAGGATGTCTTCGTCCCATCATCTTTGGCCCATGATAAATGAAGAGTGAAAACTATAAATCAGGAATTACCTTAAAGCCTTACTTTTCTCCCCACGAAACTTATGTGTATCTACTTCTCCTAAATTCTTTACAGCTTCAGGAGGAAGTGGCTTCCCTCCTGCTCATCAAATATTTTCCATCCATCTGGGCTCTCAACCTGGGCTTTTAAAAGACTATCCCCTCCCTACTCTTTTATCCACTCTTTCTTACCTTGAACCTTGTTCTTTCAAGTGACTCATGCTTCTGAGTGTAAGTGCTTAAGAGACTCCCATATTGAAAAATATGAACTGTATCCCCCATATGCCCGTCTTTTATAATTAATGACTCAGAAATCATCATCTTTTGCTCATATTAAGCTAACTGAATTATAATTTATTTGATGATCAATATATTGAATAGTTACAGGAAATTTCTCCCTTTTCTTCTATTTCAAAATAATCTCTAAGCCCTGCCCATAATGCTTTCTAAGTACTTTCTGAATCTGTACACTTCCATCTCCATGCGATAATTTGGTCTAGAACATCATCATTGCTCACCTGGACTATTCCAATGGTCCAACTATACCAACCTGTTTGTATCCACACACGCTTTCCCTATTGTTACAATGAATAAATTTATCTCTGCTTCTTTCTAACATTAAATTCTGTTTTATAATGGATTCCATACCCTGTAATTTATCAGATCTTTTATCATTTTTATCTCCTACATTACCTTTTGCCTTTTGACCAGGTCATTTTCATCATCATACAAACAAGTTCTATATTCTTCCTTCTTAAACACTAATAACCCCATGTTTTTCTCACATAATCCTCCACTCACTGTCCCTTTTCTCTCTAATCTTGAGAGAAAAATTCCCCTATCTGCTACTTTTTTCCCCATTTTCTCTTCTAATTCTCTGTTGAACCCACTTCAATCAATCAGTCATTTGTCCCTACCAGATTATCAAACCATTATGGTCAAGATCACAAATAGTCTATAAGTTTAAAATCAAATGGTTTCTTCTCAGTCCTTCTCTTCCTCCATTTTTCAATACCATTTGATACAATAGGTTACTTCCCTTTTTGAAACATTTTTTCACTGATTTGTAACATATGTGGTTCTCTTCCTGCCAGTAACTCCAGCGACTCCTCGTCCTCCTTTGCCAGAGCCCCTTTTGTTTCCCAGCACCAAGGTTGGTGCCATGGCACCTAGTTCTCTGGCTCCTCAGCTTACACTCGTTCTCCAGGAAAATGACCCATCTCCATGAGTTAAAATAACAAGAATATGTTGACAGTTTGCAAGTCTGTATTTTCAACCCAGATCTCTTCTCTAGATACAGTCTCATAAATGTAATTTCCTACTCAGAACCTCCACTTGGGTACTTACAGGCATCTCAAACTCAAAGTAGCCAGAGCAGAACATGTGATATTATCACCCCTTCTCAAAAGGATCTGTTTGGCATCTCAGGGAGTAACAACTCCATCCTTCCAATCACTCAGGTCAAAAGTCTTGGAGTTGTTATTATACATCTCTTTCGGTCATGTTGCAGTCAGCAGCAAAACCACTCAACTCTGCATTCCGACTTTATGCTAAAATGAATACTCCCCACTCCTCCACGACCTCTACAACCCTTTTCCAAACACCAACACTGCTGTCCTGAGGGAGCGCCTGAGTCCTCCAACGGGTCTCTCTGCTTTCCTTACCCACACAGTTTATTCTCAGTGAGGAGAGAGAATCATCCTTTAAAACAGATTATGAAATAGATTATGTCATTCTTCTGCTCAAACTCCTCATCTCAGTCAGAATAAAATCCAAAGCACTTCCAATGGCTGAGGGGACACTGTGTTCCAGCTCCTAACCACTTCCCTTGTCTCTGTGTATCCACTTGAGCGATCTTCCTGAATGGACAGCTGGGATGTCACCCCACTGCTTCGAATCCCGCAGTGAGCAGCCCCCACCATCTTCAGAATAAGCCCAGATTCTTTAGAAAAACATTCAATACTCCTCATTATCAAGCCCCTCCTTACCTTTCTAGTCTCAGTTCCTGCCATTACCTTTTCCATTTGCAGCCTACACTGCAGCCAAACTGAACTTGTTCTTGCCTCGGTGAATCCCAGATGCAGGCCTCCATTCTGTTGTATAAGCTGTTCCTTCAGCTTCAGATAAAGAGAACTCCCACTGAGAAAGTTTATCCAGGAGGTCCCTTCTTTTACTGAATAACCATTTTCTTTGACTCCCTTTAAATTTCTGAAGAATAACAACTTCCTTTCTGCCTCTAGACTGTGCTCCAGTAGAATATTGTATATAGTTTACCTTTGTTACATCACTTCTTATAACTCTGTATTAAAATTATTACTTGAGCCCTGACTGATGTGGCTCAGTGGATTGAGTGACGGACTGTGAACCAAAGGGTCACCAATTTGATTCCCAGTCAGGGCACATGCCTGGGTTGGGGGCCAGGTCCCCGGGGGGAACCCATGAGAGGCAACCACACAGTGATGTTTCTCTCTCTCCCTCTCTTTCTCCTTTCCCCTCTGTCTAAAAATAAATAAATAAAAATCTTTTCAAAATAAAATAAATTTGTTAGTTGATTTATCTACCTCCCTCTAAACATTTTGGTGACAGAAGGCATATCTGACTTATCCTTAAGTTCTTAGCCTTTAGCACAGTGGTTGGCACGTGGAAAGTCTTCAAAAACATAGAATGATATTATCAACCAACACCAAATATAGGTGTAAGAATGTAAGATAAGTTGCATTCTTTAAACTTTTAACCATTTAACTATTTAATCATTTAATTATTTGACCTTTTAATCTAATTTAATAAAATTCAAATGAAAAGATGGTGTTTAGAGAAAATAAAGAGTAAGAGATGGGCACTTAGGTTGCTTCCAGTACTTCGCTATTGTAAATTGTGCTGCTATGAACATTGGGGTGCACAGGTTCTTTTGGATTTTGGTGTTTCAGGGTTCTTAGGGTATAATCCCAGCAGCAGAATTGCTGGGTCAAAGGGCAGTTCCATTTTTAGTTTTCTGAGGAAATTCCATACTGTTTTCCACAGTGGCCTCACCAGTCTGCATTCCCACCAACAGTGTACTAGGGTTCCCTTTTGTTGGCATCCTCTCCAACATTTGTCTGTTGATTTGTTTATGTTGGCCACTCTGACTGGTGTGAGATGGTACCTCATTGTGGTTTTAATTTGCATCTCTCTGATGGCTAGTGAGGCTGAGCATCTTCTCATATGTCTCTGGGCCCTCTGTATGTCTTCCTTGGAGAAGTGTCTGTTCAAGTCCTTTGCCCATTTTTTAATTGGGTTTTTTGTCTTCCTGGAGTGGAGTCATGTGAGTTCTTTATATATTTTGGAGATCAGGCCCTTGTCTGAGGTATCATTGGCACATATGTTTTCCCATACTGTTGGTTCTCTTTGTGTTTTAATGCTGTTTTCTTTAGCCATGGGGGAAGGGATCATGAGGGGATTACAGGAACTACTATAAAGGACACATGGACAAAATCAAGGGGGAGGGTGGAAGCGGGGGAGGGAGGTGGGTTTGGTTGGGGTGGGGTGGAGGGATGGGGAGAAAATGTAGACAACTGTAATTGAATAACAAAATTTTAAAAAAAGAGTAAGAGTCATTTATATTTTGTGTTGTTTTCATTTTTAATTCAGAACAACTACAAGGCAATGTATTAATAAATTGGATTATTCTGATCTTTACAAAAGTATTTCATGAATAATTAAGGAGCTAGAATGCTTAAATACAACACTGTAGGAGACTATACAACTTATTTTGCTTTGTTTTTGAGAGTTTGTGTTACCAAACTACTACATCAATCTCTAATTTTACTTTCCTTCACTTTAATACAATTCTAAAGCTATACTAGATGGCACACACAATAAAAATATTGTGAAAAGACACCAGCACCCAATGGTAAGTTACCAGCCTGTTGCACAGTTCTTAGTATGAGAAGGACCTGGACGACTTTAAGCATCATAAAAGCATTTGAGAGCCTCTTGCTATGGGGCTTCTCTTATTACTATCATGGACATCAGGTTAGTCATGAAAGGGAAAAGGGGGCAAACTTCAGGGAAAGGTCGTCGGCTGACAGCATGGCATGTGCCGCCTTGACATTGGTGTCACAATGCTTTGAACTACTGCTCCTGCACTTGGGAACCACTGGAGCCATATTGTTGGCTCAGATTATTAAACTGGGTGGATCGGGTGAACTGCTATCACAGCCACCGGGGTCAGGACTTCCTTTGTCTCTGCTCCTTCCTGATGAAACACTAGTGCCATCCTTTTTGTCCTTCTCCAGCTCCTATCTGGGGCACTACATCCATACTGTGTTTCTCTCATTTGTGTGACACTTTCTATAAATAAAATACTTTCAAACAGATTATCTCACAGGAGCCTCAAGAAAACCTTGGGTGGTGAGCAGGGCTTTTTATTGTTGCATAAATTTAATGAAAATACTAAAGCACCATTTGTAGCTACCATTTATTGAAAACCTCCTTGATAACAGACACTCCAATAGGCATTTTATATTTTACTTAGTCTCATAAGCACATGTTTCATTGTTGAAGACATAGAAGTTAGGTAACATATTCAAGGTCAAACAGTAAAGTGTGGTAAAACTGGGCTCTTGAAGGCAGTTTATAACACATACGTATAGACACACATACATACACATGCATGTGTGCATGTTACATGTGCATGTGTGTATTTGTGTGAATATGTATTTACTCTGGGGCCCATGTAATGCATGGACTAATTTCCAGGCAATTTTTTTGTAAATCACTAGCTTATACCTTTTTCACTTTTTCAAAGCTAGAAGGCAGCGAGTTTTGACTTCAAACAAAATACAGTGCGGGCACAAGGTTCCGGACAAGGCAAGGCGTCTCCTCCCAGGAGGGCACAGTCAGGCAAAGGCTGTGTGGTGGAAGAGACTTTAAAAGAGTATGCCACGCCTTTTTCATCTGAGAGAGCGTCACTTCTGTTAGTGCAAGGAAGTGAATCAGCTCTCGGGTGGGAAAACCTTGTCCTCACACATGACAGACAGCTGGAGCTCAGGAAGAGAAGCGCTAAATTTGCTAAGTTGGCTAGGAAGCTTCCAGCGTGTACTCAGACATACCTATTCTTCTCCTGTCCCCGGGTGTCTTCCTGCTGTAATGCTAGTAGTCGGGGTGGGGGAAGAATGAGCCAGGATGCCAGACAACAGAGGGGAATGAGAGCAGCTCTTTTGACTGGGACCAAACAGGTTAGCGAGTGATGTAAAAACCTTCATTCCTTTGCAGCTCAGAAAATATCCCCAATGTCTAGTGAAGCTAACAGTGGTTAGTGCTCAGGGGCTTTTGATATTTGTGGGAAGAGCTAGATTATTCTGACATCATAGTTATTGTTAATTACGGTGAAACCAGTAAGCCCAGCTAGTGTAACTTTGGGTGATTGGGTTACTCTTATTAAAGAACCTGTATCTCTCAGACCTCTTCTCCCAACAGGACAAGGTGAGTTTACTACAAACTTCAGATTCATTAATCCCCTTGGGGGAAAAAACCCATCTAGATTAGACATTGTCAAAAACCACATTAACATAAAATATTTTAAAAGTTAGAAAGGTTAGGTCACATTGTTGTATTGCGTTAAACATCCATTGTATATTTATTAGTATTAGTATTGTTTACCAATGGTTATTATAATCTATCTTCATCATCTATGCTGTGTAGCACGGAACCTTCTATGAAAAATTGACAGAGCTCTTTTAATACTTTTATTTAAAATGATTTAGGGAGCATATTAAAAGTTATTTCTTCTCATTGCTACAATTTTCCATTTTAATTTTCCCCTAAGGTTTTTGTATCATGAAATACCAGATTTCTACAACTGCAGGTATAAATGAATTTCAAGTCAAATAATAGTGATATGGGGAAATCTACAATTTTGATAAATTGATATTGTAATTGAATCTTATCTAATATCAAATTTTATTGCCTAAGGAAAATGGTATAATTTTAATGCATTTCATTGTTTTTATAAAGATTTTAAATTCTTTATTTTTACAAGCATTCAACATTTCTTCTCAGTTTTGCATAAACCCTAAATCATAGTTTCTGTATGAAACCCACTAGTGTTAAAGACAATCTGCCTTGTAAGGAGATCAAACTGGGATGCTAAACTTATTCCAAAAGTGGCTTTAATTTTTTCTAAAAAGAAGTTTATTGCACTGAGTTACATCTTTTTTTCCTCTGAGGTGAGTGATTAGGGTTTTTAAGTACAGCTATTTATTTGCTCTCTAACAGAAACAGGTGCCCACATTCTGAGTCACTGTGGTTGCTGCTCCCCCGACCGCCTCCTCATCTCCACCCTCACCCAAACATCCAAATGAATTAACAAGTAAATTAATACCGGAAACTCACTGTAAAAATATTTTCATTGTGTTTCTATAATATATTTTCAAAATATGTCCATGGACATGTTTTAGCTCACAGTCAGGCTTACAGCCAGATACATAGTAAGGCTTCTATGGCTTCTTCACCCAAGATATTGGCCCTACTGAGCAGTTAAGATGCTGGAGGTTAACCCCATTATCTCTCTAATAAAATGGGCTGTTCCCCCATCAAACATCATTTAAAATATCTTACTTCCATGAAAAGCTAAGTCACAATTAACACCAAATCTAATATCAAATTGTGCTTTTTCAACTATGGTTTCTTAAAATATGTTTATTGATTTTAGAGAGAGAGGCAGGGAGAGAAAGAGAGAGACATTGATTGCTTGCCTCCCATACACACCCTGTACCAGGGATGGAACCCACAAACCAGGTATGTGCCCTGACTGGGAATTGAGCCTCCAACCCTTTGGTGCACAGGACAATGCTCCAACCAACTGAGCCACACCGGCCACGGTGTCAACTATTGCATTAAAAGCATGTATTAGTGTCACATATAAAACCTACCTGGAGTAGCTTGCCATCTAGAAAAAAACAGGACCACTGTGTGACTAGTAAATAACTAAAAACAGGAAAATGAGGGCAAATCTACATTTAACACAACCCTGGAAAGTTAAGAGCTAAGAATTTACCCGATAATTGATTCTGGAACATGGAAAGAACAGAGCACATGTAGGGGGCTGAAGGTAAAGGAAGTGAACGGCAATCAGTAATTCAATTAGTCGATAAAATATTTATCAAGAATCTACCAATACAACCTACTTGGTTTGGATATCTGTAAAATTTGAACAGATATGGGACTGTATTCACCAAGAGTTTACAATATAGTCTTGTGTTCGCTACACACGTGTGAGACAAAGTTGCGATGAGTTTCTTCTGATATATTCAATAATAAAAATTTTCAGATGGAATTCAAGGGAGATTTGCCCTTGCTGAATCACAGTTTCTCATTTTTTAGAGAGATGCTCCAGTGTCCTGGAAATGCACTGCTTAGTCACTTAAAAGATTAAACAGGAAAGTACCAAAAAATTCATGAACAGTGAACTTGAACAATGATTTTGCTATTAACATTTTTCTTATATTATGTAAAAAAAATTTGCACATTTGTAGAATTGTTTTACCAAAATGCAATTTTACATTTTCCCATTAGTTCTCACAATGAAAACAAGAACCTAATGATTAAAATTTTCTAATGTATTTATGTTAGAGCTTTTAAAATATTCTTTACTGCAGCTACAGTACATTTTTTATGAGGATTCCTAAATGGTTAGTTTTATCCAGAATAAACTGTTTGCTTTTATTTTACTAACACTATGACACGTGATATTGGTGTTGTTCACTTCTTTGCTCTTACTTTAGGAGGTAACTCAGAAACAAATTATCTGCATACCTGTCGTACGGGACTACGCGGCAAGCATTTTTGCGCATTCACTTTGTCCACAGCTTTGTTTCTTATGTGTAGGTATTTTTGTCACAATGTTTTTGTCTCCTGTTTTTTTATCTTGACATATATTTTTGTCCTAATATAAGTATTTTTATCCTGACAAGTAAGCATACATATACTATGTACATGTTATGTGTATAATTGTTAATGTAAGAGAAACAAAAATAATAAAATTAATATTCAAGATCTGTGGCTTGTGTATTTGCTAGAAACTACCAGTTTAGCTTAGTGTGACTACACATAGTGTACAGCATGTGTATGAATATACACACACAGATAGGTATGTATATACACACACACACACAAACCCATGTACACATACACAACAGATAATAAGCATTTCATAATTATAAATAAGTGTTTATAATCACTTCATAAGTGGTTGAGAATAAGACAAGTAGTTCTTAATTTCTTTTTAAATTTCCTTACAAGTAACACCACAGTGAGCAAATGATTACCAGGTGAAATCTAAGAATGTAAAGGAGCTTCTCATTGGGTCAGTCACATGAATATTTGTTAAGAAAGTTGTGCACGTACAAAACAATAATGCTCAAGGAGCCTTCCTCGTCACAGTGGAGGAGGAAGATGGGACTTTCTTGCCACTGTTTATCACGGAAGACAGAAGTAATTTTATCCACAGATTTCACATAATTTCTTAACACATTTCATGGTAATATTTTACTAAATGTAACGGTAACTGCCATCATGCAGCAAGATTCATTTCCAGGAAGTTAACTTCCACACACAAATGTCGTTGTATTTATTGTAATTTTTCTCCTTACCATTATCTGAAGACAATGCCTGAAAAAATGAACCATCCTCTGGAAAATAAGATTTGGTATTTAAATTATTTTGACATTTTCTTCACCTGTTGAGATATTTATGGTAGAAAACTTAAAAATATCCAAATATATAAAATATCTCATTTTTTAAAAGTGCTTTTTATGCATATAAATTGTATCCAATAGGATCAGCAAGACAGTTCCAGGCTAACAAGGAACCCTTAATCTCAATAGTTGCAACCAACCAAAGTTTGTATCTCACATTTCACATTCAATAAGGTCAGCTGGGAGCTCTGCTCTTTATGATTAGCAAGGACTCAGGTTAGCTGAGGCTCCATCTAGATCTGCATTATGCTATACAGGAGCCATGAGCCATGCAGTTATCAAACACCTGAAGTGTGGCTAGTCTGTGACATGTCAGATACTGATGACCTAACATCAGAAATATATATGAATATATCATTAATAATTATCATATTGATTAATGTCAAAATAATACTTCAAATACATTGGTTAAGTAAAATATATTAAAACTAATGTCACCTTGTTCCTTTTATAATCTAGCTACTAGAAGATTTTTAATTACATACGTGGCTCACATTATATGGCATTTGAGTAGTGCTTGTGGAGAAGCTGCTCCCACGTTGCCAGAGCAGGAAGGGAAGAATGTAGTGTATCATGCACCAGTTGTTAAAGTTTCCACCCGGGACAATACTCATCTTTTCCACTAACATTGCACTGGCCCAAAATCTCATAGGTCAGGTGTAATTTCAAGGAGCTGGAGGAACAGAGAAATACAGACCTATTATGTGCTTAGTAGGAGAATAACTTTGAGTATGACCATATTTTATACCCTCATAACTGCAAAATAAACCTTAATTTGTTCATACAGCATTGTAAGCATATTATCAAAAACTTACTTTTAATTCCATTTTCATTGCTTCGGTGCTCACACAGTATTCCCACCTTTGACTCCCTAGCTTTCAATCATGTAGGACTAGTCCACTAGAGTACTTCCTCTATTGGTATTATGAAGAACAGTATGTAGATAATGTTACAAGGGGAAGAGACACAAGCAAAGGAAGTTTATCAATATTCCCGAAAGTGAGAGGGAAGTGAGAGACTCAGAGAAAGAGAGGAAAAGAGAAAATGTTAGGATTTATTAAGGACAGAAGACAAATTTTAGGGGAGGGGTTGCTGATGAAAAATGTTCTTGAAAAGAGGAGAAAACACCCTAAGAATTGTGATGAGCAGAAGTTTTCTACCACATTATATTGGTAACACAATTTTCTCCTCTGATGCTTGTAGGAATTTTAAATTGTTCTTTTTTGTGATCAGATTCACATTTTATTTTTCTCCTTTTCATTGAATTTATTGGAGTGATACTGGTTAAAGAAATTAAACAGGTTTCAGGTGCACACTTCCACCCCACGTCATCTGTACACTGTATTGTGTGCTCACCACCTCAGGGCACCTCTCCACCCAGCACCACTTATCCCTACACCCTCCCCCAGCTCCCTCCAACCCCAACCCCTGGACACTCACCACACTGTTGTCTGTGTCCCTGAGGTTTTTATCCGTTCTCTTAATTCATAAGTGTGTAAATTTATATAGGGTAAAAACCTCGTAAACAGGGTAAATTTATTTTCATTTATTTTGCCTCATATGTGGTAAAACCTCTCAATCTCTTCCTTCAGCTCTATATTTCTCTTCTAATTGTTAATGTTTCTTCTGTAGGAAAAACCTAAAATTTAATCAATAAATTAAAGTATATCTACTTTACAAATTAAAGTATACTTATACTTATGTATATAAAGTATACACTTATAAAGTATATATGTACTATATAAATTAAAGTGTGATTTTAGAGAGTGGGGAGGTGGGGGAGAGAGAGAGAAAAACATCGATTTGTTGGTCCACCCATTTCTGCTTTCACTGGTCTGGGATTGAAACCACAATCTTGATGTAGTGGGATGGTACTCTAACCAAATGAGCTACCTGGCCAGCACCTCTGTTCTTTATATTTATGTTGTATCTCTGTTTCTTCACATGTATGTGTATATTCACACATATACATACATACACAGGCATGCAAAACCCTATATTATGTTCACACCTTGTTTTTCTCTCCATTTAAATGGAAATGCTATAATTCATTTGCTATATTCTGAATTTAGTCCTCTACAATCCCAATTTTACTTTCTATTGTTTGGAATATTGATTTTAATTATTCAATCATTCTTTTGGTTTCCTTACAGCACTTAAAGATTTTATCCATTTGACTCTTTATTCAAAACTCTTACCTCCAAATTACTTTTCCTGCTTTGGTGCAGAGCAGCACTGTCTGTTCTGCCCCATACAGAAGCCACAGACCACACGTGGCCATGAGTGACCACTGTGTGACTGAAAGGTGACTCGTGAGACCAAGGAAATTAATATTTATTTTTCTTCAATGTCAATTCAAATGACCACACATAGATAGCACAAATATAGAATACATGCTTCCCAAGCATTAATAATGTTGAAAAATACTTTTCTTTGGCCTCCTGTAGCAAGTTATTCTCAGAGTTATTTTCTTACATTGCTTGTTCTGGACAATATTCTCATCGTCTCTAATTCATTGTAGCCTCCATTTTGAGTATTTCTATTTAACCATCTTGGGATGAGAAAAAGTTTTCTGGATTTGTTATTTGCTAGGAAACAAGTACATGATTTTCTTTTGCTTTGTTTACTCTCCTGTTATAAGACTGTAGATTCCTCTCAGATTACAGTGATATGTAAAATTGGGTATAATGGGACAAACCTAACCCAGTTTCCAATGTCTGAATCATGCACTCATTTAGTATGCTTGAATGAACTATGTTAGTGTTCAGACTCCATGAAGTGCAGGAAAATCTATAATTTCTAACATAAGTAGATTCTTCAGGTTTGTGCCCCTCTCTGGAGTAATTAGTGAGTCGGAATTAAACCTCCTAGAGTGCAATGTGTCATTCTGGTTTACTTCTCCATCTCCATATTGCTACCATCTGCTTTCCTATTTTTGGTATCCTAATGGCTTCTGAGTCCTTTGGACATGACCCTAGCAGTGATTCTTGCCTTTTGATATAATGAGTTGTCTAAAGTGCACACTGGACATTTCCTTGGAATCACTAATTCTAGAACAATGATTCATTTCTCCGATTTATTTTAAGTGTAAATGGTATTTGCAATGCTCATGGCTATTGCACTGGCGTTGTTTCCTTAGCCTTTTCAGTGGACAGAGTTGGAAATAATTACTTACTTGCTTTATTTCATATTACATACACTGTAGCCATCACAACAGCAATACTGCCATCAACAATACAACTATATTAAAATATTTAATTTGGGGGGATATTCTTTTTGGCTTTAAGATATTTGACTAGGTCTGAATAGTCACATTACTATATTTTAGGGTCACTTGGAACAGCCACTATCTGTGAGGCGATGTTACTACTGGGTACAAATCTAGGTATATGAAATTCATTTTATTTTTCATTTTTAGTTATTATTTATTTTATTTTATAATTATATGAAACATAGCACTTTGAGAAAAATAGAAATCTGTAAGTATGCATTGGCATCACTCAACAAATGAATAAATAAATAAGAAAAGAAAGCCCTTTCTTACAATAGAATGCCAAGTAATACATAAAAATAATGATGAAATCAGAAATTTGTTACATGGCACCATCACAGTAATAATCAATCCATGCATAAAATACAAATGGATGCTGAAAGCAATGGGTGAAAGTGAGGTCAGAAATAAGATTTTGGCATAGTCTCAAAGTATCTTCCCCCCTAAAAACAGCATAATCACAGAGTAGCATATTAGAAGTAGCTTTTCAGTGGTAAAACCTGTCAGAGGTACTACGTTAATCAAGTGATCAAAATTAAAACCACCAGAAACGACAATCAACATTGTGTATCACCTGGTGAAGATGCAGTTCTGTGACATTCCAGCCAAAATTATATAATCTGCATCTGATGGTGAGGAAATATTAGACAAACCCAAGCTGAGAGATAAAGAAAACAGCTGACCTGTGATCCTAAAAAATATATCAAGGTCATGAAAATAAGGGAAAGTGAGAAATTGTTCTTCAAGGAAAAGACTAAAAGGACATAGCAACCAGGTATCGCATAAGAAAGACTGAATTCTTTTGTTATAATGGATCTGATTGAAACAATTCAAGAAAATTGAATTGGGACAAAGGATATGCGTGTTCTTTGTATTACCTTTACAACATTCTTGTAGTTTGAAACCGTTGGGTGTTTTTTCTTTTTCACTACACATCCCAAAGTCAACTCTACACAGCTTTACTTTCTTTGAACTTTTTCTTTGATTTCCTGAGCATTTTTGGTTGAAATTTGAGAGAATGCTAGCCAAGAAGCCATTTTAAGCGAGAAACTGAGTTTACATGTCTTCTTTCGGGAATTTGTCCTTTGCACCAAGAAAGGTATGTCTTTATTTTGCAAACTACATTTCAGATGATTTTTTAAAAAGGAAATCTGTGGCAAAATATTCTTAGTAAATATGAAAATCATCCTTTAACTATTACTCAGAAGAGACGAAGAAATTTAAAATAGTATTGCAAAGGTCCCTACTACTTAAATTAGGGTGAAGTATATATAGTTTGAGAATTTAAAAGGAAGCAGAATCAAGACTTTTTCAACCACTGACTGACTTTATGAGTTTCTGGCAACACCTTTTATTTTGAATGATTTGAAAAGGCAAAAATTAATATATTTCAAGCTACCCAGACTCCTCCAAAGTATTATTTCCAAGCAGATGAACATAATTTGAAGCAGTAATGTTCCCCAGCGAGTCAGTTAAGCGACTCTCCCGCATTATAGGATTGATGTCATCAATATTAATTCATCCGTTAACCTGACTTCAAGGATTTTGCATTACAGGATCCCTTCTTTTTTCTGAGAACTTATTCTATTGCCCCACCCTTCTTAAAATGATAAGGTTTTCAATTCAAAACTAGAAGAAATTATTTTTCTGCCTAGAACATTAAGTTGATTAATACCTTATTTTAAGATGAACAATCACAAAATTGATCCATGGTTTCCCTAAGATCTCCCTTTACTTACTCATCGACACATGTATCACTCCTTGTCATTCTCTTCAAGTTAATGCGTTTTTCTCATTTATTTATCATAAAAATGTTCATTAATTTATATTTATTTCCTTCTAATTGCTTTTCTAGATTTAACTAATTTATTTATGCTTTAATATAATATTCAAAAAATCAAAGACACATCCAGGAAAATAACATAATCATTTAAACATTCATTTTGAACTATATCCCCAAACTCCTGGGAGGATTTATTATATGAGCTTATGCTTCCTTAGCTAGAGACATTCAGGTAAAGTAATTGGGCTGATTTTATTTCATTTTAACGGGTTTGAAATACAGAGTTTCCAGCTTATAGATTTGCTTATGTCAAACTAATTTCAATTATAGAACATGAAATTAAAAACTCATAAATGTTTAAAATTGGAAGTAATTCTTTTAAGACTTAGGCACCAACTCCAAAATTTATTATTGCAATAAAATTGTACATTTGGAAGAAATGTAGACAGGAGTTGAATTCAAATCTCTGAGTCGGGTCTTAGGTCTATAAGTATTAGTTAAATAACCTTAGGAGGAACAATATCTAACAGAAGTTCCTTGTCTATAAAGTAGAAATAAAAAAACTTCATGCATAGATTTCTTTTTCTCAGAAGAAATATATAAAGAGCATTTGACTGTGTCCAATCTCTGTCCCCAAAATTTTAACTTGTATAGAAGACTATTCCAACTCCTCAAATAGTGGGATACTCCCCTAAAGTCAGGGATAAATCAATGGACAATTAACATACTTAGGATGAATCCCCAAGAATGATACAGAATTATCTCTTCCATCAGGAATAATACCTCAAGTACTTGGAAAAACCGTAGGAGTCTACCGACACCCACTGTGTGTAGGTCCCATTTCAGTCGTTGTACCCATGAAAGCAAGGTTTCCATTTGGGGATTAAATGAGCTATCACCAGATGGAGCCCAATCCCCTAGTGTTGACTGAATTGGGCATCACATATTAAAGAGAAACATTCCCCTTTGGGTGGGAAGAATGAAACTTTATGCAGAGCACTAGTAGGAAAGGCAACAGGATGGAACCAGTTCCACTAGAAGAGATGCTGGTGGGCTGGGCACGGCATCCACAAAAAAGGGCTCACCTGACTTGTCCGTCTTTATTGTATGAACACCCACAGAGGAGGAAAGTCAAAATGCTGCAACAAACAAAAAGCAGGAGTTAGAACTCAAGCAAAAGACCTGGAGTCAGCAGAAACTGCTTAAAGGTTGATAGCAGTAATTTTTATCAAGTGGAATATTACAGTATGTTTAACATCAATATATGAAATGGTGAAAATAACAAATAAGGTCCTCAAAACATTTAGATATTCACTATTTGTTAGGAAAAAGCATTGTTTGTGACCCTGAGGTGTCATGGCCCAACTCCCGAAATTAACAAATAGGGGGAGAAAAGAAGAAAGACTAGAATTATTCATTAGTTGCTCATACTTCCATTGTGAAATGCAACACATATTTATCCTAGCACTCTATTTCATTATCCTGAGTTGCAAGTTTGGGGAGAGGAAAATGTTAAGCCTTATAGAAACTGAGCTTTCCAATACATTAGTAGAATAATCTCTCAATAAACTAAATATCAGAACTGCATACTCCTTTTATAATTCTGCTATACATAATTCTTTTAATCAGGCTGTGGGCACCAAATAATATGTGAAAACTATTTGACACTATAATCATTGTTCCTAAGACTCTGTTGAAACATATATGACATACTCAGTATTCTTCTTATACCTTTGTAAACTGTATTATTTTTGATCTTAAAATTAATGTAAATATATTTGTATATAATAGTTGTTTTAAATACAATATTTGTTTTGTTCAGTTCATTTAATAAATACAACCATTATTTTGTGGTTTTATAAGAATTTTACAAATATTAACATATTTAATCCTTTTAACAATTTTATGGTGTAGAGGCTGTTATTATCCTTACTTTTCCAACAGAGGAAGACTAATTAACTTTTCCAGTGTCAGCTGCTAATAAGTGACAAAGCCGTTTAGTATTAGTCTAAGCTTTTCACAGTCTATGCTGTATAAATTATAACCCACATATTATCTATAAAGAAAAGGAGGGCCAAAATAGTCCAAATGGTCATGGAACATTATTGCAGAACCAGGATTCAATGGTTCTTTGAAAGAATAGGACTTTCAATTATACTTGCATAACTTTAAGAATCATCCTGGAAACCCTGGGAAACCACAGGTACTTTCAGGGAGTTAAAGAGATCAACATCATTTTCCTTTTAAGATGAAGACATTATTTGCCTTTTTTGTTGTTGTTGCTGCTTTCTCTCATAAAGGTACAGTTAAATTTTTCAGAGGCTGCATGACATTCCAAGAGCTTAAATGCAGTCGATATGAGAATCCAGACATCTTCTATTAAACCAGACATTAAGATATTCACACAAATTTCACTCTTTTCACTAATATTTTATTTGTTTTGGAAAATACAGGGTCCAGCACAAATAGCACCCCTTTTATATTACAACATCTTTTATTACAAAATCATAAGCATATAATTCTGTAACTTAACAATATCACTCTCAAGCACACCACATGACATTTTAGGTGAAATGTTCAAATTGCTGTCCATCTCGTGTGAGACATTCACGTCCCCCACCCACCACACTCCGATAAGCCTTACTTCTGCCAGACCCTTTATAATTTTATAGCCATATGTTATTTGTGTTAATATATAGTAGTTTTATTATTTTTAAATGAATTTAATGTACACATTTTTAAAATGTCTTAGTTGTAATTTCCTATATCTTAAATATCAAGAGACATAACTTACATGAGCAAAAATTAATTGAGGTCCTCAATAATTTTCAGGAGTGTAAATAGCTTCTGAATTCAGAAACCACTGCCCTTTAAAGGCACTGTATTATATGTCACCTTGCCCAATAATGCAGTGAGAAAGGAGAAGAACCTGAATCTGGAGTATCCAAGTCACTGTCTCTCTGTTTTACCCAGATATGTCATGGCTTTTGTACCCGTACCTTCCTTACCTGTTCAAGAGGTCTGAGGACCTAATAATATCCGTGACTTTTCTACTTAATGTTCAAACATTATATTCAAAGCATTAAAAATAGCTAATTCTTAGGAGTTTTATTTTTGTCATGGCATTTGATTACCTACTTCTTAATAAAGTACTTTTGCCTTTTTAAAAATGTAACATTAGGTAGAGGTCCATAGTCTGACTTTTGTTCTTTGCATTTTCAGTTCCCAGTATTTCTATTTCTGTGTTTGTTTTCTCTTTTGAACCAAGTTGGAGAATATGGGAAGAGCAAGGTTTGAAAAAAAATAATAGAATGAATTCAGTGTGAGGCATATAGAGGGGCAGGTGCCTGGGGACATTTATACAGAGATACTCTGAAGGCAGCTAGGGAAATAGGGCTGAACCTCAGAGACTTCCATTTGACAACCATAGATTTGGAAGTAATCAACATACAGAGGGATGTTGAGAAGTTAAGCCATGAGAATAAATGACTTAAGAAGAGAGCACACAAAGACTGAAGGAGATGCATAACAAGAATAGAGGTATAGGAATGCCATTAGATGGAATAGGCAGAAAAAGGGGAATCCTGGAAGGAAAAAAGAGCTGGTCATAGAGAACTAGGAGATGATATCAGCACTTGCAGGTACTATAGCATTTGAAGGAGAAAATTAATTCAAACTCAAGTGCAAAAAAAGAAGTCCAATATATGACTGAAGTTCACAATGACCTGTGAGAGCATTTCAGTGTATCTGTACAGTAATGGGCACAAGGCCAGATTGCACTGGGTTGAATAGAAAATGGGAAGTGAGGAAATCAAGAGTATAAACTAGATTAGGGAAGAGTAGGGACAAGAGAGCCTTGATTCCTTTTTTAAAAAAAACTCACATATTTTTCATAAAACCATTAATTGTAGAACACAAATATTCTATTTAACATTTAACCATGCACAAACTTTTAACAAATTCCTTCCAAATTAGTTCCACTTACTAATCACTTTTCATTGTCTAATTACAGAAATGCTCACAATGAATGACATTAACTGCATTACTAAACACCCAAGTGATCAAGTGATTCTCATCTGTCTCTGCAGTCTGAGTCCCCACATGGAGACCCCATGCCACTTGACTAGTTTACTGCCTTCTCCACATCCCCTAGAACATGGACTTCATACCAAATAGTAAAATGAGAAGTGACAAATTAATTTCAACTTTCAAATACCAATGAATGTTTTATTTACCTATCAATTTTTAAGCCTAAAGAAGTCTTCCTTTCAAGATCTGATAACTGGTTTTGGCATTACTAGCCCTTGAGTAACAAATACCTTACATATAACAAAGGGCCACACTATAATAGTAACTTAACCATTTCTTATTTATCTCAAAAATTCATTTATAGCCTGTGCTATGTTTCATCGGGCCCTGAGTTTCTATTACACCTTTCACAATTACCAGACATGTCAATATTTCTCTATATCTATGAGTAACACATAGATTCAAGATGGTAACACAGGAGGCTGGCTGGGTGCATGCATCTGTTCTCATGGACACAACCAACCTGCTGCTAAATATGGAAAAACCTCCTTTGTAAAACCTAAAAACTGTCTGAGAGTCTCCAAGGCATCGAACAAACAAGGGAAGGCCCATATTGAAGCAGGTAGGAGAGGCTGGGCCACAATCTCACCTTTAACTCCATGCCTGGCCAGGTGCAGCTCACAATACCGAGGGAACTCAAAACTTGGAGCTTCTCTCTAAGGAGCTAAGGGCTTGAATGCCATATCAGGCACTCCAGCTTTTAAAACCTGCACCTGAGAGATGAGCGCCCAAAATATCTAGCTTTTGAAACCAATGGAGTCATGTTCATGAGCCCACAAAGCTATAGTAATCTGAGAAAGGACCCTTGGGTGTGTGTGCTCTGACTCACCTGCTCCAGGGCTCAGTGGGAGGCCAAAGGACAGGTGCCCAGACTTCCTGTGAATGAAGCTCATTTGCTAAGTTGACAGCCTCAGGCCTGAGGAGCAGGCACCTAATTTAGCACACATCCAGGGGCCCACTGGCTAGAATACATACCATCCTTGTGCTCTCCCTCTGCCTTGCTCTAGTCAAGGGCACAATCGTTTTTTTTATTTTTTTAACTCTGGACTTTCCCCTCTACCCACCTCCCACACACCCACACCTTTTTTTTTTTTCCCCTGGGCAGCATTTATACACTGTCTTCTGCCTGGTTCCAGCCTACATGTGCTGTCTTTGACTTCTTGCCAGAGAGCAGGGTGCCATCTCTCTCTCTCTCTCTTCCTTTTCTCCCAGTAGTTTCCATAGACACATTCTGCCTCCACCTCATTCCAGCCTTGGGTGCCATCTTTTTGCCCTCCCTGTGCCGGGAGCTCCAGATCATCAGTATTTCCTAGAAGGAAGCTTTGTCATGTGTCTGATTCTTTTTTATTTTGCAGTTGCCATCCCAGGGACACCTCCAGACCACCTGGCTTTGGTGGCCAGCAAGGCTTAGGCTTATGGTCCAGCAGGACTATATATACATATACCGGGTGGGGCAAAAGTAGGTTTACAGTTGTTCCTACATGGAAAATAATAAACTATTTCACGTACTCACAACTTTAAAGCTACTTTTTCCCTACCCTGTATATCTGCATGCTTTAAAAGCTGCTGCCTGAGGGTCTGGTTTCAACCAGCCTGAATCTAGGTGGGGACTGAGATTCCCCCACTTCAGGACGCTGACAGGTTTGGCACACCCTCAGCTACTGGGAGCCACTAAAAATAAAATAGGCTGCCCTGACAATCACAAAGGTTTGAAAGACAACCAAGGGGTAGGGCAGAGTTGAATGATAAGGTTCATCTCCTACACAGAGCCCCTCCTTCAAAACTGGAAGAGGTGGCTATTTCATCCAATGTGCAGAAACCAACACAAAGTCAAGCAAAGGAATATGTTCAAACAAATGACTATGTTCCCAACAAAAGAATTAAATAATATCTCAAGAAAAAAACCTTGTGAAATGGAAATGAGTAATTTACTTTTATGTCAATTTTCTTAACCTTACCCTCATAGGCTGAGGATCTTTAATGACCTGAATACTTGAACACAAGATTTCTGCATCAAAGTTCTTTTTTTAAAATTCTCTAATAATACAATACCTTGTACCTTCTCCACACACTTTGTCATCCTCCAAAGAAGGAACATTCAAACAAATCTTCCCTTCCTCTGTGGATTTCAACAGGCTTTGTAGGTATAAAAGTGTAAGGTAATAATCCACAAAGGATTAAAGTGATCACACCTTCTTTTGTTGGGTCTTAGCTAGAGTGACTGCAAAGTTCGTCATCCAAACTAGGACACTCGGGAGAGTGAAAAGGGGTGCTCTTCACAACTACACAAAGTGGTAGGCATTGACTAGGACAGTGTCAGGGAAACGGGAGTGTATGGTCACTCAACTTTTTAGCTATCATACACCAAGAAAAAATAAATACCGAAGGAACAATAGCTATTATGGGTAAGGAGTGAAGGCCGTGACGGTTTGTGTGTTGCTTTTACAATACCTGTGATTGTAAATCTGTGATGTTGTCATCACTGTTCCCACTTTGTTGTGCCACCATCACTTCAGGGTAATGCTGGCAGTGTCTGAAAATGGTTGACCTTTGTTGTAAACCACTGTACTGGGCCAATTCTTTAACCTGCATTCCAACTTTCTCTTTCTGACTTCATTATATATTTTTTCCCAGTCTTGGCCTTGCCTCATTCCTTGGACTTGGTCTACATAGCACCTTCTTTTTTTTTCTCCCTAAACCTGGTTTCCTTTCAACTATGATTTGAATTTTCCCCCAGGCTAAACTGGGTGCATTACTGACATGAGACAACAGAAAATGCTGAAATTAATTTCCCAAATTTTCCATTACTCTCTTATCATAGAAAAAGATAGGGGAACCATGAATTAATTTATTCCCAATGACCTGAATGCAATAATTCTGAATGAAAAAATAATTAGTCTTCTATCTATGAGCAAATATGACCAAAAGAGGTATAATGTTAAATATTAATATATTATTACAACTTCCAATTTTAATTATTTCAACAGAAAATAGATGCAAACAGATTAATTTATGAACAGTCATCAAACCTATGGAGTTGGTTGCTAGTTTAGAAAACAAGTCGTTAAAACTTCTTCCATTATTATCTAAGTATCTCTGTAAATGAATGTGTCATTTGCATTCTAAAAGAGCTGCATGGCAATGCTGAGTGACATCCAAGTGTATTTTAAATCAGTTTTGCAGTTTTCACACAAAGAATTCATTTATGACTACTCTTAATGTTTTACTTGTACCAATGGAAATGAAAAGAAGGTTAGTATGTTTCTCTGTTTTAATGCATCTGGGAGACGTACTATAAATTAAGAGGATAGATGGGAAGAGCCACTATTGACTTTGGGCAATTCAGAAAGGGTTTCCAAGACCCCATTAATTTTGTGTTACAGAAGTTTAGGCACCAGCTTGAAAATAATAAATTAACCATGCTAATGAAAAAATCCTTTGCTTTTCTATAATGAGGAAAAGTCCAAATAATATACATCTCTTTATTAATATACAATGTAATGACTTTTGAGCCCCTTTTTATTCCTTAATAGTTTATAGGTTATAATGCTTCCACTCCAAAGTGGGAATAAATTGTAATTAAGCACATTTGGGAATTCTAAAAGGCACTCTGAAGCTGGAATCATTCCAGTTCCTGTCATGATATAATGTTTCTCAGCATTACAGAGAGAGAAAAACAACATGCATTTTCAGTGTAAAATGCCTACAGTATACATAGATCCAACCAGCCGCTTGGAGGACTACTATTCCTTTGGGGTGGATTAATCATAGACAATCAAGGGAGGGTGAGCAGGGTGAGCGGTCTTAGTTGGTAGGTGTTGGGGAAGTGTGTGTAAACTGCATTTAACATGAACGATGTCTTCTCTAAAAATCAGTAACTTCTCAAACATCATTCATTTTACTCCCCCCCAATATATTTTATTTTTAAAATCCATGGTTTACATGAATGCACCATTGAGGAAGTTGATCTGTGGGCCTTTAAGATGTCTTACTTGAAATCTAAATCATACCCTATAAGAAGAACAAGCATTTCACACCATTTATACTAAATATGTTAAACATAAATATGTTTAAAACCTTATTTCTGGAATCTGAAAAAGACAGTTGCACTTATCAAAAGGGGAATATATTTTGGTATTGCTTATTGAAATTTTAGCATATAATTTCTTCCTTTGAGATAGCAAAGACTCAAAATTACCAGATGAGCTTTTATTTATTTTTTCCTCCCAGAAACAAAGCACATGAACAAATCAAGTATACAAAGAGCTCTCCTGGAATGTGTCCAGCTGGAGACTCCCTAGTGGGACAGATCTAAAGAATGAAAAACCTTTGGGAAGAAGATGGGAGACTCATGCTGATGAAGCAATAATACAAATTGTAAAATAAAAGTGCAGGTGTTGAACTCCCTGGGGACCTCAATCAATATCCAAACTTATATAATCTTTGCATATTACTAAAGCTATGTATTCTCACACACAACAAAGTCAAATATAAATTGTGTTATTTTTCAGCTATATGTGTTTGTATGTGTGTGTACATACATACATACCCATTCTTAGAAAAACAGCGATTGTAACATGTGAAATGTTAAGAGAATTCTCTGGTATTTCCCAAGAAAGCTAGTCAAAAGGATAATGAAAGGAGAACAAAACCTGACTTAAACCACTTTGCTAGGGCAAAAAGCTAATGAAAATTCTTGTGGCCACCTGTTTGAAATCCAAAGAGAACGCCATACCTGTATTATGCCTTTAGATGTACCTTGGGGCCAAGTCTTCTCTAATGCCTGAGTGCCTTGAATGAAAGCTGGCCATCTAATTCAGTTACAGGCACAATTTCAAATCCATTACATTTTCAGTGGTCAAAACCCAGATTGCACTCTTGTCACAATGATACCTGTGCTCCAAAACTGCTTATTTTTGGACAAAATGTCGATAAAAGCAACCAGAAATAAAAACTATCCCAATTCCCAAGCATCCCATTTGCCTCCATATATTCTGACTTCCTCCTGTTAAAATGACTGAGCTATTCCACTTCCTATCGCAGCCCACCCATTCTAGTTGTGCACCAGATCTCTTCTTTTCAAAGATTTTTGATTGTTGCAATTATTCTCTTTCCTGAATCAATACTACCTTCCTTTTTACTGTTTATTCCCATTATACAAACATGTTATAACCTTTCCTGACAAAAAATCCCTCCCTAGACCCCCACATTTCTCTCTATTGGTCATTTTCTTTGCTTGTTCTTCTATAGAATCTTCTCCACAAATAACTGCCCTTTTTACTTTCTCATGTTTCTCACCTTCCATCGTCCCCTTGACTTCGTTCAATCAGCTTTCTTTCCCTCTATAACCCCAGTCCACTCTGGTGGATGTCTCCACATCTTGCCAGGGACATTTGAGACAGTTGATCACCCCATCCTTCTTAAAATACTTTCTTTATATGACATGCTCAACACCACATTTTCCTGGTATTTATTCTACTCAACTGACCACTACATTCCTAGTCTTTGATTAAACTTCTTCATTTACCTGATCTTTAAATAGAATAATCCAGGACTCCGTTTTCTTATATCATATCTATCTGCACTCACTTTCTAGGTAACCTCACCCAGATCCATGACTTTAAATAGCATCTCTACATCAACGATTACCAAATGCGCATCCTGTTCCAGTGTCTCTTTGTAAGCCATGGATTCATACAGTCAATGACTTTTTTGACACTCCGTATTTTCCACCTACCCTCCAAATTTGCCCCCTCCTAATATTCTCCAATTCATTAAATAAAACAACAATTCCAAAAGCAGTTCAGAAAAACGAAAGAATAATCTTGGACATTTCTCTTTCCAGTGGAGCTTTTCCTAGTCCATCAGCAATTATTGCTGGTTCCACTTTAGACATATCCAAATCCACCACTTACTGCCACTATCTCTTACTCTCTAGTCCAAGCCATCACAACCACTCACAGAGAGTCCCTACTAGGTCTTTACTCCTCCTATTGTTTTTTGTTTCACAAATTTTTTTAAATGCATCACATCATATCATGTCTTTGCTTAAAATACTGTAATGTCTTCCAACTAGAATTAGAACAAAATCCGAAGTGCTTGCCATTGCGAGGAAGCTCTGTATGATCTGGCCTCTATCTATCCCTTTGACCTCACCCCCTACATCTTTTCCAGTTTGTTCTTCTCTATCCACATCGATCTTGCTGCTTTTCCAGTGCTCTCATGACCGAGCACTTGCCCTTGCCTGCCTCTCTGCCTGAATACTTATTCCCCACATGTTCACATGGCTTACTTCACTTAGGTGTCTGCCCAGTGCTGCCACCTTTTCAGAGAGCCTTTCTCTAACCAAGTGGTGAGAAAACCCTGAGTTTTCAATTCTTTACATGTGATACCTTGTTTAAATCATATAACCCTTTTGGGATTCAATTTCCTCATTGTATTAGTTATCTATTGTTGCAAAACAAATGGTATGGACTAAATGTTTACCATCTCCCCAAAATTCATATATTGATTTTCTAACCCCCAACACGATGGTTAGGAGGTGGGGTCTTTGGAATTAATTAGCACCCTTATAAAAGAGGCCCAGAAATATCCCTTGCTGTCTATGAACCAACAGTGGGTTCTCACCAGACATGAAGTCTTCTAACACCCAGAGCTTGGACCTCCCAGTCTCCAAAACTGAGAAATAAATTTTGTCGTTGATAACCTACCCAGTTGGTGGTATTAAAATGAACAAAACAACAAATTACTCTATAATGTAGCAGCTTTCAAAATGAATACTTATTATCTATTTTTTGTAACTCAGGAATCCAAGTGCAGCTTAGCTGGGTGCCACTGGCTGAGGGTGTCTCACAAGGCTACAATCAAAGTGTAAGCCAGGCTCTAGTCATCTCAAGGCTCCACTGGGTGCACTTCTAGACCACCTACAGGGCTGCTGGCAGGCCCCAGGTCCTCACTGACTATTGAAGGCAGTGCTCCTTCCCACAGGGACCTCTCGGTAGGGCAGCTCACAACGCAGAGGCTGGCCTCCTTCAGGGCAAGCCCATGAGAGAAGAAAGAGCATGCAAAGTGACAACAGTCTCTTTGTAACCTAATCCTGAAAGTGACATCTCATCACTTTTGCCATATCCTCTTCTTTAGAAATCAGTCACTAGGTTCTGCCCACACTGAAGGAAGTCAAGAGGGAAGCGTGGAGGCCATCCTGGCGGCTGCCTACCACAGGGACAAAGGGAAGTAGTGCTGCCTGACACACAAGGTGGTTGTTTATAAAAGCAAAGGAAGAACGCATTAGTACAGACTTATTTGCATACAGCCTATTCGAGTGTTTGTTGTAAACCACGGAACTAATATATAGAAGATCAACCGAATAGCTCTCTTGCAGATGAAAAAGGTTTAAAGAGAATTTCTCAGGCCACAGAAATTATTGTTAGAATTATGAGCAGAGTTCTAAAGATAAAATGCTATTCTGAGGCTTGCCCACTTATTTATGCCGTTATTTCTTTATCCCTAAGTGGTGCCAAGTAGTGTTTTTTAGTGCATCTTCCAACAAAATTGTAGATGCCAAGTATAATTACTCTAAATATTTAGAATCCTCATAGGAAAATAAATTTATTTTCAGTATTAAAAATTAACAAGCTTAGCCACAGATTTTAACTCACAAAGTTAAAATAATCATGAGCTTTAGAACACATGTGAGGCCTGAAATACTTGCTTAAAAATTAGACTAACTTTAGAAAATTAAACTATCTTATACTTTCTCATAGAAAAGTAGTTTATAGATGTTATTTTAAAAGAATGACCATTTCATTCCATAGAAATATTAAATAACCCAGACATTCTATAAATAGAGACAGAGACAGAGTTATTTTCCAAAAATGTCTATAAGATTTAAGGGCTCAGAACTTAAAAGGTCCACAGGATGATACCTAAAGATCATAAATAGGATACTTTATTCAAAATCCACCACATTTTTTCTCTGTGGCATAAAACAATTCAATAAATATGTGGTAGCCTACAGGGTGCAAAACATACTTGCAGAAAAATGATTAATAGTAAAAAAAAAAAGACAAGAATGCTGCTCTACTAACTCTAAACTCAAAACCTGGTCAAAAAGATAAAACATAATTGCATACATGAGTAAATGAACAAAAGGCCAATGTTCAGTTAGGTCACCCTACCCCTCAGGATCTCTCTAAGATTAGCTTGAACCCTCATTTCTCCTTCGCTGGGAAGATTAATTCCCTCTAATTTCTGAAAAGTCCCAGCTATTTCTTCCAGTTTCTCTGGCTCTGATTTCTCCCTCATTCTTCGTCCTCCAGTTTCTGTTCAGCTTCTGATGCTAGCTGTTCCTTTGCCTTCTCTGCTCCACTTTAACCTCAACACAGGCCTCCACTGAGTTCATTTGATTTCCACAAAAAGGTGTTTACATTAGGCCTTTGTGTGTGTACCAGGCTGCACTGACTAGGTGAGGAGAAGAAAGAAGTTTCTATCACAAATGACACTCAGTTCAGTCTCAAACTTCCCGCCAGTGGCCAGCAGCCCCCCATGTTGTGGGGCTCTCTGCTCCTCTCCTCAGCGTCCCCTCTCTAACACCTCCAATTTTGTTTCATTTTCATTTTTCCTTTGTCCTTCGGTAACATTTATTTTCATAGTCTTATGTTCTCTCCTCAAGCAGACACGAAAGTATTTCCTTAACAAGAGACAGTCTTTTCCCTGAGAAAAAAAATAACTAACTTTTTTGATGATATTTAAATTTATTGTTTTCTGTTAATTCTAAACTTCAGGTCACTCTTTTTTGTCTGATAGCTTTTGGTCATTTTCTAATTGAAGATTCACACTCTTCAATTCTGTGTCTACATTAGAAAGTAGTGCTTAAACTTCAGCACGATAAGGATCACTGAGGTTTTGGGTTAAAAATACAAATTCCTGATTCTCACTTTGATCCTCTGAAGCAGGAGCTGTGCAGTGGATCTCAGATGCTGTAAGCATCACCTTGGGAGATCCTGACGTAGGTGGTCCATAAGACACACGTTAAGAAACACTGATCTTGTCCGCTGATGAAAGCATTAAGCAGCATTGACTTACTTCTCACCATGAACATCTGTCTCCTCAGATTTAAAATAATTCATAGCAATTTCTTCCCAAAGTTATGCAGCCTTTAAAATGATAAAAATTGGTAAAGACAAATCACTTGTAATTTTTACTGGAGGTTGGAGGTGGGAAAGACAAATTTAGGCACAGATGTATACACAAGAATGAAAGGCCTCTGTAGGCAGAGATTTTTGTCTTTATTTCACTGCTGAATTTTTAGCACCTTGACCAGGGTCTAGACATGGTAGATCTTAACACACATAAGAATGTTAAATACTCTAGCAATCAATTATGGAAGCAAAAAGAAAAGTTCTGAGGTTACTGTATTACATTTTTTTCAGGTATTCAAGATCCAAAGACATTGGAAACTGAACGTAGAATGTGAAAAACCAAGTAGCAAAGTGTTTAAAATCAAGCTACTCTCTTAATTGTTAGGGAAGGAAAACATTCAAGGCTAAGTTCAAACAAGAAAAAAGCCCCATTGATTTCTCCAGGATATCATCACATACACATGAAAATAATCTCCTTATTACTAGGAGAAACGAATTACTGGAACGTACCTGAGAAAACTGAATTTCCAACTAGATCAGACTCTTCTGGGAAAACCGACTTTTAAATTGGTTTGTACTCTCAGTGTGTTCCTTGTAAAAATCTGATGTCATCCTTCAAAGGCAACTTTCCAGAGGCCAACACCACTGCATTCCCTCTTCATTTAATTTTCAAAGTGTTTGTTAGAGCGGAGGCCTTATGAAGAACGTCTCTCTCTTAAGAAAGTTTAAACATATGGGGATAGAGATTTCATCTTATAACAACAACACAAAAATCAGACTCTGATAGCATCCTCTGTTCAGAAATTAGTTTATGAAGCAAAAAATTGACAATCTAAAATATTTCTCTACTACTAGCAACACTGTAAACACTTGGTAGGACAAATGTAACCTTTGAGAGACATCAGCTACTCACAACAAGAGGACTCTGCATTATACAAATATCCTGGTAGAGACACGTGACCTATGTGGCCAGTTTCTGTATTTTGATTGTGCTGTGTGTATTGTAAGTCAATGGATTTTGCTCCAGTCCTTGCTCCTTTGACCTTTTAGAGTCTTACTGAGACTCCAAAAGCAGCAACCAAAAGCATAGTGTTCCATTTTGGAAGCATTCAGAAAGCAAGGCACTCTGGCTAAATTTAGTTGTAGCATTCAGAATTTAAAACCACATCTGGCCATCTTTCTAGGAGAAACATAGTCACTCACTTTTGATTTAAATAAATCAGTCAAATAATAGTTGCTTCTGAGTTTACCCATGCTTGAGGAAAAGGGAAGCGGGTGCCGGGGAGGGCAATAACAAAACGGACCGTGTCAGGCCTTTTAATGGTTGCAACTTGGGCATGCTCATTTTGTAGGCCACCAAACAATGGAAACTTTGTGTTCATTTAAAATGATTCTGGCTCAGAAAATGCAGATTATAATGAAAACTGAGGCAACAAAATTAGAAGCTGAAAGCATTGAGAATTGCTCATGTTGAAGAAATACTGCCTGTGTTATCAAGAATTATATTTGACACAAACTTCAGAAAATAATTGAAAGTTAGTATGAACAAGGAGAATCAATCTTGAAAGCAGTATTTCATATCCTAATGACAACATGGGGAATATCGTGTATCTTTAAGAATTCAAACTTTGCTCACTTTAGCAATAGCCCTGATTTTAAGTCATATATTATTTATAGCACTTAGTCACAAATCTTTTTTCTAGGTAACAAAATTTAAAAGAGCACATGAAGTCACAGAAATTCGGTTCTTTGGCTCCACAAAGTTAAATTAAGTTCTGACTATGAGAAACTACCAGGTCAGAGACTAGATGTGATTTAGAAGTTTGAGCCTAACCCAAGCGTAATCTGGCTTTGTGCATTACAAAACTAGATTTTGAAAAGCAGCTATTATTTTATTTTATTGTGGCAAGAACACTTAACATAAGATATAACTTCTTAACAAAGAAGTTATACTGTTAAGTGTACAATACAGTACTGTAGACTATAGATACAATGTTGTGCAGCCTAATCCTATAATTTACCTATTGCGCCTCACTGAAACTTTGTGCCTATTAATTAGTAATTCCTATTTCCTCTTCCCTCCAGCCCCTGGAAACCACCATTGCACTCTTTAATTCTGTGAAATTGACTGTTTTAGGTATCTCATGTAACTGGAATCATGCAGCATTTGTCTTTCTGTGACTGACTTACTCCACTTCGAGTGATGTCCTCAAGTTTCATCCGTGTTCTAGCATGTCGCAGAATTTCCTTCTTTTTAAGGCCAAATAGTATTGCACTGTATGTATATGCCACATTTTCTAAAAAAAAAAAAATAAGTAAATAAAAAAGTTTTCTCAGAATTTATAACATTGTACATGAAGAGAAAAGCCAGGCTGGTGTCTTGGATGCTGAGGTTGTCTGCGGACCTCAGCACTTAGCTGTCAGTGTTTGAGCCAGCGGTGTCGGAACTCAGTGTGTGCGGAGCGGATTAAGAAAAAGGGCTATGAAAGTCGCTGCCTACTTCTCCCCTCCTCCCCACTTGCCCTTGTGGATCTCACCTTACCCATGGAGATCTAACCTCACTGTGGGGTAGTGGCTGTGGATGGTCACATCTGCTGGACGCGGAGAAACTCGGGGAAGGAGTGTGGGAAGGAAGCCTGGGAGGAGCAGGCAACTCACCCAGACCAGCTTCTTTGTTGCCCGCATTGACGGGTTACACTGAGATTAAGTGTTTGCCAATTCCCTCTGCCCCGCCCCGCAACAACCATGAAATATGTCCACACAACTGCCCATAGCTCGACTTCCTCATGTGTAAATCTAAAACTTTAACTGTAATCATAGCAATTTTTAAAAATTGACCAAAATCAAGGCAGGTCAGGAGTCTTCCCAAATCACGCCCTTCCTCCCTAACTGCAGCAGAGCTCCTGAGAGATAACAGCCGAGCCCGGAGGGCTGCGCAGGAACGCCCACAAAGCGGAGTCTAAACCCAACAGGCAGAAACCTACCTTCCAAATTCTTGAGGGCTTCCTGAGTTAGATTATGTATTAATAATAAAGCCCCATCAGGGCAAACCCTGGAAATCGTTCTATCTCTCGCTGCACGGCAGGGGCGAAGATCCGAATGTAGATGCGGGCATGTTTGTAGACAGCTGAGACTGAGCTCTACATGCTGCCTTCTGGCACAGGCAGTTTTGTTTCAAGAAATGTTTTCATTTCAAAGGCATCAACCTTGGAAGTCAGAACATTTTGAGCAGGAATCCCGAGAAACTGCTCCGAAGAACATTGATGAAATCTTCTCCCATCCCCCCAAATCTTGAGTGCAGCTATAGAGAAAATGTTTGTTTGTGAAACACTTAGAAATAATTGTGAGTCCAACTCAAAACCTTTGATGAAGTGAGTCATCATTGTTTGGCATAGGAGTTCTGCACAAACAAAAATGATATGTTGATAAGAACAGGATGAGTTGGGAGAGATCGTTGGAGGCCATAAATTTTAAAAATTGGGGACAGATGTGGTCTCCCATCACTTCAAAATAGATACAATACAGCCCAAAGGTTAAGAACAAGGACTGTGGCATCAGGCCAACCTAGATACCACTTTCACCACCGTTTACTGGCTACGAGACCATGAGCAGTTTGTTGTACCTGAGTCTCAGCCTTATTATCCTTCAAATGAAAACAAGAGAATTACCTCATTGCATTCTTGTTGGATTAAGCAAGACAACACATGCTCATTATTTAGCATAATGGATTGCACATCATAAGTAAATTAATCTGGGTTTGAATCTTTTTTTTTAAGATTTTATTTATTTTTAGACAGGAGGGAAGGGAGGGAGAGAAACATCAGTGTGTGCCTGCCTCTTGCACACCCCCTACTGGGGACCTGGCCCAAAACTCAGGCATGTTCCCTGCTTGGGAATTGAACCTGGGACCTTTTGGTTCACAGGCTGGCACTCAGTCCACTGAGCCACACCAGCAAGGATATGGGTTTGAGTCTTTTTTTCAGTTGTTTCACTCTCCACCAGACAAATTAGGAAAATACAGCAATGATCATTTTGGATCAGATAATCTATCCCTATGTTCTGCCTCTGAGTATAGAATCAAAGGGTATTTTCTGGGAAAACATCATAGTCACCCCCTATCAATACCCTGATATGGAGCATTAGGAAATTGACCTAAGGATTTATTTAGTAGTAATAATGATAATCAAATGGTTTTTGCTTACCTTTTAGAGTTACTGTTTCTGTAGTTTTTTAATTCTTTATGTACATAAAGAATACATGCATTTTCTTAAAAATGCATATTGGCGCTCACTTTGGCAGCACATATACTAAAATTAGGACAATGCAGAAAATATCAGCATGACACCTGCTCAGTGATGACATGTGACCTCATATACTGGTCTATATTTTCATGAAAAGAGTTCTGGATATGGGTGGTGGTGACAGTTGTACAATATGAATGTGCTCACCACTGATCTGTTCATTAGGAAATGGTTAACGTCGCAAATTTTATGTTATGCGCACTTCACTACCATACAAAAATTAGGAGAAATGTAAGAGGACCATGAGTTCTTAAAATGCTGGTCCTTGACAACAGTTTTATATATTCAAATGGTCACATAATAGCTAAATTGATAGTCCTTTTGTACTCAGCAAAGCAGAGGCAAACACAGCATTAAAATTCTGAAAATTACAATCTGAAGAGACGGACTAGAGCAAGCTGGTTTTTGTTTATATATTTATGCCTACTACATAACAGCTCAGAAGAATAAGTTTGTAGAATCCCTTGTTATTACTGAATTTTCCACTGTTGTATTTTTTCTACTTATAGAGAGATCAACTGGGCTGGGGAGAGTAATCAAAACACAATCGTGGATCAGGTTGATGTCTACACAGCAATTTAAAACATTTTAAATGCTCTTGTGTTTTTTATGTTTTTCTGCACAGAATTCAGTAGAAAGATTTTCTAAGGACTGAAATGACCAGTTTAAACAACTTATATATGAACATGAAACATGAAAATATTTAACTGCAAGTGAGTATTCTCGAGTCCTGCTGCAGTTTCCATTCTTCTATAATGTAACATTTCATCGAGCAGCAGATACGGTGATGGATCGTTGTGAAAAACTACAACTGTTTTCCTTTTTATTTTCTTGCAATCTGAAGGTAATGACCTCTTGTTTTCATTATCAAGTTGAGCTCTACCTACATCTACATTCTTAAATTCCATCTTCTGTCCTGTTACATTAAATGAATTGTTTCTGCTTCTACCCACAACCCCATTGCTTTTCTTTCCTTTATGGATAAAAGTAATTGGGTTGCCAGAGGTGAGGGAGGTTGGGATACTGGGTGGAAAAGGTGAAGAGATTAAGAAATGCGACTTGGTAGTTACAGAATAGTCATGAGGATGTAAAGTACAGCACAGGAAATGTATTCAATAATACTGTAATAATGATATATGGTGTCAGATGGGTACTGGAAATATCAGGAGGAACACTTTGTAAAGTATATGATTGTTTAACTCCTATGCTGTACACCTGAAACTAATACAAAATACTAATACTAAATATAAAATAAAATTTAAAAAACTAGTTGAAATAGTTATTTCAACTTCCTCACCTTGTATTATCTACTCAACCCACTTCAGTCCATTTAGCAGCATCTCCAGCTTGCCCTGCCCGGCGTTCGGTCACCTCTCAGACCTCATCACCCTCGACTTGCCAGCAGTATGTGACACAGCTATCACCACCTTATTGACATGCTTTTGTTTTTGACATCCACCATCTTAATTTTCCTGCTTCTTCAGCAGCCTCTCCTTCTTGAGGAGCAGCCTCATTTGCTTGTTCCTCTTCTTCTTCCTAACCACTAAATGCTAACAAGCCACAGGACTCATGCCAGGGCTCCATTTTCTCCTTTATCAACACTCCCACATGGTCTCATCTAGTCCCACAGGCAAATGCCACCTCTCTGCTAATGAGTACCCAGCATATCTATCCAGCACTGACCTCCCTCTGAATCCCAGGCTTGTGTATCCAACAGCTTAGTCGTCATCCCCATTGGGTATCTGCTAGGCACCTGCCCAAAGCAGCCTTAATCACCCCTCCAGAACCTCCTCCTTCCAGTCTTCTCTATCTGACTCAGTTGCTGGGTCCAAAAGCCCAGAAGTTATCTTTGCATTCTCTCTCCATCTTCCCTGCAATAAACCTATCAGCAAGTCTCACTAACTTATAGACATCAAAACATTTCCTAAATCTAGTCACTTTTGGTGCCTCCCCGCTACCATCCTGGTGTTTTATCATTACTTCTTAAGTAACTCAGCCAGTGCACTAGTTTCCTCTCAGGTCAGCTGACTTCCATTCCTGCCTCTCATTCTCCGTGAGCAGCCAGGTACAGTGTGGCAAAACTAGTTCAGTTGGTGTCACTCTCAACTCAAAATAAAATCCATAGTCCTTTTCCCCTCCTGGGCTGGCCCTGGCCACCTTTCAGAACTTATCCTGTACCATCCTCTTCTCTCATTTCTATTACTCTAAGCAAAAACATCCTTTTCATTCCCTAACACCCCATGTGCTTCCCACCATGGGACTATTTACTGACATGGAGTTGGGTTTTGATAAATACCTACTGAACAAATGATTGTAAACTGGGCCATTTTCCTTCTCCACTCTCACTCTTATTTTCTGTTAATTTGTACAACCTCCTGCACCCACTTCGTACCCACTCTGCATTACACCCAGAGTAAAAGAACACGATCGGTATTATTTTAGGGTTGCTAACTGTGGATTATTGACTGTTTCTTTTTTAAGTGAGAGGCCCAACAGAAGGAGAGGCTGCCTTGATTTAAGGCAGCCTGGGAGCATGTCTTAAAAAGAAGCTATGCAAGATAATTAAGCTCTATAGATCTGCTGTACAACAACATTCTGGCTATAGTTAACAACACTGTGTTGTGTACACTTAAACATTTGTCAAAATAGTAGACCTCATGTTAAGTGTTCTTGCCATAACGAAAAAAGTTCCCTCTTTCAGATTCATTAGATAAGCCTGCTGAGATACAGCATATCGGAACTTCAAGTTCTGTCGGCAGGGCTGCGTCTAGAGACAGATTACAAGTAGGGTCCAATAATTTGCATTTGCACTAGCATCCTATCCATCTCTTTACCAGGAGGATTCAAGATCTGGTCAGCTCTCACCACCGTCTCCCGCCCCTCTCCCAGTCTCAGTTTTCTCTATCATCCTTCTGTAAGTGAGTGTTTTCTTTAATTAACCTTCCATCCAAAATGCCAAGTTCTTCATGGATTCATCCCACAAATAGTAACTGATTTCTCACTTGATTCCAGGCATTATCTTGTCTCTGGTGATATAAATTTAAAACAATAGATTGACATGTGTCTACATAACATAATTCTCTCAAGTTCCTTGAAAGAAAATTGCTATATTAATCTAGATATTTTACAGCCTTTAACTTATTCTGTGTTCCCCCAGGCTCCACCTCAACTTCCTCCCCTATTCTCCACTTTCCCATCTCTTAGCTTCCCCCTGCATTTTCACTGCATGTTTCTCAGTGATACTGACTGGCATCTCCCATTTGTTCCTTTGCCTACGTCCTTCAGTTTTGCACCAGCCAAACTACTTTCTACCTCGAATCCAAAAGCCAGCCTAAGTTCTGATTAACCTAGGAAGACTAAGCAGCAGAGCCAAGTACTAAAAGGTCTCAGAGGGGAAAAATCCAATGCACCCTGCGGCAAGCACCCTGTGTAAAATACTGAGGAAGGCCACAGCGTACACAAAGCCAGGCATGGTCATCAGGACCTTCCGGTCTAGTGGGTGGACATTAGGCACAACACCTAAGGGCATTCTATGACCTAATAAAATCACAAAATGTGGCAATTCTATATGGTTGAGAGAGCTATAAGGGCTTCCTGGAAGTTGCATGTGTATTAGGTAGTAACAAGTAAACAAAATTTTGATAAGCACACATAACTGAGCATTCTGGAGAGAGTAGGGAAAGAAGCATGAGAAGAAGGATCTCAAAGGAAGATCCTTCTATCCTGTGGTAGCCAACTGGGCTTTCTGAAATCTCATTCAGCTTGCAGACAAGGTTATCTGCCAGACTGTGTTTAAAGTTTGTTTGATAATAATAATGACAGATGAACAATATAGACTCACTCTTATGGGTCACTACAAGGGGCTTTGGCAATATTTAGATAAGGTATCTCTTCCTCAAAGTGCATAACAGGGAAAAACCACACAACCACAGGTAGAAAGCATTCTTCAAGGATCACACGAGGCATCACGAAGGCAATAGTTCTCTGCAGCTAGAGAATGACAACAGAAAACAGAGTTTCACATAATGTTAGCCACAGTAACAGAGATATGGATTATTTGAACGGGAGGAGATAAACAACTCCTAGATAGCAAGACATAGCTACAAACCCATACAGGGAAGGATGTAGGAAGGTGGTTCTTAATAATAATTTCTCTTCATAATGCCTTTCAGCCTTGTGCATATAGAACATGCTCTTTGAGATCCGGAATATGTGTAAACAGTATCAGTGCTAAGAAGAGTGTGAAGGAAGCAAAGGGAGTTTTTGGCTTCCTTTCATTTCCTCTACAAGAGCCCTTCTATCCTTTGGAAAAACACTTCCTCAGTCTTTTTGCTTTCCTCTTTACCCTACACCCCCAAAATGATGTTTAGTGTTTTAAATATAAATAGGAGTCACTTTGAGTTCAAGTTCTTTCCCAAAGGCACACCCAAACACTAATAACTTCCTCTACTTATTCCTATACTCAGCCTTATAAGTTACATGTAGCAATTACAAACAAAAATTGTTTCAATTTTTGAAAAACATAAAAAGGATGAAAAAAACTAGCTGCACATTTTAGTAGGAGACTGTCATGGGGCCTGTAGTATTTCAGTCAAATACCGTTGGGTGAGTCATAGCTTCACAGGACCAGCTCTTTAGAGCGGCATTCCTGCAGTTGCTGTAAGACTCTGCCACAGCAAAGCGCGGTTACTGTAATGCGAAACGTTCAGTTAGGACAGTGCTCAGGAAGCATCACCTAAGAAAAGGGTTGGGAGAGGTGCATAGACTCCAGGACAAACATTCTTCATCAGGCCTAGGGAGGGGTGGGGTCTGTGAATAGCCTTGAAAACGTCTGTGAACTCTTGAAATTGTGTATAAAATTATGGATATTTGCATTTCTAGAGAGGGCCTCTACTGTTCTATTTATGTTTTCAAAAGAATACATAACCTCTAAAATTACTGAGGTCAGTGCTCCAGGGAAAGAATTAATTTCCTAGAGCTGTCATAACCAAGTGCCACAAACTGGGTGGCTTAAACAACACAAATATGCTGTCTCACAATTCTGGTTGATTCCAGAACTCTGAAATCGACATGCTGATAGACTTGGTTCCTTCGGAGAGCTGTACCGGAAGTCGCCGTTCCAGGCCGCGCTCCTAGGCTCCTAGACTGCTGGCTGTCTTCATGTTCTCATGGCATGCTCTCTGTGTGAGCATCTGGCCCAAGTCTTTCCTTTGTGTGATGGCACCAGTCATGATGGATTAAGTCCACCCACTCCAGCATGACCTCTTCTTAACTAATTACATCTACAGAGACGCTATTTCCAAACAAGGCAATGGGGGTTAGGAATTCAATTTTGGAGGGGACACAGTTCTACCTGTAACAGAGAGTATACACCTCTCCATTTCCAACCTGCTAACACAGATAATAGCAATATGCCTATGAGAATGTTGTAACTTTTATACCCAATATGAATATCATGATGTGAACAGCAATAATAAAAGGATAAATAATGTAATACTTGTAAATCTCATACAGCAGTGCCCAGCATATAGGATATGTTACATAAATGCTTACCACCATTTTTAGTGCATTCACCAGTGGTCTCCTGTCTCGCCATTTCCCCCTTTCACATACCCCTGAACCAGAAAAGTTGTGGATTTCCCCGTGATTCTTCTCTTCCTTTCTCACAACCACAAATAATGGCTTTCTCAGAAGATGAAAGCATCTGATATCATGCTGCCCAAAATTCAGCAGGCACTTTTCACCCCCAAAATAACCCCTTCAGTGCCACAAGGCTCATGACACCAGTCTGATCTGCTAAAGAAAACATCAGTATAAGGCCACATCCCCTTTTCCTACCGCTCTTTCATTCCCATAACCAATGTCAAGGGCATGTTTTGAATGTTACTTTACTTTGTTCCCTTTTTCTGACTCTGAAAGAGGTAAAATTGATTCCATTTAAAAAATCCCTTTATCTATTTTTTCAGAGGAATTTTAATCTCTAAAGACTGTTCAAATTATTTCTATGTTTCCAAATGTATGTTTTTGAAACTTTCTATAATGTTTATTATAGAGTGAACATGTGTACTCTTTATTTGAATGTGTTTACTATTTCAACCTGCTGTACTAGTTCACGGATGAACCACTGTAACATCAGATTTTACTTTCTAAACAAAACTCTTTTCCCATGTAAATTTTGATTCATTCTAGCTACATTTCCCTAGGTATATAATGTTACACCAGAAACCTCATATAAGTCCCATTAAATAATAATAAACATATCAATTTAATTTCATTAGATAATGATTCATTTTCTGTCATGTTCTGGGCACTGTGTTTGTCACCAAAGATAGAAATAAAATGAAACAAAGCAAGACTACAGTTTCCTAGAAAAGAGGGAAAGCAGAAGAAGAAAAAATAGCTATTAGGAATTGAAAGGCATTGTGTAGTCATTGTGTTGAAATTGAAAGTCATTGTAGGTAGTAGATATTAATAAAGGAAGAGAAGGGAATTGACATCATTAAACATAATAAACTAGGGAACAGAAGCCTGCTTGCTTCACCAGGAAGTCACAGCTTCATACACTCTTTGGGAGCCAAGGTCTGCTCACCACAGATCACTGGAGGAAGGGACAGGACAATGAAGGGGGAGATAAGCAAGCACCCATACAGTAGGAGCCAAAATGTTGACCACAGACACCTGTCAGTCTAGCCTGCAGAAGGGATCAGATTGAATAAGACATCCAACCCCAGGGATCTAGGGAATGGATTGGTAAGGAGGTGGACCCATCAGAAGCCAGCAAAATGGGAAATGGATTAGTTAATTTGAAAAGGGAGCCTGGTCCTTCTCATGATTGAGATAATATAATCAACTTAACAAAGAAGCTCGCTCTCTGTCCCCTCCCCTACCTAGCCTTGGCATGGTGCAAAATGTCTGGACACTGGCCCTATTTCTGGGCCTGATGAAGGCAAGGGGAAACTGTTTCCATAGCAGGGTGACAGAGATAGGACGTTGGAAACCCTGGGGAACTCCTTTTATCTTTCACTTGGCACCACAAATGACTCTTATCACCAGACCGCATCCTCCCATGTAGGTTTCCTGGAATGCTTTCCTTGCAATACTGGAAGAACCCTACTTCAATCAGCAACAATTGTGTCACACATGAATATTTATGTTGTATCAATATATTGACATATGAAAGAATAGGAAGTAAAGATGACTTAAAGTAAGTTATCTTTAATTAAGTATAAGTAAAAATGACTTGTAAAGATTGCACTCCTAATACAGTGGTAAATCTAAATGCAAAACTAGAGCCTTTTCTACGTTATTACACCGCCTTATTTAATCTACAAATATTGTTGTGAATCTACTAGTAATGCAGATTGATTTAAGGTACAGTGAATAAAATAATTAAAACACAGCCATAATCATACCCATATGAAACTTAGAGTCTAATTAAGAAAGACATTAATAAAATAATCAGTTAATTTCATTTAAAATCTCTATTTTAAAATACATGTTAGGAACAAAAGGTAACATCCAGAATCTCAAAGTTTAATAAGAAAAATGTCTATGTTTCAATAAAAATCACATGCCAAGAAACAAAAGGATCTCAAACTAAGTGAAAACTATAATCAATAAATGCCAACAATATGACAGACATGTTAGAATTATCTGAAAACAATTTCCAAATGTTTGTGATAAAAATGTTTCAATATGCAATAATCAGTGTTCTTGAAACAAATAAAAAAAATGAAAGTTTCATCAAAGAATTAGAAATGTTCAACAAAGAAATAGAACATATAAATAAGTACCAAATAGAAATCTGAGAACTGAAAAATATAACTTAAATAAAAAGCTCAGTAACTGGGTCAACAGTAGAATAGAGGAAACAGAGAAAAGATTAGTGAACTGGCAGTTAAAAAAATAGGCATTATAAATCTGAAAAACAAAGAAAAAAAAGCTGGAAAAACATTAACTGAGACTTGAAGGCCTGTGGAACAAAATCTGCAACATTCACATCTTCAGAGTTCAGGAAGAGGGCTAAGGCATCAGGGCTGAAGAAGTATGAGAAGTAACAATGAAATAAAACTTTACACATTTGGCAAGAGACAAACACCAGATTCAAGAAGCCGAGTGAACCCAAACAAGAAAAACCGAAAGAAGCTCATACCAAGAAACATTATAATGGAACTTCTGGAAACTAAATACAAAGCAAAACTCTTGCAAGCAGCCAGAGAAAAATCACAGCTTACCTATAAAGGAAAAGCAATTCAAATAAGAGCAGATTTTTCATCAGGTACTACAGAAACCAGAAGAAGTAGCAGAGCGTATCTCAGGTGCTGAAAGAAAAAATATATCAACCCTGAATACTGTACTCAGTGCAAATAACCTTTAGAAATGAGAAAGAAATCAAGATATTTTCACATGAAAGAAAACAGAGAATTTGTCACTAGGAGTCTGCCCCTAAAAGAATTATAGGATTGCAATTGCATTTCTACATGCTAGCAATTGAAGATGTGGGCAAGAAAAATTAAACATACTATTTACAATTGTCCAAAAAGTGAAATACTTAGATGCCAATGTAACACAGCATTTAAAGACTGGTATGGTTAAACAACACATACTGATAAAATGATCAAAAATCTAAATAAAGCTGACATATGTTCGTAGATTGGAAGGCTCAGCATAGTAATAATGTCAATTCTCCCCCAATTGATATACAAGTACAATGCAACTCCTGCCAAAATTCTAGCAAGAGTCATTGTAGATCTAGACAAAGTTATCCTAAAATGTATATGAAAAGTCAAAGGAACTAAAATAGCTAGACCAATTCTGAGAAAGAAAAAAAAAGTGGGAAGGATTTACCTACCTAATGTTGAGACTTGTTATATGGCTACAGCAATAAAGACTGTGGTACTACAGAGAAATAGACACATAGACCAATGGGAAAGAACAGAAAACACAGAAATGTATGCATATCAATATGACCAACAGATTTTTGACAAAGGTTCCAAAGCAATTTAATGGAGGGTAGATGGATTTCCAACTTACAGCTAGAGCAATAAGACATCAATAGGCAAGAAAAGAAACCTTGACTTCAGTCACATAGCTAACATAAAATTAACTCAGAACAAATCAAAGACTTAAAAGTAAAATGTTAAATGATAAGACTTTTAGGAAAAATAGATGAGAAAATCTTCAGAATCTAGGACTAAATGGAGTTATTAGACTTGATGTTAAAAGCATGATTCATAAGAAGAAAAATTAATAAATTGGACTTAATTAAAATAAATTTTTTACTGTGCACAAAATCCTGTTAAGATGAGGAAAAGAGAAGCTACAGAGTGGAAAAATCAAACTATGTATCCAAAAAAGTATCTAGCATATATAAAGAACTCTCGAAACACCAGCACACAATCAAATGATCCAATTAAAGCATTGGCAAAACACATGAAGAAACATTTCACAGAAGATATACAGATGGCCAAAAGCACATGAAAGATTACTCAACATCATTAACCATTAGGAAACTACAAATTGAATCCACAGTGAGCTATTAGTACATGCCTATCAGAAAGACTAAAATCAAAATTAGTGACGAGACCAAATGCTGGTGAGGATGCAGAGAAACTGGATCATTGACACACTCTGGAAACAGTCTGGCAGGTTTTTCTAAAAGCACTTAACATGTAACTGCCATGCAAGCCAGTAATTGTACTTCTGGGCAATTATCCCAGAGAAATGAAGGTTTATATTCACATGTACCCACATGCTTATACCAGCTCTACTTACAATAGTACAAAATTCTGGAATCATCCAGATGTTCTTCAGCTGTTAAATGTTAAACAAACTTGTATATCGCCATAAAAATATCCAACTATTGATACATAAAACAACCTGGGTGGATCTCCAGAGAACTATGTACAATGGTTTATGTATTTGATGATTCCATATATATGTATAATGTTCTTGGAATGACAAATTATAGAAATGGAGAACAGGTTATTTGTTGCCAGAGGTTAGTAGGGGGTGGGGGCATGGGAGGAGGAGAGTGTGGTTATAGAAGGGCAACATCTGGGGTCCCTGTCATGGTGAAAATGCTCCTGTATCAATGTCAATATCCTGGTTGTGATATTCAGCTATAGTTTTGCAAGACATTACCATTGGGGAACTGAATAAAGGACACACAGAATATCTGTTTTCTCAAAATGAAAACTTCAGTTTAATAAAAGACAAAGGGTGATGGATACAGATTATCCCAAACATAGAGGACAGATGATGAAAAGGACCTGGCAGGAGAAACTGTTGCATAACTGATTACCACAGAAAGCCAGTGAGGCTGAAATGCTGACAGCAGAAAGTGTGTATGTAGAATCAGGGGCAGGAAGAGAGGGGCAGATATGTAAGGGACAGGTGTAAGATGAATATGGAGAGGTAGGTGTACTTTATAGGTCCCGGTGGGTCACCTTAGAGACTATGGTCTTGATTTTAAAGCATGAGGAGTCATTGTAGAGTATTAAGCAGAGAAATGGCTTAATTGGAATTGTGTTGTGAAAAAATCATGCTTTCCATGTGGAAAATAGATTGAAGAGGCAAAAGTATGTGTCTCCCCAATATGCTGCTCCCAGTTCGATTATGTTGCTCTAGCTACAGAAATTCAGTCTATGACAAGCTGCCTAGAGAATCATGAGATTGATTAATCAGTTGCCTTGAGCTAAATTCCCCTCTGATGTGTCCGTGGCAAAACTGTAGAGTTAAAAAGGAGAAAACTTTTGAAAATTGGTTTGATGCGTTGACTATTTTAATTCATCAGTGAGGTGGGTATTAATTATTCAAAAGCAACCTGAGCATTCTTTGTGACCTCTACCAAAAGGGAGGAAAGTCTTGTTTGAGTTTCTAAAATAAATTGTTTCACACAGACATTTACAAATATTGGTGGTAACAGGTTTCACTTTAGTGTTTGCTAGAAATTTAATGTACTCAGACACATTAAAAGAGGTCTTCATGAAAACTCACAGAAAAAAATGATGCTACATCACAATTTTTTGTGCCACACTAAGCCACCTTTTCTGAAACAAAAATATCAATGACATTAAATATAATTTTAGGATTTACCACCCTATTGTTTATTGCCTTTAACCTGAAGGTACAATGCATGCCAATGATTCTAAATTATGATTTATCTATAGTAAACAGCCAGTTGTCTTTGTTTTCCACCTTTATTAAAAAATTCAGTTGGTCTAAATATTTTTCCTCAGTGAAATGAATAAATTGTGCCTTATTTTAGCATCATATAGACAATGGCCAAGTGAACTACTAGTTTTTCATATTAAACATTCCATTTTTTATTGTTGTTTAATTACAGTTGTCCCCATTTTCCCCCATTACTCTCCCTGCCCTACTCACCCCCCACCTCCCACATTCAATCCTCCCCCTCCCCCTCATTGTCTTTGTCCTTGTGTTACAGAGTGGACCTAAGGGGGGAACCAGATACTGTTACCAAAACAAGCCCCCTCCCCTGGGGCCTTTCTATACTATGGTTCTTTGCCTGCCACCCTTAGGAATTGTGACTCTCAGTGCCAGAGTTTGGTAAAAACGAAAGGAACTATTTATCAAAAGTTATATAGGTTTAGAGTAATGGCAGAATGTCACTGCTAAAATTCCAAAGTCCCTTAAAACACCCACCAACACACACTGTACTGCCTTCCCCCCTTTGCCCAGTCAGGGGTACCGTATCTCAGGAAAAGAAATAGAAGCCATAGCTCAGCTAGACTCCCAGTTCCTCCCAGTAATCTGTGCTCGGCTGCGCAGCCCTCCCTCGGTTCCCAGCACTATCAGCTGTGTTACGATCTCCAGTTCTTAATCCAAAATCACATAGCACCTTCTTATGGCCTACCAGCAAGAGTCCTTTTCTTCCCCCTTGGTCTCATATTGTCCTCCATCCCTCATTGTCTCTCCTGCATTCTCTCAAACCACTAAGAGAGCAAGCTCTGCATGGCTGCTACATCCTGATTTCCTGCCTCCTAAGCCGCCTGGTCAAGGGAGTACCTCTCCACTCCTAAAACCTGGGGGTTAGGCTCCAGCATGGCTGCTGCACCTGGGTTTAAATCCCTGTGGCATAAATCTTCCTCTCCAGCCCCATTTCTTCCCACAATCAGCTACACCTGCCAGCACTCCCGCAGTTTTTGCCTTTCTGGGCTGCCATAGTTAGTTCAGGCAGGTGTGGCCCTCTGGCATGGAACGAACCATCTCCAAGTTCTCACACAAGCACTGTAACCAGGGGGAGTGGCCTCCCAGTTACATCATAGGTCAAAGTCACTCCCATCTCCCTAGCTAGACTTGTTGACATGTAAAATAATACCAGGTATGAAGCTATCCTGCTGTTATTGATATGCAAAAATAACTCTCAATGGCCCTGCACCATATGTCCTATCCCCCAGCCAGGACTATTACCCTATACTCCTAGACACGCTGAGTTCTGGACCCCATTACATATCCTTCATTTGGGGGGTCCTAGCTGCACTCCATTACACTTGGGTCCTTTATACATGTTCCTTGACTTGCCCCTCCCCCTTCTTTCCCTGTTATCCCCCTCCCTCCTCCCCTCTGGTTACTGTCAGTTTTCCCTGGCTGGTGTGGCTCAGTGGATTGGGTGCTGGCCTGCAAACCAAAGAGTCACCAGTTCGATTCCCAGTCAGTGAGCATGCCTGGGTTGTGGACCATGTCCCCAGTGGGAGGCGCAGGAGAGGCAACCACATACTAATGTTTTTCTCCCTCTTTCTCCTTCCCTCCCCCTCTCTCTAAAAATAACTAAATAAAATTAAAAAGGTTAATCTTTTATTTAACATTCATTTTCATGTACATGACCTTATTTAATTATTATAATGATGCAATAAGGTGTTCAAAGTAGATTGTCAGTTTATGGAATATTATAAAGCTACAGAGAGGCATCAGAGTCAGGATGTGAACTCACAAGTCCTCCAAATATTCAGCCACTAGCCATACATGGCTGTAGAACTCTTGAAATGTGCTAGTCATAGTTTCAATGAGTTATAAGAATAATTTGTAAGTTATAAATTAATTGTAAATTATAAATATAAATTACATTCTAGATTTTGAAGATTATAAAATAGCTCATTAATATTTTAAATATGGTTGCATGTTGAAATTATAATGTAGATGTAGTCAGTTAAATCAACTGTTATTAAAATTAATTTCATTTTTTCCTTTATACTTAAAATTACACATGTGGCTTACAGTATATTGCTATTGATATCATTGTCCCAAATCTTGTCAACTGGATCTCCTACATTTGTCTGAAATCTACGCTCATCTCTCCATCCCCAATGCCAATACCTCATGCAGGCTACTCATGTTGTCTTTCTCCTAGAAAATGATCATAATTTTGTATCAGCTCTGCCCACCACTGCCCAACCACACTCAGCCCTTCACTGCAGGCAGAACGATGTTCATAAGGCCAATATGTTCATCCCACTTTCCAACTTCAGCCTTTCTAGGAATCTCCTGTTGCCTTTCCATTTAATTGCAGCATGAGACTTAATTTAATTCTTACCATGAGACTGTATTACTGTATGAGACTTTATTACTCATCTTTGCTTATACCCAGTCTTATTTCTCCCACTTCCAGCATGTTGAAATGTTTGCTCTCAATGAGACACTTCAGGTTTCCTTCTTCCTTAGGCCCTTTGTATGTTTGGTTCACTTGGACTCTTCTGCCTTCTTGGCCTTCTGACTTCTACTCAGTCTTCAGACCCCAGCTTAAATATCACTTCCTCATGATTCCCTGCAGCAGGATGCACCCCCCACTACAGAACCCTATATTCCTCATCACACTAACTTGTTTAATTTATCTTCCCAGTAGACTGTGAGCTCTACTAAGGCAGGGACCCTGCATTTCCAACATGTGGCTGGAACTGTGCTTGTCCAGAGAGAACTTTAATAAGTAAGTATCTGGTGACCAAGAGACATTCCAAGACACTGTAACCACATGAAGAGTGAGAAAACCAACTTTCTCACAAGATGGGTTATCAGTCAAGTTATGACATCTCCATTTGGATTATATGTAAGACCTGAGTGATTTAAAAGCTTATTAGTACACACTGAAAAGTTGCAGGTCTAACTTACTTACTTTTTCATTCTCACCTCTGTCAAAGAGAAAAGAGAGCATGAAGATCTAAAGAGAAAACAGTCTGTACCAAAAATTGTGGAGCAAAAAGTCCAACTTGCAAATATAAGGTTTTTTTAAAAGGAAATGTGCCTAATTCATAAATGTATAATTTTTATTCTACTAAATAATCAACTGAGTTTAGTAAATGTAGTTACTGTAAATAATACCTAAGAACACACAAGAGGCCTTTATATTTATCGCCTGTTGCCTTGATGCTTTTTCTTCTAGGACTTTGCTCTAGCATCATGTGACATATATTCCTAAATGTTCTTTGTTTAGAAAAGTCTGTGTTGAACCCTGCTATCTCCTCCAGGTCCCATTCCGTCTGCAACTCTTCCTTTGCCACCAACTTTAATACCTAACGTGTACAACTTTAACACGTGAATAGGCGTGGTGTGCCGAGCCCCCACCCTGTCTGCACCCACTCGCTCAAACTCTTTCTCCTTTCACACCAAGACAGTTCACACTCCCACATGGAAGTCGCCAGTGACTTTCTCCTTGGCCAATCTGTGCTCCTTGCTCTCTACAAAATTTGAATCTTTAGCAAATGCCTTTATATAATTTCTACAATCTTCACCTGTTTTTCTGACTTAAATACAGCAATGACTTTTCAAGAAACTTTGGAAAGTGTCCTGGAGTCTGAACACAAAAACAGTCCCCATGATCTCATCACCTCATAACTGCCTATACCTTTTGGTATCATTCGTCTCACTTTTTCTGTACTTCTTGAAAATGCTACTTTTTATTGAAAAAGATATTAGTAAATATAAACTTAAATGTTTCTCTTGAAATTAAGAACATTTCAAAATATAATTTTAATGTTATATATTTTACCTTACCATTCTTTTTAGAGATTTATATTATTTTGATATCTTAATTATAAATTAAGCTGCTCAAAAAATTTTATACATGAATATTTTTCACTATTTTTTAATTTAATTTTTTTTAATTTTATTTTTTATTGTTATTCAATTACAGTTGTGTGTATTTTTCACTATTTCAAACTATTAACATGGTATCATTTCCTAGAAATGGAATTAATAGCCCAAACATTATAAATATTTATGGCATTTGATATAAGGTGTTAATTTTACTAATGTACTGCATTTATGAATGGGCCTATTTCCCTACACATTTATCAGCATTAAACAGTATATATATTTTTAGTGACTCATTTTGAAGGAAAAATATTCCTTTTAATTAACATCATTCTGATACAGTTAAAATGTCAATAGTAAATATTGTTTTTCTTCTTGAAATTGGCAATTCATCTACTTTGTGCAATTATTTATGAGACCTTCAAGATTTTTCTTATTGATTTTTAGAAGCTATTTATAGTTTAGATTAATTATTTATTTTTCTTAAGGCTTTTTTTTTCAAGCATTATTGATTGACAACAAAATTGAGAGGGAAGTACAGAGGTTTCCCATATACTCTCTCCTCCCCACACACATAACCTCCCCCATTATCAACACTACTCACCAGAATGGTATATTTTTTTATTGAGGATAAACCTACACTGAGATATCATAATCACTCACATTCCACAGTCTATTGTGGGTTCACTCTCAGTGTTATACATTCTATGTGTTTGGACAAGTGTGTAATGACATATATGCATTATCATCATATCGTACAGAGTATTTTCACTATTCTTAAACTCCTCTCTGCTCCTCCTCCCACCCACCACCAACCCCTGGCAACCACTGATTTTTTTTGTCTAGTTTGCTTTTTCCAGAATGTCATATAGTTGGAATCACACAGTATATAGCCTTTTCAAATTGTCTTCTTTCACTAAGTAATATTCATTTAAGTTTTCTCCATGTCTTTCCATGACTTAATAGCTCATTTCTTTTTAACACTTAATAACATTCCATTGTCTGAGTGTATCACAGTTTATCCATTTATTCATCTTGGTTGTTTCCAAGTTTTAGCAATTATGAATAAAGCTTCTATAAATAACCATGTGCAGGTTTTTGTGTAGACAGCTTTCTATTCCTTTGGGCAAATTGTATGGAAAAAATATGTTTAGCTTTTTCAGAAACTGTGAATTGTCTTCCAAAGCGGTTGCACCATTTTGCATTCCCAGCAGCAATTGTCGAGAGTTCCTATTGCTTCGCACCCCAGCCAGCACCTGGTGTTAGTGCTCTGCATTTCGGCCATTCTGATAGGTGTGTAGGGGCATCTCATTGCTTTAGCTTGCATTTGCTTAATGACATATAATCGTGGAGCATATTTTTATATGCTTGTGTGTGCTATCTGTATATCTTCTTTGTAGAGGCGTCTGTTAAGGTCTTTAGCTCATTTTTTAACTGGATTGTTTTCTTCTTGTTGAGTAAAAGTTCTTTGTATATTAGATAACAGTCCCTTATTAAATGGGTTTTTAAAAATATTTCCCCCATTCTATGGCTTATCTTTTAATTCTTTTCATAATGCCTTTGCAGAGTAGAGTCTTTAATTTTAATGAAGTCCTAATTATTTATTTCATGTATCAGTTATCTAAAATATCATCATCATAGTCAAGTTCATCTAGGTTTTCTTTCATGTTTTCTTCTAAGACTTTTACAGCTTTGCATTTTTACAATTAGGACTATAATCTGTTTTGAGTTAATTTTTGTGATGGCTATAAGGTCTATGTCAAGATTCTTGTTTTTTTTTTTTTTGCATGTAAATGTTCAGTTGTTCCAGCCCCATTTGGTGATAGGACAGTTTTTGTTCCCTTTTATTGCCTTTGCTCCTTTGTCAAAGACAAGTTGATGACCAATTAATTCTTTATTGTATATACTGCAGTTATACTGCCTCCCTTTCCAGTACCCCGCCATTCTGTCAGTCAACAGCCCTCTGTTGTGTTCACTTCTGAAGTATCTTGTGTTCTTCCATTCCTTTCTTTTCTCATTGACTTAATTTCAGGTTCTCATTATCCCTTATCTAAATTATTAGTCTCTGAACTGATCTTCCTATCTCAAATTTCTCAGCTCTTTCATCTATTCTTCATATCGTATAATATTTCTAAAATTCAGTTTTAAACATGTTCAAAACTTTAATTATTTAAACTCCTCCTTTAAGGATTTAGATTTCTTTACAATTTTATGGCTAAGTATACTGTTTCATCTACCAACAGTATGTGCCTGAAACCTCAGTCCCTTTAGTCTAGTTGCCATTTACTAAATAGGCACAAATGTTTTTCAGAAATGCTACATGATCTTCTTTATCCAGTTTATAATCCATGTCATCCATTAAACTTTCAAAAATTTCCAATGTGTATAACTCCACAGTACTTTGTATATTCTTCATAATTCTTTGTATAATTTTTATGTGAGAGCAATTTTAATACATGTTAAATATATTTACATATAATTTTGTGTAAATTATATGTATAATATATATTTTGCATATATATATCCTTAGGCTACTATATTCTGTGCTTGTCAAAGGGATTTTTTTGTTTGTTTCAGTATATAGTAATTATCACTAGTGAAATGAACTAGCAAAACAGTTTAGGTTATTAATTTTGAAGAAGAGATTCTGATAGATTATTCAATAGTTCTCAAACAAGTTAAATAATTTTAAGCAGATAGCAATGAACAGCCGTTTTCCATTTTTGTTAAGGACCAAACCAGGAAAAAATTTAATAGAATTAGAGGGAAAGTTAAGTGATACACATTAAAAGCTTTGTTATCTAAAACTTTTCCAACTAGCAAAATCTGGAAGCCAATGTTCCTGTTACCTCACAATAGACATATTCAGCTCAAACGAAGGCAGACTGGAGCACAGTAACAGAAATAAGACGGAAGCACTAGGACAGAGGGCTGCTGTCTACTGACTCTAATTAATGGAGAAACAAATCCATTCTAATCTCTGTTTACAGGTTTCACTTTGTGATTTGTATATGACAACTGGTATATGTTAGTTTCTTATCTGCTTTGTATAAGAAATACGAAACTAAAGAAACTGTAAACCAAATCAACAAATCAAAATTGTTTGTAAAATCACAATATGTGAGTAACAAAGTTTTTGCATTTTAAAAATATCTATTCATAATTACAAAAAATAGGTATAAGGTAAATTGTTAGTATACATTAACTTAAGAATAAAAAAGAGTCTCTTTCCTTTCTATCTTTCACATATTTAACAAAATTTGTTTAGAACTGACTAAACAAAATGTACTGTGACGGCTGCTGGAGAGGTGCTACCCTCTTCCTCACGGTATAATGTTGTCTTCTAACTGCACCTCCTCACATAACAGTCTAAATGCCATCAGCAAGTATGTTCAATTTAAAAATACAGAAAAAGCAAATTGTTATTTTATCAGTACTTCCCAAAGGAATTTCTGTTGAAAATTATATTTGTGGAATGTGAATAGATATTATTTGGTGGGGGGGAGTGTCCTATTGTCAGACAGAACTGAGGAATTTTGAGATAAACAAAGTTAGACTACTTTATAGCAGGTTTTCTTAGAGCCTTTGTTTTCATTTTATTTTGCAAATCTTTATATAGCAGTATATAATATTTGTCATTCAAAAGACTTTACAAATCCTAACTCATTCAGTCCTCATAATAATCCTGTAAGACAGGTATTTTTTTTCCCCATCTATTTACAGATGAGAAAACTGAGACAGAGAGGTTAGGTAACTCGTTAATGTTCACACAGCTTCAGAATCTGTCCTGTTCCAACTCTTCTGTACTGATTTCATATCTCCTAAACTGCACTATGAATCTCTAAGATGAAGCACAGCAGTATCACTGGAAATTATTTGATTATGAAAGACATCCCTTGCGCAGGGAATTTTTATTTGGCAAATTATTTTGCAGTAATAGTGACATATGGAAATGCTCTGTTAGATCATTACCAGCTCCCCTTCAAACCAGCTCTTAGTTCTTTCTCTGTGTTTTTATAGATATAAACTCCTTTACTGAAAGTGTCAAGGTCAAAGAAGAGCCATGTGTCCAATGAACTAATGATAGAATTTTAGGATGATCACCACTGCTGAGAAGTGTCCTCAGGGACTTATGTCAACCATAACAAGAAAGGATGGAAAATAAGAACTAAACCAACAAAAGAAGGGGGAAAGTGATACTCCCTATTTCAGCACAGCAGCTTCAGCTCAGTGTTCCATTATAATTTTAAGGGACCATAAACAAGAAGAGACACCAGAGGTGGGGGGTGGTAATGTAAGAGGTACAGTGAACCATCATCAAGTGACATTGTGGGTAATGTCCCTGTGGAAGGCAGAATAATGGCCCCCTAAAGAGATCCTTATTCTAATCTCTGGAACCTGTGAATATGTTGCCCTACACGGCAAAAGGTATTTTGCAGATGTGATTAAGTTAAGAATATTGAGATGAGGACTTCCTTGGATCATCTCAGTAGTTCCAATTAATCATAAGTGTTCTTAAATATGTAAGAGGGAAGCAGAAGAAAGTCAGAGGAAGGTGTGACTATGCAAGAATGGTCAATGAGACGCAATGTTGCTGGCTGTGGAGAAAGGGGACCGTGAACCAAGGAATGCAGGGTGTCCTCTAGAAACTGGAAAAGCCAAGAAAATACTTCCTCACTGTGAGCCTCCAGAAAGGAACCCAGTCCACCCAACACATGATTTTAGCTCAGTGAAACTCATGCCAGAACTTCTCATCTCAGGAAGCATAAGATAACAGTGTTTCAGTTTATAATAATAAAGGATTTATGATTAAAGTCATATTGTTTAAGACACTAAGTTTGTGGCAACTTGTTATAGCAGCAATGAAAAACTAATACATTTCCCTAAAGGAGCTCAGGCCATAAGGGAAAAGCGATAGTTGATGTTATTTAGTGACCTTTCTTCAGGCAAACTGTTATACAACAGAAACAGTCAGGAATAAAAATTCTACTTGATATTAAGTAGGGTAGAACAGAATAAAAGATGAGTTACAATCCCCCGAAATACATTGCTCTATGACAATGATATTCCAAAGATTCATCTGGTGACCAAATTATTTTTAGTGAAATCTGATTGAAAGAAAATGTAATAAAACCAAGGACTTTGAGATAAATAATAGTTAAAGTGGAGAACATGGCTTTGAGGAACAGAAAACTTTCCTGTATCCCCACCTGAAACACTATTACAGGATTTAACAAACACCACCCTCTTGCATGCAGTGTTTGAAGTTAAGTAATTAGTCAAAAGTACCCAACACTCTTTTCTTCTATAACAATTCCATACTCTTCTTAAAGTACTTTCAGAATCTCCTTAAAATTTGTCTCAGGATGTCTCCTGAAATTATTTGTCTCAAATGCATCATTTCAAAGATTTGTGATCTAAAGAAATGTTTAGGGCACACAAAATTGGCCTCATTGTGCAGTGGGTTCACTTAAAAAATGTCTCTTAAACACCCAAGCAAACGCTGTTTCTTCATTATGAAACACTGCGCAGCCCCAGGCTCCGGAACCAGGCGTACCTTTCTTTTCCATCTACATTGGGAAGCAGCACAGTTCTAAAACACTGATTAGGAAACTAGAGGACTGTTTCCAGAATTATCGCTGATGCTATAACCTCAGTAACACATTTATTCATTCAAAATCTTTATTTCCATTTTAGTATAATTCTTTTTATTTTCCACTAAGAAGCCAAAAAAATGGTTTTCATGCCTTAAGCAGCAAGCACTGTGATGAAGTAGAGAAATGCCTGATTTCAATACAGTTTCTTCAAGTAGTTCTCCTTAATAAACTAACCACACAGCCTGCATATGAAAACAGTTTCAAACACAATCATCCTTATAAAACAGGAACTCAGAACAAAAATTCAGAATGGATTTTGAAATGAGTGGTAAAGCTTTATTTCTCCTGCAAATAAGCATGCACCTGCTACCAAAAATCCTTCTTCTTATAACTATCATTTTAAGCAAAGATTAGAGACTGAGTCATTTTAGCCAGGAGAGTGTTTTGACCATAATAATAAACACTGAATAAGATAATGCTATAATACATTATAAACTGCAGTAATATTGAGAGGAAGCAAGATGAACAAAAGGTGGTTTCAGTATTACTTTCCCCTCAGGTAAAATGTACCAAAAAACTTCCTCCTTTTTCTCTTTCTCTTATAACATACCATCTTTTCCAAATAGATGACTAATTTCAGAATAAGAGTAGAAATGTGTTATTTGTTTTTATCTTTTACCACAAAGAAACCTACATTTCATTTTCTATGATGTGTTTCTTTTTTTATTATAAGATTCTCTGGGATATAATATCATTGTCCATCATAAGGCTCCCTAAAAATGTATGCCAGGTGTTGATTTTTAAAAATGCATAAAAGATGCCCTAGCTGGGTGGCACAGCTGATTGGAGTGTTGCACCATGCACCAAAAGGTCGTGGTTCGATTCCCAGTCAGGACATATACTGAGGACGAGGGTTCGATTCCCAGTCAGGGCCCCTATGGGAGGCAACCCACCCATGTTTCTCTCTCACACAGATGTTTCTCAGTCCCTCTCTCTCCCTCTCTCTCTCCTTCTCTCTCCCTTCCTCTCTTTCTAAAATTAATTTAAAATGAATAAAAGAAAGGAAAATTTGTAAAACTTTCATTCTTTTCATCCAGTTTATTCCCTATAAGGGCCAGAAAGCCAGAGACTGAATGGTCTTTGCATCATACGCAACACAATTAACAACTGGGTTGGTGCCGGTTATGACTATTTTGCACTCCATGTAAAAGCTGTAAAAAATATATAATTTTCTACATCACTTAATTGAAAAATACTTTAAACTGACTATTAAAATAAGCCTTTAGCTAATAATTGGGTTTCACTTGGAGTAAATCATCAATTAATGAGACATGGAAAAAGTTAAAGGCGATAAGTTAAAATAGGAAAAAGGAATAATATGGGTCATCTACGTAAAAAGAAAATAAAATTTTAGTCTCTAGTCAATAATATTAATTAGTATTCCTTATTGTTGTGTGGGATAATTTAGCTTTTAGAGTTCAGGGATTTTAATGGCTTCGTGTGTATGGTTTGACTTTAGAATTCCTTGGCAGAATGTAAACACATTTCAACCTGACAGCTGCTCTAAAATCCTCAAACACTGATATCAAAACACGTCTGTATTGAGACTCATCGCCATCAGGGTAATTAGAAAGTAGTTGATTGTGCTGAGAATTCCACATGCCAAACACGTTTGATGCAATGAGACATTTGCCTTTCTTCATTCAAATAAAAGAATTTTAAAAGGTAGCAATCATCCATCACTTAAAAGAAAACCTTTCTGGTGGTAATTGGAAAACAAGCTATCTCAAATGGATTTTAACCTATTTAAGAGAATTCTAAAGTCGAGAGTGTCGGAATTAAAATAGTTCTTATATTTAGGAGATATTCAATTCCAGTGGCTCTTACATTTTTAATTAAAAAAACTTTATATTCTTTTCTTCAAACGAAATTTTTCTCAGAACTTTTATATGTAAAATGGAAAAAACACACAACTGCTATTAGAGAAGGCAGACAATAACTCATGCATCCTCCCTTAAGAATACTGCTCAATCACTAGCCATCCTTCAATTCCAACAAGTGTCCTTAGAGCACCATTTAAAAATCACTACATTCACACCAGTGTGAAGTGGTATCTCATTGTGGTTTTGATTTGCATCTCTCTGATGGCTAGTGATGCTGAGCATCCTTTCATATGTCTCTGGGCCCTCTGTAGATCCTCCTTAGAGAAATGTCAGTTCCGGTCCTTTGTCCATTTTTTTAATTGGATTGTTTGTCTTACTGGGGTGGAGTCATGTGAGTTCTTTATATATTTTGGAGATTAAACCCTTGTCTGAGGCATCATTGACAGTAACCACAGGGGAGGAGGGAGGGGATATTGGGGGGAAGGGGGGAGGGTTTCAGGAACATGTATAAAGGACACACGGAAAAAAACAAAGGGGTGTAGGATCAAGGGTGGGGATGGCGGGGGGGGGGGGAGCGGTTAGGAGAAAATGTAGACAACTGTACTTGAACAACAATAAAAAATAATACAAATAAATATCACTACAAAATCAGAATATTTCTACAATTAATTCTCATGACTCATGGCAGTTATGTTTTGTAAACTTCCTACAAATGCTAAATTAACTCCTAGAGAAAATTGGGGATAGGTTCTTATGAGTCTCTGATCACAACATTTTCATCAACTTATAGAATATAACCTTGATTTTTGTGTGTTTCTGTTTAAAGAAACCACATTTACTATACTTCCCTTATAAAAATTTGATTACATACAGTATTTCTTTATAATAAAACACTATCCCAGAAGGGCTTAATATTTTCTTGATCCCGGGTAATGTGACTGTAAATGTCTTTGGCTTTCAGACTTATAAAAATGCTGTCTAATTAGTTTTTAAAAAATCAGTTGTCATCTCATGAATCTGCAAATGTAATGACGTTTCCTCCTTTTCCTTCTTTAGCTTGAGCACTCACTATAGATGTTACTTTAGCACTTTCCAGGGTGGCCTCACATCTAGATCAGCACATTTTATCTTCCTTTTTCCTGGACATATTGCATTATTGATTCATTAACATTGACCCCAAGGCCAATTACATTATAACTCATGCCTGAAGGAAGCTTATTTAACTTACCCATTTTCTCCCTATGATACATCATGGTTTTCTTGTGCTTAAGAGCATGAGGCAGCACTTTAACACCACGCTGAGGGATAATTTTAAACAGTGAAACCACCAATGAAAAGCACAAAATTATGAAAAATGTAGGACTAAGAAAACTTCAAAAAGGGTGCTTGGTCACAGCCTGAAAACTGAACAAGAAGGTAAGGCTTTGCTGTTTAGCCTCAGGTGGGAATGTGTACTTAGGGTGACTGGAATTCTTTTTACCACCCTGCATGTCTGTGAATGACGAGCAATGAGTTATGAGAACTGATTTTTTGAAGTTACAAATAAATTTTAGCAAATAGGCAAATTTGCAAATATATGATTCACAAGTAATGAAGATCAACTATATTTTGTAGAAATCCAAGTTCATAAGTTGCCCTTTAAATTTTATTTTTAAATGTCTATGTATATTGTAACATGTGACAGGATTTCCTTCCTTTTAAAGGTTAAGTAATATCCCGTTGTATATATCCACCGTGTTTTGTTTATCCATTCTTCTGTTGATGGACATTTCGATTCTTCTATCTTTTGGCTACTGTAACTGATGCTGTTGTGAACATGAACGTATAGGTTATCTTTTCAAGTCTATTCAATTCTTTTTTAACTTAATATATCTGATGTTGTCTAAGGGGAATTTGGATCTGACACATACATGGTCCTTATTATTCTCACCTAGGAGATGGTGTTCCTGGAATGAAAATATACATTTTCCCCTTACAGCTCTACCGTAAAGCAGAATATCAACTTCATGTTTACAGGCACCGCTGAACTCAGAGGACAGATGATATGTGGCAATGTCCATCACGGGACAATCAGACACACCATTCACACAATGTCACAAATCATACCCCGAAGACAGTGTTTGCCTGTGATGTCCAAGGTTTGATAATCACCATTTTTCCCGTTCACTTTTTATGTGGTGAAAGTGACAGCACTTTAGGAGCCTGGTCGTTCAATACAACAAACCTACAGGCCAAAGCTTGTGTGTTTGCTTTTAGTTTTACAGGTCCACCATCATTGGGCACAATTAAAAAAGTCTAAAAAGTTTTGAGAAATGAAAGTTTTCTTTTTCATTTTAGATTTTTTAAGTTTTTTATTTTTTCTTTGAACTTAAAACTAGCAAAATTCAGGTGAGTCTGTCCTGAGAATTAGCTAAAGAACCATCTCTTGACGTGTGACTTAAGTGTTTGGAAACATGTAAAACTCCAGTGAATTGCATCTGAATATAATTACAGGAAGACAGTTCTGAAATGTGTTTGTAGATAGCAAGCAAAAAAAAAAAGAAAGAAAGAAAGAAAGAAAAGAAAAGAAAATCAAGTAAGCACATTTCAACCTTTGTGTAAAAAGAGTGAACAGAAAGAGGATGGGTAGCCTGGAGCATGGAAAACAAAAACTGAAAGAAACAGATGTCAGCAATGTTTATCCAGTGCTGTGCAGGGGAACAAGACACCAGTTACCTACTATTAGGGGTGAGGGAGATTCACTGGGTCTATTATGACTTGGATAAAACTTCTCTCATAAGAACTATACTCCTCTGCAAGCAACCTCTCAGTTTATAATCACAGCAACCTGAAAACTGTTCAGGAGAGAATCATCAGTGTATGACATGTAAATGGGGGTGGGGAGTTTAATGAGGAGTAAAGAATGGTCTTAAAGTGTCTCCCCACAGATTGCTGATGAGTACCAAGGGAAAAAGGAAGGAAGGAAGGAAGGAAGGAAGGAAGGAAGGGAGGGAGGGAGGGAGGGAGGGAGGGAGGGAAGAAGGAAGGAAAAACTGGCTTGTATTAATATAAAGTGTCGATATCATGAAGGACAAAGAAAGGTTGGAGAATGGTGCCAGATGAACAGACGAAAGAAACATGACGATTAAATGCAATATGTAATTCTTTAGTGAAGAAAAAAAGTCATTAAAAAGTTTACTGTTGGGATAATTGACAAAAATAGGATATGAAAGTAAAGTATTGTAACAATGTTAAATATTTTGAATTTGATAGCTGCATTAAGATTATGTAAGAGAGCCCTGGCTGGTGTGGCTCAGTGGATTGACTGCTTGCCTGCAAACCAAAGTGTCGCCGGTTTGATTCCCAGTCAGGGCACCTGCCTGGGTTGTGGGCCAGGTCCCCAGTTGAGGGGGGGGGTGCATGAGAGACAATCACACATTTATGTTTCTCTCCCTCTCTTCCTCCTTACCTTCCCCCCTCTCTAAAATGAATAAATAAATAAAATCTTTAAATAAAAGATTATGTAAGAGAATACCCCTGTTCTTAGGAAATACAAACTGAAGTACTAAGAGACTAAAAGTTTATAATATATATAACCTAACTCAAATGGCTTAGGAAAAATTTTATATACATATGTATGTGTATATATAACAAGAAATACAATAATAAAAACAAATAGCAAGACGGTTTTAAAAAACACAAAAAAACATGCTCCAGTATTTTTTTTAAATGAAGAAACATTTCCTCTTTACAAAGTTGTCTTGCCTATATCCTGCCTGCCACCAGGAAGGTGGTGTTCTGAGACGAGAACATGAACATTTTAGTTATTAAAAATTAGGAAATTTTTTTTGCTGGTTTATAGATCAGTAGATTTTGAGTCCAGTTTTTGTCAGTCAATTCACCTGAGTTCAATCAAAGTGAGTTTCTGCATGTGCAAAGCTGAGAACCCAACGCTTCATCACAGTGAATTTACCCATGTACTAACACCTGAAGGCTCTGGAAAAATGGCAAAATAGCCTTCTCTACATGCATCTCTACTTGCTGCTGTATCTTCAGTCCAATATTCCAATATTACCATGAAATTGTATATTTTATAATTTAAAGAATATCTTCACATAGGGCAGAAACCCTTAGCTGCATGAATTCAAATACGTGTATTTTAAGTCAGCCTTTATTTGTTTACCTTATACCATAATGCTTTTTATTATACTCTATTATTATACTCTATCATTTATGTCTAAGAAGATGAATGAGAAGCAGTTAAGATCATGCAACAAAAAGGTTAAATTGCTCCTACTGTTATTATAGTAAAAAGAAAATGACTGTATTTTAAATGATTTTTAAGATCAAGAGATAAATCTGTGTCTAACCATGAATTCATTAGAAAATGTCCCTAAATATGTTTCTAAAATACTGGTGTTACAGAATTTTTGCTTGAGTATGGAACTACATTTTATATGTCCTACATTACTGGAGCTCACACTCTGTGGTGGGAGGCAGGTAGAAGGGAGCCTGGGGGCCCGGAAGTGACAGTGCACTCTGTCTCCAGCCAGTGGGGTCACTGGTGGAGAAGACAACCAATCAATCTACATCCTCACTTTACAAATTACTAACATTAAAAGATTGAACTAGGTGATTTCACGTTTATTCTTCCACCAAACATACTCTTTTTAACTCTAATTTTGGTGATCTGGGTCCTTTTGGTGATTTGGTCCTTTTGGTGATCTGGGGTTTCACTTAAGTGATAGCAAAAAAAAAAAAAAAGTTTTTTATTAAATGTCCTAGTGGTGGATTGTGCCAATATTCTAAACACATCAACAGATAACTTTTAAAATTTTTTTAAAAAACAAATGAAAAGAGAATTGTAGATACAGAATGAAAACATAATTCAGCCTGAAATTTAAGAAATGAGCAAAAAAGAAACTAGCAAATAATACTGCTTAAAAAGCCAAAGCCTTTCATAAAAGTGCCTTTGGTTTATTACCTCTTATGATAAATAAATTATTTAAATAACTGGGAAAGAAGAAATTTCCAGATAAGTGTCTCCACACTGAACGTCATTAAAATTACTCCAGAGAGAAGCACCCGATAGAAATCACAGTGTCCTCTTGAAATGCTAAAACTAGCATGTGAATTCATAGGCTAGGGAGCTTTGAAAGAATAGAAAAGCAAATCTAGAGGAAAATCAACATTCAGGGATCTGAAATATCTTTATAATTCCTTGGCATCATAATAGTAGTTCATAGAACACCCACTCAGACATTTTATGTGATATTATTTTTTGCAATGATGAAAGAATATTAAACCTGTTTCTCAACTAACTAAGCATCCTCCTGCTTTAAAACCACAACCATTCTGAAAGCATGCACAGACATTTTGTCATACTTAAGACGTTTTTTTCTACTGTTATCCTTTTGCCAAAGTTTTTTTTTTTTTTCCCAAGAGAAGCTGGACATGTGTAGAGATCATAGTTTTCAGTGAAGGCAAGTGTGACTGGACAGTAGGATCATCTTTCTCATCTTCATCCTTCAACCAGTGTTAGTTATGTGTCAGACACGTTTTTCATACATCCTAATTTGATCCTCATGGTGACTTTAAGAGCTAAGAATAATTGTTATCCCGACCTCCCATTTAATATACAGGAGATAAAGAGGATGCATGGTGGTGTTATGGTCCTAGCAGGTGAAAGAGAAGCCTGAGGGTCAGCTGCCAAAGGGGGAGGGGTGCATTTTTTACTGTAACAAGATGGGGAAAAAGAGGATGTGTACTGATATGGTGAGCCATGAAGTTTAAAAATGATTCAAGGGAGTTGTCTCTGATTACTTCAATTTCTCTTTGAAGTAAGAGACAATGTCATCTGCTTAGAGTGAGAGGGCAGGACACAGGGCGAGACGTTTGACAACACAGAGGTGGCTGAGTGTACTGAACAGAGAAATGTTCTGTGATGACCAGGCAGTGCCCAAGGTACATTTGCATTTGGTGATCTTGTGTTTCCTTCTCAATGGATTCACTGGCTTGGGTAGGTGAGTAAAGGTAATTCAGTGTTGGGGTATCAAAGGCTGTATCGCTTCCTAGCTATAGGATCTTGGGAAAGTTATTGACCCTCTGTAAATCATGGTTGCCTCATTTGAAAAATTAGGAGAAATGAATCCTGTAAGATTATTTTGAGGATAAGATAAAATGAGATTAAATTTTTAAAAAACACAAGATCCTTAGCATGTACGAAGGCTCAAATTTTAAAATAGCTATTACTATTATTGTTATTACTATTGTTATATCTAGGCTTGAAGCCAAAATAGAAGATATCTGAAAATACCATTTTATTGAAAATCACTTGAAATAAATGACAAAAAGCCACAATTTATTATGACTGAAATATGTCTAGAGAAGGATCAGAAGAACCATACAAGTGAATCTTTAAATGAAGGCTTGAAAATGAGACCAATCCTATCATTGTCAAGCTCCAGAAACCAAGAAATTATATGCACTTAAATCCTGATGAAAATAGAGAGCTACAGTGTATGTTTTCTCTTGGAATTTCAAAATAGCTATTGAAGTGAGTTCGTTGAGTATGTCAGCATGTTTCCTCAAAGAGGTAGCTTCAAAGAAAAAGAAACCTGACAGTATTTCATGTTGGAGTATTTTCATATATTTATAAATAATTAATTTTTTAGCACTTTCTTTCTGCTGGCCCACATTCGAGATGAGTCTGACACGTATGAACATGAGAGCCTCTGCCCTAGGGGCATCACTGTCAGCTGAGCCCCTGTGATCCCGAGTCCCATCCACTGCACAGACTTCCTTTCTGTTCTTTGTTTCTTCCACCAAGAATATCTTGTGGTAGTTTTTACTAGAGCCAAATATGTGTCCTTTTCTCTCTATGAGACAGAGTACCAAATTTCAATGAGATAAACTTTATCACTCAATTAATCATTCAACTGTCCCAACTATTACTATATAAAACATTTCAAAATTGCACAGTTAATAGCCATCTGGAGAGTGTCAGATCAACTAGTAAATTCCTATATTACACTCAGTTTAAGTGTCACATAAATATACTTATTGTTTACTTGGGTAGCAAATTATTCCTTAAAGACAGGTAAGAAACATAAAACTCTAATTTAATTTCGTGAGCATATCTGCATTTTGCATTCTCACACTTCACTCCCTGTGTCATGCTCAGCCATGCTCAACCAACTTGAAAGTAGCTGAGGAAATAATGATATGAGATATAATGTTTTAATTAGTATTTATTCATTGTAATTGAAGTGTGTCCATATTTCTACACTCCTCTTTATCTTTGGCAAAATTATGAGATCCCTGCTTGCAGAAAAAGGCATTTATGTTCCCTGCTCAGGGACCTTTTCCTACTCTCTCTATCCTGTTTTACAAGCTGCAACACAGATTCTATAAGACAAAAAAAACAACTAGTCTTCAAGTCTTACTTAACATATTTTTGTTTGTTTGAACTACAGACTCCCCGGTTTCGGTAGAAAACATCTAAAATGTAACCAATAGCTAAAACATACAGAAAAAATTTCTGAATTTCAAGATGGCAGCAGAGTACTCACCTCCTCCCCGGATCAAATTGGAATTACAACTAACTTAAAAAACAATCATCCTGTGCATAACCAAGTGAAGACTAGCTGAGAAGGAGTCTTATAACCAAAGACTTACACAAGAAGCCACGTCAAGACTAGTAGGCAGATACACAAAAAAGGCTGACCCTCCTCCTATGGGCAATGGCTAAGGTTGCAAAGAGATAGCTCAGCTGCAGGGGATTTCCCCTGAAAAGCATGGGACCTACCTAAACCCCAAGCCAGGCTCCCAGCCTAGAGCACCGGAGCTGAAAAGCAGCAAGCTTTCTGTCCACAAGAAAGGGACAGGAGATCACTAGGCAAACTCTTAAAGAGCTGACACACAAAATTTCATTCACAGTCACTCAACCTGGAATCTGGTGGAGGGAGGGAGTAGCAGACTAGAATTGCATGAGGAGAGTTTGGGGTTCAAGGCTTTGGGTAGAGACCTGAGAGACAGCCACTGGGATCCTTGTGCTGAGTCATTCTGCAAGACTGCAGACACTATCTTTACAGAGTGGACCACTCCCTCTCTGTGGCATCAACCTAGGGGAAAATAATTGCTACATACCCATCTTCTAGACTCCCTCTTTCCCTGAGGAGCTTAGATCCTGCTGAGGAGTCAGCTACCCTGTCCAGAGTACAGAGGACTGGGCAGACTCAGGGAGTGTCAATGATTGTTGTCTGCCTTTGGGGTGGGGCCATTCCACCTTTCCTGTGAACTTGACTGGTGCTTCCCCCTCATGGGAGATCCAATAGAATGACCATCCCAGCTTCCAGCAGACCCACCCTCTGGGCTCTGGAGGCCCCACCCATCAGACTCCCAGCGGTTCTGCACTACTGAGGTCAAGGCAAAATTCAGGACAAACTGAGCCATGTCTTCTGGGGCTGGGGCCACACCTACCACCTTCCCTGAAGCTCGACAGGTACCTCCCCATCATGGAAGATCCACTAGGCCCATCCTTCCAACTCCACCAAATGCACTTTCAGTGACTGAGCCTATCAAGCAACCAGCATGTGAAGGCTGTTGGAGGCAGATCTCAGGGTGCCTTGGGAATTCTGCTGACCTGCCCCCCAGGCCCAGTGCTGGTAAAAGACAGCTTTGGTGTGCAGCTTTGTCTTCCCACGTGGACCCAAACCCAGCAGAGACAGCCACAAACTGTGAATCACTTGTAGCTATAAACAGATTGCCTGAGAGCCAGGCACAGACTGTGTCTGACATTGGCCTGCACTAGGGTCCCTTCCAAGAAGCCCAGAAAAAACATACTCAGTGACAAGATTCAGACAACATCAGAGCAGGATCCAATATGTTTCACAAGCAGCATATCCAAAGGGAGATCTTGGCAGGAATTGAACACTGCTAAGGTGAATTCCACTTTGTGTGATCTGCACCTGCACAGCAGCTCACATGCTATACCCATGGTTGAACCTCACAGTCAACCAGCCAGAGGGTTGATCCCATGTACAAAGAGGCCAGTAGCAATTAAGACTCAATAACAACAGGAAAGCCCACATAAGTCACACAAGGGACATTCCTGCAGCACTCAGCTCAGGTGATCAAGGAACTGCACCATTGGACCCCACAGGACACCTACTATATAGGGCCACCCCATGAAGACTGGGAGTCATAGTAGTTCTAAAACATAGAAACAAACACAGAGGAGCAATCAGAATGAAAAGACAAAGAAACAGGCCCCAAATGAAACAACGAAAGAACTCTCTAGAAAAAGAGATAAATGAAATGGAGGGGAGCAATTTATCAAATATGGAATTCAAAGTAATGGTTATAAGGGTGCTCGAGGAACTTAGTGAGAACTTTAACAACATTAAAAAGGACATAGAAACCATAAAAAAGGACCACTCAGAAATAAAGAATGCAATATATGACATTAAGAATACACTGGAAGAATAAAGAATAGGTTGGATGAAGCAGAGGGTCAAATTAGCGATTTGGAAGACAGCATAAAAAATAAAAACACCCAATCAGAGCAACAAAAAGAAAACAAGAATTAAAAAATTAAGATAGTTAAGAGGCCTTTGGGACAACATAAAGCATAACAACATCTATATCATATGGAGTACCAGAAGGAGAGGAGAGAGAGCAAGTTATCAAGAGCCTGTCTGAAGAAATAATGACCAAAAATTTCTCATATCTGGTGAAGGAAAGAGACACACCAAGTGTAGGAAGCACAGAGTCCTAAACAAGATGAACACAAAGAGGGCCACAACAAGATTTATCATAATGAAAATGGCAAAGGTTAAAGACAAAGAAAGAATCTTAAAAGCCACAAGAGAAAAACAATTAGTTACCTACAAGGGAGCCCCATAACTGTCAGCTGATTTCTCAACAGAAACATATCAGACCCAAAGAAATTGGCATGAAATATTCAAAGTGATGAAAAACTAGGGCCTACAACCAAGACTACTTAGCAAGAAAGGCTATCATTTAATATTGAAGGAGAAGTAAAGAGCTCCTTAGACAAGAAAAAGCTTAAAGGAGTTTGTTACCACCAAACCAGTATTACAAGAAATGTTAAAGGGCCTGCTTTAAGAAGTAGAAGAATATGGGGAAAAAAAACATGAAGTATAGTTAAAAGAAAAAAAATCAATAAATACATACCTATCAATAATCACTTTAAATATAAACAGTTTAAAAGCTTCAATAAGAAGACATAGGGTAGTGTAAAGAATAAGAAAACAAGACCCATATTTGTGCCATCTACAAGAGATCCACCTCAAAATGAAAGATACACACAGACTAAAAGTAAAGGGATGGAAAAAGATATTTCATGCAAATGGAATTATAAAAAAAAGCTGGGTAGCAATATTTATATCTGACAAAATAGGCTTTAAAACAAAGGTGATAGTAAGAGACAAAAAAGGGCACTACATAATGATAAAGGGCACAATCCAACAAGAAGATATAACTCTTATAAACATATAGGCACCCAAAATAGGAGCACCTAAATATGTAAAGAAAATCTTGATGTATATAAAGGAAGAGATTGACAGTAGTACAGTAACAGTAGGGAATTTTAACACTCCATTGACATCAATAAATAGATCACCCAGACAGAAAATTAACAAGGAAACAATGGTCTTAAATGACACTCCACATCAGATGGATTTAACTGATACCTTCAGAGGATTTCATACCAAAGCAGAATATACATACTTTTCAAGTGCACATTTTCCAGGATATACCACATATTAGGATACAAAACAAATCTCAATATATTTAAGAAGACTGAAATCATATCAAGCATTTTCTCTGACCATAATGCTATGAAACTAGAAATTAATCACAAGAAAAAAACTGAAAAACACAAAAAAACATCAAAGCTAAATATCGTGTTACAAAACAATAAAGGGATAACAATGAGATCAAGGAAGAAATCACAAGATATCTTGAAATGCATGACAATGAAAACAAAACATCCCCAAATCTAATGGAAACAGCAAAAGCAATCTTACGAGAGAAATTCATAGAATTAGAAGCCTACCTCAAGAAACAAGAAAAATCTCAAATAAACAATCTAATTTCATGCTTAAAGAACTGGAAAACAAACAACAAGCAAAGCCCAAAGTGAGGAGAAGGAAGGAAATAATAAAGATCAGAGCAGAAATGAACAAAAGAAAGTCTAAAAAGACAACGTAAAAGATAAATGAAACCAATAGCTGGTTATTTGAAAAGATAAACAAGATTAACAAACCTTTAACCAGATTCATCAAGTAAAAAGGAGAAAGGACCCAAATAAATACAATTAGATATGAAAGAAAAGAAGTAACAACTGACACAAAGAAATACGAAGGACTGTAAGAAAATATTATGAACAACTATATGTCCACAAATTGAACAATCTGGACATAATGGATAAATTCCTAGAAAAATACAATCTTCCAAAACTGAGCCAAGAAGAATCAGAGAATCTAAATGGACAGATTACTAGTGGAATTAAAGCAGTAATCAAAAAAAAAAAATCCAAAACACAAAAGTCCTGGAACAATGGCTTCACAGGTGGATTTTACCAAACATGCAAAGAAGGACAAACACCTATCCATCTCAAACTATTTCAAAAATTCAAGAGGAGGGAAGACTCCCAAGCTCATTTAATGTCACCAGCATTATCCTACTTCCAAAACCAGATAAAGACACTACAAAGAAAGAAAATCATAGGCCAATATCTCTGATGAATATGTAGATGCTAAAATCCTCAGCAACAACTTCTGGACAAGATGGAGGTATAGGTAGATACACTGTGCCTCCTCACACAACCAAAAGAATGACAACAACAAATTTAAAAACAAAAAACAACCAGAACTGCCAGAAAATCGAACTGTATGGAAGTCCGACAAACAAGGAGTTAAAGAGACATTCATTCAGACAGGTAGGAGGGGCACAGACAGGCAAGTGGGGTGGAGAGGTTGCATGGCAAGGCCACAACAAGAGGACTGGGGCAGGCAAGGTGGCAGCTGGTGCAGTCCCACATTTGCATGAGGATAAACTGGGAGGAAAAACTGGGGAGCAAGACAGACTGTGCAACCCAGGGTTCCTGAGTGGGAAAATAAAGCCTCAAAGCTTCTGAATGAAAAAACCTGTGCAGGTTGAGGAGGTGGGAGAAATTCCAAACCTCACAGAAGAGTTCACTGGAGAGACTCACAGGGCCCTAGAATGTGCACAAGCCCACCCATCTGGGAATCAGCACCAGAAGGGCCCAATTTGCTTGTGGGTAGAAGATGAAGTGACTGAAAGCTGGCTGAGAGCAGGATAAGCGATATTGTTTCCTCTCAGACCCTTCCTCCACATACAGTGTCACAAAGCAGCAACTTAGGTGGTCCTGCCCTGGCCAATACCTAAGGCTCTACCCCTTATATGTAACAGGTGCACCAAGACAAAAAAAAGGGGGGTGGAGGACAAATGAAAGAACATATCAAAGCTCCAGAAAAAATAAAACTAAGTCATGAAGAGAAAGCCAATCTATCAGATGCCGCATTCAAAACACTGGTAATCAGGATGCTCACAGAAATGGTTGACTATGGTTGCAAAACTGAAGAAAAAATGAAGGCTATGAAAAGTGAAATAAAGGAAAATGTACAGGGAACCAAAAGTGAAGGTAAGGAAACCAGGACTAAAATAAATGGTTTGGAGCAGAGGAAAAAATAAACATTCAACTAGAACAGAAAGAAGAACCAAGAATTCAAAAAATGAGGAGAGGCTTAGGAACCTCTGGGACAACTTTAAATGTTCCAACATCCAAATCATAGGGATGCCAGAAGGAGAAGAGGAAGATCAAGAAATTGAAAACTTATTTGAACAAATAATGAAGGAGAACTTCCCCAATCTGGCAAAGGAAATAGACTTTTGGGAAGTCCAGGAAGCCCACAGAGTCCTAAAGAAGTTGGACCCAAAGAAGCACACACCAAGGCACATCATAATTTCATTACCCAAGATTAAAAATAAGATAAGGAGAGATTCTTAAAAGCCACAAGAGGAAAGGAGACAGTTCCCTACAAAGGAGTTCCTTTAGGAATATCAGCTGATTTCTCAAAAGAAACCTTACATGCAAGAAGAGGCTATAAAAAAAGTATGTGAAGTCATGAAAGGCAAGGACCTCCATCCAAGTTTACTCTATCCAGCAAAGCTATGATTTAGAATAGAAGGGCAGATAAAGTGCTTCCCAGATAAATTCAAGTTAAAGGAGTCCATCCTTTATTATACGAAATGTCAAAGGGACTTATCTAAGAGAAAGAAGAAAATCAAATATATGAACAGTAAAATGACAAAAAACTCACAACTATCAACAACCAAACCTAAAAAACAAAAACAAACTAAGCAAACAACTAGAACAGGAACAGAATCACAAAAATGGAGATCACATGGAGGGTTATCAGTGGAGAAGGGGATTGGGGGAAAAGGGGGAAAAGTACAGGGCATAAGAAGCATAGGTGGTAGGTACAAAATAAACAGGGGAAGGTTAAGAATAGTATGGGAAATGTAGATGCCAAAGAACTTATATGTATGACCCATGGACATGAACTAAGCGGGGGAGGAATGCATGTGGGAGGGGTAATGCAGGGTAGAGAGGAATAAAGGGAGGGAAATGGGACAACTGTGATAGCATAATCAATGAAATATATTAAAAAAATAAAACTAAAATAAAATCCTCAACAAAATGTTACCAAACCAGATTCAGTAATATATTAAAAAGATCAAATCAACAAACAAGTGTTGGAGAGGATGCAGAGAAAAGGGAACCCTACTGCACTGTTGGTGGGAATGCGGATTGGTGTAGTCACTGTGGAAAACAGTATGTAATTTCCTCAGAAAACTAAAAATGGAACTGTCTTTTGACCCAGCAATTCCACTGCTGGGATTATACCCTAAGAACCCTGAAAGACCAATCCAAAATGTTCATAGCAGCACAATTTATAATAGCCAAGTGCTGGAAGCAACCTAAGTACCCATCAGCAAATGAGTGGATCAAAAAATATGGTACACTTACACAATGGAATTCTACAGAGCATAGAGAAAAAAGGAGCTCCTACCCTTTGTGACAGCATGGATGGAACTGGAGAGCATTATGCTAAGTGAAATAAGCCAGGTGGTGAGGGACAAATACTATATGATCTCACCTTTAACTGGAACATAATCAACAAAAGAAAAAAAGCAAGCAAAATATAACCAGAGACATTGAAATTAAGAACAATCTATCAATAGCCAGAGGGGGGGAGGGGTCAGTGGGGAGAAGGGTTTTCAGAAACTACTATAAAAGACACAAGGACGAAAACAAGGAGGAGGATGGAAGCAAGGGAGGGAGGTGGGTTTGTATGGGGAAGGGGGAGAAAATGCAGACAACTGTAATTGAACAATAAAGTAATTTTAAAAAAAAGATCATACACTAGAATAAATGGGATTTATTCCAAAGATGCAAGATTGGTATAATATTGGCAAACCAATAAATTAGGTAAACCACATAAACAAAATGAAGGATAAAAACCACATTATTATATTCATAGATGCAAAAGAGCATTTGATAAAATTCAGCACCTGCTTATAACAAGAACTCTCAGAAAAGCGGGAGGAGTGGGGACATACCTCAATGTAATAAAGGCCATATGTGACAAACTCACATCCAGCATCATCCTCAATAAGCAAAAACTAAAAGCATTTGGTTTTGAACAAGAGAAGGGTGCCTGTTTTCCTTAAGATCAGGAACAAGACAAGGATGCTTGTTTTCACCACTCCTACTCAACGTAGTACTGGAAAACCTAGCCACGGCAATCAGAAAACAGAAAGAAATAAAAGGCACTCAAATTGGAAAGAAGTAAAATTGTTATTATTTGTAGATGATGTGATACTGTACAGAGAGAACCCTAAGGATTTCACACACACACACACAAAAAATACAGGGACTGATGAATGAATTCAATAAAGTAGTATGATCTAAAAAAAAAATTGCAGAAATCAGTTGCATTTTTATACACCAGTAATGAACTACCAGAAAAGGAATCAAGGAAAACAATTCCATACACAATTGCTTTGAAATTAAAGTACCTAGGAATAAATTTAACAAAGGATGTAAAAGACCTGTAGTCAGAAAAGTATAAGACCCTGAAGAAAGAAATTGAAAAGATACCGATAAGTGGAAGCATATATTGTGTTCATGGATAGGAAGAATTAACATAATTAAAATGTCCATACTACCCAAAGCAATCTATAAATTCAATGCAATTCCTATCAAGATACCAAGGCATATCTCACAGACCTAAAACAAATATTCTAAAAATTTATGTGGAACCACAAAATGCCATGAATAGCCACAGCAATCTTGAAAAAGAAGAAGGTTGAAGGAATCACACTACCTGATACCAGACCATATTACAAGGACATAGAATGAAAACAGCATTGTGCTGGCATAAAGAGCAAACTTACAGATCAATGGAACAGAATAGGGAACCCAGAAATAAACCTATGCCTTTATACCCCATTAATATTTGACACAGGAAGCTAAAACATACAATAGGATAAAGATAGTCTATTCAATAAGTGGTGATGGGAAAATTGAACAAATAAGTGAGAAAAAAATGAAACTAGCCACCACTTGCTTACACCATATGCAACAATAAACTCAAAATGTATTAAAGACTTAAATGTTAGACTTGAAACCATAAAAATCCTAGAAGAAAACATGGGCAGTAAAATCTCTGACATTTCTAGTACCAGTATTTTTCCTGATATATCACCTTGGGCAAGGGAAACAAAAGAAAAAATAAACAAGTGAGACTACATCAAACTAAAAAGAGTTTGTGCTGCAAAGGAAACCATCAACAGGATGAAAAGACAACCCACAAATGAGAGAACATATCTGCCAATACATCTGATAAGGGCTTAATATCTAAAATTTATAAGGAACTTACAAAACTGAACTTCGAGGAAACCAAACAATCCAATTAAGAAACGGGCAAAACACCTGAATAGACATTCTCCAAAGAGGACATACAGTGGCCAATAGACATATGAAAAGATGCTCAAAGTCACCAATCTTTAGAGAAATGCAAATTAAAACCACAATGAGATAGCACCTCACACCTGTCAGAATGTCTATCACCAATAAATCAACAAACAAGTGTTGGTCAGGATGTGAAGAAAAGGGAACCCTCATGTACTGCTGGTGAGATGGCAGACTGGTGTAGCCACTGTGGAACACAGTATGGGGTTACCTCAAAAATTAAAAATGGCACTGCTTTTAAATCAGCAATTCCACTTCTGGGAATATATCCAAAGAAACCCAAAACACTAATTCAAAAGAATACAGGTTCTGGCACAAATAATGCCCCTTTTTATTACAAAATCATAAGCATGCAATTGTGTAACATAACAATATCATATTCAAGCACACCATGTGACATTGTAAGTGAAATGTTCCAATTAAAACTATAAATTATCACACCCATATTATTACCCTACCAACCACGCTTAAGCAGGCGTTACTTCTGCTGGACCGTGTATATGCACCTCTGTGTTCATTGCACTATTATTTACAGTAATCAAGATTTGGAAGCAGCCCAAGAGCCCATCAGTAGATAAGTGGATAAAAAAGCTGTGCTATATCTACATGGGAAAAACATTAAAAAAAAAAGGAAATCTTACCTTTTATGACAGCATAGATGGATCTGGCAAGTATTATGCTAAGTGAAATAAGCCAGTCAGAGAAAGACAAACACCATATGATTTCACTTATACAGTATTAGGGATCTAATGAACAAAATAAATTAACAAACAAAATGGAAACAGACTGGAAATAGCTGTCAAAGGAGGGCGGGTGGGGGTTGGGTGAAAAAGGTGAAGAGATTAAGCAAAGAAAAAAAACAGAGACGCAGACAACAGGATGGTAACTACCAGAGGGAAAGGAGGGGGTGGGTAGAAGAGGGTGAAGGAGGGGCAAATGGTGATGGAAGGAGACTTAACTTGGGGTGGTGAACACACAATACAATATGCAACTGATGTGTTACAGAATTATACACCTGAAACCTATATAATTTTACTAACCAATGTCACCCCCAATAAATTCAACTTAAAAATAAATAACATTTTTAATTTTAAAAAAGAAACAAATTCCTAAGAAATGCTCAAGACCATTTTCTCTTAAGTTCTGAGAAAGGAAGCACTCCCATTCCAGAAGTGGTGTCCCACTATGGAACACAGGTTTTGAAAGCGTTGGGTCCTATCTCCCTCCTTCTTCCTTGGACCTTTTTCTTTTCCAGCATCCCTTACGTAGCACTATCCACACCTCTCACTGGAAGACTTAGGAATCATCCTATGACCTGCTACAACCCTATCCGATGCAACAGATAGCCGTGCAATTTTCCCTTTAATACCCTGTCCCTAAAAACAGATTCTTTACAAACCAAGTATAATTACCAGACAAAGCACAGTAATTGTCACCCTCTCATGCCCAATCATGACTATAATTAACATAATTATGATTAATCAGACCAGTTTTACCTGCTGCCAGCTTCATAGGCCTCAGTTCCTAACTTGAATCCTCACACTCTCCCCTAAGCTCCTATATCAGCTGCAGCCTGGTTGGGGACGTTGGAGGCTGGTTTTCCTTTAGCGTGTCTAGAACTGGAACCAACAACCTGTTGGCAGATCTTTAGGATGGTGGCATGCTAGTTGACTCCTAAGTATTGGCCATTATTTTGCTCTACCCTCTGGTTGGAAGCAAGAACTGAACATGCTTGGGGGCCTGACCCCCAAGTCTGTACTCACACAGCCAGCCTCTGCCACTGGGTCAGGTCCTGTGACCCTGGAATTTATACCTCACCCTGGCATCACATGTCCTTTCTTTACCGATTCCTAAGTCCTCTCTTAGCTACAATACCAGTGAAGCAGCTACAGGAAGGCTTCCATGGAGCCTGGGAGAAAACTTGCATTTCTTCTCCCATATACATTAAGAGAATTCCCCCCAAGTGGAGCAAAGAATGAGACCATTACATATATATGTACATAATATAAATGCAAGACATAGAAAACATGTTATTAGTCAGGATTGTAATCTTCTAACCTTTGGAGATTGTTATGTGTGAAAGCAGGGGTAAAACTTTCTAAACATAATTTATAGCCAACTATTATATTTAAATTGATAGGAGTTAGTTATTATTGTCATTATTATTTTGACTTTCAACAGTTTGTAGATAGGCTAACATAGAATTGGAAAGAACTGTTTCTCTCATAATTCTGAAAAGACAAAGAACACAGGAAAATAAGAGGGAATATTCAACTACCAAACTAAAAATTTTAAACTTCAATGTCTAGGGAAAAAATGTTTTCTTTGCTCATACTCTGGTATACAAATTACAGTTTTAGTATATGGTGCCTGCTAAGGTAAATTTTGCTTTCATGTCCTTTTTAACTCAAAGGTCGCCATCAGAAGAGGCTCCATGCAGAGGCATAGCATTAAGACTCATTTTGTTTTTGAATAATAGTATAGAGATACTACAATAAATTCCCCGCCGTTTTCAAACTGACATTTTAAAAGCCTAATCGAAGACTTTTAAAAACGGGATGCTTTTCCCCATTTTACGGGTGCTTAGTGTTTTCTTCCTCAATGCTCATTGCTGAAATTTTGCCTCAGCAAAAGTCTTCTGAAAAACTTCCTAGCAGTTAAAAGGCAAAAAGGATTATCTTCTCCAATAGCTCAATTTGCATCCAATGAGGATTTTGCCTACGGGGTGTCAGAAATATTTACAGGAAAATCCCGACATTTCTGACAGCAAGTGAAGAAAGATAATGGTGACTAATATAATCTTGCTGGAGTCTGGATCCTTTGCGTATGATACTGAATGAAATGTTGTGATCGCTAAGGTGGTGTTCCTATCGTCAGTCATACTATAGTCCTTTTTTTTTAAGAAAATTTAAAAATTTGTGCAAAATAAATTGTTCACTCCATTCTCAGAATTAATGGATAGATATCAAAACTTCAAGAACTGCCATTTAATTTGCAATTAAACAGTATTCTTTAGGACTTATTTTGTAGACATGTTTAAAGTTTATGGGTCTACAGTGACTGACCCCCTTCACAGAACCAGGAAAAGATTTTCTTGGGTGGAGGTATGGACGTCCAACTACTCTTTATACTTAAGAAAAATGACTTTCCTGTTATTATTATTTAAAATAATAACTGTAGAAAATGAAATTAATCAGATAAATCATGCTCAGTGCTTAGTATAATATCACATTTGAATGCATTAGCATAAATGCTAAGTCAATCTCTGTACTGTTCCCCTTTTTTACAGACTCCAATCCACATAATCAGCTAAGGGGATGGTAGTAACTAACCCCAGCAGGGATTACAGTCAGAGCTCCATATTGTTAGCAGAGTGATATAAATGGACCCAGGAATTTCACACATATCAATAAACCTACACCTTTTCTTAAAGGGGAGATGGATAACCTATCTCTGAGTGGAATAGGAGAAGACTAGATATGCTTAAATAAATGATCAAAGCCTTGAACAAGCAGTCTGATGAGACTACATTTAATAAAGAAAGAGGAATACTTTCCTATGACTCAGTAAGTGCAAGTTGTTGCTAGGTAAGTCCATTGCTTTTCTAACTGCTCTCCTAAGGGCCTAACAATGTAAGGAATGACTTTCTAGTGGCCTTTCTAGAAGTGAGAGATCACAGGAAATAATGAATGATCCCAGTGGGGGAAACCAATTCTTCCCTGGCCTTTCAGTGTGACTACAGCTGTCCTGCAAGATGACAGGACAGCTGCCTCATGCTTTCACACCGTGCTGAATAGAAGGCATTAAGGTCTGACCAGCTCAAGCATCCATAATACCTTAGGTATTTATCTCCTAATAGGAAATCCTAGACCTTTTTAGCCAACAGATAAATCCTAGGGGAGGATTACTTAAATTATTAAAGTGTTTTTTTTTCATGGTGTTTTTAAAGCAAGCTTTACTCAGTGCATTAAACAAACTGGCTAGTTGTATTCACTGGTACTAATTCTATTTCAATTGTGAAAACCAGTGGCTTTTCCTCTGTCCATTATGTGAATGAGTCTAAGAATTTTATTCATAGGGCTCTGTATTTAAACTAAGAATATTGGAATTCAATATATAAAATGTATAAGTATGTGGGTTCAAACTTTTCCATGATCTCAATCAAACTTTATGTTAGTTTTGCACCTGCCACACTGACAGCTAAAATCACTACAGCTAATTGTAGACAGATCTAGATCAACACAATAAAATGGCAAGTGCTCGTGTAGTACATTCATTTTTGTAATAAAGAATAACTGTATAACAAAAAGGCACTCCATATAAATTGTGTGCTTTTATAAATTGCAGTTAAATTGTATTCTATAAATTATGAATTTTTGCCTTATAGATTATCTTTCTGTTGCCCTATAAATTGTCTTTCTGCCTAGTAGAAACACAGTGTAGTATACAGAACAGAACATTGATGTTAATTTATAATCAATTGAGGTCTTCATATCACAGGGAGAAAATTATCATGATAACAGAATATTTTGAAGCATTACTATGATTCTAGCACTGTTCTGTGCTCTTAAGATGCATCAACTTTATCTTCACAACACCTAATTGTTATCAAATTAAGTTTTAAGGGGAACACACAGCCAAGAAGTTGTAAAGCCAAGATTTAAATCTATACTTCCTGAATCCAGAGACCATAAGTTTAATTCATTTATTCATTCATTCATCCATCCATTTAATATCTATGTATGTATGTGGATCTCTATATTACATTATAACATATACAGTGAAATGCACAAATATTGGTGTACAGTTCAATGAGTATTGAAAATGTGTACATCTGGGCAATAACCAGCTCAATCAAGATAAGGAATATTTCCATCACCCCAGAAAGTTCGTTTGTGTTCATTTTTTATCATTCCCATACCACCACTGCACCACCAGAGGCAATTACCACTCTAATTTCTAACACCATGGATTAGTGTTGCCTATTGTAATCTTTATATACGGGAAATGCAATGGTATTATATGTACTATTTTGTTTCTGGCTTCTGTCACTCAACATAATGTTGTGAGATCCATCCATGTTTAGTTCCTTTTTATTTATTGCTGAGTAGTATTCCATTGTATAGTTATAACTCAATTTGTCCACTTGCTTGTTTTTATTGCCAGGTAGAATTCTGTTATGTAGTTATACCTCAGTTTGCTGACTGATGGACATTTGGGTTGTTTTCATGTTTTGATTGTTATGAAGAAAGTTGCTATTCACATCCTTGCACAATTCTATATTTGGACATGTTCTCTCATATGTTGAGTAAATTTCCAGAAGTAGAATTGTTGGGTAGTGTATGGTTGACTTTATAAGAAACTGTCAAGCTCTTTTCCAAAGTGGCTGCACCATTTTACATTCCCAGCAGCAGTGGGAATGAGTTTGGTTGCTTCCTACCCTCATTAACTCTTGCAAAATGATTCTGCTAAAGGTGATATGAGATTATACAATAAGCATATAAAATTATGTCAGGGAATAATTAGCTTGTGAAAATAGTTATGGCCACCTAAAGCTTTACTAAATATCCTGATTCCAAACATTTGTTTGACATCTACTGCTTAGCCATCTACACACTAGTATTTTTCTCCATCTATCTTTAAAAAAAAACCCTCCACAAAGAATAGAAAAAGAAGGAAATTTGGAGCCAAGTTGCAGAGCACAGTTAGGGAATTAACTGATGTGAGGCTGTACAAAGCAGCATTTCTACCTCAACACTTTTTTGCATAGTGACAAAATAAAGCTCAAATCAACTGAGGATTAGAAAGCTCATTTTATTATGCTCCACATAATCAACCAATATGGCATTAAGATATAGGGGGTAAAAATACACATTTGAAAACGTTTGCCTCATAGGGAGACATAATATGAATACTGATTAATCTATACCAGTAATTGGGCTAACAGTGTCTTTGACATAAGAACAAAACTGAGTATGCAGATTTCCACGAGACTTTTGGTCACAGATAATGAATATAACTGTCTCAAACTAGTGTTTGATTTGAATACTCTTGAAGAAATTTGGATAAAATATATACTTGTATAATTTTTCATAAATGACTAATGAATACAGTTTATTTCTACAGACAACCAATTTTACCCTGTAAGAATAATACACAGATTGATATAAATGGCTTTCTAATTATGTCAAAAACCTCTAGATAACCACTTTGTGTTTTTCTTTCCAAGGCTCAAATAACACAATTCAATGTAACAGCTAAAATTTTGAAGTCAGTTTGCAGAAGGCATTTACTGGCAGTTAATAATCAGTGACAGGGTCTTTTAATCTTCATAATAGCAGTAATAAAAGTTTTTTCTTAATTGACTATGTAATGGCAACTTTCTTTTTATAGAAAATAGTAATATTTTATTGATCTTGTTAAAATAATGTTTTTATGTTCACACACAGAAACTCCCATAAGAAAGAATGAGTTTTAATACATTATATATACTCTTCCTGTTATAGGCTGCAAACTCTTGAAGAGTGCCAAGGGAATAAAAATAAAAGACAGTTTTCTATCATTTTTTAAATTTTCTAGAGTATGTTCATTTATATTGTCATACAAATACATTTTAGAACTTATTAATGGTGTTTCAACAATCAGCAGAGTTTAATTAGCTAAATAGTGTTTCTGACCAACCAAAAACATAAGACTATTTTAAATACCTAACTTGCCTTTTAAATTACAAAATCTTATTATATTTCAATAACCTGGACTTCACTGTATCAGCCTCACACTATATACCTTGCTAATTAGCCCACAAAGGTTATAGCAATTGAATCTACAGTTGCTTACTAAGATGAAACTCTCATTCATCATCTTTCTCATCTTCTTTTAACTATTCACGATACACTGTGGCCTCCTTTAAGGTTTCTGCGCAGCCCATGTTAGGCTTGCATATCATAGCATGTGAGTACAGAACGCTTTTCTCTAGAATACTCACCATCTCTATCCTATGTTTATGTGCGTAAAATATTGTGAAAAGATGTCACAGGCATTAAAACCTATCTTTTAGTTAGATCAGCCATCTTTATAGTGTGTGGCTGCTCAAGGTTGTATTATATTTTTATTTATTTACTGAACAGACCTTAAGAATACCCCCACTCGGAGCACTGAGGGATAGTTTAAAAAAAATAAGACCTACACAATTTTCACCTTTCTCATACTGAAAATTCTACATCTTTTTAACACACTGAAACAGGTGAGGATTTTGTTTGTTTACTTGATTATTTTTTCTAGAAACAAGGTAGAATAACCAGCAGGGAATTGCTTTAACAACCTTTTTAAATAGATATTTTTTAAATTTATTTATAGAGAGAGGAGAAGGGAAGGAGAGAGAGAGTGAGTGTGGAGAGAAACATCAATGTGAGAGAGAAACATTGATTGGTTGCCTCTCACACATTCCCCAACGGGACATCAAACCTATAACACAGGCATGTGCCCTGACTGAGCTTTTCCTTTGCCAGATGACGCCCAAACAACTAAGCCACACTAATCAGGGCTGCCTAGACCAAGATATAACTAGCGGTTCTTTGTACAAATCAACCACTTGGGGGTCTTGTGTAAAGGTAAGTTTCTGAAGGCCATCCTCGAAGGTTCTGACTCTGAATGACTGAAGCAAGGCCCAGTGAACCGCATTTTTAATAATCCCCCAAGTGATTTTCATTAGGGAGTTAGGGGCCATATTTGAAAACACTGATTTTTTTTCTGTGGTAGTGATCTCTTTAACAAGATAGAGTAACCACAGGAACTAACTGGTTAGAGATAGACATAGGGGGCCAGCTTGGAGAGAATACTCTGATGCCCAGGACACCATGGCAGAACTGTTCTTGTCCTATATTTCTGATTCACTTTCCCTTTGTCACACCGAAAATTCACCCTTTTCTTGTATCCTAAGTAGGGAGGGCTAAGTGGTAACTGTCTCAGCACAGGTGCGAAGTGGTGCAGTGAGGTTAGGAAACAGGCAAAGGAAGCCCCTGTGTTGTGATAGGAAGTGGTTATGCTACTGATGGATACACAGATTTCTGTGCAGGCTGGGGGATAGGTGCTGAAGATGAAAGAGCAGGTGGCAAACACTCCCACCTGGACTGGTCTAAATGGAACAGACACGGGGTATTGACGGGGGAGTACAAGTAAACAGAAAAATGCCATGCAAAAAGAATGAGTTGTATTTCTAGTTCTTATCACAGTTAGCCTTTGACCTTAATTTGAATTCTCCCAGACCTCACCTGAACTTCAGATCCCATTGTAAACCTATATTAATATCATGCCTTAAAAAACTGGAGTGGTAAATCTTTAAAATGACACTTTGGCCTCCTAGCTGAGTCTGTAACCACCTTCCCGTTAATTGTCTTCCTCCCAAGTTAATGCATTGACCATCCAATTAACACCTCATTTAACTATACACCTGAGGCTCTTGCTTCATCGCTCTATTTTGAAACAATTAGCCCTCTACTGAATAGAGTAGTATGATTATAATTAGGTGGGAGACACAAAAAGCAGTGTGATTAAGCCTCTGTGAAAACTCCCTTAATGGAAGTGGGGTCACCATAGAAAGAAACAAATGAAGTTAGGATAAAGAACTTTCTTTTAAACTCAGATGTTTTAGTATACAATATTATTTACATTACTTTTATTAACACATAACATAATGAATTCCTTATAGTTCACATTCTCCGAAGCATGAGGATATTCAGTGTTTTGTTTGAAATTATTATCCCAAATGAAAATCTACAAACTGTTCTACCACTGAATGTCAATTTTACCTAAAGACATTCAGGTACATGTTGGGATTATCTGTACTGGAAATACTGTAGTTTTTATAAATCTGAGCAATTTTTATATATAAATATTAATCTAATTTTCTCTATACATTTTTTAAATCTACCAATAAAAATAGGTACTTATATTTTCACACCTATATGAATATTTTTTCTAGACTTTGTTTGTATTAATCCTTCCTAGAGCAACGTTTCTCAAACTCTAATACACATAGAAATTTCCCTGTGTTTTCAAAATGCTGAATCTGATTTACTAGGCCTGGTGTGAAGCCTTTAACTTTGATTTGTCTAACTCACGGGTGGCAAACACAAGGTCCCTGGGCCAAATACAGCCCTCCACCTTGTTTTATTCTACCTGCCACCTTGTTTCCACCCGGCAGCAGCACCGAGCTCTCACTTAACTATTAAGGAATAGTTACATTTATACAGTCCTGAAATTACATTTGGCCCTCTCAAGGCAACTGCAAGGCTGATGTGGCCCCTGGTGAAAATGAGTTTGACACCCCTGGACTCCAACTGAATCACCCTCATATTGCTGGTTCAAGGACCACACTGGGTAGCAAAGCTCTTTCTGGAATATATCTCTTAAGTAGCCAAGATAGAGAAATATTTTTTGTAGTTTGGATTTTATATTTGTGAATCATGAATTAGCACTGGAACAGACTGGAGACTAGGTTAACATAGTAGAAATAGATACATTCCAGTCCTTTGAAAGTTCCTAAGCTTTACAGCACATGGTACCTTCTTTTATTTTTTTTCTTGTTCTGTGCATCACAAAGCTTATTAATCATGCTATTTCACCTGAGATGTTTAATTAGCATTCATTAAGGAAGTACAAATAGCCTGACCACTCATCCTCTCACTCCCAATCTGGAACCATCCCAACAGTGAAAAGGCATAAAATAAGTATTTGGTCATTGGGGTATAGGAATAAGTGAGGATAGGCCCTCTTTATGCCCTTAAATTTGCTAGTAGTCAGCATACAAACATGTGTCTTCTAGAGAATAAGCAAATCAAAGGTGCTGTTTTATAAAGGATAAGACACTTGACCTTATTTGGCTGATAACAGTTGGATAGAAGACGAATATCGAGAGAGATGATCCACATGTGCTCATAAAAAGGAAAAAAAAGCAGGAAGACAATAAAAGAAGAGAAGAGGGAACAAAAGAAGCCAAAAGATGGAACCAGTGGAGCAGAAAACATGGGGTTTCTAACCCCCCGGGGCCCATAGAGTGCATATGGGAGGTGCAGGGATTTAAGAACTTACTCCACTCTCTTCATCTTGGAGAAATAAAAAACCAAGGGAAAAATAAAATTGTTTTCTTCAGTGATCAGGACAGTTTAGGAGCAGATCCTAAATTTTGTTTGGAAGTGAAACAGACAGTATCTGAAAAGACATGTTTCAAAGAAAACAATAAATAAAGAAGGGGCTTCAGCTGGGGAGAGGCAAGACTTCAGTGAATGAGCAGAGGCTTCCCAACCCTGAGAATGCCCAGTAGAAATGGCCCTGCGCTGGTCATCCCTGGACCAGTCAACCCTGGACAGTGTGCCTTGCATAATTAAGGCACACTGGTAAGTCACACCACTGGGCACAGGGAGAGAAATTCAGTATCACCCAATTTAGTTCTTTCAGTCTGTAATTTAGTGAAGTAGTTCCCCAATGAGCCAAGTGATGGGCCCCAATCATATTGAAGGCAGAGCTGGTTGTGAAACCCCGTTCTCCAGACTCTTTGTCCCCACTTGGGCCACAACATCAAGAACCCCTGAATCTGCTCCACTCGTGTGAAGGCAGAGGAAGGATGAAGAGGAAGCTCCTCAAACCCCCATTCCACACACACAACACACACGCACACTGTTTCTTAGAAACGGACTGCAAAGTGGCCCAACCTGGCACGTCATCATAGTGTAGCCTTCAGTGCTTACGAGGAAACTGTAATTAAACAAATAAAAATATAACAATTATGATGGCTTCCATCATTCTCTTTTCCGCCAAAATCCCAGTCAGATTTGAAACTACATTACAAACTTGTGTGAGTTACATATGTAAATAGCTTTGCTATTATGAAGGATAAAGTTTTCTTACAGACAAAAACTTCTTCAACAGTATCCTTCTTTCAACAGTAAAGATATGTTTCCTTTCACAAAACATTCATATTTTCATAATATATTTCAATTTATGTACAGTTTATGAATTCTAATCAACAACTCAAAAAGCAAAGTCTTGTTCCAATATGCTGTAAGACATTGTATTAATGAGGGACATATTTGTTGGTTCCAGTATTTGCTTCCCCCAAACAATAAAAAGCTATACTTATTTTGAACATAATTATAATAGGAAGGCTGTTTGAAACTAATAGAAACTAATAATTACAGATAACATGAATTTGAGGCAGATTTTTTCCCCAAAGACAGAAGTAATTATTCCAATAGCAATTAATTAAGGACCCATAAATTCAGATATTAAACTTGAAAAAAAAGAAAACAATGTTGGCATCCAGGAGAGCATTTATAAAAATGTACAAAATAATAAAGCACAACTTTAAAAGGAACCAGACGTATTGAGCTTCGCCCACAAGCACATAGGAGAATCATTTAACCAATTACATCACCATATTCTGATGCAGAGGTCAATAGGACAACGCCATTGGAAAAGACACAATTATACCTTCATAAAAATAGAGTCACTATGAGACACAGGTAGTCTAGGGGTTAAAGATGTGCTCTCTGCAATCAGACCTCAGCTTCGGGTCCAGTGCTGTCACTGTCGTGTGCCCACTGTGCAGAAAGTGATAGCACATACTTTGGTAGCAGACTAACGTTCCCCCCAAAAGATGTCCCATCCCTAATCCCTGATAGCTGTCACTATGATACCCAAATGACAAAAGGGGCTTTACAGATATGATTAAATTGAGGATCTTGGGATGGAAAGACTATCCTGGATTGTCATCACAAGAGCCCTTAAGGGAGGCAGGAGTGTCAGAGGAGAGGTGACTAGGGAAGCAGCAAAGGTCAGAGAGTTGCGGGTTCATGAGTAAAGGAATGTGGCTCATGAAATCAAAGAAAGGGGGTCAAGGAAATGGATTACCTCCTAAAAGTGTAGAAGAAACACAACCCTGTTGACACCCTAATTTCAGTCCAGTGGAAGTGATTTCTGACCTCCAGAACTGTAAAATAATAAACAGTGTTGTTTTAAACCTCTAAGTTTATAGTAATTTGTTGCAGCAGCAATAGGAAAATAGTATACTACCTGATGGGGTTATGGCTGTAGTAAATATATATAAAGCGCTTGGGATGGTGCCTCGAATATGATGTGCTGTGTATCATCAGCCATTATTAACAGAAATCAGGTTATTTAACTTCCCTGCTTTAAAATCTGTCTTCCCTATACCCTGTGAATGAAATGAATGTGCGGAATTTCGTCTTCTAAAGGTTTGTATGCTTCAGTGCTTGCTGACTTCTCAAAACCTGTAGCTGCACCTTCCACATCTCTCATTACTGCCCAGCCACACCAGCCTCCTCTCAGTTCCTCCCCAAATCAAGCGCTTTTGAGCCTCAGAATCTTTGTAGTAGCTGCTCTCTAAGCATAGAGAGTTTTTTCTCCCTTCTTATCCCAGCCAAATCCTACCTGTATTTTATATTTACTAAAATAGGTTGTCCTCAAAAAGGCCTTCCTTGAAAACAGAAACTTTATCAGAGTACACCACCCTTAGTGGCCAATTAACACATGAAAAGATGTTCACTATTACCAGTCAGCAGGGAAATGCCAACCAAAAGCACAATGAGACACCACTGTATACCAACTGGGAGAGTTAAAATTAAAAAGACAGACAATAGCAAGTGTCTGCAAAGATGTAGGAAGTTGGAACCCTCATATGTTGTTGGTGGAATCAAAAACAGAGCAGCCACTTTGGAAAATAATTTGGCAGTTTTTCAAAATGTTAAATGTAGAGTTACAGCATGATCCAGAAATTCCACTCCTAGGTATACACACAAGGGAAATGAAAACATATATACATGCAAAAACCTGTACATGAATGTTCATAGCAGTATTATTCATAACAGCCAAAAAATATTAATAACTCAAATGTCTATCAACTAATTAATGGATCTTCCAAACATGGTACATCCACACAATGCAATATTATTCGGCAACAGAAAGGAATAAAGTACTGATACATGCCACAACATAAATAAACCTAGAAAATATTATACTGAGTGAGCCGAACCAGTCACAGAGGCAATCTATATTGGCAATCTATTATGGCAATCTATTTACATAAAACATCCAAAAGGGAGAAATCCATGGAGGCTCAGAGGGGATTAGCAGTTGTCAGGAGATGGGAAGTAGGGCCTGGGGAGTGACTGCTAGTGGGTCCTGGAGTTTCCTTTTGGAATGTCACAAACATTCTCAAATGATGGTGATTGTTGTATAGCTCTGTAACTCTTTGCAAAGTACTAAATTGTATACTTCAAGAGAATAAGTTTCATACTATGGGAATTATATCTCACTGAAGTTGTAATTTTTAGAAAAAATGTAAAAATACCCCCTTCGATACTAGGGTGGCAATCAACACAATTTGTAATCCATGGAGGGTCGAAAAAGCCAGAACCATGTCTGATTTTTCGTCACTGCTGTGTTATACCACCTCTGCCTCCTCTAGTGCCAAGTATGAGGTAAACACTCAATATCTGCTGAAGAAATGAAAAGGAGCCTGATTGGTATTTGTAATTGGCATTAGGAAAGCAGCCATTAGTTTGTTCCTAAATAAGGAAACTAAAGGTAACCTTGACAACCAGCTCTGTTTCCACTTCTTTTAAAATCAAGTTATTTGGAGAAAAACCAAGATGGAGGCGTAGATAGACACACTGCACCTCCTTGCACAACCAAAAGGACAACAACAATTTAAAAACAAAAAACAACCAGAACTGACAGAAAATCGAACTGCACAGAAGTCCAACAACCAAGGAGATAAAGAAGAAACATACATCCAGACCGGTAGGAAGGGCAGAGATGGGCAGCCTGGGTGGAGACAGGCAGCCAGGTGGACAGGACTCGGAACAACAAAGCCGGACCCAGAGTGTCAGATTGTGGGATGAACGGGGCAAGCGTGAGACCGATAGCAGACCTGCAGCCCCACATTCGCACATAGATAAATCAGGAGGAATCATGGGGGAGCAAAGAAGACTGCACAACCCAGGGCTCCAGCTCAGGGAAATAAAGCCTCAAACCTCTGATTGAAAACACCCATGGGGGTTGAGGCGGCAGCAGGAGGAACTCCCAGCATCACAGGAGAGTTTGTTGGAGAAACCCACAGGGGCGTAGAGGGTGGACAAGCCCACCCACTCGGGAATCAGCACTAGAGGGGCCCAGTTTGATTGTGGGTAGCAGAGAGAGTGACTGAAACCCGGCAGAGAGCAGAGGAAGCACCATTGCTCCCTCTCGGCCCCTCCCCCACATACGTGTCACAGTGCAGCAACCAGCATTACCCCACCCAGTGAACACCTAAGGCTCCACCCCTTTTCCTAACAGGCTCGCCAAGACAGAAAGAAAAAAAATGGCCCAAATGAAAAAACAGATCAAAGCTCCAGAAATAATTCAAGTAAGCAGCGAACAGATAGCTAACCTATCAGATGCACAGTTCAAAACACTGGTAATTAGGATGGTCACAGAATTGGTTGAATTTGGTCACAAACTAGATGAAAAAGTGAAGGCTATGCTAAGAGAAACAAAGGAAAATGTACAGGGAACCAACAGTGATGCGAAGGAAACTGGGACTCAAATCAATGGTGTGGACCAGAAGGAAGAAAGAAACATCCAACCAGAAAAGAATGAAGAAACAAGAATTCAAAAAAATGAGGAGAGGCTTAGGAACCTCCAGGACATCTTTAAATGTTCCAGCATCTGAATTATAGGGGTAACAGGAGAAGAGGAAGAGCAAAACATTGAAAACTTATTTGAAAAAATAATGAAGGAGAACGTCCCTAATATGGCCAAGGAAATAGAGTTCCAGGAAGTCCAGGAAGCTCAGAGAGTCCCAAAGAAGCTGGAGCCAAGGAGCAACACACCAAGGCACATCATAATTACATTACCCAAGATTAAACACAAGGTGAGAATCTTAGAAGCAGTAAGAGATAAGGACACAGTTACCTACAAAGGAGTTCCCATAAGACTGTCAGCTGATTTCTCAAAAGAGACCTTACAGGCAAGAAGGGGCTGGCAAGAAGTATTCCAAGTCATGAAAGGGAAGGACCTACATCCAAGATTACTGTATCCAGCAAAGCTATCAATTAGAATGAAAGGGCAGATAAAGTGCTTCTTAGATAAGGTCAAGTTAAAGGAGTTCATCATCACCAAGCCCTAATTATATGAAATGTTAAAGGGATTTATCTAATAAAAAGAAAATAAAAAATATGGACAGTAAAAATGACAGCAAATTCACAGTTATTAACAACCACACCTAAAACAAAACAAAAGCAAACTAAGCAAACAACTAGAACAGGAATAGAACCACAGAAATGGAGATCACATGAAGGGTTATCAATAGGGGAGTGGGAGGGTGAGAGAGGGGGGAAAGGTACAGAGAATAAGTAGCATAAATGGTAGGTAGAAAATAGACAGGGGGAGGGTAAGAATAGTATAGGAAATGTAGAAGCCAAAGAACTTATAAGTATGACCCATGGACAAGAACTATAGTGGGGGGGGAATGTGGGAGGGAGGGGGTAGGCAGGATGTAGTGGAGTGAAGGGGGGGAAATGGGACAACTGTAATAGCATAATCAATAAATATATTAAAAATAATAATAATAAAAGTTATATTACTTCAAAAAAAATCATGTTATTTGGCATCATCTGACTCCTAACCTCATAGCAGTCAAGGTTATCTACTTGTTTGTATCTGAACTAACTTCAGAGAAGATATTCAATAGAATGTTCTTCATGGTCACAGAGTGATTTAGAGCAGGACTGTCGTCATGATGCTACCAATGAGTCCATTAGGGCCTCAGTCCTTGGGCAGGGTTCTTGGCTTATAGACCACAGAAAATGGCTTATAGAACACAGAAAAAAACTTGCTATTCATCAGGTTATTCTTTGTTCTTTCACATATTTACTCACTCAAGCTAATAAAGTAGAATACATAGTGTTCGGGTGGTGACAAGTGCTGAGGAAAAAGTTAAGGAAGTGAAGGAGGTAGGGAGAATGGAGGTATACATTTACATGGATGGTCAATGGAGACTTGAATGAGAAGGTCTGCGTGAGAAGGAGGTGTTTGATCAAAGACCTAAGAAAGTGAGCTAGAGAGCCTGGAGAACTACCTGGGGGAACAACATTCAAACAAGGGCAAACCCCTATGGTAGAAGTATTCTGGCCTGTTAAAGGCACATCTAAGAGGCTCAGGCATCTGGTGTAAACTGAGCAAGGTGGAGATTAGTAGGAGAAAAGTTAAGGAAGGGAACTCAATCCCATAGGCTACATGGACAATAACTTTTACTTTGAAGGAGACAGGAAATACTGGAACATTTTAAAGAATGAGTAGCATGATCTGCTTACTTTGTAACAGATCCTGTCATTGTACTGGAAGTAGGTGTGTGGAGAAGGGGGCCTAATGAGGGTTGGGCAGAGACATGTCCAGATGTCACTGCAATGATCCAGGTGGGTTGTGATCCAGGTGACTTTGACCAGGGTGATAGCAATAGAAGTGATGTAAAGTGATGAGATTTGATATATAATGGGAAGCTAGAGCCAAAAGGATCTGCTGATTAAGTGGATGGGGAGGTTACTGGTGACCATAACAAAAGGAATTTTAATGGCATCCAAGGGACAAATGACTGTTAAGTGGGTTTAAGAAATGAGCAGGAAAGGAATTGAACAAAGATGATAGAAAACACTTTGAAAATTTTTGCTTTAAAGAGAAAAATGAGGAGTGTTCTGGCCAGATGGAGACATAGGTAGAAGCACTTCACTTCCTTGCACAACTAAAAGAAGTATAACAACCAATTTAAAAACAAAGAACAACCAGAACTGCCAGAATAGCAAACTGCATGGAACTCTGACAACCAAGGACTTAAAGAAACATTCATCAGACCGATGCACCAAGACAAAGAATGAAAGAATAGATCAAAATTCCAGAAAAAGAGCTAAGCAATGAGGAGATAGACAACCTATCTGATACAGAGTTCAAACACTGGTAAGCAGGATGCTCACAAAATTGATTGAGCTCGGTCGTGAAATGAAGGATGCCCAAAGTGAAATAAAGGAAAATATACAAGGAACCAACAGTGAAGGGAAGGAAACAGGGGCTCCCAATCAATGATTTGGAACAAAAGGAAGAAATAAACATCCAACCATAAAAGAATGAAGAAACAAGAATTCAAAAAAATGAGGAGAGTCTTAGGAACCTCAGGGACTATAAACATTCCAACATCTGAATCATAGGAATGCCAGAAGGAGAAGAAGAGCAAAAAATTGAAAACTTATTTGAAAAAATAATGAAGGAGAACTTCCCTAGTCTGGTGAAGGAAATAGACTTCCAGGAAGTCCAGGAAGCTCAGAGAGTTCCAAAGAAATTGGACCCAAGGAGGAACACACCAAGGCACATCATAATTAGGTTACCCAAGATTAAAGATAAGAAGAGAATCTTAAAAGCAGCAAGACAAAAGGAGATAGTTACCTACAAAGGAGTTCCCATAGGAATATCAACTGATTTCTCAAAAGAAACCTTGCAGTCAAGAAGGTGGTGGAAAGACATATTCAAAGTCATGAAAGGCAAGGACCTCCATCCAAGATTACTCTATCCAGCAAAGCTTTCATTTAGAATGGAAGGGCAGATAAAGAGCTTCCCAGATAAGTTCAAGTTCAAGGAGCTCATCTTCACCCAGCCCTTATCATATGAAATGTTGAAGGGACTTATCTAAGAAATAGAAGATCAAAAACTATGAAAAATAAAATGAAAACAAGTTCATAACTATCAACAACTGAACCTAAAAAACAAAAACTAAGCAAACAACTAGAACAGGAACAGAATCTCAGAAATGGAGATCACATGGAGGGTTATCAATGGGAAGGGGGAGGAAGAGAATGGAAGGGAAAAAGGTACAGTGAATAAGAAACAATTGGTAGGCATAAAATAGACAGGGGGAAGTTAAGAATAGTATAAGAAAGAGAGGAGCTAAAGAACTTATATGTACAACACATGGACATGAACTGGGGGGCGGTGAATGAGAGGTCAGAATATCATGTGTGGATACACTGAAGTCAGTCAACAAGTATCATAATGGGAAGAGTAATGCAAGAGAAATCAGAGCTAAAATGTGCACATTTTACTAAACTGGTTTGAGTTTAAACCTTAATAAGCCATTTTTATTGAACACTCAATCACAGTTTTGAAAACGTCTTATTCTCTTTCCAATGACGGTTTTGTTTTCTTTTATCATCCTTTAAGCAGATAAGAATGGGATGCCCTGGCTGGTGTAGCTCAGTGAATTGAGCACGGAACTGCGAACCAAAGCACTGCCAGTTTGATTCCCAGTCAGGGCAAGTGCCTGGGTTGCAGGCCAGGTCCCCAGTAGGGGGTGCTCAAGAGGCAACTACACATTGATGTTTCACTTCCCCTCTTTCTCCCTCTCTTCCCCTCTCTCTAAAAATAAATAAATAAAATCTTTAAAAAATGGGAACTTATGAACAGCCTGTGACTAGTATGTTATGTGAATTATAAAAATTATAATGCATAACCAAATTTGAAATCTAAACTTGACATAGTCACTCAGTAATTTATACACAGAAAAGAATAATTTCCATTGATTAGAAAATTTAAAAATATACCAATTTCATTTCTTTGATTCAGTTATAGGAAAAAGTAAGTTTTAAGAAGCTATGGCTAGTAAATGTGTGCAAACTTAAAATATTTCATTGACTGAGCTCAATGACTCTCACGGGTGAACGTCTAGCCAGAGAAGAGAAGAACGTTAAATGAAATAGCCAAAAAACAATCATGAGCAAAATCTATCACAAGCCCGTCATTTCGCATTGGGCCATTCATCTTCAGCAAGATGCCAGCTCTGAATCACATGAATGTTTGGATGTGAGAGGGCATCATCTGTAATACCCAGAGGTAATGGAAAACCGTCAAGTCCCTGCTCAGTTGCTCACTGGTGATGGCCATTGATCTTCTCTTACGGCAAGACTTCGACTTGTGAATTCTGGACACCATTTTGAAGCAGGCTTCTACATGCTGCCCCTTCGGGCACCTGCAAGATATCAATCAAGCTGTAGCTATTTTTAGTTTCATAGGATTCATTCCTTTCCAAATTGGCTACTGGAGAAGGGATGTATAAGATTAACGAGGGACCCAAGTTGATACTGGTTTGCTGAAAACTGAACAGTGGAACAGGGATCCAATTAGTTTAGGCTATATCTCAAGTTGTAAGGCCAATCCCTAAAATGAGAAGCACAAAGCAAATACAACAATATCTATTAACTTTTAAGGACCCCGGTGATGAACAGAACTCAAATGCCTTCTTTGTGAGGAATATCCACTTAAGTCACTGGGTCACTGTGAGATTTCCAGAATGAATCTTTAGTTCATATGTAGCAATGACTCTAACTTTGCTTAACATGTTTTCATTTGCTATTTATAGAGAAGGAAACTTAATGTGAAAGAATCTGAGTACCATTTTAGAATATCTGCATACTAAGAGAGCCAAATAAAAATCTGTCAAGTTAAAGAAAAACATAAGAGGTTTGGTAAAAAAGGAAGTTTGATGGACACAATAAATTTGTGTGAAAGGTTGAGGCCAGACACAAAATGGTTTACAAAGTTTGGAACACATGAGCCATTACCCATCATTTCCATCCTACTCCAGAAAAAAACTCCCAAGAGAAAACCACCTGTTAATAAAATTGGTGCAGTAAAATCCAATGACCAGTCATACATAACACTTTTGCCCAGATGCATGTGGGGACGCTGCGGTTATCTCATGGGTACTATACGATGTTATTCATTTGCGATGAAGCAGCCTGTCTTAGTCAGCTCCTACAACTGAGTCAGCTCCTGTAACTCCTTAGTCAGCTGCTATGACTAATTCAGCTTGGTGGCTTAAAGAACAAAGATTAATTTTTCACGGTTCTAGAGGTTGTGAGTCTGAGATCATAGGGCCAGCATGGTCAGGCTCTGGTGAGGGCTATCACTTGGGTTGCAGAGACTTGACTCTGTGGTGTCCTCACAGGGTGGAAAGATGAACGAGCTGGCTCTCTGGCTTCTTCTTATAAGGGCACGAATTTCATTCATGAGGGCTCCACCCTCAGGGCCTACTTATCTTTCAAAGACCCCACCTCCAAACACCATCACGTTGGGGTTTATGTTTCAACCTGTGAATTTGGGAGATTGGATCTGTCCAGGAATATTTGTATGGACACAAACATCTAGTTCATAATGCAGCTGTTGATTCATGAGAGACACAGAAACAAAGAGGTATTACAACCAAAGAGAAAATCAGAGTAAAAATGTCAGAACATCCCCTGGAGCAATCATGTTGATGTTTATGCTTCCACGTAGAGGATGCAGAGGAACTGAGCCAGCCGAGAAGGCAGTGCTATCAGCCTGGCTGCTGGAGTTTGACCCTGGACTGAAGAATAAAAGAAGAACCGCACCAGAATGCTCTTCATGTAGAATCCAGGGTGAGGAACGAGTTCGGTTTTGTTTGTTTTGCCTTTCACGGCAGCTGAGCTTGTAGAGGCAAAGATAATAGTATTACTTTAAATTAGCCATTACCCTGAGAATCCGGTCAAGAGGACTGGAAGACCTGGTTTTCTACTAAACACTGGTAGCTAAGGGAAGCAGCCTTGTTGGACAGAGAATGAAATAACAAACAAGAATTCAAAAATCTAGTTGATCTCTGCAACAAAACTATCCATCTGTACACTTGCCTATCTGTATACACTTTGAACAGCAACATTTTTCCCACTGTTTCTCTCCCACTCATGAAAGGCTACATACATGATTTCCTGAAGACACCCCTGGGGAGCCAGTGAGAGGGGGTGAGGAAGGTCATGGAAACCACCGCTGAGCCAGTCCACTGTCCAATTGCCCTGTGTTGTGCCTCACATTTTCCTATGAACCTCATTCCAGATACCTGAGGTCATTACACTTCCTTGCCTCCTTGAGGTTGGCAATAGCCATATGACTTTTTCTGTTTTGAGAATAAGTGTGAGTGTAGGTGGCATGTGTCTCCGGGGCAGAAACATTTTAATTGCCATTGGAAACTTTTCAGAACTCCCAACCTTCACTGCTGCAATCATGGAAGCGTGTGTTGATATGGAGAGGCAGAGCTGAGCCATCACAGCGGGGCAAGTGTCTGGAGAGTCACCAGAGCTTTGAACAAGATTTTAACCTTGGGGGTTGTTATTACTGCACCACTACCTAGCCTATCCTAAGACAAGCTCCAACTTCAAAGACTCAGAATAAACTAAAGAAATACCTTAATTATTTTGAGTCAAAATTGGCAGACAACTATGTTGGCAGGAGCTTTATAACTGCAGGCTCATTTGCAAATTTATCACTTAAGTTTACAAGATTAACTACCTTTTAACATTTTTTATTAAGCATAGCACTCAGTGCAAAGTATTCACTGAAAATCGTGTCTAATAACTTAGTTACAAAACTACCACCCAGCTGACTCCATCAGTTCTCATACCCACTCCACTCTACTTGTCAAAGTTTCTTTGAGCTGCAAGTTCTTCAAAGGAATGCCCATTTAGTCTAAGATCTTACGACAATTCCTACCCCACCTTCTAATTTGATGTAAGTAGGATGTACCTTCATCTTCTGCCTATATTCATTTCATAGGACTTCTTTCTAAAGCTCTTGTTACTTTCTGTGGTCAAAAACGTAAATGAGTGCTATAGTAAATATTTTCACTTTTGCAAATCATATGATCTCTGTTGCAACTTCTCTATTCTGTCACTCTAACAAGAAAGCTTCCATAGACAATACATAAACAAAGGAGTGTGTCTATTTATAAAAATAAGCAGCAGGCTGATTTTGGCCCATGGGCCATAGTTTGCCAAATCTTAGTTTAGATATTATTTCCAGTTTAATTCACATCCATAAAATTCCATATTACTAGCTATCCTTATAGCATGTATTTGGGACCATATTAATTAAATCAGCATTCCATCTGGACAAGTTGTCTGATATTCTTCAGAATCATGAAATAAAATATACTCTATTTATGCTCTGAGCTTAATAACCTTTTATAAAAAATAATTTCTCACAGTAGTAGTTCTGGAGTAGTTCTTAGATATAAAAAAGAAGCAACCAAAATAAATATTAATCTTTGTAGAATATTCAAAAGCCTATTTCCCTGATATATTTTAAATAGACTTTTTAATGGAAACATATATTTTTGTTCTATACCAAAAGATAAAAATCTTAGGTGATAAATGAAAGAAAGACATAACAGTAGCCACTGCAGAACAGAAATGGACCTTTAAAATTGTTTGCAGAAAATGAAATCAAAACTGACATGATCTAACATCCCTCTATCAGGAAAACACCAGCCCATGCCAAACTGCGTCTGTGTTTATTAGTTCAAGATAAAAGGCCTCTGAAGCAGCCATGTATGCAGGAGACTATTGGGAAAAAGTGGGGGGAAGGAGAGGAAGAAAGGAAAAAGGGGGAAAAATTATGTGCATCTGTACCTGAATCTCCTAGAAGAAAAACAAAACAATTTTACTCTTTAATTTAAATATCAATCTAATTTCTTCTAATATAATATACAAGGATGGGCAAAATTAAGTTAATAATAATAAAAATATAATAATAAATAAATAATTATAGAAGAAAAGACTGTGTTTTGGGTACTCTCAGCTGTAAACCTACTGTTGCCTACCCCTGTATTTTGAATTACTGGGACAAAGAGGCAAAGAAATAAGCCAGCTACAGCAAATAAATTCAAGCACATAGTTATGTAAGGAAATAAATTATGATAAGACTCAAGCATATTTTTGTTTCTTGCTTCAAATAGCATGTGTATGGGGGAAAGATATATGTATCTTACAACAGTGCAGTGTCTCAGTGAGCTCGTCTAGGACATTAGTTAAAATCAATGTTATTGGCTTATAAAAGATCTATGTGAGAACTTTGTCTTTTAATGTACCTGGCTAGTGCGTTCCTGTACATACTCCTGAATACGCTGCTCAGCTGATTTCTGAAGAACCTGGGTGAGCTCTCTTGACTGCATGGCCCACTCAGGGTAAAACCAAGGAAAAGACCTTCTTCAAAGGCAGGATAGTAGAATGATGCAGACTGGAATGGTTCAGAAAAGAAACAAGTTGAAATGTGTCCCTGTGTCATAACAAAATGTGGGAGTGCTTCTGTGTCCAAGGCGTTGTGACTGCAGTGTGACTGCCACAGCCCAGACGTCCCTGAGACGCGGAACAGGAGCAGGACCCGGCGTTGAAAGCAGAGGAGCCACAGGATTCGTTTGCGGACAGATGCTGGATCGAAGCTGGCACTGCCGCTACGGACTATCTGACCCCATTAGAATTATTTAATCGTGCAAAATTTTGGCTTGCTCAGCTATTAGGTTGAGCTATGTGAAACTGCCAAAATTTGGTATTTTTTAAATTTTCACCCAAGAATGATTATTGGTTTTAGAGAAAGAGAGAGAGGAAGGGAGAGAGAAAAACATTGATCAGTTACTTCCTGTATGTGTCCTGACCTAGGATCAAACTCACAACCTAGCTATATGCCTTGACCAGGGATCAAACCCGCAGCTTTTGGTGAACTGGATGTGCCAACCAACTAAGCCACCTGGCCAGGGCTATTTGATGGTTTTTAATTTACAAAATTGGCAGTTGCATAATTCATTTTCTATGGCTACATCTTTCTGTGACTGTGATTAAATGAAATGTTTCTATAGTTCTAGGTATAGTATGAGCGCATTTATCATTTCTTTTGCTCTCTCTAAGAAGAATTTTTGATTAAAAGAAATGTAATTTCATTACAGAATAACTTATCCAGCCATGTGTACACTCTGTGGTCTGGGGTCTTCATCACCAGTAGAGCCTGTCAGGTGGGACGTGTTCTGTCCGGCGACGTGTTGCCCTGATACAGTCTTATTTCACATATTGACACCTGCCTTCTGTCAGGTTGCTTGCATTTGTAAAGTGAATTTAATACACTGGCCAGCTCTGTCAAGGTGTTGCAATAATGACCTCGCTTGTGACCTCCATCTCCACGAACAAGCTCCAGGTGTGGAGCACAGCTCTGTCACTGATGGACAAGCGATCTGTAGCTCACACAGCACTCGCTCCAGTAAAGCCCAGTAGTGCAGTTCTGAGATACTGAGAAGATGCTTCCTTAAAAATAAAGTTATTTAACTCTCTGAGTGCATATTTTCTACCGTATTATAAAACCCAAGGATTTGGGTCAATTATCCATTTGATGTGTCTAAAAACTGAATGACCCCAAGCTGACAGTTACATGTTCACAGGGAAGAGGACGGAAGAGTGACAGCAGAGACGGGTCACTAAGTCCCCAGGGTTATTGAGGAACCTCTAATGGGCAGTTTTAAGACTAAGGAAACAAAGCACAGTCCGTCATTAGTAATAACATGTAACAGATTTACCGATGTTTATAATTATGGTTGAACCACTTAACGTAGTTGGCTCCCATTGGAATGTGGCAAGTGGTATGTGGTTGCCATACACTTCTTACTCAAGTTTATCAAAATGTCCTTTAGATACTTTATTAAATTAAACACAAATCAAGAAAACCACTTACAGTCAGAAGTATACTTCAGTTTTTGCCTTCTTGATACCTGGAGTTTACTGAACCTAATAACAGTGAGAGAGGCTATAAACCTCAAGTTTCCATCATACACTGATTGCAAACTAGAGGATACTAAGAATTTCATTAGTCCTTCCTTCTCACCTGCTCCACGGGTTTCAGACTGTTCTCTGGCAATAACTGGAGGAGTAACCTGAATCTTGGTGAATTTTCTGAAGCTTCAAGATCCACTGGAAATGATGCTGAGACCAAAAATCTCGACCAAATTTTAAGAGAAGACAAATGTTCACTGACTGAATTTCTCGTCATACAGCCTCTTTTTGTTTCTTAGTAGCTACGCCTACTTTCTAGGTCCTTCTCATGCTGTAAACAGCCATTGTCCAGAATGGGTTGCTTTGCTATCTTCTTTTTTTTTAATCCTTACCCAAGGACACCTTTTCATTGCTTTTAGAAAGAGTGGAAAGGAAGGAGGGAAAGAAAGAGGGAGGTAGGAAGAGGAGAGGAGAGGAGAGGAGAGGAGAGGAAAGAGAGAGAGATTGATTGCCTTCAGAACGTAACCTGACCGGGGGTCAAACCTGCAGCCTTTCAGTGTACAAGACGATGCTCCAACCAACAGAAGCACACCAGCCAGGGCTGGTGCCCATTTTTAATTTTACATACCTTTTTGTAATTATTTTATAGTTTACAGTAATGGCCAATAGACTACTGCATACTGTTCTTGGTAATAATTACATGTTGTCTTCAGGAGAAAGTCCAAATGAGTGATGAGTTATGTAAATTTTAAATATTTTAATAATAAAAAAAGATGTTTACTGGTAATTAATTTTCAAAGCACCCCATTGACATGGTCCTGGATTTCTGTAAGGTCATTCATTATAAATCAATTGAAAAGCATTTATTCTGTGTCCAGTATTAAACTAGGTGTTGTGGGGCATTATAGCATAAGATAAAACTCTGCTAAAAAATATCTAATTTTCCTTGGGCCTTCTAGATATTAGTGTCATTGGGAATGCCCAGCTGCCGGAATAAAGTTGCTCAGAGGCCAAAATTTGCAGCTTGTGAAAACCTAGCCATAGTAAAGTGGGAGCCTTTGGCGTTAACCACTGTGTAAAAATCCAGCAGAATCTTATTCAGAGAGCAGAGGGCCCTCCAGAAGAGCTGTGCATAGGCACACCCAGCAAAGAAGGAAGAAAGTCAATATCACTAAAGAAAAACCCAGACATAGTAGTGTGTCTCTTACCCCAACTCCTGACTCCACAAGTAGTTTATGGACTGAGTATGTGAAGAGATTTGGGAGGGCGGGGAGAAGATTCTGTTTTCCTCTTGTTTCCAAGACCTGTCTGCAGCCACCCTGATCAGCCTGCATTTTGGACGTAGTTCAGCTTGATAGTCTGCATCCTGAGAACAGCAGGGCGAGTCATCTGAGAACATCTCCCCAGTGCTCCTCTTCCATTGTCCCCAGCGCTTCTCATCTATAACTAAGTTCATGCAAAAATAAACAGCAATGAATGGCAGCAGGAGTGTGGAAATAAAGCAGAAAATGCAGCAACCCATGGAGGGCACAACTGTGAAAAAGTTACCCTATTTACTAGCAATGAAGTTATGAGTGGATGACGTTTTTTGGAACAAGAATGGCAAACAGACCACCCAAGGGACAAATTTAACTGTGAAAGAAGTTTTGTTTTGGGGTGTTTTTTTTGGCCTGTGTAATGTTAGATTACAAAGTATTTGTTAAAAACTCTGTGAATTCATTCCCAACTAACTCCACCTAAAAATTAGAATTTCTAGTTCCTTTGAAAACGAAGCAATCTGATAACACTTGGCCTGCATTCCCCCTCCTCCCTACATTGGCTGGAGCAGAGTAGCAGGTGCCCTCTTAGATCAAGCATGTCCTCCGAATGGCTGCCAACCATCACTCTTTTTGTCTCCATGACCATGCAGCACTTTTCTAGCACCTGCAGGTGTTTGCGATTAAGTCTCCCCATTAGACCCTCATGTGCCTTTGAGCATCATCCAGCGAGCCAACTACTGTTCTGCTCGTGTGTGTCCAAAGGAACACTGGCTCTGAAGCTTCAGTCACTGCCAGCTTTCCCAGTGAGGGAGCTTGTCCTAGTCTAGGCACGGGCTCGGGAAGGAAGAAGAGACTGTCAGTGGTGCCTCTGCACTCGAGTGCTCACCTGGATGGCTGCCAGCCTGACAGCTCTGAAAGTGCCGGAATGTGTGCATCAGCCTCCCTGGGGGGAAATCTTTCTCCCAGGTAGAAGACCTGATTCATGTTATAGATTTTTCTTAAATTGCATGCTTGGTATTTGAGGCAGTGACTTTTGGTTTTACCTAAGTGAGGGTCATAATAATAACTACTGCTTTTGGAATACTATGTCCCACCCATCTCATAGTTCTTACTGCATTTCACTTCCCCACCAACCCTAGAGCGCAGCATAGCAAGCGAACGTCTGTTCTTTTAGCTGTTCAGTGTCCTCTCTGCCTTTTCTCGGTAACAGCATCCCTGCTTCTCTTGAGAGAATTACCCACCATGCTCCAAATCCCATTATGGCAATCGTTGCAGTACTCTACCATGCCCCACGGGGTGGCCATGTGACCCATCCAAGGCTAACCAACCTCTGTTGAAGACCTGAGTGGTGCTGGCACAGGGGGTTGACGGATTCACTGCCATGGTGTTTACGTGAGCTGCTGTGAATCCTGTATTTTCAGATGTGAGTCACCCCTATCCTTTCAATATGTTTATCTTGTCACTGAAATCATTAGAGAAAGCTGCCGTTACTGTAACCCATTGTGCTGTTATGAGATAACTAATATTTAAAAAATCTTGCCTTTCTTCAGAAGGGCAAATCTGTAACATAGTGGTGTCTGTGTTCTGGCCTACAGAACCGTAAGAGAATATGTTCATATTGTTTAAGCCACTAGGTTTGTGGTAATTTGTTACAATAGCCATAGAACACTGATACACTGGGTTTCACACAAATTGGATAAATTTAGACCCACCTCTGAACATGTCCTGGCAAGAGAAAAGCCATGAGCTAATTGGATGGGGCATGAGTTAAGAAACCTAAGGAATAATGCTGGAGAGAAAGCTGGGCCAAGACTCAGTGAGCCGGGGGAGCAATGGCAGGACCGGCCCACGCTGTCCTTGAGTGCAGAGGAGCACGTGGGTGGGCACTTTCCTCAGAAAGGATGTGAAACCGGCAGATACTTTTTAGACTCTGTGATCTCTTTAGTTCAAATGTTACTTAGAATTGTGGTCTCTTCTTTTCTTTTAAGAGGGGCAGGGATCAATTTTTCTTCCATGTTTTACAACTTCTCTTGATCAATGTATTTTTAATGTCTGAGGAGGCTGTCATTTGTCAAAAGGCCTCTCTGAAGTGAGGTGAATGATGAGATGTTTAGTGTTTGCAGACTTCTTACACAATGCCTAATAGAGAAAAGAATGACTCAGTGGAAGAAAAATGAGGCTAAGATACAATTATGCCTGTTTATGAGAGTACAATGTTTTTATTACCCTGAAAGAACAATATAGGAGCATAAACTCATGAAAAAATATTGCAGCAATCTGTTTATTATATAATCCTTAGTTCACTGAGATCTTTCAATATTTCTTTAAATGAATATTAATTAATACCTATGTTCAAAGTTTTTACACTTATTTTTATTTCTGGCAGACAGTAAAGACTATATAAATATTTGCTGCAATTAATGCTATTTTATCTACTTAATGAGTATCTCAGTATAGGAGATGACTCTGAGGTTCATCCAGAGTAATTCTGAGATATGAGGAAGACTGTTTCTCTCTGAAGGTGAAATTCATGTCAACCCCAGACAAGATGCAACAGATCATTCCTTAGGCATGTGGAAACAGTAAACTTGGTTAGAAACAGCATTCAGTTTATCAGTAAAATCAACACAGAGGTATCAGAGGTAAATTCCTACAGCTTAGGTACCACTGGCAAAGGAGAGAGGCTCGGAGTCAGGGATATGGGCAATTCTGCTGTGAAAGGACATTAGCCCAGGCATCTCCAGGGCCTAGACAAACTAGCCCTCTAGACCTGTCATATCCCTTCCCTCACCAAGACCATGTGGTCACTACTGCAAATCCTCAGGTTCTTTGAGATCAAGACACGTCATGGATAGAGGATATGAGCATAGGCTTATATGCCCCAAAATATACAAATTAACTGATAGTCTTATTGCATCTCAGTAAGTGGGTTTGTCAGCTGCAGTCACATTGTCCCTGAGTTATACTGAAAGAGTTCAAGGCCAAACACAGATTCCAAACTTTGTTTGGCAAACACAATTCAGTAGGGCCTCTTGCTTAACAGCACTCCCACACCTCACCACGCCTTTGGCCTTCCCTTTCAAAAAATTCTACAACTTGTTAAGTGAATCTTGGAGATATAGCCTAACGATTTCTATGGGAAAGTGTGTATAAAATTACAAATAACTAATTAAAACATTAAAAACCCTCCTGAAATAATATTTTAAAAGTCAGGAGTTGTCTACGTGTATGCTATAATTTTAGAGTTGAATGTTTCCCTTTATAGTCTAAATTTTATAAAATATGGTAAACTGTGAGTAGCGGCCATGCCTCTGTGCTTTTCTAACTGTTTCAATAACCTTAATGTGGTTCTCAATCTGCTTGATCTGGCAGCACTCCACGGCCTCCCAGGGAGATCTGGAAAGATGGGCGTGGGCATGAAAAGGAAGGAGCTTTCTGTTCTCACCAGCCCTGGGAGATGCACTGCTCTCTGGGGGAAGGTGTAGTAAACATGCCGCAACGTCAGGAAAAATCACACACAACAAAGAACAACACAGAACTGTCTTGTTCCAAAGGCCAATTGTATTTCTGTTGGGAAACATTGTTCCCAGTGCCTGATGATACAAGAATTGATTGTGACTTTCTGAGATTATGATTCAAAACAGAAAGACACTGACGATCTAACTATATTTACTGCTGCTAGATCAGAAAATATGAAAAAGAAGTACCAGTTTAACTTACCACTTCCATGTCATTGGAAGTATGTCTGTGTACGTGTGTGTGTGTGTGTGTGTGTGGCTGGCTTTGTATGAATTTCTTTACTCTTCAACAGGCTCTGAAAATAAAAATATCTTCTCTCCTTTTTCAGTAGCTGAAGCCTGATGACACAGTCCTTGGGTCTGCAGGAAATGAAGTAAAGTAATTCCAGTTAATTTGATCAATCAAAGCAGCCAAACCAGATAGTTCACTTTGGCAACAGGGAATTGCAACATTGGAAACAAAGTCACTGTCCTAACTCAGCTTGGCATTCATTGCCGTTGTGTTTTTAATTATTCACATAATGTTTCTTTCCACTAGACTTAATCATCCAAAGGTGGCAGTCCAGGGGAAACCTCTGAATACCCATGCATTTTCTTGTCCAGTTACAAAGCCCAGCATTATGTACACACTTTGCTGATGTAGAAATAGGTTGAGATACAAATAGGGGCTGATCAAATATCAGAGTGGGGCTGACCATTTACACAAAGGCATTCATTCCAGGGCCTGATGCAGCTGGGTCTCTCAGGCCTGCCCTAGACAAAGACTCTTCAGCTAAATTCCTTTATGACTGAGGTCTGAACAATCACACAATCAGTTGGCATTACAGCATCCAATCTTTTTTAAATTCAGTGACCAAAGATCAGTCCCAACCAGTGAACTTTCTAATTGTTTCAAATGCCACGTAAATGCCTGGCTTGTCCTGCCCCAAGGTTTCCAGGAGGTAAAAGTTAATTCAGAAACGAAGTTCTATGAAAATCAATGAAGCCTTTTCAAGAAACATTATTGAGATTTTTTAATCTCTTGCCAAACGAAAAAAAAAGAAAAAAGTTACATTTCTGCCCAATAATCTCAAAATCAGCAAGACAAAGAAAAATAATCCACCCCCCAAAGCCAACAAAAGGTCCATTTACTATCTGACACCCTGGGTGGACTCTGAAGCCACACTTCTCCAACAATCACGGTATTATGCCCACAGAACAATGCAAACCTGTTAATATGCGGTTCCTTAAGTCAGAACGCCGCCCTAATGGCCAAGTCACTAAGGCTAATCAAACAGAGAGAAACCAACAAACACAATGTCTTCTTTCCAGGAACAGTCAGGGAAAGCAAGATTAAAACAGAGTAGAACTAAACTCTGCCCATCTTCGCCGGACTCCATGTGACCAGAGTGTAGTTTCAAAGTGAAAGGAAACTGGACCTGCCTGACTTTCGGGGACTTACGGGAGAATCACGGTGTCCCTCCTGTGCACACACTGACAGTTCACAGAAGGGCACAGTCATCTAGACAGACTTTCTCAAGCTCCTTAGATTCTTAACTTGAAATGTAATGTGATGGAAACAAGCTGTAGAGAGTTTTTAAACACGTCTGCAAGTTTAAAATGTGTTTTTAAACAAAAGCATGGATGCACTTTTAGAAGAACAAAAGCACATCACTCATTGTACATTCCATTGTAACTTCCGTATTAGCGACGTGCTTCCTGTCAGGCCCTGGCTCCGCTGCCTTGAAAGCACAGGTGATGTGAGCCCACTTTCTTGATAAATGGAATTAGAAACAAGGTCCTCAGGAACAAAAGTCATTAGAGGGTATAACAGAAATGAGATCGTCATTTTACGAACTCTTTTGAGAAAGCCTCACTCACAACCACCACAATCTCTTCTAGACATTCCAAATGTTCTCTCTTTCTCTCTCTCAGAGACACTCTTTCTTTAAATTTTCAAATTCTATCTGAGATAAGCTTTCAGATTTTACCAAGTTCAAAACATCTGATTAGAGATAAGAAATCCTAGTCAACCTAAATTTCTAAATACAATGTCAATACAAGTACAAATATGAGGAATAAAATTAGAAGAGACCTTTTCTCTTAAAACTTAGGACAAAAAATTATGATTAAATAGAAAAATTTTAAATGTCTGTGGTTATACTTAAATTTAGTGTATGTAAAATGTATAAAACAAATCTATCACATGCCCGTCCATATAGCAAAGCATTCAACTCAGATTTCTATGGATTTCATAGAATGCATTGCATATGAATTATTTGCATGTCAAAAATTCAAGAAAAAATATCCAGTTTATAGAACTGACAACAATGGACTAACAGAAAATATAAATATCATTTAACAGACATGTAATTGATTAAAGTATTACTAGTACAAGAGAATGATCACTTCAAGATTGATTAAGCAATGCTATCTTTTTATCAATCTTCAAATTTTAAGTACTTAAGCCAAAAGACTTCTAATCCTCTACAAATTTATAGAATGCAATGCAAAACTGATTTAGCACCAGAATTCTAGGGATCAAAAGATCTTATAACTATGATAGTAAATAATTATCTTCTACTTACATCAATACAATCTTTTCAATCAATGGATTGTTATCCCATTTCAGATTGCAACATTTGAGGTACAAGTGTAGAAGCACATTCAGTGAAATATAATGAAAAATCAAGACTGAAAATTGTGACTGTTACATTTAAATATGTAAGAAGTCCGTTCTGTAATAACAATGATGAGTCGTCTCCCATGAACCGCAGGTCAGTATAACGTTGATAACTTGAATTTATTCTACCTACACCTAAACAGAAATCCACTGAAGATGAACAGAATGTTTTGTTCATTCAAACTCTGGTCTCGTGCTACCACTCCATGCTTACCTTGGCTTTTTGTATGCCAACCTGCCCTGGCCTTTCTGACTGCTGAACTTGCTCTGTTCTGTCTTCACACAGAGCCTTAACACAGTACTTCCCTCTGCCTGGCTCATCCATTGCCACCTCTCATCTTTTCCTAGCACTTCCGCAAGGAAATTGCTCTGACTTTACCACTAGGTCAGTTTCCTCTATCACATACTCTGAAGAGCACTTTTCCTTCCTCAGCACCACTCACATTTTTGCTAAATAGTTGATGGAGGAAATAATGTTTAACAGCTGTAAACTGAACTCCAAAGGGACTGAATTGTATCTCATTCATAAACTGTCATGTCCTTGGGATTTAACACAGAATCTGACATATAGGGTTTAACTGCATGAATGAAGTGAATGAGGGAAAGAAGAAAATGAGCGAAAATACTAAAGTGGCTTTAGGTTACCTGGGCTTAATAACTTTGAGATAGAGAAGTTTGAAGATTTAATTGCAACACACAGGTGTTAGAATTTGTCTAGAACATATACCACCTATATGGCCATAGATATGTACAGCATATGGTTAATGCTGGACTGCTAATTTGGTGGTCTGAACACTGTTACAAGAAATCCATGCTCTCTTACTTTTTCTTTTGTCATAGCTTCTTAACTCACAGTCCTGGTTTTTCATCTGTACTTTGCTAAATGATGTTTTCTGCGTGTTCTTTCTGCTTAAATGTTTGTTTATCCTTTCATTGGACAAATATTTATTGAACATCTACTATGTATTATCTGAATCAAGATAGTGTTTTATAGATTGCTGTGAGTGCAGTGGTCAAATAGAAAGAATTATCATTTATAATCCCTGAAAGGAGATCCTCTATTCTTAGAATTCTTATTCTAAATATTCAACCAGGCTCAAATTATGTGACTTTGTGTAAGTCAGTTAACTTGTCAGAGAATCAGCTCGGTATGTATAAGAAAGACTTGGGTAATGTTGGAGGACTCGAGATTGCTTTGACTTCTAAAGTAATGTAACTCCAATCTATTATACAGGCCCGTGTTGAGTGTTTCAAATTCAAAGACCAACAATATAAGTAGCAAAGCAAAAGTGGAGTTCAGTAAATACTCTTAAATTGCATTCACTAAAAGACCAGGACAAAGAAAATATATATGTTTTTCTACTCACCAGAAAGAGGGAAGGAACATTCATAAAACATGACCATGAAATTATAGAAACTTTTAACATGTCTTTCCTTCTTTCTTTATGAGAAAGGTTAGCCATAATCAGATATACTGGAATACATGCCTAGAAAAAGAACATAGGAAGCCAAACCAACAGGAAGTAACTGAAAAACACTTTAAAATGCAAGATGAATTTGAAATATCAGGAAGAAACCTTAACATGTTAACTCGGAGAATGCTTGAAGACTGAAAAGAAGTCCATCTATTTTTAAAATGGGGAGAAAAGGTTAGAGGAAAAAATATTCTTGAATAGAAGTGTCTTAAATGTTTCTCAGAAGAATCAAGCTCCCTGACAAACATTTTTCAGTTCAGTGTGAATGTAGAGGAGAGGAAGTTGCTACACCTGATACTAATGAACACATAGTGTGAGGGTATGGGGCAGAGGAAAGGCAGGGCCTCTCACATGAATGCAAATTTATACGCCAAAGACACAAAGGCATACCTTTTTATAATATGGTCTCAGTGCACATTTTCATCATAGCGCACACAGCACAGAAACCAAACTGGACTGTTCATTTATTCTTCAACCACACCTTGTGATTCCTTCCTCTATCCCTTTAATTATCTCTCTCCTCCTGAAGTGTGCGCTTATATCATACTACCTTTCATCAACTCCTTCTGAAGGCCTATCCATCCAGTTACCTCCTAAAGCCCTTCATGATGTCCCACACCCTGACGTGCTCGGAACTCTCCTAGAACTTCACACCTTCCTGACAAGCCGCACCTTCCATCATAGTTGTTGCAGTATTTGTCTCATTCCTCCCACCCTGCCTGGTTGTGTAAAGTCGGACCCTAAACTCTATACTTTATCCTTTTATCTACTATATACTTTTATCTACTGCAGTAATAGCATAGAACCTTTTCTATACCATGTGTTCCATTAATGTTGTTTATTTATAAAATTGACTAAATATTATGAGAGACACTGGCAATCACAACTGTCGATCTTCTAAGCAGCCAACACTTAGTTCAGGTGTCCTGCAGAAGTTTTCCAGAGACATTACAGCCAACTGTAAGAAGACAATGATGCCTTGTTCTTATTCTCTTTCAAATGCCTTAGAATACAGACAGAAAGGGAAGACATCCCTTTGAATGGTACCGACTGAGAAAATGGAGATATTCTGGGCACTCTCATATCTGGGATTCATGTGGGTTAAGTATCTTTATTTTTCTAGCACTAAAGTGTAATGATTTAAATAACATCATGTTCGAATCTGGAAGGAAGATGGTGCTATCAGTTACTCCAAAGAGTATAGAAACTGACAAGCAGAAAACACAGAGAGTGGTTTCCAGCTGGGACATTGCATTCCCCTCTGTGCTTTTTCTGAAGACAGAGACGCTACAACCACACTGGGTCACCAGGTCAATGTCCCTGCCATCTGATTTAGACGGGTGTCCCACTGGCAGGCATCCCACACAACTGCTCCAACTTCAGCTCCTGAAGGAGCTCAAATTACTGCAACGGAGAGGGTTTGTTTTTTGCTGGAAGTTTATGGAATATAGATTTAAAGGTAGCATTTGAATATTCAAGTGTTCTCATCAAGATATATAGTTTATTATTCCACTACTGTACTTTCATTCTACTTAAGGAATTTAAATCACCCAGATTTAATCAAGTTCATCTTTCAAAAGGAGAAAAATTAGAATTCCCAGTGCTCCACACAAGACTCACAGTGCACCACAGGTCGGGGTGCAGAGGCAGTCAGCTGACAAGTGCGTTGTTTCCCAGCCCTCGATTCTGCTCGTTGTCCCTCAGAGGAAAACCTATAGCTCTACACGCTAGTTCAGAGGTAAATTAAAAAAAATAAGATAGTCCCTTCCTACTCTGCTGTCTATTTATTCATATTTTATAAATATTTGGAAGTAATTTTACATCTATATCTGAATATTAAAAATACAACTTGTTTTAACATATAATATAGTTTTATGAGTCATGCATACAAATAGTACTATGAAGAAAACTTTATGGCACAGTGATTACCTGCCTTAAAGGAAAATAAAATTATAAAATAATAAGGCCAATTTTAAATTGTGCATAGAACCAGTAATTGTGTATTTAAGGCAATTAAATGATTTATTGAAAATTGGTTAAAAGTAGATTGACAATGACATTAAAGAATAAAGTGTAATTTATTGGTGCTACTTTGTGAATATTTTTATCTACAAATCATCTCATGATACTATATACAATATACCTTCAATCACAACTCAAACATAAAATAACCTACAAAATCACATGGCTATATTCAATATACAGTGATTATATTTTGAAAAGAAAGAAAATTAGCAATTAAGGTGCAGTGACTTTTCTCAGATAAAATATTAGCACCATACTAGATAAAATGATCTAAAACTATGGGCTTCCTCATACTTCTTAAATAACTAAATATAAACATTTTTCAAAGCACAAATATTAATTTGCAAAATCAGTCCTACAGTAGTTAATATTTCTCTTTCTCTCTCTCTTTTTCTTCTTTTTGCATTTATTTGCCAGTAAGGAAAAATACGAAGTAAAAACTTTCACAGGGTATGAAAATCAAACAAAAAAATTTAACCAAACCAAATGTCCTTCAGCAATGAGTTCCAACAGAAGCAAAAGTGGACATTTCACGGCGTATGGTACTAAACGGTGAGAGTTCCAGCTCTGTGGTGTACTCATTGTCATTGTCATCGCTGGTCACTGTTGATGACTTCTGAATGCACTCGTCGCAGCAACAGCAGCAGCACTCCATGAAGGCCCGACTGAAGGGCTTGCACAGGCAGAACAGGAGGACCGGCGTGACGCAGGACTTGAAGAACAACAGGAACTGGCTGATGATATTGAGAAGGTCCACTGTCTGCTGGGAAACCCCTGTAGCCATGTAGGCGGTAACAATGTTGCAGATATTCTCAGGAATAATGCAAAAGCCATATAAAATGGTCAAAGCCACCACTGTGCAGTTCATCTGGCTTTCTAGCTGAATCTGCCGCTTATTCCCTCGGCTACAAGCTTTCTCTGCCTTGCGGATTTTCCTTGCGGTCACTAAGGAGCAGGTGATGGTGAAAAGTGTGGGCAAACAGAAGTAACAGCCAAAATACCACCAGAGCCTCGCACTGTCGTAGGTAAGGGCTAAAACATAGATGGTGTCCGGCAAATCAGGAGAGATCTTTATAATGCAGCGCTCCGCGGGAGCTCGGCCGCTGAAGCCCAAATCCTCCTTGCTCAGCTGGCGAAGAACGACTTCTGGAAGAGCCAACAGTAGGGCACCGACCCATATGACAGCAAGTTTGGCAGTTGTGGAAGAGCAGTTTTCGATCATCTCGTAGTACATCTGTACATTGGTGGCAGCGCGGAAGCGGTCTATACACAGAGCACATAAGGTGAAGGTCGTGACGCCAAGAGAAGCGACCTGTGGGAGGAACACAGAATATGGGTGATCTCACCTGTGGGTGGTAGCTGTAAAAAACCCCAAACACTAAAGCAATAAATACAGATTGGGGAGGGAGAGAGAGAGGTAATTTCCTGGAATAATAAGGCATGGTAATTTTAGAGCTGAAAGGATCCATAAAGATCATTTAGCCCAATACCATTTTATTGTAGAGAAAAACACAGAGACCCCAAGAATTTCAGTCGCCATGAAAACGCCTGCCAGTGGATGATCTAGATAAGGAGTAAGGACAATTGAGTGTATCCGTTTTCATTAGTGAAAAGGATGGCCATGTTTTCCATTGTGAGGGTCAATAGCATGCCTTACACTGAGCAAAAAACATTCAAGAGCTTATTGTTTCCAACAAACTAGATGAGTAGAGATCTCTTCCAATTTCTCCTAAATGCAAATAAAAGTGTTTTAATATTATCTTTGCACACAACTATGAAAAACAGGAAAGGAAAATTCTCCAGAGGTCAAAATCAAGGAGAGCACAAATTCCAAACAGGTCAGTGACAACCGCCCCCACCCCCAGTCCAGTCCCACCCTCACCCCACACAGCATGGTTGCTTTGGGGGCATCTGCCAATCCTGATGAGGTGTCCAAGTCAGTTTTAGTTGGAAGGAGGGGACACGGGTACACAGAGGTAGGAAACAAGCCTGCAGTCACCGTGAGTGGGGTTTAGGTCAAAGATCCCTTATTAATTTGGAAAGCCCCATATAGTGACATCTTTATGGGCATAAGGAGAAAAAAATCAATCAAGCAAGACAGTGGAGAAACTTGTCTGGATGTTAGCCTTTGAGTCTGGGTGAACTGGGGAATTGAGAGAGAAGGGCAAATTCTAACCAGGAGCCTGAATGTACACTGAACTAGAGCCAGTAATCACACCATCTGTGTGGTACAGAGAAACCCAAAATGTTACTTAAAATTGTCCTAGGCACCAGACAAGTGAACACAAAACCTCTCTGGAAGAAGGCTTCAAATAAATTGCATAGATAAAATTCCAGGAATAGGGATTCAAAATTAAAAATCACTATATGCAAGGAACAATCCACCACTATGAGCTCATTTGCCAGAAGAAACGAGTCACAGAATCAGATATAAGTACAGTTACCATGAAATAAATATGATCATCAAATTTAAAGAAATATGAGATAATGAGGGAATATCAAAGAAAATAGAAGATATAAAAATCCATGAAAATATGCCCCAAAAAGGAACCAAATAGAATGTCTAAATACTCCCTCCGGGGCAAGACTTCAGATCAGAAAACTGACGCTGGCCACAGAGAGCACTGGATGCAAAGAGGAATTGCTCTCACATGCATATGGTCCAGACATCTCAATAAATCAAATTGGAAGTTACAAACCCAAAACACGAATATATATTTTTTCACACAGAGGTTTTCCCAGGAATATTAATGCATGCTCCTAATGTAAACATACTATGATTCAATAATCTATGTATAAAATATTTATTGTGCATCATGCATACACTCTAATAGGGTACGTAGGCATGCATTCAACGCAGGCACAGATTTATCGATAATGACTCTCTGCACAGGACTGTGCTAGATACTGGAGGTAGAGAAAAGAATAAGAGGCAGTTTTCTCACTCAGAAGTGGGAAGATGGTTCTCAGTGACCATCTGGGAACATCAAATTTACTCAACTAATTTGGGGGAAATGGAAGTGATTTAGTGTTTAATAAATGTGGTCATTATGTATATATTTAAGCAAGGACAATGAATAGATGCTAAGAGATTCAAAAGGATTCAGAAAAAAACAGGAGACTAAAAGAAAACTCCCTGCGTGGACGGGATGCTTTGGGCTGCATCCCAGGCACCTGAATATGTGCACTCACTTCTCCCTTTGCTAGTGGAAATGTTTAAGCACAGCTATAGGTTATGCCTTGGCAAGGTGACAAGGAAAAAATGTTGGCAAAAGGAAAACCATTTGTTATAACAATTTCAGCACTCAAAACATGAGTTGTTTATGTACTCCATTCAGCTGTCACTCTCCCCAGAACAATGGCAGCTTGCCTTGTGGATCTGTTTTTTTGAGAGAAAATAAGTTTATTTTTTTAAACAAATCATCCAACTTAAATCCACCAGATAACTACTTCAACCCAATCTCAGCTACAAGTTCTAATGGTAGTAACTGTTATAAGAAAGTTCCGTTTAAATCCTTATCTTTTTTAAATTTTGTCACTCCAGTTAAGTTTAGAAAAATGTCGTCTGTCTTCCTGTGTGATCGTCTGTTGTGCTGCATTTTGATGAAAAGCTTGCAGCTTCTTATAAATGGTTATCCCTATTTTCTTTGTATCAAAAGCATTTTTAACCTGTAAAGTTCTAAATTTCTCCCAGAATTCTTCACTGTTACGCATCTTGTGGAGTTTTTTGCAGATTTCTGATAGCTGCCCAATGTTATCCAAATTAAGAAAAGAGAAGATCTACAGGATTATGTTGTCAAGTATGCATAGTAATGAATGAAATTTTCCCTGACTCAGACTCAAAGAATAATTCAGGAGTTCTTTCCCAAACACTTTCTGTATCTGCCCATGCAGCTGCTTGTTCAGCAGGAAATCTTCATGGGGTTCCCTCATCTTTCTTGGAAGAGTCGTTTCTTGTTCCAGAGGGAGAAACCATCCATGACTTCCAGATAACAGGTTTTGGTGATGACCAGGTGGCGGAAGTCCTTGCTCGAAGAGGGAGCCTGGCTTCCAATCTCATACAGAACTCTGGGCAGGAGAGAAGTCCTAGGCTCTCCCTCAGCGCCAGTACCCAGCATGCCTTATGGATTCTGACAGTTCCAACATCAAATAGTCTCTCCTCTTCTTAGGCACTACAGGTTAGTCAGTGTCTACTACTTCTAATATGGAAAATAAGGACATTGTATCCATGCCCTGACTATTCTACTATTACTGGAGACAGTCTGAAAATGAGATATACTGAGGGGTTTAACTGTATGAAAAAATAGGACTAACAAAGCTCTAGGTCAGTGCAGAACAAGAGGTCATGATTGAGTTGATAACCACAATTTTTACTTCACTATTTTCGGGAAGTTTTATATAAACACTAATATAAGAAATATCAATTTAATATGACTTCTACTAAGTCTTCTATTAAGAAAAGAGTCATCTTTACATTCACATTTTGAAAATTAACCTTCAAATTTATAAGTTCCTCACCTTGATGGAAATTTATTTTGCACCTATGCTGAAAACTCAGAATAATTCTTAAAATTGAGGTCCACATTGTGCAATTGTCCCAAGATCAGATTATATTTTTTGAATGTCAGTAATTGCCATACTTTGAATGGAAATCTGAGAAGGACTTGGCATTTTCTGAAAGTCTACTTCAAATAGTATCATGTGAAAATTGCAGTATTCTATTTTAGAGATTTTTGAAACTTTACCTTTAAATTTTAGTTTTTGAAGTATTTTGATTAATTTTTCTATAAGAATGTAAAACAAAACAAAAAATTCTCAAACAATCAAACATACACACATCCCCTGCAAGGCTGTCTGTGCGGCCCTCACTCAGCCAAGTCAGTGTGCGCTTCCCTGGCACGACATACCCTGAGTCAGCCCACAATACCGAGCTGCAAGGTTTCTGCTGTGCACTCTTTCTAAATTATGAATAATAGTTCTATTAAAAAGATAGCTTGGTGATATAAAAATGCTAGTGGCTCTAAAGAGAGGCAATCTCTTAGAGGCTCAAAACATCTATTTTCTTGGTAGTTTTCTATCATTATTTGCAAGAAACGCACCAGGGGTAGCATCTTCTCCCCAAGTAATCTCCCCGATTTAAAATTTTAAATCTACAGATTTAAAATCTGGACCAATTATCACAAGAGCTAGCTAGCATTTGCATACCTAACCACAAGTCGGTTGCAAAACATCTCTTGAGAAGTAATAGGAAATGAATGTGGGTGGGGTGGACGTGTATTAAGATGGGCGTGTTCGATTGCCACTCCTTGGATGTGATAAACTGTGCTGCACATTCACTCTTAATTAGAGGACATTAACTGCTTCGAAAAGCAAAACAGGGGTTCCTAGGTTCTCTATATTTCATCTCACATGATAACAAAAGCTGGGACAAATTTTAAGCCATCAAGACTTACATGTGATCCAACTTTTTTGCCCAGCAACTCTTCTGTACTGTATTTTTTTTTTTTTTTGAAGATCCTCAGTTCTTCGGCCATATTCCTAAAAGCTTTAGTCCTGAGTCAGAACCTCAGACATGTCTGATCCGTAATCCTCTTGATGATTCATGGATTGAGAGAACCTTCCCAATTTTCATAGACTAATTGCAGGAACTCCTGCATACAGCTTCCTGTTTTCAAATTGTACTTCTCTCTGATACTATTCCCTGCTATCCACATCCAGCTAAAAGAGGGTGAACTGTCCAGGAAGGGAGCTACAGAGAGAGTTTTAAAGAAGCCTCTAAAAAAAAATTTAAAAATAAAACACTGCCCCAAATGCAAAGAGAGCTTACAACACAGTTGCCACAGCAACCGCAGCCCCATGCCAGTCTTAGATGTCTACTCACTGCTGCTGTTGCTGCCTGCACTGCTCTTACTTCAGACAGTTTGCCACAAACTCACTTACGCATTCCATTGCCCGATGTGAGAGAGCCCGAAAGGTGCAAATTCCCTGCGTACTGCTTTCCCAAAGCATTTACAGAAAGCTTTAAACATCTATAAAGAACTAACTGCACACCTCAGAAGTTAATTGATAAAAATCATCTGGATAATGGATGATATGCTAATTTCTGCTTACTCTGATATGAAATACATCCATGTAATTAAAATAGCTAAATGTTGGGGTAACATGAAAAGATTTCTGTCACAGATTTTAAATATACTTGTTTACATGCAGCTCATTAGAAATTCTACCAAGATGAATGGTGCAATTATATGCAATTATAAAACTGTATCATGAATGCTGGATCTTATGCATTTAATGACCATAGCTCATTGCTAAAATTCAATATCACTATAAAATATGCTCTTGGGAGTAAAGCTGTTAAGCATTAGCTTAGATGTTAGTTCTTTGAAGCAACATCCTGAGAGGTGAAATGAGTAAGATGCAATCTCTTATTAATTAAACTGCAGTGGGAGGAACAATTAACATCCACAAAATCAGAACTGTAAACACTTTTAACAGACGAGGCTATTAATTTTGGGACTCAACACCAGAGGAGAGCTGAAAGTAGAAATATTTAACTATTGGGGAAATTAAGATATCGAGCATTTTGAGGGGACTGGCATCAAACTACAAAATCAAAAGAATCAAAAGAAATGACTCTTAAATCGTTTCGCAAACAGCAGTGCTCTGCTTTTCTTTGTTTCCCAGAGTCACAAGAGTAAAGCTCCTTCCGCCCTGCCGGGTCAGCACCGGAGCTGGGAGGCTTCCGGTGGCTGCAGCCACCTGCAGCCCGGCATCAAAACAGGACTGGCAGGGGCGGAAGTCTAGACCTGAGCCCTCGGGTGGGAAAGCAGCAACTCCAGGGCCAAGTGTCCTCCCCGCTGGTGAAGTGTCTAATGCAAGACAGACTTCACGTCACGCAAAAACCGGGGCCACCATATTCACTTTGCAGGACATTAAATCCCTGTTCATTCCAAATAACATGAAAAAAGAGCATACGGATACTTTATGAAAAGCAGTCACCTGTGAAGATCCTGTGTTAGCTATTGCTCCATTTCTCAGACAGAAGCTTACTACAGACAAATAAGAAAGCGTCATGAAATGAGAGGAAGCTAGGAAACAGACAACACAGATCACCTAAGGTCCAACTCTTAACCAGGTAAAGAGTACCTTTTACTAAACCTCCTCATAGAAATCAATGATAACCTTGATGGGAGGGAAGAAAAGACCACTGTATGTCCAAGCAAAATTTCTTTCATATGAAATTAAATCTACATGTTAACTACAGCAAAGCGACTGGAATACACTGATTTTTATAAAATAGGAAAATTTCTAACCAAAGTCATGATAACTGTACTCTAGCCTAACGTGTTTTATCTCAAAAAGATGTTGAAGTGCATTTATTTCTGTCCTGCCCTTTGTTTACAAGTAACCCTCCAAACAAGGGCATTATTGTTAAGAAAACCCATTCATTTGGGCCATGAATGATTATCTATTATGAGTCTGTGGTTACAGGCCTAACAATTAAGAAAATAGCAGGAGGAGCACAGGGTAGAGTTTTCCTTTGAAAACTCTAAATGGCTCGAGTTTGTCTGCCTTTGGCTTCCTCCTGCATTTTCCATAATCCTATTCCTTACAGCACTTTGGGGCAACTTCCTCAGGAAGAGACACTTCTTTGAACACTCGAGGATACCATATTTATCAGAGCCACTGTTTATCACACAGATATGAACAAGATGGCCTTTATCAAAGACTTCATTTCAGAATGCGTGCAAATCATGATGCTACAGCCATGACACGCTTCCATTAGTGTTTCCAAACCAGCACAGAGTGAGTGGGAGAGGTGTGTCTCACCCCCCAAGCATGCACACATCTCCGAACTGACAGAGCTCTTCCCGGCCACTCTTCCACAGCCAGAGAAGCTTCTTACCTTTAGCAGGATCACTGGGATTTAATCTCTTACACCCACATGTCATAAACGTCCATTTATTTCAATTGTACTCAACCTATTTCATCTATAGGTGATTCCCAATGCCGTGGGGAAAAATATTTTGAAGGCATTAACTCTCATCACTGCCTCATTCTCCACCCGCCTCTCCCTTGCATAAGCTTGATAACACGCTCTTAATTATTATAAAAACAAAACTGAGACTATTTAAAAGCCAATATATCATCCCCAAATTTGTCTTGATTCCATAAATCTTTCTTTACCTTTATAGCCCTTTATAATCTCACCTTGACATAAGGTTTCCTACCAACTGTGACTTCTGACTTTTGAAACACACTGTATTTCTCCTGTAGTAGGAAAACAGTCATTAACATCATTCGTCCTAAGATGGAAAACCATCTATTGGAATCAACAGGTCTTAAGAAAGTTATATATTCCATAATCATTGTCAATAATTAGAAATTCATTTCAAAACACAGTTATTTTCCCCAAGCTACAGTCCCGTTTTCAAGGCTTAGTATCTTTATGATGTTTTTAATCAAACTTCAAGTTACTTAGACTTTCTGTTTTTTTAATTAGGGATTCTAATGAGTTTCCAAAGAAATAGTAACAAATGGTTACCTCTTTTCCCTGTGCCTAACAACACTGATTTGCATGACGGCCAACCTGAATGAAAACAAAGTTGGGGTTGGCCTCCTCCATGTGTCTTGGGTAATTATGATTTGAATGATACTGAGAAACCACATTTTAAGACAAAATTTCTGTATAAGTTTCCTTGGTAGTCTGTTAAGGAAGTAGTACTCTTTCTCATTCAATCCTCTTGCAAAAGGCAAATATCTCTAAATCTCACATCTTGCTGTGAATTAGTTAACAGATGTTTTTCCTGTACAGGAGAGGTTTGACCCAAGGAGAAGACAGTAAAGGTAGGAGGAAAGTCAGAAGGTAGAGAATGATGAGGAGGGAGTAAAAATTGTGGCCTTAAGTACAGTCAGTCATAGACGGAATAAAGATGACTCATTCCAGGCAGGTATCGAATCAATGACCTTGGCCTTGATAATGCTATGTCCACTTGAATGTCCTGACAAATGATACTGGAAACTATCACAAATTCACAAACAAAATATCCCGTCTCAGAAATAAGCCTGGCACTGTGATTATATCCTGTGTTTATGGAAAGTATCTATACCCACTTCACAAATGGAAAGACCCCATACTTGAGGTTGCCACAATCCTTTTCTCCATTCCACCTTGAAATTTTGGATGAGATCATCTCTTCTGGCACTAAGAACTAGGATATTTAAGAGTTAGTCTTGGCAACACTGTTGAGTTAATTATGGCGTGTTGGCAGGTCAATTCTTGGGAAGTAAAACGACAGGAGGGACCCTGGGGATGGGAGCAGAAGTGCAGCGCCAGAGACAAACCTCACCACATAGAAGCCCATCCAGTCGTCTCCCCACAGTCCACATCCCAGACACAGATCCCTGTGCATCCAGTGTCACACTGTTGAATCTGGCTGCAGCACACAGGAAGGGCTATTAAAGGGGAAACATTCTATCAGGGTCCAAGCTGTGTAAGAGCAAAGGACCAAGGAGACCCACACCTACTCAGCCTTAGGTAGTAGACATACATGCTCACATCTATTTTGTTTCTGCAGATATATTTGGTTCCTTTTCCCTGCTGAAGGATGCTTTGTTGACACAACCAGATACCTTGGCAGTTCTCAGGAACTCAGGAAAAGTCCTCACTCTTTGTGCTTAAGAGAGTATTACAATTCTTGAAAAAGAATTCCTTATGCTTCCCTTCACCCCACTCAATAATAGGATCTAAAGTACCTCTCTTGTTAGCCTTTCTTCCTAGGTTCTCTAAGGTCAAATTGAATAACAGGTAAGTCATTCAGATTTTCAGAAGGAAGGGACTCAATTTAATGTACTGTTATTACAGTGCTATATCAGCCAGTCATTTAAGTAAAATGTTAAAATTTGATTTAATTAATATCCTTATGATTATTAATGGCTAATCATTATAAAGCAGAGATGGTTATCTCAGGCATCCTATTCTAAATAATAATTAAATATTTAAGAATATTTGGAATAAACAATACAAATTTTTAAAAAATTAAAAGAAAAGAATATTTGGAATAATTCTGTTTTCTGAATGAAATGCCTAGGACTGTCCTATCTATCCAATTATTTTGCCAATTACTCTTCTGAGTCTCCTATCTCAGGAAAGACTGAGAAAACAAGAATGGAGGAATTAACATTTTCATAGATGTAACTTTTCACCACAAACCTAGGCTGTATGGCATTTATGAAAACTAACCGTAAAAATATCATTCAGAAAGAATGAGGGAGCACAGTTTTTTACTTTAATTGTTCTATCTTTGGTCATTACCAAGTACAATTGTGCACTGACCCATTCCAGGGCCATTTCTCAACTTTCATAGAGTTTAAATCTTTTTTAAACCTTGGTTAAATCTTTACTATGGTATTCATCACATGGTAAAACATTGTCTTACTTTCTTATAAACTTGAGCAGCAGTAACTCATCTATGTGTCCATCCTGGACATTTTTTCAGCTCTTCCCCTCCCTCGTCCACTCCTGTCTACTCCTAACATAGTGTCTATCATAGAAAAAAAAAGCCCAATATATGTTTGATGAATGGATGTATAGTGAATAAGTGAATGAATGATGACATATATGGAAAAGGATTATAGGAAATGAATTATTCACACTGTTCCTTAATCAGTTGTTGGGGGCTGCTGTTTTATATATAATCCCTAAAAGCTGAATGTCAACTAATATTTCTAGAAGATAAGTAAAGAAAAATCATGTTCCTATTTATACCTCATTGCCAAGCTTTAGAAAAAATAGCATTCTTAATATAATCAATAGTTAAGAAAATTATTTGAATTTCACATTTGAATGTCATAAAGCTTTTATTTCTTGTGTGGGACCCAAATACAGTAAATTTCATCTTACACTGTTCATGAATGAAGTTATAAAAAAGAGCATACTCTGTAACTTCTTTCCCTTTCTGCAAGAGTTATCAGCTAAATATTTTCATTTGCATGGGAGTGCAGAAAATGAGTACAAAGGGATTAATGGGAAGTCATAAAATATTTGTTAAGTACCATTCTCACACACTGAGTCTATTTTCCCTAAGAATATTATTAGTAACTTTCAAATTGCTCATGAAACTGTATGTTTCCACTTAAAAGTCCATTAGAATACCTAATGGCTACTCCACCACTCAAGCAAATTTGCCATCTGCTGTGATAGATGTGCTATCACTTGAATGTAGAGATTCTAGGGACACCTGTGTAGCATCGCATACCTGTGCGGCACTATCAACCTCAGCTTCCAAAACCATCCTTTCTTACCCGTCAGTGCTAACTATCATCTAAGGCAATGAAAGGGCCGTTTGTTTCATTCAGTTGAAAACCGGTATTTCTAAAGCCATTGGAAAATCTGGCTCTTTTCAAGACAAGAGATTCCAGAAGTTTCACAAATCCTCCCTAGTCCTGAGGCCCTGGTGAGATTCATTCTCTTTATTCATTTTCCACCTTTATCTATGAATCTTGTATCCCAAGAAAATAAAGTTAAAAAAATACAGTTGGAGCTGGGATTATCTTAGAACTATTTGATGTCTTCTGCCTCTACCACACACCATGAACATGTGAGTTCTTAAACTAAGAAACAGTCTATATAATTCAAAGCTTCCAACTAAGATCCAAACAAATAAATATTTAGTTGCGGATCTGGATCAGATGATACATCGACTCTGGTTGGTTTCCACCAAGTAATGAGCAAAAAGCCATTTCAGTTGCCACATTCAATGCCTGAATTATTTGGCTTTAACCTTTTTTAGATCCTTAAGGGAATGGTGTGATAGGGAACTCCTCTGCCATTCTCCTATTGTAATCCACGGCCAGACCTCCATTCCATCTCTCTCTCTCTCTGCTCCCTGGCTCCCTGGGTCCCTCCCTCCCGTCCTCCCTGTCTCTCCCACCCTATCTCTCTCTCCTTCTATTGCTTTGAGTATAGTTTTTCTCTGATGACTATCTCATAAACCAGTTTAAAATAATGAATCTGTTGGAATGGCTACCATCTGTCCAGATTTCCTTCTCTCTTATTCCCCTTTTTTACCACTCTATGTGCCTTTGGTCCTTATGGGACTTATCATTAGGCCACAAAGGCATCATAGTCCTGGAATAAGTTATCAACTACAACAGTTCCTAGTATATTTCTGTTCAAATCAATATTAAATATGATTAAAAATCTCTCTCTCTGGTGATAAATCTTGGAAGCAGGGTGTTCTCCTCAGGCCTTATGACAACAAATTAAAATAAAGAGTTGAATGCAAATTGCAAAGATCTGTAATTTCTGCTGAAGAAATGTCTCCTATTTTTCCATGCAAACCCACCTCTCCCCAAAATTCCATTACCCCCTTAAGATTATGCTAGTACCCACGTTGTAGAAAATAAAAGAAATGTGGTAGAAAAGGAAAGGAAGGCAAAAGAGAATATGAAAGAGAAAATTTGTAAAAATCAATAAAAATAAATTGTGGTTACTATGGAAAACAGTATGGAGATTTCTGAAAAAAATGCAAAATAGACTACCATATGATCTAGGAATTCCACTCCTTGGAAATTCTCTAAAGAATAAAAAAGCACTAACTTGAAAAAGATATGTGTACCCTCATATTTACTGTGGCATTAATTACAATAGCCAAGATACGGAAACAACCTAAGTATCGACTAACAGATGAATGAATAAAGAAGGTGTGGTACATACACACCATGGAATATTATTCAGCCATGAAAAAAGAATAAAATCAACAACATGGGTGGGTCTTGAGGGCATTTTGCTAAGTGAAATAAGTCAGACAGAAAGACAAATACTGTATAATTTCACTTATATGTGGATTCTAAAAACATCAAAAAAAAAAACCTAAACCAAGTTCGTAAACACAGAGAACTGACTGATGGTTGCCAGAAGCAGGATGAGGGGGTGGGGTGAAAAAGATGGTTGTAGGGGGCCAAAAGGTTCGAACTGCCAGTTACAAAACAAACAAGTCACAAATGCAATGTACAGCATGGTTAAAATAGGTAATAATACTGTACCGCATATTTGAATGCTGCTAAGAAAGATCTTAAAAGTTGTCATCACAAGAAAAAAAGGCTTAACTATGCAAGGTAAGAGATATTAACTAAACTTATTGTGGTGACCATTTCACAAGGTATACAAACATCAAATCATTATGTTATATACCTAAAACTAATATAATATTATATGTCAATTATACCCCAATAAAAATAAAAATTAATTGTGGATAAAATTTTTAAATAACTCAGAAATATTAAAAATAAAAACACTGGAAAAAGCAAAACACATTACAAGACCAAATTAGAAGATGAAATACAAATGAAAGTACAGTATACATTTTTAAAAAATTCTTAGAATTAGAAAATGAAAATTAAAACCCATACATAATAAATACCATCACTCACAACTCACAGGTCTCATTAAATTAACCAAATTTTTTCTTTTTTTTTTTCTGAATTTGGATGGGATTCTTTTAAAGTTTTTTTCAAGAATTTTGGTAAATTGTTTTCTTTCCCCAGCTTCTGTATTTCTGTCTTCATTATTGTTTTTTCCCCTGATGATAAAGGTTCTTCATTATTGTTTTTTCCCCTGATGATAAAGGTACGTGTCCAATACATTTAAGACAAGCCAATACATTCCTCTCGTATTGGGGTTACTCTCCCGTTCCCTTTACGGTTTACTTTTGTCTCTTCTTTACATATGTCAATTTCTTCTGCATTATTCAAACAATTGAAGACATTTTAAATTGAAATTGACCTAGAAAAGACATATGGTAGACACATATTCTCTAATATAAATTCAACTACCTGCTCTACAATTCAAAATTGAACTGCCTACCAAATCAATTAGGTATTTCAAAGCTACTTGGAGCTTGGCAACAAGAGAAATCCTGGATCCTGGTAAAGTAGCAACAGCTGATTTAGCAAGCATGGGATGATTCTGCATCTGATCCCTGCCAGGTTAACAGAGGGTCTTATTTACTGTCTCTTGCCTTGGTCCTTCTAAGTAGGTACTGTTTTCTGTTTATTTATCCCCTAGCTTTAGGCCCTGCAACAATGTTGAACATAGTGTCACTGGCCCTGGTGCCAGACAGGATCAGGGGCTCAGGAATATTTACAGTTTCCCTTCTTCTGCTTCCATAAATGAAACAGGCACTATGAATGGAGGTAATCAAGGGCCAGCTGGCTAAAAACACAACTGGCAACAAAGCACTTGGGCTCCTTCCAAGAGCTGGTGTTTAAAGAGAGGCCATTTAAAGAGCAAATTCCAACTCCCATAATTACAGTGCAGGACACTAGCTTTAGGATAAAACAGTCAAATTTTACTCAGAAAGATTTTTGTTTCTTAAAGTTAGAATCTATTACTTGCCCCTAGTCGAGAATTTTTCTAGTCTTAGTGTTAATGCCTTAAAATAGCCAATCCCTTATACCCTCACAAATGGCAAACATATATACTTTGAGAATACTAAATAAATTCTGTGTCCTGTTGGCCAAGGTGTCATGTTTGCTTGAGCTCATTCATACACAATAAATAAAATTGTTAAGAAACTGAGAAGGAAACAGAAAGAAACAAGAAATTACTTGAGAATTTAGATGGGACACAGGGCAAACGGCCAAAGACACAAACTAATTTAGGAGGTTATTAATACATCATGAAGCCAACTGACAAAGAGAGGCAGGTTCCTTTATTAAATAAAAGATTAATCCTATTTTGATATATTTTTTAAAAATGCAGTAATCTTGTTGGGGAAAAAATCATGTTGGAGCCTAGCAATCTAGTAGAGAAACGACAAGTTTTTTTTCTTGTTGATTCTGATAACAACTATGGACTGGCCATTTATTAACTCTAGAATCTCTGCTAGGTGCCAAGTCAGAAATATATCATACTATATTCAGAGAGATAAATTTTAAATCTAAGTAATTCTACACATGAGATCAAAACTATTGCACAATCTGGGAGCAGATGAGTTTGAAGGTGAGTGAACAAAGTTACTGCTTTCAGATAGATGATGGATAGATGATGATGATGATAGAGAGAGAGAGAGAGAGAGAGAGAGATAGACAGATCGATGCATAAATAATTGGCACGAGACATAAAGGAGGGACCCAGAGGAAAAGTGAAAGGAGTTCACTTAACGGGGTTCAGCGGCCAGGCAGGTGCGTGGAGCAGCAGTTCTGATGCGATAAACCCTGGAAATGGGGAAAGCCAGTAGCTTGAGACCCCCTGGAAGGCATTACCTCGATGTAGGGCACGATCTTGCAGGAGAAGTCCTCCAGCAGCCACTTCTTCGTCAGCTCGTGAAAGATGACGAGTGGAAGGCAAAAGAAGATGATGAGAAAGTCCCAGAAGGCCAGGTTGGCCAGGAGGGAGTTGGAGATGCTCCGCATGTAGTAGTTATGACACACTATGCACATCACCGCCAGGTTGCCAATGATGCCCGTTCCAAAGATCACCACCGACAAACACATGACCGCATAGGCTCCGTACGACTCCTGGGTCAGCGGGTAGAAGGGGTTCTTCAGTCGCAAGCTCCGGTTCGTGCTGTTTCCCCGGCGGGGGTCCCCGCGTTCGTGGCCCCCTTCGCCTGAGGACCCATTGTGGGCCAGCGCCCTTCCAGGGGGTGCAATCATCCGTCTTTCGTGCCCCGAGGGCCCACTGACCGTCTTGGGCAGGGGGTCATGGTGGGAACCTTGGTGTTTCCCGGTTCTCCGTGGCCAGTAATAAACGTCGCTGGCTCCGGGTTCCGTCTTCGCACCCGGCTCCTGGCTGCGCCCGGAAATGCCAGCGCCTCTCGGACCCTTCTCCTTTTCCTCTGAGGTCTGAAGGAAGAGTTGGAGAGCCGTGGGGTTCCCTCTCCCCAAAGTTCCCGGGGACTCCCGATCCCGGGCAACTCTCCACTTCCAGGCGCCAGGCGGCCTGTCTGGAGGTCCCGAGGGCTCCGCCGCAGACGCCTCCGCCCATCTGCCAGCACCTGGGTCCCTACCCCGGGCGGCGGGTTGGTCCCAGGAGGGCGCCACACGTACCGCTGCTTCCTGCTCCCCCTCCCCGGCCTCACGGGTTAGTAGAAGGTCTTCTCCTGCAGAATTACCCGGTCCCCAAGCGTCCCTGCTGCGAAGCTGGCTCAGTGCAGATGAACAGCTTTCCCCCAGACAAGTTTTGTTCCTGGGCGCAGGGGCGGACCCGAGGGCAGCAGAGACAGACACCTTGAGCAGGAGCAGAAGCAGAAGCAGCAGCCGCGAGGTGCGGGTGGAAGGCGCGCCCGCGGCCCGCATGGCTCCGCGAGGGCGCACCCGGCAGCCGCGGCTCCTGTTTAGGACCGACACCTGCTCCCTAAGTTGCTGCTGAGAGTTAGACACATGTCACTTACCCCCGCCCCGGCAGCGGGGGACGGGAGATTACGGGGAGGTTGGGGGATGGGTCCTGGGGTCACAGCCCTCCCGCTCTATCATCCATTAGCGTCCAGTGCATTTCTCAGCCCAACCCAACCTGGGCGCTGCGATCCCCAAGGTCCGGAGAGAGACTCTCCACTCCCGGTGCCGACCTTGAAAAGTTGCAACCAACACCTGACTGTTGATTAAATGTTGCCACTGGGAGAATCCCGGACGAAGCCCCACGCTCCTCCCTGCCTTTGGGTGATCGCCTTCTTGGTAACGGCTGCCCTGCCTATTTACATCCTTCCGATACCGCTTTACCCAGTAGCGAGCCGAGGTGAACTACGGGAAAGAAGTTCCCCTCCTGACGACCAAGCAGCTGCAAGCCCGTTCCCGGTTCGCTGGAAACAGGTTGCAAAACAGCCAGATGCAGCGCAGATGCGCCCTAGAAACTCTTGCCCCGCTAACCCCAGCAACAAGCGAGGCTGCTGCTGCTGAGGAGCAGCGGGGTTCGAAACCCGCAGCTACTGTCAAAGTTGCTTCTCCTGCTCGAAGTTGACAGGGGGCGGCGAGGGCTGCTCGGCTGCGTGTCCCGGGTGCGCAGAGATCAGCGGTGGGGGTGGGGAGGGCGGGCACTGCTCCTCCGTGGACGGTGCGGGCGGCCACAGGAGCTCGTTGTTGCCACGGCGGGCGCAGCCCTGGCGGAGAGTGTGGTGCCTGGAGCCGCCGCGGGCGAGGCGGTGCATGGCCGGGACGGGGGCGGGGGCCTGGCCTCTCCCCGCCGCTGCACCGCTGCACGCCGGCGACAACGAGCGCTCAGCTCTCTGCCTTCTCCCTCTCCTCTTCCTCCTCCGATAGATGCTGGTTTGTGGGGCGATTGGATCCCCTAGTGGTTTACGACTCAATAATCCCACACACGCCTCATTCAAGGCCTTTGTAGCGGCTTTCACTCCTAGGAGCTGGAAGCAGTAGGGGAAAAGGGCGGAGGCGCGGGTCTGCGCTGCTCCGGGCTACGGAGGGGCGGGACACCTGAATTCCCCAGCTGTCGGAACCAGCCAGACCGGTCCGGAGTTGAAAAAAGGAGAGACCGGGTTGATCCCCACCGGTCCGCTGCGGCCAGTGCGCATGCCCAGGCCTCCAGCCCCAGCGGTAGCGAAGTGAGGCGGTCACCTCCTTAGGTATTCCAGGAGAGAAAGGAAGCTCGGAGGTTTCAATCACAGAGAACGAGCAGTTCAGAGAACGGGAGGCAGAGTGAGGATGCTCGGCATCCACCATTACCTCTAACGCCGAGTTAGGAAGCGCCTTGCCAGGGATTACTTAGAACCCTTCGAAACACAATGAAAGTAGCTTTGTCTGATGAGAAATGATAGATAGGGAAAAATTAACTTGAACAAAATTGTCAGCATGGCTGACCATGACTTTCCAGCCTTTATAGTAACCCCCACACTCGTGCCACAGCTGTCAGGGTGTAGTTATTCAGGTAGACAAATACACAAGTTGACTAAGAGAGAGAATGTGATGATGGAAGAAATAAACACATTTAGAGAGACGGGATAAAATACAATGAAAAATTCGTGTTCATAGAATAGTGGCCCTCCAACAGATGTCCATATCCTACCTCCTAATACCCGTGAAAATGGCAAAAGGGCCTTTGCAGATGTTGTTGTTAAAGATTTTGAGATGGGAGAGTATCATGCGTGCTCCCTCCAGGTGGGTCCTCGAAGTCCCGGGGAAAGGCAGGAGGGTTCAACTGAAGCAGAGCCATGAGCCAAGTGATGCTGGCGATCTGCAGACGGGGGAGAGGCCCAGCTTGCTCGTGTTGGACTTCTGACCTCAGCACTGTGAGACAGTAAGTTTGTGGTGTTTTAACCGGCTAAGCTTGTGGTAATTTGTTGCAGCAACAATAGTAAACTAATATACCAATTAATCTGAAAATGTAGACAAGAACAATTTTAAAGAAAAATGCAAACAACCAAAAATAGCTCATGAAGGAATTTTTTAGAAACCTTATAACTATTACATTAAAGAAATCAAATCATTCATTATGATCTTCCCACAAGAAAGCGCTAGGCCATAACAAATTCAAAGAATAAAATACACCTATACAAAATGTTTGATAGTTACCCAATTCATTTTATGAAGTCACAATAACCTTAATATCAAAATCAGATGACAGAAAAAGAAAAAAAATAGGCTTATTCACTTATACATTAAGTTACTCATTTATACACACTAATTAATTACACCACATGCACTAATTCAGTAAACAAACATTCTGTTCAAATGATGTAGGGTAGTTTGGTGAACAAACAAAGGTCTGCTCTCTCTGAATTTATTTTCTCTTGGGGGAAATTGGCAATAAACAGTTAAACAAATAACCATATAATGGCAGATGATGACAAGTGCTATGGAAAAAGAAAGGAGGGTAAGGCAGCACAGTAATTAATGGGGAAAGGCTATCCCTTTGTAAAGATGGGAGTGAACGCTTTTATGATAAGGTGGTTTTTTAGTACTTACACACTTATATACACTAATCCCAAAGAAAATCCCAACAATCAAACCTAACACCACCTGTTTTTTAAAAATATAACATATAATAGGGCTTATCCCAGGAATGCCAAGATACCTTAACATTTAGAACATTTTAATAATAACCTATGAAATGGAGATCATGAAGGACAAAAATATATCTTAACAGATGCAGGAGAAACATTTGGTTAAATTTGATCATCATTCATTTTTAAAACTTTTAGAAACTATAAATAAAGAAGTTTCCTCAATATAATGAATGTTAACTAATAAAATACAGCAAACAATGTGAAAATATCAAAAACATCAGAACACAACAGGTAGTACCTCTTCTATAATCAGCACTGTACTGAAAGTACTTAACGATAAAGTAAGACAAGAATCAGAAATGAATGTAAAGAAATAAAATTGGTGCCATCTGTAGATGAGATAGACGTACGTACCAAATCTAAAGAGAATTAAGCTTGCATAGTTACCGGTTATTCCTCGCCAGATATCAAGGCTAATAGCTACAGAAATCAGAACAGCATCATGTTGGTGTAAGGATGGCCAAATAGACCAATGAAATAGGACAGAAAATAAGGAATTGTGCATAAACGTACATGGGAATTTAATATAACAAGGAATCTGCCCTTACAAATGGTAGGAATGGTTGGACTAGAGTAAAAAGAATATAAAAATAGAACTGAAAAAAATGTCACTGAAAAAGTTGACAATCCATATAAGGGAAAATAAAATTATATTTTTTTCCTCATACTTTGTATAAAAAATGTGTCAGATTGAAGACCCTTTTATAAAACCTAAGTATTTAAAAGTTTGAGAGGGAATTTTAAGGAAATATTTACATCAGGTTAAGAAATATTTGATAAGACCCAAGAAGCAAAAGTATAAAAAAGAATGATAAGTATGTCTAACTTAAAATTTTAAATTTCCAAACAAATAAAGATATCAACAGCAAACTTAAAATCAAGCCACAAATTGGAACAGACTGTGAGATGGGAGTAGTGAGATCTGAAGCTGGCTACTCAAAAGAGGAAGAAGCCCCGTTCAATCCAGTCTTTCAAAGATAGGGAACAATGTTACAGCGCAGGTTACAGCTGCCTGCTAGAATAAAATAAGCACCCAAAGCACTTGCTTGGACCCGAGTTATTGTTGTGTAAGTATCATAACAGAACAATGTCAACCATACTAATTTGTGTGCATATGGATGAAATTCCTGAGGTGGCTTGCCAAGAGGGCCCCCAGCAGCATCCCTGTCTGCTCTGGGACTGAGAGGGGCGGGTGTCAGGGGCACACACAAGCATGCTGTAATCTTGAGGTTCTTTACCACCATTTTACCATTTTCTCTCAAATAAACCACATTCTACAGAGACTTTGGAATTTATGTTTTGTCCTGCAACTCAGAAAAAAGGAGTGGTATTTAATATCCACAAAAACATGTATAAATTGATAAGGACAAAAGATATTACTTGGGGAAAAAATGGACAAAGAACAGGATCAGCAATTTCACAAAAGAGGAAATTCAAATGACTAATAAAACTGTGGAAAGATGCTCAATCTCAATAATTAGAGAACTACAAATTACCATCATAATTCAATGCCATTTCACCTCCATTATACAGGCAAAACTTAAAGAGAATGACAATATCTAACTGATTAAGAGGATGGGAAGAAACGAGAGCTCTCATATTCCACTCTTGGAGGAGAGGGTAATTTGTCAACACCCAAAAAGTTGACAGTATTTACACCTTCTGAACCTGAACTATTATGCCTAAATATGAACTCTTAGGAGCTCTTGTAGGAGGACATAAGAAAATCTCTACACTTGATTTTAAAAATAAGAATGCCCTGACCAGTGTGGCTCAGTGTGTTGGGAGTCCTCCTGCAAAACTGAAAGGTCACCTATTGGATTCCTGGTCAGGGCGCACACCTGAGTGGCTGGCCAGGTTCCTGGTCAGTGGTGTATGTGTGAGAGGCAGTCCATCCATGTTTCTCTCCTTTTCTTTCTTCCTCCCTTCTCCTCTCTCTAAAAATAAATAAATAAAACCTTTTTTATAAGTTCTTTACAAACTAATTTGTAAGTTTAATGCAATCCCAATAAAAATAACAACAAGCCATTTTTAAAAAGAGTAAAAGGAATGGAAAGAATGCAAATGTCAATCAAAATAGGAATAGGAAAATTAATTATACTATATTCATAAAAAGAACAAACTAGATTTACATGTATCAACAAGGCTGAATCACAGAAATGGAAATGGAAAAAAGTAAGATGTCTTACTTTTCAATGTCTTATGTATGCTATACTATCATTTGTGTAACTCTTAGAAAGTACACACAACAATGTAATAAATCATATATTTCATACAAGTAAAAATATATGGATGGGAAGGATACACATCAACTTCAGAATATTAGTGCCCCTGGGGAATAGAGGGATGGAAATGGAATGGGGAAAGCGTAAATAGTGTTTCATTTCTTAAACCAAAAATTCAGGAGGGGTAATCTGGCTTAATTGTGGGAAAACGCCACGAAAAACAAAGTTGGCAAAATAAAACTAGGCATATTGCCTCCCCTCTCATCTCATTAGTTTGAAATTTGGGTCATACATGTCAGCCATTTTTATATTCTTTTTACTCTACAGCACATTACCATGTCATAAATTTCCACCTCTATCCAGAAGGAGCTGCAAGCTCAACAGGGAAAATTCCCCACATCCTTCCCAGAAACTCCATTGTAATGGACACACGCCTAGCCTGAACTGGGCATCATTCTCAACGTGGTCACCTGCAGAACTGAAGTCCCAACTCGGAGAGTGATTTAGGAGAATCCCCGAGGTGGGGCTGCCTATGCGTGTCTGAGATGATACCTCCTTACTCACAAGCAGTCCCCTCCTTAATCTGAACAATGATGGCTTCCTACTTCCATGCTCTGGCACCTTGAATAAAGACTTAGTGACCTTGAATAAAATCACAGAGAACTTCAACCACTTTATTAATAGTAGTCTGGGACAATGTCAATCATCTACCTTTTGGGAAACACAATTTTCTTTTCTGTAAAACAAGGATACTCATATACAGGCTCAGGTCTGGCCACCCACGTTGTTATGATAATCAGCCACATATGAAAAGACTTTATAAGTGTATTACATTTGTTGTTGCCATTTTCTTGCTATTAACAAAAATTAAATGCTGTCAAGATCATATAAGCCTTGAAGGAGATCATGCTTGATAAATGAGTCTAAAGTAATGAGTTTATTTTTTAAGAAAATTTAGAAAGCATTCACTGCAAAAAGAAAAACAAATATCTTTCAAATCTTTTCCCAAAGCTATCTCATCTGTTACTATGTTTTTTTAAATGAAAACCGTCACAGCTCATCTACTTCTGTAGGCTCTACTTTAGAAATATACATCGGAAAATATGTTGGCTAATCATTGTCTGGTTTACATCCGAGGTCATTTAATCTGTACAAAAGCTGATTTGAACAAGGATTTTTCTGTGTGAGCATTCCACAGGGTTTATAATATATAGTATTGGTATTTTATATAGAAAACAGAACATGTAAATTATTATCTGCCTTGTCATTTCTATACAATCTAGTAACTGCATTTAGCATTGGATGTGCTGAAATAAGGCATATTACAAAATAAGAGAAATAATTATTTTAAGTTTTAAGATGCATCATTGAACAGGAAAAGTGCTACTCAGCACTCACTTCACTTCTCAGGTAATTTGTCTTTGCTTTTGGTGCCAGAGAATTCAAAAGAACCATTTCTCTAAAAGAAATGCTAACATGTAACCAATAGGTTATTATTTTCTGAGATTCCAAATATGTCATTTTTACAGTTTGTGGTTGCAAACTTTCTCTGTTCCTAAATTACTAATTGTCACTTTGGAAGCCTCTATTAACTATCCTTTCCCTTTGCCATGTGTAACAGCCCAATTAGAATTAATGAGAAAAATGGTACTGTTAGAGATAAATCACTAATACGATTATGTCTCTCTCAAAATCCAAATATCAATATGTAATTATATAAAATTTAATATGAAAGAACAATGACTACAATAGTTCTTTATTTATGACAGAAAACTAAGGGTGTCTGTTGGGCTGCATAAAACATGTTTGGACCACTATGCCATATGACATAACCAGGCCTTTCTCCCTTTTTTAATTGGAAAGAAACTTGACTGCAAAAAGGGGTAAAAGTAAAGATGAATTAACACATGTATGACCATATATTCTAACCGTTAGCAACTCTTCTCTATAAAAGTAAGTGCTTTGTGAAATGCAGCCTCACCTTTTGGTGACGATTCATTGAGAAGTAAAGATACGTAGTCAGCACTGGGCCATCCAAGACGTGCCTGAAGACCAGAGCAAAACAGGCTTAGGCCTTTAGAACTTCTCAAACAATATGTTTTCCCAAGTTATTTCATTTTTTTTGTTTTAAATCCTGTAAATAATTATAGTAAGAAGAACTTTTCAACAGTATCCAAAAAGTATCATATTACTAAGATACATATTTTACTTCTTCCTATTTGGATCCAAGCTGTATATTGTATCAATAAGATTTCTTCTAAGACCTTCCAAAACAAATCCTCCTATTTTACTATTGCTCCATCTCTGATCAAGTATTATACTTTAAATCAGCTTTCTGTGCAATGTTGATAGTGAATGATACTCAAGTACAAAAGCAAATCCAGCCAAACTACAGAAGTATTCTTTGTTTAAAATTTTTTAATACTAGTTAATTTGAATTTTTAGCAAATTGATTAGAATGTAATTTTTCTATACAAACCCAGTAAGGAATATTATGCATTTCTATATGAAAATTAAAAAGCTGAGATAGAAGGATTTTAAAGAAGTAACACATCGTTGATTTGATTCTCTTGGCAACCTATTAAATTTTAGCTCCAGCAAAGAAATTGACTGAATAGACATATCTAAGCCTTTGTCTTGGAACTTTTAGCAATTATATTCTTGACTAGTAGTTGAAATATAAATGGTGCTAAGGCAGGATAGTAAGAAGCTAGGGAAATTCCTGGACTAGGGAAATGGGGAGACAGACAGAGAGCTGAGCTAACTGACTGAGCAGTTCACAACCAGACACAGCCGGTCACCGGGGCAGAAAGTCTCAGGTGCCCGGAAAGGGGCAAATCTGGTGCCGGACCTGGCCCGCAGGATGGCCTCTCCTCCACTGGCATATCGCTGGTCATTTGGATTAGACCCCCCTGGCCTTTGTCCCTAGAGATAACATCTAGGCCTCAGTTGTATTTCAGCTCCAGGCCCAGAAAAGCAGCAAAGCCAGGTGGGGCTGGGGACAACAGCAGGACCAGCTGCAGTGGCTAATGACTCCCAACCAATTAGTGGAGACCACGACCCCGAAAGAACACACATGGAAAAGCTGAGGACTAGTGTATTGAGATCCTCCCCTGGGGCCTCCCCTAAAATCCCACTTTGGAAAGCAGATAAAACCCCTCAAGACAAAAAAGCCAGCAAGAGCCCTCCTTGAGGCACTCAGACTTGAATCTCCTTTTTAAGTGACTTTTCTTTTTCATCAACTCTAAGAGTCCCCTGAGACTTGCAACCAGAAGAGCAATGGGCAGGGACAGCTTGACTCAGGCTAACCCACTGAGCCTGCCCCCAACTCCCTTTTCTCTGACTTTGCAGTGAGGGAAAGCCTCACCTTGGCTCACTTCTTTTCCATGTTTCTAGAGAGCCAAAGCAGCCCCACCTAGTAGTCTCTCTCCTGTGCTGCTTCTATCCTAAGCCCTTCCTTGTTTCATGGTCCAAGCTTTAATAAATGTACTCTCAAAATCACCTGGATTCATGATGTGAACTCTTTCCTGCTCAATGTCAAGAACCCGCACACTACCAGCCAGTCCCAGGCAGACCCACTACAGACCGGCCCCGTCCCTTTCTGGTAACAGTGCCAAAGTTTGCTTTGTAAGAGCGAAAACTCTACCCTAAAGATTGGTTTAAAAAAGGGAAACAATATACTTTCTTAGTATAATATTTCTGATTCGTTTGTGTTCACTATTTTAGGAGATCTGTCCTACATTCATTTTTAATTTAGTGCACAGAGAGGGTGTGATTCGGCATCATCATTACAAAAAATTATAACAGAAATTTTGAATGGTCAAATTAATAAAATGTTAACATTTGGCCCAACATAATCAAATTTGGACTTGAGATTACTAGTTCTTTTTGCATTTTCAGGTTCCCATGTGCAGCTACTTCCAAGAAGCCCTCTGGTTCACTGAGTGCTTTTTTAGGACAAGCTTTGTGGCAGGCAGTCAGACAGGAATGAGCAGAGCAGGACAAGAGGCCAGGCACAAAGTGTCACCGGGGCAGAAAGTCCTGGGTCCCTAACAACAGGCAGAACTGGGAGAGCAAGTATTGGAAATAACTACTGTTATTTAGGACCTCGCTCCTGAGGCTCCCTTTTCTCCCCTTGATCATCTCTGGTCATGTGGGTCGGATCCTCCCCATGACCTTTCCTCCCCTGGCATGTAGCTAGTCATACCCTCCCCCGCCCCTGAGAGAAGAACAAGGGGGCTGGAGAAAAGCCCCATCTGACTGCTACAGGAGGATGGGAGATGATGGGACAGGCCCTGACAGGTCAGCTTGAAGAAGAAAGCAGTTAAACCCCTCTAAGAGGCCAAAAGAAGCCCTGGCATCAACAGTGGAGACCACAGCTCTGAAAGGCACACTTGGAAAGCTGATGAATATTCTATTGAGATCCTCCCTTGGGACCTGCCCTAAAAAGCCCTTAGGACAGAGGACTCAGCAGGGCTGTCCCTCCTGGGAGCCTCTCTGAGCCTTTTCTCTTCCCTTCTGCTTCCCTTACAGGAGGGTTATCTTTACCTTCCTCTCTCCTAAGCTCCAAGGGGCCTTCTTTTGCCTTTAAAACTTGTTTCCTCATCCCATTTCTTCTACTGCTCACTTCTTCTACCTCTGTGACTTTCTAAATCAACTTTCTCGTTTAGTTTGAGTCTTGCCTCTGAATTCTTTCTTAGTCAGAACTCAAGTACCAAGGATGCTGAACAAAGGCCCAGTCTGACCCCACCAGTCTAACACCTCACCTGGTGCCGTGTTGCCGCTGCCCACAGCTTCACATTCACCCCTTTATGAACTCAGTAGGCATCCCTGGGCATCCACCTTTAGGACTAGGGAAGCCTTTCATTTTCACTCTCAGATAACAAAGGAGCTCATCAGCTCCTTGTATTAGAAAGAGGACATACATGTGATAATATGACTGAAATCACTTGCAGCATTCTGCCTTCTAGGTGGAGTGACCCTGATGATTGCAAGGTGTCCACAAGGGTGTCCCTTTTTAGGAAGTGTAGGGAGGAGTAGCGGCCATGATTGCAAGATTCTTTTCAGTTCACTGGAGGGAAGAACATGCATTTGCTCTCTGACAAGATCTATTAATGTATATACTTGACTTCATAAAATAATTTTGTATATAAAATAAGAGAATTTGGCTGTTAAAAAGAAATTAAAGATCAATAATCTGGTATAAACCTTATTTTATAAATATGGAAACAGACCAAACTGGGTGAGGTTGTTTGCTCTCTATCAAAAAGTGCAATAGAAATAGACTTGAACTAAAAACCAAGTTCTTTGAGAGTGAAGAAGCAACCAATCAGTCAGTGGGTCAGAAAGTCTTCCTGAAAGAGATGGATGATAAAAGGGCAGGATGGGAGGAATTGGTTATTGGAGTGGGAGAAGGAAGAATCCACACTGCAAGCAGAGGGATTGACCTCAGCGAAGACTGGGCGAAGGGGACAAAAAGGTTATGGAACAAGAAAGAGTTCAGTGTTGCTTCAATAACACAGGAGAATTTTTGGTCTTAAAAGCTTAATGTCAACTTTATTTTTTGAAGTATGCTTAATGAAGACAATAATTAGGTGATATTTGACTAAGAGATATACTTATCTTGAGCCTAGTAATATTTAAGTATAGATGAATCTTTTACTTATTCAACAATACTTACTGCTTACCTCCTCTGTGTCAGGAACTGGGCTGTGTGTGCAAGATGTATAGTGGTGAACCAGACAGCTGTGGTCCATCTCCTCGAGGAACTTACCTTGTGATAGAGAACTCAATCAGGGAAGTAGGCAATAAATTAAGATCAACTATGACAAGGCTATAATATTATAGCTCGAGAATAGGGAAGGTGGGGTTGCTAATAAAAATATAATGAGCTATTATACAGGCTATATAATTAACGTTAAAGTAGATGCCCTTGAAAAAGATAGTTTTAAATTGAGACCTGCAAATGAATGGGGAGAGAGATAGAGAAGGAGAGAGCTGGACACCCAGAAGAAACTAGGACAAAGCTGAAATTCAACAAGACAGACATTACAGTAGTGGCAGTGGTACAGTGTGACTGGGAATGGAGTTGAAAGCTGAGGTGAGGAGAGACAGGTCAGAGAGGCAATAACGGGACACATGAATACACTTAAAAGCCAGTCATTTTCCCAGAGCATCCCCTACAAGGACGCTCTGAGGGGCCGTGACCCACTCTTTGTCTCTGCTTCTTTCTGCCAGTAGCCTTTTTTTTCTTTCTCCCAGCATCCTATTTTCTTTTACACCTCAAATATATGATAAAATATATGTGGCAATACCTTGTAAATTTACACATGAAAGATTTAATCATTAGAGAAACATATTGACTTCCATTTTAGTTCCAATATCCCAGGAAAGGGCTGGACTTGGTCAGATAACCATACCTGGCTCTTAAATTTGGCCAGAAGGCATGCACAGACACTTTGAAGTTATGTTATGCAGAGAAGAGAGTTCACAAAAATATTGTGGGGACATTCCCCACAATAGGAAAAGCCACAGGTCTTCACTTCACTGTTGTAATGATTGCAAAAGTAATGTATGTCAAGTCAGAGCGAACCTCAAAATGCAGTGGGTACTCAGAAAGTAACTGTCATGTAACTGATTGTTTCAGTTGTTTGAATATCAATAAAGATGTTGAAGTTTTTACAAGGACCCCTTATTTTGTCTTACCAACAGCCATACACACTTTTCTGGGAAGTGTGTCCACACAGTTTATTTTCGGAGGATTGGTTCTATCAAGTCGACCAAAGTTTGGCCAATAAGTCCCATGCCTGGAACTTTTCTATAATCAGGAAAGACAGAAAAAGCAGGTGGGGAGTAGCCCCACTTTAGCTAGATCATGGAAGGTGCAGGCAGCCTTATTTCCAATGAAGATAAAGGCACAGAGAAAAGCAAATGGTAGCTGGGAGGACAAGTGAAGGAGGGAGGAAGAGAACTCCACCAGAGCTCCAGACCGTGGTCTGCTCCTGAAATCCAGCTGCCTCCAGTCCTTGGAGTCCGTGAGTATTTTTTCACTAAGTTAAGTCAACTTGTGGTCCAATTAATTGCAATCAAATTTGTCACTGCTAATACTCATTCTATCTAAAATACTTTATTACATTTTTATCTACACAAATTGCCCACCCTGTAAGAAAAATCTCTTAAGTATCATCACAGCCAATACTTATGGTGCACATTTTAAACCCAGTAAAGTAACTGCAGATAGAACCTTAAACAATAGCAGAATTTTATACAAAATTGTTAGATTTTCTAGATGTTGGATTTTTTAATCTGTATAAGGCCTTTTTCTTACTTCTTGTGTTTGCAATCCATGGAGGAGTTTACACCTAGAAAGATTTCCTCTTTTGGCCTATAAAGGAGGGGAATAAAAAGAGAAAAGCAGTCACATTCCTTTCTCACCTCTACCCACTGAATTACCAGAGGTCACCTTGAATACAGCCCTCCTGTGGAGCGGTTATGGAAAGCTGGCTCATGGTTTCTCCCATTTTCTCAGGCTACCTTGAGGACACACAGAATGGGGGGGGGGGGTTGTCTATAACCCAGGTCTTTAGCTAAGAAGAACAGGTTATATGACTCTAGCACGGGAAATGGGAAATGGGTGAAAAAAGCATTTCTCCTCTCCAAACTCAGGATGAAGAAAAATGAAACAAGTACAATATTTAAGAAAGATGTGGAGGTCATGTTACAGCAAGAAAAGTAATTGGAGACAATCAAACAAGTATCCATTACACACATCTTTATGTGGCACTGTGCTGTGTGCCTGGTGAAGTGGCCTGAGCTAAGGTAGTTCTCAATTTTGAGTTGTTTACAACCTAAAACCGGGCTTCAGAACTACTGACAGGGTTTTGGAAGCAATAACACAGGGCACTGTTATTTCTAACAAGTTCTGAAATTCTTTTAAATGCAGGTGCCATTTTGAAAAAGCAATTCAGAATTTTGTTTATTGGAGGGTATTTTGTTGCTGTTCTGAAATTGCTACAATATTAAACTATTATTAGGAAATATTTTTAAAGTGTTAGAAATCTGCCATTTTAATAGAGGAAAACGCTTTTAGTAAGAAACATATTCCCAGACTGTCACAGCACACTGTTCATCATAAAAACTAGACCTGTTTCAGGTACCTCTATATTAAAAGATTGAGAAGAGATCTGGATTCTAATCCAGATTTTCATTAACTGCCTGGCAGGGCAGGTTTGGGAGTGACTCTAATCTTCCTATACTCATGTATTTTCATTTGTAAATGGTTGAGGCATTTAAAAATTATAATATTCAAAAGATAGTAAAGTTTTTTAAATGTTCATTTAATTCTCATGTTAGTGATTTTCATTTTTATATTGTTTATAAAAATCTGTCTTTGGTACAAGAGGTTATGGAAGAGAAAAAATCTAGAAACTTTATCATAGGTCCACCAACATCACTACTACTATTTATGAGTTAACAGGAATAATGGCTCATGGTAAGTACATGTTGCTATATCTTTACATGATACATGGACTTTACATGAAACATGGACTGTGTTGAAAATGACTGTGTTACATGTGGTCCATGCATTTATGGATTGAGAATGATCATAGCAATGATTGAAATATTTATAGTGATTTTCCAGGTGATGCAATGTGTGCTGTTCTTATTTTCATAAATAATTTCCATAAATAATTCAAACTTCTATAATAAACATGTTATTCTTAGGATAAGGAAAAAGTACATTTTAAAAAACATGTAGTTCAGTTAAAATGGGCCAAATATTTGGGTTCACTAATGCTCATCCTTCACTGGTAAGACAAGACGGCCCTTGGCCATCCCAGTCCCTGACACACTGCTCTCCAGTGGACTCCTTCGCTTCTGCTCCCTCCCTTCTCCTCACACCATGCTGCTTACATGTGAAAGCCAGTTGAACTTGTTGCTCTAATTATTTAAATTAGCATCGCATAAAAACTACTGAGGTGATTATGAAAATAAAAAGTGGTTTTCTCTGAATATTTTATAAAGAGATGATTAAAATGCTGTTAAATTTGCTGTCATTTTTACTGTTCATATTTTTTATCTTCTTTTTCTTCGGTAAGTCCCTTTAACATTTCATATAATAAGGGCTTGGTGATGATGAACTCCTTGAACTTGACCTTATCTGAGAAGCATTTTATCTTCCCTTCCATTCTAAATGATAGCTTTGCTGGATAGAGCAATCTTGGATGTAGGTCCTTGCCTTTCATGACTTGGAATACTTCTTTCCAACCCCTTCTTGCCTGTAAGGTCTCCTTGGAGCAAACTCACAGTTATTAACAACCACACCTAAAACAAAAACAAAAGCAAACTAAGCAAACAACTAGAACAGGAACAGAACCACAGAAATGGAGCTCACATGGAGGGTTATCAACAGGGGAGTGGGAGGGTGGAGAGGGGGGAAAGGCACAGAGAGTAAGTAGCATAAATGGTAGGTAGAAAATAGACAGGGGGAGGGTAAGAATAGTATAGGAAATGTAGAAGCCAAAGAACTTATAAGTATGACCCATAGACATGAACTATAGGGGGGGAATGTGGGATGGAGGGGGTGGGCAGGATGGAGTGGAGTGGGGGGGAAAATGGGACAACTGTAATAGCATAATCAATAAATATATTTTTTAAAATGCTGTTAAATTAGGTGGCCGGAAGGCAACTGTGAAATATTATGATAAAAACTTAAAATGCTTATGCTTTTAGATTGCTTTACAATATTTTTTCTTCTTTAATGAACTCAAATTGGAAATGTGAATGATGTATGGTTTATGCAAGAAAAAAGGTGAGGACCTTCCATCAGAAGACATCACTCATAAGTTTGGTAAATAAACAATAAATTTATATGTTCTATATTAAAATAAAGTATTTAAGGTATGCAATAATCACTGTTTAATGAATCCTTACATTCATTGCTTTTCAATTATGTCACCTACTATAGGTTTTCCTTGAGTTAGATAAGAAAATTCCTATTATAACTATTTATTTAGATGCCAGTATGTTAAATAATCATTCTGTAGCTCGCTCCCTTCTTACTACACTTATGTGCACACAATCTATCTTACACTTGAACCTCAAGTCCTTTCTTGTTTTCAAATCCTTTAATTATCAACAAAGGATAGGTATACCCCAAACTATAACAACCTAAAAAAAAGGCCTGAGCACAATTATGTTAGAAGGACCCATTAACAATCTGCTTTTAATCCTGACTATCATTCTAATTACTACAATTTTTAAGGGAATTCATTTCTTGGTCAGATCAGTCCATTCACCCAAGTTTGTTGTGTCCTGCAGAGCAAAGGATTATTACTGTAGTTTACAGTTTTTAAGGTTTAAAAACGCATTTATCCTGATCTAATTAGATAAAGTGTGACTATTCTCCAGAATGGTTTATGAGGGGGGGAAGATACAGATAACTATTTTACAGGCTTATTATTTCAACAAGTATTTACTGACTATCTATACGTACAAGACGGCACCGTGTATGTACATGAACAAAGGGGGAAGAAGGTCTTATATAAGGAAGCTTCATATGCCTGTTGTCCTCCCTTTAGGGGAAGTTTCTTTTGATGATTTTAAACAAGAAGTATGAAATAGACTATGTAAAATGTGAAGGGAAGTCCAGTAGTATAGCTAAAAAATTCTCTGATGAAAGCTCTTTGCCTGAATAATATGAAGGCAAATGCATTAAATATAAAACAGGGGGCAAGAAAAAGAAGACAATAAAAATAACAAGGGAAGCCCTCAAGATTTAGAGTAAAGGTTATTGCTGTTTCAATCTGCATTTAATATGCTAAAAATTCTTCATAGTTTTCTACTAAAACCTGTGCATTGAAACCATGCCTGACATATTTTCTCACTGTGTGTTTTCAGCAATGCATGGTTGCTAGTGACAGCATTTGCTCACCAGCCTCCCCGGCAGGAGAGCTACAGCCTTTGGGGTGGGGAATTTTCTATAGTAGCAGACCTGCCGCAGCTGATCTGTCAGGGTGAGTCAGAGAGGCTTTCTGCTCCCTAATGACAGCAAAAAAACAAATAAAAATCAAACAAAATGCAAACATTTTTATCAAAGATAGTTGGCAAATTAGTAGGTGCCCTGAGGAATCAAAAGCAAGGACAGAAACAATCAGCACTTTGATTTCAACATTTCAAACATAAATTAGACCATCTTTTATGTCTTCTGATGTTTAATTGCATGAATATGTGGGCTTGAAACATGGCCAACATTATTACGTGCTTTCACACACTGCTCGTATTCATTTTTCACTCTTTCTACAAATGTTTGTCAAGCTTCTACTACTCAAAGACACACTGCTGGGCACTTCAGAAATGTAATGGTGAGCAGAACTGACAAGGACTCTCCCTCACCAAGCTCAGAGTATATTGGATTGGGATGGGGAGGCAGACATAGTAATTAACCATTCATGCAAGCAAATATGAAATTGCTATGGATAGAAATTTGATGGTGAGCTATGTGATTCTTAGAATCTGTGGTTGCAGTATTTTATTTAACCCAGAAGGTCAAAGATGACATCTATAAGAAGGTCAGAAGGATTCTTAAAAGTTAATTAGTCAAGAAAGGAGGAAAAGATGCTCCAGGCCGAGGAAACATCCACCTTCTAAGGCATGGTGGCGTGGTGGTAAGATCAGGTGAGGCTGACAGGAAGTCACGGGCTAAAGCAGAATGCCAAGGTGCCGTGGGTCTGGACGAGAGACGAGGGAGCCAGAGCAGGAAGGACCCCACAGGCGTGGTGAATGGTTTTGCCTCTATCTCGAGAGATATATAAAGTCGAGGGCATATTTCAGGGTGTGTTTCTGCATGTGTATATGTGGTCACGCATGGTGTGTGTCTGCTGGTGGTAAGGGCGACATGCTACTTGAGTGGCACGGCATAGCTCAGTTTACTTTCATACTCTAGACTTTACTTAACCACTGCTTAATTTTACCAGCAAACAACTGTCCTTGTTAGCAGTTTCTCCATACGTTAAGAGTAATGGGAGCTGAATATAAAATAGTTCATAACTAGATTATGGAAAGCACAAATAAGGCATCATTTATGAAGAAAATACTAAACCAGTATACATAAACACAATCACAAGTTTTGCATGTTTTTATTTGTAGCAGAATGTAACTGAATGGCTTTTTTAAATGTATGGTATGCATTCCAAAATATAGGGTGTGGCAAAAGTAGGTTTACAGTTGTGCGTATGGAAAATAATACAATAAATAATAATGCAAGAATAAACTGTTTTTGCATACTTAAACTGTAAACCTGCTCCTTCCCACCCCTGCAGTATAATCTGCTCTTAACATGAAAAGAAGATGAAGCTTGTTCTGAGTAACTCCGATTAAATATTTGAATAATCACCTTTAAGCATATATACTGTTTTTCCTGAGCAAAACATTAAATAAAATGTAATATACTTACCAGTACTGGTATTCAAAGGTGACTAATGTTTGTATTTGAGAGAACTTAAGATACAGTAAATGTACAAGAGGTTGGGAATATAAAAGACCTGAATATACTCTAAGCGCGCTACACTGAGTGATAACATACAAATTAACACATTCTAATAATAATAATAACATGCTGTCATGGGCGACTTCAGGACTAAAGAGAAGCCAGACCATAGAATATTTTTTCAAATCAATTTAGCAATATACTGATATACCCATAGAATACCAGACAATATTACAGATGTTGCAGAATTTCAGCTTTAATTGATTTAGGGCCTGCAACGTGTCGGGCGTTCTGAACATTTCCACATGGAATCTTTGCGAGCCGGTTGTTTGCAGGAGGGGTCCTCACAGAGCTTGGACCCCAGGCCTGCTGAAGCCTGAGCGTGGGTATAGAACCTCACTTCATCCCACCTCCACGTAAATACTCGGGAAGGTGCTAATTTTGTTTTGCAGTAGTTATTTGCACCTAGTGAGGGGGCAGGCATGTAGCCAGAGTCTCCGGAACAGTCCACCTGATACCAATAGTAGGCTATTAAAAAAACCAAAATGAAACAAACAAACAAAATACCTTCGAACATCTGGCGGACCCCTCACTCCGTTCAGACGGTGCAGTCTGAAGCTGCATTATTCCACTGGAATGCTGGGGGAACACGAGAAGCCCTACCTGTCTCTGAAACTGCCCTGTGTTAACCCCCGCTTTGCGGAACTGTTGTCTGTTTCTCCCACCCCTGTAAAGTCTCTAGCCATTAGCCATTGAAACCTGACATCTTTCTGTCGATCACATTACCATCCCGCTGTGACGATGTAGAAATTATTGCACCCACTTTATAAATGAAGACGCCGAGGCTCTGAGCACTCCAGAGATCATCTAAATGACAAGCAAGAGTTTTGGGGTCCGGATCTACACAACTGAGCCCTTTGTGGGTGCAGCTGTTGCAGAAGAGTAGGGAGGCTGACGGTGAGTGCATTATAATGTGAGCATTAGGAAGAGAAAAAAAAAATCAGTTCCAGAAGTGTGAAACTGTGATAGATGGCACATCATACAGAGATTAGGGTCTTTATAGCTATAGGTATAGACATAGATACATATATAAAATATACTTGTATGCTTTCATTTTTTTCTAATCAATATCAGATTTGTGAATAATTTTAACTTTTCAAATGACTCTTCCATCTGCTATGCCCTGTCCTGCACACTGACAACTCCCCAGCCTGAAACTCGGAGTGGGAAGTAAGCGTGGCACTGTGACAGCTAATTAGAGGTAGGCCCAAGGACCCAGGTGTCCTCTCTCTCTCTCGTCTTTTCCTCGAGGACCCATACTGCCTCCCTAGCTGAAGATTTCAGTTGAAAAATAGCTAGATGTCAGTTTGCCAAGAAAATGTCATTTGGGTTCCATTTTTCTTAGCTTCCTTGAAACTATACATATGCCCCTGCACTATTTTCTGAGTGTTAGAAACTATTGAAATTTGTCTTTTCAGTATGACAGCCTATGTTTGCAGATGCCTTTTATTTATGAGAAAAAATTTGATGTGAACTATTTAATTCATCTTATCACAATTTAGTGTCACCCTGGTTTTTCTTTTCAGCCCTTTACTGATCCTTAAAAAATGTCCTCTGACTTGCTAAAAGTAAGGACATAATGCTTCCACTTTGGGCGTTAATGACAGTGACTGGGATGACAAGATGAGCACCTCAAAGCCTCTATAATGTATAACACATAAAACTAACTCAGAAGGACAGGATTCAAGCAAATAGTTCTACAAAAACTAGGCCTAAATGTTACTGATAGGGTTACTCTGTAGATACTGGGTCCTAAGGCCTGGGAGTATGCAATCCTCTCCCTCATTGTTCAGTAAAGAAATAAATGTTTCCATGCTATTGATAATACTTTCAGTAAAGAAATGAGGTCCATGACAATTACATTACAGATTAAAGCAAAACAGAAAGAATGAAGGAAGATTCTAACTGATTAGTTTCCAAAATGTATACCTCAAACCATTCTTTAAAGAGCCGAGTGGCAGTTCAGAGCTTCAACCTTCCAAAGATCACAAACTTTTATTTTGTATCTCCGAACTCTTAAAAGGATGTGAAGGAAGGAATCCAGAATCCAAAGTCAAAATCTGCTTTATTTTCAGAGTTGTGGCATCCTGCCCCTTCTAGAACCTCCCCCAGGAGTAAAGGCTGTCCTAAGCCACCAGCAGCCCTAAATTACCCAGGGGGATCAGTCAGAAAGCACTCACTTAGTCAGACTCTTCTAGTTTGACTGCACCACACTCAGGATTGCGGGCTGGGAGTGCTTATGGATTAGCTAAGTGGAAGGAAAGCTCCCCCACCCACCCCCTTGTTTTTAGTTCTGAGTGGATACTGTAACTTGAGTATTTCTCTGAAATTACTTGGAATCTCTGAAAACCTCAGTACAGTCGTGAAAGGTCCTCCTGCCTCCAGCTGTGTTAGGCCTAATTACGTTTCTCATGGTCTCCAAATAACAGCATTGCCATGATGCTACTTGAACACTAGAAGGTGTGTAGGGGGCGTTTCTTCTGACTGGGTTGGCTTCTCACGTCTGATTCTTTCCGGGAGGCTTAGGTCAGAGTCCTGTGGGGAATGCCGGGATGGGCTCATTACCTGCAGCCAATCAGTTTGACTTGATCGTGTGAAGTTTGCACTTCAACCTGGCTAGATCTCTTCTGTATTGATAGTCCTTGATTCGGAAACCCGTTTCATGTATAAGTGAATTTATAATTAAAACATAAACTATAGATTGCATGTATAAACAAATGTATAATTTGTGCATTGGATACAGATTTTCTTCAGAAAAACTGAAATATTTCATATAAGGGTTTGGAATTAATAGAAATCTGTTCAGTTGTGATTTATGTGCACTTCCAATTTGAGATTGTTACAGAGGAAAGTGTAGCAGCTAATTAGCATGCAAATTGCATGTTTATGTATGAGTTTAAATGAATTTTCAGAGGTATAGATGCCAAATATTAAAATTTAAAGCTTTAACTTGTAATGAAAATAACTCAAACCATGGAACTATCTGCCTTACCTGTAGATATATTGAGTCAAGAGAGTTTTAATTAATACTTGAGAGGTAATTTTTCATTTGTTGATAATAAGTGATATACAATATAAATACATAAAATGCTGGAAGTGAGGAAACACTCATATTGAAAACCTCACCCTGCCATCTTCATCACCACACATTATTATAAAATCCATTCCCATAAGTAGAATTTTTAGACATGTCCTCAGAATAAAGTGGGCATATTTAAGTGACCATTCTGAGATAAAATTCTTTTATTTTCTGTTCATAAATATTTGAAAATGCACTACTGTTTTGGAATCTCAATCAGGAAAGGAGCTATGAAAAAGTATGAGATTAAAAGATAAACACAGAGTAGTTAAAGTAATTTTCAGTAATGCCACTCATCTGGGCTTTCTTTAATTCTCATCACTCATTTGGAAGATCCTCAAGTTAATGTGATCTAACACTTAGAGTGTTCCATAAATGTTAACTACTGTTACATCCTGGGCAGCATGCTAATTGCATTAAGTTCATTATTCTCTTTAAACTTTGGGCATACAAGAAAATTTAAGCAAACTGAGGCCAAAGGAATGAAATAATTTGTCTAGCTCACACTACTGGGAAGTAATGAAGCTATGTTTTCTACCAAGCTATGGTCCCAGACTCCATGAACTTAGCCACTACGCTGTACATTTCAGACTAAATAATCAACTGAAAACAATGCTTTCTCCCACAATTCTGTTATTCCCTGTTGGTGTGGAATTAAACTTGGAGTTAAAAGATCCAGGTTAGCAACTATAATGCCAAGAATCAGTTCAAGAAGGAGAAAGACTAGCTTTTGGTGTGAGAGAAACAGGAAGTCAAAAGAGAGTAACAATTTACAAAGAAGACGAGTACATTTGGGCAGGATCTGGGCGGAGACTGACAAATGGTAGGGCTTCAGTAAGCCAGCGAGGTGCAAAGCAGAGGATGAAATGAGTGTAGAAAATGCACAATGACAAATGTAAAATGTATATTAAAGAAATTTAGGTATAAAGTGGAGACGAAAAATGAACCAGTAATTAAAAGCACTGATGGAAAGAAGGAAGAGAGAAAGAAGGTAAAAAAAAATAAGAAACTAAAATGTATTTAGTGTCTCCCATGGAACAGACATTCTTTTTTATGTCTTACTCCACTTAGTTTTCAATTACCTGCTCCAAAAAACAAATATCTTAGAATATATTTTTCTCATTGTTATAGATGAAGGTACTAAACAACATTTTGGAGAACACTCGGCTGGTAGAATTTAAAGAACCAAGATCTGAAATCACACCCTTTGATTCCAAATGCCGCCATATGTTTAAGAACAAAAAGGAAGGGAGTTAATCGGAAGAGATGTTTTAGATGATTTTGATGGATATAATTTGGTTGGTAAATTGGAAATTTTCTGCATAATGTTTCTAATTGTAACAACTATAAATATTTATAGAAAGAAATTTTTTAAATTTCTAAAATTTCCTATTTTGGGCATTCTTTTTAAGAAGAAAATATCTGTACTTTTCTTATGGATTGAAATGTATTTTTATAAGCTCAGAATGACCTTTTTTTGCTTCTGTTTACTCCATCTTTAAAAACTGAGGAAGTTCTATACTTGAAATGGTGTCTATCATACATTGGTATAGATTCATCTTGGAATATTTTTGGTGCAGAGAAAGAGGAAAGGGATAAATTTAGGCTGTACATTTACTTGACCAACTAAGAGATCCAACAGACTGGAGGAAGTAAAGAGGTGCATACCATTTGTTTGAAAATATTATTTTCTTTGTTTTTATTGACAACAGGAAATTAACTAAAATAGGACATTATTTGTATATGCATGATAAACCAGGACGTGTTAAATCTGGAGGATATATTATATGTACTGTGGCTTTAACACCAGAGTAGGTCCCTGGGCTCTGCAGATGGGAGCGTCAAGGGTTTCTTGGAGAGCTTCTCCACTGATTCCAGGTACTTTGCTATGAGGTGGCAGTTTAGGTGTGTCCTTCATTATTTTTCTACTTAATCTACATGGATTAGAAATCTCCCAGCTTCTGAAGAGTTGCTGTCATGTTCTATATTTACCTGCCCTAGAAAAGGGTTCCTTTTATTTTCTTTCTTTCTTTTTAATAACCATCAGTCATTTGAAAGGGTATCTGTAAAGAGGGAGTTAAACATGTGGTAAACTTACCATTTTAAACCTAAGTCCCTTTTGAAGAGACCATCTTCATATAGTTTTAATGAAATTTAAATCTTTCAAAACAAAAAAATGGTTGTGAGAAATCCTCCAAGTAATTTTTTGGCATATTTTCAAGCCTAGAGTATATTTGAAAATATTTTTAAGTACATTGTGCTAGTGCAAGTATCATATTGTAAATGTTTTATTTGCCTTTAAATAAATGGATCTATTTTTTTTTGTCTGCCTTATAATCATGTGTCACAATTTGAATAAAGTGTTAGGGGCCTGCCTATATAAGGATCTAAACATAGTAAGCCTCACTACCTGTTTGCAGTCTATGGAAGAAAAGGAAATTATTTTCCTTTAGATATTGATTCAGATTGCATGTCCTATAAAAATTCTAAGCAATATTACTTAGGAAGTCCATTTGGCTGTCCACGGGAAGGTTACTGTTCCTCCCCCATCTGGTTACGTACTACTAAGAAACATGTGCCTTGTGGACGCAGAACCAAGGGCTGCTAATCATGTGTTCTGGACACATGCGTACACATTCTTACAGCTAATCCAAGAGAAACACACACTTATCAAAAACACTTCCTTCCCTTTCTCAGGATTTCCTTCTCATCTCTTTTCATTTTTTAATTTTCTGTTCCTCATCTCTATAAATATCTGGGATATATGTAGTATTTTCTTCAGGTAGTCTCTCAATTTCCAAGCATCTTTTTGTGTTATTTCCTCCTAGTTTATATTATCTGACATTTATCCTTTTGTTTTCTTTTTGCTATGAAATCACCTGCCATTTTTATCTTCTATCTGTGTAGTCCACATTCCCCATCTTCCGCCTTATAACCTCTACCCCTCACTTCCTCTCTTCTTTTTCCCATGAAGATGAATTTGTGCTGTCACTTTAATTCCCAAGATAAGTTTAATTTTCACTCCAGTTTCTTTTGCTTTCATCATTCTTTTCTCTTTCCAATAAATAAAAAAGAATAAAAAATAAATTCATGGACAGGATTCAAATTTCTCATTTTTTTCATATTAATTATGCTTTGCATATTTTTTTATATTTAATGAAAGAATATTTTATTTAACCACATAATGAGAAGCAAATTTTTATCCATTACAATATAAACACAATTGTCTTAGCTCTTTATCATAAGTCCGCAATCATCACACTATATTCCTAGTGACTTCAGTAGCCTCGGCAACACTCCCCGCTCCCACTTCCCCCCAAAACTGTTATCAGCCACTCTAAGGATTCTGGCATCTTTTCTCTCTCATAAATCGACTTCTTGCTTTACAGGAAACTCAAAGTCTTTTCAGTTAGACTTCCTGAATGGTGCTTCTGCTGAAACAACAAAAATATTAGTTATAATATTTTAAAGTCTTTTTAATTGCCTACTTGATCTAGCACAAATTTGAGAAACAGAGTCCAAATTTGAAGTGAAGTGAAGAACACTGGCAGGTAAGTGACCACATTAGCTTTGGTATCAGTGGTTTCAGACAGTTCCACAGCCAGACTGGGTAGAAGGAGGCCGGGGGTAAAGCCTAAAAAGCCTGAATCCAGCTTGGTCCGCAGCATACCAAACCCTCAGAGCAAAGGTTAATGAGAAAGAAATTCTCCCTTTAGAAGAGAATAGCAAAGAAACTTGTCTTTCTAGAACTTGATGCCTCCCCTGAGGATTCATAACCATTAACAAGCTTTCAGCTGAGTCCCTAGTCCAAACTATCACCACTTTTGTTGTGTGAAGAAAGTTTGAGTGGAAATTTTAATTTCAGGTAGTCTTAGCTTTAATTTTTTTTTTAAAAAATAGAACTTTAAGGAATTGAAAAGACACACATTAAAGAAATTCAATGAAAGAATTACACAGCAGATTTGCCTAGTGGAAGAGAGAATGATCAAATCCGTAGGGTAAAAAAAATTGTCTGGCTAGTGAAAACAAGATTAAAAGGGGTGAAAGATAGAGTGAAAGGGCTAGGCAGCTGTTGAAATTCCAGGATTCTTCCTGGAATACCTGAGATATTTAAAGAGATGAGGGCTAAAGATTTTCCAGAACTATTAAAGGACATCAATATTTAGATTCAGGAAACTCAATGATTCCAACAAGAAAATGACAAATTCCTACGTTAAAACATTGCAATATGAGGAGGGACCCTCTAAAAAAAGAATTCTCTTCTGGAGGGTGGGGCCCCTTGTAGTACAAGCTTCCCCTCCTAGGTAAGTGTTCTAGGAACCTATCTGTATCAGTGTACCAGCTGGCATTGTTGTGAGAGGCTGTGTTCAGCTTCAGTGAACTGTTTTTGAGGACTCAACACTTTTGCCAATGTCACGATGTTACAGAGCAAGAGGGTGGGGGTGGTTCACGATAAATTATTACAGAAAGGATTCCGCCTTTCTGTCTCTGGAGGTTCCTTCCCTCCACGCCCACCTGCTAGGTTCGCAATGCCCACCGCCAGAGGAAAGACGTCTCTCAATGCCAGAGACTGGTGAAAAGGAAAGGAATTGTTTATTCAAAAGTTACACAAACTTAGAATAATGACCTAATGTCTTCAGTAAGATACTAAAGTCCTCTAGAATACCCACAGATGCACAGTCCTTCCCTCTCCCTGTGCCCAGTCCGGGGTACCGTGTCTCAGGAAAAGAAGTAGAAGTCCGTGATTCAGGCTCCCGGCACCATCAGCTGTGTGGCTGCTGCGATCTCCAGTTAATCCAAAGCCATGCGGCACCTTCTCATGGCCCACCAGCAAGAGTCCTTTCTCCCCTTTCTCTATGGCTGCAAAGTCTCTCCTGCTGCCTAAGCCGCGTAGCAAGAAGAAGCACTCCAAAACCTCGTGGTCCTCTTTACTCTCCTTCAGAACCGCGTGGTCCTTTTCCCCACTTCAGAACCACATGGACCTCTATCTATCTACTTGCTTCAGAGCCTCGTGGTTCACTCCTTCCTTCAGAGCTACATGGTCTCTTCTTTCTCCCCCATAACCTTGTGGTCCTCCCTACTCTTTGAAGCCGCGTGATCTCTCTTTTACTTCAGAGCCGCATGGTCTCTACTTCCCTTCAGAGCCACATGGTCTCTCCTTCCCTTCAGAGCCACATGGTCTCTCCTTCCCTTCAGAGCCGCATGGTCTCTCTTCTTCCCTTCAGAGCCGCATGGTCTCTTCTTACCTATGGCTGCCGGGCCTAGGTTTAAATCCCAGTTCCCATCTTCCTTTGCAGCCCATTTCCGACTCCTCCTACAGTCAGCTACACCTGCCAGCATCCCTGTATTCTTCCAGCTTTACTGGGCTGCCATAGTAAGTCTGGGCAGGTGTGGCCCCATGGCTTGGAGCCAATCATCTCCAAGCTCTCACGCAGGCCCTGTAACCAGGGGGAGTTGCTTCCCAGTCCCATCTTGGGTGGAAGCCACTCCCATCTCCCTGGCTCAAAGCAGGGCCACAGCTATTTAACATATCCATGAAACCAGTTAAAGGTTATAGATATGTTAAATGACTGCCAGGGGTTAGCTACAAAGCTGTTGCTACCCAAAACAGCTCTGAATGGCCCTGTTCCATGTGTCCCATCCCCCCTGGCTCAGGCCTGTAGGGGTGAGGACATCCTATATACATTTTTCTAATGTTTCCTGGACACCCCTGAGTCCTGGACCCCATTACAAATCCCTTCTTAGGGCCCTCCTCTTGGCTGCACCCTGCTTCAACGATGGTTGATTTATAAGCGCACCTGCCTACACCACACTGAGTGTTCAAGCAGTTTTTGACCAAAGGAGGGTGGGGACATGACCCCCACACCCCAACCTCCCTGTTCACCCAATCTCACCCCACGCTACTATTTTGTTTGTTTGTTTGTTTGCCCAGATGAAAAGAGTCCTCAATGGGAACATCCGACATGGAGGAGCTGAAACAAAAAATGGCATAAGCACTAAAAGGCATCAAAATCAACAAATTCAAAAACTGTTTTGAGGCCCTGGCCGGTGTAGCTCAGTGGATTGAGTGCAGGCCTGTGAACCAATCTGATTCCCAGTCAGGGCACGTGCCTGGGTTTCGAGATAGGTCTCCAGTGGGGAGTGCACCAGAGCTGATGTTTCTCTCCCTCTCTCCTTTCCTTCCCCTCTCTCTTAAAATAAATAAATAAAATCTTTAAAAAAAACTGTTTTGAGCAATGGGAAAAAACATCTCGATAGATGTATTACATCAAATGGAGAGTACTTTGAAGGAGACTGAAGTTCAAACAGGTAAGAAGAAATACACAATTTTTTATAAATAAATTCCTTTGGGGGGGGAGTCCCCTGTCATAAATTACAGGGACCTTGGAAGACAAAGAAAAGATAATAAGCCATGTTTTTTTTTTCCTCAGTGATCTCACAGCCTGTAGATATGCAAGGGACCTATCCTCTGCATTTACAGCAGTTACTTCTGGAATGAGAGGCCCTTGTGATAACTGTTTCCATAAGTACAATTTGCACCCCATCCTACTTTCATTTCCCCCATGGCCCTTTTAACAGAAAGATTGACTCCTGCAGATATATGATTTCATTCTGACTCCAGTGAGTCCTGGGAATCCAGATCTTCAAGCACAGAAGTCTCTAAAACAGGGTAGAGACTGGACATCTCTTGTGTTCGTGCTGCTCTTTGTGATTCCCTCACTTCCCTCATTTTTAATCTTCATGCTGGTCTATGTCCATCATACACTCCCGGCGACATTTGTGTACTTAGCTGACTGCTCAGCACATGAGACATTTTATTTCTCTTCTGCACCCAAAGGATCATCATTTCTATGGGCCCAAAATGGGACACAACAGCTGTACGGGAAAATGACCATAACCTCTCTACACACACAGGCACACACGCTTGCACATGTTTCCAAGGAGCTGTAAGTGCTGGATTAGGAAAAACTACTGGAGTAGGATCCAGGAAAACTGGGAGAAGACAGAGAGGCACCTAGAAAGTGAGAGCTACTGCACTCGTCAGCTTCCACCTGGGAAACTAGGCAAGCTAGAGAAGAATATCACTGCGGGAAATTTTTCTCTGCCTGTTCTGCGTGCTGCAGACAGGTTCACTTACTGTGATGCCATTGGTCTATACTAAACTCTACTCCCCCTTCTCTCTGTCATCTACTGACTTCCTGGTAACTCGCCCTCATTTACTGAAGCCTTTAGTGTCTGACTCATGGTTTTCATCTCCACCTCAATTTCCATTTCAAAATTCAACAAATGTGAAAATCCTATCCACAGCCACCTTGGCTTTCTGTCTCCAATGATCTTCACCTTCGCTCAGCTTCAGTCATGCCCTCCCAATGCCACATCCTGGGCTCTATCATTACCTAACAGTTCTCCACCCCTGAAATCTTAACCTGAAAGTCCCACTCTGTGTGCAAATTCTTACTCTTCCAGCTCTTCCACTCAGTTTCTTCCATCAAACACTGTTTTACATTACAGTGCTCAGTTCTCTCGAAACCATGTTCTGTGAACAACTTTTGATATTCACATTCTTTATAACTTAGGAGATTCCCACGATTCTTCTCTTACATTGTAAGCCCTGCAATCCAACTATTTAAATATTTCAGGAATCTGCACTCCTATATCCTATTGTGATATTGTGATTTATAATTACAAATACATATTTGGTCTTTATCAGTTTCTGGCACAAATCTCCTAAATCCCTTGGAACTTCCTAAGTGAGGAGAGCAGACAGAGGTATGTTTTGTTATGTTGACGAGGTGGTGTTTGAACCTCACCTAAGGGTGGGGGCCGTTGCCAGTGGAGCCAACCATGTGATTAGAGAGCTGGAACTTTCAGACCCACATCCTGACCTCCCGAGAGGCGAGAGAGGCTGGAGATAAAGTTCAGTGACCAATGACCAATGACTTAATCAAGAGTAACTACGTAATGAAGCCTCCATAAAAACCTAAACGGAGAGGGTTCAGAGAGCTTCCAGGTTGATGAACATGTGGAGACTGGGGAGAGTGGTGTCCTGAAGGAATGGATGCTCCACACCATTTCCCCAAACCTTGTCTGATACATCTCTTCCACCTCGCTGTTCCTGAGTTACATATCCTCTTATAATAAACCTGCATTTTTGTAAGTTAAATGTTTCTCTGCATTATTTGAGCCTTTCTAGCAAAGTAATAATCCAAAAAGAAAGTCACTGGAACCTCAAGTTTGTAGCTTGTCCCTCAGAAACACAAGTGACAACTGGGCTTTCAACTGGCCTCTGAAGTGGGGTGGGGAGGGAAGGCACAACAGGTTTGTAGGACTAAACCCTTCACCTGTGCAATCTGGTGCTGTCCCTGGGTAGGTGGTGTCAGAATTGGGTTGAACTATAGGACACCCAGCTGGTGTCCTAAGAATTGCTTGTTGGTGTGGGGAAACCGCAAATTCCACCTCGGATTTGGTACCAGAACCTATTTTCTACTGTAACGACCCTAGTTTAAGTCACAATTCTCTCTCGCATGGATTCCTTACTAATGTCCACCCTGGTCTTCCTGACCTGGTCCTGAACTTATCCTGCAGCCCATTCTCTACACTGCAAGCCAGAGTGATCTTTCCACAGTACAAATCTGACCACGCCATCTGCCCCTTTAAAACACTGTTATGACTTCTAGTTGCTTTTGGAATAAACTACAAATACAATTTCCATGATCCAGCACCTACTTTCTTCACAAGTTTCCCACCTTCCTCATTAATCGACTTGCTCTAATGAACTCCATATTTCAGGTAGACGGAGCTATTTTCAGTTATTAAATTGGTCATGCCTTGTCGCATTTATAAACTGTTGCATGTGTTCATTCCTCTTTCTGGAATATTCTTCTGTACTCTGTTCTCTTACTCCATCACTCCCCTAATCCTAATCATTCTTTAAACCTCGCCTTAGAGATCACATATGTCAGGCAGCTTTCCATGACCTCTCAAGTCTGAGTTACACACCCTCTCCTATGTGCTCTATTATCCTGTTGTGGCACTTAGCAGCACGGTGTCCCGTAAGTGTCTGATTGTGGGCATCTCTCATCAGATGGAGAGATGTAAGGGGAAGGATTGTACATCCATGGTCTAGCATAGTCTAAACCACATTCACTACTCAGTAAATATTGAGTGAAAGAAAAAAATCACAGAGCACAGGGTTCAAAATGGAGAAGTTAAATTATGTACACATAACCCTACATCGGATATTAAATTAAGAAGGAGAATTTCTATGAGATGATATGCCTAGAAATATGGAACCTTACCTGCTATCCTGGGAGGCTACTGAAAATAAACTAGCATTATTATTTCCAAAATGATTATGAAATTTCTTTTTAATAATACATTAAACAAGCATTTACATTCCATGAACTTTACATTTAAAAAAATCCATGTTGAGATTTGCACATGTAATCTTCACACTCAGCACATGCACACTAGCACTATACATTACTTTCCTGATTCCAAATCAGCATATCTTCTGAAGAATTTCCCTTTTTGCCTCAACGTGATGAGAAGTGACATGTAGAGGCACAGAAAACTGGTGTATATCAAATCTCTCATGACTTGCCGTATGATGCACCTCCAGTCCCACTGGAATCTAGCATTTCTGACAGATTCTCCATCTTCCACACAGCTTTGGCTTCACATAAATACAGTAAGTGCCACAGACTTGTCTCCTGGAAACCTCGGTGCCAAATTTGGTCAGGCTGCACATGTGTGAGTTGACAGAGAACAGTGATAGTCTCCTGATCCCATAGAAATGGAAGTGTCAGATGATAATTCTCTCTCCATCAAATGCCTGTAAAAGGAAGACAAATTGAAGTAAGATAAAAGTTAGCAAGAAGGTTTTAAGAATAAAAGAGAAAATAGCAAGCTGTTAAAACTCTCTGAGCCTTTCATAATTGCTGTCATTTTGATAACATCATTCCTGCAGACCATTCAGGCCATATCCTGCTCCCTCCAGCTGACAAGTGTGAGAAGTCCCTGCCGCTCTCACAATTGAGCGGTGGGTCTGTATGAAGGAGAGAATAGCCTGTTAGAGGCCTGGTACTTTCTTAGCCATGTGGAGGTTGGTACGTCTGTCCACACTGATAGTTTCACACAGGGATGGTCATTGCAAAGCATACATTTCTGCATTCCACTTCCAAAATTCTTATCTACTAATCTATTTTTGTTCATTGTGTTTATGTTTTTCTTATGCTTTATGAAAATAGCATTTTACATACAATGAAATGTAGAGATCTCATTCCCTCTTTTGAGTTAGTTATCTATTAGCATTCCATTTTAAATCTTTTTTTACTTTTATCTACAACTTCGTTAATTTTTTTAAGTAATTTATATATAATTACCACATACATCTTGAAGTTATTATAGTCTAGAGTTAATATTTTTCCACTTGACCCAGAGTTCTAGAGCCTAACAACAGCATAATCTTATCTACGCCCATTTTTTGTGCTATTGTTAACATATATTTCAAATCCACCTATATTATAAACCCAACAATATACAACCTTATAATATTTACATTAAAAGGCAGTGGGCATTTAAATAAGTTAAAAACGGATATTCCTTTATATGTATCCAAATATTTATCTTTCCTTCAGTTCTTCAATTCTTCCTGAAGAGGTGAGTTCCCAGTCATCATTTTTCTTCAGCTTAAGGAAAATTCTTTAGCATTCCTTTAGTGCAAGTTTGCTGGTGGCAAACAATGAAAGTTTTTCTTTATTTGAAATGTCTTTGTTTTGCTTTTACTTTTTACAGATTTTTTCTCTGGAGATAGGATGCTGATAGTTTTCTTTCGGCACCTTAAAGATTTTGTTCCGTTGTCTTCTGGACTCCACAACTTTTGGTAAGAAGTCAATCATCCTTGAATCATTGTTTCCCTGTATACAACAATATTCTACTCTGTACATGCACACTTCTGGCTGCATTTAAGATTTTCTGATTATTTTTGGTTATCAGCAGTCTGATTGTGATGTATATACTCTTGTAGTGTTCTCTGTATTTATCCTCCCAGGGATTCTGTAAGATTTTTCAACCTGAAGTTCATGTTATTTACCAAATTTGAGAAATATCCCTCCTGAATTTTTATCCACCACACATGGGTGAGGGACCAGCCCGTTCTGCATTTGCATCCCTCCTACCAGTCTGGATGGGTGCAATCTCTTTAATTCTGTAGTTGTCAGACTTCCATTAAACTCAATTTCTGATGGTTCTGAGTGATGGTTGTTCTATATTTTTGTTGTAATTTTGATCAGATAATTTCTATTGTTCTGTCTTCAAGTTTAGCCATTTCTTCTACCATCTCCAATCTACTGTTAAGCTCATCATGTGACATTTTCATTTCAGATATTTTAATTTTCAGCTCTATAGTTTGCATTATGACTTGTTTTATGACTTTGCATTTCTCTCCTGAAATTCTCTCCACATTCACCGAGTATGACCATCTCTTTCTTTCAGTCCTTGAACATATTCATAAAGGTGGTTTTAAAGGTGGTTTCTGCTAATTTCAGCATCTTAGCCATCTTTGGGTCTGTTGGTTGTTTCTATTGACCACTTTCTTCTCCTGTTGATCCAGCATCATAATTTTATTTTGCATATTTAGTGATGTTATATTCTAAGCATTATGGATGATACATGGAAGATATGCATGATTTTACATTGTTCTCTGGGTACCCCTGATTTTTTTTTAATTGCTAGCATGCAGTTACAATATTGGAGGCTCACCTTGAACTTGTGGAGGCTCACTTTTACATATTGTTAAAGCAGGCCCAATTTGGGATTGTTCTTATCTCAGCACAAATCCCATCAGGCAAGTCCTGTGATACAGTGTGAAGCCTGAAAGCACAGTGTTCCAAAGGAAAACCCAAGGCATTTGTCAGCCCTGCTCACTTCCCATGACTCACACTGCAAATGTTTGCTTCCCTGTAGCAGGCAGCAACTAAAATCTCTATAGAGCCTTTTAAACTTTGAAACTATTGATTTCCACTGAACTCCTTGGATTCTTCCTTACACTCACACAGTCACCTGGATTTGAGCCAAGTTTGTATTTATATCCTGGTGCCACCTCCTCTGTAACCCCTTACTGGGAGGAAATTCTTAGCCACTCGGCAGCCCCAAATTGTCTCTTAAGAACCCAAACCAAAAAACACTGCAGCTTTCTGCTTGAGTTCTTGCCGCCCTGTACTATACAAAGCAGGGTGGAAAAGAATGGCAAATGCAGTTCCTTTATGTCAAGGGACAAATTCCACTTCTGGTCATTCTCTAGTGGCTTCATTATTTTTATTTAAGATTTTATAATTTGGAACTATGTGAGGTGATGGATATTCACTAAACTTACAATGGTAATCATTTCACAATATATACATATATCAAACCATGTTTTACATCTTAAATTTAAACAATGTTATATGTCAATTATAGTGTAAAAACTGGGGGAAAAGGCTTTTATAATTGTTACAGACAGTGGGTGGGAAGCAGCCTTGCACAAATACACGTCGCTTCACCATGATCAGAACCACAACACCTATCTGGTCAGTAGACTGGTTATTTTTAAAATAAAGCTCCTTTGTTCATTAATTACCCAGATAGTTATTTGTTGAGCACATCATAAGTGCCGGTCACTCTTCCTGACTCTGCCAATACAATAGTGAACAAAAGAGATGCATTCCCTGTTTTCAGAGAGCTGAAATTCTAGTGAAATAGGAGCAGAACAATATACACAGAAAGTAGTGTCATGTAGTAGTAAGTTCTATGAAAAATTAAAACAGAATAAGGGGTAGATCTGTTTCTCTTCTCCCTTTATAAGCTTAAGAGCATTAATAACCAAATAAATTATCAAAATCTTTACAATAAAATTAAAAACACAGATTATAAGAAAATCACAGGCTATTTTTTAAATCAATATATTACAAGCTATTGTGTAACCTAGTTTTATAATATAACTTACAAACATTCTAGGAATATTCATATTATAAAAAGTACAAAATGAAGCAAGCTAATCATTTGAAATATAGTAAAGTCAATGGTAAAACTACCCACTTCCTCACAATTGTATTTGCAAAGAGACAATATGAAGATCCCCACTTGAACTCATCCCTTAATTATCTGACATGCTACAGCACTCGCTCCCCGTGTCACTGTTGGCTCGCATGTACCCATGTTTGCCCTCACTCCATCACTCTGGCACCTCAGTCCTCCAAGTCTCCCACCCAGGGTTAACACTCTGAACATTCCTCTCTGCCTTCCCATGTCCACAGTGCTCTCCCTGACAGCTCCACTCAGTTAAACAAGTATGTAACCGGCAACCTGTATGCATGTGCACTGTGATAATAGCCAGAGATTAAGGCTTAGAAGGGAGCCATCATGTAGGCTCCACCCTTAAAAGAATCTAGTGGGGGATACAGAATAATTGTAAGTCACCCTAGTTCAGCGTACTAAGTTGCATGAACAAAGTTATGGGAGATAGAGTTGCTTAGCCTGCCTTTATGAAAATCTGATTATAGAAAATGACAGAGGAGGAGAACCAAGATGGCGGCATAGGTAGACACACTGTGCCTCCTCGCACAACCAGAACTGACGGAAAATCGAAGGGCAGGGAGGTCCGACACCAAAGAAATAAGAAATAAACATTCATCCAGACCAGTAGGAGGGGCGGAGACGGGCACTGGGGCGGAGAGGACTCACATGGCCTTGGTGGGACCCAGACTGGTGGAGTGTGGGACGAACGGCGCAGGCAGTCCGACCACAGGCAGACCCTGTGACCCCACATTCGCTCACAGATAAACCGGACAAACAGCGGGGAGCAAAGTAGACAGAGCAACCCAGGGCTCCACTGCAGGGAAATAAAGCCTCAAACCTCTGATTGAAAACACCCATGGGGGTTGGGGCAGCAGCAGGAGAGACTCCCAGCCTCACAGGAGAGGTCATTGGAGAGATCCACAGGGGCCTAGAGTGTGCACAAGCCCACTCGGGAACCAGCACCAGAGGGGCCCAGTTTGATTGTGGGTAGCGGAGTGGAGGACTGGAGTCTGGAGGAGAGTGAGGCGGGCGCCAATACTCCCTCTTGGCCCCTCCCCCATGTACAGCATCACAGGGCAGCACCCAACATTACCCTGCCCTGGGGAACACCTAAGGCTCCACCCCTTAAAGTAACAGACGTGCCAAGACAAAAAAAAAAAAGGCCCAAATGACAGAACACTTCAAAGCTCCAGAAAAAATACAACTAAGCGAGGAAGAGATAGCCAACCTATCGGATGCACAGTTCAAAACACTGGTTATCAAGACACTCACAGAATTGGTTGAATCTGTTCGAAAACCAGATGAAAAAATGAAGCCCATGCTAAGAGAAACAAAGGAAAATGTACAGGGAACCAATAGTGATGTGAAGGAAACTGGGACTCAAATCAATGGTGTGGACCAGAAGGAAGAAAGAAACATCCAACCAGAAAAGAATGAAGAAACAAGAGTTCGGAAAAATGAGGAGAGGCTTAGGAACCTCCAGGACATCTTGAAACGTTCCAACATCCAAATTATAGGGGTGCCAGAAGGAGAAGAGGAAGAACAAAAAATTGAAAATTTATTTGAACAAATAATGAAGGAGAACTTCCCTAATCTGGCAAAGGAAATAGACTTCCAGGAAGTCCAGGAAGCTCAGAGAGTCCCAAAGAAGCTGGACCCAAGAAGGAACACACCAAGGCACATCATAATTACATTACCCAAGATTAAATGCAAGGACCTACATCCAAGATTACTGTATCCAGCATAGCTATCATTTAGAATGGAAGGGAAGATAAAGTGCTTCTCAGATAAGGTCAAGTTAAAGAAGTTCATCATCACCAAGCCCTTATTATATGAAATGTTAAAGGGAGTTACCTAAGAAAAAGAAGATCAAAAATAGGAACAGTAAAAATGACAGCAAACTCACAGTTATTAACGACCACACCTAAAACAAAAACAAGAGCAAACTAGGCAAACAACTAGAACAGGAACAGAACCATAGAGATGGAGATCACATGGAGGGTTGTCAATAGGGGAGTGGGGGGGGGTAAGGTACAGAGAATAAGTAGAATAGATGATAGGTGGAAAATAGACAGGGGGAGGGTAAGAATAGTGTAGGAAATGTAGAAGCCAAAGAACTTATAAGTATGACCCATGGACATGAACTATAGGGGGGGAATGTGGGAGGGAGGGGGTGGGCAGGATGGAGTGGAGTGACGGAGGGAAATAGGACAACTGTAATAGCAGAATCAATAAATATATTTAAAATAAAATGAAAATGACAGAAAGTAGTTGAGATTTGAAATACTTCTTGTAAAGTGAGTGATCATTTGCCAAACGTGACTGAAGTGGACGTGACAGGCAGAGGGCACAGCTGGCTAACAGGCTAGGTCGCTGTGACTTAGTTTAGCATGCTGCGTTTGGATGAAATGAGAATTCTAGTGCGGAGTAGGGGAAATGTGAGCTGGCAAAAGTGGCTGGCAAAGATGCAGAAAGTGGTTCTGACTAGGTTACAAAGTCACTTGTTATGTCATTTTGCACATGACAGAGGTAGCAATCTAACAAGCAGGAAAAGTTGTAATTTCCCTCATGTCTTACACCAAAATAAATTCTAAGTAGATGAAAGATTTAAAAAGAGAGAATGAGACTCTAAAAGTATTTTAATAAAATTATGGGAGAACCATGGCTTAAGAAAATTTAAAAAATGATATAAGAATAACCAGAAAGCACAAGAGATTAATAAATTTAACTTATAATAACCAAATTATTTTTCATGACAAAATAAATTAAACCTAAGAAAAGTAAAAATGACAAATGACAAATAGAAATATCCTGATAAAAAGAATTGGGCAGTAAGCCAAGTACAAGTAAAAATGAGTTTATGAAAATTATAAAGTCATGAGATTTTCTATGACTGAGAGTGTTTGAGTTCTCGTATTGCCCCTACTAGCTATGCAAAGTTGCTTAACATCACTGTGCTTTGTTTCCTTCATTTGACAAATTTATTAGAGTCACACAGGGAGCTATTTTCCCTATAGGACAGTTTATCTGTAATAAAATGTTACTTTCCTCAGAGCTATCATGCAGATTAAATATTTATCACAGTGCTTGGAACATCATGAGTACTCAATTAGTGGCAGATAACTGAAAGGTTTAAAATTATATATTGATTAGGAATGGATGCAGTTGCAAATAACAGAAATCAGAAATAGATGTGTAAGCAAACAGGGGTATATTTTTTTCATAAAGAAAAATAAGCCCAGAGGTGGGAAATTAGTTCAACGTTCAGGGACTCGGGCTCTTTTTAACACGTTGCTCCATGGCCGGCACTGTGTGGGTTTCCGTACTCAATACCTTGTGGCTGCAAAGTGATGCCATATCTCTGGGGAGCACATCTGCATTCCACGCAGGAAAAAGGATCAGGAAATAAAACGCATAAAGGTTACAGTGGGATGCCAGCTTACTTTCCCTCTTTTTATTAGGAAAGCATCCTCTCAGACAACAAACTTCTACTCCTAAAAATGTGTTCTATGGTCATCTAATGCTGAAATGCTGCCAGAGAGAAGGGGCTAATAAATAGGCTTTGGGTCAGTCAACCAAGAGCGTTAGCCATAAATAGTAACAATGTAAAGAACATGCAGACACTTAGAGTGGCTTTAACCTTTACACTCTTAGTGAAACTCTTCATTGCTTTCTCCCCACCCCCTCATTTTAAAACAATTTTTATTTTTCAATTATACTTAACATACATTATATTATTTTCAGGTGTATACCCCAGTGAACTGATATTATATAACTTACTAAGTGATCATCACAGAATATTATTGACTATATTCCCTATGCTGTACTTTACATCCCCATGACTGTTCAGTAACAAATAACTTGTACTTCTTAACCCTTTCAACTTTTTCACCCATGCCCTCAACCCCCTCTCATCTGGCATCCATCAAAATGATCTCTCTGTCTATGAATCTGTTTCTGTTCTGCTTGTTCATTTATTTTGTTTTTTAGATTCAATTGTTGACAGATGTATTTACTGCCCTTTAATTATTCACATTTTTTTTCTTCTTCTTAAAGAAGGCTGCTTAACATTTCATATACTACTGTTTTGGGGGTGGTGAACTGCTTTAGCTTTCTCTTGTCTGGGAAGCTTTTTATCTGTTCGTTGATTCTACATGATAGCTTTGCTGGATAGAATAATCTTGGTTGTAGTTCTTGATTTCCATGACTGAATATTTCTTAACAATCCCTTCTGGCCTGCAAAGTTCCTATTGAAAAATCAGCTGACAGTCTTCTGGGATCTCTTTGGTAAGTAACTAACTGCTTTTTTCTTGCTGATTTTAAAATTCTTTCTTTGTCTTTAACATTTTGCATTTTAGTTATGATGTGCTGTGGTGTGGGCCTCTTTGGGTTCATCTTGTCTGTGACTCTGTGTGATTCCTGGACTTGTCTATTTACTTTACTAGGTTAGGGAAGTTTTCTGTCATTTTTCTCAAATACGTTTTCAATTTCTTGCTTTCTCACTTCTCCTTCTAACACCACCATGATGCAAATGTTGGCATGCTTGAAGTCATCTCATAGGCTCCTTACACTATCATCATTTCTTTTTCTTCTTTTGTGTCTTTGCTTTTGTGATTAGGTGTTTTTTGCTTCTTTATAGTCCAAATTGCTGATTTGATTCTTGGCTTCTTCTACTGTGCTGTTGATTCCCTGTAAATTATTCTTCATTTCAGTTGGTGTACCCCTCATGAGACTTGCCCTTTTTTATTGCTATTGAGGTTCTCAGTAAGTTTATTGAGAATACTTATAACCATTTTTTTTGAACTCTTCTTTTACTAGACTGCTTGTTTCCATTTTGTTTAGTTCTTTTTCTGCAGTTTTCTTCGGTTCTTTCATTTGTGATATGTTTGCCTCCTCATTTTGGCAGCCTCTCTGTGTTTGTTTCTGTATATTGGTAGAGCTGCTACATCCTTCAGGCTTGGTAGTGGCCTAATGTAGTAGGTGTTCTGTAGAGACCAGTGGCACAGCCTCCCCGATCACCCAAGCTGGTACTCAGGTTGTAGCTCCCATGTAAGCTGTGTACACCATCCTATTGTAGTTGAGCCTTATTTGCTGTTAGCATGTCAATGGGAGGGATTTACTCCCCAGGCTAGTTAACTGTAAGCACTAGCTGTGATCACTGACCACTGTCCTCTGACCACCATGGACAATCAGCTGTGCAGGGGTTTATCCCACAGAGCAGGACTTACTTCAGCAGAGCTCTGGTGCCTACTGAGTCCACTCCTAGAGTGTGTATCTTGTGGAGATGGTTGGGTGGTGGCGCTTCGATGTGGTATGAAGCTGTCCACTGGGTGCACTAGCTCTGGGGCCTCCTGGGAGGTGCAGGCCAAGGTCAGCTGCTGCCTGTGTTCTGCCTGTAGCTACCCAGCATGAACTACAAATCAATCTGCCAATGGCTGCTTCTTGTATTGGGCCTGGAGGTGCCTAGACGAGGCAAAGCTTTAAACTGTGGTTGGCTGCTGCTAGTGCCAGACGTGGGCCACTTATCGAGAGTTATGGGACACATTGAGGCCAGATGCTGGTTGTTCGAGAGAATTAGGAATATCTGAAGCATGAGCCAACAGAGGTCTTCTGTATGAAAAAGCCACTGGAAACAGCTTGGGTGGGCCTGCAAGCTGGGAGAGATGGGGTCTCAGGAAATCATCTGGGTGGGGCAAATAGTGTGAGCCAGGTTAATGGAGTCTCAGATATGGTGCCTGCCTCTGGCTCTGTGGGGAAAGGGCTCATCAAAGGAACAATGACCTCTGCCAGCACTTCTGTATGGGAGAAAGATGCCCAACTAGCCCTTGCCTTGATGCCAGAAAATTCAGTTCCTCACTAAATGTCTCTAGTTCCTCTGAAACTGCTGCCCTAGCACTGGAGCTCGGAGGGTATGAGTTCAAGTAAGTCTGTGTGTGGGCCCTTTGAAAGGAATTGCCTGGGACTCCAGAAGCCCTCCATTTCCCTTAGCCTCTGTCCCCACTGGTTTTTACAGCCAGAAGTTTTGGGGACTTCTCTTCCTGGCACTAGAACCCTGGGCTTGGGGTTCTGGTGGGCATCTGGGAGCCCTTGGTGCTCTGGAAAACCTCCACAGCTGACATCTCTACCTTTCCTAGCACTCTCCATACGGCTTCTTCTTTAATTCACTAGTTGTATGACTTCCATTCAACCAGATTTCAGGCAGTTCTGAATGATGATTGTTCTGTAGTTCAGTTGTAATTTTGATGTGGTTGTGGGAGGAGGTGAGTACCATGTTTATTTACATTGGCATCGTGACCAGAAGTCCTCTCTTCAGTGCTTTTTCACAATAAAACTAATTATTAGATAATAGAGCTCTGATAACTTATACTTCTTTCTGTTTTTCTATAATCCCCCCACCGCAAACACATATACCTAAAGAAGAGAGAGAATAAGAAAATTATATGACTGGCATGCTGACATTTCAAAATCATTTTGGCACCTGAAGACATTCATAAACTTTAATCTATTACTTGTAGAGTATTAGTGACACTTCTGTGTTTGTGAGACAGTATGTGGAGACCACTCCCTTATATCACATGCTTACATCTTTCTCTACTTTCCAATAAATCTAAGAAATTAAGGCAAAATTTGCACGTATTTTCAATTGATTTCTTTACTGAAGTTTCCTTCTGTTACAAATACCCACTTCAAGGACAGCAGCCTGAGGACTTTCACACCCAAACACTAAATAAGACTGGGAAAGATTATACAAATGCAGTTTCTCAAACTAAATTTTAATCTTGTTCAGTTTAATCAAATAATTTCTCATTTCTAACAAAAAGTCATGAAAGGAGAGAAGGGCAATAACCAGAGCTTCACAATAAATACATGGAGTGGAGGGATGTCTCATCAATAGCACAGTGAGAAGTACGTAGAGACTCATTATCTGATATGTTGGAGGTGCTAGCTAGCCTATAGTGGTAAGCATTTTGCAATATGTGAGTGTATATCTTAAATTTATACAATGTTATATGTCAATTATATCTTTAAAAAGTTATATTGAAAATGAATTATTGAAAAGTCAACAGCTATCAAGTTAGACTATCTTTGCCTCTGTTTATTTGAAATAAAGTCTGTATGAAACAAACAAGCCTCTTAACACAATTTTCTTTGTATAAAGGTACACATCTATAAAATATTTATTTTGCTATTTTGTGCTGCTGTGAGAGAAAAGCAAAATCTGGTGTTTTGGAGAAAATTGTGAATAATCCTTGTTATTTTAATATAAATTGTGGAAGAAGTTTAAAGACCAAATATATCTGCATTTGAGATCAGAAAATGAAGATCGGTAAAATCTTGATAAAAGTATTCTGCTGACCTTAATGAAAATGTTTTGCACTAATTTTATAACAGGTAAATACCCTGATAAACTTCACAATTTTTTTTTAATTATTATAAAAGTTCACTGCAGAGGACAGGTAGTTAACAGTGCTTCAAAAGATAGCAAATGTAATTTGTACCTGAACTGGAAAAAAATTCAGCTTAAGGAAGTAGTCATTTGTGGTAGATCACATAATAAATTAATGCCAGAACCAATAAGACATTTGAGTCAAGTTGTCTTCTCAGTACAAGAACATTCTTGGCCTACTGGATACTTTCATTCTTATTCATCATTTCACACAGAGTTGTCCAATTTGTTCTTGATAATCATAGTGAGTTATAAATTATTATTGTTACATAGCAGATATTCATGCACATATTTTAAATGAATAAACAAGGCTCTCCTAAATGAACCACATAAACCATTCAGTAAAATCCATTGTCTAAAAAAACTTTTCATGAAGAGACTGAAACTATGGGATCAAAGGTTCCTAAACTGATCTACATTCATTCAGAGTTTTTAACTTTTAGACAAATACTGGCTTTCCAATAGACACAATTTTCTTAGCCTATTTGTTCTAGGATAAAACACGACAAGAACAAAGACAGTTTGGTTTGGATTTAATACAAGACTGATATCATAGAACTTTTGATAATTTCATTCAAATTTATTTGAAATCAAAAGTAGTTGCTCCTTAAAGAGATATGGATAATGTTCACAAATACTGGTTAGTATTCTCACATTCTCCTTCATACTTAAGACTTGAATGTTTTGCATCTGATACAAAGGCAATATTTTAAGTTGTTGAAGTCTAAAGTACATTTCTATAATATGTACAGTAAGTTCCCTATGCATTTACGAACTCCAAATTCATACCCCTTTCCTTTTGGAAAGCAATTTCAAATGAATTTCTGATGGAGGAATAAACAAATCCTTAGTACACAAACTACATCTGCTCAGTGAGTGAAAAAGAACATTTTTAGTATCACAGAAAAGATATTTCTTGAATTATGCAGTACATCTAGAAACAGTGGAATCATACAAGCTTTTACAATGATAATTATACATTGATAGTTAAATTATTCAATGACATCTTTAAATGAGATTTTTTAGTACAATTAAAAATGACAGACCAAGCTTCCAGCCCAGATGGAGACATAGGTAGATAAGCTTCACTTCTTTGCAAAACCAAAAGAAGGATAATAACAAATTTAAAAACAAAAAACAACTTAGAACTGCCAAAAAACAGAACTGTATGGAAGTCTGACAACCAAAGAGTTAAAAAAGAAACATTCATCTAGACCAGTAGGAGGGGCAGAGATGGACAGCTGGGGTGTAGAGGGCGCACAGAAGGTGGCAGTTGACAGACCAGGTGGTCTGACATTTGTGTGAGGATAAACCAGGAGGAATAACTGGGGAGTGAAGTAGACCATGCAACCCAGTGTTCCAAATTGGGAAAAGAAAGCTTAAAAAACCTCTGGCTGTAAAAACCTGTGGGGGTTGTGGTGGTGGGAGAAACTCCCAGTCTTACAGGAGAGTCCATGGGAGGGGCCTTTGGGGTCCTAGAGTGTACACAAGCCCACTTACCCAGTAATCTTCACCAGAAGGGCACAATTCACTTGTGAGTAGAGGGGGGAGTGACTGAAAGAAAGGTGAGAACCGAGCAACCAGCAATGTTCCCTCTCGGACCCCTCCCCCACAGACAGTGCCACAACACCACAAAGTGGGGTGCCCCATCCTGGTGAATACCTAAGGGTCCACCCCTTACAACTAACAGGTGCCCTGAGGCAAAGAAATATAGCCCAAGTGAAAGAACAGATCAAAACTCCAGAAAAAGAACTAAGTGACAAGGAGATAGCCAACCTATCAGATGCAGAGTTTAAAGCAATAGTAATCAAGATGCTCAGAGAAATGATTGAGTACGTCTGCAAAATAAAGGAAGAAGTAAAGGCTATACAAAGTGAAATAAAGAAAAACATACAGAGAACCCACAATGAAGGGAAGGAAACTGGGACTAAATTAACAATTTGGAACACAAGACAGAAATAAACATTCAACCAGAACAGATGAAGAAACACGTGTATAACCCTGTATAAGTTCTTTGACTGCTCCATTTCCTGTACTATATTTTACATCCCCATGGCTATTATGTGACTACCTATTTGTACTTCTTAAGCCCATCACCTTTTCACCCATTCTCCCCCTTCTCCTCTCATCTTGCAACCTTTCCGTATCTAACTTCTCTTGCTTTTAAGAGTCTCTCTTTATCTTTAACCTTTGGCCTTTTAATAATGATGTGTCTTGGAGCAGGCCTCTGCATCCATCATAACTGGGACTATCTGTGCTTCCTGGATTTGCTTGTCTATTTCCTTCACCAAATTAGGGAAGTTTTCTTTCACTGTATTTTCAGATAGAGTTCCAATTTCTTGCTCTTTCTCTTCTACTTCTGTCATCATCCCCATGATGCGAATATTGGACCTTTTAATTGTCTCAGAGGCTGCTTATACTATCCTCTTTTTTTGGGGGGAGGGGGGATTCTTTTTTCTTCTTGTTGTTCTGTGTGGTTGTTTTTTGCTTCCTTATGTTCCAAATTATTGATTTTATTCTCAGCTTCATCCATTCAACTGTTGTTTCCCTGTAAATTGTTCTTTATTTCAATTAGTGTATCCTTCATCTCTGACTGGGTCTTTTTTATGCTGATGAAGTCCTCACTAATTTCCTTGAGCATCCTTATAAACAATGTTTTGAACTCTGCATCTGGTAGATTGCTTATCTCCATTTAGTTAGCTCTTTTTCTGGAGTTTTGATCTCTTCTCTCATTTGGGCCATGTTTCTTTGTCTCCTTGTTTTGGCCGTTGCCCTGTGTTTGTTTCTTTGTATTAGGTAGGGCTGCTTTGACACTGTGCCTTGGTAGTGTTTGCCTAAATTTTTAAAGAATACCTCAGCTGAAAAATAGAAATACAAGAAAACAGTATGCTTGTTTTATTAGTTTCCCCCCTTATCACAGAGAGTAGGAACATATTATGAAGATTATCATAATGCTAAGAGAGATTACTTTTCTCAAGCTGCTTAAGAAAAACACCTTAATTCTGCTAGGGTTTCTCCTCATCTAAGCATAGTAAAATGAGTGAGTAAAGTAACAAAAATGTGTTTATGCTTTAGTCTGAATATGAGTTCATACATGATCCTCACAGGATTCTGAAAAGTACAGATGGGTTCAAAAATGCACAACTGTTAGCATTCGGACTGGTTCTGCCTGTAATTTTTGGCCTGTGTATGACTGTGAGGGGAGGGACTGTCTTTGTTTATGCTGCTTTCCCAGTTTTCATCACAGTGTTCACAAAATGTGCTTGTTGAATAAATGTGTGTACACACACACTCAGTGGGGTCAGAGTGCATGAACGTTGGGCCTGGAATTCGTTTGCTGACTCCAGGTTGGTGAGAGGTGCACCAAGCAGCCTCATCTTTTAGCCCGGCCTACCCTTCCAAACTTCTTCGAGGCTGGTGCCACACCACTGCAGTCTGTGAGCGGTGATCTTTGGAGTTGTGCAATGCGGTCCTTTTATTCTTGTTCTTGGAAACCCTGAAGTCCTCTATCTTCAAGAAAATGCCACTTAAGATTTTATACTGACTTTAATTATTTGTAACATCATAAAGTATGTCTTTCTTCCAGACTTATTTGCATTTTATGAAAGCCTAATTCCAAACAAGTGAAGCTCTTCCTAGGGAGGTTCAACCTCTTACAAGGTGATGTTTTCGCAGAGAGGAACTTCTGTTAGACAGCCAGTGACTAAGGCAAGAACGAAGTGGACATTAACTTCTGGAAATCACTGATCTATTTAGAGTGGATTGGGGTAGTCCTGCTACAAATGGCTTCCTTGTAAGGGCAGTAACTGAACTGCGCCATGTGATTTAACCTCCTCTGCCATGACCCTTCAGGTGTACTCTGGTTCTGAAAGATGTGTGTTGTCGCTGTCTGAGGATAACCAAGCATTGCATCATGAAGGCAGGAATACGTGGAAGCCAGGTTTCAGTAAATTTTAAGTACCTAGTATGTGTTATCTCTGTAAGAATCAAATCTTATTTTCTGAGGCAGATAAATTCTGATGTGTCACATGCTTTTTTTGTGATCCTAGAGTAGAAAGTAATTTTGCACATTCAGTATTGGAAATCCAATGCTTTCGAATAGGTGTCAGCTATGGCCCGCAGAACCATAAAATAAGCATTAAAATATCTCACCAATTATCCTGACATAAAAATGCATTTTGATTTGCATTTAGATTTAACTAAAACCACAGGGATTTGATACTACTGGTGTATTACATCATTATTCTTTGTTTAAATCTCTATAATAATGAGACAAGTACATGGAATCATACAGCTCATTCCAAAATTAAATCCTACCAAATATTAAGAAGAAACTTTCTTGATGACTGAAAAACAACTGATGGCTAGTGAATAACTTACTAAATATAACCACTCTTGAGTGACATAAGCATTGGGAAATTCATTGATTTGTATTTTAGTTTTAAGTGATTGAAATGAAACTGAAGAGACTATACAGATTACATTGCAAAAAATTTCCCCATAATATTTACATAAGACTTTTTCTTCTTTTCCATCAGTGTTTTAGAGCCGTGTTTTTAATCAAATATTTTTTTTTTCTCAGTGCTTGCACACTGCACTGTTTTCAGATTCATCTCCTTGCCACTTAGTCAAGCTATTCCCTATTTCAAAATGAATAACAGCCCTGCTGGTACATGACTGCTGTTTATCTTGAGTTTACTTTTCTGTATTTTTCATAATAAGAATGAAGTAGTGAGAAAATGGGATTTGAAATAATGAAACTATCCAAGATAACCAACCACCTTAGGAGAGAGTTCTTTGGTCAGTTGATCCAGTGATAGGGCCCCATTCCATGCCCACTTCTGTGATGGCCTCAGCAGACTGGGCCTGAAATGACCCGGAGTGAGCAGTTGTTTCCCTGGCCACCACTGCGGCACAGCTTGCTGGGGCGATGAGTATAAGGATGAATAAACTCCAAATCTTCTTTTAAACAGAATAGCAATAAAGATTAGTTTTTGTTACCAAAGTATAATAGTATATAATCCTTTATGGGGGTGTCCTATGTGCCAAGTTCTAAGTGTTTTACATATCTTATTTCATTGAATACATCTTGCATCCCCTCCATGGTTCTCTGAGGACTCTGAATATTCTCAATTTTCAGGAGAGGTTAACAACTTGCTTGACGTCAAACAAGTAGTTTGGACTGCAGACAGGTCGAAGCCATGCATTTTTTCTTTTTTAAATGCCGCATAATGCTTTATTGTTTCTAAATTGTCCACAGCATGGGAGAGGGTGGTTAAAAGGATGCTTAGTGGTAGCAGGGAAAGGGTTAAGCAGAAGTCAGACACCAGGGGGGTGCAGAGGAGTCCTTCCAAGGTCTCTGGGCTCTAAAGGCTCCTAGTCATTTTAGAGGGTGAGCTTGTCAGATACTTGCCCAGCCCTGCCCAGGGGGCTGGCCAGCCTGCAGAAGTTAACCAGGTGGTCACTTGTTTTCTTGATGAATTTCACTTCTTCATCCAGAAGTGGTTCTCCAGGTCAGAGAAATGAGGGTCTGTGTGGGCAGAACCCAGGGCCAGCAGGTCCAAAGGGCTTGGGTCAGGTTCTTCTCCAGGACCTGGGTGGCCTCCCTGGCATCCTGAGGTCTAACCCACTCATCTTGGACGGCTTCTGCACGTCCTGTAAGAGGGAATAGCCGCCAGGCTGGTTTTGCGTCTTCAAGAGACACTGGGCACCTTCACATTTCTCTTGGAAGAAGTGCCGCATGCTCTCCAGAGCCACATTGTCAGGGTGGAAACAATTGTAGAAGCCCTGGGAGAGGTGGGTGTAGGAGGCCCGCTGATGCAGGCTGACCAGGCGGTTGACAGTGGCCTCCACCTCAGTGGAATAATTCAGATGAATTTGGAAGCTCACGGTTCTCCAGCAATAAGGATTTAAGCTCGAAAATCCATGTTGGCTGGTCTTAGGGCTGAGGATGGCTTGAGATGTTTCCAAAGGTGGCCACTGGAAAAGAAGTCAGAGGGTGCTCGGGGGCTGGAAGAAGGGGCAGTTCTGGGTCTGTTCCATCCAAACACTGTTGAAGCAAGAGGCTGATCAAGGGTCTGCCACAGGCACTGCTGATTCCGTGCAGTCTTGACCAAGAGCCCAGAGGGATGCCCCAGCATCTCATGCTTTAAAGCTCCCTCCCCAGGTGATTATACTATGAAGCCAGGGTTTAAGAATCATTGTCTGCTTCAGATTCTAGATTAAGGCACTTCAGTTCAAATGGGCCAGGCAGGTGAAATTCATGAAGCAGGCAGATACAGTCCCCACACTTTGAACAGTTTCTAAAATAAGGGTTCTGAATCTTTTAGCTAAAAGGAGTCATCAGGGGAGATTACTAAAAATGCAAATTACTGAGCCTGAGCTCCACGCATGCACTGTTCAATCTGCATCAAAAATTCCCAGGTTTTATTTTTAAGTGCAAATTTCTGGGTCCTGGAAATCATTTTAAGGGCTAATATCACTTCAGGTGCTCTAAAGTCACTTAATTAGGTACTAATACCTTATTATTAGGTACTAATAAATTCTAGAATTCTCAGATTTTGAGGCTGGACTCTTAAATATTTTATTCATTCCAGAGATATTACTGAGCACCTATTATATGCCAGGAATTCAGGCACTAGGTAAACAGCAGTAATCAAATCAAACTCCCTGCCTCTAAGGAGCTCATGCTCTGTTGGAGGAGGAAACATACTATGAACATATAGGTCAGGTGGGTAAGTGCAAGGGAGGAAATATGTCAGGGGTCAGGCACAACAAAGTGTGATGGGGTAGACTGGTTTTTTAAATATGGTCAGGGGTGGCCCTTTTGATGGTGACTTTGGTACAGAGGATGTGAGGGAGTGAGCCCAGGAACTTGGAAGAGCTCAACCAAAGTAACATCAAGTACAAAGTCCTTGCAGGGAGAGTTTGCCTGCAAGGCTGAAAAAGCAAGGACACCAGTGTGTGGAGAGGAGTGAGAGGACGAAAGTGATAGTAACGGAAGTCAGAGAGGCAGTAAAGAAACCAATCACATCGGGTAGTGAAGGCCACGGTCTCATTCTGTGTGACATTAGAAAACATTGGAAAATGGCAGTATCTGTTGTACCCTTGCATGGATCAGCCTGGCTGTTGTACGGAGGACATACTGTGTGGGGCAACTGTGGAAGCAGGAAGGTCAGTTAGAGAGCTGCAGTTCTTCTGGTCCTGGCAGAAGTTGGCAGTGAGGCCAGCACAGTAGCAGAGGGGTGGTAAGAAGCAGGCCAATTCTGGGAATATTTTAAAGAGCAAGCCATAAAGATTTCTCAACTGGGCTGTGAATGAAGGGAATGAAGGATGACAGGATCTAATGTTAGGGCATTCAGAGTTTAGCCAGTCTGGTGTCAGTAAAATGCTCTCCCAGCAAAGTCCCAGGTGGGCACTGGCGTGAACCTTGTTTACTTAGGATAGAGCAACACCTTCCCTGGAGCACTGATCTCCCAAATGACTGTGACTCATTAAAACCCTCTTCCTGCCCGACCGGAGACACTGAATCCAAGGCACTTTTTATTTCATTACCTGTACTAGAAAAGGTAAGAAGAGTTCATTTTCTCAGTGATATTTATATCATAGGGAATTGACTTTTTAATTTGCTCCTGTTGTAATTCACTAAGGCTTTTCTAATAATTCTTGCATATGCTTTAATCATTAATAAAACCAAAACAAAAAAAGTACTTCAAATAAGAGTCAAAGGTGGACAGCCAACTGAACATTCCCGTGCTCCGTTTCCTCCACCTTCTGATCTTCTCTCTCACCATTCTGGATCAAGTTTTTGCATTTTCACATAACTATTACTAATCACAAAAATCACTGTTATTTAGTGTGCTTAATCTAAAAATTCACATTGTTACTCCTTATTGAGATAAAATGTTTTTATCTTCTAATAACATAACTTTTATTTAATAAAAGTAATGTAACCTCTTGCATTTTCATGTATAATGCTTCATTCAAAGTCTGTAGCATCCCATAGGCTACAAATATTGACTTGTTTTAACACTCCTTTTGATTTTTTAAATTTGTCTCCTGTCTTCTTGCCCTATTTCTAAAGGTTGTGTCTTATGTGTCTTTTATTGTAAACACCAAATTCTTTTCTGGAGAGACGCTGATGAATAATGAATGCAAATGTATTAGTAAACTTCTAAATACCTATTTTGTACTCTGTATTCTTTATCTTAACCTCCATTTAAGCTTTGATCATTGTACAGAAATATTTGTCAATTATTTCAGTATTTAAGAACAAGTTTATCATTCTAGAACCTTATCTAATGGAGAATAAAATTAGCACACAGAATTTCCTATCCAATCAGATGAAACCACAAGCATGCCTATCTACTACAAGCTATGTTTGTACCTGACTCCGCAAGTTAATAACTTAGACTTTTTAAAATGTGTTACCTTTTCTATGTACTGTTATAGAAGCTTGGGACAGAAAGTCATATAAGATGCTGTTAAACTAGGCAAAAGATTTTAAATTTTAGAAAGACTTTACCCTACAATAGAGGACAAATGTCAGCTGAGGAACAGTTCTATGAAATGACAAATTGGCTTTATCTGGGAGTTCATATTTCAAAAAGGAAAATCATTCTAAGGGTACAGAAAAAAGGGATACATTTGAACTTTAAGATTATACATGTAAAGTTACTTGTTTAGAAAATGCAACACTTGATGGAGTATTTTATGAATAGATGATAAAAATATTTTCAATAAACACGTACTCCAAATCATCAAGATATTATGAATAGATGAAGTAAAACTTTTCACACAAGTTAAAAATGTCTTTTTTTGGCTGTTGTGGATTAGGCTGTCAAGTAAACTACAATACAGTATCCTGCAAAGTGAACGCAAAGCAGGGAATAAAAGCAAGCAACACACACACACACACACGCACTACCAATGTGCCCTTGTGGCCTAGATTTCAAGGGGAAAAAACAGAAATTCATTAAGACATTGCCATCATCTAAAAATAGCGGAGGAGTTTCTGAACTACCCATATTACACCAACGGGCTCATCTGAGAGCTCCCATATACATTGATGCATTATCCTTATCATGTAATTGATGCCTAACACTTCTCAACCCATCAAATGCAGTTCTGAATGGACAGGACATTAATCTCCATGTAAGATGATCATCACTTTGAAACCTGAAGTGATCTCAAATTTCCTAACAGCTTAAATGACAATACTGCAGGGAAAAATAATACATGGTGTACTGATTCATTTCCTGACTGCCAAAAGAAGATCGTATCTCACATAACTGAACACGCTGGTGAGCTCCTGCTTAGTGAGTTCCGATGCTATTTCCAAGTACCAGAGGGAGGAGATCATCATGTCCAGATTTCACTAGCTGACTAGTTCTCTGCTTTCCAGGAGTAGCACGAGGCTTAGACACTATCCAGAGATCCTGAGGGGACTGCATGGGAATATTTTTATTTCCCTTAAACTGATGTTCTAGTAATTTCCATGTGACATCGTCACCTTCACAGAGCATGAATTTCATGGTGAAAAGTACTACAGAGGGCATTTTCCCTTCTTACAGTGACATAATTCTTTTCACAGTGAGTTCTTTAAAGTATGAAAGAGTATTTCAAGATAACTATGTCATGGCAGATTTTTAATCTGTATTAGGAAGTTTGGACAGGCTGTCAAAATTCTCATCACCTGAAAACCTCAGAAAATATTGTGAAATCTAGATCCCAGGGGCTCCAGATTTATTTAAAGGGAAAATAACACCAGATAAAATACAGACTAAAATAATAATAATAATATAGTATTACAAGTAACTATAAGGTACTAACGTTAACAAAAGAGGTAACAGGAATAAATTCTTACAAAAATGTATTGGCACAGTAAGAAATAGAACACTTAAATAAAGGAAAATAAAACCATGAGGAGTTCTGGCCAAGATGGAGGCATAGGTAGATATACTTCACCTCTTCACACAACCAAAGGAAAGAAACCAATTTAAAAACAACACCCCCCTCCCACCCCAGAATGGCCAGAAAATTGAACTGTATGGATGCCCGACAACCAAGGAGTTACAGAAGAAACATTCATCCAGACTGGTAGGAGGGGTGGAGGCGGGCAGCCAGGGCAGAGAGGATGCACAGCAAGGCAGCGGCTGGCAGGCCAGGTGGTCCCACATTTGCATGTGGGTAAACTGGGAGGAACAACAGGGAAGTGAGACAGACCATGCAACCCAGGGTTCCAGCGTGGGGAAAAGGAAGCCTCAGAACCCTTGGCTACAAAAACCTCTGGGGGTTATGGTGGCAGGAGAGACTGCCAGTCTCTTCAAGCTGGGTGAAGAGCAAGTGGCATTGTTCCTGCTCTGACCCTGCCCCCACATATAGTACCACAACGCAACAAACTGGGTTTCCCCACCCTGGGGAATATCTAAGGCTCTGCCCCTCACTATGTGACAGGTGTGCCGAGATAAAGAAATATGGCATAAATGAAAGAATAGACCAAAACTCCAGAAAAAGAGCTAAGCAATGAAGAGACAGCCAACCTATTGGATGCAGAGTTCAAAACACTGGTAATCAGGATGCTCACAGAAATGATTGAGTATGGCTGCAAAATAAAGGAAGAAGTGAAGGCTATACAAAGTGAAATAAAGAAAAACATACAGGGAATCAGCAGTGAAGGGAAGGAAACTGAGACTCAAATCAACGATTAGGAACAGAAGGAAGAAATAAACATTCAACCAGAACAGAATGAAAAAACAAGAATTCAAAAAAATAAGGACAGGCTTAGGAACCTCTGAAACAACTTTAAACATTCCAACATTAGAATCATAGAGATGCCAGGAGGAGAAGAAGAGCAAGAAATTGAAAACTTTTTTGAAAACCAAAAGGAGAACTTCCCCAATATGGCAAAGGAAATAAGACTTTCAGGAAGTCCAGGAAGCTCAGAGAATCCCAAAGAAGTTGGACCCAAGGAAGCAAACACCAAGGCACATAATAATTAAGTTGCCCAGGATTAAAGATAAGGAATCTTAAAAACAGCAATAGAAAAGCAGAGAGTTACCTACAAAGGAGTCCCCATAAGACTTTCAGCTGATTTCTCAAAAGAAAACTTGTAGGCAAGAAGGGGCTGGGAAGCAGTATTCAAAGTCATGAAAAGCAAGGACCTACATCCAAGATTACTGTATCCAGCAAAGCTATGATTTAGAATGGAAGGTCAGATAAAGTGATTCCCAGATAAGGTCCAGTTAAAGGAGTTCATCACCACCAGCCCTTATTATATGAAATGTTTAAGGGACTTATTTAAGAAAAAGATAAAAAATATGAACAGTGAAATGACAACAAACTCACAACTATCAACTACTGGACCTACCCCCCCCCTCCAAAAAAAAAAAACGAACTAAGCAAACAACTATTCAGGAGCAGAATCACAGAAATGGACATAACATGGAGGAAGATCAGTGGGGAGGGAGAGAGGGGAGAAAGGGGGAAAAGGTACAGGGTATAAGAAGCATAATTGGTAGGTACAAAATGAGGAATGGAGAAGTGAACTTATATGTATGATCCATAGACATGAACTAAGGAGTGGGGAATACAGCAGAGAGGCGGTCTCAGGTGGAGAGGCAAAAAGGGGAAAAAAAGAATGGGACAACTGTAATAGCATAATCAATAAAATATACTTTAAAAAAGTACAAAAATAGAAAGTGAAATAGAATCCCTCACTAAAAACTTCCTTATGCTGTGTAATTACAAACAAGTTTCTCCATCCGTTTATTGACATTAAAAAATGCCAATTCTATAAAGTGAAAAAAGCAAGTTGCAGAAATATATTTATAGACTGATGTTTTTGAAGTATATAAACACATATATTTACATGTCTGTAAGAAAACAGTTGAGAAAACTATTTGTAGTACGATGCTATTTTTAAAACCTTTTTTTTTTATAGTGACATACTAGACACCAGACTGTGAAACGTACTTTCTCCTCTGGGGTGCTACTTAGAAACAGTAATGAATTCAACTTTACATAGTTTACGCTGTTTCAAATTCTTGGAAGTCCATGATACTTTTATTAGAATGGGGACAGACTCATAGATGGAGAGTAGGATGGCAGCTGAGGGTGGTTGGTTAGGAGTGGAGGGATTGAGACAAAAGGACAAAGACCTCATGGACGTGGACATCAATGTGGTGACTGCTGGGGGTGGACGGGGGGGGGGAGTTTAAGGGGATTAAAAGTTAATGGAAAAAAACACAATAAAGATTAAAATAAATACAAAAAAGAGAAATTTTTTTTAAAAAAACAGTCAAAATTGGTGGATTTTTGTACAGCCATTTTAATATTGAAGATGGGAGAAAAATAAGCAACATTTTCAGCATAGTATGCTTTATTATTTCAAGAAAGGTAAAAACACAACTGAAATTAAAAAAAAAAAGATTTAAAAAGATCTGTGGAGTGTATGGAGAAGGTGCTGTGACTGATCAAATGTGTCAAAAGTGGTTCGGAAATTTTCATGCTGGAAATTTCTCACTAGACAATGCTCCATGGTTGGGCAGACCAGTTGAAGTTGGAATCAATCAAATTGAGACATGAATTGAGAACAATCAATGTTATATCACTCGGGGGAGAGCCGACATACTCTAGATTTCCAAATCAATAAAGTTATTGGTGAAAATGAAAAAGTATTCTGTATAAAAGAAAATTTTAATGAAATGCATGGTCAAATTCAAGCCACTGAAATAATCAGAAGAATCTAGCTTTCCCCATATACCAAGGAAAGCTTACAGAAAGTGTAGAAGAGAATTGGTTGGCCTGAGTCACAAGTAGTGACAAAGTCATGCCCTGACTTTGGCAACAGAATGGCAGTCAGCTGGGAAGTGAGCTGGGCGGAGATTATCGCCCGTTTCTGTGACCTGCACGTAGTTACAACACAGGATCCGCACTGATTTGCACACTGGGCAGCCAGTGAGTGCCCTACTGTGTGAAGGCTGCTTTCCCAGGTGGACAGGGATGTATTCAACTTCTTCAATTCCATCAACACCAGTCTATGTTCACTTAGAAACAACCCCCAACATACACCATGCCCAGCAGTAGAAAATAAAAAACGGGGAATGGCGCACTGCACCTGGGCACGTAGAGTTCCCTCTGAAAAAGCAGTGTGATGAGGGCAGCCACAGAAAGAGCCTGCCAGCGGTGCAGACTTCATCACCAGGTGGACACAGACACATGTGCCTTCTACATAAAGAACAGTGCAGGCGGTTACAGAACAACGCAGGAGTGTCTAAAACAGGGGGTGCTGCAGGGACTGGAAACCGAGGAAGAGGCTTTACAAACACTACTTTCTTCAATCAGGTAGTGGAGATATGACAGACTACAGTATTCACGTGGACAACAGAGGGAACAGAGCTCGAATCTGGGCACAGTAAACTACCATCGAGTTGCTGCTTCAGAAACAGGATTCTATTACTCTGGGGTCCTGGTGAGGGCAAGGCGCATACACCACCAGTGAGTAAACACTAGTGTTGATGTAACTCATCTTGTTCAAAACTGAAGTTAAAAAACAAAACAAATGATGACAATGTGGGGGTTTACAGAAAAAGGGGAACAAAAGAGAAGTAGCCTATCATCATGAAGATTCACACGAAGAGCTTCCCTTTACTACTCTGGACTCAGCACAGCCTGACGCTGTGAGTCTGCTGTCCCGTGTGGCCCCTGCTCTTCTAGACTGGGCGCTTCCTGAGGAAGAGAAAATGTCTCTCCTCTTGGTGATCCAAGCATAACAGCAATGCTGAAACATATCTGTTCTATTTCAGGTTTTTAAAAGATTTCCTTGAATATGTTTTGAACCAAGACTTTAAATCCCCAAAACATCAGCATCAGTCTTTTCTCATTATCTCAAACGAGGTGATAATTCAGTGATGGGGAGGGGGGTAGTTCGATCTGGAAATATGCTAACATACTTAGGAACTAGAACTTAAGATTTATTACAAGCAGAGGAAATCAGACATTCAATTCTTTTTACCATCAAGCTGTTAAAAGCCTTTTGGTTAGTATAAGAAAACACATGAATGACTCTTACTTCCAATGTTACTTCAGATATTTAAGGCAGGACTCATTTGCAGAAAGCCACATGCTCACTTTGGCTCCAGAATCCTGCAGTGGTGAAGAGTGGAATCTCTGAACAGAGAGTGCCGCCTAGTACTTAATAATTGCATGAATTTAGACAAGTCAACTCATCAATCAAGACTCACGGAGGCTCTGACCAGGAAAATGGGTTGTTGTGGAACTCCAATACTTCTTAGGTACCTAGTGTGTACACAGTCCTAAATACCTGCTATCATGATATACCTGCTTTGATTCTCTTCCTCAAATCATGCCTCAGCTCAAATAAACAAATGAAACAGATGAACTGTGTGCCTTTATTCACAATTGAACTAGAAAGATCTGCTTCTCTCGGTCTCTAGCAAAGAACATACATAAATCTCCATATATATATACAGAAACATAGAAGTATTTTTATAAAACTGAATATTCATGATTTTAAATTTGACATGCTGTCAGGTAAAAAATGGACTATATACTGAATTAACATCTCATTTAATGCTCTACCTAAAATATATTTTACATAAGACTATTAAAAAAAAGGATAATGTAAGTCACTAACACTATAAATCTGACCACTTCATTAAGTTGAGGTGGAATGGAATAATTTCTAATATCATGAAGAGAAATAAGCACTCAAAGCATATAATTCTGGTCCAAAAAAACGGCTCAACTGGTAAATGTCAGCAGCCAAGGAAAGCAATTCTACCACTTCCACTTAAAGTACACTATAGCTCACTTGAACAAGCATTTCTTTCTTAATTGTAATCTTCTTTATTAAATATTTTATTTATTTTTAGAGAAGGGGGAAGGGAGGGATAGAGAGAGGGAGAGAAACAACCATCATTTACCTCTCAGACACGCCCCAACCCAAGACTAAACCCGTAACCCAGGCATGTGCGTCCTGACCGTGAATCGAATGAGCAAACTTTTGATTTTCAGAAGGACGCCCAGCCGAGCCACACTGGTCAGGGCTGGAACAAGCATTTCCTTGATGAGTATTTGTTTAAGTAGATCCCTCTGCACAAAGACAAAACAAAAGAAAACCACTAGCCACTCCATACCTTGCACTCAGTCAAAGCTCAGAGATTTAAGGCAAGGACATCTTCTAAACCCATAGTCATGCCAAAATCATCAACATTGCAGATATAAAAATCTAGGCAAGAGAAGCTCAACCAGGGAAGATGGATGGCAGAGAAATCAGTGGCAAAAGCAACAGGGAAGGTGATTTTAGTGTATGGTAACAAAACAGCTTCTCTGAAAGGAACAAAGAGTAAACAAAAACAGTCTTTATTTATTCAACCTTTCTTTCTTTTAGAACCCCAGCAGCCATTGTATTGGATATTTTTGTGCAACAGGAACATTTTTAACTTACAAGAAGGTGTTAAAGTAACACACTGTCCATTAAAAAAAATTTAAATAGTGGTTAAAATGGAAAACGAACTATTGAGCTAAATCTTTTATGTGTTTTATGGCAATCTCATAGAAAATAGTAAGGATTTCAAAAATTACAATATTTACATATGCTAAGTTGAATGTCAACATTAGATAACATCATCTGCGACTGTGGTGTCAAAAATCTGATAGCAAATTTGCTGCTCCGTCCCACTTGTGACATTATAGGACTTGATGAAGCATTCCAACCATGGATATGTATCTACAATCCAAAAGAAAACGTTATTTAACCATTAAAATTAAATAAATAACTCTGGTATATCTAAGCATAATACTTAGCTAGAAAAATTAACACTTACTTTGAAGCTTGAAAAGTAAATAAATACACTTACCAAATGTAACATGATCTACATTTCCAAATTATACTGGATTCATGTTATTGTTTCACAGCAATTCTGACCAATTTGAATTTTTTCTTAACAATAGGAAAAAGTAATTAAATGTGGGGTTTTCAGAATGTTGGATAGTGGAGATAGTAAGCTACCTCATTTCCAATTTTTTTTTCCTTTTTTTCCTGCTAATTGCTTACTGATCTCCCTATTTTACTTATTTTTTTTTCTCTGGTTGACTGCAAAGAAACTGATCCTGAAGTTCGAATGAGCTGAACCCCTTCCATTTGTCAAGGTGAAACTACAGGGACCAAGTACTGAGTCAAAGCAAAGCTGGCAGCCATAGATGCCATTTCTAAGCTCTGCTTACGACCACAGTAAATCTATCACATTTATAACATCTAGAGAAGTTTCTTAATGTTTCTTTTCTTCATGTTTGAGTTTAAAAGGCATTTAACCTCGTCCTCAATATCAGCAAGGGTCAAACAAGACAGACACTCTCCTACACCGCTGGCAGAACTGTAAATAGGTGAAACATTCTTGAAAAGCAATTTTGCAGAATGTATCAAAAGTCTACCAGGGCTGTGCTTTTTCCATACGACACTTTTATTTCTAGAAGTCTAGCCAAAAGAATCCAAATAGCCAACAAAAATTAAAACTGATATTAAACAAAAGTATGTAAGTTAAACTTTGTTACAGATGTATAAAAACTACCTTTTTAGAATGGTTATGAAATGCCTGGATTGACCAGGGGAAAATAAAGCCTAATTAAAAATAACCTATAAAAGTTAAACTAACAGTTAAATATGCAGCTGGTAAAATCTGTTACTGATGAAAAATTGTTAGAAGAGTCAAACTATTTTAATCTAATTTAGATTCACAAGTCTCAGCATAAGTTCAGACAGTGGGCACAGAAGGAAAACAGAGGGGAGCAGGTGAAATCTATATACAATCTGACCTGAAGGGCGGTGGATGAATAAATGTTACACAGAAAACGACTAAAGCTGCCAAAAATAATTACTACAATAAAAAATCGTAAAATCTGAAACTAGTTAATAATGAATAGAAAATTCATCAATGAACTAAACTAGCTAAATGGAGCTTGTTATAGAAAACGTTTCTGATCAACATTTCATCCCTGTTAATTTCAAATGTTATTATACATAAACATAGTATCAAATGTGCTTGTGATCAAAGCTGCTTACCCTTTATTATATTTCAAAATGTTAAAAAAATCTTTTCATTTCAGGAATTATGATTCATACCCATTTTATTCCTTCCACTGTTTAAACCAAAGGTAGATTATACAGTAATCTAATACTAATTAGCAATTTATTTGGATTCATATTTCAAAGTTTTCATACCTCTAAAAGTCTATAGATTAGATATAAACTAGGTGCTATTTTAAAAAAAACAATGAATAGAATTAATTAAATATTACTGCCTACCAATTTTTACTCCTGGAGGGCAAAACATATTCATGATCACGTCCATACTTTCCTGAAGGTAATCGTTGGTTAGGATTTCTGATGCTGGAATATGGAAGAACTTGTCCTTAAAAATAGTATAGAAGAATGATATTAATCTTTTATTAAAATTATAATTAATACAAAAGTAAAGGGGTGGGCAAAAGTAGCTTTACAATTGCGTGGTGACATTCTTTTGAGTTAATAAAACTATTGTAATAGTCATAACCTATGTGTCTTTTTCAATACAAACCTCTGTAAACCTACTTTTGCCCACCTGTGTATTTTAATACTATCTAATTAAATTACCTAGGCTACGTCACTCTATATCAAGATTACAAAATTCATAAACTGCTAGTCTGAACTGTAACATCTGATTTACTACTTTAATTTAAAAACATCTTTGAGACACATGGACAAAATCAAGGGGGAGGGAGGAGGGTTCAGCTGGGGTGGGGTGGAGGGATGGGGAGAAAAGGCACACAACTGTAACTGAATAACAATACAAAATTAAAATTAAAAAAAAATCTTTGAGATATAAAGTCAAGTTAAACTGCTTTGACTTAGTGATGACAAAAATAATGATCATAAAACAGTGAGGCTTACTATTCTCTTGATACACATATGTTGAGTACCTGCGATGTATGTGTTAAATTTAAGAGTATAACATAGTTTTTTTCCTTCTACTAGATTATAGGGAGAAAAGGGATTTGGCTTGCTTTGTTCACTGCTGCATCTTTATCACAAAGAATAGTGCCTGGCACATAGATGGTGCTCATTAATCACTTCATACCTGGAGAGTCCTTGTTTGCCTGGGGACATTGGGTCACACTGGGTAGTTTAACAATGTGACTTGGAGTAGGGAGTTTGCATCCTGTAGCCTGACCTCTGGGAGGGGCTGAAGACTGAGATCAGTTACATGTACATTCAACCATGACTACACGATAGAGCTCCAGTAAAAACCCTGGACACCCAGGTGCAGTGGAGTTTCCCTGGTTGGCAATACTTTATGTGTGTGGTCACACACTGTTGCCAGGGAAGTAACGTTGTCTTCTTCTCTACAAAAGAGGACAAATGAAAGTGCCACACTTGAAACTTTCCTGGACTCTGCCCTCTGCACGTCTTCCCTTGGATGATTTTAATCTGTATTCTATAGCTGTAATAAACTGTAATGGTGAGTATAATGACTTTCAGTAAGTTCTGTGAGTCTTTCCAGTGAATTATCAAAACTAAGGGTAGTCTTGGGGACCTCTGAACTTGCAATTGGTGTCTGAATAAGGATGGTTTTGGGAATCCCCAAACTTGGAATGTCGTCAGAAATAAGGGTAGCCTTGTGGAAAGCTCCCTGGCTTCATCCCATGTAACTATCACCCTATCAGAGTAACTTTGTTCCCTCTAATATGAGGGAACAAATAACATGAGACGGCTCACCAAGCCTACTGAAATGCTGATAGCTCACGTGTAGAGCGTGTGGCCATACCTCTCTGCCTTTAGCTCCTGGAACACAATTTCTGTGTGGTATAAAAATGACTCTCTCCTAAAATTCCTGTTCCTCAATTTTTCATTATTCAGATATTAAGATTTACGTACAGTATAATATCAAAAGAGACATAAACACAATTTAAGATCTACACACTCATATTTTGTTTTTCTAAGGTGCCTTAATTCTTCTTAGTAATAAAGTAGGTATGAATATATTAACATTCAAAAATTTATTTTTAGCTAAAAATATTCTCACTACCTCTGTTACTTACAGAATCCATGAGGTAAGCTTCCAATACTCCTGTTCCATCATCAAGAGTAAATGTCATCACAAACACATGCTGAAGGGGTACAATACCCAATACTAGTTTAGAAAAAAAGATTAAACTGTATGAATCTTCTGTTCCTTGTAATCAAAGTAAAGTAAAAATTGTTTTTGGGTAGTATGTACCTGTTAATTGTTAATTTTGTCTATTAAAGTAATTTAAGAGAGAAAGAAAAACTTATACATATGCTTTTTTGTTCCCTAATAGTAACATACTAAGCTCATCTTAGCAGGTTCACTTTGGAACATTACACTGTACCTACACAGAGGCAAAACCCATAAACAGCTGCATCTTTTTTGATTAACTATTAATATATCTTTAAAATGAGTACATCTTGATAGAAAACATAAAAACTGATTTATGAAATATAATACACTGAATGTTGGTCTTATGAAAGACAAAATTAAAATACCAGAGTGCTCTAAAAAATGGCATGCAGTTCAATATTTATGATTATGTAACACGTCTCTGCCCTTTGTAATGTAAGTATAGGGATCACTTATTTTTAAAGAAATACTATCCAGCTGAATGGACAAAAATGTCAGAATCTGGGACTTCATAATTTGGTAAGATGAGAAAAAAGGAAGAATTTAAAGAGATAATATATCATTTGAAAATTTATGTTAAGTGAACATCTTTGTGTTTGGAAATGGAAGACATTCAATATGTTTATAGAAGGGAGTATTTTTTCCATTTGTGGAATCAATATTTAAACAAACTAATACGGGGGCAAGTAAGAAGAGTAAATTAGGGCATAAAGATATGACAGAAATTGTTAATACAGAGAATTGATTTTTAGAATTTAAGAGGTCTCAATAGGTTAAAACTATGAGCTAAAACCAAAAAATATGATCGTAACACCTACTCCGAGGGACCACACAGATAGACAGATAACTACATTTGGAATAGGATAAGGAGACCAAGCTGGAGAGCGAAAAGCTCATGTGAAAGTAACCTGGAACTTTATTGGCCCACAAACAAAATAGGAGACAGCAGTATCATATAGCCGAATTAAAAGAAAAGGAAAGCAAAACCAAGCATACAGATTAATATCAACAGGTTCTTGGAACTGCAGTGAAACAACATGTAATGAAACCAATTTTACCAGACGTTAATTAATAGAAACAAGAGTTAAGTTCCCAAGGCATCTTATCAGTGTTATAATAAAGTGACACTGAACAAAACGAAATGGCATTATTCAAGAACCTGCTGTGCGATGAAATTTTCAGGCTAGTAGAAACAGTGTGTCCAATTTTAGGGAAATAGAAGTTTTGCTCATATTCTGAGTTGGCCAATATTTGCAGCCCTATTTCCAGATTTAATGGCAAACTTAGGGGAAAACACTGGTAATGTGAAATGTTTACTATAGAGGAGAAATAAAATACGTGTAAGGAACATGGGAAAGTAAGTACCAAAGGAAGTGAGATGCCTGCTTGGAGAAATAAGGACGGAATGCAGGTTCAACAGATATCCTCGAAGGCATAAATCTGCTGACCTTGCAGAAGAGGGAACAGATAGACTCTAATTCTAGCAAACAGAATGTGGCCCAGGATAAAGTTATAGATAGGCAGAGATTGCCTCACGATTAAAACTTCCTAAAAATTAAGGGAATTTGTTGTTGCAACGTAATGAGTCCCCTGTCACTGAATGAGTTTTAAGGCAAGGCTAGGTGACCAGTCAAGATTGTGATATGAAAAGATTCTTGTTCCAGCTAAAAGACTTGTATTGGGTAAAAAGTTGTAATTGCTATTTCTAAACCTCTGAAATCCCACAGTACTATGAAGTGGAGAGATTTTTCAGAAGCTGTACTTGTGATTAATGCTGAAATAAATTAAAGAACATTAAAATATCAGTAAAGATTAAAAGACACTGGCAAGTGTTTGAAAGTCTCCAAATATTTTAAACATTTACTTTATAGTTTTACTACAGTGACTGTGAATGGTTTTGCATAAGGAAAATTAAACTTTTCTCTGGTTTTACTAGAGGCACAAATATTCAAATATAATCAGTGAAATCACCTTACACAAAGACAGTTGAGATTACAGGACACAGACATTTAGCTAACCTTCTGCCACAGAAGAAGGAATCCATAATGTTTTATCCACTAGGTTATTTAGATTTTGTATTGGTCTCAAGGTAGAACACTTTTTACATCTGAAATTAATAAAACAATAAAATATTTTAAAATAATTTATCATAACTCATTTGACATTATAGCTTATTTTTGCTGTTCAAATATGCACGGTTTAGAAGTAAATTAAACATAATACTACCTCCTATACTGTAATATGCATATTACTAACAGAATTATTTTAAAAAATAAGCTTTTTACAATAGAAGCAATTAAAAAGAGTATAGTTCAGGATAAACACCATTAAATTGAGAGCAAGAGAGAGGTTTCAGGTCCAGATTATTAATTAATTTGGCTGATTTCCTTATTTGGTCATGAAAAAGTTTAAACAGATAATCTCTAAGAACTTTTATTTATGGGTCTGTGAACAGTAAGTAATAGCCAAGGTCTTAATTCAACATGGCTACTATGAGGACATTTTTCTGACTAAAGAAGGTAGTTCTAGCAATATTTGGGGTAAAATATTCAGTGAGCACATATTTAGAGGTTTATAGTGTATGATGCCTAATACTATAGATACTCTTCATAATATAAATCAATTTAAAACTATACAGTATACTAAAATATACATTATTTAGTATAGGTATTTTGATTTACTTATATACAAAAACATTTTAAGCAAATTTTTAAATACATAACATCATAATGTTTACGAGATAATAGAATATATACTTAAATAACTATATAAAAGTCAATATTCAAGAGGTTCATGCAGACTCCTTTTCGTTTGCATTCTGGGGAAAAATAGAGGGTAACTATAACAAATGGTATCCTTTCCCATTCTTCAAACACATCTAAATTTTTTTTAAACAGAAAAAGGTAATTAAAGGAAGTTATTATTGTCTTTAAAAAGGCAATATTAACTTTAGACATTAATAAAGCAAGCATACAAACTAAAAATTAATATACAAATTAAAAATTACAGGTAACAAATACAAATTAAATAGAGAATTCATAACTTCCGAAGTAGTAAAAAAAGGAGAAAATTAAAAGTATTTGTTACATCATTTTATTTTCATTGTATTTTTCCATTACCAAGAACATTTTTTTTATAAATCAATTCCACACCAGACTGAAGAAAAAAGTAAGCAAAATAATAATGAAAAATAAAGAAGAGGTAACAGTAACAGTATGTGAAAAACAACATAAAATGTAGAAATAAAACCTAGCTGTATCAGAAATTAACACACTTTAAACTCATCTATTTAAAAACCACTAAAACCTAGGTATTTATTCATGAGACTTATTAAAATACAACAGCAAATGAACATGAAAGCAAAGGGATGAGGATGAGAATAGGATACTATTCTTTTGGTTCGTAAGCGATTGCGAACCAACCCCCCCCCAACAAATTCTAATACAATAATAAAAAATAAAAAGAAAACCCTTAGGGCAAAAAAACATGATTAGAGATAAAGTGATTACAAAAGAATATACCAAATAACCAATTCACCAGGAGATGAAATGCTGAGCCTACACAAACCAGCCGAGAGCCTCCAGATACATCAAGCTCACACTCACCGAATAAAAAGGTCACAGACCCACAATCACAGGGGACATTAAGCACACTCTCTAAGAAGTGAGTAAACAGTTAAAGTTACAAAGGAAAATAAAAGTTTTGAGCATGATTTGTAAGCCTGTCTAATGAAAATAACTAAACACTAATAAACACTAAACATGACTATTAAAGAATATATATTCTTTAAAAATTTATGAAACTTAATCAAAATCTGAACAGACATATTCTAGGATAAAGCAGCTAAACAAATCTCAAAAAATCATTATGAAATGAATCACAGTATTTGGTTAAAAAGTCATCTAACCAAAATGCAAACAAAAATATAGCAACTGAAATGTATGTGTAAAAATTTGAAAAGAATTCATGGGCCAAAGATATCATAATGCAAATTATGAAACATTTAGCAGTGACAAGAAAAGCACTACATACCAGTCTTGGGTTAAAGCCATGGCTAATTTTTGAGGGGAAAATTATAGACTTACATATAAATATTAAAAATATATTAAAGTTAATGAATTAAGGTAAGTTCAATGAAAAACATTTGAAAAAGAAAATCCAAGGAAACCCAATGAAAGTAAAGGAAGAAAATAAAAATAAGAACAATGAAAAACAACACAGAGCAACAACAAAAACAAAAGTTTGTTCAAACGGAAGGAAAAGGAGATTTTATCCCCACTGCCTCCTTCCAAACATAAAACTGTTTCTAGAACCCAGTATGTTCTGATCTGTTCCAATTACTCAGTGGCAACTAATTTGTAACTTTGTGCCACAGAAATTCTGAAATTCAGTCACTTTTACTAGGATGTGGCTTTCAACCTTTCTCTGTAAGTAATAGCTAAATCCTCATGAAAGAAAACAAATTATAATTAGTTCCTCAGGCAGCCTTATATCTAGCACATTGTAGGTATTCAAAATAATGCTGTCAAAACAATAGGTATATTTATTTATTTAAACATAAATTAAAATAATAAAAATATAAATAAGTAAAATAAATAAATCTAGTACATAGAAATTGGGACTCAATAAGTATCCACTGACAATACAGTAACAAGTGGGATAAAAGTAATTAAAGTAAAAATTACTCTTAGAGCGTGTTTAATCCCGAAGGTTCCCAGAACTAAAAACACACCCGTAGTGATGCACTTTATCTTGTATGAGGAACGGTGCTGACAGGTCAGACAGTTCCAGGTCCTCGTGGCCAGACCTCACGGGAATCACACTGTGAAACTTGTTGGCAAGTTTGTGGATCTCACTGAGTGTGCCGCCTATTAAACCGGAACAAATGACCCTTCAGGTTAGTACAAATACAATGCAGGCAAAATAAAGTGCCTGTCAAATAACACGTGAGGTACAGTAAAAGACTAAACTGACAGAAAAAGACAAAGCCGTGAATTTAGAGACTTAATATGTTTATACATTTATTGTGAAAGTAATGATTTGTAAATTCAGGATCCTACACACTGATAAAAGAAACCACTACCCCAAAATGCTGAGACTTGAGCTAATTATAAGGCTTGTGAAATTTTAACCATCTTCTTAAATTTATACAAGATGCTCTTTATGTCAGGAACACGATAGTTCAAAGAACAAAAGAATAGAGTTGTGAGGCAAAGAATGACAGCATTCTCATTAAATCAGCTATGTACCACTAACATCTAGGCAAGTTTAGTCTGAGTTTGAAATAAATCTTTTAAACTTTCAGGTCAACACTAAAGTTAAGTATATATGCAAATGAATTCATGTATAGTGTTTGTTCATTTTTCTGGGGAAAACCATCCCAATTACCCCAATTCTGTGACAGAGTGGGCATGAAGACAGCACGCCCAGTGGTGTACCGTTACTACACGGCAGCGTTATCTGGACGACTCAAACCTACTGGTACCTTTTCTGCTGTACTTTTTATTTATACTGATAATTCTTCCTCTCCAGGGGAAGCGAATATGATTTATAAAAGTACTTTGGTGTATTTCCTAAAATTTGTATACCATTTGTAACATTAAAATTGCATTGTGAGGGGGATGCACTTCTAGCACAGCAGACCAAGGACATCCAAAAATACACTTTTCCAGAAAAGGAAAAGCACTGGCAAAATTTGTCAAACTCAACTTTTTCACAACTCTAGGAATTAACCTAAGGCTCCCAACAATCCAAAGATATTTTTTTTTTTTAAAGTGAATGAATACATTTTGGTAAGAACAGCAGCTGTGTGGTATTTTAACTTGGTTCCCACCCCTCTTTCTGTGGCTCTGGGACAACTGGAAATCCCACTTCTGCCACGCCTCACTGCAGTTCGATCATACCCTTGGGTTCGTTAGGGGATAGCACTCAGAAACCTAATAAAATAGAATATTACATTTTGATGTAACCCAGTGCTTTTAAATTTTAAAGTGCTTTCACATACACTTTCATTAAAAATCTCTAGATGAAATATTGTGTTGGGTGTACTTAATTATTCAATAAATATTTACTGAGGGCCAGTCATATACCAGGTATACCACGCCAGGTGCTTAAGACGCATACATTAAAATAAACATGGATACTGTCCTTAGCGAGCTTAATAAGAAAACAATTCTATAAACAGACAGATAAAACACAAATATAATACCAAAAGTGCTCTATGGAGGTTTATACAGTATGTAGTCTTAAGAACCAGTCAAATCTGCCTGCTGAATAAGAAAAAAGTGCTTCTTACGTACAGGTGCTCATTAAATATTACACATGAATTGCTAAAGAAAAGAAATGATCAAGTTTACTTCTGAAGATGTACTAGAGCAGAAATTCTCAAGAGAATAGCGATGTAATGGCAAAAAGTCACAAAGAAACAAACAGGGTTTAGGAACTGCCACCAGTTCAGTAAGGCTGGAGGATGGGATGCCGATTGTAGGAGATGAGACTTAATGTTTTGGGGATGACTGGTAATTAAAGATAGGGTCAAGAGCTAATGAGACTTTTTAATTCAAGCTTCTCTGTACCCTCAAGGTCAATTTGGCTTCAGCACAGAATTCTGTGGGAGGCAGCATAACACAGGACGGCCCTAAGGCACATGTGACATCCTCCTAGTTGGCCCTACAAGGGCAGTTCTTATAAAACCTCATAGGACCACAGCTCTGTTTTATTTTTACAGTCTACAAATACTCTTACTCCGTATTTTTTTTAGACTTTTTTGTTTATTTATTCTTAGAGAGGGGAGGGGAGGGAGAAAGAGAGGGAGAGAAACATCAATGTGTGGCTGCCTTTTGAGTGTCCTCTATTGGAGGCTTGGCCCACAATCCATGCTTGAGTCCTGACTGGGAATCAAACCTGTGACCTTTCGATTCGCTGGCTGGTGCTAAATCTATTGAGCCACACCAGCCAGGACTCTTACTCCATTTTTTGTATGCGTGTGTCTGTGTGTTTTTGTTTTTAAATCTATTTCCTTGTAGATTAAAATATTGCTAAGGAAATAAGACATCACACTTCACTCATCAAAGTGGCCATTATTTTTAAAGTGCTAGTATACGATGACAAGGGTAAGGGAAAGGATAATCTCATAGGCTGCTAAAGCATATGCAGACTAGGATAACTTTACTAAAAAGGAATTGGGCAACATTTACTTAATTTCTTGTGTTCCCACAATTACACTTCACCCAAAGGGTAGATACGTTCATCACAGGGTTACAATTCAATTCCACTACTTAACACCTATATTGGGAAAGGCATGGGAAAAAAATCTGTGGCACCATACATTACATAAAAATAAAAAGTGGAAAAGCAATGCAAAAATAAATATGAATCAAAATTTTATTTTTAAAAAACATGTCAAATTATCTTATTTCAATGGTCCCTTCCTTGATTTAGATAGCAATAGATGGTATCTAGCCCTGGCAGGGTTGCTCAGTTGGTTGGAGCATCATCCCATATACCAAAAGGTTGTGGGTTCTATTCCCAGTCCGGGCACACACACTGATTGTAGGTTCCATCCTCAATCAGGTCACTACTGGAGGCAACCAATCAATGTTTCCCTCTCACATCAACACTGTCTGCCTGCCTGTCTCTTCCTCTCTCTCTTTTCCTCTCTAAAATCAATAAACATGGAAGAACCAAGATGGCGGCATAGGTAGACACACTGTGCCTCCTCCCACAACCAGAACTGACAGAAAATTGAACGGCAAGGAAGTCCCACACCAAGGAGATAAAAAATAAACATTCATCCAGACCGGTAGGAGGGGCGGAGATGGGCACCAGGGCGGAGAGGACTCACATGGCCGTGGCGGGACCAAGACTGGCAGAGTGTGGGACGAACAGGGCAGGCAGTCTGACTACTAGCAGACCCTGCGGCCCCACATTCGCGCACAGATAAACCGGACAAATGGTGGGGACCAAAGCAGACGGCGCAACCCAGGGCTCCAGCTCGGGGAAATAAAGCCTCAAATCTCTGATTGAAAATGGCCGTGGGGGTTGGGGCGGCAGCAGGAGAAACTCCCAGCCTCACAGGAGAGGTCGTTGGAGAGACCCACAGGGGCCTACAGTGTGCACAAGCCCACCCACTTGGGAACCAGCAGCAGGGGGCCCAGTTTGATTGTGGGTAGCAGAGGGAGTGATTGAAATCCGGCAGAGAGTGGAGCAAGCGCCATTACTCCCTCTCGGCCCCTCCCCCACGTACAGCATCACAGCGCAGTGACCAGCGTTACCCTGCCCCAGTGGACACCTAAGGCTCTGCCCCTTTAAGTAACAGACGCTCCAAGACAAAAAAAAAAAAAAAAAAAAAAAAGGCCCAAATGATAGAACACTTCAAAGCTCCAGAAATAGTTCAACTAAGCAGTGAACAGATAGCCAACCTATCAGATGCACAGTTCAAAACACTGGTAATCAAGAAGCTCACAGAATTGGTTGAATTTGGTCGAAAACTAGATGAAAAAATGAAGGCTATGCTAAGAGAGACAAAGGAAAATGTACAGGGAACCAATAGTGAGGCGAAGGAAACTGGGACTCACATCAATGGTGTGGACCAGAAGGAAGAAAGAAACATCCAACCAGAAAAGAATGAAGAAACAAGAATTCGGAAAAATGAGGAGAGGCTTAGGAACCTCCAGGACATCTTGAAACGTTCCAACATCCGAATTATAGGGGTGCCAGAAGGAGAAGAGGAAGAACAAAAAATTGAAAACTTATTTGAACAAATAATGAAGGAGAACTTCCCTCATCTGGCCAAGGAAATAGACTTCCAGGAAGTCCAGGAAGCTCAGAGAGTCCCAAAGAAGCTGGACCCAAGGAGGAACACACCAAGGCACAGCATAATTACATTAGCCAAGATGAAAGAGAAGGAGAGAATCTTAGAAGCAGCAAGAGAAAAGGAGACAGTTACCTACAAAGGACTTCCCATAAGACTGTCAGCTGATTTCTCCAAAGAGACCTTACAGGCAAGAAGGGGCTGGAAAGAAGTATTTGAAGTCATGAAAGGGAAGGACCTACATCCAAGATTGCTCTATCCAGCAAAGCTATCATTTAGAATGAAAGGGAAGATAAAGTGCTTCTCAGATAAGGTCAAGTTAAAGGAGTTCATCCTCACCAAGCCCTTATTATATGAAATGTTAAAGGGAGTTAGCTAAGAAAAAGAAGATAAAAAATATGAACAGTAAAAATGACAGCAAACTCACAGTTATTAACAACCACACCTAGAACAAAAACAAAAGCAAACTAAGCAAACAACTAGAACAGGAACAGAACCACAGAAATGGAGATCACATGGAGGGTTATCAACAGGGGAGGGGGAGAGGGGCGAAAGGTACATAGAATAAGTAGCATAAATGATAGTTGGAAAATAGAAAGGGGGAGGGTAAGAATAGTGTAGGAAATGTAGAAGCCAAAGAACTTATAAGTATGACCCATGGACATGAACTATAGGGGGGGAATGTGGGAGGGAAGGGGTGGGCAGGATGGAGTGGAGTGGGGGGGTAATGAGACAACTGTAATAGCATAATCAATAAGTATATTTAAAAAAAATCAATAAACATATCCTTTGGTGAGGATTAAAAAAAAAGTGTTATCTATTTCATTCTACTTTTATGGAACAACAGTGACATCCAGTGGTCAAGATAACAACAAGTATTCATCACAAGCAGTCTTAATTATTCCTCAGTTTGATAATCAGCTTGGATCTGATTAAGATTACATGCAAAAAGCCAACAAAATGAACAAATGCACACTACTTAGTTTAATGTACAATTTCAAAATGTCACTGAGATAAATTTATGTATGTGTGCATATGTTTGATTCTTGTTGTTATAGATAATATATTCCATGTTACAAAATTTAACAATATTTTGACTTTACGTGTCCAAGGTTGCCCCTAAAATATATTTAACAATACTCAGAAAAAGACATAAGCAAAGCTGTAATCTAATACAACAGTAACTTAAATATCTTACCTTCTATCAAAATTAGACAGTCGTTTGAAAGTGGGAGAATACCATTGTTTTTCACAAAATGAATAGCTACTTTTCGTTCTCCCTGATCTTTAGTTGTCCAGACTTTCGAATCATATAATGGTGTATTTTGTAGTTTCATATCTGGAGTTTTAACTGCATTCTCTTGCAAAATTCGATCCAAATCACCTTCATGTGGAACTTCCTGCCTAAAACCATCATCAATGAAATAATACAAAATCTTAGAAATCCAATTTTACAAACTACAATTACAAAATTGTTTATATGCTGATGAGCCAACTACTTAAAAGACTCTTATTCAATAGTAAGATATTTGTATTTCAGGGCTAAGTAGTTCCCTCTCAATAACTGTATTAACCATCAGCAACTTCCTTGCTGGGTTTGGTGACATTGAGGTTACTAATTGTAATTATTTCTAGCACCCATTGCCCTCTTCTGTAAGGAGCGCTGAACTTTCCGGTAGAACAAGAAAATGCAGCAGCACCCCCCCCCACACCCCGACTTCTCTCCAGTGAACAGCAACTTACCACCTAAGTAATCTCACTGTCCGGACCATCTATGTTACAAACCAGTTCCTCTTAAAACGGCATATGGTAAAGCACCATAGAGTAGAAGTTGCATGATCTGGGTGATCTGTGAAACTTTAGGTAACACCTCTTAACCTTTCTGAGGCAATTTCCTTATTTGTTCAAAAAAAATGATTATAGAGGTTTTGTCTCACAAAGTTATGAGATTTTACAGCATCTGACAAAACTATAATTTGACAATACTTCTTTACCTAAAATCTGTATTTTTCACTCCAACTACCACTGTAAATTAAAATAAGAGTCCCTCCTTTTATTTAAGGAGATTTGGTGATCAAAAATCTCCACAAACAGTAGCATACTGAGATTTTAGAGGGGGTACATGTATATTAGTGCACACAGAAACATAAACACAACATATGAGCACACAAATATAATGGAGATTTGTATACTGGAGTGGGCAAAAGTAGGTTTACAGTGGTGAGTACACAAGTTTATTATTACTGTGGTATATTAATTGCCATATTATTAATTGGCATATTAATTGGCATATTATTTTTGTATTACAACTGTAAACCTACTTTTGCCCATGCCTGTTTTTAAACACTATATGTTTAGAGGAAAGACTGTGGAGCTAATAAGTATGCATTCATTCTAATGTCTTATAAATTTATATATTTATGTATTAGTTGATATTTAGAATAAAAACTTTGAGGTACTGAGAAATTCTCGATTACTAGCAAGAATTTAAATTATATTTACTATATTGTAATTAAGCAGGACAGAAATACTCATATTTCCAACAAGGCTTTCTTCTGTTTTTTCTGGAATGATTTTTATTATACAACTTCTTTTAGAAAGTTAGTAAGTTTCCATTCTTATTTTATTTTTTATTTTTATTTTTTTCCATCACCATTTATCCCTTCTATATACTCTTCTACCTCCTCTCACCCCCATTCCTGCCCGCAATCACCACACTGTTTTCCAACAAAGCTTTCTATATCACTTAATTCAAAATTTCAACTAACCAGAAGTCTTTTCTAATTTAGGAATTTTAGTTATTTTGGCTATTCAAGGTCTTTTTTGGCTCCACACAAATCTGATGATTTTTTGCTCTATTTCATTTTAAAAATATCATTGGATAAATACTGTATGATCTCACTTGTAAGTGGAACCTAATCAACAAAACAAACAAGTGAGCAAAATAGAACCAGAAACGTGGATACAAAGAACAAGCTGACAGACCAGAGGGGAGGAGGGAGAGGGACAACAGTGGGAAAATGGGGAAGGGGCAAGCAACGGGACACGAATAGAGGATTCATGGGCATGGTCAATGGGGGACTGACTATGGTAGTGGGGGAGGGATGGGGCAGGGGAGAGCAATGGGGGAAAAAGGTGGGCCAATTATAACTGAACAACAATAAATTTAAAAAAAAAGAAAAAAATGTCATTGGGATTTTGATGGGGATTACATTAAATCTGTATATTACTTTGGGTAAAATGGACATTTTAACAATACTGACTCTTCCAATCCATGAATGTGGGCTATCTTTCCAATCCACTGAGTCTTCTTCAATCTCTTTTAACAATGCTGTGCAGTTTCCAGCATATAGGTCCTTCACATCCTTTGTTAAGTTTATCCCTAGGTATTTTACTCTTTTTTTGTTGCAATTGGAAAAGAAATTGTTTTCCCCATTTCTTTTTCTGAAATTTAATTATTATTAACATACAGGAGTGCAGCAGATTTCTGTACATTGAATTTTGTGTGCTGCAACTTTCCTCTATTTGTTTATTGTTTCTACAGTTTTTTGGTGGAGTCTTTTGGGTATTTTTACATGAAAAAAATCATGAAAACCGCATAATCTTAGTAACCAATGAAACCCCGAAAAATTTAATTTAAAGAAAGAATTTTAGTTATTAATGGTTTATTTTTAAGAATGCTTTTTGTGACAAACATGCAAGCCTTCCCAAATAATTTCATAGTTTATTATTTGTTTGCATTTACCAGAGCTACTAAATTGAGTTCCATTTTAAAAATAGACCCTCCTTTTATTTATTATAGCTAAGAAATATCAGAAAGATTTACTTTCTAATAATTTAATATTTTCTTAAAAATGTTACCATTCTATCAAAATATAATACATAAAATCACAATGTGTTCATTGCTAGGACTCAAACTGACACATATAAAACATATATACACAAATACTATGAAGTGAACCTTGTTTTATTACAGAAAACACTTACAGTGAATGACATTTAGGACAATGAAGTTTAACAGACTGGAAGAGTCTCCTGGGCTTGTATGACCTCAGTTTTGCTCGGATGCGATACTGATGAGGAGCTTTTTGCTTCAATATAGCACATATTGGGGTGTTCTCCAAATACTGATGGTCTGTAAGTACTACAAAAAGAATTTTTAGATTAAGGTACAATAATCTACAAGAAGAGTAAGTACATTCATGACATGAATCCCCTTGAAAATTTATACAATAAAGTCCAATCAAGTTGTACTGTCAACCTTATTAATATTTTGCCACATTTATCATCGTCTCCATCTGCCTTTATCTTCGCCTCTCTCCACACTTATGTAAACCTTACAGATACATAATTCATTTACATGTGCATGTATGTGTATACACATATACACATGTATATATGAATCATTTGGGAATTATTTCCAGACATCATGCCCCTTTATCCCTAAATATTTTAGCGTGTATGTCATTTAGCAAGAAATTTCATTGACATAATACAGTACAACTTTCAACATCAGAATTTTTAATATTGATGTAATATTATCACTGAATCAACAGACTTTAATCAAATTTCTCCAACTGTTCTCATAATGTTCTTATTCTTCATTTTATTTCCAGGTTAAGGATCCCATCCTGAACCCTGTATTTCATTGGCTTTTCCTGTCCCTTTGGACTCCTTTCATGCAGAAGGGCTCCTCAGCTCTTCTTTGTTTTTCATGATATTGATGTATCTGAGAGGCCACTTACTTGAGTGTTCCTGGCTTTGCTCGTGAAAAGATACAAATTATGTACTTTTGGCAGGGACAGTATATAAATGGTATTGTGGTCTTCTCAGTGTATCCCCCAGAGGCATTGGCTTTCATTCCTGGGGATGTTACCTCTGCTCAGTTGGTTAACATGGCGTTCAAGAAATTTCTCCAATATACACTTATTTTCTCCCCTTTTTAACTAATAAGAGAGTAACTGGGAAAATATAAATATCCCCACCTTGTTAAACATTAAAGATCCTGCTAGTTTAGGACACATTGGTGTTTCACAACTAAATAAATTATTACTATTAGGGTTGCAAAATGGTGTTTTTTCCCTAACTTCATCATTGCTTTTACATGTATTAGTTGCCATTTTATTTTAATAAGAGCTTTCCATTCAAATTCATTTATTCATTTGTTTTGTTCTTTTACTTACTATCCACACAAAATAACGGATTGCTACATTATTCCATATACTAGTTCTATCCCATCACTAGTATTTTTCATTTTCATGCTTAATTTGTACAAGATTTGATATGTTCCATTGTTAACTGCGGATTTCTTTTCTCTCTGGCACAAGATACTCCAGAACCCTGGAGTCTCCTATTCTTCCTAGGGACTCGGATTCCTTTTAAGGGGAAATATTATTTATAAACCAAGATCTAAGCACTGAGTGTGTTCACTGCCGTGGGTACCACTGTTTCTATGGCCTGCTGTTGATAGAGCTAGGACACACATGCACACACGTTCATACCATACTTACAGACATCACCTGCGTATAATATATGTAGGAGTATGTATGTGAGTGAATACACATACACAAATACACATCTGTATCTATTTTTGCATCTATCTGTAAAACCATGAATTCACACTGACACCTCCAATTCCAATACAATACCACAAACTTCTTTCTTCTGGCCTTCCCACATTTCACAGTTATATATCCTTTCTCCAATAATGAAAAAAATATTTTATAGTAGTATATTATAGAGCATTAAGAGACTTGTGCTTAAAATTTGTTTTTAATTTTTAAATCTTAGCTGAATTGAGAGAAAGAGGGCATGTGATAAATTAACATCATTGTTAACATTAAATTACAGTTTTGGGGCATATTGTACGGAGCTGTTTTATGGATGCTCCTAAATGCACAATGTGAACTGATTAAAATTAATGTCATATTAAGATATTTTACATTCACTAAAAATAAGCCCCACTGTGCTATTAAATAGTATATGTTTTATAAACCTTACAGCTATCTAACTTTAAATACATATTTAATGTAAAAACGTATCTTTCTGGGTTCCGTTTTATGTGAATTAGAATGAGGTAAAGGAATAAAAGAAATATCAATATATGAGTATTTCTGTGCTCACGGATATCTGCTTTCAGTATCTCATGGAAATGAATTAGTTGATATGTGTAAGAACAGGCTGTATATGCTCACTACTGTGCTCGTATTTCAAAAATGAAACATGGTCTTACTTGTCGCTGACAGCTGTTGACATCTCTCTATCTCATACAATGACACTGACCCGGAGCCTACAGGAGGTAGAAGGTAAAGGGAATTATACAGTTTTAAATCTATTAAAATTCAATGTTGTACTGAAAACTATAAAACATTGCTGAAAAACTGAAAATGATCTAAACAAATAGAAAAATATGCCACATTAAGGGATGGGAAGGCTCAATATTGTTAAGATATCAATTCTTCCTCAAATAATCTACAGATTCAATATTACCCTAATCAAAATTGCAGAGAGTTAACTGCAGAAAGACACAAGCAGATTCTATCACTTAGGTGGAAATGCAAGAATCTAGAATCAATCTTGACAAAGAACGAAATTGGAGGACTTATAAACCATGACTTAAAGACAGTATGGTACTAATTAGTGAACATCAAGTTAGTTAATGATGCTCATTCTGAAATGTGTAGGAGGTATACTTATATCTACAACTTACTTGAAATGAATTAAAAAAAGATACAATAGATTGGTAGACAAAGAGAGGTAAGTAAGAGAGCACACAGAGTAAAAGGCCAATTGGAGAAACAGGTGATGAGTATGTGAGCGTTCACTGTAGAACTGTTTTAACTTTTCTGTATGTTTGAAAATTTCTATCATTTTGGAAAAATAAAATGTGAAGGAAATAAAAGACAGAGGAAGACAAAATAATAAACTTAGTAAATTTAATAGGATGACTTGATGAACACCATAAAATAGAATTTTACTTTAACAAGAAAGCGAAAGTAGTGAGCAGGGCAGTAAGTTTTAATAATGCTTTCTAAAATGAAGAATTTAACACTTTAGAGAGTATCCATATTGTAATTACTTTACCTTACATTCTATTATATAGACATACAATAGTATATTATGTTTTTATCGGCTCTGGGGCATTATATGCAAACACATACATTATTTGTCTTTCTCAACACGACTAATACACTGCATAAGAATCTACAGCAAGAGATCATGAATGGACATGTGAAGCTGGCGAAGAATAGTTTCAATGAATCTGATTACTTAACACGTGCCATTCTTCATAAAGTGACAACAATGGCAAAAACTTTAAAATTAGTCAAATAATGAGAAAATACGTGTAAAATATATACACAGTCTCCTATAAACAGATAAACAAAAAGATAAAGAACATGACAGAAAATCAAGAGTTGACAATTCAAAGGAGTAAAAAGAGCCGATAAATATATAAAATTTTTAAGTTTTTAAGTTCATGGGGAAATTAAATATCACTTTTTGCCTGCCAGTTTCTTAAAAATTACATATATTGTTAACCTCCACTGCGCTGTCAGGGAAGGACATTCTCCCACAATGCTATCTGCATATGAATCCTATGACATTTTGGCATATGATTTGGCATAATTTATAAAAACACAAATGTGCTTACCCTCTTATCCATCAACCTCACTTTTAGGAGTTTGTTTTAGAGAAGTAAAATCACGAAAGTACAACTGTTCAAGGACTTTTAGTAAAGCACTATTTGTAAGAACAAAACACTGGAAATAACCGGATATGTCTATCACATGGAAAATGGCAGAATTAACAACATTAGATTCTTATTATAAAATACAATGCAATTATTAAAAGAGTAAGTTTGAGCTATATAAATACCCCAGAAAGAGGTTTATGAAATGCAACTGGTATAGGAGGGCTCCATTTTTGTAAAAATTTTAAACAGAGGGAAAAAGCCTATCTGTTTATGTACTAGGATACATATTTGTATAAACATGAAGGCTTTGAAGGAATCACACTACACTATTAACATTAACTCAGGAAGTGGGCCTAACGGCACAGGAAAACTACGTGACTCGATATTATGACTTGTATTACTTTTGTAATTTAAAATTAATTTTAAAGTCCTTTTAAAAGGAGGAAAGAGATTTCAAAGTGTAATTACTAATTATACTATCTCCAAATGATCGTCAATTGAGCTAAATTGGCCCCCTAATGGTTGTGCAAGTAATCATAGCTCAGGCTAAAATGCCATCATCAAGGTGCTAGCAAATGTGGAGAGTTTTGGCAGAAAGAAAGAAGGAATAAATTTAAAATATATGCAAAAAAAAATTTAAATAGCCTGCACTGGAATCTGACTGTCTTTGCCATCAGTTAAAAGCGAAGTAACCTAGGGCAAATTATATGACATCCAACCCTGCTTCACCCAAAGCCTCAGTTTCCTTTCTGTAAAAAGAAGAAAAGAGTGTCAGCCTCATAGGAGTGCTGTTAGGATTAAATAATAATGCATGTAGGCACTTACTAAGTGTCTACCAAGCCATACATGTTAATTTAGTGCTTACGCTTACTGGTATGGAAAGACAGTAAAATGATTCTGGACCATAGCAGAGGAATTAGACTCTAAAATACAACACATATACAAGATAAAAACACAACATAGATTCTGGGTCCTAGAATGTACAGAGAGCTGTTAAGATAAAGTGGTAAAAAAAAAAAATCTTACAAACTCAGAGTTTTAAAGTTTAGAAATTTGAACAGTCACCTATTCAGGTGGACAATAACATAAATGTATAACCAAGTGTTTATTAATATCTTATAACCAGATATTTGATTAACTCAATGAAGTCTGGAAATCATGTATGCATCTAAGATATACGATGAAAAAAATTCTTAGGCTGTTTGAAATAAAGCAGCAAAAACAACCTTTGCTCCTTTTAGATACTAACATACAAAAAAATAGTTGCCTAAGGAATTAATACAGATTTCAAATTAATGAATAAACAGATACGCACATATATACATAAACACATATGCAAAAAATATTATATATATATCACAAATCAAGTAATCCCTATTACCCCTATTTGAAAAAAAAAAAGAAAATCTAATTATACAATTAAGGGAGGGACAATGTGTACCTTTTTGCATAGGCAAAGATAAAGATTTAGTTTGTTCCTTTACAATGAAACGGGTTTAACAAAAGACAAGAGACAGAGATAGGAAGATATTAAAATGGAAAATTAATGATGATAAAGCCATCTTACTTGGCAGAAATTAAGTCAATGTTAAAAATCGTCCTTACTTGTTGGAACGCTGTCCTCACATTCTGATTGACATATCCCATCTGAACACTGATTGGCTGTCAAACCTGCACATTCTAAAACCCTACAATTGAAAGAATAGAAGTTCAAACTGCATAAAGCAAAGTCAATACAGTCAATTTAGTTTTATGCACAGAAATCAAGAACTCACTAAAATTGTATAAAAGATTCTGTTTGTGTGTACGCATTCCTCGGTAAAAGGTCTATATACCTGGAGTTCCAAGGGCTCCCAAAATTTAAAAAAACCCTGAGTTTAGAAAGATACAAGTGTAACAGTGGGATGATGAAATACTGTGGACAAAAATAAGTTGGTAATTTAATGGATTACATTCTCCTAACAACCTCACTCTAGATTCAAGAAGTAAAATATCATGCTGCTATATGTTACAATATGGGGAAGTAGTGAAACTGATGTAAGATTATTAAAATAGACTGTTAAAATAGCTAATTTAATTGGCTTTAGTCACTGGTTTCAATATATTAAAATTTAGAAAATATCTGTGTCATTTCAATATACTGAAAGAAATATTTTCTATATTTCTTTTTTTTAATTTTCTATATTTCTTTGAAGATAGGTGGAAGATATATTTTTCTTTCCTTAGAATACTGATAAAAAAGTTTCTGTACACAGAGACCCTAGAAATACATAGGGGAAAAGAACTGCATGTATAGTAAGATTTAAGATAATATTTACTCTCTGGAAACATCTGAATGTTTAAAAAATATGATACCATAAACACTTCAGTTACCTATTTCATCAGCAACAGGCACTTTAGAAAGGCCAATATTATCTTTCACGGCAGGATCACGTATGTTTGGAATGCTAGATATGTACCGAGTTTTCCAACCTTCAGCTAAGCTCCAGCTTCTCCTCTTTGTTGCTGTCGCCGGGGAATGTGGCAAATGGCAGACCAGCATGAGTGCAAGAACAGTCCTGAGTACGTAAGCGGAGACCTTAGACTACATCCCTAGCTCTGCTACTATTTAGCTGTTTGAACCTACAATCACTTGATTTCTTTCATTTGGTTGATCTCACTAAAAACAAAATGAATAATGCCACAGAAGGCTGTGAGGATCAATTACAAGGAACCTCTTAGACCCCCCTTGCCATCCCAGAACAATCTTATCTTGAAAATCAGTTTAATTAACACTTTATTTACACTTTTGAAATAGGTATATAAGCAGCTTACTTTTTCAGTTGATCAACATCGGAGTTGCTTTCCAGCAAGACTCTGATCCCCCGACCGTAACTGGTGCCTCCATGGAGATGAAACTCCAGAGCTAATGATGTCGACTGGTTTGCTGAATTCACTGACTGAAGTTTCGTATGCAGGCTATAAATTCTAAGGAAGCTTCCAACCTAAAAAGAAATTATTATCTTTTTCAGAAAATGGAGAAAAATCAAACAAATGCTGGTACTAAAAACATTTAACAACTGTATGGGGTACAGCCCAACGACGAGGGGCGCGGACCAATCAGAAAAGATACTGGTGTGGTACACTGGTGGGGTGTGTACTGAGTATCAACCCCAAAGACACTGCACCAAAACCAAGATGGGTGTGTGTACACAAAAACATATTCGAAAGTGAGACATGTTTCTACTTCAGAGATCCTAAAATATGAAATAAGATTCAGCCCTAGATTTGGAAAAATACAGCAGTTAAGAAATCCACGACCTAAATCAAGTCGAAGCCCTCTATTTGATTCATAACTTTGATTAAGGTTTCTGAAAATAACTTGTGTTAACTACTTTAAGGCAATATTTAATTAAATATGATCACTAAAACTCTCATTATAAGATTAGAAAATAATTTAAAATCTGCTACATATCAAAACAATACATCCCACATTTATCTACCAGTTTATGAAAACTTTTATAAAAAACAATTTGTGTCTGTACATTATAATGTGAACACGTTCTGTGACTTCAAATATAGGATTAAACTATAGTTTTGAACTAAATGTTCTATAGTTAATATCTATAGTTAATTTTCACTAAACTTAATCTTAAAAATACCTTTAGTTATAAAGTATTTAATATGCTTTTAATGTACATGACTTAAAATGAGGCAAATGGAGATTGTTTATCAAAGAAATTGACACCTACTCAAAAGAAGAAGCTATATAACCTGAATCACATTTATTTTTATGAAGAGTTATAAACAAAATGAGTTACTAAATAGAAATGTTAATTTATTTGCATAAGGCAGCACTCTTCACTGCTGATGAGTGTGGGAATACAATTCTCTTTTTTCCCTTCAAGGCCAGAAATGAGTTAACAGTGGGAGATTCTATGCAACAGCAAGCTATACAAGGGGGAATACAAAAAAGATGAGATAATAAACCAACCTCCCACCTCTGCTTATTGCTGTTTCAGTTAATTGTATTTCTCCTCGCCACTCTCTGGATTTGACGGAGGAGAGAAGTGGGAGGAAAAAAGTAAAGGGGAATAATCCACACTCCCAGATGCTACTCATCTTCATTCTCAAGGGTCTTTTCCCGCCCAATCAAGGATTTTGTGAGGGGAGCTAAGGCAGTTATTAGTGTTTTCTTCTCTGACTTCTTCCCTAACAGCTACATCATGGAAGGGAACAGGGTGGTCAGAGAAGGAAAACACACACACACACACACACACACACACACACACACACTCAAAGACAAAACTGATTTTCCTCACAGTATCCAAAGTAAGAAACTAAAAGAAAATATAAAACAGTCTACTTCCTTTTACTTTTACCTGACTTTTCTGGACATTTACTGTAATTGGTGATTCTTTTATACAGAATATACAGAATACAGCCATACAGTACATGTAAGTCCCACAAAGGACTTCAAGAAGGCATAACCCAAGGAGGGAGATATCATATTCACAAATAAAAAGCTTCACCATTATGAAGATAATTTCCCCTTAATTAATCTTAAAAGTCAGTGGAATTTTGATCAAAATCTCCAGTGTCTTTCATTAAATTTGAAAAGCTCCTCTGAAATGTATATGAAAGTAAACAGTGAATGCAATCTCGAAGACTAAACTGGGAGTGGGGCCTTGACTTAGGGAATATCATTTAAAAATAAGGTACAATAATTAAGACAGTCTGGTATTAATGCAGACACATGTATGAATATAAATGAAGTCTAAAAATATAATGTCAAAGAACAAAGCATGTTACAGAATGATACATATATGATATACATTTTCAGGCAAAAGTACATAAAATATAATAAACATGGGTATACATACCTACATATTAGAATATGTAGAAAAAGGATATTGGGGGGCAAAAAATGAGAATATGCAGAAGTACAAAAAAGGTTCAGTATGTAGAGTTTTATTTCTTAATAATCAAAAGTACCTAAAATAAGTGTGGCAAAAACATTGAGAAATGTTAAATGTGAATGCCAAGCACATCAATGTTTATTACAGTATCTTCTCTACTATTGCATTTCAAAATAAAACAAAATTTAAAGGCCAAGAGAGAATTTATTTATGTAAATAGGCTATGAAGATAATGAATTGTTATTTCCAGAAATTCCTTTTGGAGGCCCGACTGTATATTTTCAAGCATGTTAAATATGCCAGGAAATATGCCAGATACTGTATTATACCAGACAAATACTGCTTAGCCTTGTTGGTAATGCCAGATTCCAGAAATACAAGGAGGGAGTCTTAACCACACAATTATAAAAACTACTTTAAAAATTGTTACAAAAGCCCATTTCAATGCAGAAACATTAAAAATAAAGTAAGGCAAATACGGGTATTAAGAAATCACTCGCCCTTTAGAAATAATTTAAAGATTCCACATAAACTCTCATGAATTTCACTTTATGTTTAATATTTTTAAAGACCTCTACATGTCCAAAAAGAACAAGTCAAATTATAGCTCTTGGGTCACTAAAGGTGAAACATAATTATTATCACATGTTTTATAATTACTTTTAAGTTGTGTCAGGATAAGACTGGGGAATGAAAATACACCGCTTTAACCTCTAGACAAAAGGTTTTGTGTGTCTGTGTGTAAAACATTTCAGCAAGGAGAAAACTTAAAAGCAAGATTTAGGAAAAACGTTACAGGCAACTTTGGCTGTAAAATGTATTACATGTATGTCAATTATATTTACTTCATAATTGCCTTAACTGTTCTTTATATTAAAAAAAACACATTTTTTCCTGTTCCTGCACAATAAAAATATGTTCTATGTATTTTGGTAAAATAATGCAATTTTAAACAGCTGTCTTCAAGTGCTGATAGGAATTTATTTGTATCACTGCCATCTGCCTCCGGGGCATCTTAAATTAATATGAAACGGTTGAGATAGAGGTTGTCTCAGAAAAATAAAATGTGATGTTCATGTACATTAGAAAGCCTCCAGTTATATTACTTTTACACAGAGAAAATCCTTTTAATTTTTCTATTACGTTGCAGATATGTCCTATCTTTAGAAAAAAATTAGGCACTCTGTATTTTAATTGTGTGCTCACAGCACCCTCTAGTGGGTGAGGTGAAGCAGACAAAAAGGGAGATGGAAAAAATCCTGAACAAAAGAAATCACAGGACTCACTGACTCACTCATTTACCAGGAGGTATTATTTACTTCACCCTACTGCACGGAAAGCACTGTGCTGGCCGCTGTTCAGGAGTTGGGTAGGGAAATCAGGACAAGCTAAGGGAACAAAAAGACATATAGAAGCAACACAGGGAAAGGGCATTAAATAGTGAACGTAGATCTAAAATGTAAATCTTTTTCACTTATAAAAGAAACCTACATTTTTAAAAGACTTTGGAACTAGCTTCAACATTACTTCAAAATAAACTAGTCAATATAGATAAAAATCAGGGAAAAACATCGAAGATATACCTTCAACAGTCACCTTTCTCGAATGTGTCAGGACGCGTGCTCGCACACAGGCAGAAAGAAGTAAGAAAGTGCAGTTATCGCCTTCCCAGATCCTAACTTCAAACTAATTTATTGATTTGGGTTTATTTAACACAATGTATAAATGGAAATATTTCCTCCTCCAAGTACATGTATTTGCAAAGGAAAACTGGGTACTAAAATTCAGTTGTAAAAAACTGCAATTAACTTTTAGTTTCCTTCCTATAAGTACGTTGTATAATTTCCTATAAGTAAGCTGTATAACTAACTCCCTAAAGGTGGGACGGATCTATTTGCAATAAAGAAAATCATTTCTTTATACTGGTTAAAAAAATTGGCTCTGGAAACAGACAGTGTAGATTCAAATTCTGGTTTCACCCAAGTAGCTGTGAATTCTTGGGCTTAACCTCTGAGTGTCTGTTTTCTCATTCATAAAATGGGGGTGATGCTAGTTCCTACTGCACAGGATCATGCTAAATACAGATGAAAGGCTTAACAAATGCTACTATTATTATTGTTATTATTAATGATGTCGTTCTTTGCTAGAAAGAGTATTTGCAATTAAGATAAAATAAAATGAAAAACATTCCTTAAAATATTACTAAGCAAAAAGTACCATATGTAAGCAGTGTACTTTTACCTAAAACTATATCCCCAAAACAGTGCACAGTACATGTACACAAATGAAGACACAATATGATAGAAGTGGATTAATAATTTCTTAAACTAATAAGTACAAAGACTAGATTTTTATCAAGACAAAAATTAACAACGCTTAATGCTTAAATTTACAAATATATTATAAATCATGTCATTGTAAAGCAACACAATATCTTACACAATAAATTTTCTTTATTTTCATAGTATAACTGTGTACACATTTAAGATATTCAGGAAGTGTTCTTTTAAAAAGCTGTTCAAGCCATTGTATTTTAATGCACACGATTTATTTTGAACATGTATTTTACAAATTAAAAAATAAAGGAAATACAAATTTAGAGTTAATTTCTAGACCTCAAATATCATGTATAAATGCGATTATGCCCCAATCTATAAAAATAAAAAATAGCAAACAGCTTGCTACTCAACATCACCTTCAGAGATTTTGCCACTTGAACATGGTTATCATAGACTAAGATGTCTACTGTCAGATTCTGCAGCCGGTGGATGTGACTTAAATCGCCGTGAAAAACAAGGTCTTGAATTAAGACTCTCCAGGACGGATACGGTGGCCGGGTACCATCCCACACCTGCCACAGAGAGGAGAGCAAAGTTTAATCACCTTTTATAAATCTGTGGAGGCTGAGAGAGTTTTATTTGCTGAAAATAAAACTTAAAAGTAAATATCTGCTAAACTTTAAATATGATGTATATACTTTTCTGATTGTAAAAGGCCTGCATATGGACATGTAATATGGAAAATGTAAAGAAAAATGATCAAATTACTAAGACCATAGAAAAAATGTTAACACATTGTTGAACTTTATCTTTTTTCTTCTGTATTTTTTTTTAAAACTGGCATTATATTCTGCTTTTTTGTTTCTTAACATATTGTTGAGCAACTTATCAGGGAATTTAAATATTCTTCTACAATAGGATTTTCAGTGGCTTCATATTATTTTATGGTATTGATACAAACAAATTTATTGAACTAATAATCCCTTTATTGGTCATTTGAGTAGTTTTAAATCTTTCATGCTATTTTAAATAACTTAGTAATTATCATCTTGTGTATAAACTTTTATGAGTATTTCTGCTAATATTCTAAAGTATAAATTTCTAACTTTGAGGAATGTTCAGTTTGTTCTGATTTGGGAAAGGCCTTTAAAAGTACAGCTAGGAGTATTTTGCTTATGAATACAAATGAATAAACATCATGGGTTCCAGAAAAGGAGGTGTGCTGAATCGCTACGGAAGGTGTTCAGGAACAGGGGCACAGGAGAAGTATGTGTGCACCACCCCATCCTCAAGACATGAGCCAGCCGCACTGTGCTAGGGTTTGCAGAGATGACCTGGGCTATGTTGCTCTGTAAAAGCGTATGACAAGACACTTGGGATGAGGTGAGAATGCCTCTGCTTATCAGAAGTTCGGCTGGACAAAAGAAAACAGGCTATTTGGATTTTAAAAAACCACTACATTTTTATAGAGAAGGTGTCTGCCAGTGTCAGATTATGGAGGAAAAAATATTGAATGATGGTGACATTGCTAAGTTACAAATAAATAATTAGGAGTTTGGGTCACTCATTCTGTTCCCTAAATAATTCAAAGAACCCATACAATTACTTTGGGAGCAGTAATATCATATGTCACAAAGATTTTTCTCCACTTGGAATTTGTTCTCTGACTGTTTTTGTGACTTTAAAATGGCTTTACAGACCAATCCACAGTCTTTGGAAGGAGGGAATGAGTGGGCCATGTTGTTATATTGCTTTTTATGTTCCAGTTTTAACTGCCTAAGAATTAAGACTTTTAAAAAATCTTTCTTCACCAATTTGAAATGTTATTTTTAACATGTATTGAATTACTGTAGATATAATACAAGACCGTTCCTGAGGTTCCTAATCTTTTCCATTGGTCAGTCTTACTATAGCTTTAATTATTGTAATTGCATAATATGTCTTAATATCTGACATGGACCTCCCACTTAGTTTTCTTTGGTAAGCCTTTCCTGCTTTATTCCTGATCATTTAATGTTTCTAATAAACTTTAGAATTATAATGAATTAAAAAAACCAAGAATGTGGCTTTAATTAAAATTGAATTTTATTTGTAGACACTTAAGGAAAAAAATCAAAAATCTTTCAGTACTGTAAGTTTTCTTTATAGCTCCTCAATAAAATTTTGTAGTTTTCTTCACAGAAATTCAGGTATTTCTTGCGTGAACTTTCTTATTTTATAGTCACTGAGACTTTGCAAGATCTTTTGTTCAATTATCTGTTCTATTTATTATCGATATGTAGGAGAACCATATTTTACTAATGTTTTAAACTAGTTAGCTCACTGAATAATTTTATTTATCCAGCTTTTCAGTTAATTGTTGGGGTTTTTATATGTTGAGTACTAACTTTTTCCTTCTCATGTCTTTTTCTTATCTTCGTGAATTCCCCAAGACTTCCTGAACATTTTATTTTACTTATTTTTTTAGATTTAGCAGGATGAACAACATTTTATAACAGAGAAATAGTGGCTCTTCTGCCTTGTTTCTGGCATTACTGACTCCAGAATTCAAGCATTAAATATTGTCTACTTACCATGTGACAGAAATGGTTTACTAAGTTAAGAAGGCATACTGCTATTTTAAAAAAATGTTTATCCTATTACAGTTGTCTCACTTTTTCCTCCTTTGCCCCCATCGCCCCAGCCCTACCTTCCCATAGTCAATCCCACACCACTGTGCACCTCCACGGATGACTCGTGTATGTTTTGTCTAATCCATTCACCTTATTTCAACCAGACCTACACCCTCCCATCCCCTCTTATAGCTATTAGTCTATTCTTTGTTGTTGTGTCTCTGATTCTATTTTACTCGTTAGTTTATTTTGTTCCTCAGATTCCAGTTATAAGTGAGATCATATGGTATTTGTCTTTCATTGCCTGGCTTGTTTCATGTAGCATAATGCTCTCCAGTTCCATTCATGCTATTGCAAAAGGTTAGAATTCATTCTTTTTTACTGTTGTGCAGTATTCCATTGTGTAAATAAAATATATCACAGATTTCTTCATCCACTCATCCACTGATGAGTGCTTAGGCTGATTCCAAATCTTGGCTACTGTAACAAACACTGCTATGAACATAGCAGTGAACATAGGGGTGCATAAATTCTTTTGAATTGGTGTTTCAGAATTCTTTGGATATGAACAAACATTTATATCAGTAGCAATCAGAGAGATGCAAATTAAAACCACAATGAGATAGCACCTGACACCTGCCAAAATGGCTATCATTAATAAACAAGCAAAGAACAAGTGCTGGCGAGGTTGTGGAGGAAAGGGAACCCTAAGTGCACTGTTGGTGGGAATGCAGACTGGTGCAAACCACTCTGGAAAACAGTATGGAGTTTCCTCACAAAACTGAGAATGGAACTACCTTTTCACCAAACGATTCCAATTCTGGGAATACATCTATTTCTATTCTGCTAAATATTTTCATAAATAGCTTTTTGGATTTTATTTATTTTGAGAGAGAGGGGAAGGGAGAGAGAAAAAGAGGGAGAGAAACATCAGTAAGTGGTTGCCTCTCATGTACCCCCAACCCCGGGAACCTGGCCTGCAACCCAGGCATGTGCCCTGACTGGGAATTGAACTGGCAACCCTTTGGTTCACAGGCAAGCACTCAATCCACTGAGCCACACCAGCCAGGACACATTTTCATAAATATTTTTTAAAAGTTGTACTTATTTATTTTTAGAGAGATGGGAAGGGAGGGCGAAAGAGAGGGAGAGAATCATCGATGTGAGAGAAAAACAATGATTGGTTGCATCTCACATGCCCCCAGTCGGAACCTGGCCCACAATCCAGGCACATGCCCTGGCCAGGAATGCAACCGGTGACCTTTTGGTTTGCAGAAGGATGCTCAGTCCACTGAGCCACACCAGGTAGGGGCATTTTCATAAATATTAACATTCACTAATATGATAACATAATTTGTAACATTCATGGAGATGGCTTGTATTTCCTGAAATTGAACCATTCCTGATTTCTAAAAATAAAGTTTAGTTTTTATATTTATAAATAAAACTAGGTAGGATGTGCATCCTTATTTTGTGTAATACCTGAGCTCATAATCATTTTAGTAGTTAAGTCAATAACTTAAAATTTTTAAATTAGATTTAAATTTAAAAAATAAAAAATTTAATGTATACTGATTTACAAACATAGTTAAATATAACATTTTATGAAGTTTACACTCCCTCAATATATGTAAATATATATTTGTATCATTCCTAATTTAGAAAATTGTTTCATCTTTTTTACAAATCAGAATAGCCTGGTTTTGTCTCTTACGCTTTTGAACTTATTTATCATATTTTTATGTTTCTTTAAAAAAATCGCCATTAACTATATTTAACAATTCCTACATATCTTATTGTTAGAAAACAGGTACTTACTGTTGGGAAATGGGTACTTTCACACATGAAGGTAAACTTAGCAAGAGCTATCAAAATTTCACATGCACATAATGCTCGAATCAACAATTCTACGTCTAGCAATTTATGTTCACAACTCTATGAGAACCCATGTGGAATGACAAATGTTTAAGTAAACTTCCTAAATGCATCTATAGGACACAAGTATAAAAACATGTCATGCTTCCATATGATAAAAACAAAGCCATTGAATAGTGTTCCCCCTACCCAATTCCTGTCTACATGGAACCTTTGAATGTGATCTTACTTGGAAACAGTGTCTCTGCAAATGTAATTAGTTAAGATGAGGTCAGACTGCATAGAGTGGGTCCTAAATCCAATGTGACTGTGTCCTTATAAGGAGACATAAAGGGATATAAATCCATTTGAAAATGGAGACAGAGACTGGAGTGATGCACCTGGAGAGCCAAAGAATGCCAGCAACCACCAGAGGCTAGGAAGAGGCAAGGATGGATTCTTCCTGAGCAAGGCCCTGCCAAAATCTTGGTTTTGGACTTCAGGCCTCCAAAACTCTGAAATAATACGTTTCCGCCATTTTAAACCACCCAGCTTATGGTAATTTGTTATGGCAGCCCTAGTAAACTAATACAAGGAACTTTTTAGGTGATGATGTAGAAAAATCTTTATGATAAAAATAAGTAAAAAAAAAGCAAAGGCAGAATAGAATATATAGTATGCTATCATATGTATAGAAAAGGAGAAAAGTATTTATATATGAACTAAAATATGGCTCAAAAGAGATTCAAGTCCTAGCTGGTGTGGCTCACTGGGTTAAGTGATGGCCTGAGAACTGAAAGGTTACGGGTTCAATTCCCAGTTAGGGCACATCATGGGTCGCAGGCCAGGTTCCCAATTTGGGGCACATGAGAGGCAACCAATAGATGTTTCTCTTAAACATCAATGTTTCACTACCTCACCTTCTCCCTCCCTTCCCCTCTCTCTTATAAAAAAAAAAAAAAAGATATTCAAGAAACTCACTTTGTGGTTACCTAGTTTTTGAAAGAAGAGACTGAAAAGATGGGGTCAAGAGAAGAACTTGAGGGGAGAAACTTTTCACTACATATTTAGAAATTGTTACTAACATTATATTCTTAACAAACTATAATTATAGTTCATTTCTCTCTGAAACAACAGTATGTGGGGGAATACTGTCTTATTTAACATCCAAGTTTTTGGCTTGTAACACATTTCAATTTATACATTTATTGATTCCGGTCAAAAGAATGTATTCTTTAATGTCTCTTTCTGAGGAATAAATATTTGCAGTAATTTTTCTATGGTAAAATTATTACCTTAAGATTCAAACTGTTTTTGTTGTTAAATTACAAATATCCCATAGTGACTTCTATTTTATTTAAGTTTGAAAAGTAATACACAATTACCAATAAAATAACTTTCAAATTTTAACCCACAATTTTATTTCATAATGTGTTATAATACCAGTGATAGGAATCTAATCAGCTAATTTTTAAAAATGATTTAAATTGATTTTTAACTCCTAAGTCAAGTATTTTATACAAAAAGAAAAAACCCAAAGACCTTGACAAAAATCCTATGTATTAATATAAATTACACAGTAAATTATGGCAGCTTAAAAAAACTTATGATAACGGCTGTGTTTTTTTATATAATATTCAGTCTTGTTCTTAGATTAGTTATATAGCATTCCTCTGCTGTTTCCATACAAGTAACTACCTGGTGAAAATCAGAATAGTCCCTATAATGTAATGATTTTCTGGTTTATGTTATATTTTTCTTGATCTCTAAACCATATTACAAATTAGATACAAAAACTATCCACCAGCTCTGGCTTCCAAATGATTTCTGGCTGTTCAAAAACAAACAAAACACTAAAAAGATGAAGTTGTGGATATCGAAGAAATATAAGGACTTAAAGTAAATCTAATTTAAGAGTCCACGGCTCAGAAAGTAAGTTTGTAAATAGAATAGAAAAAAAAAAAGTAGATTAATGTTAGTAGGTGTACAGATGTGTTAAACCATGATTTTAATGCAAACCATTTGTGTACAATGTCTACTAATTAAAATGAATCTATCAAGGTTACTAACGAAGGGACCAATATTAATATCATATCGAGATTGAGACGGGAAATAATTATCCTATATTCCATGTTGACCAGATTTCATTTGGAGAACACCTGGCTCTTTTTGTTTTCAGACATAATTAAAAAAAATTACTTCTGATTTGCAATAGGAAAATCAATTTCAGAAGAAAAAAGATCACTTAAAATTTAACTTCCCAGAGATACAGAGAGTACCATATTGCTATATTTTCTTTTCAACATATGTTTGCTACGTACATATTTTTAGCATATAAAAGCTGCATTAATCACTAAGTAGAGTAACATGGATATCTATCTTAATATGTATATGCCTACAATGTCATTTTATATTCACAGAGTATTCCATAATACATAAATATTTCAAATAATTCCCTATTGTTAGTACCTTGAGTTTTTTCTAATTTTGTTACTCTAGGAAATATAAGATTAAATATATTTTAAATGTATTTTTCCACATTTTAAATTATAACTGTAAAATAAATTTATGAAAATAGAATTGTTGAGTCAGAGTATAAGAAGACTTGATATTTATTTTAAACTGTCCTCGAGAAAGTCTTATTAATGTAATTTCTTACATTTACTTCTGAATGTTGTATTTGAAAATAACATCTACATGATAGCTGTTTTCCCTGATCTGAAAAGGCTATCTATAAAAATGGGATGGAGACATATGTTTTGTTGCTTTAGAGAGAAAATGTTCATTCAGCCAGGTCAGCTGATTTTACCTCAGAATTTGTAATTTTCTAACGACACAGTAGTCAAAAGATAGCGTATAGTTCTGCGCACAGCAGAGGCCATGTTATTGGAAGTATTCAGTAATCAGTAAAAATGCTCATTTGTTAAGGGCATAACTTTGGGCAGAAATTGTGACTGCTTGACCTAAGTTTCTTTTCTAATTTTGTTGGAATGATTTTATTGCAGTTTTAGCTTCAGCTTTTTCATTCCTGACTTGTTTAACTTTCCTTACAGCATGCATTACATTTTCAGAGTAATGTGTATATAAACATGCAATTTTCAACTTCAAACACTTCATATTGTACTCAGTGGTTTCTATCTTCACCATTCCTTAACATGAGTAAGGTGTAAGTGACAATAATGCTAAATCCCAATATTTGTCTAAGCCCCACTGCAGGCCATTTCTTGTCCTACTGTTCCAAAGAGAAGCAGCTAAAGAAATAACCACAGGTGCCAGGCTGAAGCAGTATTTGTTTAAATGAAATCTGCCTCGGATGGGGAGATGCGGATAACATCAGACAACTATCTTCTCCAAAAGCTATTTATGACTCAATGGGGACAGCTGTAGACAAAGATTAGATGGATCTTATGTCATTTTTTTTATCCCGTTGATTTAAAAACATAAGAGCAATAAACATTTCAAAACTGTGATCTAGCCATGAAGCAATGACATGGGACAAAAACTCAATTATCAAATGGCCAAGAAAGTAAAAGGGAAGAAAGGCTAACATGGCAGGGAATCAGAAATATGCATATGTAGAACTGCAACTAAAAAACAGTAATTTTTTAGTATTAAAATAAGAAATACATACTTTATTAGTATTAAAATGAATGCATAAATAGATAGAACACAAGCTATACTACATTTAAAATATAGATCTGATAATACTATTTTTCTCTAGAAGTATAGGATGAAGAAAAGAAATTCAAGAGTAGAGTTGCATGGATATCCAGGCTTACCAAAAATGGTGAGTTAGATTTTAAGTTCTTAATATAACATGCAGTATGAATAGGCCATCAGAATGCTAAAATATAAGCTCTTCATGAACATGTAGGTGGTGCTAACTTGTAATTCCAAGTATTTAAAAATATCTACCTTTAGAAGAAATGATGCTCCATCCACTTCCGCTTTGCCCAAGAGCTGACAGGTCAAGTCGAAATACTGCATTGGCTGAACATCACACAATTTTACTGATGTCGAAGAAGGTGAAATATGAGTAGATGCCCAAGCACGTAAGGCTTCTACCGTTTTGTGGTCCTCGGTTGTGAAGTTAAAATTCTTGTTTGAAGTACGAGGTATGACAGGAGCCCCCAAAGTTCCCTCAAACGTCAAAGACGCAAAGCCAGAGCTGGTGATACCCTGAGTCTCATTTTTATATACTTGGATCTAAGAAAGTGGGACAAAGTAGAAAACAAAACAGAAACACACAAAGCTGCTTACTGATGCAAACCTTGAGAGATCATAAAATCTTGCCAGTAGAGTTACTAGAGGACATAATTCTTTAATATTTCATTTAATTAGCATATTAAATATAAAATCAACTAGGCGCTATCAAGATCCCCAAGCACCATGTAAACTGTAAAACAAAATCTGTTCCTATTTTTTAAAGAGCTAGGTGTTAGACTCCCTAATCCCATCAAGCTTATTAGTTTTCATTTAGAGAAGGAAAAATAACACGTGACAAATACTTAAGGTAATACAAAAACTAGAACACCTAAAATACGAGTTTGAAGTCAATGCAATGCAGCCGAGAGCTGAGATATGCCGTCTTATCTTTCTGATTTTGATGCTCAGGTATTAGATGCACGTGCATTTATGATGGTTAATCTTTACAAAGCACCCCTTTTTTTGACCTTGTAAAATGCTTCCTCCTTTCTGATCTCTTGTAAACTGTATCTGCTATTAATGTAGTTATTTTATTTTCCTTATGCTTACTGTTTGCTTCGTGTATCTTTTCTATAGCTTTACTTCCAAGTTATTTTCATCATTTCTTGTAGAGATATATTTGATTCTTGCTTTCTTTAAAAAATTATTTATTTTTAGAGAGAGGGGAAGGAAGGGAGAGAGGGAGAGAAACATCGATGTGTGAGAGAGACATCAATCAGGCGCCTCTTGCACACCCGAACTAGGGACCTGGCCTACAACGCAGGCCCTGACTGGGAATTGAACCAGGGACCTTTCGGTTCTCAGGCCGGCACTAAATCCACTAAGCCACACCAGTCAGGGCTGATTCTTGCTTTTTATCAGTCTATTTTTTCCTTGCAAAAGGAGTATTTAGTCCATTTACACAAATGTAATTATTGAATGGTTATATTTAAGTCTATTATCTTACTTGTTTTCCTTACTTGCTTTAAAAAACTTATATTGTTCCTTTCCTGCCTTATTTTGAACATATTAGTGCTCCATTTACTTCTTCTTAGCTATGAACGAAACCTTAACATCTCAGGTGATTTGTAATAAATGTTCTACTACATATCTGTTTTTCATATCCCCATTTTATACTTTTTACTGAAAGTACAATAACTCTTAAAGGTCAGAACCTCTCAGAGGTGTAATTCCTTTTAACCACCCCACCCATCCCTTATGCTGTTGCTGTCATATTTTTCTCCATATTTTACACGCCTGGCCTTTCAGTACTATTCTTTTTCTTTTAAATAGCCATTTATCTTTCAGTAAATTATAGTTAGAAATTCAAAACACTATATTCGCTCATTAACTAACCAATTTTTGTCATTTCCTCATGATCAAGATTCTAACAGAAGCATTCCTCTTTACCCTGAACACCATCCTTTACCATTTTCTTTGCCATGAAGATATGCTAGCTCTGGATGCTCTCATTTTCAATTACATAAAAATGTCTTTATTTTACCCTCATTTGTAAGGTAGGTGAGTAAATTTTTTATCACCACTTAAAATTCGTCATGACTTTGTTCTCCAGGTTTTGTTATTCATGGTAAGTAACCAAAGATGACCGGCATCATTTCCTAATATGAAATGTGTCATTTCTACAGCAGCTGATTTCAAGATTTTTCTGTCTTTTTCAGTGCCGCCATGATTTGTTTAGATGTGCTTTTCTTTGTGGTACCACACAGAGAGAATACCTAGTTTCTTGGATCTGTAAGTCAGTATTTTCCATCAAATTAGGAAAAAATTCTGGTCCTTATTTCTATAAATATTTTTCACATTCCATTCTCTTCTCTTGTATCTCATAGACATGTTTTATCATGTGATATTATTCCACAGATCCCTAAGGGTCTGTCAATTTTTCTTTAATCCTTGTTCTTCAGGTTACATAATTTCTATTGATTTATCCTCTTGTAAACGTTAATATGTCTGATCTGCTGTTTAATCCATCCAGTAGATGTTTCATTTCATTTCATTTGCTTATCTTTTTAGTTACTCAATTTCAACTAGGTTCTTTGTTAGTTTGCACTTCTTACAGGAATTTATCTTGCATTAACCACAGTTTCTGTAATTTACTGAACTTATTTTGCTTAATTCTTTGAAAATATTTATAGCTGCCTTAATGTCTTGTTTTAAAAATGTAACATCTGGGCCACAGTGAAGTTGGTTTGGAGTAATGGGATTTTTTTTCTTGACTATGGGTAATATTTTCCTACTTCTTTTCATGACTAGCATTTTTTCATCTTTACTAGACATTGTGGATGATGCTCTGTAAAGGCTCTGAATTTTGTTACCTTCTGACCAACACTGATTCTTGTTTTTACTGGCACTTCGGTTGTTGGATCATCGCCTTGCGCTTACAAAGGCATGGCTTTATGCTTCATTAGAATGAAGCTGTGGAAAGCTCAAAGTGTCTCCCAAAGTCCTTCTGCCTTGGTGGGACTTATCCTGCAATATTATCTTCCCCACAGAACTTGTTTTAGGCTTTGATAAAAACATCTAGAGTAGGCTTTACTCTAGCATTTGATCCTTTGTGAAGAATCAGGACCTTTTAGTCTCAGCTGAAGAGCCAACATATTAGAGATATTAATAAATTTATTTCTGACTAGGTTAGACCTCCAGCATACCACTGCTACACCTATACTATAGTATCTGTTTCATGTTTAACCACTACATGCAACCACACAGCAGCTCTTGTAATCCTTAGGTAGTCTTATCCTGTCCACGTACAGCCCAGCTTTGTCCAAGTGTTCATGGGCAACAATCCTACCCAGCAGACTTTTGGCCGTCCCCCTCAGTATAATTCTGCCCTCTCTGGTGAACTGTCTTGAAGATCCCAGTTGCCTTGATCTCTGACCTTGGCTGCCTCAGCTTAGCAGGACCACTATTTTCTGTTTGCACTTCAGCACACTATGCAGTGGTTGGAAAACTGGCCCCAAGCAAAGCTGTGATGACCATGTGGCTTACTTTACCAGCTTCTCTTCTCTCTCTGATCACAGGTGCCTGTTGTCCAATGCCTGAAAACAGTTGCCTCATATATTTTGTCCATTTTTGGATCTTTATAGCCGTAGGGCTAGTCTAGTACCAGTTAATTTCTCAAAGACATAAGTTCACTCTGTAGATTCTAATCATACTTGTCCCATAACTGATCAATTAACTTATTTTATACATATTTAAAAAGGCTTTATTATTTATGTTTTTCCTGTTCTTTTTTGATTTAGGCTTTACTTAAATTTCCAATCATTCTTGGTTCTGCGTTCATCTTGGTATCACAAATTCCATGTTCACTCGTCTATACTGTTGACTAAAGTCCACCTCCGCTGACCATTAAGGTAACCACCCTAGTTACGACATCCGAATCTCAAGATTGTAAAACTGAAATAACCTCAGAACAGATCTATATTCATGCCTATTCCTTAAAAACCCATTCACTGCCCACAGAAGTATCACAGTGCTTTTTCAAAATATAAATCAAATCATTCTATTTAAAACACTCTAATGACTTCCCACTGAACAAAGTCTAAACAACTAACTTATCATATGCAATGTGTGAACTACCCTCTATCTTCCTCTCCAGTTTCATCTTGTACCACCTTCTCCTACAGTTAGTTAACTAAGATCCATTATGGCCTTCTTTCCATTCTTCCAATACCAGGCTCGTAACTATCCCAGGACCTTAGCACCTATATTGTCTTCCACCTGCCTGGAAAACATTTTTCCTCATATCTCAACAGAACTTCTCTTCCCCATCATTTGGGATTTGAGTCTTATGCCTCCTCATTAGAAAGGCCTTTCCTGATTCTGTTTTATTTTCTTTGTAAGAGCTATCACTATCTGAACTTACCTTGGCTTACACGTTTACCATATTTTTTGGACTATAAGACCAAATTTGGTCTTTCGTCCCAAATTTGGGACGAAAATGGGGGTGCGTCTTATAGTCTGAATGTAGCTTATCTGGCTTGCAGAGTTGGGGGGGCAGTGGTGGAGTTGGGTTTTTTTTTTTTCCCCTATTTTCCTCCTCTAAAACCTGGGTGTGTCTTATGGTCCAGTGTGTCTTATAGTCCAAAAATACAGTACTTTTAAAAACTGTCTATCTTCATTAAAACAAGACTGTACAAAATAGGCACTCAAAAAATATTTGTTGAAAAAACAGAGACCTTGACTCGTTTTATTTATATTTTCACTACAAACAATGATCTCCAAATTATGATGAGTCAAAAAACCCAAAAACAAACAAAAAACAAACAAAACACACAAAAAAGAAACCCTGACAAGATTAGACATGTCTGTATTTTTAATGGCCTTGTCCAACTTAAAAAAAAAAAACCCAAAAAGAAACTTTTAGGGCTATTCAAAACTAGCTGAGCTATCAAGACAAGGAGTGTAAGACACACTATTAGATCTAAACAGGAACATTTCATAGCAATAAAGAAATCAATCTTATAGGAAGAAATCTTAGCCTATCTATATAGCAACCTCAAAATAGAAAAAACATAAAATGTAATTAAACAAGTGAGCCTAAATCTAAGTAGAAAAAGATAAATCCTCTATACCAGTGGAGTCTTTAAAAGATGTTTTTCAGTAACTCATAAAATAAGTATGCAAAATATCAGACAGAATACAGAACAATATAGTTAACAAACACGGGCTAATTTATATTTACAGAGCATAGTGCCAAACAAGATTCACTTGAGTGTTCACAGATCATTTACTAAAATTAACTATATGCTAAAAGAGTGATTTTCAACCACAGTGCCTCAGGAGGCACAGCGATGTGCAGCGAGAAAGTGTAAAACACGCACCACCTGATTATTTAGTCAGGTCACTGACCTATCTTCCCTTAGGTCGTCAAAAAAGAAAAAAAAGAAAAAAGAAAACTAACACAACGAAAGCCATCCAGTGCGAAAGACTCTAAATTATATCTATTTTTTTTAGATCAGTAAAAAATATATTTTTTAGTGTGCTGTAGATTTTAGTAATCAGTTTATTATGTTTGCCATGGATGAAAAAGGTTGAAAATCATTATGCTAAAGTAAACATCCACAAACTTCAAAATATTAAACATTTCAAAGCCTGTTATCTGACCAAAACATATAGCAATAAAAAGCTGACTATAAAATAACCTAAATATTAAAAATGCAGTTTTAATAAAAATAATTTATAATAAATAATTTAAAGTACACTTATAAAGTATTCATAGAAGTATACTGATTTCAGAGAAACAATCACCTGGAAATTAGAAAATATACTGAACTGAAGGATAATGAAATTGTTACAAATTAAAACTTGTTGACTAAAACTAAAGTAGTAAGTACATAGAGAAAAATTTATAGGTATAAGTGAATATTTTACAAATTAAGAAAGGTTGAAAATCAGAGATTCAGACTTCTATCTCAAGAAGCTACACAAATATTTCTCAAACCCAAGGAAAATAGAAGGAAAACATAAGAAAAATAGAAATATAAATAAAGAAAAATTAAAGTGAAAAGCTGGGTTTTTGAAGAGATTAATAAAAATGATAAACCTAGGAAGACTGATTTGGAAAAAAACAGAAGAAACATAAATTATAATATTAAGACTGCAAAAAAAGGATTTATCATTACAAATCCTAAAATATGTAAAAAATTAATGATATTATGACCAACTTTATATCAACAAATTTGACAATTTGGGTAAAATAGGCACAAACTTTTCAAAAATTAAGTTTATCAAAGCATTTTAACTGGTTAATAAAAACCTATCAAGAAATCGCCAGGCTCAGGCAGCACATCAGTGCGTTATTCCAAGCACTTAAGGAGGACAAAAAAGAAATCTTGCATAAACTCTCCTAGAAGTGAAAATGTGGGGACACTTCCTGTTTTCATGAGGCAGCATAGCTCTAATTAACAAACAAATTAAAAAAAGAAAATTACAGATCTACATATAAGACAGAATAACAATAAATGACATAAAGGAAGACTCAGGAGCCACCTCCGTAAGGTGGAGCAGACAGTTCTTCAACAGGACACAGAAAGCACTGACCATAAAGGATGCATTGTATGAATACAAGTGTTTCAGGTCCCAACAGTGCGTGAGAAATCAGCTACTTAGTTAAGTTTGAATAAACGTGTAACAGAGATTTAAAAAGCTCTACTTTTATCTTCACACGTGCATTCTCTACTGTTCGTCTATTCTTAGGGGAAAAGGAACAGATAGATCAAGGGAGGTGATTCCCACCATATCTAACACAGAACACACCTGGAATATTGCGCTCATTTGTAAGCAGCACGCTGACCATGAGGGGCAGAGACTAACTGAAGTATTAGAAGAGAAAACCAAGATAATGAAGGGGTTGCATGGAAGCCCACGTAGAAAGAGGAAAAAATAAAGTGACGAAAATGCTTAAAACCGAAGGGATTGAAAACAATCAAGTACTGCAAAGCAGAGTTTTAAAAAAATCACATACTATTTAATAGATTTATTTTTATATCAAGGGTTTTCTTATATTTATTTATTTAACTGCTAGCATAACTTTAAAAAAATACCTAAGTTTCTGCTCATATTGTAATACATTTCTCATAAATTATGATCAACTTCTTTTGATTTTATATTTAGTATCTCGATGCTTTCATTTTACCTGAATTAATATAGCAAACAGGAAAGAATAATACAATCTCCCAATACTCCTACATTTCTGTTGCTGTTGACCTAAGGCATTTTTTAAAATTAAGTTCTGTATCAAATTCTACAGGGAAAAGTTTTAAAACATTAATCTGTATTTTGAAGAAAACAGAGTGCAACCAGTTTGAATCATGGCATCTAATACATTTTCTGTGGAAGGAGGGCAGACAGTTGTTCAAGAGATTTCCTAATATAAATTATCTGAAGTCTGATACTACTTACATTTCTCCTTATCTCCTGCAATGCTTGATGTCATGTTCTAACAAAGCAACCACATAATTAGTGCTAACTAGTTTTAGTGAACAATACAGAGTTCTCTTCAAAAATATAAAAGTTCTAGACAGTATGAATTATACCTTCAGCCTGTGAAAGCGAACAATATCTCCATTTTTATAAATTATTGGAAGGCTTTCATAATTTCCACTAAAGAGCAGGCAGGTTAACTTTACATTTGTCTGGTCCACAATTGTAACAACCGAACAATAATCTGGAAAATACAAAAATATTTTACCTGATTGTTAGTATTTCCAAGGATTTGACAAAATAACAATATGGTCAGTTTAAAATATCAAACAAACTTTATCTTGCCCTTCTAATTAAGTCTTCTGAGAATAAGATAAAAACCCCTAAGACATTTTCTTTGCTGTCAAAATGCACTACAAAATTATTTTGCAAGTGTTCCACAAAAACTAAATTTGGTAAAACAAAAAGTAAAATTTTAATACAAATTATCTAGAATGGCAAATGGTAACAGGATTGAGGGTGGGAGGTAGGGGTATGTAGGGTGGGGGAAAGTGGTGATGGGAAAATGGAGACAACTGTATTCAAACATTAATGAAAAAAATTTAAAATAAATTTTAAAAATGTTTATTCATTGAAAAAATTACTTTTTATTACTTCAAAGTTAAAAAATATTATGCAGATAAACATATTCAATATAATATCATTTATAAAATAAATATAAATTTAGAGTGAAAGCAAAACACCCTAAGATATTTGCAACAACTGTGATGATGAGTCAATATATTGCAGAAAGATCCTATGAAAACTGGTTATAAAACCTAGAATTTCACAGTAAATATGTAATTCAAATGAGCAAACAATTCACTGAAAACTATATACATAATAACAAACTCAAATGGGAAAATGACTTACTTGTTACCTCTAAAAGATTAAGATGGAAAAAATTTAATGATAGTTGAGTTGCCACAGTACCTTCAAATACTGGTGGTAGTGAAACTGTAACATATGCTGCCTTTTAATATCCATTTCAGATAATTGCACACAAAAAACTGTGTTGACCTCCTATCCTTCCTGGCAGCCTAGTAATTACAATGTATAGATAGAAAAGAATAAACCCAGATAGGAGAGGAGGGAAGAGAAAAGTAAAGGACAAAAGATACCAACATATTTCAGGAAGATGGGAAAGTAAATGGTTAAGAGATAAAACAAAGAGAGGAGACTGCAAACCAGAAAATATTATAAAACTGCTACTGCTTTTTTGTCTCAGTGGACGGGAACCACTGACATTAAGGAAAGTGAAAAGTAGAGCCAAAATCAGTGTTAATCATAAGTTTACACATAGAACCACTGTCTCAGGGTCCACCATCCTGACCCCCACTCCCTGTGAAAATAACTTCATATAGGCAGGTATAGTATCTTAGTCTTTAACCCCAGGGCTTCCTGGAGCTTATGCTGTTTTCCTTGAGTTTCACTGATTAACTGGAAGTGGTAGCTTCTAATGTGGGTGTTACCACTCAGAATAAATCCCTCCTTCACTGTCACATCAGTGGTCTCACAGTCTGACAGCTCCCCCCGCCTCCCCCCCACCCCTACTAGACTGACAATTTCAATCAACACCCTATGTAAGTACTAATTGTCTCCATTGGATTTGCCATTCAAGGAAGAGATCAAGTTGGCAAAATAAACTTCTTACGTACAAAACAAAGGAAACAAATTTCTAAAATCCAAAATAAACCATACCTACATTTGTAATTTGTAAATGTAAAGACAATTACCAGAAAAGGAACAAAAACGGAAGGAGGGAGGAAGAAAGGAAGGAAGGGAGGGAAGGAAGAAGGAAGGAACCTGGGATGGGGAGGGGAAAGAGGTGAGTAGATGAGAGCAAGAGTGGAGGGAAAGGGGAAAGAAATGGGAGGAGAAAGGGGGAAGAAAAGTAAGGAGGGAAGGAGAAAAAACAGAAACCTGATTCTGTGAGGGGGAAATAATTCAGAGAACATTAAAAAAAACTTGAAAATAAAAACAAAACCTTAATAAGCATCTTCAAAAAAAAGTTAAAAGATAACATGCTCATTTCTTCATAAACTAACAGGATCCACTGAACCCAATTTTAGTTTTTGAGTTTCCTTTTTCAGTAGTTCTAACAATGTAAGGAGTGTTATTTCATGACTTTTTTTTCTCTTAGTAGTCTTCCAAAGATCACTAAAAAACTTAACAAATTTTACTTTTTTAAATACAATAAAACACATTGATATGCCATTGTCACATGGCTTTTACCATACCTTTTTAAAATATAAGATACATTATGGGATCTCAGTCATCTGTTTCCCCACTATATCATGAAATATGTTGTTATTTGATCATCTTACTAATTATTTTATCATTATTCCTATCTATACTAAAAAAAAAGACAACTGATTTAAAAATGGGAAAAATGGTATGAGTGAAACTGATCCTTATTGCACTGCATCACTCAAGGAAATGTAACACAATTCAACCAGACATAAAAGGAATAGGAAGACACTGTCTTTGGAGTTTCTTCTTCAGCTTTATTTAAACACATTTAAGAATTCAGAACCAAAAAAGTTTTGCCAATAGTCAGGGAAGAAAACTGATGGACGATGTCCTTTAACCATTATTGGATGAATAAGAAACCGAATACAAAGACATGGAAGCACTTTACATTCTATTGATAATGATGAGTGTATTTTGAATAAAACACAAACTCTCTGAAGGTTTTAAGTTATGTAAAATTCCATTACAGACAAAACACAAGAACAAAGAGAAGTTTAGCCTAACAAAATCCAACTCAGGTATATATACATCATCAAACTTTTTAAATTTTTTGTTTCTTGATAACTTCTACAAAACCACCTATCACAAATTTATTTGTAATTGTGCAAGCTCACATTTCATATTCGTACCAGAAAACTATTTACTACTTTTATTTACAATGTTATTTTTGTTGCAGGAATTCTACAGTACTTTTCTCCTTTTAAATGCTTCAGAATGAGCCAGTTTCATAAATTGTGGATACAAGTGTACCGAAACAAAACTGCAAATCTAATAGGCATAAATAGTAATAAATTTAAATGTCAGCCAAGATTAACTGACAGAGGCCAGTAATATAAAAGCTCCACATAATTTTTAAGTGTATAAAAAGCTTGAGAACCACTGATTTAGAGCAACATCATACATTATGAAGGTAAAAATTCATAAATACATAGATCACTAGAGACAAGGTCTCGTGCAATTTCTACCACAAATTACAAAAAAGTAAAAAGTGGCCTTTCCCTCTTTCCAGTTCACAATAAAAGCAAATGAGGTTAAAAAAAAATAATGAATTGCTTGAAAGTAAAGCTCTATCAACCTTAATAGGTTCACAATCCCTTAACTTGATCCCATGCAACAACAGTTTCAGCGAGTAAGAATACAAGTGCATTAAAAAGGGTTCCATGTTCAAGTAATTTCAAATGAAAATATCTTAACAGGTTCCCTTACTAAGTTTTCAGAGGTTATGTGAAAATATACATTGCCATTCTCAACAGCTGAGTAAGTATGCAGCATTTCCCACTTTTTCACAAAGTTTCACAGGACTGGTGTTTCTTCCACTAAAATGGGCTTTGTTAAAAGCTTATGTAGATTAGATCTGCAGGATATTTTAAAAGGAGCATTACTGAGAAAGTTGGATAGCTTAAAGCCTCATAAGCCTCATTTGAGCACAGCTATTCAACAGTAGAGTTTAGAGGCCTGAAGACATTCTCTTAGGGAGTTCTTGCCTCTCCATTGCCTACCCTTTTGACAATCTATAGTTAGAGATGTTTGTCTCTTTTTTGCCTTTTTATCTCCCTCTTTATTACTTATAAGAGTGCAAAAAAAAATCAAGAGTAAATTCCCATTTTAATGCTTCATGATGTCAAACTAACTGCTATCTTGACTTCTCCTACCCCTCCTGCAGGTGATTAGAAGAGGGATGGCAGCCTTACTCGCCCAGAAAATGAGCAGGGAGCAACTGCCATCTTAAAGAATGTTTCCCAATTTGCATAACCTATAAAATTAAGTACCCAAATAAACTTTGAAGCAACTGGGTGAGAAGAAAACCTGGATAACATATGTAACCTTATAACCTGTCCTTAGTAAGACAACCTTTACAGGGGCACCCCAAACCCCCCAAAATTGTCTTCTGGAAGGCAGGGCCCTTGTAGTACAGGCTTCACCCGCTAGGAGAATGTTTGAGGAACCCACCCATACCAGTGTACCAGCTGCTGCTGTTGTGGAAGGCTGCATTCTGCTTCAATAATTTTTTTTTATAGACTCTTTCAACACATTGGTGTTTCATGATGGGTGAGTTATGAGTGCACCTGCCCACACCTTGCTGAGTGTTTACCAGTCTTTGACCAAAAATGGTATGACCCGTGTCCCATCCTCCCTATTCACCTGATTTCACCCCAAGCAACAAATTCTGTGTCCCCAGATGAAAAATTCCTCAAACATAAACATGATGTGGGAGAAGTGAAATAAAAGACTGCAGAAGCACTAAAGGGCATCCAAATCAATGAGTTCAAAAACTGTTTCGAGCAGTGGAAAGAAAACATCTCCACAGGTGCACTGCATCAAATGGAAAGTACTTTGAAGGTGACTGAAGTTTAAACATGTAAGAATAAATGCACAATTTTTTATAAATAATTTGTTTTTTGAAGCCCACCCCCCCTCACAGAGCAAAAGCCCAAAGACAATCAGAAACATTTAATATAGTTTCCATCTTCTTTATATTAAAGTTTATAGGTATGTGTTTACAATTTACTACACAAGTTAGTATTCTGAACCAACAAAATAATAAAAAATCAAAGCTTCTAATTTTTAAAGGGTTTAAAAAAGTGTTATGGTATTTGATTATATATCGTTATGGACAAAAATATATCCATAAATTTGTACAACACACTGGATTTAAGTGAACTAACATGAACAAAGTCCCATATATTTCATTGTATGTAATATTTTCCTCAGGAATTATGTATTTCGAACTGTAGCATTGATAGTTATGCTGAAGTATGTAGTGATGATGCGGACTGATATTTTTAATTTACTTTGATGTGTAAAGTGAATCGAAAAATAAATGAAATAATGGGTCCACTAATGATAGTTGTTATATGGACAGCCATTGTAAAATTCCTTCAAATACTCTGTATATTTAAATATTTTTATAATAAAATAACAAAAACAAATAGGGCTTTATATTTTTAATTAAGCAATTTAAGTATAAAGTATTAACAGTAGTTCTTCAAGTTGAACACCTTTATAGAATCTTTTGGTCTGGAAAATCCTCGAAAAATCCTGAATTAACCATGTCAGAATTTAAAATAAGGTTCCATAAACTTATATCTAAAGTAGCAAGGAAGAAAGTAGCTTAACAGTATTATCAAGGATAATAATAAATGAGTAAGTCACAGCTTTGATTTTGGTTCTTCTCTCCATTTGGAGTGTTCTACCTGTAACTCTACATGAATCTTACTTTCAGTGATAGAAGGTAATTGTGGATGATGGTACCAGCTTTTCCAAGGTATAATATACACTGAAAAACTGAGAGGAGTTACCAGAGCCTGCTGTATGCTAAAAACTGATGAACAGCTGTGGATATGGTGACAGAGATTGAAGCAGTACACATCCTGCTTATGATTAGAGGATCAAAACTATTTCTAGTGTTTACAGAAATTCATTTGGATTTTTTGTGGTTCTTATTCTACTGCTGATACATGCTCCCAATAATCTTATGCTTAGCCTAGTTTATATAACACATATAAAGAACAAATCTTTCAAATATTGAGCCTAAATTAGGAGCTTTCTTTTCCTGATGCTTCTGCAAAGCAGAGAATATGTGTTTGGTTTATTATTCTATTCTAAAAATCTAACTCATTATTTTTCAACTAGATAATATCCAAACATATACACAACCCTATGAAGTTCTTATACAGTTATCCAAAAAAAGCAAAATATTTAAAATTGCTAAATGTAAAGAATCAAAGCATAAAACAACTATAAGAAATATTCTGGGCGGGGAACTTCCAGCAGAGATAAAGGTGTAGGTAGATACACTTTGCCTCCTTGCAAAATCAAAAGAAGGACAACAAATTTAAAAACGAAAAATAAGCAGAACTGCCAGAAAATCAAACTGTATGGAAGTCCAAAAAACCAAAGAGTTAAACAAGAAACATTCATCCAGACAGGTATGAGGGGCAGGGATGGGCAGTCAGGGTGGAGAGGAAGTACGGCTAGGCAGTGGCTGCAGGACTAGGAGGTACCTCATTTGCATGCAGATAAACCTCAAGGAACAACTAGGGAGAGAGACAGACAGCACAACCCAAGGTTCCAGCATGGGGAAATCAAGCTACAAAACTTCTGCCTGTAAAACCCTATGTGGGTTTCGGCAGCGGAGAAACTCCCAGCCTCACAGGAGAGGTCTTTGGAGAGACCCACAGGGTCCTAGAATGTACACAACCCCATCCACCTGAGAATCAGCACCAGAAGGGCCCAATTTGCTTGTGCGTAGTGGAGGAAGTGACTGAAAGCAGAGCGAGAGCTGAACAACTGACTCTTGGACCCCTTCCCCACATACAGCACCACAATGCAGCAAAGTGGGTTGCCTCACTGGCAAACACCTAAGGCTCCGCCCCTTACAATGAAACAAGTGAGCCCAAACAAAGAAATATGGCCCAAATGAAAGAACAGATCAAAACTCCAAAAAACAGAACTAAGCAATGAGGAGACAGCCAACCTATCAGATGCAGAGTTCAAAACACTGGTAATCAGGATGATCACAAAAATGGTGGAATATGGTCACAAAATAGAGGAAAAAGTGAAGGTTATGCAAAATGAAATCAAGAAATATACACAGAGAACCAACAGTAAAAAGAAGGAAACTGGGACTCAAATCAACAGTTTGGAGCACAAAAAAGAAATAAACATTCAACCAGAACAGAATGAAGAAACCAGAACTCAAAAAAATGAAGAGAGGCTCAGGAACCTCTGGGAAAACTTTAAACATACCAACATCTAAATCACAGGGGTGCCAGAAGGAGAAGAGGAAGAGCAAGAAATTGAAAACTTATTTGAACAAATAATGAAGGAGAACTTCCCCATTCTGACAAAGGAAATAGACTTTCAGGAAGTCCAGGAAGCTCAGAGAGTCCCAAAGAAGCTGGACCCAAGGAAGCACACACCAAGACACATCATAGTTACATTACCCAAGATGAAACAGAAGGAGAGAATCTTAAAAGCAGCAAGAGAGAAGGACACAGTTACCTACGAAGGACTTCCCATAAGACCACCAGCTGATTTCTCAAAAGAAACCTTGCAGGCAAGAAGGGGCTGGAAAGAAGTATTCTAAGTCACGAAAGGCAAGGACTTATATCCAAGATTACTCTACCCAGCAAAGCTATCATTTAGAATGGAAGGGCAGATAAAGTGCTTCCCAGATAAGGTCAAGTTCAAGGAGGTCATCATCACTAAGCCCTTATTATATGAAATGTTAAAGGGTCTTATCTGAGAAAAAGAAGACTAAAAATATGAATAATAAAATGATAACAAACTCACAACTATCAACAACTGAACCTAAAATTAAAAACAAAAACGAACTAAACAAACTAGACCAGGAACAGAATCACAGAAATGGAGATCACATGGAGGGTTATGAGTGGGGAGGGGGAAGGAGGAGAATTGGGGAAAAAGTACAGGGGATAAGAAGCATAATTGATAAGTACAAAATAGGAGGAGGTTAAGAATAGTATAGGAAATGTAGAAGCCAAAGAACTTATATGTATGACCATGAACTAAGTGGGGGTGGGATTGCTGGTGGGAGGAGGGTGCAGGCTGAGGGGAATAAAGGGGAAAAAAAATAGGACAACTCTAATGCCATAATCAGTAAAATATACTTAAAAAAAAGAAATATTCAAAGACCTGACTGGCATGTCTCAGTGGATTGAGCGTGGGCCTGTGAACCAAAGGGTCGCTTGTTTGATTCCCAGTCAGGGTACATGCCTGGGTTGCAGGCCAGGTCCCCAGTAGGGGGCATGTGAGAGGCAACCACACATTGATGTTTCTCTCCCTCTCTTTCTCCCTCCCTTCCCTTCTCTCTAAAAGTAAATAAATAAAATCGTTAAAAAATAAGAAATATTCTAATTCATAAATTAATTTCAACTGGTTTCTATTCCAAAGCTCAACTTTTTAAAAATCTTCTTTTTTTTAACCCTGAAGAATTTTTTGTTTGTGTTTTCATTCAGGGAAAGGGAGTTAGGGGAGCTGGGGTTACTATATAACTCTAAGAAAATCAAAGGTTTTGAAGAGAGATGAAAGTCTCCTTTTGAGTCATTTAAGTTATACATTTCAGTAGTTTCTATTGTTTTAAAACAACTTTGCCCTCAAATAACTCATACTATAAAGTCAAATGATAACATTAATATATTCATATGCATTATAGTTTTGTTACATAAAACTTCCAACAAGCATTTCAAAATTATTCACAGCAAAGCTTACAACTCCACATCAATGAATTAAAACTATTTTGCCTTATTTAAGTAATCAAAGCAGTGTATACTATGAACATCTAGTGGGGTGACTAAGGGAAGTGGAACATAAATTGCACTCAGAAAGAAATACTGCACAAAGAAAAGATAAAGTAAAAAACCATAAAATTCCCCTGTACATTTATATTGAAGATTTATTTAATTTCTCCCCTTCTACAGTTCTAATTTTGGACCACTGTTATAATGTGGAATTATTTTTCTACCTTCAGGTTTTTTTCTCTCCATATCAAATTACAAACAATTCCATCATGTCACACTCTTATAAAAGAACTTCTAGTGCTACCGCAGTATCTCCTGGTATTTCTGAGTTGTGAAAAACATGAATATGTAAATAGAAAGATGTGTATATAGTTAATTACAGAATTATTAAAGAACTACTTCCTCAGCATCAGGAACTGTAAAAATACCTCGTGTGAAGTTTCTTTGTTAGTACATTAAATCTATCTTTCTAAGTATCTTCTTTGCAGGCATGCCTGCACACTCACACCAGCTCTATTCCATTACTGAACTGAAGGCCCAGACAGGACTTGTGCTAGCAGCACTCTCCAAATTATCAGCAACCTGCTGCACAGCAAGCTCTCTAGAACAGCATAACTCAACAAAGATGTTCTTAGGGTCTCCTATGGTTATCTATAAAATAAGAGTTTCAAAATAAAATGCCATTTTATATACCTTGTTTTGTATTTAAGTATGTATATACTTATAAAAAAGGCAACAGAAATTCAGATTCAAGAAATATGTCATTTTAAAAAGTGTCTACTTGCTTTCAAGAACAGCAAAGACAAGGAGAAACCTAAATGAAACATTAAATGGCTTTTGGGTTCTTTCAACTAGCATTAGATACATGACAGGACTGGAAAGCCAGCCATCCACTTTAACAAACACTATAAATAGAAAGGCCAACTACCAAAATGTGTTTTACTTAACTACTCCAAGACGTGAAGTAATCTACCGAATACCCACATACACCTTCAATAATGACTACACGAAAGTGAAAATATTTATTTCCCATGACTCATTTTTTAGCTATTCCCAAATACAAAAAAAACTTGTGAAATTAGAGACAACTTACAACTTGATAGTTTAATAATAAAGTTAAAAAGCTAAGAAGGTAATTTGATAGACTATTTTTTTGACAGCTATTATCACTAGGAAAGGGAGAGTAAAAAGACCTTTAATAAATCGGTGTTCTTACTTTACCCAGAGTCTATAATCTCTAAAATACATTCAAAGTTTTGATAAAGCACTGACTTTAACCACTTTAATGTATGACTGAGACTTCATATTTAAACTATTGACGAAGTATTTAACTACTTTAACACTTAAGTAATTCTTGCTGTAACTTGATATGAATATGGAAAAGTTAACAAATGGTAAATTAAGCCCATGTTCTGCAATCTTGAGCAATTTACCTAATTTCCTCAGTATGATTAAGTGTAAATTCCCTTAGAGTTTTATTGTAAGAAAAAGCTAGTAGTACATCGAAGCAAGGTCTTTAATCAAAGAAGCATCCATGCATACATTATATAATCCACAAAAACACCTCCATGAAAGCTGCTTCACCTCCTTTTTATCTATTACTGCACTGTTTTTAACTAATTAGTGTTTCAGCTACAGTTTTCCATTTATATAAAAGTTTATTACTAAAACATTCAAGTAAAAGCTTTGAAGGCAAATCACTGAATCAAGGCCGTATTATATGATACCATCAGAACTTTTTAACTTTAACCATCTTAACTGCTTTATAAGGAAACTCACACAAGGCAACATAACAGCACTCTCTCTACTGTGCTGGTGTGAGGTTACATAATTTCCCTTCATGTTTTTATTATATTTCAAAAGATCATGGAAGTTGGAAAGAGAAGAAAGCATAAATACTATGATATATGTCCATATACACACAAACACAGAGGGAGAGACAAATTAAATAAATAGGTAGGTGGGTACACAGATAAATGTTATTCTGGAATTACAAAGACTAGCAATGGTCTCTACCTTCACAAAATTTGTATTTAAAATAAGGGAGACCAAATAACAAGAATATTTTTTAAAACATCTATAAAAGTATATTGATATTTAATAGTAAAAATTGATACCAGCTACAACATGAATGAACCTCAGAACCAGAAGCAAAGGAAAGAAGCCAGAAGCAAAGACCACATGCTCCACAAGTCTTCTATATGAAGTGGCCAGAAAGATACAGAGACCGAAAGCAAATTAGTGGTTGCCTAGGACTGGGGATGGGAAGGAAGACTGACTGCAAACAGAATGAAGACCTTTGGGTATGGTGTTGTTTATTTATGCCTTCCCCACACATCAAAATAACGTTCACTCTTCCTGGTTAAATCAGTTAGCATCAACCATCCAAATGTCAGCACTGATATTTTGTTGGTATACCTCAGAAGATACTATATCACACACAGGGTATCCTGTAAAGTGTAACCAAAAACCACTGTAAAAGACATAACAGAATTTAGTAAATAAGAGCTAAAATATTTAGAGGATGCCCCTGAAGAATACAAATTTCACAGAACAAAAAGGGTAAACACAACTTCAGTTTATTACTATGTTATGTGTCTAAACTCCTTTTATTCTTAATTTTATATTTTAAAAAATATCACTAGCTGGAGATGGGAGTGAAATTAGTCCTTCATAGACAAACTCTTCTTTGTGACTTTAGAGACTTTTATGGTTTAAAAGTATTAACAGGTTAAATCACCCAGAGATCATACCTACTGTGGTAAAAGGACAATTAATAACATTTTCAGCAGAACTTCAGTATCTTTGACCTGGATTAGTATTATACTTATATGCATCCCAGGTTTACAAAAATTTACCAATAATTTCATAAACATAAATTAAGCTATATAGTATCTTTTTAAATAGGCAAATCCAATCAGTTGCTAAATTCCACTGATCCTACTTCCCTATCTTATTTTACAATTACCTTTGCGTTTCTTTTTTTTTAAGGTTTTATTTATCTATTTTTAGAGAGAGGGAAAGGGAAGGAGAAAGAAAGGGAGAGAAACATCATTGCGTTGCCTCTCATGTGCCCCCTACTGGGGACCTGGCCCACAACCCAGGCATGTGCCCTGACTAGGAATCGAACCAGCGACCCTTTGGTTTGCAGGCCAGCGTTCAATCCACTGAGCCACACCATCCAGGGCTTTTCTTTCTTAAGGTCACAGCCCAAATTTAGGTCCCCCCTCTTTTTAAATCTGGTTATTGTAATAATTTAATAGTGTTCCTTTATCTCCATTGCTTTTTACAACACTGTCATACCACCACAACGCTGTTTTCCTGCAGTCTTTCACTCTTCTCCCACAGCGTCTCCAGGTATTTCCTACGTGTACAGAACAAAACCCCAGGTATTTAGCTAGGAATGAGACTGAACGTAATTTGACGCTAATCTCTCTCTCCAAATATATTCTCCACGATTATTCAAGTGCTTTGTATTTCAGACAAAATGAACTTCAAATTCTGTGTATAAATTCTGCGGTGTGTTATGTATATGGTTTCTTAATACACTATGTTGCCTGAATTTTTTCAAGTCAAATCCTAGCTCTGTCAGTTTTGTGACATTAAACAAGCCCCTTAAATCCCGTTTCAGGGTTTTCAACAGTAAAATGGGAATAGCTATAAAAATCTAATACAGAAAGTTTTTGTGAAGATTAAATAATACATTAAAAATACTCTTATAAGTGAGATATAATTACATGTAATCTTCAAGGCCTCACACATTCAGAAAGTCCCTTCTCCCCAATGCCTTCTCAGATTCCCACAACTATAAGTAATCTTCCCCGTTTGACCTCCCTATGGCAATTTTTTGACTTCTCTGACACACACAACACATCTGACATCACCAAGTGGTTCAAACCTTATTGTGGAATTACCTGAGCCACATACATCTGCTTCACAGGAGAATTTTTCAGTTGCAACTGAAATTTGTTTCTATGTGATTACTGATTGATGTCTCCATCACTACACTGAAAGAAAATGATAATGACTAGGTTTCACTCACCATTAATTCTCCACGGTCTCTCTGTCTCCATCGGGGAGAGAAGAGGAACTCAACTTATATTAGTGAATACTGGTTAAATGACTGAATGCAGGAATGCATGACTCACTGAAGAATGAATGAATAAATGTGCTGGAAATACACACACACACACATAACTTAAACATAAATAGTTTAAATACACACATTCAGATCCTTTCTCCCTTAATTAATAGTTTACAGATAGTATTACACAAACTTCAGTATGCCCTATTTCTTTGAATATGGAAGTAAAAAGTTATACTGATACAGTCAAAGTTCAAACAGTAGATTTATTTTGGTCCAGAATTTATCACAAATTAATGATAATTTTGTTAGGGTTAATGTGATTCAATCAGCAGAATGTTCTGATTATTAAACTTGTTTCCCTAAGAAAGATGGAATACCTGGGCCCTAAAATACATACTTTCTTTCCAAAATCTTAGGAAGAAATAAAGCAGTAAAAGATAAATCTGCAATTTCTTGTATAACATTATTTTAAGTCTTTCTTAAAATTTTCCAAATTTTACAGTTATCCAAATAACTCTAAAAACAGGTAAATGGTAATTTGTTCACACATTAAATACTGAAGGCCTGATATATACTAAGGATTATACTAGATACTGTAGCAGGGAGAGAAACTAGTGTCACATGGGTAATTAAATCGCAGTGTGACCAGTGCAGTAACAGGTACTTGAGAGCACACAGGGGCCAGAGGCAGGCCAGGACGGGGCAGGGGCGAATCCAGCACGCTTTAGAGCAGGATTTCTCAACTCCAGCAGTGCTGGCGTCCTGAGCTGGATAATTCAGTGTTGGAGGGGACGGACTGTCCTATGCATCATAAAATAGGAAGCAACATATCTGGTCTCCACCCACTGGATTATAGTTGTGTCACCCCAGCTGTGATGATTAAAATTTCTTCAGACATTACCAAATATCTTCTGGGGGGGCGGAAATCACCCCGGATTAAGAACCATTGTTTTAGAGAAATATCTGTTCTGAGTTCTGAAGAACTGTCACTTAGTAAAGAAGAAATAAAACATTCTAGATAAAGAGAACACCATGAACAAGACCCAAAATAAAGAAACCAAAAGTAAGCAAGGCATTTGCACAGAGGCAAGTATTTCACTAGGGCTACGTAAGTCCAATGTGTTGGATACTAGTCTAAGAAATTTGATGATAATGATCAGTAAGTGGCTAAAACGAGAGGTATCCTTTTATAAGATAATGAACAGCAAAGGAAAGGTCTCCTCAAAGAAACACTATAACATCCCAAACTGCTCAAGTTTAATCAAACTGCTTTTCTAAAAAAAGAATTTCAATGGGATATAGGGTAGAAAAGACAAATAATTTAGGAATAAAGAGCATCCCTGAGGTAAGGTAGGGAGCCATGTGGTAGGGAGGAGCCACGCACTGTGGCACATCACACAAGTCATCTCAGACCTGTAGGGCCTCCAAATTTGGGGAAAGAAAAAGGAGAGGTACACAGTATAAAATGATGACATGAAATGATGATATGCTGACTATTTTCTCCCTTTCTTTGAACTCAAATACAGTGGAACCTCGGTTCTCAACTTAATTAATTCTTTTGAGATGGCTGTTTGAGAAGTGGCTTTTTCAAAAACCGAATTTCTTCTGTTTGTTGCCTGACACATAACTGATCGTAGGGGTATCAGCAATTCTGTCGGACAGCCAAGACATTTTTTCCCGTGAAAAGCTTGGTTGAGAACTGAACTGTTCAAAATGGGAGACGTTCAAGAATCCCAGTCTGACTGGAGAACGAGCACAAACGAGGTTCCCTTTACTCTCCCTCTCTGCTTACAGAGCGAGCAAGCATTACGGTATCGATCAAGCAAGCCTGAACTGTATACAAGTAACGAACCTGGACATGTTTCATGGACTGCACACATTTACCTTATTTAGCAAGAACTGATGATAAGAAAAGAGTAAATGTGTCTCAAGTTTAAAAAAATATTAAGCTATTTTTTCAAATCTGAGACAAAGGTAAAATTAAACTTCTTTATGTGTTATCTAAGAAAAAATGGTATGTTACCTGTGCAAGACAAAGACTACACATCTAACCCTACCTAGACAGTTCTCCGAAGGTGAAGTAAATGTGAGGCTTTCAAAGAAGAAAAATGTTATAAAATCTCAAAATCCTATGAAGGCAGCAATCACCTTGCCTTCCTATTTGAAAGAAGCCATAGTATGTACCCTGATGATTCATTATCAAAATCAATCCTTTTTAAAGACTTTATTTGTTTATTTTTAGAGAGAGGGAAAGGGAGGGGGAAAAAGAGGGAGAGAAACATCCGTGTGACAGAGAAATACGGACTGGTTGCCCCTCATACACACTCCAACCAGGGGCTGAAGCTGCAACCCTGGCCTGCGCTCTGACTGGGAACCTTTCACTTAGTGGAAGGACGCCCGACCAACGGAGCCACACTGGTCAGGGCACCACAATCATTTTTAATAATACAATGACCTTTTCATACATGCTATTTCCACTATCTTTGAGAAATTATCAGTTTTCATAATGAATTTTATCACAACAGGACTGACAGAATTCTGCAAAAATAAACTCTACAACTCCTTCAAGACTGAATACAAAGCTTGGGAAATAAAGCAGTATGCCACAGGTCATATGTAATCATTATTACTAAAGATGAGAGAAAAGTCTTTAAAAATTTTTTTTCAAGAAGGATGTTAAATTGCACCCAACTGCCTCTACCACACTAAATTTAACATTTATAAAACAAATTTTAATTAAAAAATTCTAGCTAGTAGTATACAGAATAAACTTTCTCCATCCATTTAAATTTGAGTGGCATAAAGGTAATTTTCTTCTACTTAAGTAGTTACGTACATCTATATATAACATTTAGATCTGCCTTTACAAAATAATGCAGCTTTATACAGTATAAAAGAGGCACAGCTGTGGGTTGTCCCTGCACATTTCTTCTGGAAGTTCTCAGTGGTGATACCAATAAAGTTGATGATCTCCTGACCACAAAAATCCACGCTATTTGTCTGACTTACTGGCAGCATGTTGAAAGGTGGGTTATATCAACAGAAATAAAAACATAACTACAGTTATGAGGTAGACAGTTTTAAAACTTTTACCATCTTGCTAGTACTAAGGACATCGTACCGTATCTTAACATATACTTTCAAGTTTCAATGAATATATTCAGATAAAAAAGATGACATTTTAATTTAGTATCTCAGAAGAAACAGAAACGTCTCTGTCATAACAGATGGCTTATTACTTGGTTTATTACTAATTTTTTTTATTAAGGGGCTGGATCCAATTAAACATATCTCACAGACATGTAAGATAATTATGAATACACAAAAAACATTATAGTTCAATGCTTTCATTATATATAAAAGATCTAATAACACTGTCAAAGAAAATTATTATGCTAATAACTTAAAATTAATATTGTCAATGTTTTAAAAACAGCTATAATTTCATTCTATGTTACTATCATTTTGTTATTTTTGAAAATAATATATTTGCTGATTAATTTACTGGAACTTTACAAAGTTGAAAATGAATATTATCATCAGCAATGAGGCTTATTCCTGCATTTGGTAGGCCAGTGACAGCCTTCCAGGTAACACCTGCAAATGGAAGAGAATCATCCTGAGCACATCTTCACAGCGAATTCCCAGAACAGGCACAAGTGAGATTCAGGGGGGGAAATTTTTGATACTGGAAAGAAACTACTAAGGGGAAACTATGCAAAAATGTATGTTGAATGGTATGATGGGAATGCAGACTTGGGAAAAGTCAATTAAAAGTATGTGAGAATTACATATTTAAACAAAAATTTCTCTGCTCCAACCTTTATGTTTAATGTTTCTCTTTCAGCTAAAACAGAAATCATAAGGGTTTTCAATTTTCAATATAACATCACTTTGTGGTCTTCAGACGTAGTTACCACCTACATCAACTTCTTGTGTTATATTAACAAGCTGCATAGGGCCGCTTTCACAAGGACTAAGTCTCCGCATTACACATTAACAAAACCGTCTGACCACATGAAAATAAAAGTTTCCCCCCCAGCCACCCCACTAGAGAGTAGACATAAAGTTCACTCTACAATAAAATTTGCATATCTATGATTTAATAATTAAAATCTTTTCAAACTATGAATTCGATGAGAACATCTTCGTGTTCCCAGCGTGAGCTACAGCTTTTGGCAGGCAGTGGATAAAGACGGTGTTCTGTCACCACCACCGCTGCGCATTTCTCACATCGCTCAACTCGGCTACTCTTACAACTGACAGTGAAGCACGGCTCACCTGGAAGCACTCTTCTCTTCTTAATGACACATAAAACAATGCATTTTACACATGATGTTTCAGATTAAATAGAGTGATAATGGTAAATTTAGTTGAACTGAATTAAACCAAGGCGAAAGTATAATGCCTATTAATTCTCAGAAAACTGAAATTCATGTTTTTTGAGTCATTCTTTTATGTTAGTCTGTTTAAAAGCTCACATATATATAAAATAGTATGTCTTTTGATAGGGTAGTTTGTCTTTTTACATTTAAAGTAATTATTGAAAGACAGGGACTTAGTATTGACAATTTAATTGTTTGCTGTCTGTCTGTAGTTCTTCTGTCCCGTGACTCCTCTGTGATAGCCTTCTCTCGTGGTTCACCTGATTCCTTTCTCATTTTCTTTTGTGCTTCTTCTATAGGTGTTTCCTTTGTGGTTACCCGAGAGTTTACATAAAGCCTCTCACAGCTATAACAATCTATCTTAAGCTGATAAAAAATAAACTTGTATCACATATAAACACTCTACACTTTTATTGCCCCATATCTACACTTTATGTTGATACCACAACTTATATATTTCTATACTGTGTATCCATTAACTTATGTTTATAGGTAATTTGTATATTTTTGTCTTTTAAATTCCAAGCCAGAATTAAAAGTGATTTACATATCACTGCTACAGTATTCTGTATTTGTCTATTATTTATGTTTTCTAGACTTTTTTTATACCTTCATTGTTGCCACGTTGCTTTTTAGCATCCTTTTCTTCATTTATTTTTAGAATCTAAAGACCATACTTGTTTGATAAATAAAAATAACAAAAATATACATATACAGTTTGCTGGCAACTGTAAATCAGAATTAAGCTTCTAAAACAGGGTACTGAAGAAGCTGTGTTCCTGAAACCAATAAAGCAGCTCCCGTGAATTGAAGTCTTGGCCCATTTTAACACTTACCAGTTCCTCTGCTTAAATATGGAGGCTTAAAGAACTTCACAACCCCGTAGACATTGACAACCATACCGGCCTTGAGTTCATTCAGGGGTGTATATACATAACGAGTTGCTGGAACCTGAAGAAAGACAGTGACTATATTGATATTAAGTATTTACATTTTGGAATTATGTTATGATCAAAGATGAGTCATCTAATGGCATTTTTTCCCTTTTAAGTGTCTAAAAAGAGGTTGAAATCTTAAAAAAGGAAATACATAGCTTAAAAGGTTGCTATATAAACCACGAGAATTAACTTTTCAAAAAATAACTGATTACAAATGGCATAATTTGTAGACAATTCTAAAAAATGAGATTTAAGAGATTTTGGTTCTGGGCTTTAACCCTAAGTAATATCATTTCAGAACTTGAGGGATATATTTTTTTCCAGTACTGCTATAAAGACTTTTTTTAGGCATAAATAAAACTAGGTTTTGATTATAAATGTTATAAAGACATTAAAAAGGGTAGTAAGAGAAAAAATCTGAAATAACGGTATATAATTTTGTAAAGAAAAAGGAAAGTGATTCACAAGGCTATGCCTGCATATCAGTATAACAATCCATAAAAAGATTCAGACATCTGTTCCCATCACCCTCCCAATATATTATCTTAGTAAGTATCTTCCTAATGTAAAGACAAATGAGGAAGTCCAGCACAACTCAAGGTCCATAACCATTATGGTCATCCCAGTAATGCACCTGTTAACTGGTGGCCAACAAACAACTTCCTAACTGTAACTTGGCTCTGCACGTAAATAAGCCAGTATGTGTGTGCACAGCAGCTAAGTTACACTCTAATGGGTCACAATACCTGGGTTTTTTGAAAAACCATTTTTATCAAGGCTAGAGGCTCCTTTGTTTACTTCTGCCTTGTTTATGGGTTCATGTATCAAATATTTGAAGCTTATTTATAACAATTCTGAGAAATTCTAATATCTACAGTTAACTTTTTTTAAAGTACATTAATCTTTTAATTGGCTACACTTTCTCTAAATCACAAATTCAAATTATACCATTACAGAATTATTAAGAATTTAAAACTTGTATCCAGTAGTTATTGGCGACTAGAAACATAACCTCTGGGCTCTCTCTGTCCATTAGAAACTAAAGGTTTAAGAACACAGCAGAACATGAATTTTAAACTTTATCAATGTATTGGCTTCTTTCTAGTTTCACTCAGCTACAAGTAGCACATCTGTAAAAATGGGAATCTTCCTATTGCTATAGCAAAATTTTACAAAGTATTGGAAAAAATGATAAAAAGAAAAGCAAAAAAAAAGAAAAGTGTGACAAGTATAATAAACTACTTATAATTATATAATTCAATACACAGTAATCTGTTTAAATACAAGCTGATAAAAACAAAAGAAATACACTTACCTGAGGTTTAAAAGTAGTAGAGAGCCCAATGTCTTTACACAATAAAACTTTCAGTTTATGCATGTACCTTACACAAAATAGCAGCAGATATTCCAGGCAACAGGATAGCCAGATATTAATTACTAGGTAAATATATAACTTGAATGTAACATCAGTTATCAGAAAGTAGAGGTTATTTCCCATTGTATTGACACTATTTCAAAATCAGACTATAAAGTAGATTGAATATACATATGTATGTGTGTATCTATATGTGTATATATGTACACATTCTAAATTATACTAAATGTAATCTTACCAAAGACATTGACTCTGTCGAAAAATGTATTACAGATTTAATATAAACCTGGAAAAAAAAAAAAAAGAAAGGGCTTATTTGTATATAAATGACTTCCAATGTGATTACAGACCTTTAATTGCAATAAACTACACACATAACTGTATATAATATTCAGACTCATTAGAATGGCTTACAAATTAAGAGTGACGTGTTCAAAGCTATCTCAGCTAAGCTTCAGTCTAATTCATTAATTTTAATATCATAGGACAACCTCTAGCCCAATAAAGCCCTGTGCATGCTAGGCAAAGACAGGCAGATGTTGGCCTCAGGCACATGGCTTGACCCAATTCTACCTGACAGCCTTCCTCAAATAGGCAGCCTCCAAATATATGTGTGGGGGATGCAGGGGTTAGGATGGAGGAGGGAAAAGATAAGGATGAGCACCTTCATAGCAAATAAAATAGGAAATCAGTTTAACCTAGAAAAGGGACACTTGATCAATTTAAAGTGAAATCAGACAGATCATCAAAAGAGGCTGCTGGTATAACTGCAAAAAGTAAGATGAGGAGTGTCTGTGGAGTTTAACAATATTCATCAATAAACAACTAGCTTTAAGGGATTTTTCTTTTCTACCTGGAGTCAGACTAAATAGTTTATCTGCAGATTTACAGAAACACTACTTCTATTCCATCAACTTAGCTCATTAAAACCGTAACGTGAGTAGAGAGAGACTAAAAGTTATGCACTTACATAAACAGTGGAGTTGAAGTCCTCAAATGCTTTCAAAACTAAGCAATGTTTACCATCTCTGCTTGTAGATGAGGACAAGACAATAAATCCAGCCACTGCAATGGTGTCCTGCATTAAAAAAAAAAAAAGGTTTTAATTGCCAAAATATCTCTAATTGTGTCTGTGAAAGACATATAAATCCTTATTTCTTATTATTTAAAAACAGAAGTCATTTCTATAAAATGAAAAACTGGTTAGCCTAAACTTGTTTAGTGCTTTCTGAATAAAAGGCTGAGCCTACCACTTGCTCCGGAGTATCAACAATGCAGCCACAGACGGGTATAACGTCCCACTTCAGGGACCAGGAAAACACTAAATCATTTGAAAAAAAAAAAATTAATTTAGTGGAACTTCAAAAATCAGTCTTTATCTCAATTTATGTCAGTAAGGTTGCACAAATAAACACAATGAAGGGAAAACTGATGATCCAACCGTATTAAGAATGGAATTTAAATGAAACAATCTCAGAGTTGAGAGACTACACTGAGAGAGACATAAACTCCACATTGTTACAAAGCTAACACATGTGCCTATAAATTCAGGGTATGAGATATATATAAGAAATTTCCACTTATAAACTAATAATAAGAGATTTTCCCCTCTCCTTAGGTTTATAATAGTAGTAAGAAGTCATTCTCCATTTATTCCTATCTCATTCTATTGTTAAATCTCCTTACTTTCCAAATACTGAAACATACCTACATACTCAATGAGTCTGTCTTGCTGATATAAACTTTATACATATATAAATATATATAATTTGTATGTATATATCTTAATTTGTGTGTGCATATACACTTACATATGTATGTATCCTTTTACAAAAGGATACATACACATGTATTTATGTGTATATAAAATATACATATATATAAAAATTATCTTACTCCTCTAACATTACCACCCAAGTCTTAAAACACACAAAAATTCCTGGGCTTTAGGCAGCTTTCTTCAATAATCTTAATCTCTTCCAAGCAGAAGTCTTCTGCACAGAAGGCTTTAGTTTTGCACATATAAGGGCCTGGTGTCAACTCCCAGGATGCACTAGATCCATTAACTAGGCTGTAAGCACCTTGAAGACAGGGGTCTGCGTTGTATTTACAGGGTTCGGCACACAGCAGGCCCTCCATAAGCAAGGGGTGAGTCCACGGAAGCATCTTATATTGCCTTTCTAAAACCCCTGGCCCTATCCAGATTTTTTAGCTCTGCCGATTTCTGCATTTTTTCTTCAGGTGAGACTGCCCACACAATTGTGTCTGTGCTGATAACACTCAACCACCACAACTCTTCATAGTTAGAGGGGAGAAAATGTTACTTCTCCCTCTATGTTTCTACCATGTTTTAGATGATTTTAAAGGGGAAAAAAACAGTAAGAATGCTTCTGGAATTACTTTTACAAAGTGAAAAATATGTAATACTTTCAATTTATGTAGACTAGTATGTTCTGATTTAAATGAAAATTAAGATATTAGTCGAAAATTAAAACTTGCTTAATTGGACCAACACAGGAAGATAAATAGAAGTAGGTGAATCTCTGGCTTATCAGTTCCAAATTCTCTTAAAAGCACACAAAAAATTAACCTACCTCATGTTATTATCTATTTTACTTAAAAATATCTTCAACAATAAATACTATATAGAAAGAAATATAATAAATGCAAATGTTAGGAGTATAGATGCACAGTTTCTATTTTTCTGTATAACCTAAACTTTTCTACAGTATTTCCTTTATGATGGGGAAAACATTTTAAATAAAGGGAATAAATCACTAAAAGCTGAGTGTCAGGATTCATAAGAAAAATTTATTGTACTTATAAAAATGAACTTACAGTTGACCACACATAAATACACTGCAGTGAAGTCCCTCAGTGATCTCATCCCAACCAAGCTTCCCTGTTTCACCTCCACACGCTTCCACTCCACACTCCACACACACATCTCTTAAATGCCTGCTGCTTTTTCCAAATCCACACTTTGCTGATTCTGAGGCCCCACTAATAATAAATAGCATTTTGTTCTTTTACACATACCTGACCCTAAATATCTTTTAAAGACTGGGCTATGAAGACTTCTTCCTTGTAAAGTCTAGATTTCTTTGGCCCTTTCCTGGAAAAATACTTTTTTCCTGTGAACTCTCCTATGTAGCATTTTGATATTCTTAACTTTCTGTGTTATTTAAAAATTATTCTTAATATTTTTAATGCCCTTAACACTCTTTAAGATCCTTGGGACTACGAATCACATATTATCTATCTGTACATCCCATTTAAGTGACTGGCAGAGGCTTCTGTTCTGTTCATAATCAGTGCTCAACAAATACCTGTTGAATAAAGAACTTAACACTAGTAACAACTAAAGTACAGATCGAAACAAAAGAGAGAAAAAATGGCTCTTAGTATTCAGTTTCCATGAATTTACAAATCATAATGGTTTTTAAATTTATCCATATACACAGAGGATAAGAAAGATAAATATACAAAGGGGGACCCACCTAAAAAAGAATTTATTTATTAAAAATGGTATATTTATTCTTATATGTTTGAACTTCAGTAACCTTCAAAGTACTCTCCATTTGATGCAATACACCTACCAAGACATTTTTTTCCATTGCTCAGTTTTTCAACTCATTGATTTTGATGCCTTATAGTGTTTCTGCCATATTTTTGTTTCACCTCTTCCATATTGGCAAAACATTTCCCTTTGAGAATGTTTTTCATCCAGGGAAACAGAAAAACGTTGCCTGGGGCAAGATTGGGTAAATGGGGATGGTGGGGCATTGGGGTCATGCATGCCACTTTGGGTCAAAAACTGCTAAAAACTTAGCACAGTGTAGGCAGGTGCCCTCATAAACCACCCATCATGAAATAGGCAAACACACTGAAAGAGTCTTCAAAAAAATTCACTGAAGCTGAACATAGCCTTTCACAACACCACCAGCTGGTACACTGATACGGATGGCCTCCTAGAACACTCACCTAGCGGGAGAAGCCTGTACTACAAGGGGTCCAACCTCCTGAGATAATTCCAGTTTTGCAGGGTCCCACCTCGCACAATAGGCAGCATTAGTGTCTACAAACACTCATTATAGTTAGTTAAAATTTAGATTTAATATGCATTATTCTGAGTTCTAAACTTCTGAGGAAACACACTCAAGCAATTAAAACAAGAATGAGAATTACACAGGTCAATGCTAAGAGTATATTCTGCTATATCAGAATAGATGTTTTCTTAATTTGCTGGAAAAAAAAAGGTAGGAAACAAGCCTGAGAAGAATACTGTGCTACAAGAAGTACTGAATTGGCCAAAAAGTCCATTACATTTTTTCTGTACAATAGCTCTAGTAGTGCTTAGTTGTCTTTAACTTCATTGGAAACAATTTTGTTAGATTCTGTTGTGACAGCTGTCATATCAGTGTGCATTTAAAACACTTACCAAAATTGGTGAATTTTTGTGCAGCCATTTTAATATTGAAGATGGAAGACGATACACAACATTTTCAGTATATTATGCTTTATTATTTCAAGAAAGGTAAAGATACAACTGAAATGCAAAAAAGGATTTGTGCAGTGTATGGAGAAGGTGCTGTGACTGGTCGAACGTGTTGAAAGTGGTTTGCGAAGTTTCTTGGTACTATTAACATTTTGGCCAAATAATTCTTTTCTGATGGGCTGTATTATGCATTGGAAGATGTTTAGCAGCACCTTTGGCCCCTACCTACCAGAAGCCAATAGCGGGAGATAGCTGGCATACTCAGAATATGCCAATCAATAAAGTTATTGGTGACAATGAAAAACGAGTCTTTTATTTTTATGGAAAAAACCATACCCAGTAATAAGGCTTTGCCAATATATGTGCATGAATTATTATGTGAAAACATCTGGTTTAAGTGAACTCTGAACTAACTTAGGATACTAAGATATCAGCAAATGGGTCATTTCCCTTTTGTTTATGTACTACCTGTCACAGCATCTTAGAAAGAGTAAGCCCTTGTCATTAAAAATTTTCCTAGTTAGTTTAGCCAACAGGAATATTTCTATAGCAAACCAATCTCAGAAAAAATGAACGAAAGCAGTACAAGTCTTTTTTACATAAATGTGTTCTTGAAAAAACAATTAAAAGGCAAGAAAAATCAGACAACTTATTAGCACATTAACAAACACGGTTTTTACAAGCTAATTATCTCCTAATGAAGAATACAATCAGTGATGAAAATAAAAAACCAAATAGGTAAATAACAAAAATGTAAACCACAAGAACAGTGTATTAACTTGCTAATTCTTAATAGACAATATATTAGAAATTCTAAAATTGTTACCATTAATGAGCAGGAAAATGGCACAAACAACATGGAACAATTAATAATCTAAAAAAGAAAAACACTTATCTGAATTTAACAGACATTAAGTAATTTTTACTACATTGACCTTGCAAATTGTCATAGGCTGTCATATTTTAAAACTGTTAGAGAAAAGGTACAGAAATCTGACACCACAGACAGTGTAATGATTGACAGATAATGTTTTTCTAATGTAAAAAATGTATTTTATGAATATTAGCATTTTTTTGGATCATGTAACAGCAGGACATAATTGGAAGTAATACATGTAATATCACAACCAAAATCTTTAAATGGCCTACGAACCATTATAGAATCTGATGTCCACCCACCTCACAAGCCACAAAGTGTGACTTTGGAACCCCACCTTCTCATAATCCTTCAGCATTCCAGGATCTCACTCAGAGCCTCTAAATATGCTGTTCTTTCTTACTGATCCACTCTCCCAGTACCTCTGTGCTCATTCTTTCTGCTACTTTTCTCATTCTGTTATTTAATCTTCTTAGTTACATATTACACCTGGGTAAAATAATTTCCTAACAGTATTTAATTCCACTCTTCTCCACTGAACACTTGCATAGTGGTGAGGTACATAACTGCCTTATTCAGTTAAGAGGACTCTGACATTTGGCATAAAAGACAGAAAACATTCAACAAATGTTTAGACAACCAAATGAATGACTAAATATATGGATATAAATATAAATACAGAGAGAGAATACCTTCACTAAATCTTAAATAAAATAAGCTGTACAACTACTACAAAACTTACTTCATAGCACCTTAGCATTGTACAAATTGAAAAGGACCTTCGTTTTTCAGAAAGTAAAGGCCAGAGAGGATAAATGAGTAGCCTGCAGTCACATGCAGCTAATTAATCATAGATCAAGAAAAGAATCCAGATCTCCTGACTTGCAAGACAGTCACTACTCTACTTGTGCTTTCAGAGTCAAATCTTACAGGGATGGGAAAAATGATTAACAAGGGTCTAACTTTATAGTTTTGTGGCAAAATATTTTTTAAAACTTTCAAAATACTTTGGAAAAATCTTTCATCATATTTTATATCCACATATTAAATATTAAAACTTACTTTAAATGAAAGCTAAAACTAAAAAAAAAATGCCTTATATTGAGGGAGGTTCAATTAGAACATGAGTATTCCAGCAAAATGTATCATTAGTCCAGCAAAGCAAAAATTTAAACTGTTAAAATTTACTTATTAATGTTTTAGGATTTTTGTTGTATTCAAATACAGAGCTAACCTTAAGGGAACAAGCAAGTGACAAGTAAAGGTGGAGAAATTAAAATAGAAAATTCACAGTTTTATGCAAAATGTTTTACCATTGATTTACAACAATCTCTAACCTTAACACCATAAACTCTAAAGGAAATAGCCTAATAGCCTATTTAGGACCTCCCAAAAGATCATCAGCATTTGTGGGTTTTAAACTCAGACAATTTAAAGTAAATTGTGATTTAGTCTACTTACCATTGTGTTTTAAAAAGGAGAAACCTTGACTTACCACTATTAACATCCTCTATTACATGATAAGTACTAATTAGCCAGTATAGTTCCATTGCATTTTAATGAATATCTATTTAAAAAATTGTAATAGAAGAAACTTTTACATGTCAGGTAAAATTCTAATAGCTGATATATTGTATATATTTTGCAGATGCACTGTATGTTTTGCTAATTCATTATACTATTACTTTTATATTGTTTCTCAAATAAAAATTTAGTAAATATTAGACTCTTAAAGTATAAAGATAGAAATGTATTTAAAATATAAACAAACAGATCCCTGACATTCAATACCACATATTTATTTTTAAAATTCTCATTTAAGATGTCCAAGATAAGTATGTTGTGAATAAAAGCAGTTTACAAAATTGGTAAAAAATATACATATACAAGCTTATATATGTGTGTACACATATACACATGAGTATATATTTTACATATAAATATAAAAGCTGAAAGGATACAAAAAAAGGTGGCAGTAGTTTTATCTAACAACAGGACTAGGCGATGGGAGTGCATTCGGGGGGAGTGGGACAGCTTCTGCTTTCTGGTTGTACCTATATTGCTTGAATGGTTTCAAAACTATGACGACACAAAAACAAAATCTCAGCCAAATATATTTAAGACCTGATTCAAGTCCACTATATCTCCTGAGACAGAAAAGAATGTATGTATGGAGACAGAGTAGTTTCTCCACTTACATAACAAACTTTGGCTTAGAATGGCTGAGGAGGGGCTGTGGAGGAAGTGCGCAGGGGTGGGGGGAGTACTTCGCTTCCTCACAGGAGGGTTCACTGGCTGGAATGGCAAAGTTTTGAAAAGCTCCAAACAACAGGTATTTGCCATTGTCTACAGAATTATTTGAGAACTTTAACAACCTGTACGGTCATACACCTGTACATAATGGTTGAGTATCAGCCCTGGACACACTCTTCATATCTAGCACTACTACCTATTACATAGGTAATGTACCTCCCTGGATAAATGCCAAACCCACAAATTCCGCAATTATTAGATACTATACTGACCTCCAGAATCCTATCAGTTGATAAATGAAGAGAGAAAAATTTTAAGGGCTTGTAAGATGACATCAAGCTTGCTTTTTTAAAGAGAAGTACCAGTATTCTGATGTGACAAAACCAGAATGGCCCAAATATTATGATACATTTATGAACAATCCACATATTTATACGCTCATTTGACTATACCAGCAACAAAAAAAGAATTTTGTGATTAAAGCTCACTTTTGGAGGCAACCACTTCACTATAACTTTTATTTTTTGCTGTGTAGGTAATGTGCCACAATATTGCCCTAAATAACTTAGAATATAGAATTTAAATGCTTTTTCAAAAAAAAATCTTAAGAGGTTAAGAAATTATTTCAGGATATGCTGACAGATTTCTTCCTAAAAGTGACAGTAATTTCCTAGGCAACGCATTTCATAGTATCAAATGAATGAATATTAGACACATGCTAAACCAGGTTAACAAAATTTAGAGGGGACAGGTAATAACCAAGTACAGCTGTTTTTATTTAAATATTTACTTAATATAGAAAAAATGGGAGAAATTAGTGTTCAGGAGTAATGCTCTTACAGACTTATGTGATAAGCGTTTTCTCAAAAACTAAAAACTTTTTGCCAACCCACAAACACACATACACACATGAACAAATAATCAATTCTATTGCATTCTACAACTGCTTTAGCTTTGGTCTTTACATATCCATGAGAGTGTCTAAATTACTAAAAAATTGCCAAACTGATTTCCCTATTTCAGTTTCTTCCTGATAGAAAAAATAAACAGAAAAATAATTTATAAGATAATCAGGGAAAATGGAACAATGACTGACTTGATAAATGATTATATAAAGGAATTACTGTTAAATTATTTTAGGTAAAATAATAAAACTGTATACTTATGAATGTGAATGTATACAAATAGAGAGGAAGACATACATAGGTGTGTGTGTATATACATGCAACATAATATTTCATAATCTTAAAAAATTGGGTAATATTTCAGTAGTATAATACTGTTGTGGTATGTACTCATTCGTGTATGTCATATATATGAATAATTTTGGAACATTTTTCTTTTACAGCCTAAAATATTTATGGTTTAAATTATATAATTCAAGTTAGGTGATGTGGAGTCACTGGGGGTCTCCAAGGTGGGTACAACAGTGTCAGCCAGGTTGATGGAATCAGATATGGCACCGTCTCCTGGCTCTGTGGAGGGAGGGCCCAGAAAAGGGACCATAGCCTCTGCTTGCCTTGATGCCAGTCACTTCAGCCTCCCCCTACATGCTCAGCCTCCCCCCCAAGCTGCCACCCCATCGCCAGAGCCCAGAGGGTAGATGAGGGAACTGAAGCTCAGGGAAGCTTCAGAATGTATGTGTAGAGGGTGGGAAGATGGCGGCAAGGTACATGGGAGCTGAATCCACTTGCTCGTGCACCCAACTGTGACCCCTAGGCAATCGTCCAAGGAATAGAGTGAACAGCAAACGACTGCAGCTGACATGATGTTTGGAAGCCAAAGGTTGCAGAGGATGATTAAAAACGGACATGTAAGACAGTAAGACCTGGAGCTGTGACAGACCAAAGACAGATCCGGAAAAAAGTCAGAAGGTGAACACCAACAGCTGAGACAAAGTTCAATCTGCTGTCCTTCAGAACGTGCATTTTACTTTTTTGTTACTTATTTTATTTCTCATCTTTCCATTTAGTTTTTTTGTTTTGTTTGTTTTCATTGCCTGATTGGTTTTCTTTATTCTCCCTTTCATATTGCATTTTAACTTTTCTTCTTTCACTTCACTCATATTCTAATAACACACTACTCTTGGTCTTTTACTTTTTATTCATTTTATTCAGATTGTATATTTCTTATCATACTATTGTTATTCCAAATCCCACACAGCACCCTTCCCTGGTCTTAATCCATTTTGCCATCTCCCTGAGCTTGATTACTGTTGTGGTTAACTTTATTCTCTCACACTACGCCAAGTTTCTATCCCTTACTCTTACTATATCTCAACAACTAACTATGCATAAAAGTGCTCTACTTTCTAAAGTCAGATCACATTCTTTTTCTCTTCTAATAAAAGTCTTCTCTCTTTTTCACCTTTTATAAAAAGTGGCTAGTTGGGTGAAATATCACAGTTTTTGTTGTACTTCTCCAAAAGATTTCCTATCTCTACTTGTTAGTACTTTAAATTCCATTGAATACTTGCCCTCTGCCTTACTCCATTTCACCTTTGCCATGCACCTGATCATATACAACACAAAGTGGGAGCTGAGACTACCAGTAAGCCCGCTGGAGGGGAGAACCCACCACAAGGAGCCACCAACAGGTAAAACCCAAGTAAACACAAAAAGAGCCCACAGAAATGGAGGAAAGGGCAACCCTAGAGCATCCGGACAAGCAGATCAAAGAGACTGCACCACCGAGTCCCACAGAACTCCTACCACAGAAGTTCACCCTATGGACACATCTGGCAAAGCAGAGCATCGGGAATCGCAGAAACAAACAAAAAGAGTCACCTAAAATGGGGAGACAAAGAATGAATCCACAACTGAGAGGAATGGAAGACTCTCCAGTAAAAGAACTAAATGAAATGGAGGCAAGCAAACTATCAGACACAGAATTCATAAGAATGGTGATAAGGAACTCAAAGACAACTACAGGGAACTGAGTGGGAAATAAAACAGCATGAAAAAGGAAATAGAAACTATAAACAAGAACAGGAAGAAATGAAGAATACAATTTCTGAAATAAAAATACACTAGAAGGAATGACAAGCAGGCTGGATGAAATAGAGGGCTGAAATAGTGAGCTGGAAGACAAGGTAGAAAGAAACACCCATGTAGAGCAGCTGCATGAAAAAAGACTCAAAAAAATATGAAGATAGCTTAAGGGAACTACAAAACAACATGAAATGCAACATTCAAATCACAAGAATTCCAGAAGGAGAAGAAAGAAACAAGGGATAGAAACCCTGTTCAAAAAAATAATGACAGAAAACTTCCAAAACCTGAGAGGGGAAAATCCATTCAAGTTAAGGAAGCACAGAGGGTCTCAATCAACATGAACCCAAAGTGGCCTATTCCAAGACACATCATAATTAAAATGGCAAAATTCAAAGACAAAGAGAGAATCTTAAAGGCAGCAAGGGAGAAACAGGAAGTAACATATAAGGGAGCCCTGATAAGACTAGCACCTGATTTCTCAACAGAAACACTATAAGCCAAAAGGGAATGGCAAGAAATATTCCAAGTAATGAAAAGCAAAGGCCTGAAACCAAGACTACTCTACCCAGCAAGGCTCTCAGTTAAAATGGAAGGCCAAATAAGGAGCTTCCCAGAAAAAAGTAGACTGAAAGAATACACTTCCACCAAACCAGCACTGCAAGATATGCTACAGGGACTGCTTTAAAAAGAGGAAGAAAAAGAGCAAGCAAGAGAGAGGAACACAAGTACAAAAGGGGAAAAACGAGTAAATACCTATCAATAATACCTTAAATGTTAATGGATTAAATGTTCCAATCAAAAGACATAGGACAGCTGAATGGATGAGAAAACATGACCCACATATATGATGTCACAAGAGACACACCCACCTCAGAACAAAAGACCTACACTGACTGACAGTGAAGGGTTGGGAAAAAAATATTCCAAGCAAATATGCAGAGAAAAAAAGCTGGTGTAGCAATACTTACATCAGACAAAATAGACTTCAAAACAAAGGCCATAAAAACAGATACAGAGACACTTCATAATACTCAAGGGAAGAATCCATCAAGATGACATAAACATTGTAAACATATATGCATCCAAAAAAGGCGCAGTCAATATATAAGGAAAATCTTGTAGGACTTCAAGAAAGACATAGACAGCAACACACTTATATTACCGGTTTTTAACACCATACGGTCAAAAATGGATAGATCTTCCAAACAAAATAAAAACAAGGAAACTGTGGCACTGAACAATGCCCTAGATCAAATGGACTTAACCAATATAGACAGAACCTTTCATCCCAAAGAAGCAAATTACATTTTTTTCAAATGCACATGAAATATTTTCAAAGACAGATCACATGATAGGACACAAAAAAAGCCTCAACAAATTCAAGAAAACTGAAATCATATCAAGCATTTTCTCTAAACATAAGGGCCTGAAACTAAAAACCAACCTCAAGGAAGAAACTCAAAAACACTCAAATTCACAGAGATTGAATAGCATGCTATTAAAAAATGGATGGGTTAATAATGAGATCAAGGAAGAAATCAAAAAGTTTCTGGAAACAAATGAAAATGAACACACAACACTCCAAAACTTCTGGGACAGAGTAAAGGCAGTCCTGAGAGGGAAGTTCACAGCGATACAGGCCTACTTAAAAAAAAAGAAACAGTTCAAATAAACAACCTAACCCTATATCTACAAGAACTAGAGGAACAAAAACAAACAAATCCCAGAGCAAGTAGAAGGAAGGAAATAACCAAGATGAGAGAAGAATTAAATGACATTGAGACTAAAAGAACAATTCAAAGGACCAATAAATTCAGGAGCCTGTTCTTTGAAAAGATAAACAAAATCAACAAGCCTTTAAGTAGACTCATCGAGAAAAAAAGAGGAAGGACCCAAATAAATAAAATCAGAAATGAAAGAGGAGAGATTACAACTGATACCACAGAGATACAAAGGATTGTAAGAAATTACTACAACTATATGCCATGAAATTTGAAAACCCGGGTGAAATGGACAAATGAAGCTGGTGAAATCGAAGTAGTAATCAAAAAGGCCTGGCTCACAAAAGCCCTGGACCAGACAATTTCATGGGAGAATTTTACAAAACATTTAAGGAAGAACTAACCACTATCCATCCCAGACTACTCCAAAAAATCCAAGAAAAGGGAAGACTCCCAAACTTTTCCTATGAAACCAGCATCATCCTAATCCCAAACCCAGATAAAGACACAACAAAGAAAGAAAGCCACAGGCCAATACCACTGATGAATATAAACACTGAAATCCTCAACAAAATATTGGCAAACCGCATCCAGAAATACACAAAAAAGATCTTATACCATGATCCAGTGGGATTCATCCAGGGATACAAGGATGGTACAATACTCGCAAATCAATAAATGCAATACATCACATAAACAAAAGGAAAGAGAAAAAAATCACATGATCTTATCAATAGTTGCAGAAAAAGTATGTCATAAGGTACAGCACTCATTTATGATAAAAACACTCAACAAAGTGGGAGTACAGGGAGCATACCGCAACATAATAAAGGCCATATATGAGAAATCTACAGCCAACATCATACTCAATGGGCAAAAACTAAAAGCTTTCCCACTAAGATCAAGAACAAGACAAGGATGTCCACTTTCACCACTTCTATTCCACATAGTATTGGAAGTCCTAGCCACAGCAATCACACACACAAAAAGAAATGAAAGGCAACCAAAATGAAAAGGATGGAGTAAAACTGTCACTGTTTGCAGATGACACAATAAGTGTACATAGAAAAACCTATAGACTCCACCAAAAAAATTCTCGACCTAGTAAGTGAATTTGGCAAAACAGCAGGATACAAAGTCAATACAAAGTCATATACAAAGTCAAATTTGATATTCAGAAATTAAAGGCATTTTTGTACACCAACAATAAAATACCAGAAACAAAAATCAGGAAATAATCCCATCTGCTATAGCAACAGGAAAAATAAAGTACTTAGGAATAAACATAACCAAGGAGGTAAAAGACTTGTACTCAGAAAGCTATAGATCACTGAAGAAAGAAATTAAGGAAAACACAAATAAATGGCAAAATATACTGTGTTCATAGATTGGAAGAATTAACATCATGAAATGTCCATACTAGCCAAAGCAATTTATAAATTCAATGCAATCCCTATTAAAATTCCAATGACATATTCCAGATATAGAACAAACATTTCAAAAATTTATATTGAACCATAAATGACCCCAAATAGTCTCAGCAATTTTGAGAAAGAAGGACAAAGTATGAGGGATCACAATACCTGATATCAAACTGTATTACAAAGCCACTATAATCAAAACAGTCTGGTACTGGCATAAGAATAGGCACATAGATAAATGGAACAGAATAGAGAGCCCAGAAATAAAGCCAAGTTTCCATTGTCAATTAATATTCGACAAAGGGAACAGAAGCATAAAATGTAGTAAAATAGCCTCTTCAACAAATGGTGTTGAAAGAGCTGGACAGCTACATGCAAAAAAATGAAACTCGCCCACCAACTTATACCACAAACAAAAATAAACTCAAGATGGATAAAAGACTTCAATATATGTCATGACACCATAAAAGTCCTAGAGGAGAACATAGGGAGAAAAACCTCAGATATCCCATGCAGCAATATTTTCACTGATATGTACCCTAGAGCAAGAGACATGAAGGAAAGAATAAACAAATGGGACGCCAGGAAAACAAAAAGCTTCCACATGGCTAAAGAAAACATCAGGAAAATGAAAAGGGAACCAACCATATGAAAAAATATATTTGCAAATGATACCTCAGACAAGGGTTTGATCTCCAAATTATATAAATAACTCATGCAACTCTACTCCAGAAAGATGAACAACCCAATTAAAAAATGGGCAAAGGACCTGAACAGACACTTCTCCAAGGAGGGCATACAGAGGGTCCAGAGACATATGAAAGGATGCTCAGCATCAGTAGCCCTCAGAGAAATGCAAATTAAAACCACAATGAGATACCACTTCACACCAGTCAGAATGGCTACCATAACCAAATCAACAAACAACAAGGGCTGGTGAGGTTGTGGAAAAAGGGAACCCTAGTGCACTTTTGGTGGGAATGAAGACTGGTGCAGCCACTGTGGAAAACGGTATCGAATTTCCTCAGAAAACTAAAAATGGAACTGCCTTTTGACCCGGTAATTCCACTGTTGGAATTATACCCTAAGAATCCTAAAACACCAATCCAAAAGAACCTATGCACCCCAATGTTCATAGCAGTGCACTTTAAAATTGCCAAGTGTTGGAAGCAACCTAAGTGCTCATCAGTAATACATGGATCAAAATGTATGGTATATTTGCACAGTGGAATACTACGCAGCAGAAAGAAAGGAGCTCCTACTCTTTGCGACAGCATGAATAGATCTGGAGAGCATTATGCTAAGTGAAATAAGCCAGGCAGTAAAAGCAAATACCATATGATCTCACCTATAAGTGGAACCTAATCAATGAAACAAACAAGCAAGCAAAATATATAGTCAGAGACACTGAAATAAAGAACAAATTGATAGTAACCAGAGGGACAGGGGTAGACGGATAACAGGGGACAATAAGGGAAGGATCATCAAGGAACATGTATAACGGACACGTGGACAAAGCCAAAGGGTGTGGGTTCGAGGGTGGGAGGTGGGGATGGGTGGGGCAGAGGGAGTTGAGGGTGGAAAATGGAGACAGCTGTACTTGAGCAACATTAAAAATAAGGAAAAAAGAGAAACATAATAAATTACATAATTCCTGACATTTGCCTTAAAATCATCTGTAGCAGTACAATGAATAAATGATGAAACAGATCAAACAAGATAGCCCATATGTCAATAACTGTTGAAGTTAGATGGTGGGTATACGGATATTCCTCATATAAGTCTGACCAGTTATGCATATGTATGAAATTTTCCATAATAAATAGCTTAATAAATGAAAATGTTCCACTAAAAAACAAAGTTCCCTACTACTTGATGTTTTCCACCAAATCCTCCAGGTAGATTTTGTTGATTGAGGCTGCTATTATAGTTCTATCTTAGTTATCACCATTAAATGATTCTTCCATTAGACTAGAAATAGTGGACTCCTAAAGGCCAAGCACTGAGTCTTATTCATTTTGGTTTCACCAGAGCCTCACACAATGTCTAGCAAAAAGTCAACCTTAATAAATGTTTACTGAACTTAAATAAATGCAAATATTTTTTAAAAAGACTGAGTACAGAGAATCTCATTTAACTGGGAGGTTTTACAGAAACCATATTTTTCTATAAGTTATTTACTTATTGGTAACAACCATAAATCAAAAAGGATTAAAATTATATTCCTAATGTTCCTACAACATTACGTCACTACATCATTGTAGTAAGTTTTAAAATCATGAAGCATGAATCCTCCAATTTTGTTGTTCTTTTTCCAGAATATTTTGGAATTCAGGGCCACTTGAAATTCATTATGAATTTGAGAATCAACTTTCCACTTCTGCAAAAAAGGTCACTGATATTTTTATAGAAATGGCACTGAATCCATAGACCACTTCAGGTAGTACTTATAACATAATATTAAGTCTTCCTACCCAGGAAAATGCATGTCTTTCCATTTACTTAGGTCTTACTTAATTTCTTTTAGCAATGTCTTAGCTTCCAGTGAACAAGTCTTCCATGTCACTGATTAAATTTATTCCTAGGTATGTTATTACTATAGATGCTACCATATATGGAATTATTCTCATATTTCCTTTCCAGATTGTTCATTGCTAGGTTTACAGAAACACTACTGAGTTTTGTGTGTTGATCTTACACCCTGCAGCACTGCTGAATTCATTTATTAGTTTTAGTAGCTTTCTTTTGGGTTTTCTAGGATTTTCATATATAAGATCACATTACCTGAGAATAGAGATGGTTTTACTTCATCCTGAACAATTTAGATGTCTTTTATTTATTTTTCTTACTTAATTACTTCAGCTAGAACTTCCAGTACAATGCTGAATGGCAGTGGTGAAAGTGAGCACCCTGTGTTTTATTCCTAACCTTAGGAAAAAGCTTTCAGTCTTTCACCATTGAGCATGATGGTAGTTGGGGATTTTTCATAATTGTTCTTTATCATGTTAAGGAAGTTCCCTTCTATTCCTAGTTTTCTAAGTGTTTTGATTATGAACAGGTATAGGATTTCATGAGTGCCTTCTGCATCAATTAAGATGATCTTTTCTTTTTTTGCCTTTGCTCAATTACTGTGATGTACTGCAATGATCGATTTTCTTATCTTGCACTCCTAGGATAAATCCTGGTCGTGGTGTCTACTCCTTTAATATGCTGCTGGGTTAGGTTTGGTAGCATTTTGATGAGGATTTAGCAGGCATGTATTTTTAAAACAAGTATAAAAAATATTACAAGCATACAGAGAATTATAGCTCATATTCTTTCTTATTAAGAATTTTTTAATTGAGGGAAAAGTGTACACATCTTTATGACATTCTACTGAGTGCTAAAAACTAAAATGAAGTGAGGAAAAACTGTCCTTTTTTATGTTAAAGTTAAGTATTACTGAGCTTAGGCTTGCTGCAACTTTAAAGATGCTGGTTCTTTAAGTATCATTTTTTACATGACTGAAAGTATATAATGAATCTCTAAAAAATAGGCCTACAGGATGAATATGGAATCGACAATTCTAAATCCACTTCTAAAACAATAAATATGAAAATATTTTACCCCTTCAGAGAAAACTTTTGCACAGTCCTTGGCTAATTTTCCAAAAAATAATACATTGATGGTATTACTTTCTGAATCTGAATTTTCTTGTTCTAGAGAAAAACACACACAGAAAAACACTTATCAGATACAGCAGTTTTATACACACAAGAAAACTGATGGCAACTGCATTCTAAAAACAACAGTTACTTCAAAATGTAATTATAAAGAATAATTAAAATGTTTATAATTCACTTTTAGCTTGCTATAATAATTTTAAAAACAATGAACAGAATACTACTGGGAATAAAAACCAAAATTATAACAAGTTTCAACTAAAACACACTTTATAAATTTCTATAAATATCACATTAACATCACTTAATGACTACTTTCTTTTTTTCCTTCATTTTATAATCAAGAAACTGAACAAGGTATTAATTATTCAACTTTATACAATATTATCACCCTGCAAATGTTTCATTTTTACTGAATTTCTAGAAATCTACAATTACTGATGTATTGTTTTAATCTAGACAAGTATGTTCTTCTCCTCCAGCACCCACATATCAAAGAGTAAAAGAGCTTTGTGTGTAAAGACCAAGCTATGTGTAATTTTGAAAATGAAAATTACTCAGGCATAGAAATGAACATTTTACAAGTAACCTCATTTGGATCGTCTAGGCTTTGGGAAAGAATCTTCCAAAGATTTGGGAAAGAAAAATTTAATCTTCACTCTCCAGAAGTTACTTCTATAACCACTGCAGGTGGACTGAATGCTAAGACTCAGTTATATCACTGTATAAATAAAACTGTGTTTTTGTGTGTATTTATTTATGTGTATATTTACAAGCAAAGTTACCCATTTATAAATTACAGGCAAAAAGTTAAATAGAAATGGTCTTATATACCTTGTAGTCCGATCTTCAAAATAGGTGTTCTGTTTCCACCGTAAGTTAAAGAAGACACGTGTGAAAGTTTTCCCTGAAATAAGAGAACAAGAACTATACAGAAGAACCAAAAGAGCTTATTATAACACCAAAATATAAGTAAAAACTGGAATAACTTTTTGAAGGCAACTACCTTTGATCTTTCAAAAAATTAAAGTAATATGCCCAAATTAGTATTTTTAATACATGAAAGTGATTTATCTAGAGAAAAATGAGAGGCTAAAAATACTTTAGGTTCTTATTTAATTTCTTAAACAATCCTATATGTTAAATATTATCTATTCCTCATTTATATATAAAGATACACTAGCTCAACTTCAGCTTTACTCAGTCTGTAAAATTGTTCTCTACTGAAGAAAAAAATTAAGTTTGCTTCTAGAAAATTACAATTAAAAAAACTTAAAGTACAAAATGATCATCTCATAAATAAGGACAATGTAGACAAATCAATGGACTAAAGCACAAATAACAGTTTAGTCTTTGTTCTGCTTCTGTAACTAGCCAACTCTGTCAGCGAAAACAGTTATTTAATCAGTCTCAGAAAAAAAAATTTAATTTAGATAGTTTCTATAATTTCTTCTAGCTCTAAAACTTAATGATTCTAAGAGCAAATATAGGGCTCTTTGAAAACTTCCACAAAGAAATAAAATTTAATAAAGTTTAAAAATAGATCCTATAATGCATATCTCTCAAACTAATATCTCAGACTTTGAAATGGCCAACAACAAGAAAAACAGCTATGTTCATAACCAATTTTACTTAAAAATTGGGATAAAATGACTGTCAGCCGTACATAATGATTCAGTCAAAAATAAATGGTTCCACTGAGGAGGCAGGAAGCTGGAAAGAACAAGAAAAAATTGGACAATGCACAAATTCAGAATTTTTCTTGGCCCACCAGAGTTGAAGTCACAAGCCCACCAAATAACCAAAACCCTAGGGAAAGAGAAGTACCTCCAAGGAGAGATGGGAGGCAAGTGATCTGAGGTCACAGGGCAACAACTAGCCAGAAACCTAAGGGAAGAGAAGATCTCCAATGGGAGATGGGCAGTAAGCACATGCTCACCTGAGGTAAATAGCAAATGCCGCCTGATATCTGTAAGAAAAATTTATGTAACATTTTAATGATTCACTAAAAGCCAAGTACAGGCCAGTGAAAAGAAATGGAAACTCTGGGAGGTGCAAACACAAGGGGATTCACTCCGACTCATAAGCTCTTCACAAACCTGACAAGATCCAGGCCAGGAGCAGCACAAGAATGGGTGGTAGCAGTTAGTGCAGAAAAGGAAAGAGTCCCTGCCTGGATCTTTCTTCCCTATCTTTCTTTTAGAATCAAGTCGCTATTTGCTGGCAGAAGGTCACCAAATGTATGAATCCTAAGAGCTCTGGTGAAAACCCACTGCAGGTGGAAGGGGAAAACAGAAGAAAACTAATACATAAAACTTTATTTCATCTGGAATAAAATACCCAGGAAAATGGAAAGTAAACAGAAGCACACGAGATAAACAAATGCCTATATGAAGAATATTGATTAGAAGGGCCATAGATGTAGCAGTACTTCTGTTCCTTTTACTCTGGAACTCACTGTACCAATAACCCTCTCACCTCCCTCCTCTCTCTCTCTCCTTAGTCCCTAATTTAAATGTACAACAATGAAAATGAAAAATTCACTAAGTGTGCGTAACAGAATATTGGATACTGCAGAAAAAAAATTCTATTGATCTGAAGACAGATCAACAGAAATTAATCTAAAAATCTCTCTCCACCAAAAAAGAAAACAATACTGAAGAAAAAGGAATAGGACCTCAGAGACCTGTACCACATCAGCAAAGAGCCTAACATGCAAACACACATGTAACTGACATCCCGGAGAAGAGTAATAACGTGGGAGAGAAAAAATTCCATGGAACATTAGCCAATACTTTCCCTAAGTTGGATCAAAAACATTGATTTATGGATCCAAGTAGCTCAATTACCAAAAAGCAGGAGAAACTCAAGAGAAAAACCACACCTAGGCACGTGACAGTCTATCTGCTAAAAACAGACATAACTTTTCTGAGTTATGAAAATTCTTACCTGAATATACTTCTTGCTATAATCACAACCAAGCTGTAGGGATCTGAAATCTACTTTGTGCACTTTTTTTAGCGGCTCAATTTCAGGCACCCCATTGACTTCTTTTATTAATTCAAGTGGCATATCAGATCTGCTTTCCAATGCTGTGCAAATTCAGTCATGGAAATTGGTATCTTGCTGCTGAAAACACACAGTGTTTTATACAAAATGAAGTCAATAATTTGCTTTAAGCTTCTTCGACTTAGTTTTGTTTTTCTTTTCCTTGAAGTTAGTTATCACTGTTAGGGGTGTGGGCAGCAGAATGAATTATGCTATAATTTTATTACAAGGATCAACATGAGCATTCTCCTGAGGCACTGAAACCTAATCCTCTTGTATCTAGTTTTGTATTTTTAAAAAGTACCTCTAAAAGTCAGTTTTAGGGTCTGTGAAAACAGCTAAGAATAGGCTTACCATTGTGCTTTAAAATGTACAAGCAACTGGGGAAGGGAAGACGGGTTGAAAAGTTTTGGTTTCGTCTTTTCAATCCCTTTGACAATTTTAATATTGTGTATGCAAATTGTACACCAGAAGCAAATTACTCGGAAATATATCTGTTGCCTCCTCCCTTCAGCTCCTATACACTGGAAAAAACCGAATACTAAACTGACGTTAACTCGCGCATTATAGATTCAATCTTACTTCTCAAAACTCTCGACTGGGACACCCACGAGTGTCAATACTTAATTTCAGTGTGTGCGCACCAACCTTCCCGTAGACAGCAGAGATCCGTGAGGGCGGGGACTTAGATTAGGACGACGAAGCAGCTCCCAAAACGCTAAGCAACGTGCTGAACACAGCTGGCTCACGAAAAGGACATGCATTAACTACCTGAAATACTGTTCTAAACTAAGTCAGCCTCTTTCTTAACAGTTCAGGTTCAACCCACCTCGTAACCACGCAACAAACTCCAAACCTGGTAAGAAATTCACTCAGCGAGCCGTAGAGCAAAACTGAACATTCAGACGGGCGCGCCTGTGACGTCACACGCACGCTGCTGGCGCAGTTCAACGCACGCGCACACGGACGCTAGCGCTAAATGGCAGCTGTTTCCTTTACCTGCAGGGGAAGTACCGAGGTAGTTTCCTACGTCTAAGATGTCCTGTGAATTTAAAGGACTACAAAGTAGTAGAAGGTGCGGCGCCATGGCAATGGTGGGACAACAGCGCAGTGTCCACCAAGAATTCTCTCCGCTCCCCTTAGCCCCGCCTCCCATCTGTTTCCCGGAGGTTAGGGGCGGAGCACCAGCAGGGGAAGGCGGGAGCTGATGTCTAAACTTGTGAGGAGTCCTGACGGGTAGCCCAGGTGGTTTGAACGTGGTCCCCAAAGGCTGCGAGTTTGATCTCCCTGTCTGGCCGTTCAAGAATCAACCAATGAATGTGTAAATAAGTGGAACAACAAATTGATGTTTCTCTCCTCCATTCATCTCTCAAAATAATAAATAAATTATGTGACCAACTGAAACTATTCCAAAACCAGGGAGGGATTTAAGATTCTGTCTGGTAGACTGGAAGTTCTGGGGAGCTGAGCATTTCTTTTAACTTCCAATTCTACCTCCATTCCCCCAGCAATGACCCAGATGTACGTTCTACAAAAAAATAGTTCCAGCAATGAGTTATGGATGCTCTTTTTGGACAGTTTTGATTAACCTCTTCTCTGGTTTGTAGGGATATGATTTGTGGTATAATTAATGAGACGTTGTTCGCTGCAAACAAAAAGTGGCCCAGGTATTCTTCAGCAAAAAGGACTTATGGGGAGCGGGGGAGGAAGGGTTGCAACTCAGTACCTGCATCCATGACAAGCGCCTTGCAAGAAGAGAGCCAGATAAAATAAGAAGCTCTTTCGTATGGGGGGAAAGGAAGTTGGAGGTGGGAGGGGGAGCAATACCACAAAGTTCAGTTAAAACCATAGAGTTTATGGTTTTGGGTCTGCAGAGCATTCACTACTGACACAGGTTGTGAGAGGCCCTCCAACAGGCCCTTCACATTCCTGGCTTGGTTAAGGTCTCTGTCATAAATTTGGACAAGCTACTGTTAAATGTGAACCCTCTGCTAATTTACAATTCATGACTCTGATCATTTTATTTCAGTGAAACTGAGACAGGCTAAGAAGCCAAGACAAGCAGAATAGGGAAACTGAGACAAACAGCCAGGCAGTTTGCAGCCATCTAGTAAATCGCTGAATCCTGTCTTCTGTACCCAAGGACACTTAAGAGTAAATTTTACGGTTCTCCCCTACCAGAGGGTAAATAACTTAAATCACCCTACTCAGGGAGACAGAAAGCAGAAATCCAATTAGTGCCATTTTGCCAACCACACCCACAAGGACAGATGAAATTAAGGAAATAAATCCCATTTTGGTTTATCAGCATAAAACTGGTAAATATTCTATTGAGATATTCCCCAAGACCTCCCCTAAACCTCTATACTTTAAAAACCCTCAAAAAGAAGGATCCAGGGTATGCTCTCCCTCCTAGGAGCATGCCCACAAGTTTTCCTTTCCCTTCTACTTCTCCCACAGGCGTGTAACTCTTACACCCTAAGGGACCCCATGAAACTTGCAACAAGGGAGCACTGGGGGGGCAGTGGTAGCTCATCCAGGGCTAACCCCCTAAACCTGTCCCCAAGGCCCTCTTTTTCTGACTTCCCAGTAAGCTAAAGCAGCAAGAACAAGGCTCATTCCCATAACATTTCCAGAGAGCCAAGGGAGCGCCGCTTAGGCTCTCCTGTTGCTTCTTCTGTCTCGAAGTCCTTCCTTGTTTCAGTCCTGGACTTTAATTAATGTACTCTCAAAAATCTCCTGGACTCATGTTGTGAAATCTTTTTTTGCGTATAGTCAAGAACTCATGCACTAGGCTAGCCCTAAGCAGACCAACTCAGGGCCTGGTCCCCTTTCTGGTCACAAAACCACCTAGTGCAAGACAATAATAAAGAATTACAAAGCCCTGACCAGTGTGGCTCCGTTCAGTTGGTTGGTCATCTCTCAAAGCAAAAGGTCGCCAGTTTGATTCAGGTCAAGGTGCATGCCTAGGTTGCAGGTTCGGTGCTGGTGGTTGTGGGGGTGTGTACAAGAGGCAACCGATCAACGTTTCTCACGTTGATGTTTCTCTTCCTCTCTTTCTCCCTCCCTGCCCTTCTCTCTAAAAGAAATAAATAAGTATTTTTAAAAGAATTGCATAAATATTTTCAAGGCTGATTTGAACTAAAATATCTGCTGTAGATAACACTTGCAGGAGGAAACAGCTATCTTTAGAGTAACTTTTTGCAGCAGAAAGCATGCAGTATTAGCCTACCTTCCCCTCCAACCCTGTAATCATATACTCTGTATAAACCAGTAGTGACAAGATCTTTTTTTTAGAAAAACTATGCTAAGTAAGGCTTAGATACTCCTCTTCCTAGCCTGGCCTTCCTCAGCTCAGAAATAACTATTCCTCCACCTTGGATCTTGATGCTTTCACTCCATCATCACGTATATCTTCTCTCAACATATTTTCAACTGTTCGTTCTTATTCTTTGCCATCAGCATTTAAACACATTCTTCCACAGTTTAAGCTGATTAAAGGCAGAGAGGAATTGTTTACCATTATTTGCATGGAGCTTCCACTGTGCCTGGTACACTGCAGGGGTTAAATATTTGTTGAATGAGAAAATGCTAAGGAAAAATGTTTCTCTTTCCTCATCTGTGACTTAACCTCTCCATCTCATGACAGCTGCAGCTCACTGTGTTGAAACTGCCTGAGAAGATCACTGAAGGTCTCTTCCTCATGAAGCCAAGAGGATACTTTTTAACTTTTCTCACTAATCTTTTAAAAATTGTTTTCATTTTGTTAACATGTTTAGTTTTCCTCCTATCCTCTATCAACTTCAACTTTTAAAGTTTATTCTTTTCCTTTATTTAGCCTGTAAATCTTCATCTTCTAGTGTAATGAAGACTCTAACAGAAGTGTCTATATTGTCTGTAACTGCTTTTATTGTGATTATTTTCATTTCTCTAGGACCAAAATGCTTCTTACCCATCCAAGTAAATTCCAATCTTGTTTCTTCCTTACAATCTCCTAATCAGTGGCAGAGCTGGGGAAGCATATGGCACGGGAGCCTATACTGCTTTCTTTTGCATTAGCAATTAGTTTCTCCTACAAATTAAGAAAATTGAACGTGAATATACAGTACAATTTAAGATAATAGAAGAAGAAAAAAGAGATTAAATCAACTAGATAAGGCATTAAAGTCATATATTCCAAAACAATCCATTACTATTTTTCTGTCTATTGAAGCAGCATAAAAGCTATTTCAAGACTAACAATTACTGTAATAACTATGACAAGTTGTAATTTTAAAGGTGCAAAGAATAAAGTCTTGATATAAAAGCTACAATGTAAAAGTGTTCAGTTTTAAGAAGTGCTGATTCTCAGTAATAAATAATGAGCACCAGAAATGCAAAACTAGTTTTCTTCAAATCAAATGCAGTGAAAAGCCCTATCAGAGAGAAATCTCAGGGGGCAAACCAAAACTAGGGGGAACGTGGGTGAATGGAAAGAGAAAATAAAAGTCTAAAAGCCAAGTTAGCATAACAGGGAATTTAAATGTGTGAAGAAAGGCACAGACTAAGCAAGAAGAGCCATGATTTTGTTATGAAGAAGAATGGGTCATTTTCCTGACTGGACCATGCTGTTGGTGGCGCAAATTCAATTCTTCCATCAGATCGTGAGAAAAGCGTTTCAAGGACCTACACATGGGAGATTGTGGTGTGGCATGGTTTATTTGTGTGGAGATAGAAGATGCCCTAAACGTTTCCAATGTCTTATTTCCCTGTGTCCCACCATATAAAAAGTCCAACCTTGTCCTCAGCAAGACCAAGACAAAAGCCAGTGTCCAGAGTTTGTGCTTCATATAAAAGTTTAGTCCTTTGGATCTCAGAGGTGGCTGTTCATCAGTTTCAGTCCCCTTTCAGGTAGTTGAACTTGTTCCATTCCTAGGTGTTCTGGTGGCAGAGTCCATGTAGCTGCTCACCATGTGGCTGTTAAGGCTACATGGCTATGGAGAGAAGATGCAGGAGCACATGGGATGAGTGTATTACCAAGAGGGTAAGAGAGAGAGAGAGAGAGCTTCTTTGATACCCTGGGGTTATAACCAGGAGCCTGGGTTGCAGATGGACCAGGTGCTTTCTCAAAGTGACTGATCAACTTCCCAAACTTTTGTGGGCTTTGATAGGTCCACCCCATATTTAGACTGACAGGCCTCTATGGTCGAGCACCTCCCCGTGGGGTCCCTAATAATCCAGTACCAAAGAAGGAAGGGAAGAGTGTTTATTCCCTTGGCAGAGCACAAGGCTGTAATCTGCTGCGGTGCAAAGCTGTAGCTTCTTGACTAGCAAGCAGGCTTATGTTCCCCATTTTATTAAGCTCAACGTCTAGTTCCCTTTGTTCCCCTTTTCTAGCTAAATACCAATGCTATGAATGCCACGTGACACCTGGTGTCTCATAGTGTGTAAAAGGCACAGGCTTGAGATAGGCTGTCTCAACAGAGATAACTTTTGATTAAGTTACGCCAAAGATATAAGTTAAGATGAAAAAAAACTGCATTCACAAACAGGAGTGTTAATTCATAAAACGTTTCTCTGATACGCTTATAGGAAAACACCAAGACTCCCATGGAAAGAAACACATTGCCTAAGAAAATGGTCGCTTCTTCAGGTTTCTCTATAGAGGTGGGGAAGAAATAAAAATTGAGGGGAATCATCACAAAAACCAAAGCATATGCATAATTATCAGAAGAGATGTCACTCTCTGATGCTTGTGCTGTCTTCCATTCACCCATTCCAAAGAGAGACAATCTTTAGCAATGTAAAGTTATTGCTCTCACAGTAAGAGAGCAAGGAATTTGGTTTATGATTAGATAGATACAAGAATAATTGAGGCAGCATACACAGAGAGAGATGGAGAATACTAAGAGGAAGAGACTTGCTAGGTCAAACAGGATCTTTAAGCTTCCCTACACTGCAGAAGTAGGGCTTTATGTCTTAAGTTTAGAGTCCTTTTTTTACTTGACCTACATTTTATACCATGAGACTATGTCCTGAAAAATCCCACAATAACACTCAGGTAAGAAACCTTATTTCTATGTAATCTTAGGCCAAACAATTGTGTTCATGGTTCGTTTGTTTTGAAAAGACAATGGTCCAGTTCGAAATGATAGAGGGCAAAGGGGCATACAGTGATTTGTTAGTCTGATATTCTTCTCTTTCTTTTTCTACTTTTTGTGTGAGAGATAAAAAATAGACACACTTTAATACCTTTATAATGGTCTTAAATAATGGAAAAGAAATTGGGAGGTTGCATGTTATTTAAACTTATCATCATTATTTGGAATATTTGGGAACATTTACTTTAGGTTCAAAATGCATTTTTTAACACAGAAAGACATTTTGTAATTTTGTTGGATGTTTCTACTATTAGTTTAAATAGACTCTGCTTTTATTCACTATGTTCATACATCTTTTTCAGGAAATAGAAAAGTCAACATCACAGAGTTCTTTTGATGAAAAGTGGAGGATTTTATACATTTTTCCACTGTGTGTGATAACAGTGAGATTTTCTATGTTTAAATGACAGTTTGTCTTTTCTGTCCACAATTGCCCATCAAAGATCTCATGTTGTTAGAATGATAGGGTTATAGTTACTGTACTAATTAGAATGAAGGGAAATGGTGAAAAGAAAATTTATTCTTGTCTTTCCTGACATCTATATCTGAGCATCAAGAGATTTTTATGTATGCCAAATCATCTAATTTTACTCATATTATACTTAGAAATACTAAATATTAACCTTGATCAATCTCCTCCTTAATTTTTCCTTGTATTAGAAATGCCTCTTTTCTTTCCATTTCTCCCAGGTCTTCCTTATATCAAACCATTTATTTCTCCATCAGAAAACCCAATCTTCTCTGCTACAGTTACAGATTCAAGAATGAGCAAGTGACCCAATGCAAACTGAGGAGTGGTGAAGAGATATTTCCTGGGTCTTCTGGAAAATTTGTTTTTCTCTCTGTAGAGATGACAAATCGGCCCCTGCTCTTCCTAATATTAAGAAAAAAACGTATTTAAGGGAATTCTGGTCAAGATGGAGGTGTAGGTAAATGTGGCTCCCCTCCTCACACAACCACAGCAAAATTACAACTAAAATATAAAACAACCATCACTCCGGGTCATCAGAAAATTGAAGTATATGGAAGTCCGACAACTAAGGAATTAAAAAACACACATTAATCCAGACAGATTGGAGGGATGGAGGGATGGAGATGTGGAGACACGGAATCAGGTGGCCCCAAATCCACATGTGGTGGATTTAAAATCGAGGGATATCGTGGGAGCCAGGGATCCCACCCCAAAACTAGACCAACCAGCTCAGGGGTCCAGTGCCAGGAAGATCAGTCCCTGTAACTTCTGGTTGTAAAAACCATCTCATAATAGTCCTCAGTTCTTTGCACTACCAGTTATTGTTTTAATGCATAGGTATAATCTGGCCATTTTTCTACCATTAGGGCCCATATAAGCTGCCTCTTCCCATAAATACATACAGGAAAACATTCTACAAGTGACAAATTCCATCACAAAAATACCACTAAAATAACACCCCAAATTTCTAGAAGAGATGAATCCATACAGATACTGCATTACCTTCTTAGGAATGTTTAACCCAGGCTAGAGGGAAAAAAGCACATTTCAAATCAGTAATCAAAAAGCACTGAACAAGGGCATTGGATGAGGATGGCAGATAAAACATAAGAAACATCACCAACCCAAATCACGTTCATTTATTTTTTAAAAAAGGTTTTATTGTTTTTAGATAGAGAGGAAGGGAGGGAGAAAGAGAGAGGGAGAGAAACATCAATGTGTGGTTGCCTCTCACGCTCCCTACTGGGGATCTGGCCTGCCACCCAGGCATGTGCCCTGACTAGGAATTGAACTGGCGACCCTTTGATTCATAGGCTGATGCTCAATCCACTGAGCCACACCAGCCAGGGCCCAAATCACCTTTAAATAGCCATATACATCTTACAAAATAATAAATCTAAAGTGGTGATGGTAAACTAGAATATCTTCTCATCAATTAGTCATATCATTTGAGGAATTTGTTAAATACAGAAAACAGAAAAGAGGCTCATGTAAACCACAGGCCAAAAGGCATACAGAAGAGGATTGGGCAACATGTGAATGTCCATAAAGAACTATGCTAGTTCAGAGAAACACATTCAAACAGTTTGGGAGGTCCCCAGAGAAGGGATTATTTGGGTAAGTGCACGTGGAATAACTAGTGTTCTCTCCTTCCTTGGCTATCAGCTGCATTTGCTCTCAAAGCAAAATTGCAAGGATTAGTCCTCACTTCCTTGAAGCCAGACATAATCAGAAAGAAATTTCTGACATAGTCCAACAGTATTGTGCTCCTATAATCTCTGAGGCCAGCTCTGGTGTCAGAACATACATCCACAGCCAGGAAAACAAAATTATCAAACAAAAATATGAGGAGCTAGCAAAAATATCACCAAAACTTTGAAGAAATTATGCTTTATTGACATAAGTCACCAAACCCAATTTGACAAGAAATTAACCTCAAGTTTTATAGAACAAACAGAAAATTTAAAACCTTCAGAGTAAGTGAAGATGACATATTATAGATGTGGAATGTTAAATGAGATATAGATGTGACGTTAAATAAAATAATTGGTGCAAAATTTACACCAATAAGATTTAAACGCTAAATGAAACACATACATTTCTAGAGAAATATAAATTGACTCTAAAGTGACAAGAACTGTGAATCAGAGTGATTATAGATAAGATGTAAATGACAGTAAAAAGTCTACTGAAAAAAATGCACAGTGGAGACATTCACTCAAAATGGAGGAGGGACAAAACCTATGCCTGCTTCTAACAAAGAAAATGAGAAGCAGAAATTGAAATTTAATCTTAGGTATCAGCACCAATAATCTTAAACTTTAAAACATATTAATAAAGGAGAGTAAATAAATTGAACATTGGACTGCTTTGAGAAAGCTGGGCTGATGGCCAGCTACTTCAGATCATGACAAATCTGTCAGTGTTGCAGGTGGCCAAAGTGGTTGGCACCACCCAATGGAAAAAAGATCTCTGTGTTAGACATAGGGATTGAGTGTGTGGGTTGAAGAAGCCTTCCTGATTCTTCTCTGTCCTTATGGAGTGGCCAGGGAGCTGGAGTTGAAGGAAAACAAAATCTATATATATTCATTTTGTTTCCAACAAAGCAGTTTAATACACTCCTTTTGTCTTAGCCTAAAGTATTGTTCTGGTCTTTGTCCACATTAAATTCTGTAAATAACAAGCGCCAGGAAGAACTTCTCACATTCAGAATTGTGCAGCAATGGAAAGGAACATACAGCAGGAAAAATCATAAAAGAATGTTAAAAAGTAAAAACTAAGATGGCAAACAATGTATTTTAACATGGACTAGATAAAATTTTGGTGAAATATTTTCCTATGAGATTAAAGAGCTTGGTTTAAAATGTATGAAGATTTCAAGACAGTGATATAGGAACCCAGAGGAGAATAATACAATAAAAAGAAGTAGAGCCTTGACTGGCATGGTTCCATTGGTTAAGCATTTCCCATCAGGGCACATGCCTGGGTTGCAGGCCTGGTCCCTGGCTGGGGCACGTTCAAGAGGCAACTGATTGATATTTCTCTAATACATTGATATTTTTCTCACACATCAATGTTTCTCTCCCTCTCTTTCTCCCTCTCTTTCCCAACTCTCTAAAAATATATAAATAAATCTTCTAAAAAATTAAAAAATGAAGTGGAATAAATATAAAACCACAATGGAAGCATTCATACCACTGAAAACAAATCTTCCTAAATGAAGGACAAATTTTTAGCATATTGAACTAAATGTAATAAAAAAGAAAAAGCATTTAAAGAATTAGAAGAGAGAGACGTGAAAGTTTGTCAAAATCAATACATTATACATATATTTGGGGTGCATGTAGAACAAAATAAAAGAATTATAACAGAAAATACACTTAAAGATATTAATTAAGAAAAATATTCTGAAATAAAAAACACTTGACTCAATTAGTTGAAGGTGAATTTGAATTCTAATTAAAGTTGGCTCAGACTTATTAATACTGTGACATTTGTGCATACATCTCCTGGACTTAAAGCTAAAGAAAGATTTCAGTGGTGCCCTGGCCGGGTACTTCAGTTGGTGAGCGTTGTCACAATATGCCAAGTTACAGGTTTATTGCCTGGGTTGGGGCACGTACAAGAAGCAACCAGTGAATGCATAAATGGATGGAACAACAAATCAATGTTTCTCTCTCTCTCTTTCTTTCTCTTCCCCTTCCTTTCTCTCTCTCAAATCAATAATACATTAAAAAAAAATTCAGTGGTGAGCCAGCCACCCAAACTATATAAAATAAAATTTCTACTCATCTTAAGAGGCATGTGTCAGATTTGTTTTAACCTTCTTTACAACACTTTCAATAAGAGAAGGAAGTAAAGTAATTCTAGGAAGTCAAGTGAAGAAAATACGACTCAAATATTTTGTACAGTTCTAAATCTCTGTTCATAGAGAGGCAACAGGTGGCTGACTCCCTTGCTATAGCCTACTCTGAAAAAAACAGGCTGTTAGTTCTCATTTGGATAGTCTATGTTATTTACACAAAAATTAAGAGTACTTCTTAAAAGCTGGACTTCAGAGTGCTTGAAATACGGAAATGTGCCTTGTGAACCTCCAACACTGAAAGGCAAATACGATGTTTCTTGAAATCATGCCAACATACATTCTTCTTTTCTGTGAGAAATTCCAGGAAATGGCTTGTGCAAATTTTGTACAAGTCTCCCCAGTGCAATTCTTTTTAACTTGTCAGGTACCTTCAGAACAATAAACAATAGAACCTGGACACAAATGAAGACAGTTTTCTCTCTCTCTTTTTTATTCATGTTTGTAAGCATAATTTTATTGGGCTGAACTTTTATTAGATGTAAATAGTAAACATTTCTTAAGATTTTAGACTATACTATATTTACTTTTTTCTTAATGAAAATTGCAGAACTTAATATCACTCATTTATAAGTATAGGCATACCTTGGAGATGTCGTGGGTCTGGTTTCAGACCAGCACAATGAAGCAAATATCACTATAAAGTGAGTCACACAAAGTTTTAGTTTCCAGTGCATGTCATAGTTATGTTTACACTATACTGTAGTCTATTAAGTGTGTAATGGCATTGATATTGGCATGGTGCCAGGAGGAGAAGGGAGAAGCAGGGGAGGAGGCTGCCCAAGGCAAAAATAACGAAGCTAGTCCTTGCTGGACAGATCTTCCTACCCCTGGGGCAGAGACCTGACAGAAGGAGATGGTGCCGGAATTTTTTCCTGGCTAGAGAGGGTGATTGACAGAGGAAAAATCCCTCCTACCCCCTTCCAGAAAATAGCAGCAGGGGGAGGTGCAGACCTGTCAGTTTAGCCCAGCAAGAGGACAGATTGGCTGGGAAATAGGATGCTTCTGGAGCTCATGGAAATTTGGGCTGGGAGATTTAAATGGAGGGAGGGCAGAGATTTGGCCTTTTTTTCTTCCTTGGGGATTCCACTTAGATGATCAATCAAGCAGAGGCCTCCTGTGGTTCCCAAAGGATGGTATTTTTAACTGAGAGAAGGAATTCAGGATGCAGCCTTGAACTGGGCTGGTAGAGGGTGGAAGAATTTTTCTCTTGGTGTTCTACAGGGGATGGGTTCTGAGGCAGAAGCCTGCCATTCTTCCAAAACTGTGTAGCCTTTGAATAAAAGAATCCTTTCCTTTTTCAGCAAATCTCTGCTTCCAGAATTTGCCTATGGGCTGCGGTCAGCAAGACCACATCTCTGTTCATTAACAGCATTATGTCTAAAAAATGTATGTAACTTAGTTAAAAACACTTTATCGCTAAAAAAGTCCTAACTATTATCTGAGCCATCAGGGAGTGGCAATCTCTTTGTTACCAGAGGATCTTAACTTCTGTTTGTAAAAATATCAATATCTGCAAAGTTCAAGAAAACACTGTATGCCTGTAGTTACAAAACAAGTATCTTTGATTTCTCTTTTTGGCCACTTGTATTTTCTGCATCTTATGGTATATGAGACTTTCTCTTTGCTTTTCCACTTTTCATTTCCAATTTCTCCCTTCCCTTTCATGGGCAAATATAAATTAAAAATAACAGATAAATCTCTAAATTGATAAAAGGGGAAGAAACTCACCCTCGCCCTTTTGCTTAGAGAATTTACTTTAAAAATCTTGTTCTTTTTCTGCCTCTTTGAAATGTCTGTAGATCTTTTTAGAAGCAAAATAATCCTTTTACCAGCTTTCTGAAACAGGTATTTCTCAGGTACCTGGGAACCATCTCTTTTACTTATAATCATCAAGGAATACAGCATCCCTATCTCCCTGTTTCCATGGGCGGGTTGAAAGCTTTAGTTGGGGGAGGCCTTCCTGTAACTTGCAAAACTACTTCACATCATCAATATATGAGAGGTTTGTTTTTCCTTTAAACACAGCTAATTAGCTAAGTGAGATAGTCATGTCAATTATCAGAAAAATTGAGAATGAACTATGTGTGACAACTGGTGCTATGCGGTTCTCTTCCGTGCATGCTACTGTCTGTCTTGAGAACATGTGTGTAGTGGATTGTATCTGCATGTCTGTAAAACATGTGAGATTGCCCTATGTCTTCGATCTCTAGGGGATTTCTCACACTGCACGTCACATTCTGATAATGCATTGTCAATAAAAAAAAGCTATTTTCTTTCTCCTATTTTTTTGTGGAGTAGTTTACTGAGTTGGAAGAAGATTTTTTTTATTAATTACATGGTCTGTCCAGAAAGTATCCAACCATGTACTATGAAAAATACAGACATCTATTGACAAAGAGACAAGATACAAGAAACATTGTACATAGGACAATAGTACCCCAGCCTCCTTCAAAGTAGGTACCTGGGACCTCACACAGTTCTCCCAATTGCCATGAGCTGCCCTGTTATATTTTCCTGAATCTCATTGACAGTCTGAAATCTCTTCCCTTTCAAGGTGATTTTAGTTTTGGGAAAAGCCAGAAGTCACAGGGTGCCAAATCTGAGCTGTAGTGGGACTGAGTCACCTGGGTGATGTGTTGTTTCACCAAAAAACTTTGCACACGAGGTAGTACAAGAGTGGGTGCATTGTTGTGATGAAGCTGCCAATCAGCAGCTGCCCACAGCTGTGGCCTTCTGAGTCGTCTGAATAGTTTCTGTGGAGGAATGTTCAAGCTTAACAAAAACTTTGATGCAGGTTCATTGCTCTACTCACTCAGTCCTTTTGAGTGCAAAGGCCACACAGTACACATGCTCACTCAACAGCGTCAACCACCCCCACTCACTAGTAAAATGAAGTTGTCATTGTTCATGCACACACATTCAGTCCATTCTCCTTGGCTGCCAAGTTACATCGATGTCACGCAAAATGTTCTTGTTATATTAACAATGCCTGAAATTTTTCTGGACATACTATACATTTCCTCAACATTACTTTTACCTCAAATGATGTTCCTAGGTGACTTAGGTGATGCTGGAAACCTTGGGTTACCAGGCTGTAGATTATTACCCTTAGAGGCAGGACTGCAGAAAATGAATGGGGGTATCATTTAAAAAGAACTGACAGATGTTGCCTGAGAATCAGTGGGAGAGAGTAAAAGTGCAGTTTCGGTTGTATGTTTACAGGTGTATAGAGCATAGTTATCAATGGCAGAGTACATATAGAGGAAACGGAACTTTCTGAACTCCTAGGAGAGTAGAAGGAAGAAGAGGTGGACAAGGAAGAAGCAAGAACATGAAGATGCTGGGTTTTGGAGAAAAGGCAGGAGAGAGCTTTAAAACAGAAGAGATTTACATGCTGTAAAGAGGATGGAAAGAGGAGACTTGAGAAACCTGTCACTGGATATGACAAGTGCAGGACAGAAAAAATAATTGTCCCCACATCCTTCTAATGTCTTGGCTGAGACACCCCATTAATAAAAGACAAATCAAACAGGAGAAAAACAAACTGAAGATTAATAATTGTATGAAACTGTTAATATTGTTTGCCTGTGCACATCAGAGCCCAATACAATGTGAACAGGACTGTTCAGCAAAGAAAGCACAGGTTTATGTAAGGAGATTGTGCCAGGCCAGAAGACACAAGTGAGCAAACGTTCCAAAGCCTGGTTCCTCAGTGGCTCCTAGGGGATGGATTATATGTGGCAGAAGTCATGAATCACGATGATCAGTGTAGGGGGAGCTGTTGGCTCTGTGGATTGGTTGGAGCCCGGGTAGGGGGCAGTTGATCATTTGTTTCAGGTCCTGATGTCGGCTATGGAGTCATTCTGTCTAGTTTGGTGAGGCTGGGGCAGGTAGGGTCCTTCCATCTTTGTAGGCCTGCGGGCTGAAACAGAACTGAGGTCAAGATGTTATATTTAGTTGGACTGGAACTGTGTTCCTTTAACCAATAGAACTGAGGTTTTATTCTTAAGACAGTTTGACCCTGACCATAACCAGATGTGCTAAGGGCTTAATGATAAGGAAGTGGATGTGCAGTATGTGAAAAAAGTAGAAGAGTCTGGTTTAAAAGAGGCAAGTGAGTCGTGATGTTATTAGATTGGACAAAGTTGGCTTGAATTAGGAAGAAGTCATGTTAAACAAATGAAATTCCTATGCAGCTACAATAACATGTATACCTCCTTAACACATGGGAGAAACCAGAAAAACTGAGCAATTCTTCAAAATGCCTCAAGCCATCACCTTAAATACCATCTCCAGCCAAAGACAAAAGATGTGTGTATGTGTGTTGGGGGTAGGGAGGGGGTTACCAGTTATGGGAGGTTGCCAGTAAAAGCACCATAAAGGAGGGTGTGGTTGTTATGCACTTTTAACTCACTGCCTTCTCCATTGATAAGAGCTTCTAAAGATTTTGTCATCCTCTGCTTCCTGGTAGACAGAGGGAAATAGCCTTAAATGGAAATTATCCCTGTAAATTTAAATTTATCTTCCTAAAATGTAATGTCTACTTGTGTTTACAAGGCTTCTTCTGTGTCTGCTGTGTCTTAAAAATGAACAACTCAAGATAATAGTTATGCTAAAGAGACATTCTGGGGTGGCCAATTCTGGTCCACTTCACAAGGAAAAATATTCAAGTAGAGAAAAAATGTGTCAAAACAGTAGGTGTTTAAGCATTTTGAAACTACTTCTGGTCTTCAAATTAACAGGATCAAGGACTAGGTTTCTTTAAAAATGTTATAGATCTTAAGATATTGAAGACAGCTCTGACATACTGCTGTATTCTTCTTTTTATACTAAACTGCCTTACTTACTTCAATTGTCCCATCATTACTTAGGTTCCATTCTCTAATTGTCCCAATTTCTTCCAAACATACTTCAGCTAGTTCATGCCAACTTAAAATATACTCTCCGGTGTTTTTGATATTATAGAAATGCTTAGAACTGTCCAGATTACAGTGTGATTTTTTTTATGAGACAGACACTACCTAGTTATTGGTTTACTCTAAGAGAAGGGAAGACTCCGAAGCTCATTTTATGAGTCCAGCATTATCCTAATTCCAAAACCAGAGAAAGACCCTACAAATAAAGGAAACTATAGGCCAATATCTCTGATGAACATAGTTGCTAAAGTCCTCAACAAAATATTAGCAAACCGAATATAGCAATACATCAAAAAGATCATACAGCATGACCAAGTGGGATTTATTCTGGAAATGCAGGTTGGTACAATATTCACAAATCAATAAATATGATTCACCACATAAATAAAATGAAGGATGAAGACCACATGATCATATCAATAGATGCAGAAAAAGCATTTGATAAACTCTTGCACCCACTTATGATAAAAACTCTCAGCAAAGTGGGAATACAAGGAAAATAAAGGCCATAGATGACAGGCCCACTGCCAGTATCATACTCAATGGGTAAAAACTATAAGCATTTGCCCCTAAAATGGGGAACAAGACAGGGCTTTCACCACTCTTATCCAACATAGAGTTACCGAACAGTAGTGTGGGTTCTGCTGCCTGCTGCCTCTCCCTAGAGAATAATCCAGGGGTAGAGGTTTGGTAAAAAAGGAAAGAGGTAATTTATTCAAAAGCTACACAATTTTGGGAAAATGGTAGACTTTTGCCTTAAAGCCCATTCCCTCTTAAACCCCCAAAGAAAAATAACCCCAACACCCTTTGCCATATTAATTTAAGGCTGTACCTGGAGTTTTTCTCCCATTTAAAATACCATCCTTTGGGAAGTTCAGGTGACTTAACTTGTTCCTGGTAGCAGTTCAGCTTCAGGCATCTTTCTGGAGTCTGCATGTGTGTGACCTGTGCAGCCCCACCACTGCTGCTGCTTCCTGTTCCTGGGCCTGGAGCTGCTGCCAGACCTGTGGTTTCCAGGCTGGGCTAGTCCGTGAACGCTCTGGCCCGAACAGGGCAACCAAGGGGAAGGAGAATGGCAAAGTCCCTGCCCTCCCTCCATTTAAAAATCTGGTCCCAAAATTCTGTGTGCTCTGGAAGTGTCCACCTTACCCAGACAATCCATCCCTTTACTGCAGGTCTGCACCGTCCCCCTCTGTCATGTTCCGGAAGGGAGTGCAGAGTTTTGCCTGCATCAATCCTCCTCGCCATCCTTAGGCAGACTCCTTGCCAAGTCTCCTCCTGCCGCATCTCCACCAGGGGTAGGGGATCTGTTGTCATGCAGTCGCTAACTTGGTTGCCTGGGCAAAGTGACACTGCTGCACTGGTTTATTTGCCAGGGGAAGTTAACCTCTCACTCGCTGCCTCAGCCAGGAGACAGACAAATCTGTCATGTGTGGCTTCCATCCCACCACCTCTGGTGTTTCCTGTGCCCCCTCCCTCTGTCAACCCTCCTCTGCCTGTGGTCTAGGAAGATCTACCTGTGTAAATAGTACAGGAAGTCCTAGATATAGTAATCAGACAAGAAGAGGAAATAAGAGGCACTCAAACTGGAAAAGAAGAAATAAAACTGTCTTTATTTGCAGATGGCATGATCCTGTACATAGAGAACCTTAAGATTTAGCCAAGAAACTACTAGAATTGACAAATGAATTCAGCAAAGTACCCAGATATAAAATTAATATCCAAATTTAGTTGCATTTTCATATGCCAATAATGAACTATCAGAAAGGGAAATTAAGAAAACAATCCCATTCACAATTGCTTCAAAAAGAATAAAATAAAATGCCAAAGAATAAATCTAATCAGGGATATAAAAGATCTGTACTCAGAAAATTATAAGATGTGGAAGAAAGAAATTAAAGAAGACACAAATAAGTGAAAGCATATACTGCATTCATGGATAGGAAGAATTAACATCATTAAAATGTCCATACTACCCAAAGCAACCTATAGATTCAATGCAATTTCTATCAAGATATCAATGATGTATTTCACAGGACTAGAACAAGTATTTCAAAACTTTATAGGGAAACACAGAAGGCCCCAAGTAGCAACAGGGATCTTGAGAAAGAAGAACAAAGTTTGAGGAATCACACTACCTCATATCAACTATATTATAAGGCCATAGTAATCAAAACAGTATGGTCCTGGCAGAAAAACAAGCATATAGATCAACGATTAGAGTAGAAAGCCCAGAAATAAACCCACACCTTTATAGTTAATTAATATTTGACAGATGAAGCAAGCTCTTACAATGGGCTAAAGATAGTTTATTCAATAAATGATGTTGGGAACATTGGACAAGTATGTGCAGAAAAATGGAACTAGATCACCTTCTTATACCACCAACAAGAATAAATCAAAATGGATTAACAACTTAAATGCTAGTCCCAAACCATAAATATCCTAGAAAAAAAACATAGGCAGTAAAATTTTGGACATTGCTTGTAGCAATATTTTTTCTGATAAATCCCCTCAGACAAGGGAAACAAAAGAAAAAAATAAACAAATGGGACTACATCAAACCAAAATGCCTTTTCACAGCAAAGGAAAACATCAACAAAATAAAAAGACAATCCACTGAATGGGAATAACATTTGCAGATAGATGTAATAAAGGGTTAATATAAAAAATTTACAAATATCTTATAAAACTCAACAACCACAAAAAAATAAAAGATCCAATAATAAAATGAGCAAAGGACTTCAATAGACACTTCTCCAAAGAAGTCATACAGAGGGCCAACAGACATGAAGATGCTCAACATCACTAATCATCAAAAGAAATGCAAATTAAAACCACAATGTGATATCACACTCGTCCAAATGAATCGTCAATAAATCAACATACAATAAGTGCTGATGAGGATGTGGAGAAAGGGAATACGTTTGCACTGTGGGTGGAAAGCAGTTTGGTGCGGTTACTGTGGAAAGCAGTATGGAGATACTTCAAAAAATTAAAAATGGAACTGCCTTATGACCCAGCAATTTCACTTCCAGGAATTTATCTGAAGAAACCCAAAACACTAATTTGAAAGAACATAAGCACCTCTATGTTCATTGCAGCATTATTTACAATCACCAAGATCTGGAAGCAGCCCAAGTGTCCATCAGTAGATGAGTGGATAAAACAACTGTGGTACATTTACGGAATGGAATACTATTAGGCCATAAAAAAGAACATTTTACCTTTTGTGACAGTATGGATGGACCTGGAAAACACTGTGCTAAATAAAATAAGCCAGTTAAAGACAAATGCCATATGATTTCACTCATATTGGAATCTAATGAACAAACTGGACTAAGAAGCAACATAGAAACAGCTCACAGATGGAGAGCAGGCTGACAGCTCTGGGGTGGGGGTTAGAAAAAAGGGAAAAGGACTTGTGGACATGTTCAACAGTGTGGTGATTACTGGGTATAGGGAGGTGTAAGTGGGATAAATGGTAATAGAAAATACAATAAAAAATAAGTTTAATAGTTATTTTGGGGAATTATAACATGGCTGTTAAATTTTGAGCCTGCCATTTACTAGTACTAAAAACAAAATTGCAAGCCCAAAATGGTATCATTTATGCTAAAGCCCATGCAACCAACCTAGATGTAAAAGCTGACCTAATTGCTGCTTCACTGTCTTCCAGAAACAAAAATCTTTGTTAACAAGTCTGGAGTTTACTGATGAAGCACAAGTAATCTGTCTCCAGCACCATCTTCATCCCCCCCCGCCCCTATAGTAAGAAGACACAATATGCATGTTAAAAACCTTTGCCACCTGGTTTATTTCACTTGCTCTTACCTGTAAGTGGGACCTAATCAACAAAACAAACAAGGGAGCAACATATAACCAGAAGCATGGAAATAAAGAACAATCTGACAGTAACCAGAGGAGAGGCAGGGAGGAGATGATGATCAAAGAAAGAAGGGAAGGGTCTAGTCAAGGAACATGTACAAAGGACCCACGGACAAGGACAATGGGGTGTGGGGAGGACTGAATGTGAGAGATGGGGGTGGGTAGGGCGGGAGAGAGTGGGTAGGGTGAGGGAAAATTGAGGACAACTGCAATTGAACAGCAATAAAAATACATAAATAAATATGAAAATAAAATTGAAAATATTAAAAAAAAACTTTTGCCATTTTCTTCCCCACAAAAGATATCCTGATCTAAAAATAATTCTTTCTCTCTTTCTCTCTCTCTCTCTCTCTCTCTTTTTTTTTTTTTTGGTTAATAGCTCCTTTGCCCTCCCTTCTTCTTATAAAAACCTTAACATTTTGTACAACCCCTCAGAGAGTCTTTCTAGTTGCCAAATGGGATGCTGCCCAATTCATGAATCACTTAATAAAGCCAATTAGATCTTCAAATTTACTCAGGTGAGGTTTGTTTTTTAATACTAGAACATAGAACTTCTGGTAAACCAAATTCCTCCATTCTAACTAGACATTTTAATTTTAAATATGTAAGCATAGAAATTTATTTTTCCTGATTTAATTTTATCTGGCTAGAACCAGCTCACTTTTTTCTAGCAGGTCTTCTTTATGAAGATGTGCTAGCTGAACTATTAGCTATGCTCTCAGTTCTACATTTTTAACAAGTTTGGTAAGTATGTCTTTTATTTTTCCTCTGGATGAGAGAGTAACTTGTATTAGTTATTTTCTAAAACCATCCAATTTCCAACAGCTGACATTACACAATTGAAAATGATTTTTATGCAACAACACATGATATAATAATACATTATTAGACCAAGTATTTTTTGAACTCGTGTATAGTATGTTAAAGGCAAGGAAATGAGACAAAAATGGATTTGCTTATGCTAAGCTCCAAGTCACCAAACTGAGGCTTAATTACAGTTTCGTTCTCCCAGCAATGGCTTCTTAAATCAGTTAATCAGAATTTTCCTGATCAGGAAGAGAACCACAGAAATGGAGATTACATGGAGGGTTATCAACAGGGGAGTGGAAGGGGGAGAGAGGGAGGAAAGATACAGAGAATAAGTAGCATAAATGGTAGGTAGAAAATAGACAGGGGGAGGGTAAGAATAGTATAGGAAATGTAGAAGCCAAAGAACTTATATGTATGACCCATGGACATGAATTATGGGGGGGGGGGGGGATGTGGGAGGGAGGGTGTGGGCAGGATGTAGTGGAGTGAAGGGGGGGAAATGGGACAACTGTAATAGCATAATCAATAAATATATTTTTAAAAAATCTCCTGATCAGCGCTAGTTAAGTAATCTGCCAGACAGACCTCTCCCACCCCCTATCAGGGGTGTCCAACCTTTTGGCATCTCTGGGTCACACTGGAAGAATAAGAGTTGTCTTGGGCCACACATTATATACATTGTGACACATTATCAAAAAAAATCTCATAATGTTTTAAGTAAATTTATAATTTTGTGTCGGGCTGCATTCATAACCATCCTGAGCCTCATGTGGTTCCTGGGTCGCAGGTTGGACACCCCTGCAAGGAAAGTAACTGCAATAACCAACCCACTTGTTTGCCTAGCATAGCTTCCTTCTCTCTGCTCCCTTCTGCCTATAAAAGTCTTTTGTTCTATACAGTTCTTCAGAGCTTTTTTCCTATCTGCCAGATGGGATGCTGCCCAATTCAAGTTGATTTTTGCTCAAATAAACTCAAAAGTTTAATGTGTCTCAGCCAATCTTTCAACAAGTATTTATATGTTCCAGGGACTGTGTTAAATGTAAATATCAACCCAGTTAACATTTATCACAGCTCTGTGAGGTGGGCCGTTATCATTCCCTTTACAGGTGACTGAACTGAGGTACAAAATGGTTACATAATTTATCCCTAAAACCTTTTAATAGTAAATAGTACACCCAAGATTTCAACTGAGAAAATTTCACACTAGACTCAGGGTTTCATAACCAAGCCAAATCCTATTCCATCCCAACATATAACACTGTAGTAACACTGTAGTTTTATTACACGATGGACCAATTCAATGATTATTGTTATTACTGCTACAATTTTTGTCAGTATTGTGAAATATTTTTTTGATTTTATGCTCAGAAAGTTATTTTACTAATTATCTTTATTAGTTCTGGAGAACCCTTTTTCAAATATAGTTGTTAAATAGCAGAATCTAAGGCTGAGAAATGAAAAGTGATGTAATTAAGTTTCCATAACTGAATCTGAGCATTTTTATTTTGGAATAAAACTGCAAGCACTTAATTATTTTGAAGTTAACACTTTATTAAGATAAATAGAGGAAATTCACGCCCCTCTCAGTGCTAAATTGTTCCAGGCTCTCTGGCTTCAGAACAGTGTACAAGAGGCCAGTGGGCTGACATTTAGCAGGGAGGCTGTCTCTGCGATGACAGAGGTCAGCTGTTTTATGTTGTTGGTAACTTGGATCTGAAAATGTGAAAGCAGCAAAACCGACGGTGAAAAAAGTATTCCCTCCCAATCTCATGTGAAATCTAAAGTAATCTGCTGAGAAATAAAGGTGTTTTTAAATAAAAATGTCATATTTATTCTCAATTCTTATGTTCACCCGTTATCTAATACCGGTGGTCAAAACTACTCTGTGAATGCACATATTTCAGAGAAACTGCTAGTTGTAGTATCAATGAGAACCTCCCTAGAAAATTGAAATGTAACAAGTGACAAGAACATACATTGTATTTGTACTTGTCATTATTCTTGAAGTTCTGCTAATTTGTTAAAAACATTTTCCAGAGTTATTTTAGGACTAATTTATAATCTGGGTGTCTAGGAAATTGTCAACATTTTCAAAATCTCTATTGGTATGGACCAGAAAATTAACTTTGAATTGTTAGCTCTCAAATATGAGAAATACAAGTAGTCACACCTTTTCCTTTACCTTAACAAAAAAATTTCTGAATAAATATAGTGAAGTTTTTTTTGTTATTTAGGAGAGAATGACATTTTTTACTTATCATAACTGAGGCACTGTTGTATCTTATATATCTTTAATGAAAGCCCTTATATTTATTTTATGGCATCATTTTAACTTGACATCAAACAACCCAAAGGAAACAAATAATGGATGATATAAAAGCAAATGGGCTACGGAAACAGAAATGCTAAAAATAAAAAATTTTACACTTTCACCTAAATGTGACAATTAGATTACTTCCACAGGGGGGAAATTGTTCTTTGGAAGTTAATTAACGTAACAATAAAGCACCCCTTCTAAAGATTTTGAAAGACTGAATTTTGAGAAAATAAGATTGACATCAGTTTAGGCATGCAACAGAACAAAACAATTCCTTATGAAATAAACTCATGCAGCTAAGGCATCTGTTTAAAGTTTCATTCCACACTATCACACCTATAGAATTATGATTGGGAGAACAGAGTTTGCTATCCAAATATGCCTCTTGGGATACTGATTATTTTAAGCTGGCTACTTTTAAGAAATGAAAAACTTGGGGAGAAACGTTGATCTTTTTGCTTATTGCCTAAAAGAATGTGTTGTAGATACAGGACCTGCTCCAGAAAGGGAGCTATCATCATAGATAACTATAGTTTAATATAAATTATGTGACAGGGAGGAACCTAGCAAGGCCCGTTTGACCAAAGTCCTCTCAGTGTCCCATTGTTACAGGTGGCCCAGCAAACACTGGTTTACCAAACATTTGCTCTAGACCTCCATGTGAATTGCCTTCCCACCCTTTTAAGTCTCAAATGACAATTCTCCTTTCTCCTAGCAAATAAGCCTCAACTGCCCTGTGGTCCTCAAATTCTTATGGAACCCCTCTAGGTACATATGTTATTAAATGCAGCTCATGGTGAAAGACAAAATACCATATGATCTCACCTATAAGTGGAAAGTAATCAACAAAACAAACAAGCAAGCGAAATAGAATGAGAGACTTGGAAATAAAGAACAAACTGACAGTGACCCGAGGGGAGGGAGGAGGGGGATAATGGGGAAAGAAGGGGAAGGGGCAAGCAAAGGAGCTCAAATAGAGGACTTTTGGGCACGGACAATAGGGGGGATTGACTGTGGGATCAGGGGCTGGGATGAGGTGAGCAATGGGGAAAAAGGGAGGACAACTGTAACTGAACAGTAATAAAAAAAAAGTGGTTTTCTCCAGTTAATCTGTCTCATGTCAATTTGATTATTAGACCAGACAGAAGAACTTCAAAGGATGAATGAAAATCATTTTTTCTCCTCTACAATGCAAAACCAAATATCTATTTTAATAAGTTGGAAATACAACTACATTAGATCAATTTTCACACAAAACACAAATTAAAAGAAATATAAAATAAAATAAAGTTTTACATTCTGTAGACATATTGATCTGCTCCTGTCAAAATGTGTTATACAGTATGGTACCTCTAGTTATGAGGTATATATCTTAGCAATTGCTCTACTTTATGGAGTAAACCACATTTATAAACTCACACATACACGGAGCACATTCTGTATCTTGGTTTTTGCTTGTCTTCTTTCCTGAATAACTCCCATAGACATTTAATATATACCCAACTTGCTAGTTCCCTCACCAGGTAAAATGCAGGTAATCAAAGCTGTGTGGTAAGAAGATATTTTTAGATCTATATGAAATCATTCATGTTTTGTAAGAAAATGTCTGATTTGTAATAAAAATTTTCTTGAAACATTTATTTTAAAAGAATCAGTTTTGGCATTAAAATACTGATTTCTTATTCTTAAAATGTATTTGACAGCATATAATATGGGGAAACACTTCCCAGAAACAAAGACATTTTGACAAGAAACATATTAAATGTTTAAAATTTTACTTTAAAAATATATTTTATACTTGAATTTTATGGTAACATTACCACCACTGTGAATAAAATCAACTTTAAAAGAGCTTTAAAATGAAACTATTAGGATTAATTGTTTATTTTATTTCTCCTTCATTAGAAAAAAGATGGATGGTCCATCTCAAGAATTAAAGGTAAGTGTTCTCACGACGATCGCGGTTTGTCACATCATCTCTGTGCACTGATAATTACAGTTCAGGAGGTCCCATAGCTAATTATTTTTGCTGTAAAATTGTTAAAATCTTCTCTAAAACCTTTTCGTTCTGAGACCTTAAAAATCAATTAATTAAATCATGCACTTCCATTAATGTTTCATTGCAGTGAGGGAGACAGAGCACTGAGAAAGTGATTGATTCACTACAACATACCCTGCCTTTATGTTTGAATAAATGGTTTTGACTTCAAGTAAATAGAGCCTTACATATAATATAAAATGATGACACTGATTTCTTTTATTTCATATCCATTTGGAGCTCTAAGTGTATTTTGTTTCTATGAAGACAGTGATACTAGAGTGAGCATTAAGTAACACCCAAGGTAAATCACAAATACATATAATCCAATGTATAACTGAATAATAACAGTATTAATACAATAATTTCAATTATTAAGTGGCTACTAACATATTCTAATTACTAATACCTTTGCTTGGACTATCTCATTTAATCCTGATAATGACTTTGTACATTCAATTATGTAAACATTTTAATGTGTTCATATTAATAGAGTTTGGACACTTATGTTCTTGTTTCTGTAGGAGACTATATTTCATATTTATACTTTCCAACTGTATTTGAATTTTTAATTCAGATTTTTAAAGTTGTTAAACAAAAACAAATCAAAATATTTGAACTCTGCTTCTAGCAGTTTGTAGCAAAATACGTCTATCGTCATAAATACTTAGAAAAGATGGATACACCATAGCTTGAAATAATCTACATGTGTAAACATGTTTACACATATCTATAGATATGTTTACAATGAGCAAATGAAAATTTAAAATGTTTATTTAATTTATCTTATTTAAACATATCTATACATATAGATATGTTTACAATGAGCAAACAAAAATTTAAAGTGTTTATTTATTTTATTTTTTAAAGTATTTTTATTGATTATGCTATTAAGTTTTCCCAATGTTTCTCCCTTTATCCCTCCCTTCACCCTGCACCTCCCAACCCTCCAGCATTCCCCCCACTTTAGTTCATGTCCATGGGTTGTACATATAAGTTCTTTGAGTTCTCTGTTTCCTATACCATTTTTTATCCCTCCCTGTCTATTTCATGCCTACTAATTATGTTTCTTCTTCCCTGTACCTTTTCCCCTTATTCCTCCCTCCCCCTCCCCACTGAAATCCCTCCATGTGATCTCCATTTCTCTGATTCTCTTCCTGTTCTAGTTGTTTGTTTAGTTTTTGTTTTTGTTGTTTTTCTTTTCTTTTAGGTTCATTTGTTGATAGCCGTGAGTTTGTTGTCATTTTATTATTCATATTTTTGATGTTTTTTTCCATAGATAAGTCCCTTTAACATTTCATATAATAAGGGCTTGGTGATGATGATGAACTCCTTTAACTTGACCTTATCTGGGAAGTACTTTATCTGCCCTTCCATTCTAAATGAAAGCTTTGCTGGATAGAGTAATCTTGGATGTAGGTCCTTGCCTTTCATGGCTTCAAAAAATAAAGAAAAAATTAATTAAGAATACAAGTTGATGCTGTAAATCTAGGAGGTGATTGTCAATTCGGATATGGAGTACAATGCTCAAAGACTGGAGTTTTAATGTTCAGGCAGAGACAAAAGGTGAGACATTTGGGGCAATTAAGAGGTGAGTTGGAACTAAGGTCCATATACACACCTGGAGTCCTCTGTTTTTTTACCTTTGGTGAAAAAGGGTTACAAAAGGCTTCTGGTGATCTAATCTAAATCAAGTTATCATGTGTCTGTTAAGTTCTCTGGGTAGAAAGCATAAATATTTCATGAGAGTCAAAAGCAAGTGTGTTCCATGCATGGGTTTGAAGCCTGGTCCTAGACTATTAGTTTATATGTGTGAATTTTGTCTGTGTGAATCCTGTATAGAAACATAAGTATTAATATTGGCACTTCTGTTATAAAGATAGATATATAGAAAATGGAATAAAAGGAATAGAATTAAAAGTTCAAGAATAAACCCATAAAATTATGGCCAGTGATTTTTGGTGATGGTGCTGTGTTAGGGTTCTCTAAATAAAGGGTGTGTGTGTGTGTGTATACACAAATATATGGGGAAGGAGAGACGGTAAAGGAGAGAGAGCAAAAGAGAGATTTTAAAGAATTCATTCACACAATTGTGGAAGCTTGGCAAGTCCAAAATATGCAAGGTAGACCTTCTCCTACAAGCTGGAGTCCCAGAGAAAAGGAGCTGTCCGAGTCCAATGGCAGTCTGCTAGCTGAATTCTTTTTTGCTACAGGTGAGATTGTCTTTTCTCTATTTAAGCCTCCAATGGGCTTGATTCAATGAGGTCAATATGCAGGGTAATCTGCTTTACTCAAGGTTCACTGATTTAAAGGTTAATCTCATCCAAAGACTCCTTCACAAAAAAATCCATAATAATGCTTTACCAAATATCTGGGCATTGTGGCCCAACCAAGTTTGACACATAAAATTAAATATCATAGATATCAAGGCAGTTCAATGAACAATGAGGAGTATAAAGATATTGATTAATATTAGACTTTGTCAGGCTAAACTACATATATTAGAAATTTAAGGGGAAGCACTAAAATACAGAAAAGCATATGCCCTCTAATAACTTAGAGAAGAAAAATAGAATGAAGCACATGCTCCATCCACCTGTAGATCATGAACAAGAAAAATGAACGCAAAGCCACAAGGCGAGGGAGCACGAATGAAATGCTACAAAGCACAATAAGGAGAATGTAATAAACGACTATTAAAAAAGGAAATTACGACTGCATTACAACTTTCCACCTATAAGCTATTATAAAAGGCACATCTAAAACATAATGATGTGGTAAATTCGAAAGGGGAAGAAAAATGTCGTATTTGACAAATATGAATCAGAACAAGTTGGTGTAGCTACATAACGCTCAGGGAACTCAGTTTAAGTCAGAAAACAATAAGGTTAAAGACGGTCGTTTTAAAATGATAAATTAAAAATTGTTTACTGGGGAGATATAAGAAATAACCTAGAAATCCATTTTCTGAGTATTTATGCATGTATAATTGTCAAAAGGTTTAAAACTAGATTAGTCCTACTTCAGCAAACTCCCTTTTTTTATTTCTTGACATCTCCCCTTAAAAGTTTAGGACACGTTTCTCTCACTAAGCCTTCAGTATTGATTTTTTCCAACCCTTTCTACCTGTCCTTTTGCTGTTACAAAGTGTATTGCATGTTGAGTTTGATAGAAAACCTCACCGGAGCTTTGTCTTTTATGTGTTTGTAAGTACCATGTATCCTTACACCTATTATAAATAAATAATAATCTTCATCTTGGGATGAAAACAAAACGTAAAAATGTCAATCTTTCAAACAAAAATGAGTTACCTTCCTCTCTTTAAATATACCTTAGAGATGCATTCTTGTAAAATTCTAGAAACTCTTTCAAATATGTATTTAAGTTAAAAAAAGAAAAAAATAATAATGGTGCATCTGTCTAGGTTGAACAAACATCCTAGTTTGCCTGATTTTAGCACTGAGAGCCCTGTTTCCCAGGAAACCCTTCAGTCCCAGACAAACAGGAATAGTTGGTTGCCTGATAATATTACACTCCTGTTAATATCACAGCCTCAGGTAAAGAACCAGAGTCTTTAGAAACCCACCAACCCTTCGGCACCAGCAATGCTGCTATGAACTTGGGATTTAGTTTCTGACTTTATATGGATTGTAGAAATGATGAGCCCAAGCAACCTTTACCACAAGAATGCTCTGTCCGTGTAGATCTGTGCTTTCCCCACGCTTCCTCGTTATGTGAAGTCCAGCTCTCTGAGAAGTCCACCCAACACATTTATGACCCAGCCCAATAAAGATGGAGAGGCAGTGTGTGTGCAGAATATAAGGGCCGATATTCCTGCTGTCATAAGTGTCTGCTTTATAACCAAGACCTGAAGGGAATGATCATCTCTCACCTGACCTGGCCTGGGCAACTTGCATTTGTAGCAATTGCTTTGACAGAAGAGTTGGTAGATTTTGACAATAATCACAAAATTATTATGTTTCAAGGTATTACCATATTAACTCTTGTAAAACATGGCATTAAAATGAAAAAAAAGGGCTACTTCAATGGTAGTGCTAATAATCCACAGTCCTATTGATGCTTGTACTACTTTTTACCTTCTTCACTGTTAGAGTCTTCATTTATGGGGTGGGTGAAAGATTTCAAGATTGTCACTTCTCTCTCATGCTTTAAAAGAAGCAGAAGGGTCTGTTCAAAATGAGTTATCTTGGTTTTGCACCCAATTATCCCTTCCTTTCATTTAGTTTCGGTGCTATCATTTTACTATCAGATCACATTTAATTCAATTAATTTTATTTCCACCCAATACCTTTCTATAAAAGCGAACAATAGCTTATTGTTTGTTTTCATTAATAATTTGTCATAGTAACTGCTCTTATAGGCAGGTGTAGCATTCCTTACCTTGAAAGATAAAAAATACTGTACACATACACAGACATGTAAACACCAATCTGTTGATAAATTCTACCAAAAATTGCTTTCTCTTCACTGACAAATTATTTTTTAAAGATTTTATTTATTTATTTTTAGAGAGAAAGGAAGGGAGGTAGAAGGAGCATTGGAGAAATATCAATGTGTGGTTGCCTCTCACATGCCCTCTACTGGGGACCTGGCCTGAAACCCAGGCATGTGGCCTGACTGGGAATTGTAACAGTGACCCTTTGGTTCACAGGCCGGCACTCAATTTACTGGGCCACTCCAGCCAGGGCACTAACAAATTATTTTATGAACAAGTTTTTATTACATAGCTTTTTGTATGTCTTCAAGGACTTTCTGAATGAAGGAATACAGTGTAAGTGTATGAGATTTTTTCAATACAAAGCTAAAATTGTTTTTAATACATTTTCACTGAGCATTTAGCAATATAAATATTTACCCTGATTATTTCTTTATATGATATTTTAAAATAACATGGGACTATATAATCTGTGACATGACAGTTTAGTAGCCAATTGAATTCTGAAAATTGGTGTTCTTTTAAAGGTGAAAGGAACAGGCATGGGAGAAGCATTCTGTACTGGGCAACATGTGGGGGATGCTTGTAAGGGCACGTAGAGTTATTTTTGTGAATGCAATTTTACTTCCAAGTGCTGGCAGAAATATTACTGTATCTGTGTAAAAAGAAACTCATACTTGATAATATTTTTAAAATTTTCCCTATTTGATGTGGATTTGTTCCCAAATGTGTCCTAATTCTCCCGGTGCATCTGGATAAAGGCATTTGCCAAGAAGATAAACAGACATGAACCCTAAGACAACTAGTATTTTTGGTCCACAGAGGAATGAAGTGTATTAATCTCCCAACCACTCATTCCCTGTGTTTGGAGAATTCTTGGCTCTCCTTGGTTATTGTAAACATGCGCTCAGGATTGGTTTGATGTGGGGAAGGTAGGAGTCTCCTTAGTCTGCGTGGCTTTAAGATATTCATTCTGGTCTAGGCATAAATCTCAAAGGCTGAGAGCACAGTTTCTTTTTTTGTCTCAGTGGGAACAAAGGCAAAGACCATGATAATGGGAATAAAGGGATGGAAATGAGGGGGTAATTTGAGCATAAATGGTGAACTTCAGATTTTGAATTTTTTATTCAGATTTTATTTTTAGAATTAATGTCTAACTTTGACAATTTGGACATAGGAAATTCATGAAGGTAAAAGTATATCCATAAGCAATACTCTAGATCTTAATGCCAGAAAAAGTACATCTTGTCATAAAATATAACTTTTGAAGGATAAATTGCACTTTTAACTTTGAATGGCTTACCATGTCCTGTTTCAATATGATCTGATTGTTATGGGGGATGGCAAAAAGTGTGATTAGTACTTTGGGCAGGTAGGAAAAGCAAGTTTACTGTGAATATTATTAAATATTATGAATATTCAGAGTTTATGGCTTAATTGTTCACAAGAGGAAAAAATATGGAAATAACCCAAATGTTTAACTCTTGCAATACAAGTTATCTGTTATAGATGTATACTAACTGGGCATTAATAAATATGCAATCCTTTGGAAAATGTTCATAATATGTTAAGTAAAAAAATCAAACTATAAAAGAGTAACATATAGATATGTCCTAAATACATTATATAGGTGAAATGGGAATGATTTCACCTACATAATGTATTTCACGGATTCCACCTTCCAGGATAGATTTGTTGCTGAGACACAGGGAGTGTGGTTAGCAGAGAGCCCCCAGCAGTTACTTCCTTCTTGGGAGAGCTGCTCTGCCTGACTTCACTCCCTTCCTGGTGCAGCCCACATACAGTGTCTGATGCAGGTCAGGGCATAAGGAACCTGACACAAAAACACTATAAAAAGTAATACTTGTTTTAGATATTCTTTTTGGGTTGGTTGAAGCTTTGTCACATCTGACAAAGTTTGACTTCTGTTACCCAACCTGTTTTTCCTTTCCCTTTCACAGGTTATATCCTGAAAACATCTTGCATCCCAAACTCAATCTCAGCTTCTGCTTCTGGAGAACCCAATTTGAGTAGAATGCCCCCCAGATATGTCCATGTTGTAATCCCAGAGACCGGTGAATATGCTACCTTATGTGGCAAAAGAGGCTTTGCAGATGTGATTAAGTTAAGGGTCTTAAGAAGATGATTTGGCGGGCCCAATTTCATCACCATGGTCTTTATCAGAGGGAAGGAAAAATATCAGAGTCAGAGGAGAAGATAAGACAAAACAAAATAAATCAAAACAAAACAAAACCACATTGAGATAACACCTCACACCAGTCAGAGTGGCCAACATAAACAAATCAACAAACAAGTGTTGGAGAGGATGAGGAGAAAAGGGAACCCTAGTGCACTGTTGGTGGGAATGCAGACTGGTGCACCACTGTGGAAAACAATATGGAAGTTCCTCAGAAAACTAAAAATGGAACTGCCTTTTGACCCAGCAATTCCACTGCTGGGATTATACCCTAAGAGCCCTGAAACACCAATTAAAAAGAACCTATGCACCCCAATGTTCATAGCAGCACAATTTACAATAGCCAAGTGCTGGAAGCAACCTAACTGCCCATCAGCAAATGAGTGGATCAAAAAACTATGGTATATTTATACAATGGAATTCTATGCAGCAGAGAGAAAGAAGGAGCTTATACCCTTTGCAACAGCATGTATGGAACTGGAGAGCATTATGCTAAGTGAAATAAGCCAGGTGGTGAGGGACAAATACCATATGATCTCACCTTTAACTGGAACATAATCAACAAAAGAAAAAAGCAAACAAAATATAACCAGAGTCATTGAAATTAAGAACAATCTAACAAGAGCCAGAGGGGAGGGGGGAGGGAACAGTGGGGGGAAGGGTTTTAGGAACCACTATAAAGGACACATGTACAAAACCAAGGGGGAGGGTGGAAGCAAGGAAGGGAGGTGGGTTTGGATGGGGTGGGGAGAAAATGCAGACAACTGTAATTGAACAATAATAAAATAATTTGAAAACCAAACCAAAACAAAACAAAACAAAAAACAACGGTAAAAGCCAGAGAGAGATTTGAAGATGCTAATCTGCTGGCTTTAAAGATAGAGGGTGGGGCAATTAGCCAAAGAAACCAGACAGCTCCGGAACTGGAAACGCAGAGGAAATAGATTCTTTCCTAGAGCCTCTAGAGGGAGCATGGCCCTGAAAACAACTCGATTTCATCCCACTGAAATCCTTTTGAGTCTTCCAGAACTGTGAAATTATAAATTTGTCACGTTTGAAGCACTGTGTGAAAATTTGTTACAGCATCAATAGGAAACAAAATCACCATTCAACATCTCTTTTTTTTTTCAATATGATATCATTTTGGTAAAAAATTATTTTTCTCAGGAAAAAATAATGGGAAAATATAAGGTATACAGTATTTACTAGTGAGTGATATTTTCCTTATATGATTTTTTAGATTTTCTACAATATATATTTATTCTATAAAAATAAATTTTTAAAGAAAGGAAAGAATGGTTTTCATGATTTCAGTCAAAATACTCAAAGTAATGATGATATATATGCATTCCACATATTTAATAAAGGAAAATTGAGAAAGGACACTAGTGTTTATTGTAATAGAGTAATCCTTTGCAAGCAGAATATTGGATTAAATAATCACTCAATACAAACTAAATTAAATTATTAATACGTTGTATTTCATTCAGGCACCCTCTGTTGATGATATTTATTCACCTACTGTTTTTTTTCTTTTTTTGCCATCATTAACAGTGTTATTATAAGTATCCTTGTACCTAGATTTTTAACTACTAGCTCTTTATAGCTTTTAGGATAAATTTTTCAGAAGGGAATTTCTGAGTAGGTAATTTATATCTTTTCATTTTTAATAGATGTTGTAAGATTGCTCTGTAAAGTGGTGTTACAATTCAAATTTCCAGGAGCAATGCATAGGACTACCTATTCCCCATGGTGCTGTGTTAGATGTCTATAGATTCAGACAAAAATGACATGAGGGGGCGCTTAGGGACCAGACAGAACTTGCAGGAAAGGTCACTTAAAACTTGAGTCAAGATTGAGGCTGTTGGCTACTCGCTTGGGACTTACATTGTGCCACCTTTCCAATCCTACCTCCAGTTAATTGCTTTAGTTTTAATCCAATCGCATAAGGACAAGCTCTCCTTGCCCTTCTTTAATTATCCACAATTTTATTTTTTTCTGCTTGGAATGTTATTATCTATTTTCATATTTGTGAGAGGGTGAAATCACAGAATTTAAAAATTCTGGGGACAGGATATACAACCTTCCACCTAATCCAGTATTCATTGCTCTGCTTACTTATCCTTTAAGATCTAAACTTAAAACGGTATTTACTGGAAAGCCTTTCCTCATACATTCAGCTGATGTCATTTTTACCTGTATTAGAATCTTCAATGTTTCATTTGTATCTTTTTTTCCCTAAGCGGTTTAGGACAGTAAGCACCTTACCATTTAGTCTTTGTCTAAATTAAATTCCCTGCAGGAGTAAGTTGCCCTTATATATCCTGTTGCTTCTAAAATGGTATTTTATAATGAAAAAAAGTAATCATTGAATAAAATGTAAGCCTGTTGAGACTATAAATATGTAGCTATTTGCAATATAGAAAACAAATAAAACAACTAAATTCCATGAATATATATAAGGCATTAAGATTTTGAGGGGGTTTTTTTTTTGATGAAAAACAAAGGCAGAGAAAGCCAGCATATCTGAAGGCAAAAATTCTAATAATTTTAATAGTCCTAACTTTCTTCTAACACACTTGACTGGTCAGCCTATAACTATTTGTTATGGATTTAATTGTGTTCTCCAAAAAAATACGTTGAAGTTCTAATCTACAGTACCTTAGAATGTGACTATTTGTTTATGGGGTTGTTACAGATATAATTAGTTAATATGTTGTCATTCTGGAGTAGTGAGGGCTCTTAATCCAACATAAAAAATTGTCCTTACAGTAAGAAGAGAGGACACAGAGACAGAGACACATCGGAAGAACACTATGTGATGATGGAAACAGAGATTGGAGTGACGTGTGGCTTCGGCACCAGTGTCCGAGGCCCTGGCTACGTTGCCTTGACAACCAGGGCAACACACGCAGGGCTACTGCCTGCAGGGGATTCTGGGGGCAGTCTTTAAAAAGCAGAGCTCGTGCATACTTTGTAGTTCGTTACACTAGCTAGTGCAGTCATCCCCTGGGGGGTTCAAGTTCCTGGGTCAGCCCGGGACTGCATGGTCTGGGGAGGGTGCTAGTGACCCTCTCCCAGTGCTCCACCACCTGCCTGGATCACAGCAGGTGCTAGGAAGGGGAGAAGATCTGGGCTGGTGGGCACTGGGTGTCATGCAGGTCAGTGGCAAGCACTGCCCTCTTCCCATGCATAGGAAGCATAGGCGGCAGTCACCTGCCCATCACCCGCAGCTGCTCCTCCAGTTGCCGCTGCGGCTCCATCAGCTCCAGCTCAGACAGGCCCTTGGACCCACCACATGGATGTATGGGACAGTTAGTGCCTTGCACCCCAGCCATCCCTGGAAGCCACGTGGCTGAGTGGCTGGTGCCCGGCCCTGTGGCCTGCATGACAGAGCCACCGCACATCTGCCACAGCAGTCAGCAGCCGCCTTGGCTGGTCCTGGAAGCTGCCTGGCTGAGCACAGTTGCACTGGGGAGTCCACGCAGAAGAGATGGGGAATAAGGGCTGGCTCAAAGAGCAGAAGCTGAAGAAGGTGCAGCACACATGGACTCCAAGGGATGCCTGGAGCAGACCAGGACCAGAAAGCTACTGCAAGGTGATGGTGATTTGGCCCCTAAGAGAGAAAGCCTGGAGTTGGAGAGACAGAGACCAGTCTGAGTAACAACCTCAGGCTACAGATAAGCAATAATGGGGAACTTCTGGGCATGGATTTGGACTTCAATCTTCGTGGGAGTAGCTGGTTTTCTGTGCTGTGCAGATGAAGCCAGCTCAGAGCAGGAATGCTCCCAGCCCCCTCAAAATGAGTACTCTGTTAATAAAAACATTTCCTTCCCCACAAATCTTGGTGTTATGTGTGTATATGGAGACGAGTGGCCAGACCCCAGACTGCCTTCTTACATTTACAGACCAGGAAACACCAGAGACTGCCAGCAACCACCAGAAACAAAGAGAGAAGCAGAGAACCAAGTATTTCCTTCGGGGTCACCAGTAGGAATGAGTGCTACTTACTCCTTGGTTTGGACTGCCAGCCTTCAGAACTGTGAAAGAATGCATTTGTTTTTTAAAGCCCCCTGTTTGTGGTAATTTTTTTGTTATGCAGCCCTGGAAAACTAATATATCATTCTTCTCCCTTGTCCGTTTTTCACAATAAAAGTTAAATTCAGTGATTTTAATGACCTGAGTGATAACGGGTATTTGGGACAAGCTGAGAAGAGGAAAACCATTGTTTGTGATTGCATCTTCAGGTAGTGGGTAGAGAAGCCCCTGGAAGAACTATAATGAGGGAAGCAGAGCACAGGTGAATGTGGTATGTCCAGGCAAGAGAAGTATCTAATGTTGGGTAAGCAGATAAAGGAGACAGAACAGAGCAGGAATCTGGGTTCATGTAAGTAACCAACAACAGGGCAATCTGAAAAAAAAACGGAGCAGCAGGATGAGATGGATTGGGTAAAGCATGATGAATCAGAACTCATCAACTGAAGGAGGAAAGACAATGTAACCTGAGAACAGTGGTGCAGAGCCACAGTAATGGAGAAAGGAAAAAACAAAAGAAAAAACCTGAAGCTGAGGCTGCTATCCCACACCCAGGGCACATTCCTTTACCTTTTGTCTCACACAGACGAGTTTCAGTTCTGAGTAACTCTTGCTTGGATGTCTGTAGGTAGTAGAATCTAAAAACAAATAGCCGGGTGCTGTGGGATTTTTGGAGCAGGGTGCAGACACAATTTTCTGGCAGAGGTAGTTCTTATATTGATCATTTAAGCCAGCCTGTTCATAAAATATTAACGTTACAAGGCTTAGTTAGAAGATGTTAACTGCTGAGAGCCTCTGGTGAGATCTGAGTTCATGTGGAACTGTAACTCCAACATTACACTTTTCTTTTAAATCAGTAAACACAAAGATGCTCTTATTTTTCACTACATAGGAAAATTCAGAATGTTATTGTGGAACACCCTGCAGTTACTGCACAGTAAAAAAAATTCTCATTTTAACCTAGCATCTGAAACTGCATGAAAATGTAAACGTGTGTAAGAGTTATTTTCAGTATCTCACGTCTCCAGCTTCGCTTTTCAGCATCCCGAGCTCAGTCTGTGTGATGTTTTGCCCAGATTACTGTGGTCCCAAATGAGAAGAAAATGCGTAGTGCTGTTGGGCATGAACAAAGGAGTCCCTCCACCTTTCCTTATCTGCAGTTTTTATTTCTGCAGCTTCAGTTACCCACGCTCAATGAATATTAAATGGAAAATTACAGAAATAAACAATTCATAAGTTTTGAATTGCATGTGTTCTGAGTAGTGTGATAAAAGTTCGCACCATTCAGCTGTGTCCTGCTTGGGACGTGAATCGTCCCTCTGTCCAGTGTCTCCATGCTGTATATGCCACCTGCCAGTCAGTTACTTAGTAGCCATCTGGCTTCAGGTCCACTGTCATGGTATTGCAGTGCTTTTGTTCAAGTAAACCTTATTTTGCTTAATAATGTCCCAGAGTGCAAGATAGTGATGCCAACTTGAAGTTATAAAGTGCTTCTTTTAAGTGAAAAAATGAGAGGTCTTGACTTAATAAAGCATTTCATCACCTCACATCATCATGGGAAGAATGGAGAGTACAATACAATAAGGTATTTTGAAAGAGACCATACTCTCATAACTTTTATTACAGTATATTGTTAAACTTATTCTATTTTAGTATTAGTTATTATTGATAATCTCTGTGTCTAATTTATAAATTAGTCTTTATGATAGATATGTATGTATAGGTAAAACATAGTATATATAGGGTTGGATACTATCCACAATTTCAGGCATCCACTGGGGGGTCTTAGAATGTAACCCCTCAGAATACGGGGGACTACTTTATGTGATGTCGTAGTCAAGCACCAGGAAGTAAATATATAGGGTGGGTCTAAGATGAATTTTCCAGAGATATGTTACTGCCCTAGAATAATACTAAGGTGCTCAAATAACAAAGTAGACATGTAGCAAAAGAGTGTATTTCCCCCACTTATATAAAATGGGAAATCTGCAAGGACCTTCTGAGTATTTTTTTGATAAAGTATATTTAATGTAACATTCTCCATGATTTCATACTCTGTGATTCGTTTAGTTAAATTCCACAAACCTTTCAGATATAAATGGGATACAAAGAGGTTAGTATAGTTTCTGTACTCTAGCAGTACATATCTATATAGGGAGGAGACAGATGTGTCAAATTATAATTTATGGCAGAATGTGATGAGTCAATTCAGGAAAACCAGAAAGTATAATTCTCCCTAGAAAATCAGAGATGTCTTCTTGGAACATACGGGACTTGAATAATTAAACTGAGCCTTAAAAGTTAGGTAAGGTTTAACAGGCAAAGGGAGAGAGCAAGGAATTCAGGCAAAGAGAGTAGCGGCAAAGGCTTGCAGGAAGTCAATGGTAAGCAGCAGGTGAGTTGTCTAGTGTGACTGGAATATAGGGAACAGGGGGACAAGGCTGGCGTGGTACATGGGCCTGAGATCACAGAGGGTCTGGAATGCCAATGTTAAAGTAGTTGGACGACATTCCTTAAGAAAATGCCAAATCATGACGAAGTTTAGTGGGTGATAGAGGTGTTTTGTTATTATTATTATGCTCTACTCAACATATCTACTCTACAACTGTTTCTTAATTTCTTGATTTCATCATTACCAGGATGATAGTTTTAGTCTGCTTCCAGAGAATTGCTCTTATTTTTCTATTTATTGATAGCTTTTCTCTTCTGGTATTATCTTTTACATTTGATTCATGAGCCTCTGAACTACAGTGTTTGTATTGAATTAATTGATCAAGCTATAAATTTGTATTTGTGTATCACTAATATTTGTTTGAATCTTGGAAAAACAAGCCTACCTTGTGGTAAATTTTGGCACAACTATCATTTCTGTCCTGTTAACATTAACTAAATACTTCAAAATCAATCTGAGTCACTTTACTTTAACCTGATTTTTAGCATGAGATCCACAAAGATTATTCATCTGGCACCTAAATGTGATGTAGGAATAAGGTAACTGCACTGACATGTATTCCTTAGAGCAACTCTATCCACTATTTCTTTTTCCCAAAGAATTTTGGCAGCTTGTCAAACATTTTCTTGTAAAGAGTCATGACAGTACTGGTTGGTTCATACCCATTCAGGCTCGAATCATTGTTTCCCCGTCTATTTCTAGAGTTGAGAGTAAGAATTGCGCAACTCAACAGACCCTGAATGGTGACATGGCCTAATGGACTGAGCAACAAAGAGATAAAACTTGGGCGTCTATTTCTTCTTTGTTCCCTGTAGATTTGTAATGTAACTTTCGAGGATTTTATTTCACTTCTGTTTATATTCTCTTGTCCAGCTCTTAAACTCCCCTTGTGGTGCTTTCCATCTGTCATTAAGAAGATGATACTTTTTACAAATTATAATCTATAGAGGAGAGCATTGCTTCTAAAAGCTTTGGGGGAGATAGTTCTTGAGAAAATACTCACCCTATATATTTTTTTCCTGCAGTTTTAAATGCTTGCATCTTGATTCATTGTGCAGCTCCAAATTAAATAGTTCTCATTCACTCTTGTTAAAATACCTATCACATTTGCCTTTGTTTTTAAGATATTAGGTCTATCAAAGTGAAATATTCCATATTACACTTTCAATTAAATTTATTGGGGTAACAATTCTTTGGGACAAAAATGAAATCTAGGGTATTTTTAAAGAAATTGCTTCTACTAGTTCTCTCATTCTCTGTCTTAGTCTCTCCAATTTTCTGTCTCTTTCATTCTTGAGAATGATTACAATAATGTTTACATGCATGAAGCGCTCCTTACCCAATTTTGGACCACACATATAATCTGAGTTTTAGTGATTAAAGACCTATTTAGCAGTTGATTCCAATCTTTGAATATGCACAAAATGGCAAATTCAAAAGAAATTTGAGTACAACTCAATTCTTACTATCATAGATACAATTTCACTTAAGTTTTACATGAATATCAACCTATTTTTAAGAAATAAAATAGTTTATGATATGTCAGTAAGAACGGCAAAAGGATAACTGAAATTAAAATGATCAATGTAAAATTATTTTTCAAATACATGATACATACACATTTTTATTATTAACTATTATCATTTAAAATAATGTTGTTGCAAATTTTTCCATTATAGGAAGAAGTACATTTCAAAACTGGCCACATTTTAGTACTAATTTTAAAACTAGGAAGATAAAAATGAAGAAAACACAAAATGTCACAAGAGTAAAAGGGTCAAAAGTGGCAATTTAGTCCTCTTAACTGAATGATGGGTGGCCACTAGAAATTGATTTGCAAGCTTTATTAAATAATTTTTGCATCAATTTCATCCTTGGTATTTAAGAGAGCTAATGGCAAACACTACTTTTTCTGTAATAATCAAATTATTTCTTTCTCATTACACTTATGCATAATTACACTGAATTTATCGACCTGAAGTAATGTGACTGACTTTTACATCACCATTGAAAAGTGAGACCACTGCTAAGAGATCTGGCCTGTCTTTCTCACTGTCAGTGTTGGAAAACTTGAAAACCAATTCAACTGCTATCTGGAGAGTAGGGTTCAGAAAGTTTAGACACTAAGATTTTCAGGAAATATTTAATGCTCAGGAAGAGGAAAGCTCTTGATTTCCTTTGGAATTGAAACAACTATCACAAAAGAAATCAATAATTGACAACATTTTTGAACACTTCTTTTTCTGTATTTTTATTGTATTGTATTATCTTTGCTTGAGAAATTGATAACTTGTTCAGATTTCAGAATTTCATCACTATTTTCTTTCAAAAGTGGAAATGAATGTCTATCAGCAAATAAAAAAATCTGTCAAAATCTTTGTCACCTCTGAGGTTCTACTCATCACTATCTTCTCTCTAAAATCTATAAAACTTCAGCACAAAATACATTATTCTTTTAGGAGATGACATAATTCATCTTCAAAATGATTCACCTGTCTTGTATTTGAAATGTGCTCATTTTTCTGCATCTCGAATAAAAAAAAATAGGTTGATGGGATTCTTTGTGATCTCTATTACTATTTATATAAGCTGGTCTTTGTATGTAAAATTTCTCTGTTTATATTTTTTCTAAAGTTCCAAATAACTGGAAGTTCTCACAGGATAAAAGAATGATATTATAAGTAGAAAGATCAGCATACCATGAAGACAAAAGCACAATACAAAGAAACTTAGATTACAATGAATTTCTTCTCAAATACTCACCTACTGTTATTTAAAGACCTTAATGCTTATGGCAGTGCTGCATACATATCAGACACTAGATCAAAGCTGGTTCAAAAAATGGATGAACTTTGAATAAAATTTTGCATTAATTTTTAAAACTTTAGGGAATTTAATTTTATATTAAAACATTTTACTACCTCATCAACTGTCCTGATGATTTTATTACTTTGCTGAGAATTTTTCTATAATTACTTTTATATTATAATACTAATAATGAATTGACCATACGTGGAATGCATTAAATAAATAGCAATGCGTATTAAAAACACTAATCAGTTTCTACAATACATCTTTTAAACTAGTCCAAATAGTTTCTCTTTAATTTTAATATTTATTTAATCTACTATTTCAAAAGTCTCATGGGTACTCTGAAGTCTAAGTAAGCAATATTTGTGCTATCTGAGAGGATTATAATGACAAAAGTTTAAGAAACTAATGATATAGAAAAATATTATGTATAAGAAAGAACCATTATAATTAGGTAGTATAAAAAGAAATAACACATCTAAATGATATATCCATTATTTTCTATTCATTGATAAAATGTGTTGGTGAGGTATTTTTCAGTATTGTATTCCATTATATATCTTCTTGTTTCAGTGGTGTTCTTTTTTACATACCCTTTAGTTCAATGATGTTCTGTTATATGTTCCATGAACATGATAATCACTTAAAATTTCAGAATAAATTTACTTTTCTCCAAAAAAAGCTATCAGATTAGTTACTTCACAGAACACAATTAAGCATTTTATACTTTAATAAGATCATCAACACTGTATAGTTTAACTCTTATTTCCTCTCCTCCCTTCTTCAGCCCAGTTTGCATATAAGTAAATTTAGGATGAATTATGAAGGCCATACTATGACTATCCCAATCTGTATCTTTCCAGAATTTGGGCCCTTAAAATATCAGTGTTTATGGTGAGATAAACATCCTCTCAAGGAGTCTTCTATTCGTTTCCTTTCATCTCTGTATGACCAGGAAATCTAGTTGAGATAACAGGCATCCACAAAATTTGAGGGACATGTGCAGGGTTGTGCACGTTCTTCCAGGATCAAAAATCAAACCAAGACTCTATATTCAGTATATCTTTCACTATCTTGCATAGCTTTGGGTTTAAATGTGCATTAAAGCCATATTAGCATGCTGGGCAGAAGGCAAGGAAGTTTATGGCCAAAATATGTACATGAGCACTAGCTGAAGACCACCAGAGCCAAGTGCTTCTTGAATTCTAATATCCCTCCTTTACCCAGTTGTTTCCTTTTCATTGAATATATTGGGATGACACTGGTTAACAAAATTATACCAGTTTCAGGTGCATGATTCCAGAACACATCATCTGTACACCGTACTGTATGTTCACCGCCTCAAGACAAGACTCTCTGTCTATTATTATTTATCTCGCCTATATCTTCCTCCATCTCCGTCCAATCCCCTTCCTGCCTGGCAATCACCACCCTATTTGTGTATGTGAGGTTTTGTTTTTTAAATTTCTGTTTTGCTCAATCCCTCCACCAACCCCAACACAGCCCCCCCCCCCATACACCTTCCTACAGCTGTCATCCTGCTCTCTATCTATGAGTCTGTCTCTATTTTGTTTGTTAATTCATTTTGTTAATTAGTTTCCACATATGAGTGAAGTCATTTGGAACTTGTCTTTCTCTGACTGTCTTGTTTCACTTAGAATTATGCTATCCAGGTCCATCCATTCTGGTGCAAAAGGGTAAGATTTTCTTCATTTTTTATAGTTGAGTAGTGTTCCACTGTGTAAATACACCACAGCTTTTTTTTTTTTTTTTTTTTTTTTTAATCCAATCCTACTGATGGACACTTAGGCTGCTTCCAGATCTTGGCTATTGTAAATAGTGCTGCTAATAAACAGAGGGCTGCATATATTCTTCCTTTCTTTTTTAACTGATCTGAGTTTGCCTACTTTGGTTTCTTTTCAAAAATTTTTATTGTACTTTTTCCATTATCAGTTATCTCCATTATAACCACTACCCTCCCCCCTACTCTTTCAAATTAGTGTTTCATGTTTCTTCAGATGAATTCCCAGAAGTGGAATTGCTGGGTCATAATGCAGTTCTACTTTTGAGGTATCTCCATACTGTTTTCCACAGTGGCTGCACCAATCTGCATTCCCACCAACAGTGAACTAGGGTTCCCTTTTCTCCACATCCTTGCCACCACTTGTTTGTTGATTCATTGATGATGGCCATTCTGACAGATGTGAGGTGGTATCTCATTGTGGTTTTAATTTGAATTTCTCTGATAATTAGTGACATTGGGCATCTTTTCACATATCTATTTGCCATTTATGTGCCCTCTTTGGAGAAGAGTCTATTCAGGTCCTTTGCCCATTTTTTAATTGGATTGTTTTGTTTGGTTTCTTTCTTTTCTTCTTCTTTATTATTATTATTATTATTATTATTATTATTATGGTGTTGAGTGGCTGCTCCTTCTTATTTTACTTTTCTAGTTTCTTCTCTTTGGAAGGTACCTGAACATTTGTGTGCCTCAGGTATCAAACTTTAGCCTTTTTCTCATTTTTCTTACCCTGTCTCCATAGACTTCCATCCAGTCTTGTGGCTCTACATGTCATCTATATTCAGTTGACTCTCAGATTTGTATCTTTAACTCTGAATATTCCAGAACTCCAGATAATATGGTATTTCTACTTGCAACTATCAATGTAGACATCTAATAGGCTTTGCAGGTCTCTATCACATACTCTTCTTTCTTTCATTTTTAAACAACTCTTTAAAAATCAAAATACCTTTCTTAGCTCAAGGGCCATACTAAAATAGGCTGTAATTGGCCTGCCAGTAGTAGTGACCACCCCGGCTTTTTAAGAAGTTACTGGCTGAAAAGAGGTGAGAGAACAGACACAGCCATGAGCCAAGATACTGAGCCACGCTGCCCCCCAGGCCTGGAGGATGAATCTGCAATAACCCCAATATTTCTGTCACATCATTGGTAGTGTCCCACCCAATATCCACTCTCTTTTTCCTTATTAAGATATTGTAAATTTCCTCAGCTAAAAAAGTATGTCCAGTGAAAAATAATGGTCTTCTCAGACTCCTTCGGAGGGAACAATCACATACACAGAATCACAAGAAGATAAATAGAATTTATTCATTTATCTATTATATTACCCTTTATTAAACATCCTTTTATCTATTATAGTATCTGTTACAAGAGCAGCAGATGTAAAATGTTATGGAGTAGTTAACTTAATCTGGGAAGATCAGAGAAGTGGAATGGAAGAGTGTGACAAATGGAATGGAGGATGTTATAGTAAAAAGAAAAGCATATTCAAATGTAGCAGTATATGATGTCCCAGTATTTGGGGTAGGGAGTACTATAAATAATTCAGAATTGCTTGAAGCAGGGGTGATAGGAGATAAGACTAAAGAGAATTCCAAGTCCAAAAGGACCTTGTGTAATGTATCAAGGAACTTTGACTTTATTTAGCTCACCACTGTGATTTACTTTGAAAGAAAATCCACTAGAAAAACACACAAATCCCTCTTGAACCAATTTGAGATCATAGTAACTTGTGCATTCTTCCTCCTGTGGAAATCATTTATATAGACAAAGAGGGTACGTTAAATGTCTTGCACAGCACAGAAAAGTATTTTGGAAACAATAGGGAGGAGCATTGAATGACAGACATGAGAGCTGTACTTGAGGCAGTGGCTGGGTGAATGGGGAAGTGAACAAATTTGAGTGACTTGAGTGCCAGCCATATCAATAGCACTTACATAAATCAGAGCTTTGATCTAAGTTACATTTAAGAGAGAATAAAAAAATTAAAAATAACTATCCCTTACAGTGCTGTGGACATAATAGGTGGAATTTAGATTTAGTAGCACATATTATTTAAGTTTACACATATAGAAGCTGTTTATAGCTCCTTTAGTGAATGATATTTATAAACTTATTAAATAAAGGGGAACAGGGACATAATATTCTTTGAAGCTTTAGAAATCAAATTATAATTGAGGATCCTTGTAAGGTAATATGATGTTAACCATGAACAAATATTTTCAACTGCTTACAAAATTAATAACATATTTGTTCCATGCAGTGAAGGACTTGAAATTACAATGTTTATATTCAAAATTCCTTTTCCATTTTAACAATGACTATGAAACAGATAATATTCTAGCTACTGATAATTGAAATATTAATAAGAAAGGGTCTCTAGAGCCTTTAGTTCAAAAATTTAGCTGGTTATCTATATTCATAAAGCAACTCAAACTTGGCTCAAATACTCATGAAAATAGAGAAAAATAATGCCTCATAAACTGAAGCATACTTTTCAACCTTTCATTGAGACTTTTGACAAAATATGCCTGTTTACTTATTCAGTTTAGATTCAATGTCATATTCATGCATAGTTTTATACTTTCTGAAATAGTTTGATGTAATTTCTGAAAATTGGTTCCAATTTTATACAAATAATACTAGTTTTGGTGCTCTAAAAGACTTTTTGGAACTTGGCTGTGGCCCTTTCCTAATTTTCTTCTAGTCTTTATTTTTTACCTATATTGTAATATTTACAGTTTTGATTTTATAACTTGGTTGGTTAGGTTAATACTTCCCGGTTTCTTTTACATCATGGAATACCTAGAAAATGACATACGTATATATACAGTACACAAAGGCAATAGATAAGCCAGGGGCTCTAGTCTACCATACCCTATCATACCACTCTGAAGCTGGAGAAAATTGCTATCTCCTCACACCCCCACAGCCCATTCACACTGGTTGGTATTCTCTGACTTATGGAATGAAATTTAAAGAAGTCATGCTTATGGGATGGACACCTGCATTGTTCAGCAAGTATTGTGATGTATTTGACATACCATATAGCAAGATGCCAGTTGGTTTAAGGAACACATCCTAGAGGTCACCTGAGGATCTCGCAACACGGTGTGAATCACTCAGGAAAACCTACAGTCATTATGGAAGACACGAAAGCACATGTTATATTGATAAAGACTCAGGAGCCTTTGATAGGATATTATAAATATCCAATACTTTCAGTTCATAAATAAGAACATGAGACTAAATAAACTATGTGTCTTGACTAGAAAGTAAATGACTTGAAGGTTAAATGACTGTACTGAAAACTTTAGAAAGTAAGAAACAAATTGTTCACTGCTATATTCCACAGCTCATGGCAGAAGTTTCCTAAATTTTGTTGAGTGAATGAATTGGCCAGGGTCACACAGGTAATGGCACAGTGAAAGGAGAATTACCGTCTTCTACCTCACAGCCAAAGATTTGATTCATCGCGTATAGATCGTATGCCATATTGTTATCAATGTTCTATGAATGACTAACTCACTATGTGGCACAGGGAACAAAGGTCATGGATGCATGCTAGAATTTCACATTCGAAGGATTTTCTTTTGTTTTGTAGCAGTTCCTACCCATCATATTCATAAACCAAACATGAAGTACTTATTACTATAAAGCTTATATTTATCTTCATATATTTTTTGTAAATGTTACTTTAAAATCAACAGTTTGCCTTTTATAAGTTTTCACAACAATTTTTTTGTCTTTGGTAGTTATAGTGTTTTGTAATTTTCTTCAGTAATAGAATATCTTCAGGTTTGTCTTTATTTCCTATTAATTAAGTGATGAAAGATAAATGTTTACATAATTAATTACTGATGTGTGCTATGGGCAAGCATTAAAATCAGAGAGAGCACTGTCATTGAAAGGTTATGTCATTCAAGAATTCATTAAACATTCATTGCCTCACCTTAGCTAAAGGTGTCCTTGTTTACATATTTGCAGATTTGCATACACATGCCCTGAACAAGATTTCAAAAATGTTTGTGATCCTATGACCACCTTAATTATGAATAGATATTTGTGAAATCCTTACCAAATGTGCTCATTTTTTTCCTATCAGGTCCTTAATATAGTCCAATATACAAGGTGACAACAAAATAAAGCAAGTGAAACTCCAGTTTGAGTACCTCTCTCTCCCTACCCTGAATTCTGATCCAGTGGCTGCCAAAGCCAGAAAGGACTGGAGCTAGGGTACTGGTCATGGGGAGAGCTGGTGTGGTTGGCCTGGCAGATGAGGATATAGGAAGGAGTCACTTTTCCACAATCTGAAAGATATCTTTGCCCTCTTTTTGAGGATTTTGTTTCACAGAGAGACCCCAGACCAGAGCATTTTTAAATTCTTTAATGAGATTTTTGTGAGACCTGTCTACTTGCCTTTGGGTTTGGTGTAAATCCTCCTAGTAGAGTCCCATATCTTTTCCGATTAGTGGTCAAAATTCCAGCAGTGATGGGCAGAGATGGATAAATAGGGAGGCACCTTTTAGATGACAGTGAATTCTTCACTGGAAATCTGATCAATCCTATGTAATACGTAGGTACTGGGGATGTACACTGATTCCTTGCATCATGTCAGGGAGATCATCTGATGCAGCATCACTCTGCAGAGTCACATCAGCATTACGAAGTTAATATTCAGCCTGCTGTTCACAATGTCAGTACCCAGCTCACTCTGAGAGCAAGTGGCTGTGAGATTAATGCCTCCCTTATCCTTCTTCTTACAGCCAGTGTTGGGGGGGTTGGCTGTTCAAGGCAGTGCCAAAGTCTTCCAGCTCGTTTTCAATGACCTTATGTCCTAAGGATTTCAGGATTCAGAGCAATCAGGACCAAGCTATATGTTCAGGACACTCATCTCTACCTTTCCCATCCTTAGCACCCTCACTGATACCTGGGAGATTCAGGAGCTGGATCTTGGCACCTTTGTGTCTGATGACCAGACCCTGTGGTCAGGGTAGTGAAATCATAAGTTGCCACGTCTGAATATAACCCCGCCAAGTTACTTAGTAGTGTTGACTTCCCCGCAGGTGAAAACCCACAAACCCAATTCCAGCATCACCTATGAACATTATACACCCCTAGGTGATGGGCTGTGACCTTGTTCTTTTGAGTCCGGGCCATCTCTGCTTTGTTATCCCCGATCTTGGTTAAGGTGCTGCTCATGGTGGAGCATCATGGGGGATGGGGATGGCTCAGAAGTGTCCACATTGTCTCCAATCACACACACATTGTGGACTTCCCATGCTACTGGGTGCTATTGCACTAAGCAAGCACGTTGCTTCCTACTTCTCCTGAGAGAGCTAGGCGTGTGGCTTTCCCCCTGATGAACAGACAGCATATAGTGTTTTTTTCCTCCTAAGTCAATATTAATTTTTTTAGGGTTTTATATCATTTATTTGGTATGAGTCATGCCATTCAGTGTGGACCTCTGTGTGGGTCCCTGTGTGCACACAGGTATGTGTTGTCAAAAGCTAAACTATACACTAAAACAAAGTAGAAAAAGTGGGTTTATTATAGTGGTTTCCACCTGCAAGCCAGAAAAACTCAAGGCTACAGGAGCAACAAGTTCTGAGTTGCTCAAAAACTCCTTTTTGTGGAGTGAATGCAGGTGTTATTTGGCTATTTCAGTGGATTGATTGTCTAGGGGTCGTCTTCTTACTTGACTAGGGTAGCGCAGGGGAACAAAGAAGTTCAGAGATGGCCGGGACAGACTTGACATCTGGGGGTTTGATGGCCTGGGCTGCTAAATTCTGAGAACTGAAAATCCCTGCCATTTTTTGTTAGGAAAGGGGAGGTCAAACTCTTTTCAAGAAGGTATTTGATTCTTTTGGACTGGTGTTTCAGGGCTCTTAGAGTATAATCCCAGAAGTGGAGCTGTTGGGTCAAAGGGCAGTTCCATTTTTTGTTTTCTGAGGAAATTCCATACTGTTTTCCACAATGACTGCGCCAGTCTGCATTCTCACCAACAGTGCACTAGGATTCCCTTTTGTCCGCATCCTCTCCAAGACTTGTTTGTTGATTTGTTTACGATGGCCATTCTGACCGGTGTGAAGTGGTATCTCATTGTGGTTTTGATTTGCATCTCTCTGATGGGTAGTGATGCCGAGCATCTTTTCATATGTACCCCAATGTTCACAGCAGCACAATTTACAATAGCCAAGTACTAGAAGCATCCTAAGTGCCCATCAGTAAATGAGTGGATCAAAAAACTATGGTACATTTACACAATGGAATTCTATGCAACAAAGAGAAAGGAGCTCCTACCCTTTGTGACAGCATGGATGGAACTGGAGAGCATTATGCTAAGTGAAATAAGCCAGGCAGTGAGGGACAAATACCATATGATCTCACCTTTAACTGGAACATAATCAACAAAAGAAAAAAGCAAACAAAATATAACCAGAGTCATTGAAATTAAGAACAATCTAACAATAGCCAGAGGGGAGGGGGGAGGGAACAGTGGGGGGAAGGGCTTTCGGGAACAACTATAAAGGACACAAGGACAAAACCAAAGGGGAGGGTGGAAGCCAGGGAGGGAGGTGGGTTTGGCTGGGGTGGGGAGGAGTGGTGGTGGGGAAATGCAGACAGCTGTAATTGAACAACAATAAAGTAATTACAGAAAAAAAAAAAGAGGGTATTTGGAAGAGATTCCAGAGATGGGTGGCTTCTGAGGCTGTGGCCTCACCCCGGTGAGTTGGAAGCCAGCTCCATCTGAATACCAGGTGCAGCTGACAGTGGAGGGGTCATGAAGGGATGGGCTGTGAGAGGAGCTTGGGTGGACAGAGAAACCTCCATTGCTCACCCCAGGCCCTGGACTGAGTGCCAGGTCCAGCCTTAGCCCTGAAGCCCTGAAGTCAGGCTCTGTCTGCAGGGAGGGGCCCTAAAGACCCCAAGTGCTCCATGGGACCTTCCTTGGGCTCTTCTGTCAGAGCCCATGACCATTCATCTTTCATGATAATTTATATTGATCAAATATTTAGGGAAGAATAATAAATTAAATTAATGATTATAATAAAATTCTGTATGTAATGTTACATAAACTGTGGCTCAAGAACCATACTGGTGTGAATTATACTGTTGCCTCTTTCACCATTTCTCCTTCAGGCTGTAGTATTTACAAAGCAGACACTAAAGTGGAGATTCAGCGACTGCCACATTGTCTGTAATTTTTGAGACACTATGGAAAAGGAAAGGCTAGAGAATTTAAAGTAAGTAAAAGCTAACAATTTCACTTTCTAAAAAGGGCTTCTTCTGAATGAAAACTGTGTGTCATTTGATAGAGAAGAGTCCTGATTTTGTTGTGAAAGGGGTGGTTTATTCACATACAGAAAAGGGTAGCGTGACTCGTAGGAGTCAGAATGTGGTGATTTACAATAAACTTTGTTTAAAAAGCCCTTCATTTTTATTTTTGAGAGTTTTCTGCCACTTCTTTATTGGAGCATGGAGTGCATCCTTCCACATAGACCTCTTTCTTAGCAACTTGGAAAGTTTGGCCGGTAAAGCAGAGACATGATTTTAGCTAATCACTTAACAGTTTTTTTACAACATACTGGAAGGCAAAATAGAGACATGCTGATAAGATGATTCTAAAGATGTGTAAATACATGTAGTTTGTTATACCAAGGTAATAGAAGACTCCTACATAAAAGTTATTCAAATAATTGGCTCACTTCTGTTTGAAATTTATTAATGATTTAAGACATAGATGCATACTTATAAAACTGATCAGTATTCATCTAGCACTACAAAATTAACAGCTAATATAATCTGGAGATAAATCAGTATTCTGAAATATCTCTAGAGTTGGGAAATGTCCGGAATAGATAAATTCACAGAGACAGAAAGTACTAGTAGATTACTAGTTACCAAGCCTGAGGGAATTGAAGAATTGGGAATGACTACTTATAGTGACTGCTTTCTTTTTGGAGTGCTGAAATGTTTGGAATTAGATAGTGGTGATGATGGTGTAAGTTTTGGACTCTATTAAAATCCATTAAATTGTACACTCAAAAATGTGAATTTTATGGTAAGTGAATTATATCTCTATAGAAGTTTAAAAAGCCATTTATGGTTAGTAAACTGGGAATAGAATAAAATTTTATGAAGAACCAAAATCGCCCTGGCTGGTGTGGTTCAGTGGATTGAGTGCAAGCTGAGAACCAAAGGGTTACTGGTTCGATTCCCAGTCAGGGCACATGCCTGGCTTCTGGGCCAGGTCCCCAGTGGGGGCCACCTGAGAGGCAACCACACATTGCTATTTCTCTCCCTCTGTTTCTCCCTCCCTTCCCCTCTCTCTAAAAATAAATAAATAAAATCTTTTAAAAAAAGAACAGAAACTGAAGAAAGACATTTTATTTTGCACGTATAGCCCAGTGCAACTCTAGTTGTATTCTCATAAATTCATGAATTAAAAAAATAGAAGTTTATTGTGTATCTCTATTATTATTAAGCATTGTTTTAGATATTCTAACCAGCATGTATGTTTTAACTATTCTAACATAATATATATTATATTTAAATACTGAGAAAGAGAAGGCAATATTATATTCAATTCAGATGATATGATTATTTACATGGAATACCAAGGATTTAAAATGAAAACAATTAGATTTTAAAGAATTCAATAAAGGTGGCTTGAAAAACCAAACAAATAAACAAAAGGTGGCTGGATAAAAAGGGATTACTTTAAAAAGTCAACAGCTTTCCCATATATTATCAACAAACAAATATAACAAAATGAAGGAGGAAAGAGAGCTCAGTCACAATAAGTCTAAATAATAAAGTACTTATGAATAAAATTCATCAGGTATGTGCAAAGATGAAACCCTTAATAGGTCTCAGAGATGTGTAATTGTTGCAGAGTGAATGAAAACAATTTTGCGTATGTGCATGGATGTATTTTTTTGTAGGTAAAGAATCTAAAACTTCCATAGGATTCTCAAATGGCTTTAAGAAATAAGAAAGTTTATATATCATTGATAAGCAGCAGTATCTAGAATAGTGTAGTAAAAATACATTGATAAATAGGTAGAATAGCTTGATTGACAAATGAGTTGGGATAGGTAGATAAGTGGAATCATATAGAAAATAAAGAATAAAAACTAGTATATTTATGTGTTTGGTATATGATAAAGGTGACATCTAAAATAATAGGAAACAATGGGTTATTAAAGAAATAGTTTTCAAGAAAATAAATAATTATTTAGAAAATATATTTTTTACTTCTTCCTATATAACAAAATTCAGATTTATTAAATATTTTATATAAAAATTAAATCTAAAATAGTATTGGAAAAAATATAGGTCAATTTTTATGTAATATAGGAGGCTTAAAAACAACCTTAAACCATTATTAAGAAATTCTCCTGAATACAGGAAAATATAAGAACTTCATATAGAATATAAAAGGCAAATAAATCAGGAAAAGCATTGCAGTACAGGTGATAAGTTTTAATGTTATTAATACATAATACTCTAAAAAACTTCAAAGGGAAAGATCAAAAGAAAAAGTGATCAAAGGCTAAGAAAAAAGCAATTTCTCAGAAGAAATGCAAATAACCAGTAGACATAAAAAGTTCAAGTGCACTAGTAATCAAATAAATATAAATTTAAATAACAATACATCACACTGGCTAATACCAATTCTGCAAACAGCCAGCGTTTAAACTGGAGTTAGGAAATGGTCTTTTTCCTTCATCTACTGAGGGTCTAAATTGCCATCAAGTTTCTTGAATGGCAATTTGACAATGTCTATCCAAAGCTTTAAAAATGTGCATAAAAATTGACACATTAATCACTGTTTTTAGAATGTATTCTAGGGAAATCATTGTTCAATACTCACAAATGTGTATTTAATTGAGACTTATTTTTGCAGCACTTTTTATAATGGTGGAAATTTTAAAAGTATTGTTTAATTGAATTGTGGCTGTGGTGGTAGTACTTCCCCAAAATAGACCTAACAGCAACATTTCCAGCCCCAAGATTATGCTCTTTCATAACCTTGTCAATCCCCCACTTATGGTGTAAGTCTGTTTACTACTTCTTCCTCCATGAACCTAGGCGGGCTTTGTGGCTCTCTCACTGAATAGAATGTGGTAAAAGTGAAATTGGGTGACTTTAAAGGCAATATGACTATCTACCTAGCTCTCTCTCTTCTGGGACTTTTCTCTCTTGAAACCCAGCTTGTTGTGAGGAAGCTCAGACAACATGGCAAAGTCACCTGCAGGTGTTCTAGCAGAAAGCCCCAGCTAAGGTCCCGCTGATAGCCAGGATGTGCTAGTCATGGAAGCAAATGAGATTTCAGGTGATTCCAGGCTTCCAGCCTTTGAGCCACTACAGCTGATTCTAAGTAGAGCAGAGACAAGTTGTTGAGCTCTTCAAAACTGCAGATTTGTAAGCAAATAGATAGTTTATATGTGTGTGTGTGTGATTAAATTTATTGTAAGAAATGGTAAGAGAAAATGGCAGAAAGGAAAGAGGTGGAGTCACAATTGGATAGGGGTTTTCCTACTGGGCCAGCTACCCACAGGCCTCAGCAGGACTGCCATGGACCCCCTGATTCTCTCACATCTCCGGGAAACGCTGTTAGCTGCTGCATGCCATTCAGGCATCCTCAAAGAGGACAGAGCCCTAAACACTGTTTTAAGTCACTGTTTTGAAGTGATTTGTTACATAGCCATAGTACCTGGAACAATGTTTTATCTAAACTGGAATATTGTGAAGCCATTACAAATGAAAATATAGATGAATAAATATGTACTTAAAAAATTTAAATACATTTACATAGTGCAGCTTAGAAAAAGGGAACCACAAGAGTATACATAATTAATTTTATGCATATACACAATGCACATAAATATCCCAGTCAGCATATGTATGGCTAGAAAAAGAGGTTGATAAAGAATATATCAAAATGTAAATGGCAGTTGTCTTCAAATGTGTGGAATAAAGGATTTATACTTTTTATTCTTGCTCATCTTGCTTATCTTGCTGTATTTTCTAGTTTTTCTACAAGTGGGCATTAATCTTTTGTTCAATAAGGATGAAACAAATTTAGACTTAATCAATGGGTAAACTACAAAATACAGACACACCTGGCCTCAACAGTGGGTCCTAAGAAAAAGACAGGTGTTTTAGTTGATTCCAAGTTCAAAATCAGCCAACAATGTTCTGTAACTGCCAAACTGTTAATGCAAACTCAGGCAGCAGTTACAAGACACACTGAGTACATGGCACTCTGAGGCACCCTGGTTTAAGAAGCACAGCAACTAGATTTCTTCCGGAAGAGACTCACCCAGATAGTGGTGAGGTTTAAAACAGGGTTATGTGGGGACAGTAGAAACAACAGGGAATTGAATTGTGTTGAAAAGAAAAAAACATAACAGGTACAAGTGTAGAGAAGTGGGGTTAGACTTCATCTGGATAATTTTAAAGAGCAATAATTAAACAATAAAACTTCAAAGAGAAGTTTTGGCTCATTTAAAGACAATACTTCCAATGAAATTGAATTATTTAAAAAATTGAAAGAATGGCTAAAGAATGTAGTAATAGTCCTTGGCTCTGGTGTTGAGGGTCCCAGGTTGTCAGTATGTTTAGAGAGAAACTGCACTTCATAGGAGGTCTAACTGGGTATTAATTAAACAAAGTCCTGTACCTGCCAAACTCTACAGAAGTCTCTGTTACAGGATCAGAGTCCCAGCAATACACTGGGCAGTGTATTCCCATTTAGAAGTCACTCTAGCATAACTTTTTTAACAGCCTGGTTTTCTGAATTTTTCTGAAATATCACTCTTTGATAATTAGCACAGCTGAACTAAGTTTGGCTGTGATTTTTCTCATAATTAAGGACTCATTTCTGAATATGATATATGCCTTAATTAAATCTCCTCATTAAAACTCCTTAGCTTTGATTGTTGGTGTCTGCCTCCTCACAGCACAAAATATACTTTGGCCATTTCTTATGTGATTTTATTAATGTAGGCAGCTCGTCTTAGTCATTTAGTCCCACAAAGCAAACTTTTAGGCTTTCTTGTCTAGATGAGCTGAGTGTAGATCTGCCTCTTATGTGCTTCTTTTATTTCCCAGTTTTTCTTTAGAACCAGTTTAGGTTTATAAAAAAATTGAGCAGAAAGTACAGAGTTCCCATATTCACTCCTACCCCCAGTTTCCCCTATTATTAACATCTTGCATTGGTGTGTACATTTGTTACAACTGAACCAGTATTGATACATCGTTATTAACTAAGTCCATAATTTACATTAAGGGACTACTTTTTAAATAATAGAAATACATAGTTTTAAACACCTAACAAAATTATTTGTCATACCATCTAAAGTGGGATTCCTGAGACTTCCAGCCAAGGTAGAAGTGTAGGTAGACACACTGTGCCTCCTCGCACAACCAAAAGAAGGACAACAACAAATTTAAAAACAAAAAACAACCAGAACTGACAGAAAGTCGAACTGTATGGAAGTCCAACAACAAAGGAAATAAAGAAGAAACATTCATCCAGACCAGTAGGAGGGGCAGAGACGGGCAGGCGGGCGGAGAGGACTTGAGGCAAGGCAGCGCTGTCATACCAGTGAGGCAGCAGATTGTGGAGTGGGCAGTCCCACATTCCTGTGCAGATAAACCGGGAGGAACAGCTGGGCAGCGAGACAGACCTTACAACCCAGGGTTCCAGCTCAGGGAAATAAAGCCTCAAAAGCTCTGACTGAAAACACCTGTGGGGGTTGAGGCGGCAGCAGGAGAAACTCTCAGCCTCACAGGAAAGTTCATTGGAGAGACCCACAGGGTCCCAGAATGTACACAAACCCACCCACCCAGGAATCAGCACCAGAAGGGCCCAATTTGATTGTGGGTAGCAGGGGAAGTGACTGAAAGCTGGCAGAGAGAGTAGCAAGCAGCATTGTTCCCTCTTGGACCCCTCCCCCACATACAGTGTCACAATGCAGCCACGAGAGTTGCCCTGCCCTGGTGAACACCTAAGGCTCTGCCCCTTACTACCTAACAGGTGCACTGAGACAAAAAAAAAAAAAAAAGGCAAGTGAAATAAAGGAAAATGTACAGGGAACCAAGAGTGACAGGAAGGAAACCAGGACTCAAATCAATGGTGTGGACCAGAAGGAGGAAAGAAACATTTAACCAGAACCGAATGAAGAAACAACAATTCAAAAAAATGAAGAGATGCTCAGGAACCTCTGGAACAACTTTCAACACTCCAACATCCAAAACATCCAAAACATCCAAAACATAGGAAGAACAAAAAATTGAAAACTTGTTTGAACAAATAATGAAGGAGAACTTCCTCAATCTGGCAAAGGAAATAGACTACCAGGAAGTCCAGGAAGCTCAGAGAGTCCCAAAGAAGTTGGACCCAAGGAGGAACACACCAAGGCACATCATAATTACATTAGCCAAGATTAAAGATAAGGAGAATCTTAGAAACAGCAAGAGATAAGCAGAGAGTTACCTACAAAGGAGTTCCCATTAGACTGTCAGCTATTTTCTCAGAAGAAACCTTGCAGGCAAGAAGGGACTGTCAAGAAGTATTCCAAGTCATGAAAGGCAAGGACCTACATCCAAGATTACTGTATCCAGCAAAGCTATCATTTAGAATGGAAGGGCAGATAAAGTGCTTCCCAGATAAGATCAAGTTAAAGGAGTTCATCCTCACCCAGCCCTTATTATATGAAATGTTAAAGGGACTTACCCAAGAAAAAGAAGATAAAAAATATGAAAAGTAAGATGACAACAAACTCACAGTTATTAAGAACTGAACCTAAAAGAAAAACAAACTAAGCAAACAACTAGAACAGGAACAGAATCACAGAAATGGAGATCGCATGGAGGGTTATCAGTGGGGGAGTGGGAGGGGGTGAGGGGGAAAGGTACAGAGAATAAGTAGCATAAATGGTAGGTAGAAAAAAAACAGGGGGAGGTTAAGAATAGTATAGGAAATGTGGAAGCCAAAGAACTTTTATGTATGATCCATGGACATGAACTAAAGGGGGAGAATGCAGGTGGGAGGGGGTATGCAAGGTGGAGGGGAATGGGGGGAGGAATGGGACAACTGTAATAGCATATACTATTTTAAAAAAAGAAAACAAAAAAATAAGTAAAAAAAAGAAGTAGGATTCCTGACAAAGTGGAAAACTGCAATGAGCTCTAAATAGAAGATTTTATGAAGTTCTGTAAAAGAAAAAGATATATCTTTTTTTATACCAGCAATTATGAGAAACTCATTTAAAAATTTTTTTTAATTTAATTTTTTTATTGTTCAAGTACAGTTGTCATTTAAGTGGAACATTTGAAAGAAAAGTAATGTCCTCTGCAAGTTTTGTTTTGATCCTTGCAATGTTCCTACGATGAGAATTCTCACCTCTGGCTCCGCCCTCTCACTCTCACGTTTAGCTCACAAGGGTGGGTTTCGGGAGGTCGGTACATGTAATAGAACTTCATCTTGCCTCTGCTGAAATGTAGGCACTGGTCTCTGACAAGTTTAATATTTGAGCCAAATGATCCCTTTGTCTTGAAAAACAGGGATTGGGGTGAGAGGGGTTATGAAATTAAGAACACGGTCCCAGGAAATATATGGTTCTTTTCTCTTGATTTTCATGTAGATACATTGGCATAACTGTACCCAGCATGTGGCACTAAATTATAGGGGAATTTTATGTTATCTAAAAATGATGAAATTTGATTGTTAAACTCTATCTAAAATGACCTTAAGCAGTTCTTAACATAATTCAATCAAAATTTTATCAGAAAAACTCTGTGTATAACATTCAGGAGAAAATAAAGATGTAGTATAGATATTTAAATATTCCATTTGCTGGAAACAATGTCTCTTTGGAATATATGTAATAAAACAAAACATTTGCTGTGGAAATTTAAACAGACAAATCCCCACTTAGAAGATAAATAATAACAAAAAAGTAGAGATATATGAATGCATGATATTTTTAAAAGTCTTTTCTAATCACTTGGAAAGCTTTTTTCAGCAAAAACTCACAGTGCAAATTATGTTCAAATGATCTTCACTGACTATTCACTACCAGTGGAGACATGAATCACTTCCACACAAAATCATTCCCAGGAATACTCCATATGTGGCTAACTTTTGCTTTACTAGGAGTGAAAATTCCTGAACTACTTGGCAATACGGTGCAATGTCCTTTTCCTTGCAGGAAGATCCGTATAATGGAATATGAGAAAGGGGGACTTGCACTGATTCCTCTTTGCCCCCTTGAATGGACCCATTCAGTTAGCTCAATTAATTCCCACCAGCGACTTCTGTTCATTTGGTGGGAAGCCCATGAATTCCATTATTTTTTATTGATCAAGCACCAAAGCTCTATCTAGTTGACAGGTACGAATATGATAGAAACAAAATCAGACATTATTCCCCCTAAAAAAAACATCCACTTTTCAGCTTAGTAAGCTTCTCTAGTTATTCTCTAGAACTGGAAGATGAACATGTGATCAAATATCATGCCCTTCATTTTCCCGTGGGGGTAGTTACATACTTACCTGAATTATGGCTTGGTCATAAGACTTGGGAGGATATCAAGTCTGGAAGTGAAATTTGCAGTCATTACTAAGCATATGTTGAGAAATCACGGCCCTGTTTTCAGATCTTGTTACTCTCTCTGCCTTTGTTCCACCATAATAACATCACCCCACGGCCAGTTGTAGTAATGGTGGAATTTCCACGTTTTCGGGTGTGACGACGTGGGCCCTATACAGCTCTGTCCCTTATCAGCTATGTGACTTAGACAAGGTACTTAACATTCTTGAGTTCTGGATTCTTTATCTTTAAAAGAGCTCCTACCTCATGATTTTATGAAGATTAAATAGTCTAATACAAGCAACATGCTCAGAGAAAGGCCTCGTGGAGGCTATAGTGCATGACCCAATGATTATAGCCATTATTGTTATTGTTATTTTGACAGTGTTTGTTGTATACAAAAGAAATAGGAAACTTTGCTCTTCATACTGATTCTGCTCTCCACTAGTTTGTGTTTGAGCAGGAATTTCTTTTTCTGTGTGCTCTGTGGTTGCTATTGTTTATTTTTATATATTGTAGGATTCTTTTTCGGAGAATAATGTACAATCTTGAGGATTTGCCACATAAAAGTGGCATTTGTCATCCATATCCCTAAGAAACCATTCAAATTTACAGGAACCAGGTGCCTAAAATTTGAGAAGTGTACCACTATAAGAAGGATTATTAAAATTTAGTACCATAAAATTTTCTTTTTCTAGTGAAAATGTCTCAAAGAAATCAAAAGAATGATTTATCTCTTCTTAGAAAAAAATTTATACATTAGAATTTCTTTAGTTCCAAGACAGCATAAATGCCATTTGGAATAAGGTTAAGTAAAGAATCTAGGGCTCAGCTATAAACTTGTCAGCAACATCAGTGGCTCCCAAACCTGGCAGCTCATCCAGGTACTCTGGGAAACTCTTAACAATAAGGACTTCTGTAAAATATCGGTCCATTGAGAGCTGACTAGGCTTGTGAGGAGGTGGGGATCTGGCTACAGTGTGGATTAATGAAGACCTTGCACCATAGGCAGGAGGGAATGGGAGTTCCAGAAGAGGACTAAAGCTAAGAACATGTCAGGTTATAAGATCTGAGGGGTTGGCACATTCTTCCTGCTGCTCTGATGCTCTGACCTTCATCCTGATTCTTTTTGGATTTCCTTAGAAAATTTGGCAAAACTATGGACAAATTATTAATGGTCCAATGGTGGTTATTAATTTTGCAGCTGCCATCAGCATGTTCCTTCCAAAGGTAGGAATCCTAGGGCTGTGTATGAGAGTATTTTGCCTTGAGGCAGCTTGAAGACCAGGAAACAGAGGGCCAGGGATGCACAAACATCTATGTCTGACCAATATATTCAGTGAATATGCCTGATAGAGCATCTGCCTACTTGATTCTGAGAATATGAATGATTTCAGAAGAATCTGAAGGATTATTCTAACACAGAGGGTCCATCATAGTCAACCTTCAAGATTGTCCTGGAATGAATTTTAAAGGAGATGTTTTCAAAATTCTAAGACCTGGATATGAAGTCAGAGGGCATTAGCATAGCCTTTGTTTTGTGGTACTTGGAAAGAATCTATATTTTCTTTAGTTTTCCTCATTTCAGTAAATGTACAGTGATCATACATTTAGTGTGCCTGGTGTTGTAGGGTGCAAAATGGCTACAGTACGTTGCAATAACTATCACCAAAAGGTAGAACCTGGTTCCTCACCCCTTAAATCTAGAGGTGGCCTTGTGACTTTCTGTTGAAACACAGAATATAGTAGAAATGATCGGTTGCAAGCAACATGAGTTATGAGCCTGGGCCACACAAGGTCTTGCAGCTTCTACTTTTGTTGCTTGTAGAACTGTTGCCACCCTGTGGGTAAGCCATCCTGGAGGATAGTGAGAAACCAGTGGCACATTTGCTCCCAACCCACCCCCCACCCCCACTTGATTAGAGCCAGACCTAGGAGTCTAGAGAGAATCAGAGGCCATCTAGATAATTCAGCTGTCAGCTGGCCTTCTTCACTCTGCCCGTGAGCCCAGAGGAATTAATGTAAGCAGGATCCTTCTTAATAGACTCATAGAATCATAAGCTAAATAAATGTTGCTTACATCCAGTTGGTAGTGAGCTATGTAGCAAAAGCCAACCAACGCACCTGGAACAGCTCTAGTTTATCTGTTGTTATACTGTAATTATTAGCAATGCCTCCTTTCATTCTCAAAACTATCCCTGTTCAAGTGTAAGTTCTACAGTCAATGTAAGTAAATAGCATCACCATGTAATCATTTGCCAAGCAAATTTTACACTTAAAAATGTAAATTTGATATTATTTTTTGGTAAACCCCTTAGATGAATCCCTATACCATTTAGAATAAAATTCCAACTCCTTTTATGATCTCATATAATCCGGCCCCACTCCCATCTGTATAGATGTCACTCATGCCATTGTCCCTCTTGATCCACAGTGTGGGTGCCAGCCTTCTTTTTGTTCCACAAACATATGAAGGTTTTTAATTAATCTCTGAGACTTTGTTTTTTCTTCTGCTTGTAGCATCCTTCCTCCTGATCTTCACAGGTGGCTTCTCCTGGTCCCTTAGTGCTCAGCTCAATGACACAGCCTCTGAGGAGCCTTCCTCCACTCCACCACTAAAAGGAGTTTCACCTCAGCCTTACTCACCACACACTTTTCATTTCCACTTATGATTTATCACAAAATGTAATTAAAAATCATTTAGCTCGCTTGATAGCTATCATCTGTCTCTCCCACTGACAAGTAAGCTCCTTGAGAGAAGTGTATCCTGAGGTCATAGGAGAGCAGCTGTAGAAGGGGCTAAATGGATATTCAGTGAATAAGTGCTGAGTGCTCAACTCAGGCCTGAGCATCAAGGGTCCTGGATTTGGGTGTTTCCCTTCTGTTTCTAGGCTGTTTTATTTTGAATGCGTCACTAACCATCATGACACTTGTTGTTAATCTTGAACATTTAGAAATGGGATATTAAATCTAATAATGAATATAAGAGTGCAAGGTTGATTGGAATGCATTATTAAATGTCAGCTATTATTTGCCTTTATCTCACCAAATGATTTGATATTCTCACATCGAGTATGTGATACTCTTACATACTTATTTAAAATATATTTCATAGAGATTAAGTGCTTTCATTAGGGTTCAAGGATCTTGCTTGCCCGTAATTATCTCAGGAGTGAAAAAGGCAGTGCCAACCCCATCCCATCCTGTCTTGTGTCCTGTGAGTTATTACTTCTTTGTTGAGTCTGATTGAGTTGAAGGCAAAATAATAGCACTGGCTCATCCTACTATAAGTCTTGTCTTCTGTAATTTGTTTCTTGTCTTTTTGATTATAGCTTTTTTTAAAGCTCATTTTGAAACAGACATATCAACTAGTTCTTCTTTCAGGTGCTTTTCCTGACAACTGAAACAATGTCCCAGAGTGATACCTCATCGTACCACCTCCGTACAGCTTTGAAAATGATGGGACTTCTGATTTGGTGTTGAATGATTACAAGACCAGAATTGTGGGGATCAAGAAGCAAGTGATGTTTCCAAAGAAATACTTCTGAATATCAGTGCAGGTAGATAGAACACAATGCAATTGTTTTATTAATAAATAAAGTGACTAATGTATAGTTATGTATTAGTGGGAACCCATTTCACATTGGCCTTTTAAAATGAATTGATATATAAAATGATTCAAATAAAAGGAAACAAATACATTTTTCCTCAAAGGCTTATTGGTAGCACCTACAAAATACATTTTTAAAATGTTTATAACTACCCTAAGTGCTCTCTGTTAAACCCTCGCCCCTGACTGGCCATGGCACGATTGTGATGTTGAGAGTTCGGGCCCTGGCTTTCCCTGTCTTCATTTCGCATCCCTTGCCAAGTGAGCGTAAACAACTCACATTCAGGGTTGGTAGTATTTTTCCTCTTCTTTTTCAAACTGATAGTATAGCATATACACATAGTAAACCTTGCAGACAGTACAAGGTGTTTATAGTAAAATATCAATCCTCCTCTCACTGTAGATATTTACTCCTCTAGTCTCCCGGAAGTAACCTCCCCCGAATTTCTTCTGTCTGTCTGTTCTATGTGTAAACGTGCATGTAGAGGATGAGTATCTTTCGCATCAGGAAGAATTTCTTCTCCTCCAGTGGTTCTCTCTTCTGGACAACTTTCTTAACCTTTGTTTATCTCAGATGCCTCATATATATGGTTAACTGAACTGCATAGAATTCATTTGGGATTAATTGGTTATTATGCAAGAATCCCCTGAAAGAGTATCTGGCACAAGGGACGCACTTACTCTGTGTTCGCTATTACTGTATTCACATTTTTGCCCGAGATCTCGTATCACTGATTGATGTAACTACATTTTAATACGTATACTTAAATTTTTAATCCAAATGATTTTGACTCAAGGAAAAAGTTCTGACGTACAGACTTTAAAAAGCTACATACTGACAAATTCTTACCAAATTCAAAAGAACATTAAGTAACCTTTTAAGCACGAACTTAGAATAGAACTTATTTACAACAGGACAAAATTGACCTTTCCTTAGATGCCTTTCCTCTAATGATAAATGCCCGAAGAAAATGAAGCAATAAGATAGGGGTTTTATATATTTCTTTGCATTTACTCATTTGCTCACTTATTTGTTTAAAATATATTTACTGTGCCTTTATTCTATATCAGACACAAACCTAGGTGAATAAGAGGCAAATAAAGTAATCGCAGTCTCTATTATCATGGAGTTTATAGGACAGTGGGAAAAACTTAGTGAAATAATTACATACACAATATTATTACAAAAGTAGAAATGCAAGATATGTTTGTCTGTGTGTGATGGAGGCCTTTTCAGTGGAAGTTTGAAGGAAAAAGATTTTGACCTCAGAATTTTATTTCCAGCTAATTTGTCATTCAGTTCTGAAGGCAACTGAAAGTTATTTTCTGTTATTGAATGATTTATAAAATATACCACTCCTATTTTTTCCTAAAATACATTGATGGATGATATATTCCAATAGAATCTCTTTCTCATTCTCCTTTTCTTGATAAATCCTTACTCTTCCTGTCCACACGGAAATGTACAAACTCAGTTTGATTGCTTACATAAGTTATTGTTTATTTTATTTACTTTATAGGGTTTGTGTTAGTTTATGCTACTGTGCTTTTAACTTTAGTGTGTATTATTAATAATAATTTAAAATTCATATGGAATAGTAATTACATTAAAATGTTAGGCTTGTGGTGTATCTATAAAAATAAAAATAATGACTTTGGTTCTTATACCATAATTTATTTGATTTGTGTCTTATTGATGCATATTTTGATATTACAAAGGTAAGATTTCACTATGAGACAAAATGCTGCAATGAATGAGTGTATGCATCTACATAATTTTTAACCTGTGCAAGCATGTATGAAAAATATGTCATATGTTGGATTGGTGTGTGAAAGATTTCTGAAGTTTTGACAGTTGTGATAGCATGATGGAACTGGAGAGTATTATGCTAAGTGAAATAAGCCAGGTGCTGAAAGTCAAATACCATATGACCTCACCTATAAGTGGAACCTAATGAACAAAACAAACTAATGAGCAAAATAGAACCAGAGACATGGAAACAAAGAACAGACTGACAGTGACCAGAGGGGAGGGGAGAGGGGTATAATGGGGAAAAGAAGGGGAAGGGTCTAGTCAAGGAACATGTGTAAAGTAAAGGACCCATGGACGTGGACAATAGGTGGGGATTGACTATGGGAGCTGGGGGTGGGGGGTGGGCAGCATAGAGGAAAGCAACAGGGGAAATTGGGACAACTGTAATAGAACAACAATTTAAAAAAAAAGAATTGCACCAATATACATAATCCAATCAGCAGTATATAAGGATGCCTGTTTCCTCATACTCTCACTAATGTAGTATTTTTTTTTCAAATTTTCAGCTTTTATGATTATGATAAGATAGAGTGGCATCTCCAAGTAAGTTTAATTATTTTTTTCCATTATAGGTGAGTTTGAACTTCTGTTTATATGTTTAAAAGCTACTTACATTTTCTTTTCTTTTCATAACTTTTTCACTTTTGTAATTTAGTTTTAACAACTTATATATTCTAGTAAGAGTAGTTCTTTGTTTCTGATAGAATTACAATTCTGGGAGAGGGGTTGCCTTGTGAGTTCATTCATGATATTTCTTGACATGTAGAATTTTTTTGTAGTGAAACTTTTCAGTCTTGACTTTGAGGACTCTGGATTTTGAGTTATGGTTAGAACATTGTTTATATGTGAACTCTTCATAGTTTCTTTCAGTACTTTTGTAGTTTCTTATTTTGTTTATAATTATTTTTTTTGCTGATAATGATGACTTGTGAAGTGTGTCAGGAAAAAAATTGCTCTAAATAATCCAGATTTCAGAGAGAGCAGAAATTGGAGTTCAAAGCCCTGAAGAAGATTGGGTTCTGGTGGATGCTGTAGCCTTGAAGAGGTGTCCCAAAGGGCTACAACCTAAGAGGAAGGGTGAGAAAGATGCAGAAAGGCCCCAATAGAGACTGGTGTCAGTTTCTAGACACCATAGAGATGATAAAGATAGCCCCATGTTTTAGTGCCCTGGCAGAAACTAAAGATAAATTAACCTCTGGTGGAAGCTGACATCATTTTAGGTCTCAAATAAAAGTATTTATCAATTTTTCACATACAGTGTCTATAGCATAATAAAAAATATTAAACATATCAAGGCATACAAGGAGAAGAAACTGGTTGAAAGAGACCTTGCAGAAACAAGCAACAGAACAGACTCATGGGACTCCAGATTTTGGGGCCCTCAAGGACCTGAAATAACAAGTTTACTGTGTTCAAAGGAAATAAAATATGAACTTTAAAATTTGGTAGAGGACTGGACACTCTAAAAATGGAAATTTTAGGGTTGTATATAATATATAATATAATAACCACATATATAAATAATTGGTAAAGATTTAGAGGTATATTAGGTACAGATGAGAGCAGCATTTGTGATTTAGTATACAGGTTAGAAGGAAGTATTTGGAATGAGCATCGACAGGTCAAGACTAAAAGTAAGCAAGAGAATGTAAGGTATACAAGTGAGGCATTCTAAGGTAAGTAGCGTTGTTGAGAGAAAGAGAGGGAATATAATGTTAAGAAAAGTGTAAAAGAACTAAGTACAGCTGAATTAATAAAAAAAAGATTAATTTGAAATTAGCAATGATCACTGGCAGGTGACTTCTCGTGACTTTAAAGATATTGAGACAACATGGATGGACCTAGAGGGTATAATGCTAAGTGAAAAAAGTCAGACAGAGAAAGAAAAATACTGTATTGTTTCATTTATATATGGAGTCTTAAAAAATGAAACAGATGAACAAACAAAAAAACAAAAACAAAAACAGACCAAAGGGATGGTTACCAGAGGGGAAGGTGATGGCTACCAGAGGGGAAGGTGGGTGGAAAAGGTGAAGCAGAATAGGGTCAATAGTATTGTGATAAATTTGCACAGTGACAGATAATTACTAGAATTAGTGGGTGATCGCCTTGTAAGGTATAAAAATGTTGAATCACTATATTGCACACCTGAAAATAGTATTAATATAACTAACATAATACTGTATACCAACTATACTTAAATGTAAAAAAAGAAAATGGTATAAAAAGGAAAAAGGACTCATGAACATGGAAAACAGTGTGGTGATTGTGCAGCAGAAAGAAGGGATATAACGGTTACAAATGGTAATGGAAAAAATAAAAATAAATAAAGAGAAGAAATAACTTGAAAATGCTAACCAAAAATTCTTTGAGTGAAAAAATTCATTGAAATGAAGGTGAAGTTAATAAATTTTTGGATGAACAATAACTGCAAATACTAGTCGTCTGTAATATAGCACTAAATAATATGCTAACGGTTTTTTTAAAAGTAAGTATTGGGGTGATATTGGTTAATAAGATTACACAGGTTTCAAGTGTACAGTTCTATGTTATATCATATGTATTTTGCATTGTGTGCCCACCAACAGAGTCAACCATTCTTCCATCACTATATATTTGACTCCCTTTATCCTATTCAAACTGCCCCCCTTCCCCCTGGTAACCATCATACTGTTGCTGTGGGGTCTACGAGTTTTTGTTTGTTTTTTGTTTGTTCATTTGTTCATTATTGAATTTCAAGGTATTATTTTGCATACAGATATTGTTATTGCTTTCTAGATTTACAGTTTTAATGCATAAACATAAATAAAAAATTAAAAACATTTATATAGATATGGAATTAGTACTACCCATGTATAATGCACATCCTTACTTTTCCCGTACAAATTTGGGCAAAAGGTGTGCATTACACACGGCAAAATATGGCATTTTGCTGAGTGTTATAGTGTCAAGGTTCATTTATGTTGTCACAAATGGCAGTATTGATCAGTCTGCCTCACTTTCACCTAGCTGACGATGTGTTCTTCCAGTATATATATTCAACTAATTTTTTCTGGAAGTGAATATTTAAATATTATAGATTTTTGTTTCATTTTTTTCCTTTGGAGACTCCAATTATGAATGTATTGACTTGTTCTGCCTGTCTTCTGTATTTATTATAGTCTCTTGAATTCTTCCAAACTTTAATTACATTTCTTTATATTTGATACTTAAATTTGTAGTCTCTATGATGCTTCCTATATTTGCAGCAGCTTCTGTTCTCCTTTGTGTTCTTTCAAAATTTGTCTTTATTTCTAGGATTGTTTTTTTCCCTCTGATTCTTTTCCAAGTTCTAACACCTCACGCATTATTTTCCCTGTTGGGACATCTTCTTTGTCCTAAGTTCTTATATTCCTGCTTTGTGACTCTTCAGAAAAGAATGGCTTCATGAAATACTTTTTAAAAGTTGTGACAAAATAATTGGTATTGTTACAATTTTCGTCTTGCCTGTGGATTTACTTTCTGGTGAATGGGTCTTTGTCTACAAGTTTTGCTGCTATTTCTCACATATTTTAAAATATCCTCTAAATCTTTTGTTTAGATATGCCACTTCTCCCTGGTTTTTGGTGATTTTCCTTGGCTTATTTTTACTGTGCTGTGCAAAATCAAATATTTGTCCCAAGTCAGAATACCACTATATGAATTTTTGTGTATGCTCTTTTGAGTTTGTCTGTCATTTCCTTCCATATATTTGAGGTGTATTCATTGTGTGCCAGGCTCTGCACGAAGTTCTGGGGTGTAACAATTAACAGCACAGGCAGATTTTATGCTTTCATATAGCTTATAAGAGTAGGAAAGGAAAAAAATAAGTGAATTCAATACAGTGCATGCTATGTACTATAAGAGAAGAAGGATAGGATACTATGGAAACACATATTAAGAATATGAAACATTTCAAATTTTTGTGCCCTTGTACAAGTCCTATATTTTGGGGAGAATCAAGGATTCTCCCATAAGTTTCTGATGTTTGAAAGAGTCCTGCAAAGAATTCTAGAGGAAGGAATCTCTAAATTGAAATGTAAATGAAACTAAGAGTGTTCTAAGCTGAAGTAACTATTCATGATAATATAGAGAGGCAAGGAAAAGGACAGTATTGGCAGATTAATGAGTTTTATTACTGTTTCCATTTTACAAATCCATCAATAGAGTATATCTATGGAACTCCTCATTTTAGAAGCACAATTTGGATTTTAAATAGAATTTATCAGTTCCCCGTAGAACTGTCTACAGAAGCAGGAAAAAAATGTAAATGCTTATAAAGATTTTTCTCTGTGTAAGAGACTTTAGATTAATACTTAATATTTAGAGTTAGCAAATTGCAGGCAAGCTATGATCCTTTGGCTGATGTTCCAATCAGGATTTGGAAAGTTCTTTGAACAGGCCGTGTTGGTTAATGCAGCTGCCCTATTCTCTGCAGCCATCCTATTGTGAATCGGTTCCCAGCAGGATCCTTTCAGTCTTTGCCTAGCACCTGCCCCAGCTGAACTTTGAAGTTGAAAATATCTATAGAATAAAGTGAAAGCAGCTATTGAGGGCCTTCAGTACTATCCCTTTGAAAGCAGTATTTTAGGCCCTCATTTGTGGATTCTTACAGTTGCACAACACAGGCTGCTATTAATCTTTTTTCCCCTTTAACTGTTATCACCTGCGTAAGACTGTATTATCTTTCCCAATATTTCTCTTCTGCACTACAAAATTTTGTAAGGCATGATAGCATTTTTGTCCGGGAGCTGCCAGCTAATTGCAACTATTATAGTATACATGGGCAAATTTCCAGCTTGTCAGCTCCACAACCTTCAGGCTGGCTTGCTACATATTTCAGTTTGTTTCTGTGTTTAGAAAAAGGACACAGACATTAACTAACCTATCATATGTATGCCACAAATGTCAAAGTCTTGTTATAATTAAATCCCCTGTGTATTTCCTTTACATATGAAAAGGAAAACATAATTGGCAACTGTAAGTTAATGCTTTTTATTTTTAGAATGGAAACTACAGCCAGTTTACTTAATTAGTTTGGCAAGAAAAAAAAAACTGTTAGTAGCAAAACAGAACAACTAATTTGTGGTCCCTTCTGGTTTATCCGGTTCCCAGGCCAGCACTCAGTCCACTGAGCCACGCCAGCCAGGGCCTATTTCCAAATATAAGTGTTTGATGCTTTTTGCAACTGAGGACACATATCGTAGAGACTAGAAACTTGCAAATTATAATGAACTGCAAGTAATAGTGTGAATTCTTCTTAACGTCAGAATAGGAGAATGATTTGACAAGTATGAGTTAAGCTATTTTATAAAACTCTAATCCTGTTAAAAATAAAACGTGTTGTGGATGAATAAAGGAAAGCTAAGGAAGGTAATATTTTATTCCTAGAAGCATAAGTCCCAAACTCCTCTAGGGTCAAGCTGAGAAAAGAAGGGATACACAGGGTGCCAAATAAGTGTACTTATTTGATACCACCAAGTTAGCTTTTGCATGTCTGAGCCTGGTAGGTGTTTTAAACTATTTCTTTCTTGTGCACTTTAATAGTGATGTAGGGATATGATTTTCTTTGGCTGGCTTCTACCCTTCTTCCTCCCATCTCTTGGTTTTTTGGAGATCTACTTAACCTATACTTCTTTAAAAATTTATTTTTTATGTTTCATAGTTTGGTGCTAAAGAAGCTCTTGCACTTGGCTGCCTGACTTCAGATATTAGTCTGTCACTCGCCAGCTGTGTGACCTTGGGCAGGTTAATATCTCTTATTTCACTTTCCTCCTCTTGCTGCCAGTGACAATGGGTTTCTTGTGGTGTCATGAGAAAGGAATTTAAAATGGCACACACATGGGAATTTAAAGGTAATGGCAAGATTTACTGGAGGGAAGGGAAATAACACACCCTTGGGGATGTAGAGGGTGGACAGGCTATAGCAGCAACTGTTCCAAGATCCTCGTTAATCCTCCAAATGTTTTCTGGGCCTTTGGGAAGGGGCAGGATCGCTTTGGAACTACCCGACCCACTGCCTGGGCTTTTCCTGGGCTTGTGTTTGGCCCTCCTTTCAACCGATCCCGGTCTTGTACCTTCTGGAGTTCTGTGCCCTCATCCACATTGTGTCCCAGATTTTCTCCGTCTAGACTCTGTCCCTTTAGGTCACCATTTTGGCTCCAAGTCTCAAAGCAGACGGACTTCCCTCCGCACCATCTTCGCTTCTACTGCGCATGCGCACAGCAAAGGGCTTCACCTCCCCTCCCCCACCCGTTCCCGGATAATCCTGGCTCCAGGCCAGTTGTTCATTGCTCAGGAATTAAGTCTCAAGGCCCAAGGATGCAGCAGCTTCCTGGGGATGATGTTAATGCTGCAACTAGTGAAGCAGGCTTAATGTCTGATTCAGCTCCCTAGTTTATTAGGCTTAAAGTCTGATTCTCTCTGCACCCTTCCTTTAGTAATACTAACTAGCTACTTATGCTAACAACCTGAAAGAGGCATGATAATAAATAGAACTAATTTCATAGCACTGCTGAGAGTAATTCCTTCCTCCCTCCCTCCCTTCCTTCCTCCCTTCCTTCCTTCCATCTGCCTTTCTGTCTGTTTTTCTATCCATCTCATAATAAACATGATATAATACTCATTATCATTGTCATTATTTTTCCTGTAAGAGAATCTACATTGGCTTCAGACTAGCTTTCTTTCACATGTTCCTTTACTGATTCACAGGAAAAGCCTTCTTTACTATGAACTAACTCTGGACATGTAAGTGATGCTTAAAAAGGCAGCAACCTCTGCCTCGCTCATTTAGCAATTTTGGCACAGATATCTGGTGTCTCTGCATTTTAAACTTTTCAGTCAACTGTGCCCCCTGCAACCTCCGGAGACATACTTGTTTTCTGGATAGTACTGTAGAAGATCCTTAACTAGTCTTAATGTTAGAAGCAGGCTGAACATGGTACAGGAAGCCAGTGGAAGATTGCTGCAAGTTACAAATATTAAAAATGAAGAAGACAAATCTGTTATTTGCTGGTGGAATTTTTGTGTACATAAAAATCTAAAACTACTTTTAATATTTGTTGCCTTATTCCATTCAGTGCAGTGTTGAATAAATATGGTGATAGGGGACATTCTTGTTCCACATTGTGTTCCATCTAGACCTGTTTTTATTTTCTATCTTTAAAATTGTGGGTTAATTTACTTTAACAGTTAAAGGCCTATTGATACTTTGGAAGTTGAATTTTTAAAAGAATTTGTCCCATTACTTCTTCTAAATTTTCAAATTTACTGACATAAAGTTGCTCTTAGTATTTTTAAAAATGTTTGTGAGATGTCTGCTTTTCATTTGTAATGTAGTTATTGTCTTATTTCTTTCCTTTGTTTTTCTTGAGCAAACTTGCCAGGGGTTCATCATTTTATTAGTCTCTTTAAAGAATATGATTTTTAAAATATATTTATTGATTATGCTATTACAGTTGTCCCATTTCCCCCCCTTCATTACACTCCATCCTGCCTACCCCCTCTCTCCCACATTCCCCCCCTATAGTTCATGTCCATGGGTCATACTTATAAGTTCTTTGGCTTCTACATTTCCTATACTATTCTTACTCTCCCCCTGTCTATTTTCTACCTACCTTTTATGTTACTAATTCTCTGTACCTTTCCCCCCTCCTTCCCCTCCCACTCCCTGTTGATAACCCTCCATGTGATCTCCATTTCTGTGGTTCTGTTCCTGTCTAGTTGTTTGCTTAGTTTGCTTTTGTTTTTGTTTTAGGTGTGGTTGTTAATAACTGTGAGTTTGCTGTCATTTTTACTATTCCTATTTTTGATCTTCTTTTTCTTAGATAAGTCCCTTTAACATTCCATATAATAAAGGCTTGGTGATGATGAACTCCTTTAACTTGACCTTATCTGAGAAGCACTTTATCTGCCCTTCCATTCTAAATGAAAGCTTTGCTAGATAGAGCAATCTTGGATGTAGGTCCTTCCCTTTCATGACTTCAAATACTTCTTTCCAGCCCCTTCTTGCCTGCAGGTATCTTTTGGGAAATCAGCTGACAGTCTTATGGGAAGTCCTTTGTAGGTAACTGTCTCCTTTTCTCTTGCTGCTTCTAAGATTCTCTCCTTCTGTTTCATCTTGGCTAATGTAATTATGATTTGCCTTGGTGTGTTCTTCCTTGAGTCCAGCTTCTTTGGGACTCTCTGAGCTTCCTGGACTTCCCGGAAGTCTATTTCCTTTGCCAGATTAGGGAAGTTCTCCTTCATTATTTGTTCAAATAAGTTTTCAATTTTTTGTTCTTCCTCTTCTCCTTCTGGCACCCCTATCATTTGGATGTTGGAATGTTTAAAGTTGTCCCAGAGGTTCCTAAGCCTCTCCTCATTTTTCCGAATTCTTGTTTCTTCATTCTGTTCTGGTTGGATGTTTCTTTCTTCCTTCTGGTCCACACCATTGATTTGAGTCCCAGCTTCCTTCCCATCATTATTGGTTCCCCGTACATTTTCCTTTGTTTCTCTTAACATAGCCTTCATTTCTTCATCTATTTTGTGACCAAATTCAAGCAATTCTGTGAGCATCCTAATTACCAGTGTTTTGAACTGTGCATCTGATAGGTTGGCTATCTCTTTGTTGCTTAGTTGTATTATCTCTGGAGCTTTGATGTGTTCTTTCATTTGGGCCATTTTTTTTTTTGTCTTGGAGCACCTGTTATGTATAGGGGTGGAGCCTTAGGTGTTCACCGGGGTGGGGTAGTGCTGGTTGCTGTGCTGTGATGCTGTATGTGGGGGAGGGGCGAAGAGGGAGCAATGGGGCTTGCTCCACTCTCTGCCAGATTTCATTCACTCCCTCTGCTACCCATAATCAAACTGGGCCCATCTGGTGCTGATTCCTGAGTGGGTAGGATTTCTAGGGCTTGTGCACGCTCTAGGCCCCTGTGGTTCTCTCCAACAAACTCTCCTCTAAGGCTGGGAGTTTCTCCTGCTGCCACCTCAACCCCCACAGGTGTTTTCAATCAGAGGTCTGAAGCTTTATTTCCTTGTGCTGGAGCCCTGGGTTGCGTGGTCTGTTTTGCTCCCCCGCCGTTCCTCCCAGTTTATCTATGTGGGGCTACAGGGTCTGCTAGCTACTGCACTGCCCCCTTCCACAATCCGCCACCTTGCTGGGTCCGCCAGCTGCCACCCTGCCATGAGTCCTCTCCTCCCCTCCTAACGGTCTGGATGAATGTTTCTTCTTTATGTCCTTGGTTGTCAAATTTCCATGCAATTTGATTTTCTGTCAGTTCTGGTTGTTTTTTGTTTTTAAATTGTTGTTGTCCTTCTTTTGGTTGTGCGAGGAGGTGCAGTGTGTCTACCTATGCCTCCCTCTTGGTCGGAAGCCTAAAGAATATGATTTTAATGTTCCTATTTTTTCTATTGCATGTTTATTTTTTCTATTTCATTGGTTTCTATTTTTAGTTTTATTAGTTTTTCTATTGATGAGGTCTACTATATTGTTCTTGTCCTTGATTCTTGATGTTAACTAGTACAGCATTGATATTCAGCCTTTCTTCTTTTATAATACATGTAAGGCTATAAGATTCCTTCTAAGCACTGCCTTATGTGTTTCGCACAAGTTTTGATATATCATGTTTAAAATACTAATTCCCATTCTGACTAATTCTTGGATTTTATGGATGTTTAGATGTGTACTACTAAATATCTAAAAACTTGGTAAGTTTTGATATGTATTCTTAATGATTTTTAGGTAGTTTCATTATATCAAATAACATTCTGTATCTTATATATCAGTTTGATCATTTGAAATTTGTAGAGACTTGTTTTATGTGCCATTATATGGTATTTATACAAAATGTTTCTCAGTAGGTGTAAATGGAGTGTACCGTTTTATTGTTAGGGGCAGTGTTTCATAGCTATTATACTTTTTTTCAATTGTGCTTTTCAAATCTAACGTTTTTCTGTTGGGTGTTTGCTTTTTTTTCTATTAATTACAATGGAATGAATTTATGTTAAGACTTTCAGTATTTTTGGAATTTCTCTATTTTTCTTTTCAGTTCTGTAAGGCTGCTGTTACGGACCATAATTGGTGAGTCTTTTGCCCATTGCACACAGAGAGGCCATGTTCTGAAGCAACAGATTTTGTGGAAAGAAAAGTGTTTTTCATTCGTGAGACAGCCAGAAGAGGAGACAGGGAGAAAGCCCAAATCTATCTGTCTTAATAAAGCTTTGAAACAAATTTAAAGAAGAAGGTGAGGAGGGGCTATGCATATTTATTAATTATAATTCAACATTGAATTGCCTTGAAACTTAGCCATTAAAGGTAAGGAGCATGATAGAGGGCAGGAAGGAATTAAGCAATTTCAATCTGGAAGCAATTGTTTGGTTAGTCCTGTATGTGTCCATATTTGATCTAGACACTGGATCTTCTTTATTGATGGACCTCTTGCTTTTTAAAGGGTTCTGGATAGCAAATAGCACCTCTGTTACTTGAGTTCTGACAATCTTAGTCATTCTGAGAACTCTTGAATTACCTCAGGGTCATTTAGCTGCTAACTGTACTTGCTCAAGCCACTGGGACCAGTTTGATTCAGCTAGGTCTTGTAGTCTCCGGAGCACTATAAGGAGACCTGGTTTTATCAGTTGAAAAATCACTGAAAAAAACTTCCGTGGAAAGAAAAAATTATTAAGGTCTGCTTTCAGTGGTTGGTTCCTCAGGGGCCACCAGTTTCAGTGTTAGGGTATGGTTTCATTGCTTCATCAATTTTGGAGCTATATACACTATTAAGTCTATACAGATTTATAATTGTTATATCTTTTGATTGAATTCATCTTTTTATTATTGTCATGATTAATTTTACACATTAGCTTGACTGGGTAGTGGGTGCCTAGTTATTTGGTCCAACATTATTGTGTATGTGTCTGTGAGGGTGTTTCTGGATGAGACTGACATTTGAATTGGTAGACTGATTAAAGCAGACTGTCTTCCCCAGTATGGGTGGACCTCATCCAATCAGTGAAAAGTCTCAACAGATCGATAGAACAAAGGGTTGACTCTACCCAGAGTAATAGGGAACTCCTTTTGCCTAATTGCCTTACAGATCTTTGGATTTGTCAGAGGCCATAAATGTGTGAACCATTCCTTATAATAAGTCTCTTTTCCTCTCCCCTCCTCATCTTTCTATAGATAGATAGATAGATAGATAGATGATATAGACATAGATGATATAGATATAGATATATAGATACATAGATATATAGATATAGATATAAGTCCTATTGGTTCTGTTTCTCTGGAGAATCTTTTCCTTGAAGTGTATTTTGTCGCATATTAGTAAGCTTTTATTTTTTTTTTCTGGTAGTCTTAGCATGGCATATTTTTCATTCTTTTTCTTTCAATCTTTTCATATTTAATGTGTATCCACTGTGAACAGTATGTCATTTGGTTTAATTTTCCTAACCATTCTGACAATTTTTTAAAAAAATTTGAAGAATTTAATTCATTTAAAGTTCATATAATTAATATAAATACTGTTGTATATGGATTTTAAATCTTACTTTCCCCCTAATTTTCTATTTGATTTTGTTCATTTTTTCTATATTCTTATTTTCTTTTGAAGTAGTCATATACTTTTAAAATATTTATTTTCTATTAGGTTTTCAATTATATACGTATCTCTACTATTCTTTAATTGAAACCCTGGAGGTTTCAATAGTCTACTTTTTATTAATATTTTTACTACTTCATGGATATTATAAAGATCTTCCACATTTTAAGTTTATTTGTCTACTTCCTGAACTTTGTGCTTCTGTTGTCATATAATTTAAATACATACATATATATATATATATATATATATATATATATATATAAGACATATGCAGTTGTTCATATGGAAAATAATAGAATAACTAATAAAAAATAATACAAGAATAACCGGTGCTTGACATATGCAGAGCTGTAAACCTACTTTTGCCCCACCCTGTATTTGTATATAAGTACAAATACACACAAATATATATCCTCTTAAAATTTCACAGGACATTATTACTCAGGATAGTCAATATTCATTTAGATTTAGCTGCAGATCCTCACCTTTCAAACTTATCCATCCTTTTGCTTTACTATTCTGTTCCTAAGGAACTACTTTATTGTATCTTTTAGTACAGTGGTCCTTGAAATAAGTTTCCTCAGATGTTATTTATCTGAAAGTTTCTTCATCTCATCATCATTTTCAGGAAGTTTTCACTGGCTGATGGAGTCTAGACTGGCATTTGTTTACTTATTTTTTTTAGTACTTTAGAACTGTCATTTCATTTTCTTCTGACTTGTATCACGTCTGCTCATTGAGCTGTTTAGTCCTATTGTCTGTCCATCCTTTGAAAGTACTGTGCCCTTTTTCTCCCTCTATCTTAAGTTTTTCTCTTTTTCTTTATGTAGGTGTACAGCCCATGAGCCTAGCTGTATTTTTTCTTTATCCTGTTTGATCTCACAGCTTTTAGACATCTTTTATATGTCTGATGTTGCTGGCTAGTTTTTATCAATCTTGGAAAATTTCCTGTCCAATATATCTTCAAATATTCTTTTTTTCCACTCCTTCTTGGACTCCAATTTCATGCATGTTAGGTATTTTCCATGTTCCAATATGACTCTCATTTTCTTTCATATATATTTTTAATTCTTTTTTTTGATTTTATACTTTAATCCGTTTATTTTTCTGCTGTTTCCTATTTAATATTTTTTCTGCAGTGTCTAATTATTTGTTAAACATACCTATTAATTTTATAAATTAATTCATTTATATTTCATTTTCTATTTTCCAATTTAGTATTTTTAATAAAATTTAGTTTCCTAAGAAAATTCTCTATCTTCTTATCTATTTTCTTGGACACATTAATTATAGCAATTTTAAAGTCCCTGTCTGCTCGGGCCAGTGTGGTTCAGTTGGTTGGAGCCTCATCCTTTACACCAAAAGGTTGTGGGTTTGAGTCCCAGTCAGGGCAAATACCTAGGTTGCAGGTTTGATCCCTGGTTGGGGTGCGTATGGGAGGCAACCAATCAATGTTTCCTTCTCACATCAATGTTTCTCTCTCTCTCTTCTTCTCTCTCTAAAATCAATAAACATATTAAAGAAATTTAAAAAATAAAATCCCTGTCTAATTACTACAATATATAAATGTAGTAACTGTGGATTGTTTTTGGTCATTTGACTTTTAATCTTTATTTTATTTTTTGTTTGATCATTTGGTAAATGCCATCACATTGTAGGAAAAGTTAACAGAGGCACTGGGTGATGTTTTCTTCCTCCAGAGAAGATTTCATTTCCTTTTGGTAGGAAATCACCTTTATCCATAAATGGATTGAAACCCTTTCACAATTTTTGAGTCCAGTGCTAGTTTCAGTTTGTCTGCACACTGGTGTATCCAATATAGCCCTTTGGGCATCTCAGTGGAAAGTCTTAAGGAATTACCACAGATATCCTCCTTGGAGAGCCCTGGACTCTAATTTTTATAACCTCAGATTTGTGAGACTGCTAAAATCTCTACCTAGCTTTTGAGCCTTTTACAAAATATTTTTCATAATTTTTGATGTTTTTCCTCTGCCTATTCAGATTAGTTATTAGCAATGTCCCCAGATGAAATTGAAAGCAGTATATCGCATTTACTTATCTGTAGTTCCCATTTCTTTAGATCTTGATCTCTCAAATGACAGCTGCTTTGGTAGTCTTGTTGCCAGACAGCTTTCCAACTGGCTATAAATTTGAGAAGATTCATGTAATTTTTAAAATTTAAGTACAGTTGGTATACAATATATTAGTTATATTGGTTTCAAGTATATAATATAGTGATTCAATATTTTTATACCTTACAGTGTGATCATGTCACTAATTATAGTAATTACCTATCACAATGAAAATTCATTACAATATTATTGACTACATTCTACTTTACCTTTTTCACCCATCCTCTGGCAACCATCCCTTAGGACTGTTTCTATGAGTATGTTTTTGTTTTTGTTTTTGTTTGTTCATTTGTTCGATTTCTAAAGTTTCCACATAAAAGTGAAACCATATGGCATTTGTATTTCATTGTCTGACTTATTTCATTTAGTATGATACCCCCTAGGTCCATCCATGGCAAGTTTTCATTCTTTTTTATTGATGCATAACACACACACACACACACACACACACACACACATGAGGGGGACCTCCCAAAAACCAGAACTTATTTATAAAAATTGTGTATATATTCTTACCTGTTTAAACTTGTCAGCTTCAAAGTATTCTCCATTTGATGTAATACACCTATCAAGACATTTTTTCCACTGCTAAAAAACAGTTCTTGAACTGATCGATTCTGATGCCTTTTAGCGCTTCTTCTATTTTTTGTTTCACCTTTTCCACATGAGCAAAACCTTTCCCTTAAAAAAAAAAGATTTCATTTATTTTTAGAGAGAGGGGAAGGGAGGGAGAAAAAGAGGGAGAGAAACATCAGTGTGTGGCTGCCTCTTGTGTGCTTCCTACCGGGACCTGGTCTGCAACCCAGGCATGTACCCCAACCAGGAACCAAACTGGTGACCCCTGGTTCACTGGCCAGCACTCAATCCACTGAGCCACACCAGCTCTTTGAGGACTTTTTTCATCTAGGGAAACAAAAATAGTCACTTGGAGCAAGATCAGGGGAATAGGGAGGGTGGGGCATGGGGGTCATGCTGCTTTTGGTAAAAAATTGCTGAACACTCAGCGTAGTGTGGGCAGGTGTACTGGTAAATCACGCATCATGAAATGGCAAAGGCAATGAAAGGGCCTTCAAAAAACTTCACTGAAGCTGAATGCAGCCTCTCAAACAACACCAGCTGGCAGGTTGATACAGGTAGGTTCCTAGAACACACCTAGCAGGGGAAGACTATGCTATAAGGATCCCAACCTCCAGGAGATAATTCCATTTTGGAGGGGGGTCCCCTCTTGTAGATACCACTTCCTTATCCATTCATCTATTGATGGATAGCTAGGTTGCTTCCATGTGTTGGCTACTGTAAATAATGCTACACTGCACGTAAGCGTGCATGTATCTTTTTGAATTTGTGTTCTTGTTTACTTTGGATAACTACTCAGAAGTTTAATTCTGAGTAGTATAATAGATCTATTTTTAGTTTTTTTTGAGGAATCTCCATATTGTTTTCCATAGTGGCTTCACCAACTTGCAGTCTCACCAACAGTGCAGGAAAGCTCTCTTTTCTATGCATCCTCTCCAACACATATTATTTGTTGACTTTTGATTATAGCCATGATGACTTCAGTGAAGTGGTATATCATTATGGTTTTGATTTGCATTTCTCTGATTATCAGGGGTGTTAAATGTCTTTTCATATGTCTGTTGGCCATCTGTATGTCTTTGGAGAAATGTGTTTTCATGTTCTCTGCCTAGTTTTTGATCAGATTGTTTATTTTTTTGTAATTGAGTTGTATGAATTCCTTATGTATTTTAGATATCAGCCACTTATTGGATAAATCATTTGGGAATGTATTCTCTCATTCAGTATGTTGTCTTTTGTTTTGTTCATGGTTTCCTTCACTGTGCAAAAATTTTTTATTTTTATCTTATTTTTTAATTGGGGGTTAGGGCTTTAATAATTTGGGGGAGACAGTAAAGTGCACAGCGTATATTTTTCCTGTTCACATTATAGGTTGAGATACCTTATCCTTCATTTTTATTTCATGTCCATGGGTCCTTTTTCCTCTTTGCTCAATTCCTTCACCCCCTAAGCTCTTGACATTGTCCCATTTATTTTTTCTTTTCTTTTCTTTGCTCAAGGAGACATATCCAAAATGGTATTACTCAGACTTATATTAGGAACTACCTAAGTTTTTTCTTGGGTGTTTTATGGCTTCCAGCCTTGCTTTACATTTAAGTCTTTGAGTTTGTTTTTGTTCATGGTGTAAGAGTATGGTCCCACTTTATTTATTTATTTATTTTGCATGTATCTGTTGCACGTCTCTTCATTTATTGAAGAGACTGTCTTTACCCTATTGTGTATTCTCACTTCCCTTGTTATAGATTGATTGATCATATAAGCATGGGTTTGTTTCTGGGCTTTCTTGTCTGTTCCACTGATCTATGTATCTGTTTTCTTTCATTTTTTTACCAGTATCATACCGTTTTGATTATTATAGTTTTGTAGTATAGTTTGAATTCAGGGAGTGTGGTAACTCCAATTTAGTTTTTCTTTCTCAAGATTGCTTTGTCTATTTTCAGTCTTTTGTGTTTCCATAGAAATTTTAGAGTTATTTGTTCCAGTCCTGAGAAGAAAGTATTTGGTATTTTGATAGGAATTATACAGTATCTGTAGATAGCTTTGGATATCTACAGTATTTGATATTTAGTATTTGGATAGTATGGTCATTTTAACAATATTAATCTTTCCAATCCATGAGCACTGTATATCCTTCCATTTATTTGTGTCTTCTTTAGTTTCTTTCTTCAGTATCTTATAGTTTTCCAAATACAAATCTTTCACCTACTTGGTTAAATTTATTACTAGGTATTTTTTTCATGAAATTGTAACTGGGATTTTTAAAAAAAATTATCTTTCTTATTTTGTTATTGGTGTATAGGAACATGACAGATTTCTATATATTAATTTTGTATCCTGCTAATTCACTGAATTCTTTTATTATTCTGTTAATTTTTTGGTGACCTCGTTAGGGTTTTTTATATATAGTATCAGGTCATATGCAAATAGTGACGGTTTTACTTCTTCCTCTTCAATTTGGAGGCTATTTATTTATTTATTTGTTGTCTGATTGCTGTGGCTAGGACTTCCAACACTATATTAAATGATTTGTGGTGAGAGTAGGCATAATTTTATTTTCCTGATTTTAAAGGTAAAGCTTCCAGCTTTTCACCACTGAATATAATGTTAGCTGAGGGCTTGTCATATATAGGCTCTTTCAAGTTGAGGTAAGTTCCTTCTGTACCCACTTTGTTGAGAGTTTTTATGATAAGTGAATGTTGAATTTGTCAAATACCTTTGCTGCATCTGTTGAGATGATCATATGATTTTTATCCGTGGTTTCGTTGATGTGATGAATCACGGTTATTTTGCAGATGTTGAACAACACTTGCTTCTCTGGTATAAATTCCACTTGACCATGATGTATTTAATGTACTGTTGAATTCAATTTGCTAGTATTTTGTTGAGAATTTAACATCTATGTACATTAGGGATATTGGCCTATAATTCTCTTATTTTGAATCACCTTTGCCTGGTTTAGATATCAAGGTAATGCTGACTTCATAGGACAGGGGTGTCCAACCCATGGCCTACAGGCCACGCACGTGAAGCCCAGGGTGGCTATAAATGTGGCCCAGCACAAAATCATAAATTTACTTAAAACATTACTTAGTTTTATAACTAGGTTTTACACTAAGTTTTATTATTTAGATATGTACATTTTCTGTATTAGTGATCACAAACTTGGGACCTGCTCAATGATTTTAAAAGATTATTGGAAATGTCTCTGTACAATTAGGGTTATTAAGTGAGTACTTTTTGCTTATCACGAAGTGGTGGTGGATATCACAAAAATTATGCTTGGATTGTTTTGCTTATCAGTTTTCACTAGTGTTTGTGCATTTAATGTGTGACTGAACACAACTCTTCTTCTAGTGTGGTCAGAGACACCAAAAGGTCGGACATTGGTTGTTTAGAATCATGTTATTTAATCTCTATATATTTGTGTTTCTTTTCTTTTTTTTTGTAGCTGGTTTCTTGTTTCATGTTATTGTTGTCAGAAAATTTGCTTGATATAATTTCAATCTTCTTGAATTTATTGAAGCTAGTTTTGTGGCCTTATAGGTGATCAATCCTGGATAATGTTTATGTGCATTTGAAAAAAATGTCTAATCTGCAGTTTTTGGATGAAATGTTGCTGTCTAATGTCTGTTAAGTTAAACTGGTCTAAGGTGCTATTTATGACCATTATTTCCTTACTAATTTCTGTCTGGACGATTGATCCATTGAAATAAGTTGAGTATTAAATTCCCCAACTATTTAAGTCCTGCTTAGACTATTTACTTAATATTTAATGTGGGGATATTAAGTAGTGTTTCATAGAATTTTTCCCAGAACTAAATGGTTTACTTGCCTATGAAATTTCATAGAAAACACAATGTATGAATTATTTGTTGATAGATTTTATGTATATTTTTATCTTAATGATTTTTTATTATTATACTTAAAAAAATCATATGGCCAGTGAGTATGTGGGGAATATACTAAGTAAAGAACTTAGATAAGAGCTTACCTAAGAGTTGCCCAATCACACTTTTAATGTAATAACATTATGAAAGCCTATTCAACTTCCTTTTAGGTTCAATGCGCTACATCAGTGATTTTCAACCTTTTCCATTTCAGGACACACATAAAATAATTACTAAAATTCTGCAACACATGAACCATTCATACCAGATGGCTATTTTTTGTTGTTTGTAGTCATTTTTTTATTTGACATTCTAAGGGAAAAGAGGTCAGTATCCCTGACTAAATAGTCAGGTATTGCATGTTTTAAAGGTGTTTGCAGCACATAGTCTGGAAATCACTGATTTACATAGTTTAGACTGAAGCATATCCATTCTGGGATGCAAATGGTAGGATAGAAGTCTAGAAAGTTATCACAAAGTTGAGCCACATGATTTATAGACTGATTTAAATTTATGACCCAAGAAATACTATTGATAAGTAAACACTTGAGAACAAAATGTCTAAAAAGTGATCAATAATACAAATTTATTAAAGAAAGATTGTAGAAGATTACTCTTTTCCTTTAATGTAATGATGGATTTATTAGGTAAGGGAATACTGGGATCAATGAACACTATATGTTATAGATTTAATAAGTAGCTTGATGAAATGTCATATAGCACAGTACCAAAAAACATCAATTTTAAAATGCCAGGATTGAAATGGTTTTTATTTAAAAGGCAGGCAGGGTCAGAAGAAAAGTGATCAGATGTAACAAGTTACTCTAAATTTGTTTGGAAGACGGTTTCTCTACCTTTTCTGCTTCCTGGTATATTACATGCAACTTGACTATGCCATCAGTATAGTGAATAACAGTTATAGGTCACTTTTACCTCCCCTACTAGACTGTACAGTCTTTCAGATTAGAGAATCATTTATTCATCTCTGGCTCTTCAGTATCTAATAAAACGCCTAGCATATATAAACATTATTATTGACTGAAAATGGTCTATTTATTAATTACTAAAACACATTAGTCTTCATGTTAAACTGACTCAAAAATCCTCCAACTTTTCAAGGTATGCAAGTTCCCATGTGTCAATGGTTGGAAATGTTTTTTCTTTCTCTGAGAAAAAGAGGAATATTGTGCAAGAAAATATCTGGTTTCAATACATTTTTTTTTCTTGGATGGGAAAAGCCAACAAGATGGAAGTCTCTGTGCACAAGGTGGGGAGGGGTGTTTAGTTTCCTTATTTGTAATATAGGACAAAAGTTAATACTTCTAAAGTGTTTTGTTTTAAAAATATTATGATGTCAACTTTTCCAACTGTAGTGTTTTAGGTACAGTGCTTGGGAACTGGGGTGTAGAGATTAAGTCCTAACCAACCAGCCCATTCTGCCAGATAGTGTGGGGGATCTCTGCTAAGATTAGAATTCAGGTAAAGTAAGCATTTGTTTACTTAAGAGTTGTGCCTTTGTAAATCTGGCCATAGGAAATGTTGTATGACTTCCTTAAAAGGAAAATAATGTATTTCTTGCAAAATATTATTGGCTTTTCAGTGCGGGACTTCCTGAAAATTAAAAGTTCTGTTATATAAAAATTAATTGATTAAGAAGGGTTTATGTTCATGTTCAATAAATGTGTTTACTAAACCTGACAGTGTAATTTGGTGTTAATTGCAAAGTGCCTTCAAGTATAATAGCTTCAGGTATATAACTAACTTGACTGCCAGCTGACAATAGTTTATTATATATTTTAGGAAATATTAGCAGCTCCCTGCAAAGAATAAAAATATGAACAAAGCAGAGCAGGAACCATGGGGATAAGTGACTATATAATAAAACCTTATTATCAGGGACTTTGGAGAGTCCTGTAAAGAAATAATATAAAGAATACCTTTACTATTCTTTCTAAAAATAGACATATTGTGCTGAGAAATCAAACACATAAAAATAATTGTAGGGACTTTAATAATCATCAAACATATCAAAAACATAAATTTGAAGTGTTTTAAATTTTTTCTACTTATTAAATCTTTTTTGTAAAACTATGAGACAACGTTTTGTCTGCTTTATAATACTTAAAGTAAAACAATACATGCAGATTTTGCTTCTTTTAAGATTTTTCAAAATTATGAGTTTTTGCTAATTAATACTGATCTTTCTGATCTTTCCTACACTCCTTTTTTATCCTCATCCATGGACATGCTTATTGACTTGAGAAAGCGAGGGAGAGAAATATCAGTGTGTGAGAAAAACATTGATCGGTTGCCTCTTGTATGCACCCCAACTGAATACTAAACCCACAGTCTAGGCATGTGCCCTGACTTGGAGTTGAACTTGTGATATTAGTTCATGGGACGATTCTCCAACCAACTGAGCTACACTGGCCAGAGCTCTACATTCTTAATACAAAGTAGGATCGACTTCCAGTGTGGATGGTGGCATAGGTAAACACAGCTTGCCTCCTCTCACAGCTATATCAAAATTACATCTAAACTATAGAACAACCATCATTCATAACCATCAGAAACTGAGCTGAATGGAAGTCCGACAACCATGGAATTAAAGAAGAAACTACATTAAGACTGGCAGGAGGGGTGGAGATGTGGAACGGGCTGGTTCCACACACACATGTGGCAGATAAAAATCAGGAGGGATATCTCAGGAGTGAGGGGTCCCAGCCCCCAACCAGGCTCCCCAGCCCAGGTTTCCAGTGCCAGGAAGATAAGTACCCATAACTTGTGGCTGTAAAACCAGCGAGGATTGAGGCTGTGGAAGACAGAAACTGCTGAAGTCTCAGGCAGTTCTTCCTAAAGGCCCTGTACCCAGACTTACTTGGATTCAATTCCTCTGAGCTCCATCATGGGGCAGCAGATTGAAATGCATCAGAGGCATACAAGGAGAAGCTGATTTGTCCAGCAGTAAGGTGAGAGCTGCAGGCAACTTTATCCCAGACAAAAGTGTTGGGAGATGCTATTGTTCATTTTCTGAGCCACCGCCCTCCCCCCCCCCACCCCAACCTCACATCACAGAGCTATGGAGTGGGCAGGTAGGTTCTATATCTGAGACTCCATCAACCTGGCTCACACTTTTTGTTCCACTCTGGTGATCCCTGAGGCCCTGCCCCACCCAACTTTTGGTTCCACCCAAGCTGTTTCTAGGGGCTTTTCTATATGAGTGGCTTGTCTTGGTCCATGTTTCAGATTTTTCTAAATTCTGTCAAACAAGCATTTGGTTTCAGTGAGCCCCATATCTCTTGCTAAGTGGCTTCAGGCCCAGCCCTAGCAGCACCTGGCCTTGGTTCACAGCTTGGCCTCTCCTGGTACCTATAAGCCCAGCACAAGTAGCAGCCATCTACAGATCACTTTGTAGCTTATGCTGTGTGGCCTTGGAAAGAACATAGTTGGTGGCTGACCTTGGACATGCCAATAGCAATCTGGACTCAACTACAACAGGAGAGTATACAAAGCCTATACAGTTGTCATACCTTGACAACCAGCTTGGGTAATAAGGGAGGCTGTGCTACTGGACTCTACAGGACACCTATTATATGAGGCTACTCTGCCCAGCCTGGGAGATGTAGCAGATCTACCTAATAGAAGCAGGCAAAGGGAAGCTGCCAAAATGAGACAAAGGAACATGTCTCAAATGAAACAACAGAGCAAAACTCTAGAAAAAGAACTAAACAAATTGGAGACAAGCAACCTACTAGATGCAGAGTTCAAAACGCTGGTTATGAGGATGCTCAGGGAACTTGATCAGGACTTAAATAGCATAAAAAAAACCCAGTCAGAAACAAAGGATACACTAATTGAAGTAAAGAACAATTTTCAGGGAATCCACAATAGAGTGAATGAAGCCAAGAATCAAATTAGCAACTTGTAATATAAGGAAGCAAAAAACAACCAATTAGAACAGCAAGAAGAAAAAAGAATAAAAAAAAATGACTGTAGTGTAAGGAACCTCTGGGACAACTTGAAGCATACCAACATTCACATGATGGGGATGCCAGGAGGGGAAGAGAGAGAGCAAGATATTAGAAACCTATTTGAAAAAATAATGACTCTCCTAAAGAAAACTCCCCTAACTTGGTGATGTAAACAGATATACAAGTCCAGGAAGTTCAGAGTCCCAAACAAGATGAACCCAAGGAGGCCCACACCAAGACACTTCATAATTAAAATGCCAAAGGTTAAAGACAAAGAGAGAATCTTAAAACCAGCAAGAGAAAAGCAGTTAATTACCTACAAAGGATCTTCCATAAGATTGTCAACTGATTTCTCAAAACAAAAGTTGCAGGATAAAAGGGATTGGCAAGAAATATTCAAAGTGATGAAAATCAAGAACTTATAACCAAGATTACTCTACCCAATAAAGCTATCATTTAGAGTGGAAGGGCAGATAAAGAGCTCCCCAGACAAGAAAAAGCTAAAGGTGTTCAATACCACCAAACCAGTATTATATGAAATACTAAAGGGTCTTTAAGAAAAAGAAGATAAAAAATTTGAACAATAAAATGGCAATAAATATATGTCTGTCAACAATTGCTTCTAAAAAACAAACTAAACAATCAGAACAGAAACAGAATCATAGATGAAGAGAACATTTTGATGGTTGCCAGATGGGACGGAGGTTAGGGAGGTGGACAAAAAAGGTGAAGGGATTAAGAAATACAAATTGGTAGTTATAGAATAGTCATGTGGATGTAAAGTACAGCTTAGGGAACAGAGTAGACAATGAACATATATGCATTACCGTGAACATGGACAATGATGTGGGGATTGCCTGAGAGAGTGGGGGAGGGTGGAGAAGATGGGGCCAAGGGGGAAAAACTAGGACAACTGTAATAGCATAAACAATAAAATATAATTAAAAAATAAGGTTAGGGGTATGCATAAAATAGCAGTTAAAATATGGAAATAGAAAATGTGGAGATTTATTTACCAAAGTCCAAGAAGTAATCCAAAACCATAATAAAATGTCAGAACAATAATTCAATGTGGAACTGAGATTAAATATTTGCAGATACATTTTCAATATGATGGGGTTGTGGGGTGGGGGAAATGTTATCATTTGCTGCTTGAAGATTGTCACCATATAGCAACTGACTTGTACCTAAGGTCCTGATTACTATAGAAGAATTTAAATGGTAATTCTCAGAAAAATTAATTCAGGAGCCAGTAAATAAAAATCAAGAATATTTTCTCATTTAAACTAATTTTATTTTATTTATTTTAAAAAATATTTTTTTAAATTTATTTTTAGAGAGATGGGGGAAGGGAGAAAGAGGGGGAGAGAAATGTCCATGTGCAAGAGGTACGTTGACCAGTTGCCTCTCACGTCATCAACTGGGGACCTGGCCTGCAACCCATGTGTGTGCCTCGACTGGAAACGGAACCAGTGACCTTTCGGTCTGCAGGCTGGCACTCAATCCACTGTGCTGCACCAGCCAGGGCTAAATTAGTTTTAAACAGAGACTGAAACAAAGTCTTAGGGATGAATGTTCTCTGCTCATTTTAGTGCATGATTAGCAGGACACAGGAGGGAGAAAAAACTGGTGTAATGAAGTGATTGCATTCATCAGTCAAAGGTCTATGCCTAAGTCTCTAAAGCAGAAAGTGTGAGCATCAGATTAGACCACCTATTTCACCATGAGATGGGCAATGAGATTAAATGGCAACATTTAGCATCAGGTGGCTACAGGCACAACCCCTGCATAGGTACATAGGTAACTACTTAGGAATTCAGTACAATTATTTTTGCAAATTGTCTGTCTCAGAGTTTGGAATCCCTACTGTAAGAATCACTTTGGTTTAAATACATGGTCTCTAAAAGGACATTGCGTAAATGCAGAACTATCGCACAGAAAGGGAGAGATGTTTTATTGATTCATTAGCATATACTAGAGTTCAGATTAGATAGGGAAGGAAATAGAAATCAAGCCAAATAAGTTTGATGGAGATGAGAGAAGTTTCGATGGTCTCAGGAGGAGGGCAGCATGCAAAGTGAGTGACCTGCCTAGATGGCAGGCTCTCGGAGCTTCGTTATTGAACAAATGTAAAATTATAGTTCTGAAAAACAAGAACTGTACTGGCATTTCATTGCTCTGTCTTCAGTTACTGGCACAGAATTGGCCCTTGATAAATATTTGAATAAATGAGACATTTACAAATGAAATATATTTTTACTGTATATATTGCTAAACTACTACAGACTGTAACCTGAATTGCATTTTCATGTACTCACACAAGGGAAGAACATTGCAGAACATAGAAAAATCATGTGTTTTTGTTTTATTAGACCTTTGTTGATTTTGAAGAAATATAAGGTGATATATAAAGTACTTAAACCTATGCAGTAAGAGAATACCTTAAGATACCACATTTTTGAACATGTGGACCCTGCCTCCTTTCATCGTTATAATACCACTGTTTGTTATACTGCATTGAATATGATAGATATTCAATAAATGTTAGCTAAATTAACGTGATTCTAATATACACAGTTAATCATCCAAAAGCTTTGCACATATTTTGTCTAATAATGCAGAAAATTGACTATATAGTTACCATGCAGACATAGTCACTGGCTTGCCTTTCTCATCTATTGATAGTTTATAATTTGGTTCATTTAATTGCATTCATGTTTTACTGTGTTGTATTTTCTTTGTGAGAATATTTGTTTTTCTGTCCAACTTTGCTTAACCACATTTACATGTGTATTGACAAATTCAGTGGCCTTATGTTCTGTTGAACAGACATGAGATGCTTTATTTGCAGCATCTATGTATTTAAAAATATAATTCTGCTTAGGAGATGCCAATTTTTCATGGAGATGAAGATGAAAAATGAGATTGAAATATTGGTAAAAGTCAGTCTGAAGAGTTTCCTAAAAATATCTACTCCAGTCTCTTCCTGAAGATTCTGATTTAGTTTTGTGGTGGGGAGGGGTGAGGAATAGGGAAATTGGAATGTAATAGGTGGTTGCAGTCTTTGAACTTACACTTTACTTCCACCCCCAATTCTAATGTAATAGGTGGTTGCAGTCTTTGAACTTACACTTTACTTCCACCCCCAATTCTGAGACCATGAATCTTACGGTGGGACTAATTGGAATCTGAGAAAGTGCCCTGTGCTTCATAAATCTCCCCCTAGACCATCCACATTGATTTAACCCATGCTTATTCATTCTCTTGCCAGTGGAGAATTCACAATTTTAACACTTACTAACATTTCTTTGTGATCTGAAAATCTTTAAAAATGTCAACTAACTCTATATTAATTGTTAGTGAATCCTTCTCAAGGAGATTGCTTCGGTTATCATTATCTTGTTTCCAGTGCATTTGAAATGAATCCAATGAATTTAAGGGAACAAATAGTGAGAAAGCTTTAAAATTTAGAAGTCAGTGTGAATTGATAAAAGTCTAACTGGGAAATCTGGGTTAAGGAACTTTCCTTTAACCTAATTATATCCTCATAGTTAAAAATAGACTCATAGAGACAGAGAACAGACTGAGAGGTAAAAGAGAGGAGAGGGGTGGGGGCTGGGTGAAAAAAGTGTAGGGATTTAGAAATACAGATTAATAGTTACAGAATGGTCACAGAAATGTAAAGTACAGCATAGGGAACATGGTAAAATATATCGTAATAACTATGTATGGGACCAGGTATCTACTTAAAATGTTAAGGAGGCCACTCTGTAAAGTACATGATTGTCTAACTTCTATGATGTACATCTGAAACTAACACAGAATAATATTGAATGTAAACTGTAATTGGAAAATAAAAATAAATCTCACAGCCTTTTTTCACCTCCAAGTTATTAATGCAGGAAAAAAAAATCACATAACAGAAATAGTGCTTTTCAAATTATCAGAGAACAAAGATCCTTTTAGTGAGGTCAATAAAATTTATTTCTGTTTTTGATACATTTACTTTTTATTTTTATTAAATCCTTTTTTAATTGTTATTCTACTCCAGTTGTCCCAATCCCTCCCCCCGCCCCTTTGCACTCCTCTGCCCACTCCACCCCCTGCTCTCATAGTCAATTCCACACTATTGTCCTTGTCCATGGGTCATTCATACATGTTCTTTGACTAGTCCCTTCCCCTTCTTTCCACCATTACTCCCTTCCTCCTCCCCTCTGGTCACTTTCAGTCTGTTCTGTTTTCATGCCTGTGGTTCTGTTTTGTTTGTTTATTTTGTTCATTAGATTACACTTATAGGTGAGATCATATGGTATTTGTCTTTTACCGACTGACTTACTTCACTTAGCATAATATTCTCCAGTTCTATCCATGCTGTTGCAAAAGGTAGGAGTTCCTTCTTTCTTTTTGCTGCGTACTATTCCATTGTGTAAATGTACCACTGTTTTTTTATCCACTCACTTACTGATAGGCACTTAGGCTGTTTCCAGCACTTGGCTATTGTAAATAGCACCACTATAAATATAGGGGTGCATAAGTTCTTTTGAATTGGTAATTTGTAACCTTAGGGTATTTTCCCAGCAGCAGAGTGGCTGAGTCAAAAGGCAGTTCCATTTTTAGTTTTTTAAGGGAATTCCATACTGTTTTCCACAGTGGCTGCACCAGTCTGCATTCCCACAAACAGTGCACTAGGGCTCCTTTTTCTTCACATCCTCGCCAGCACTTGTTTCTTGATTTGTTAATGATAGCCATTCTGACAGGTATGAGGCAGTATCTTGTGGTTATAATTTGCATCTCTCTGATGGCTAGTGATGCTGAGCATCCTTTCATATGTCTGTGGGCCCTCTGTATGTCCTCCTTGGAGAAGTATCTATTCAGATCCTTTGTCCATTTTTTAACTGGGTTGTTTGTCTTCCTTGTGTTGAGTCATATGAGTTCTTTATATATTTTGGAGATCAAATCCTTGTCTGAGGTATCATTGGAAAATACATTCTCCCATACAGTCAGTTTCTTTTGCACTTTGCTGATGTTTTCTTTAGCCATGCAGAAGCTTTTTAACTTAATGTAGTCCCATTTGTTTATTTTTTCTTTTATTTCTCTTGCCCCAGGGGATATACAGGCAAAAATATTGCTATGTGGGATATCTGAAATTTTCCTGCCTATGTTTTTGTGTAGGATTTTTATGTTGTCATGACTTATATTTCAGTCTTGTATCCATTTTGAGTTTATTCTGGTGTATGGTGTAAGTTAGTGGTCTAGTTTCTTTCTTTTTTTTTTTTTTTGCATGTACTAGTCCAGTTATCCCAACACCATTTATTCAAGAGGTGATCTTTACTCCATTGTATGCCCATGCCCCTTTGTCAAATATTAATTGACCATAGAGACTTGGGTTTATTTCTGGGCTCTCTATTCTGTTCCATTGATCTATGTGTCAGTTCTTATGCTAGTACCAGACTGTTTGATTACCATGGCCTTGTAATATAGTTTGATATTACGTATGGTGATCCCTCCTACTTTGCTATTCTTTCTCAAGATTGCTGAGGCTATCTGAGGTATTTTTTGGTTCCATATAAATTTTTGAAATATTTGTTCAAGATCTGTGAAATATGTCATTGGTATTTTAATAGGGATTGCATTGAATCTTTAGGGAAGTTATGTCAGTTCTGGTAGTGATTAGTTTAGATTTCTGCAATTACAGATAACACTGTGTCTTTACCTACAGAGAGGGAGCAAGAAAGAGAGAGAGTCATGAAGATAATTGAACACACCCACTTACCAAATCAGTGACTAGTTGGATGGGTTTGTCCATAATCTAGTGAGAAATTTCACCTCACTATTACAAGTTCATTATCCCCAAAGTTTACAAACATCCAAGATTTATGTGGACCAAATTTGGCCCATGGCTTGTCTTAAAATCAAAGTTCGAAAATGGTGTTTGTGGAAGCTGAGATCATGAGTGATTGGTAAATGATCATGTTATTAATTTTATTTGGATACGCTTAAATGGATGTTTCTGAATTAAGGTAGAATGAGTGGAAGGAAGGGTGTGAATTGTATATCAGAATTATTAGACAATTTGAGAGTTTTTGCAAAAATTCCTGGTGATCCTCCTGTGGGTGAACAGGAGAGGGAAGATTTGCATATGATATTTTTTTTGTTTTTTTTTAAATATTACAAATGCCTCACCCACAACTCCTTTCTGACTTTAAAGACATCATTCTGAGGTGACAGGATGCTTTAAAAAGAAAAAAATTCCAATTGGTCCAGAAATAACACTGCTCATTTCCTTCTTCACACTGTTCAAATGACTCTTCCATACTTACAAGGCTCCAGGAAGGTTCTCTGTAGGTGTTACTCATAATGTGTGCTAACATAGTGATATTTCTTCATTATCTAAATGTTGCAAGACTCTGGGCCATGATTGGGGGGTGATTTTCTAGGTCATATTCAGGTAAGCAGAAAAATTAAAACCAAGCTTATGATTCTTGGGAAGGAAATGGCACACGATGAAATGATTTCATCCTAAATAGTATACATGTATTGCATATAGTTTGCATAACTGATACAGTCTTACTTATGATGGGATGTGGCACTAAATCAATGAGGCAGATTTTATTATCTGGTCTTCAGAGATTTTTTTCTCTCTTTATGGCTATATCTCTGTAGCTCTGGGTATTCAAGGGTATAAAATTACCCTGTCCTTAACAATTTTCAATACACATGTGTATCTAAGTAATAATATAGAAACACCACTTAAACTTTACACGGGAGGAAATTGAGGCTCAGAGATCTTTCATGCCCTAATTTCCATTTCATTGCTGTTTATGTTAGAGTCTGACATTGTTTATCATTTTTACTCCATATTCTGTACAAATGTGCCTAAGCAGGGATAGCTGCATCTGTAAGAAAAGAGAGTGATTTGATTACATTTCTCTCCCCATGCCCTATTTAAATCTTGTTGTTATTATTTAAGTCTTTCTGGTGCATGAAGGGCTACACAGACCACCTTCTAGATTTATAGTCTCTAAATACCTAACAGCAGGAACTGAAATGTTATTATAATATATTATATGAAATCATCTTCCAGGTAATATTTAAAGTATTTGTATTCTTTTTGTAAACCGAGACAACCACTGATATCAGTAACTCTTTAGTATTCCTACTGCTTAACACATCATGGATTCTCATTAGTTATTTGCTAAATAAATCAACTGCTCATGAGCAAATTGGTTATTTGATGCCATAAGTTTCACATGTTAATTTTGTGATGGTCTAAGGTAATAAAATATGCATTTATATAGACATTGTAGGGTTTGAAGTTACAGAGATATTTCTCTATCACTGACACTCCATTTTGCTATGCAAATGCTGTACATTTAATAAGCATTTCCTAAGTATGCACTCTATGATTAGTCCTAGACTAGGAGTCGCTAGATTACCAAGGACTGCCTGTGAACAATGCTATTTTTCTGTGAGCACTGCCTCCAACTGAAATCTATGATGAAATCAAAGCCATACTTGAGTTATTTCAGAGAACAACTATTCAGAAAGACAGTTCCATATTTTCAGGCAACTTAGCAGGTCAGAAGAACCTAACTTTAGGTTCTTTGCATGACTGAGTTAAAGAGCTAGAATGTATATAAAAGCTCAGTGAATTGTGTTTGCAATTTCACTGGACGGCCATAGGTAACACCAAACTTTGTTGGGGTTTCAAGAGCAACCACTGAAGTGGTTGCTTGTGACTGAATTGCAGCTCCGTTGAGGTACTTCACTGACGTTGGACAAATAGCTTCTATGGCGTGTGCAGGTTACGGTTTGGCTTTGATGTTTGTCCACATGAAGCCTCTCTATTTATATTTATGGCACTCAGATGGAAAATTAAGCTAGGAAACAAGATTGAATTGTTTTGAAGAAGGAAACTAACACACTTCCAATAGAACAAACTTGCTACCTATGAAAAAAATAAATCTCAAGCCATTCTTTATTGGTAGAAAATTTCCCTTTAAAAGAAGCTTTAAAATTCACTATACTGATAAGCTATCTCTGTTAAGCTAATCAGTAAGAAACTTTAAAAAAATTAACCACTGAAGTTATTTAAGGATGTCAATGAAAGTGAAAACATTTAAGGCACACATTTCCTAATTACTGCTGAAACCCAAATTAACGTGAAATTATTAAATTCTAAATAGCATCTGCTGATGTATCACTGGGGACATGTTTTCCCCTGGCTCTCCTCCTACCACTGGTGGATGAATAGTCAATAATTATTGGGTATCATAGATTGCATAGAAAGTGTCAGAACATGCATTTAGTCAGGAATGATAAAATGGCAATGAAAGAGAAAGAAATAATGAATTTGCAATGTAAGTCAACAATGTGTGATTCATACATTTCTTAAAATATTTTACAGCCTGCTGGTTTTTAAAAGGAATCATGACTGGTAAAAGCAGATGAAATTTGATTTAGGGACTGTAAAATGCTTAAGTCTCTCTGGAGAGTGGACCATGTTTGTTTATCTTGGCTCTCACTATACCATCAACCGCTGCAGAATTCTCTGTAAGGAAGTTTGCTCTAGATCTGCAGCCATCGTCTGAAGGCATCTATCACAGAAAGTCATACAAATGCCTCAGCTGTGATATGATTTTACAGCATGACTGCAATGAATAGAAGGTCTTCAGAGAAGCTGTAAAAATGTTTGTGGTGGCTGATCTCTAATGTTAGAGTTTAAGACACAACTGATTGTAAAACTTTAACTTTGGCATAACTTTCAACCTTTCAGCATACAGCTTAACCTGTCAAAGAATGCTAAATACAAAGCCTTACTTTTTTAGTTTCTGCAGATGAACATATGGGTAGCGATGGAAAGATGAGCCTAAACATGCCCGCTGTTGCCAGCACACTGTCTCATATTTTCTGTACTGCAAAGTCGCACGTATGTAGATACACAGCTGTAATTTAGACTATGCGGCTTCTAAACATAGGCCACTGCTATTCTCATTTTGAAAAATGCTCAAACTTGCCAGGCATAACAATTTAAATCATTAATTAGTAAAAAGCGATTATCTGTTATGCTCCATTTCACCTTTGACTGTTGAAATCACACTCTAGAGGTAACTATATTATAGTGATGGATGAAGTATTTGGGAAATTCCTGTGATTCAGAGCTTCTGGGACACAATAGAATATTTTATAGGTGTGTAATGAAAGAAGAGTTGTTTAACCTAATATTTCTCATCCTATAATTCATATTACATTGACTGGAGGAAGGGAACGGCTCATCTATGAATTTTTGAGTGTGGTGACATCTGACATATATATGAAATGGGAGACCGAATATAATATCCATAATTAAGTGTCAACATTCATGCTTTACTCTCACACTTGGCAGTATTATACTGACGTCGCAGAAGAGTGCTACCAAACTCGCTGTCATGCAGCCGAATTTAAATGAGCCTATTTCAAAGCTCTCTATGAAGTAATGAATTAGAATTTGGCTTTGAATTCAACTTGGTGGACAGTTGTTATTTGGTACATAGATCTGGTGAGACAGCAGAATGTAGTTATATAACAGCTACTTGGAATTCTGTGTAGCATTACATGGCCACATTCGAGAAATTTCTTAGGTTTTTCATCCAAATCAAAAAATTGTAAGGGTTTTCTTTCACATTCATGAGGTAAGGCTGGAGCTCACAGCCCTACTGGAAAGAATGCAGAATTCAGGGTAAAGTGAATGTGGTTTTGATCCTATCCAAGGGAATTTATTACCACAAATACCACAGGCATCTCGTTGTGCCAGTACTTCATTTATAACAGAGTCCCAGGACACGGGTCCTGTGGATATCCCTCCCATATAGTTCCAGGTCTCCAGCACAAAAAAAAGGAATTGATATGAAAAAAGAAACAGTGTATTTTAACATGGATATTTGTGTATGCATAGTCATCTCTTATTAGGAATGTTGACTGAGCTAAGGTATCCTGAGCACTGTACTTGGTAAGTAGTTGTTACACGTGAACAGCTTTGCCATTTATCAGACTGCAGCACATTCAACATTCATTCTGTTTCCGGCAGAGCCAGGAGGGTGGTGGTACATGGCTTCTCAGTGATTTTTTCATGCTGCGATCTCAAACTGTTAGCCTTTTACTCCCTAACCCATAACATATATTAATTGTTCATGATGAAGCCAGCATTTATGAAACTGAGTTTTGCTTTAATTTTTAACTTTATCTTTAGCCTCTAACACCTCTTAAGTTTTCATCCACTGGGGGAAAGTACTACTTTCTTTTATATTACTTGCCACTATTTCAGTCACACATTGTGGGATAATCCCAAAATTCTTTGTGCCTGAGTTTCTTCATTTAAAATATTAGAATGGTAATAACCAGTTTTTTCTTAAAATAGAATAGATTATAGTAAATAATCTATTTACAATTTCCATTTACAATTTCCTAGCACTTAGTGGGTGCTATTACTTTATAACCTATTACCTCTATGTTGTTTTCACCCTTTTGTAGAATTCAGTTATATTCCCTTTCAAATTTACATTTTCTGATTGGTGAATTCCATTTCCTCACATGAAAATTTCTACATGCACTAGCCCCTCCTTATCCACAGTTTTTCTCTCCTATAGTCAACTATGGTTGAGAAATATTAAATGGAAAATTCCAGAAATAATTAGTAAGTTTTAGAATGCCTGTTACCATTGCGATAGCATGAAGAAATCGTGCACTACCCTGCTCCATCTTACTTGGAACGTGAATCTTCTCTTTGTCCAGCTAATTTGTGCTGGATCCATATAACATATTAGTACAATAAGCTATGCTAGTAGAGACCACATCACATAACTTTCATTACAGTATATTTTTCTAATTGTTTATTTTGCTATTAGTTGTTAACCTCTTACTGCACCTCATTTATAAATTAAACTTTATCACAGGCATGCAGGTGTAGGGAACAACATAGTAAGCACAGGGCTTGGCACTGTCTGTGCTCAGGCACCCCCTGGGGGTCTGGGAACACATCTCTTTCAAATAAGGGGAGACTACTGTATTCTTTTTGGGGAGAGGTTATTATCCCTAATTGATTTTTCAAATCAAAATATAGTTGACATACAATCTTACATTAGTTTCAGGTGTACAACATAGTTATTCAACATTTATATACCTAATGAAGTGTTATCATATGTCTAGTAACCACTGTCACTGTACAAAGCTGTTAAAATATCATTTGCTCTATTTCTTATGCTGTACATTGTATCCACATGACTTACTTATTACTGGAAATTTGTACCTCTTAGTCCCCTTTACCTTTTTTGCCCTTCCTCCTAGACCCCCTGCTTTTATCATAACCATCATTTTGTTCTCTATTTCTATGAGCGTGTTTTGTTCTGTTTTGTTTGTTCATTTGTTTTGTTTTTTAGATTCCATACATGAGTAAAGTCATATGATATTTGTCCTTCTCTATCTTATGACCCAACAATTCGACTTCTGGGTATCTATCTGAAGGCAATACAAACACTAATTTGAGAAGATGAGTTCACCGTATTTGCATAGCAACATTATTTATAATAACCAAGATATGGAAGCAGCCTACGTGTCCACTAATAGATGAATGGATACAGAAGATATGATATATGATATATACACATACATACATAGAGTGGAATATTTACTCAGCCATAAAAATATGAAATATTACTGTTTGTGACAACATGGTTGAACCTAGTGGGCATTATGCTAATGGACTAATGAAGTACTGAGTTCTTGATTTTAGCTACCTTTTCTTATTCCTTTTTTGAACACTATACCATCTTTTTTTCAGGAATGACACCAGGATTTCACCAAAGAGTTTAATCAACTCTTATCAGTGAAATCTTGTGGAATCTGGCAGAATAAAAATTGCTCACTAATCATATAACTGCTTCTCTTGTCACCTAAGACTTGGAATGAGATGGGGGAAGTATCTGTGATTGTTCGTGGCTGTATCTTCTTAATCATCAGCATTATTCTCTCCTGTGTTGTGGCAGATGAGCAGAAAGAGCTGACAAAGGACATGCTGGGGCCATAACCCAGTGGATTTAAACGGGCGTTGTTTACAAAGGTGTGCCCTCGGTGTCATTTTGATGCATCGTGGTGTTGAAATTAGTTATATTAAATAATTAGTATTTTATTTAAATAGATGGTGCACATATTTATTCCTTTAAAATGCTTCTTAAATCATCCCCCTTTTTTTCTGTTCCCATTGCTGACACTCTGGAATATATTCTTTTATAGCTTATGCCTGAATTACAAAATTGGTTTTCTAACTAGCTTGCATCTCTCTATTCTGGCCTCCTTTTAATCATTGTATATATTGCTACTATATTACTCTTTATATAATGCCATTTTTCTTTATACTATTTTCATGCTCAGATGTTGCTGACAGTTCCCTGTTGACTGCAGCGGGGCCCTCAAGAAATTTCACCCCAGTGGCATACGGGAGGGGACTGAAGGCCCTCAGAGCTAAGAATTTTGCTGTCCTCCTTAAATCTGATCTTGTGTCTTTAAAATTCACATTAACTTTTTGTTCTTTACCACATGCTATCGATACTTATTTTAATGTAATTAAAAATGCTTTCTGACTAAATAGCTTAATGTTTCATTCCACCTTTTGACGTCATTTCAATGCCCAGGAAGATGTGCCACACTAGCCCTATTGCTCCAGGTATTTTGGGCTCTACTGTATTTTCCTGGAGGTGTGAATGTCCTTGTGTGAGAAGTCAGATTGAGTTCAGACTCTTGCTGGGATTTCATGATACTCCACAAACCAGGTTAACTTCCTTTTTCAGTCTATCTCCCTTAATTCTCTACACAAATCCTATACTCCAGTCAAACTGTTTAACCTACTCTCACACACACATCTCTCCTTTGGTGCTTTCCTGTAATTATTCATGATTTACTTCCTTATCAATAGTTTCCTCCCTCCTCTTATCTCTGCCTAGGAAATGCTGATTAATTTTCAATATCAAATTCATATCTATCTTTTCTTTAAAGACCTTTAAGCTAGGGGCAGTCCATCCCATGACCGATTTCTTACATGCATCTATTGAGTTTTACTGAGGTATTTAAATACTTATTGCTCATTTTGAACAAAACTGCTCATATACCCTGCTCCTTCTTTCAAAAATTTGATTTTAGTGGTGACAAAGACTCTCCTTTACCAAACTTTAGTCTCTTTTGAGTTCACTTTTTAAATAGACCTTGTCCCTGGGCCCTGACTTCAGCCTGCCTTGTCTAGTTGTAGCAAAGATCCTGCTAAGCTATTTTATTGAGAATCTGCTACCCTTGGTATCTGGTCGCCCTGTCCTGCCTTCAGCAGGAGTCCTGTTAAGTGTGTTTAGCAAAAATTCCCTTACCCTCTGTAATTTTCCAGTGACCCTTCACTCTGCTCCTTGACTATAAATCTCCAGCTATATTTGCTGTATTTAGAGTTGAGCTGATCTCTCCCTTCTATTGTGATAGTCTTGACACCTTTTACAAGAGTCCTGAATGAAGTCTTTCTTACTATTTAAACAAATGTCAGAATATGTATTTTTTAACAATGGAGAGTGCCAATCACATCAGCCCACATCCTGGGCTATAGGGTGTGGATAATAACACAAGCTTATCCAGTAAGAGTACTTTTGAACTTCAGTTCTCTCAATGGAGTTATGTGGCTCTAAGCAGCTCAGGACCATTTCCCCACTACCACGATATAAAGAAGCGGGCATTAGACAATGATGTCACATGGACAGAAACAGTCCGGGTCTGCCTGCTAACCCTCCTTTACAGTCACACTCAAGGGCAGCTCTCCTTTTGTCCTTTCCAGTTGCATAAGCAAATAATTTGCCCTTTTTCCCTTTTTGCTTAAGAGCATTGATGCAGATTCCGGCCCACAGGATCCTGTGTTGTGGCGGCAATAGACAAATTCACACGGACTACCGAGTCCTGCGGAGGAAAAGGGATGGCGTGGCCAGTCTCTCAAGAGGAGAGCACTGGGACTCTTGCCTTGACAGGCTTTTATTGGTTTTCTGGGCACATTACATTGAGGATGATCCTCATTTACTGTGCACAGGTTCGCTTTAGGTGGTTACAGAAAACAAAGGAGAGGGTGTTGCTAATTCCATAAAAGAGGAAGGATATTTGCAAATGTAAAGGGAAAAGTGGTTAAGCTGGTTACACTGGTCCTTGGAAGGTTCAGCATAGGTTTTAGGAAGTTACTTTTAAAGATACGCAGTCAACGTTTGCTGCCTCAATTCAGGGTGAGGGAGTTTTAGCAAGAGCAAGTCTTAAAGCAGACTAGGTACAATGCAGGCCTGATTCCACACGGGAAAACCTATCCATGGACGTGGGTCCTGCCCACCAACCTCGCTCCCCACTGGCTTTTCCGAGTGGGGGCTGGACCACATTTTCCATGCTTGGAATGGTTCCCCATAAGCATTCTACAAGGTTTCAGTTTCTTAAAACTAAAATGTACTTGTTGATATATTTTCTCATATAGTAATTTTAATCTTCCCATTATGCTATCACTTTGTATTCTTCATCCCCAATTATACTATGTATAATTATACTTTGTGTTACTCCACAAAAAGTAGGCTCTTAAATATTTACTGATTATCTCACTTTCTATATGCTTGAAAATTAAAAATTATAATTTATTTTTAGTTCTATTTTTTTTGGTGACTATTTCCAAATAACACTTGAGAAACATAGTATAAATTTATAGTCCTAAAGTAATAAATTAATAGTCTTATTTTTTCTCAAATTGTAGCTAAAACCTAGCCTCTTGTGTTTTAACTTAGTTTATTGTATACAGTTTAACTTACAGTGTATTATATATTGTATTGTATTTGATTTGATTCATTAAACTTATTCTTTGTGTGTGTAATTTTTATCACTTATATAATTTTATTAATCTTAATTTTCTATTGTAGTTGCTGTCTTTTTCTTATTGATTCATTAGAACAATTAACATATTAAGGAGTTTACTATTTGTCATTGCTGGTGATTATAATGATGATTATATTTTAGAATTATTGGCCCTTTACACTTTTTTCATACATGTTAAGAAATTTTGTTCATAGACAGCTGTCAGAGGGAAGGGGGGTTGCCACTCTGGGTGAAAAAAGGTGGAGGAATTTAGGAAAAAACAAGCAAACAAACAAACCCAACTCATAGATACAGACAACAGCTTAGTGATTATCAGGGGGAAAAGGGATTGGGGGAGGTAGAAACGGGTATGGGGGGATAAATGGTAATAGAAGGAGACTTGACTTGGGGTGATGAACACACAAAATAATATACAGATGATGAATTGTACACTTGTAACCTATATAATTTTATTAACCAGTGTCACTCCAAGAAATTCAATAATAAAGAAAAAGAAGTTCAGATTTTTGTTTACATTTAAATCTTTCATAAGGTATATTTAGAAAAGTAGTCTATTTTTGATGTGTTATTTTTCTATTTCTTTTAATGCTAGACAGTTACTATATTTTGGGTCTTATATATGTAGAATTTTGAATATATATATATATATATAGATAGATAGATAGATATGCACACACACTCAATATAGTCTTCTTGAAATCTTAAAATGGTCTTTTCTTACCCAAGAACATTTTATTTTTCATATATGCATGTATTTTATATCACATATAAGATATATTTATATATTAAATTATATGTTATATTGAGAAGAGAAGTAAATACTGATAACCACTAGTAATTTTTCCACATTTAAGCAATAGAAAATTTAAAGAAAGGAGTGTGTAACAATAAACATTATGGAATAGTTTCTTTGATAAAACAAGGAAAGTATTCCAGAGCAAGTTTATGAGATAGTACAATGTCAAGATAATGTATAATGCAGATATGGAACTTAAAGATGAATTATGCATTAAAAAATAAAACTGCAGACTTCCAGGCAAGATGGAGGTGTAGGTAGACACACTGTGCCTCCTTGCACAACCAAAAGAAGGACAACAACAAATTTAAAAACAAAAGAACAACCAGAACTGACAGAAAATCCAACTGCATGAAAGTCCGACAACCAAGGAAATAAAGAAGAAACATTCATCCAGACCAGTAGGAGGGGCGGAGCTGGGCAGCCAGGCGGAAAGGACTCGCAGCGAGGCAGTGGCTTGCAGCCAGGGCAGTCCCACATTCGAGTGCAGGTAAACTGGGAGGAACAACTGGGGAGCAAGACAGACTGTACAACCCAGGGTTCCAGTGCGGGGACATAAAGCCTCAAAAGCTCTGACTGAAAACACCTGTGGAGGGTGAGGGGGCAGCAGAAGAAACTCCCAGCATCACAGGAGAGTTTGCTGGAGAGACCCACAGGGTGCTGGAATGTACACAAACCCACCCACCTGGGAATCAGCACCAGTAGGGCCCAATCTGAATGTGGGTAGTGGGGGAAGTGAGTGAAAGCTGGCAGAGAGAGGAGCAAGTGGCACTGTTCCCTCTCGGGCCCCTCTCCCACATACAGCATCACAACACAGCCACCAGGGTTGCCCGCCCTGGTGAACACCCAAGCCTTCACTCCTTACTATACAACAGGCATGCTGACAAAAAAAAAAAAATTAGCCCAAATGAAAGAACAGATTAAAACTACAGAAAAAATACAACTAAGCAACGACGAAGAGATAGCCAACATATCAGATGCACAGTTCAAAACACTGGTAATCAGGATGCTCACAGAATTGGTTGAATACAGTCCCAAATTAGAGGAAAAAATGAAGGCTATGCTAAGTGAAATAAAGGAAAATATACAGGGAACCAAGAGTGACAGGAAAGAAACGGACTCAAATCAATGCTGTGGACTAGAAGGAAAAAAGATACATTCAACCAGAACAGAATGAAGAAACAAGAATTCAAAAAAATGAGAGGCTTAGGAACCTCCAGGACATCTTTAAATGCTCCAACATTTGAATTATAGGGGTACCAGAAGGAGAAGAGGAAGAGCAACAAACTGAAAACTGATTTGAACAAATAATAAAGGAGAACTTCCCCAATCTAGCAAAGGAAATAGACTTCCAGGAAGTCCAGGAAGTTCAGAGATTCCCAAAGAAGTTGGACCCAAGGAGAAACACACCAAGGCACATCATAATTACATTAGCCAAGATTAAACAGAAGGAGAAAATCTTAAAAGCAGTAAGAGGAAAGGACACGGTTACCTACAAAGGAGTTCCCATTAGACTGTCAGCTTATTTCTCCAAAGAGACCTTACAGGCAAGAAAGGGCTGGCAAGAAGTATTCCAAGTCATGAAAGGCAAGGACCTACATCCAAGATTACTCTTTCCAGCAAAGCTTTCATTTAGAATGGAAGGGCAGATGAAGTGCTTCCCAGATAAGGTCAAGTTAAAGGAGTTCATCATCACCAAGCCCTTATTATATGAAATGTTAAAGGGATTTATCTAAGAAAAAGAAGATAAAAAATATGAACAGTAAAATAACAACAAACTCACAGTTATTAACAACCACACCTAAAACAAAACCAAACTAAGAAAACAACTAGAACAGGAACAGAATCACAGAAATGGAGATCACATGAAGGGTTATCAGGGGGGAAGAAGAGGGTGAGAGAGGGGGAAAAGATACAGAGAATAAGTAGCATGAATGGTAGGTAGAAAACAGGCAGGGGGAGGGTAAGAATAGTATAGGAAATGTAGAAGCCAAAGAACTTATATGTACAATCCATGGACATGAATTAAAGTGGGGGAATGTGGGTGGGAGGGGGTATGCAGGGCAGAGGGGAATAAAGGGGGGAAATGAGACAACTGAATAGCAAAACCAATAAAATATATTTTAAATAATAAAAGTACAAAAAAAGAAAACTGATAAATTACATATTATATTAAAAAGGCCCATTATATATAACATTATCTTACAATTTGGCTTAATTCAATTCATGCCATTTGTAGCAATTTGACAACAACTTTAAACTCTTTGGAGAAAGAAGTGAAAGTTATTAAGTAGCAAATTAATATGACACTGAACTGTTAAGAGAGCCCTGTGGAATGCAATTCTGGACATTTGTTACAATGGATCAATTTTTCATTACAATCTTTAAAGGATTTGAAGACATTTGGGTACAAAACCAACTGTCTTTCTTACTACTTGCCAGAAGATGGCACTATATTAATAGACTAAGATCTATATTTCAGGGAACGCAGATATATAATGTCAAAGGATTAAAATAAAAACAATTCCTTTGGCTTGACAAATAATTCTCTAATGATATGCTCATCTTTGTCTTTAATGGAAAAGACAAATGAAAAGTTTGTCTCATCTTAAAATGAAAAGTTTGCTGTGCATTTGCATCAGTATAAGTTTTAAAAAATATTTTTACATGCCTTCCCTTTCAAGTTGCAGGTTGAGTACCAAAAAGTTGCCAATTAATGGATTTTTAAATCTAAAGTTATTTTTGGAATCATTTGAAAGTTGTATGTTTACACACACACACACGAATACAACTACTTATATGCTGAGACTGAAAAAATAGAATCAAAGGAACCAAAGCCAAAGCTTAAAATTGTGATGACTCCATGGGACTAACCTCAAAATACTAGCTTCTGTATTTAAAATTATTTACACCTAACAATTGTCCACTAAAATTTAGCTTGGGGGCATGTTTGGGTTGCATTTCATTTACAGTAAGACAGTCATTCATCAGAGGTTCAATAGCAGATCCCGTCAACCACTGTTTTCATTTAATTACATTAAATGTAGGTGTCTTTTAAAAGACAGCTCATTTAGTACAAACTGAAATACCTCAATGTGTGCTAATAATTGAACTTTTTGTTCAGCATGAAAACATAAACCTTAATAAGCGTCTTTTATTTTGTGTTACTCCTGGCTCCAGAATTTTCTAACTGGTAGCAATGGGAGCTCAGCAACCAACCACAAAGAGGTTTCTTAACCTGGCAGTAATGATGTCTAGTAAGTAGACAGACCAGAGTATCCTGCAAAAGTTCCATCGCAGTATCCAGTATTACCTTGCTAATTGTTCCTAAAGACTGGGAAACAAATTCCATGCCTTGAGATTGTCCACAAGGTACTAGATAGTGTAAAATTTTACTCATGAGCAGAAATAGGTTTAATTTTGTTGTGGTTTTGGTCATTCCTGCGATGCCTTCTAAATCTATCTAAATACATGGATCAGCAACATCTCACTCTTTTCTTTTTTAAATGTAACTCAATAGTTATCTATCTCATTTATTGAGTTTCTTCTGTGGGCAGAGTGTCTTCAGAGTATTGAGAGCTGATGGGTGCTTTTTAGAAACAGCCATTTAATTAGGGAGATGGAATAAACATACTCAGGTAAAAAATAGCAAAAAAGGTTTTATAGCACCAGCTGATAAAGTGTAAAATGACAGTGGAATTGATTAGTGGCTATTTGATTTCTGATCAATGCTTTTATTAAAAGTTACAAAAGCCTCCATATGCTGTTTAATACTCATGACAATCCTACTATACAGATATCATTTTCTCCTTTTGATAAAGGAGTAAACTAAGTCCCTGAGAGACTGACCAACTTAGCCACTCACACAGCTAACAGGCGGTAGGAGAGGGTGTGAACTCCTTTGGGTGCACACTTGCACCCAACTTAGGCTCACACCCACTTTGTCTGCCTTCTCACGTGAAATTTCAGGTCGCTTGTCTTTACTGTCTTCAAATAAAAATCCCGCAGAAGATTTTCAGTCAGAGTTAAGATTGATTTCTCTGATTCATTTGTCACTGTGAGGAGAGATTAGAGCTGAGAGAAAAGTGACTCCGTGAAGGCTCAGGTTCACTGCTGCATGACTGGCAGCTTCTAGAACAGAAAAACAGACTTCTCCCTTTCTCTGGGGAAGGAGCTGCACGAGAACATTTCATTCAGCAAAGCTGATGACAATTTTTCTTTAAATTGGACACCCTCGATTCTCCCAGGATCACTGCATAGTCATAGTCCTATGTCCATGAAATTTCAAGATGGTCTTTTCCGAAGGGGAGTGCATTCTCTTCTTGGACCTGTTTGCATTGTTTGCTTCTCTCCTAATAATTTCCACAAAATCACCTCAGGTACTTAGGCGAGAAGCTGCTCTCTGAAGGCTCTGGGAGCAGAGCGGTTAGAGCCCTTCACCCAGTTAGTCTGGAGGCCTCTCAGCCTCCTGATTAGATCAGTTAGTTCTCAATTGTCCTGAGTGTGTGTTTTGAAATTCTTCAAAGTTTATTATTTTGCTAACCGTAAAAAGGATGTATCATCACTAGAAAGTGTTTTGCCTGATTTGCTTTTATCTAGATAACTTATTTTCATGCCTGGCGTCTAGTAAATGGGGACAAAAACAGTTTGGTGTAATAATTCATGATTGCCCTAGAAATTGCATCTCTAAGTCGTTGATGAAATTATGAGTTAATCGAACTCTGGTCAATAAACGCAGAGCCGATGTGAGTTATGAGTGAAGCTGTACTGAAGGGCAGTGTCACAGAGGAGTTCCAACACCCTTGGAGTCAGACAACACGAGCAGAAATCACAGTGAAAGCTTGGAGAAGTTGCTGAAATTTCCTCAGCTTTGGTTTCTTTTCAGTTTCAAAGGCTTCCCATAAGAACTAAATGAAATTACATGTGTGTCTGTATATATATATTTTCTATGAACATATGTTCTTTAGCATACTATCTAGCACTTAATACTCAAATGGTAACACAAATTACTATGTTTTATGTTTTTCCTTTGATGGTTTTTAAGTCTTTATTCACAAGTCGGATATTTTTTCCCTACTGCTTTCATAAGAGATGTGTTTACTTTCTTATATCCAGAAAGAATGACCAATAATCTAGTGTCACAATAATACTGAACACAAACAAGGAGAACCCTCAGCTAAGATACAACAAGAACCATTTGTTTTTGCTTACAAGCCCATGGTTTGGTGGCGTTTCTGCTGACCTCAGCTGGGCTGGGCTGGGCTGGGCCCAGCCGGGCCCATCTCTCTTGTGTCTGTGGTCAGCTACAAATTAGCTTGTCTAGGATTGTCTCAGCTGAGTCACCTTCTCTCTGACTGACATGGTCTCATCCTCCAGCGGAGCAGCCTCGGCTGGTTCTTTTCCACGAAGCAGCATGAGGAAGAGTGAAGTGTTATTGAGGCATAGGCTTCTAACTGGCACAAGGTCACTTTTGCTTTTTTGTTGTCGCCAAAGACTCTACTTCTGAAGGAAGGAGCTGCTCAGTCACAGGTCAAATGATGTGGATATAAGAGAAGGTGAGGAATTTTTACAATCTACCATAAAGGTGAGATGGATAAGAAAAAGAGAATTCTTTCAAAAGATGCTATCTGTTTTTGACAATTTTTACATCTGTTGCTTTCAAGTTCTCGTGATCATTACCATCATAGTGAATATTAGTGAAAATTATTATTTTTATATACATAGTAATAGCTGATCATCTTTGACTATATACTATGTGCTAGGTGTGTTAGTATTTCACATTCCTTTTCTTTTATAACTTTACAACCTTCAAAGTATATTATTATTTTTATCATCTCTATTTTAGAGGAGAATAAGTCTTAGAGAATTAAGTGATTAAATCATGATCAGAATGCTAATAAGCAGCAGTGCAGGTTGGTTGGGGTACCATGTGCTGTGTTGGTGTATTGCCTTCCTCCCCTCCTCCCTTATTCCTACTTAACTGCCCCTGCCTCTTCTATGTGTCAGCCCCAACAAAGGGAGAAACAAACACTGACCACTCAATATGAGGTGATTTTTACTTTGTATTCAATACCAATAAATTAATTCATGCCAGAAGCTATGGTTTTGAGACATAGCTATTTTGTATGTAATTATTACAAAAAGCTAGAAAATACCTTGGAGGTCCCTGTTCCACCTGCAGTGTAGCAGAACTTAATACTTTCAGAGCCTGTGTTCTGATTGGTTGCCATGATCCCATACCAGAATGAACCAATTAACTAAGTTTCCTTCCAGCTTCTTGCTAAAATGTCAGGACTAAAACAGGATTTATTTAAAGGCATACACTAATAAATGGGGTCCATTTAAAATAAGATATCCTAGGCTGTACGCCTAATTAGAAGATTGAAACGGTTGTTATCTCAGAAATTGTGACATGTTCTCAGTATTTTCCTAGTTTTATTAGGTGTTCTGATGTCTAATATTACCTAAGTCGCTGACATATATTTTGGAAGGTATTCTAGCACATGAAATAATGTTTACACAGAATAAAAATAATTGGCTTGCATGCATATGAACTATATAAATTGACAGAATAACCATTGACCTAGGTTCCTTACAAACATTAGAATTATCTTTAAAACAATAAAGATTCAATTAAAAAATAAAGTAAAAAAAAAGAATTATCTTTGGTTTCTCTGTTCTTTTTACTTCCATCACTCCCCACCCGTATCCCCTCCCCCTGTGCCACTTGAGTCCACATTCATAAATCCGTGTATGAAATCTTGTTTATTTTTCCTTTTTCCTCAGTGGTTTCTGCCACTGTCATGGTCTCGACTCATTCTCTCTTTTTCTGGAATACAGAACCACCTAATAGACTTTCCTGTCTTTAGTGCCTCTTTCTCACTGATTTCTGTTACCATTTCAAGATAAATACCCCCAATTTCCTTATTTTAACATCACCTTGCGTACTTCTATTATTGATTACCCTCATCTTTCTAGAACTGTCTCTCACAGTGTTAGATGCCTTGGAAAAGTCAATGTGCATGACAGAAAATCTCCATCTCACTCCAATCGTATTTAGGTGACAACGGGACAGGGCTGGGGATGCAGGATTAGGTAGCGAAGGGAATAATGGCCTGGAACATAATCCTGATCAAGTGTACAGCGTATTGACTGTCACTCATCACATCGTGATAGAGGGATTAGATGCCTACTGCAGGTCAGGTAAGCTGGAGACCAAGTCCAGGAAAAGTAGCTAATATTTGGTGGGTAAGTCCCAGGAAACATAGTGATATGCAGGAAACATAGTGTGGGCTAGGATGAATTGGCTAGAGGTACTAGGCATATCGAATGAAAGCTCAGCTCCCCAAAACCTTAAGGAAGAGTTAGGAACTGTTTTGGAAGATCACAGGTAAGAGATGAGGAGCTGGCGCAAAGCAATGCTGGATGTGTGACCACAACTGGCTGCTTAGAGTGCTTCACGCATTAGAGTCTTCCTATCTGAACTCAGTAGGGGAGGGTTGTATGTGGAATTTCTTTCCTATTCTTATTGGGAAGACTGCCACTGGATATAATCTCACAGAAAGTGCCAAGTATCAGAGGAAAAAGCACGATAGCAAGAAAGCTATTTAAATTATTTTTATATGTGAAAGATTCTTAAGTTCATTGATAACTTTAATTTGAAATGAGATAACATTTTTATTGATAAAATTGACAAATAGAAAAATGTTTATAGTCAGTGTTGCTAAAAATATATACATTTCCCCCACTGTCCTTTTCAACTCAAACACCTGTGATTCTGAAGGACTTGGGTTCACGTGTGGTTCCATGTACACATGCAGGAACTTCAGGTTTCACAGTTTATGGTGCCTGCATTGTCGCAGAACCGTCATGCTCTTTTGCTCAGATTGTGACCTTAGTCCCTAGTCCACTTTTCTCACCCCAGTGGCTAACTGTGGCTGCATCCCTTTACCTTCATTTCCTACAGCCTCTTTTTCCTCATCCTTGAGACCTAAGCGCTCTCACCATGGGGGACATTGTGTAGCATCTCCAGACAATCAAACTTTCCTGAAAAGGTGAGGGCAAGGCCAAGACGAAGATGGTTGAGGAGCTGAATTGGAAACAGGGCACAGGGAGAGGGCAGAGGCCGTGATACACAGCACAGCATGCAGCAGTCCCGTCTTCCCATATGTGGGTGTGCTTGGCGTATGTTTATGCTGGATAAATCCACTGTGCAGTGAATCAATGTGTCATAGCAGTGCTTCGGAAGAGGTTTGAGTGTGTGCACGTGTGTCTGTAATCTGTCATTGTACTAAGAGTCTGGAGTTTTTAAAATTCACAGGCATTGTTCCTTCTGGACGCTTGCCCCTTTGAAGGTGGTGCACCAGGCCATAGATGCACACGCATGTGAAGGGCATGGGGGATGTAGAATGTACAGACCATCCTCCCATCAGCCAGTTCCCCTCCTCCCCTCCTACCCCATCTCTGCAGGAAAATGATCTGATCCAGTCTTGAGAGGTATCAAGCAGTTTGCAGCACCTGCCTCACCATCTCAGTGAGTGAGCATCTTGTTCCCCAAATTCCCCCATCTAGGAGGTGTCAAGAAAGAGGCTGACTGCTTGAGGGAGCCCCACAGAGCCTTGACCTGACTTTAAGTCTCTCTTGCTATCTCTGTAGCAGGAAGTCAGGGTTTATAGTCCCAGCATGGCCCTTTGGGAGACAGAACTGTGTGAAAGAGGGTGTCAAAGTCCACAGCCATGCTTCCTGAGCCTCTTTTCTCTCCCTACCACTTTCTCTCTCACTTCCTCATAGACCCCGAGGACTTCTCTCTTCACAAGCTGGACCCCTTGGCTTGGCTGTCTTCCCCACACCCATCTCTTTCACCCCAACTATACTCATTCCAATGTCTTTATTTCAGGCACTGAGGAAGTCAACCAGGAATTTAGCTACCGAAATGTGCAGGCACTAAAGAGCTTTCCAAATATGGTGAGAGAACCATGAAGCTGGCTTCTGGAAGAGGCAAAGCAGAGAGAGAGGCAACAATGCATGATCAGGATGGCTGCATTCCATACCAGTTGACTAGAAATCACTGTGTGACCTTGGCCAAGTCACTAACTTTTAGTTTCCTGATCTGCAGGAATAAGGACTCTTTAGTTCTTAAGTTTCACTGTTGTTTCCAACATGCTCAGCTTCCCTAGCAGCCCTTGTCAACTTTCATGGGCAGAAACTCTGGAGCTCAGAAGCCACTTGTATCCAAAAAAGCTCATCTCTCTCAGCTGAGATCTATCTTTGCCTCTGAATCACAGGGGTAGGTGTCCACCAAGCAGAGAGAGATAGAAGGTAGGCAGACAGAACATGGAACACATGGCTTCTGATCATTCTTTCTCCTTATAAATAGCAGGATCCTGGGACCCCAGACATTCTGTAACAGAACCACTGGGTTCTATTGCTCTGGGTTCTAATGCCCACTGCCAGTAAGAACTGTGACTCCCAATGCCAGACTCTTATGAAAAGGAAAGGGACTATTTATTCAAAAGTTATACAGGTTTAGAATAATGATGGAATTCTGCCATTAAATCCCACACCCTTGAGAAACAAAAAACTCCCACAAACACACAGTCCTGCCTCCCCTTGCCAAACGAAGCCAGACAGAGAAAAGAAATAGAAGTCTGTAGCTTAGCTGGGCAGATTCTCATCTATATTCCTGCTTCTTCCAGTTGTCCATGCTTAGTTAAACTTATGCTCTTAATCCAAAACAATATCCTCATGGTGGGCCATGGGGGGACCTTCTGCATCCTTTCAAACCCTGTGGCCAAGACCCTGTACTACTGCTACATGGTCAAGAGGCTTCTCCTTCCCCAGGAGCATGGTTGAGAGAGAGAGAGAGAGAGAGAGAGAGAGAGAGAGAGACTCTCATGGCTCTCCTACTCTCCTTTCCAAATGGTCCAGAGCTCATTCAGCATTGCTGCCGTGCTTTTGTTTTAAATTCCGGTGCGGATCTTCCTCATAACTTCACTTCCAACCCCTCCCATAAAGGGTTACACCTGCCAGCAGTCTGATCTCTTCTGCCTTTCTTGGCTGCCATTGCTAGTCTGGGCAAGCATGGCCCCGTGATGTAGGAACAGCCTCCAAGCCCCTCTTGCAGGTGCAGCAAACCCCTCTGGCTTCATCATGAGTTAGAGCAACACCCATCTCCCTGGCTCCAAACATGGCAGGTACAGCTACTTAACATTACTAAAACACTGGCCACGTTCTCTAGACATGCAAAGTAACTCTCAATGACGCTGCTATCCTTTCTCTTCCCCCAGCCATGTTATTGGGGGAATTTCCCCATTTTGGGGGACCCTGATACTCCATTGAAGTTGTGGGTGAGAAGAGTATAAAACTCTCCACTGTGAGGATTCCCAGAGCTCTGGACAGCTAGAGACAGGGCTGGGGACCAGGTGTGTGGTCCTCCTGGCCAGGTGGAGTGGACTGGTTCTCCACTCCTTTCCACTCTGGGCAGTGGGACATCGGGCTCAGGACATGTGATGCCACCAAACCGAGAGTAAACTGACCGGTTTGTGGCTCAAGAGAAAGGATCTAGCCATTATTCCAAATCAGATCGATGTTATTAAAACCTCAAACCAAAAACAAACCCTTTCCAAGAGCATATTCTCCCACTGAAACCCCAGCTTTCTGACCAGCAGCCCTGCAGTGGCAGCATTTTATCAGCCACCTTCCTCCAATTTGTCCCCACCTGCACTTATTCCTTTTCTCTCCCCACTCCAATAAACTGTATGAAAGGCGACAGGGTGGTGATAAGAACTCTTTCAAATTCTATTTATTTTGTGTAAGCAGTCACCCATACGCCCCACCACCTGTCATAAAAGCTAAGCAAAATGCCAGACTTGATCTAAAAGTCAAGGGATCATTGACTGTGGGCAGGGCACACTGTGGGGGTGGGGGGAGGGAGTAGGGGGAGCAGGCTGGGTCTGAGAGGCAGGGGAAGGCATCATGGAGCAGGACAGAGAAGGAGGAAACCCTGGACAGAGCAGCCTTGGGGAGGAGTAGGTTGCCCCAGGATTACAAGGCAGTACAAGGCTGGGGCACGATGGGTTGGCAGATTCTGTGGCAGATACCTAAGCAGGGTGTGGTAGGAGCAGAGAGGAGGGTGGAGGGGCCAGGAGCCAGGGGGCCAGGAGGTGCTTTCTCAGTTGGGTATGAGGGAAGGACTGAAGCCAAACCGTAGGTTCTACAGGGAGCTATTTGGCATTCTGGACCTACCTAGGCAACAAGGGCAGGAGGTCCCTGGTCATTCACTACAATAACAAGTGCAGGGAGAGAAAGACAGTACCTGCCCCACCTCCCCTGCTCCCTGCCCAGACTTTCCAGACACGGTGGCAGGTGGATGTTCACTGTTCGAGCTCTGCCAGTGCCCGTGAGCTCGTATCACAGCAAGTGTCTCTGAGTTCCACTCTCTGTCCTGCTCCTTGCTGAAAAATTAGTGTTGAAGGTAATGCCCCAACCTAGATGGACTGAAATCTCTCCATCTGTCCACACAGGCAGGTGAGTGAGCTATTGTGGGACCAGGTCTCTCCAGGATCCCAGAAGCCCTGGGTTGTTGAGACCTGTGACTCCCATCACACAGTCTCCCAGAGAACTGGCTTCCTCGTCTGGGATGTGAGGAGATGCATCCTGCCCTATTTCCCTCAGAGGGTTGTGATTAGGATTAAAGATAAGGGACATGAAAAGACTTTATATGTGTCCAGTGTTACAGGAATGTTAGCCATTTGCTTTATTATCTTTGCTTGGGTGGGGCTATCTGAAATCGAGCACATCCAGGAAGCAACATTCTGGTGGAGATGTTACAGCTGTCTTGTCTCAGGGGTCCTGAATCTCCTGGTGGAAGAAGCACAGGCCTTGAGGCCACATCAGTTTGGGTTCAAAGTCAAACTGTTATTTGCAGTCGAGAGATCTCAGGCAAATGGGCCTATCTCGCTGACCCTCAGCTTTTCTTTGACAAAATAATCATGGTCTTTCATGGTCATGTGACTTTATGCCAGGCCCTCACCTTTCTGGAGCACAGGTGCCTGTCTGATAAAGTAGAACAACAGCTAACGTGTAGGCTGGTGGTGCAAATCAGATGAGACAGGGTGGGAGGCACCTGGCCCACGATTGGTGCACAGTAATAGCCTCTGTTCTTGTTCTTGATCTCCTCTTCCACTGCTGTCTTCAGGTCTTTGAGCCCTTTAAATGACCAGCTTACCCTCCATGGGCAAATGCTCCCCAGGGAACCAGATCCAACCTCAGGCTGGACCATTCATTGTACAGTCCTCATCCGCTATCCCTTCCAAAGGGACTGTTGAACTCTGGCTCCTTGTTGAAGTGAGTAGGGAGAAAACAGGGCTGATGGTAGTTTTCCAAACGAGCTCAGTAACCACATCAGTTTATAAAGATCCCTCCCAGGAACTATCTGGTGTAAAAACTCCAGCTCATCCCTTGAAGCTTAGCTCAAATGACATGTTTTCTGCTTTTTTCCTTTTGCTCCCATTCTCACCCAGCCAGGGCTAGTGCCAACCTCCTCCGTGCCCCCATGTTCCTTTCCCCATGCCCTCCGTGTACAGAATAGCACTGCATTAACATCGTCCCTTTACCTGCTCATCTCCCCCACTTGCAGATCCTCAGAGGCAGAGGCTAAACCACATTGGGTTCTTGTTCCTTATTGGAGTACCTGGCATGGAGAATACACTGTACTGTGTTTGTTCTACAGAGAATAATCTGTGCCAAGGAAATTGCAAGTTATTTAGTGGGTGCCCTTGCCTTGGCCCAAAAGGCAAAGGTGGGTCAGTGTGCAAGAGAGGCCCAGAAGGTGACAGGGGAACAGAAGTGTGAATGTTTGTCAATCCCCAGCCCACACTGAGAAACAATGATTTCTGCCTGTAGGTGGTGGAAAGTGAGTAGCGGCTGGGATGAAGGGGAGATTGTGGCTTATGTGTGCAGAAAAGCACCTGTGGAGGCAAAATAGGTCTTAAATGGCAGATGTTGATTTCTCACAGTTCTAGAGGCTGAGAAGTCCAAGATCAAAGCAGATTCATTTTTCAGTCAGGTTCCTCCCTCTGGGATGCAGACAGCACCTTCCTGCTGTGTCCTCACAGGGCAGACGGAGAAAGCTCTTCTGTCTCTTCGTCTCTGTTTTTTTTTTTTTTTTTTTTTTTTTTTTTAACAGCACTAATCTTATCAGGGTAGCTCCACCCTCAGGATCTCTTCTAAACAATCTTTTCAGAAAGGCTCCGTTTCCAAATACTATCACTTTGGGGGTAAGGGCTTCAACATCTGAATTTTGGGAGGGGATACAATAATTCAATACACAACTCTTCCATCTATCTGCATCTCTATCTATCATCTATCTGTATGTCTATCCTTCTATATAGGACAATAACCAGATAGCTTATAAATCACTCTTCTGCATTACTTTATCATTCCAAAAATCTTGCAAGGTAAATATGCTATAGGAAAAGTGCCAAATTCTCTGAGCTAGTTGGAGGTTGAGTCAACTGTGATTGCACAGCCAATAAATGATGCAGGGAATTTAACCCACATCTTCTCTGCTCTCTCCTCCCTCCCACTTGACTCTACTCCAGCTACGTTTGTTTACTAACTGCTCCCTGAACACAGAGGCATCTTTCCTCTGGGCCTATGCAGAAGTATTCCCATTATCTGAAATAGTTTCCCCTCAGATGTCTGACTCAATTGTCTCCCTCCAGACTGTTCAAACCCCACCTTTTTAGTGAGCTTTTCTTTGTCCAATGTTTAAACTGAGAATTCTACTTGCCCCCAAAATCTCAATCCTCCATATACTGCTTTATTCTCTTTTAATAACATTTTTTATTTATTTTTTATTGTTGTTCAAGTACAGTTCAGTGAGAATGGCCATCATAAACAAATCAACAAACAAATGTTGGAGAGGATGTGGAGAAAAGGGAACCCTACTGCACTGTTGGTGGGAATGCAGACTGGTGCAGCCACTGTGGAAAACAGTGTGGAATTTTCTCAGAAAACTAGAAATGGAAGTGCCTTTTGACCCAGCAATTCCACTGCTGGGAGTATACCGTAAGAACACTGAAACACCAATCCAAAAGAACCTGTGCTTTGTTCTCCATAGAAATAGTTACTGGCTAACCCAGCAGATAATTTCCATGTGTTTGTTGTTGTTTCTTTTCTTCCCTTCAATTAGACTGTAGGCTCCACAAAGTCAGGAATTTTGCCTTTAGAAATTCTAGTGGAGACCCTGCAGAACTCTAGGGTCAGCCAGAACTGGGTGCAATTTTAACCTGTATTAGTTAGTATTTTAGTAGTTTAGATTAGAGCCAGTCTGGTTATTAAAAATATCGTTTCTGATATTTTAGGCAGCATGATAAGTTCGAAGGACACATGAGTTTTCAGTAATTACAGAGCAGGCATGAGTTCTTTCTTACATTGTTTTTCCAGACTCAAGAACCTAAATGTCAAATGGATCCTCTCTGGGTGAAGTGGGCATGTGTGAGAATCCCTAGCCTGAATCTAAAATGAGTAAGAAGACACACACAAATGAAACATTTAAGCATTTTAAAAAACTAAAACCATAAACTGTGGTTTTCTGTGACACATCAGAAATTATCTAGATTCCACGGAGGTCAGGGAGGTAGGAGCAGCATAGAAAAAAGGGGCAAGGGTGGGTCAACCCATCTCCTCCTCCCCTGGACCTTACTTCTCCCTGGATTATCATCCCTTACACTCAACACAAGATCTCAGGGGCCAGCATGTGCAGTCATAAAGTCTGCTACTTCCAAATTTCAGACACTGGGATGGAGAAAATTTTTGCAGTTATGTCTGGCTCAACACCTCACCATTCATATGTTAGTTCTTCTTCTACAACTGAGTTGAAGAGTAAACAGAGGAGCAGAAGCACATTAACAAGAACATGATTTTATTTATATACTTATATATATACACATAATGTGGGCTCATTGAAGCTAATAGGTAGGGCTTCCTGACAGTTCCAAGACCAGAGAAAACTGGCCGAGTGAACCATCTGGCCAGGAATGACACAGTTGATACATGCAGAAGTCTTCCATTCTCCACACTGGGACGTCTCAAGTTCAGTGTACTCACCGGGGCTCATTTACCCCTCACCCTCAAACAACACCCCCCACCACACACACACACACACACACACACACACACACACACACTAGTGAGGTGTGGTCCTCTGACTTGATATAGGACCATCAGTAGGTTAGGTTTCATTTACAGGGGCTAAGCCCCCTTTCCACAGGCACAAACTCCATTTGTAGTTACATGCAGCTTGCCGCGGAAGATCTGTTCCTAATTTCTTGAGATTTGTGATGGAATTGGTTGGTGGCTTGTAGGAATCCCTGGGCAGGTGCCTAAATGTAAGGCCAGTGTCTGAGAGCACAGGCAGTTGCTCTGAGCAGGGCCCTCCACACACAACCCTGGTTCCTCTGAATTGAAATGGTAGCATAACCTGGTGGGGTAGAGGCAGGTTTTCTGACTGACAGTACACGTTTCTCTCTAAACATGTCTGGTGCTGTCCCCTATAGCACTACTGTTTTGGATGGGGGGCTCCAGGTCCTCTGTACGAATGGGGGTCCGTAAGCATATCCAGTCACTGCAGGTTCTGTGCTGTCCCCCAACACTTTACCTGTGGTCTGGATAGTTGGCTGCAAGGGTTCTGATGGCACGTGGTGACACAGTGGCCTTCCGTCACAGATGAGACGTTGTTCCCTGTGAGTGTACCACCTGTGTTTTGGTCAGGTGGGCCCCAGTTGTACTGATGGAAAGTGGGAACAACAGGTCCCTCCCATCGTTGTACTCTCCCATAACATCACCTTGATGCTGCACAGGTGGGTTCCAGGTGCTTGGAAATAAAGTGCAACTACAAGCGTGTCTAAACACAGGGCTGCTGCTGGGACTTGCATTTATAATAGATGTGGGGTGGCCAGGAGAGCCCCTGGTGGTCCGATACAAAGTGGAAACAGACATTCTTGTCAATGTATGTTTATTCTCCATGGTGGTGGCTGTTGCAGGTTTAGGAGGTTTTCTACGTTCAGGTGGCTGCAGGTGCACCGATGGCACGTGTGAGCACGAGCACCTCCAATCCTGGGAATGGCGTTATGCTCTCTTGACACCACATAACCTGTGTTATGGATAAGTGGGCTTCAGGTAATCGGATTTAAGGTTGAACCAGCGGTGTATCCAAGCACTTGGGTGGTGCATGCTTCTTCTACTGCAGCAGCCATGCTGTGGCCAGGTGGATCCCCGGTTACATGACCACAATGAGATACAGAAGCAGCGCTGTGTGCCTTCCTCAGTCCATCTCTAAAACTGATGCTCTGGACGCCTGTGACTGAGTGGGGCCTGGGGAGGACATACTGACCCCGTGGCTCCCACCACCCATGGGAGCTACACAGCTCATCACAACAACTGGGCCTGAAGATGTGTGGGCAAACAGTGAGCTACTGCCCCCGGTTTTAGGCATCTTGGTGGCTACTCCAATGCCAACGGTAGAGGATGTGTCAACAGGGAGAATATGTGGGTGGTCACCAATGGCCAGTTGAATATTGCCAGGGGTGGCAACTATGGAATTTGGCCATTGCGCACCTGTGCTACCCGAGTGAATTATGCTGTGCGTGGCTGGCTGGACTGCAGAAGTTAGGCCCACACCTCATGCTGGGGTGATCACTTTTCTGAACATTAAAGGGTTGTTAGGCTGCTGCTCATCACAGGCCCCAGCTGTGGGCTAAGAAGTAGTTCCTGGGTCCAGGGGAGGGTCAGAAAGTTTAACATTGTGCTTCTGACTCAGACTTCAGAGGAGGCAGGACATCTCGTGCAAGGCTAACCTTTAAGTTTGATGTAGTTCCATTTGTTTATTTTTCTTTTGCTTCCCTTGCCTGAGGAGATATATCAGATAAAATAAAACATTACGTTCAGTGAAATAAGCCAGTCAGAGAAAGATGAATACCACCATATGATATCATGCATACATGGAATCTAATGAACAAACTGAAGTGACAAGCAAAATAGGGACAGGCTCACAGAGAGCAGGATGATAGTAGTGGTGGGGGTCAGGAGGTGGAGGGATTGAGGAAAAAGGAAAAAGTATTCATGGACATGGACAACACTGTCGTAATTGTGGGGCAGGGGAAGGGGATAAGGGGGATAAATGGTAATGGAAAAAATACAATGAAAGTTAAAATAAATTAAAAAAGGAATTTAGGAAGCAAATTACCCATCTAGAGCCAGTTGTGCACCAAACAAACCCAAGAATAGAATAGAAACTGAGGAAACTTTTCCTTCCATTTCCACTTCTCTCAAAGTCTAGCCTGCAGTAACCTAATTTTAACCAAGGGCTTGTGGTGTCACAAATAAAGCTTCTTGAGGGCAGGGCTTATGGTCCTGGGGCATGTGGAAAGGGAGAAGGCAGTGCGGGTTGGGGACAGCATGTGTCACTTCCATGTATGAAGAGAGGATGGCAAAGGATAAAGTGCTACTCTTCAGTGGCTGGCCAATCTGTTCTGCAATCCCTATGGCCTGGGACTTCCCTCTGGAAGGATGCAGGTGTTTGGCACCAGATGGACCACCATGCGGGGACCATTCAGAACCATGGAGGCCCCAGTTGCCAGAGCTCATCCCCCCTGCACTGGCTCTGCAGGCCCCTTAACACCTTCCCATGAGTCCCAGAGGTCAAAGATATTTAAAGTAAAAGACATGAAAAGTGACAGAAATGCCCAGAAAAAGAATAATAAAAACAGCATTTGAAGTATTTTGGGTTATATCTTATATTTAAATTTGTATGTAATTATTGTTTCAACCACTGAAGGCACAGTGCCACCTGATCCTTTTATTAGGCTGAATGACACTTTAAGACAAAAATTAATCATGAACAAAGTAACATTGCTTGACAGAAATAAATGTGTCTTGTGTAGCCACAAAAAGACCTGGAAAATCAGATTTAAAAGAGGAAATTCACACTACAAATAACAGATGGTTTCCTATATTTATAGTTCTGCACAGTAAGCATAAATTTATTTTATCAGTCATTTTAATCATGTGGAAATAATAGTCTTTGAGAGTTTTAGAACATTTAAATGCTCAGTTTCATGGACGTCCATATATGTTATTCTTGACCACATACCACATATTTCAGAGGTTTTCTAACCTTTCGTTACTGCTGAGAGGCGTGTGCTCACCTGACCACCATCTGCAGGCGTCTGTAAGTTACTATTCATGTAATTTTATTGAATCCAAAATCAGTGGCGTTTAAAGCACTGAATGACTTGCTTTCAGAATTTTGGACAAGATAACTTAGTAATGTTGTCTAAATAAACACAGAAGTACTGACCATATTTACCCAATTCATTCTCTAAGGACAACAATATACAATCTGGATACCAATATTAATGATTAGTTAGAATCACCAAGAGAATAGAAATGTAAAATAGCAAAAACCAAAGAAAAAGTTCTTAGGAATTAAGGAGCCTACAGGAAGGCAGAAAGTGACTAAACATAGCATGTAAGCATGATACAACCACATCAGTCAACCAAACGGCATAACACGCAGATTGAGGAGTTACGCTAAGTGCTCTTTTGACTTTTGACCTTCTTTTTGTCAGCTACTATCTAAGATTGCTGAGGTTTCTTAATTAAAAGGATGAACCTGTAAGTGTGAAAACTGTATCCTCTATTATCTTCTATAGTTTGAAGTGTGTCTCTTTTAAAAATGGCTCTAAACTTTGTTTTAGAAAGATCGTGATTTTTATTTTGGAAATTATAAAAATCTAGTGTACTTCAAGAACTCTTGTTCAAATTACCATCTGAAAGTAGATAATCTTAGTATAGAATCACAGTGGCATCAAGCAAAAATTTAATGTTACAAAATTAGAAGTAAAACAGGTTTATTGAATTTAACCAAAAGTAGACTTTATTATTTACTTCAGCAGGACAGATCTTTAATTGTCCTACATGTATATGCTCCCTTTTCTTGACAATTATATGCGTGTGCAGGATCAAACCTGTAAATTTTTAGTCACGTGATTTATCAGTAGCAGTTGCACAGTTGAGATAAATGGAAGAGCTTTGCTGTGTGACAGGGGAACCATTAGACACATGGCTTTGGGCACGTGTAGAGTTGGTCTGATATTTCAGATGTTCTATAAGTGTGAAACACACACTGGATGTCGTAAGTAAGCAATAAAAATAATGAAAAATGTCTTAAAATTATACATTTAACATAGCAAACAAGTACATTTTAACATATTGATTTAAATAAAGTATATTATTAAAATTAATATTGGTTTATTTTTCCTGTTTGAATGTGGCTATTAAAATTTTTTTAATTTCACACGTGTTTTGCTTTGTGTCTGGTGTCGTATTCCTGCTGGGCAATGCTGGTCGCCAGAGGTGGGGGAGCACTGGGGATTTTAGCAGACACGCTGTCAGGGTTACTGCTATGCAATGGTGCCTACGATGCATGTTGCTTTTGTCATGAGTAGAGATCGAACAGATATGTAAAATATTTCCCATATCAAGGATATGAAAGTTATGTCATTTAAAGTATTCACTTTAAATACAATGTTTATTATTTTTATCAACTTTCTCAGCTAATCTCTGAAGGTGTGATATATACACGTACACAACTAGTCCTGTTTGTAAGTCAGTAGAAAAGTCAAACCACTGAAAATATGCAGCCTTTCAACAAGTGTATTTTAGCCATAGAAACATTAACATTCTTCCTTCCCTTTCTTTTTAGTAATGCTCCCAAATGCTTTTAAAGCCACATGAGTATTTTCATCTTTATCTTCAATTTTTTAAAAATGAGGTCTAAAAGACAACAAAATGAGTCTCTCTTGGAGTGGCCAGTCTTTCCCTCACGGGGACTGTGGGGAGAGTCACCTACACTGTGCTGCACACTCACAACCATGCGTCTGCTTTACACGGAGCATTTTCCACAAAAAGGTCAAAGGAGGTGTGTTTCAACACTTCAGAATAAACCTGATTTTGTTTTTATTTTAACTTTAGCTTTGAAATTTGGACTGAATTTATATAATTTTCTTTTTAAAGGTGAGAAATATTATCGATACTGGCATCCCTGAGATTATGACCAACAAACATTTTTACTTTGAGGCGATCCTTAAAACATAATATTAAAATGGACACCCCATGGTAAAAACTCAGTGAAGAAAAGTTTGTAGCAGGTGTATGGACTTGAATAAAAGTGGCTAAGGGCATGGGGGTGGGGGAGGAGTCTGCTGTTGACCCCCAAGCTAGGCTTTAGAAACAGAACAACAGGTGGTCTCTAGAATGCTTTCTGTTTTGCTCACAGAGGCATTAGTGGCAGGGTCTTTGTCAGGTTTGAAGGAGGGTGAGTCACAATGCATGACTAGTCAAGACACAAGTCAGGGAAGTGGGGGGGGAGGGAAGAGCTGTCGGAGATGTAAGCAGCTAGCAGTGGAGGGGTCTTTGGAGAAGAGACACTCGGGGGCCTTCAAGGGGTGTGCTCCAGGGTGCAGGAGACACTTAAGTTTTTTGGGACTAGGGAAAAGCTTATCCTCAACTGCTGTTTCTCGGTGTTAAATTGTCAAGTAAATTATTAAAATGAAACATTAGCCAAAGTAAATTAAAAGTAAAAGCAAACCCTGCATATACTGAAAGAGTATAGATTTAAACTAACCTGACATAATAACACAAAATTCTTTAAAGCTTTTGAAAACTTCTAGTTGGGAACCTCTCTGCCTGGTTTCAGAAGCTATAACCCCTCAAGGCTAAGATTGAGTGAGAAATCTTGGGACCCTAAGCCACTAAAGAGACAATGCTTATCTCCCTGGCAGGAGCACCACCTCTGACCACTTTACTTAATCTTGCCTGGCCTCCAGTGCATGACCGGTTAGCCAATGACGGGTAAGATTCCTCAAGGGAGGGAAGACCTAGACAGACATGGTCACAAGGGGGCCCTCAGGGAAGGATTTGGGGGGCTATGGAGAAAGGGGGTGATGGACCCTCACCCCTCGGCTTTCACATAGCCTGAGTCCTCGTTCTGTCTGCAAGAAGTCTCCTAATCTTTTGGCTGCCTTACTTCCCCTCCCTGACTTAAGCCTGAAACAATGCCAGAGGTGGGTGCGGCCCTGTGCTGGAAAGGGCAGGTTCCCCAGGGCAATCAGGCCTAAGAAAGAATGCATAAAATCCTATGAAACCTACTTTGCTAATACCCTCAATTTTCTAATAAGGGTCCATGCATGGAATGAGTTTGTTCCCCAAAGTTTTATGGCCTTTTAACTATTTGACCCTGACTCAGAATAAGCCCTCAGAGTTCTTGGAATGTTATCTATTGTTTGATCATTTCTGCCTGACACTGATTGTTGAGCTTTACTTATCTGCCCTGTATCCCTATACAAATTAAACCCAATAAAAGCCCATTGAAGAACAGGTTCCTGGTCCTTCTCTTTTGAGAGGTCAGCCACCTCTCCTCCCCACGCAATAGACTTATTCTCATTCTTGGTGACCAGGGGGCGCTTCGTGGGTGGAGCCCCCACATACAACCTATGTCTCCTATTTTTGCAGTTCAACTTAATTAATTTTATTCTTCTTCAACATATAAATCTCTTTGAGGCCCACCATTAAGCTTGTCCAATTTGCAAACACGTTTGTTTATCTTGGCCTCATTTGTTAACTCCCTATATAAGCACCCATTATAATAGGTATGAATTTGCAACCAAAGAAGAGTATGAAAGTGCTATTGGAACCACTAGTTCAGAGAGCCAGAGCAAGGACAGGGGAAGTTTGCAGCACCTGAGAAGAGGTTTCAAAAAGCGTTAAAGTTCTTTACTGAGTTTCTTTGTAACTAAGTATATAAACTAGACAGACCAGTTTTAGTGCTATTTATTCTTAATTACCTAAACCTCAGTACCAATGATGATGAACAAACTATAAATTTTTCCATTAGTAATTGACTAGTGTAAGGCAGTGTTCTAACTTTTAATTAATATATATATTTAAAATTAAATAACAGATTTGGAAATTAGAATGCCATTTTAATGAGGTGTACATTTTCAGATGGCATATATATCCAACATTCCTAATAGTAGGTAAAGAAGATTATATATAAAGGCATATATTTGTTATTCTTTAAAAGTAGTGTGCTGTTACAAACAACTATATGCCAACAGACTTGAAAATGTGGAAAAGGATAAATTCCTAGAAACATATAATCTTCTAAGACTGAATCAAGAACCCACCAATTATAACCAACAAAACAGAAGCAATCAATCAAAAAACTCCCAACACACAAAAGTGCTGAACCAGATTGCTTCACAGGTGAATTTTACCAAATATTCAAAGAAGAACACGTATTCTTCTCAAACCATTCCAAAAAATTCAAGAAGAGGAAAGACTCCCAAGGTGATTCTATGAGGCCAGCATTATCCTAATTGCAAAACCAGATACAGACTGCACAAAAAAAAATTATAGGCCAATATCTCTGGTGAAAATACATGCAAAAACTTCAACAAAATATTAACGAACTGAATTCAGCAATACATTAAAAAGATCATACACCATGATCAAGTGGGATTTATTCTGGGGATGCAAGTTTGGTACAATATCCACAAATCAATAAACATGATGTACCACATTAAAAAAAGAAGGATAAAAATCACATGATCGTGTCAATTGATGCGGAAAAAGCTTTTGATAAAATCTGGCACCAGTTAATGATAAAAACTCTCAGCACAGTGGGAATAGAGGAAACATATCTCAACATAATAAAGGCCACATATGATAAATTCACAGCCATATCATATCCAATGGGAAAAAACTGAAAGCATTTCCCTTAAGATCAGGAACAAGACAGAAATATCTGCTTTTACCACTTATTTATCATAGTAGTGGAAATCCTAGCCCCAGCAATCAGACAAGAAGAAGAAATAGAAGACAACCAAATTGCAAAGGAAGAAGTAAAACTGTCATTAATTGTAGATGATATGGTACTTTACTTAGAGAACTTCAAATACTCCACCAAAAAAACAAAACGAAACAAAAAAAACCCCTACTAGAACTGATAAATGAATTCAGTAAAGTAGCAGGGTACAAAATAAATATCCAGAATTTAGTTCATTTTAATACACCTATAATGAACTATCAGGTAGGGAAACTAAGAAATCAATTTCATTTACAACTGCATCAAAAAGAAGAAAATACCTAGGAATAAATTTAACCAAGGATGTCAAAGGACTGTAATTGGACAATTTTAAGACAGTGAAGAAAGAAATTGAAGATACAAATAAATGGAAGCATGTACTGTGTTCATGGATAGAAAGAATTAACATCATCAAAATGTCCTTTTTACCCAAAGTAATCTACAGACTCAGCAAAATTGCTATCAAGATACCAATGGCATATTTCACAAAACTAGAACATATATTCCAAAAATTTATATGGAACCATGAAAGACCCTGAATAGCCACAGGAACCTTGAGAGAGAACAAATTTGGAGGAATCACACTACTTGCAATCAAACTATACTATAAGTTCACAGTAATAAGAACAGCATGATATTGTCATAAAAATAGGCATATAGATCAGTGTGAAAGAATAGAAAGCCTAGAAATAAACTCATGCCTTATAGTCAATCAATTTTTGACAAAGATGGTAAGAGCCTACAATGGGATAAAGACAGTCTATTCTACAAATAATATTGGGAAAATTGGGCAGAAGATAACAATACATTTTGCTTTTTAAAATCATTGACTTATATTTGCTGTTACTAATGAATATGAAATATTTTCTTTTTCTTTGTGCTTATCTAGAGATAATTGCCATGGAGGGTTATATTATTTTAAAATACACCTATATATTACTAATTATTTTAATGACAGTTTCACTATTTAATTTTTAATACAATGTATCTAAGTTGCAACATTAACACATAGCATTTATTTAAATAGTAACAATGCTGTGGAAATTCTTCACAGAGAACACCAGAGATATAATGAGAAAAAAAAGGCTACAAAGTAAGTCATAATCACACTGCTGGGGACTTCTTAACTAATCCCTCAAGTCTCCTATCAGTATCTGAAAAATCAATTTTCTTACTTCCAGATTACTTCCCATTCTTAAAGCTGAGCCTAGCTTTAAACTGTGAATTTGGAGATTTGGGGGGTTTATCTTATCAAGATAAATGTATCCAGTTGGTGACATATGAATATTTATAAAAAATATATTGGTAAACTTAAAATTATAAAACTGGATAGAAATGGTTGACATTAATTTAATAAGCAAGGAGGTTTTTTTTTTTAACAACTCTGTTTATATTATTAAAATATGCACATGGTAAACTTTCCAAAATAATTCTAGTCATTCACAGTGCATTCATTCAGCAGCATCTTCCATGCCTCCAGGGAAGCTGTGCAAATGAAGGAACAGCAAGGCAATTTTACTAGGTTATGATTATAGTTCTATCTATGGATGTATCCGGCTTTGAAATAGCTTCTGTCCGATTTTGCAGAGTGCATACTTGCAGCACTACTTTAGCTTTACATAAGAGGAATCTGGAACTCAGGATGTGAGAATTAAAAGCAGCAAATAGAGCACAAATTACGTCCACATCATGCTGAGAGTTAAAGGCAGGGAGCGAGGTGGTGTTTATTCCCTTCCCTTTACATTCCAGCTTTCCACAAACAGCACCAACTCTAAGCTTGGCACATAGTCTATACCATTAGACTGGGGGATGCCATGGAAAGAGCAAAGCAAACAAAATCAACCAAGTTATTTGTGTGTTAACCGAAATAAAAAAATAAATGTGCAATGTGCTGGCTTCTTTAGGAAAAGATCTTTAACAATTTAAATCGTTGTGACACCGATTATTTCTAATGATTTACAATAAGCCAATTAAATGATGTGCTTATAAAAGACTTAAACTTCTGAAGCAAAGATTCATTTAACTTACATTGAATTTAGATATTTTTCAAAAATATCATGATTAGTATAAACTTATTTCTTTGATATTTTTACATATCCATCTTTTTGAATAAACAAGTGTTATATAGAGGGCATAAAGACAAAAGGTTATAGGTCTTGTGTCCTTAATAATTAGTTCACTGGCGACCTAGTTTGCTTTATCTGTCAAATTCATTTTCTGTTTTGAAATGATATTACATTCCAAACAAATAATAGATCTTGATAGTTGTTACCCTCTCATGTCATGCCTGCTCCATATTACAATTGCAGGCGAGGTTCTCCCAGAGTGCAAGTCAGGAAGTACTACATTTTAGTCCTGAACATTCCTCCATGGAAACTATTTGGATAATTCAGAAGGCCACAGTTATGTGCAACTGGTGATTGGCAGCTTCATCACAACAACAATGTACCCACTCATGCATCATGTCTCGTGCAGAGTTTTTTGGTGAAACATCATATCACCCAAGTGACTCAACTCCCCCTACAGCACAGATTTGGCGCCCTTTGACTTCTGGCTCTTCCCCAAACTAAAATCATCATTGATGAGATTCAGGAATATCCTATGGGGCAGCTGATGGCAACTGGGAGAACTTTGTGAGGTCCCAAGGTGACTACTTTGAGGGACTGAGGCATCATTGTCCTCTGTACAATGTTTCTTGTATCTTCTTCAATAAATGTCTCTATTTCTCATATTACATGGCTGGATACCTTCTGGACAGACCATACATATATGTGTCTGTGTATGTATACACACACACACACATCTGACTGCCCACTAAAGTGGCAAACATATACATGTATATAATCATGTATGTAGTTTTATACAATATATATATAAAATTAGAGTGAGAAGTAACATGTAAGATTATTGATACTATGTATGCTATCACTACTTTAAGATGAACTCACTATCAGGGTCTGAAGACAAAAGTGATAATCATAATTTTTTTTCATCTCAATATATAATATTTCTCCAAGACTGAGTTTATTTATTCCTTTTGGGAGAAAACCTACATTAGACTCCTTGTGTATGGTTTAGTCCTGTGGTCCTAACAAGACAGTCACATAAAACTCCCGGTTAATTAATCTTAAAGAACATGTGTTTTAACCACAGCCCAGGCCAGATGGGAATTGCCAAGCTCAGTTCAATTCTTTTTCAGTAACTTCTTAGTAATGGTTAAAAATGTCTTAGAATTATGGCAAATAGTTTTTGGCATATATACTACAATAAATCATAAATTTAGATGTCTTTAGGGGCTTGTCACTTAATATAAATGCAAAGGTGATATTGGGCAATGGTTGTCAATATGCAGTCCTGGGACCAGCAGCATCAACATTATCAGGGAAGTCATAAGTAATGCAATTCTTGTGCCCCAGTGAAGACCTAGCAGATCAATAGCTTGGGGCAGGGCCATCAATACATGTTTTTAAAGCTGTACAGGTGATTCTGATTCACATTCAAGTTTGTGAACCAGTGTAGAATGGGGAGTTATGGACTACAGTCAACTAGAGAGTAAAAGTCCTCAAGTGTTCAAATCCAAGGTCAACAAACTGAGCAAACCAAATCAAAATTCCACAGATGAGGGAATTTAATCCATGGTACACCAGTTAATGTTAGTTTAAAGAGATTTTGATACCTTTTATTTCTACAACAGTCAAATTTTAATTGGTCCTACAACTGTCTAGAAAACACTTTGCTCTCCCTGGTTATACATGTGCCCTCTAAACAGCCCGGTCTTACCCATCCAGATCACTTGGACAGTTTGGAACCTCATACAAGGAGAAGGGTAGACCAGGTGTGCACATTTTATAGAATGGAGTGATTTGTCTCAATAGGTTTTCTTACTGAATTGAGAAATCTGTAAGGCTTATACAAAAAAACCTTTCTGAGCATCTAATACAAACTGTTCATTTTACAGGTAAGAAAATGGAGTGGGGAGAGGCTGAGCAACATGCTAAAGATCAAACAGTGAATAGACACAGTAATGGTTGTGTGGTAGGGTGGTTATAAGGAAAAGTCAAATGTGTGTACACCACACACTGGAAAAGCTACATGCTTTTGAAATAAACACTCCTATTTATGAATTATTAATATATAACATGTAGGAAATAAGCATTTTCAATAAGAATGCATCTCTAAAACTGTAATCATGGCCAGTGTAAAATGATTTAGTATTCACTTCTTAAAGGAGTGGTATGAGAATTCTTTGAGTATTCCTTTTATGATTAACGCATTTAAATATATGTAGCATGCAGGGTAGCAAAATAACTCAATTTCATCTATTCTGTCTGATTCTCTTATTAATGGATCATAGGTTAGAATGCCATATATACTTGGAGCTCCCTTCACTAATTGAGAGATTTATAAGACAAAGGTGTCTATTGTTCAAGTTCCTGCTGTCTACTTTCTAGAACTCTTGGCACACTGCCAATACTCAATATTTGTTGACTAGATAAAAGTGAAGACAAGTTTTTGAATTTTGCTGCCTACTCACATCCTTTTTTTCCTGAAATTATGCTTGGCCCTAACTTGTGACAATGGGGCCTCTATTGCCTCCCTTTCACCATGGCACGTATGCATAACAGATAGAACTAGGACAAATTTGGTCAGTCCTTTGTCCTGGAAATATGGAATTGGAACATGGAATCTTCGTGAAACTGTGTTTGGCATTTAAACTGGGTGGTGATAGGTGGCTATTTTATGTAATTTTTCAATGGGCAAGTGATTATTGTCCATTTACTATCTTTTCAGGGGTGTCAAACTCATTTTCACCTGAGGCCACATCAGCCTCATGGTTGCTTTTAAAGGGTCGAAGGTAATTTTAGGACTGTATAAATGTAACTACTCCTTAACTAGGGGCAAGGCGCTCGGCGCTGTCACCGGGTAGAAACAAGGTGCCAGGCTGAATAAAACCAGGTGGAGGGCTGGATTTGGCCCATGGGCCTTGTGTTTGCCACCTGTGCCTAGGTGATAAGAATACCTAGGTGAGAAGCATAAAGCATGCTTACATTTATTGGGATGTATAGATTACTAAAATAATTATATAAATCATGTTAAGAATTTAAAGTTATGAAGAAAAATAAAACAGGGAAAGATGATAACACAAAGGGGTATTATTTTAAATAGGGTAGTCAGGGACTGACTTTCTGAGCTGGTAACTTTTGATGAGAGTCTTTTTTTTTTTCTTTAATTAATTTTTTTAAATATATTTATTGATTATGCTATTACAGTTGTCCCATTTCCCCCCCACTCCACTCCATCCTGCCCACCCCCCTCCCTCCCACATTCCCCCCCTATAGTTCATGTCCATAGGTCATACTTATAAGTTCTTTGGCTTCTACATTTCCTACACTATTTTTACCCTCCCCCTGTCTATTTTCCACCTATCATCTATGCTACTTATTCTCTGTACCTTCCTCCCTCTCCCCCTCCCACTCCCTTAATGACAACCCTAACGTTCTAGTTGTTTGCCTAGTTTGCTCTCGTTTTTGTTTTATGTGTGGCTGTTAATAACTGTGAGTTTGCTGTCATTTTTACTGTTCCTATTTTTGATCTTCTTTTTCTTAGGTAACTCCCTTTAATATTTCATATAATAAGGGCTTGGTGATGATGAACTTCTTTAACTTGACCTTATCTGAGAAGCACTTTATCTTCCCTTCCATTCTAAATGATAGCTTCACTGGATACAGTAATCCTGGATGTAGGTCCTTGCGTTTAATCTTGGGTAATGTAATTATGATGTGCCTTGGCGTGTTCCTCCTTGGGTCCAGCTTCTTTGGGACTCTCTGAGCTTCCTGGACTTCCTGGAAGTCTATTTCCTTTGCCAGATGAGGGAAGTTCTCCTTCATTATTTGTTCAAATAAGTTTTCAATTTTTTGTTCTTCCTCTTCTCCTTCTGGCACCCCTATAATTCGGATGTTGGAATGTTTCAAGGCGTCTGGGAGGTTCCTAAGCCTCTCCTCATTTTTCCAAGTTCTTATTTCTTCATTCTTTTCTGGTTGGATGTTTGTTTCTTCCTTCTGGTCCACACCATTGATTTGAGTCCCAGTTTCCTTCTCATCACTATTGGTTCCCTGTACATTTTCCTTTGTTTCTCTTAGCATAGGCTTCATTTTTTCATCTGTTTTTTGAATAGATTCAACCAAGTCTGTGAGCATATTGATAACCAGTGCTTTGAACTGTGCATCCGATAGGTTGGCTATCTCTTCCTCACTTAGTTGTATTTTTTCTGGAGCTTTGAAGTGTTCTGTCATTTGGGCCTTTTTTTTTTTTTTTTTTTTTTTTTTTTGTCTTGGCGCGTCTGTTACTTTAAGGGGTGGAGCCTTAGGTGTTCACCAGGGCGGGGTAATACTGGTCACAGCACTGTGACGCTGTACGTAGGGGAGGGGCCGAGTGGGAGCAATGGAGCCCGCCTCACTCTCCTCCGGATTTCAATCTTTCACTCCGATACCCACAATCAAACTGGGCTACTCTGGTGCTGGTTCCCAAGTAAGTGGGCCTGTGCACACTAGGCCCCTGTGGGTCTCTCCAACAACCTCTCCTGTGAGGCTGGGAGTCTCTCCTGCTGCCGCCCCAACCCCCAGGGGCGTTTTCAATCAGAGGTTTGAGGCTTTATTTCCCTGAGCTGGAGCCCTGGGTTACATGGTCTGCTTTGCTCCCCGCCGTTCGTCTGGTTTATCTGTGGGCAAATGTGGTGCCGCGGGGTGCTACCCGCTGCTCTGCCTGCCCCATTCTCCCCCACTCTGAGTCCGGCCCTCTGGGTTTATCTGTGCGCCAATGTGGGGCCGCAGGGTCTGTTAGTGCTCGGACTGCCTGTGCCATTTGTCCCACACTCCGCCAGTCTCAGTCCCGCCACAGCCACGCGAGTCCTCTCCACCCCAGTGCCCGTCTCCGCCCCTCCTACCAGTCTGGATGAATGTCCATTTTCTATTTCCTTGGTGTTGGTCCCCCTTGCTGTTTGATTCTCTGTCAGTTCTGGTTGTGCGAGGAGGCGCAGTGTGTCCACCTACGCCGCCATCTTGGTTCTCTTGATGAGAGTCTTGAATGAAGTTAGGAACTAATCATGTGGATGGCTTGTAGAATAAGGAGCCAGGTAGAAAAACCAGCAAGCAGGAAAGTTCAAAAGTGGAAAGACCAGTTTGGCTGGAGTACAGTGACCAAGGTAGGTGAAGGTAGGAGATGAAACTGGAGATACAGGCAGAACCCAAATCCTTTGGGATTGGAGGGTCAACAAAAGGACTACACTGTTAAATCTCTTAAGAGTTTAAAAAGGAAGAGTGATTTATGTTGTCAAAAGATCACTCTGGGTAGAAAAAATAAGATTGGGGAAACCGACTAAGTGTCACACTGGTCAAGGAGGAAGGTGACAGTGGTGGATACACTGATGATTACAGTGAAGATGTATTTTGATAGTGGCACTGAGAGGTTTTGCTGTTGGTTTGTGTTGTGAGGTATTAAATAAAGAGCAGATTACTGGGTGAATCTACTAGGTGAATGAGGTGCCGTTTATGGATATGGAAACACTTGGGGGCACCAAGTTAGTTTCAGTTTAAAGTGGCAACAGAACTGAGTTTGTTTTGGGCATGTTAAATTTAGGAAACCTATTACACATGAGTTAATACATTGAGTAGGTATCAGGATATGTAACTACAGTTCAGCAGAGTGTTTGGCCAGGGCAGTTTTATTGAATTAGTGGGGACAAAAAAAATGTGTGAAGTGAGCTCCAGAGTGAATAATAAGTAATAAAGACAGCCACAATGAGTTTTTGGAAAAAAAAAAAAAAGAATGAAGAAATAGTGTACAAGCTATAAGGGGATTGTAGATCAAGGGAGTCTTTTTATTAAATAGATATTTTAAAATATTATAATTCAAAAGTATGTATGGCTATGGGAATGATCTAGTAGAGAGTGGGAAAATGATGCAAAAGAAAGGATAATTATAGGAGTGACAGCTTTGGGCAGGTGAGAGGGAAAAGTGATCCAGTACATTGATGAAAAGTTGGCCATAAAGAACAATTCATCTACTGTAATAAGAATGAAGTTAGAGTGTATAAACACAGATTGTTTGGTAGGTGTGACAGTAGGAAAATGTATAAGTGCTTTTCTGATTGCTTCCACTTTTTGGTGAAGTAGGAGGTAAAGTTATCAGTTGAGGGTGATATGTGAGAAGGGTGTTAGACATTTCAGGAGAGAAGAGGTGTAAAACTGTATTTTCAAAGTATGTAAGAGTGAATAAATTAGGAGAATATCTTGTGCATGAAAGAAGAGTAAAGGAAGAATGAATCAAAAATCTAGAAAGGAGACCAAGTGGGACAAGAGAGATGGGGAGAGTGGCCTTGCTTTCAGTCCCACAAAATGTGCATGAATCATTTTGTCCTTGAGTATGTCTCTTTCCCATAAATCCACCCATCTCCCTTCCTTGCCACTTTTTCTGAAGCTAGTTTTAAAATATTTCTGTTAACTTCCAACAATCATTGATTATTGATGAAGATAGTGCATAAAGATAGAAAGATATTATTGTGATATTCTAACCAGCTTGTCTTTGGTCCTGGTAGTTTCTTTAAATCCTTTTGCCATCAGTCAGCGACAATCATTGCCTGATAAAAGTGAATGACAGAAGAGCTAATGTTTAGCTTTAGAATAAAACCCCAAAGGACAGAGAGCATGGTCATACCATTAAAAATAATTCTGAAAAACATGAGTTCAGTCAGGCTGTTTGTTTTCATGGCCAACAAAGATGGAAGACATTTGGGTATAAAGTGCTTCTAAACCTTTTACAAGTCATGGCGTTTATAAAAATTTATAGTATATGTAGAGGCAACCAGTTGTGGCCATCCTCTACCAGGCCATACCCAGCTATCCCAAGGAATGAGAGGAGAAAAACCTGATCACACCTGGAACCCAGGTACAGCACAGATGTGTTGTGGTAACCCACTGGGAAGTTCTGGTAGAGGAAAGAGGAGGGTACAATTACTGGTACCTGTCTGTTAGGGGGTTCTAAAAAAATCAAGTTACAATTCTTTCACACTTATGTTTGTGGCTTGATTATTGTGGGTTTTTTTGTTTTTAAAGAGAGAACATTTTACATATGGAAACATGACAGAATTTGGCCTCTCGTTCTTATTTTCCTACTCTCCAATTGCCTCTATTTCAAGATTGGACACAAGTTTTTTGTTTTTTTTTGCTTTAGAGTTGCCATGTTTATATACACTATACTGTGCCCCTGATCCTTGCAGGTGTGTCCGCCCTTTTGGCACCTCTGGGCCACACTGGAAGAAGAAGGGTTATCTTGGGCCACACATTAAATACACAAACAACTAACAAAAACTGATAAGCAAAAAAAGGTTTTAAGTAAATTTACAGTTTTGTGTTGGGCCACATTCATAGCCATTACGAGCCATATGCAGCCTGCAGGCTGCAGGTTGGACACCCCTGGAAAGCAACTAGTCCACAAGGTAGCTACAATATTTGCATTAGAAACTTATTGAATGAACTGAATGATAGAACTTTAATGAATAGAGTAGCTTAAAATGTCCTGATTGGGAGTGTACTGCATGTTTGATTCTCTTAACATGGGTTTTAGGCTCTTCTTGTCAAGTATGACTTTTTATTTTTAGAAATATACTTTTTTTTTGTTCATTTACAGTTGTCCCACAGTTTCCACATTGCTCACTCCTACCCCGTTCCCCACACTCCCACAGTCAATCCCCCCACTATTGTCCATGCCTGTGAGTCCTCTATTCATGTCCTTTTCTTGCCTCTTCCCCTTCTTTCCCCTGTCATTCCTTCCCAATACCCATCCCCTCTGAAATTACTGTCAGTTTGTTCTTTATTTACAAGTCTGTGGTTTTATTTTGCTCATTTGTTTGTTTTGTTGATTAGGTAAGACTTTTTATTTCTGGGTGATTTAACTGTGGTTTAAGTGAAATAATAGACTTTTTAAGAATTCAATAGAAAATTATTAATAACCTTTAAAGCAGAAATTTCTGTTTCTTTCCTAAGATGTTTCTCTGGATTAGGAAGTTGGGCAAGAGTTAAGTCCACATGGAATATGCTAGTGCTGGAAATAAGCTTCCTTCAAGGTCCACGGTCAGTAAAAGAGGCAATGAGATTTCCGAAATGTCTTACAGTGGGTAACCAGGAATAAATCACAGCGTTGGACTCTATGAGGCTCAAGCAAGAAAGAAATATACTTAAATCTAGACAATATTGGGCCCATTTGGGGGATGATAACTCTCCTACGAATTATATTCTACTTTGTACATAAATTCCTCAGAGAAAGGAGAAAAAGTGAGTAAGAGTAATAACAGGCCAACCATATATGCTTATCATTTTGCATTGATTTCTAATTGCATGTATATAAATTAGAAAACTTGACTAATACTGAATATGAAAAAAGTTAAAAAAAACAAAAGAAATAAGGTGGAACTTGGGAGAAACATATTTTTGATTCCCAGAAGTGTGGGACACAGCAAGGTTTAGACACACATGCTGGTAAATAGTCAGGGAGGACAAACGTGATTATTTGACTTTGTGGGTAGAAGCAGAAGCTGAAATAGGATTAAAAGGGGATATTCAAGATTTTTTACATCTTGTTCCTTACAATATATTCAATTTATTGAGAAATTTAAAGAAGTTTTTGTCATTTTCCCATTCATAATCAAAATAAAATGAAATTTATAAATATTTTTTTTAACATTTTTTTTTATTGTTATTTAATTACAGTTGTATGCCTTTTCTCCCCATCCCTTCACCCCACCCCAGGTGAACCCACTTCCCTCCCCCCTCTCCACCCTCCCCCTTGGATTTGTTCATGTGTCCTTTATAGTAGTTCCTGTAATCCCCTCTACCCACTGTCCCCGCCCCCACCCCCCACCCCCGCCCTTGCTATTGTTACATTGTTCTTAACTTCAATGTCTCTGGTTATATTTTGTTTGCTTTTTCCTTCTATTGCTTATGTTCCAGTTAAAGGTGAGATCATATGGTATTTGTCCCTCACTTCCTGGCTTATTTCACTTAGCATAATGCTCTCCAGTTTCATCCATGCTGTTGCAAAGGGTATAAGCTCCTTCTTTCTCTCTGCACCCCAATGTTCATAGCAGCACAATTTACAATAGCCAAGTACTGGAAGCAACCGAAGTGCCCATCAGCAAACGAGTGGATCCAAAAACTATGGTATATTTACACAATGGAATTCTACGCAGCAGAGAAATTTATAAATATTTTTATACGAAGTCCAACAGGATAAGCTACAACAACTTAACTGTCTTTTTTGTAAACTGAACAATTTGTTGCAGCTTGTCTTGTGTTCTGGTCATATGCTATGAAGATGCAGACAGCTTTCTGTTCTTTCATTTACAAGGTTTCTTAATTCTGCTGCTCCCCTGGAAGTCATTCTCCCCCCCCCCACCAAAAGTAACAGAATTACAAGTACAAAAATTTATTTAATTTGTTTGGATTTATAAAACCATGACCATTCTTTAGGCCTTTGGGGGCAAGAACTAGATAAGAACATATGGCATAATCTATTATTTTTCTCAACTCTAGTTATGCAGTAAAGCATTGTTTAAATGCCATGGAGAAATCTCAGATTGCTCTCCTTGGAATGGTGATTATTTGGATAATGCTCAGTTAAATTTAATAAGGGGACATTTTATTTTCTTTAAGTGACCCACCAAGGCCATGACTTTCAATCTTGTAAAGATAGTAGGAAACATTCAGAATTCCTTTTTACTCCTAGAAAGTCAATTAACCTATTAGTCATTGTTGAGTATATTATTTTAAAAAAATACATTGGTAGTGCACTGTAAGTGAATTTACAATGTGTTCAAGTTGCAAACAGTCATCACATTTTTTTCAGTAGTGATAGGCTTCATTTCTAAATGAAAGGAAGTTAAAAATGTGGCAAGTCAGGGAATATACTTTTAAAAAGTATTATTTTTTCAGAGTCAGTTTATATTTCTATGATTAATGTTTGTAGAATGATGGATTATTTCAGGCCAAGGTTTCTGGAATCCAAAATAAAAAGTGTATGCTTTTTTGTTTGTTTGTTTGTTTACCAGAAGTCAAATCTAGAAAACATGCAAAACCTGGTTTAAGGTCTACCTAAGTGGCCAGGACAGGAGGCAAAAGGATGTTCCACTTTTTTGGAGGGTTCTAATTTGATGCTATCAGTAAGTAGTTGAGAAAAATTGTGAAAGATTGGTAATTCAGAATTGGTAATGCAGGGTGATTTTTCTTTAATTAATTGTAATTCCAGTTTGGTCCTGGGAGGAGGTTAATGTAGCTTCCATGTACTCCTCTGCCATCTTGGATCTGAAATGGTTTTATTTATTTGGGTAATAGACTAATGGAAAATCATGACACCCAGTGCATTTAAAAATAAACTTCATATAGGCTCAAAACATTTTATACCTAAAGAGTTCCTTGTCCAATATTTCACAGCAGAAGAATAGATCTGTGTACTGATGCCTTCTTAACCTCTGTCTCTAGTCTGGAGCTGCTTCTTGAGAGCTCCACATTCTGCTGAGCATTTCAACATGGCCTTTCACAGACAGCTGTGACTAAAAAACATCAACAGTAGAGCTAATTTTATTTTTGAATTTGCTCTTGCTCTTGTATTCCCCATCTTATAAAATGTGTAATCTCTTTCATTTCCTCAGTATCACACTGAATGAGTGACAAGTCTTTTTGGTTCAGCTTTTTTTTTAAAGATTTTATTTATTTTTATTTTTAGAGAGAGGGGAAGGGAGGGAGAAAGAGAGGGAGAGAAACATCAATGTGTGGTTGCCTGTCACCTGGTCCCCACTGGGGACCTAGCCTGCAACCCAGGCATGTGCCCTGACTGGGAATCCAACTGGTGACCCTTTGGTTTGAAGCCCACACTCAATCCACTGAGCTACACCAGCCAGGGCTGGTTGTTTTTTCAATATCTCTGTTATAGTTAGTATTCATATTTCCTCTATTTTAAATACTTTTCTACTCGCTCCTAGATTGCAGCAATATTTTCTTAGCTCATTTTCTCCCAGTAATTTCTTTCAAAGTAATTTCATGAAATGCTAACCTGAACTTGATAAAATCTCCTTAAAATCTTGCAATGGCCCTCTATTACCCTCATTATGAAATCCAAATACCTTGGCTTAGTATATAAAGCTTTGGCCTACTTTTCTACTACCATTATTTAGTCTCAGGAATCAGCAGAAGCCATAAGAAGGGTCGCGTAAAGAATTATTATAATGATGTTTTACCTGTCGTATATGGAAGATAGCCTTACATTGAGCAACTGAAGTTTCCAGTGTGCTGCTAGCTGTTAAAAAAGGAATGGTATGTATATCTCAGTCAAAATTTGAGGGTGATATGCATTGCCTTATGGTGTATCCTTGAGTATTAAATGACACTTTACTGAAAGGATATTTGTGTGCACTTTAATTCTATAAAGTAGAGCACGGTAATATTGGGAACTTTAACATTTTGACATAATTTCTAACTTACAGACACATTATAAGAATTACCATATACCTGTTATGGTGTTTCTAATTGTTCACATTTTCTACATTTTTAAATTGTTTATCATTTGCTCTCTCTTGCACTTTCTCTCATACACACACACACTTTTTCTTACACTTTTGAGAGTATATTAGAGTATAGTGCTTCAGTATTTTCTAAATATTTCACTGTGTATTTCCTAAAAGCAAGGACATTTTCTTCCAGAACTCATTATACTTTCAAAGTCAGAATTCAAACAAAACTATTCTCTAATCCATAGCCCATGTTCAAATTCTCTCACTATGTAAACCAATTTGTTCAACCTACTTTGCATGACAAAATGTTTTTTAGATTCATCCATCTTGTTGAATTATCTAAGTGATTTTACCCTTTTTATTGCTGAGTAGTATTTCACGAATATACCACAATTTGTTTATTTATTCTTATGGTAGTAGATATATTTGACTTTTTCATTTTGGGCAATTATGAGAAAACCTGCTATGAACATTTTTGCTCAAGGTTTTTTGTAGGTTGATGTTTTCATTTCTCTTGGGAAATATCTAGAAATAGAATTACTGGATCACAGTAAAGATTTATGTTTAAATTTGTAAGAAAATTTTAACTTTTCTTAATGTAATTGTACTATTTAACACTCCTTTCTAGAATTTATGAGAGTTCCATACGTCTAAATATTTACCAGTGTTTGTTGTTATCCCTCATTTTAATTCTAAGCATATTAGCTATTATCTATAAATCATTTTTAATTGTAATTTGTATTTCCCTAAAAACTAGTTATTGAGCAACTTTTTGCATGCTTATTGTGATCATCATATTTCTTCTTTTTTGACTACCCAAATTGTTTTCTCATTTTTTGTTAAGGTTTTTTTTTATTAGTGAATTGTAGGAGTTGCTTGTATATCAATATATAAGCTTTTGTCAGTTATATATTTGCAAGTATTTTCTCCCATTGAAAAATATCCCAGTGTGGCTTGCCTACTCCTTTTTCCATGGTGTCTTTTGGATGAGCATAATTTTTTTACTTTAATGAAGTATATTTTAACATTTAAAAAATTTTTGGCTTTGTTTTTTTTCTTCAGTTTAAGAAATCCAAAAGCATGAAAATATTCTCCTGTTTTCTCTCAGGAGCTTTAGATCTTTAACTTTCACATTTAGGTTTATGATCCACCTCATATTGATTTTTCTACACATTGTGTGGGTTTCACTTTTTTAATATGTATATTTAATTATCCCAGAAACATTTGCTGAAAAGACTTTCCTTTCCCAATGTAATTCCTTTGGCATTTGTTGAAAGTCAAAGAAATAAGCTTTTTTTTAATGAAAAATTATTTTAAAAGTAGGATGAAATTTAAATTCTAAACCTAGAGTTAATCATATCCTCTTTCTTACTTTAATGCTATTTACGAATATCTTCATTGTATCGATGTAAAAGTGTTATTGTTATTTCTCGATTCAAGTACTTATTGAGTGGCAAATTATGCCCAAAGCACATTCAACGAAAATTTCTTCTAACGAGAAGAGGGAGGGGGAGGAAAAGAATATGGGATGTATAAGAGCCTCCCTTTCCATTTTCCCTCTTCATCACATGGAGCCAAAGAATATTTTTATCGCTTGCTTTATTTGTTGAAGGGAGATCTATGCCTTTTTATCTTCAGGTTAAAATTCAGTAGGGCAGCTTATATTTATCTGAAGCTATTTGTATAACCCTCACTTATGTGTGGACTTTAGCTGACTTTTTCTGTGGGTCCAAGGTCCTCAGCAAAAAAAAAAAAAAAAAAAAAAAAAAAAAAAAGACTATCAGCAAAAACAGCTCCCTCAGGAGTAAAACCTGAAACTAATAAAATTGGTGAAGAACACTGAGCCCTTGATGTTTTTCTGTCACCAGATGGCAGCAAATGGTCCTGAAGAAAGCCATCAAGCCCGTGCACGGTACCCACCCATACTGTATCCTGTGGGCAATTCTAATGGCCAGAAATTCTACATAATCTGATTAGTATTCAACAGGGCTTTAAACTCTTGCTTGGGAAGAATTTATCTGTTGCTTAGGAGACATTTTATCTGAAGGAATCAAAGTCATTCAAATATATGCAGCAATTAGAGAAGAACTTTTGGCAATAACTAATTTTTTAAGCAATCCATCTCCTAGTTAAAGTTTTGGAATTATTAAGCTTCAAGGACCATTTTAAAATAGCTCCTATAATTTATGATATATTTTTTGTTTAAAACAATATTTTTATTTCAAAAAATGGTGATATGAGAAATTTATAAAGGGCATCATAAGTGAAGGAATGGCTACAATTAAGAAGTAAGAACCAGTATTCTAATCAGTGACTCTGATATACAAGTTGTCCATTGTTGGTCAGACAAATGTAATGAAATGTTTTATCATTGACCCCCTTACATAGTATTAGCTTTCTCTTTGTTTTATTGACTTTATTGACATTACATTGGTTAATAAAATTATATAGATTTAAAGTGTATAATTCTATACTACATCATCTGTATATTGTATTGCGTGTTCACCACCCAAAATCATGTTTCTTTTCATCACCATTTATCCGCCTTTTACTCTCTCCTGCCTTCTCCCTCCCCCATTTTTCCTCTGGTAATGACCATGCTGTTGTCTGCCTATGAGGTCCAGCCCAGCCTGGCCCACCACAGATACCACTTCAGACTTCCTCTCCACAGTCAGCTTCCTGGCTGATGATCAGGCTGACGATGACCAGAGTGAGGCACCAAACCACAGGCCAGTTGCTTTTTTACCCAGCCTCCTCTTTCCATAGGGGCCTCAGGTGGAGGTGCCTGGGATGTCCACAGACCAGCAAGCCCAGTCAATCGCTCTGATCAGGTAACAGGTTTCAGCTCCTACTCTTCTGGACCATTAGGGTTTGGCTCATACAAACTGATGAAATGGTTCTCTGGAGTACTGCCAGATCTCCAGTTCCCAGGGAACACCCACCAACCAAGAATTCCACTTCACTTCCAAGAATTTCCCAAGTTCTGTGTCCCAGAGAATTCCGTCTCTCCCCAAAAGTCTCCCGCTCTCTCCTGTCACCCCCAATTTCTCACCTTTCTATTCTCCCCCTGCCGATAACCCTCCAATTCCATCCCCTCTAATGCCCCAGAAATGAAATTTCTGCTTCTGCCTAGCATATCTAAAATGGAAAGAGTACCTTCTCCATTCTAAAAACTATCCATGGTTGGTTAAACCATAAAAATAATGACTTATTTAGACTATCAAAGAGCTGAAGCAGCAGGTCAACCAAGTAACATGGAATTCAAGGCCCCTCCAGGGAGTAACAACCCATACTGATTGATTTATCTGTGGTGGAACATGAGAGGAAGGGATGCTACCAGCCAATCAGATAAGGAAAATCAGTTAAAAATTTAACATACTGTTCGAAGCCAAGCGTGGGCACCCTTGTCAGATCATAGCATACCCCTTGCCGCTAGTCTCTTCTTAGCATCATGGAGCTTCACTCTGGGTACGCACAACTTAGTACATGATTAGGTACTGAAGAAATCCATATAAAAAATCTGCAGCTCCTTTTCTCTGATATTCTGTCTTGCAGATAATCCAACCTGAATTCATTAAATATTAATGATAACTCTTATATTCACTGCCTCTATTTTTAAGTACTCTCAGTAACTTAAGAACAATAAAGCTGTCTATATGCGCATACAAATAGACACTTTTACTTGAAGCTGTGTAAATTAATGACATTATCTTCTGAACAGAAGGGGAGAAAAATGCTGAGGAATGTTATGTGTGAAGAAATGTTTTCCCTCCATTGGGCTATTCACAAAAGTTGTGTGACATAAAGTAGTATGTTTATTTATTTGTCCTAAATAAGTCTTCTTGAATTTGAAGGAATAGGGTAAAAGCTACTAGTAGTCCTGAGTTTGTGCAATAAATATATGATTATACTATTCATGAGCATTATATTTTCAGAAGATCCAAGGAACTGCAATTATTTGGAACTATTCATAACTTTGTATACTGTGCCTAATATGTCTATATATACTGGCATAACTATGTTTTAATGTTAATAAAAATAATAAAATTTGATTTTAACAGTTTCTTTAATGTTAGAGATTAAATGCTGCATAGTTTAAGAAAAATTTTTCATAGTTTTTATTTTATAACTTTTATGACTAAATGTAAAAATTTTCTTTTTGTCTAATTTAAAGTCTTTCAATTCTAGAAAGGTGGAAGAGACTGAAATCTTTAATTAACTTTGAAATACCAAGTTTCTTTGATTCGTAGTGCACATTCACATAAATCCTGCATCAAACCAATCGGCAAGAATGAAAATGTTAGCAAATTCAATTAAATACTCTTAACAGATCAAAACCAACACAAGAAAAAGAAAATATTTAGGCACCAATAGATATTTTAAAGGAGTTAAATCTCCCCAACCCTGCTTTTAAAAGAATAAATTGAGGGAAATTGTTGATGTATTAGGCCATAGATTAAGATTAACTAAAATTTTTAGGGTGACCAACTCATCAGTTTAAATGAATTTGATGCTTCTCAAAAGTTTTTAAAGAAAATCTGACTCACTTTGGGAGTTCCGGCCAAGATGGAGGCAGAGGTAGAAATGCTTCACTTCCTCACACAACCAAAAGAAGGATGACAACCAATTTAAAAACAAAAAAACAACAAGAACTGCCAGAAAATCAAACTGCTTATAAGTCCAATAACCAAGGAGTTAAAGAAGAAACATTCATCCAGACCAGCAGGAGGGGTGGAGAGGGGCAGCTGGGGCAGAGGGGATATGCATCAAAATAGCAGACCAGGTGGGTGAGGCAGTGGCTGGTTGGATGGGACTTCCCACATTTGTGTGTGGATAAGCTGGGAGGAACAACTAGGGAACAAGACAAACTGTGCAACCCAGGGTTCAAGCATGGAGAAGTAAAGCCTCAAAACCTCTGGCTGAAAAAACCTGTCGGGGTTGAGGTGGTGGAAGAAATGTCCAGTCTCACAGAAGAGTCGGTTGGAGAGGCCCACAGGATCCTAGAATATACATCAGCCCACCCACCTGGGAATCAGCACCTGAAAGGTCACAATATGCTTGTGGGAATTGAGGGAAGTGACAGAAAATGGGGCAAGCACCAAGCAAGCTAGCAAGTGGCATCGTTTCCTCTTTGACCCATCCCTTATATATAGCGCCACAATGTAGAGAAGTGGGATGCCCTGCCCTGATGAATACCTAAGACTCACCCCTTACAACATAACAGGTGCACTGAAGCAAAGAAATATGGCCCAAATGAAAGGACAGATCAAAACTCCAGAAAAAGAACTAAGCAATGAGGAGACAACAAACATATCAGATACAGAGTTCAAAACACTGGTTATCAGAATGCTCACAGAAATGATTGAGTATGGTTGCAAAATAAAGGAACAAATGAAGGCTATACAAGGTAAAATACACAGGGAACCAACAGTGAAGGGAAGGAAACCTGGACTCAAATCAATGATTTGGAACAAAAGGAAGAAATAAACATCCAACAGGAACAAAATGAAGAAACAAGAATTCAAAAAAACAAGAGAGGCTGAGGAACCTCTGGGACAACTTTGAACATTCCAACATCTGAATCATAGGGGTGCCAGAAGGAGGAGAGGAAGGGCAAGAAATTGAAAACTTATTTGAAGAAATAATGAAGGAAAACTTCCCCAATCTGGTGAAGGAACTGGACATGTAAGTCCAGGACACTCAAAGAGTCCCAAAGAAGATGGATCCAAGAAGAAACACAGGAAGACATACCATAATTAAGTTACCCAAGATTAAAGATAAGGGGAGAATCTTAAAAGCAGCAAGAGAAAAGGAGACAGTTACCTACAAAGGACTTCCCATAAGACTATCAGCTGATTTCTCAGAAAGAAACCTTATAGGCAAGAAGGGGCTGGAAAGAAGTATTCAAAGTCATGAAGGGCAAGGACCTACATCCAAGATTACTCTATCCAGCAAAGCTATCATTTAGAATGGAAGGGCAGATAAAGTGCTTCCCAGAAAAGGTCAAGTTAAAGGAGTTCATCATCACCAAACCCTTATTATATGAAATGTTAAAGGGATTTATCTAAGAAAAAGAAGATAAAAAATAGGAACAGTAAAAATGACAGCAAACTCACAGTTATTAACAACCACACCTGAAACAAAAACAAAAGCAAACTAAGCAAACAACTAGAACAGGAACAGAACCACAGAAATGGAGATCACATGGAGGGTTATCAACAGGGGAGTGGGAGGGGGAGGGGGGAAGGTACAGAGAATAAGTAGCATAAATGGTAGGTAGAAAATAGACAGGGGGAGGGTAAGAATAGTATAGGAAATGTAGAAGCCAAAGAACTTATAAGTATGACCCGTGGACATGAACTATAGGGGGGGAATGGGAGGGAGAGGGAGGGCAGGATGGAGTGGAGTGAAGCAGGGGAAGTGGGACAACTGTAATAGCATAATCAATAAATATATTTTAAAAAAGAAGATCAAAAACTATGAACAGTAAAATGACAACAAACTCACAATTATCAACAACTGAACCTGAAAACAAAAACGAAAACTAAGCAAACAACTGAAACAAGAACAGAATCACAGAAATGGAGATCACATGGAGGGTTATCAGATGGGAGGGGGAGGAGGAGAATGGGGTTAAAGGTACAGAGAATAAGAAGCATAATTAGTAGACACAAAACAGGGGAAGGTTAAGAATAGTATAGGAAATGGAGAAGCCAAAGAACTTACATGTACAACTCATGGACATGAACTAAAGGCAGAGGGAGTGCTGAATGGAGGGGGATGCAGGGCAGATAAAGGGGAGAAAGAATCGGGACAACTGTAATACCATAATCAATAAAATATACTTAAAAAAGAATATGATCCACTTTGGTAGTTTCTTAAAGCCTTTAAAATACTATCACTCTACCCAGTATCCCTAAAATATTCAATATAAATTTCTATGTAAAATGTTTAAGCAAAAAAAATTTACAGCAATTATGAATTAGAAAATGCAAGAAACTTTTCAAGCAAGGGAACTTCCCATTAAATGATTCCTGAGTTCAAGAAAAGAACAAGACCACTGGGCTTATACATAGTGGCTATGTATCCAGGTAGCTGATTCTTTGAGAAATTTGCTTTTAAATATATTTTATTACTAAAATTTAAGTTCCCTAATAATTTTATGGGAACCCAGGAAGTGGAAAATACAACCAACTGAACTCATCTATCCTGCTCCAATGATATTCCCATTTTAGTATGCCATTGTTTGTTTTAGAGTGCTCAAGCCTTTTGGAGTAAATTCTCTAAATCTTTACTTAAAGTATCTGAAAATAATAAAATAGGGGCAGTCACAGAAAAATAAAAATAAAAAATCACTGAAAATATAGATTTTTTAGGGATGAAGAATAATACTAGTAATATTCCTTATTGGATTTTAGGGATGAACAATGACACTAATAATATTGTTAATATTGTTAAATGAGCATTTATTACATGCCATGAGACTTCACGGCATGTAATACCAGAAATACTAGATTGTTATTTGTACTATCCAGTATTAGTAAGTATAGTAAATTGAACATCTAAACATGATGGAAGAATCAGAGATTTTAAATAATCTAGGTTTAAAGTAGAAAAAAATAAATAGGAATGTTTTTCTTCTTCCTTTTCTTCTTTTTTTCCAAATATTTCTACCATGAGGAGCTAATAAGAATTATAAGATTGAGATTAAATGAAGTACTCCATTCCAGATTGTTTTTAGCCAACTGAGAAAAAGTTGAACAAAGTGAAAACTCTCTGTAAATTGGGAACTATTCCTCTTATCCTACAACCCTTAAGTCCCCTCACACCCTTTTACCCATTTCTTTTCAATTCCATTACTCACGCATTAAATTTCCATAGAACTTTAGGAAATATGAAGAATTTGGGGATATTATAAACCAGGATTTTTCATGTTCAGAGCTATTAACATTTGGGACTAGATAAATCTCTGTTGTGGGGCTTTCCTGTGCATTGTGTGATGATTAACAGGATCCTTAGCTCTACTTGCCAGATGCCGGTAACACCGTGCAACCCCAGGCTGACAACAAAAAATGTCCAAGATGGCCATTTTGGGGGTGTGCAAGACAGGGGAGAGCAACGGGGAAAATTTGGACAACTGTAATAGAACAACAACAAAGAATCAAAGTTAGAAAGTAAACATATACAGTGTTTAAAATTTCCTTGTTGACAAGAAGAAAAAGAAAAGTTTTACCTTCTCCTCAAGGGGAAAAACAAAACACTCAAAATGTTTTAATAGGTGGGAAGAGACAAAGGATGATAAAATTGTATATATTCCATGTTTATATTTATATAGCACAGAAGTAAGAAACTTAAGACTGAATATAGCAAAAAAATACATATTGTTTAATCCAACAAATAAAATCCTGCATAATGTAGTTGGTTTTTTAAATTAAATTTGAATTAGTTGTGAGCATTTAAAATCAGAATTATTTTGCTGAAATAATTGATTGGGATTTCTGAAAAGTCAGAAGTTCTAGCAAAACCATGCCCTGGTTTCCCAAAGAATAATTCACTAAAAATTGTCATTTTTAGATAGGACGTGTGCACTCTAATTTATCACCTCTGACCTGTTTTTGAAAATTTACATTACCTACCTAGTTTCTATAATCTTTTGAATTTGAAAATCCAATAAGTAAGTAAATCTAATATTTAATCAAATGCTCCATTAACTTAAGGAATGAATTCTAAGTTCTAAAAATTAGGAAGCAGAGAAACACTGGTGGAGTGGGGCACTTGAAAGGAAAAAAAAGATGTAATGATTTATTATTTTCTTCAATGCAGTGGACCTGAGTATTAGGTATTATTATAGCTCTTTAGCATATTAATTCATTTATTAGGAAATTCTTCAAGCTTTCCAATAACTTTATTTTTAAACTTAGACTAGGATGACTAAGCACCCAAGGACCATTGTCTGGGCTGCAATCATAATACTGAAAAAATTAGATGAATCAAGCTGTGGATGAATCACAGTTTAAAGGGTATTCATCTCCATCAGGTAAATAAAATCTATAGGTTATTTCTCCATGTCACTCATGCAAAATGCATTTCCCTGAAAATTGATACTGGAATTTTTATGTTATAAATGTATATTCTTTATCTAGTAATGAATATGGTACAAATTACAACCAAAATAGATCATCTATTATTTGTTACTTTATTTCATATACCAATTGTGGAAAATTGTGTCTAAATAATATACTGTTTTTGTAGAATTCTTTTGGAAACAACCACAGGTATTTGTGTTGGGTGTGGGGTTAGAGTTGTAATGTGGGGTTGTAGACTATAGTTTAGTTTCTTTGGTTCAGCTTTTTATTAGTTCCACCCTAGAAAAATTCCTCCCAAATCATAATAAACAGTAGTCTTTCATTGACTCAAATGGGATAGGTGGCTCCAAATAAGCATAAAAATGGTTTATAGGGACATTTTTTAAATCTAATTTTTTATGAATTTAATAATTCTTAGAAAACAATTGTCTATGAGAGGTGACTCTGGAACAACTTTTGAAATAAGTATAAATTCTCATCTCTAAACAACGTACTAATCCATGGATGTATTTTAATTTTTAATTAACCTGCTTAAATAAAGAAGGAAAAATTGGGTGCTATTTGGATTAATTTCAAAAAACACAAATTATTTGCAGCTATTTATAAAATTTAACAAGAAATATTTCAAAATATTAATATGTTAAAATCACGTAAAGACAAAGGTAGTCATTCAAATTAGCAAATCATTAACTCCTGTACTGTAAATATTTAAAAACACAAATTTATCAACCATTTGGGGTTTTACTTTATTTGTCTTAAAAATCAAACTCAAATAGTGTGAGTAATCCATAAAATTTTAGTGAAGAGAAGGAAATATTACAGTTTCTTTTTGACAATCAAGCAAGCCATTATTCTACATTGAGTTACCAGAAGGGAGGTGTTGGGGGGAAAGGTAGCAAAGAGTCAATGAGGTAAAATATATGGTGATGGAAAGCGATTTGACTCTCGGGGGTAAACACACAATACAATTTACAGAGGATTTGTTATTGAACTGTACAGTGGAAACCTATGTAATTTTATTAACCAAAGTCACCACAATAAACTTAATTTTTAAAAAATTATGTTTTTAAAAATTTCAGTGCATGAAGATTTTATGCATAAGCAAGAAAAATAATATTGTTTAGATGAGTTCTTTTATACATATAATTTATAGTACACTTCAACCTTTTAATTAATATTGGATTAACATTTTTAGTTATCAGAGACTTCCTATGTATAAAGAAGTCACAGTTTTCTAATCTGCTGTTTTTTCCTTTATAAAAAGTAGCTTATTAGTTAGCAATGGGTTCTTCTACAAGAAACAGAAACCTCACCTCACACTAAGTTAAGTAAATGAGTTTTTTCAGGTAAAAATAGTTTGAAGGTTGGTGATTTATTTGATCACTTCTCTATTTAAGGCCTAATGAAGAGGAAAACATAGTCCCAGCCACATTTATCACTTTTATTACGAATATTGAGGTCTTTTTAGTCTTCCTCTTCTGTCTCAGAAGCCAGAACTATGACCCATATAGCATTCTCAACTTTAAAGGGTATTGGGAAATTGAATATTTATATTTCCAAACCTTTAAGTTAGAGTCAAATGAGAAATATTGGTCACAATCTATGTCTAAATAATCATTTAATTTAATTTGATCATGGAATGATATATCATGTTAATGGAATTGAGGAATCAATATTTTATAAGAAGTAAAATTTCCCCAATAAACTTCAGTCAAAATTGTGGCATGTTTTTCTGGTGGAAATTGACAGGCTCTTTCTAATGTTTTATTGGAAAATCAAAGAACATGAATAACCAAGACATTTTGAGTGAGAACAATTCTGAAGGATTTATATACCAGATACAAGCTTTATTACTTCAGAATAGTAATATAGCATTTAAGTAATAGCATTTAAGAAATACTTGAAAATGGAGTCCTGTGCATTTTTTTTTTTTAGCAAGAACTAGATATAGTTTCTTGGGTTTTAATATAATTAATTGCCTGAGTTATGAGAACTGGGTAGGTCTGAGAGAGGAACAAGTATAGAGTGGCTCTCTAAAGTCCATGTATTGGTTGTATATGGAGAAGTCGCCTGCTAACTCCATGGTTTTACACCCATTTCAGTTCAGGGAATATACAGAGCAGACTGGGTAGTATTTGCGTGGCCTCAGGTGGTGACAGATGTCTGAAACTGGTCAGACAAGTGACTACAGTAGAGGATGCGAAGTGATGAGTGCTGTTGTCTGGGTTATTGAACTTCAGTGCATGGGAGTACCCTCACAGGGGGAAGTCCCTGCTAGTTAAGCAATCATAAGTAGTTCCGCGGAGAAACTGACATTTAATTAGGTTTAGGTGATGAGGAATCCGAACCACAGAGATTGTAGTGGGAGGCATCCTTGGCGGTGGAAAGATAATGAGCAGAGTGAGAGAGACAGGAAATAGATATATTACAATCACCAAGTATATTTAACAATGCAGCAAACTCATTAGAATTATTGTATAGGGAGCCCATAGACTATAGTAACGAGATTACAGAAACAAATGGGAAAGTTACTTTTTAATAAAGGGAAAGGATTTAAACTATATACAACCAAATGCCAGTCTGGAATATTTGTGATTAACCTGATGAAAAATAAAAATATACACCATTCACAGTTGCTAAAGCATAACAAACTATTTAAAAACAATTCTTTCACATTTTTTGTTAAATATACTCTTCAATACAAAAACGTAGCACATAAAGTAAATATCACAGTAAAATTACACATATTGTTGTTTAGCACATGCATTTAAACTGCTATGACTATGTCCTCTAGTTTCTCTAATAAGAACCCAGTCAGAGCCCCTCCCAGCCAGTTGGCTGCATAGGATGAGTGGGCATTTCAGGTTTCTTGACACTGCTCTCCTGCAGTGATTCAGTTTTCCTTATACGAAGTAGGTCATTTTCTATAGATGTAAACTTTCTGCTGTACACTGTTCTCTCTTGACATCCATGTCATACAATCTGCTTATTGTAATATTTTTTCTCCAGTTCTGAGAACTTAGTCTTCCATCTGCATTTGTAAAATTAAGGAGTTTTACCTTATATATTGAAGGTTGGTACCAGAAATGGTTACCTACTTACCTGTAATTGTCTATTTTTAGTATTCAAAGACATCAAAAATTTTTCCTGTCTACATTTTATTTTGAGCATATTAATACAACACTTTCATTTATAACACTACATCAATTTTGTTTTATGGGAGTAGTTCGAACAGGAAAAAAAAACTTTGTGAGGAGTAGGAAGATAATAGTTTAGTAAAGGAGAAATTGTATAGAATTGGCTGAATATCATCAATCTTATTGCCAACTCTTTTTTTAGGTTTTCTTGTCATTGTTAGATAAATATAACAAGGATGAAAGAATTCTGATATTGACACTTAAATTTTTTAAATTTATTTTTAAAATATTTTATTGAATTTATTGGGGTGATATAAGCAAATAAAATTGCATACATTTCAGGTATACACTTCTTATACTACATCATCTGTGTATTGTATTGTGTGTTCACCGCCCCAAGTCAAATCTTCGCCATCTATCCCCTTTACCCTCTTTTGCCTCCCCCACCTCCTTTCCTTTTAGTAATCTCCAAACTGTTGTCTGTTTCTGTGGGTTTTTTCTTTGCTTAAACCCTTCACCATTTTCGCCCAGCTCCCCAACCCTCCTTACCTTTGACAGCTGTCACTCTGTTCTCTAAGTCTGTGATTCAGTTCCTATTTTGTTTGTTAGTTTATTTTCTCATGAGATTCCACATATAAGTGAAATCACATGGTACTTGACTTTCTCTGACTGGCTTATTTCACTTAACCTAATACTCTCAGGTCCATTCTTGCTTCACAAAAGGTAAAGTTTCTTTTTTTCTTTTTATGGCCAATTAGTGTTCCGTTGTGTAAATGTGTAACAGCTTTTTTATCCACTCATCTACTGATGGGCAATTGAGCTGTTTCCAGATCTTGGCTATTGCAAATAATGTTGTAATGAACATAGGGGTGCATATATTCTTTTGAATTATTGTTTCAGGTTTCCTAGGATATATTTACAGAAGTGGAAAAGCTAGGTCATAAGGCAGTTCCATTTTTAATATTTTGAGATAATTCCATGCTGCTACAGTGGCATGCAGCTACAGTGGCTGAACAAATGCAGCTACAGTGGCTGCACAAATCTGCATTGTGACCAACAGTGCATGAGGGTTCCCTTTGCCAGCACTTGCTGTTTCTTGATTTATTGATGATAGCCATTCTGACAGGTGTGAGGTGATATCTTATTTCATTTTAATTAGCTTTTCTCTGATAATTAGTAACATTGGGCATCTTCTCATATGTCTACTGGCAATCTGTCCTCTTTGGAAAAGTATTTATTCAAATTCTTTGCTCATTTTTCAATTGGATTGTTTGTGTTTTTGGCTTTGAGTTGTATAAGTTCTTTATACATTTTGGATATTAATGCCTTATCAGATGTACCTGTGGCAAATATGTCCTTCCATTCAGTGGGCTGCCTTATATTTTGTTGATGGTTTCCCTTTGTTACAGAACAGACCGGGGGGGTGGGGAGTGAACAATACAAAAGGACCGCCCTTTTTCTCTGGGGGTTCCTCCCCCATACTAGTTTCCCTTTGCCCACCACCATAGAAAAAGACATCTCTCAATGTCAGAGATTGATAAAAAGAAAAGGAATAATTATTTATTTTAAATAATACAGGCTAAATTTCTTTAGAATATCCACAAATGCCCATAGTCCTTCCTTCATCCTGTAGCCCAGTCTGGGGTACTGTGTCTCAGGAAAGAATAGAAGTCTGTGACTCAGGCTCCTGGCACCATCCACATGGCAAAAGGGAGCACTTCCAAAGCCATGGGGTCCCAACCTCTGCCCAAGCCTCATTGTCCCGGAAAAGACACATGGTCCCAAAAGGAGACGCCAAATGGCTGCCGCGCCTGGGTTTAAATCCCAGTGCCAGTCTTCCTCTGCAGCCCCATTTCCCTCTCCTCCCACAATTTGCCACAGCTGCCAGCATTCTGAGCAGGTGTAGCCCTGTGGTGTGGAGCCAATTATCTCCAAGCTCTTTTGGACCCCATTACAAATCCCTATTTGGGGCCCCTCTCTTGGCTGCACCCTGTCACACCTTGTTGTGAAAAACTTTTTAGTTTGATGTAGTCCATTTAATTATTTTTTCATTTCTGTTGCCTGAGCAGATATATCAGAAAAAATAGTGCTATGAGAAATTTCCAAGATTTTACTGCCTATCTTTTCTTCTAGGATTTTTACAGTATTGAGTCTAACATTTAACTCTTTAATCTATTTTGAGTTTCTTCTTGTGTATGGTGTAAGAAGGCGATCTACTTTCATTTTTTGCACATAATTCAATTTTCTCAACATGATTTATTAGATAGACTATCTTTACCACATTTTATGTTCCTGCCTTTTCTGTCAAATATTAATTGAACATAAAGGCATGGATTTACTTCTGGACTCTCTATTCTGATCCATTGATCTATATGTCTGTTTTTATGCCAGTACCATACTGTTTTGATTACTATGGCTTTGCATTACAGTTGGATATCAAATAGAATGATTCCTCCAACTTTGTTCTTCTTTCTCAAGATTGTTGTGGCTATTTGGGGTCTTTTGTGGTTGTGTATAATTTTTCGGAATATTAGTTTTAGTTCTGTGACATATGCCATTGGTATCTTGATGGGAATTGTGTTGAATCTATAGATTTCTTTGGATAGTGTGGACATTTTAATGTTAATTTTTTCTATCCATGAACACAGTATATACTTCCACTTATTTGTAACTTCTTTATTTATTTTTTCAGTGTCTTGTTAATTTCTGAGCACAGGTTTTTTATGTCCTTTGTTAAATTTACTCCTAGTTATTATATTCTTTTGGAAGCAATTGTGAATGGGATTATTTTCTTAGTTTCCCTCCCTGATAGTTCATTATTGGTGTATAAAAATGCAACTGATTTCTGGACATTTATTTTGTGCCCTCTAATATACTGAGTTCATTTATCCATTCCAAGAGTTTATTGGCGGAATATTTGTACTTCTCCAAATGTAGTCATGTTTTCTGCAAATGATGACAGATTTTCTTCTTCATTTCCATTTCGGAAGCTTTTAATTCATCTCCTTGTGTGTTTGCTGTGGCTAAGTAAGAGTGGCAAAAGCAGGCATTCCTGTCTTGTTCCTGATATTAAGGGAAAACATTTTTTTTCCTATCGAGTATGATGTTAGCTCTGGGTTTGTCTTATTTGGTCTTTATTACAGTGGAGTCTGTACTATCTGTTCCCTCTGTACTGAGAGTTTTTTTTTTTTTATCACAAATGGTAAAAATGCTTTTTCTGTATCTATTGATATGGTCATATGATTTTATTCTTCACTATATTTATGTGGTGTTTTATATTTATTGATTTGTGAATATTGTACCAAACTTGCATCCCTTGAATAAATCCTACTTGATTATGGTATGTGATCATTTTAATGTATTGCTGGATCTGGTATGGTAATAATTGTTGAGGATTTTAGCATATGTGTTCATCAAGAATATTGAGTGTCTTTATCTGTTTTTTCTTTCTTTGTAATGTCTTTATCTGGTTATGAAATTAGGACAATGCTGGCCTTGTAAAATGAGCTTAGGAGTTTTTTTCTTTAAATTTTTGGAATAGTTTGAGAAGTATATCTTAGTTCTTCTTTGAATATATGTTAAAACTCACCTCTGAGGCCATTCAGTCCAGAACTTTTGTTTTTCAGAGATTGATTGCTGCTTCAATTTAATTAGTTGTAATTTGTCTATTCAGATTTTTTTATTCTTTCCAATTAAGCTTTGGAAGATTGTCTGTTTCTAGTAATTTATCCATTTCCTCCAGATTGTCCAGTTTGTTGGCCTGTGGTTGTTTTTAATGTTTTCTTATATTTTGTATTTTCTTTGGTGTTATTTGTTACTTCTCTTTCATTTCTGATTTTGTTTATTTGGGCCTTCCCTCGTTTTTTCTTGATGAGTGTAATTAAATGTTTGTCAGTCATGTTTATCTTTTTAAAGAACCAGCACTTCATTTCACTGATATTTTGCACTTTTTTTAGATTTCATTTTGATTATTTTAGCTCTGATCTTTATTATTTTCTTTCTTCTACTTTGGTCTTTGTTAGTTGTTTTTTTTCTAGTTCTTTTAACTGTAAATTTAAAGTGTTTGTCTGAGATTTTTCTTGTTTCTTGAGGTAGGCCTGCAATCCTATAAATTTCCCTCTTAGGGAAATTTCTTTCACACTGTGTCCCATAGATTTTGGGTTATTGTGTTCTAATTTTCACTTGTTCAAGTTAACTTTTGACTTCTTCCTTGATCTCATTGTTAATCCACTCATTGTTTAGTAACATGCTGTTTAGCTTCCATGTCTTTGTGTGTTTTTTATTTTTTTTTCTTTTGATTGAGTTCTAGTTTCATAGAATTATGGTCAGAGAAGATGCTTGATATGATTTCAATCTTCTTAAATTTATTGAGACTTTTTTCATTTCCTAACATCTTATCTAGCCAAAAAAGTGCCCCATATCCACTTGAAAACAATATATATCCTGCCGCTTTGGGTTGAAATGATCTAAGGTATCAACTAAATCCATCTGATGTAGTGTGTCATTTAAGGCCACTGTTTCCTTGTTTATTTTCTGTTTGTAAAACTTACCAATTGATGAAATAGGGTCTTGAAATCCCCTACTATGACTGTATAGTTATTGTCAATCTCTCCTTTTATATCAATCAAAATTTGCTTTGTATATAGTTGCTCCTATATTGGGGGCATAAATGCTTACAAGGATTATATCTTTTGTTAGATTGCTCTTTTTATCTTTACGTAATGTATTTCTTTGTCCCTTGTGATAGTCTTTTATTTTTAAGTTCTATTTTGTCAGATATAATTATTGCTACCAAAGCTTTTTAAAAAAATCCATTTGAATGAAATGAAATATCTTTTTTCCATTCCTTTACTTTTATTCTCTGTGTTCATTGTGTTCTGATGTGTGCCTCTTGGCGACAGCATATATATGGATCTGGTTTTCTTATCCGTTTATCTACCCTGTGTCTTTTGATTGGAGCATTTAAGCCATTTACAGTTAAAGTGATTGTTGATATTGTATTTATTGTTGGTATGTATTTATGGCCATCTTATTCTTTTAACTATATGTCTTCGTTTTTCTTCTTCTTCTTCTTCTTCTTCTTCTTCTTCTTCTTCTTCTTCTTCTTCTTCTTTCTTCTTTCTTCTTCTTCTTCTTCTTCTTCTTCTTCTTTTCTTCTTCTAGAAGACCCCTTAACATATCTCATAATAATGGTTTGGTAGCAACAAAATCCTTTAGCTTTTTTATTGTCTAGGAAGTCTGTATTTCTCTTTCAATTTAAATGGTAGCCTTGCTGGGTAACATATTCTTGGTTGTAGGTCCTTACTTTTCATCAACTTTAAATGATTCATGCCAGTTTCTTCTGGCCTGAAATGTTTCTTTTGTGAAATCAGCTGACAGGAGCTCCCTTGTATATAATTGTCTTTCTCTTGCTGCTTTTAAGATTCTCTCTATGTCTTTAACTGTTGCATTCTAATTATGATGTGCTTTGGTGTGGTCCTTTTTGGGTTCATTTTTGTTTGAGACCCCCTGAGCTTCCTGAATTTGTTTGTCTTTTTCCTTCACCAGGTTAGGGAAGTTTTGTCATTAATTCTTCATAGACATTCTCAATCTGTGCTCTCTCTTCCTTATGGTATCCCTATGATGCAGATGTTATTATATTCATGTTGCCCCAAAGGTCCCTTAAATAATATTCATTTTTTAAAAATTATTTTTGCTGCTCTGATTGGATGTTTTCAGCTACAGTGTATTGTACGTCACTGATTCTATCATTTGCTTTATTTAACCTATGGTTTATTTCTTCTATTGTGTTCTTCATTCTAGATATTGTATTCTCCATTTATGACTATTTTTACGGTTTCTACATCTTTTTTCATGCTGTTGTACTTCCCAGTAAGTTACTTGAGCATGCTTATAACCATTTTTAAACTGTATATCTAATAAATTGCTTGTTTCCATTTCATTTTGTTTCTTTTCTAGAGATTTCTCCTGTTCATTCATTTGAGGTATGTTTGTTTGTCTCCCCTTTTTGACTACATCTTTGTGTTGGTTTCTATGTATTAGGTAGATCTGCTATGACTTCCATTCTTTGTAGAAGGTGCCTTGTGGGACCCAGTGGTGCAATTTCCTTAATCACCTGGGCTGGGTGCTCTAGTAATGTCCCTTGTGTGGGTTATGTGGGTCCTCCTTTTGTAATTCAGTCTTGATTTCTATTGACTCATTCCTGCATGAGGATGACTCTCAGGCTGGTTCAGATTCTAAACCAAAAAATTTTCCATCTATGGGAATTAAGAAAAGAAGAGATTCTCTGCACGTTGGGTGCAATGGGAAGGAGTGGAGTGAAATACATGCATGGCCAGAAAGTTAGGGAGACAGCAAAAGAAAGATTTGAGAGCAGCTTCTAAGATGAGTAAATACTTTGAGAGATAGATGATTGATAGTATCATTGTAGAATGCAGTTATTATGAATTTTTAATGCATTTTTGGGTGTCAGATTGGTGGGTAAGCTTCTTTGTCTGTTTCTTGTTAAACCAACACTGTGCTGAGATTGGCTTAGAGGAAGTACAGTTATATTTGGAGGTGATATTTGAGATAATGCACACACGTGCAAACCAATAAGACAGTTAAGTTACCTGGCCCATGGGAATACAGGCCAGCCACTAGGCTGAACCAGTGTGTATCCACTCACCAGGTTACTAGAATGAGCTTATTAAGGTATCAGTATTTTTTATTTGTTACTTCAAACAGGGTCAAGTAGAATTATGAATATTTTTATGTTATATATTACATATTATATATATTATATAACCATGTTATTATTTTCCCAGTCAATCATTAGGAATTTGAGGCCACAAAATTGAATGAAACCGCATCATACCATAGGTGCTATAGTGGTATATTAGAGGACTTTACATAATTGAGAACATATTTTAAAGAATCTGAAAACACAGATAATCACACTTCAATTTTTATAACCCTGATATTTTTCCAGATATCAAAAATATAAAAAATCAAAAAGGAGTGGGCTATTAGAAAGGTCATTAATGGATCAGTTTAATAGCAAATGAAGATTTACTAGGTTTTCTTTGCTATTTTAAGTAAGTTCTAATAGTCTCTAAATAAGGGAAAATGTTTTCTATTAGACTTAATCTAATGGTTTAGAAGAGAAGAATTTTCTGATTATCAACTAATAAATCATTCTGATCATTTTTAATACCTAAATTGTTTTAAAATGAAAACTTCCCATCTGATATTATAAGAGGTTTCTAATTTTGAAAAATCTAATATTAATTAACTTCTTGAGAATTAATGACTGACATTTTTATGCAAATAAACTTGCAAAATTAATAGAATTGAAATGACTAATAAATTAGTACAAGCATTAAAAAATACATGGTCATTCAGAAAAAAACTTTGTGTGTTTTTTTAAAGACAGTTCTGTGGCTTTCAGTATAGAATATTTGGGTTTGTATCTTACAAAATTTAAGTTATTTTAGTAAGCTAATAAACAATATATTAAAATTTAACTTTTTTGTACAGTGGTTGAAAGCATTGCTAAGAAATATTTTATGAGAAGTTACAAATGAGAATTGGGCTTTTTTAAAGAAGGAAATTTTAACTTTTAGGAAATCAATTTACTATCTTTGAGTCTTTATTTTAATGTCTGAACTCTGAAATTCTGTAGATACATAAAATAACTCTAAATGCCAATTGATCATTATAAAAAGGTGGTAAACAGGGATAGAAAAACAATTTTTGGCATTTGTTAACATTTATGTGGGTTTGATTATTTTACCTAATCCCACAATTTGTTCTAATTTTGAGGATCATGTGACTGAGGTTTGAACAGCCAATGGATAATATGTGTGTAGAGTAAACTGTTATGTATAGCAGACAGAGCAGCTTTCTCAAAAGTCATTTCTAATAGGTTAAGGTAAACTCATTCATTAAAATATAACTATGAAATTTACAAACAATGTAGCTCTAAAAGCAAATTTCCTTACAGGTAAAGAGTACAAGACACACAGTTTATTTGTGTGACATTTGTACTTACCTTCTCTTATTTCTATGTTTACAAACAGAAATGAAAGAACAGTATAAAATTCCGATTAAATTCTTGATTCTTTTCTAAGCTACAGAAAAGCTCTTACTGTTAAATACCCTTAGATACTCACTGGCTCCAAGCTTCATGCAATAAATTGAGCTTAGTGGTACTGTATCTTTATATTTAATTACAAGTTGTTTAATTTTTAGATCAAGGCCAGAAGTTAAGGCCATAATAAAAATAATATTGTGAACACAATTTACATGTAACACAGGTAATTTTTTTTATTCCTCACCCAAAGATATGTTTATTGATTTTTAGAGAGAGAGGAAGGAAAAGAGTGGGAAGAGAGAGAGAGAGAGAGAGAAACATTGATCACTTGCCTCCTGTAAGCTCCCTGACCAGGGATAAAACCCACAACCTTTGTGTGTGTGGGACAATGCTCCAACCAACTGAACCTCCCAGTCAGGGCAACACACGTAACTTTTAAGAGTCATACTGACCCAGACTGAAATCAATGTAAGATAGAAATCCAGTGGGCATTGCTCCATTTCCAATATTTTCTTCCATCTCAATATTAAATCAAATCCTAACTTTAAACCAAACCCTAATGTTGTGGTTTTATTAAAGAAAGTACAATAGAAAGGAGATCCCTACACTATCAATTCAAACTGTTCTTTTAGAGCATGTCTTGGAAACTTTTGGTGAGGCAGGAGCCCCTAGGGCAGGGGCTGGTCTTCCCAGGTGAGTCATGCAGAAAACTCAGCCTTCCCTTTCCTTCCTAGAGTGTTTCTCCACCCTGTTAAAATTCTGCCTCACTCTCTCTCACTTTTAATTACTTTCCTTGGGAAGGTTTGGCCTCATAAATCTTTGGATGGAGGCTACATGGTTTTGACCCCTAAATGAGAAGAAGTGTCTATTATTGTGACTACTTATTATATTTTTCCATGGATAATGCACAACGATGTTTTTGGTCCAAACTTTCAGGAAAAAATCTTTCATTTTAATTTTTAATTCAATTTTTATTCATTTACATTTAGATACTTGTTTTTGTGTTATAAAGAAATTTTATCATTTATTTTTGAACATATTATGGTACAAGAAATTTTATGTAACAAATAATTACAAAACACAGTAACAGATATGAGGTATTTCAGGTACTACCCATGTATAATGAGCACCCTTATTTTTCTCTCAAAAATTTGGGCAAAAAAAATGCTCATTATACATGGCAGAATATGGTGTTTCCTGCCTCTTTTCAGTAATAAATAATCATTAAAGAGAAGATCACTTTGTTCTTCTTACTGTCTTTTATACCATTTCCTTCTTTCTAAATACATCCTACAGGTGAGGAATCTATTCTTATTTTACTTCTTACATACTGCCAGAGGCAATAGAAGATTATTGCAGGAGTTAATCACTGGCCTCTCTTTTATTATATAGTTCTCAAATAAAGTTTTATGACCTTAAAATGAGTTAAACTCACTTCCAACTGAGAAAAAAATTGTTACTTATTGCTTATAACTGACACAAATATGAAAAATCTCTATCTACCGAGTTAGGCAAAAGTAGGCTTACAGTTGTGAATGATATTCTTTTAAGTTAATAAAACTGTTGTAGTAATTAAAACCTGCATGTCTTTTTCCATATGATCAACTGTAAACCTCCTTTTGCCAACCCTGTAATGATACAGTGTTGTAATCTTGTGCACATGATTAGTAATTTTGCCGCCAAGCATAGAAACAATATAGAAGGCATATGCATAGATCCAGTACACTCTAAAAACACCAAACCAGTATTATGTGAGATGTTAAAGGATCTTCTTCAAGAAGGAGAAGGAGGAGGAGGAGGAGGAAGAGGAGGAGGAGGAGGAGAAGAAGAAGAAGGAGAAAAATATTAGCAACGAAATGGCAAGAAATACATATTAACAACTAAATCTATAAAACAAAAAGAATAAGCAAAACAGAAACAGACTCATAGATACAGAGAACATTTTTACAGTTGCTAGATGGGAAGAGGCATGGGGGAGGATGGATGGATGAAAAAAGGTGAAGAGATAAGAAGCACAAATTGGTTGTCACAGAATGGTCATGGGGATGTCAAATACAGCATAGGGAATATAGTCAATAACAATGTAACAACTAAGGATGGTGTCAGATGGGTGCAAGATTTATTGGGATGACTACTTAATAAGTTATGTAATGTCTAATCACTGGGTGTGCACCTGAAACTAATATAATGTATGCCAACTGTAATTGAAAAATTGAAACAATGTAAATAATTTATAATAATGCATAGAAGTCATGAGGGAGATATATGGAGTTAAGCTGTTCTTAGATCTTACATTTTTCAGCAGGAAAGTGAATCTATTGATTACAATAAATAAATAAATGTAAAAGAATGGTTACCACTGAAAATAGAAATCTACTAGAATAATGCCAACTATGAGTCCTACATTATGCATCTTGAAAGCTTTTTCATGAAAAACCACTGTTGAGTATGGTGCTAGAGACAGAGACAGGAGAAGAGTCAGAGTTAAAAGAACAAAGAGAGAAGGTAAGAGGGGTGTAGAGTAAGTCTGAAAAGAGATTCTGCTGAGACTATTAGAGTTGGAGCAAGGGACACTGTGTGCTTTCGAGTATGTGGAGATGCTCTCTTTCTAGAAATCCTTGGATCAGTCCTTAAATAGGTGCCATTGCAGAGATGCTTTTCATATAAAGGTTTTTGCTAGAGTCAGCCCCTTTTATTTAAATAAAATTAACATTATTACTTAAATACATTCATTCCAGTCATTTAAATACATGTGAAGATGACAATTTCACCTTGGCCAAGTATATATACAGCCATTAATAACATTGCCATTGCAACTTCATTCACACCGAACTGTTTTGCTTATTCACATGGAATTTACCTATATTCATGGATGAATTAATTTTAGAGGTTACTACCTCAAATACTGTTTAGGTGGATTATTACTGGATAACTGGACAATATATCTTGAACAACTTAATAGTTAAATTGTTTATGACTATAAGAAAGGAGTATTATTTCTTTAAAAATCCCAAAGGCAATGTTACAAGCGATGTCAGGATGATAGCTGTGGCTCAAGTCAGATGCACGGAGAATCTGAATGCCAGAGGTTGCTTATCTCACCCTATTGCAATGGGAATACATGAAAAAGCTAGAGGTGTTTTATTTCTTAATGAAATGGGTTTGAAAAGCCTTATGCAAATACTTAGGCAACAAGGAAATAGTAAGCTTTGCCATGGAAGGAGTTTTTGACCCCATCAGGATCCAATTCCAAAATGTCACCCACTACACACTGCAGCTATGAATACGTGAGCTAGATTAAGCAAGCAAACCTGGGAAAAATAACTAGAAATAGGATGTCTCCTTAGATATATCCTTACATAGGACTAAAGAAAAATTAAATGTAAAAGGACAGATCAAATGACAATGCCAGTTGATGAGTGCAAGTAGCCACAATCTTTATCTATGCTGGGTAAAGATAAGAATTCTGCATGAATACTTGTCACTGAAGCCTTTTATTCTTTCTCATTTATCACTGACTCTGTAAATACAGCATGGGAACCTGTCTTGGTGATGAATAGGAGTTGTATTGATTTTCACAGATTCCTTTTCTGAATAGACTACATCAACGTATTTGGACATGTCTAGATTTAATATGTCAAATCAATCAATAAAATAACAAATATTAGTCAAATTTACCTTTTTAACATTGAGTTAATTGGTGGTCTGTAGCTCTTTAAGTTTCTATCGCACATGGGAGTTTCTTAGAATTTGCCCTGGGTAATCACCAGACTGAGCAAGTGGCGTGCACTTATGAAAAGCTCTTTCAAATATACACACAAATACAACAGCCATCATTCCTTCTTTTCATATCACTCAAGAGCATTACTCTTATTATTTTTCAGCTTTTTCTCTATTTTCCCAGTCAAGATTAACAGGTAAGAGTGTAAAATTTTAGGGGTATTATGATCATGTTTTGTCAAGGACATCTTTGTAGGGAAATAGCCCTGTGTTCAATGATCTTGGGAAACATCGACCACAGATTTGCTAGAGCCCAAAGCTGGAGAGAATCAAAGAACACCTAGTCCAGTTTTTATATTACTGGTGCCATGCCTCTTCCCCCCTACCCCCCACACCTTTACCGCTTTGGTATTTATTGCATACAACCCGCAGATTCTTGTAGAACTATGCAGAATTCATTCATTGCCTAACAAGTAATTTCCCTTCAAACAACTCCCCATTTAATTTCATTACAGCTCAGCTGTAATGCACCCAAAATCACAAGTGATTATGACATTCTGAATTGTCTTTCTCTCCTTATAGTTACACATGCAATTTTCTTATTTCAACATTTTAAATTTATGTCATGAAACCATTAAACTAGTCAAGTGGTGTGTGGTAACAGACTTCATTATGATTTTTTGAATTATTATAAGATCATAATAACTTAAAATAAGTATATTTGCTTAAATGAAGAATTTCAAAAAAGTTGTAAAAGTCTGTATTTAGTGTTATCAAAAGTAAAACATAGGGCTGTGAAATTTAAAGCAATCTTACAGGATAAAAATATTCACAGTAAATGAAATGTAGTAAAGAGTGACCTAAAATGAATGCAAATCAGTGTGAAAGACTGAAAACCATTTGAATGAGATGATTCAAAAACCTGGAATTGACTTCAGATGTTTGTAAGCTGGATACATTTACATATACATATGTGCCTAGTCAATTTTCCTTACTTAATGTCTGTTAGTAACTCAACTGATTTTGCTATTAGAAATTCAACTAGATATTTAAAAGCTAATAATGGAGAGATGGGGGAAGGGAGGAGGAGGGATAAAGGAAGACAACAGAGGGGAAAGAAGGGAAAGAGGAGAAGGCTAAAGGAAGAGAGGAAGGAGGAAGGAAGAGAAGAAGGGAAGAGAAAGAATGTGGGTAAAGAATGCTGGATTATTTGATTTGTACTCAGATCAGTTTTAATCTCAGACAAAAATGATAATGAAAAAATAAAACAACAAAAGACTGATGAGTACTTGAACTTTTTACTTTTAAGGTTTTTGTTTTTGGGTTTTGAGGGTACACCCAGAGCAAGAGTTAAAGAGTCGAAACAGCTATTTCTAAAACCATCTGTGGTTAGGCACTTGACTATGAACTCATGGAATTATTTTACCTTTACTTATACCTTTTTTCCTTTTTTTAAAAAAAATTCTTGTTCAAGTACAATTGTTTCCATTTTCATTCCACCATTCCACTCCGGCCCTACCCATCCCGGCCTCCCACCCTTGAACCTAACCCCTTTGGCTTTGTCTATGTGTCCTTTATACAAGTTCCTTGATGGCCCTTCCTGTATTATCCCTCTCCCCTCTCCTCTCTGGTTACTGTCAGTTTGTTCTTTATTTCAATGTCTCTGGTTGTCTTTTGCTCGCTTGTTTGTTTTGTTGATTAGGTTGCACTTACAGGTTAGATCATATGGTATTTCTCTTTCAATGCCTGGCTTTTCTAATGCTTTGTAGTTCCATCCATGCTGTTGTGCAGGGTAGGAGCTCCATCTTTCTTTCTGCTGTGTAATATTCTATTGTGTAAATGTACCACAGTTTTTTGATCCACTCTTGTACTTAAGGGCACTTAGGTTGCTTCCAGCACTTGGCTATTATAAATGGTGCTGCTATGAACATTGGGGTGCATAGGTTTTTCTGAATTGATGTTTCGGGATCATTAGGGTATAATACCAGCAGTGGAATTGCTGGGTCAAAAGGCAGTTCCATTTTTAGTTTTCTGAGGAAATTCCATACTGTTTTCCGCAGTGGCTGCACCTGTCTGCATTCCCACCAACAGTGCAATAGGGTTCCCTTTTCTCCATAACTTCCCCAGCACTTGTTGCTTGTTGATTTATGATAGCCATTCTGAGTGGTGTGAAGTGGTATCTCATTGTGATTTTAGTTTGCTTTTCTCTGATGGCTAGTGATGCTGAGCATCTTGTCATATGTCTCTGGGCCCTCTGTATGTCCTCCTTGGAGAAGTGTCTGTTCCAGTCCTTTGCCCATTTTTTAATTGGGTTGTTTGTCTTTCTAGAGTGGAGTCGTGTGAGTTCTTTATATATTTCGGAGATCAAACCCTTGTATGAGGTAGCATTTGCAAATATATTTTCCCTTACAGTTGGTTCCCTTTTTCATTTTTCTGTTTTCCTTCACTCTGCAGAAGCTTTTTATTTTGATGAAGATTCATTTGTTTATCCTTTCATGTCCCTTGCTCTAGGGAACATATCCATGAAAATATGGGTGCATGGAATAGCTGAGATTTTCCTACATATGTTCTCCTCTAGAACTTTTATGGTGTCATGACTTATATTTAAGTCTTTTATCCATCTGGAGTTTATTTTTGTGAGTGGTGTAAGTTGGTGGTCCAATTTCATTTTTTTGCAGTAGCTATCCTGATTTCCCCATACCGTTTGTTGAAGAGGCTATTTTTACTCCATTTTATGCTTCTGCTCCTTTTGTCAAATATTAATTGGCCATAGAGATGTGGGTTTATTTCTGGGTTCTCTATTCTGTTCCATTGATCTATGTGTTTGTTCTTATGTCAGTACCAGACTGTTTTGATTATAGTGGCCTTGTAATATAGTTTGATATCAGGTATTGTGATCCCTCCTACTTTATTCTTCTTTCTCAAAATGCCATGGCTATTTGGGGTCATTTGCAGTTCCATATAGATTTTGAAATGTTTGTTCTATATCTGTGAAATATGTCATTGGTATTTTAATAGGGATTGCATTGAGTCTGGAAATTTCTTTGGGTAATATGGACATTTTGATGATGTTAATTCTTCCAACCCATGAACATGGTATATGCTTCCATTTGTTTGTGTCTTCCTTAATTTCTTTCTTCAGTGTTGTGTGGTTTTCTAGTACAGGTCTTTTACCTCCTTGGTAAGGTTTATTCTTAGGTTTATTTTTCTTGTTGCTATAGCAAATGGGATTTTTTTCCTGATTTCTGATTCTGATCTTTCATTGTTGGTATATAAAAATGCCTTTTATTTCTGAGTATTGACTTTGAACCCTGCTGTTTTGCTGAATTCACTCATTAGATCAAGTAGTTGTTTGGTGGAGTCTATAGGATGTTATATGTACACTATCATATCATCTGCAAACAGTGACAGTTTTACTTCCTCCTTTCCAACTTGGATGCCTTTTATTTCTTTTTCTTGTCTGATCACTCTTGCTAGAATTTCCAGTACTATATTGAATAGAAGTGGTGAAAGCAGACATCCTTGCCTTGTTTTTGATCTTAGGGGGAAAGCTTTTATTTTTTGCCCATTGCGTATGATGTTGGCTGTAGGTTTTTCATATATGGCCTTTTTCATGTTGAGGAATGCTCCCTCTACTCCCACTTTGCTGAGTATATTTATTATAAATGGGTATTGTGCCTTATCATATGCTTTTTCTACATGTATTGATATGAGCATGTGATTTTTGTCTTTGTTTTTGTGATGTAGTATGTTTATTGATTTGCAAATATTGTACCATCCTTGCATCTGTGGGATGAATCCCACTTGGTCATGGTGTATGATCTTTTTAATGTGTTGCTGGATGCGGTTTGCCAGTATTTTGTTGAGGGTTTTAGTATGTATATTCATCAGCGATATTGGCCTGTGGTTTTCTTTCTTTGTTGTGTTTTTATCTGGTTTTGGGATTAGAATAATGCTGGCTTCATAAAAAGAGTTTGGGAGTCTGCCATCATTCTGGATTTTTTTGAATAGTCTGTGAGGGATAGGGGTTAGCTCTTTCTTAAATGTTTTGTAAAATTTTCCTGTGAAACCATCTGGTCCAGGGTTTTTGTGTGTTGGGAGTTTTTTGATTACTGCTTCGATTTCATCAGCTGTTATTCGTCTGTTCAGGCTTTCTGCTGCTTCTTCATTCAGTTTTGGGAGATTATATTTTTATAGAAATTTGTCCACTTCACCCTGGTTTACAAATTTCTTGGCATATAGTTGTTTGTAGCAACTGCTTATAATCCTTTGTATCTCTGGGCATCAGTTGCAATCTCTCCTCTTTCATTTCTGATTTTATTTATTTGGGTCCTCTCTGTTTTTCTTGATGAATCTGCTTAAAGGCTTGTCAATTTTGTTTATCTTTTCAAAGAACCAGCTCCTGAATTTATTTGTCCTCTGAATTGTTCTTTTAGTCTCTATGTCATTTAATTCCTCTCTCATCTTGGTTATTTCCTTCCTTCCTTTGTTGGGCTTTGTTTGTTGTTGTTCTTCCATTTCTTGTAGATGTAGGGTTAGGTTGTTCATTTGAAATGTTTCTCTTTTTTAGGTAGGCCTCTATTGCTATGAACTTCCCTCTCAGGACTGTCTTCGCTGTGTCCCATAAGTTTTGGACTCTTGTGTGTTCATTTTCGTTTGTTTCCAGAAATGTTTTGATTTCATTCTTGATCTCATTCTAACCCATTCATTGTTTAATAACATGCTATTCAATCTCCATGAATTTGAGTGTTTTTTCAGTTTTTTCCTTGAGGTTGGTTTCTAGTTTCCATTCCTTGTGGTCAGAGAAAATGCTTGATATGATTTCAATTTTCTTGAATTTGTTGAGGTTAGTTTTGTGTCCTATTATGTGGTCTCTCTTTGAAAGTATTCCATGTTCGTTTGAAAAGAATGTGTACTTTGCTTCTTTTGGATGAAAGGTTCTATATCTATCTGTTAAGTCCATTTGATCTAGGGCATTGTTCAATGCCACAATATCCTTGTTGATATTTTGTTTGGAAGATCTATTCATTTTGACAGTGGGGTGTTAAAATCCCCTAGTTACTTATACCTTTTTTGATCCTCTTTTTTTCTCATGTAGACCTGATTTTCTGACCTATAGTATTTTTCTTTCCTCTAAAGAACTTCTTTTAATATTTCTTACAACACATGTTCCAAATTCAGTTTTAGTTTGAGAAATTCGGTCTGTACTTTTTCCCTGTCAAATGATAATTTGATAGGACTTAGAATTCTAGGTTGGTGTTTTTTTTCTTCCCAATACTTTAAATATTTCACTATCCTCTCTTTTTGGCCTCATTTTTCTGAGAAGTCAGGAATAATCCTTATGTTTGTTCTCTATAGGTCAGACTGTTTTTCCTCTGTCTGTAACGGGGTCCACAACTTGGGGTGTTCCAGAATATAGGGTAATAGGCCTGGCTGGGGGAAGGGACACATGGAACAGGGCCATTGAGAGATATTTTGCAGGCCAGCTTCATATCTTACATGCAAAAATGGTTATTTTGCGTATCAATAACAGCAGACCAGTCTTCCAGGCAGAATGAAGCCAGAAGGTATGAATAACTTTGACCTGTGGCATAAATGGGAGGTGACTCCCCCTAGTCAGAGCACCTGCGGGAGAGCTTGCAGATGATTCACTCCACGCCATGGGGCCACACCTGCCCGGGCTTACTATGGCAGCCTAGAAAGGCTGAAAACTGCAGGAGTGCTAGCAGGTGTAGCCAGCTGTGGGAGGAGTCCGAAATGGGGTTATGGAGGAGGTTCCAGGCTGGGATTTAAAACTAAAGGCGGACCACCATGAGGGATGGAGAAGACAATGCGAGACCATGCAGGAAGGAAAAGGTGAAAAGACCCGCTGATGGGCCATGAGAAGGTGCCACATGGTTTTGGATTAAGAACTGGAGATTGCAGAGGTGACACAGCTGATGGTGCTGGGAATGGGAAACCTGTTGAGCCAAGCACTGGATGACTGAAAGGAACCGGGAGAAGTGAGCTGTGGACTTTTGTTCTTTTTCTTCTGGAGGATGGGCCTTCTGATTGGCATGTTCTGAGGCTGGCCTGACTGGGCAAAGGGGAAAAGGCAGTACTCTGTGTGTCTGTGGGTGTTTTAAGGGACTTTGGGATTTCAGTGGTGACATTCTGCCATTACTCTAAACCTGTATAACTTTTGAATAAATAGTTCCTTTCCTTTTTACCAAACTCTGGCACTGAGAGCCACAATTCCTAAGGGTGGCAGGCAAAGAACCATAGTACAGAAAGACCCCGGGGGACGGGGCTTATTTTGGTAACAGTATCTTGGCCCCATATGGGTTCATTCCATAACATGGCTCCTTTTAAGGACTTTTCCTATATCTTTTCTGTTGTTTGAAAACAGTGTGCTTAGGTGTAGATTCTTGTGGCATTCATCTGCTTGGTGTTCAGTGAGTCTCCTGGATCTGTGGTTTGGTGTCTGACATTAATTTGTAGAAACTCTCAGTCATTATTTTTCACAGTATTTCTTCTGTTGCTTCCTCTTTTTCAACTCTTTCTGGTCCCATTATACAAATGTTACACTTTTTGTAGCTGTCCCACAGTTTTTGGATATTCTGTTCATTTATTTTTTCAGTCTTTTATTTATGTTTGTTTGTGACATTTATTAGCCCATCAAATTCATTCTTCATTTCTGCTACATGTTTTTTGTTGTTTATTTGCCCTTGGGAATTCCTTGTAATATTTTCCTGATAGCCAGAAAGGATGTACTGGCTAAAGGGAAGTGCTGTGAATAGGCCCCTCATAATGTGGTAGTAAGGTGTGCAGGGCAAGGAAGGGTTCTTTTTTTTTCTTATAATTGAGCCTTAGTTTTTAGTGAGCCTGTACCTCTGGTCTGTGAACTTCACATCTGTTTCTAGTTTTGTTTGTTTGTTCCCCCCCTCTCTCTTTAGGTGGGAGAGAATAACTAGAGTGGTTAGGAGTTGAGTATTTCCTTTTTCCCACAGGAAGGCTAGAGTAGGGCGGAGTTGGGTTTTCTCTTTCCCAGGGTCAGTTAAGCTCTGATAATACCCAGCTGATGAGGCTTGATTAACTAGTTTCTCCATAGAGCAGCTGTCTTTAAGAAGAACCCAAGTGGTCTGGTGTGTTTCACAATGGTTACTTTTCCCCTCTCCCTGCAGGGAGCCTGAGTGATTTTTCTCTGATATTTACTGTGAGACCGTGGTCAAGCTCCTGGAGATAGTAAACCTCATAAAACTGTGGGAGCTTCCCTATGACTGGGTCCCCCTGTAGTTTTCAACTCTCAGAGTTTTCCACGCTGAGATTCCAGCAATTCCTCAATTACAGTCTGGCCTTACCTGCCCAGCCTTGCTCCTGAGGTTCTGGTCCTGAGTCTGTGCTCTGGTAAGCTATGGAGCCCTGTTTATATTTGTTAGACTCTCCCAGCTAGGGGTCAGTGATTTGCCCTGTATCCTCAACTTTCTTGTTGGTCTTGGAAGAGTTGTTGATTGATGTTTCAGTCTGTTCAGCTTTTACTTGAGCCTAGTGGTGACCTTCAAGCTCCTTACATATAGAACTGGAAACTGGAAGATGGTTTACTATTTTACATACTTTTACTTTGCCCACGTTCATGTTGAATTAACATTTTTTGAGATGCTGTGTGAAAATGCCACCTGCTATATAAATGCAAGCATGAAAAAATGCTCTGTCATCTGCAGTGAGCCACCATCTCATTTTAAACACACCTAATCATTAATGAGAAGTATGCCTTTTTTCTCTGTTAGGAAAGGAGCATTACATAGAGAGGAAACACAATAAAAATAACACAGTTCAGAAATGCAGCCATTGATTTACTGGTCATGGAAACATTTTGGGTAATGATAAATAAATAATACAACTAGGGAGCATTTTCTTTGTGTGAAGACTTTTACTGTCATTTCAAAAATCAAGGTATGGTTAACCATGGACAAGAGGTAAGTGGACTGAAGTTGTTCTTGATAACTTCTTAGTTCTGCTGCCTCCTGTCTTTCCCCTTAAATGGCATCTCCTCTCTCTGCTACAGGATGCCTCGGTTCTACTGCTTCTATAACAATTCTGCGCCTCTCGTATAGCTCCAATCTCACTCCAGGACATTATCTGCCTCTGTGTCTGTCAGCTTCACTAGACTGTGAGCTCTTTGAGGACAGTAACTACTTATGATTATATTTTCAATGTCTTTAAATACTATCAAATAAATGTAAAGTCTTTCCCAGCATCTCTAATCTAGTGTCAGAACTCTTCTGGAATGACCAAGTGTTCGGAGACTTTTCACAAATTAAGAGTTAACTTGCCCCAACCCAACTTGTGCCAATCAAATAATTCATTAAGCATTTATTGAGAATTTACTTGGGTCAGAATTCTTATTCAAGAGTGTAAAACTAGAACCAGTTGTTAAGAATATTTTTTTCTGATCACAAAGTCATACGGCTATCATTTAGGATTCTGTTGTGGGCAGAGTGCATTCTATGCACTCCTACTGTTAAGAGTTTTAATACAGAGAATTAGGAGCTTGTACCTGTTGGAAGAACTGAGGCAATAAAGATTGGATAGCCATCATTGACTGCTGTGGCTCCGCACTTCACCCAGAAGCCACTACAATTATGAAGAATCTCTAGGAATTTCACTCCAGTTGCTGAAATCTGCAATTAGAAACTGCAATTGGAATGAAGTGGGTGAGAGATTCTCCTTCTCTCCCACTTTCCAAATTTTGTGTGAGTGTCTATATTGGAAAATTACAACTCATAGTGTATAGCAAAGCAGATTCTCAGAAATGTAGTTTGATTTTTCTTTTTTTACTGTGATTGCAGAGTTCTTATAAGGAGATGATGGTAATGTACTATTAATAACAGATCCAGCACAAATCCAGCACAAATATGATTATTATGTTTCGCTGGCCTTTACCCATTCACTTGATCAGGGAAAAAAAGCAGTCTGTGAAGAATCTCTATGACGTTGATGTGGCCAAGGTCAACACCCTTATCAGGCCTGATGGAGACAATAAGGCGTATGTTCAGCTGACTCCAGACTGTGATGCTTTGGATGTTACCCACAAAATTGGGATCATCTAAACTGCTTCCAGCTAGCTAATTCTAAATATAACAATTTTATACTAAAAAAATGGAAAATAATACAAGAATAAACTCGTTTCACATACTCACAACTGTAAATCTGCTTTTGCCCCACCCTGTATAAAGCAGAAAAATAGCTCATTTAAAGAACTTGTAAATTCAACTCTCTTTAAATGTGATGAAGTTAACCCTGAGCTATGATTAATTGATTGTCACATAACAGATACACTACTTTTCAGATTTTTAGGTGCAATGGTGTTTATTTTAAACATTTGAATATTAGTAATTTGACATAATAAAATAACTTTATTTCAACATAATTTAAATTCTAAATGTGTTGTAAGCTCATTTTTCTGGGTTTTTTCCTTCCTTTGTAGACGGACAAAAGCACAAAATGTGGATTGCTTTATGTTTAAAAGCTTAAAATAAGACCTAGATAGGTGCTAATAAGCAGGTTTTACTTTATACTTCTTACAAAAATGAAAAGAAAGTGTTAGTTTTAACTTAGCACCTGAACGTTTTCAGGCTGTTGGATTGTTCACTAGGCTAGTGCTTCACGCTCTAGTTGAGCTGGCATTTCAGGTAAGCCTCTCAAGGGAAGCATGCTTTCCAGAAGAGGCTGGCTTATGTAAATGCACTGTAATATGAGATGTATAAATGCAATTTAGGAAGCCCATGTGTGGGTGCCATTCATTTGAGTTAAACAGTTTTATGCCATAAAAATGTTTACTGCCTCGTGAATGCAAAAAAGACACTCTTGAGTCACGTGAAGCTCTCATCCGCCTGCACATTGTAAACACAGTTTGAAGCTATGTGGGAAAACAGGTCTATCTAAAACTGAATCATGTTTCGGAGTAGAGGAATCTAATTAAAAAAAGAACAATTTATTATATGGTTTACTTAATAAAGTCCCAAGAAGAAATAGATCACAAAATAAAAAAAAATGGAGAGATTTTTTTTACCTTGTATAACATAAGATGGTAAATTAAAAAAATAATGGTACTCTTTTAAATAACTTATTTTCTTATTATATTTAAGGTAATATAATTAACTGAAATTTAATTTGAATATAACTTTTCCGGAATTCACTAACATATTAAGCAAAGTACTCAACTAATATAATCAGACATCAATTTAAATAAATTCAAAAAGGTTAATTATGGCTTGTTTGTGTTAACATATGATCAAACATGGAGTTTGACATTTAATCAATGAATTAACTAATTTGATTATCACTAAGTCAAACAGACTACTTGTTAGGCACAAGCTTACTCATAAGTATACTTTTAAATATGCAAACATTTTTGTACAGAATGGAAATTTATTACTTAATTCTGTGTTCATAAATTATCCCAGAATTTTTATATGAATTTTCAAATCCTCAGTTGATAAGTAAGAATATTATCTATTACTATGTTTATGACAATTAATGATACAAACTTGATAATACAATCATATAGGCTCGATTAAAAGAGCTTAGCCATAAAGGTTGTAATCAGGAAATGTGTGACTATAATATACACATCTGAGGATTCTCTGCAGCATGATGCCTGGGCTAAACACCATTTAAAAGTATTTCAGCAGAGTAACAGATGAATGAACGGGAGCATAATTTATGTTTTAGGAATAGAAAAGTTACCTCATTGAATTGTATTGCTTTCCTATGGTGTTTATCATAGAAAAAACACCTTGCTTTTTGGTGAGTTCTGTGTTCACTTTGCCCTAAAATGAAGAATCTGTATTATTTAGTGGACTTTACTCCATTGGCAAAACAAGCACAGAGTACTCTAGAACAGTATCAACTCTGATCACATGTCAAGTCCTCAATAAATGGTAGCCATGAGCAGTATCACTGAATAATGTAATTTCTTTAAAAATGAAGAGCTAGAAAAATGTATGTGTGCAGTTCTGAGATACAGAGTATAGGAAAGAGATGAAATTATTTTCCAATATCTTGGCTTCACATGACAAAACTATTTAACCTGGAAAGAAGAAACTGAGGGAGAAAAAATTAGATATATATTTTTTATAATATTCTGTTCGCTACCAATAGTCAAAAGTGAAAATAGCAACTTTAGTCTCCTGTAATTTTGAATAATGCACTAGCATACTTTAATTTTCTCTATGTGGTTATCTGCATGCACTAGAATGAGTCCATTAGAAAAAGCATTGAAGATAAAATGAATTACATGTTTTTATTTCAGTGTTTATGCTAATAGAGTTGTTATTTATTGTATTTTTTTGGTCCATGATGTAATCACCTGTGATTTCATTCTTTTTGTCCAAAGGCCAAGGACAATTTGATGCCACCACTTCTTTTGGATCCGTTACCATTAGTGACCTATAAATACAGAGAAATAAGTTACTATTACCCTGAGGCAGCAAGGATTTTATGACTCAGACTCCTTCTTTCTGCCCTTCGTCCTTTCTCACCTGAGTAGGATGGAATGCCTCAGTACATTTTGTGACAACTTATATAGCTTGATGGGTTAGTTTGCTCACTGGGTAATACAGTTGCAATAATTCATACTTCATATTGTCCTACAAATGTCCTGGTCCTGGGTTTCACTACACGTATACTTTTTCTCGTATACCTCCAAGGGCAAAATCTATATTCAGATATTCATTAGTGGTCTCCATCAAAAATGATTAAACAGACATTTATTTGGGGTAAGGAAGCATCTAGGGGTCTATTTACCTTTTCAGAAAAAACTGTTACTGTGATTACAATGAAATTGCCAGTAGTTATTTAGTTAGTGCCAGCTGTCACATTGAAAAGATTTTATTTTGGACCTGGATAATTTCTATTCAAATAAATAAATCAACAAACACATTTTAGTGCCTCCATTTTTTAAAATGGGCAGGCCACTGTACTACTAAGGTTGCTTAGCAACAATATAATGGTTAGAATTGAAGAATCTAATAAAATAAGCAGTTATATTTACATAGAGTGAGAAGAATCATCCTTGTTCAGCCTACAGACTTATGAAATTTACAGCAATCATTGTCAAAATTGTGGGCCAGTTTTACCGTAGTGTCCTTAGTCATCATGTCCCATTATTATAGCTCTGAGAAATGCCATCTAATGAGTTCCTACTTATTCATTGTATTACCTCCCAGGCTTTGTAAAGATTTCAGTGAGGAGTTCACTATTAAAATAGATAGTGTATAAGAAAGATTCGAATAGTTCTTCCAAATATCCTTTTTCATCCATCAAATATTTTATGGCCATATATAGATTTGGACTATTTTTTATCTTTTTATTTGTTTTATAAATTCTGTCTCCGTGAATTTAAGTGGAAAACACATAATGAATAAAATGTTTGAACAGACACAATTGAAGCTTGTGTTTATATAAAGAAATAAAATATCGCAGCTCACTTGAAATGGCAACTATAGCAAGCACTCACTATATGTTAATAGAGATATGTTTAATTACTTTGGATAAGAAAATTGTCCCTATCTGTATTAAGGAATACTTTCTGGTGGTTAAATTCATTCATTTATTTTTCTATTAAATGCTTGTTGTATACTATTATACACTGAGTTATCCTTAGGGAAAGAAAAATAAGATCTTTGCCATGCAGAAACTCACAATACAGTAAGAGTCCTAATTTTATTTAGCATCCAAGCGATGCTAATGTAGAGGTACACCCAACAGTGTGAAAATGTAGAGGAAGTAATAGCCTTTTCTGAAGGAATCTGGGTAGATCTGATAGAGGACTCGTAATTTGTTCTGGCTGTTGAACAGTGACTAGGATTTAGGAGGCAGAGAAAGCAGAAGGGGCATCTTCCTAGAAAGGTAGATTCAGTTAAGCTGGTCTCGAAGACCAATTTATTCTAAAAAAGAAATTGTAAGTAGAGTGAAATGATATCAACAATAGGTCTAAGGAGTTGAGTTTTCACAAAGCTTTTATGCAATGATTGGGTTTCCCGAAAAACTGTATTTGTCCCTCACAAAATATGCTGAATACTTACACAAAATGTGTTATATTTGAGACAATTTCTGAAAATTTACTAGCCAAGAATTGCCCATAGAGAATGTTAGTGTTAGTGTTGCCACAGCTATCATCAACCCCAGGGAGGAATAGCCCTATAATCTGTCCACCTCCCTATCCCGCATTTCTATCTTTACAAGTTTCCCGATTGCTGCTAGTTCAAGAAATTTATAGCTAACAGAATATTAGAAACTTAGCAAGATTTGAAAATCTTTTCTTATTAATTTCATATAAATTCCCTAAACTGATGCCAGAAAAATAATATATATTTGATTTTTATTTGGGTATCAGTCAGGTCTGAGCAGGAAATAATAGCACAATCAACTGGGAGAAAGTTGAGGCCAAAGTTAATGAAGTGTCATTACAAAAGTGTAGTCAGGTTACAGGGAAAACACAAGGCTAGCTCCATACCCTGGAAATAGTAGGGATAGGATGTTTGCCAACCCCCTGCCTCAAGTGGTGAGGAGAGAGGGTGGTTACTTTAAGAATCCATGGAAAGAACCCCCGTCGGGAAAGAGCCACACCACTGGAGCCACTGACTAAGCTGACTTCACAGAGAGGGGGGCAAGTCAGAAAATAAACACCAACCATACTTCCTTCCTTCCTTCCCATCTTCTGCCAACCAGAAGTTAGAGTGTAAAGGAGTCTGGGATGTAGAAAGTGGAGAGCAGCCACTCAGGGCACACAGTGATGTGGAAAGGATGGAGAGTTTAGCCCAGGGGGCAAGTGAAAGATATCTGGCAGAGGTGGTTTGTTTAGACAGTTTAGCTTCCATTCACTTAAATCATCACCACAACACTGAATGGCAATCTAAGATGATTTGGCGGGGGCATAAGAAGCGACCTGACCTGTTCCCCTACTAACTGCAGAGCTGAACCTGAGGCACTACACCATTCTGAGAGAATAAAATGTGTATGAAACAGGAAATGAGTTAAGATGAAAGGCTAGATAACTATCACGTGCTAGATAACTATTGTAACAGTTTGGACTTGGGCTTCATCAAACTTTTACATTTCTATAGTTATCAGGTTTTAATTACAACAGCAATTATAATTATAGTCACTAATTAACATTCTTACATAAATAGGAATAAAAATTGCTAGTAGTTTTTTCAAGTTCTTTACTACAATATATACAGTGATTTTATCTCCATTCATACCTAAATACAGTCATACCTCGGTTCTTGAATGTCTTGGTTCTGGAACAATTCAGTTCTTGACCAAGTTGTTCATGGACAAAAAGTCTCAGTTGTCTAACAAAAAACTTCAGGTCTCAACCCTCTGCCTGACAACCCTTTCATGCTGATACTTGTATGAGCAGTCATGTGTCTCGGGCGACACGGAAGATTTGATTTTTTAACAAATCTATTTTCAAACAGTTTTCCAGAACAAATTAAGTTCAAGAACTGAGGTTCCATTTTACTGGAAATTTATCTAGCCTCTTTCCAAGTCTATTTAATTTTTTTTTGTATAGTAAATAACCGAACCTTATGTATATCAGCATGGCCAGGGTCTTCAAATGCATTTGTTACTTAGGACTTGTCCTGTTATGATGGGTGTGATGATGGCAAATATATATAGCACATATATATTGGAGTTGGGGTGTGCATGTTATTATCTTTTTGTATTGAATTGTTTTTGTTCTTGTTCCATCAGTATGACTTAAAATCACTGTCCTCTAAGTGATTTTGACCAATTGGTCTAAGACCAATTTTGCAATTCTTAATTAATTCCAAATATTATTCTCTTAAGGAGGATTTCATTCAATATAATTTGCCTTTTGAGTCTCCTGGGCACATTCTTTTTTATCTTTTAAAATTGATTGATTTTTAGAGAGAGAGAGGAGAGGGGAAAGAGAGAAAGAGAGAGAGAAGCCACTTTGTTGTTCCTCTTATTTATGCATTCACTGGTTGATTCTTGTATGTGCCCTGACTGGGGATTGAACCTGCAACCTTGGCATATCAGGGTGATGCTCTAATCAATTGAGCTACGCAGCCAGGATGGATATATTCTTTAGAAGAATCGATGACCACTTCAAAGTAACAAAATGATGAATAAATCAGTCATTTTGATTGTTTGACAAAACTAATCTGATTGATTCAGTGACCTAAACTTGTTTGTTAAGTTAGAGCTGTGGATGCCCAGATCACGGAACCAACAGAACAGGAACTTGGAGGGCACATTCTAGAAAGTGCTGCTTAGGAATAGCTCTCCTAAGATGGGGAACACCCTTAAGAGAATTCTGGTGTCAGCGTTAGTTGTCAAGACCGTCCAGACAAGAGATTCCTTTCATCAGGCACTCAGCAAGTAGAATTGGTGACCCAGCCGGGAAGTTAGGAAGCCAATATTACGAATAGATATTTAAGAGTGGGTACAAGGGATCCAAACAGGGGTGGGGGTTATAGAGTAAGGCACTCAGTGGGAGGAACAGGTGAAGATTTGACAAGAAGAAAGGAAGGTCCTGAGCTAAAAAAGCTCTATACCGAGAAGGTTCCTAAAGAAGGAATCAAATCGGGAAAGTTGGATAGGAAAATAGACTCTTTGACATTCAAACTTTTATGTCACTGCCTGCTATTTTTGTCACATTTATCCAATTTTTGTGCTGCTGACCTTGCTTTAAGTGTTTTCCCTATTTCCCTCTATTCACCCACATCTCATGTTTGTAGTCCTGTCTCTAGTCACACCCCTGCATAAAACTGTCTCCAATATATTTTGATCTTTTTGGTTTGCTGGCCTCTCACACAAATTTTTTAGTCAAGTAGGTTTTAATTCTTTATTATATTATTATTTATTACTTGTAATTTTTCCCATGATTAAATCTGTTTTTCTGAACTAAATTGCAAGCTACTCAAAGTCAGGGTCCCTGTCATTGGTACAACCTCTGTCATCCACAGTGCTTGGGGTAGCCTTAGACCCATGCAGTAAAGATTCCATGAAAATGTGTAAAATTATGTAACTATGATAATGTGTGTCATTTAGTATTAAAAAAGTGGTTATTAATAAAATAACCAGCTTCTAAGATTGTTAGGTTAGAGACCACGTTTTTTATTTCTTTTACTTACACTAATTATATTTTCCAATTCTCGATGCCATCTGCTTCTGCCCCAGTGAAGTTGCTTTTTATGTAAGGATTTCTTTGGGGGAAGAGGGAGTTCTTTATAGTGATATACAGTGATGGGCAATATATAACACTATAAATATTTGCATTGATATCTACAGCTTAAAATGGGTTCAAGTACCTTGAAACAGCCACAGTTTAGAGAGTCATTTCATCTACATGCACAAGCCAATTTGTAAAGTTAGATTTAATTCCTCTGTTGGATTTGGCTTTCCCAGTTGACTATTTTATGTGCTCCAATGACATTTGAAAGCGGAATCACTGGGCACTGAAGCTGTGTTCAGAATGACTTAGCTTTACCAGGCTGAACATGTGGAAAAGCAAATAGAAAAAATCCATCTAAGACAGAGGGTAGTCTGAAAGCTATTGACATGGCAAAATAAAGACAGGTAACTAAGCAATTGAGCAGAATAAAATAGATGGCAAGAATACCATGAAACACTTTACTACTTGTCTCTGAGTGACATTATCATTTATTCGTAGGGAGTGAAAGAAACATGATCAAAACGGTACTTCAAACCAAGACATCGTGAGGCCAGGGAGTTATTGTTCATCGTAAGGCCATGAACAATAATGACAGGAGTGCAGGACACGCGTAGGTTATTTTGGCCTCACTCCTAAACCATGCAAATCCTCTAACCATCACCAGTGATGTTGTCAATGTGGTAGCAAAGGTAAGAAAGAGAATATTGGCTTACTGCTAATGAGGTATTCTAAAGGAGAAAGTATTAGAGGAAATCAGGTGGCTCTAAACAGGATTCTGAGTAATTCCTGTTTCTTAATTTAAATCCTGTATCTGAGAAGTAAATTAAAATGACATCTGTTCCCTCATATGTTTGTTTTTATATACACTTTTTATTTTGAAATAGTCATTGATTTGCCTGAAATGACAAGAAATAATTCAGAGATCTCCTGTACTCTTTCTTCAGTTTCCTCCAAGGGTAACATCTTGCAGCACTGAGATGTACTAGCACAACCAGGGTATTTATGTTGATACAGGTGAGACGGAACGTTTTCATTGCCACAGTCTTTATGTCGCCTGTAGATAGCCAGACCCACTTTCCTTCTGTTTTTATCCCCACCTTAACCCCTGACAACCACACATTTTTTTCCATTTTTCTAATTTTGCATTTTCATCAATGCCATAAAAATGGAATCATGGAGTATGTATGGAATTTCCCCTCAGCATAATTATCTGGAGATTCATCCGGGTCGTTGCATGTATAAATAGTTCTATAGTATCGGTGCATCATTGTTTAGGGTTGTTTCCAGTTTTGGTCTGTTTCCAGTTTTGGACTGTTAGGAATAAAGCATCATAAACTTTCATGCACATGTTTTTTTGTCTTAATTTTAAGCCATCATTTGCCCAGGATAAATCCTCAAGGAGTGTAGTTGCCAGATCATACGGCAGTTGCATGTTTCATTTTTTTGTTTTTCTTTTTTAAGAAACTGCCAAATGGTTTTCCAGAGTGGCTGTATCATTTTGTATTTTCAGTAGCAATGTATTTGTAGGGCATTTCCCCCACATCCTTGCCAGCACTTGGTCTTGTCATTACTTTTTACTTTAGCTGTTCTGATAAGTGTATAGCAATACTTTATGAAAACAGTTTGAACGTCTTTCCATGTGCTTATTTGCCATCCATGTATCCTCTTTGGTAAAATGTCTCTTCATCGTGTCATTGGCATGTGACACAGCAAAATTTTTGTCAAGGCTGATGTTGGTTGGTAACTCGAAGACTTTGTACAAAGGTGAGCAGAGAAATGGGCTGGTAGGCCTGAGGAGGAGATGGAACCAAAGAAGGCTTTTAGGAGATGGAAGGTATTTGCATTGTCTTTATTCTCTCTAGTTTGTCACCTCTCATCCTCCCTTCAGTCCAGTAAATGATGTTTTTCTCCTGTGATAGATACTGTTCTCACCAAATACTCATGTTCTCTTCTCTAGTTCCCAATTTTCCTTCCTATATAATTGGACTTTGGCTAATGTGCATGTAAGTCATGTTAACAATTTCCAGGTCAGGTCTTTAAAAATATGCCATGCCATCTCTCACGCTCTTCCTCTGCTGTGACGAACTTGCAGACCATTTGTTTAAAATGACATTATATGAGATGAATGAAGGCTGCCAAACTGGAAAAGAGTTAAATCAGTGATTGACCTCTAGACATTGCATGCTTAACAAATAAGCCTTTATTGGGTTAAGCTATAATGGGGTAGGTCAGAGCATAGGTCCCTGGAAAACAAGGGAGACTCCTGGAAAACAGAACGCCACCCCCAAAAAGCAAAAAGGCAAGGAGGTGGGACAGGGTGCCCAAGCAGAGCACACAGTTAAGGTGTATTGCATAACAAAGGCAGATTAACGCAGCCTTGCCTTGCCAAAAGGAGTGGCTGTGGCTAAGCCTGCTGTCCTTAGCGTACTGTAGACAAAGACAATGTAACTGAGAACGTACACGGGCAGAGTCTCTCATGACCTAGCAAGTGGGTTGTGAGGGGGAGAACTCACACAGCACCTGTGTGAGCTGAGGGGGCCAGATGCCCCACCCTGGACACATGGATGCATGTGCACCTGTGTAAGGCTCTTAGACTTTTGCCCTGATTAAAGATGGCAAATGAAAGAGATTCAAAGACACTGGGAAGTTGACAAAAATGGCAGACACTGATGTACCATAAAAGCTGGACACTTCCACTAGCTTCTTATGCACATGGGATTTTGGGAGGGCCTTTTAAAGTAAAGGGCAGAAAGGATCTCGCTCTCTCTCCCTCATGTTTGTGGTGCAGGCTTTTGGTATGGAAAAGTCTCTCTTGCTTTGGAGCTTGGTGCAAGTGCTGTGTTTCTCTCTGGGCGTTTGGCAGTTGGATATTCTGGGCATCTGGCCCTGCTCCCTGAATCGATGGTAGCACTTGTGGGACTAGGAGATGCCAGGTCCGCCAGGGGCTTAGACCCCACAGAGGATGGGAGCCCACTCCTCCAGGCAAGGTCCCACACTGGGACATGTGCTCCCTGGCCTCCAGCCTCTGGGACACTATGCGGGGCATGCAGTTTCTGGACTGATACGAGGAGATTGAGAGCAGCGCACCCCAGACCCTGAAGGAGAGAGCTGCTGTGAGAAGATGGCAACTCTGAAACCCACAAGTGCACACGCCAGAGGGGAGGGAGATCCTTTTGTGTGACCAGCCTAAGGACAGATAAGAAAATTGGGAATTTATGGGCATGGTTTTGGCTTGTAGTCTTTAGAGGATAAGAGAAGTTCTGGGTGTCATGGGAGAGACAGGCTCAGGGCAGGAGTGCCCTTAGGCCCTCTAAGGTTGGAACCCAGTTAATAAAAACCTGTTTCCTTCCACACAAATCCTTGGATCATATAAAAGGGTGCCAAGTGGCTGAAGCCCAGTTTGCACGGTTACAAATCCCCTGATATGTAAGGGTCTGTTACCACACTGTACCCTAACCATCCTTCACTCACACATATCCTCCCAGACCTGCTGATACAGCACTTGTCAAAGTCACCACTGCCCACCATCTTGCTTCTGTCCTCATTTTTCTGGGCTTCTCAGTGTTCAACACAGTTATGCATTGGACTGACCAAAAAGTTTGTTTCGTTTTCTGTAAAGTGGCTCTAGTAGCTCTTAGTTGTCTTTAACTTCATTTGAAACAATTTTGTTATATTGTATTGTGACAGCTGTCATATCAGTGCGCATTTAAAAATCAAAACTGGTGAATTTTTATGCAGCTATTTTAATATTGAAAATGGAAGAAAATATGTAACATTTTGGGCATATTATGCTTTATTATTTCAAGAAAGGTAAAATTGCAACTGAAATGGAAAAAAATTTATGCAGTGTGTGCAGAAGATGCAGTGACTGATCAAATGTGTCAAAAGTGGTTTGCAAAGGTTCTCGGTACTAATGACATTTTGGCCAAATAATTCTTTGCTCTGGGGCTGTCTTATGCATTGGAAGATGATTATCAGCACTCCTGGCCTCAACCCACTAGAAGCCAATAGCAGGAGATAGCCAACATACTCGAAATATCATGCCAATAAAGTTATTGGTGAAAATGAAAATTGCGTCTTTTATTTCACGGAAAAAACTAAATGGACTTTTTTGGTCAATGCAATACCTCCTCCTCCTTGAACTATTTTTCTCTTGACTTTCACGACACCATACTTTTCTAGTGTTTTTTCTCTCTCTCACTGATATTCCTTCTCAGTGGTCTGTGTTCTCTCCTTCTGTTGCGATGCACCTGGGAGTGTTGGAGTATTCCTGGGCTTGATTCTTTGTTCTCTCTCTCTCTCATCATTATCTAGTCCCACAGCTTTAAATAGCATCTATGTATCTATGACATTCACATTTGTGTCTCTAATTTATACCTTTTTTGAGACTGATTTAGCCATCTTCTTACTTGACATCTCTAATAGGCATGTTGAATGTCTATTAGACATCTCAAAGTTAATATTGACAAAGGAAATCTCTGACTCCTATCTCCAACACAATCTGTTTCTTTATAGCTTTTCCCATCTCTGGCAGTGGGTCCACCACTGACCCATTTACTCAAACCCAAAGCCAAGGGGTCATTGGATCGATTGAGTTCTTTTCTTTCCTGCATTATCTCCCAGTCTGTGTGCACATTTCCAGGAATCCCCACACTTCTGACCAAGTCCACTGCTGTCATCCTCTTAGAGCCATCCTCATTTCTCAGCTGAGCTCGTAGGTTCCTTTCAATGGCTTTCCTTGTTTTGTTTGCTTGTTTACAGCCCATTTTCCATTTTCTACCCACTTCAAGAGGATCTACTACTACTCGCTTTTAAAGTATAAATCAAATCATCCTCCTTTTCTGCTGATGATCCTACAATTATTTCCTGCTGGAATTTAAATCTAATTTCCTTATGATCTTCAAGTCTCTGACCATTTGCATTTTACTTCTCTGTTCAGCCTCATCTCCTGTCTAATTCCTTTACCCTCTATACTCCAGCCATACAGACTTTTGTGTTTCTCAGACATGTTCATCTACTGTTTCCTCTGCCTGAATTTCTTCCATTCACCGTCTTCCTGTGTCAGGCTCCTTGTGAGAACTCATGTTCCAGCCTCAGATTTTACCTTCTCAGAAACTACTCCCAGACCCTTTCATTCTCTCTTTTCTTCTTCTTGTTTTACAGGCTTCCAAAGACTTAAAACTATGTGAAATTATCTTGTTCACTTAGTTATTGATACATTTATACTGCCTATTTTATTCTTCTTCCCCTCCAAGAGTATATAAGCTACATTGAGGGCAAAAAGTTTGCCTGCATTTTTATGGATGTATTCCAGTTCTTGGAATAGTGCTGGACACATATATAGTGGTACTCAACAAATTGATGAATTGGTGAGTAAATGAATAGAAGATTTAAGGAATGTTACTATCCTTTACAGAAAGGGGTTAGCATGTTAACCTATATAGTTCTATGGGCTATATTTGGAGGCTTCAATTTTTGAAACTTCAGTTGTTCCTCGCTTCTTACACGTAGTATTTATTGTTGTGGCAGGACCACTTCATCAAGTTCTAAATAGCCTTCTCTTCTAGAGGCAAAAATAAGTACTTTCCTTCTTTATTTATATCTTCTTTAATTTTAGGGCTGTGATATCACAGGTTTTCTGACACAAGAAGTCTCAGGGAATCTTATGTCTTAATCCTCACCTGGCAGAGACCATGTATCAGTACACCCAAAGGGAGATGCTCTGTAAGAGCCAGAAGAGCTTTGCCTCTCCTTAGGAGTCTAATTTCTAAATTGCACAGGAAAGAGTGTTAAGTCACCAGAAACAAAGGAGCATTGTTTACCGAAGGATTTATGTGCTCACAATTAAAGCTTTTCTTCTTAAGGCTTTTCCTATGTCATTTTTATCTAATATTTACTAAAAAAAAAAAAAATCAGTGTTTAGAAAATGAAAACAAGCAATTTAAATGGTTTTTCCTTTTTCATAAGAAACGGATCTTTATCATTTTGCCATTTCTTTGTAGGGGCCCTTTTTGCTTTGAAAACAAAATGTGCAAAGATGAATATGTTTAATAGGAATTAGTAAAGGAAGTAAACCATTTTCTGGGAAGATTTTTTTTTAATGCATGATAATTCTTAGAGAATTTGTATATTCTACTCTACTTCTCTGAATGGGAAAATGTAGTGCTGTGACCCATGAATAATTTTTTTCTAATTTCTGTCTCTAACAAATGGCTTTGTTTGTGCAATGACCTTTACTGAGAGTCTTTCATAATAAAGCTGGGAATTAAGATATCACCAGACATTGGTACACAGATGGGCTTCAGCTGATACTTAAAAAAATCTTCAGTTTCCAGTTATTTCTCCATGAATCCAACCACTTAACTGTTTCAAAGAAAAAATAAACAAAAAATTATTTTTAATACTACTGATACTTTTTATCATAATTAAGAATTAGAAAACTACAGAACACTGAAGAAAGAAATTAAGGAAGACACAAATAAATGAAAGAATATACCATGTTTATGGATTGAAAGAATTAACATCATTAAAATGTCCATATTACCCAAAGCGATTTGCAGAGTCAATGCAATACTTATTAAAATACCAATGACATACTTCAAGGATATAGAATAAATATTTCAAAATTTTATATGGAACAATAAATGACCCTAAATAGCCTTAGCAATTTTGAGAAAGAAAAACAAAGTAGGAGGGATCACAATACCTGATATCAAACTATATTACAAGGCCACTGTAATCAAAACAGTGTGGTACTGCCATAAGAATAGACAAATTAATCAATGGAACAGGATAGAGAGCCCAGAAATAAACGCATGTCTCTATGGTCAATTAATATTTGACAAAGGGGTCAGGGGCATACAATGGAGTAAAATAGTCTCTTCAATAAGTGGTGTTGGGACAGATTCATGCAAAAGAATGAGACTAGACCACCAACTTACCCCATACACCAAAATAAACTCAATATGGATAAAAGACTTAAATATAAGTCACAATACCATAAAAGTTCTAGAGGAGGACACAGGCAGGAAAATCTCAGACATTCCATGCAGCAATATTTTCACTGATATGTTCCCTAAGGCAAGGGATATGAAGGAAAGAATAAGCACATGGGACTACATTAAATTAAAAAGGTTTTGGGTGGGTAAAGAAAACATCATCAAAATAAAAAGGGAACCAATTGTATGGGAAAAGATATTTGCCAATGATACCTTGGACAAGGGTTTGACCTCCAAAATATATAAAGAACTCACACCACTCCATACCAAGAAGACAAACACTCCAATTAAAAAATGGGCAAAGGACCTGAGCAGACACTTCTCCAAGGAGGACATACAGAGGGCCCAGAGACACATGAAAGGGTGCTCAGCATCACTAGCCATTTGAGAGATGCAAATTAAAACCATGATGAGATACCACTTCACACAGGTCAGAATGGCCATCATACACAAATCAACAAACAAGTACTGGCAAGGAGGTCTAGAAAAGGGAACCCTAGTACACTGTTGATGGGAATGAAGACTGGTGTAGCCACTGTGGAAAACAGTGTGGAATTTCCTTAAAAAACTAAAACTGGAACTGCCTTTTGATCCAGCGATCCCACTGCTGGGCGTATACCCTAAGAATCCTGAAACACCAGTTCAGAAGAACTTATGCATATACATAATTCATAGCAGCATTATTTACAATAGCCAAGTGCTGGAAACAGCCTAAGTGCCCATCCGTACATGAGTGGATGAAAAAACTATGGTACATTCACACCATGGAATCCTACACAGCAGAAAGAAAGAAGGAGCTCCTACCCTTTGCGAGAGCATGCATGGAACTGGAGAGCTTTATGTTAATTGAAATAAGCCAGGTGGTGAAAGACAAATACCATATGATCTCACCTAAAAGTGGAACCTAATGAACAAAACAAACAAAGGATCAAAGTAGAACCAGAGATGTGGAAATAACAAACTGACAGTGACCAGATGGGTGTGGGGAGGAGGATAATGAGAGAAAGAAGGAGAAGTGTCAAGTCAAGGAACATTATAAAGGGCCCATGGACAAGGACAACAGGGTGGGGATTGACTGAGGGGAGAGTGGGGCAAGGGAGAGCAACAGGGGGGTGGGGTGGGGAATGGGGACAACTGTAATTGAACAACAATAAAAAATAAATAAATTAAAAAAAATTAACCTATTTCTGTCCTCTGAGTTATTGAGTACATGAAAAGTGGAAGCAACTGCTCTCATAAAAAGGCAACACTTTGTCCAGATCAAACATGCTAACTCTTTTGAGGGTCACTTTAAAGTCCTGGAGAGCTTCTTTATGTTGTACCACCTTGGGTCTGAAAATGAATTAGTGGCTGCATTGAGTCACCTCAGAAAATTAAGTTTCTCTGGCTGTCTCTGGATATTGAGCAATAGGCTTCATTTTAGTTAGAAGGAAACTATACTACCAGAAATAAGGTTCTCCCCACTATTTTTTCCCCCAGAGCTATTTCAGGTAATCAAAAATAACTAATAAGCCAGGAAAGAAAATAAAACTACTTCAATTGTTCAAGGCTAAAAAGAAATTAGGGAAAGTTTTGGAAAATTCAGGCAGTGGGACTTAAAACAGATGCTTGAATGGTTGAACCCATTTCACTCTTAACTTTGTATGTGTGTGGGTGTGTATGTGTGTGAGTGTGTGTGTTTGTATGGATTTACTATTGAGTCAATATAAATACCTCTATCATATACATAATGTAGTCTCTCAGAATGGCAGAATAAGCAGTGATCTCTATGATTTGAGTTTAGAAATTCTAGGTAAGTCCCTCCTGCCCTTTCCCAATCTTCTTCCCACCTGCACCCTGAGTTCTGACACCTTTTTAACATGAGGCATGACTTTTAATTCTGCTCTTAGACTTCATGATTAAAATGTAAAACCATGCTGACTTAGGCTCAGGTACAGGTATAAAATAGTCTGTCTTGATATTAAAAGAGATCAAAAGGGTAATGGATTTCACATGTTTAGTGACACCTATGTGATAGACATACTAACATTCGCTATCTCCCTAAAGATTTAAAACAATCCTGTGAGTTAGATAGTATTATCTTATTTTTGTCGAGGATATTAAGATGAGAGGCTAAGTAACTTTTCTAAGACTATAGAGAGTGATAAATTGTAGAAACAGAAATCAAATCTGTGTCTGACTAGAAATGCCCTGGGTCTATTGCCCAAGTAAACATGGTTAGAGAAGCCGGAATAGCTATTGAAGTGGGAAGAGGAAAGACCGCTGAATTAAAGATAAGCTTGGTGTGCTTCACAATTGTTTGTGAAATGTTTCTGTTCACTGAGGGTATATTTATATAGTATAGTCAAATGTGTAAGTAGTTTAGAGCCACAGAAGCTGTGGGTATGTGTTCCACTGAGAGCTATACTTTGTAATTCACTCTCAGATGAATTTTTTGTTCCACAAAAGTTGTTTCCATACATATTGACTTTTTATTTCTAGAAGGGTCTCACAGTCTTAAACATTGTAAATGCTCAGTAATTTACTTAATTCTTTTTGACATCAACTGTCACCCTCACACACACACACACACACACACACACATGATTTCTGTAATAATTTATTTAATAATATTTGTACACACATATGTATCTATTTATACCTTTTAAGCAATCACAACAGAAGAACATTGTGACAGGCTTCTCCACTGCTACGTGTGCTTCTGCTCTCACAGACCTCAGGTTGCACCCATTTGCTCTGTGCTTCTGCACTCCCCTGGGTGGTCACTGCCCTTGGTGACCCTCATCACACTGGTCATTACTGGCTTAACATCTGTCCTTTCTGCAAAAATGTCATTTCCATGAAAGCAAGGCCATGTCTGTCTTGTTCACTGTCATATCATCAGCCCCTAACAAAATGAATAAGATATATAGTAAGAGCATGAGAAGTATTTAATTGGATTGAAATTGAAGTTGAAATTCAGAATTCCTTTTGAAAAAGGCAATGGTCCCTGAGATGAGTGACGCAGAAGCTGTGTTAAACTAACACTGTATACTTTCAGGCAATATCCTAGAAGTCAATGGCGAACAAGAAAGTTATACATAAATGATGTAAAGATCCCTCAAAAACCAATTTGCTGAAACCCAGCTTTTGCTTAAGACTATCTCATATTTGAAATATTATCTAGGGAAATATTTTTGGCAGTCATTCTGTTATAGGCTAGGAATTAAAAGATAAATAAGATAGATTAATTAAAGAGATTGACTATTAGGTTAAGGGAAAATGTGTGCTACTCAGACCAGAGATCTTCAAAGTTTTGCTTATATATGTCTAAGGAGTATTTTTTTAAAAAGTTTTGTTACACATTTTGAAATCAATATCAAAATTTTTATTAAATGTTTAAAAAGTAAAGACTGTAATTTCTGGCATATTTCAAATATTGAGTAGGTTGTAGTGAAAGACTTTTTAAAATACACAATCTTTTCCATTTTAGATTTCAGTAGAATCTAAATGCTATATAGCACTTTAATATCCACAGCCAGCGATGTAGTAATTATATTAGCAAGTTTTCTTTAATCTTTAGAAATTTTATATCATATAGTATATTCTTTAACTTTTTTAAACATTTTTGTCCTGTTGAATTTTATTTTAAAGCCTTGTATTTTTTTATTGTTGTTCAAGTAAAGTTTTCTGCCTTTTGCCCCCAGCCTTCCCCACTACCCCAGCCCTCCCCACCTCCCTCCCCTGTTTCCACCCCCCATTGTTATTGTCCATGCGTCCTTTAGAATTGTTCCTGTAAATCCTTTGCCCTTTTCCCCCATTGTCCCCGCTCCCTCCTGTCACTATCAGCCTGTCCTCAATTTCCATTTAAAGCCTTGTATTTTTTGCCTCATATCTCTTTTACTAGTTAAGACTTATCTTGCTGTATACTTTCTCTATAAGAAAACAATGCTTATAAATTAAGCATTTGTTTTTATTTTCCATGACTCTAAGATTCTAAATGTTAAAATTTTTCTCCTGGTTTGAGTTAATGTTTGTAATTACCATTAGTATACAATGGATCAAAGCAACAAAAATATATAAAACATCTGACAAGGAATTACTAAATGTATAGTCTTTAAATATTCTTATTAGGACTATGTTTTTTACATTATTCGTATGTCTAAAAATAATTCTTTGTTATTGTTGTGAGTTCAAAATCAATTCTATTTATATTTTCATCGATGTCAACATTGAGAGATCTTTTCTGCATATTAGGAATATTAATATGAACATGTTTCACATTTTCTTAAACTTCTAAATTTTAAGCTGAAGATCGTTGTGCTTTGTCATCATTACATTCCACGCTGTATGAGCTGATGACTCAATGATGTTTCACTGCTTGATGAGAGCAAAGACAAGTGCCGCCTCCGACAGTCCGGTGACACCCTGTAAGTAGCATTACCCACTTCCTCAGTTTCTGGAAAGCTTATCAAAAGACTTTGCCAAAAGTTATCAGCCTCTTAATTTATATTTTACCTCTTAATCTAGAGGCAGCTTATTTGACCTGCTCTACTCAGAAAAGGTGAAAAAATCCAAATAATATTAATTTCATCATAACTGCTATTATAATATTTTTGGTAAAACCATTTTATCTTAAATAATTTTTCAATGTATTATTTTCAAAACATTGGAACTATTGATTTAGTTCATTCAGGTTATTAAAAATATATCCATCATAAATCCTAATGGAAAAAGCTAATCCTCATTGTCAAACTAATCAGTCAATTTAGAATTATTTTTATAAGAAAGAGTCTGACTTATATTTTCAATTCAAATAAACAAGTTAATATGTTTCCTTTTGACACCTATCTTGCTTTTGAATTTTGTCAGATGAAGAGATGGATGTAGGTTGTATAACAAATAATATAAGGCTCCATTGATTTTAATATTTTTTTACCAGTGCTCCTTTTGTTTTTCATATACAGGACTTCCCCTCAGGAGAAATGCATGTGAAAGGTTAGAAAGGGGAAATCAAGTGACATCCTGACTTTAGTGTTTTCTCAGGCAGGTCAATTTTAGAAAAGAGAGCATGACTTGGAGATCTGAAGATTAATTATTCTATAAGTGTTGTAACCTTTTACTCTTTGGAGAGCTTTCTTGTAATGTCATTTACATACTTCTAGGTTAAATCACTTGCATAATATCACAAAATTTGTAAGTGACTGAGTTGAGATTAGAACACAGGTCTAACCAAAAAAAAGTTCAAGAACTTAACTATTCTTCTGTATGTTACATTTGGTGACATCACAGAAGGAAATAAAGAGGTGAAAAAATTTGAAAAAAAATTAAATTTAAGATTAGGAGGTCACATCTCTCTCTCTCGCCTTTCTCTGTCTCTCTTTCCCTCCCTTCTTCCTCCCCCTTTTTCTCCTTCCCCATTCTCCTCTCTTTTTTTTATAAAGTGAAGCAAGGACCATTTTAAAAGAGGAGTTAAAAAGTAGAAATGGCATGAAGCCTAACTTCAAAGTCCTTTTCAGACATATTAGTTTCAAGAAATAGCATCTGAATTTGAGTCACTTAAAACCGCATGCCCGCGTACAAGTCCTCATGCACTTCTAGGGCTGGGCCCAGCCTCGAAGAACATCACTGACCTCAAAGAAGAAATAATGCCTGGGAAAAAGTAAGATGTTAGCCAGAGTTGTTTTTCTTCTTTTCTTTAGCCTATGAAGATAGAATTGCTTTTAAGAGTATCACTTGCAGAGGCTAATTTTAAGGGATGGTGGGTAAATTTGGACAGAAGGGGCAGAGGTAGACATTGAGAGGGAAGGGGCTCACGATTGTTATGCCCCGAGGCCCTGATGATTGGGACTATCAGGGGCACAGAAGGAAGGATTAAATGGAATACCCAGTGGGACTTGGAACCCAAGACAGATGTATTGAACTACAAAAATTAATGCTGTAATCTACTATAAAATATATGTGTAAAAACAGGCCCCAACTTTCCAGCCCATGCAATGCCCAGTGATGTATCTATCCTAAAATATTCATGAAAAAATGTAACTAAGGAAATGTGAAAGTGCAGAACTTTGTCTTTATTAGTTTTGAAATTGCATTTGGATCAGCTTCCTGCTCTTCAGATGGGCTGATTTGCTCCCTTCCTGCCCTACGCCCATAGTCTATTTCCAGGGCTGTGCAGTCTGCTCTCCGTAGGGAGTGTCTGCACTGTGCTGTGCACAGGCCACTGTGCTGAATGCTGTTCTGCCTCTAACTTCAGTCATTGAACAAAAAGAAGAAATACGTTCACATTTCTCAGTGTGTGACTGGACCAAGATGATCACTCTGCCTTCTCATTTCAAAAAACCTTTGCTTTTCCAGAAGCAACAAATAGAGATGCTATTTATAGGTCACTTATCAGTCATATCACATAAACTTTTCTCCCAGATCTTTTTTCAACGTTGACCCTTTTCCGAATCCCATGCAAATGAAAACAAAATAAGTAACACATTTCACTTTCATTTGTGCGCTTGAACATTGGTGCAGTTATACTAAATAGCTAAAGGAAAAGACAGAAGTGGCGATCTCATGAAAAGCTCATGCTATGCCGGTGGAATATGGGACATGGCCAGGGACTCTTATTTTGCTAATGGATTTCTTCTGAGCAGAGTGGTCCGGGAAAGTCTTCTATTTCAGGGCTTGCAACTTAGACAGCTAGAAAGGAACCCAACGAAAGAATCCACTGGAACATGATTCTCAGTTTCAGTTACTCAGAATTAGAGGAAACTTGGGCAGCAGATTAGGAAAGCCTGCAATCAGATCACTGACCCCAGCGAGGCCTGTCATTAAGACTGCAGTGTTGAGCCTGCAAGCCTCTATTCTTCTGATGAGGCAATTTACTTTATTTCTACTCTTCTGTCTGCCAAAACGTTCCGTTGCAAAATGCTTTCTAATTCTCTAGACTTCCAAAATGTTGTTCTGAGGAAAAGAAAAGGAGAATGGATTATTTTATTTAGCTATCTATCATGATGCAACCAGAAAACACGAGGGATTTTTCAATAATATTGTACACGACAAAGGGAGCGGATTGGGCAGAAGGTCACAGACCCCTGCCGAGTCTTTGAAAGCCTGAGGTACTTGCCTTCGTTCCTTGGTGTGTGTGGACAGAGTGATTACTTACACCATTCAGCAGTGTGGCTGGGGCACAAACTGGGGCTGCGTTTTCACTAAGTTGATTCCTGCTGAACTTCACAAAATGACTGGGCGGTGCCTCAGCTGCCACAGCTGTGTGGCAGGAATGGGAATCCTTGCCATTACCTTACATGTTTCTTTTGATGCAATAATTGATGAAGAAGTATTTTTAAAAGTTTTATATAAGTAAAAGAATATTACCTAACTCATATATTCTGACTTTGACTTTTATTTCAGTATAGCCATGTTGAGGGGTTAATATTAAGTGTGGTCATTATGTGTTTATCATTCTGCTTGTTTAAGGCTAATACCTGATCAAAACATTGCAGGGCAATATTTTCTGGGATCATTGAAGTATTTTTATTCATATCTTTCATAAAAATTCCAAGAGACTACATGCTACTCCCATTAAACATGATTGGAGACATCAGAAAAGACTGTTTTTTTTTTTTTTTTTTTATTTTAAATTCTAAACCAAAACGGGAAGCCTCAGATAGCAACACCATACTTTTACGGGCCATAGAGTCTCTCAGAAATGTTGCTTTCTCATCTGACTTAGATGACTTATATCTAGGGTACCAACCCAAAACTTGGTCCTAATTTGATTCCTAGGTGTAATACATTCTTTAGTTATTTGTCTTAATAATGTAACACCCTCTAATGTCACTGTTAATCTGATTAGTTGCCAAGCCTCAGCTCCCCCAGGATGTCCCACTGCTGTGAGGGGTGAGTAGTCATGAAGGAGAGGAAGACAGCCTGTAGAACATACAAAACACAAATAATGAGCGGGGGACAAACACAGTTGAGAGAGATGACAAAGATAGCACTGTGTGAAACACGTTTTCCTTTCCGGAGACTCATGGCATTCCGAACGGCTTGATACAAACCCTAACCTTTTCTGCAAAGGTGTCTGTAAAAGTAAGTGGTTTTGTGACCCTCATTCATGATGATTCTATAAATCAAGAAAATATCTTCAACAAGGGAAATGTCACATCTGCTTATGAACCATGTTTAATGGAGTTTGTTTTCCATGCTTTTTAAATCAAAGATTTTGCTCCTCTCTCACCTGGCTTTGCAGACTATGAATACAACATTGCATTGTGAAATGTTAGGGAGATTATTAGCAACTGTGTTATTTTAAAAAGTACAATAAAACATTTAATGTTTTGTGACTGGCTCCTTCAGGGGAAATTTTAACATGAAATGAAATGCAAACATATGCTGTATTTTAAAACTAATGGCCGTTTTAAGAGTGCAGTTTGTTTGGTTTTAACAAAGTCATAAACTGGCTTTCCCACCAATTGCTTCAAAAAAGCAATAAGAGAGAGTGGGGATTAGGAGACATGGGTATCTCCTTAATAGTTTACCTGATGTACTCTTGGATTTTGAGTGAAATTAGCATTTCCCTCTAGTGCCATATTTGCTGTCTCCCGGGGAAAAATATACTTGTATATTTTTTCTTTTGATAGATTATATACACTGTGTAAGAAATGGTTAAGATGTGAATACAGATCCCCAGGTTGTGACTTCTCTTTCTACCTTTCTTCCCTTTCTTCCCTTGCTACCTTTCTACCAATGTTAATAAGCATTCCCCTTAACATCCACTTTAACGTATATACTCAGATGCTGGTATGAAGAACATTATGAAGGACATCAAAGGAGAGTATAAAATAAAATACTTATGTTGAGGTGGCAGCATTAAAATATATACAGATATACAGATAAAAGAAAACAGCACTTTGGATAACATATCTCAGCTATGGTATAGATTTGACACCCCCACCTCCATAAAAACAAAACAAAAGATGAGACTAAGTTAACAAAATTTTAATAAATATATTCAATATCTGTAAAAAATTATATTCCAAGAATCTAAAATATAAATGTCAGCCACTTACCAAGAGCAGTAAGTCACTTTTGGTATTAATAGCTATGCAGAAAGAAACAGAGAAAATGAAAGTGACTTCTGATGATATTTACAGCAGGAAAACCTCTGCTTTTAATGAATAACATGAAATGTAGCCCAGGATCCCAGGTAGCATGGGACATCCAGAGGGCCAAATTTTGGGACAGCAGCCTAGACTGAGGGGGTGGTTCCAAAGCTTCAGTTCAGGAATTAACATAGAAGGAGAGCAGAAATGCCCAAACTAACCACTGATGGCCTTTCCCAGTACCGAGCCCTACAAAGTGACTATAATAGGAAATACTAGAGACTGGAACCTGACCTAAGGAGGACAGGAACAAAGAAAATAAAATCACCAGAAAATATAGGACAAGGGAGGGGAGGACGCACATCTCAAAAATGCTGAACACCATATTTTTTAACCTTTTACTATGCCAATAGGAGAGTCCAAAATCATAAGTATTGGAAAGCTATTCTGGCCCACCTTCCTTTATTGTTAATGTTGGAATCCTATCTTGCCATGATATAGACATCATAAAGGATTCCAGTAAAATCTCGTTCAAATGAAAATGAAAAAGATAATGATCAGAATATGGTTTTTACAAATATTGAGATAGTATTTCAGTATGAGCTAAAATAATTTAAAATGAGGGAAAGTAAAAGAATAAATCAACCAACCAGATTTGGATAAATAGGCAAAGAGATAGAGATGTTTAGAGAAAAGGATTACTAAAATGATTCAACATAACTCATGAAAGATTTAAAAATAAAATATAAAATCATTTAGGAATGTAGGTCTAAACTAGAATTTTAAAAAGCAAATAAATAGCTTGGATGATGCCTTAAGCTAAATACAAAATGAAATATGCAAAAATTTTTAAGAAATTGGAGAAAATGTATTAAAGAGTAAGTGGTAGATATAGAAGATTGGACAGAACATAAAACATGTACAATGTGATTCCTCCTATAAAAACTCATGTGGTGAGACAAAATGAATCCTAAAACTTATAATTCAAGAAAAAAGTCCTGCAATAAAAAATATTGAATCTATATATCAAAAGGATGTACAATGTACTTGGGGAAAGTGGTAATAACTAAATCTGAGGTACATTCTAGGAAAATCTTTGTGTTAAAAAAAAGTACATGGGCAATGAGAAAGAAGTTCAGGTCATTTATAAGAGAAAGATAAGCATTTATTAGATTTTTTAATATTACTTTGTGATAGAAGAAAATGGCAAACCATTTTTGAGATAATTAAAGGAAGGAAATGGAAGCTAAGAATTTTATACCTGACCAAACTGGCCTTTAAGTACAAAAACACCAAACTGTGAAAATCATTCAGGAAATAAAGGAATGTGGATTTTTATAAGAACTATGTTTACAATCAATTAGACAAGCAATTCCAAAATGGAGAAGAAGTACATAAATTCTGTTAGTGCTGGACTAACCTGCAGAACTAAGACTAACTTAAGGATATGAGGGCAACAATATAGGAAAAAAAGGGTACATGCAAATATGAAATAAATGTATTAATATTAAAAATATAACCATAGTACAACTATTAAAAATGAGAGATGTATGTACTATATGGAAAGTAGAATAGGCTCACTTATTGCCTAATAGGAATTAACAGATGATAAAGGGATATTAGCACAAATTAGATACATGAAAGAAAGAGAAGGGTTACTAGTTAATTGTCATGTTGCTTAGAGTAGGGAACTAATACAGAGTATCTAAAATAGAAGGCAATAATGGTACTATATAAAAGCATGAAAATAAACATAAAAACTGGAAGAAAAATACCTTTTTAAATAAGAAAATATATATCCTCATAAAAAGACAGCAAATAAAAAAGACATTAAAACACAGCAAATAAATTACATGAAGAGTTACAGTAGGATGTAACTCCAACATATCGACAAACAGAAAGAGTCAGATAGATGTACCGTGCAAACAGCAAGCACAAAACATGTATATTGGCAATTCTAGCATCAGGTGACGTGTGCTTCAAAACAAAGCAAATTACCAACATAAAGAGGGACAGTTACACACTGATAAAGGAGTCAATTTATAAAAGATACACAGCTATTTAAATGCTTCTGTACTAATAGTTTTAAAGTACATGTGGGAAATAAAAAAAACAAACAAACAGAACCCAACCATATTAATAATGTATCAAAGGAAAACAGTCTAAACATGATATTTAATTGTTAAAATTTAAAGACTGGACATAGACTTCAGCCCTATATCTACAGAAAACACTACAGATATAGAGTCAGGAAATTTGAAATAAAAGTATGAGAAATATATGTAATATAAAACTAATCATAAAAAAGCTTGAGTGGCTATATGTTAATGTCAGACATATAGAATTCACCACAAAGATTATTAAAGGAGATATAGAAAGCTATCACAAATTTATAAAAGCAAGTGCTAGGTCAAGTTTTTGATGGTGCTTTTATATCTTCAATATTCTTCTGGAGATATATATATACACACACATATATATATTCCCTTAGAATATATATTCAAATATGTACACATTTGTATAGAGAACATATAGTTAACTTACAACTTAATACAGAGACAAACGTGTAAGTAAAAATATGCAAGATTAGAACAGACATGACACAAAAAACATAAAGAAATGGCCAATAATCACTTGAAAAGATGCTCAATATCATTAATCATCAGAGAAATGGAAATAAAAATCGAGTTAGCATTTCACACTCCTGAATCGCTGAAATTTAAAGACTGACAGAGCAGTAAAATTATTCACAACTGTCTCACAGTGGAATTATCAGTGTTCATCAGCTGGTGATTGAATATATAAATTGCTTTACATTCATAGAATGGAATATATGTCTACAATAAGACAAAATGAACTACTGATATGCTCAAAAATTGGATGTATCTCATAGACATTATGAAGATTGGAAACATCCAGACACAAAGATTACATACTTTATAATTTCATTTAAAGGAAATCTTAAACTGGCAGAATAAACTATAATGCGTTATGCCCCACAAACTCAAGTGCCAATGTGTAGAGGCTTCCCATTAGCTAAAAATGGGCAGCAAGAATAATAGCTGCAATGGGTTAGAAACACATCAAATATGCTTATATTCGAGAGTTTATAATGACTCAAAACCCTAATTTGTTTATATTAGAATGAATGCTAAGGAACAACGTGAATGCTTACAAACAAAAGGGAATCAGGCATTTATTCTGCCTTTCTTACACCATTTGCACTAAATAGTTGATAAGGTCCCTTTTATGGAAATATAGCAGATAAAATATGGAAAGTGATAGAGTTAGATAAACAATCACCATTTTGCAATTCTTTCAGAAATAATGATCTTGGTGTTGAGCATCAGTGACGGCTAATGCCACACACAGGCAAAGAAGAGACAGCCAAACTTATGCATCTCATGAGGGATCTGTTCACTATTATATCTGAAATATCCTTAACAAAAATAATAAATCTAAATCTTTGCAACCTCAACACTAACCAGTGTAGCTCAGTTGGTTGGACATCATTCCACAAAGCAAAAGGTGCTGGTTGATTCCCAGTCAGGGCACACGCCTGGGTTGTGGTCTGGTCCCCGGTAGGGGCACATGCAAGGTGCAACTGATCGATGTTTCTCTCGCACTTTGATGTTTTTTTTCCTTCTCTCTTTCTCCTTCCATTCCCCTCTCTCTAAAAATAGATAAATAACCATTAAACATTAAAAAATAAACATTAGAATTAATACATGAATAAATACATCTGTGCAACCTCTGTATCTAAGTATCAGTTTTCAGAAAACACAGCAACATGTTAAAAATGATCACAAGAATGCTATCAACAAAATTCAGACTGTGGGATACTATGGGGAACAAGACTTGGTTGCTTCCACACATAAATGGCAAGGATTAAACAAAGGTAGAAAGACTGTATAAATAAAAAAGAGACTGTTCTGTTAATTGAAATGTATGGACTTTATTTGGATTCTGATTTGAATGAATACTTCATTAAATTCTATGAGATTATCAGGATAGTCAGAATAAATGAACACTAGGTATTTGTTTATATTAAGGGATCTTATAACATTTTAAATTATTTTAATGGTACTGTGGCTATGTTTCAAAATAATTTTTCTACAAAAAATGGAAATATTGAAATCTTTTATGTTTGGGATTTCCTCCAACAGTCTGGTTGGTGTGATATTGGAACTAGATGAAGCAAGATTGGCCAGTGGCTGCTGCTTAGTGAAGCCAGGTTAATGGATGCTTTGGGGTACTTTATACAACTTTCTCTACTTTTGGATGCAATTGAGACATTCCATAGCAAGCATATAAATAAAGGAAATATCATTCTACCCCCAAGCCAGGCATGCATTTTAGTCACCGAGTCACTGGACACCACCACCAAAGCAAAATGGTGCTGGTAACAGGGTGCACGTTATGCATTGCTTTCCGAGTGAACGCCCAACAGATACATGACTTTCTTCGCTGCATCCCCTTGACTTTTAGACCCTAATATGGTTTGCATTCCACAGTTCCTATTTTCAGTTTATAATATGGAGAAACCTGGTCTTAATATTAAAAAAATTCTCTTCTGCTCTTGCTGTTACTTCAAAGATCAAAAAGGGCATCCCAGACGCCAAACTTATTTCCTTCTTTGCAGAAATCAATCCACTCATTTCTGAACATCCTTTCTCCTTGAAACAATCTTCTCCACTTTTGTTTTGTAAGAAACTCTGTTTATTCTAACTTAATAGCACTTCTCTTTTATCAAACCTTGAAATACAAGCATTCTGTAATAATTTACATAGGAAATCCCATTATTAAGCACTGCAAGACAATGGAAGTCATCCAAAATGATAGAAATGCTGTGTTTGGTTATTTATGTTTGGACAGGGAGGAAGGTGGTGTTGGGGAGTCTAGTGGATTCTTATTACTCAGACCCAACAATTTTCAGACATTTAATAAATAATTGTAGAATGAAAGAATAAAAATACAGGCTAATTAATAGAACTATATTTTGAAGAGAGTGAATATAAATAGAAATATTTATTGAAATTTTTTAGATGATCCCCAAGAGTTTCAAAAAATATTTATTGGAATGAACTGAAAAGAGATCTCTGTAAGCAGGACAGTGGAGTAAAAGGCTCAGCACATTAGGTCAAGGAATGATCAGGATTTAAGAAGAGGAATTGAAAATAGGCTACATCATCTAACAGGTCAATTTCTCAAGCAAAAAGTTATATTCTCTATGGATATTTATTAAACTTATGTATATACACTAAGCCTATTTTCACTGTGTAACTTTTTAAGCTCTCTCAGGCTGAACAATGTTTTGATCTATCAAAGATAATTGCTTATTACTATTTGGCCTTATTCCACTCAGCCTTAAGATATGCTATTTACTATATTACGGGTAAAGATTAATTCTTTTTTATGTTTGATGCATTCAGTTAACACTGAACCAAACGTCTGAGAAAATTTAATTAAGGAAATTTTATATCTACTAAAATTTGTCCTAATTTTAAGCTTTCCTCAAAGGAAATTATACAGATTTCCAGAGAGTAAATGAAATATCCAATTGTTCTCATTATACTTACCTCATTCACAACAAAGTTCAATAACAACTGGCAACCTTAGTTTCAGGTCCTGTAGAAGAGGCTGCTAACTGCCTACTAACTAACTCAGTGATGGACCGCTGCACTTTCAGGATGGCAATATACAGGGTAGATAACAGCAGTGGCTCTCAGTGGCCCTTCCAGAAGTAGGGCTTGTACAAGATGGAAGTACAGGTCTGATGGCATGTAAGTTTGGGTGATGGAATGCACAGCGTGGTGCCTCTAGTTAACAACACTGCCTTGTGTGTTAGAAAGTTTCTAAGAGAGGAAATCTTAAAAGGTCCTGCCACAAGAAAAAGAAAATTGTACCTGTGAGATGATGGATATGTTAACTAAATATTTTGGGGATCATTTCCCAGCATATACCTATGTAAGATCATTGGGCTGTATGCCTAAAACTGCTACTTAGTTATATGTTGATTATATCTCAATAAAGCTGGAAAATAAAAGTTTGATGAAGCATCTAAGAAAGCTCAATTTGTTCTTCCTCCTCAACTGAATGTAAGTCTTGGCTAATAAACCCACCATATATTTAGAGAGATTCTAAATCAATTGTGTTGTCCTTAGAATGTTACTTTTAATTTTCTAAATCTTAACTCTATGATTAATTTACTGGCAGCCATTATTTCTAAGACCGTTCTCAGAACCTATCCAAATTTTTCATTTTGAGGACTGCTATACACAGACAAAAATATCAGGAGTCTCTAAAATAGAATGAAATGAGTAAAACTATAGGGTGAGAATTTAATTATTAGGGTAGGGATAGTTATGTTATTTGCTATCCAGGGATATAAGAAATATTGTGCAATCCTTAAAGATGAGAGAAAAATCAATACAACATTTTCTAATGTAATGGCACCAAAAGTTACTATGTAATTGTACTTAATCGTGTATTGAGTCTTGGAGACTGAATGGAAGCAACATGAGTTTCACTCATGGTTGCATATCTCCTATTATTTCTTTGTATTTGAGGAGACCAGAATTTGAGCCAGGCATTTTTAAATGTCTCTCTTTACAAAGGATTCAGCAAAATTTTTGCATGAGTACATTTTGTTGTTGTTATTGTAGTTTGAAGTTAATAAGATTTTTTCTTTTTGAAAAGTATTAAAACTACAGTCTGAAAATACATAATCCAGATTTTTTATGAATTAAAGCTAGACAGCTCATGGGTTTGTTGAGATATATTTTATAAAATAATATATTTTACACAAAGTATGAGAGAGGAAATGAAATGTAGAAGAAAGAGATAGACAAAGAAAATTTTTTCCATGCACTTGAGATAAAAATACATTAAAAAGAGTCAGTTTTATCAGTGGTAATGACTCTTTAAAAATAGATTTGCTTCTTTAGGTTCAATCTACTTTTATAGGGTTATTGAGCAGTCTGCTAATGGCTTTCATGTTTTTAACAAGGATGACATGGTTTTATTTCTATTAGTGGTCATGCTTTTGGATTTGTGTATTAAACATATTTTAATATTCCATTTGATGTAGGTCACTTAGGCTTCATTCTTTCAATTTACAAGTCAGTTTTCAAAATAATCCTTCTGAACCTGCCTCAGCAAGCAATTTTCGGAGAACTTTTTTTTTGTTCTCTAGTGGCCAGCATTGGTCAGCTTTCAGCATTCCCATGGAAATGTCTTTTGTTTTTCTGAAACGGTAGTTTTAAAATCTTTGGAAGGGCATAGAAAGAGCATATAAAATTAGAGTTGAGGTTAACAACTGGGGAGGTCAGGGGATTGAAGGCTCCCTGTAAACTGCAGGGAGGGGTCTTCCTAGAGAACTGATGGAGATGTGGAACTGAGCAAACTGGGGCCTGTGCACATGGCACCTTGATGCACAACCCAACAATTGGTGTTGAGGGAAACAGGTTTTTATTTACAGGGTTACAACCTCTGGGGGGCTGGCAGAGCTCCTGCTCGGAGCACTGTTTTCCCAGGAGACTCAGCACTTCCCTTGTTCCCCACCAGCTATAAGCCAAAAGCATGCCCCAAAGTTCCCCATATCCTTATCCGTTCTTAAGCTGGCTGTGCAAACAGTTCTCCGTCCTCTATGGAAGGTAGACTTGTGGGTTTCACAATAGCCATCCTCTTACAGCAGCTCTCTCTCTCAGGATCTGGGGTGTGCTGTCCTCAGCCTCCATGTAGTGGTCCAGGAAAGCATGTGCCATGTTACACTGGATCATGGTGGAGTCCAGGAAGGCACATGTGCCAAGAGAGTGGCCTCTCCGTACATCCTTCAGAGAAGCAAAGGCAGCATTCCCAGTTCCCAGTTCAGCATTATAGGCAACTCCCACAAGTCGGTGCTTGGTGAGGCAGGTCCCCACATAGCTCTATCACCTTTTCCCAATCTCCGCACAGCCCCATCAGCTTTCTCCTTACACACCAGCCCTCATGGTGGAATCATGACTACAAACTGCACAACTGCTGGCTGCTCCCTCTTTCAGACCTCATGGCTCCTTCCTCATGGCTCCATCCCTACTCTTCAGTCCCTCGTGGCAGAATGCTCAGAGAAGCTGAAGTAACTCCTCTCTCACTACAGATAGCTTGGTGGAATCTCTCAGCAATCTCTGTCTGCCTGCCCTCATTCTGTTTTATTTTACTATTTATTTGAATTTTAATTTTTATTTAAAAAATTTTAAGCATATTTTATATTTTGTTGATTGTGCTATTACAGTTGTCCCTTTTTTTTTTCCTTTTGCACCCCCCACCTGGCATCTCCCTTCCCTCCAGCAACACCTCTCCCCTTTAGTTCATATCCATGAGTCATTCATGTAAGTTCTTTGGCTTCTCCCTTTCCTATACTATTCTTAACATCCTCTAGTCTATTTTGTTCCTACCAGTTATGCATGATCCCTACACATTCCCCCCTTTCTCTCTCTTCACCCTCCCAGCTGAAAACCCTCCAAATGATCCCCATATCTATGATTTTCCCTGGTGGTGCAGGCCAAGGTCAGCCCCCACCTGTGTTTTTCCCCAGGGCCACCTTTCCTGAGCTATAAAGCAATCTGAGAAGGCTGAATCTGAGAAGGCTGCTACTTGTGCTGGGCTTGGAGATTCCCAGGCAAAGCCAAGCTGTGAACCTAATCTGTCTCTGCTAGTGTCTGACCTGGAGCTCACTGAGGCCAGCTGTTGCTTGTTTGATAAGATTTAGGAAGTTGTGAAGCAGGAGCCATGATTAGTTATTCATGTGCAAAAGCAGCTTAAGTGGGCCTCTAAGTCGGGTGGGGCAGAGTCTCTGGGGATCCCCAAGGTGGGTTAAACTATGTTAGCCAAGCTGATGGAGTCTCACATATGGCACCAACCTGTTAGCTCTATGGCTCTGCAGGGGTAGGGCTCAAAAAAGGGACAATGGCTTCTGCTTGCCCTGATACCAGACACTTCAGTCTCTCCCAGTATGCCGCTGGAGTCCTTCAAGCTGCCACCCTGGAGGTGTGAGTCTGAGTAGATGAGTCCGTGTGTGGGATGTTTTAAAAGGAACTGCTTGGGCCTCCAGAAATTTCTTCCACCAACTTAATCCCCCTGGTTTTTATAGTCAGAAGTTGTGGGTACTTATCTCCCTGGCACTGGAACCCTGGGCTGGGGGTCTTCTGTAGGGCTGGAACTCCTGCCTTGCAAGATATCCCTCCTGAATTTTTTCCACCACACCTGAGTGAGAGACCAGCCCATTCCAAATCTGCCCCCCGCCCTACCAGTCTCAATGGATGTGGTTTCTTTAATTCTGTAGTTGTCAGACTTCTATTCATCTTGATTTCTGATATTTCTGAGTGCTGGTTGTTCTATGTTTTAGTTGTAATTTTGATGTGTTTGTGGGAAGAGGTGAACCATGTCTGCCTGTGCTGCCATCTTGACCAGAAACCTGCCTGTCCTTATTCGAAATGCTGACTGGAGCTGTCTGTGTGACCTCATATCCAGCCCCTCTTACAATGAGCTACTTTTGCCAGTTCCGCCATATTTTTTACCTTCTTTTGGCTGCCATCCTTAGTTAGGACAAGAGTATCCTATCAGACAGGAGCCTCTGCCTCTCTGCCTCTCATCGCAGGTCAGGTCTAAGTTTTCCAGGCTATGTCATGGGTCACCGTAAGGTCTGAAAGTTACGTAGACCTTTTGTCCTGGGCGGTAGCACAGCTATCAACTTGCCATTGTTATGAAAAGTATCTTAACCTGGTGTCATCCCCTTCCTCTGTTCCCCAACTGTGGCATGTGGGGAGTATTTTCAGGCACCTTCACTCTGCTCTGCACCCCATTGCAGATAGACATGTTTTCTTACAGCTTTTTTTTTCCTTCACTTTTCAAAGTGAGACAAGTTTTGCGATTTTCAGTTGCAAAGAATTGGCCTATAAAACCACAGAAATCTATAGGTTGAAGTGCATACTTGTAGGGTTTAGTTTTATTTGTAATGGTTTGTATTTTGCAGCACTGATTATTTGCTCCAAACTTGTTTCCTCAAGGATGGTATCATGACTTGAACAGTGACCGTGAGGAAGGGCACGTAGCCAAAGCTGCCTTCCCTGGCTTCAATGCAGCAATTTTCCCACAGCTGTTATCAGCAGTGGGGCTGTCAAACGCACACCTGAGCCAACAGTTTGGGGACAACTCAGAAAGAATCTGTGGTGTTTATCCTTAAGATAATGTATTAGTTGTACTTAAAATTAAGCCTGAAAAATAATCACTAAACATAAAATAGTCCCAAGGATGTGATCCATTCCATCACATAAACCCAAGTCATTTTGTCCATCTCTATATCAACTAGTAGGAATGTACCAAGGAACTCCAGATTTGAAGCTCAAAGTCCTGGATTCAAGCTCCAACTCTGTAACTTACCATATTCATAACCTTTGAAAAGTCATTTAAATCCTTAGTTCAATTTTTTTCATCTGTAAAAATTGTGAATTTAATAACTGTATCATTGAGTTGTTGGGAGAATAATTATATAATTATTGCTTATTATATTTGAGAGCTTTTTATGTTTCAGGCACAGTGATAATTACATCACATACTATATGTATCTCAATTGTTCTCCCAATAGCCTTTGAAGTAAATATTGTAATAATTTATACTGCAAGTGAAAACTGTAACTATTAGAATTTAGGTAACTTTCCCAAGATTACATATATCTAAAGTGCTACAGTTGGAATTTGCCTGTAGAAATTTGTCCAATCTATCTCCCAAACTCATGCTTTTAAATTTTATGTCACAAAATAATTTTTAAAAATATAAAGGCCATAGAAATGTATAGGGATAGCATATTTTCAATAAAAACTTGAACTGCGTAACATGGTTAGTTATCAAGACTGCTTGAATCAGGCAGGAAGGTCTTTCACTGGGAGGGTTTTTAGCTGTTCAGCCAATTTCTTTCTATTCCTCACTTAGGAAGCCAAGGCAAAAAGATTGGACTAGTGTCTGTTCAACCTATTGGTGACTCTACCCTGAAACCTGCTCTTATTCTTGAGGTTATCAAGTGGAATGTAAAAATATATTTTCATCATAAGATGTTTGATCAAACCGTGTGAGGTAAAGCTTTTCCTCACCATAATTCCTACCTCAAAGGTAGAGATAGCACACTTCCTTCACTCTTATTGTTCAACTATTTTGAATATTTTGTTTGGGCTATTGTTTTGTGTAACATTAAATTTAATATTTCAAATTGTTTTCTGAGTTATACCTTAAGCTTTAGCTGCATATGTGTTACAGTGGTCTAATAGCTATGTGCTAATTTTTTCATTAATTAACATGCCCTTAGCATCTGGCACCATATGCTGCAGTGTTTCAAAAAAATTACAATAGCATAACTTTATTACTGCAAGTTGTAACATTGGAGATGCGTGATTTAGTAAGCATGGTGATATTTGACAGAACTGTCAAACAATTATTACAGCATATTTAGTATGCACTTCATCAAAGCCTTGCCCTTAGTCCCAGACAGTAACCAGTGAGTGATACAAAAAGAACAGCAAAGCCACAACAAACATGATCAATGACTTCAGTGAGCAAGTACTTTCCATGTGATTTTTGAATGTTTTTATGTCATCATGTTAAAATGATGCCCTCTAAAATATAAAATCACTCTCGCCCTGACCAGAGTGGCTCAGTTGGTTGATCATCGGTCTGTGAAGCCCAAGGTTGCTGGTTTGATTCCCAGTCAGGGAACATGCCTGGGTTGTGGGTTCAATCCCTGGTCAGGGCACATGCGAGAGGCAATAGATCGATGTTTCTCTTCCACTCTTGCTCCCTCCCTTCCCCTCTGTCTAAAAGTAAAATAAATAAAAGATTTACTCTCCTAGCAACTTTCAAATATGCAATACAGTATTACTAACTGCAGTCACCATGCTGTATATCATATCAGTATTTATGTAATTACTTATTTATTTTATAACTGGGTGTACCTTTTGACTCCCTTCATCCATTTCTTCTACCCTAAACCCCTTGCCCTTAGCAACCACCAATCAGTTCTCTGTATCTAAGAAGTCAGGTTTTAATTTTTTGTGGAATTGTTTTTGTTTTTAGATTCCATATGTAAGGGAGATCATATGGTATTTACCTAAGTGTAATGCCTTTAATGTTCATCCATATTGCAAATGACAAAATTTCATTCTTTTTTATGGCTGAATAATATTTCATTGCATATGAACACACCACATGTTCTTTAGCCATTCAGTCATTGATGAACACTTAGGCTGTTTCCATATTGGCTGTTGTAAATAATGCTGCAGTGAACATAGGGGTGCCTATAACTTTTGAAGTTAGTGTTTTTGTTTTCTTCAAATAAAAGCCAGAAGTAGAATTTTAGGATCATTGGTAGTTCTCTTATTAATTTTTCAAGAACCTCTATACTGTTTTCCATAATGTCTATACCAACTTACATTCCCATAACAGTGTACAAGAGTTCCCTTTTCTCCACATCCTTGCTAATGCTTGTTATTTTGAGTCTTTTTGATAAAGCCATTCTTACAGGTGTGAGGTGATATCTAATTGTGGTTTTGTTTGCATTTCTCTGATATTAGTGATGCTGAGCATCTTTTTATGTCCCTGGTGGCCATTTGTATGTCTTCTTTGGAAAAATGCCAACTCAGACCTTATGTCCATTTTTTAATCAGATTTTTTTTGCTATTGAGTTTTTTGAATTATTTATATATTTCACCTAGTTACCCTTTACCAGATTTGATTTGAAAATACTTTCTCCTGTTCAGTCGGTTGCCTTTCCATTTTGTTGATGATACCCTTTGCTGTGCAAAGCTTTTTAGTTTGATGCAGTTCCACCTGTTTATTTTTGCTAGTTGGATGTAGTTTCTAATAACAAGATAAGAAGTTGTGATGAAACAAGAATAAATGATGGAATTATATCACTACCACCATCCACCTAGTAAATCATTTTGGTGTTTCAGCAACTTGAACTTGTTCTTTAGCCTAAGTCGTTTACAGCATGTTATGTCTATATGTCGTAGTTTACTCACCTTCTTGCTTCTTGTTAGAATGGGAATGTTGTCCATAGTAGCACTGTTCTTAATAACCCCAAAGTGAAAACCTCCCAAATGCCCATCAATAAAATGGATAAAGTGTGTTGTATTCATACATTGTAATGCTATATAGTAATAAATATGAAATAACTACTGGTAGAAAATAGTGTACATTAATTCCACACACATATGAGTGCAAGACACCAGCCAAAAATATATGAATTGTATGCATTCATTTATTTGAAGTTCAAAAACAGGAGAATTAATCAAGACTCTTAGAATTCAGAGTGCTGGGTACTTTTGGGGAGAAAGGAGGAGTAGTGGTTGTAAAGTGGTGGGAGGGAAGTTTCTGGTGTGGTGTTAGTGGTATTTTTCTTGACTTCGGTGGTAACAGCTATTGTATGTTTATTTTGTGATAGCCCTTTGAACTTTGCACATGATTTGAATATAATTCTGTGTATATGCTACTGTTTATTTTAAAATATATTAAAAACAAGTCTTATCAAGAAAAGAAGACCTGGCTACTATTTTTATAGACTGCTTATAAGCTCTTAGGCTTAAAACCTTTCCTTGCTTTATTCAGTTTTTATCTCGGTCAAACTTTGATTTCTCTTTACATTTTTTAATAACTATACCTTATATAAAATTAAGATATTGCTAATATTTACTACTATCAACTAATTCATGGCATCTGTGATATTTACAGCACACAGAGAAAGTAGGTTTTCAAGCATTCCTAGAGAAATTTTTGCTTAGCTGCAGTTATGTTGCTTGGAGAAGAATATTATTTATATACTAAATTATCTACATGAGATAATTGAGGGCCTAGAATTCAATTAAAGCAGCCTGTTAGAATCCAATATGTTTGGAGATTTGAGAGTGAGTGAAAGCCATATTTGTAGCCTTATTTCTAAAAGGTTTATTAATTATGAGGCTCATTCTTGTGGGGTTGGTATTGGGAAACTGGCTGAAAGAAATGGCTTTTATTTACTTCTTATCCATCTGTCTCTAAAATGGAATTAAGATAATATCCTTTAGTATATTTTATATCTCTAGGCACCTGGAAATGATTTCTCTGAAGGAGCACCCAGGCAAAAATCAAATAAATGCTCTCTTTAATTTTTCCATCTCAAATAAACAATCCAATGCACACAACTTTATTGAGGGAGCCTAAAGAGAATGTTTGTGTCATCAATGAATGTATGGATAAATTTTGAGTAACCAAAGCAACTATTTTCCAGACAAAATAAGATATATTGGTATAAATTCCTAATGCTATGGATGGAAACTTCTAATTTTACCTTGATATTTCAAGGCAAGTGATACTTTTCAATTTCTTTTAACACTTCTCATTTACTTTTGTGGCTGAGTAGGGTTTTATATTTGCTTTTTTTCTGTGACAAGTATCAGGAGTAACTGCTCACTTAATCTACTTCATGTAGTCTGATTTTTGCTGCGTTATATTTCACCCTTTAGCTCATTTCACCGGCTGATGCATACTTTGTAGTTTTCTTCAGTTTCTATATTCCATACCATAAAAAGCACAAAAGTGATGTTTTTGAACAAATATAATGGCACACGATCAAGCTGGTATATAACATTCCATGTTTTGTTGCTTTATTGGAAACACATCTTTTTTCAGAAGTGGGAAAGAGTGTACTGTTCCTAATAAACAATGAAAACTGTCTGGGAAATGTGTGCTTGTAAAGGCCTATCTGTGGATACAGATCAAACAGATTCTTGAACGTTGCATATGTCAAAGAATGTATTTAAGTCATTAGTGAAGGGACGAGTGAGATGTTATGACTGGTACAAAGAGCCCTTAAGAACTTTGGTATTCGTAGGCAGTTTATCAAATATAATTTATAATAAGATTGCAGAGTTGGAATAATACTCTTTAATGTCAAAGAAATTATAAATCTTTGCAGTTATTTGTCCTAGCAAACAAAATGATTTTCATCTTTCTTGGGCAGAATCTACAAATTAACAAGTAAGTGTATTAAATCTGGGAACTTTAATTAATAACAAATAATGAAATGAAGTAAGCACATGCTCCTAAGTAATTTCTGGGTAGCTTTTGCCCATTTGTAATACTGAAAGGATGTATGTTCTGAATTATTTGCCTTATTTCCAAGTTCTAGAAAATTTTTCTGATACAAAATATTTATGCAATTTATCTTTATAGAATATAAAACTTGAAACTGACAAATAGAATTTTTCCCACTAAAAATCATATTACAGAAGGGGTAAAATTATCCCATAATTCATGTGCCAGGCTATAGGTTATTAAATACAAAAAAGGAAGCAATGTGCTTTCAGGAGGTACAAAGAACAGAGATGGGTGTTTATACTTCCAGTAATGCAATGAAATTGAGTGTAACTAATAGAGTGTGAAATAGTCTCCCAAGGAACATAATGGAATCCTAAAAAAAAAAAAAAAAATAGCTTAAAACAGAAGTAGATGGAGGTCTTGGAAATACAAGCAAGGCAAATCACTTCAGCTTTGGAAGATGACTTTTCAGTTGTTACAAAATGTTGCTGCCTTTAATTTTGTTATTTTCATGCATGACTGACCCTTTGTCATTTTAGTGTTGATTCACCTGATTTACACATACACCAGAAAACAAAATGGAATCAGAGAATCCAAAGTTTATTACTATAAACATCAATAAGGTACAGCAAATATTTGCTTCTCAGGTAGATAGTGCACTCTGGAGATGTGCATTATGGGTAAGGGGCTAAGCTGGTTTCCCTAACAGATCTCACCACTGATCCTGTGCATCACGGATATTCTAGCCATGTGTCTTGTTAAACACACTGAATGGCAATGTGGTTTGCATTGTGGACAATTACTTCTGGGGGTCTTCATTAAGAGCCTAAACTACTTTAAGAACCAACAGAGCTAGATATAAAGGAGTTTCCAATATAAAGCCAATTTCCAATTTCATTAATGTTACATTAATGAAAATGAACTCAGTGTATTTTTCATAAATACAGTTATAATAAATAGAAAGACATTACTAGTACTCTAAAGAAAAATGGAAAATTTTATATTTAAATGTAGACTTCTTTATATTTATTATCAACACTTCACTAATAATTTTCTAAATACCGACACTGTCATACATCAGTATCTTTAAAAAAATAAATATCATCAAACCATTTATTTATCTTAAATCTAAGAACTCTTTTTTACGATACTGGCTTATCTTCCAAACATGGGTTTGATAAATACTAGTTAAAACCTTTCTTACTTAGAACTATTTTTTTTATCCTCACCTGAGGACCTGCTTATTGACTTTAGAGAGAGGAGAAGGGAAGGAGAGAGACAGAAACAGTGATGTGAGAGAGAAAATCGACCAGTTGCCTCTCTAGGAGCCCTGACTGGTGATGGAATCCACATTGCGCACATGTGCCCTGACCTAGAATCGAATCCACAACCTTTTGGTTTACAGGCCCAACTGAGCCACATTGGCCAGGGTCTTACTTGGAACTATTTTAAACATGAAAAGTTGAATACAAACACACATCAAAATTTTTAAAGCCAATGAATTTCCCAATTGTTTATATTTAATTCTATTTGACTACTGATATTTCAATTTTGTAGTATTTTCAAAAAAGTTGATTCTTTTATTTTCTAAATTTGATTTCTGTAATTAAACCTGTATTAGGCTGATATTAACTTAAATTGAACTGTCATTCAAATTTAAATGGTATTTAAACACATTCTTTTTTTTTTTTTAATCTTCACCCAAGGACAAGTCTCCATCAATTTTAGAGAGGAAGGGGGAGAGAGAGAGACAGAGAGAGAGAGAGAAAGAGACATCGGTCAGCTGCCTCCCTCACAAATTCTGTGTTCCAACCAGGGATGGACCTGCAAGCTAGCATGTGCCCTGACCAGGAGTCAAACCAGCAACCTTCCAGTGTATAGAGTGATGCTCCAACCAGCTGAGCCCTGTGGCCAATGCAAAACATACTCATTTTCATAGAAATTTTTTATCTCATAAAGGAAACACTTTTGCTAGAACCCATATACCACATATTCTAATAATATTAACTAATCAAGGCATATGGAAGCATTGTTTAAAATTGTTCTACCATATAGGAAGAAGGAGCCACCATAAAAGTACTTGTCATTCTTAAAAATGATTGTCATTTCAATATAAAAACTTGAAAAAATTAATTGGTAATTCTAAAATTCTTAAATCTTGTGTTAAATAATTATAAGCAGATGCAGATACATTTTATTTGCCTGCACATAAATGTCTTACGTAAGTTTATTTTTATTGTTTTTTATTTGTTAAAGTATGAAATCCAATGTTTTACGATTGTAAAAAATAAGTATTTTATTTATATGTTATATTTTTTCTATTGTCAACATACTTATGACTTACTGTAGTTAATCATGGAAATATAGCTAAGAACTTTCCAAAATTTCTAATTATTGCAAGATAAAATATGACTAATTTGACATGACTCACCAAATAAATGAATAAATTGAGTCTGTCATGATGTTACATATCTATTAAAACAGTGAAAAATTGGCTGCATACACATTTTAACAAATTATAGATTATTAATAATAACCATTAAAACTTTAAGAAAATACCTAATTCTTACAGAACTTTATGCATATTGTAAACAAATTGTATATGAAAGGTTATCTTTCACAAATGAATGGGAAATAGAAGTTTCTGTATTGTAATGCTTTAAATAAGTCATTGGAATAATTATTTTAATATTCATTTGCAAATTGAATGATAGCATAATTTTTAAAAATCTACATAATAGTTTTCAAACAGATTTTAAAGTTTGGGAGAATCTTAAAACCTGAGAAGTACCTGAAGCAAACATTCTTCTCCAGCAGCCATAGTAGATCTGTAGTACATGGTTGGCCATCATTTTTAAGTGAATAAGTTACTATTTGAACATGTATTTTATTATAACATAGGATGGGAATGATATTTTCTTGAGTGAAATAGTCCAGAATGATTAAGGGTCTATTGTCCATGAATGATTTTGTATGTAAGGTTTGGGACTGGAATTTATACAACATAATAATTCCATAAGCATTTACCCAGAACCTACTGTGTGTACGTACAGCAGTATGTAACACAAGAACTTGGAAAGAACACAAGATCTTGCCCTAGCCGGGTGGTTCAGTTAGTTGGAGCATTGTCCTGTACACCAACTGATTGTGAGCTCAGTTCCTGGTCAGGGCACATACCTACACACACCTAGGTTGCGGTTCAGTCCCCGGCTGAGGTGCACATGGGAGGCAACCTATCTATGTTTCTCTCCCACATCGATGTCTCTGTCTTTCTCCCTCACACTCTCCCCACTCCCTCACTGTCCCTTTCTCTCTCTCTAAAATCAGTAACATATCCTCAGATAAGGATTTAAAAAATAATACAAGATTTTGTCTTTATATAAAACATATTTGGTACCCTGGCTGGTGTAGTTCAGTGGATTGAGTGTGGGCTGCAAACCAAAGGGTCGCCGGTTCAATTCCCAGTCAGGGCACATGCCTGGGTTGCAGGCCAGGTCCCCATGGGGACCATGTGAGAGGCAACCACACATTGATGTTTCCCTCCCTCTCTTTCTCCCTTCCTTCCCCTCTCTCTAAAAATAAATAAATAACATCTTAAAAAAACATATTTGGCTTATATGTAAATGAAACAGCTAGAAATTCTATAACCACAAATTATAGAATAGATTCATGAATATATTATTAGAATAAAAAATATGACTGTGTAGTTTAAGAATAAAGGTACATGAAATATATTTACTTATCCATATTTCAAAAATATTTAATAATTTTAAAAGTATTTTACTGTTATCTACAGCACACAAATATTTATATTGGAACGAGATGAGGGTATTAGAACTATTAGCCTAGAAACCAAAATGATGCGTTAAACCTCAGGATCCTAAAAAAATTAATTCTGAGGATTAGTGTTACCAGTGGATGTCCCTAAAAGCGTTTGCTTTTCTTTGCCCTGAGAGAAACACAGTTCCTTTTAACTACAAAAACAGTGCAGGTGCGTCAACAGTAGGATTCAGATATAATGGGGAGAAGCAAAGATCTGTGATGAAGGGAGAGCAAACTAAAACTGCCCAAGACCTTTTCACTTCCTTTATTAGGTTTTATTGTGCATAACATAACATTGTGCATGTTTTTTGTGCATAACACCAAGCTAATTATTTAGTTCTGCACCAAGTACTGCAGCAACAAATCCTGACCTTTAGAAGCTTTTCAATTTCTTGCAGAACTAAGAAAGAGGTCCAGAGTCTAATTTCCTTCCTACCCACTTGTGTGGTTTAATCACAGAAAGCACTCCCTATTTAACTTCAAAAATTTGGGAATATGTACCATGAAGAAATACAGAAATTGTGCCAATTACTCGGTGAGTTGTTCTCTGACTTTTGAACCTGGCCAAACTGTTTCTTGGATCCTGGTGTTCTCCTCTTGGGGAGGATGTGATTTCTATGCCTTTCCCTGAATTATGGCTTGGCTGCACAGGTACCCTTTTTTTCCTGTCCCAAGGTAATGTATGGTTAGGGCCGAGGAGCAGCATCAGATCACTGTATGTCCTAACAGGAAGAGGTGCCAGCTGCAGTACCAAAGCTTGCACTTGTCATGTGGCCTTGATACAGTGATGTGTCAGAACTGGTTCAGACCAGTTTATATGGCAAATCGGCTGTTTGTTATATTTTCAGGAATTTTTTGAGCTGGTCATTAAATCAGCCATTATTAAATGGAAATTAAATAAAGTCATAATTAAATAAATTATATTAAAATGGAGTTAAATACTCAAATTTCACCATATTCTGATTATTTTTTAATATTTTACTGTTATCTATATGTAAGCTTAAAGTTGTTTATTGTATCTATACAGTATAAATACTGCATATTTTTGTAAAGATTTTATTTATTTATTTTTAGAGAGAGGGGAAGGGAAGGAGAGAGGGAGAGAAACATCAATGTGTGGTTGCTTCTCGCATGTCCCTTACTGGGGACCTTGCCCACAACCCAGGCATGTGTCCTGAATGGGAATTGAACCAGCAACCCTTTGGTTCACAGGCCCACACTCAATCCACTAGTGTAAATACTTGATATTTCTATGTTTCATATTCAGTGATACAATATTAATAGCTGAAAATTGTCCATGGTAAGAGTATTTACACACATATAAATCCACAGATTTATCATTTTTTTGGTTGTGTGGACTTAAGAAAGTGGCAGAGAAAATGTTAATAATGGAGATTAAATTGAGATTGTTATGTCTGTAGTTATTTGTGAATAACACAAAAAATTGAAGAAATATTTGTTCATGACTTGAAAACTATAAAGATAATTTATCAAAGAAGTTGCTCATGTCATTAATTAATGGGTGAAATACTGACATACATTGCTTTCATTTTCTTTTTAATTGGTCACACAAATGAAAATATCAACCAACATTTATGTCAGAACTGAACTTGTTCATCAGTTACAAACATTAATTGGATATAGGTATAAGATTTTCTAAAAAAAATCAGTGAAAGAACTCTGTGAGAATCAGTTGGTTATATAGAATTTACAATAAACAGAATTATATATTTATTATTTGTAAATTATTTTCTACAGATTTTTTACATCAGTAAAATTTTACAATTAATGTTTTTTTTGTGTGTGTGTGTCTGTATACTGTGTCTTCCACAGAGCTGTTTGTTGAATATTTACTATTCGTAGCGTGATACTGGCCTTTATTCTTTCACTCAGGACCTGTTTCTTTGCCTTCCCATTTTGGCTGCCTCTTTGTGTTTGTTTCTATGTAACAGGAAGATTTGCAAAGTCTCTGGGGCAGCAGACCTTTGTCAGATACTTCTTGTGACTGGCCCTGGGGAACCTGTTCAGAGCTATCAGAGATCCACAGCATGTGGCTCCCCCTGCTAGGCCAGTCTCGGTGTGGTGATGTGGTTTCTTCTGTAAGTGCTTGGCTAAAAGGCTTCTCTCCATCTAGTGTTCAATTGGTTTTTCAGGATGCCTTTTCTACACTTTAGCTGTAATTCCAGTTTGGTCCCAGGAGAAGGTTAGTGTAGCTTCCACCTAGTCTGTTGCTACCTTGGATCTCCAAGGCCTTTATTCTTGTCCATCAGGGAAAAAGTACAATAGATTCTTACTGATTTCTCTCTCTAAATCTACTTTGGTCCTCAATGCTCACCTCTGGCTTTTTTCTTACTTAAACCCACCATTGTTCTCTCTTAATCTCCTTCCTGTTGCTTTAGTTTCCATTCTCCCCACAGCAGCCAGTGTGCACTTTCTACAAGGTTAAACATACTATGTTGCTTCTCTAACTGAAATCTTTTAAAGGCTTCTCACTGCACCAAGAATATGACCAGAAATATTTACCGTGGTCTCCCAAAGTCTGTGTGACCTCCTCACACTCAGCTTTCTCCAACTTGCTTCTCTTCCTCACGTGCTCCACACAATGGCCTCCTGCTGTTTGTGGAACACACAAGCCCTTTTCTGCATCTTCCTGCTCCTTCTGCCTCTAATGCACTGTTTTTAACTTCTCAGAGTGGCTCCTTCTTATCCTTCAGACATATCTCAAATATCATTTGTTCAGAGGTCCTTCCTAGTCACCCTAACTGAAGCCGAACTCTTCCAGTTACTCCCTATCACCTCATTTTACCCTCTTTATTTCTTTCACAGACTTTACCCATCACACAATTTTATCACTGGTATCTATTTACTTGCTATTGCCCAGGTTGCACAGGAAGATGTAAGTGCAGACACGCTGATTTCTTTTTTGTTCCTGTCATCTCATTCCACAGACTCTGGAAGAGTTGGTGCCATTTGTTGAAAGAAAGAAAAGGAAAGGAAAGGAAGAAAGGTAGGTCTGGACAGAAAAGTAACTGGAATTATAATAGGAAACGTTTTTTTATCCTTGACCAGATAGGATTTTATCTAGTATTTTGCTTTTAGGTTCATGCATATGTTGTTTTAAAATAGAAATTCTTCATCATATTAAGGAACTGTACTTTATTCCAATTTTACTCAGAATTGTTAAGAAAAATGAATATTAATGATTATGAAATTTTTAAAATAAAATCTTCAGAGTTGATAAAAATAACTGTTATTACTATTAGTGTTACTGGACAGGGAGCCTGGCCCTGAATAGGTCAGCCTAGGGCCCTGGCCGGAAGTGTGTGGGTTCTTGACTTCATGAAGGAAAGATTTCACAACCTGAGTCCAGGTGATTATGAGTTTATGTTTATTAAAACTGCAACAGTGAAACAATGAAGAGCCTAGAGTAGAAGAAGCAACTGGATACTAGAACAGGAACAGAATCACAGAAATGGAAATCACATGGAGGGTTATCAGCAGGGAGAGGGAAGGAGGAGAATGGGGGAAAACGTACAGGGAATAAGAAGCATAAATGGTAGGTACAAAATAGACAGGGGGAGGTTAAGAATACTATAGGAAATGAAGAAGCCAAAGAATTTATATGTATGACCCACGGACATAAACTAAGGGGGGAATGCTGGTGGGGGGGGCAGTGCTGGGAGGAGGGGAATAAAGGGGAGAAAAAATTGGGACAACTGTAATAGCATAATCAATAAAGTATACTTAAAAAAAGAAGCAACTGGAGAGCCTGGGCTGGGCTGCCTTAGCTCACTGGGAAGTCAGAGAAAAGGGAGGCTTGGGCACAGGTTCAGGGGATCAGCCTGGGACCTGCTGCTATCGCACATTGCCTTCAAGTTTAGGAGGTGTGTGTCATGGGGAGAGAAGTGGGGAAGGAGAGAGGAAAGGGAATGGCCCCTGCACACGCACTGAGCTCTTTGTCTTGAGGCTTTTCTCTCTCTCTGGCAGGCAGGAATCTTAGGGAAGGTCTCAGGGGAGAGTTTCAGTAGAATGTGCATCAGTTGTCCAGGTGTTCCCTCTTAGGGTCATGGTCTCCACCATGACAGGGCAGGGGGTCTTCAGTCACTGCGGTTGCTTCTCACATCACCCACCTGCTTTTGCTGCTTTTCTGAGCCTGGAGCTGAAATATCAATACTGCTGAGGCCTAGATGTTACTATCTCCAGGGAAGTGACCTTCTTTCTGTATCTGGCTGCAAATTGCTCAGCCAGTTTGTTCAGCTATCTGTCTCAGTTTCCCCATTCTACCTGCCAAGGAATTTTCCTAGCGTCTTACTATCCTGTCTTATTAGCTCCACTATTATTTATTTTATTTTATTTTTACAGATCAAGTTAAATAAATCAGATCACTTGTTTTTCTGGGTCAGGCTGAGCATTGTAAAATATTTTTTATTAGTGGTACATTTGGAGCCAAAATAGTTCTCCATTCTAAATAGTGATATCCTGAATATTAATAAGTAATTTACCTTTATTTACTTAAGGGAAAAAATTATCTATAGAGGAAAAAATCTCAGAACAGAGCCTGAATCTGCTTTATTTTTTAATGTGAATCCACAGATTTAAATAATCACAAACAGAGCTTTGAAAAATACCTTTCACAGACATGTGTGGGGTGTGACTATTTAAGTAAATGTTATAGGGCTAACAGAAGTGAAAGTTAACACTGTCAGAGAGAGTTAAGATACCGTGTGTGTTGAGGATGAAATCGGGGGAACAGGGCTCCTTGGCAGTGATAACATGAATAATGAATTCTAAAAGCTTAGTAACCATCATTCTCTATAAAAGAGATTGAATCACATAAATTGTTTCTACTCTCTACTTTGCTTATATAACATTGTTATCTTTAAAATTTGTAATATTGACACAACCATCTAGCAAAGAGAAATACATGTTTCCTTTTTCCCCACTAGTACTTTTCAAACCAGATTTTTTTCTCTTAATCTGAATTTATGCCAAGTGTGAAATGCAGGCATAAGCACCAGCATCTATTTATTTGTTGTTTAGGGTCTGGGGAGCAAAATCCCTTCAATTTTGTTGTGACTATTCATTCACAGATGGAGGAGCTAATATTCCAGGTCGTGTCCTTTTTCTATATTGAGTGTCTCTCATGTGTGAGGGAGATCGTGGCAGAGGCAATCCTCTTAAGGCATCTAAGCATAATTTTTAGAAAATTTAAAAAAAAAAACCTCTTTGGAGGCTTATATTTACTTCATGCCCATGCATAGAAAATCTAACACACCTATGTTACTTGAATGAGATGTAATTTTTGAACAAAATTGTATCTAAATGTCATATGAATGCTTTACTTCTGTGGTCTAGTTCCTTTAACTAAAATGATAAAATTATCATTTCTTCCTGGTGCTCTATGTAGGTCTCCATGTGAGCCTGGTTAAAAAGTGACTTAGTAGAACTCAAAAGTACTTCTCATTTTTTATTAAGTATCAGCATGATCAACACATCTTCACCCAACATTGCAAATTTATTAGAAAGATATTCAATATGGAGAGAAGATAAAAAAAGCATGGAGAGCAGTGGGTCTCTGTGTTTTTAGAACTTTTCCACTTTTTAATAACTCTTGTCTAGGGTGAAGTTTTCTGGTCCTATTTGAAGACATTTACCAGCAATGCGCACCTTCTAAACTTCTAAAGCAAAGAAATCCATGGGGAAAAGATTAAAAGCCATGTGATTTCACTATGGAATGCTTATAATATATATGAGTCCTAGAACAACATTTTTTGATATATTTATTGATTATGCTATTACAGTTGTCCCATTTCCCCCACTTCACTCAACTCCATCCTGTCCACCCCCTCCCTCCCACATTCCCCCCCTATAGTTCATGTCCATGGGTCATACTCATAAGTTCTTTGGCTTCTACATTTCCTACACTATTCTTTCCCTCCCCCTGTCTATTTTCCACCTATCATTTATGCTATTTATTCTCTGTACCTTTCCCCCCTCTCTCCCCCTCCCAATCCCCTATTGAATAACCCTCCATGTGATCTCCATTTCTGTGGTTCTGTTTCTGTTCTAGTTGTTTGCTTACTTTTCTTTTGTTTTGGTTTTATGTGTGGTTGTTAATAACTGTGAGTTTGCTGTCATTTTTACTGTTCATATTTTTTACCTTCTTTTTCTTAGATAAGTCCCTTTAACATTTTATATAATAAGGGCTGGGTGAGGATGAACTCCTTTAACTTGACCTTATCTGGAAAGCACTTTATCTGTCCTTCCATTCTAAATGATAGCTTTGCTGGATACAGTAATCTTGGATGTAGGTCCTTTCCTTTCATGACTTGGAATACTTCTTTCCAGCCCCTCCTTGCCTGCAAGGTTTCTTCTGAGAAAACAGCTGACAGTCTAATGGGAACTCCTTTGTAGGTAACTCTCTGCTTATCTCTTGCTGCTTCTAAGATTCTCCTTATCTTTAATCTTGGTTAATGTAATTATGATGTGTCTTGGTGTGTTCCTCCTTGGGGCTTCTTTGGGACTCTCTGATCTTCCTGGACTTCCTGGAAGTCTATTTCCTTTGCCAGACTGGGGAAGTTCTCCTTCATTATTTGTTCTAAGTTTTCAATTTTTTGTTCTTCCTCTTCTCCTTCTGGCACCCCTATATTTCGGATGTTGGAATGTTTCAAGATGTCCTGGAGGTTCCTAAGCCTCTCCTCATTTTTCCGAATTCTTGTTTCTTCATTCTTTTCTGGTTGGATGTTTCTTTCTTCCTTCTGGTCCACACCATTGATTTGAGTCCCAGTTTCCTTCACAGCACTATTGGTTCCCTGTACATTTTCCTTTGTTTCTCTTGGCATAGCCTTCATTTTTTCATCTAGTTTTCAAACAAATTCAACCAATTCTGTGAGTGTCTTAATAACCAGTGTTTTGAACTGTGCATGCAATAGGTTGGCTATCTCTTCCTCGCTTAGTTGTATTTTTCCGGAGCTTTGAAGTGTTCTGTCATTTGGGCATTTTTTTTTTTTTGTCTTGGTTCATCTGTTACTTAAAGGGGTGGAGCCTTAGGTGTTCACCAGGGCAGGGTAACTGGTCACTGCGCTGTGACGCTGTACCTGGGGGAGGGGCCGAGAGGGAGCAATGGCGCCCACTCCCCTCTCCACTGGATTTCAGTCTTTCACTCCGATACTCACAATCAAACTGCGCCCCTCTGGTGCTGGTTCCCAAGTGGGTGGGCTTGTGCACACTCTAGGCCCCTGTGGGTCTCTCCAACCACCCCTCCTGTGAGGCTGGGAGTCTCTCCTGCTGCCGCTCCAACCCCCATGGGCGTTTTCACTCAGAGGTTTGAGGCTTTATTTCCCCACACTGGAGCCCTGGGTCGCGCTGTCTGCTTCACTCCCCACTGTTTGTCCGGTTTATTTGTGCAGGAGTGTGGGGCCGCAGGGTGCTACCCACCGCTCTGCCTGCCCCATTCTCCGCCACCCTCAGTCCGGTCCTCTCGGTTTATCTGCACGAATGCAGGGACGCAGGGTCTGCTAGTGGTCAGACTGCCTGCCCCGTTCGTCCCACACTCTGCCAGTCTCGGTATCACCACGGCCACGTGAGTCCTCTCCGCCCCGGTGCCTGTCTCTGCCCCTCCTACCGGTCTGGATGAATGTTTAGTTTTTATCTCCTTGGTGTCGGACTTCCTTGTCATTTGATTTTCTGTCATTTCTGGTTGTGCAAGGAGGCGCAGTGTGTCTACCTACACTGCCATCTTGGTTCTCTCACAACATTATAATTATAAGAAATCTAAAGGACACATGGACAAAATCAAGGGGGAGGGTTGAGGTGGGGGAGGGAGGTGTGTTCAGCTGGGGTGGGGTGGAGGGATGGGGAGAAAAGGCATACAACTGTAATTGAATAACAATAAAAATTTTTAAAAAAAGAAATCATGAATTTTGGGGCTAGCTAGTTGCCTAAGAGTTTATCATTAGGGAGGTAGTACAATGTCACAATACTTTTAGATACCATGTGTCAGCTTGTTGATACCCAAATAATTTCACTGACATTATTTTTCAACCTGTTATACAGTCATAATTAGATAAAATCATCAGAGCACTGATTCTGGAATCAAAAGCTCCAATTCTGGAAAAAACTGGCTGTGTTGCTTTAGGCAAACTAAATCACCTTTCTCTGCCTCAGTTTTTTAACCTGTAAAATAAGAGTGTTGGATTTAATAACCTTTTCAGCTTTCAAAGTGTAATATTTTAGTCATCTCTTGCTCTTCTCATGGAATAGCCTTTACCTAATGAGATATATGCTGGAGTATTTAGGGTAAGGTATCATGATGTTAGCAATTAATGTGAAATGCTTTAGGAAAAAATAACTGTGTGTGTGTGTGTGTATTGTGTATCTATTATCTATCTATATATCTATTTATCACTGTCTAAATCTATGTAAATTCACCCTTCCTTCCATCCATCCACCCATTCATCCAGAAACAAGGATGTATACAGAGAGAGACAGAGATAGGGGTTAAAAACAAATGAGGCACCATGTTAACAATTAATGAATATAAGTGGAAAATATGAAAATATATAATATTCTGAAAACTATAAAAGATTTTAAACTATTCAAGAGAAAAAATGTAAGAATAAATAATTGTTATGAACCCAAGAAACAATAGCAAAATAAGATAAAAGAATTAAAGCATTTTGTTTGAGGATTTAGTGACAAATATTTCTTAATGTATGATTCTGGTAAAATGGAAGGATATGCATCTTTTTGCCTATGGTATTGTTGAGGGGGCTGAAATACTTTTCTTTCAACCTTCTAAGTTCTTCTAGATGGGCTACTAATTATATTAACAGGACCAGATTAACAGAAGAAAATGTGCAAAGTTTATTTCGAGTGTGCATGCTGGGGAGTGTCATAAAGTATGGGGCCCCAAATGCATTGGGCCGTTGAGGTTTACATACCTTTGTGGACAAAATTGTGGAAGGGAACAAGGGTCGAGATTTCAAAGGCAATAGGTAATTTACAGGTAGCTGAGGAAGAACGGAACACACCCGGCAGCCAAATCTTGCTAGGCTCCCCAGAAACAATGGGACACTATGGGGGAATCTTGCTACCAGTCTCTTTCTGCAGTCTTCTAATTCAATGCTAAGGTGAATTGTGTTTATATTTTCTTTCTGGAGAAGATTTTTTTATCTGGATCTCAGGCAGGAAAGGGAGAGGGTCAAAGGTTCTTTCTGACTCTTTTTGTTTTCTTAATAACCAATTTAAAATCATCCTAAAAGGCAGAGTTTGGGGGTGGCAAGTCTTTGGGGTTAAGTTCAAAGGCAGATGATGAGTCTTACTACCCTCTGGCTATTTCTATGTGTGGTAAGTAAGGCAGAATGAAAGGTTAGCATGATAAGAAAGAAGGCCTGCTGGTGGCATGCACTTCCTTGTCCACTGGCCACACGCTGGCAGAAGTAGTGGAGGGGCCCACAGCACACGTGCTTTCCTTTGAGATAAAGCATAGCTCCAGTTGCAAACACACCCCAATTAATGTTTATAATCAGATTAGCATTATCATCCCCTGGGGAGGAATGAAGAAGAAGATAGAAATAAGGGAGCAGAGACTACCTTCTTATAAAGAATCAGCGTGGGTGCATAATCTATTATATTAGTGCCATAGCAAGTGTAGTAGTTTGATGGATATGTGAATGCGAGTGTATGTGAGTATAACTAGAACATTGCTTAACTTAGAAACTTCTGGAACTTTATGGTTTGTACCTCAGTCTTTTATAAAGTCAACTTTATATTTTCAACTCCAGCTATTCTAATGCCCTTATTCCCCTATTAGGTGCCCCTTTGTTTTTTATAATAATCACCTCTATCTTATTCATATGTCTAATTAGAATTTGTTTCTAAAATACATTTCTCTGAGTTCTGAAGATTTCAGTTTTTCTGCCTTTGTAACATCTTGGGGAAAGACCGTTTTTCCCTCTGGCTTAACTGTGTTTGGAAAAAAGTCATTAGAGAGAACTTGAACAGCACTTTCTTTTAAGAATTCACTTTGAAAGTATGTTGTTACTGAGATGGATATACCAGTTATAGATTATAAATGCCTGATTATAAAAGTTCTGTGTTACAGATTGAACATAGAATTATAACTACCTAAACAAATATTCAGCAGCAGTTTCTGTTATCTTATTATAATGAAATCATTAGTATTTCGACTTGTCAATATTTTGAGAAGTATTTAAGTTGTACCTACAGAAAGCTATATGCATCCTATGGTATAGGAGAGTATGATATGCTCTGGGTATGCTTAGCTGAGAGCTATATAATATGTTGGCATTTTTGCAGTGAGATTTTTTTGTCTAAATAGGTGCCTATAATTTAATATTTTGAGTATAGAAATAGAAGAAATAAATTATAACATAACTAATACCAGGTTAGCTATTGGTTCAAAAATCTGAATTTTTGGTACTTAGCGTTATGAGAGGATTATCGTCAGCCAAAGTCTAAAAAGAGCAGTAGAATAAAAGTGATGGCATTCCTTTGAAGAACTGGACCAAAATTTTGACAGTGGGAGATTCTACATTAAGGAAAGAAGAATGAGCAGGAGAATAACCATCTAAAAGCGTGTGTTAAAACCAATCTATGTTGAGAGGCACGATTGAAGAATCAAAGGATTCAATTGTTATGAGTGTAGGTTGGGAATGACCAACATGGATGCAAAATTTTATGAATATGGCAAGGTTACTAAAGTTGTGTATAGCCTGTTCAGAAGTGGCAGGGATGGAGGACTAGAGCTGGCTTTCTTAGATAGTCTTAGACTAAGGACCAACCTAGAATGGTCTCTGAAATCTCTGAACCGTGGGAGGACATAACAACCAAGATGAATAATGGTCCACTAGCACAAAATCTTGTAACATGATTTTGTTTGACTGTATACTCAAACAGTAACATTTGGAAACAAATTTTATTAGTGATGTGAGACTGAACAAATTTCTCCAATAAGAAGGCGTCAGGCCTAATGTTCCAACCTACAGTTTCTAAGTTCACGTGCAGTGCTCTTTCTACGATAGCAGGAGAGAGAATTACCGCCCCCAATTAGCCAAAATACTAAATTGCCCAGAATGCTTCATTCCTTAGTAATGCTGTTTAATAAATCTAATATTTCTATCGGTAACTATTAAACTTTCATTTGAAGGGTGTCTTATTGAGACATTATCTTTGAATATACTGACTGTATAACAGTGTTGTGTAAGTGTTCTTGAAGGCCAGCCATCTGCGGCCCTGCCTACGTGTGTGGAAAAAAATAACTCAAGAGGCTTGACTTATACTCAGGAAGCAGTCCTGTAACCTCTTTTCCCCTTTATCCTTTCCCCTCTCATTCCTATTCCCAACACATTGATTCTGGTCTAGGTTATAATTTAAACCACCCTGTGGGGACTTCTTGTACATTACTACAAGTCCTCTCGGATGTGTCTCTTAGTACGGTCACCACTGTGGTGGCAGTTTCTTAAAGACATCTCTCAGCCTCAGTTTGGGCCATAGTTTCCTCTAGCTTCCTGCTCCAAGGTTTTTTTGAGTATATAGCTTGGAACTGTTGGAGAGATCTTATGGACACTCATGGATGAACAACTGGGGCTGGAGTATCAGTGTCTGTGGGGCTACGTTTGGCTAACAGGGACAGAAATTAATGGATAAATACTCTCCTTATTGGTGTGTGGGATGCAAGTTTTGACACGTGCTATAAGATCAAATACTGGTGTCCCAGCCAGGTCAGTAATGAAACAATGCATCTTTTAATTTGCTTTCTTTATTTTCCTGTTAAACCCGTCTCAGCCCCAGCTTTGTGGGATCACATTCGTTGCCTTGCAAGTCTTTGTCTGAGGCTCTGCCTTTGAGGCAACTCAGGCTAACACAGCAAACATATAGAGAACTAGCTTAGTTTTCTCAAATTCTAGTGCTCTATTTCAATTGTACTGAAGACAAACTCAGAGAACCAGGAGACTGCAGCTAGTAATAAACCTTTAATGAGCCCTGGCACCGGTTTAGACATGGAATCCCAAGAAGAACTGGCTGAAGTTTCTGCCCAAAGGATCACAAGCTGGCAAGTTTCCTGGCCCAGCACTGAGCTTCTACAGGGTAACAGAATGAGGATCAGAGCTTTGTATTCCCTCCTGTCCCCCAGGCACCTGCTCCTTCCCTTGCCTTCTAAGATTGAATTGTTTGACTCTGAATTTAATGGAAAACTCTGCTCTTGGAACTGTATCTCAGAGCCAAAAGCAAAGTTACTAATGAACCCCAGGAGCATGTCCATTTCCTATTGTGCTTCACAATGAACTCTAGCCAAAGAATTTTATTTTGCTCTCTCATGATGCATTTTTTTTATTTAAAAAAATAAAATTTTATGTCAGGTCTGAACATAAATGTGTTGCTAGATCTCAATGTCACAATTTTTCATATTGGCTATTTTTCTGTCTTGAAAAATACATTTTTTGCTCATTTCAATAACCTATTTTTAGTCCCCCAGTTGTTACTTCTTCTGGTTGAAATTAACTTATCCTAGTAAAAATCAGGTTTCTTCCTGAATGTTTCTCAACTATATCCTCTTCAGAACAACCCAAAACAATCATAAATATCTTCTGATGAAACTCTCTAAAGTTTAGTCTTTCATTAGTAGATGGTAAAGAATTGAAAAACCGTGTAGCGGAAATTACGGAAGATGGCGGCGAGATAGGTGGGAGTGGAGTCCACTTCCCCTCAACACCAGTGAAATACCTAGCTGATCTGAGGAGCAGAGCGAACAGCCAACAGTATTCCAGCATATATGAAGATCGGAGACCAAAGATAGAGGACATTGAAAGATCAGACGGTAAGAAGAGTGCTTAAGGACAATAAGATCCCCGCTCGGGGATGAGGGTGACTGAAGACCCGGCCTGGGTGCAGGGTCTGCTGCAGGATTCTCGGGAGAGAGCCAGGCTGGGCTGTGTGAGCAGCCAGGTGCTTGTTTGGACCAGCGGGGCTTGAATAGGAAGAATTTCTCAAAAAGGAAAAGAAAATAGAAGCACGTAGTAGCTAGTTAGAGAACTCTCAGCAGCAGCCCCGGCCTCTGGCGCCGCTCCCTCCTCAGCCCCTGGACTGTGAATGAGGAAAAGCAGCCCCAGCGCTCATCTGAAGCCCGGCTGGCGTGCACCCAGATTAGCGGACTAGGTGCCCACACCTGAAACCCCGGGTGAGCGCGAGCCCTGATAAGCGGCTCAGCTGCCTGGGCGCCAGACCCAAAGTGCCCCAGTGGGTGCGTACCCCAATCAGTGGCCTGGGGCCCACACCTGAAACCCCGGGTGGGCGGGCGCCCTGATAAGCGCCAGCTGCCTGGGAGCACAGACAAAAAGCTCCTGGGTGAGCGCGCAAACAGATCAGTGGAGGGCTGCCCCTGCACACAGAACCAAAGCAGGGGAGCAGCAACCAACCGAAGTCCAAAGAGGAGATTGGCCACACAACCCAATCAACGGCCTGGCTGCCTGCAGGTGACAACAGCCAAAACCACTGGTTCTTAAAAACTCCTACATAGCCCCGGCGCACAGAACTCTGCAGGGCCTACTGGCTCTCTAGGAGGAAGGCAGAACTCCCAGCAGAGGGGAGCTGCAGGGTTAGGAGAGACTGCATTCCTCGGAAAGACTCGACCCAGTAGGGGGCTGAACTACCCCACAGCAGCGCCGAGAGCCCCTAGCATCTAAGACAGCAAAGAGCAAGAAGGTGGAGTATGAGTTGCCCCTCATTGGTGCAACTCAAGGACAGCACAGCTGGTGAACTAAAGGCCTAGTGGGGAGCAGAAGGACCCAGAGGAACTAGACTGAAGGCTGAACAACAGCGAAGAGTGTGGCTCAGGAAGGGAGAAAAGTGAGACCAATCCTTCCAAACACCCCCTCCCATTCCACAGACAGGACGACCAGCAGAACTAACCTGACCAATTTCAAGCCAGCAGAAGACCTTTTTTTTTTTCTTTTCTTTTTTCTTTCCTTCTTCCCCCTGAATTCCTTCTTCCTTTCTGTCCTTCTTTCTTTTTCTTTCCTTCTTCCCCCTGAATTCCTTCTTCCTTTCTGTCCTTCTTTCTTTTTTATTCCTTCTTCCTTCCATCCTTTACCTTTTTTATTCCTTCTTCCTGCCTACTTTTATTTATTCTGTTGTTTTATTTTTGTTAAAAAATTCCTTCTTATCTTGCCTCCAATCTTTCTTTATTCCTACTCCCTTCCTTCCTTTCCTTTTCTATTCCCTTTTTCCCTCCTTCCATTCTTTTTTTTTTTTTTTTTGCCCCCATTCCTCTTTTTCCCACAGGTGAGACAAGAAAACCTGGAGTACTGAAAAGACCAGAGTAAGACTGTGTTACACCCATAAACATCAGCTCAAGACCAGTGTGAACAGGAGATTAAGGAGACAGCACCACTGAATCCCATTGGCATTCTACCATAGAAGCTCATACCATAAACCCAGGGAGTCAGAATAGATCAATTTAAGAAGCAGAGGCTAACAAGAAGTCTCACAAACAATGTGAAGACAAAGAAACAATTCCCAAATGAAAGGAAAGGAGGAAGTCTCAGAAAGAATGCTAACTGAAAAAGAGGCAAGTCAACTATCAGATACTGAGTTCAAAGCAATGGTCATCAGGAAGCTCACTGAGCTCTCTGAGCTCAAAGAGAACTACCAGAAACTACAGGGAAACTACAATGAACTCACTGCAAACTATATCAACATGAAAAAGGAAATAGAAACTATCAACAAGGGCCAAGAGGAAATGAAGAATACAATTTCTGAATTGAAGAATACAGTAGTAGGAATGAAAAGCAGACTTGATGAAGCAGAGAATCGGATCAGTGAGCTGGAGGACAAAGTAGAAAAAAAAACCCAGAAAGAGCAGGAAAAGGAAAAGAGGCCCAGAAAGAATGAAGAGGCAATAAGGGAAATGCAGGACAACATGAAACATAACAATATCCGTATAATAGGAATACCAGAAGGAGAAGAAGAAGAGCAAGGGATAGAAAACCTGTTTGAAAAAGTAGTGATGGAAAATTTCCCTAATCTGAGGAGAGAAAAAGTCACCCAAATCCAGGAATCACAGAGAGTCCCAAGCAAGAGGAACCCAAAGAGACCCACTGCAAGACACATCATAATTAAAATGGCAAATTTCCAAGACAAAGAGAGGATCTTAAAGGCAGCAAGGGAGAAAAAGGAAGTAACATACAAGGGAGCCCCAATAAGGTTAGCAACTGACTACTCAATGGAAACGCTCCAAGCCAGAAGAGAATGGCAAAAAATATTCCAAGTAATGAGAAACAGAGGCCTGCAACCAAGGCTACTTTACCCAGCAAAGCTCTCAATCAAGATAGAAGGCCAAATAAAGAGTTTCCCAGACAAAAGAAGTCTAAAAGAATACACTTCCACCAAACCAGCTCTGCAAGAGATGCTAAAGGGACTGCTTTAAGGAAAGGAAGGAAAAGAGAAAGACAGAGGAACACCGGTAGGAAAAAATGGCAATGAATAACTACCTATCGATAATAACCTTAAATGTAAATGGATTAAATACTCCAATCAAAAGAGATAGAACAGCTGAATGGATAAGAAAACATGACCCACACATATGCTGCCTACAAGAGACCCATCTCAGGACAAAAGACTTACACAGACTGAAAGTGAAGGGCTGGAAACAAATCTTCCAAGCAAACGGACAGGAAAAAAAAGCAGGGGTAGCAATACTCATATCTGACAAAATAGACTTCCAAAGAAGGGCCATAAAGAGAGACCCAGAAGGTCACTTCATAATACTCAAAGGAAGAATCCACCAAGAAGACATAAACATTGTAAATATATATGCACCCAACATAGGAGCACCCAAATACATAAAGAAAATCTTGGAGGATTTCAAGAAAGATATTGACAGCAACACAATTATAGTAGGGGACTTTAACACCCCACTATCAAAAATGGACAGATCACATGATAGGACACAAAGCAATCCTCAACAAATTCAAGAAAATTGAAATCATATCAAGCATTTTCTCTGACCACAAGCGACTGAAACTAGAAACCAACCACAAAGGAAAAAACTCAAAACACTCAAAATCATGGAGACTGAATAGCATGCTATTAAACAATGAATGGGTCAAGAACGAGATTAGGGAAGAAATCAAAAAGTTTCTGGAAACAAATGAAAATGAACTCACAACAACCCGAAACCTATGGCACACAGCAAAGGCAGTCCTGAGAGGGAAGTTCATAGTAATATAGGCCTACCTTAAGAAGATCGAAACATTTCAAACAAACAACCTAACCCTACGCCTACAAGAACTGGAGGAACAACAACAAAGACAGCCCAGAGCAAGCAGAAGGAAGGAAATAACCAATATCAGAGCAGAGTTAAACGACATAGAGACTAAAAGCACAATTCTAAGGATCAATGAATCCAGGAGCTGGTTCTTTGAAAAGATAAACAAAATCGACAAGCCTTTAAGTAGGCTCATCAAGAAGAAAAGAGAGAGGATCCAAATAAACACAATTAAAAATGAAAGAGGAGAGATTACAACTGATACCACAGAAATACAAAGGATTGTAAGAAATTACTATGAAGAATTGTATGCGAAGAAATTTGAAAACCTAGATGAAATGGACACATTTCTAGAAAAATATAATCTTCCAAACTGAATGAGGAAGAAGCAGAACACCTGAACACACCAATAACAGCAGAGGAAATTGAAGCAGTGATCAAAAAACTCCCATCACACAAAAGCCCTGGACCAGATGGTTTCACAGGAGATTTCTACAAAGCATTTAAGGAAGAGCTAACCCCTATCCTCCACAGGCTATTTGAAAAAATCCAAACTGATGGAAGACTCCCAAACTCTTTTTATGAAGCCAGCATCATCCTAATCCCAAAACCAGACAAAGACACAATGAAGAAAGAAAACTTCAGGCCAATATCTCTGATGAACATAGACGCTAAAATTCTCAACAAAATATTGGCAAACCGCATCCAGCAATACATTAAAAATATCATCCACCATGACCAAGTAGGATTCATCCCAGGGATTCAAGGATGGTACAATATTCGCAAATCAATAAACATAATACATCACATCAACAACAGCAAAGACAAAAATCACATGATCATATCAATAGATGCAGAAAAAGCATTTGACAAGATACAGCACCCATTTCTGATAAAAACACTCAGCAAAGTGGGAATAGAGGGAGCATTCCTCAACATCATAAAGGCCATATATGAGAGACCTACAGCCAACATCATACTCAATGGACAAAAACTTAGAGCTTTCCCACTAAGATCAGGAACAAGACAAGGATGCCCTCTCTCACCACTCCTATTCAACATAGTATTGGAAGTCCTAGCCACAGCAATCAGACAAGAAAAAGCAATAAAAGGCACCCAAATTGGAAAGGAGGAAATGAAACTGTCACTGTTTGCAGATGACATGATAATGTACATGGAAAATCCTATAGACTCCACCCAAAAACTACTCAACCTAATAAAAGAATTTGGCAAGACAGCTGGATACAAAGTCAATACTCAGAAATCAAAGGCATTCCTGTACACCAACAACGAAACTGCAGAAACAGAAATCAGGAAAAAAATCCCATTCGATATAGCAACCAGAAAAATAAAGTACCTAGGAATAAACCTAACCAAGGAGGTAAAAGACCTGTACTGAGAAAACTACACAACACTGAAGAAAGAAATTAAGGAAGACACAAACAAATGGAAGCATGTACCATGCTCATGGATTGGAAGAATTAACATCATCAAAATGGCCATACTACCCAAAGCAATTTATAGATTCAATGCAATCCCTATTAGAGTACCCATGACATACTTCACAGATATAGAACAAACATTTCAGAAATTCATATGGAACCATAAATGACCCTGAATAGCTGCAGCAATTTTGAGAAAGAAGAACAAAGCAGGAGGGATCACAATACCTGATATCAAACTGTATTACAAGGCCACGGTAATCAAAACAGCCTGGTACTGGCATAAAAACAGGCACATAGACCAATGGAACAGAACAGAGAGCCCAGAAATAAACTCAAGTCTTTACGGTCAATTAATATTTGACAAAGGAGGCAGAAGCATAAAATGGAGCAAAAACAGCCTCTTCAACAGATGGTGTTGGGAGATCTGGACAGCTACGTGCAAAAAAATGAAACTCGATCACCAACTTACGCCATACATGAAAATAAACTCAAGATGGATAAAAGACTTAAATATAAGTTGTAACACCATAAAAGTCCTAGAGGAAAACATTGGCAGGAAAATCTCAGACATTCCATGCAGCAGCATCCTCACAGACACATCCCCTAAAGCAAGGGACATAAAGGAAAGAATAAACAAAGGGGACCTCATCAAAATAAAAAGCTTCTGCATGGCTAAAGAAAACAGCACCAAATTACAAAGAGAACCAACAGTATGGGAAAACATATTTGCTAATGATACCTCAGACAAGGGCCTGATCTCCAAAATATATAAAGAACTCACACCACTCCACTCCAGGAAGACAAACAACCCGATTAAAAAATGGGCAAAGGACTTGAACAGACACTTCTCCAAGGAAGACATACAGAGGGCCCAGAGACATATGAAAAGATGCTCAGCATCACTAGCCATCAGGGAGATGCAAATCAAAACCACAATGAGGTACCATCTCACACCAGTCAGAGTGGCCAACATAAACAAATCCACAAACAAATGTTGGAGAGGATGCAGAGAAAAGGGAACCCTAGTGCACTGTTGGTGGGAATGCAGACTGGTGAGGCCACTGTGGAAAACAATATGGAATTTCCTCAGAAAACTAGAAATGGCACTGCCCTTTGACCCAGCAATTCCGCTGCTGGGATTATACCCTAAGAACCCTGAAACACCAATCCAAAAGAACCTGTGTACCCCAATGTTCATAGCAGCACCATTTACAATAGCCAAGTACTGGAAGCAACCTAAGTGCCCATCAGCAAACGAGTGGATCCCAAAACTATGGTATATTTACACAATGGAATTCTACGCAGCAGAGAGAAAGAAGGAGTTTATACCCTTTGCAACAGCATGGATGAAACTGGAGAGCATTATGCTAAGTGAAATAAGCCAGGCGGTGAGGGACAAATACCATATGATCTCACCATTAACTGGAACATAATCAATAGAAGAAAAAAGCAAACAAAATATAACCAGAGACATTGAAGTTAAGAACAATCCAACAATAGCCGGGTGGGGGGGGCAGTGGGGAGAGGGGATTACAGGAACTAGTATAAAGGACACATGGACAAAACCAAGGGGGAGAGTGGAGGTGGGGGAGGGAGGTGGGTTCAGCTGGGTAGGGGTGGAGGGATGGGGAGAAAAGGCATACAACTGTAATTGAATAACAATAAAAATTAAAAAAAAAAAGAAAAACTGTGTAGCAAATTCTGTTCTAATGTGATGTGCTCACTATGCCCCCTCCCTGCTTTTTTAAGGAAAAAAAAAAAAACAGTTTAACTGGTTGTGGCCACAGGAATTGGTGATCTAAAAACACAAGGCTGTGTGTGAATGGGTGGGGACTCCCCTGCTTAAATTTTAAACTTGCCATTCTGGTTTGGTTTCGTCATTAGCTGCAGATGTCTGTTTATTTTGAGAAAGTGAACAATAATAGATGAATGAAATTGAGAACTGTAGTTAGGAATCAATGGCCACTGAGTTCAGTTTACTATTTTATTTCCTTGCATCAACTAGCTTGGAGTTTGCAATAACTGTTAGGCTATATTTTATAATTATATTTATTTTAACTTAACATTTGATATTCAAAAATAGAGTAAAATATAAGCCTATCTAAAAAGAACATGTTTTCTAACCACAATTTTAGGCAAATAAATGATATTTTTACATCGCTCCATTTTTAACTGTAAATTTTTAAACAATTAAGAGAAGTTACTGAAATATATGGATACTGGAAATACTTTCCTGTTTTTAAAGATCCTTATTTTAGTGTCTACTATATTTTTCGGAGTTTACAAAAATTAGCCAGTTCCATTCCATTCTGTTTGCCGGTTGACTTTGGGAGTTGATAAGTGTGTGATTAATACTTTTATTTTTATTGCTTATTATTTTATGAATTTTTCAACCTGTTTCCTCCAAAAAATTTTTTTATCATTTTTTCAGTGCTATTCTATTACAGTTGTCCCAATTTTCCCCCCTTTGCCCTCCTCCACCCATTCCAGCCCCTGCTCCTGCAGTCAGTTCCCACACTGTTATCCATGTCTGTGGGTCATTCATACATGTTCTTTGACTAGTCCATTCCCCTTCTTTTCACCATTACCCCTTCCCCCCTCCTCTCTGGTCACTTTTCATTGTGTTCCATGTTTTCATGCCTATGATTCTATTTTGTTCATTAGTTTATTTTGTTCATTAGATTCCTCTTATAGGTGAGATCATATGGTATTTGTCTTTCACCAGTTGGCTTATTTCACTTAGCATAACATTCTCCAGTTCCATCTATGCTGTTGCAAAAGGTGGGAGTTTCTTTTTTTTTCTGCTGCATAGTATTCCATTGTGTAAATGTACCACATTTTTTTGATTCATTAATTTACTGATGGGCACTTAGGCTGTTTCCACCACTTGGCTATTGTATATAGTGTTGTTGTAAACATATGGGTGCATAAGTTCTGTTTAATTGGTGATTCTGAATTTTTATGTTATATTCCCAACAGCAGAATTGCTGAGTCAAAAGGCAATTCCAATTTTAGATTTTTGAGGAAATTCCATACTGTTTTCCACAGTGGCTGCACCAGTCTGCATTCCCATCAGCAGTGTGGTAGGGCTCCCTTTTCTTCACAACCTCACCAGTACTAGTTGTTTGTTGATTTGTTAATGATAGCCATTCTCACAGGTGTGAGGTGATATCTCAATGTGGTTTTAATTTGCATCTCTCTGATGGCTAGTGATTTGTGAGAATCCTTTTATGTGCATATGAACCATCTGTATGTCCTCCTTGGAGAAGTGTCTGTTCAGGTCCTTTGCCCATTTTTTAATTGAATTGTTTGTCTTCCTGGGGTTGAGTTGTATGAATTCTGTATATATTTTGGAGATCAAACGCTTGTCTGAAGCATCATGGTGAATATGTTCTCCCATACAGTCAGTTCTCTTTTCATTTTGCTGATGTTTTCTTTAGCAGTGCAGAAGCTCTTTAGTTTGCTGTAGTCCCATGTGTTCATTTTTTATTTTATTTTCCTTGCCCTAGGAGATATGTTGGCTTTGGGCTCCCTCCTGGAGGCTGTGTGTGGTATTGGTGCTATAATTTATGGAAATTATGTAATTTATGGAAATTCCTCTCAAATTCTTTCAGTCAGTTTTACTGAACACTGACCATGTGGCTTCTAGCAGCAAAATTCTGTGCTCCTGGGTGGTGGAGCCAGCCTGGCACCAGCCAATGCTCCACTACGTTGGCAAGAGAGAGGCTCATTCCTGGAGGCCATGGGTTGAGCAATTGCAGACATGTGGCCCATGGAGTGGACAGCCCAGTACACTGTTGAGTGCAGGTCCCAAGCAGCAGTCACAAGCAAAAGCATTTTCTCTGTTTCCCTTCATTTATATTAGTTACAGTTGTGGGGCAACTAGGTACTTTCTCAGGATGACCAATTAACTTCCCAAACCTCTGCATGCTTTGTGAGGCTCCACCTCCCTTCCCCTATCCCCCTCAATCTCTTCTTTTCTCCAGGTTAGACAGACAAGCCTCTTTGGTCCAGGACCTCCCCATTGCCACCAATCTGACAGGCACATGTGCCTGCCTTCCTCTGGTCCCAGCCCAGTCAGGTACCAGAGGGAGATAGGAGGGCTTTCAGCCCTATCCAATTATATTGCTGGCCTTGCTTCTGCTCAGTGCAATACTTCCTTATGCCAACATATTACCCTGGGGTAGGGGAGACACCTGTGGTGCTCTGTTAACTCCGTGTTTCCCCATGCCCTTGTTCCCACGTGTAATGTGTAGCCCATACTCAGGGCCCACTGCCAGAGTAAAGGGATCCCGAAACCCCACCAGCCACTCAGGCAGCTCCCAGAACAGTTTCTCAGGCAGTGTGAGGTTGGCCCTAGTGGGTGGGGTGGGATATCTGAGAAGGATCTCCACACCGGGGAGGCATGTGCCCTGATTAGGAGTTGAACCAGAGCATCAATAAGGCACAAGCAACGCAGCCTCATAATCCCACAAAAGTGCTACAAAACTCACCGCCTTTGTCGTGGTCCTGGGAGGTTCCCAAAGGCATTGTCTGGCCACACACCATGCCCTCAGGGCCCTGAGGGGCACGGCTCAGTGCAGAAGCTGCTGGCAGCTCCATCTCCCTGTGGCCCCTCCTTTCCTTGTCTTCAGTCTGGACAGACGTCTGTCTGTATTATAATGACCAAAGTAGTGTTCAGTTTCACTATGAGGAATAATGACAGTACATGCAATGAGGAATTATGCTCAATTCATCTTGCAGACTCACTTTAACTTTTGCCTTTTAAAAATTATGTTTCCCTTTATCAGAGATGGTTGTTTCCAGTGTTCTGACTTTTGGTAACATGTCAAGCATCAAATATTTTAAATGGTATGTTTTAACATCTCATTTCTTTTTTTTTCCTTCTTGAGAAGTGAATTACTGGACTAGTGTTATTTTTAATGGACCATATGACAGGGCATAAAAAATATTTTAATATTAAAATCTTTTTTTCCCTTCAAATGGACCTCTGAAATGTAGTTAAGGCTTATTATAAAGTTGCTGATGAGTCTATGTTTCACTTTTTCTGAGCAGTGAAGTACCCTGAAGGTAGACTCTTTCATATATATGCCATATCTAGTTGAAAGCTGTGTTTTACAAGATGGCCTTCAAAGCAGAGAAGAGAAATTTGCTAATTAATTTATTGGGAACTTAATTGCATTTTCAATGTCATAAGCAAAAAAAATAAGTATTTCTCTGAAAATGTATGCATATATAAGTTGCATACAGATTTGCTTATCATCAGTAAGAAAACAGTCAACTGAAATATTTTAATATCTAAGATTATATTTTACATATCAAAGTTAATTTTTTTGGCATATAACACTGTTCATAGTCTGACGTCAGGCTGTCAGCACTTTATTACCTTATCACTTGTTGCTTGACAATCTTACTTAACCTAAAAAGATTTTTGACTTTCAAAACAGAAATAAAGAAGTCCCTGAGTTTTATTCATGGGTTTACTTATAGTGCTTCTACAGTGTTCATGTTAGCTATCCTTTGATCATTTTCTCAGAAGATTCAGACATATATAATATATGTTAAGCTTGAGGGCTGCATAATATTAAACTATACAATATTTAAATTTTTATGGAAATTCCTCTCAAATTCTTTCAGTCAGTTTTACTGAACACAACACAACTAGCCCTAGATTCCATACTTATTTCCCTAATATAATTTCAATGATAGTAAAGCATAGTGCTATGAAACTATCAACAAACAGTCAGTTGCCAGAGAGGTCTCTCCACACAGAGAAAATCTTGAATCATCAATGACCAAAGGCACCATCAGCTTCGAAGGTGTCAAAAACACAGTATTGCTCATGAAGGATATTGCTGAGAGGACAAAGACGACATTTTGTAATCTATTTAATTTATGGAGAAAGTAATACTGTCTGAGGCAGTATACTCACCAACTATTTCATTTGTGCCTTTTTCATTTTCCAGACCCTGAAATGAGGCAGAATTCTGTCAATAATAATAGTCAATGGGCTATGAGCAAAAGTGACAAGAGTCGGACACAATTCCCTCTGGTGCTACTCAGGTGCTGGCAGCTTGGCTCTGCAGAAGAGTGGACTTCTGGAGGACAGTTTCACTGTAGAGTTGGGAGATACACCAAAGTTTGTGAGAGAGGAAAATGAACTTCTGTTGTAATGAGACACTAAGATTGGGGGTTGCTAGTGCAGAATACTTGAGCCTATACAGATAAATACTGATATTGGAACCAAAACTGGAGAGCTCCTGTAACAAAAACCTAAAATATGGGCAGGATGAAATTGATACCAAAGACAAAAAAGATTTTGACAAGAGTAAACTATTTGGCAAATGCCCCCCCGCCCCCCGCAGGGTTTGAGGAGTTAGATCATTCACCTAAACATAAAACAATATAAAAATACCACTACCAAAAACAACAACAAAAATGTGAGGCTTTAGGGAAAGAGAGGTTGAAATTTTCAGAATCTTGAGTGGTTGTAAATGATTGAATTGGCAAGATATTACAAGGAGGTGATGAGTTCAGGTAATAGTTGGCCGATGTTGAGAATAGACAAAATCTGGGTCTGTTGGGATTACAAAAGTCCACTATTTCTGCACTTCTACCAATAAAAAAATAAGTTTAAGAAACCTTTGAGGAATAAAAGTCCAGAAAGTCTTTGAATTTATTTAATTGCCTCAGTGGGGAAAAAATATAAGGCTAAGGGTATGGAGTCAGTAAATCCTTTCAACAGAATAAAATGACTTCAGCAAAAACTTGATTGGAGTAGAAAAATGTACGCAGCCTCAAAATATCCCCATTTAAATTCATAGAGATGTGTGGATGGCAAGAAAGAAAAATATTATAGTGAATCCAGGAGACTAAGATTGTACATATGAACTAATTGGAATTATATATATATATATTTCAAGCTTAGTTTGGGGGGTATATGAAGCCTAGTTTGGGGCATGTATTACATTTTAGAGCACAAAACTTGATTCTATCTAAGACTCAAAGTCACTTTTAGGCTTCCAACATTTCAGGTTAAGGAAGTGAGACACATACTTCCTCAGTCACAAATGCCTACTTCAAACTGGACCAAGAAGATAAAGACAGACACAAGGTCCATAGACAATACTGGGTAATAGTCACTTCTTCCGTCGAGTGTGGTCAAAGAGTAATCTGTAACATTGTCCACTGTCATGGGATAAGGCCTCTCACGGTGCCTTAGAGTGGGGTTGTAGAATGAATGTGTAGCAGGCATCCCTGTATGTAAGGGAATGTAAAGGAACAAATGGGACAGTTAGTGAACATTACTGCCTCTCACGTTTGTACATTTTCGATTTCTCGATAACTCAGTACATCAGTTTCTCATTCATTTTTTTCTTCTAAAGGGTAGTGATTTTTCTATTTATTTTGTATAAGCTTTATTATTACATTGGATGTAGAAGGGAGTTAGTTTTTATTTATTTATTTATTTTGAGTCCAGAGAGAAAGGAGGGAGGGAAGGTGGGAGGAGGGGAGAAGAGAGAGAGAGAAAGAGAGAGTGAGCGACAGAGAGAGAAACATTGATGTGAGAGAAACATCCATCCATTGCCTCCTGTACGCACCTTGACCAGGGACCGAACCTGCATGTGTCTTGACCTGGATTTGAACCTGTGACCTTTCGGTATAGGGGATGATGCTCCAAGCAGCTGAACAACACCAGCCAGGCCATTAACTTGTATTTCTAATCAGGCGGTCTTCAAACCAAGCAAAGCTATACCTTGCCCTGATGTAGTCAGTACTGCGTATCACTCAGAGATAAGCCTTTGCACTGGATGCACGGATGGGATGGAACTTTGGGCTCTCTTCCGTGAACAGGAATTCCATGTGGAAGGGATATGTAGAGGACAGAAGGGCAAACTAAGGCAGAGATATAATGGCCACTGAATAAACTATTTCTTTCTCTCTTAACTGTCCCCTTTGCAGTTAAGCAGGGCCATTGGAGTAATGTTACTTATGAGCGGAGAGCAGAAGTGATCTGTATCACTGAGAAACTGGTCTCATAAGCAGGTGTGATCTTTTATTTTCTTTTCTGCTAACTAACAAGCCGTATGTCCAGATTCTCCATCAGGCAACATCACTAAGTGGCCACCTGGGAGGTTGTCAGACCCACAGGGGACACTGGGGGATAAGAAAAAAGAGGGAACTATTTGTTACTTCAGCATTACCAGGCTTTTCTTCACTGAAACATGGATGTTTGATTAGTCATCCCAAACATAAAAATGGCAAAAAGAAATCTTTTTTAATGCATTGTGAATTTATCTCCCCCTTAAGACTTTTAAAAACAAATGTAAGACTCTTGGTAGTACATTTTAGAGGCATGGAGTGCCTTTTGGAGATTCATTCATTGCTACATTTATTTTATTCTTAACAACCTAACTTACATAAGCAGTTTAATTATATACATGCAAACTATGATTATAATGTATAAAATAATTATTTTAATGAACAAAAATTTCTCTTAATAATAAAAATCATAAGCATTTGTATAACATTTAGTATACAAATACCATGTACATTTTCAAGCATGTTTACATGTAACTATTAATCTTCAAAACTCTATATGTAGGTACTAAATGTCTTTATTGTACACATGAGATATTTAATGTATAGAGTCTAGATAACTTGCCCAAGCTCACACACGGCTAGTGAATGGTGGACTTGTAACATGAAACCAGCCAATTGTAGTACGGAATCCCTGTTGTAATCACTCTGCACCTCTGCCTCAAATTAATGCTGAGGCTCAGCTATCAGAATGGGTTCATAATGCTCTTAAACTATTGATATACAGGTTAGTGCCTCTTTAGAAAACAGTTATTTACAAATACAATTTAACAAACAAACAAAAAAGTGGTGGGTTTTTTTTTTTTACATTACAAAGCATATTTTCAAAGAGAAAGATTCTCCTGGGTCACTTAAATTGTGATTTCATTTATAGAAAATCCATGCCTGAGTTCAGGAAGCCAGGTCTACCTGCACACCTGTGTGGAGGGAGCATAGAGATACCATTTGTTACAGGGTATCAGTGGGCTGTGATCAGTAGGGGCAGGACAAATAGCATTATTATTGGATAGCTTATTTTCCTTCTTATTATGCAAGGACTAGAAGTAGAGTTTTGTATATTTATGTGAAAAGATGATAATTTATCTGTAATGATTGTATTGCTTTGCACTTTCATCTATAAATTATTCAACTGCTTTTTGTGATCAATACCTGTGTTTAAAAATTGCATTTTGAGGATATTAGTTAATTCATCATATTCATTCATGTGATTATTTATATTTATCTAATTATCTGAGTTCTTTTTTTTTTCACATGTTTTTGTCACATATACTTAAGAAAAATTAGAGAAAACTCCAGGAATGATTCAAGGTAAAAAATTCTTAGAGCTAACTCTCTGAATAACTTTCTGTTTCAAATCAAATGGTAATAAAGTGTTGATCATAGTAATAATATTAAAAAGTACTGTTAAAGCAAAAATTGTGCCAAAGTTAAATAAGCAAGGAACACTTGATTCAAGACTATTGCAATAGGTTAGGGAGGCCTGTTGGATATGGATTGTTGGCCCTTGTGTGATGCAACTTTTATGATGATATTGATTAAACTGCCTTCTTTCTACTCACTAAATAGAAATGGCATGGCTGATATGCCTAAAGCTTCCAAAGTACTTTATTATTTGCCTTACATGAAAATTTTATAAGAAAATCTTACCTTCTCACTAGGAGGGCATTCTATTTTGTTAAAAGATTCCCAACTGACTCTGTGTTTGGGCAATGATTTTTATAGATCAGCTTTACCCCAGAACATCTTCGATGTTGAAGTATACTCCCCAGTGTCAAAAGAACATCACAGCTTCTTTACTTGGCTTGAGAATCTTTCCTACTGTGTATAGAGAAAGATGAGTGCTTTCTTCCCTAAAAGCAGGACCAAGACAAAGATATTTACCCTTGACAATTCCATTAAACATTTAGTAAAGTTTAGTAAAACATTTACTAAATATTCTAACCAGAACCATTGGGAACAAACAAGAAAAAGATATAAAAAGCATCTTGAATGAAAAGCAAAAAGTAAAACTACCTCTATTCACAGATGACACACCCTTGAATACAGAAAGTCCTAAGAAATCCACAACCCCCCAAATATTATTAGAAATAATAAATGAGTTAAGCAAATTTGCAAGACAAAAGATCAATATAAAAAATCAATTGACTTTTGTACAGTGACCATAAACAATCATAATATGAAATTAGGAAAACATTTCTATTTATAAAAAACATCAAAAAATAAAATACCTAGTAAAAAAATCTAATAAAAGTAGCGATTAACTTACATTGAAAACTAGAAAATGTGGCTGAAGAAAATGAAAGAAGTTCTAAGATATGGCAAGGGAGCAAGTGAGCAAAATAGAACCAGAGACATGGAAATAAAGAACAAACTGGCAATAACTGGAAGGGAGGAGAGAGGGGGATCATGGGGCAAAGAAGGGGAAAGGTTGTCAAGGAACATGTATAAAGGACCCATGGACAAAGACAACAGGGGGTGAGGGAGGAGGATTGAATGTGGGAGATGGGGGTAAGTAGGGTGGGGGAGAATAATGGGGAGAAAATGGGGACAACTACAACTGCAAGACAATAAAAAAAGGGAAAATCAATGTACTGTATAAATTTTTAAAAAGCAAAACTATCTGTCCTCATTAGTAAGCAAATTTCAATGAATAAAAAAATTTCAATAAAGTCTTATTTTGATGAAAAAAAGATACTCTAAGAAATCAAAACAAACAAGTTATAGAATAAATCAAAATATTTGAAAAACACATATCTTATAAAGGACTTATATCTAGAATACACAATTTTCAAAATTCAACAATAAGAAAACAAATGACCCAATTTTTTTTAATGGGTAAAATATATCAACATACACTTTACCAAAAAAGAGATACAGAGGGCAAATAAACATTAAAAGATAATTTCATTAGTAATTGGAGAAAGGTAAAATGGGCAGAAATTGGGACAACTGTAATAAAATAACAATAAAAATAATTAAAAAAGAAGTTCTAAGACATGGAAAGACATTCCATGTTTATAGATCATACTTGATATTATTAGTATGGATATACTCTCTAATTTGTTCTACTTTTTGAACATGTCCTCTATCACAATTCTAGGTGACTTCTTTGCAGAAATTGAAAAGTCGATTATCAAATTTGTATGGAAATGTAAGTGATTCAGAGTAGACAAAACAAACTCAAAAAAGAAAAAAGAAATCAAGATTGTGTGATTCCAAAACTGGAGTCATGCAATTTTGATTTCAAATCTCAGTATAAGCATAATCCCAATTTATTGTGGTTCACTTTATTGTGTTTTAAAGATACTGTATTTTTACAAATTAAAGGATTTTGGCAAACTGTGTTAAGTTGGCACTATTTTTCCAACAGTATTTGCTCACTTTTTGTCCCTATGACACATTTTGGTAATTCTTGCAGTATTTTAAACTTTTTAATTGTTAATACATTTGTTATGGTGTTCAGTGATTTCTCATATTACTATCATAATTGTTTTGGGAACCATGAACTGCAATGAGATAGCAAACTTAATAAATGTGTCTGCTCTGACTGCTCCCTTGATTGGCTATTCCCCATCTGTCTTTTTCTCTTCTTGGGTCTTTATATTCCCTGAGACATAACAATGTTGAAATTAGGCCAATTAATAACCCTACAATGGCCTTTAAATGTTTAAGTAAAAGAAAGGGTCGCATTTCTCTCACTTTAGATCAAAACTAAGAAATCATTAAGCTTAATAAAGAAGACATGTCAAAAGCCAAGATAAGCTAAAGAGAATGCAGAGTGAAAGTTTTTGAAGGAAATGAAAGATGCTACTCCACTGAATGCACAAAAGATAAGAAAAAATAAACAGCCTTATTGCTAATTTGGAGAGAGTTTTAGTGGTCTGAATGGAAGATAAAACCAGCCACAACTGGCTTTCACTTATGCCAAAGCCTATTCATATCAAGGCCCTAACTCTAATTTTGTGAAGGCTTAGAAAGGTGAGGAAACTGCAGAATAAAGGTTTGAAGCTAGCAGGGTTTGGTTCATCAGGTTCAAGAAAAGAAGCCATCTTCATAAAATGAAAGTTCAGGGGGGAGCAACAAGCTACCCAGAAGATCCAGCTAACGTAATTAATGAAGGTGGCTACACTAAAAATCAGATTATCAAGGTGGCTGAAGCAACATTCTATGTAGAAGATGCCATCCATAGGTTGCATAGATAGAGAGGAAAAGTCAATGCCTGGTTTCAAAACTTCAAAGGACAGGCTGACTCTCTTGTTAGGGGCTAATGCAGTTGGTGACTTTAAGTTGAAGCTGATGATTATTTACCATTCTGAAAATTCTAGAGCCCCTAAGAATTGTGCTAAATCTACTTTACCTAGCTCTATAAATAGAATAACAAAGTCCAGATGACAGAACACTGTTTACAACATGGTTTATGGAATATTTTGAGCCTACTCCTGAGACCTACGGTCCAGGAAAAAAAAAAGATTCCTTTCAAAATATTACTGTTCAATGCAATGTACCTGGTCACTCAAGAGTGCTAATGGAGATGTGCAATGAGATTAATGTTTTCACATTTGCTAATGCAACATCCATTGCACAGCCCTTGGATCAAGGAGTAATTTTGACTTTCAAGTGTTATTACTTAAGAATTATGTTTAATAAGGATATAGCCTCTATAGATAGTGATTTTGCTGATGGATCTGGGAAAAGTAAATTGAAAACCTTATGGAAAGGATTCATTATTCTAGATGCCATTAAGAACATTTCTGGTACATGGGAAGAGGTAAAAGAAATCAACATTAACAGCAGTTTGGAAGAAGTTTATGCTAACCTCATTAATTACTTTGAAGGGTTCAAGACTTCAGTGGAGGAAGTAACTGCAGATGTGGTGGAAATAGTAAGAGAACTAAAATTAGAAATGGAGCCTGAAGATGCTGCTGAATTGCTGCGATCTCATAATAAAGCTATAATCAATAAAGAGTTGCTTTTCATGGATGAGCAAAGAAAGTGGTTTCTTGAGGTAGAACTACTTCTGGTAAAGATGCTGTGAAGAATGTTGAAATTAAAACAAAAAGTTTAAAATATTACATAAACATGTTGTAATGCTATCAAACAGCATTACTTGTCACAGAGATGTCATTTGTGAATGGAAGAATCAATTGATAAGACAAACGTCACTGTTAAGAAACTGCCACGGCCACCTCAGCCTTCAGCAACTAACACCCTGTTCAGTCAGCAGCCATCGGCATCAAAGCAAGGTCCTCCACCAGCAAAATGATTAGGACTCGCCAAGGGCTCAGATGATGGTTAACATTTTTAGCAATAAATTATTTTTTGTGAAGGTGCACAACTGAGTTATTAGACATGATATAGCTAAGTGCTCACCCCACTAAATCGAGTAACTCTCTGACACCGTACATAGTTATTACAATATTGTTGGCAGTATTCCCTGTACTGTACTTTACAGCTCCGCAAGTACCCTGTAAACTATGAATTTGTACTTCTTTATCCCTTTACCTTTTTTCTTTTTTTAACTTTTTTTTTATTGTTTTTCAAGTACAGTTGTCTCCATTTACCTTTTTAACCCATCCTCCTAATCCCCTTTTATCTGGCAACCTTCAAAATTTTCTCTGTATTTTTGAGTCTGTTTCTGTACTGCTTGTTCATTTATTTTATTTTTTAGATTTCACATATTGAGTGAAATCATTTGACCTTTGTCTTTCTCTCTCTGACTTAGTTCACTCATCATAGTACCCTGTAGGGCCATCCATGTTGTTTCAGATAACAATAGTTTATTTTTTTATGGCTGAGTCATATTATATTATATAAACACACACACACACACACACACACACATATATATATATATATATACACATATATCCATATCTTGGCTATTATAAATGATAAACATATGGTTGGATATATATTTTTGATTTATTGTTTTGGGTTTCTTTGGATAAATGCCAAGAAATGGAGTTGCTGGGTCCTTTTTAGTCTCTTATTATAGAGCCTTTGTTTTAAAGTCTATTTTGTCTAGTATAAGTATTGCTACCCCAGTTTTTTTGTTTCCATTGTTATGAAATGTATTTTTCCATATCTTTACTTTGAGTCTGTGTGTATTTTGATCTGGAGTCTCTTGTAGATAACCTAAGTAAGGGACTTGCTTCGTTATCTATTCAGCCTTCATATGTCTTTTAATTGGAGCATTTAATCTATTTGCATTTAAAGTAATTGTTGGTAGATGTGTGTTTATTGCCATTTTATTAGTCATATTTTTTATTTTTCTTCGTCTTCCTTTTAAAAATACCTTTAACATTTCCTGTATGGTTTGGTGGTGATGAATTCCTTTAGTTTTTTCTTGTCTGGGAAGCTCTTATCTGTTTTTTCAATTCTAAGCGATAACTTTGCTGGGTAGAATAATCTTGGCTCTAGGTCCTTACTTTTTATCACTTTAAATATTTGTTGCCAATCCCTTCAAGCCTGCAGTTTCTGTTGGGATATCAGCTGACAGGCTTGTGGGAGCTCCCTTATGGGTAAATAGCTGCTTTTCTTTTGCTGCTTTTAGGATTCTGTCTTTGTCTTTAACTTTTGGATTTTAATTATGATGTGTCTTGGTGTGGGCCTCTTTGGGTACATCTTGTTTGGGACTCTGTGTTTTTTGGACTTGTATGTCTGTTTGCTTCACCAGATTAGGAAAGTTTTCCATCATTATTTTTCCACCTAGGTTTTCAATTCCTCACCATCTCTTCTCTTTCTGGCATTCCCATAATGTGAATATTCATATGCTTGAAGTTGTCCCAGATAATCCTTATACTATCCTCTTTCTTTTTTTATTGTTTTTTCTACTTGTTGTTCTTATTGAGAATTTTCTACTTCCTTATATTCCAAACATCTGATTTGATCCTCTGCTTAATCTACTCCACTGTTGATTCTCTGTAATGTGTTCTTCATTTCAGTTCATTTTTTATTTCTGACTGGTTCTTTTTTTTTCTTTTCTATTTCTGTTTTTATGTTTCCTATCTCTTTGTTGAAGTTCTCAATAACTTTATCTACTCTTCCCTTAAGTTCAGCAAGCATCTTTATAACCAGTATTTTGAAATCTGCATCTGGTAGATTGCTTGTCTCTATCGTGATTACTTCTTTTTCTGGGGTTCTGTTCTATTGTTTTATTTGGGACATGTTTCTTTGTCTCCTCATTTTGACTGCTACCCTGTATTTGTTTCTATGTATTAGGTAGAACTATTATATCTCCCAGGCTTAGAAGAGTGGTTTTACCTAGCAGCTGTCCTGTAGGGTCCCAATGGCACAGCCTCCCTGAACACTTGAATTAGGCACAACAGTGCAGGCTGTATACACCCTCCTGTTGTAGTTGAGCCTTGACTGCTGTCAGCACATCAATGGGAGAGACTTACTCTCCAGGCTAATTGATTGTGAAGACTGGCTGTGACTACTATGAAGGATCAGCTGTTCAAGGGCTGACCCTCATAGCAGCACTTATTTCACCATGTCTTCAGTGCTCACCGAGTCTGTCCCTTGAGTGTGTCACTTATGTAGGTAGTTGGGTCATGCTTCATCTTGGTCTGAAGTTGTCCACTGGGTGTGCTGGCTCTGGGGTCTCCTGAAAGTTGCAGGTCAAGGTCAGCAACCACCTGTACTTGCTTAGAGCCACCTGGTATGAGCTACAAAGTGATCTTCATTTGGCTGCTACTTGTATTGGGCTTGGAGTTGCCTAGTCAAGGCCACAGTGTGAACCAAGGCCAGCTGCTAGTGCCAGGCCTGTAGCCACTTAGAGAGAAGTATATATAGGGCATACAGACACCAGATGCTGTATGTTTGAGGAATTTTAGGAAAGTTTAAAGCATAAGCCAAGAGAGGCCATATGTATGGAAAAGCCACTGGAATCAGCTTGGGTGGGCCCAAAAGTTGGGTGGCATGGGGTCTCAAGGAATCATCAGGGCAGGGAAAACACTATTAGCCAGGTTGATGGAGACTTTAGACATGGCATCTGCTTGTAGGTTCTGTGGAAGGTGAGCTTAGAAAAGGAATAATGGCCTCTGCCAGCATTTCTGTCTTGGAGAGAGCTTCCACACCAGCTCTTGCCCTGGTGCCAGTTAATTCAGTTTTTCCCCACATACCCATGGTATTTTTTGAGCTGTTTCCCTAGCATTGGAACTCAGAGGGAGTAAATTTGAGTAAGTTCCTGCACAGGCCTTTTAAGAGTAATTCTGTGCCTCCAGAAGCCCTTTGTCTCACTCAGCTAATATCCCTGCTGATTTTAAAAGTCAGAAATTATGGGGATTTCTCTTCCTGTCACTAAACCCTGGGCTGGGGGACGTAGTAAGGGGCTGGGATCCCTCTCTCCCTAGGGGGAACTTCTGCAGCTGAGAGTCTCTCCTGATTTTTATCTGTCACACATGGGTGTGGGACCGCCCCATTTTGTGTCTCCCACCCTTCTACCAGTTTAGATGTGGCTTCTTTTTTGTATCTTTAATTTTAGGACTTCTGTTCAGCTATATTTCAGGTGGTTTTGAATGATGATTGTTCTGTAGCTGAGTTGTAATTTTGTTGTGGTCGTAGGAGGATTCAAGTACCGCATTTATCTACACCATCATCTTGACCAGAACCCTCAGCAATAAAGTATTTTTAATTAAGGTATATACTTTTTAAAAATCATAATGCTATTAGACACTTAAAAGTCTATATATAGTATAACCATACCTTATATGCAATGAGAAACCAAAAAATTATATGACTTGATTTATTGTAAAATTTGCTTTAACGTTGTGGTCTTTAACTGAACTGGCAGTATCTCTGATGTAGAGAAGTGAGAATCCTCATACATTGTTTATGGGAATACAAAATGGTTTAGCTGCTTTGGAATATAGTTTGGTCATTTCTCAAATATTAAACATAGAGTCATCATATGACCTAGCTACCATACTACCAGGTATAAACTTAAGGAAATGAAAATATATGTCTATAAAAAACTTATACACAACTATTCAGAGCAGCACTATTCATACAGTCCCAAATTAGAAATAGTACTAAATATCCATCAAGTTGTGAATGGATAAGCAAAATGTTATATATTCCTACAATGGACCACTATTTGGCCATAAAAAGAAGTGGAATATTAAAATATACTACAATATAGATACACATTTTATTATTGCATTTAAATAAAATGTTCATAATAAGCAGGGTAGGAAGTAACTGATAATGGATACATGATTTTATTTTTTGAAGTGATGAGAATGTTGTAAAATTAGATTGTTGTGGTAATTGCAAAACTTTATGACTACACTAAAGCCACTTTTTTTCCAAGACTTATTTTTAATCTTCACTGTGGATATGTTTACTGATTTTAGAGAAAGAGGAAGAGAGAGAGAGAGAGAGAGAGAGAGAGAGAGAGAGAGAAAAGGAGAATGTGAGAGAGAAACATTGACTGGTTGCCTTCCATATGCATCCAGACCAGGGATAGAACCTGCAACCTAAGTATGTGCCTGACTGGGAGTCAAACTCACAAACTTGTTATTGTATGGGACAACACTCCAACTAACTGAGCCACCCCTCCTGGGCTAAACTGTATACTTTTATAACATGCTAATTGTGTTTTAATAAAGCTTTTTTAAAAAGATAAGTAGCTAGCTCATCTTATCTCTTTATTAGGCATTTTGATGTTTAGAACTTTTGAGTGACTCACCAGCAAAGTTACTTAAACGTGATTTTTTAAAAAAATATTTTATTTATTTATTTTTAGTGACAGGAGAAGGGAAGGAGAAAGAGGAGGAGAGAAATATCAATGTGTGGTTGCCTCTTGCACATCCCTTATTGGAGACCTGGCTCACAACCCAGGCATGTGTCCTGACTGGGAACGAACTGATGACCCTTTGGTTTGCAGCCCATGCTCAATACAATCAACTGAGCTACACCAGCCAGGGCTAAACATGATTTTTTTTAAAGCTTTATTAACTGTGTGCTTTTCCAGGAACATGACTGTAAGGAAGAAAATTTAACCAATTCATAATTAATACTTTAAGATATTCAGTAGTAATAATTAAAAAATAACATTTTAGCCCTTTGCTTAGTTGTGTAAAACACTGAAGTTGTCTATGAATACTGTGTCTCCTTTATTAATTTTTTGCAAATGAATTATAATTATGTATTAATGTTTATTTTTCATAAGCTGCCATCTCTAAAATATCCTTTTAATTTCTCTGTCCATTTTATGCCAGAGGTGAACAAAACAGAGACTTCTACAAAAATAAGTTGGAAATGTAAAATACTTGAAAAAGCATAGAATTTTATCAGATGAAAATATAACAAGAGTATATTTTGTCCCTTCAATATGTCATTAGTTAAATGTCTTTGTGGATAAAGATCACTTTTAATAATTAACTGTATAAAAGATAAGGATATGGAGGAGCTCATTCTAACAAATATTTATTTAGATTATTCTAAGTGTAAAGTGTTCTGCTAGTAAATGTAAGAGAAAAATGGGCACAATTATTATTTTCAAAGAAGTGCTATTTAATCTGGGGGGATGGGGCACACACACATAAATAAGCTGAAAATCTGACTATTTGACAAGTGCCAAGTACTCTGACAGTTGAGAAAAGAGATAGATTACCAGGAGCAAAGGTAGTTTATAGTCTTTGGAGAAAGAGGTGAGAGTTTGAGTAAAACTTTGAAAGAAAATATTGTTCACTTATGAATGTTAAAGTTGAGGCTCAGAGGGATAAATGACTCACCTAAAACGCAGTAGTAAATGATATATCTGTATTTGGTACAAACAAATTTTCCAAACTTCATTCTGGCATACTCCCCTCATTTCCTACTGGCTGGAAATTTTGACTAATAGCTTATTAAGGCGTATTTATGCACAATAAAAGCCTCACTGGAAGCATTTAGGATTACTAGCTGTTGCTGTACTCTTTTTGATTTGAGAGTCACTACAACTGGGAGCTCACACTGAAAGAGAATGAACCCGTTGGAATGGCATGCAGAATCCCAGCTAAAATCATGCTGCCATACCAAATGACAAGAAGTAACTATTTGGCATAGTTCTGCAGCTCCCTGCTTAGAGGCTGTCTCTTTCAGAAACCCTGTCTCTACCCACCACAGGCAACTGAAATTCTGACGTGACATAAACACCTGAACACGCCAGACAGGAACTCAGGTGATGGCTTATCTATGGGACTGTAAGTGGGGGCAAATCCCAGCCTTGTCAATCATTTGGAAGTGTACATTGGGAGACAATTGTAGCAGGTGGAAAAGGGTGTGCTAAGGAGGTAACTATAACATTTTACCGAATATCATAAAAGAAGTCTGGACTTAAGAGACATTGTATTTTTATTGATAGAAGTAATACATTGTAATCATATAATTTAATGTCCCTAACAAATTAATTTATAAGTTAAAGTCAATTGCAGACATAATTATCTTTAGCTTTGTTTTTATTTGGTAAAAATTCTCAAAATTTCTGTGGGAGAAAACAGTGAGTAAAAATAACCAGAAGCATTTGGAAAAGAAAATAAAGAGAAGTTTTTGCTTCCCAGATGTTAAAAAAAAAATATATATATATATATGTGTGTGTGTGTGTATATATATATCATAATAGTCAAAATCAGTATAATGCTGCTTCCAAAATGAGACTAGCTACTAGCATATTTTTTAATGAGAAAAATAAATTACAAAGTAGAAAGTGTGTGTGTGTGTGTGTGTGTATGGGTGCGCCTCAGGGACTGGGCAGCATAGGAGCAGATTTTAAAGGATGAAAACCAATGTGTTATATCTGATATCCTCTGGATATTCAATTTTTTCTTTCTTCTTTATATGTTTCTGTAATTTGTGAAATATTACAAAAAACATGGATTGTTTTTATCATGGAGTTATTTTCATTAAATTTAGAGAATCTATTAAAATATTAAAGGGCATAGCAAATATACATAAAATTTTGTAGTGGAAAAAGTCTTGCTGTGATTATTATTAAAATAAGTAAAATATATTATTTTTTAAGGATTTTATTAATTTATTTTTAGATAGAGGGGAAGGGAGGGAGAAAGAGAGGGAAAGAAACATCAATGTGTGGTTGCTTTCCACGTGCCCCCTACTGGGGACCTGGCCCACAACCCAGGCATGTGCCCTGACTGGGAATCAAACTGGCCACCCTTTGGTTTGCAGACCGGTGCTCAATTCACTGAGCCACACCAGCAAGGGCATCAAATAAGTAAAATATAGTAGATATGAGTATACCATTAAAAATCATTTTATTATAAGCCAAGTTAAAAGGTAAATGCAAGTTAGAAAATACAGGGTCCATTTTTTATTACAAACTCTTTTATTACAAATTCATAAGCATGTAATTCTGTAACATAACAATATCACACTCAAGCACACCATATGACATTTTAGGTAAAATGTTCAAATTAAAACTATAAATCATTATACCCATTTTATTACCCTGCCAACCACACTCAAGTAGTCATTACTTCTGCTGGATCCTGTATTTTAAACATATAATATAGGGTCACTATTAACAGAAAAGGACACTTTTATGAATAGACTTATCTTGTTTTACTGCACTTCACTTTATTGGAGTTGGCAAATATTGCATTTTTTATAAGACCCTCCACTAGCAAAATATTATGATTCCCTGAAGGCTAGATGATGGTTACATTTATTAGCAATAAAGTATTTTTAATTAAGGTATGCACATTGCTTCTTTAGAAATAATGTCATTGGATACTGATAGTGTAAACATAACTTTCATATGCACTTGGAAACCGAAAAATACGTGTTACTCATTTTATTGTGATATTCACATTATTGTGGTGGTCTAGAGCTGACACGCAGTACCTCTGAGTTAGACCTGTCATTTATAATCAGAAAACATAGGCAGGTAAATCTTGGACATTGCTCATAGCAATATGTTATCAGATATATCTCCCCAGGCAAGGGATGCAAAAAAATAAATAAATAAACAAATGGGACTACATCAAACTAAAAAGTTTTTGCACAGCAAAGGAAAACATCAACAACATAAAAAGACGACCCACAGAATGGGAGAACATATTCACTAACACATCTGATATGGAGTTAATTTCCAAAATTTATAGAGAGCTGACAAAACACAACACCAAAACCATAAACAACCCAATTAAAAAATGGGCAAAGACCTAAATAGACACTTTTCCAAAGAGGACATACAGATGGCCAATAGATGTATGAAAAGATGTCAATATCACTAATTATCAGACAAATGCAAATTAAAAGCAAGATGAGATACTATCTCACACCTGTCAGAAAGGCTATCATCAATAAATCAACAAACAACAAGTGTTGGTGAGGATGTGGAGAAAGGGGAACCCTTTTGCATTGTTGGTGGGAATGCAGACTGGTGCAGCCACTGTGAAAGCACTATAGAGATACCTCAAAACATTAAAAATGGAACTGGGGATATTCCAAATTCTGGGGATATATCTGAAGGAACCCAAAACACTAACTTGAAAGAAGGTAAGCACCTCATGTTCATTGCAGTGTTATTACAATTGCCAAGATATGGAAGGAGCTCAAGTGCTCATCAGTAGATGAGTGGATAAAACAACTATGGGACATTTACACAATGGAATTCTACTTGGCTATAAGAGAGAAGAAAATTTTACTGTTTGCGTCAGTATGGATGGACCTGGAGAATAGTATGCTAAGTAAATAAGCCAGAGAAAGACAAATGTCATGTGATTTCACTCATATGTGGAATCTAATGAACAAACTGAACTAACAAGCAAAATAGAAACCGACTCACAGGTAACAAGCAGGCTGACAGCTAGTGGCAGGGTTAAGGGAGTGGAGGGACTGAGCAGAAAGGTCACAGGACTCATGGACGTGGACAACAGTGTGGTGACTGTGGTGAGGAGGTGAGTATAAGGGGACTAAATGGTAATGGGAAAAGATACAATAAAAATTTTTAAATAAAATTAGAAACACCAATAAAAGTAAGCAAAAGTCATATACAGGAATTTCAAAAAGAAAGAAGAAATAGAAATGGCCAATAAATATATAGAAAGGTGTGTTTAACATTACTAAATTTTTTAAATATGAATGTAATGCAGGAGGTTGAACATGGGGATCTCAAAGGCTCATTCGGATAAGCCGAATAAACTACAAGGAGGACCTGGTAGAGGAGACCTCGCCTTTATTACTCACATTACAGGGAGCACCAGTGGCAGCAGGTCAGCAGAGCAGGACTGCACTCACCCTCAGTCTGAGACCCGTTATACGGGGTCTCAGACCAAGGCGGCTTGGGTCCAAGTTACACTAGCACTCACGTGGTCTTAAGCAGTATTACCTCAGTCTGTACATGCAGAAAGAAAAGGTCAAGAGACTGTCACCAGGGAGGAAACCTGTCCCCAGGGGAGGTAGGGAGGGAGTTACAATGCATTTCCTCTGGACAATGCACACTCGTTCTGACCAGGGGCCCTCTGGCTGGCCCTCTAAAGCAACGATGAAACACTATCTTTTTGTCTACACTACCTATTTGGATGAAAAGCAATGAACATATCTAATGAGAAATAAACTGCATACTTGATTGCTTACGTGAGTTTAATTGTTATAAAATAAACTCCAGATTGCCCTGGCTGGGGGTTGCTTACTTGATTGGAGCATCATCCCGTACACCAAAAGGTTGCATGTTGAATTCCCCCATCAGGGCACATGCCTAGGTTGTGGGTTCAGTCCATGGTTGAGTGTGTACGGGAGGCAACCAATCCATGTATCTATGTTTCTCTCTCACATAAATGTTTCTCTTTCTCTCTCTCTCCCGCTCCCTGCACCTCCTCTCTTTCTAAACTCAATAAACATATCTTCATGTGAGGATTAAAAGATCTCACTCTGGATCGCTGTTTGATAATAAATATCAAAATCAAAAAACATACCTATCATTCAATCAGATATTCCACTAATAGTATAATGAAAAGATATAATTGGTTGTTAATTGAAGATGTGTATACTAAAATGTGTACCACAGTACTTTTCAACATGCTTAGAATTTAGTTATAACCTACAGGGGATTACCTGATAATATTATACGCACCCATTCAGAGAACATTATGCAGCAAATAAAAATGAGGCTATAAATCAGAGATACTTATCCTAGTTTCTCTAAGAGTCCGTGGACAGGCTTCAGAGGATGCGCTAGTCCCAACGTAGTTTCTATCGAGTTTCTGTGTATGTGACAGTATGTGTGCGTTTTAGGAGACACAGTGTCACAGGGTCTGTAGCTTTTGTTTGTTTGTTCTCAAACAGTTCGGTGGCCCGCAGTTTAAGGAGCATTGGATGTAGTGTTCCCATCTTACTGCTGATTAAAAGCAGCATTTTATCATTATGTCATGTTTTGTGTATGTTTCTAAACATATGCACATTTATCCATTAAATATTTGGTGAATTATGATGTCTCATTTTGCTTGTCTATAGTGCTTACTTTGTCCATAAAATACTATACTACATACTTCGCAAATATAAATAGTATTAGTATAAAAGACTATGCTACAAGCTTTCACAAAAAAATGAGCTTAGGTCTGCAAAATGACTAAGTAAACTGTCAAATGTGGAGATACGTTCCTTCCCCCCAATATTTTTTTGCTTGTTGTATATACTTTACAAAGTTTTAAAAATTTGCATCTGATATCTCATATAGACTTGGCTAAATTTGGTAATATTAGAGAGGCTTGTAAGTTTTCTGCTCAAACTGATCTTTTGCCGGTGTCTATTTGTAATTGAAATTCCACTAAAACAACACTTTGGTTAGTGAGTTACTTCAAAAATTCTATTGAAATACATGTTACTAGGAAATAAAGCACAGGTTTTCACTATAACATTTGTGTGAATCAGAGCCTTAGGCAAGCTACTAAATTTTAGGAAATAGAAAGTCCTCCGGTGCCTATAATAGGTTAAAACATTCCTAGAGCTCAGAAGAACTCAGAATTACATCCAGAATATGCAGATATTTCATTACTTACATAGAACCAATTGGGACTCTGCAGAGGCTGGGGAGTGAAGAGCTGGCCAGCTCTGAAAGGAAAGGTAACAGTTGCTAAGACTCTCAGTGACACTGACCTCATGCCTACAGACAGGGCCATCTACCTACTGAAGGTCCTTTTGGTCACATGATCCAAAGTTTAAGACTCATTAGAGATTAAGAATTCTATTTGTGTGAGGATATTCATATTAATGCTGTCTTATTAAAAACACATAAAATTGCTTTTAGAAAACAAACCTCAAATTACTCCATGAAAAAGAGCTGTGTCATTTTATATATTAAGTCTTAATACATTTTTTTTTCAAAGAGCCAATTCAGATGATGAACTATGCCTAAAACTATGGCTTTCTATTATTTCAAACACTCAAATCCCAAGAACGCATGTTTAAAACAAAACAGAGAGGCTCTGGCCAAGTGGGGAATGTATGGGAAGCAACCAATAGATGTTTCTTTCTCACATCGATATTTCTTTCTCTAGCTCGAATCAATACACATATCTTCAGGTAAGGATGAGAGAGGGGTTTGGGCAGAGAAAGTGGGTGCTCTTGGACCTTTTATAATTCCATGAGCAATTTCCTTAAATTTTTTTTTCTATTTGTTCCAACTATATGTCTCAACCATAGAAAACTTGAAAAGGTACAGAAGGATAATATGAAAGCAACTCTGTTCTGAACTTTAGTCCATGATTACAAACAGAAAGTCAAAGCAAACTTTCTTTAAATTCTGCAAGAACAGGTATAGAAAGTGCATGACTAATGTAACTATATTTGAGATTCTTTATATTAATTTTTGAGTAGTTTTAGGCCACCACTGAGTTAGTAGTAAAATATAAAATTGCATCCAAGAAAATGGATACCAGGAATCCATCTGATTATTACAATTTTTTGGACATAGCAGGGAAAAAAGAACATATGGTTGACAATTTTAGGAAAAGATCAAAGAAATGTGCTTTTCCATCTGTCAGTCTGTGTTGTATTATGTGGGGCATTTAAATGAGCTTTGAGGAAATGTTATGTTCACAGTGCGATATCTAAACCATGGTGGCCATGTTACTGGGGCGTGCCGCTGTCCATGTGGAGAGTGGGCTGACTACCAATGTTTTAGGAATAAGGTAACATTTGAGTTTTTGTTTATTTTTCAGAAATGAGTGTTCTTGAAGTTTCTAATATTTTGGAGGCCTATTTATGATGACGACATGGGAATTTTGAAATAAGGAAGTCATCCAAACTCCACAGTCTTCATTTTTCTCTTTTTAGTATTGCTTTTGTATTTCTACTTTCCACCTCAGTCTTGAATAAATGACTCTCGCCAAATTTGAAAAGGTTTTTCTAATGGGCAACCAGATCAACTTATCAAGTTATGTTTGCCACTTGGTTAATTTATGTAAAGTCTAAAACAGAACAGGTATTTGAGCTGTTTGTCCAATTTATGAAGAGAACATTAGTGAGAACAGCTACTTAACTGAAATAAAGATAGTTCAGGTAAATTTACTGAAAAGAATGATTATCAGAGTAGCCTGTGTTAAGACAGTTCTAGTCTCAGTGCACTGACCTACTAACAAGTCAATTCACCATCAAATTTTATTTCTTAAGAACTTCAAACTAGGAAAAGGATAAGCTTGATTATACCCCTTAATTATGTCCATATTTTCACATATGTATAGTTACCATTTGCAACAGACAACTTTTTATGAGTGACCATTTGACTAGAAATAAGGTCATTCTGATAAAAATTTAGATTTAACTATTAAAACAATTCTGTGAACTCCCCTTCCTGAGGCAGACTTAGTAGAATTGCAATACTGAAATTTAGAAACATTAATGCTCCCCACTTAGAGGGCTAGCTCATCTTGTAATAGAACCCCATTATAGAAAGTTCTTCTAAGTACCTTCATCTGTCTTTCTTTCATTTAAGCAGAAGGATATAATTAAAAGCGATATTTGGAAGTGTAAATGTGCTATGATTAAATTACTTATTGTTCTGTATTTTCATAAAAGGACAAATGATTGAAAATATTCTTATTTTTTGAAGCATTTACATTTTCTAGTGTATATGTTTAGAGACACTGTGACGCCACCATCTAGTCCACTTCTCAAAAAAATTAAAAAGGTGAAAACTAGAAATACAGCTTTATGTAGAAGCAAAAGTTGTTACATAGGATGCCTGTCAGTGGATTAGACACGGGGATAAAAGGGAGATAAAACTGAGGTTGTTAAGTTTATGAAGGACACCTATTCCCTGTTTAATAAACAATCGTAATTCAGGCATGCACAGTGTTTTCTTCTACCATCAAATTACAGTAATCTTCCAAATGATTATATTTTTCTAAGTATGATATATATATTTTAAATATATACTTCATGTCTGTGTTGGTGGTTCCAAAAGAAATTATATATAATCTAACAGCAATCAGATAGCGAGTGGGTCCAATTAAAAATTCAGTCTGACATCCACATTTCTTTCTATTTTTCTTCCTGTGGTACTGCCAAAAGGATATGCATATCAATGAAATCAAAACTTAATTCCAGGAATACATTTAGTTGTCTTTGGTTAACTTTTTTTCACCAAATGTGCCAAGACCATTAATGAAGAAATGAGTGGTCTTTTCAGCAAATGGCACTGGGACAATACAAAAAAATAAATAAATAAAAAGCATGTGAACTTCTGCCTTACACCATGTAAACCAATTAACTCAAATTAAAAAAACAATAAAATTCTTAGGAGAAAGCAAAGTAAATATTCATGACTTGGGGCTAAGCAATTGTTTTTGACATATGTCATCAAAAGCACCACCAACAAAACAAAACAAAACAAAACAAAAAATAAACTAGACTTTATCAAAATTAGAACATTTTCTGCTTAAAAGTCTACCACCAAGGAGAAGACAATTTACAGATGGGAAATATTTGCATTTCATATATTTCACAAGATACTTGTATCATGAATATATAAAGTATTTTTATGAATCAGCAATAAGAAGATAAATAATCCAATTAAAAATTGGGCAAGAGATTCGGATAGACAATTCTCCAAAGAAGATATTCAAATAGCCAATACAATTAATGAAAAGATACTCAGAGTCATTAGTCACTAGGGAAATGCAAATGAAAACCACAATAAGGTATCACTTAACCACCAGGATGGCTATAGTAAAAACAAAACAAAATAAAATGTACAATAGTTAGTATTTATAAGGGTGTGAGAATTTGGAATTCTCATACTTTGCAGATGAAAAAAGTAAAATGGTGCAGCTACTTTGGAAGATAGTTGAGCAGTTCTTCAAAATGTTAAATATACAGTTCCTACATGACTTACAAATTCCATTTCTAGGTATACACCTAAGAGAAATAAAAACATGTATTCATGTAAAAATTTATAAAGAGATGCTCATAATAGCATTATTAGTAGTCAAAGGTAGAAAATATTAACCACTGATGGGCATTTACATATAGGTATGTGCACACACAGATACACTTTAAATTTTATGGTATGTGGATATTATCTCTAGAAATATGTTATATTATATATATATATATATATACACACACACACATACATATATGCATCTCAATGAAGATATGTGTGTGTGTGTGTGTGTATGTAAGTTGCCTTGGCAGATCTTGGAAGAACAAAGGGACTGCAGGAAATAAGCATTCTTGAATTGATAGATATTACACTTAATAAGATGACCCATGAGAAGACAATGTTCCATGAGTGCTCCCAGAGACCACACCATTCACCAAGGCTGTCCTACATACAGAGATGAGAGGGGTACAAACATAAGTAGGAAATTCAATGGTAGCCATCCTCTACAAAGCAGGTGGGAAGAATGGCAGAAGAGGAAGTTACAAACCTGGTCTTATTTACATCTGTGAGAGCGGTGGGGCTCTGAGTAGCAGAGGCCAAGTGGTGACTGCATCCTGCATCCCGTGGTACAGAAATGGGAAGAACAGCCCATGGAAGGCCACGTTAGGTTCAGAAGGCAAGACCGTCCACTGCCCCAGCCCATTTATGTGACATGGAAGGCCACCAGCTGTGAGTGGTGACCATAACAAGAGTTTGGCTGCATTCGATCCAGGTCATGGTCCAATCTGTCACCCAAAAGGTCCAATCAGTCTTACTATGGGCTTAGTTATTTCAAATACTCAAAACAACTCTTTCTGGTAGGAATTATTTTCCTTGTTTTATAGATGAGTCCAGAGATCTTCTGAGGTCATTTAACTAGTTGAAATGATCAAAATTTATTTCATACTAAAGTTCATGATTTATATACAAAGATGGCCCCCCAAAACAGAATTATTTTCTGGAGGGCAGGCCTCTTGTAATACAGGCTTCCCCCACTAGGTCAATGTTCTAGGGACCCATCTGTATCAGTGCACCAGCTGGCGTTGTTATAGGAGGCTGCATTCTGTTTGGTGAATTTTTTTTGGAAGACTCTTTCAATGTGTTTGCCCATTTCATTATGGGTGATTAATGAGTGTACCTACCCTCACTGTGCTGGGTATTCAGCAGATTTTGACCAAACATGGCTTGACCTCCATGCCCCACCCTCCCTACTCACCCAGTCTGATATCCAGGAACTTGTTTTTTGTTTCTCTGGATGAAAAAGTCTTCAAAGGGAAACATTTTGCCCATGTGGAAGAGGTGAAACAAAAAGCAGCAGAAACACTAAAAGGAATCAAAATCAATGAGTTCAAAAACTGTTTTGAGAGTTGAAAAAAATGTCACAGTAGATATATTGCATGAAATGGAGAGTACTTCGAAGATGACTGTAGTTTAAACATGTAAGAAAATATGCAATTTTTTATAAATAAATTCTGGGGTTTTTTTGATCCCCCCTAGACAATACCATGTATGAAGTTCTCTCACAGTTATCAGCAAACCCATTCATATTAATAAATTCTAATAGAAAGGCATTCTTCACCAGGTTAAAATATTTGGTACTTCAGGGTAAAGAATACATAAATGACAAGGTTGAAGTTCAGATTGTTATTTTTCACCTTGAACAGGCACACTCATAGTTCTACTTTCTCTTTCATTGAGAAAGAGAAAGATCTCGTTGATCTAATTTCCAAATACAGGTATTCCTAGCTTTCTATTATGCCACTAAAAACCTACATTAATGCTGTTTTTGCTGATCCAAAGACATACCAAGAGAATTTTCACTTTTACGAAAAAGCTGTTAGTGTACTAATGTAGGTCTCTCGTAAAAATGAAGTTACATTAAGTGAACTTTCAGAAAGTAGGGGATACTCTACACCATTTTGGCTTACAAAAGGTTTCATAGGATCACTCTACTTTTGGATAGTTTTGGGGAGGGAGGTTGACACTTTACTCTATAAAGTTTTCTCTGAAACAGTTCTTGACTAGTTTTCCAAGTCTTGACAGTGTTTTTTGCCTGAGGAATAGTTGCAGGGATGTCCAACCTTTTGGCATCTCTGGGCCACACTGGAAGAAGAGTTGCCATGGGCCACACAGTAAATACATTGCAGCACATAATCACAAAAATATCTTATAATGTTTTAAACAAATTTTCAATTTTGTGTTGGGCCGCATTCACAGCCATCCTGGGCTCCATGTGGCCAGTGGGCTGCAAGTTGGACACCCTCAATAGCATTGCCTTTTAATAGTGGTAATCAAATGAATGACTTATGAAGGTAGTGAGTGATCACAGTGTTAGGCAGAATAGCTAGCAAGCTAAGGCAGGAAGGGAAAGGGAGATATGTCTCACCCATTAATTCAGCAGTCCTGAGCTCCATGAGGTCAGATAAGTTTGACAGGTGTTGCAAAGATCACAAGAGAAACCATGATAGAGCAGGAGAAGGGCAGCCTTTGAAATTCTGTTTGTGTTGTTTTCACTGTCTGAGAAAGGAGGCCTTTGAAATTGAATGTTAATCTCAAGGTCCAGAAAAGGGATAAGGAGGGGGAGCCTGGAAGCTAGCTGGCTACAGGCAAAAGACTCCTAAAACCCCAATAGACAGTGCTCTCAGACTACCTGGTGCACGCTTACAGCTTCATGCTCAAGTGTATTTCATAAATAAACTTGCTACCACATTTCCATTATGCTCCTTGTCTCACTCCTGAATTCATCTCTCAAGAATAGATAAGAACCAAGGTGGGGGAGCCCTCTAACTCAGGTCTCCCAGTAACAATAGCACTCAGATGCAGGGCAGGCTGAGAAAAATGTGTAAGAGAAATCATGTGTTACAGGGCTCCACTGCTAGGAGTAAAACACACAAAACTTCTGAGCTTGGTTAGAACTTTCTAGTACATGGTGGTTATTGAATATATGTGAAGTTACAGAGCAGATGTGTAAATAAGTGTGTTAAGTAGATGCTGACATAGGAGAGAATCTATTAAAATAAGAATTAGAGGCATTGCAAAATATTAAATAAAGTCTTTTACATTTGTTTATGAACTGTGGCATTACCAAACAGAAGGAGTCCATCCACTCAGTGCCAGCAGAACCAAACACTAAAAACTGACAAGTGCAGTGAATGGAGAAAGACTGGTTGTTTTATTATGCATGGTGCCACCCAAGAAGACAGTAAACCAATGCTCGAAAGCCCATTCCCATGGGGGAATGGTTTACAGACGAGTTTTACAGAGCAAAATTATGAATCATCATGAGTAAGGGGTTTAGGGATGTGGGTCTTGCTGAGTAGTCAAGAGTGAGGTAAGGGCAGTAAATCGTAATTTCAGGGCTTGAGGTCAGCCTTCATGTTCCTAAGTCTGGTTTCCTGGGAAAGTACTCAGGGTGATCCTGCATTAGGGCTTGGGAGCTGAAACCCAGTTTAGGCCACAATGTTATCTTTAGCTTAACAAAGGCTGTACCTTGTGACCCATAGTCCAGGCACTGTTTCTGGCTGTCTCAGGGAAAAAAGGCTAAGGTTTACAGGGCAAGCTGTGGAGAAACAATGAGTTCTGGGGTTGTGTATTAAATCAGATTCATACATTAAATTGGGATCCTCAGTTTCGTAATTACAAAGAGGTCTGATGTGTCGGAATTCTCTTTAAGTGCAAGTAGGACATTACATTAGCTATCTGTAGGTTACAACCGGAGGATGTGTTATCAGAAACATTGTTTGGCATGCCAAAATCAATTTGATTTGCTATAAGCAGGGCAAATATTCTCATTTGCCATGGTCCACACCAACTGCTAGTGTAATAAGTGAGACATGTTTCACTTATTCTGAGGAAGAGGAGAAAATTCTCCCCTTTCCCCTTGATTTTTATGGCTTGTCAAATAATTAAAATGACATAGGCATATACAGGAGAAATGAAGTGTTAATAGATACACACAGGTAATCTACATAAGCATGAAGAATTCCAAAGACAGTAAGGCAAAATGAGATATATATGTCATTCTGGACTAAGGAGAAGGAGATAGGGGTCTGGGGCTTCAAGGGGAGGTTAGGCAATTCACAGGGCGATAACAAGAGTTAATGTTTAGTAAACAAGTGTTCTGGGCCATCTGGAGACACAGAGGAACTTTCATCAATTTGCATTGCTAGCTTTCTCCCCATCCATCACACTTGGTTTGGACTAAGCTATAGTTACCTATGGGGATAGCTCCTTCCTGGAACAGACCTTCCATCTTAAGTACTTTCAGGCAGTTAGGGGGATGGTCAAAGGTATTTACTGAGCCTTCTGATCCTTAAAAATAACCAGCTTAAAATAATCAATATCCTAAAGAGGCAGATTTTGGGATAGCATACTTTTTACCTCTTCAGTTTATTACTATTTTATAGCTGGTCCATGAATTCATTTGGCTGCTTAGTTCAAAAAATTCTGGCATTTCATTGTAATGTTACTGGGACCCCAGTGTTTGTGTGTGTGTGTGGGGGGGTGTGTTTTAATCCATCTACCTGCACTCACTGGCCCAAAGAAATGCATGAGCAGAAGTTTGCAGTATAGGAAGAAAAGTACTTTAATATTGAATTGGCCGATATGGAGGAGGGGAGCTTAATGACTGAAGACCTGATCCTTGATGGCATGTAGCAGATTATAGATTATGTAGAGCCAAATCACAAGACACCATGAGATGCGGGGTTCAAGGTGGTGCTGGGAGCTGATTGGTCAGAGGTGAGGCAAAGTTAATAAGTAATTTCTTCAAGTCTTGAGGACAATTCTGAGGTCTACTCTGGCATCTCTTTGTCTTCTCTCATGGGAAAGTAACCAGGGGTTGTTGCACCTTAGGGTTCAGGAGCTGCAATATAACTTCGGCCAAGATGTTATCTTTAGCCTGACAGAGAGACGGACCTCATGACCATCAGTCAGGCCTGGGCTACTGTCCTCTGCTGCCTCAGGGGTTGCTCATTATCTGGAAGAAAGGCCAGGTCTCTGCGGGGGTATAGAGACAGAGAGAGGGATACGATTTTCAGAGCCAGGATTTAATGAAAGTCACAATGACCCTTGGTTTTAATGTGCCAGGAAGGAAGACACTTGCCTCTATCCTTCAGAGTTCTTTCAGCTAGTTTAATAATTAAATCTACACGAGACAACTAGCAAAAGAAAATAACCAAATTTAATTATATATACATATGTGTGTGTGTGCGTGCATGTATGAACCCCCATATATGGGAAAGTCAGAGACCCCATATACATGAGAGGTTCAGGGATGGAATATGAGGTATACATGATATTCTGAGCTAAGCTTCATAGGGGGAAAAGGTCATTCTCAGGAGCATAAGAAGAATAGATACTCAGTGATTAGGAGTTTTCCCAGCCTTATAGAAAGGTTATAATACAGTTATTTCTGAGGATAACTCATTATGGTTAAGACCTTCAGTTTAAATTTTTTAAAGAGGAAGTAATTTCTTGTGAGCCTACAGGGTCTTGATGGCCTTCAGCTCAGCATAGTCCACATGCAAAGTAGCACGTTTTAGGGATGCCTGGCCTGAGCCTCTTCAGATTTTGTCTTAGTTTCCCTGATCGTTTTACTCTTGTATAGAAATATATATATATATATATATGAATATATATGTAATATGTATATATATATATATTCCATTAGACTAATGCACAATATAAGTAGAACTTTCCTGTGTCTTTGATTTGCATTTTTAGGGTGCAGAATTTGCCACCCCATAATATGTCTCTTTAGCATATTGATTATTTTAATCTGATTATTTTTAAGAGACAGCAGACACAAAAGAGCATCTGAAAACTGAGTGGAAGTGATCTTTATGTAAGAGACATTTACATCTATAAGGAAAATTCCCCTCTCTGTACTGAGAAGGATGACTCCAAATCCCTGGAAACTCTTACCAATGGAGAGCCAGAGACTCAAAGCTGCCCCTCAACCTCACCCCTGTTTACTGTGCTTTTCCTGGTAACTTCCCATAACTGATGCCCACCCCCAATGTCTTCTTTTTGTCTTTAGTTAAAGATGGCATTTAGGGTGACTTTCTCTGACATTTTGGAGAATTACTTAGTTATTCTGGGTCTCTTCAATGCATGTATAGATATATGTGTTATTAAAGTTTGTTTCTTTTCTTCTGTTAATCTGTCTTACATAAACTTAATGATTCAACAAGCTAAAGAACCTGGGAGGAAAGAAGGGGAAAGTTTTTCTCCTCGCCATAGTCGTTTCAGTTAACACAACTTTGAACTAGGTAAAACAATTATACTAACTGTTTAATATCCTCCCAGCATGTCTTTAAAGGATTTGGTATATCCACTTAATGATACGCTTTTGAATCTGCGTATATGTACACTCACACAAAATAATGTTAAGTAGAACAAAAAGCAGAATACAAAATTGTAGATTTAGTGTTTTTCTTCCAGAAAATGTGAACAAAATTAGTAGTAGAAAGTATATTAAAATGTACACAATGGTTAAATAATTATTTCTGTGTTCCTACATTTTTGAGACCATACAGAGTTAATAGAGACCATTTGATATAAACAAATACAAAAATGTTTATTCTAGAAAAATACAGAATAGAATATTACCAACAAAAGAATTACTTAAAATTATGTGTCAAAAGAATGTAACAATTAGACTCTAGTTAATTAAACAGAGTAGAAATAAATTATGACATATATATTATTCCTATGGTTATTCTACTTGCACATAGTAAAGATTGTTTAGGAAAATTCTGGGGAATATATCAACTATCAAGCATTGAATATATCTCAGTTACACAGAGTATAGCTCTGGAGAAGAGTCACTCTTCAGTGACACCATTACTTCTGATTCTACACCCTTCCTCACCTGGGGCTTGACTGTAGGCAACAAAAGTTTTTCTGTGATCTGATGGGGAGAAAAAACAATTTTTCCTCTACCCATTTGGTTTTTGGCTGAAACACCCCCTTAAAAAAGACAGATTCACAGGAGAAAAAAAAAAAACAAACAGAAGTTAAATAACATGTATACTTTCTGCTTACATAGGAGAGACCCAGGGAAACAGTAACTACTCAAAATGGCCCAATCCACCAACTTTAATACCATTTCAGGTAAAAACAAAAAAATGTTGGGGGTGGTTGGGAGAGAGAGACAGAGAGAGAGACAGTTGCGGGAGGCTATCAGAAAAGGCTCTGTAAACAAGGTTATGGGGTTGTTATGCAGGTTTAACTTTCTGCCTTCTCCACTGATGAGAGTTTTAGACATTTAGTTCATCTTTGTATTCCTTAGTACAAAGAGGGAGACACCCTTAACTAGTAAATATTTATGAATGCAAATGTCTCTTACAAAAAGGAATGTCTACTTGATTTTCAGAGCTTCTGCTATTTCTTCAGAATTTCTCTTTCATCTGCTGTTTCTTAAAAGTAAGCAGCTCAAAATAATCAATATGTTAAGGAGGCATATTTTGGGCTGGCATATTGTGCTTCCCTTCAATTTCATTCTAAAATTGTTGACAAGCAAAATATTCTGTAATGCTTTAATACTTCTCTTTTGTGAGGGGTCATATAACAACTTAGAGATGTAGGTAATGACTTATTAAATCAAAAAGAAATTGGGATATTAGAATCTCAGAAATGATATAATTATTAATATTTCCATTGAGTAACCATAGGGTATGTTATAAAGCAAATACAATCCTTACTTTTGCAGATTTATTGAAGTATTTACATTTGTATCTACTTTGACATCCAAATAAGAGTTATTAATCTGATAACCAAAATAAATTACATTTGACCCTTAAACTTTACAGGTTTGAACTGGATAGGTCTCTTATACATGGATGTTTTTCAATAAATACTCTAAATTTATTTTCTTTACCTTATGATTTTCTTAATAATATTTTCATTTCTCTAGTTTATGGGGAAAATATGGTATATTGACGTGGATCCTGGCCCACAGGATCCTGGGTTGTGGCGGTAATAGACAAGTACACATGGACTACAGAAATCCTGTGGAGAAAAAGGGATGGCATGGCCACTCTCTAAGTGAGAGAGGGTGAGAGGGCTAGAGAGAGCCCAAGAGAGGGAGCCGACCCCTGCCTGGACAGGCTTTTATTGCTTTTCTGTCACATTACATCGAGGATGGTCCTCATTTACTATGCACAGGTTCACCTACAGGTGATTACCTTTTACGGACAATAAAGGAGAGGATGTCACTAAATACATCACAGAAGGATATTTGCAATGTAAAGGAAGAAATGGTTGAAACTGGTTATGCTCCATACTTGGGTGGTTTAGCACAGATTTTAGGAAGTTGTAGATACTCAGTAAACATTTGCTGCCTCAATTCAGGGTGAGGGAGTTTTAGCAGGACCAAGTCTCATAGCAGTCTAGGTACAATGCAGGCCTGATTTCCCATGGGAGAACCTGTCTGTGGATGTGGGTCCTGCCCACCAACCTCACTCCCCACTGGCTTTTCCAAGTCAGGGCTGGGTCACATTTCCCATGCTTGGAACAGTTCCCCATAGTATATAATACATATAACATACAAAATATGTGTTGACTGTTATATCATTAGTAGCCTGTAAGCTAAAATTAATTTTAGACTATTATAAAAACCAAAAAGTGTTTATTTGAGCAAAAGGAGCTGAAGCCCGGGAGACACAGATTCAGTAGCAATGTAAATTGTGTTCTGCTGAGACAAAATGGAGGTCACATTTTATACTGAAAGTCTCTACCCAAATTCCATATAGGTCCACTTTATGTAAATGAGGTAACCAGATTTGTACACTTCTGATTGATTTGAATCTCACTGTCATGATTAGTCAGCATTGTGCCTCCTGATTGGTTGTTATGAAGCAGTTCTGCTTGGAAAAGCAGATCTTAGTCCACTGGTCAAAAGACAAAACCAGGAATTCTATTATAATAGTCAATGCAGACAGCAAAATGAGCAGGGCACAGTGAGGGAAACAGAGTTCAGTCTGAGGTTCTTCCCAGTGTAAGGTGTACATGAGAAGCCCCATCAACAAATGGCCCCTAGGCTTTTATTACTCATAAAATTTGGGCCCTCAGTTGACCATGGGGAGTCCAACTCAGCAGATAATTTTGGGGGGGGGTTAACATCAAATAAATCTTTTTTCTTAGGGTTCAGAAACTTATTAGTAGTTAAGTTTGGGGGAGTCAAAATTATACCCAAATTTTCAAATGCGTGGGGGCCTGGCACCCCAAGCCTCCACATTATTTAATGGCCAATTGTGCATTTTTATCCCTTAATGTGTGAATGCTAATGAAACACTTAAATATCTTTTGATGACCCCTATGGAACAGAAATAATATACTTCTTCCTACAGAAATAAAATGTACCAAAATGTTCCTAATTAAATGCTTCTGCTTTCTCAGCCTTTAGTGAAGATAATTAGTGAGCAGGGAACTATACCACCCTTTTCCTTGGACTGGCTTTTATATTCTCATGAAAAAATTGAGGTCTCCTCATAGTGATCAGCCTCGCAGTTTGAGAATCTCTGCCTCAGTTAGACACAAAATCAGATAATTGTAAAAACAATTTGCAATCTCCAGGTGATTTAGAAAACAGAAGTAGACTGTGGGCTATATTATTATGTAAAGTGACAAAATATAATGAATGCATAGGAAGTCTTTGTTTTTCGAAGCTGAAATCTCTATAAATACAAGGCTGAAGTGAATCACTCTTAATTTGCTTTTTACCTCTGCTCCTACACTGGGTTTAACTTCTGTGATCAGAATGAAGTTGAGAAATAATGTTATTTTTCAATAATCTGAAACAGGAGTCACATTAATATAAAAAATTAACTCATTGTGGCAGTACATTTTTAGAAATTTATATTCTACATGAGCAGGAGCATTTTGTATGTTTCTAGTAATTTTAGTGAAAAAAACCATGGTCATAAATGTAAAATGATCACAGGATAAAAAAATACTCCTTGGCTATTCAGTAACACATTTGTCAATTATAATGTTTAATATTTTGACTCCAAATTTCACTTTTAGCTTGAAATTAACAGTTTTAGGAGTAGGGCCTTCTGGCATAGCCTGTCATGTGACTTTCTTAAATATTCTTATCATGTAGCTTTGGCCTGGGTATGAGAGAAGTTTTATAATTATTGTCACAGGTTCAATGGTCATGTGACCAACTCTTCAAAGGCCAGTACTCAAAACATCAGGGTTCAGAGTAGGAAATTTTTATTGAACAGGAAGGCCACAGGTTGAGAAGATGTGGGGTGCTGAGGGCTTCTTTAAATCTGTCTTAAGAGAGTCCAGAATTCAGGCTTCTTTTACATCAGGGAAAGGTAGACCTGGCAGGGAAAGAGGTGTGTGAAGACCACAGGCATCTAGGCACCAAGGCGGATCCAAGAAAGAGCATGAAATTTCTAAATCTCTTGTTCCTGCTTCATTGACCCCTGCCAATCTGAGTCTTGTCTTGATGCTCCTGAAAATCTTTGCCAAAGTCTCAAGCCTCGAGCATAATTTCTCTAGTAATTGCGTGTTTGAGGCAGGAGCCATTTTCCTGCAGGCCATGGCAGAAATGCAGGTGAGAATTAAGATAGAGTCAGAGAGAGTGAGCCTTTCACTGTTGCATTATGGAAGGAACTGAGCAATGCCTTACAAGAAGAATCTGAGGGAAACATCATTGGTGTATGGCTCATATATTTTGCTATTTCCCAGTTTGTGTAATTAACTATAGCTTAATTTCAATTTTGAGCCCCACCACCGAAGTCTGTTTGTGGTGGTCCAGAATGGGCTATATGACTTGAATGCTCTCAAAGTACATTGTTTAAGGTTTGGTATAAGATTTCATTTTAATTTGATTTCTTTTTTCTTCTTACTTCCTCTAAGAGTCCCAGTTCACTAACAAAAGCAATTCCATATTTGAAAATTGTAGTAATTTTACTAGAAAGTCAAATGAATTGTTTTGAGGTAACATAAAATACTTATGGTAAAATAATAATTTCAGTGGAATAATTGAAGATTATTTCTGTCTGTTTTCAATGTGACTATTTATATGCAAATTTAATGAAATATAGAGCCTCATCTTTAAATTGAATGAACTGACAAAATTTAGTGATGAGTAGAATGGGATGGCAAAAGAATCTGGAACTGCAGAATTAACCAATTTTAATAAAGTACTATGCTACTGGGTTAAATGAAGTAAGGAAAAAATAAAATAACTTTCACATTGTTTTCTATATTTTATTTAATTTTTATTTTTCACGTTTATATATGTGCAAAATTTAAAGTTAAAATGTCCCATTAATTTTAGAATCACAGAACTGTATTTGCCTTGTGCCCCTCCTCACCCCAGAGCCTGACAGTATTTTCAACTCTTTAACTGTATCTCCTTGTATTTACTTCTATATACATAAAATACTTATGCTGCTTTTTTTCAAAGTATAGGCAACACACAACTTTAGTTGGAAGATAAGGACTGCTCTCTCTCTCGTATTCCACATCCTCACACTCTTCTTCCTTCCTCAGTCTCCCAATATGGTTATATAAACAAATAATTGTAATATTATTTTCTGGTTATGTTATTGTGACTTTGTAGATATTGTTCATGTAAGTCCTGTAATATATTCTGATTATTTTTCTTTCTTGAATAACTTTTGCTTTTCTTGGTGCTAATAATGACTTCTTTTCCTTTTGCCTATTTCCCTATTTGTCTTTAAACCTTTAGAGGCTTTCCTCTGGTATTTGGTCATATTGCCACCTATTCATATTGAAGAACAGGGCACTAAAATGTTAATTAAAAATGTTGTACAGAAGTGGGCCTTACTGATTGCTAAGCGTTAGTGTAAGTTGATCAGATGTATGCCCAGATACTTGGTGGGGAGTTTTACTGTATAAAACATGGCTAGTTTCTACAACAAACCAAATCTGAAATCTGTAAAGGCTCAAAAACAGTAGAAATTTTTATTTTTCTGGTCAGTAGGTGATTTTTCTCTCTGGAGAAAGTCAGAAACACTGACTATCTTTATCATGGAATTATACTTGTTCCACATAGCAGGAAGGGAAAGAGAATGTTATAGATGTCACATTACTTTTTAGATCCCTGACCTGAAAGTGACATACATCGTGTTTGTTCAAACTAGAGCGGCCAGGACTTGTTCAATGCGAAGCGTCTGGGAAATGTGATCTGGCGCTACACTACTGCTTCCAATGGCAATTCTAGGCAATGGAACAGGGGTTGTTATTTTTGATGGCAGCTAACTATCTGTGTCACAGGAAACCTCCCTGAAACATCAGTATTTCTAGATCTTTGCTTTGGGGCTTGCCTGGTGATTATAAACTTGGTCACCACATTCTTTTAATTAATCCCATGTCATTGCTTCTTAAACTTTAATGTATGTACAAATACATAGTAAGATACAGATTCTGATTTCATTGGTCTATTGTAGAATCTCAGTTTCTGAGTTTCTAACAAGATCTCAGGTTATAAAAATCCTTCGGGTCCACAATACTTTGGGCAGCAAAGACCTGAGTTACAATATTGTCTCCACCTAATCTGTTCAGTTCTTAATCCAGTGTTTTTTTGATTAAACTTCTCCAGAGCAAACATCCTCTGTAATGTATGTGTGTGAGTAATGCTTCTCATCCAGGGCCAGAGAAGCAGTGAGGATGTTGTAAGTTCTAGAGACCAAAGCAGAAGAATTCTAGGAGTTGTGGAGGAGGAAAGGTGTGTAGAAAAGGAACTATAGAGCATTCCGGGAATTAAAATCTGGGGAATGAGGAATATCCTGGAGACCTGAGCTTCCTGTGGTGATTGATGTAAAGTAGAGAAAGTTTAAAATTAGTTTAGTTCTGATGATTCCAAACACATTGTGGTGGAATTCAGAGAAAAAGGGCATGGGGTTAGAGTTTGGGTTATGACAGAGGCAAGGTGTGGGCCTCCTGTCTGATCCCTGTTGGTGGAGGTCCACAGAGAGAAGATCTAACTCTGAGTGTGACAAGGAAATTTATAAGGAAAACCAAATGATGTACCTGGCAGGAGAAGGATAATTTAGGTTGGTGTGCAGTGCAGAATCTTCTCGCATTGTACTCTTATTGTTTAACTACACATTTTTTGTTCTTTGTTTAATATATTTTATGTGCACAGTTGGATATTATCACAACTTGGTTTTTAATTTATATTTTCTAAATGTGGCTAATTGTTTCACCTAGTATTTTAGATGATTTTATCCTGTATAAAATGTGGCTTGAAAATCTCCTGAAACTTAAATCAGAGCTGATCCATCAGTGTATGCTGTGTAAGCTGGATATTGAAAAATAAATAAATCATAAATTCTGGGAGCAAAATTAATAATAAATGTAAAGACTGTGGCAGGAGCCAGACCAGCCCCCTTTTTTCTGATTAACTGAAAGGGATTGATTTAAAATTGATGGTCTCAAACAAAAGGCAATTTCTGTATTATCCTTAGGTAGATACACATTGGTGAAAAACACAGTCACGTACCACTTCTCTGCATTATACACACTTATCTTCAAATTGTTCACTTCATCATCAGTCATCCACTCTTTCATTCAGGAAATGTAAGCTAGCAGAGCAGTTCGCTTATGAAACAACATTTTCATACTTCACAATGTGTGAATCTGAATTCTTCATGTTGTTAAATGCAGCCTTATTTAGTAAACAGGAATTATAGATATGTGTAGGGACAGGCACCAAAGTGCTGAACAGACAGAGAGTTAACATAAAAATTGTTCTTTGGAATGTTCCCTAAACACAAAGCTATAAAATGATGATTTTCAGTTGTCTTTTTGTTTTCTCCTAACATAAAGGAGGCTAAGAGCAGATTCCCCTAGCATTAAAGATAATGAGTTGAGATATTGAAAAGGAAGTAATCTCTTGTTTCCTCTTTATCATTTGTAACTACTTCTATATTCAGTGTTGCAACAGGGATTTCCAAAGAACACAGATAAATAAAATGAGAGTTTATGCAAATTCTGAAACACTGAATATCCTGTGTAAAGGTAGAATATTTTAATTATGTAAATAGTTTCTACCATTTAGAGACTCAATGTCTTCTGGGAAGTGTTTAAAACATTCCAAATAATTTGTATACTTGTAAATTTAATCACCAATTTGAAAAAATTTAAGGGGAATAAAAACTAGAATTTTACCAAACATTTAGGGAAGAGCTAACCACAATTATTCTCAAACTATTCCAAAAAAACCAAGAAGAGGGAACACTCCCAAAGTCTTTTTAGGAGGCCAGCATCATCCTATTTCCAAAACCAGATAAAAGCACAACAAAGAAAGAAAACTATAGGCCAATATGACTGATGAACATAAATGCTAAAATCCTCAGCAAATATTTGTAAACCAGGCCCAGCAAAACATTAAAAAGATCATACACCATGATCAAGTGGGATTCATACCAAGGGTGCAAGAGTAAGACAATATTTGCAAATCAATAAACATAACACATCACATAAACAAAATGAAAGACAAAAATCACATGGTCATATCAATAGATGCGGAAAAAGCATTTAATAATAAAGTACAGCACCCATCCATGATAAAAAAATATTCAGCAAAGTGGAAGTAAAAAGAGCATATGTTAACATAATAAAGGCCATATATAACAAATCTACAGCCAACACCAGACTCAATGGGCAAACAATAAAAGCTTTCTCCTTAAGATCAGGAACAAGACAAGGGTCTGTTGGAAGTTCTAGCCACACTGGTCAGACAAAAAAAAGAAATGAAAGGCATCAAAATTGGAAGGGAGGGAGTAAAATTGTCATTGTTTGCAGATGATGTCATAGTGTACATAGAAAATCCTATAGGCTCCACCAAAAGACTACTTGACCTAACAAGTAAATGTGGCAAGACTGTAGGATACAAAGTCAATATTCAGAAATCAAAGGCATTTTTGTACAGCAACAATGAAATATCAGAAAGAGAAATTAGGAAAAAAGCCCACTTACTGTATCAACAAGAAAAATAAAATACTTCATTTTAATGTAATTCAATGTAATCCCTATTAAAACACCAGTGACATATTTCACAGATACAGAACAAATTTTTCAAAAATCATATGGAACCATAAATGACACTGAATAACCTCAGCACTTTTGAGAAAGAAGAACGAAGCAGGAGGGATCACAATACTTGATGTCAACCTGTATTACAAGGCCACTGTAATCAAAATAGCTGGCTACTGGCATAACAACAGACACATAGACCAATGGAACAGAATAGAGAGCCCAGAAATAAACCCAAGTCTCTATGGTCAATTAATATTTGATAAAGGGGCATGGAGTAAAGATCACCTCTTCAATAAATGGTGTTGGGAGGTCAGGACAGGTACATGCAAAAACATGAAACTCGATCACCAACTTACACCATACACGAAAGTAAACTCAAGAGGGATAAAAGACTTACATATAAGTCATGACACTGTAGAAGTCCTAGAGAAGAACATAGGCAGGAAAATTTCAGGTATCCCAGGCAGCAATATTTTCACTGATACGTCCCCTAGAACAATGGATAATATGGAAGGAAAAGAATAAACAAACTGGACTATTTCAAATTAAAAATCTTCTACATGGCTAAAGAAAACATCAGCAAAATGAAAAGGGAACCAACTGTATGGGAAAACACATTGCCAATGACACCTCAGACAAGGGTTTGATCTCCAAAATATATAAAGAAGTCATACAAATCCACACCAGGAAAACAAACAAACCAATTAAAAAATGGGCAAAGGACCTGAGCAGACACTTCTCCAAGGAGGACAAAAAGAGGGACCATAGACATATGAAAGGATGCTTGATATTACTAATAAATATTAGAAAGATGCAAATTAAAACTACAATGAGATATTTCTTCACACCAGTCAGAATGGCCACCATTAAGAAATCAACAAACAAGTACTGGTGAGGTTGTGGAGAAAAGGGAACCTTAGTGCACTGTTGGTGGGAATGCAGACTGGTGCAGCCACTGTGGAAAACAGTGTGGAATTTCCTCAAAAAACTAAAACTGGAACTGTCTTTTGATCCAGCTATCCCACTGCTGGGATTATACTCTAAGAATCCTGAAACACATATTCAAAGGAATCAATGCACCCCTATGTTCATAGCAGCGTTACTTACAATAGCCCAGTGCTGGAAACAGCCTGAGTGCCAGTCAGCACATGAGTGGATGAGAAAATTGTGGTACATTTACACATTAAGATACTACTCAGCAGAGAGAAAGAAGGAGCTCCTATCCTTCAAGACTACATGGATGGAACTGAGTGTATTATGCATTATGCTAAGTGAAGTAAGAGAGGTAGTGAAAGATAAATACCATATGATCTCACCTTTAAGTGGAACCTAATCAACGAAACAAACGAGTGAAATAGAACCAGAGACATGTAAATAAAGAACAGAATGACAGTAACCAGAGGGGCTGGGGGAGGGGGATAATGGGGAAAAGAAGAGGAAGGGCTAAGTCAAGGAACATGTATAAAGGACCCATGAACATGGACAATGGGGTGGGGCTTGACTGTGGGAGGGAGGTTGTGCAGGGAAGGGGAGGGCAATGGGGGGAACTATTGGGACAACTGTAATTGAACAACAATAAAACAAAGATATTTTAAAAATTTGGATGTATGGGGCAATGATTCCAAAGAACCAAGAGAGGGGATATTTTTCTTTTTAACAACTGCTTTTATGTTGAAGTTCTTCCTGTATTGCATTTTCTTTTCTTTGCACTGCTGATCTAATTGCTGACATATCTATTATCTTTTATAGTCATTTCAAATAGCAAAAGGATTAGTTGCATAAGATTTTTACTTTTCTTGGACTTGCAAACAGTTGTCCCTGATTGCCTCATTTTAATAACTTACATAATGGAATTAATAAGTTCTCCCACCACATCGGATGTAAGATGGATGTGACCAGTAGAGAGGCAAGTTAAAGACCTTGAAAACTGATACTGTGTGTGCAAAGAAAACTACTTTCCCTGGGGGAAAAACATGAGGAAACAAAACCACAATGTTTGGAATATAGGAAGGCATGTAGGGTGAAAAAAATGAGTTTTTTTAAATTGAGATATGCAATTATTGCAAAACTTCTGAAGTTCCTTTGTTAGCTACATAGGTGAGATTATCAAACATATTTGTAATGGCAGGAAATGTTGGGGCCTATTTTTCTATTTAAATAGAATATCATCTCAGTAGTCCCACCTTCCATGGTTCAAAATTGTAGAATCTAGAAACACTTCTGAAAATAATAATCATATTTACATACTCTTACATCCCTTTCTAAAAATAGAGCAACCTCAATAAAATATATCTTCATGAAACCAAAACAAACGTTTTATATTTTTACAACTGCAAAGAAATCAGGCTGTTTGATGTTATGTGGACATTTGTAGATTGATATTGTCATTTTAATCTTTACACTTATCATTTCTTCTTTCTTTCAAAATAAAAGAACATCTAATTCTTGGGAAATTAATTAAAGGAGTCCTTCTCATATTAAGACTTATTTTTAATTCTCACCCGAAGACATTCTTATTGACCTTAGAGAGAGGGGAAGGGAGGGAGAGAGAGAAGGAGAGAAACATCGATGTGAGAGAGAAACAAATTGGTTGCCTCCCATGTGCACCTCGGCCAGGGACCTAATCCACAAGCCAGGTGTGTGTCCTAACCAGGGATAGAACCGGCAGCCTTTAGGTTTACAGGATGACGCTCCAACTGTGCCACACTGACCAGAGCAGTTTTGAGTCTTCTGCAAGATAAAGTGTGATACACCTTTTCCTTAAATGGTTTGGGTGATGTGCAGGGTGGAAAGGAATATATTAGCTTTCTATATCTGCAAAATGTCTTTAAACTGGTGTATGCCCACTGGACATCAAAGGATTTATCAAACACTGAAAGGTATGTGTGATGCTTAATTTCATGTGTCAAAATGACTGGGCCATGGGTTGCCCAGGTTGGCATTACATCAAGGTGTGTCTGTGAGAGCACTTCTGGATGAGATTAGTATTTGAGTCCGAGGACTCAGTAAAGTAGATTGTCTCCCCCACTGAGGGTGGACCTTATCCAATCAAGTGGGGGCCCAATTAGAACAAAAAGGGGAAGAAGGGAGAATATACATATAAGTTCTAGTTCTATTGGTTCTGTTTCTCTGGTGAACACCGATTAACACATTCCTTATTTCTGAACATTTTTAGTGCAAACACAAAATCCTCTATTTGAAACCTCAAAATAAGAGGGCAGAATATTTGATGATATGATCTATTCATATTCAAGCAAGGTTATGAACATTTCAGCCTTGATGGCCAGGGACACCCAAATGTATAGTTCAGGAAGGAAGAAAAAAAGAGAATAAAAACAAAATTGGGAGAAAGAAAGTAGAAGAATAAGTGAAGAAAAAAAGAGTAAATGACTTTTTTCGATATTGGGCGAGTGGATGACAAATATTAGCATGATGGGGCCTGGAAGAGAGGCGCTGACATTTCTCCCTAACAGCAGCTTGTTGGCCCACAGACGTTTATGGCGGAGCCAGTATTTGTCAGGCCTCTTTACACGAATGGGAGGAGCTTGGTTTTTAGGCTTTTCAGCTATTGCTTAGTAAAATTAAAAATATATATACAAAAAAATCACTAAGGTAGGTGAGAGCAGAGCTTAATACAGGTTAAAAATGCAACTGACATCAGTTACCGAAGATCTAATTTAGCGTGAGTTAATAAAGAACTAGGAGTTCTGAAAGTCAAAATCTGGAATGCAACCAGTGAAGAGGAAGGAAACTGATCCTGAAAGGCCCCATGAAATGAATAAGAACTCTGAATTGTGTGACTTTTTTGAACAATGTGTGGTTAGTATAGAAAGTCTGTTGTCAAAGTTGAAACTCATCACTCATATTCCACCAGCTACTAATTCTTACAATAAATTAGAGAACTTAAAAGAAATAAAAGTGATTCAATGATAGTAAAGTGAAGGATTCATTGGGTTCCTGACAATACCCACTGGCTTAAGAAAATGAAAAGAAAAAAACCTTTAGTTTTAAAACTGACAATTAATGTCTTGATATGTTTAGAAAGAAAAAAGGGGCAAATGTCTTCTTATCTCCTTTAAGAAACTCTTTTCAATTCAAAGATCATTTAAAAGTAACTCTTAATAATTTTTAATATGGAAGAGTAGTACAATTTACCAGGGTGCAAAACTTATAGACAAGCTAAATCAATTAATCAATCCAGTATTTATTAAATATCTATTATATATCCAACTCTTCCCTTAAATTCATAAGATAGACTATTTTCTTAAATTCCAAGAAAGTAATAGGGGATCCAAATTTTGTTTACCATAAAAAGTAGTCAGATATTTCAAAAGAATCTGTTTTGGTTAAATTGTAAGTCTCATAACTGAAAATGTAATTCTTGAAAATGAATAAAAAGTTATAAAAATCTTCATATTGAATCATTTCAGAGAAATGTTATACAGTAGTTAAATCCCTCACTGTAATTTTATTGTGTGACATGAAGCTCTAAAGACCTAAGAAATGACGTAAGCAAGAAACAAAACCACTGTATATATCTTTAAAATTTTACTACGTACAGTGGGCGTTGTGATAATGCTCTCCTTTAATGAATATCAATTTTAGAGACCATAAATTTAGGCTGCTGTGCTATTTGGAAGAATCTGAAAATGGCTCTGTCCCACACTCAAACTGTTTCCCTGTACAATTGTAGATAATCTACAATTTACCAGGCAGAAGAGCGTGTTTTTTACATATCCAGGCTGTGCTGTAATCACTTTAAGTAAAATCCAACTTTGCTCTTTTCTAATCTTCTCATTGATCTCATTTATAGATTTTGAAGCACAATGAAACTTTCCCTGTAGTCTTATTGTGATGAATAAAGTCTGTTCTTTAAATGGTGAACCAAGAAAATTCTCAATAAATATTTAAATATTAAGTGAGGGAGCAAAGTGATGATGAAGGTAAAGGGAATTGTGCAAAATATTTACTTCCCTACTGTATTATCACTAATACACTCCCTGTAACATGAAATGCATGAGGTCTGGATTTCTCCAATCATCTGCCTTGAAATATTGAAGACTCTGCAGTAAACTTCTTGTAATTCACCTCTAAGACACTCGTGTAGCTGCAGGTCCCTCTTCCATTACCATGAAAGGTGTGAAGAATGAGCTTTCATTTCCTAGACTTTCTTGTCCATTCCATAATGCTGGGACAGCAGCATTGTCACTTGCGGCATTTAAATTGCAGGCCATTAAATCCTATGAGATTAAATATTTTCATAATTTTTTACTATCTCCTAACTCTTAGCAAATGTCCCTGAGGAAACACAATGTCCCATTTGAATAATTTTCATATATATAAAAGGCACCAAGTTAAAAATTTAATTCATTATTTTGAGTGAAAAATAGCTGGCATGTGCCTTAGTCCTGTCCTCTGCACAAGTACTTAAGTGAATTGTTAAGTTCTGTCAGTGATCCTGTTCACGCGGGTGTGCAAATGCTACAGCAACTTATCGAACCACTTTTATAGTTCCACTCACAGCCAAAATTTTACTAACTTACTTAGAAAGACTAGAATTATTTCACAGTACCATGTAAGCCAACCAGGATCTTTGTCTTTCCATTAAAAATTGACATCAACCTATTACCTGATGTTTATAACTTTGCTTTTTTGGAAGGCATAGTGTAGAAATCAGATTCGTTATGAAACACAGCAAAACTAAAAAGAAGCTTGTAAAGAAGAGAAACATTTACTTACTAGATGTGCTTTGTCATGACTTGACTAACAGTCTTGATTAGGGTCACTAATAATGAGAAATTTCACATAGTCTAAAATTTCTGTGCTGTTAGATTGCAGCTGTATAAATCCTCCATAAAATGCCTATAATACATTCTACGAGAGAGTCACAGAAGTTTCTTATTTTTTACTAATGTGAGGCAAACTTAGGTTGTGAGTAGACGGTGGTTTTAGCACAGAAGTTGATCCTGGAAATCTTTTTTCAGGTTTACACATACTTACCTTAATGGTGAGGAATGTAGAAAACAGCACCTGCTTTTTTCAGTAGTGTGCTGGATTAGCCTCATGACTATCTTTAAACATTTAATAATGTTATATGGCTATGCCTATACAACCAAACCCTGATTCTTAAGGTTTACTTTGTTTTACAAAGAGGCTGCTCAGAATATTTCTGCGCTCCTAAGTTTCTTCTAATCAATGCACGAGCCAGTTTACCTAAAAGATTCAGTAAAGCAGCGGGGGATGAGGAAAGGATGGGCAGATGTTTGTCACTTTCTAGTGATTTTGGAACACTTAACACAGTGATTGCAAAATGTATTGTGAAGACCAATTACGAGCTTTTTACAAATAATTCTTATATTCTCAAAGTAGGACTTAGGAGTCTGCGTGATGTGCACTCGCCAGGGTGTTGGATGCAGGTGATTCACGATAACACCGGAAACCGGGTGGCAATTTGAGCCGGGGTGCACAGGTGATCTGTGTGTTATGATGTACGCCAAGAGCAGAAAATAGTTGTAGAGGCCTGACACTAAGAGGGGACCTAAACTGTCCAAACTGGAAAGGATGACAAGAGTCAGTACCCACTTAAGCAGTAGATGGAAACCAAGAATAGTACCAGTGACTCACAGAAGATGATGTAGGAACGTGTTTCAAAGAGGAGAGTGGGGAGAAATAGCTACTGTGAGGAACCCTGGCTGGAAAGGTCAGGTGAAAGAGAGACAGCATAGCACCGAGCCAACGTTCCAGCGTTTTCCTTTTGTCAGTTTCTAGAGGGGCTGGCAATCTTGGACGTCTAACATCCATTGCCCTCCCCAAAAGTAATGCTCTATGTGAAATTATATAGTTGATTGGTCTATACAATTTAACTAAATAAGGCTATTATTTCTAGTAAATTATTCCAACTCAGGATAAAAACCCATCTTTACTTACATTTTTTCCTCTTTACTTTATCTTTTAATTTTCCTCCCTTTGGATAAGCTTCTCTAGTATCCTTTCCAAATGGGTCCTTTTAGAATAATCTTCAGCCACCTCCTTTATTGGTCAAATTTAAAGGAATGGTATTTAGTCTTCTGTCCATCTTCACTCACACTGGGGACTGCCTTGTACACAGCTTGGTATCAGAGTATCAGTAAAGGACTGAAGCCCCTCCCTGGCCCACTGATGTGTTTGACCCTCTCTGTTCTCAGGGCATCTATCATGAGTCTCTTGCTGGCTATTGCTGGAGCCCCGAGTTAATTCTGTGTTTTACAGAGTGAATGTGGGCTGGGTTCTAGTTCACTGGCAAGAATAATATCACCTATGACAAAATGTACTTGATAGCCATACCTGAACAAGTTAAAATGACATTTCCTCTAGAAATGTGTAATTTTCACATCAGTAATTTATTGTTTAGACTACTCATTCAACAGTCTCTGAAAGAGCAGTTGCCAAAAGGGTGTCATTCTTCTAAAGGATCCCACTAGATATGTGAATACATTGAAACCATGTTTTAAAACTCACCCAAAGGGGAACTCAGAGTAACTCAGAATGATCTAGATGCTCACAAAAATAATTTACTTACTGAAATATCAAAATAATCTTATATGTGGTTCTCCTAATTGTCCCCAGAAGAGATACTCAGTGCCCTGCATTATAGTGTCCATACTCTGCTGTAGTGTAAGTTTGCTGATCACATTGACTGTGAGAGCTGTACTATACCTGCATCTGTGATTTATGTGAATTGATGTGAATCCATAATGTAAGCAAAGTGAGACACAAAACCATAATGAAGGCATAAAAAAATGAAACCAAATGTTCTCAGTTGGAGTAGAGTTATTTTTTACAATCTTGTGGACTTTCACCACCTGGCTTATTTTACTCAGCATAACGCTCTGCAGCTCCATCCAGGCTGTCCTGAAGGGGAGGAGCTTTTTCTCTCTTTCTGCTTTGTAGTATTCCATTGTGTAAATGTACCATAGTTTTTTTTAATAATTTTGATTTTTATTGTTATTCAATTACAGTTGTGTACCTTTTCTCCCCATCACTCCACCCCACCTCAGCCCAACCACCCCCCCACCTCCACCCTCTCCCTTGATTTTGTCCCTGTGTCCTTTATAGTAGTTCCTGTAATCCCCTCTCCTCACTGTCCCCTCCCCACTCCCCCCTGCCCATTGTTAGATTGTTCTTAACTTCAATGTCTCTGGTTATATTTTGTTTCCTTGTTTCTTCTATTTATTATGTTCCAGTTAAAGGTGAGATCATATGGTATTTGTCCTTCACCGTCTGGCTTATTTCACTTAGCATAATGCTCTCCAGTTCCATCCATGCTGTTGCAAAGGGTATAAGCTCCTTCTTTCTCTCTGCTGTGTAGAATTCCATTGTGTAAATATACCATAGTTTTTGGATCCACTCATTTGCTGATGGGCACTTAGATTGCTTCCAGTACTTGGCAATTGTAAATTGTGCTGCTATGAACATTGGGGTGCACAGTGTACCATAGTTTTTTGATCCACTCATTTACTGGTGGGCACCTAGGTTGCTTCCAGCACTTGGCTGTTGTAAATTGTGCTGCTATGAACACTGGGGTAAAAGAGAAATACTATATGATCTCACCTACAAGTGGAACCTAATCAACAAAGCATACAAGCAAAATATAACCAGAGACATTGAGATAAAAAACAAACTGACAGCAACCAGAGGGGAGGTGGGAGAAGGGTAATGGGGGAAAACAGGGGAAGGACCATCAAGGAACATGTATAAAGGGCACACTGACAAAGCCAAAGAGGATAGAATTGAGGGTGAGGATGGGTGGGGCAGGGGGGCATAGTGGGGTGAAAATGGAGACAACTGTACTTGAACAACAATAAATAAATAAATAAATAAATAAATCCTTGTTAAATAACTAAACACTTGAGTCACAGTATGAAGCATTAGCAGTGAAAATCTGTAACTGAATTACAGACATTACAAACTTACTCCGCAGAGCCAGGCTTCGTGCTAATGTCCAGCACACAGGAAATGCTGAAGCTGTGCGATGACCCCTGCACAGATGCAGCAGAAGGGGACTTTAACCAGATTGGCACTGGCTTTTATTAGATCTCACATGGCCAAATAGCGTTTATCTTACGTGAAGAAAAGGATTCGGTGAATTATCAAACCAACAGAAGCTTTTTTTTTAATGTGGTAAATCTCTTTGGATTTATAATAGCTCATTGGAGAGCACAGCAACCTTTAAAATTTTGCTGCAAGGTGAGAAAACATCAAGCAGAGACAAGTTATTAACAAGAGAGGATACATCACTTTGAACTCTAAACACTTGTTCTTAACACATGATGCTTTTTACAGCAACAAATAAGATGACAGATGTGTATGATTTATAAAACATTTTCTAATTTAGAAAGACAAAGTGATAAAATCGACTACATGGATATGGGAGCTGTGAGACAAAGTCATCCTGTGTCTATGTAAGCCGTATGTAATAAAAACTCTAAAACAGTGTCCTCTATTTCTTAACTCAGATGCTGGTGCTATTTATATTATTCGGTCATCTGTCAAGTAAATCTTCTCTCAGTGCTCTGAAAATCTAAATCATTACAGTTGATAGTCAGGAAATTGAGAAGTATGATTAGTAACCCAAAGAAAGGTTTCAATTGTATTTTTTGAGTATGAACTAAAAGGGTGCTGTGGGAGGTAGAAAGTGGACCTTCAAAGGTGCTCAGGTCCTAATCCCTTGGATCTGTGAATGAATGTGTTACCATACGAGGCAGAAGGGACTTTGCAGATGTGATTAGTTAAGGATTTTGAGATGGAAAGATTATTCTCCTTTATCTTGGTGGGCCCAATATAATCACAAAGGTCCTTATGAGATGTGACAACTGAATTAGAGGTCAGAGTGATTTAATTGCTGGCTTTTATTGAAAATGGAAGGGAGACAGAGCTAAGGTAATGGTTCGCAGCCGGTGTGCTGCACGAGGCACATGGGTGTACGGCAAGAATTTTTAAAACATGCAATGCCTGACAATTTAGTCAGAGGCACTGACCTCTTTTCCCTTAGATGGTCAGATAAAAAAAAAAATGACAACAGCCAACACAATGATAGCCGTCCATTGTGAATGAATCAAAATTATACCTATTTTTTCAGATTTGCACAAATACATTTTTTTGGTGTGCCGCAGAATTTTAGTAATTAGTTTATGTGTGCTATGAGATGAAAAAGGTTGGAAATTGCTGAACTAAGGAATAAAAGCAGCCTCCAAAAGCTTGGAAGGCAGGGAAACTATTTTTCCCTGATAGAGACTCCAGAAGGAATTCAGCAGGGCTGACACCTTGAGGTTAGCCCTGTCAGCCCATTTCAGACATCTAATCTGTAAAATAATTTATGCGCACTGTTTTAAGCCATGGAGTTGTTGGTGATTTGTTTCAGCTGCAATAGGCAACTAATATAGTCTGTTGTCTTATGACCACTGTTGGGTATTGTCTAAAGAAATGTCTCTTGTCTTTGTTGTCACTGTCCTGAAATGCCTTTAAATATGTGGAGAATTATCCATGATGTACACTTGCATTTTCCATTTTGACATATCAAGTCTAAGCTTAGGCAGTGTTTCTAGGTCCCATAATATCTTGCTCAATAAATGCTCAGCACAGCTAGGAAAAACCTTTGTTTCTGGTTCTTATTTACTTCAATAAGTGAAAGAACTCCTTTGTGGTCAACAGTTGGCCTTATGGATGTCCTGACAACATTCCTCACATTTGACAATGTAGAAGCAAATAAGATCTGTTTCAGATGTATTCATGTTCTCTGAAAAACAAACGAGTAGTTTTTCCCTATTTAAAAAAATATCAACTCAAAAGTAATTTAAAAAAAAACACAAGGATAACTGTAAATGTGTATTTTCTGTGGCTTAGCTATGGAGTAGATTGCAATTAATGAATGGAAATAAATTATGGTTTTTTAAAAATGTTTTTATAAACTTGACAAAACTTGGCAATAAAAATGGGATTCTATTAAAAATAATTACATGAGTGCTTCCCAAAGAATGCTAAGATAAACTAGTCCCTGGAAGCTCACACTGTTGGTGGGAATGCAGACTGGTGTAGCCACTGTGGAAAACAGTATGGAATTTCCTCAGAAAACTAAAAATAGAACTGCCTTTTGACCTGGCAGTTCCACTGCTGAGATTATAACCTAAGAGCCTTGAAACACCAATCCAAAAGAACCTATGCTCATAGGTTCCCAATGTTGGGCTCATAGAATCCAATGTTCATAGCAGTGCTATTTACAATAAGCCAAGTGCTGGAAGCAACCTAGGTGCCCATCAATAAATGAGTGGATCAGAAAAACTGTGGTACATTTACACAATGGAATTCTACACAGCAGAGAGAAAGAAGGAGCTTCTACCCTTTGCTACAGCATGGATGGAACTGGGGAGTAATATGCTAAGTGAAATAAGAGAAGCAGTGAAAGACAAATACCATATGATCTCACCTATAAGTGGAACCTAATTAACAAACAAGCAAGCAAAATACAACCAGAGACTTTGAAATAAGAACAAACTTATAGTAACCAGAGGGGATGGGTGGTGGGGGAAGAGGGGGGAAGAAGAGCAAGAGTCATCAAAGAACCTGTATGAAGGACCCATGGACAAAGCCAAAGTGGGGGGTGGGACTGAGGGTGGGAGGTGGGGGAGGGTAGGACGAGGGAAAGTGGTAGTGGGAAAATGGAGACAACTGTAATTGAACAACAATAAAAACAAAATAAAAAATAAATGCAAGAAAGCATTCCAAAATAAAATAATAAAATTAAATTAATAAAATAATAAAATAAAATAAAATGGTGGGGGAGCTTTGATATTTGGCATCCAGCAGATGCTGACTTTACCCTCTTCAATTTTTACAGTGGCACATTATGAAAGCCTACCATAAAGTATCATGCTCACATTTAACTAAACTTTTCCTCAGCTATTTAAATATGAAACTCTTCTACTTATTAACTGTAAAGAAAATGTTGAGCCAAATGAATTTCAAATCTATTTTATAGAACCAGTGGTAAATAATATAATGTATTGATCAACTTTTAGTTCAGGGGACACTCTTAAAATTATTATGTCAATGCATAATCATTTTTATTAGCTTTACCCTTGAGATAATCTTCTCATCCCTAGTTTGGTGTAAAAACTGAGGCTAGGTGGGTTATGTTATCTGTCCTTGATTACGTTAGATTTAAAGGATAGACATACAATCAATGGAAATAGAACCAGTCTATTCTTTGTGTTCTATGATATCTTGATTTTATAACATTTTGAAATCTTTTTATGTCCTGCTACATTTTTTAAAACTCATATGAGTAAGAGACCTTCATTTTAAAGCAAACAAAGTTTTAGGGAGCCCAGAAAAGAAACATATTGCTTCTGGTGGTTTATTTGCCCCCATATTTCCTCAAAATAGTATTTCACATACTCCAAATTAGAGAATGTGGTGAATCAACTTGTGGTGACATTGAATAGAAAATGAATAGCATGTTAAGGAATAATAATTCAAAGACTAAAGAATTTACAATCTAATGAAAACATCCTCTCTATGTGTACTGAAGAACTGAATTATCTATTAATACAACTTCAGTGCTTTCCAATTTAGCCTTTATAATCAAAATCAATTTTATTAACATGTTTTATGTCATTAATTTAATATTCAATTGCTCAAGAAGGATAGATATAGATATCCTGTTTAACCAAATGTAAAAACAGTAACTTTTAGATATAATTAATTTACAGTTTTTCTTTTGTTTAAGACGATCAAACTTATACTCTACTTACAAAAGGCAAGTATGGACTACAGCTTTGAATCTGTTTCCTTTCAGGTGCATCATATTTAGTCCAGGAATGTTATGATAGTTAAGATTGTTTGGCAACAGCCCTGACTGGTGTGGCTCAGTGGGTTGGACGTTGTCCCACAAACCGAATAGTTGCTGGTTCGATTCCTGGCCTGGGCACATGTCTGGATTGGAGGCCAGGTCCCTGGTTGGGGGCTGCAATAGGCAAACTATTAATGTTTCTCTTGCACATCAATGTTTTTCCTTCCTTTCCCCTTTCTTTAAAAATAAATAAAGAAAATCTTTAAAAAATATTGTTTAGCAGCAGATGACTATTTTTTTTTATAAACATGAAGCTTAAAAATTGAGCCAAATTTATAGAGTCCAGGGAAATTTGCCATACATAATTATAATTATAACTGACCATTTGCATAAGATAATATTATTATGGATATGGCATATAAATAAATAAAAATATACCTTCCACAATAAGTTTTTATAAGCCTTGTGGTTCCTCAGATTTGCTGAAACTGTACGTTAGCTGGCTGTGTCCAGAGATTCCCTTCACCCACGTTTATCTCTCCGTAGACAGATAGAAATGGAGCTTCCTCCTCCAACAAGGAGATTGCTCCCAATTTAAGATCTCCAGGTTCTGAAACACTAGTATTTCCAAAACAGCTTCACAAATAAGTGGCCCCCAAATCCAGCAGCTTGTTTATTCCCTCAATGATGAATCTGTTTCCCCATTCTTGTCATATGTAAAAAGGAGGCTCATAGTGGGGAGGGCTCCATGCTTCTGCACACCTCTCTGTAGAATGACAGGAGGATCAGGGGCTTTTGAAAAATTGCTTGTTGACCTGGGCCCTATATAAGTTTTTGCAGTAAAGTATATTCCTTAACCCATGTCATATATCAGGAAATTCATTTTGAATCCTGGCGCACAGCAGGTAAAAAACAAGAAGGAATATGATTTGCATGCAAGACTCTTCATGAAATTTCAAAATTTACTTAAATTATAGTACCCATGTTAAGAAATACTTACATACTGACTTTTATATAAAAAGAAATCGATGAGAAAAATGATAGTTCAGCGTTTTTAGCATAACAGAAAATGAGGCAGTTAAGTGAAGACCAGTATTTAACAAGTACTTTGTCATTTTATTCAGGGAAAAGAAACATAAAATTAAATATTGTGACAACAGTAGATTCATGAAATTCACAGAATTTTATGTTTCACTTATTGAACAAAAGCATCTAATATTTCATTTTCCAATATATAATTTATAATCAGTTTTAAAGCTTATAAGATTCTCTTCACTGCTTCCTGTAAATTATTATAGATCTTTTAGATAAGGCATATAATGCTGGCTACACATTTTACAAAATTCAATTAAGATTTTGAAAACACACTACTCTGAATGCCACTATACTACATGTGAATGACCGAGTGTAATGCGATGTTTAATATGGAGACTGCACATTCTGCCTTCCCTGGGACATTACTGTTGTCCTGGCATTCATCTGATTTAGACTTTGTTCTAGACTTTTTTATTTTTAACCAAGTCTCTTTATAAATAGCTGTATTTATAAACACTATGGGTGTGGTAAAATAAAATATTTTGTTTCCAGTTTCTGTAATAGTCTCAAACCGACCTCAGTATGTTGGTGGTTAAGGTGATGACAATCCTGCAGAAGGTGCGTTGATGTATTTATGTGTGTGTATTTGAAAAGCATGATTTTTATGTAAATCAAATGACTCTTCTATATTAAATTACTTGATGACTGAATTCTAGTTTTCTTATATACCATGAAGAATAAAGTGATAGAAATTAATGTCTTGGCTCTATGCGAAGAAGTGCTTCAAAAATTGTTCACATTTTTTCAGTTTTTAAGAATTAATGCCATCAAATGGTTCTTTTTATTATCCTTTAATGGAGAGGAAATATAGCCCTGGAAGTTTATTTTGTTAAAAATGAAAGATTTAACATGCTATTGGAATTTCAGTTAAAATTTGACATGAATGATAAAACTGTTTCACCAATTTGGTAGAGCAAAGCTTTTTATGAAATTTTGATTCTGGGATGTAAATCTCTTTTTTAATTAAATTATAGATGACGTATAATGTTGCAGGCCAGCAGGAGTGGCACTATATATTTAACATGATGAAAGGAACAGGGCTACAAACAACATTCTCTACCCAGCAAAGTTGTCATTTAGAATCGAAGGAAAGATAAAGATTATCCAAGACAAGCAAAAGCTGTTAGTTCATCACCACTACACAACTTTACAAGAAATGTTAAAGGGAATTCTCTAAATGGAAAAGAAAAGGCTGAAACTTGAAATAAAGAAAAATATGAAAGATAAAAAATCTCACTAGTAAAGGCAAACATATAGTAAAGGTAGTAGAGGAACCACTTATAAAGCTTGTATGAAAATAATCAAAATGGCAATAAGTATATTCCTATCAATAGTTACTTTAAAAATAAATGGACATTTTGCTGCCTATGTTTTTTTTCTAGGATTTTTATGATTTCAGGTTTATCATTTAAGTCTTTGATTCATTTTGAATTTATTTTTGTGTGTGGTGTAAGAAGGTGGTCTAGTATCATTTTTATGTACATATCTGTCCAATTTTCCCAGCAGCATTTATTGAATAAACCATCTTTAGACCATTGCTTGTGCTTGCTTCCTCTGCCAAATATTGACTATAAAAGTGTGGGTTTATTTCTGTGCTCTCTATTCTGTCCCACTTATCTAGGTGTCTGTTTTTATGCCAATACCATGCTGTTTTGATTTCTATGGCTTTATAGTATAGTTTGATATTAGGTAGCATGAGTCCTTCAATTTTGTTCTTTTTTCTCAGGATTTCTATTGCTATGCAGGGCCTTTTGTGGTTCTATACAAATTTTTAAAATATTTGTTCTTGTTCTGTGAATTATGTCTTTGGAATCTTGACAAGAACTTTGTTAAATCTATAGATTGCTTTGGGTAATATAGACATTTTAATGATGTTAATTATTCCAATCCATGAACATGGTATGTGCTTCCACTTGTTTGTTTCCTCAATTTCTTTCTTCAGTGCCTTATAATTTTCCATGTACAGGTCTTTTACATCCTTGGTCAGGTTTATTCTTAGGTATTTTATTCTTTTGGAAGCTAGTGTGAATGGAATTGTTTTCTTAATTTCCCTTTTTGTTAGTTCATTGTTGGCATATAAAAATGCAACTTATTTCTGGATATTAACCCACAGAATGGGGTGACATATTCACTAATACATGTGTTAAGGGGTTAATATCCAAATTTTAAAAGTACTTACACAACTGAACACCAAAGAAAATAACCCAATTAAAAATAGGTAAAGGGCCTGAATAGACACTTCTCTAAAGGGGACATACAGACAGCCAGTAGACATATGAAAAAATGCTCAAAATCACTAATCATGAAAGAGATGCAAATTTAAACCATGATGAGATATCACCTCCCACTGGTCAGAATGGCTATCATCAATAAATCAACAAACAACAAGTGCTGGTGAAGATGTGGAAAAATTCCCGTTTGCACTGTTAGTGGGAATGCAGACTGGAGCAGCCACTGTGGAAAGCAGTTTGGAGATTCCTCAAAAAATTAAAAATGGACCTGTCTTTTGACCCAGTGATCCTACTTCTGGGAGTATATCTGAAGGAATCCAAAACACTGATTTGGAAGAACATCAGCACCCCTATGTTCATTGCTGTATTGTTTACAGTTGCCAAGATATGGAAGGAGCCCAAGTGCCCTCAATAGGTGAGTGAATACAATAACTATGGGACATTTACACAATGGAACTATTTGGGCAGTAATAAAGAAGAAAATTTTACCCTTTGCAAAAGAATTGATGAACCAGGAGAACATTATGCTAAGTGAAATAAGCCAGTCAGAGAATGACAAATACCATATAATTTCACCCATATTTGGAACCTAATGAACAAACTGAACTAACAAGGAAAGTGAGGACAGACTCATAGATAGAGAGCAGATGACAGCTAGTTGTGGGGGAGGATATGGGACAGAAGGATTGAGCAAAATGGACAACAGTGAGGTGAATGCTGGGGTGGGGAGAGTTTAAGGAAGCTAAGTGGTAATAGAAAAAATACAATAAAGATAAAACAAAAAATAAAAAACTTTATCAGATTATTAAAAAATTAAATGGATAAATGTGTTCTGTTCAAAAGATACAGGGTGGCTGAATGGATAATAAAAACAAGATCCTTACATGTGCTGCCTACATGAGACTCACTTCAGATTGAAAAACACACATAGACTGAAAGTAAAGGGATGACAAAAGACATTGGATGAAAGTGAAAACAAACAAACAAAAGGCTGAGATAGCAATGCTTATACCAGATAAAATAGACTTTAAAACAAAGGCTTTAACAACAGACAAAGAAGGATCCAGCAGTTCTACTTTTGGCTGCTGATCCAAAGAAAATGAAACACTAATTCAAAAAGATGTGTGCACCTTTATGTTCATTGCAGCGTTATTTTCAGTAGTCGTGATATGGAGGCAACAATGGACAACCTTGGTGTCCATGGGTAAATGAATGAATATATATATGGCCTGTCTGGAAAAATCCAGCCAATGTTAATACAATGAGAAAAGTTTGTGTGACATTAATGTAACCTGGCAGCCAAGGAGAATGGCCTGGAATGTGCATGCGTGAATAATGATGACTTCACTGTACTAGTCAGTGGATATAGTAGACTCCATTGAGTGAGCATGTGTACTGTGTGGCCAGCACATTCAAAATGACTGGGCGAGTATAGCTATGAATCTTATCAAATTTTGTGTTAAGCTTAAACATTCCTCTGCAGAAACTATTCAGGTAATTTAGAAGGCTTTGGGGGACAATGCAGTAAGTGCAGTGCAAATAAAAGTGTGGTGCAAACACTTCAAAGATGGTCAAGAATCTGTTCAGAGTGATCAACATTCTGGAGAGCCTGCAAGAAGTAGAACAGTGAGAATGTTGAATGTGTATTGGCTGCAATCAACAGAGATTGGCTCCTGACAGTGAGAGAACTAGAAGCTGATCTGGGGATTCCAAAAACTACTGTGTCTGAGATTTTGATGCAGCATCTTGGCAAGAAACATGTTGTGGAAAAATTCATTCCATGGCTTCTGCTACCAGAGCAGAAGGAACATAATGCTGCAGTTGCTAATGACTTTATTCAAATTGCTACCAATGAACCAGATTTCCTCAAGAAGGTCATAACTTTGAAGGGGACTGACGCATCATTGTCCAATGTACAATGGTCCTTGTATCTTGTATCTTGTTCATTAAATGTCTCTATTTTTCATAGTACATGGCATGGAGATCTTTCTTGACAGATCTCGTGTATTATTACACACACACACCAGCACAACAGAGCAAAGCCTCAGGATAAAAACAATATTTGCACTAGACTAAGAAATCTACAGAGCAGAAATGTACTTGGAATTGGTTTGGGAGGACACATAAATCATGATTACACCCAAGCAAGGTGGCTGTTCTACTGATGGAAATAGAAGATTGAAGTCAAAATTTATATTTTTGTCCATATATATGTGGAGTAAATTAATTACAAATTTCAAGGTAAACCAATGATTAATACACATACAAACAAAAGCTCAGTCTAGCAGTACTTATAACCTTCTCTCTTTATTTTTAATAATACTTTGCACTTCAGAAATGCTTGAGCTCTAAATACATGGTAAAACAATCTAGGTATACTAAAATATTATTGAGTTTTTGTAAATGTTTCTATTAAGTTCATATTGCTTTATGCTAAAAATAAATGACAATTTAATAAAAAATGAACTGTCAAAAACCATGATTTGAAGACTTTAGCAAATTGCAATAGAAAATCAAAGATAGTAAACAGGAGACACTAAAATTTATTTCTTTAGGCAAGAATAGAATGGAACAAATTAAATAATAATTCAAATGATTTATAATATTTAATTTATAAATTCTATAATTATGCTTCAGAGTATCTCAAATTATGGATAGAATCTTAAGATACTTCTACTTTTAATTGAATGACTTGGTAGTCTGTACCTTCTTACTTTATATTCGTATCTGTTTTCAATGGTATTTTTAAGTTAACTTTTATTAAAATATTTAAAATAATCTTAGATAAAAATGACTAATTTCATGAGATTTGTCCTTTGAAAATACCTATTAATAAATAAATTCTAATTGGGGTCTGAAAGACAGTAACTGAAAATATCCTGTGTTTAGTAGAGTTTGTTTTGACCTCAGGAGGAACTTCAGCATGTAGAGTGTTTTTATGATAAAAAATATGTAGAGAATCTTCAGCAGAATCTGTTAACAATTTCAAATTTATAGACTATAAAACACAATTTTAGGAAAATTATAGGCAATAATAAAAAATTAAAAACAGTAAGATCATATTTAAGAAACATACCATATTTTGCCATGTATAATGCAAACTTTTTTTTGCCCAAATTTTTGAGGGAAAAATAAGGATGTGCATTATGCATAGGTAGTACTAATTTCATACCTATATAAATATTTTTAAGGCTTTTATTTGTGTTTATGTGTTAAAAGTGTAACTCTAGAAAGCAATAATGATTATTATATGCAAAATAATACACTGAAATATGATAATTGATTTTTCTAAATATAAATAAATTAAAATTGAATTAAAAATTATAATGAAAGATTTTCCTGAAAGTTTGAGCAAAAAACGTGGGTGGGCATTATACACAGGAGCTCATTATACATGGCAAAGGATGGTATTTTACAGAAAAGTCTACTAGGATAGTTTTAAAAACATGTAAATAAGAAAATGATTAAGTATGTAGATATATGCCAAGACTAATTTGTTTTATTATTTTAATGGTTCAGAAAATGAACAAGACTTTTAAATTTTGCTTTAATATATGTCAATATATACTTCTTGATTTCATAGACTTAATATTAATTTGAAAAATCATTTTAAATATAATTCCTACAAGGTCTACCAATATAATGAACCCATGGACAATCAATAAAAGTATTTTACATAATTGTATTTTTAAATTATTTTTAATCACCACATTTACTATTAAAAATTCCCAGTTTGGAGCAATAAATTATATAATCACCCCTATTGTGCATTCCTGCTATTATCCTCAGCCAATTTCTGTTCACTTGATTTCAGAAATTATCATTACTTCTTGCATTCTGCTTCTTCCCACTGATTTCTGTTTCCTTTTTATTGAGGTATATTCTAATTATTTCATCAAGTATGTGTGAATGAAAACTTTTCCACTATTTGAAATAAAATGTCTTTGTAGCACACACACTCTTGAATGATAATTGAACTGGATACAGAATTCTTAAGTGACATTTATTTTCTCTCAGTGTTTTTAAAATAAGTTTGCATTGTCTTTGAGCCTCCGTCATTACTATTAAAAGCTGTCAGTCTAATTGTTTCTTTTTAAATAACTCATTTTTTCTTTTTGGTTGCTTACTACCCTCTTTCTTTGCCTTTTGTGAGGAGCAATTTAACTTTTAACTAGATGAGAATTTCTTACTTGTTTTGCTTGGAATAAGTGTCCTATTTCCATTTGATAACATGCCTTTGCTAAGTTCTGGGTATCGCAGCCATTATTAACTCAGGGGCATCCCTTCTTTTCTCTTGTTGGAACGCATCATAACGAATGTGGCCAACTCTGCTGTCTGACCAGTGCACACCATTCCCAGACCCCTTTCTCTTGCACACTTGTACCAAACAGACAAGAGCTGCTAAGTACTAATTTTCAAATCTCTTGAAACTAGGACTTGCCAAGTGGCAGATTTAATCAATGAGATGTTAAATGGAATTGTGTTGTTGCCCTTCCCGAGAAACTCTTTCTTTCATGATAAAAAGGGAGACTCATTTAGTGTTTCCCCTTTCCCCTTCCTGCCACAGGTTGAAATGCATTGAGAGGAGCTTCAGCAGCCTTCTTCGCTTGGACCGAAGTAAAAGGCTGAGACAGTGTTAGAAATGGCATCTGTAACATAGAGGCACAAGTCTGTTGTTTATTATGTTTCCCTCTAAATCTCTAATTACTACATAGAATAACCTCCTTGTCTTTAAACAGAGTCTGTGGAAAGGATTTAAATGCTGAGGATTTTGGCACTTTACTTGAGAGGAACACACTCAGGGTGAGGGTGAGGGAAACATGAAAAGTAAATAAGGAAAGATGCCAACCAAGGTATTCCAATATATCTACACCTGGTACCAGTTCACCAATAGACACAGGAAAAGAAGTCAGTATTTTATTTATTATACACTTAGAATGTTTTTAAAATATTGTAAGAAGGGACTTCACACTGAAGTACTGTACTGGAGAGGTAATAGAGACCTCCTGCTTCCTATGAAATCACATGATGGAAATACAGGAGGGGGATGCCTTATACTTCCGTGTCATGGTGTTCAGCCCCTCGAGGGCCTTTCATTAACTACCTCCCATGCCTGTGGTATGGCATTTCATCCAAGTCTAAAAGAGAGGAGATCCTGAGAGTGGGGTGTGGACCAAGAGAGGAAAGAAAAGATTTGGTAGCATCTAAGAAAATACACAAGAACTTCTCTATTTAACATTGCAAAATTTATCCTGAGATTTCTCATACATCTTTCTTTGTTTTCTGTGATAGGTGATATCACGTTGACATATTTATATTTTACATTTATCTATTATCTCTCACCTTCCAATCATTTATAAGCAATTGATTTATTGGCATATACAATAACATATGAATGTAGAATTATAGCCATGATGCTGACCCTTATCCCCTTGGATAGTAATATCCTTTTGAACAACGCTCATCTTCTGGTAATTTGGACAGTTTAGACTCATCTCTACTGGATGTTCCCCATCTGGTAGTTAAATGATTTTCTCAGTATTCTAGTGGTAAGGGCATTAATTTTAGAGTCAGATTGCCTGGATTTAAATTCTACCCCTGCTACTTATAGTTGTGTGACCTTGTGAAAATATTTAAACTACTTTCAGATTAAATCTTCTCCTCTGCCAAATGATACTGGTAATAATATCTATTTCTTATGCTCATTGTAAGGAATATATGCAATATCATATGTGAAGCATTTTCATGATAGCTGGCACCCTTGGTGGTGTTTTATCCTCAGGGTCTAACCAGAAAAACAGAAAACACTCAATATATTTAAGATAGAGGAAAGTCAATGTACATAACTTGTTACACAGGTGACAGAAAAGCAGAGAAAATGAAAAGGAAACTGGTGAGATAACTCACCAATGAGCAAGGCAGGGTGTTACTACCATCTCTAGACATTAGGCACAAAGGATGAGGTAATGTTATGAGGACTCAGAGGCCAGAGTCAAGTGACTGGAAGGAGATGCAGCCACTGCCTACTGGGCAGGGATGAGATGATGCCTAGGACGGGAGACAGACAAAACCTAGTCTGCATCCTTTGTTCTTTCACCCATCCATCCTTCCATTTGCAAAGCCCAGCTGGAAGCCAACTGATCAGGGATCCTTGAAAACACAGTTTATGGGACTAGAGTACAAGTTTTATATTACATAAAAGAAAAGTGCTGGGTGGGGTGGAGGGATGGGGAGAAAAGGCATACAACTGTAATTGAATAACAATAAAAAAAAGAAAAGTGCAAGAAATAAACTGGAGGGCAAACAATCCTGGGTTCTAATTCATCTTATCTATAATTATTGGAATCATCATTGTCAATACTCCAGCCTTTCCCAAATCTACTGTTCACTGTGATTCAAAGAATTTTTCTTATTTCTTTAGGATTACCTACAAATTACTTTTTACACTCTTGCATTTCAGAGCAAAACCATACTTATGGCTATGCAAAATACCTTGTTTATGGAATATACTCCAGCATTCAAGGAATAAATGAGATCAATTCTATACATCCATATTAGGATTTTATAATCAAACCTTGACCATTTCGCCCATGTAAGAGTTCAACTGTATGCCTCTAATTTCATTTTCTGCTTCCTTGTTAGAATAAATCACAATTTTTATGCAAAGCAAAATTCCATTATCAGCTCTCTATACCAGAGGTCAAGGGTAATTGTCATGATAATTTCTAATAATTTATGCTTTTTATCAGTTATTATCAATGAATATGTAGTGATGGATAATTGTGTGTTTTTCAAAAGCCAGTTAGTTTTAGCATTGTGAGTCATATTTTCTTAATTTCATTTGAAATAATATCTGCAAATCTAAATTTTTTCCACCTAATAAATAAGAAATTTTAAGAGTACTTCCCTTCAAAGGCTGTTCAATTAATGAAATTTCATATTATTTTTATAAAAAGGGTACCTGATTTTCTAACTTTAGAGTCTCTTTCTTGAGAATTTTCCTAAGTTAATATAGTTTCAAATATCATGTCATTTGTATATAGACATCCTGTTATAAATAGTCTGCTTTTCCAGCTCTAAACACAAATCAGAAATAGAAAAAAATACTTTTCTTTATTATCTTAATCTACTCTATTTCTATACTTATACTTTCCAAAGTGACTATGTGCTTAAAAGTTTTAAGGTTAACAAAATGTTTTAAGATTACAATCTATATAATATTGTTTTCATCAATATGGTGCCTGTTCCCTCTGGCATTTGGATATCCTTTCTCTTACTCATTGCACAAACACAGTGTTTAGAACTGTGAGGCTCTTCTGTGATGCACGAGACACAGAATTTCAAGGATAACGAAGTAGACATAAATAGAAGCCCTGCTTCTCATATTAAATTGAATTTAATGGGGCTGATATTTTGTTAGAACATCTACAACTTTTACTCATGCATTTTTTATAAATGAATCTCCCTCTAAAGGACTTTGTAATCCCCTTGTGATATCTGTATTTTTCTTTCTACTAAGATATTTATAAACCCTGATATGTTTTATTTCCTAAAAAGTGTCCTATGTTTCAAACGTGACTAGTAATTAGTAGTTCATAGTGCAATATATTTCATCATAATTTTACCACTTCAATTACAATAGCTATACTCATAGAATCTGAATATTGCCTAGGCCCAAATCTATGGCTGAATGGGGATTGGGACTTTAACTAATAAAGCCATGGAGAAAGGAATGGAATCCAAATGTAAGGAAAGGCAAGGTCATGGATATAAACAAGATTTAGGGTTTATTCTTCACACCCCAAAAAACAGCAGTGAAAAAGAAACATAAGGTAAATTCTAGAAAGCAAATGATATTGTATAGTTTAAAATGAAAGAATAACATAAGCCACTGCATTTGATTTGTGTTTTTGAAATATTTTTTCTTGCCTTTTTAAGCACAGTTAAAATTCTCCCTAAATCATTTACACATGAGCATAAGTCTTCAGGATGATGATATCATTCACATATATATACACTGATATAATGAAAGTTCTGTTAAATTGCAAGTATTTGGAATATGTTTTATGCAGATCTTGCGAGGAAGAGGATATAGATCCAGTTTACGCTGTTGCTAGTTGAGACTCAATCTAAATACTAAGGAACCAATTGTTTTGTTTTGTTTTTATTCTTTGTGAATCATATGCTCTAAAATGCTGAAATATAATGTGAGTTGCATTTTTAATTTTAATTGTTCTGGTAGGATCTGTTCAGATACGTGCCCCGACCAGGAATCGCACTGGTGACCTTTCGCTTTGAAGGATGATGCCCAACCAACTAAGCCACACCACTCAGGGCTTTAAAAAATTTTAAGTTGAGTTTTCTTAGTGTCTATTTTTTCAATTTGATGAATTGCAAATATTTTCCTCCATTCTGTGACTTGCTGTTTCATTTTCTTAATGGTATACTTTCAACAGAAAAAAAGGTTTTAATTTTTGATACTGCACAATTTATAATTTTTAAAGGTGTATATATTTTGATCTGTCTCCCCACATTTTCCAAATTTTCTTCTAAAAGCTTGATGGTTATTCATTTCTTTCTGTGCTTTAATTTGTGTTATTTATTTATTATAGTGTAGGTAAGATCAGTATGTGTGTGTTTGTTTTATTCCCCAAGTGGAGATCCAGTTTTTCTAGCAGGATTGTTTGAAAAAAAATCTTTCTTTTACCATTGAACTGGTTTTGTACCTTTGTAGAAAATTAGTGAAGTATTTATGTGTACTTCACTTTGGACTCCTTTTCCATTGAGCTATAGATCTATATTTCACAAATTCTAGCTTTATATTAAGTCTTGAAATCAGGTATTATTCTACTGCATACCACAATTTGTTTACCCATTCATCTATTGATAAACATGGTTTATTGCACTTGTAGGCTATTATAAATAATGCTGCTATAAACATTTGTGTACAAGTTTCTTCAGGGACATATGTTTTAATTTCTCCTGGACATATACCTAGCAGTGAACTCTTGAGAAATCAGTTTTTTCACACTGGCTGCATAATTTTACATTCTCACTAGTAATGTACAAAGACTCCAATTTATTCCTCAAAGACACTTGTTATTTTCTGTTTTTTAACTTGCTTTTGATTATAGTCATCCCAGTAGGTGGGAAGTGCTATCTCATTGTGGTTTTGATTTGCATTTTTTTAATGACCAGTGGTGGTGAACATCCTCTCAGGTGCTTATTGGCCATGTGTCTATATTCAGTGAAAAAATTTCTTTTCAAGTCCTTTGCCCATTTTTAAATTAGAGTGTGTGTCTTGTTTATTGTTGTGTTATAAGGGTTCTTTATGCTAGATACTAAGCTCTGATCTGGTATATGACTTGAAAATATTTTCTTCCATTTTATTGGTTGCACTTTTTACTTATTTAGTAATGTCCTTTGAGGCACCAAAATTTTTAATTTTGACCAAGTCCAATTTATATGTGTGGGGTTTTTGTTGCTTGTGTGCTTGTGGTTTTGGTGTTGAATCTAAGAATCCATTGCCAAATCTGAGTCCATGAAGAATGGACTCTCTTTTCTTCTAGAATTTTATGGTTTTTACCTCTTATATTTAATTGATCCAGTTTTAATCATTTTTATATATGGTATAAAGTATGTATGCAATTATCTAATTCTCTCAGTACTATTTGTTGGCAAACTATTATTTCCCTGTCCAATGGTCTTGATACCTATGTGAAAAATTGATTGGCCATGGAGGTATGCATTATTACTGGGCTCTCGATTTGATTCTATTGGGCTATATGTCTGTCCACATGTTTGTGAACACATTTTTATTTCTCTTGGGTAAATACCTAGGAATGTAATTTTGGGTTAAATAACACATGCATTTTTAACTTGCTGAGAAACTTGATTGTCTTTTCCTTATTGTGATGAATATCCTGTAGCTAGATTTATTGGCCTTCTTTAGAAAATCAGGATTTCTGTTGATGAGGAAGAAATGAAGAATGATTAATGTTTAGTCAATAAAATTCATCTGTCCCACTGTATTTCAGCAAATACTAATACAGTATAAGTGAAAAATTTTGACTACCATGGAGTATTATTTTGTACCCTTAGATGGTATGAGATACAGATGAGGTCTGTTTAGAAAAATTCCAACCATTGTTAATATGATGAGAATGGTTTGTGTGACATCAATGTAACCTGGCAGCCAAGGACAGTAGACTGGAATGCGCTTGTGTGAACAATGACAACTTCACTGTACTAGTCAGTGGGGGGCAGGGTGGGTGCTGTTGAGTGAGCATGTGTACTGTGTGGACATTGAATTCAAAATGACTGAGCAAGTACAGCAAGGAATCTGCATCAAATTTTGTGTTAAGTTTGAACATTCTTCCACAGAAACTATTTGGATGATTCAGAAGGCTGTAGTTATGGGTGACTGGTGACTGGCAGCTTCATTAGGACAATGCGCCCTAATGTGATCATGTGTCACATCTTGTTCAGAGTTTTGGCAAAACAACAAATCACCCAGCTGACTCAGCCTCTCTACAGCCCAGATATTAATTTGCCATGCTCTCATTCTCTCAGTTTTCAATATTACCTTTGGAAAATCCTTTAAAAAAATCATGACATGTCTATGCAACTGAAATGTTACATTACAGTTTACTTTAGTAAAATTTTATAGTGGTATTCATTGATGATTCTGTGTGTGTTTTCAAAATTAGATTAATGTTTACAAATTTTCATTTGTTTCACTTCTACACTTATATTTACTGACATCCTGAAAGTACATGCTCTTCAGGTTACTATACTGTTCTGTACTACATACAGCTGATTTACAATCCAGTAGGTCAGAAAATCCACTGCGTGATTACATCCATAAAAGGGAACCATCCTTTGTCTCACAACTGTAGCAAAAACAAGGTCTACTCTATACCACCACATATTAATATACCCCTTCTTAGCATCTAGAGCTGACCCTAGGAAAAATGTAAAGTGAATGAAGTCTGTCTTCATTCTATATTTTTTGAGTTATATTTTCTTTCTTTCCCACATGAAAACCTTTCCTGGAGAAATACTCAGAGGAGCTTATCAATACTAATTGCTTTAACTATTATTTTGCCAAGGAGAATTTACATTTAACATAGGTTACAGAAATAAAGCACTGGTAATAGTAGAACTTTGGCACTTGAAAATTGGTTGGAGAAGGGCTCTTTGGGAAAAAAAAAGAGTACAAAGAAAGGAAAGAAGGTGATTCTTTTAGAATCATGTCATTCAGGATATTTCCCCATTCTGATTAAACTACTCAAAATGACCCCCAAATAGGTCCACTCATCTCAAATCTCTTCTTGACTTAAAACAAAAACAAAAACAACAAAACCCAGAAACTGGTGTATGCAAAATTAAATGGAATACACAGCTATAAGCTATTTTTATTTATCTATAAAGGCCCTTGAGTCACCACCATTTGATTATAATAACTCAGTTAACATTTGCATCTGATACAAGATAGTTAGCTCTTTCTGGATTCATGGGAAGCTGGCTCTATATTAGAGAGATAGAGTAGACTTATGGAAATGAGGATGCAAAATACAGTTCACATAACAATAGACTGCTTTAGTAAAATTCATTCATTTTATACGTCCCTTTTACCCAAGATGAGCTTGACAAATATTAACTGATTACTTTATATTTAAAAAAAATTTGGATATATTAATATTGAAGTTTCTAACACTGGAAGGTGAAGTAAAAAACTCAATATTGGAAACTAAACTTTTATATTATGTTTTCCAGACTATTGAGGAACTATTGGTTTGTTACTACATGATTTTCAAATTACCAGCATAAGGAGAATTTATGAAGCACCTGGGATATATGTTGTTTAGGTAAAAAATAAATTGTAAGGCTACCAAATATAGAGAAAAGAAGAATTTAATTGAAAATGTAATATTCTGATGTTTCACTCTTATTTCCTTTAAGAAATGATAATGTTAATCTGAGACTCATACAATTGTTTCAAAATACACGTGGATGGATCATGAGTAGAATTCAGTGAATGACCCAGTTATATAATATTCAGACAATGTCCTGTTATTGATGTTCATATTATAAACTCCTTCAATAAAAGTAAAATATACATATTATATATACATAGAATTATAAATAATATGGAAGTACAATGTACACATATAGTGCTATGTATAAAATTGTTAACCAATGAATAAAAGAGTTACTGAGTAAAGAATTTTTTTACTGTTTTCTGTGTCAATATATAAGATTGTGTAATGTTTTCCTGAGGGCAGAGAAAGTACCATCATGGAATTTTAAGGATAAACTAATCTATATTAGCTCCAATAGAGAACTGCAAGGAAGAAGGGTTATTAGATATATGTGGTGAAAGGATAGAAGTTAAATGATACCATACTGAACCATTTGGGATGATTCTTGAAAAAGACAATGGTCTTGATTGATGCCTGATAAAAAAGTCAATGTAAAAGGGATCAATACTGCTGAGACTTGAGTTTTGGCAGTTTGGGGCAGTAATTCAGTACACTATTAAAGGAAGTGACCCCCAAACAAGGGTCCTGTCAACTGCATAAGCTCTAGCAGGGCTATTGTTCATACCATTGACATTATTGTCATGTTCGATTTGGGTATGCACAGTTTTTTATATCGAGATGGGGAGCTTGTCTCCTTAGAGACAGCAATTTTACAATGACTCCAAAACCAAAGCAATGAGTAATAGAATAACACTGACTTTTGGGGAAAAAATAGGCTTGTCTTTGTTCTTTTTACTTAACTGGATCATATTATCTTGACAAATAAAAATAGTAATCAATCTGTCAGGAAAGGAAAAGCATGCTGAGAACAGAATTATGCTAAGTATCCAAATTCACTCTAAATTGAAAGGTTTCTCACTTCAGTTAATCCTGCAGACTTGCTGCCTGAACAGAGGAAACATGCGGAGTGTAAATTATCAACTTGACCTGACTGGTTATAATTTATATGAAACTTTGTCATATTTAGCTAATATTATAATTTATTGCACACAGGATTCCTACTATTCTGAGAACACTGTCTAAACTGATACTTAAAAATAATAGTTTTGAATTAATTGCCTGATATTTCTCAAGCACTTGATGTAAAACCATCAGAAGGCTTAAGCTGTAGTACAGATTCTTGTTACTAGCAATCCAACTTGGGAAAGTCTCTATTTCTTATTCTCAGTTCCTTCAGCTGTTATACATGGATTTTTTATATTTCCTTTCCTGAAAATAAAATGCGACAATAGGTGAAAAATGCTTTTTAAACTGTAAAGTGATATACAAATGTAAGGTCTTATCATCATCATCATCATCATCATCATCATCATCCTGGCATATGCATTTTATTTAAACCACGCAGTGGCTGAAAACAAGTCTCCTTTTCCTTTATATTGCCAACAGAACTCTCATGGCTGGTTGGATGCTTTCAGGGCTGTCACATGTCAGACACAGAGTTGAGACAAATTCCACAAGGAGACATGGCATGGTCTAAGCGGATAAACCTTGTGGTCAGAGTTAATCGGGCAGAGAATGCAGACAGTCCCCAGTTTCCCATCATCCTGTGGAGTGTGAGATCTGTTCCATGAGCAGGAAATACCCTCCCACCTGTGGGTCTCCTCCTGTAGGGTAAGTTTGAAGAAGGGATCTGCTTAGGGGAAAATAAACGGGCAATTTGGCATAGACATTCTCTACGAAAGGGTGTTACTTAAAGAAATGTCAGCGAAAGCCATGTACCCTGCACCTGTTGACCAGGGCACAGCTGGGAAACCGAGTCCATGGATGTTATATGCCAGGCGGATAGAGCCACTAATCCTGTGGACAGCTGAGCTTGCCTTCCCCACAGCTGGGACCATAAGGAGTGCCCTGAGACCCAGCTGCCTCAATGTCCAAGCACTGCAGAGTAAACACCTAGTGTCTTTACAAACAGCACTGATTCCTGTGTGATACTAACTCACCACCCATTCTCCTTTGTGAAAAGGCCATTTTATTCCTTCCTACTTCCCCCAAACTGGATCTGCAGGAAAATCTCTCATTTCTGCATCATGACTAACTTTCTCAATTCTACCCACTTTACAAGAGGTATTGAGGCATATGGAGCAGGGGGCATGGGCTCAGGAGCCAGACTGCAGGCACTCAAATGCCAGGTCCTCCACTTATGAGTTCTGTGACTATCAGCATGTTAGTTTCTTTGGGCCTCAGTTTACTCAATTGTAAAGTGCAAATAATGGTACTAACTGTCCTAAAGATTTTTACAAATATTAAATGACATAGAAGACTTAAATCACTGAGAATAGCACCTCCTATATATTAAATATTGAATAAAAGTTGATAAGTCTTTGGACCTATAAAGTTAGATCACTAGCATTAAAGGTCTTAGAAGCAACAATTGATGACTGAGGAAGGGAAAAGAACCTTCCATTTATTGGTCACATTGGTCCCCTACACTGTGCTATGCATTTAGTACTGAAATAATGTTTTCTGTTTAAAGATGAGAAAAACTGAAGCCCTGAGTGATGGAGGTTATGTAGCAGGTAGCAGGTGGAAAGAGTTCAAAAACCATATGACTCCAATGGCCTTGCTGCTTTCTCTTTCTATGTCAGCATCTTTGTTCCTCCTTCAGGTTTTGCTCTCAACCTCTAGCCAATCAGAACATTTTTAAAGCATATTTGTATTTGCTTTCCACACACATGCCCAGAGGCCCTCTTAGAAAGATATAATTACCCAGAAAAAATTGTGTCTATCTTCTTCCTTATAATCCTCTATATAACTACAAAGGGAAAATTCTCTTTACACACATATTTCTTCCAATATTTAAACTCCAATAGCAGATGTTCACATAGAGATATACACTGTTATCCCTCTGCTCACTGAAATGCACTATACAGAAGCACATTAAACATCAGGGTGTGGAGAGAACTGGGATATAAAGCAAAAGGTAGTCGTAGCATGTGCAGTGAAAGTTTAAAAATTGTGCAACTCAAACTTGGCTGTTAAGACTACATGGACACAGAAAATTAGTTTTGTATCGAGTGTGCTGCTGAAATTTTGAGAGAAGTAGTTGACCAGTAACTGCAGGAAGTAAGACAAAAAATTGGTTCCCAGGAGACAATGTGGGGGAGTTCTGTGGACATTGGGTACAAGAACAGACATTGCTTCCTGGTGTAGGAAGGTGCCAGAATTTAACAGCAGCAAAACAACAAAATCCCAGGGTAAAAAAAAAAAAAGATGCAATCAACAACAAAAATAGCTCAAGTCTGTGATGAGATATGGCCTGACCTGGGGACTAGGTCTTGGTAGTGCAGTTTCTGTGAGGTGAAGGGCAATGTGGTTAAGGGCACAGAACTTCTGTTTAGGAAATGGGTTGTGAAGCATCCTGGCAGCTCCATCCCAGGAGGACTCAGAGTCTGCTACCCTAGGGTCAGTGAGCTAGTGTTGCTGTAGGAATTTAGCACATGTGGTGACCAAATTAGGGATTAGCCCTCCTCATAGCCAGCAGTGTCTTGGAGGGCTAACGCGGCAATCCACTGAGTGCTACCTCCCAATTCATATGGGTCCCAGAGGATGATAGCTTTTAAGAAAATACAGGGAACTATTATGCTAAGTGAAATAAGCCAGTCAGTGAAAGACAAATACCATATGATCTCACTTATAAGAGGAATCTAATGAACAAAATAAACTAGTGAGCAAAATAGAGCCAGAGACATGGAAACATGGAAAAGCCTGACAGCTACCAGAGAGGAGGAGGGAGGGATAATGGTGGAAAGGAGGGGAAGGGACTTGTCAAAGAACATGTATGAATGACCCATGGACATGAACAACAGTGTGGGGAATGACTGTGGGAGCAGGGGATGGGCTGGGTGGAGGAGGGCACAGGGGGTCCATTTGGGACAACTCTAATAAAATAACAGTAATAAAAAAAGAAAAGAAAATATAGTGACTCTCTATGCCCTATGCCTTCAAGCACTGAATTAAAGTAAAAGAATTGCTGTAATGGGCTGGTATTCCTGGGGTCCAAATACAAAATAGGCTTGTTCTTTTTTTAATTTGCTTATACACTGACTGCTATACATGCTCTTATAGCCTGACGGACCAGTTTTTATAAACATACAGACACACTACTGTCATAAACATGGCATAGGGTCAGAGAAGTCTTGTACTACAACTTAGAAATCACTCATGGAGGGCTGGTAATCCAGGCCTCTTCTGACTGAGTGCAAGGGTCACGGCTAGAACTACATTTTGATATAACCGGTTTCCTTTATAGTCCTATGCATTTAATTGTATTTAGCTAAAGTCAATTTTCTGAGAAAGCATCCATAGACTTTGCCCAATTGTCAAGGGCTATTGGCACTAAATATGTTAAGGACCCTCCCCCAGGGGATCCTGGTGAAGGCAGGAATCGAATCAGCATATACTGCAGAGGGAGTCAAAGCTTAGAGCTCTGGGTGGGTGGGTAGGACAGGGTGGACACATGCCATATTGATATAGTTTTTCTTTAAAAAGGTGGTTGGTCCCAGTATAAATAGAAAACTCATCTCTATTATTCTTTCAAGTAATCTATATGCTGTTTACTTTGATACATCTTTAATACCTTTTGTGAAATGAACTTGTATTTCAAATATAAAGCTTTTGAAATTGTCATTATTTATACTAACATAATTACTTATTAGATTTGTAAGAGCTCTCCAGAGGTAGTGGAAAATATTATGTTATTAAATTAAGCATCTACTCTTCTTCTACACAGGCCAAAATAAGTTATATCAGGGGAAATAATGCACATTTCTTACCTGATTATACTTTCCAGTGTCATATACTGTTTTCAGTGAATACAAATTACTACTAACTGGCATTTGATTGAAGTGGTAAAGAGGTGTATCCATTCTGTTTCACTAATTGATTCAAGTTGGATTTTGGCCAAGTCTTACAACCTAAATGTCCAATAATAAGGGAATGATTAATTGAATCTTAGCACATCCATATGACAGAATAATGTGAAGCCATTAAAATAGTATTTCAAAAGAATACTTAGTAAAATTGGGAAACACTTATAATAAATTTACTATTAGTACATGGAGAATAAAATCTAGATTCATCATTCTGGACTCTCAGCTCTTAAATAATTAGGCCCATGCATAACTATAACTCCCATCTTAAACACCTATCTCCCTCGGTCATCACTGATATTTATTCTAGTTCTAAACCTTTCCAAGACCTTTTTGCTGTCAGGACTTTGCAGTAGCTGTCCCCATTGCTGTCAAGGCCCTTCCTTCTGTCTTCACATGAACATCACCTTCTTGTAACTGAAAGAGCCTTCTTGTACCTCGTACTCAATTTTTAGTACAGTGTTCTCCCCTTAGCAGTGACTTCCCCTTCTGCAGTTTCACTTATATGTGGCTAGCCACAGTCTGAAAATATTACATAGAAAATTCCAGAAATAACCAATTCATAAGTTTTAAACTGCATGCCGTTTGGAGTAGTGGGATGAAATTTCATTCCATCCACTTTATCCTGCCCAGACGTGAATCATCCGTTTGTCCAGTGCAGCCACCCTGCGTAAGCTCCTCACCCACTTGTTAGGCATTTAGTAGCCCTCTCACTTATGATTGACTGTCCTGGCAGCACAGTGCTTGTGTTCAAGTAACCCTTATTTAAATTTTTTATAGCATATTATAATTGCTCCATTTTACTATCAATTATTATTGTTAATCTCTTACTGTGCCTAATTACACTTTATCATAGGTATAAATGTATAGGAAAAAACATAGAACTCAGAGTATGGGGGGTAAATGGTAATGGAAAAATGAATTAAAAAATAAATTAAAAACAAACAAACATAAGCTTCAGCACTATCCACCCTTTCAGGCATCCACTGGACATCTTGGCATGTATCCCCAGCAGATAAGGGGAGACTACTTTATATTGCCTTGTCATATTACTTACTTTACCTGATATTATCTTACATATTTTTCTTATCTCTTTCTAGAATACAAGCTCCTTGAAAGCAAGGGCCTCATCTGTCTTGTGTTCACTGTTTTATTCTCAGTGCTTGGAAAAGTGCCTGGTACTTAGTAAATGTCCAGCATATATTTGCTGAATGAATAAACCAGTAATCTTTCTTTAAATTTCAAAAGTAAAAAAAAATTTTTTTAAGTTTTTAAAAAGTATAAAGAAGAAAAAAGAGAATAGAAATGACCAATAATAACTTCATCAGCGACAATGGTCATAGACATGTTAAGGCATAGCCATGTAAATATGGGACCACTGGGGACATTTACTGCACTCCCCTCTCTGCTTCTCCTGTTTTTCCTTACATTTTCTCCCTTCTCCTTCTGAGAATCAAAGTAAGTTTTCATCATAGACCCCTGTTTAACAGTGGACTGATCATTTTAATTTCCTGTAGTCATTCTGCATAGTTTATCAGTGTATTTATTTGCCCCCAAATAGTGCTCTCCCAAAGAGGAATTTTAGCACTTATACTATTCTGCACTTGCAAAATGTGGAATGGAGCACAATAATGAGGTGGTGCTGTGTGCCGTGGGCCACTAGGGGACACATCACGTTTCTCTTTGTGGTGAATCAGAGAAGACCTGCAAGGAAAAGTGACTTCTCAATGAAATGTATACAAATGAGCCACACCGAATCTATAAACTTTATGAGGCTGGAAGCCTGGAGGGAGGGAGAGGCATAGCATCCCAAACAGAGAGAAACAATGTATGTGTGATGGCCCTGAGGTAAGAGAACACTGAACTTTAGGAGACACAGAAGTCCCACATTACTAGTGCATAATGTGTGGGGGCACTTTTGATGCTGGGGGTAGAGGCGGAAGCCAGAAAATGAGAGCTCTGTATTAAGGACTTTAGCTTGAGAGTAATAAGAAGCTTGTCAAGTGCTTTCAGTGCAGAAACATGATGAGTTTTGTATTTTACAAGATGATTTTAACTGTTCATGGAAAAGTATAAAAAGAAGAAAAAATGTATAACTTGTGTGCCTATACAAGCATGTAATGAATCTTTCTTTATACCTGGGAGGGAAAAGATAAGAAAGTCTGCCTGTGTTGTGGACTTACTTCAGCCGTCCATGCATCAAACACAGAAAAAGGAAACAAGGGTAAAGTGTCCTTGGTGGCTGCTTCTAGTGAGACTTATTATCTGTGTCAAAAGTTCTCTTTACTTGTTATTATGTCATCACCGAGTTAGGTGTGACAGGTCACCATGATTCAGCTGGCATGGTGGCTGTCATAAGGGGGTCATAATATACCGTCTTCCCTTATGTATAATAGGGCCACTTTCAGGTTCCTGCTCTAGATGGTCTTTACATAGTCAAGAAGCACCAGCAGGATCTCTATCAGCAACAGCAACCTCAGTCACTTTGCTGCAGAGATACTGGGTACCAGTGCTTGCTTCTGGTTCCACATCTGCCCAGAAACAGTCTTCCTGCACATACGACCAAGAGCAGAATGGCCAGCCTTCTCCTCCATTTGCTGTTCTCAGCACTATAACCTTCAGAATGTATTTGTTATCTCTGGTGTGTGGATGGTGCCCTTCTCTCTTTTTTGTTACTTATTTGAATCTCCCTCCACCCTATTTTTACAAATATTCCTTTGGTCTTTTTGCAGGTCATGTTAGTAGAAGAAAAGTTTTAAAAAGGATATGATAGGCAAATTAATGTGAGTATACAAGTTAGAAATTTACATAGTTTTTCACAGTATAGAATGGGATGGCCTATCATTTGGGGGACATTTTTAGCCTTTTTTAATTCACTAAATAGTTATTGAGCTCCTAATATATATAATTAATAAGAATCATATATAAGAAAAAAATCTCTCCCTCAAAAAACAAAGAAACAAAAACACCATCCTCTTAGTCTGTTGCCCATTCCCTCATAGTTACTCAAAGACTTCACTTTTTTCAGTATTCCTCCTGTCTTTTCTGCTATTAGTTTCACATTGCTGCTCTAACAAATTACTAAAAACTTAGTGGCTTAAAACAACACAAATTTATTATGTTGTTGAGATACAACAACATGAAACAAATGTATTGTGTTGTTGAGTTCTAGATATCTAGAGATCAGATATATGAAATGGATTTTATGGGCTAGAATCAAAATGTCAGTAGAAGAGTTCTGGCCAAAATGGAGGCATAGGTAAAAATGCTTTGCTTCCTCGCACAACCAAAAGAAGGATAACAACCAATCTAAAAACAATAAACAACCAGAAGTGCCAGAAAGTCAAATTGCATGGAACTCCGAAAACCAAGAAGTTAAAGAAACATTCACCCAGACCAGTAGGAGGGGTGGAGACACAGGAAACAGGCAGCCAAGCAGAGAGGATGCACAGCAAGGAGGTGGATGGCATGGGAGAGGCAGGGCTGGATGAACAGGAAACTAAAGACTCAAAGCTAGCTAGCTGTAAATGACTGCAGGGGTTGCCACAGTGGGAGAAATTCCCAGTCTCACATGAGAGATCTTTGGAAAGTGGGGCTAGAGTGGAGCAAGCCAGAGGCATTGTTCCCTCTTAGACTCCTCCCCCACAGACAGTGCCACAATGCAGCAAGACAGTTGCCTCGCCCTGGAAATACCTAAGGCCCCGACCCCTTACAACATTACAGGTGTGCCGAGACAAAGAAATATGGCCTAAATGAAAGAACAGATGAAAGCTACAGAAAAAGAGCTAAACAATGAGTAGATAGCCAACCTATCGAATGCAGAGTTCAGAACACTGGTAATCAGGATGCTCACAGAACTGGCTGAGCTCAGTCACAAAATGAAGGAAGAAATGAAGGCTACCCAAAGTGAAATAAAGCAAAATATACAGGGAGCCAAAGTAAAGGGAAGGAAACCGGGACTCAAATCAACGATTTGGAACAAAAGGAAGAAATAAACATCCAACTGGAACAGAATGAAGAAACAAAAATTCAAAAAAATGAGGAGAGGCTTAGGAACCTCTGGATAACTTTAAACATTCCAAATCAGAATCATAGGGGTGCCAGAAGGAGAAGAACAAGAGCAAGAAGTTGAAAACTTATTTGAACAAATAATGAAGGAAAACTTCCCCAATCTGGTGAAGGAAATAGACTTCCAGGAAGTTCAGGAAGCCCAGAGTCCCAAAGAAATTTGACCCAAGGAGGAGTACACCAAGGCACATCATAATTAAGTTACCCAAGATTAAAGATAAGGAAATAATCTTAAAAGCAGCAATAGAAAAGGAGACAGTTACCTACAAAGGAGTTCCCATAAGACTATCAGCTGATTTCTCAAAAGAAACCTTACAGGCAAGAAGGGGCTGGAAAGAAGTAGTCAAAGTAATAAAAGGCAAGGATGTCCATCCAAGATTACTCTATCCAGCAAAGCTATCATTTAGAATGGAAGGACATATAAAGTGCTTCCCAGATAAGGTCAAGTTAAAGGAATTCGTCATCACCAAGTCCTTATTATATGGAGTGTTAAAGGGACTTATCTAAGAAAAGAAGATCAGAAATACAAACAGTAAAATAAGAACAAACTCACAACTATCAACAACTGAACCTGAAAAACGAAAACAAAAACTACGCAAACAATTAGAACAGGAACAGAACCAGAGAAATGGAGACCACATGGAGGGTTTTCAGTGGGGAGGGGGAGGGGAAGAATGGAGGGAAAGGTACAGGGAATAAGAAGCATGATTGGCAAGCATAAAATAGATGGGGAGAGGTTAAGAGTGGTATAGGAAACAGAGAAGTGAAAGAACTTATATGTACAACCCATGGACATGAACTAAGCAGGGGATGCTGGAGTGTTGGGGGATGCAGGGCAGAGGGGGGACAAAGGGGAGAAAAAATTGGGAAAACTGTAATAGCATAATCAATAAAATATACTTTAAAAAAAGAGAAAAAAACCCTAAATGTCAGCAGAGCTACATTCGTTCTACAGACACTAGAGACTAACCCAACCTTGCCCTTTCTAACTTCTAGAGGATGCCCACATTTCTTGGTTTCTGGTTGTATTCCTCTGACTTCTGCTCCAAAAATCACTTCTCCTTTTGTGACTCTGACTCTCCTCTCTCCCTTTTGTAGGGACTCTTGTGGCTACACTGTGCTCACCTGGAACATACAGGTTTATCTGCCTTCTCAAGACCCTTAAACTTAATCAGAGGTGCAGAGTTTCTTTTAACATGAAAGTTGATCTATTCATATGTTCTGGGGATTTGGACATGAGCATCTTTTGGGAGGAGTTATTATTCTGCCTAACACATTCCTGTATCATTCATTAATCTAGATTGATTGCAGTTGGTCCTCATTTCTTCTCATTTACCTTTATGGTTTCATTTTCTCATCTGTAAAAATTAATAAAAGTAGTACATACTGCATAGGGTTGTTGTGGAAAGTAAATGCTTAGAAGAGTCTGGTGCACATCACACACTTAAGAAGCTATTATTATTGTAGAGAATAATGTAATTTTACAGCCATACTTATGAGGTTAAAAATTCCACCACCCACATGTACTGAGGGTAAGTGGTAGGATTTATGAGGTGATACAGTTGAGAATTTAATAAGATACAATACTTTAGTAACAATTCTAGGAATACATGTGCTCACACTAGTAATAATATAGCCTTTGAATTATCCTTGAGGAATCATCAATATTTTATCAACTGTAGCAGGACATTATGAACAGGTTATTTGCCACATTGGCTTCCTTTCTCATCTGTGATGATGTAAAAACATCAACATTGAGTATTTTTAGTGTTCTTCCTGGATGTTCAAGAAGATTATGATTGTTTCCATTGAGATTCTCCATCCCACCACATCTAGTGAGTAGTATTTGTATCATTTATTTCTTTAGGTTTTTGCGATGCAGTTTTAAGATAAGAAAATAGAGGCACCCCCAAATAGAGAATCATGAATTTAGGACAGGAAGTAGGGAGGCCCTGACTGGTGTGGCTCAATTTGTTGGGCATTGTCCCACAAAGAGAAAGGTGGCTGATTTGATTCCCTGTTAGGGCACATGCCTGAGTGTTGGTTCAGTCCCCAGTTGGGGTGTGTGCAGGAGGCAACTGATTGATGCTTCTCTCTCTCTTATCAATGTTTCTCTCCCTTTCTTTCTACTTCCCTTCCCCTCTCTCTAAAAGAATAAGTAAAATCCTTCAATAAAGCAAAGTAGAGAGAAAGAAACATAAAATGAGTATTTCTGCAAAGGGCTTTGTCTACTCAAGATATTGATAATAACAGAAATGAAAACATTTTAAAGATTTTCAGAGCAATGAGAATGTTTCTTACCTTGACATTATTTGAAAGACGCCAGTGAGTAGTGATTCTTTTTATTACTTTCAGTTGCTAGAATCTAATTCTTTCAATCCAGCTCCATGCTTTGACTGGTCGTGTGAGGCTTAGTGTTTGTTTAAATTATATATCATCCAGTGGATAAGTTACATTCCCTCTAAATTTCTTAAACGCTCAATGTCGATCATACTCATTAAACCATTTATAGCCCATCTGTCTATCTTCTCCTTTAGCAATGTTTACCTCTCCCTATATCTTTTCCCTCAGAGAAGGAACTGACCCTTCTTCAGTTCATTTCACCTTTTCCACCTGTTCTAACAATATCATTCTTACCTTCAATTTACAAACATGTGCTCAAAACACAGTATCACATACACTTTATTAATGCTTCATCTTTGCAAGTGAGTACTCTCATTTTCTCCCTTCTAGAAATAAACTTTGTTAAAGAGCCTACACAAATACTAGTTTTTTTATGTCTTATTTGCTACTAAACTCACTTTGATCTGATTTTTTATTTTAATAAGATAAAAATGTGCGTATAATCATCAAATCCAGTGACTGCCTTCTATTTTATTTGACCACTCTGTAGCATAATAATATTGATCATGCTTTTCTTCTTTCTCTATGTACCTTATTTCTATGTCCCCCATTGAGCTCACTATTATTCTCTTTTGGCTTTTCTCCTGCCTTATTCTTAACTATTGGTAAATCTCATGATCTAACTTTGACCCTTAACCCCATTAGACATGCTTTTGTGTGTGATATTATCTACCTCTACAAATTTTATTAACATAAGTAGACATTCTCAACTAAGCAAAATGTAAAAGGCCAAATTAAGTTAATCTCTGAAGCTGCCCATATTTCTTATTTCTTTAAGTGAAATCGGTGGCATTATTATTAGTAGAAACATCCAAACTTGAAACCATCCTTGATATGACTTCCTTCAGCACCATATCATTCAGCTACCAAGTCACTTACTGATTCTACCCATGTTAACTACAAAATTCCTTCCCTCTCCTCCACAGCTCTATCAGTTCATACTTTCTTTCCCAATTCTTTAAATCATTCCAAGTAGCCAAGCCTTCTTGTAACATTTCTTACTCTTTGATTCATTTTCCCACAGACTTGAGCATGGCATGGCCTACTTTAACACTTGTTTTAAATCTTGGCCAGAAAAGGATAATATGTAAGTCCTTACCATATGACCACAAACTCCTTTCATTCACTTATCAAGGCACATCTCATTTTTAACTATATTAACTCATTTTTAAAGGGTATGGAGGCTGAGGTTACCGCAATCAGAACATCCAGAAGGAACACTCTAAAGGCACACAACAACACATGTCAGGTAGGGCTCCATGGCAATAAGTGTAGGAAAGAAACTTTACTGGAAAGCACTTGAGCACCAACAGTGGTAAGAGGGTGGTTGAATCTGCAGCAGCCCAGAGACATGGTCATAAACCTTTGAAAAGTGCTAAGAGTGTCTCATAAAAGCGTAACCACAGGGAACACTATATAAAAAAAAAAAGAAATTAGTTACTTAGCATCTTAATAGCTCCCATTACCATTTCTGAAACATCTTCTTTACTGTCACTTCCCCTTTGGTCTACTTTCTCCCTCAGTAAATGTGTGTAATATCCTTCATTCAGGAGTCTACCACTGGCCCAGATATCTCCTGATGCTGAATATTTTTGCCCAAACTTATTCATATAGGAAAAGCAGAATAATTTCTGTGACAATATACTCAATAGGGGGCTTTCTTTTTATTTTATTTGTGGAAGATGGCATTTTTTAAATTATATTTTATTGATTATATTATTACAGTTGTCATGATTTTTCCCCTTTACTCCCCTGTACCCAGCACCCCCACTCCCTCACTCAATTCCCCCACCCTTGTTCATGTCCACTGGTCATGAGTGTAAGTTTTTTGGCTACTCTTTATTCTGCTGTACTTCACACTCCCATGGCTATTCTGTAACTACCTATTTGTACTTCTTAATCCACTCACCTCTCATCCATTCTCCCACCCCCCATCTCTTTATCTTTAACCTTTGGCCTTTTAACTATATGTCTTGGGGTGGGCTTCTTCTTGTCCATCTTGTTTGGGACTCTCTGTGCTTCCTGGACTTGCATGTCTATTTCCTTCATGAAATTAGGGAAGTTCTCTTTCATTATTTTTTCAAATAGATTTTCAATTTCTTGCTCTTTCCCTTCTCTTTCTGGCAGCCCTATGAAGTGAGTGTTGTATTGCTTAAAGTTGTCCCACAGGCTGCTTACACTATCTTCATTTTTGGATTCTCTTTCCTTCTTGTTCTGATTGGTTGTTTTGTTCTTCCTTATGTTCCAAATCATTGATTTGATTCTTGGCTTCATCCACTCTACTGTTGTTTCCCTGTAAATTGTCCTTTATGTTGATTAGTATATCTGTCATTTCTGACTGTATATTTTTTATCCTGTTGAGGTCCTCACTTAAGTTCCTTGAGCTTTCTTATAACCAGTGTTTTGAACTTTGCATCTGATAGATTGCTTATCTCCATTTTGTTTTGTTTTTTTTCTGGAGTTTTGATCTGTCCTTTCATTTGTGCCATGTTTCTTTGTCTCCTTGTTTTGGCAGCCTCCATGCATCTCTTTCTATGTATTAGGAAGAGCTTCTTTGACTCTGTGTCTTGGTGTTGTGCTCTAATGTAGCAGGTGTCCTGTAGGGTCCAGTGGCACAGCCTCCCCCAAGCTGGGTACTCAAGGTGCACACTCTGTGTGTGCTAAGTACACCCTCCTCTTGTAGCTGAGCCTTGAACACTGTTGGCAGATCAATGGGAGGGACTTACCCAGGCCAGTCAGCAGCAAGGACTAGCTGTAACCACTTACCACCAACCTCCACCATCCTTGGAGGATCAGCTGTGTAGAGGCAGGGTAGTGGTGCTCTGATGTGGTCTGTAGCTGTCCACTGGGTGCACTGGCCCTGGGGTTTTCCAGGTGGTGCAGACCAAGATCAGCTCTCACCTGTGTTTTGCCCAGAACTACTCTGCCTGAGTTATAAAGCAATCTGAACTAGTTGCTACTTGTGGTGGGCTTGGAGATTTCCAGGTGAAGCCAAGCTGTGAATCTAGGCTGCTAGTTACAGGCCTGGGGCTCACTGAGACCAACTGCTGCTTGTTTGAGAGGATTTGGGAAGTTGTGCGATAGGAGCCTAAACCAGCCATTCATACGGAAAAGCAGCTTGGGTGGGCCTGTAAACTGGGTGGGTAGAGTCTCTGGGGATCTCCAGGGCAGGTCAAGTAGTGTTAGCCAGGTTGATGGAATCTTAGATATGGCACCAGTCTGCTAGCTCTGTGCAAGGAGGACCCAGAAAAGTGACAATGGCCTGTGCTTACCTTGATGATCTATACCTCAGCCTCCTCCCCACCGCCAGAGCCCAGAGGGAATGAGTTTGAGTAAGTAACTGAGTCCATATGTGGGTTCTTTAAGAGGAGCTGGGGCTCCAGAAATTTCTTCTACTGACTTAATCCCCACTGGGTTTTATAGCCAGAAGTTGTGTGGAAAAATTATATACACACACCTCTATATCCAGGAGAGTGGGGAAAAAGTTATGCTATGTTAATTTAAAGACTGTCCTTAAAAAGGGTGCAGCATCCATCTTGTGAGCTGAGGTACTCACCTTTTGAGTCCTACACTTGGATGTGAGCATTCTAGCTGCCTAAACTACCATGCTGCTAGGAAGCCCAAAGTAGCCTTTGTAAAGAAATCACAGGGAGGGGCCCTGAGATACATGGAGAGAGAGAGTTGCCTGTTTAGCTTCCAGTGAATTTAATCATTTTCTATTCTAGATTTTTAATCCCTGTCTGATTATAATCATATAATATATTCTGAGCCAGAAGTATCTAGTTGACCCAAAATTCCTGATCCACAGTAGGCATAAGGAATTAAAAAAAAAAAAAGGTGTTTTCTAAACAAGTGAATTTTGGTATGACTTGTTATATATTGATAGTAACAGGAAATCTGTCCAAACACAGATTTTGTTCATGTCTGTACCCCTCTACTCCATATTCAGAGTCAATTCTTCCTTGTCTAAGTTAATTAAAGATTTTCCATTCTCCAACTCAGTTTAAGAGTAATCCTGGTTTACAAGTGACTTATTTATGACCAATAGATTATGGGCAATATTTGCTGAGGACCTCTGGAAAAGGAATCGTACATACAATAAAAGTTCATTTTTTTCCATCAGATGGCTTCTCTAAAAATGGTGCTAATCTATAAAAAGCATGCTAAGAATGACAAAATAGAAAGAAGGAAACTGGGTTCTTGATACTGTTGATCAACTGAATTAGACAAACCTGGAAATTCTATGCTTGATTATCTCCTGTATATGAAGGAATATATTCTAATTTAGTTAAGAAATTTGACTTGAGTTTTCTGTAAATTGCTGCTTAAATCATCATAACTGTTTAATACCTCAATATAAATGTATGTGATAGTCAAGGATGATCACATATCCCTTGCATTATGAGGTACTAATAAGGATGCTCAGAAGCAACAAGGTGAGAGAAACAGTGAAAAGTTAGGAAAATAATCCAAAATCAGGACACAGAATCAGTTACAAAATGTACCATGCTGTAAACTGACTGGACATATACTAAGCTAGTACCAGGATACCTGAAGGAATACAGTGTTATTTAATTAGGAAAACCATCAAGATTCATCAAAGTGATTAGCTCTCAGAGCCATGGCCTTTCTGAGTGTCTGGAGTAATCAGGAGACTAATTGAATAAAATATGAAATGTACAGAAAGATAAGTTTTCAGCTCATTTGGATAAACACCTATGAGTGAGATTGCTATATTATACAGTAAGATTATGTTTAGCTTTATAAGAAAGTACCGAACTGTCTCCCCAAGTGACTGTTCCATTATGGATTTCTACCATCAGTGGATGAGCATTGTTTTTGCTCTATAACCTCAGCAGAAATTGTTTTGTTTTAAAGATTTTATTTATTTATTTTTAGACAGAGGGGAAGGGAGGGAGAAACAGAGAGAGAGAAACATCAGCATGTGGTTGCTTCTCATGCATCCCCAACCAGGGACCTGGCCTGCAACCCAGGCATGCGCCCCAACTGGGAATTGAACTGGTGACCCTTTGGTTTACAGGTCAGTGTTAAATCCACTGAGCCACACCAGCCAGGGCACCCTCACCAGAATTTGGTTTTGTCAGTGTTTTGGATTTTAGCTAACCTAATAGGTGTATGGTGATATTGCATTGTTTTAATTTACATATGATATTGAAAATCTTTTAATATTTTTATTTGAGCTGCCTATACAGACCTTTGGTCCATTTTTTATCCATTTTTAAACTTTTTATTGTTGGCACTATTACAGACCCTATTTTCCCCCCATTTGTCCACCTCCGCCTAGTCCAGCTCCCCCTTTCCCTGGCCTTCACCACACTATTGCCTGTGCCTTTGTCCATTTTCAATTGGGTTGTTTTATTTTTTTCTTATTGTTGAATATTAGAAGTTCTCTGTATTTTTTAGATACAAATTATTTAACAGATACATGTTTTACAAATATCTTCTCCCAGTATGTGTTTTTTTTCATTCTTTTATAGCATTATTTGCAGAAGTTTTACATTTTAATAAAGTTCTACTTATTAATTTTTTCTTTCATAGATAATGATTTTGGTATTACTTCCTACCTTTTTGTTAATAATTCAAAATAAGGTTATTAATAATAACTAAATTATTGACTTTCTTCTATGGACCGGGCACTTACATAGTCAGACTTTACAGTTATTAGCCTCACTTACAGATATATTTCATCAATGTATGACATTGATTTAGACATTGATCATGTACATTGGTAATGGATCTATTAATAAATGAAGAGTTTTATTTTAAACTATAGATCTACTTCAGATATCATAGAGTAAACTTTTGAAGAATTTTTTTCATTAAAAATAGGGCATTTCCTTCTCAGCTTCAACATGACAAGATCTTAGATGTCATCAGTCCTATCATTACAATAAGAAAAAGCTTGAAAAACTGAAAACCAATTACTTTTCTTGTACCCATCAGAGAATTAAGGTTTCAGAGCAAAACACCATTCCCAAATCTGCAGAGATCAGTCTACCTCGGGAGGATCAGTTTAGTCGCAGTTGAGATCTGCTTCTCAGGAGCAGAAGGGAGTAAAGCCATAAAATATTTCTAGTATCTTATACAACATGTCTTTCTTTCAACAAATGATGAAGGCAAAGCAAGAAAGTAGGTAAAATCAACAAAAGGAAAAGCTGGTTCTTTGAGTGATTAAATACAATAAATAAACCTGGACTAAAAAAAGAGATAAACTGCCACTATCAGGAATGAAAGAGAGGCCACAATACTGATCCCACAGACATTAAAAGGAAAATAAATTAATAAACAAAAAAATTTACACCCACAGGTTTGATATTTTATTGAAAGGTCCTGATTTCTTGGGATACAATCTTTCAAAGCTGACACGGGGAGAAATAGATAACCTAAATATCTCTATTTTTATAAAAAGAAGTTGGACCAATAATAAATAACTTTCCAAAAAAGAATGCACCAGGCCCAGATGGTTTTATTGTTGAATTCTACCAAGATTTAAGAAGGAAATTATGCCAAATTTTCATAATTTCTTCCAGAATATTATAGCAGAGTAGTCAGTTCCTAACATATTCAGTAAGACCAGTATTACCATAATAGTCAAACCAGGTAAGACATTACAAGAAACAAAGGTTACTGGGCAAGATCTCTCATGAACATAGGTGTGGAAATCCTTGACAGATGCCAGCAAATCAAATTCCATTAATGTTTTAAAGGTACTATACCAGGTATTCAAAGCTTATTCAATATTCAAAGATGTAATCCATCACATTTAGGAAATGGGCTAAAGAAGAAAATTTGTAGGACCATATTAATTGAAACAGAAAAAGCATTTAATATCCAATACTTATTCATGATAAAAAATAGTAGGAATAAAGGAGGAAACCCTAAACTTGATAACAAATGTAGAAAAGACCAATAGCTAATGTTATACTTAATGTGGAAGAGTAAACACTTTTCCCCTAAGACCAAGAGGTAAGGCCGTCTGCTCTCACCACTCTGACTGAGCATCTTCCTGAATGTTCTAGTTAGTGCAATAAGAAAAGCTATAAAAGGCATAGAAATTGGAAAAGGAGAAACAAAAACATCTTTATTTGCAGATAGCATGATTAGCTATGTGTAAAATTCCAAAATAATTAAAAAGTATTTTTACTAATAATTGAGTACATCAAGTTTGTAGGATTCAAGTTTAACACTTAGAAGACAATTGCTTTTATATGTACCAGAAATAAACAATAGAAATTTTAAGTTAAAGAAACACCATTTATGGTAAGATACAAAAAGGAAATAGATGTAAATCTAAGAAAATATGGACACAATCTAAATGGCAAAAACTAAAAAAATTGATAAAACAAATCACAGAAGACCTAAATAAGTGGGGAGATGTCTGTGTTCATGGATTGGAAGATGCAATATTGTTAACATGTCAGTTTTTCCCAATTTGTTCCATAAATTCAGTGCTTTCTCAACCAAAAGTACTAGCAAGCTATTTAATGAACTGATTCTGAGGTTTATATGGAAAAGTACTAGAGCTAGAATAGACAACAAAATACTAAAGAAGAAGAAAATTGGAGAACTCAAATTACCCAATTTCAACTTTTTATATATATTTGCAAAACATATATTTGATATAATATTCATATCTAAAATATACAAAGAATTCTTAAAACCCAATATTAAGAAAATAAATAACCAGTTTAAGAAAAAAGTAAAAGATCTGAGCAGATACCTTATTAAGGAAGGTATACAAATAGCGGACAGGCATATGAAAAAATGCTTACTATCGTAGTCATTAGGGACTATGGAAATTAAAAAAAATATGTTCTTGTACATATTAGAGTACCTAAAATTTAAAAAATGGGCAATATTATTTGCTGATGAGGATGTAAAACAATAGTAACTCTCACACATTAATGCTAAAATTGAAAAAAGAGTACATCCATTTGGAAGACAGTTTGGCAGTCTGTTAGGAAACTAAACACAAATTTACATTACAAACCATATTCCTAGTATTAGAAAGGATTGAGAAGCAAAGGAACATGAGTGGAGGACTCATGGGCACGGACAATTGACTGTGGGATTGCATGGGATAGGATAGGGGTGAGCAGTAGGGGAAAAGGTGGAACAACTGTAACTGAACAACATTTAAAAAAAGGATAGTTGTATTTTTTAATTAATATTGCTTCCATCTCATTTTAAATATAGACATTTTGTCATCTGCGCTTGTACCAGCAAGGGAGATCCTAGTATTGGCAATAATGTCAAGTCCGAGTTTAACACTGCCCAAATGATGGTGAAGGTCACCCTTCTTGGCAAGTGAAATTTTCATCTGTTTCTAAAACAATCTATGCAATATTTGTGTCTCAGCTTGCTTCATAGAAAAAACCTCCCTGGAGGCAGAACAATTCATTTTCACACTACCATAGTGAGGTTTAATGACATTTTTAATAAATAATAATATCCTGTTTATACATTAAGTAGTACCATTTGTAGAATTTCTGGATTAAATTTACAAAATGTATTCAGTGAGCAAAGAAAATTGTGATTTATAATTGTTCTGTATCATTTCTGAAACTATTCATGGTAGGAAAGGTTAGTGACTGCTGCTGGCACTGTGGCAGCAGCAAGTTAATGACGCTCTTGTCTCTCCGTGGAGTTAGGCTGAGGTTCACGGGCAACATGTACCTCAAGGCTGTGCTTTAAATGCTTTGCTCATTTATCTCTCATCAGTTAGGTAAATGAGATATGGAAGTGGTTCCTAGTTTCTAAATAACTTTTTATACACTACTAAAAGCCTTAAAGGGTTCTAAAATGCTTTTTCTTGTTAATGAAATTTTACTCATATAATCTGTTGCTTAGTCTGGAAGACTCATTTTTAAAGCCTCCAGGCAGGCGGCTGCATTTGCATTCAGTATGCCAATGTTTATAAACTCCTTTTCTTACTATGTATTTACTTGCATTTGGGGATAATTTGAAAATATATGTACCATAGTTACATAAAATGTTCACATTAGGGATAGATAAGTGAAGGGTTTACTGAAACTTTCTTACTATCTTCACAATTCTTTGAAATTCTTTGAAAACAAAATGTTTTTTAAAAATATTACACAGTGAAACACTCATCTTTTACTCCAAAAAGTTTACATGCCTGTTTAGCATAAATTTTGAAATGTATAGTCAAAGAGAAATTGCCACAAAATATAATGCCTAATAAGTAGTTATAGCTCTGAGTTTCAACTGACACCATATATTTCTTCCTCACAAATCACTACCAGTGCTGCGGTAGGAGAGGAAATAAGTAACATCCTGTTGAAAATCTCTATACTCTAGAGCCTACACTGTGATCTCCATCAGCCATTTTTATTGTGATGGATACAGTTAATTCACAGAAAGACAGGAGTCAAATTTTTTTCGTTGTCTCTTTCTGCTTGTTGTCAACCTTTTGATGTTTCTTGTGCCATTGAAAAAAACTCTTAAGAAGAGTAGAATTGTTTTTAAGTCCTTTACTTAGATAAATTTTTAGGGAAAAAGTAAATAGTTTTTTTTGATAGATCAATGACTTACTATGAATGATTTAGCTATCCTTTCAGAAAAATAAGACACAGTTCTACATTAGGACTCCCCCCTCCTGTAAATAGGTGATAAACATTTAGGATTGCTATTAATGTTGAATGTTTTGTTTCCTGGACATGTTAGGGAACATCCCAGTACTGAATTATTTATTTTATTAATATAATATTTTCTTCTTTTACTAAGAATCCTATTCGTTAGATAAAAATAACATTAAGCTTTTTCAGATAGTATAGTTAACTATATTTGAATGGTTGTGGGTCTAAGGTGGAAGTTGGACTTTCAACCAAAAAAGGAATTCCAGTTTAGTCTTTGACATGGTTCTTTTGGGAATATGTTATGCTATTGATTCAGTTAAAAAGTGAAACTTACTCATAATTCATAATCCCTGGTCAAGCGTTTCATTCTCTTCTATTTTTGAATTAATTATACATAGCTTGATAAGTATTCTTCATTTTTCCCCTTCCTTTTCCTTTATCAATGGTCTTCCTCTGACATAGCTATAATTAATGACTTTTTCCCAAATTTATCTCTTGACCTTGTAAATCTTGTGGACAATCTTGCAGATTTGCATATTAGATTTTGGTGTTCTGGAATTGCTTGTCTATGTTACTAAGTTTCTACATTAGTCATCTGTTCCCTGCATGGAGTTCTGAAATTGTCACATCTACAACATATTCTCTTTTGTTTCATCATTTCATTATAGCAGGTACTGACTGAATCAGCCTGACTTTCCTAACCTCCTTGCTTGAACACCTATCTCAGGAAGAAGAGGGACTTGACAGGAGCTGAAGCCCAGAAGCCAGACTTAAAGAGAGTAGAATGGATGGACCTGTTTCCACAACTCATGTCAGATAGGTACCTCTGGGCACTGGGCCCAAGCAAGACTCTTCGAAGTGACAAAACCAAAAGTTAAAGGCACAGGATAAAAATCCAAGCTGTTTTAGGTACAGCTGCATGGGATTTGCACTGATGCGTAGTGAGATCGATTAGAAAACATCAGGAGTGCATATAAAGCTGGTTAATTGGGACTCTCTCACAGAAGAGGCCCCTTACATGCACTTGGGTTCTTATCCATGTACCTTGGGAGAAGAGGTAAGGTTGGCTTTGAAAATAATGCTGTTAAACACTGACTCTTTTAAAGTCGTGAAAGCTTCATTATGTAGCTATTAAAAAGTGATTTTTTGTTCATATTGCTTTGACCATATCACCTTAGGCCCTGCAAGGCCTTTCTTCCTGCCAAGAAACAAATTAAGCATTTATTAGAGGGTCACTAAGGCAACATTACTGGGGTAATAGCTCACTACAGGTTCTTGTCATTAATTCATTTGTTACCTTCTCTGTCTCTTACGAGCTTTATAGAATCATGGATTTTTAATAAGTCTTGTGCTCTGTGGTGATCTCAGGTTTATTACTGCTCATAGAATTTGTCTCCTTTTTGATTCTGACAGCTCGTTGTTTATAGAATAAGTTCTCCTTCCTACAAGAAATCCTATAAATGGCTTGAAAGATGCTATGAAATGGACAATGTAATGGAGAATGTAAATTAATGATCATACTGACTTCATTATTTGTGATTAAATTACTTCTTTCCCTTCTTTATCATTTTGTAATTCCCAGTGTTGGGGATGTTCATAGTTGGACCCCAGTGCAATCTAACACAACATCACTGAGAGCCGCATTCAGTAAAGCCCCTCAGGCACTTGCGGCAGTACCCCCGAGCAGACACTGTGGGAAGTGCAGCTCTCGTCTCTACCCCTCAGTAGCGAAGGCGCTGCCCTTGTCCTTCAGATGAGCCCTATAGAGCTGGCCCTGAAAGAGAAGCTACAAAATACCCATGTCCTGAATGTAGCCTTGTGTTTCCTTTCATTTTCCTGAAGGGGAATCTCCTTGACTCTGCTTTCTCATACAAGTCTCTTATTTTGCAACTAATTTTTATATGAGAATAATCTTCTGATATAGCAAGAATCTTTTCACACAAATCTAATCACATTTGGTAAAATTGTAGTTGATACTCATTTTAAGGCATTAACACTATTATGTGTAAACCATGCCATTTTATATAAATATTGTAATCATAAAGTGTTTTTAAAGACTTCCTCTAAACTTCTTGGCATATAGGACTAGCTGTAATGTAAAAGGAATTCAAGTGGGAAAGAGTAATGAATTCATTGTTAAAATGATGTGTCTTTCGGTGCAAGCCAACTCTTTGTTGCTCTGCTCTGTATGTCAGACCGTCACACACTGGAATCTGCTCTCCATTTGCAGTTAGAAAACTAAACATAACCTGACTCACAACTTCCATTCAGATAATGTATGTAGTAGTCGTAAGCATGGTTCATTAGTTATGTCTGCTTCTCCTTTCCTGCCACCTTGCAGTTGAGAATGGCCATATGGGCAGCTTTGGACAATGAACTGTGGACAGAAGTTAATCGTGTCATTTCTGGAATGAAACATTTCTGGACTAAGCCAATGTGTGATCCCTACACTTTATCTTGTGTTTGCCACAGTGACCAGTAATATTTTAGAAAATCACTTCTTTGCCAGCTTAGGCTCCAGAATGAGGGTGACTCAGAACGGAGCCTCCAGCTGACCTGCAAAGGAAAGACAATGTGAATGAAAAATTAACCTTCAGTATTTTAAGTCATTAAGGAGTTTGAAGTAGTTTGCTCTGCATTTTAACCCAGTATTCTGAATGAATGCTGCCGCAAGGGGAAAACACTTAAATATGTAGGATTTGTTTAGAGTCTGACCAGCAGAGAGCAAATGAATGATTATGGATGTAGCGGAACATGGCATCTATCTGTGGTGAAACAGTGTCCTATTGTTGCTGAGACAGTCTCTAACACAGGTCAACAATCAATTTACACACTTATGGGAAGAGGTTGAAACAATGTCAGGGGCATGTGTTCCTTGTTGTTGGCTACATTTGTCAATGTTGTACAAGAAAGAGATGACATGAGAAAATAATTAACTAGCTTTCAAAGTAATGAAACAGAATAGGGAAACCTCACAAAATTAGGGTCTAGTAGGGCTGGAACATTCACATGCTTCTCAACTACAAAATAAATAAAGCAAAATAAAATGAACAAAAATAATAAAGAATTTGAAGCAATATGGAGAATGCTAATCAATACTATTTTAAAATGGAAATATTTGAAAATAATAAAAAATAAAATAGCGAAAACAGTTTGTGTAGTAAAGGCTATTCGAAATTCAGCCTTCGTCTGCAGATTAAATTCATGTTACAAACATGCACAGGGTAACTGGCAGCAGAGACACCCCTGTCTTCTTGTGGACGTGAGGTACAAACAAGAATGAGCAGGAAATGGGTCTCTGTGGTTTAAATAACTAATAATTGTAGGCCAATTATTATTGGTACCTGAAGCCTAATTTAGTCTACATGCTGACTAATTGTGCATATCAGTGAAAAATGTCATTTTATTTTTTACAAGGGAAAATAAACCTAATTGATTATCCTTAAAAACCATTTTGAAGGGCTACTTTATTGGAAGATAACTAGAGTTGATGTGAAATCTGATGAACTGAAAATATTTAGAATTTTTATATACAAAAATTACAAAATATATATCGTATATTTCAAACCTGTTCCCTCAGGTGCTTGTAGTTATGTTTATACAATTTGCCTATTTTAGATTCAGTTTTTGTACTTTGTATGGTTGATAACATTTGTAGAATTTACCTAAATAAACATATTTAGTAATAAATATTGCCTATATGGAGTAATTTCAGATGTATCTTATTTTATCAGCAAGTTATTTTTAATATATTTTTCTACTATAACACAAATCTGCTTTCTGTTTTCTCAACTAAATTGATTTTTTGTATAAACTGTGCTTTTTATTTATACTTCAGAAAGGCAAGTTAGAACATATATATTCAGATTTAGAGCAATCAGTAAGTGAGCCTACATTTGTATTTCATAAGTATATTTGATTTCCATAATATGCATTTCACATCAAGGAACTCTAGATTTAGAAAATGCATAGGCTACGACCATTGATAAATGCCGACAGTTTAAATAATTAACTGATTAATTTTTAGAAAACAGGTGAAATAGAAACATAACTGAAATTAATGTTCCTTCTACTCAAGCTATTAGCAAGCATTCATTTTTTAACTTTCAATGCAAGATACATGTGACTTTTCCATATGTAATTGTGATACTAGTTGCCTAGGTGCATTTTTGCCTATTCAGACGAGTTTGGGCACGTTCAGGGTGGTATGGCTGTAGACCATTTTTGCCTTTTCAGATATTCACATTTAACTACTATTATTTGTAGTCATCCCACTAGAACTCTTAGTCTCTGTCCAAGTGAAATGTGCTGTTCAAGCATTGAATTTTTTAAGCTAAATGTATTGGGTGACATGGTTAATAAGATGATGTAGATGTCAAGTGTACCTTTCTATGGTACATGATCTGTATGTTGCACTGTGTGCTCAATACTCAAAGTCAAACTGTCTTTTATCACCGTATATCTGTTCCACTTTAGCCTTTTTTACCCCCACCATTCTGCTTCTCTCTGGTAACCACCATATTGTGGTCTGTGTCTATGAGTTTCTGTTTGTTTTTATTGCTTGTTCATTTGTTGCTTTCAGTTTTATACTCCACATGTGAGTGAAATGCTATGATTCGTAACTTTTTCTGGCTGACTTGTTTTATGTAGCATGATATTCTCAAGTTCTGTCCACGTTGTCTCAAATGGCAGTATTTCATCTGTTCTTATTGCTGAGTAGTATTCCAGGGTACACACGGACCACGACTTCTTTAACCAATCATCTGTTGAAGGACACTTTGGTTGTTTCCATGTCTTGGCCCTGAATAATGCTGCAATGGACATAGGGTGTATATACCTTTGTGAATAAATGTTTTTAAAATTTTCAGGTAGATACCCAGAGGAGGGGTTGCTGGGTCATATGGTAATTCTATTCATAATTTTATGAGGAGCCTCAATACTGTTTTCCATAGTGACTGTATTACTTAAGTCGATTTTAAAAAATATATATTTGTAATGCCTGATGACTCACAATCATGTACATTTCCTGACTCCTAAGTCTGATGGTAGCTGGAAAGAAGTCACCAGTCTGTTTTCATCTCAACATTCTCTTTTTAAAGATACTATTTGGCTACTATGGCTTCAACTTGTTTAAAAATATGTGGTTCAACTTCCCCTTTCCCCTTAACTGCAGCTCCTGACAACCACCATTTTACTCTTTGTTTCTGTGTATTTGACATGCAGTATACAGGAAGTTGGTATTCAATGGACTAAGATTTCAATCATGCAAGATAATTAAGATCTGTGTGGAACATTGTGCCAATAGTTAGGAATACTGTATTCTATGTTTGAAAAAGATTTTAAGAGGGTAGATTTTATGTTAAGTATTCTTATTGCAATAAAAATATGATTAAAGTGTTTAATTTTTATTGTATAGCTAATGTAATTTTGAGATTAATTTCAGTAATAATATTTTGAGAATAATCTTAGGCTTAAGTAATGGTGACAAGATTTGTTATAGGAATTTTCCTTATTCTACACTATCTGAAATATATTCTCAAATATGGAGCACATAATTTAATATACTTAATATCAATCATTCTTTTTAGAGTATTACAACAGTTTATTATGAACTACTTCATTTCCAGAGTTTCTACTGTAGTCTCGTAATAGCTAGTAGTTCATAGATTTTATAATATGCCCTGGGAGATTTTAATGCTTTAAAAAAATCAGCATTCCATTCATTGTTTGAAGTGCATAATACTGTGTTTTGAACATTTCCTTAAGAGTAATAATAATAAAAACAAAGAAATAACATGTAATTAATATTTATGAACATATATTCACTTTATTCTTACATAGAAATAATAAAGAAGAAAGGAAATCTGAATTATTAGAAGTCTGAAATTTAGAATAAAGAGTTAATTTCTTTAATTGAATCTATAACTTCAATTTGACTAAGTTAGTATGGATAAGGATTCAGGTACAAGGATGTAAGAATTTTATGATTAGTACTTTTATGATTAGGAATACAAGTGTATCTTTCAAATGTGCCTAAAAATAATGTTATACTAAAATCATTGAATTTTTTTCTAAAGTTCTTCATTTGATCCAAGTCATATATGGAGGATCATTTTTCTTTCTTTTTCTAAAAATATATATTTTTATAATTTATTTTTTTAAGATTTTATTTATTTATTTTTAGGCAGAGGGATAGGGAAGAAGAAAGAGAGGGAGAGAAACATCAATGTGTGGTTGCCTCTCCTGTGCCCCCTACTGGGGACCTGCCCTGCAACCCAGGAATCTACCCTGACTGGGAATTGAACCAGCAACCCTTTGGTTCACAGGTCAGCACTCAATTCACTGAGCCACAGCAGCCAGGGCACATTTAATATATAATCTTTATTATATTTTTTCCATTACCGTTCAGTCCCCTTATACCCCCCGTCCCCAGCAATCACCACAGTTTTCCATGTCCATGAGTCCTTTTCCTTTTCACTCAATCCCTCCCTCCCCTAACCTCTCCACACCCCACCAGCTTTCATCTGTTCTCCATCTATGAGTCTGTCTCTGTTTTGCTTGTTAAATGAATAAATTATTGCCAGCATAGTAATCCAATACAGTCTGCAAACTATAATTATTGTTTTTTATATATTTTATTTTTAAATGAAAATGATTTACATTTAAGGTGTAAGGCATGGTGAGATATATATATATATATATATATATACATATATATATATATATATATATATGTAGTGAAATGATTACTACAGTCAAGCTAATTAACATATCATCTCCTTCCATAGTTACCATTTTTTTTTCTGTGTGATGAGAACATCTGGAATCTACTTTTCCAGCAAATATTCAGCATTCAACACTGGAACGTTCACTTTAGTCTGTACATTAGACCTCTAGGCTTATCTGTCCTATGGAACTGCAGCTTTGTACTCTTTGACCAACATTTTCCCATTCCCCCCCCACCCCCTCACCCCTGATAACCACCATTCTACTCTCTGCTTCTACATATTTCAGCAATCCTCCTTCTGGGTATATACCCAAAGAACATCAAATCAATACCTCAAAGAGATATTTACACTACCATATTTATTTCAATATTAGCATTATTTAAATAAGATACAGGAACAACTTAATGTCCCTCAGTGGTTGAATGGATAAAGAAATTTATATATATATATATATATACATATATATATATATATATAAATATTACTTTGTGAGTGTATATAGACATACACACACAAAATCATATACCATTCAGCCTTAACAAATGGAGATTCTATGATCTGCAACTACATGGATGAAACTAGAGGACATTATGCTAAATGAAGTAAGCTAGACACAATTGCATGGTCTCTTTTACATGTGGAATCTAAATCACTGAGTTAACACCATTTTTTCATGGAGGAAATTAAACTACATTATCTGGATTAGTACATATTTTAAGCCAGCATTGCCTGAATAGTGATTTTCATATGAAGTATTGTAAGCAGAGAAAGTAATCAAGAACTGTCTCAAGAGATTGTAAAATCGCAGGTTTCTACATTGATGATTTAATCATCATCCAACCATAAAGCTTACATGAAAAACTTTGTTTTGATGTCATTCAAGACAATGAATGTAAAAAATATAAATATTTTTTTAAACAGTTGTTTATAAGAATGTTGAGGTTGACCTTTTTCCATGGCAATTGGTGTATTCAAGTATGAAAGATTTGAACGTTTTCCTTGACTTAACCAACATATTAATTTATGTACTCAAATTCTCACCTGTCATTATTAGAACATATTTTAATGCACTGCTGTTATTACAACATATTTTTAGGCAGGAAAGTATAGGTTTCATGATGGAAGATTCAGGATCTGCAATTTTGACTATTCTGTAGGAAACTATAAGGTCCATTTATGTAGTAGAGTATGACTTCAATGAGGTGATGAAGTGTAAATTAAATAATTCAGGGCTTAACTTTTTTCAAGTAGCAGCGTCGTGAACTTTTATAATATCCTATAAGCCCATCTCAGTACACTTTTTTTGTCCTTACTTGACCTTACATAGGCTTTAAGTTATTAAAGTAAGAACTTTACAAATTATACAGGGTTCTTGGTTAATGTTTCCAGAGAAACAATAAAATTTCATATATTGTAATTTAGTAATGGGATTTATTTTAATAGTTTTATAAGTTATTTATTGACATGATCTAAATGAGACAAATTTAAAAAAAAATCCTGCCTTTGTGAGGAAAATGATAAATTACGCATAAAGCGAAGGCATTTAATTTTTCTATATGGTAACATTCTTATAGGAAATGGATATAGGACTTTTTTCCATTTGGTCAGAGATTGTATTATGAAGAGGTCCAACCTCTTAGAAAAATCATGTCATGTAAAAACTGTTCTTACCTTATATATTATTACATTCAAAAAGTTCTTTATAAGATATTTATGGAGAATTTCAATTGCATGTCCTACTATAAAGAGTAGAATTTATGGTAGTTGGCGAGCAAAGGTCTCAGAACAGTTTTCTAAAATTTTTCCCTCAGACCATTAGTTTTCCTAGAGTAGTTAATTTATTAATAGGCATTCCAAAGAACAGTAGAATTTCATAATAAATACATCGATTAATGCTGTGCTTGAATAAATTTAACAAGTTTTCTTACTGTGAAATTTGTCAATGCTTTTCATCATTATATGCAATAATAAGCATTATAATATACAGCATAGCATGTTTCTGAAATGTACTTCACCATGAAACCCTTATGCCTTTTAAAAGCTCACAAAACTTTTAAATTTTTTAAATGTAACAAATAGTGCTTATTAGGTCAAGCACTGTTTGGACTATCTTATATGTTTTAAATTTTTTAAAGTTTTGTATGTAATCTGGAATAAAGGTGGAATTTTACTTGTTATTTTCAAAAATCATTTAGGTTTTAATGCACAATGAATATTTTATTTTATTTTTAACTGTAATTTATATTCAGTATTATTTTGTGTTAGTATTAGTTGTACAGCATATTAGTTAGGCAGTTATATACTTTACCAAGTGTTCCCTCTAATATTTCTAGTATTCACCTGACGCCATACATAGTGATTACAATATTATTGACTATATTCCTTATGCTGTGCTTTACATCCCTGTGACTATTGTGTAACCACCAATTCGTACTTTTTAATCCCTTCACTTTTTTCACTCAATCCCTCAACCTTCTTTCCCTCTGTCAACTATCTGTTCTCTGTGTTTCTGAGTCTGTTTCAATTTTGCTTCTTTGTTTATTTTGTTTTTTAGATTTCACATATAAATGAAATCATTTCATATTTGTCTTTCTCTGACTGACTTATTTCACTTAGCATAATACCCTTTTGATCCATTCATGCTGTTGCAAATGGTAAGATTTTGTTCTTTTCATGGAAAAGTAGTATTCCATTGTATATATACTCATATACCACCCCATTTTTATCCACTTGTCTATTGATGAGCACTTGGGTTGCTTCCAAATCTTGGCTATTATAAATAATGCTGCTATGAACATAGGGGTGCATATATTCTTTACAAATAATGTTTATGTTTCTTTCAATATACTCATATACCAAGAAGTAGAATTACTGGGTCAAAATGCAGTTTTATCTTTAATTTTTCTGGAAACTCCATACTGTTTTCCACAGTGGCTTTATCAGTCTGCATTCCCACTGACAGTGCACAAGGGTTCCCTTTTACCCACATCCGTGCCAACACTTGTTTGTTGGTTTATTGATGATAGCCATTCTAACAGATATGAATTTGTATCTCATTGTGGTTTTAAGTTACATTTCTCTGATGATTAGTATGTTGAGCATCTTTTCATATGTCTATTGGCCATCTGTATGTCCTCTTTGGAGAAGTGTCTATTCAGGTCTTCTCCCCATATTTTAATTGGATTGTTTGCTTATTTGTTTTTTTGGTGTTGAGTTATATGAGTTCTTTATCAATTTTGGATATTAACCCATTATCAGATGTGCCATTGGTGAATAGGTTCTCCCATTCAGTAGGCTGTCTTCATTTTGTTGATTACTTTGTTTCTATGTAAAAATTTTTTAGTTTGATATAGTCTCATTTGTTTTTTTCTTTTATTTTGTTTGATCAAGGAGATAGATTAGAAAAATATTGCTGAGAGAAATGATCAAGATTTTACTATGTTTTCTTCTAGGAGTTTTGTGTTTTTGACTGTTACATTTAAGCCTTTAATCCATTTGAGTTTATATGATGTAGTTTCATTCTTTTTTACATATATCTGTCTAATTACCTATCTCCATTTATTGAGTAGACTATCTTTACCCCATTGTATGTTCTTGCCTCCTTTTTCAAATATTGTTCTAGAGAGATGTCACTCAATGGACATATCTCATATTTATCCAGTGGTTTTTTGAGCTTCTTGATATGTAGTCATATCTCCTTGCAAAGCCCAGTTTGCAAAGTGTACAAAATATGTCATTTGCACTTTACTGTAACTTTCTAAAGTATGAAGCCGAAACTCAGAAAGATTTTCTATTTAATGACATAGTATAATATTCTCTTGGAAATCTGCTTCTGCTTTCAAGTCTTTCATATTTTTTATTTTTTTCAAGTCTGCTATATTTTTGAAGTCTTACATTTTTTAATTTTCCCTTTTATTCTCTATTTTCTTTCTGTTTTACCCATGTTCTCATTCCTAGACTTTTCTTCCCTTTTTCACCATGGCTCTTTATTTCTCTGGAGCTGCTACAGAAATCAGTTAAAATATTTGCTCTATTCTCTAGTCACCAATAAAATTTACTAGTTGGTAGTTGTATTTTCCCTTTTAAAGGGTGTTGTTTAAAGGTACAAAGAAAAGACAGAATTTAAAAATCTCCTCTCCTTTTTTTCTATTACAGTTATCTCTTGGAATTAAACTCAAAAGTGATGAAAAATTAATTATAAAGTAGAGATTTTTTGAGTATGTAAATGTATGAAATAAATTTATTTTTAAATCAATTTTTAGGGAAAATCCCAAACTGAACATACTAGTCACTTTATCAAAGTTGCGATGTAACATCCAAAATTGGTGTGTTGGGGCTTGCAACGGAGAAAGTGAGACAGGACAGCAAGAGGCAGTGAGTAAAGAGTAAAGGGAGTCAGGCAATAGGTTGAATGTGATGGATCTGTCATGGTTAGAGGCTGGGAGTTCGGAGGGGTACAGAAGCCAAGCCTAAAACAGGTAAGGGAATCCTGGCAATGAAGAAGTTGGCCAGGAGACAAGGAAGAAACAGGATGATATGCTTTAGAAGATAAAAGTAATACCCATAGACAGTTTACCAAAGCAGATATTTCCTGTGATTTTCTATATATTATTTTCCTGATTTATCTATAAAGATATTAAAATGTTACAATATGATATTTAGAGTTGGCCATAATGATTCAAGTCTCAGATCTGCCACTTAATAATGATATGTCATAAGCAAAAAATTTTAACCCATATAAACCTAAGTTTACTTGTCTGAAAAGTGGGGGGTATAAACTATCTACACATAGGTTCTAACTAGTTACTTAAATATGGTACTTACTGTGAAGTACTTGACACTAAAAGTTTCAAGAAATGCTAGCTAAAATTATTGGTATTAGGGAGGCTGTGTGTATAAATCTGGTTCTCCCTGAATATGTGCTTTAAATTTTGTAAACCCATTGACATTTTTAAAATCAGCTCATTCCTGCTGGTGGAAATGCTTAGCTTATCAATTAACTTTATAATAACTGTACCTCCTGCTGTAAAAGTACAGATTCAGTAAATAATGGCCCAAGAACAGATGTCAGGAAATGTACTAAATTTTTCAAAGTGATTTCTTTGATTCAGTTAGCAACTATTTGTTAGACTATGTAAATAAATCTAAAAGATCTAATTTCAACACAATTAGAGACAGTATATTGTCCCAAAACAATGAACAATTTAACATCTTTTATCAAATCCAAATGTAGGCATAAACTTAAACATTCAAAAAAGTAAAACTAAAAAAAAAAACCCATGAGTTATCATTTTTCTATTGTGGCCCAATGTAAAATAACTAAAAGATATGTCATTGAAACCATTAGTAAATTCTTGATCAAACTTTGATATGACAGTAATTTGCTATTCATCTATCTTTCTGTTATCACCTTTAAAGCTTTTATCACAAATAACATGTAGAAAGGAATAATGGGAATCCAGTTAGAACTGTTAAAAAGTTCACATGTATTGAGTATCTACTATGTTTCTGGCAAGTATTATTTTTTCATATCTATAATTCATTGAATATGTGATGTTATTCATATTATTTTATTTAGATGCCAAGAATAAACTCATAAAGTTAACTGACTTAATCAAAGTCACACAGCTATTAGTGTGCTAGGTCGTGGAGCTAGAATTCCAGCCCCGCCTGTTTTAGTCAGCTTAAACCTTGTAAGTTATACCTTGCTGCCTCCCTTATCATTATTTTAAAATAAGCTTTGTAAAATATTTAAAGCTTTCAGTTTGTTGTGTTATTAATACCTCAAAATCCAATTCCTGCGATATTATGTCACCATGAAAATTAGGTGATTGGCTATAATAGTAATGATTGCTAAAATGTAAGGAGTAATTAATAGTTTTCAGGTTCTCTACTATGTGTTTCAATGTGAACTATTTAATTTAATATTCATAACTACCATCTGAAGAAGTAATTGTTTTTATCCCCATTTCATAGATAAAGAAACTGAGCCTTAAGGCAAATATGTTATGCACAACTAGCACATAGCAGAGATGTAATTCAAGTGCAGGTATATCTGATTCTAAACCTATTTACCACTATAATGTATTTTTTCCAGAGCAACATGAATTATATATAATTTAATTATTTTTATGATGTGTAAAACATATTTTAAGAACTGAAAGAGGAATCTCCAGACATGAAATAATCTAAATACTCTGACAGGTAATTAATAATAAATGGAAAATCTTCAAAAAAAAAAAGAAAATCTTCAAATCAAGATTCTATGGGCTTCATATTTGTGTTCTACTCAAGATTAGATGTAGTACAATTATGCAATGGAATACTCAGCCACAAGATGAAATACTGCCATTTGTGACAAGATGGGTGGACTCTGCTAAGTGGAATAAGTCAGACAAAAAAAATAAAAAACATACAATTTCACTCATGTGGGTTCTAAAACTGAAAGCAACAAATGGATAAACAAGAAAAACAAACAAAAACTCACATAAACAGACAACGGTAGTTAGCACAGGGAAGGAGGGCAGATGGGTGGTAAATAGTAAAGAGTGTCAGACAGCTGTTGAGGGGAGATGATTTGACTTTGAGTGGTGAGTACACAGTTCAATATACAGATCATGTATCGTAGAAATATGCACTTGAAATCTATAGGATCTTATTAACCAATATCACCCCAATAAATTTAAATAAAAAATAAATAAAAATAAAACCAAAGTCACATATCAAAAAAAAAAAGATTCAGGTTAAGGGTACTTGAAAATTTAAGATGCCTGTGGATAAGTAACATTTCCTGATGGTTTGGAATTTTGCTCATCTGTCAATATGTGGGTGCCAAATTATAGACAACTACATATTTTCATACTATGTGATAGTTTATTTGTTTTGTTCATTAGGGTCCATTTATAGGTGAGATCATATGGTATTTGTCTTTCACAGCCTGGATTATTTCACTCAGCATAATGTTCCATCCATGCTGTTGAGAAGGTTAGGAGCTCCTTCTTTTTTTTTTTTTCTGTAGCATAGTATTCCATTGTGTAAATGCACCACAGTTTTTTAATCCACTCATTTACTGATGGGCACTTGGGCTGTTTCCAACACCTAGGTATTGTAAATAATGCTACTATGAACAAAGGGGTGCATGTATTCTTTTGAATTGGTGTTTTGTGATTCCTTGGATATATTCCCAGAAGTGGAATCGCTGGGTCAAAGACAGTTACGTTTTTAATTTTGTGAGAAAACTCCATACTGTTTTCCACAGTGGCTGCACCAGTCTGCATTCCCACCAATACTGCACTAGGGTTCCCTTTTCTCCACATCCTCGTCAGCACTTATTTGTTGATTTATTAATGACAGCCATTTTGGCAGATGTGAGGAGATATCTCATTGTGGTTTTAATTTGCCTCTCTCTGATGACTCGTGATGTTGAGCATTTTTTCATATGTCTATGGGCCTTCTGTCTGTCCTCCTTGGAGAAGTGTCCATTCAGATCCTTTGCCCATTTTTAAGTGGATTATCTGTCTTTCTAGAGTTGAGTTATATGAATTCTTTATATATTTTGGAGATTAAACTTTTGTCCAGTGTATCATTGGCAAATATGTTCTTCCCCTACAGTGGGTTCCCTTTTCATTTTGCTGATGGTTTCTTTAGTTGTACAGAAGCTTTTTAATTTGATGTAGTCCCATCCACTCACACACTTTTTAACACAGTGCTTTAAAGGGTCTGGCCCTAGTGGCTTTCACTAGGAGGCTGCTTAGTAGTGGTTAGGAAAGGGAATCTGGAGCCAGACTGCCTGGGTTAGACCTCTTTCTAGGTATGTGATATTAGTTAATTTTTTAACCTATTTGTACCTCAGCTTTCTCATTTGTAAAACTGTAATATGTTTTACAGAGTGTTGTTATAAGAATTAAATGAGTAATATTTGGAAAATATTGTTTTAGAGTGATGTCTGGAACCAAGGAAGAGCCATATAAGTACTTGCTAAAAGAATGAGTGGAAGTGCTCTCTCTGTCCAATTTCCATGATGCACTTGATTAACTCATAGGGCTATTACCACATAGACTTTCCTTATATATTATCACTTATTTGCATGCTTTTCTACTAATAGTAGACTTTAAGCTTCTTAAAAAAAGGCTATTTCTTTCATTGCCTCAGGATTTTGTTCAATAAGACTTATGTATAAGTGAATAAATGACTCTTCCTGCCTGTAGAGGCAGGAAGGCCAGTGGCTTCCTTTCATTTCCTTCCACCTGAGAGAACCCTGCTGATGGCTATGATGCCATTGCACGATCTGTCACACTGAGATGGCCGTTACACTGGCAGAAATTGTTAGCTTCTGATATGGTCATTTGGTACCTGCTATCTTATCACGGGCAGAAAAGAAAACATGGATTGTTGGGAACAAAATTTTAAAACAAATACATTATGTATTTCCTTCTTGGAAGTTGGTGGAAGTTTTTATGAAAATTATTTTACCATGAGCAAAACATTGTAAGGAAAAAGAGAGAATAAACCAATACCTCAATTCATTTTTAAAATGTAGGCATCACAAACCAAGGGCAGGGTTTCCTTTTATAAACTCACCCTTGGGGATGATGAGTAAAATTTTTGAAGCTTATTCTCTCATAAGCTATACTATTTGTTACCACTCATGCCTCCCTTCCCTGGCATTTCCATCTCCTATTCCTGATTCTACTTCCAACCAGAAGCAACTGCGTTCAGGGGAATGGCAGAGGGAGAATAAACAGAAGGGCAATGGAGGGGAGGATACCGTCAGTCTCATTTTAATGAAGAGTCTACAGAAATGTTGAACAGAAGCTTTAATAGCATCCCTGGCAATAACCTCCCCTGCTCCCCATGTATTTTGAATCAGATTTAATTGGCATTAAATAGAAATAGAAAGTCTTTACCATTGCACCCTAATGACTCCAATTTTCTCTCAAGCTGTTACTTACAGACACATTATGCTGCACCTTCAACCAAACATTCCTATCCTTTTTTATTGAGTCTCAAGGCAAATATCGTTACTTTAAAAACTAACTTACTGTTAAAGATAAACTTTAATCCTCTGAATTATTATGACACATAAGCCGTCTGGATTTTCCACACTTAGATTCCTTCTTTTTGTTACAATAATTCTAGACAGCCCAATGATACCACCCAGTCAGTCTTTTCCAGGGCTGTAATACTCCTGTCAGCATCTCTGCATGGAGCATTTAACTTACCACATAGCTGGAACCCTAATTGCCACAGCCAAAATGTCTCCAATATGACTTGAAGTAGCTCAACTCTCTGGTGCCAGATGGCATGCAAATTGGTCCCTTTTCGCAGATACAGATGTCACTGCTCCCAGAGTTTGTTAGAGTGTCTACATTTACTCCTGCTGGGAATATAATTTGTTAGAAAAACTACTTGGCCTACCTGCCCATAATATATAGAATATAGACTCATTCCCAGATGACAGTTTTAAAATATGCACCCTTCTATTGATCAGAATAACAGAGAACCAAAATTTAAAATTGGAGATAAACAATAGTTTTGAAGTTGTATAGAAAAAAGAATATTGCTAAAAAAATACAAAATGATTGCTAAAAAAAATGTCACGAATGAGAGATCTAATTTGTCATTGCCTTCTGCCCTCATTGTAAATGCTGCCAAGGATGATAACAAACTGTTCATAACCAGTGTACTAGGGGAATCTGTGTGCATCCATGCTTCATATCTTTGGTATCTAAAGGAAGGCGAAAATAAATGGGAGGCATATCATTGTTAACACAAGTTCCCTGAACTAGATAAAGTTTTTGGATAAGTAACTGCATTCAAACCCTACATCCTAAGTTTTCCCTTTGTTAATATCTGACAGGTATATCCAGTTTTAAGGACTTTTGTTCCACTTCTACCCCATGGAGTTGTGAAATAGGATTATTTTTAGTTTTTATGTAATTTTAGATCATCCTATGACCTAATTATTCAACTGATCATATATTTAAAGATTGGAAGGAAATTTTATCCTAACACAACTATACTTGAGAAGGTAAATCTGCTGTAAAATAAAATGATCTATTCCACAGACCAATGAAAAGATTTTAATTGTTCATGATTTAAAATACCCATTAGCTATTATCTTCGTTAGAAAATCTAGGAGTATTTTAGATACTCAAGTACAATCTTAGGAATGAAATGTAAGTTTTCCTAGAAGCCTAATACATATTTTCTATGTTTTTTTTCATTGCTGTAACATTCTGGCTTTCAGTTTTTAAATGGACAGATAAAAATACAGAGTTCTTGATTTTGCTAGAGTCCTACAGTTGGAAATCTTATCAAATTATTGATATACCACCAAAATATTTTTACAAATCATCGTAGAGAAAGCTCAGCAACTATAGCCTGTGTCTGAACCAATAGAATGGGTTGTAGACCTGTCTTTGTAGAATGGATATGCTATTTTGATTTTGAGGTAGAATATTTAGTGTTTAGGAAAGTATGAAAAATGATTGTTCCATGTAAACCCTAAATATAGAGCTATTATTATAAATAAAATATCTAAGAAAATTTAATGGAAGAATATTATATTTTAAAATGTTATAAGCAGTGTTCTTTTAAGAGTTTAAAGTACTATACTGCATCATGACACAAATGATATACAATAAATGATTTAAACTTTTAACAACAAAACTGATCTAATATAATAAGCCACAGTTAAGCTCAAGGTCATTTGACTGGTGGTTGAGGTAGAAACCCTGAGATTCAAGACTAGTTTCATCTGACTCAAGGCAAATTATTTGATCTCACAGTAAGGCTGTGTGAACTCTTACAGCCTAACTTACTGTGGACTTTGGAGAATGGCTACCTTGAGGAAGGGATGGACAACAGTGTAGTATTTGACTCACTCAAGGTAGGTACTCAATGACTTGCAGCTATGATAATATTGTTAATGATGATTAGCATCACAGATAACTAATAACACTGCAGCTATAACAAATGATCTTGTCCACCTGACTTTAATGTACTATCCTTTTCATTATGAAATGCCATGTTTTTAATGGTCTTATAAAATATACATTGATATTTTTCTTCAACTGTTTTGCCTTCTGTTTTCTGGGTTTTTTTGTTTTTGTTTTTGTTTTTTTTTTTGCTTTCTCTGGCTCATTGCCACTCATATTTGCTAACTATGGATTCCCCATAATACTGGGTGAATGTCTGGTTACTGCCTTTCTTATTAGGACCTGGGCAGCTCTGGGTGCAAATGGTTATCAATTTATATTGTGCCTTCACTTTCTATGTCTTCTTACTCTGATTTTTCATTTTAGTGCCATATATATACAGTACAGTTTTAAGGTATGGTTTCTTTATTGTCACCAGTGAAAATTGTTTTTTGCTCAGACCAGCCTCCATTTCTCTTCAAATTATCTCATAACTATGAGTTATACTAGTTATCCTAATAAATATAAAAGAAGCAGTTGTTTGAAATCAAAACACAAATTGATCTTGTTAGCGACAATTGTGTAATGCAGATTTATTGTTCTTCAGTTTACCTAATATCTTGCAAAAGACCATCATTAGTATAAAACAAGTTCAAGGCATGGTGCTTACATTCACAAAGCTGGAATAACTGCTTGAATTCTTTTACCCCCCTGTCCCCTATCAGAGTTACAGTGTTAATTATTTTTAAACACTATTGCCAACACCATCATCCAAAATACTAGAATTTATTTAAAAAGACAATGTGGAAAAAACAATTAAGAAAATACACAAACTGGGTTTTAAAAAAGGATTTAGTCAATATGCTGTGCTTATCAAGGACACTGACACTATCATGTGCTGTCAGAAAACTGAGAAAGAGGGTTTCCATTGCTTCTGTACCATCACTTTATAATCCTACAGAAGAGTATCCTTGTTCTCACTCCAGGTCTCCTTCTGTGTAATTGCTATTGTATTAAAAATTGAGGCTTATGGCGGTGGCTGTACTATCCATAAATCAGTAGTGGTAAAGCTTTTGTGTGCCTCTCACTATCATGTAATTATGATTCAGATCTTCTCCAGCTCATGTACAGTAAAAATAGGCCCTGAACATCTATATTGGCATTTAAACAAATAAAAGTTTATGACTCCATAATGCATGTTGGGAAGAAATTTCAACCAGTTAATGCAGAATTTGTGGGAAACATCTATTTGGAACAAAATTCTGGCTGAAAAACAGGATCTATACTTGAACTTTTATTTTCTGCCACCTTAAAACAGTAAACACAAAACATTTGAAAGGAGTTATTTTTGTTTGTTTGTTTTTGGACTACTTTACAATTATTGTTGAGTTTATTTTTGGGATAAACCCTTAAAAGGAGAGGCTCTTGTAAAGCACAATGAAAGTAAAATTCTTCCAAGTTCTTCACAGTGTGTCATTTTTATCTTAGCATCTGTTTTAGATTTCCTCTCGGGGAGACAATGATACCACGTAAACAAAAACTAACAAAATCTTCAGGCTGTGTGCTCATGAGAGAAAAGGAAAGTCAGTGGTGGTGGGATTAAGGCGGGAGCATGATCCAATGCATTCACACGGGAGTAAAATCTTGTAATGAAGGTGGCAGGTCATAAACTAAGGAATAAACCTTACTTCATTCATATGAATTTCAAACACAAATGTAAGTGGATATAAGCCTTGAAGTGAATAAAGATAATGAACAAAAAAAGGCAGGACCCGTAACACCCATCGATACACAGGGGTCAAACCACCTTCACCATTGTGACCAAACCGCAGCCACGATGGTCCAGGTGTCCCATATACCAGGCCTCCCTCCAAAGACAGATTAGGGGTGCATGCCATCTAGTTAAAATGGGGGCATTTTTGCTTATTTGATGGGTTTATTTCATAAGTGGTATATATAATTTTTCTTTTTAAAATGTTACTCAGTTTACAGTGGAGTTTCAATTGCCAAAACATGTTAATAAGATGGTTTAAACATTTGACACCATTTATAATAGTTGGTTTCAAGAATTAAAAACAAAACATCTCTTTGATGTTTTAATAGTGATTCATAAATTAGCATATATACTTTTCTGTATTTTGTTATTATATTTTTAGTACTAAATTGATGTTTGAAATTTCAAGATGATATCTTCTGGAATAGATTATCTCTCCAATAATGAACATAAGTTTGAGAATGGCCAGAGTAAAAGAAAATCTCCACAGACCCAGGAATGTGTTTGTGAAGGCAGGGTAGCCTTCTCTTTCTCTGGGGGCTGGGTACTGCGTGGCAAGCCATGTGTTTCGGAAGACTTTTTATTTTTTCATTTTGAAATTTTACAGAAACTTTGGGAAGGTAGAAGTGGTGGGATCACAGAATACATGTGTCTATTTTAATTCTGAGCCTGCAGTTATGTATAGAATTTAATACTAACTTTTTTATTTTACAGTGATGTTCTTACTGACGGTAACTGTTCCCTCTCAGTGAGGAGCTGTGTTGCCACTTTGAATGAGTTAAAACGGGAATGCTTCAATAACCCACACCTAGGAAAACTTCAGAGAGTGAAGGTAAGGTCTGAAATGAGCTGTCTGGTAGAGGTTAAACAAAGAACTATGTAACTCCCTGAGAATTCCCATAAATACTTCGATAAGGAAATGTGGCTTCAAAAGAAATCAAGGAAAATACCGCTGCAGCATCTTCATGGATGTCCCCCAGGATCCTGGTCAACAGTGATCCCTCCAGTGCTGAGTGTCCTGGCTCCTGCCTGGGGTAGAGGCCCACTGTGGGAAGACCTGGGTCCCAGGTGTGGCCTACTTAGTCATGGTTTTGGGAAGGTGGTCATTTTCCCGGAACAGTCCATGGAGGTCCTTCAAGGGCAGACTTTCAAAAAGGGCAGAAAAATCCTTGAAGGCTCAAAAGCTGGTCTCTTATTAAGAACACCTGCCCACCCAAGGATGCACCCCAGGTTATGGGAGACAAATCCGATTGCCCTGTCTGCTGACACTTTGCCAGAAAGGGCCATTGTTGATATGAGGAAACTGTGCCTTTTACCGCCCGGTCATCAGTGGACTTATTCTATGGGACTGTGCCTTCCCGTCCAGGCTGGAAGGAGCCCTCTGTGACCTAGTGGTCACACGTTTCCCTGTGGCTCCAGGATGGCTACTGTGAGGCTATTCAACCCACCACCTCAGTTAGTGATGGCCGCCCCCATCCGCACTGCCCCATTTCAGGTCCAGAGTTGTGTTTTTGCCCCTGGTATGCAGTGTGCACTCTCTTCTGATCCAGCCTTTGGAGCCTTGCATTTAGGACCCCGTCTTTGCTCCTTTCAGCCGCTTCCTGGGCCCTCTCCCTTCTTGACAAACAACTGCTGAACCAGAAACCTCTTTGATTCTGTTTCCTGTGCCTCTGGCTACCAAGCCCACAGTACTGCTGTCAGTTCCTGAGAGGCAATACTGTTCTCCAGAACAGCTGACTACCATTCCATTTCCTAGCTGCTTGTTTTAAGTTAATTTTATGTGACACCTCCTTCCCCCTGTATTGTTGGCTTCTCTGTGAAACTCACGGGGTTGTCTGATCTGGGGTCAAGTTTGGATGAATGGTACAAAGTCCCTCCCTGAAGGGCCACTCTCCCTGCCTTTGGTTCACAGTTTCTGTGTCGATAGCAGTGCTCACAGTGCTTACACACTGGATTAAGTTTTTACACCAAAGTGATTAAGGCCGTGTGTGCTTTATAGACTTTCCCTGCCTCCCAGCAGGGGAGAGTTGTGAGACTTTCCACAAGACTGTCTCCCTGGTCCCCCCATTCTCCTGGGGCTTGACGCAGGCCCATGAGACATCTCATAAAGCCTCGGAGGGGCCTGCTCTTTCTCTTCTGCAGCCTATTGTAGTTGGACTACGTTATGTGAGACCACCAGCCTTCTTGTCTGAACTCTCCCCCTGACCCACCTCTGGATGGAACCTGCATGGTACTGCAGCCTTTTAATCTTCTTCCCCTACATTTCTGGTACCGGTTGTTTTCTGTGGAAGCATTAGTGAATAGGTTCAGTTAGGACTGGCCTTGAGGAAATGTCAGGAGTTGTGTGGGAAAGAGGAAGGGATGAGGGCCACTAGGAACAACCGAGAATGGCTTTTTTTAAACATTTAAAAATTTTAGTAATAAGTATAGTGGAAACAGAAAAAGAATCAAAGGAAAAGAGGAATGCAGGATAGAAGGAGGGAAAAAAGAAAGGAAGGAGAAAATGATCCGAAGATAATTACAAACTGTACTCTCTGTTCTCAGGCATAAGAAAGAAGCTTTACTTTTAAGCCCTGAAAATATATATCTAAGTTACAATTGCAAGAACGTTTAAAGCAGAATTGTATAGCAATTGACTCTGCATTTCAAAGAACCTAAATATCTAAAGGCCAAAATGTATATTCCATGTTTTTATTCAATTAGACCAACTATATTTGAAACTTTAACAAGCAATGGTAGTTACCCTATTGCACATCTCCCACACACTTGACAAACTTTAAATGGTTACATCTTTCATGTATAAGGTTGGGATTATTATTACCATCATTTTTATTTAAAAAGATAAAAAGGAAATCAAGCACAGTGAAATTAAAAAACTTCCCAAAGCTCTCACCAACAGAAATTTTTGAGGACTGTTAGAAGCTGGTTTCAGATTGAGTCATCTAATTCGAGACCATGTGATCTGTACTGCTATGATACTGTTCTGGAAATCATGTTTCTTTTTGCTTCACAGACTTCCTTTGGCAGCTTCAACTGGGATATCTCATTATAACAGGTACACACATAAAAATTCTATATCTCTGCTCCTCAGTGACCTAACAATGGAGAATTTGATAAAATTCAAGTGTAATTACTTTTTTCAAATGAAACCTATTATAATAGCTAATGTGTTGGAAACCCATTACAAATCAATGTTTCCCCAAAATGCTTGGATATGATATCATAGAAAATATTTAACTCTTCTTAAATTATTATAATATTTAAGGTTGACTATCATGTGTTTCTAATCAAGCATCCTGTATAATAATCAAAAATAATAATTACTAAATGACTGGCTTGAAATTTTTCCATGTGGTAAAGCTGAATTCTAGCTTTATACCAGTTTTAGCTACCCTTAAAATAACCTAAGGGGATATTTTCTCTATTCTTTTTCATTCTATATTTTGTCTCTAACAATGAAGACAAGGTAGATATTATGGAAAAGGTGACAGTGACCCCAAGGGTCATCAGAAGAAACTAGATATATATCTACAGATTTTACATGTTCCTCCAAACATAGTATCAAAGTCCCTTCAGTATGATTTGGGTCTTCCATTCTTTATATTAGTTTCTTTCCTCTGAGATCTTGTGTCTCCTTACAGTTAAAATCCAAGGTTTCTGCTTATTCTTTGAGGGAAATAGCAAGAAAATGAACAATATATGAATGCTTAAGCAAACCAAATTTCACTTTTTTAAATTCTGTTGTTTCATCAGAAACAAAGAGTTATTTTTATTATAATGGTGATGAAGAAAAAAAATGATTAGTTAATAATTTAGAAATCTGCAGTGGCTCTACTTCCTTGAATATATCCAAATTAATAAAAATTTTGGTACCAGAAGTGTCTCCATGGGGACAGGCTTGAAGTTGGGAATCTGGAATTGATTCTCTGATCTAACTAAATTGAAAGGCATTAACAATCCCAAGGCCAATGGTAATTGAGACACAATGAAGGCTGATATTAAAAAATATACTTGAGATGACAGAAGGTCTCTGTGCCCAAGGCTTAAAGAGGTAGGAATGGTAGAGTGGATTTTTTGTATGTCACCCGTTTTCTCACCCCTAATTAGGTCAGCTGATGGGATCTAAAAACAACCCCTTCAGCTCAACTTTCAGAGATATGTTATTAGTGTTCTTTTCTACTAGGGATGCCATAAAAAATTACCCAAATGTGGTGGCTTAGATTTTTCACAGTTCCAGAAGTGAGAAACCTAAAATCAAACTGTTGGCATGCCCCCTCTGAAAGTACCAGAGAAGAATCCATCCTTGCCCCATCTAGCTTCTGATGGTTACCTCCTGGCCTCTAAAGGCGAGCTGTGTACTTCCTCCAAGGACCTTTGACCAATAAGCTTCTCTACTTCAGTTTCTTTTGGTCTTTTGTTGACCAGGGACTCACCATTCAGCATCCCATACTCCACTTAAATGTTAATTTAACAAACTCATAACAACTTGCTAGGATGATTTTCATACCAGTAAATGTTTTTCTGTCCTTTTCCCCCTTGCATCATGCAGCATAAAGTATGTGATAAATACAGGGTTGGGAAAAAATAGGTGTAAAGTTGTTTGATTGAAAAATAATAAAATAATAAATAATAATATGAGTAAACTCTGTGTTTCTCATACTCACAACTGTGAACCTCCTTTTGCCCCACCCTGTATTTGGTGACCTGAATTCTAGAACTGTTATGTCATGAAAATAATTTGCTGCAGTCGACATAATTGAACTTTATCATATCTTCAGTATGTATTATAGAGAGGATTTTTTAAAAGAAAAAAGTCTTTTCATTTTTTAATTTCATCAATATATTGTATGCCAGGGATCAAGTCATGTCCACTCAAACAGGCACTGGTAAAGTGTACTCTGGGAGTCAAATTCATTTACCTGCGTGTTTTTGGAAATAAAGTCTGTTAAAATACAACCACCTCATTCTTTTATATATTGTCTATGGCTGCTTTCACATTGTAGTGGCAAAGTTGAATAGTTGCAACAAACACTATGTGGCCCAGAAATCTGAAATCACTTATTATCTGGTTCATTTCAGGAAAAAAATCCTACTCTTGCATTAGAATATAATTGGGCATAATAAAGCATTTCATTTATAGTCTGCATATAACATATGTGCTGTTATTTCACCACTGTTAAAGTCAAAACAAGAGAGGAGCATATGAGGGAATGGGTGAAGAGGTGATGGGATTAAGTATAAATAGGTAGTTACAGAATAAACATGGGAATGTAAAATGCAGTATAAGAAATGGATTAGCCAAGAACCTATGTATGACCCATGGACATGAACAATGGTGTGGGGATTACCTGAGAGAGTGGGGGAGTGCTGGATGCAGGGGGGGAAAGGGAGAAAAATTGGGACAACTGCAATAGCATAATCAATAAAATATAATTATAAAAACAAAACACAAAAAAGTAAATTGTATTTAATTTGGAAAAAATTCTAATTTATGTGGTCTGTATATAACATATGCACTACTACTTCACCATTATTAAAATCAAAACATGGTTTCATTTTGGTTTTCATTTTTATTTTTGAGAGATTGTAAGCTGGTTTACATTCTCTTGCAATCCTCATTGTCATTGAGGATTTGCAATTGTCATTTGTCATTGTCTCGCAATCCTCATCTAATTACTATAGTTCAGACAGTAGTTGTGGATAAATGTTTGTTGAATACTTACTCAGTTTGTTCATTTCATCAAAAATTTGTCACCTGTAATATATGGTTGAGGTGTTTGTATTAATTATAGGTTTGCAACTGTACCATTAACACTGACACAGGCTTATTAATTGCAAAGATTCTTGATGAATCTGTTGACAGAAATGTGAAGATAGAAGCTGTTAAGTCAGGATGTCTTCATGCTAGTGGAAGTGAAACCACAGATACTACCATCCTCACACACAGGGATTTGAATGTGAGAACTACTGGGAAAGGAGAAGACAGCACATTCTCAGATACCTGGAATCTTCCCTTGAAACAAAGAAAACAAACCACCACATACAACAAGATATCCAAGGTGCACAACTGAGAAGAATACAGGTTAGCTACTATAAATGAGAGAAGTTTTCAGTGGAGAAACCGGTGAAATGAAATTAAAAGCGCTAGTTAAATAGAGAAAAAAAAAATAGAGGCAAGATGTGTTGACCCTGATTGTTCCAGCCTAGAACAAACAGGCTGCAAACATTAGAATGAACTTTATCTGTCTTAAATTATTTATTTTAAACACAAACTTATTGATTCCAAATCTGTAGAGGTGGGATTTGGGATTTGTATTTTAAGAGAACGTAGTCATTTTGATAATCATGCAGGTTTAAAAATCACTGAACTAAGGCCTATATGAGTTAAAAATTCATTACAAGTAATTGGGGTTTGGTATCAAGCCTGAGTCTGACATCCTTATGGTGAGTCCGATTCTGACAACTCTTCTCTCTCATATATATACACACACACATATATATTTATCTCATATGTATACATGAGAGAAAAGATGCCATATATATTGGTGTCAATTCCTTGCCTTGCCTCTGTCTTTTCTCCTAATACATTTTTCAATTTCTAGCTCAATATGGCACTAGGGCTATTGTTGGCTGCAGATAAACTTCTCTGCCCAGCCTTCTGGCATGGGTGTGTGAATGACCTCGGTCCCTGGGTTTCCCTCTTGTCAACCTACTTAATTTTTATTTATTTATTTTTCTATCCTTCTTTACCATGCCTTTCAGGTGTTGCTTTCCATAAATGGTTCCTTCTCCTGAGAATCTCCATAAAATGTCCGATCCCTCACAGATTAAATTTATAAAATCTCTTCTGACAACTGCCCAATCTACCCCTTTCTCTCCTTTTCCTATAACTATTGATCCAAAACTTCTTAATATTCTACCTGAAATTCTAATTTCCATTGAAAAAAGTAATGATTTTTCAAATGCCACTAATTAGTTTAATTTTACCTGTGTCAAATATTTTGATAGAAGCATAAACACAATAATGAAAGAGCAATTATTTTTGCCGGCCAATGGAAAGCTTCACAGAAAAAGTGACATTTTGACCTGATTCTTAATGGATATCAACAATAACAATAACAAAAATTTGAGGAATGATATTTTACATAATGGTAGGAAGACCAATATGGAGTAAATATGTCACAAAAGTTCTTGGCACAAGAAGAACTTGGCAAATAAAATGGAATGGTAGAAATGAAAGAAAAAGCAGATTAGAACCAGATTAAAAGCCATGGAAATATATTTTAAAGTTTTCAAAGCACAGTAGATAGCCAGTAACATATTTTGTCTAGGAAAATGACATTATCATGCTTTTTTTAGCAGATGAAGAGAAAAATGAAACATAGCTTTTAAATTATAATATTTCAGTTAATTCTCACCTATTCATCATGGCCTTTTTATGTTTTTGTTCAGCCCTTTACCTTCAGTTAACATAGGAAATTGCTTAAAGCATTTTTAACTTACTGATCTCACACTGGTGTTCCAAAATATTCTTGTTGATTTCTGGATTTCAAATTATTTCTCAGATATAAAGTTTTGAGAGCTATTGACCTGAAATTTCATATTGTAATTCTTTTTTTGATATATTTTTTAAATTTTTATTATTATTTAATTACAGTTGTATGCCTTTTCTCCCCATCCCTCCACCCCACCCCAGGTGAACCCACCTCCCTCCCCCACCTCCACCCTGCCCCTTGGTTTTGTCCATGTGTCTTTTATAGTAGTTCCTGTAATCCCCTCTTCCCACTGTCCCCACCCCACCCCCCCGCCCTGGCTATTGTTAGATTGTTCTTAACTTCAATGTCTCTGGTTATATTTTGTTTGCTTTTTTCTTCTATTGATTATGTCCCAGTTAAAGGTGAGATCATATGGTATTTGTCCCTCACCGCCTGGCTTATTTCACTTAGCATAATGCTCTCCAGTTTCATCCAGGCTGTTGCAAAGGGTATAAGCTCCTTCTTTCTCTCTGCTGTGTAGAATTCCATTGTGTAAATATACCATAGTTTTGGGATCCACTCGTTTGCTGATGGGCACTTCGGTTGCTTCCAGCGCTTGGCTATTGTAAATTGTGCTGCTATGAACATTGGGGTGCACAGGTTCTTTTGGATTGGTGTTTCAGTGTTCTTAGGGTATAATCCCAGCAGCGGAATTGCTGGGTCAAAGGGCAGTTCCATTTTTAGTTTTCTGAGGAAATTCCATATTGTTTTCCACAGTGGCCTCACCAGTCTGCATTCCCACCAACAGTGAACGAGGGTTCCCTTTTCTCCCCATCCTCCCAACATTTGTTTGTGGATTTGTTTATGTTGGCCACTCTGACCAGTGTGAGATGGTACCTCACTGTGGTTTTAATTTGCATCTCCCTGATGGCTAGTGATGATGAGCATCTTTTCATATGTCTCTGGCCCCTCTGTATGTCTTCCTTGGAGAAGTGTCTGTTCAAGTCCTTTGCCCATTTTTTAATTGGGTTGTTTGTCTTCCTGGAGTGGAGTGGTGTGAGTTCTTTATATATTTTGGAGATCAGGCCCTTGTCTGAGATATTGTAATTCTTTTGATGTGTATTCTTCATCTGTCTATTGCTTGTTCTGTTGCTGCTTCTTTTCTGATCGTTACCTATCTTGAGTTGAGATAGCTCAATGAAGGGCAGGTACTTTCCTTGGAAGGAGACCAGGGTGTGGCCTATGTGGAGAATCTGGCTGTTCACATCAGAAGTGTGGTCTCTAATGTGTTAGCATGTAATTTACTACACTCTTTCTTCAACTCAAGTGGCGTATTTCCCTTCACTTTTAGAGCGAACACGATGTTGTCGTTGACTGGTGTTGTTCCTTATGTCACAAACCTGCTTTAGAATTATCTCTTTTCACCTGATTCTGATCACACAACTTTATCCCCTTACCCATTTTTTTTTCTAGACATGCTTCCAGCGCCAGTCATCAGGGTGAGTATGGATAGCTAAAGGGAATTTTTCCCATTTTTTCATGACCTGCCCAAGCCTTGTCACGCCATCAGCTCTACTATCTTTAGTACTTTTTAGACACTGTCATTTAATCCTAAAAAAAAATCTGAAAACTGGTAAGGATAGTGGAGAAAAATGTATTAAAACATGGTAATTTTCCACAATTTTAATTATAATATTATAATTAAAACAATTTTAATATATTTTGTGGTTTGTATATAGCCATTTACAAATTTTGATGATCAAATTATATTTCTTTTTGTTGCATTTTGGGGGGGGGTTCCTGTTTTAGGTATCAGAAATTATTTTTAGGTAAAAATAATTTTGTTCCATAGCCTTATAATAGAGACTGTAACTAGGTTTCTCATAGATCATTTTTATAATTCATTTTCCATATATTAGAATGGGTATTATAATACTCAGAGCACTAAAACTAATTCAAATTAAAATTTACACTAGGGAACACTTCCTATGATGCTGTGGTAATATTTTTCAGTATGTGTATTATTTTTATGGGAAAAGTCAATTATGCTATAAAATATGTCTAAGTCATGTTTTCCGTTAAACTAACTGTGCTAAAATGTTATTAGTATTATATAATAATATTAGTAGTAATATATTATATATATTTTATAATTATGAATTATAGATTGCAATAGCATATAAAAGTTGAAAAATGTGTAGTTATATACTTTATGAGTGTAAGATTGCTACATTAAAAAAGGAATTCATAAAATGTAATTTTGGTTCTATAAATTCTAAAAACTGGCTATTAGGAGAAACCTACTTAACTCTTCCAAGACTTAATTTTATGTTCGGCAAAAAACACAGACAAGATGTCTAAGAGCTTCATTCTCTTTAGAGATATTCTGAATGTATAACAGTTCTTTGCCTTACATTGTCTTTTGAGTGCCCATCTTACTTTGACTTTAGTATATTACAATTCAAATCTTGAAGAACACAATGAGAAAAAAAATCGTAGAAATAAAAATAAATTAACTGCACAATATTTCACACATTACACTGTCCAAAATTAACATTACTTTATAATTATCCTATTGATAATTTACTGAAATTTAAATGAAACTGTCTTTATGTTTTTTTCCCAAACTGTCAGATATCAGAAATTTATTTTCAAGTAAATATTTCTGAAGAAGAGATATTTTTTCTCTCTGTTTCTGGCCAACCTTCCTTCCTTCTTTCCTTCCTGTCTCTCTCTCTCTCTCTCTCTCTCTCACAAACACACACTCATATGCATACACACGCGCACACACAGCAGTACAGAAAATGGAAAACATTTATAACCTAATGACTTCCAAATATGCAGTTATGTAAAACTGCCTCTCCTTCTAGTTATACTTTTTAATGTTTCCTTACTATTACCTTGGGATCATATTTTATGGAAAGTTATACTGTTTTTTACTTAAAATTATGTCATGAACATTTTCCCATGCAATTTAATGTTCTTCAAAAAAAATTTTTTTTAATTTCCTAGAAATCATTGTAACTTTTAGTTGAACTTTGGCTTAAACATATATTTTAGCTTTGCTCTGTCACTTTGAGTAAGGTAATTTGTGCAGTTATTTGTATTTTCTTATGAAATAGTAATTTTTATACATAATTCTGATAGGAAAAATAAATTAAAGTAAAAAATGTCTATGGTAATGTATCTCTTCAGAATCATACCATTCCTAGTCATTCATACAATTCAAAGGAAAGCCTTTATTATATGCTACCATGTGTCTCTCACTGTACTAGGTTCATTTTATAATTTCTATTTCAATATATACAGCATCCTATTGGACAAACATTGTCCATGGATTTGAAATGAGAAAAGTCAATCTTAAAATATTTAGTAACCTTCTGAAATACAATCGTTTTTATGTGACAACTGCAAATTGAATGGACTCCAAAATTCTAGTAATTATTTTTTACCAAGTCTATATCAATTCAGTTTTTAAAAAATCCTTGAGCAACAGAACAGCTCAACTGACTGATGAGCATTCTGAGAAGCTTCTCTTCAAGAAGAGCATTATCATCTTTGGGATGTAACATGACCTCCAGCTTCTACATGAACTCTCCCCAGTATCATCTGCCCTGTTGGCACCCTGCCATTCCAATATCTCCTTTATCTGAGGGGTACTAATCATTGATGCCTCTTTACTTACACATTTTTCTTATCCTCAGATACATGAAAGTGGACTGGAGACAAGGAGTATTAAAAGAAAAAATAGAAATCAGAAAAAATTGTCAAGAAGCATCATCCACTTTACTCTATGGCCCACAGTGCCTTCATATATGTTAACATAGTTCTACCTCTTAAGTATTCCTTTGAATGTAAGAACAGCTCATCACTTTTTTAAAAAAATGACATAAATTATCATGAGTATTCTCATACAAATTTTTAAAACCCAAGTAAACTTTCCATGAAGTTAAATATCTAAAATTATAACATACGTGTATCTCCTAGTGTGTGATTGACTTTTCTAAAAAGAGGAAAATGGAAGTACAGTATTTTGTAAAATGAATCAGTTATTGAGGGTATTTTATACCTTAAACAGGATCTATATTACTTTTTTTATAAGCAGAGTACAATTTTGCTTTTCTAAGAGTAATATACTAATGTGTATAAAGAACAATATTTAGTAACTTTTCTAAAAATAACAGTGTGTCAATATTATTTTTATTAACAAAAGTGTTTGTTCTTAAGGTGAAAGCAGACCTTGACATGTTTCCAGAACACTAATGGTTACTAAAATATTATTTAATTCTGAAATCCAGAGTTATATAAGCTCAAAGCTTTGAAATTAAGCAGATGCGAATTCAGTGACTTAGTCTACCAATATGAACTTGTAAATTAATTTAAGGCCCCTATTTCCTTAAATACAGAGAACAGTGTATAAGGGTATTACAAGGATTAAAGAAAGTATGTTTATAAAATAAGCATAGGTTTGAAATTTTCTGTATGTATTAGGAATATAACAAAAATTGCTTCCTTCCTCCTTCACTATATTTTGTTAATTTTCCTGTTTATTTTAGTGTGTGTGTGTGTGTGTGTGTGTGTGTGTGTGTGAAGGAAGTCTGCTCACTAGAGGACACCCCGAAAGTCACAGTGTGTACATTTAGCTGTGACTTAACTGCTCCACCTCCCCTCAACTTCACCACAGACCACTTACCTGCACCACCTTAATAACTCAAATTCTGTCTGTCACTTTTACACAGGGCAAGAGGGCCTGGGCGAATGACACTTAGGAAGCAAATATTTGGGTTTGGAAATAACTTGTAATTATTTATCTTGATCCTTTATTTCTTCCTTTTGTATTGCCTATATTTTAGTCACCACTTTCTCTCAACTTCTAAAGAAATTCATTGACTGATTTGTACCTTGTGCCTTATAAAGCTAAAATCAGGAGGCATTTTACTATAAGAAATGTTTCACAATAAAAGTGATCACTAATCAGTTAATTGGTTCAAATGTGAGACATAGGAGGAGGGAAAGAATACCTATTTGGGTGAAGCTACCTATGGGACATCTGATGTGATCTGTTACTGACTGGCTCTTGGGGACAATAGTCCATGCAGTGGTTTTGTACTTGGTCTGTGTCTCCATGCTTCATTCTTTAGAAGTTGAGAGAAAGTGAATTTTTATATCTCATAAAATAAATTATAAGATTAAATATTTATGTTGGGAAAATAATCTGCTGATTGCTACTTAAGTTTCTTTCTAAAAGTATTCAATCCTAATTGCCAGAATATGTGAGTTTGAGTAACATTAAACTGGCAATAAAACCTTCAATAAAATAATACTTTATTTTTGAAGGTAAGTACAGTCTAAATCACTACAGCTAAAGCTACAGCAACATACCTGCATAGGACTTACTTTGAATTACCATGTAAATTATTCTAGTAAGAAACCTAGGTGGTCTTTTAGCGTAATTCCCTCTGAGTAGTGATGGTAGCTTTGGTCCTGGAACAACATAGAAAGGAAATAGGCTGATGGAGCAATGCAGTTTGGTATGGTCAAGTTCTTTCACTAAATAGTTTAGAAATAAAACATATGAAAAATTTCAGGGAGGCACCAAATATTAGTAATTCACACAAGCCCTCTTTCTAACAGTGTTTTAATTGTTGTCATATGTTGTTTAGATATAGGATAATCATGTGACCAACAAAAGTGATATGTGTCAAGAACTGAAACAATTCTAAGAATATAATTATTAACAACATATATAGTTTTTGTCCTAATGAACGCTGAAGTCTGGAGTCTAGACAGGCATTAAATGAAAATTATAAAAACATTCTTATTTTAAACAGCTGTAGAAAATTACAGGGTTTGGGGGAACCTAGCTTATTTTGGGGGGTCTAGAACTCTTCTGGGTGGAAGTGACATTTAGATTGCTGTTTGAATAATACATGGAAGGGGTTAAACAAATAGAAGGAACAGAATGTGTGAGGAATGAGGAACCACAGAGCATTACAGCATGTGAAACAAGGCCATTCTTTCTGAAGCATAGAAATCTGGAGCTAAGGAAGAGAACAGGACTAGATGAGCATCGAGGGATGTGAGATTCACCCCTCCACTAACAACCCCACTCTAAACTCAAGAGACATTTGCCTTATCTCTGTTATCTCCTTTTTGGTGTATGAATTTTTTACTACTTGTAATACCCATCTAAACACCTTAGAGCTTGTGTTTCCTGTATGTTTGTGGTAGTCTCAAGGGCTGCCATAATGAAGGACCAGAAGGCTAGAAGTTCAAGGTTAAGATGTCAGCAGGGTTGGTTCCTTCTGAGGGCTTTGAGGTAGAAGCTATTCCATGCCTCTCTCCTACCTTCTGAGGGTTTGCTGGCAGTGTCTGACAGTCTTTGGTTTGCAGGCACATCACCCACATCTTCACCATCATCTCCCCCATGGTGTTCTAGCTGTGGTCATGTTTCTGTGCCCAAACTTCCTTTTTCTCTAAGGACACTAGTCATATAGAATTAGGACTCTCCCTAATGACTTCATTCTAACTTAATTATTTCTCTGAAGACCCTCACTCCAAATAGACCACATTCTGAAAAGCTGGGGGTTAGAACTTGTGGGGAAATGTTCCAAGCATGGGAAATGTGGCTCAGCCCGCACTTGGAAAAGCCAGTGGGGAGCGAGGTTGGCGGGCAGGACCCACGTCCACGGATAGGTTCTCCAGTGGGAAATCAGGCCTGCATTGTACCTAGACTGCCATGAGACTTGCTCTTGATAAAACTCCCTCACCCTGAGGCAGCAAATGTTTACTGAGTATCTTTATCTTCCTAAAATCTGGGCTAGACCTTCCAAGTATGGAACGTAGCGGTTTAGACCATTTCTCCTTTTACATGTAAATATCCTCCTTTGATGTATTCAGCAACACCCTCTCCTTTGTCTGCAAAAGATAACCACCCAAAACAAACCTTTGCATAGTAAAGGAGGACCTTCTTTGATGTAAAGGGCCTAGAAAAACAATAAAAGCCTGTCAAGGCAAGGGTCGGGGCTTCTCTCCTCTTGAGAGAGTGGCCGAGCTGTCCCTTTTCCTCCACAGGATTTCTGTAGTCCCTGTGTATTTGAATATTGCAACCACAATGGATCCTGCAGGCCAGAATCCACGTCAAGAACTCACATAATATATATTTTTGAGGTGACAAAACTCAACACATTACAATGTTAAATCTTAAAGTTTTCTATGACTATTAAAATTTCCATCACATAAGAAAAAGGTGGTAACAAAATGTTTTAAGGCAAAGGGGACTGATGCTTCTTCCTGGGAAAGAAATGCCACTAGAGTAGCATTGATTTTATCCCTTTCCCTCTGCATCTTAACTGAGGGTTTGAAAACCTTTTCCAATTCTCATAAAAGCTAGGGCTGAACAACAGCTTTTGCTTTGTGGTGAAAAAAGCCACTTTTAGTAAGTTTTTCTAAAATAACAAGCAACTGTTATTGAAGAAAATTTTAAAATATTAAAAATAAGCCAGGTAGCATCTTGAAATATATCAAATTGATTTTTTTTACTATATGGTAGCTAAAGGTTATTGTATGCTCAAATGTTGACTAATAATAGAAGCTAGTGATTTAAGAAAAAAATAAAACAAAATATTTTCTTTGAATCTAAACCAAAGAAGATTAATTGTGGAATATATGAGAACTTTTTTCAGGTGTTTTCTTTTCCTGAGAATGCCTTCTTCTCCTTAGGCTGTCCTTAGATGGCTACATTGTGTCCCTCAACAAGATATGTTGAAGTCCTAACCCCCAGTACCTCAGACTGCAGCCTTGTTTGGAGGAAGTCACTGCTGATATAATTAGTTAAGATGAGGTCCTGTTGGAGTTGGGTAGGCTCTTAATCCAATATGACTAGTGATCTTATAAAAAAAAAAGGAAAAGAGACACAAAGGGAGAAGACAGCCTTGTGAAGATGGAAGGAGATTGGCATTACACTGTTATAAACCTGGGAATGCCTGGGATTAGCAGAACCTGGAAGAGGCCAGGAAGGATCTTTCCCTAGAGCAGCGATTTTTAAGCCAGCATGCTGCAAGAGTCTCTGACATGTGCAATGCCTGACTATTTAATCAGGACACTGACCTCTTTTCCCTTAGATTGTCAAATAAAAAAATGACAACAGCCAATACAACAATAGCCATCCGGTGTGCATAAATTAAAATTATTACCTACTTTTGTCAGGTCAGCAAAAAATAGAATATATGTTTTGGTGTGCTGCAGAAGTTTAGTAATTTGTTTTTGTGTGGCATGAGATGAAAAAGGTTGAAAATTGCTTCCCCAGAGAATTAGAGGGAGGATTTTCAGTCTTGAGAACTGTGAGGAAATATGTTTCTGCTCTTCCCAGACATCCAGCCTATAGCATCTTCTTGCTACAGCCTTAGGAAATTAGCAGATCCTCTACCTAATTTTTTCTTCTGAAAATCTCATTTAGCCTAGATCCAGATGAAATTTCATTCCTTCTGTGGAGATTTTTCCGACTCCACCGATGCATCGATGCCAAATTTCCCCAGCCCCTGTACTTTCACTGTCTTTTTGAACACTCTTGAGCAAAACTAATTACTTTGTAATATTTTTAGATATTTCTGTAGTGGCCTCTATTCTGAACTCTGATTCTTTTGTGGATTAGCTATATAAGCCACAGATATTTTTCATCCAAGTTTGATTATTATTAAAGTTGGTACCTGAGGCCACAAATGTCAAGCTAATATTTGGTGATAAAATTTTAATGATAATATTTAAGAAGCTTTTCACACAAGTGCTTCTGATCATGTAAAGCAATGAATTATCTATCAGTTTCATTTACAAGAAAAATAATAAAGCCTAGCAAATATTTACATGGCAGTTACCATGAAAACTAAGTGGAGTCTATACTATTCTGTATCCTTTTTCTTAGGAATTTTTTTTTTTCCTAGAAAGAGGGAATGATCTTTCCCATGATATTGAACGATTTGATAGTTCCAAGGACAAATAACTTGTAACCTTGATATTTTGAATGTTTGATTTAGGAAAGAACAACTTTTAGAATTGTGAAAAACTGCTTATTTAAAATGATAAGCTTTGTTTGGCATATAAGGTTGATTTTCTTAATACTCCTGTGTTAAATAACCTGCTGATTCTGACCTCATTCATTTGGTTCTGATGAACTCAACTCTCCTAAAGAGCTTTTGGTCAGGGTTCTCCAGAGAAATAGAACCCATAGACGATATAGAGATACACAGAATGAGATTTCTTATGATGGAGGAGAAGTCCTATGATCTGTTATGTGCCTGAGGGAGACCCAGGGAACCTGGTGGTATGGTTCAAGTCCTGTCCTAAAGGCCTGAGGACCATGGGTGCCAATGCTATCAGTCCGAATCTCAGGTCAAAGGCCAGAGAACCAGGAGCCCTGATGTCCAAAGAAGGTGATGTCCAGCTTGAACAGAAGGTAAACACACTCTTCCTCTGCATTTTGATGTATTCGGGCGCTCTGTGGATTGGATGATGCCTTTACACTGGTGAGGACAAGCTTCTTTACTCAGTCTACCCACTGAAACATTCATGTGTTTCAGAAACACCCTAACAGACACACCTGGAAAGAATGTTTTACCAACTACCTGAGCATCCTTTACTTTAGTCTGGTCAAACTGACACAGTTGAACATCAAATAAAGATAAGCAGTATTTTATAATGCTTTATTTTCCAAGTAAAATAAGTATGGCTAACAAATCAAACTTCAAAACAGTGAACAGTGATTTTCCATCATTGTAAGATTTGTATCATAGTGTGTTCTCATTAAGGACCAGAAATATACTGGATTTTTAGCAGATGTATTCTAACAGAATGTATAACTAGCCATATGGATATAAGAAAAATAAAGGGCTATTGAAAAAGAGAGACCATTCTTTTTTGGACAAGTAGGGAAAGTTTAAATTGCTGAGCAATGATTTTATTTTTGTTAGGATTTATAGTTTATATTTATATATCACAGTGATTTTTGCTGCCAAAATGTTGGCACATCAATGGAGGCTGAAATAATCCTTTGAGTCATTCCATAATCTACAAGGAGCTGTTAAAGCCTCGAATGTGAAGGATGACAAATTCTCCTGCTTTCGAAGCCCAATTCTGTCTATCTGATGAGCATCCGTCCAGCACAGACTGTCCAGTTACTGAATCTAGTAGATGGGTGAGAGGAAAGGCAGTCCTAGAAAAAAATAGGGCATCCACCAGAATATCCAGCCAAGATTCATTCTGTCTGTAAATGGCAGAAATCCAACTGCAGTACATTTACTCAGAGTAGCATTTTTGCTTTACCCAATCAGACGTTAGGAATCACAGAGCATTAGCTATTCTTAGAAGTGACGGAGAACAGGGATTTGAAAGACATCAGGTGTTGCTCATTCTCTGTCTCTACCTTGGTATTTCCTCTCAGGCTGTTTACAGTTGACTCTAATTCTCCATGGCTTTGGCAGCCCACAGGCTAGTATGTTTTTGGTTTTGTTATGCAAGGGACATTGTACATACTTCAGTCCTCAGATTTGAATGTCGTAGAGGGATGTGCTAATTAGTGTGACTTTGCTCAAGGGTCCAAAAATGCCATTAGAGTGCTTGAGTGCAATGATTGGTAATTCCCTTTACAACAACATGGTTGGGTCAGGGAAAGAACAATTCCCTCAAATAAGGGGGCCCTATGCTATTTCTGGATATTCAGTAATTAAGCAAATTTATCAATCTGAGACTAGTAGCTAGAAACTGGTTATCATTTAATTAAAAAAAACTAACAGACTTTGTAAAATTTCTAGTAGCATAAATTGATCAAAAAATGAAAACATTTTTCTGTGTGCGTGAGAGAGAGAAAGAGGGAGACAGAGATGGATTTTGTGTCTTACTGGTTCTAAAAAGAATTATTTATGTCTTTTTTGTTTATTTTTAGAAAATAAAATCCAAAAATGGTTTAGATATCCATATGAGATAGATGGTAGAGGTCTCCTATAATAAAAAATATTTAAATAACAATAAAATGATGAATATATAAATGGTAGGCACGTCAGTCAAGACTGAGAGAATTCAAAAGTTGAATTCTTGATATATCTGTTTGGGAGTGGATTTCTTTTTACTCTTTCTGCATTTTTCTGACCGTTGCTGTGCCACTCTGAGACTGACTACATCCGCCAACACTGTACTCAGTCCTATGCACCAGATGAACAGTTGCATTAGTGAGCCTGAGCAAGATCATGCAAGCCAAGGAAGACCATAAGAAGCATCAAGCCTACACATACACTCAGCAGAACTAAAATAAAAGCTGGTTAAGCCACTAAATTGGGAAATTACAATTTCCCAATTTACAGTCTGTTACAAAACATTATCATGGCAATAGATAACAGATAAAAACATTAGCCTGGTATTCATTTCTGAATACACACTCTTGAGGAAAGGATTTACTTAACTTCCCTAAGTAGCTTCATTTTTTATTTCTGAAGAAAAATCTGTAAACACTGTGATTCCCCAATTTATAGAATGTATGCATGCATGGATATTTTTAAGGAAGCTACTGGGGGGTTATTATTTCTATTTTTTAAACTGAAGAATTTGAGCATCTGTGACATCAGTTGTTACTTTACTTTCACTTCTGATTTTATTCATTTAGGTCCTCTCTCTTGGTTTTTTGATAATCTGGTTAAAGGTTCACCAATCTTGTTTATCTTTTCAAATAACTACCTCTTGGTTTCATTGATCTTATATTTGGTTTTGGTTTTGTTTTAGTTTCTATGTCATTTATTTCTGCTCTGATCTTTATTATTTCCTTCCTTGTACTTACTCTGAGCTTTTCCAGTTGTTCTTTTCCTAGTTCTTTTAGATACAGAGGTAGATTGTTTAGCTGAGATTTTTCTTGCTTTTGAGGTAAGCCCATAATGCTATACACTTCCCTCTCAGGACGGCTTTTGCTGCGTCCCAGAGGTTTTGGGTTGTTATGTGTTTGTTTTCATTTGTTTCCAGGTGATTTTTTTTGCTTATCTCATTGGTAACCCATTCATTGTTTAACAGTTTGCTATTTAGGCTCCAAGTGTTTGTGAATATTTTTGTGTTTTTTTAATTGTTGTTGTAGATGGTTTTTAGTTTCATGCCATTATGATCTAAGAAGATGCTTAATATGATTTCAATCTTCTTGAATTTCTTAAGACTTATTTTGTGCCATAAGGTGTGGTCTAAATTTGAGAATTTCAGCATCTAATCATGTATCTGTTGCTTACTTGTCTTCTTGGGAGAAGTGTCTGTTCAGATCCTCTGCCCATTTTTTAATTGGATTGTTTTGTGTTGAGTTGTATGAGTTCTTTATATATTTTGGACATTAACCCCTTGTCAGAGCTGTTGTTTACAAATATCTTCACCCATTCGGGTGGTTAACTTTTTGTTTTGTTGGTGGTTGTTTTTGCTGTGCAGACGCTTTTACATTGTAGCGCCATTCATTTATTTTTGCCTTTACCTCTTTGCCTTTGAGGTCAAGTTCATAAAATATTCTTTAAGACCAAGGTCCTTATGTTTAATACTTATGTTTTTTTAATGAAATTTATTGTTTCAGGTACTCAACTTCACTAGCTATTAGGGAAATGCAAGTAAAAACTATTGGGTTAGCCAAAAAGTTTGTTTATAGTAGCATTTAGTTGTCTTTAACTTCATTTTAAACAATTTTGTTAGATTATATTGTGACAGTTGTCATATCAGTGTTCATTTAAAAAAAAACATGAAAATTGATGACATTTTGTGCAGACATTTAATATTGAAGATGGAAGAAAATAAGCAATATTTTCTGTGCATTATGTTTTATTTTTTCAAGAAAGGTAAAAACACAACTGAAATGCAAAAAATATATATATTTGTGCAGTGTATGGAGAAGGTGCTGTGACTAATCAAACATGTTCAAAGTGGTTTGCCAAGTTTCTTGGTACTATTGACATTGTGGCCAAATAATTCTTTGCTCTGAGACTGTCTTATGAATTGGAAAATGTTTAGCAGCACCCCTGGCCTCTACACTCTAGAAGCTAGTAGCAAGAGTTAGCCAACATATTCAAAATGTCCAAATCAATAAAGTTCTTGGTGAAATGAAAAATGTGTCTTTAACTTTATGGAAAAATCTAAATGGACCTTTTGGCCAACCCAATACAATGAGAGGACCTCACACCTTCTAGAATGTCTATTATCAACAAGATAAGTAATAACAAGTGTTGAAGAGGTCGTGGGGGAAAAAGAACCATCATTCCCTGCTTTGGGGAATGTAAACTGGTATAGCCACTAGGGAAAACAGTGTGGAGGCTCCTCAAAAAATTACAAGTACAGTTTCCATATGACCCAGCAACCCCTTTTCCTAGTATCTACTCAAAAAAAAATTGAAAACACTTATGTGCGAAGATATATGGAGCCCAATGTTCTTTGCAACATTGTTCATAGTGGCCAAAACATGGGAACAACTGAAGTGTCCTTCGCTAGGTGATTAGAAAAAGAATATGTGGTCCACATATACAGTGGATTCTTACTAAGCCCTAAGGAAAGATGAGATACTGCCATTTGTGACAACATGAATGAATCTTGAGAATATTATGCTAAGCAAAATAAGTGAGTGAGACAGAAAAATGTAAGAACTATACGAGTTTGCTCATGTGTGGTGTATAAAACTAAAAGCAACAAATAAACAAGAAAAACAAACAAATCTTATAAACAATATGGGGGCTACCAGATAGAAGGAATGGGAGGGTATACAAAGAGTAAAGAGGGTCAAATATATTGTGATGGGAGAAGATCTGACTTTGGGTGGTGGGCCCACAAAACAATATACAGATGAGGTAGCACAGAAATGTTCACTTGAAAATTATATAATATTAACCAATATCACCCAATACATTTTATTAAAAATGAAGAATGTGAGATTTTAAAATTTTTTAATTGAAAAATAAAAGAATAATATAAAATTGGGACCTTTTCATGAAAGTAAAAGTTTTGTCTCTTATATGAGTTAAGATCAAATATTAGAAAAGTCAGATAGATGTCTGTCTTGTTTGCAAAAAATGTGAAGAGGCTTGACTAAGTCACTGTGTTTTTTGGGAGTGTTTATGAAAAAAGTGATGGTTGTGGCTGGTTAAGGAGTTACCTCCAGGCTAAGCCTAAGGAAGACCTTCTAAGATTTTGCTTTGAAAAAGAAAAATGAATATTATCCCTTTCTTCAAGAGTGTGTATTTTTCTCTTGTGTTTTTCCCTCAAACTTGTAGAAGATGAATGAATGGAAAGTATAGGTGCAGGGATTGAGCAAAAAGGAAAAAGGACTCATAGACATGGAAACAGTTTGGTGATTGCAGGGGAGAGGGGAGCATAAGGGGACTAAATGGTAATTGAAGAAATACAATAATAAAAAAAGAAGTATAGGTGTGAAGTAAAGCAGAAGAAAGTAAAGGCAGATGGGAAAGAGAGGGATACTCATTCTGGAAAGACTAAAGCCAAAGAAAAAGACAATAGGAATTAAACAGTGATGGCTTTCAGCCCTGGGTTCTAGTATAGTTTTGAGTTAATGTATTTATTATTTAGGATGCCTAATTCCTTCAAATGGACCTACAGAGATGTGGGAAAATCCTAGCACAAGAATGTAAGTATTCATATATACTTCAATTGGTGTTGACTCCCACTGACTCCTGTGTACCTAGGAAGGTCATCCATTTCAGGGATGTATATGGCTTTGGGAGAAATATAGACTGAGTTGTGAATGAGGAAGAGTTTACCTTCCTGGTATTCAAAGTCAACAGAATCAACGCTGATGGTTAATTGTGGGATGGTTCTTGCAGCTGGATTGTTCTTGCCTTTTGATTAAAGGCCATCATTAACTACAATACAATATAATTTGTGAGTAAAATTATATTGCCACTGAAATAAAAAGCTTGTAGTAGAATGACTGGGAGATACATACATATATATATAATTAAAATGAAATAATAATTGTAAGAAAAATTCTACAGAGATACCATGATGTTTACTTAAAATCCTATGTTTGCCACTTTAATTAGCTTTTTTATTGCAGTTAAAAATACAGCATTAAATTTATCATGTACATTATTAACCATGTACTGTTCAACAGCGATATGTATATTCATGTTATTGTGTAACAGATATTTAGATTTTCTAGCTTTAGAGTCCAGCAAGCATTATAGTTCTGGAAAATTAGAATTATGTTCTTGAAATTTGGGATAAGCATAAGAAGTTTCAGCAGAATTTCTTCCAGGATGTGATCCCAAGTGTTACACTACTGTTGTGAATTACTGGATCTCAAATTATTTTCCCCTATTGCCATGAATGTTAGGTACTCAGAACTGTAAAGCAGGTTTAACCATGAGTTTACATGGTTAAGTGGTAAGTAAAGAAACAGAAAAAAGGAAGTATTGGTATATTTATTGGCCACCTGTATGTCATCTTTGGAGAAGTGTCTGTTCAGGTTCTTTGGCCATTTTTAAAATTAGGTTGTGGGGTTTTATTTGTTTATTTTTTTGGTGTTGAGTTTAAGTTCTTTATAGATTTTGAATATTCATCCCTTATCAGATGTCATTGGCAAATATGTTCTCCCATTCAGTAAGTTGTCTTATTTGTTGATGGTTTCCTGTACTGTGTAAAAACTTTTTAGTTTGACGTAGTTCCATTTGTTTATTTTTCTTCTGTTTTCTTTATCTGAAGCAATAGATATATTGCTACAAGAAAAGTCCAGGATTTTACTGCCTGTTTTTTTTTCTAGGATTTTTATGATTTGAGTCTAACATCTAAGTCTTTAATCTATTTTGAATTTAGTCTTGTGTATAGTTTAAGAAGTTGGTCTAGTTTCATTTTTTGTATATGCTGCCCAACTTTCTTACCATGATGTATTGGATAGACTATCTTTACCCTATTGTATGTTTTTGCCTCCTTTGTTAAATATTAATTGACCATAAGGGCATGGATTTATTTCTGGGCTCTCTATTCTTTTCCATTGATTTATATGACCATTTTAATGCCAGTACCATGCAGTTTTGATTACTATGACTTTGCAGTGTAGTTTGATATCAGGTAGTATGATGAATTCAAATTGATTGTCATTTCTCAAGATTGCTGTGGCTATTGAGTCTTTTGTGGTTCCATATAAATTTTGGGAATATTTGTTCTAGTTCTGTGAGATATGCCATGGGTTTCTTGATAGGAATTGCATTGAATCTGTAGATTGCTTTGGGTAGTGCAGGCATTTAATGAAGTTAATTCTTTCTATTCATGTACATGGTATATGTGTCCATTTATTTGTATCTTCTTCCGTTTCTATTTTCACTGTCTTCTAGTTCTCCAAGAACAGGTCTTTTACATCCTTGGTTAAATTTATTCCTAGGTATTACTTTTTAAAATGGTTCTTTCTTCTTCTTCTTCTTCTCCTCCTCCTCCTCCCCCTCCTCCTCCTCCTCCTCTTCCTCCTCCTCCTCCTCCTCCTCCTTCTCCTCCTCCTTCTCCTCCTTCTTCTAGATTTTAATTTATTTTTAGACAGAGGGGAAGGGTGGGAGAAAGAGAGGAAGAGAAATATCTATGTGTCATTGCCTCTTGCACATCCCCTACTGGGGACCAGGCCCACAACCCAGGTATGTACCCTAGACTGGGGATCAAACTGGAGACCCTTTGATTCACAGGCCAGCACTCAATCCACTGAGCCACACCAGTCAGGGCTATTCCTAGGAATTTTTTTGATGCAATTGTGAATGGGATTGTTTTCTTAGTTTCTCTTTCTGACAGTTCATTATTGATGTGTAAAAATGCAAACAATTTCTGGATATTTATTTTATATTCTGCTACTGTACTGAATTCATTGATTACTTTTAGTAGTTTTTAGGTGGAATCTTTAGGGTTCTGTATATACAGTATTATGTCATCTTCAGTTAATGACAGTTTTACTTCTTCCATTCCAATTTAGATGTATTTTATTTCTTCTTCTTGTATGATTGCTTTGGCTAGAATTTCCAATGCTATGTTAAATAAGAGCAGTGAAAGCAAACATCCCTATCTTGTCACGAATCATCAGAGAAATGCAAATTAGAATTACAATGAGATATCATCTCACACCTGTCAGAATAATTATCATCAGTAAATCAACAAACAGCAAGTATCAGTGAGGATGTGGAGGAAAGAGAACCTTTGTGCACTGTTGGTGGGAATGCAGATTGGTGCAGCCACTGTGGAAAACAGTATGCAGTTACCTCAACAAATTAAAAATAAACTTCCCTTATCACCCAGTGATTCCACTTCTGGGAATGTATTTGAAGAAACTGAAGACACTGATTCAAAAGAATATATGCATCTCTATGTTCATTGCTGCACTATTTACAGTAGCCAAGATTCAGAAGCAGCCCAAGTGCCCATCAGTAGATGAGTGGATAAAAATTGGTGATATATTTATCCAATGCAATACTACTTAGCTATAAGGAAATCTTACCATTTGCAATAGCATAGATGGATCTAGAGAGCATTATACTAAGTGAAATAAGCCAGTTAGTTAAAGCCAAGTACCATATGATTTCACTCATATGTGGAATCTAATGAACAAAATAAACTCCAAAATAAAATAGAATCAAACTCATAGAGAACTAAATGACAGCTATCAGAGGGAACGGGATTTGTGGGGCTGGGTGAAAAAGGTGAAGATATTAAGAAAGAAAAACTCATAGACCCAGATAACAGTCTGATGATTAATTAGAGGTAAAGGGGGTGAGGGGAGGTATAAGACGGTACAGGTAGAACAAATGGTGATAGAGGAGACTTGACTTGGGGTGTTGAACATACAATGCAACATACAAATGATGTATTAAAGAATTATATACCTAAAACATATAATTTTATTAACTAATATTACCCCAATAATTTCAATAAAAAAGAGAGTGTTGGATTGACTACAGAAGTTAATAAAGCAGAGTTCTTGGTTTTTATGGCTGCTATATCCTGTTCAAAATTGATAGGTAGTGTATAATGCTAATCCAGAGCCTCTATTTTGATAAAGCCCACCAGGATTCATAATGTAATGGATACATCGATGTAAGTCAGTTTTTATTTTCACATTACTTTTAGATTTGTAGTATCCTCATTGCCAACAGGTTTAATTCATATCAGAAGGGAAGTCTTAATTGGCTCCTCTCTAAAAAACACAAAAGGTGGAGTTATTTGTTTGTTATCCCAGTCAAAACTTAAGATGTGGCTCTCAATGCAAAATCAAGCTTGTCACCTGAGGCCAAAGACAGATCAGGAGTCAACATTCAGATCATGCATATTTAATGGGATCTTCCTGTAGATCATTTTGTAGGAGGGAGAGACATATTTTGGAATCAGGGATTCTCTCTATACTCTACCTGGCATAATTTCACTCCTAAAAGAAAAGAAAAAAAAAACATCTATTTTTTTCTTGTGAAAAAGCAGAGAAGCCAGAATTATTTTTTTGTGGACACTGTTGCAGATGTTCCCCATTACCCCCATTTTCCCCCCTCCACCTCCCACCACATCCCAGCCTTCACCACATTCTTGTCTGTGTCCATGGGCTATGCATGTATGCATGTATGTTCTTTGGCTAATCTCTTCCAGCCCCCTCCACTCCCCCCACCCAACACCTCTCTTCTGAGATCTGTCAGTCTGTGCCATGTATCCATGTCTCTGGTTTTATTTTGTTCATCAGTTTACTTTGTTCATGAGACTCCACATATCAGTGAGATCACATAGTATTTGTCTTTCTCTGACTGACTTATTTCACTTAGCATAATCCTCTCCAGGTTCTTATATGTTGTTGCAAAGGGTAAAAGTATCTTTTTTTTTTTTTTTACAGCAGCATAGTAATCCATTCATCTATGGATGGGCTCTTGGGCTGTTTCCATTTCTTGGCTATTGTAAATAATGCTGCAATAAACAAGGGTGCATATATCTTTTTATTGGTGTTTCAAGATTCTTAGGATATATACCCAGAGGTGGGATCACTGGGTCAAGCAGCAATTTCATTTTTAGTTTTTTTGGGAAACTCCATACTGTTTTCCATAGTGGCTGTACTAGTCTTCATTCCCACCAGCAGTGCATTAAGGTTCCCTTTTTTCTACATCCTTGCCAACACTTGTTGTTTGTTGATTTATGAATGATAGCCATTTTGACAGGTGTGAGGTGACATCTCATTGAGTTTTAAATTGCATCTCTCTGATGGCTAGTGCCATTGAGCATTTTTTTTGTATGTCTAAGGGCCATTTGTATGTCCTCTTTGGAGAAGTGTCTATTCAGGTCCATTTCCCATCTTTAAATTGGGTTCTTTCTCTTGCTGGTGTTGAGTTGTGTAAATCCATTATGTATTTTGGAAATTAATCCCTTATAAGACGTATCATTGGCAAATATACTCTTCCATACAGTGGATTCCCTTCACATCCTTCATGGTTTCTTTAGCTCTGAAAAATCTTTTTAGTTTGATGTAGTTCTATTTGTTTATTTTGTTTGTTTGTTTACCTTGTCCTAGGAGATATACCAGCAAAAATATCGCTATATGAGATGTCTGAGATTTTACTACCTATTTTTTTCTTCTAGGATTTTTATGGTTTTATGATGTATCTTTAAATATTTTATCCATTTTGAGTTTATTCTTGTGTATGGTATGGTAGGCCATAGTTTAGTTTCATTATTTTTTTTGCATATACTGGACTAATTTTCCCAATACCATTTATTGAAGAGACTGTTTTTACTACATTGTACACTCTAATCTCCTTTGTCAAATATTATTTGACCATAAGTTCATAGGTTGATTTCTAGGCTTTTTGTTCTGTTCCATTGATCGGTATGCCTTAACCAAGGAGGTAAAAGACCTTATTCATAAAAATGTAGAACATTAAAAAAGAAATAGAAGACATAAACAAGTAGAGACATATACCATGTTCATGGATTGGAAGAATTAACATCATTAAAATGTCCATACTACCCAAAGCAATACATAGATTCAATGCAATTCCTATTAAAATACCAATGACATAGTTCACAGTTCTGGAACAAATATTCCAAAAATTTATGTGAAACCAAAAATGACCCAGAATAGCCTCAGCAATCTTGAGAATGAAGAACAAAATTTGAAGGGTCACAATACTGGATATCAAACCATACTACAAAGCTATTGTAATCAAAAAAGCCTGGTACTGGCACAAGCCAGAATTTTTTTTTTTTTAATCCTCACCAGAGGACATGTTTAGAGAGGGGAAGGGATGAAGAAAGAAAAAGAGAGAATCTTCGGTGTGAGAGAGAAGTTATCAATCAGCTGCCTCTCTTATGCACCCTGACTGGAAACCAAACCAGGAACCCAGGTATATGCCCTGACTGGGAATCAAACCCATGACATTTCAGTTTCTGGAATGATGCTCCAACCATCTGAGCCACATCTACCAGGACCAGAAAATAAATTTTTAATCAATTTTATTGAGATAAATTTAAATACAATAAAATGTACTAACTTAGTGTATAATTTTCTGAATATTGACAAGTGTTTCCATCATGTAACCACCACCACAATCATGATTTTTTTTTTTTTTTATCATTGGTGTCCTTTTGCAGTCAGGCCTATCACCTACTATCTTCTGGAAAATGCTGACTGACTTTCTGTCACTAGTTTTGTCTCTCATAGAACTTTAAATGAACGGAAACACTTCAGTACATAGTTTTTGTGTCTAGCTTCTCATTTAGCATCATGCCTTTGAGATTCACTTAGCTGTGTATTAGTAATTTGATCCATTTTATTTTTTACTAATATTAAATTGTATAGATATAGTTTGTTCACTAAGCATTCACCATCAATGGGCATTAGCTTGTTTCCAGTTTTTGTTTACTACAAATAAAGCTGCCATGCAAATCTGAATACAAGTCTTTATGTGGACGCATATTTTTATTTTTTAACTAGTCTAAGAGCCAGATGTATGGGTCATATAGTAAATGCTCACACAGCTTGTATGAAGATACCAGACTGTTTTCAAAAGAGGCTGTACCGTTTTACATTCCCATAAGCAGTGTATGAGAGCTCTAATTGCTGCAGATAGCGACACATTATAATCAGCTCCATTAATTGTAGCTATTATATTGTGTGTACACTGTGATCTCATTGTAGTTTTAATTTGCTTTTCCTAATGACTAATTATTTTTATGTGCTTGTTTTCCACCCTCCATCTTCTTTGGTAAAGTGTCTGTCCAAATGTTTTGCCCAATTTATACTGTAATATATGTCCTATTAAAATTTATTGTTGGGTGGTAAAATGTATTTATATATCCTGAACTTTATCATATATTTTTATAAATACTTTATCCTAGTCAGTAACTTATGTTTTAACTTTCTATTATTTCTATCTCTATAATAATAAAGGTGGGGCCATACTAGTGTCTCTGACTTGAATTCATCTGAACTTTTTACCCTTGTTATATGTAAATATTCTGATAGTGAGGAATCTGTTTCCCATGATCAATACTCTATTCCTTCATTCCTTCACTCATTCATTCATTCATTCAGCTCTAGAATATATGTAAATGATGTGCATAGTTGCTAGCCTGTGCCCTAAGACACAGAATTAAGTGACTGCAGTACAACGTTGGAGTGAACGAGTTCTCAGCCTCCACCACAAACCTACAAAATAAGAAACACTTGGGTGGGGCCCAAACAATTGTTATTTAGCAAGTTCTCCAAGTTATTCCGATAAACCCGAAAATTGGTGAGCAACTGCTGAAGAACTGCTTCAGGATTTATAGCATGTATTTTTAACCTGCTTCCTTTCAAATAATGTTAGGCCATTTCATTGGAGTATCAGAGACAACAATATACTTCCATTACTCCCTTCTCATCCATTCCGCTATTGTCATTAAACATTTTGACTTTACATATGTTATAAAGGCCACAATTATCTTTTAGTTTAAACATATGTTTGCCATGTATCTGAAAAAGTATTTATTTTACCCTTAATTGATCTTTATTAATTGTAATTAGTGCATATTAATATGTTTGTATTAATTTATTACATCTCTTATGAATTATTTTTGTGGTGCTTGTTATACAACATTAACTATAGTTTCTCTATTCACAAATGTCTGATGTACAGAGACGGCTATTATAAGGAGGTTCCCCAAAAGGTCTACATCAACATTGAGGCTCTAGGTCTTGCTCTGCACAGCTGCATCCCCTCTTGTGGGTCACAAATACTGCAATATTCCAAGTCCCACCCTGGAAGCATAAAACTGCATGTGTTAGCAGAGTAGCCATAGGGAGGAAGCTCTAGATATGCTTGAGTCTATAGAAACATTCACAACGTTCTCTCAGAGGATGCAGCACATCTTGTGCTGGTGTGGAAGAACAAGAGAGAGCGCTTTGGGCTGCCCAGGTCACCACAAAATCCTAGGAACTGTTCTTGCCTTCCTGGAACTGCTGAAAAAGAGTTAACCTCATCTGTGCTGTCTCAAAATTTTCCATCTCACCTCAGAACCCCAGGACTAACATTGCTGAAAACTGATACTGAGGATGCCAGTGATCAGGCTGAGCCTCTAGTAAAATTACAAGTCCCTTCCAGGGCCCAGACAGCCGTTATAATGGGCAGGAAGGCCCAGAGAGGGCCTCCCAGCACTGCCAGAGCTTGGCAGCCAGGAGCTGCTTTTGCCTTCCTGGAAATGTTGGAGAAAGTATTACCCCCTACCCAGGTTCCCTTACGTTTGTAACCAAACCTCAGAATCCAGAGCCACTGCCAAAAACTGAGGGTGTTAGTCTGGCTGAGTTCATGGAAATATCCCGAGTCCCCTCATTGTCCTGGACAATGTGTGTGCTGCACTGGAAGACACAGAAATCTTATTTTTTTTTTAGTTTTGAAAGATATCTTTGCTGACCATAGAATTCTAAGTTGACTGTTTTTATTTTTCTTCAGTGTTTTAAAGCTGATACTACACAAAATATCTTATGAAAAGCCTATTATTAGTCTGATATTTGTTCCTGTGTACATGATTTGTCATTTTCCTCCCCATCTGGCAACTTTTAGACTCTTTATCACTGGTTTTTAGCAATTTGTTGTTATGATATGTTGTGTTTTCCTTTCTGTTCATGTAGTTTAAGTCTTTGAGATTCTTGAATTTGAAGTCTTCTATCTATGAGTTCACAATTTTCATTAAATTAAAACATTTTGGATATTTTTACTTCAATTTTTTCTGCTGTCCTCTTTCTGAAACTACAATACATAGACTTTTTAGATTGATATACTGTTTATTTATTCAAGTTTTTAAAAAATTATTTATTTTAGAAACTTTCTATTTCTTTAATTGAGCCTTCAGGTTCTACAGTCTCCAATCTATTGTTCATCCCATTCACTGTAGTTATAATTGTAAATAGTGTAATTTTCAACACTGAGAGCTCCCCTGGGTCTTTTTCATATTTTCTACTTTCATTCCTATTGTATTTACATTTTTATGTACAAACACAGTATCATATATGTCATATTCACAATAGATTTTTTTCCAGTTTGGTCTCCTAATTCTATCATCTACTTTGATTTTTAGTCTAATTCTGTTTCCTGATTTTTCTTTGGTAATGAGCCATGTTTTTCTATTACTTTAAACTGTTGATAATTTTTTTATATCCTGGTGTTTTATTCCAGAATGTTCTGGTAGACAGTTAAAGTATTGAGATGGTTTGGATCCTATGAAAGCTTGCTTTTGCTTTGTTAGGCTGGATCTAAACCTTTAGTTTAAAGCTAATTAAGAATTGCTTCTGAGGTAATTAGCTTCTAAGTACCCAATGTCTTAGCCTGTCTACTCTGGCTGGTGAAAAGAAAACTATTCCTAAGTGTTCTGTAAGGATTGTTTGGCCTGCCTCTTTCCAGGGGTACTTTTTTCTAAGCCTTATACAATTTCGCTTCACATTTGCACAGATCAGCATTGAGACCAACATTAACAGGTAACCTCTGTCGATTTCCAGAGTTATCTCTCTCTCAGGGCAAACTGTTCTCTCTGATGTTTTGTCTCATGGCTCTTGTCAGATATCCCTTCTCAAAGTTCAGTATCTGCCTACTTAACTGCTTGTGACTATTGGACTATATTTGGGTTTCTCCTCTCCCTGCAGTGGCCTGGAAATGGCATCTAGAAAGTACATGGTTGCAAATCGCTTACCTCACGGTGGTACTCTTGCACTGAGTCTTGTCAGGGAGTAAACAGGTTCAGATGGTTGTCTGTTTCTCTACGTGTCTATGACGGTAGGGAGGTGCCTATGGCTGTTACTCCCTCGTGGAGAGACTTTTTTGTTTTTATTGATGACTGAGTACACTTATTTTTTCATATTTTAAACATACTTTTATTGAGTTTTTAAGGTTTTTCCATACTATGCTAGTTATTGTGGGTGACTGAATTTTAGTGTAAGTTGGGATTCTTGCTTTCAAGGATTATTAGAAGGATAAACATGTTGACTTTGCTGACAGCTGAGTAGATAGAAAGAAATCATAAAGGATTTCAAAGATGTGAGTCTGTTTAAATAAAATAACTTTTTCCAAGGTATATTGTGACTTATTTTTAAGTGAACTAGAATCTTTTCAGTTAAAAGTAATACATTCATTATGATTATTGACAATATTGAAGATTGATTATTTCCCAAAAGTCCCTTCTTATATACCTTAAGGAATATTAAAAGCATCATTTTGAATGCATTACTTTGCTCACATAAGTTAAGAAATATTTTCTAGGTCCCTCAAAAGAGACTTGTAGTAGTTGGCAATCATGCAGAGGTCATGCTGGAGGCATTTTGTTGTTTGGTGAACCAAGTATCTTTGTTAGTATTGAAATGACTAGCCTAGGGGGCAGAGAGGAGATTCAGACTATAGGAATGCAAAGCTAGAATCAACAAGCCCTCACACAGATCACAAATGGCTTGAAGGTCTGCATAGTCAAGAAAATTCTTCCCACTAGCAAAATGATAAGTCAAGGAAATGTTTGGTTTTTTGAAAGCTAGATTTAAAAAAAAAAATCATCTCTTGAAAATTCAGAAAAATAGACCTTATTTCATATGGATTTGACATTCAGATTTATACTACCCAGTTGTCTAGAAAACTGTGAGCCAAGGTATTAATTAGTATATAATTGTCTAAGGGTTAGGAAGCCCACTGTGTGTGGGGGAGAAGCAAGTGCAAATTATGTCTAGTTGGAAAAACCTCCAATAGGCTCCACAGTGATATACACAAACACATCACTGTTAAATATAAGCTCAAAGTTCATGACCAACAACATATGAGGACATAAGTGACTTTGTGCAAGGATTAGAAAAACAGCACACGGGAATGAGACTTTCAAAAATTGCAAATAATGAGTAAAAATCGAAAATATAAAAATTTTCCAACTCAGAAAATGAAGTAGGAATAAAAAACAAAGCAACTCATTCAATTCAAAATAAGGCAATGAAAGGTCAAAAAAGAAAAAGAGAAAGAAGAAAAAAACAGGCTAAATAGAAAGCACAGAATAAGATGCTTAAAACAGATTGGAAGCTCTCAGTAGTTATGGTTAAGTGTAAGAGGAACACATGTGTTTGTTAAAAGATAAAGTGGGTGGGAATTGATTTGAGAAATCTCAGTGTGTTGCTTATGAAAGATACCCTAAAATATAAGGACATTATAAATAAGAAAGTAATAAAATGGTAGAAGACAGAATTTTACTAAATAATCCTGAGAAGAAAATTAATGAGAAAGTTATCATTCTAATCCTATGCACTATTACAACTTCAAAGTATTTAACAGAAACATTGATGGAATTTCAATGAGAAATTGACAAACCCACAATAATCCTAGGGAATTTTATCACAAATTTACATAAAGAAACTATGATTAAGGAAAGGACATAAAATATTTAAACAATACTACAATTATGCTTCACTTAATAGACACATAGAAACTTGTACAGAAAAGCTAGATAATACACACTCTTTTCAAGAATACACTGAATATTTATGTAATTGGACCATAAAAACAATATAAACAACTTTCAAAGAACTGGAGATCATATAAACTGCAGTCTTTGAAAATAATAAAATTTAGATATAAATCAAGGACAAAAAAGAGCAAAAAAATAACATGCTGGTATATTATGAAGAAATAAAAAATTCTAAATTTTAAAAGTCAATTAGGGAGTAATACTAGAAATCACAAAATCCAAAAATAAACACATTATACCCTAATTATGTGAATTTAGGTAAATTAATACTTAATGGAATTTTACAATTATAAATGACTGTATTAGCTAATAATGATTAAATGTTAAAATGTTAAACATTTACATTTTTAAATATCATATTCTAAATAATTTGAATTTATAATATAACAACAATCTATTTTGAAAGTTTCTACTTTTTAAAGTTTCAAATGACACTTTGAATCAGATATAATTAAAACTCATTTTAGAGATGAAGAATCTGAGGCACAGAGAGATTATATAACATGCGCAAAGACAGAGAATTTGGTAAATTCAGAGTAAATTCAAAGGAATAAGCTAGCTGCAACACCATGGTCTTAGTCACTAATGCTTTTTTGAATCCTCCCCCAATAACATTTTTTCATTGCTTTTAGAGAGAGGAAGGGAGAGGGGAAAACATCCACGTGGCAGAGAAGCATCAGATTGGTTGCCTTCCTGCACACACTGGGTTTGGCAACCGTCTGGGCCCAGACAGAGGATCGAACCCAACACCTAGGCATCCTGACCCAGGACTAAGCCGCACCTGAAGATTACAGGGGCTCCACCCAAGTAGGGGCTCCATCCAGCCAGGATGTTAGTCACTAAGGCCTTTTATACTTTGGTTAAAAAACCCAGAAAATTAAGTCCCTGAATGGTAAAAGCAAACAATCAGAAAAAATAGAGATTAATAAGGCATAAAAGACAGATGTATCTACAGATGTAACAAATATTATAATGGTATAAATATTACATGCCTTACATTTTTAAATTTTCATAAAGCGAACATTTATTGGGAAAACAGCTCATTTAAGTTGAGTCAAGAAGAAATGGAAAACCTGCATACACCTACACAGTCAGCAAGTGAAACATGTAACATGAAGCACACGTCTACACACAAATATCATGTTTGAGAAACAATTTTATCAAAAATTCAAAACATTATAATCATCTACAAACTTCTAGAAATGATAATCTTCTACTAACTTCCAGATAAAAAAGGAAAACAATGTTTTATGAGACTTATAACCTGGATACCAAATGAGAAATGTATTTCTCATTTGAAAAGAATATTACAGATACTTCTCACAAATAAGTAAATGAAAATTCTCAAACAGAATTTTAGTTATCTTAATTTATTAGTTCAATAAAGTACATAGAATGACAAACTTAGTTCATCCTGTGAACTTAGTAACATTTGACTATTAGAAATCTAGCAATGAAATAAGCACATTGATAGATTAAGTGAAAAAGCAAGTGATCATTGAAAATTTGCAGACAATTATTTAGTGAATTAACTTCACTTTATGCTAAAACTTAAAAAACGTTATACAAACACAAAGTAAAATTCATTGTACAAAATGACAGTACTCTTTAATAGCATCAAATCATTAAAGACAAGGAAAAACTGAGGAATTTTAACTGATTGGAGGAGGCTAGGGAGATACAAGAAAGAACTAAACATATCAACATTAGTGACAAACATGGTCAAATTCACATACAAGCTACACTTTACTTAGTAGTATTGTACCAATGTCAATCTCCTTATTTTGGTAATTGTACTTTCCTTTCATAAGGTCTTACCATCAGTGCACAGTGTATGAAGGGTACACGGAAACTCTCAGTCCATTGTCAAGCCAGCCCCCTCCAAGTGACTCAGCTGGCTGTGGTCTCATGCCCCAAGAGGCTGTGGGTTCGATCCCTGTTTTGGGCACATACATCCCGTCTGGGCACGTTCTGGACAACCCCTCTATGTCTCTCTCCCTCTCTCCATAAAATCATTAAAAATATCCTCAGGTGAAGATTAAAAAGGAAATTAACCCATCATCATTATTGTCATCTATATTGTAAATCTACTTGATGTTTTTCAATGCAAAAAAAAAATGTAACATGTATAATCTAGTTTCTATTTTCACTAAATTTTGTTATCATTTAAAAAAAGACTTTGAACACTTTTTTCACTCTACTCTTTGGAACACATTAAATTGCATTGTTGGAAGTTTCACTAATGCCAATGTTTAAAATTTATTTGTGTTGTATTTAGCAAAATAATTTATCATGATATTTTTTCTAACATACTTGGTAGATGTTATTTTTTCATTCTCCCTTGTTTTCTTCTTTATTTCCAGAATATTAGTTGGCTAGTGGTTTATTTATTTTGCTTTTCCCATTTGCATTTTCAAAAGGCCACATCATTGATTTACTTATTTAGTTATGATTTTCTGTTTTCTAATTCATTAATTTCTGCTTTTATGTTACTTAGTTTCTTCCTCCAACATTTCTAGTGTTATGTTTTGTACTTCTTTCTAACTTTGTCGGTTTAATGGTCAATAAATTTGCATTTCTTCTATTTTGTATTTAAATATTTAAAGCAATGTATTTTCCCTTTCCAGAGTGCAATCTATTTATTCTAGTAAATAATAACTTTAGTAGCAATATTTCTTAGATATTCTGAAGTTTTGGTTTTGATTTATATTTTATTTTAATGGTTTAAAAGCAATTTGGGAAGGAGGGTATAAGGGCACTGAATGGTAATGGAGAAAATACTATAAAGATTAAATAAAATAAAAAAATAAATGTTAGTTCTAAATTTTCCATTGTTTTTTCCTTTTTATAGCTTGCTTTCTTTTTAAAATTTTTATTGTACTTTTTCCATTATCACTTTTCCCCCTTATGCCCCCTTCCTCCGGCAAAGATAGGGGATAGAGGGATGGAGCAAAAAGGGAGAAGAAGGACCTACGGACATGGACAGCAGTGCTGTTTTCAATTTATCACCAATTTCTAGTTTTACAGCACTGTGATCAGAATACATAACTCCATTTTTTAGAAAATGTTTTGGTTTCTTTGTATTCAAGTGGTTAAGATATTTTTTACTCCTGAAAAGAAAGTCTCCTTTCTTTTCTTTATAATATATATTTCAAAAGCAACAATTAGATTTTTGTTATATTTATTTTCTTTTTATGTGCTGATGGAAATAAATTGTCTTCTAATCAATTCTTATTGCAGTGTTTTTCCTTGCATTCCAGTATTTTTTATTTACAAATGTAAAGGCTCTACTGTTTGATTTTAGTCATTTTAAAGGCTCCTTCCTCCTTATTACAATTATCATGATTCTATCTCAACTTTTAGATTTTTCTTGTTTCAAATTAGTTCTAATTAATATTTATATCAGGATATTTGGAAGAAAAATATTGCGCTTTTGATACATTTTCATGATTCAGTTTTCTCTTTATTTTTAGAGTGCCATTCTTTGTCTTGGAAAACATTTTTCCCCTTTAAGTTTAAACTTTTAATATAAGATAATGCTTCTTTTATCTTTTAACTTGTATTTTCTGGACATATCTTTGACTTCTTGTGTCAGTTTAAGCTATCTCTCATATTGAACAGTATTCGTAGTTTTTTCCCCCTTTGAACTGCTGATTGCAAACATACATGTGTGTGTTTGGGTACAAATGTATATTCCTGGTCGAGGTGCTTGGGCTTTAACATATTACCTTGTTTGATATTATGTTTACACTATTTAATTCTTTTAAGCTTCCTCCAAATCTTTGTTTTGTCTTGTTTTCTGTATGTGTTTTTCTTCTTGCCACTTGAGAGGTTCATACTACATTCTTTTCATGATTATATTTATTATTTACATATCATTTGAACTTTTATATAGTCTTATTGTGTGATAAGTGATAAAGACACCTTGAGTGATAAAGACAAATAAAAAATTAGCAATTTGTATTCCCTTCTCCTTTCCATCCTGCCTCTAGTTTTGGTTGACCCTACTGTTGTATGTATTTCTTCTTGCATAATATTTATGTCTGGCCTCACATGAGAATTTGCAAGAGTGGAATTGAAGGAAGGACCTTTTACAACCTGATGATGTCTGATCTCACCCCCAAAGATTCTGATTGTCTGAGTTGGAGCCAGTGAATTATTATTTACAAAATTTCTGGTGATGCTAATGCTGAAAACCACAGTTGGTAGATAAGTTTTAGAACTTGAATTAAAATGCATCCTCACCAGCCTCTGTTTTTGGATGTGACACTGCTTGCTGCTCCTTGCAAGTCGGAAATCCGTCTAGTTCACTGTGAAGCGGAGACAGCTGTGGCAGTTCATTTGCTCCCGTTTGTCTGTCTGTGTGTTTGTGTGCAGACATTTCTTCTAGTATGATTTAACCGTTAATGCTTGTCAGGTGACAAAAATTGCCAGATCCTGGGCGTTTTGATGCTCTGTTTCTTTTCCACCTCGCAACCACTGCAGCCTGCTTTTTGCAGAAGTCGTTGGAGCACTTGTTTCTGCAGAGGCCTCCAGCCCCGGTGTCTCTTGGCATACTAAACGAATTTCAAGGAATCTATCAAGTTTCTGCTGCACAACCTTGCAATGTCAAGCATGGAATTCTTGGTTTTGCCCCGATTTTGGAGACCTTTTGGTCTATCTGACTTGAAAGGCCTGCGAGTTCTGTGTCCTCTGTGCGGGTCTCTTTCACTTAGTGCACTTGGTTGCCCTTTTCGATAGTGTGCATGGGGTTATAGATACTCGCCAGATCATCAAAAATACTTGGTTCTCATTTACCTTTACTCCAGTTGATTTCAAAGCAGGGTGAGAATGAAGACAAGAAATCTCAGTCATCTGAAAGTATTTGACAATTATAAAAGTGTATAAGCACCTCCAACTATACAATAAATTCAGAGTATCTTATTTCTCTCTCTCCCTTTGACAGCTGTGTAGTATTCAATGTACAATATCTGTGTAGTTTCTTGACTGATACCTGATAGATATTGCCAGGGTTAATGTATGGGATATGAACATTATATTCCTATAAACATTTGTCTGATTTGATTTTTATGTCAGTGCTTAGCATCCCTCTATTTAAGAAATAATGGGAAAAAAGGGCTGTTAATAGGTTTTGCTTGTTTAGTCTAATTTTGCAATGTTATTCCTTAAGTAAGATTTCACCCTAAATCTTCATAATATCAACTTTCTTCAGTATAGAATAAGTGATTATGATATTGCATATATTAATATACACTCTCATAAATTAAAAATTATTATTTATAGATTATTAATTTAAAACATACCAAGGTATGACTGACTTTCATCTTCGTGAGGAAAGTATAAGATGTCATGTATTTATATTTGCAGAAAAAAGAGAGTCATAGAACTCTTTCTATGTTGCTTGCAACTGTAGATTATCTAATATGTGTCAAACAATATACTTATTTCATTTAGTTCGATCTTATCAACAATTAAGATAAAGATGTTTTTTCTTTTTTAAAAAATACCAATATTTTATTTTATTATTTTTTAAATATATTTATTGATTATACTATTACAATTGTCCCATTTCCCCCCTTCACTCCACTCCATCTTGCTCACCCCCTCCCTCCCACATTCCCCCCCTATAGTTCATGTCCATGGGTCATATTTATAAGTTCTTTAGCTTCTACATTTCCTATACTATCCTTACCCTCCCCCTGTCTATTTTCTACCTACCATTTATGCTACTTATTCTCTCTACCTTTCTACCCTCTCTCCCCCTCCCACTCCCCTGTTGATAACCCTCCATGTGATCTCCATTTCTGTGATTCTATTCCCATTCTAGTTGTTTGTTTAGTTTGCTTTCGTTTTTTGTTTTAGGTGTGGTTGTTAATAACTATGAGTTTGTTGTCATTTTTACTGTTCATATTTTTTATCTTCTTTTTCTTAGATAATAAGGGCTTGGTGATGATGAACTCCTTTAACTTGACCTTATCTGAGAAGCACTTTATCTGCCCTTTCATTCTAAATGATAGCTTTGCTGGACACAGTAATCTTGGATGTAGGCCCTTGCCTTTCATGACTTGGAATACTTCTTGCCAGTCCCTTCTTGCCTGTAAGGTCTCTTTTGAAAAATCAGCTGACAGTCTTGTGGGAACCCCTTTGTAGGTAACTGTGTCCCTTTCTCTTGCTGCTTCTAAGATTCTCTCCTTCTGTTTCATCTTGGCTAATGTAATTACGATGTGCCTTGGTGTGCTCCTCCTTGGGTCCAGCTTCTTTGGGACTCTCTGAGCTTCCTGGACTTCCTGGAAGTCTATTTCCTTTGCCAGACTGGGGAAGTTCTCCTTCATTATTTGTTCAAATAAGTTTTCAATTTTTTGTTCTTCCTCTTCTCCTTCTGGCACCCCTATAATTCGGATGTTGGAACGTTTCAAGATGTCCTGGAGGTTCCTTAGCCTCTCCTCATTTTTCTGAATTCTTGTTGCTTCATTCTTTTCTGGTTGGATGTCTCTTTCTTCCTTCTGGTCTACACCGTTGATGTGAGTCCCAGTTTCCTTCCCATCACTGTAGGTTCCCTGTACATTTTCCTTTGTTTCTCTTAGCATAGCCTTCATTTTTTCATCTAATTTGCAAGCAAATTCAACCAATTCTGTGAGCATCCTAATTGCCAGTGTTTTAAACTGTCCATCTGATAGGTTGGCTATCTGTTCGCTGCTTATTTCTGGAGCTTTGATCTGTTCTTTCCTTTGGGCCATTTTTTTTTTTTTTTTTTTGCCTTGGTGTGTCTGTTACGTAAAGGGGCGGAGCCTTAGGTGTTCACCGGGGCGGGGTAACGCTGGTCACTGGGCTGTGACTCTGTACATGGGGGAGGTGCCAAGAGGGAGCAATGGCACTTGCTCCACTCTCTTCCGGATTTCAGTCACTCCCTCTGCTACCCACAATCATACTGGGCCCCTATAGTGCTGATTCCCGAGTTGGTGGGCTCGTGCACGCTCTAGGCCCCTGTGGGTCTCTCCAAAGACCTCTCCTGTGAGGCTGGGAGTTTCTTCTGCTGCCGCCTCACCCCCCACGCGTGTTTTCAATCCGAGGTTTGAGGCTTTATTTCCCTGAGCTGGAGCCCTGGGTTGTGTGGTCTGTTTCGCACACCCCCCCACCCCCCGCTGTCCCTCCTGGTTTATCTATGTGCGAATGTGGGACCGAGGGGTCTGCTACCTGCAGCACTGCCTGCCCCGTTTGTCCCACAACCCGCTACGTCTCTGGATCCGGCCACATTGCCTGGAGTCCTGTGCACCCCGGAGTCCTGTGCACCCCGGCTGCCCATCTCTGCCTCTCCTAGTGGTCTGGATGAATGTTTCTTCTTTATCTCCTTGGTTGTTGGACTTCCATGCAGTTTGATTTTCTGTCAATTCTGGTTGTTTTTTGTTTTTAAATTGTTGTTGCCCTTCTTTTGGTTGTGCAAGGAGGCGCAAAGTGTCTACCTACGCCTCCATCTTGTTTCTCTCCAAGATGTTTTTTCATGTAACAAAATAGTGTAAGTACTGTGCTGGGGAGGAAATTAAAGATAAAAACAAAAATTCTAAACAAGAGGATGGAATGAGATTTCTAAGAATTAAATGATATTGTTTTGGCTGCTGAATGATATCAGATGAGGTAGTAAGCAACATATAACAAGTTTAGCAAGGTAAAGAGTTAGAATTTTTTAAGGACAATTGGAAATGTATCTAAAACGGGTTATGAGGACTAGATTGATGTTAAACACTTTTAAGAAACATATTTTTGCTTCTGTGTGGATAATGCTTCTTGGACGAGAAGTGAGCAGAAAACGGGAGATGAGTGATGACACTGTTGACTTGTAAGTGGTGATGGTGAACTGCACTAGAATTAAGGCAGAGAAATGGAGAGATTAATCACACGTATGCAGTCAGGCAAGAAGATGAATTTAGAGAGACTCTTGAGTTAATAATTTAAGCAATTTTGTGAGAATGGTGGTGTTGTTACCGCTATGTGAAAGACTGGGGATTAGAGAGATGGAATATTATTTTCTAAGACTTGTGAAATACATATGACAGTGTGATTTTCAACAGGAAATCTTAAGTAGCAAGTTTAAGATGTGGATTCACAGCTCTGAAGACTGAGCTGGGCTAGACATAATTATTTTGCAACTATCAGATGGAGAGAGTGTAGAGGGAGAAGAAAGGGGATTTTTGAGTTGATCCCAAATAACATAATTATTTTGTTGTAACTTTCATTTACATTGTAGAAAATTATTTTTTTGCACTGCATAGTTTGGTGTTTTTTTTTTTAAATAAATCAATATTACCCTGCTGTCAAATTTTGTGAAAATTAGATTCTGCTATAGCCATTCAAAACTAGCCAGAATAAAGCTTTTGTTATCAGTTTAAAACAAAAAGTACAAATATGTGTGTGTGCCCCTGGAGTCAAACGTGGGATTAGATTAGTAATACGTGATGAAAACCTTCAAAGGACCCTTGGTGGCCAAGTGCTCCAATTATTAAAGTAATGTATGAACAAACACTCTAACACCAACTAATTGCAAGTTGATTGTTTTCTTTTTAATAATGTTATTCAACATTTGGCAATGAAAGCTACTTTGTTTGGATAGTAGGAAGTCATTAACAAATATTTAATGCTATCCCTGTAAGCAAAACTGAGACATATGATATTAGTATAATATGGTATTAGTATAATATGGTGCCTCTCTAACTAACAGAATAAACATGCCAGGGACGTGTATAATTATCTGTCAGTATCAATAAGGAAACAGTGTTATAGTAGAAACACCATTGAACTCTGTTATGAATTTCATTAACTGTTTTTTCACTACTTTAATAAAAGGTACAAATAAATATATCTGGAAAGTATTATTTGAACTCATTTTCAAGAGTAATTTAATATAGCCAGGAAAATTGTGAACTAACTACCTGAACATTTTTCCCAATAAATACTAATAACTGGGTATGTATCTGTGTATATATGCATGTTTGAAAGTAAGTTAACATTTCCAGCTGAAAATTCACCAACAATACATTAAGGAGAATATTCACTAAGAGCAAGATTTTGTAAAGACAAAGTTATATATATTTCCCTAGAAGTGTGTATATGTGTGTGTGTGTATTTCCCTAGAAGTAAGGGAAAGGAAGTCAAAGCAGTGATCTGGGTGAAAACAGAAGGTCTGTGGGTAGATGATTCCATCCAGGCTGCAGGGCTTCCTTCCCATGTTGTAGCTATTGAAATGCAGAAACCACCTCCACCTGGATGTCTCACAGGCATCTACGAAACCTATCTCAACATCCACTCCACGAGATTCTCTCTTACCTCTATGTTGCAAAGCCAACCCATAGCTCAAGCAAGTAGTTTTTCATATAACCTTCTATGATTCTGTATCTCACAAACCTCTTGATTCTGTTTACTTCTATCATTCCCATTCCCATTATCATTATCCTGTATTGTGGCAATACTAAATAACAGTTGCAAATAGCCTCTTCACCAACATTCCTGCTTGGAGTCTTCAGTTATCCAACATATATCCTTATGCCTCACAGAATAATTTGCAAATGCAAACCTGATCTCCTCTTTTCAATGTCTAACTATTGATTATGGGATAAAGTTAAAGTTAATATTATTACTCAGTAGGAAGTTTTATTAGACTGGCTGTACTTACCCTTCCAACTGCATTCATTTAAAAAATGATTTTATCCTCAGGTAATGCAGAAGATGTTTAGCTTCTCAAAGTACAAATCTCTCTCAATTTTGACACTTACAACTATAAGTTGTAAGAACAGAAAATGTAGATTTATAAACTATGGATCTGAAACCTTTTGCAGTTAATCATTATGAGCAACATCTGGTTCAATTAATTTAAATTGGAATTGATTTTATTTGTCAATTATATTTGTATGAATTCTCTATATAATACATTATTAATTAAATTTCTCAAGTCTATCAGGCTGATCACAATTGTGCTTCATACACGTGAAGGAAGGCGAAGGATACAGTAGTTAGATGACAAAAGTAAATATACTGGTATGGAACTGAAAAGGGGCTTTCTACTTCAATAAGAAGTCTGAATAAAAGATCTCATAAAAAGAGGACTAGACTGGCTTTCAGGAAGACAAAAAGCAGAAAGAAAAAACTAATCGCTTGGTATTTTTGATTGAATAGGGGATATTTTACCTTGTGGGATGCTGGATGTTTTGAATTCCTGAAAACATTCTTAGTCTTTGTCCTACGAGGCAGATGAGTTATTTGGGAACAGCTGATAATTTTGTGTCTTGCTTTTAATCTTTGTTAGCACTTAGTGTAGGACTAATTTTTTTTTTCTCCCTACTGACAAAACAACTTAGTAGTCTATCCAAGCCCTAAGTTTTCACAGATTGGCTGATGAAAATAGGAATTATTTTGGCTCTGTGTGTAATCTCCAGTTATTGTTTCTGCTATCTCTGCAGGCTTCAGGAAGTTTTCTAATCTGTGTACATATTTTAAATTAAACTTTTAATTTTGACATAATTGTAGATTCACAAACAGTTGGCAAAAATAATACAAAGCAAGTCCATGCATCATACCTTGCCTGGTTCTGCACTGTGGTCTCAATAATGACATTTGGCAAAACTGTACTACAATATCTCACAGCAGGATATTGACATTGATACAATCAAGATACAGAACAGGTCACAAGGATCCCTCATAATACACGCCCATTTTCCTCCCTTCACCCCTCCCCATCCGTAAACTCTAGAAACATTCATCAGTTCACCATTTCTCAAATTTTTCATTTAAAGATCATTATATGAGCAGAATCATGTAACAGATAACCTTTTCTGAATGGATTTTTCACTCTGTACAATTCTCTGGAGGTTCATTCAGTTTGTTGCATGTGTCAATGGTTCATCCCTTTTCATTGCTGAGTAGTAATTTATAGTATGGATACACAGATTTTTTAACCATTTACCTGCTGAAGGACATCTGGGTCGATTGCCCCTGTTTTTGATGATTCCAAAAAGAGGCTGCTGTGAACAATTGTGTATAGGTTTTTGTGAGGACATAAATTCTCATATCTCTGGGATATATTCCCAGAAATGCAGTTGCTAGTAGTTGCAATTTAGTTATTTTAAGAGTCTGACAAATTGTTTTTCTGAATTGCTGTGCTGTTTAACGTTACCACCAGCAATGTACCAGTGAACTAAGAGAAACTGGATGAATAGAAAGCACATCCTCATGAACATTTGGTGTGGTCAATATTTTTAAATTTTAGCCATTCTCTTAGGTGCAGAGTGATAGTTCATTGTGGTTTTAATTTAAGTTTCCCTAATGGCTGATGATGTTGAATATCTTTTCATGTGCTAACGATGCAAGCATTTCTAGGGCCCACAACCCACTGTGTTTCTTGACTTTGCACAGCAAAGAATTAAGAAACAAGTCAGCATAGAGTTTAAGGTGAAAATGAGTTTATTAGGGAGATGATGAGACAGAGAGTGTGTTACTCCCCAGACAGAGCAGCCCCTCCCAAGGGCAATCTACTTCTTTTAGCGAGGCTCATTTTATTGAGGGGTAAGGCATTCAACGAAGGGGAAGAAATCTTCAGGAAGAGGGATGGGGACTCCTTGGAAGAACCCTGTCAACCATTTTGAGCCCTTATAAGGACTTTCCATTTATAGTGGCTTACTCATGTTGTTTAGTATGCTAATATATTACCATGAGCATATAATGAGGCCAGGAGTTACTGCAAGGTGAAATTAGTTGCCATGTTGGATCTAGCCAGTCTCTGCCAGTTCTAAGCTATTAAGTCTGGTGGGGAGTGATCTCTCTCCTTCTCGAGAGCCTGTAGCTTTTATTGACTTCAGCTGTATGCCAAACACCCTATCTCACTAGCTTGCCATCTCTATATCCTCTTTGGTGAAATGTCTCTTCAAGCCTTTTGTTAATGTTTGTATTGCTACTTTTGAGTTTTAAAAGTTCGTTCTTTGTTTTAGATACTAGTCCTTTGTCAAATATGTAGTTTGCTGATATCTTCTTCCCCTCCTATCTTGTGTTTTAATTCTCTTAGAAGTCACAGAGCAAAACCTTTTAATTTTCTTGACACCCAGTTTATCAGATTTTTCCCTTTGCGGATATATTTGATGTTAAGAACTCAGCCTGGACTTAAACCCTGAAAACTTTTTTCCTGGGTTTTTTTTTTTCTGTTAGTTTTGTAGTTTTACAATTTGTGTTTACATCCAGGGTTCATTTTGAGTTAATACTTGTGTATAGTGTGAGATTTAGGTAACAATTCATTTTTGTCCTCTGGACTTTCAAATGCTTCATTACTGAAAAGTCTACTAGAAAAAGCTATCTTTCCTCCCCTGAATTACTTTTGCTATTGAATGAAAAGTTAGGATAATGTTCAAAGAATTGTAAAGGGATTTTTATTTATTTATTTATTTATTTTTAATTTTTTAATATTTTTATTCAGTTACACTAGTCTGCATTTTCTCCCCATCCCTCCACCCCACCCCAGCCAATCCCACCTCCCTCCCCCACCTCTCCCCTCCCCTTTGATTTTGTCCTTGTGTCCTTTATAGTAGCTCCTTTAGACCCCTCTCCCCACTACCCCCTCCTCACTCCCCTCTGGCTATTGTTACATTGTTCTTAATTTCAATGTCTCTGGTTATATTTTGTTTGCTTTTTTCTTTTGTTGATTATGTTCCAGTTAAAGGTGAGATCATATGGTATTTGTCCCTCACCGCCTGGCTTATTTCACTTAGCATGATGCTCTCCAGTTCCATCCATGCTGTTGCAAAGGGTATAAGCTCCTTCTTTCTCTCTGCTGCATAGAATTCCATTGTGTAAATGTACCATAGTTTTTGGATCCACTCATTTGCTGACAGGCACTTAGGTTGCTTCTAGTACTTGGCTATTGTAAATTGTGCTGCTATGAACATTGGGCTGCATAGGTTCTTTTGGATTGGTATTTCAGGGTTCTTAGGGTATAATCCCAGCAGCGGAATTGCTGGGTCAAAGGGCAGTTCCATTTTTAATTTTCTGAGGAAATTCCATACTGTTTTCCACAGTGGCCACACCAGTCTGCATTCCCACCAACAATGTACTAGGGTTCCCTTTAAAGGGATTTTAAAAAATTAGTTCCTTTTTTATGTTAAAAGAAGACCAAGGTTCACTTAATATATGGTGAAAACTAGAGATATAAATTATGAAGAAGAAATGATAATACAAAATTGACCAGAAGGACAGAGAAAATATAAAAACAGTAGAAATCTTAATAAATAGAGAAAAACAAAACAAAACCTCTCAAAATCACCCTCTAAAATAATATTGAAAAGACAATCTGTTATATAAAAATAAAATTTATGAAAGAATGAATATGAAGCGGTTTTTAATTTAAAGTAGATATTATATATCTTTTTAAAACAGTCATTAAGATATAAAGATTAAGTTAAAGAAATTCTGATAACTTAAAAACAAAATAAAACTACAAGAAAAATGAGGAGATGAAAGTTGTAGAAATACAGCCTGAGTCTCATCATATGATCAATAGAAATTCCATAAAGGGAACAGAGACAATGAAGAAAAGTAAATTATCAAACTTAGTACTAAGTAATATTTCTAGTGCTACTGGATATTAATAACCAGACTAAAAGGAATCCTGACCTAATACACAATAAATGAGAAAATAACCATTCTTAAACAAAATATTACTGACTTTTAGAATATCAATAATAAAGAGGAGTGTGGATTGTTAAGCATGGAATAGAGTGATTGAGAGTTTAAGGGGACCTGGTTTCAATAAATAGAGAATATTTTCCCAAATGGTGAATTAATCAAACAATATACAGAGTGTTGTGTTCGGTTAAACATGAAATCTAGAAATATAAAAATTTTGTCCCCAAGTAAAAAATAATGCAAGTGGATCATCACAAAAACAACTATATGGGTATTTTATTTTTGTGAAATGATAAAAGTAAAACCTAATTTTAATAAACACACATTATTTATTTTTAGTCAAGTTTCATTTTACCTATAATGAACACACTGTAAGTAATCACATTCATAGTTACAGCACCTGATGATGAAATGTAGCACAGATTTGCTCCTTTGTAATGGATTAAAATGAAAATTGCCTTCATCTCTAGAAGCAAAGCTGCACCCATACATAATCTTCATTCTTTAAGTTCCAGAACTATTAGAGGAATCATTTTATTTTTTATTCTGTTGGGCTATTTGTTTTTTTAATGGCTTGACAGATTTTGGAATTTTTGAGTGTGGAGTAAGGTTGAAAGGTAATGACATTTTTATAGAAAGTCAAAGAAGTCAAATTTAGAGTTCAGTTTTCTTTTGCTCTTTGCCTTCCAGAAATTCAAAACACTATGTCATATAATCATAAGCCAGCAAACATGGCTTTTGGAGGAAAATACCACACTGAGACTGACAGAGAACATGAGGTATGCTTTGAGGATTTTCTTATCACCTGGTAAAGAATACATTCTTATATAAGAATTCATATGTAAGCTTTATCAATCATAATGAAAAGGGAAAGACTTGTACTGAAATGTATTTGTTGTCTTCTAACAGACTAAGTATTTGGGACAACAAACAATTTCCGATTATATAACTTGTGTTATATGTATTGGTTTGGCCAAAAATTCTGTTTAGTTTTTCCTGTAAAATAAGACACATTTTTCATTTTCACCAATAACTATATTGGTTTGGATATTTTGAGTAGGTCAGCTATCACCTATTGGTATAATGTTAATTGTCCTCAATTAATGTCTCAATTTTATTACTATTAACGTCAACTGGTCTACCTGACCATAGGGCATCGTCCATCAAGAAATCTCTGGCTTTGCAAACTACTTTTGACACGTTCGATTAATCACAGCACCTTCTCCACACACTGCATAAATCTTTTCATGCATTTCAGTTGTGTTTTTACCTTTCCTGAAATACGAAAGCATAATATGCCAAAAATGTTGCTTATTTTCTTCCATTTTCAATATAAAAATGGCTACGCAAAAATTCACCGATTTTTTTTCTGGTAACAGAATTTTTTTTATTGTTGTTCAAGTACTCCATTTTCTCCCCACCACACCCTCCTGCCTCACTCATCCCCATTTCCTACCCTCGATCCTATCCCCTTTGGCTTTGTCTATGGGTCCTTTATACATGTGTCCTTGATGACCCTTCCCCTTCTTTCCCCCATTACCTCTCTCCTCCTTCCCTTCTGGTTACTGTCAGTTTGTTCTTTATTTCAATGTCTCTGTTTATATTTTGCTTGCTTGTTTTGTTGGTTAGCTTCCACTTATAGGTAAGATCATATGGTATTTGTCTTTCACTGCCTGGCTTACTTCACTTAGCATAATGCTCTCCAGTTTCTTCCCTGCTGTCGAGAAGGGTAGGAGCTCCTTATTTTTTTCTGTTGCATAGAATTTCATTGTGTAAATGTACCACAGTTTTTTGATCCACTCATTTACTGATGGTCACTTAGGTTGCTTCCAACACTTGGCTATTGTAAATTGTGCTGCTATGAACTTTGGGATGCTTCTTTTTAATTGGTGTTTCGGGATTCTTAGGGTATAATCCCAGCAGTAGAATTGCTGGGTCAAAAGACAGACCCATTTTTACTGTTTTGAGAAAATTCCATGCTGTTTTCCACAGCGGTGCACCAGGGTTCCCTTTTCTCTACAACCTCGCCAGCACTTGTTGATTGATTTGTTTATGATGTCCATTCTGACTGGTGTGAAGTGGTATCTCATCCTGGTTTTACTTTGCATCTCTCTGATGGCTAGTGATGCTGAGCATCCTTTCATGTCTATGGGCCCTCTGTATATCCTCCTTGGAAAAGTGTCTGTTCAGGTCCTTTGCCTGTTGTTTACCAATTTTGATAAGTTATTTTTTTAATGCATGCTGATATGACAGCTGTTAAGATATAATGTAACAAAATTGTTTCAAATGAAGTTAAATGCAGCTAAGTACTACTAGATCCACATTACAAAAATAAACCCCAAATGGACTATTTTGGTCAATCAACCCAGTAAAATGCATGGAGATCCAGGTGATCATCCCAGTTCTGCAATCAGTTGATTGTGACCTTGAGACAATAGTGTATTCAGTTACTCAAACTGTCTTTTTCAGTGAAGCCTGTTTTAATATTAGACGTTTGAGTGAGAGGCTGCTGTAAAAGCATTGTCTGAGATGTGTGTCTGTCGTCCTAGTGATGAGCAGCATTGAGTCCCCTGTCAGGATTAGTGAGCCCTTCCTATACATTTTTATCCTTAGATGAAGAGTTTTCCATAACTATCTATTACAATTACTATTAGTAACCTTGAAGATATTTTCTCACACTTGAGTATAACATGGCTCCTAAATCTGTATATTCTCATGCTTATTTTCAAATATCACTTAATCTTCATACACAGATCCATATGCTCTGATTTTGTTATTTTCACAAATAGTATTATTCATCAATATAGCTCTAACTGAGGAATCACAACACAATGCCTTTACGGCCAGTGAATTCTACAAAGAAAATGCAATTTATTGTTTCTCCTTTTTATATATTCTTTTCAAAAATTATAGATTAAAATTATAGTGTGGAAAAATATATGTACATATATTTAACCCACAATAAATTACTGCTGTATTTTTGTATAGTAAGTGTTTGCATATATTTACCTGAATATTCTGATAGTCTTTATTCTTTTTTGAATTTTCATGTTTTTGGTTTCTAGGATCATTTTCTGTTTGAACTCATTTTAGGTTTTTTTTTCAATACTGGGTGGTATCTAGGACCTTTGGGTGAAGAATAGGGAGCTGATAATAAGTTAGCATAAGGTTTCAGTTAAGATAAATTCTAGAAACCTGCTGTATGGCATTGTGCCTATAGGTAACAATGTTATATTGTACACTTAAAATGTGCTAATATTGGGAGAACCAAGATGGCCGAATAGGTAGACACACTGCGCCTCCTCTCACAACCAGAACTGACAGAAAATCGAACGGCAAGGAAGTTGGACACCAAGTAGATAAAAAAGAAACATACATCCAGACCGGTAGGAGGGGTGGAGACGGGCACCAGGGCAGAGAGAATTCGAGTGGCCTGAGTTCTCGAGAGAGAACTCAGTCCTGGTGGGACTGAGACTGGCGGAGTGTGGGATGAAAGGGGCAGGCAGTCTGACCACTAGTAGACCCTGCGACCCCACACTCGCGCACAGATAAACCGGGAGGAATGGCGGGAAGCGAAGCAGACCACGTAACCCAGGGCTCCAGCATGGGGAAATAAAGCCTCAAACCTCTGATTGAAAACGCCCGTGGGGGTCGGGGCAGCAGCAGGAGAGACTCCCAGCCTCACAGGAGAGGTCGTTGGAGAGACCCACAGGGGCCTAGAGTGTGCACAAGCCCATCCACTCGGGAACCACCACCAGAGAGGCCCAATTTGATTGTGGGTAGAGGAGGGAGTGGCTGAAATCTGGTGGAGAGTGGAGCAGGCGCCATTGCTCCCTCTCAGCTCCTCCCCCAGGTACAGCCTCACAGCCCAGCGTTACCCCACCCTGGTAAATACCTAAGGCTCTGCCCCTTTAAGTAACAGATGTGCCAAGACAAAAAAAAAAAAAATGGCCCAAGTGACAGACCACTTCAAAGCTCCAGAAAAAATACAACTAAGTGAGGAAGAGATAGCCAACCTATCAGATGCACAGTTCAAAACACTGGTTATTAAGATGCTCACAGAATTGGTTGAATTTGGTCGAAAACTAGATGAAAAAATGAAGGCTATGCCAAGAGAAACAAAGGAAAATGTATAGGGAACCAATAGTGATGCAAAGGAAACTGGGACTCAAATCAATGGTGTGGACCAGAAAGAAGAAAGAAACAACCAACCAGAAAAGAATGAAGAAACAAGAATCCGGAAAAATGAGGAGAGGCTTAGGAACCTCCAGGGCATCTTGAAATGTTCCAACATCCGAATTATAGGGGTGCCAGAAGGAGAAGAGGAAGAACAAAAAATTGAAAACTTATTTGAACAAATAATGAAGGAGAACTTCCCTCATCTGGCAAAGGAAATAGACTTCCAGGAAGTCCAGGAAGCTCAGAGAGTCCCAAAGAAGCTGGACCCAAGGAGGAGCACACCAAGGCACATCATAATTACATTAGCCAAGATGAAACAGAAGGAGAGAATCTTAGAAGCAGCAAGAGAAAAGGACACAGTTACCTACAAAGGGGTTCCCATAAGACTGTCAGCTGATTTCTCAAAAGAGACCTTACAGGCAAGAAGGGGCTGGAAGGAAGTATTCCAAGTCCTGAAGGGCAAGGACCTCCATCCAAGATTGCTCTATCTAGCAAAGCTATCATTTAGAATGAAAGGGCAGATAAAGTGCTTCTCAGATAAGGTCAAGTTAAAGAAGTTCATCATCACCAAGCCATTATTATATGAAATGTTAAAGGGACTTATCTAAGAAAAAGAAGATAAAAAATAGGAACAGTAAAAATGACAGCAAACTCACAGTTATTAACAACCACACCTAAAACCAAAACAAAAGAAAACTAAGCAAACAACTAGAACAGGAATAGAACCACAGAAATGGAGATCACATGGAGGGTTATCAATAGGGGATTGGGAGGGGGAGAGAGGGGCAAAGGTACAGAGAATAAATAGCATAAATGATAGGTAGAAAATAGACAGGGGGAGGGTAAGAATAGTGTAGGAAATGTAGAAGCCAAAGAACTTGTAAGTATGACCCATGGACTATAGAGGGGGGAATGTGGAAGGGAGAGGGTGGGCAGGATGGAGTTGAGTGAAGCGGGGGAAATGGGACAACTGTAATAGCATAATCAATAAATATATCAAAAAACAAAAAACAAAATAAATTATAAAATGTGCTAATATTGACTTACTGGCAACAAATTCTTTACTTTTCCTTTTTGCTGTAAACAGAATTTCTTTTTTCTTCACTTTTGAAGAAAATTTTCACTAGATCCAGAAAACTCTAGGTTGGCAATAGTTTACTTTCAGCACATTAAAGATGTGATTTTATCAACTGCTAGTTTAATCATATACCTTTGAAGAAACATATTATTTTCCTGTCTGTGACTGTTTATAAGATATTTTTTCTCTTTGCCTTTCAGCAATTTTATTGTTATGTTTTAGATATAGTTTTATTCTTATTTATTTACTTGGGCTTTGTAGAATGTCTTTAATCTATGGCTTGATGCCTTTTGTCAGTGGTGGGAAGTTCTTGACCATTAATTCTTTAAATATTTCTTCACCTTTCTCTGTCTTCTCCAGTCTGGCACTGTAGTTACAATATGTTAGACATTTCTATGTGTTCATACTTTTCTTTCCAAAGATAATATACACCACTAATTGCCAGGCTCATAGGAGAAGATCACACCAATCTAATTAAAGTCAGAGCTGGCTGATTGCTAATTTTGGAGAGGCTTTCTCCTTTCTTTCTCTTCCTTCCTTCCTCCCTCCCTCCCTCCCTCCCTGCCTTCCTTCCTTCCTTCCTTCCTTCCTTCCTTCCTTCATTCATTCCTTCCCTCCTTCCTTCCTTCTTTCCCTTCCTCCTCCTCCTCCTCCTCCTCCTCCTCCTCCTCCTCCTCCTCCTCCTTCTTCTTCTTCTTCTTCTTCTTCTTCTTCTTCTTCTTCTTCTTCTTCTTCTTCTTCTTCTTCTTCTTTTCTCTCTCTCTCTCTCTCTCTCTCTCTCACTCTCTCTCTCTCTCATTTTTCATTGTTTCTCTCTCCTTGGATTTACCCACCCTCCTATCTTGTATCTCTTCATTAGTTACAAATGTGCATTCTAGAATTTGCATAGGATCTTCATATTTGGTAATTTCTGGATCTTAATTTTTGTGTTTCCAATATAGTGAGCTATCCAAAAATCTCTCCACTGCTCATATGTTTTTGTTCAGCTTCTTAGTCCCTTACCCTTGGTGAATATCCTAAAGGAAAAAACAGTGAAAAGTATTTCACTTCTCTGTGTTACCTTTTCTTGGGGATTTAGTTTGTCAATTTCTGGATACCCTGGCAATCCCAAACTTAATATTTCTCTCTGAGTTTCTCAAAACAAATATTAGAACTGAGAACAGTTCTAATGAAAAACAGAACTTAAGAACGTTCTTAACAGGATTTTCTACCTGTTAGCAGGGGTTCTTTGTGTACTTCTCAGCCTTTTGCCTTGTTCCGAGACTTGGTAAGCATCCCAAGGGCCAAGTGGCATGCAGAAAGTTGGAGTTACCTTGATGTGCTTTCCTGGTTTCTCAGTCTGACACTTCACCTGCTGGCTGCATTAGTAACTATCCAGTGTTTTTAAACACAAGCTGGACTGATTTTAATGGGTACGCAACACTGAACCTTGAACAAAAGGGGGGAACAGCACAAGTAGAGTAGCATCTATGCAGAGTCAATAGAAGATGTAAGGTGAAATATGTGTAGCATGTCTGTAGAAAAAGGACTATTTTTCTTCAACTGGAGCATGATATGAAAAAGAAGTGATGTTATATATCTAGAGCGAGGGGAGGAGAACATGTAAGGAGTTTTATGTCAATTAAAGATCCGACATATTCCCCTAAGCTTTCTCCAGTCATTTGTATAGAAATGTTAGGAACCTATAATCTCCTCTGAGTCTCGGCTTCCGTCCTGAGTCTATCATACTCCCCAGCCCCCCCTTCCCCTGTTTAATCATCCTCAGTCTCAGTGTGGCTTCAGGTATCTCCATCAAGTGCATTGAATTAGTGCAAAATCAAGAAATTAAAAAAAAAGGCATTTCAGGAGAGAAGTTTATGATTTTTCCATTGTACTTTGGCCACAGGCATCACATTTCAATAATTTTGGTCATATTTTATGCTCCACTACTTATTTTACTTGAAAATCTTCTGATGTTAGAGTATTTATAAAAATTGGCAGTTTATCTATGCATGCAAAGCCTATGAGGTCTTTCTATTAAATAATATCATCTTAGAACAGGAACTCTATCTGCTTCTGTTCAGTAAACAAGCCAATTTTGTTTTTCCCTGGCAGGACTTTTTAACTTTTCTCAACTTAGTTGTGAACATGTAGTTGGTCTTTATTTCAACTTTCTAAACTTAATAACACTGGCCTCCATTTAAAACAATAACATATAAACCATATAAACACTGTCTGTCATTCAGAAAATGAGTAATGGAGAAATACTATTATATTTTTTAGTTTATGGACCCCATAGTTTCAGAAACTAGCACAAATCCAAATCCTGTTTCTCAGCGTTAACTTGTGCGCTGAGATCTCATCTGTAGTAGATGAAAGAGCTCTAGGCTTATATACTATAAAATGCTTCTCTAGAGGAGATGAAGCAGCAGGTGCTAGAAAGCAAAGCATAAGCTGCCCTGATTTTTCATTGCATTATGTGCAAATGGTCTCTACAGACATATTTCCCCAATATGAGGGTGTTTGTGGTCACATTATTTGATTTCCACTTATTTTTGTTCAGATCGTGTAATTGAAGGGGCATTTAACTTCAGAAGATATGTTTGTAGAGTTATACTTTAAAAAGTGCATCATTGCAGCATTAGGAAGCTGCTAAGTGTCCTATAATCTTCTATAAAGTACATTACCACACTTGATTTCATGGGGATTCTCTCTCATTTTCTGTGGGTTATATAGATTCCAGCAAGTGTATTTCTGAATAACGAATACCATATTAAACCATGGTAAGTTATACTTTAAAACATATACCTGAAAACACTAAAAAAAACTACATGTGGTTTGAAGCTTGAAAGTATTTCCCTAATATTAAATGTAGGAAGTATTTCCTAGAAAAATTTTAATAAAGAATAAATGTACATCTCTATAATGTTATCACCCAAAGACAAATAAAGTTAATATTTGGATATCTTTATTTTGATTTGTGCTAATTTGCTGAAACAAAAAATTTTTCTTCTGTGTAGACTATTTACATTTATTTTAATATAACCATCATACTCTAATTGACATTTTTATTGTCCAGTTTTACTTAACATTGCAGTGTTTGTACTTCTCCATGTCACTAAAGCTGGGTTTGTTAACAGTATTGGACAATTATATGCCTTTCATCATAATTATTTACTAGAAATTATTTAATTATGTTCTGTTATTGGACATTTAATTTTTTATATTTATTATACTCTACAATTATATGATCTTTGTACATTTAGCCTTTTATATATCTCTTGTCTGTGTATTATAAACTGCATTAGAATTGACTTAACAAGTTGTCACTGATATTTTTAAGACTTAATGTATGTAACTAAACAGGTTTGTACCAGTTTAATCAACTCCAAACAGTATATAGAAAGGACATACCCCTTGCTCTCCTTGACTTAGAGCTTTCAACCATGTTATTCAGTAAATATAAGAATTCTTATGTGGCATACTTCAGCGTCACTTAAAAGAAGTACCTCTTTTTTAAATTCTTTTTCATTCTGATTGGTTTCATATAAAAAGAGATATGTCCAAAATTTTATGCTATTAAGTTACCTTGCCCTCAACAATGGATAAGGCTTTGGGCTTTGGGAATATCTAGTGCTATACACAGCCTGAGCTTCAGTGTTTCCACAGAAGATGTAAGAGATTCCAAACTTCCAGGGAAAAGTGGACCTGCTTTATTCAATATTTAGTAGGATATTATCTCATAGGCATTGAAATCTTGATGGCATTCAGTGTTTCACATGGCTGACCTGGGACTCCTCTAAATGGGTCTGCTTGTCTTCAGAGTGTCTTGGAGATAAATGCTACCCAACAAATTTCATGTGCAACGGAGACATGCCAGCCAGGAAAGTCTCATGAGCTCCCAAGGCAAAATAGCCTTGGCAGCCACTTCTGACTCATGGAGGGGAAACCTCTGCTGGGTTGCCGCAGAAGGCACTAGCTCCTGGCTAACACTCTCCAAATTGTTACCAGTCCAAATTTGTGTGCCCAACACTTCAAAAGGCCAGAATTAAAACCATCAGAGTTTGAAGTAAGGAAAGTTTATTGATAGAGACGGTGTCAAGAGAAAAGATGGGAACTCTAGTAATTCCTCAAATCCATCTGGAAGCATAGAGTTCAGGCTTCTTTTTTTTGTCAAGGGACAGGAGAATGGGAGGAGCTGTTTTTGTGGAAATGCTAGCCCCAAGCAGAATTCTTGTAGTAATTGGCATGTCTAAAGCAGGAGCTATTAGCCTGAAGGTTATGGGAAGAACACAGGCTTGAACAGGATGGAGTCAGAGAGGATGAGCATTTCACTCTGCTACATAAAGTGCTTTCCCCATGTTATAGTCAGCAGAAATAGCAGAGCTGGCCTCAGGCTACCATAGATGCACCAGTGCTGGTGACAAACTGCAATGTGCCCATCTTTTGGGTCTCTGCCCCATCCAGAGGTGCTATGTCCTGTACAAGATTATTGCCACCATTACAGTGGAGAAGAGATTGAGAACACAGTGAAAAGAGGGCCATGAAAGCCTACCCAGTGGAACACTTTAAGAGTTTTCAAGTATTTTTTTTTGTTTTCTTTAACTTCTGTTCTGCATATATTTTTCTCTTATATCCTTACTTCCAATACTTCCTCAGCCTGTAAAACTAATTGCAGGGCATGTTAATGCCAAACCTAGGAACCTAGGACTGGAGTTGTATTGGAAAAGCCAAGGAGTAGGTGATAGCGCTCTTCAGGGCACATATTTTCAATTTTTTCTCACATGTTCATTCTGCCTCTACAGGGCAGGATTGCGGCAAATTATACACACAGATTTTCTGTTCACACAGTGTACTCCCAAGGGGCAAAATGGATTCTATGCATATCCATTCAATCATTTTACTTACTAGTCAGATTTTAATACTGCTTCAAATAATGATTACTGGCAAGTACTTTTACTAAATCACTGTAAGATTTTGGAAGCAGCTCCTAAAGCCCATCTGTAAACGTAAATTAAGAAAGTATAGTATTTTCAGTTTTTTTAGAATGCAGATTTTCTTTGGGATGGCATATCTTTCTCTTTACTTAAAAAATGACTATGTCTTAGTCATTGCCTTCTGAAAATAAGCCATAGCAATAGACATTTCATGTTATTCTGCTCAGATGTAGCTTGTTTTTATTCCCTTTTACTTAAAAAATATTTTCATATTTATAAGATCAAACTGAAATTTTGAAAAATGTGACATAGGATAATGACTGCAGAAAAGATCACCACTGGACGTCCATGTTGCTCTGGACAGCTCCTCACCATCACACAACAGCACGACCCTGTTTCAACCCCTGCCGCCTGTTTAGTCTGTGGGCTTCTTGACAACAGGAGTTAGCCCTTCTGTCTGTATTCCCAGTGCTGAAAACAACACTCTGTAGTTGAACATGAAACAAAAGAAAGGGAAAATAAAAACAAGGGAAGTTGTTGATTGAAAGAAAATCATTTGCATTATCATTTAAAGAGCTAATATGCACATATTAGCATTCTCATTGTTTGGGACTTAATACTCTTTCTTGTAAAATCCCCAGTATTAAATTTAGAAAGTGGGCATATGTCTTTAAAAGAACAATATTTGTAAGTTGGGAAAACTTGGTTTTAGGTGTCATTCAAATATCTGAGCATGGTTCAAGTTTAAAAGAATACTATTGTATAATTTTATGTCTTGGTTATGAGAATAAAAATTCAATTTTTATTCTCAACTGTTGTCAATTTCAATGTCTTTGATTATATTTTGCTTCATTGTTCATTTTGTTGATTAGGTTCCTGTTAATGGAGAGATCATGTGGTATTTGTCTTTCATTGCCTGGCTTATTTCACTTAGCATAATGTTCTCCAGTTCCATCCATGCTGTCACAAAGGGTAGGAGTTCCCTCTTTCTGCTGTGTAGAATACCATTGTGTAGATGTACCATAGTTTTTTCATCCATTCATTTACTGATGGATACTTGGGTTGCTTCCAGCACTTGGCTATTGTAAATTGTGCTGCTATGAACATCAGGATACATAGGTTCTTTTGTGTTGGAGTTTCAGAGTTCTTAGGATATAATCCTACCAGTGGAATTGCCAGGCTAACAGGCAGTTCCATTTTTAGTTTTCTGAGGAATTCCATACTGTTTTCCATAGTGGCTGCACAAGTCTGCAATCCCGCCAACAGTGCACTAGGGTTCCCTTTCTCCACACCCTCTCAAACATTTGTTGTTTGTTGCTTTGTTTATGATGGCCGTTCTGACCGGTTTGAAGTGGTATCTCATTGTGGTTTTAATTTGCATCTCTCTGATGGCTAGCAATACTGAGCATCCTTTCATATGTCTCTGGGCCCTCAGTATGTCCTCCTTGGAGTATCTGTTCAAGTCCTTTGCCCATTTTTAAACTGGGATGCTTGTCTTCCTGTATTGGAGTTCTGTGAGTTCTTTATATATTTTGGAGATCAAACCCTTTTCTGATGTATCATTGGCAAATATGTTTTCCTGTACAGTTGGTTCTCTTTTCATTTTAATACTGTTTTCTTTAGCTGTGCAGAAACCTTTTATTTTGATGAGATCTCATTTGTGTCCCTTGCTCTAGGGGACATATCAGTGAAAATATTGCTGCGTGGAATATCTCAGATTTTCCTGCCTATGTTCTCTCTAGGACTTTAATGGTGCCACAACTACTATTGAAATCTTTTATCCATCTTGAATTTATTTTTGTGTATGGTTTAAGTTGGTGATCGAGTTTCAATTTTTTGCATGTAGCTGTCCAGCTCTCCCAACACCATTTGTTGAAGAGGCTATTTTTGCTTCACTTTATGCTGCTGCCCCCTTTGTCAAATATTAATTAACTATAGAGACTTGGGTTTATTTCTGGGCTCTTGGGTTTATTTCTGTTCCCTTGGCCCATGTGTCTGTTCTTATGCCAGTACCAGGCTGTTTTGATTACAGTGGCCTTGTAATACATTTTGATATCAGTATTGTGATTCCTCCTACTTTGCTGTTCTTTCTCAAAATCACTGTAGCTATTTGGAGTTGTTTATGGTTCCATATAAAGTTTTGAAGTGTTTGTTCTATATCTGTGAAGTATGCCATTGATAATTTTAATAGGGATTGCATTGAATCTATAAATCCCTTTGGGTAGTATGGACATTTTAATGATGTTAATTCTTCTGATCCCTGAACATGGTATATGTTTCCATTTGTTTGTGTCTTCCTTAATTTCTTTCTCCAGTGTTGTGTAGTTTTCGGAGTACAGGTCTTTTACCTCCTTGGTTAGGTTGATTCCTAGGTATTTTATTTTCTTCTTGCTATATCGAATGGAATTTTTTTCCTGATTTCCATTTCTGATATTTCATTGTTAGTATACAAACATGCCTTTGATTTCTGGATATTGACTTTGTATCCCACTGTTTTGCCAAATTCATTTATTAGGTTGAACAGTTTTTTGGTGGAATCTATAGGGTTTTCTGTGTACACTATCATGTCATCTGCAAACAATGACAGTTTTCTTTCCTCTTTTACAATTTGGATGCCTTTTATTTCTTTTTCTTGTCTGATTGCTGTGGCTAGGACTTCCAATACTATGTTGAATAGGAGTGGTGAAAGTGGACAACCTTGTCTTGTTCCTGATCTTAGTGAGAAAGTTTTTAGTTTTTGCCTATTGAGTATGATGTTGGCTGCAGTTCTCTCATATATGGCCTTTATTATGTTGAGGAATGCTCCCTCTATTCCCACTTTGTTGAGTGTTTTTATCATAAATGGGTGCTGTACCTTATCAAATGCTTTTTCCACATCTATTGATATGATCATGTGATTTTTATCTTTACTTTTGTTTATGTGAGGTATTATGTTTATTGATTTGTGACTATTGTACCATCCTTGCATCCCTGGGATGAATTCCACTTGGTCATGGTGTATGATCTTTTTAATATATTGCTGGATGTGGTTTGCCAATATTTTGATGAGGATTTTGGCATCTGTATTCATCAGCGATATTGGCCTGAAGTATTCTTTCTTTGTTATGTCTTTATCTGGTTTTGGGATTAGGATGATGCTGGCCTTACAAAAAGAGTTTGGGAGTCTTCCCTCTTCTTGGATTTTTTGGAATAATCTGTGAAGGATAGAGGTTAACTCTTCCTTAAATGCTTCATAGAATTCTCTTGTTAAACCATCTGACCCAGGGCTTTTGTGTGCAGGGAGTTTTTCGATTACTACTTCGATTTCATCTGCTGTTATTGGTCTGTTCAGGCTTTCTGCTTCTTCTTCATTCAGTTTTGGAAGATTATATTTTTCTAGAAATTTGTCCATTTCACCTAGGTTTTCAAATTTCTTCGCATATAGTTCTTTATAGTAATTTCTTACAATCCCTTGTGTTTCTGTGGTATCAGTTGTAGTCTCTCCTTTTTCATTTCTGACTGTGTTTATTTGGGTCGTAAAGTAGATGTAGTGTGAGAGAGAATAGAGTTAGCCACAACAGTAATAATGCTCAGGGTTAAAGTGAAGTGGGCCAAGATCACGGAGGGTTGCTGTGTAGGATGTCCAATTGTATGGAACAACAATTATTTACAATAGTACTGGAACAACAATAATATGACAAGAAATAAATAACTTGGATAACCAGACTAGAAAGTACCCAATCAAGAGCTGTGCATTATTGGAACATGGGTGAAGTGAAAAAAGGAAAATTAAAATACAATACAGAAAGAATAAGGAAAAACAGTCAAGCAATGCAATTAAACAAGGAAATAAAACAAGGAAACTAAACATATGGCAGAGAAATTAAAAAAACTAATAAAATATAAGTGGTAAAAAATAATTGCAAGATAATAATAATACACATACACAATAAAATGCCAGCTCTGTGGGATAGCAAAGTGACATTTGTCTCCGTTTCTTGGATTTTGGGGTTAACCTTGTGCTCCCCTTTTGATCTGTCTCTGGACTTTGTAACTCCGTGTCTTATTGTCTCACTTGGAAGAAGAAAAATAAAAGGCAGGGGTGGTGGGAAAACAGAGGATCCAAAAAGAAAAGGAAAAAAATAGATAATAATAAGTCCCCTGCTGACTTTAAAACTGTTCAGCGAGTTCTGCAGGTCTTCCTAGATGCTACAGGAAGAGCATGCTGGGCTTCACTTTTCTCCCTTCCTTTGGTTCTGAGAGGATGGGGTCCAGGTTTGGGTTACAGTATTCACAGTTTCCCAGCCTCTGGCCCAGGTCTTTTGTGAGCTGCCAGGCTCAAATCAGCCACTCAGCTACTCACAGTGTGAGTCAATCTCTGCCTCGGAGCCCAAGACAAGTGGGGTGTACAGTACCCCTCTATTACTGTCTTTATGAACGCAGTGCCAAACAGGCAGGGCACAGGGTTCCCCTCTGCCACTCACTCTGGGTGCATGTAGTGTGAGACAGGCAGGGTGCAAGGTTCAGCTGGGCTACTGTCTCTGGGTGCGCAGTCTGAGACCAGCAGAGCACAAGGTTCCCCTCTGCCACTCACTCTGGGCACGCGCAGGTGAAATCTCCCTTGGGGCCGCCAGCCGCTGCTGGAGAGTTCCTTACAAAGCAGCTGCCGGCCATTCTTAACAAGCGCACCACACAGCCCCCCTTTTCAACCAGTCCGGAGACTATCCAAGTCAGGGTCTGACATGGCCCCACTCCTCCGTTCTTCAGGTATTGCCAACATCCCAATTTCTCTGGTGTTAGCATCCACAGTCCGAGTGGATATGTACCGCCTCCGTGTGTCTCCCACTTTATCTCTACTTCCCCCAGCAAATTCCAGCACCCAGGTCCCTCCTAGTGCCAGGCTGCCCTCCCTGCTCTGGTAGAGGAGGCAGCTGGTGCTCTAACTCTCCTCCCCTTATCCTGCAGCAGGCACAGGGCCAGGGGCTGCAGCAGCCTTGGTCCCGATGCAGATCCCAGGGACCTTACAGTCCCAGCGCACTCTCCTCACTGTTTTTCATTGTCCTCTGCAATTCTTTGCCGCTAAACTTCATATAAGCTGGGATTCCGTTGGCTGTTCACTCTGTTCCTCAGAGGATTGGCTAGGTGTTCCAGCTGGGAACAGGGAGAACTGGGCTCCACTCCCACCTACCTCGCTGCCATCTTCCCATTCTAAGACTTGTTTCATTTTAACACTTTATATTTTGACGAAATCACCAGTGACACTATCCGAATGTGAAGATGTCTTTGTTAGGAAGCTTGTAAATAGAGATTTGCTTATATCTAATAGATTTGAGATTATTCAGCTTTTCTCAAACTTTTTGAGTTATTTTTGTTACATTTTGTTATTCATTTAATTTTTCTATTTCATCTCACCCCTCAATTTTTCACATAAGTTCCTCATACTACCTTCTCATTATCTTTTAAAAAGTTTGAATTAAATGTTTATTAATTGTATTATTTTTTTAAGATTTTGTTTATTTTTAAAAAGAGGGGAAAGGAGGTAGATGGGGACAGAAATGTTGATCTATGAGAGGAACACGGGTCAGTTGCCTCTTGCACATGCCAGGACCAGGGACCTGGCCTGCAACCCAGGCATGTGCCCTAACCAGGAATCAAACCTGCGACTACTCCCATCGTGGGTGCTGCTAAACTGACTGAGCCATGCCAGTCACGGCTGAGAGATTTTTGTTTTTTTCAAGCAGAGGTCTCAGCATGAAAGTCAGATCAGAACTAGATACCACCCTCCTGCAATCACATATCTTCACAGAATGGCTGTGGGATGCCGACCACGTGTCCTCCCTGGGCTGCCAAGGAGCACTGACCTGGGGCATCACCATGAGTCAGCCACCCTTGTGCCCATCAGAGCACTGCTGGGGCCAGATGGGAATGAGGTGGCTGGATTTTATTAATTTTAGAGAGAGGGGAAGGAGGAGAGAAGGAGAGAGAGAAAGAAAAAGAGAGAGAGAGAGATAAACATTGATCTAAGAGAGAAACATTGATTGGTTGCCTCCTATATGCACCCTGACCAGGAAATGAACCTGCAACTTAGGTATCTGCGCAACCTAAGCATGTATCCTGACTGGGAATCAAACCCCCAAGCTTTTGGTGAAGAGGATGATGCTCCAACTAACTGAGCCACACCAGCAAGGGCTCATTATTTTTTTAATGTGGAGGAATTGTGATATTCCGTTTCACACTTTCCCCCCTAACATTGATATTTTACTTCCCTTTTTCTTATCAGACTTGATTGAAGTATACAAAATGTATTAGGTCTTTTGAAAACAAATATTAGCTTATATATTTTCCCTGTTGCAATTTGATTTTTTTATTTTACTAATTTCTGTTCATATGCTTATTATTCATTCCATCCTACTTTCCTTTGGTTTCATTTGCTCTTTTTTCCTTAACTTTTTAAGATGGATACTGAGGTTTTTTCTTTATATTTAGTCTTTGCTCATTTATGTATGTTTAAAACTAAACTTTTCCTTCTAAGCATGAGTTTAGCTGCATCCTATAAATTTTGATATATTATACTTTAATTATAATCAGTTAAAATATTGTCTATTTTCAATTGCGGTTTGTTTTTTGATCCATGGGCGTTTTAAAAGTGCATTGCTTTATTTCTAAGTGTTTGGGGAGTTTTTAAACTACCTTTGTATTATTGACATGGCTTCCTTTCAATCCTTTGAGATTTGCTGATGCTAGTAATATAACATGGTATATGGTTAACTTTGGTAATGTCCCACATGGATTTGAGAACAGTATAAAAGGGTAAACACTCCCATAAAAAATGGAATTATCTTCTGGACAGCAGGCTCCTTGTAGTACAGGCTTCCCCCATTAGATGAGTGTTCTAGGAACCCATCTGTATCAGTGCACCAGTTAGCTTTGTTGTGAGAGGCTGCATTTAGCTTCAGTGAATTTTGCTGGAAGACTCTTTCAACATATTTGCCCCTTTCATGATGGGTGATTTATGAGTGCACCTGCCCACACCACACTGTGTATTCAGCAGTTTTTGACCAAAAATAGCATGGCCTCTGTGTTCCTCCCTCCCTATTCACCCAATCTCATCCTGAGCAACTTTTTGTTGTTTCCCTGGATTAAAAAAGTCCTCAGAGGGAAACGTTTTGCTGATGTGGAAGAGGGGAAACAATAAATGATGGAAACACTAAAAGGCATCAAATCAATTAGTTCAAAAGCTGTTTTTAGCAGTAGAAAAACATCTCTATAGGTGTATTGCATCAAATGGAGAGAACTTTGAAGGTGACTGAAGTTTAAACGTGTAAGAATAAATACACAATTTTTTAATAAATAAATTCTGGGTTTTTGGGGTCCCCCCTCATATATTCTTAGGTTACTGAGAAGTTCTATATTTTCAACTGGATCATGTTTCTTAATAATTTTGTTCAATTTTCTATAGCTTATAGATATCCTCATGTTTTATCAGATACCTTGGTGCCTTAAGAGTTGTGTGCCTATTATGTTTTTGGATATTTTTCTCTTTTTAAAGAGGTAAACATGTTAGTTAATATATACAATTAACATTAGTATATAAAAATTGGAATCATCATATATTTTTGGTAAGTGGACACTTTTTTAAATGTTTCATTCTATCTCTAATAATGTTTATTATATGAAAGACAATTGTGTCTATTAGTATAGTTACACAAAATTGATTGGTGTCCACATGTTATATACTTTTTCAAACTTTAATTTTCAACTTTTTTATACTTGAGGTACATCTCTTGTGAAAGGAATAAAAATCAAGTCTCTAAAACAGCAGAGCATCACCAACTTGTTTTTGCTTTGTGTCTTTTAAGTTATGATTATTCTGCAATGCATAAGTAAGAACAAAGTAAAAAGCATATATTTATAGATAGAATATAAATATGTTTATTTATGGAAGTTGGAAAGTATTATTTCTGAGAAAAGTTTTGTTTTCAAATAGTATACCTCTCTGGATTTTTGAACATTTCCTTTCTAAATTACAATGAAGCAGGAGATTCTGTGCATAGTGGAGAAGGTGACATATTTCAAAGTAAAAACTCTGACAACAATCCCCAAAGGAAGCCTTAAGAATTTCACACTGGCAGGTCACTGGGACCAGCAAACAAGACCACATTACATTTTATAGTATGGCGACATGTAAAAACACCGCTCGCTGTCTTCAGGACATTCCCAGTGGGAGAGAGAGGCAATGACTCGCTGACAACCCCTTTTGTAAGATAATGGTATTATTTTAGTTTATTTCCAATCATTCCTAGGCATCATTTAAGGGATTGCAGCTGTGGTTTCACTTGCATTTTCCTCCTTTCATATGTAATTGCCTTAAAATTACTCTCTAAAAAGAAGCAAAAATTCTTAAGATATGTATTTGGCCCAGAATTAGCCAGAGATGTGAAAAACGTGCTCATTTTCCCATTAAGAAGAGAGCCATAGAGGATTGCTCCTCTGCTCTTGGCAGCTGGTGATAGAAACTCATCAGTTACTCTCAAGCCCCCTCACCATAATCCCAGGGGGAAAAATTTATCATCTACTGTTTAAATTTATAGCACTAAAATTATACCTTTTAAGGAAAGGCCAGAATTATCATCAAGGGAAGATAGATTAACTGTGTTATCCATTATGAAACCAAATGCCGAAGGTGAACCATTGCATTTAGAATTTCAAATGAAATAAAAAAGCTTTGGATTTAGGTTTCATCTCCAAAAATTATCCAATAAACTCATTAAGCTCTTTGAGGAGGGGTAAAAGTATAAATAGAAAGACAGACTAGCAATAATTATAGCTTTATACATAAACTTAATTGAAATGAAACTCTTAAATCAGGCATCATAAAAGAGTATGATTTAAGAATTTCATTACCATTAAATGTGCACTTTAAGGTTCTCATCTTAAGTGTGAATGTTAAAGCTCAGCTAAATGTTATGATTTAACATGAAAACAAAAATAGATAAAATGAAAAAAACAGGGTGAGATCATGAATAAAATGCTCTTTCTGTTGCTACTTTAGTTTCTAAGGCAGATAGTTAGAAAAACAACTTTGCTTAGTTAAAAAACAATCTGTACATATATTTTAAATATATTTTATTGATTATGCTATTACATTTTTCCCAATTTTCCCCCTTCACCTCCCTTTGCCTGACATCCCATTTCCTCCCACAATCCCCTCCCTTAGTTCATGTCCATGGGTTGTGCATATAAGTTCTTTGGCTTCTCCATTTCCTATATGATTCTTAACATCCCCCTGTCTATTTTGTACCTACCAATTATGCTTCTTAATCCCTGTACCTTTTCCCCCACTCTTCCCCTTCCTTCTCCCAGCTGATAATCCTCCATGTTATCTCCATATCTATGATTCTGTTTCTGTTCTGCTTGTTTGCTTAGGTTTTTTTTTTAGATTCAACAGTTGATAGTTGTGCATTTGTTGCCATTTTAATGTTCATGGTTTTGATCTCCTTTTTATTATATAGTTCCTTTAACATTTCATATAATAATGGCTTGGTGATGATGAACTCCTTTAGTTTTACCTTGTTTGGAAAGCACTTTATCTGCCTTCCACTCTAAATGATAGCTTTGCTGGATAGAGTAATCTAGGTTGTAGGTGGTTGTTTTCCATCACTTTAAATACATCTTGCCAGTTCCTTCCAGCTTGCAAAGTATCTTTTGAGAAATTAACTCACAGTCTTATGGGAACTCCTTTGTATGTAACTCTCTACTTTTCTCTTGCTTTTAAGATTCTCTCTTTATCTTTAACCTTTGGCATTTTAATTATGATTTGCCTTGGCGTGGCCCTCTTTGGGTCCAACTTGTTTTGGGACTCTCTGTGATCCTGGACTTGTATGTCTATTTCCTTCACCAAATTAGGGAAGTTTCTTTCATTATTTTTTTTTTCAAGTAAGTTTTCAATTTCTTGCTCTTTTTCTTTTCCTTCTGGTACTCCTATGATTCAGATATTGGTATGTTTGGAGATGTCCCAGAGGCTCCTAATTCTATCCTTATTTTTTTTTTAATTCTTTTTTCTTCTTGCTGTTCTGATTGAATGCTCTTTTCTTCCTTATATTTCAAACAATTGATTTGAATCTAATCTTCATCCCCTCCATTATTGGTTCCCTGTGGATTTTTCTTTATTTCACTTAATGCAACCTTTATTTCTGCCTGGGTCTTTTTTATGCTGTTGCAGTACCCAATGGTTGCTTCCTGTTAGCCAGTGTTTTGAACTCTGTATCTGATAGGTTTCTTATCTCCATTTCATTTAGTTCTTTTATTAAAGATTTTTTTCTTTTCTTTCACTTGGGCGATATTTCCTTGTCTCCTCAAGTTGGCAGGCTCCTTGTATTTGTTTCAGTGTGTTAGGTAGATCTGCTTTGACTCCCTGTCTTACTAGTGTGGCCTATTGTAAAAAAGGCACCTGTTAATTGTGTGGGGAGGGACCTTAGGTAGTCCCCAGGGCAGGGAAACCTGTTTCACTGCTTCGTGGCTCTGTGTGGGGGAGGGCTCCGAGAGGGAAAAGTGCTGCTGCCTGGCCTCTGGAGATTGCCCGAGAGGAAGCTGTCTCCCTGGCACTTGCCCCCTTGCCAGTCACTTCACTTTCTCCCTTTCTCTCCTTATGCTACTTGTGCCCTTCCAGCTGTTGCCCTGGTGCTGAATCCCAGAGGGAATGGGTCTGCATGAGTCTTAAGTCTGTTGCAGGCCCTTTAAAAGAAGGCTCTTGAGAATCCTGCAGTTGTTTCCATAAGCCCAACTCCCACTGGTTTTTGCAACCAGGAGTTATGGGGATTTATCTTTCTGGTGCTAGAACCGTGGTCTGGGTGGTATGGGACTGGATTGCTCATTCCCAAGGTATCCCTCCCTATTTTTATCCACCACACGTGAATGTGGGACCACCTGTTCCACCACCTCTCTGTGCCCCTCTATGCTTCTTCCTCTGACTCTCCTACCTGTCTGCATGAATGTGGCTTGTTTAAATCTTTGGTTGTCAGACCTCTATACAGCTCAGTTTTTTTTCTGATGAGCCTGGGTGTTATTTGTTTTGTAGTTTAGTTGTAAATTTTGCTGTAGTTGTGCATGGAGGCAAAGTGTGTTTACGTACACCTCCATCATAGCTGGAAGTCTAAATTCTCCTTTCATTATGTATGCAAAGTTTATTGAAATATCTAACTTTATGGTGAGTTTTCTACTCACAGTTGAGATTATTCAGTTACTGATAACAGTAATGGATTAGTGACATAATGAATTGTCTCTGGTTATATATTTCTTTAAATTTTCCTCATTTTAAAAAAGGCATTCTGATTTAATGATTCTAGGGATTTGGTTGCATTAGAATTCCCTTGCTGTTTCACGAAACAAACTAGCTTCTACTCTATAGGGAACTCTTGGTGGAATTTTCATAGATGCATGAACCTGGTATAAATCTCTCTGAAATAAATCCACATTGCAGAACTTGTTTAGCTCCATAGAGAATTCTACCATTGGTTGAATTTCAGTCATTTTTAACTTATACTCAGAAGACAAATCTACTAATACCACCTCTGCTGATCAGAACTTCCTCTTAACATTATTAAGTAACAAGTCTTGGACGTCCAGTTACTGATTCTTGTTAAATATATATTGTTCCTCCTCTTGCCTGGCTCGGCCTCCACTGTCTATCAGACTGAGGAGCTCCTTCTCCTACTACACAAAGTTGGCCCTGCCTGGGCCAGCACCACCCTGCCTCGGGCCCCCTCACATTGCCATCACAGCAGCCACAACCACACAGAAGAGTGTACATGTATTTTTATTAAAGTGTGTCAGAACATTTTTTTATTAAAAAGAAGATATCTAGCTATCTCTATAAATATGTTAGCCTATATTTTTAATTTTGTGCTATCTTTATTCTACAGTCTAGAACTACAATTTTTAAATTTATATCTTATGTCAGATACATTCTATCTTCCCTTTGACCTTTCATTTCTTCACTCTCTCTAGTTCTGGAAATCATTTCTCCTTCAACCACAAAAACAGAAGGTTTCCCAAAACTAAGCAGTCTCTAGCTATTCTCTCTATATTTTCCTCTTGGAGGCTTTATGCAATAAATTTAACTCTCATATTTACAGGGACAATGTGAATTGTGCCACGACATATTCAACAGCTATCCAACATCAGTCAAACTCATAATTTTGACAGAAGCTGCTGCTCTAGCTACCTTATCCATCTTCATCAGTGGCACTGCAATTCTACCAGGTTTGAAATTTTGAGAAGGCTGAAGATTTATCTGCTTTTAAACATAGATCAATTAAACAAATGAGCAAAAAGGAAAGGACCCAAAGTCCTGAACAACAGTGAGTGATTGTGGGGGTGGGGTATAAGGGTACTATAAGGTAATGGAAAAATACAATAAAAATAAAGGAAAATAGTCTTGAATAGCTACTGTTCACATACCATTTTAGTCTGTTAAAAGAAATACAGTAGAATCAACCTAAGAATGAGAGGAAAAGACATAAGGTATCACAGGATCAAGCACTAGTAATTCTTACATTTCAAAAGGTTTAAATAGATGCCATAGGAAAATGGAATAGAAGGTGATTAATTGAGACTCATTGAATCAAGTGAGGCTCCATAAAAATTATTTGAGTTTGGATTATGACAATTAAGTTTTAATAGTCAGGGAAAAATATTTCAGGTAAATGGTGTGATTTCAGCAACATTGAGATGAGTCAAAGCATTAGGCATATACTAACTAGAGCAAAGAGTTATTGAGAGGCATTAACAGAAGATGAGAAACATAGATTGGGAGTAGAATGGAAACAGCCTTAATTCTATCCTAAGAAAATGAACTTTATTAAATAGTCATGAGGAGCTAAGCAAAGAACAGATATGTTGTAATCTCTTTATAATGATATCTTTTGGCAGCTGTTATGGAATGAATTGTGTTCCCCCCAAAATATTAAAGTCCTAATCTCAGTATCTACCAATGTGATCCTATTTGGAAGGAAGGTCTTTGCAGATGATCATGTTAAGATGAAGTTATCAGGGTAAACCGTAGTCCAATAAGACTGCTGCACTTACAAACAGAGGAAATTTAAACAGAACATAAAAAGGGAAGATGATGTGAAGAGGCAGATGGAACACCATCTACCGGTCAGGAAATGCCTGGGGCTTCCAGATCCTAGGGGAGAGTCAGGGAACAGAGTCTCCCTCACAGCCCTCGGAGGAACCAACCCTGCCAACACCTTGATTTTGTACTTACAGCCTCTAGAACAATGAGATGATACAAATTCCTGTGTTTAAGCCACTTACTTTGTAGCACTTTGTTCAGGAATTGCTGTGGAGCTCATAGAATAATACTGTGGATTATAAACTTAAGGGTCTAAGACTGAGGGAAGAAAAAGACAGTGAAGTAATTGCAATAGTTTGGGAATAAGTGATATTGTCACAAGATGGAGAAATGGAAAAGTTGGGTCATATATAAGAAACATTTTAATAAAGAATATTAATATTTTCAGTAAATTAACTGTAGAAGAGACAAAAGAAAGGAAGACTAAAAATGACTTAGTTTTCTAGTTTGATCCATTCAGTTCAGTGTTGAAAGAGGTGACAAAGACAAGACACTCAGAAGAAATCACCTTGAAATGGAGGAATGAGTATTGTTTGAGAAGTGTTTGGATTTGAGGTTACTCTGATATATAAAGTTTGTTGTCTTAAAAGGGAACTTGAAAAAAGGTCTTGGCTGGACACAGAGATTTGAGTTCTGTTAACGTTTGAAGCAATGAGCTTACATATGTGGAGTGGGGGTGAAAGTGGCTGAGGCTAGAACTCAAAGGAACAACAATGTTTAAAGACCAGCTGACAGAGAAGGGATCTGTGAAAAACTCAGAAGCAGACAGACAGAGGACTTCCATAAGCGAAAATCGTTAGCAAAGCCAAAGAAGAAAATGAGTTTCAAGACAGATTGAATGGAAAACATTTTAAATGATACAGGGAGATGAAGACAGAGAAGTATCCATTAAAGAACATTATTGGGAAAATACACATATATTTTTTATATTAGATATTAGATTAGCACATTAATGTAACAAAATAGTAAGGTGACTGTCTCAGAATAGCAAAGAATATGATGTAATACAGATATACCAAATTTTGTAATTGAGAGGCATTTTTAAAAACATTTTAACATCTCAGAAATTGCTTTTATAGCACAAACCAAGACATTTTATAAATACTGCTGGCCTGGATTTGATTTGCACTTTTTCTAGAGACAGTATGAGTTTTGCTGTGCCAGTCACAAAGGGTCCTACCAATCTGAGACCATTTTAGATTAAATTTTCTCCCTAAAGATTTTTTTCTTTTTTGTAACACACCGGTAGTCTGAATTAATTGTGAGTACTGACTTGTGATTCATTTTATCAGAATATAATTCATTTTCTTCTTTTTTTTTCCTGGACTTAATTTCAGATTTCCAAATATTCTTGTCACCTTGTGGTTGGCACAGTTATAGCTCATTAAAACTTGTTATCTGGATGTACCTCTTTGGTGACACAATTACCAACTATGTGCCAGAATCTTCTCTTATGCAGTGATTTCCATTTTGGACCTTTCCTTTTCCCTTTTTTAAAGATTTTCTTTTAGATTTACAGTAAAATCAAAAAGAAGGTACAGAGAATTTCCATGTACTTCCTGCCCCCGCCCCCCATGCATAGACTCTGCATCATCAACATCCTCTACCAGAGTGGTACATTTCTTAGGATCGATGAACCTGTTGACATGCTGTAATTACACATAGTTCATAGTTTATATAATGATGCATTCCCGGTCTTGTAATTCTAATGGGTTTTGACAAATGTATAATGGCATATATCCATCATTGTAGCATTATACAGAGTATTTTGTTTAATCCTCACCTGAGGATATTATTTTTATTGATTTTTGAGATAGAGGAAGTGAGGAGGGGAGAGAAAGAAACATTGATGGGATAGATAAACATCAGTTAGTTGCCTCCCATACATTCCCTGACTTGGAATCGAACCAGCAACCCAGGCATATGCCCTAACTGGGGATTGAACCGGCAACTTTTTGGTGTACAGGACAACACTCTGATCAACTAATCAAGCCACTGTGCTCTGCCTATTAATCCTTCCACCTCTCCAAACCTCTAACACTGACAGATCTATTCACTGTCTCCATAGTTTTTACTTTTCACTGTCTCCAAAGTTAGAATCATACAGTATGTAGTCTTTTCAGACTGGCTTTTTTCACTTAGTGATACACATTTAAGGTTCCTCCATGTCTTTTCATGACTTGATATAGCTCATTTCCTTTTCGTGCTGAATAAATTCCCTTGTCTACATGCACTAAAGTTTACTTGTTCATTCACCTACTGATAGGCATCTTGGTTGCTTCCAAATTTTGACAATTATGAATAAAGCTGCTATAAACATCTGTGTGCAGGTTTTGTGTGGACGTAAGTTTTCAGCTCATTTGTGTAAATACCAAAGAGCACAATTCCAAATGGTAACAGTAGCTATAATGCAACTGTTTGTTTATAGTAGCTTTTCTATTACTAACAAAAATTTGAAACAATAAATATGTCCCCAATAGTGAATGGATAAATAATCATATATATACATATGTGTTTATGTACATACATATGTAATATTTTCAACAATAAAAAACATGAGCTTGCAAACCATTAAAAGACAGAAAGACCTAAAGTACATATTGATAGGTGAAAGAAGCTAGTTTGAAAAAGGCTATATACTATATTTCAATACTATGACATTCTGGAAAAGACCAAACTGTAGAGACAGTGAAAAATCAATGCTTGAGGATAGAGACGTATAAGGGAAGCACAGCAGATGTTTATGACAGTGAAATGGATCTGTACGATGTGACGGTGGACACACGTCATTACACGTTTGTCAAAATTCCGAGTGCACAACACAAAGACTGAACACTATTGCAGACTTTGAACTGTACCTAATAATAATATATCGATATCAGCACGTCAGTTATAACTAATGTATCACAGGAATGCAAATGTTAATAATTTGGGGTAATTATGAAGGGTGGGTTAAGGAGGTATATGAGAACTCTCTGTAGTTCCTGCTCAATATTCCTCACACCTAAAACTGCTCTAGAAATCATGTCTACTAGGTAGAAAAGAACCAAAAAGAGCAAATGTACTGTGACCAGAAGCTGCACATACACATAAGGTCTTTTCACTCTCCCTTTGTGATTGTCTGGGATGGGACCTAAAATAGGGCACATGCGCAAAATATACAGCAGACACCGTGTGTGTGTGTGTTTGAAGGTCAGCACTTGCCAAGTCAATGTATCCCTTTGTTCATCCATTAATGTATCTATTCAGTAACTATTAATTGGGCACTTCTGTGAGTGAGTCTGATATTATGGCAACCATTGTAGACATAGACATGTGTGTGTTTGTATTTGGGGTATATAGGTATTGCCTAATGTGTGTTCATGTAATAAATGTGGATAGGTAGATAGATGTTTGCATTATATATATGATAATAGACTTACATACAGGTTGGGGGGAAAGTAGGTTTACTGCTGTTCATATGGAAATAATATAATGATTAACAAATAATAAAAGAATAAACTCTGTATTTTGTGTACTCACAACTGTAAACCTACTTTGTGACACCCTGTATATATCTATAGACATATATATGACTGTAGATGATTCTGAAGTAATAGGAAGAAAATAATAAATATTTGTAAAACTGTTATTTAGATTCATTATCAACATAGTGCTTCTAAAAAAACTCACTTCTGGAGTATCTCAAATACCCAAAGAAAACATTTCCACTACAATTAATAATTAAAACAGCTAAAGACAAAGAGGTCAGAAAACACTTGGACTTTTTCTGTTCCGGGGAGACGGCTTGTTTTTGAAGACAGTGCCTATCTCAAGATGGATTACTTCATTTGGCTTTTCCTGCGGATTTCAAGGACAGCTGGAATGAAGGGCGTAAAAAACTCAAGTACTACAAAGTTTACAAGAAAAGTAAAGAATAGGTATGCCAAGACATGTATTATTAAAAAATTTTTTGACTGGGAATTGAATGTTGGTTTGAAAAAATAGCTGTGGAATACTTCCTTTTCTTGGTTCAGTAAAAGTCATAGGGTGTATCTGGTTTGTTTGTTTGTTTTTCAATATATTGAGAGAATTTACATAAACTATATAAGTTGGAAAAAAAACTGGATGCTTTTATATTTTTTTGCTCAATTTGCTTGAAACCAATAAACATCACTGGGAGGGAGGGTGCACACATCAGCATTACCTGTGGAAACTTTAGAAATATATCAATACTTGGACCCCACCCCAGACATACCAAATCCAGCCCTTCATAGGGTATTTAAAACAAACAAAAACAAAGGCTTAAAAAGTTTTCAGCTTTTTTTTCTAATGAATAATAACTGAAGATAACAGCAATATTGTTGCTGACAGTTTTATAGACCTCCAACAAAGTGAGTCTCCAATTAGCCAATCACGGAAAATAATACAGAAAGGAAGTAAAGAAAGACTAAATTATTTTGGAGAACTTTAAGATAATAAATTAAGCCACCTTTGTGTGTTTGTAACTAGAGGCCAGTCATTTATTTTAAAAACCAATATAGTTCAAGTCTTTGAGTATAACTTTCAAATAGTCTATCATTGAGTAGACAGGGAAACAAATTTATTTCTTATTATTTTTTCCCTTTAATTGAATAAGGTTCTAATTCTCTTCCATCCCACCCAGGTTTTCCATCACAGTCTAACAATTCTATTAACCTCAGCTAAACATTATAAAGTTACCAACTTCAACCTTACCAGTAGTTGGCATATAAAAAGTTTTCATTATGTATTGTTAACTTATTAGTTGGTTTGTAACTAGAAGAGTCTCAAAGAGAAAATGAGCTAGAAAAAAAGAAATGGTGAAGAAAATGATGGAATTCAAAACATAGTATTTGTGAAGAGTGGTAAAATAAAATGATGTGAATATTTGCTAGATATATATGAGATGCTCAATAAATATTAATTATTTAAATTATTATTATCAAATGTTTAAAGAAATAAATAATAATGACTTCATTGATAGTACCTCTGTAGAGGGCAGAAAATTTAGAATAATGTGGCCAAAACCAGTTTAGGGAATTGAAAAACTTCTGAGTCAGAATCCAGACTTGAATACATTTGGTGATCCTCTCCTTCCAAAGGATATACAGGGTTGGAGAAAAGCAGGTTTACAACTGTGAATATGCAAAACATAGAAAATATACAGTTTGTTCATAGTTTATTCTGAACATATTGTTATTTGTTAATTATTGTATTATTTTCCATATGAACAACTATAAATCTACTTTCGCCCCACCCCGTGTTTACATGGCATCTAAGGAATCAACTGGTAAAATCTTATCTAGATCTACATTTGTGATTATGCATAGCCTGCTATGGCTGGTGGTGTGGTGGAGACAGGACTATGGAGGTGCTAGAGGCCAGCTCCAAGCAGGCATTTGAGGTGTCCTGGAGGGAATTCTTCATAAGATAGGAAGTTCCAAGTACAATGAACTGAATTCACTAACTAAGCTGGAGCATCCCTGGACTGAGGAATTCTATTTTAGTCCCTCCTAACACAAAAATCTGTATTCTGTGAGGAAAAAAAAAAACTGAACTGGAAAAAATGTTTTACTAATCTCTGGAACACATTAGAGATTTCACAATGTTGTTACCACTGACCAAAACTGGAATGTAAAGCCTGTGGGACAGAGCTGGACTTCACGCTTTGGATGAGGTTGCTGTGCTCCTGGGGCACCAGAACATGACGTACTCCCACGTGCTTGGGTGTAGGAACCATAGTTTGCCAGAGGGGAACATTAGTGGAAGAAGGGCAGCTTGTGAAAGATAGGAGCAATTATGACAGAAACTATCTTTCCTTTCCTTTTTTTTTTTTAACTCTGTAAAAGCTCTCAGAAATATTGCAGAAAGTGTTACAGAAGGAGTGGTTTTTGCATGAGCTGGTATGGGTTTAGAAATGGAAAAATTCAAATTTAATAAATACATGGATAGACATATTTTGTACCCACAACCTAGGAAACTGCAGAGCACAAAATTAATAAAGAACATTTATGATCAATTTGAATTTTGTAGCCCATCTTATTTCAGTCATTAATCTCATTACTTTATGACACTTACTTTAAAAGTATGAGCAGTATTTGAAGCTATACCTTCCTTCTGTCTCATGGTGGGAAGCAAAGATTGACTTACTCAATATCCAATCCAATGCTCTGGAGAATGATATCTGAAATACTTTATATCCCAGACTCTCTTAAAGCTACTGTTCTGCTTGTGGGCTAGAATCTTGAGTTATATTTGGAGTCAGTAGTAAGCCATTGAGAAAGCAGCTGTGTGCACAAACACTGGGTCTTCTGTCACATGTGATGGCAGATGCAGCAGGTGTTTGTGGGACAACTGTGTCGGAGTTTCTTGATATTTGGTCCAGAGAAGTTAATCTCTTAGTGGTAGTAGCTATGGAATTTCTGATTATACATATTTTCTGCTCAAAAATTTAAAAAAATAAAATGGCTTCAGAAATGAAGTCTATTAATTAAAAATAAATCCTTTCATAACAAAAATGTAATCTGATCAATTCTCCTCTACTTTACTGATGCCATTTTAGATAAGATCATCATCATTTTTCACAGTGTTGCCCTTCTCCTGTCCAGGGTGCTCTAAGTGTAGAGGCCAGAACGATCCACTCAAAACATTTCTCCTCTTTGCAAAGTCATCTCATGATTTTTAACTCAGAGTTGGATAGCCTAAAGTCGTCACAGCCACACAAATGACTACCTATTATTTCACACTACACAATTCTACATGCCGTTACATTTGATATCATCAGTTCAAACTCTTCACCCAGCTCACTCAGCTCTAGCTTCTCACTTTCTCTTTGTTGAACATACCAACCATCCAAAAGATTATCATACTGCTTTCTCTTCCTGAAATAATATTTTGCCAGATATCCTAATAATAAAGTTCATTCCTTGTCTTCTTAAGGTCTTCTCAGTTGTCACCTTTTTAATAAGTAAAGCCTTCCTCAGTCACCCTATATAAAACAGAAAACATGCTATTTTTTATAGAACTGTCCATTTTTTCTGGTTGCATTATTTTTCTCCATAATACTTATTATCAGATACACCATCTGTTTCACTGCACACCCTGTACACTAGAATTTGTAGGGAGAGACTGAGAGACAGAGAGAGGGAGAGAGGGAGAGAGAGAGAAAGGGAAAGAGAATATACAAAATAAAAATGAGGAAACCAAATCTTAGAGGAAACTAGCTGAAGTTATCACACCAAATAGTTGCAGAATCAAGACTTAGTCCCAAATCCAGGGAAACAAGACTAACCCAAGATTTGTATATGACAATCTATGTACAATTTTGATACTTACATTAACAGTTTTTACCTAATCTCTTTATCATGACAGCATCTTAGAACACCTTTTTATTTGGTTACACTTACGTTATTCTATGAGAGGAGCTATGTATATTCTCAAGAAATATATTCATTTAAGGCATTCATATCATGTTATATTTAAGTAGGGGAAGAATGTTTTTATTTTTTTATATTTTTAAAAATTTTTATTGTTATTCAGTTACAGTTGTATGCCTTTTCTCCCCATCCCTCCACCCCACCCCAGCCGAACCCCCCTCCCTCCCCCACTTCCACCCTCTGTCCATGTGTCCTTTATAGTAGTTCCTGTAATCCCCTCTCCTCACTGTCCCCTCCCCACTCCCCCCTGGCTATTGTTAGATTGTTCTTAACTTCAATGTCTCTGGTTATATTTTGTTTGCTTTTTTCTTCTGTTGATTATGTTCCAGTTAAAGGTGAGATCATATGGTATTTGTCCCTCACCGCCTGGCTTATTTCACGTAGCATAATGCTCTCCAGTTCCATCCATGCTGTTGCAAAGGGTATAAGCTCCTTCTTTTTCTCTGCTGCATAGAATTCCATTGTGTAAATATACCATAGTTTTTGGATCCACTCGTTTGCTGATGGGCACTTAGGTTGCTTCCAGTACTTGGCTATTGTAAATTGTGCTGCTATGAACATTGGGGTGCATAGGTTCTTTTGGATTGGTGTTTCATGGTTCTTAGGGTATAATCCCAGCAGCGGAATTGCTGGGTCAAAGGGCAGTTCCATTTTTAGTTTTCTGAGGAAATTCCATACTGTTTTCCACAGTGGCCTCACCAGTCTGCATTCCTACCAACAGTGCACTAGGGTTCCCTTTTCTCCGCATCCTCTCCAACATTTGTTTGTTGATTTGTTTAAGAATGTTTTTAAATAGAAGACGACTGGTATTTGGGTTCACTATGATGGACCCAACAGAAATCTTTGGATGTATTTTTAAAGGTTCTTTTAAAATCAGTCTGTCCAAAAACCACATTTTCACAATAGATTGATCCCCATGGCATTTTATATCTTGGGGTGAGCTGCTTCACGTTGGAAATTAAAACACCCCATTGTATATCTATCAAATGGAGTTCAGTGCTTCAGGCTTGTCTAAACGTACTGCAAAGAATCTCTCTTTTGTAAATGTCTTTGGTAGTGAAATATGAAGAGGTGAGTTTGAATATTAAGACAAAAAATAAAAAGAAAAAAGGGCATAGTTAGAATAATGCTGCCATAAATTTAAGGTCATAATAAACAGCATCTTAGCAAAGAGACAAACCTTAATTTTGAAAGATCAAGAAAAATTATAATTTAATTTAGGGTTAAGTCACTATGTTGTTGTTGTTGTTGTTTTTTTTTTTTTTGAGAGTGTTTGGTTAGAGCTAAAACATTTGTGTGCAATAAGAAGATCAGCTTCTTCATACCATCATACTGCAATGTTATGATTTTTGTTTTTGCAATGTGTAATTTCTTCTTTTGGATGAACAAATTATTCTTGTCTCCTGCAGCCAACTATAATGATTTCCAGACTGTCGTAATGAGGGCAGAACTGATTAACTTTAGACCTTTCTCCCACCACAATTAGTAAACAAGTTACCCAGCAATGTGTGCACGTATATATATGTATATATATGTCTCCCCTTGTTAAATGGGAATGCTCTTATCTTTTCGTCCAACAGAAGGGAAAAAAAATCAGGGAACCCACCAACATGGCAATTGCCAGCTGGCCAGGGGATCCGGCCACTTGCACGTCCTCCCTCAGCACATAGCGGGCATTTGCATACTTGGCTCATTCTCCTCTGGAAGGACAGCTGCACTTTTGATTCTGATCTCAGTGGGATGCAGAGGAACTCATGGGTAACTTACTTTTAACCCATTTTAAACAAAGAGTTAAACTGAATGTAGAACTCGTTCAAGGAATAATGCTCTATATAAGGTGTATAAAAGCTAAAGTAGGCCTTATTTTACCCATGTACCTAAAACAGATACCTTTTACTTTAATAGCTTTTGATCATTAGTTTACCTTGTTTTACAGATGGAGAAATTATGTCTGACCACACATACCATATTGTGAAGAGGCCACTCTTCTCTAGATGTTTATTTTGTTCTTTGCAAAAGAACAAAGACTCTTTCACTGTGAAGTTTTTACTGAATATACCTTTATGTGTCTCCTGGAAATTGCATGTCAGTTAACTACGCAGATCAGAACCCCTAACTTCCTTGAGTGTTTTGCATTATCATTATATGCCTTGCACTTTTCTTGGTACCGTGGGGTACCAAGATGCAAAAGCAACATGTCCTGCCCTAAGGAAGTTTTCAATCTCATTGTTGAGCAAAAGATACCCAGAATTATGCATTTAGTGTGTTGGGTACCTATAAAATCTTACATATCTTTTGGAAAATCTATCACACTTCAGAGTAATTATTTATATAACTATGTCTCAAGTTGAGGAATACCTTCTAGGTAGGGACTATTTCTTATCCATATTTTTAATCTCTAATCAGTAACACAAAATCTAATTTTAACTTAATATTTATTAGATTAAATATTTTAATCTAATATTTAATAATAGTTTTATATGAGAAAAATATTTTAATTCTTTAGGAGAGGTTTAATTTCCTTCACACTAGATATATATATTTATATGTAATATTTATATATTCTTCTTAAATCTAAATATTTGAGTCCATTTTAGTTAAAAGCCCAACCAAAGGACTACATTCATCTTTTATTATGTCTTTCTTTCACTCATATATCTAATCCATTACTAGGTTGGACAGATCCAACAAAATGTATCTCAAATCTGTTTATTTCTGTCTTTTCCACTCTTGTTATAAAATTCATAGCACCATTATCTATTACCTAGAGTTCTGCAATTCTCTGTTTTCACTTTTGCTTCTCCATTCTCTGCACACAGGAATCAGTCTGATTTCTTTAAATGTTAATCTAGGGATTGTGACTCCCTAAATTAGAACACTTTCATGGCTCCCATACATTTAGAATAAAGTCAAACACCTCATTCTAACAAAGCCCAATAGTGTGATCCTGCAATATCTATGCTTTGTCTATTCTCATATTTCTCATCAAGCCCAGACACATTATGTTCTCTTGCAGAAGATTTATTCCAGCCATACATTTTTTGTACCAGCTGTTTTCTCTTTCTGCAATGCACTCTTTGCTGACTTTGTTATAGCTTGGCCCTTCTTTGTCATTCGGGCTACACCTTAAATGCTACTTTTGTATCTGTTAGGATGTTCACACTACAATAAAAGAAAAGGTACACCTAACAGTAATCTTAAAATGAGTTTAATTTTTTTACTTGCAAGATGTCTGAAGTATAATTATTATAATGCTAGTTAATGAAGAAGCTCAGGTATATCAAGGCACCTGTGCAGTTTCTCTGCTCGTTCTCTTGATTTTCGTTTTGAGGTTACAATGTCTTCCAAACATTATATCCAAGAGTGAATATATGGATGCAATAAACATTTCTTCAGGAGAGAAGCATCAGGGGGATGACTATTAGGTTAGCAACTAAGGATGTTTGCTATACTTCCTCAGAGCGATAATCTCTGACAATTCAGCCTATAGGTACACTCAGTAATGTTACAGCACATCCCCTGTTTTCATTTTCTGTGAAATATTATGATCATATAATATGTTTTAAATTTTTTTCTATTTGGTTTTTTAATCATTATCAGTTTCCCTTTATTAAGATATATACTGTGGATTGTCTATTTTGTTCATAGTCAAATTTCCAGAATCTAGGATCATTCCTGGTGCATAGTAAGTACACAATAAATCAAATTGATGGGAATGACTAGAATAATGATGAGGGAATTCTGCTAATAAATATGGATAGAAGGATTTCAAATATCATATAACTAGCATAATTTTAAACTAGTATACTTGAATACCACTTTGAAGATTGGGAAAGGTTCAATTTCTCAAAAATTATAATAAAAATATATAAACAACAATAAAATGAATGGATAACATCAACCCAGTAGTATATTTGTTAATCGAAAAAAATGTGCATGTAGTACTGTATAATAGTTGGATTTTCCTACAAAATGAGATGTAAATACATCCAGAGACCTGATCTCCACAGTGTCAGTTTCAAAGTTTCATTCAGTGATTTGATACAACAATGCTTCTTCAAGACTTTGATTGTCAGCTAAGGTTTCTTGCTAGTGGAAATTGCGTGTTTTAAAGAGAAGAGTATGAGGCAGTAGCACATAGCAACTATAACTATTATATATAGTTCATATATAAATCTATATTGTATACTTATGCATTATATAGTATGTGTTATATATAATTGTGTGATTATATGTATGCAAAGGGGTCAGTCAACATGAAAGTTGTGTAGGGTCCCATGGCACTTGCTTTATGTGCCTGAAAAATGGTCATAGTTACTGCCATGGGACAATGTTGGCACATGAGTTTTGTGGCAAGTATTTAATATTTTATATTGAAATTCTAATAGAAAAGTTGTGTTTCCTCTCCTACTATATGCTTTCTCTAAGTTTATGTGCCTATTTCTAATAGTTATTTCTTTATAAATAATTTTGTAGGGTGTTGACATAACCATATGCATTTCTGTAACCTAGCTGCAAAGTCATTGCTTATGTAGACAGAACTAACACATTCCCACAAATTAGTCAGCTGTTACTAGAGAGCTGGACAAACCCTAAGTGTGTGTGTATTAAACATTATCTCTAACACTAAAAGCTGGTTCAATATTTAAGTGTAGCAATTATTCCAGCCGTACTGAGGCATGGCATGGCCTGTGGATTTGATTTCAAATACGTTAATGCACATACCACTATGTTTACTGCAGTCAGAAAATGCACATTTGCTACCACTGGACTTCTGGTAATCTTCTTCTCCCTTAAGGCTCTTATTTAATACGTTTTTAAAAATAGGGTTTATTTTCCATCAGGCTTCTCATCTATAGTTTATTTCCTTCATAGAAAAAGTATAGCAGATCCAGCAAAAATAAACTAAATAGCAACATAAAACAAAAGTTATAACAACATTGTTCTTATTCAAATTTGGCTTGAATGTTTTTTTTCAAGCAGTGGTTTTCAGTTTCAACCAGCGTGTTATAAGAGGCACACAGCTGTGCTGCAAGAATGTTTAAAACATGTAGTACCACACTAGTTAGTCAGGGCCCTGACCTCTTTTCTCTTAGATTGTCAAATTAAAAGAAAAAAAAAAAAGACAACAGCCAACGAAATAGCTGTCCAATGTGAATGAATCAACATTATATCAATTTTTTGTCAGATCAGCAAAAAATATATTTTTGGTTTGCCACAGAATTTTAGTAATTAGTTTATGTGTGCCGTGAAGTGAAAAAAGTTGAAAATTACTGCTTTAAAAAAAAAGAATGACCAGGAATGAAGAAGGTTTTTTCCTCATTAAAAACACAAGTAATGGATGATAGAAAATAATTGAAGGAAGGAGAAAAACTTATAAAATGTTTACTTAATAGGAATAAGAAAAGTAAATTATTATTAAAGACCAAAAGATTGTTTATTCTGAAGTATTGTCTCAGGAAGCAGATGTATTAGAAGCAGTATAGACAGAGGTTCATAGTGAGGATTAAAATGATCACTTCCAGCTAGTGTGACTTAAGACGTAAAATCTGCCAAATAGTCTTGAGTCAATAATCCTGTCTGGAGGTATTTTGAGGATTCGCTGTACAAATACGTGTAATATGCTTAAAAGAGATTGGACATGTGGAAAATGCTCATTCGATGTTAGCTGTTAGTATTTCTTAAAATGCCTTGAGTGCTTAATTTTAGCAGGATGGAAACGGTAATCAAAAAGAACATTAATTCTGGGTTATATATTTTCTTAGAATATAAATAGTCTTTACTTAAGTAAGTTCAAGGAAATGGTGTGTTAAGGAAGACTCTTAACAGTTTTCAGGACTATAAAAAAATAATATGCTGAGAGCATGAGGAGTGTGGGGGTCTCTTTACACTGATGCGAGAGTTAGAGAGGCCATAGTGCTTAGATTTTTGTCAGCTGCAGAAGTACTGAGCTCTTGGTTGAAGACAAGGAAGTTCAGAGCCCTGTGGTAATGACAAGTGTGTTGCAGGGACTTATCCTTTAGGCATTGACCACGGGAAACAGGCATTTACATCGGAACGGTCGATTTCCTTTCCAGTATTCTTTGGAGAATACACGGAATGTGTCTGAGGCTGTGAAGAAATCTGCCTTGCTTAGAAATGGAGCCAAACATTTTCCCTGCGCCACAGGTGTTGGTCACAGAGATGGACCCTGTAGCGGCTGGAGGCAGAGAGTAAGTAAGGCAGAGGGGGTGTGGTTTCGGTTGGAGGCCAGTCATTCCATCCATGTTAACTCTGTAGTCAGTGTCTGGTCAGCAAACTGCTTACTAGTCCTAGAACTAAGACCCAAGGCCTCCATTTGGACAGGAGCATAAACCCTCTTTGGAGCATTTTGGAGTGATTAAAGTATGAATGCTCTTATTGCTGGAATATTGTAAGCTGTGCATAAATGAAGCATTGTTCTAATTTTATTTTCCCTCCTTTTTAAAAATAAGATAAATTTAAAGTAGATCTAATGCTGCTATCAGATATCACCAGAAGAGAACAACCTTTTAAAGTACAAACTTTTCATTATCAGAAGAATACTATCCCGAAAAGAGCAGTGTGCTTACTTTCCAAAGACTTCTGTCCTAACATTGTGTCCACTTCTAAATGTGAGTACGATCTTGTGCCAAGTTATTTGAACTCTTCTGGCTTTAGTTTCCTCACCTGTGAAATGTCAAATATCATATAGGCCTATCTACTTCCAGAAAATTGTCAGGGTGAAAGAGGTTTATGAACTATTAAATTGTATTTATTCAATATAATTGAGTCTTGAATCCATTTTGAATTTATTCTTGTGTGTTGTAAGAACATGTTCTAGGTTCATTTTTCTGCATGTATGTGTCCAATTTTCCCAACACCATTGATCGAATAAACTATCTTTAGCCCATTTTATGTACTTTCTTCCTCTGTCAAATATTAATTGACTGTGATGGTATGGGTTTATTTCTGGGCTCTTTATTTTGTTCCATTGATCTATGTTTTTATGTCAGTACCAGTCTGTTTTTATGCTAGTACCAGGCGGTTTGGATCACTGTGATCTTATAGTATAGTTTGATATCAGGTAGCATGATTCCTCCACTTTGTTCTTCTTTCTCAGAATCACTGGTGCTACATGGGGCCTTTTGTGGTTCCATATAAGTTTTTGAAATATTTGTTCTCGTTCTGTGAAATACATCATTAGACTCTTGATAGGAACTGTGTTTTATCTATAGATTGCTTTGGGTAGCATGAACATTTTAGTGAAGTTAATTCTTCCTATTCATGAACATGGTGTGTGCTTCCACTTATTTGTGTCTTCTTCAGTTTCTATCTTCAATGTGTTATAATTTTCCAAGTATAGGTCTTTTACATACTTGGTTTGATTTGTTCCTAGGTATTTTGTTCTTTTTAAATCAACTGTGAGTGGGATTTTTAAAAAATTTCCCTTTCTGATAGTTCATTATTGGCATATAAAAATGCAAATGATTTCTGGATATTAATTTTCATCCTGCTATTTTGCTGAAATCATTAATCAGTTCCAGTAGTTTCTTGGTAGAATCTGTGGTGTTCTTTATGTACAGTATTATGTCATCTGCACATAAAGACAATTTTACTTCTTCTTTCCCAGTTTAGATGCCTTTTATATCTTCTTGTCTGATTGCTATGGCTAGGACTTCCAGTGCATTAGACCTGAAACTGTAAGAGTCCTACAGGAAAACATAGACAGTAAAATCTCATACGTAGCTCATAGCAATATTTTATCTGACATATTTCTCCAGGGTAGGGAAGCAAAATAAAAAAGTAAAAAATGGGGCTAATCAAATTTGACAGTTTTTGGACAGCAAAAGAAACCATCAACAAAATAAAAAGACCACCCATGGAATGGGAGAACATACTCACCAATACATATGATAAGGGGTTAATATAAAAAATTTATCAAGTATTTACAAAACTCAACACCAAAAAAACAAACACCCCAATTAAAAAATGGACAAAGGACCTGAATATACACTTTTCTAAAAAAGGACATACAGATGGCCAATAGACATATGAAAAGATGCTCAACATCCCTAATCATTAGAAAAATGCAAAAAACCACAATGAGATATCATCTCACACCTGTCAGAATAGCTATCATCAATTAATCAATAAACAACAAGTGCTGGCAAGGATGGGGAGAATGAGGAACGCTTGTATACTATCTGTGGGAATGCAGATTGGTGCACTGTGGAAAGCAGTATGGAGATACCTCAAAAAATTAAAAATGAATCCACCTTTGGACCCAGTGATCCCACTTCTGGGAATATAGCTGAAGAAACCCAAAACACTAATTCAAGACATACACACCCCTATGTTCATTGCAGTGTTATTTGCAATCACCAAGATATGGAAGCAGCCCAGTGTCCATCAGTAGATGAGTGGATAAAACAACTATGGGACATTACACAATGGAATACTACTCAGCCATTAAAAAGAAGAAAATTATACCCTTTGCAACTGCATGGATGGACCTAGAGAATGTTATTCTTAGTGAAATAAGCCAGTCAGAGAAAGACAAATACCATATGATTTTACTCATATGTGGAATTTAATGAACAAACTGAACTAACAAGCACAACGGAGACAAACTCATCAATGCAGATCCGGATGATAGCTGTGGTGGGTGGCCAAGGGGTGGAGAGATTGAGCAAAAAGAAAAAAGGACTCATGGGTGATTGCAGGGGTGGTATAAGGCGGCTAGATGGTAATGGGAAAAATACAATGAAAATTAAATAAATACATATTGTTGAGTAAATGCTATATCATTATGATAAATTATTATTAAATAGAAATATTTAACTTTTTTCTCCCTTTGAATAGTGGAAATGGTAAGTAAACTATTAGATTAATAAATAATAACTGATTAGGATATTTTATTAAGAATTACTAAAGAATGCTATAAAATTCTTCTGTCTTATATTTATATATTATATTATGTAGTCACATATTATATTTTATGGTGCTTTATAATTTTCTTTCTACTGAAACTTCATCAGTTTTCTATTCAAATGTTTAGGGTTTCTATTGTTATCAATGAAAGATGCCCAAAGGACAAACTATTTAAAGGGAAAATATTCCGGGTAAATAATGTTCTTGTCCATTTGTAATCCTGTTTGTAGCGTCTTAGAAAGGTTTGGTAGATAATGTCTTACACTATGTGTAAAATGTCAGTGGCAATGCTTAGAGCAATATAACTTTTACTTAATTCAGTTGTTAGTTATTCTCCCTCCTTCTATAGGAGTGAGGAATTGATAATATTCAGGCAATTCTAGGATAAAGACAATTTTTTTCTAAGAAGGACCTATGATCGGGGTATCTGCTTTTTTTCATTGGAAATGTCAGAAATCTCAGCAAGAAGAGGATGTTAATATATTCATTTGAAGGAAATTATTTGGATTTTTAACAGCTGATTTCAATGTGAATCTTAACTGTAGATATCAATTATGATTAAAGAAGAACAAGAATAGGAAACAAGTAGTCTCAGCTAATCACACAAGGTATTTAGGTCTAAATCAAAGTCTTTATTAAACATTCCTCTGTCAAGCAACCTGCCTTTAGACCTGTCTCGCTCCCCTGACCTGTGAGCTGCCAGGGCTTCGTGACAGGGGTCACATCTAATCAGGCCACACAAGACTGAGAAGCCGCACCAACACACCCCACCCTGGGCAAAGCTCCACAGTGCAGCGCCCCACTCAGGATGTAAGCAACAGGTTGGTAGCACTGGCTCTGGAGCCAGAGCTCAAGCAGAGGAGAGGAACCAGAAGTCTGACCAGCCATGTAAGCTGATGATCAGCGCTTGGCCACCATCTGGTGAGGCTCACACACGTGTTCTCTCTTCTCCTGTCCAAAGAAAAGGGTGAGAGGTAGAGGAGGCAATCTTCAGTTGTGTGCGGGTTTGATGTAAGGCTTTGGCTGTGGTCTGTTGGTATGTTAAAATTATTTCTGGGAATGCCCTCTCCTAAACTCCACATCAGAACAAGTGTATTTGCAAAAATGAAAACATTGAACAAAGAGCTGGAGCTGAAATGCTAATGTGGAGCGGGGGCCACAATGGGAACTGGTAGGGAGTAAAGGAACATCCATTTTTCCAAATCTCCTTTTCGGTGGCAAATGGTTTCACTTCACGTTCCATATTCAATCTACTCTAAAATTAAATACATAGAGGTATTTTACACAAGCCATCAGATGACTTCTTCACTTTAACTAAAAGCTCAGCGCAGTTAGAGATGGGATCAATGTGTATGAAGAGTGGGTCTTTCTGGATTCTTCTGGTGGTGGATGGGGGAGGGTGCCTTGAACCAACTGCTGTCCCTGCACTGGTTAGAGGCCTCTGCCGGGGTGGTGTATCACATCTGCCTGGTCATTTCTCATCCTGTTGGCCACCACCGCTAACAGCTGATGACTTCATGGGTCTGTTCTCTCTTGCCTATATTTTCACTCCTTGAACTTTGTCTGCATAATTATTTTAAAATCTGGTTCTGGGAAGTTTATTATTTGGGTTCCCTATGGGTAGGATGGACAGATAAAATAAAGAACATCCAGGTGAATTTAAAGTTCAGATAAACGTCACATGGAACTTTAGATCAGCAATGTATAATCTTTTAGTATATGTATGTCCCAAATATTCCATGTAGTGCTCAATATTTATCTGAAATTCAAGTTTAACAGGGTGTCTTCTACTATATTTGGTACATATGACAACCTGACCCATGAGTTTATATTTCTGCCTAGTGAATCCCGTGGTTGGAATTGCATGGTATTCTCTCCACATGGATAATGTGTAGTCTGTTTGCTTGTTTCTTTGTTTTACATTGTGTGCTCAATATTGCATCAGCAAAACTGCTTGCAGAAATAATACGGTCTTATATGAAATTAGCCTCTCTCAAAATAATACCTATTTGTTTCTCCCAGGCACTTTGGGATGCTAGCAATCCAGGAGCAACTTAATTAAATTTCAAAGATTGATTAGAATTAAAGCTGAGCCTCAGTTCTTGTGATTTCCATCTACTTACTGATCACACTTATCTCAAGATGGGTTCACCAATTACCATCTCTGAACTCCAATCTGCCCCCAGCATAGGAGGACTAATACAGTGTCTTCTTAGCCTCTCAGCTTCTCAGCTGCTTTCTCTTGTATGAGAAAATACTTAGAGGAAGACGTAAGCTTTCCTCTCCAGATTTTCATCCTCCCATACATCCAGGCTGGCTATTCTTTATAATCTTATATCTTTCATGCCTTCAGGTAGGTGTTTGTGTCTAGGTTTTCTAATTGGAGGTTTAGTGTAACTTCTTCTTCTTTAGCTAAAACAAAGTCTGATTGTCACTAATAAATGTTTCTTAAGGATGAGAGGCAAACTCGCATGAATATAAAGGAGAAATGAAGTGGTGTTCCTTTCTGGACCCCTCTCAAACATCGTGTCAGAGAAGGTATCTGATTCCGTGCTACATGTTCCCTTCGTCCAATCTTGAAAGGCAGTGAAGAACAGCAAACAAATCCCACATATATACAGGTTTCAGACTTTAGAAGCACACGTTTTGGAAGTTCTCCAAAGATTTTGTGTTTTTCTTTAAATCCCCTCATAATTCCTAACCATTAATTTTTACAGTTTTTCTATTGTTAACACTATTACAGATGTTCCGCTTTGCCATGCCTTTGCCTCTTCCACCCAGCACCCCAAACCCGCCTTCACCACACTGTGTCTGTGTCCCTGGGCTTTGCATATATGCGTCTATGTTCTTCAGCTAATCTCTTCCAGTCTCTCCCACCCACTGTCCTCTGAGATATGTTCTATGTGGCCATGTCTCTGGCTTTATTTTGTTTGTCAGTTTATTTTGTTCATTAGATTCCACATATAAGAGAGATCGTATGGTATTTGTCTTTCTTTGATTGGCTTATATCACTTAGCAAAATACTCTCCAGGTCCCACCACGCTGTCGCAAAGGGTGAGAGTTCTTTCCTTTTTACAGCTGCCTAGTATTCCATTGTGTAAATGTATCAAAGCTTTTTTATCTACTCATCATTCAGACAGTGAATATGTGAATCTTGCAGCTGATTTATTAATGAAGAGGCAGCATTCATAAGGATTTTGTTTAATTCTCTTAAGTCTGCTTGAGTGCATTCTGCTTAAATCTTCTTTGTTACAATAATAATTGATTGCAGCTCCTCTACAGAAGGTTGTTTTATATCTTTTGTGAATCACCAATTTTATTTTCATTAATATGCTGTGAGCATAGGTTTTTGTTTTATATATGATAATTTTAGCCTTTTGTACAGGTTTTCTATATAACCACTCATCATCTGAAATTTTAGGAGCAATGGGGTATAGAGCAACTTTTACATCCAAATCTCCACTTAAAGATAGTAAATGTGTTGAAACAATTTAAGCGTGTTTATACTCATCTTAAATAGAAACCAGATATTTGGAAACACTTCTGTTCTTAAAAATAATTTATCCATGAATTGAAGCAAAGCTCTGTGTCCATGTATCAAAATAAAGCTATGAGAAACAAATAAAGTTGTGCCTCATTAATCTGACAAAAGCAATTTCAAGTATCTTTCATCAAAATTTAAAATACGTCTTTTCAAACCAGTAATTTAAGTCAAATGTTTATCATAGTAGAACTCTGGTTACTGTCTTCAAAGGGAGCAAAGTGTTAACATTTGAGCTCTTCCAATAAAAATGGGAACAGATTATATTATCATTTGAAAGCAGAATAATATTTGCATACAAAGGAAAAACACAGAGATTTGAATGTAAAATTCATATTGTAGCTTCTAGCAAATGATAAGGATAGCAACCTCAAAGAAGCAGAAATTTCTAGAAATAAACACAATAAAAATAATAACAATTAGAGTGCCTATCCCACCCTAAGGCATTGGAGTAAGAAATAATACCATTTGTCTGTCTGGCAGAAGGTATGTTTCTAGTAATAAATTTAGCTGCTGAAAGCAAGATGATTATTTATCAAAAAAGGAGATTTATTTTTCAAGCCCCATCGGTAGAAATGACTATAAACTTTCAGTTGGGACGATATAAGAATTATGTCTGGTAAGTTAAATAATCTTTAGATGAACTCAAGGAAGTAGGAGGAGCTCAGCTGAAACCCAGATATCCCAGATCTTGCTAGACTCATCTCCACAGTAAATGTCCATGTTCTCCAATGCCTGTGTTAGGGTAGTTATTTGGAAAGTAAAGTTCTGGAGTCAGATTTCTTGTGTTCTAACAGCGATTCTACCTGTAGTAAATGTGTGTACTTGGGCAAGTTACTTGATACCTCGGGAGCCCAATTCTCCCATCTGTTCAATGGAGTGGTTTGAGGATTGAAAGAAACATTAAATGTAAAGGATTCAAACGAATGGCTGTCTTATAATTATATTAATTGCTAGAATTATTTATAATAACTGTTATTAAATAGGTATCTATAAAACCATATCTATTAAATTAGTATGCATATTGGTCTTTTTCCAAGGTTTCATTTCAAATAAAATTCAGAGTGTCTCCTGGATTATTTATGCTTGTTTTTGAACCGGTTTTTCCCATGTTCACCTGAGATACCCTCCCAGGAAATCAGAAGTCCTGATTAGGCAAAACTCTGAAGACAGTAACTGGCTGGTCACTGTTTGTCTTTATCATTCTGGCCTCATTCTCAGGACAGCACAAGCCCTTTCCTCTGCAAGCTCAGTGGTCTCCTGGTGGTGGCCACTTCTGTGTGTTTATTTGTGCAGATCAAGATAGCTTCTTTTGCTGAGAGGAATGATACTCTTTTCAGTATACTACCAGCGAAGGTCACAGAGGTGTCCCTTGTGATCTCGCATTTGTAATTAACCTTCCTTGAGCCCTCTCTGGGGCACTAATACTCAGATGGGGATTTTCATTATTTTTTGTTTGGGGAGGGTTGTTCTGCATTAGCTGCAGGCTGTGCAGAGAATCAAACCTGATTTCTGTGTTTGAGGCTCTACAGTTGAATTTGGTTACCTGAGGAGACCCATTTTCCATGTGGTAAGTTTCTCCTCAGGAACTACTATTACTTTTCATTTTTCCTATAACTGACTGAGGCTATGTCAGACAAGTTTAAGTAAGTGTTTTGCTCTACATTGAGTCATCTACTGGGAAAAAAGGATATTTCTCACCATGTAGCCTCTGAATCCGAAACCCAGTGAATGCATTGGAGAAGGGGGGGCACCTCACTGACAGCAACTCCTCCTCCTTAAGTACCAGGCTCTTCACAAGCCAAACTGTCCTGTTAGGTTAACTGTTAATTAAATAGTTAAGATCAGAGTATGTTGTATTTTATAGATTTGGACATTAATGCATTTTAACATGGAAATAGTTACTTAAAAATAATACTCATTATGGAATAACATATATTTTAAGTTTTAAAAAAAAAACTTGTATCCTAGCTTGTTTATAAATCTCTTATGAGATAATCTTCTGTTTGTTTTGGCTATGATATATAACTTTACCATGGAGAAATTTGGGAGGCTTTTGTGTGTGTGAGAGAGCATAGTTAGAAAGTGATTTTGATCTTTCTATGCAATTTTACTACATTTTACAATGCAAATAAAACTTTTAGTATTAAAGACCATTCATTAGAAACATCATTCACAGAGTCATGGTGGCAAAGTCATCACATAAATTTTGGTATCTTAAAGTACAGATTGCATTTTTGATATAGCATTTATTATCTAGAAAGAAGGATTTAAACTGAATTTAAGAAATAATTTTGTACAAAACTGCACTTGAGCTTTGTGATGGTAAGAAATTAAATTATTGCCCTGGCTGGGTGGCTCAGTTAATTGGTGCATCATCTCGTGCATCAAAAGGTTGTGGTTTCGATTCCTGGTCAGGACACATGCCTAAACTGCAGATTCAATCCCTCAGTTGAGGCATGTACAGGAGGCTACCAATCAATGTTTCTTGCTCACTTGATCTCTCTCTCTCTGTCTCTCTCTCTCATCATTTCTGTAAAACCAATAAACATATCCTTGGGTGAGGATTAAAAAGAAGACAGTAAATTATTTTATAAGGTACTGCTTTTATTGACAAGGAGACAGTGAGGGACAAATACCATATGATCTCACCTTTAACTGGAACATAATAAATAGAAGAAAAAAAAAGGAAACAAAATATAACCAGAGACATTGAAGTTAAGAACAATCTAACAATGGGCAGGGGGGAGTGGGGAGGGGACAGTGAGGACAGGGGATTACAGGAACTACTATAAAGGACACATGGACAAAATCAAGGGGGAGGGTAGAGGTGGGGGAGGGAGGGGTTTTGGCTGGGGTGGGGTGGAGGGATGGGGAGAAAAGGCACATAACTATAATTGAATAACAATAAAAAATTTAAAAAAAGAAAAGGAGTGTCATTTATGTCTATAAACATCTGATAAGGGAAGAATTTTGAAAGGATCACATAGATTAATCAACATTCACTATTTTATGGAGAGCAGTGTGTAAATGCACTTAACATATGAATAAACTTTGAGTCAAAATTGGAAAAAAGACTCATTTAAATATTAATTAAATTTACTATAAAATTTTAATCTTTATTTCTTGTGTGCTTTTATTTATTAAGTGTGGTGACAAAGTGTCTACTACATAGTATATTTTTCATATACATTATTATCACTTTAAATGAAAGTGTATATATTTTAGTTCCTTCTAGTTTTCACAGTTGGAATACATTCAATGGTAAAATGGATGTTATGAATTTTAAAAAAGTATAAGAAGTAGCAGGTATTTTATTTGTAATATTGTTTATGTTTATTTTTTAATATATAAAATTGATTTTATTTTTTTATTGTTCAAATATAGTTGTCTCCACTTTCCCCCCACCCTAGCCATCCCCACCTCCCACCCTCGATCCTACTGCCCTTCAGTTTTTACCATATGTCCTTCATACATGTTCCTGAAAACTCCTCCCCCTTTTTCTCTTTGTGTGTTACATGCTCTGACTCTGGGTGACTCTCTGAATGAGTGACATCCACAATGTCCTGTCCTCAACAGCCCTGCCAGCTCCTGCAGACTCCTGCCTATGGCTCCTTTCTGAAGCCAGTCTCTGCCTTTTGTCTTTTATTTCTCCCAGTATTACTGTCTTTTCCAAAGAACCCTGCTTTCTCATGATGTTCTCAAAGTAAGACAGCTTCAGTTCCATCATTTTTGCCTCCAGGGATGTCTCAGGCTTAAATTACTCTAGGACCCACTTGCTCATTTTGCTAAGGATCAGAATATTACCTGATTTTTTTCAAGTGTATGACATGCATATATGTGTATGTATGTAACCATGTATGTAGACAGATTGATTGATAGATGACCAGGCAGGCAGCTTGATACTTTACTTTGAGGCCTGGGCTCTGAAACTAAAAGTTCTCCTTACAGTCACCCCTAATGTTTATACTGTAATCTATGGAAAGAAAATATTTACAAGCCTGTATTGATACTAAATTAAATTTGTTGAATTTTATAAAAAACCCATTATTTACAATTCATATTCATTCATGAATTTTTTCAAAGTAATTTATTGAGTGCCCACGTGCTCTATTATGTATTACTATTACTAAAATAATAATAGAGCCTGCTCAGAAGTTCAGAGTCCTTGGGTGATTATGTAACTCATTGAGTGACTATCTCTCTATCCATCTGCCTACCTATCTATCTACCTATAAATGTGTCCAATGACATATATACAAAGAGCTATGGGGAAAAGACTAGAGAGCCACTAACTGAAGTGAGGGATTTAGAGAAAGCTTTAAACCATTCAATACTTGGGCTGCACTTTGAATTATGGGGAGATCACTTACATGCAAACACCCTGATTTGGTAAATAGTTTTTGTTACAGAAAAATGATATACATGCTATTTTTGCAGTATCTCCAAAAAACTAACTAAATCCAGATATGTCATGAAAATGTCTCCATTTTCATATTTTCTTTTCATGCATTTTGTTCAAAATTGTTGAAGCAAATGACATCACTAAGCCAAATCTGTAAATTGGAACTGGAAATGTCAAGACATCTGGAGTATAAGCAAGGCAAAGCAATTCATCATTTTTAATGCTCTCTGAAGAGAGACTACACAGTAATCAATAGTGATATTTTCCTCAGAAGAATGAGGCAATGGAAACTTTTTACACTTTTATTGACCAGGTAGCAGTACTTTTTCATTATCTTACATGAAGGTCCAACATGGTATCCAGGAATCAAGACCACACAATTACCAACAAAGGGCTCCATAAAACTAACAAATAGAATACTCACTACATACACATCTGCTCATGAGGAGCCAGAAGGACTCAACTTAACATCACATAGTGGGGAGTCCAGACATTTTATCATTATTGTTTTATCCCAAGAGCTCTTATTATATATTATCAGAAAAGAGTCAATACTAACTCTACCAATAAGGTTCAGGAAGAATATCAAAAATAATTAAACCTATCAGTCACAACACAGAATGGCTAAATGTGATATGCTATAAAATAATTAGGCATTTTAACAATAAAAATTTAAGAAGGATAATGATATAGAAAATGAAGAGAGGGAGAGAATATGTAATGGTGGGCATTATACCTTGGCCTTTGGTATCAGAGATAGGAGGTATAGAAGGTATCCCCTCAATCCACACTTGTTGCTGTTACTAAGAACACTGGTACTATTTGAAGAATAAAGGTGAAAATGAAAAGCAACTGGAATATGGAAAGAAAATTGTAAGTGGGCTTCTGGTTTGTGTTGTTTATAGGCTAATGGGTGTTGTGGAGCAAGATCTTGGGCTTAAAATGTGGGACAGAGATTCCAGGAACGACTGTAAAACCAAATGGATATGTGACTCTGAGACTCAGTTTTATCACCAAACCCCCCCAGTAATTTTACATTCTCTGTCTACTTTAGAAGAATCCCCAAACATCAAGAAAAACAGTTAATGTGAATACAGTTTTTCACATATGAAGTTTCATGAAAATAAGTATCACTCATAATTATTTGAGTCCATGCTCATTCACCAATTCAGACCACACTGCAGTGCTTTTCATTTTTGTTTTTTTCATCATTATGCTCCTGTGACTATATCTTCTCCCTCCGTCTCCCTTGTCTTCCAAAATCATCAGGTGGTCAAAATGCCTGGTTAAGATGGGCCATTGGTAGGATGGATTGGAGGTCACAGCCAAAGTTGCTGTTTCAGTAACTGTCTCCTGTTATTCAGTTTTAAAAAAAGACAGGCAAACTATGGTTGTGATCTTAAAGCCAGATACTGTCATAAAACAAAAACATAACCTCCCAATCCTCTACTACTCTCTTACATATATGAATGAGTCTTGGCATTTGTTGTTTACCTGCATAAGCTGTCATATGCAATATGTTTATTTTACAAATAAGCAATTTGTTTGGTGGAACCAATATCTGAACAGAAAGCCTTCTCCCCAGGCATTGTTTAGAAAAGGCTGAGAGTGAAATGACTTTTTAGATCACATGCCTTGGAGTGATCAGTAACTTAGGCAACAGAGGCCAAAATCAAATCAATCCCTCATTCTCTCTTAAGTGATTTTCCTTGAGCAGGAATGAACAACTCTGTAGAATATTTATCATATAGCCTTTTCCTCACAGCTTCCCCCCATTTTGGGGCCTTTTTTCTTTTACATCTCTTCATTTTTTACATCATTATACTCCAAAAGTTGGTAGGAGATGACTGGCAGGGTGAGGGCTCAAGTGCTGTGCTCCATGAGAGTGACTTAGGAGGACCGTACACAGTCCCTATTCCCCACCCCAATGTTTATGAAGACTTAAAACAACAAAAACTTAAAAATACAAACAAAGATGCATAGTCTGTAAAGACATTGAGCAATTTTAGCAAAATGTAAGATTACATTAAAAACAAGTAATGATAATTCATTAATTAGAAGATGATTGGCAAGGTATTAAGAGATTTCTGTGAAAAAAAAAAACCCCATGAACACAGAGTAATAAAAGCTGAGCTCTAAAGATTATTCTCCTTTTTAATGTCTCCAGTTCAAGAAATATTGGTGATCTTAATCATTTTAGGAAATAATGCCATGTGGAAAATAGTCAAAGTAATTATAAGAGGGTCATTACAGGGCAGCATGAATAGTTTGCTTTATTCACTGATGATCCAGCAATTTAAAAAATGCTGAATAAAAAAGAGATTTAAGTGTTGACATTCTCTAAGCTGATATTATTAATAGCTTGAAATTCTATTTACTCAAATAGGTGCAGTAATCAGCACTAAGGGAATGAGCTGTTTCATGATTTGGGAAGAGGGTTATCTCTATATAAAGGAGAATTGACCTATATATCTTAAAAATTTTACTACTCATTTATTTTTAAAAATTTTAAATTCCTTACAGTAAATTAACTTTTTCATGTATATTACATTTTGACAAATGCCTAGAGTTATTTTGCTTCTATCATCATCAAGACAAAAAAGAAGGCCATCATTCCAAAGACACTTCTCCTATCGACCCTTTGTAGCCAAACTCTTCACCCTTCTCTCTTAAACCCTGTCAAAAGCTGAAATGTCCTGCCCGCCGGCATGTGGCATGGTTCTTCCTTTTGCCACATTGCCCTGGACCAAGGGATACCCTTTACATAAAAGGATATGCAGCAGTGGGGGCAGCCCATCAGATAACTGGACCTATTTGATGTTGCGCCATGAAATGGCCTCATGAAGGCATTGGCTTGTGGAAGAAACTCTTCTTTGATGGCGTGTCATCCTCCATGGTGAGTTTATAAATAGTCATTGTTTTGTTTTCATGGTCTGTGGACTTAGGGGTAAAATACTTGGATGTGAGAATTTACAGGAATTAAGTAGGAATGGCTGTACTTACTATCACACCCACAGGCTTACTGGGATAAATATGTTTCTCATACTCCTAACTCTGGCCTCTGCAGGTTTAGAGGGGTTCCAGAGGGGAAAACTGATTTCAATAGAGGACACAGAAAAAATCTCATTACATTCTGAGCTCTTTCTAGCCAGTTGCTTTTAGTTGACCCAAATAATATCAAGCAAGAAAGATATTTGACATGATCGCCAGAATATTGTGGAGTTGCTGCTAACCAATAGAGAAATATTTTTAAAGCTGAATTAACAAATTTTAGCCACATAATTATTAGGGTATAAGCCAGTAAATGTGGTAATATAGTTAATGCATGGAGCCACTTATGTTGATGTGCATAGAAATTTTTAGATTTTATGAATCTTAGTTCAGTGATGTTTACATCTTTGACTTTCTACTTTGATATAATATTTTGAGTTCAACAATTCAATATTTTGAACTCAACAATTGAGTTCAGCTTCAGGATGCATATTAATCCTGAACAAATTTTTTCATTCTCTCAACACAGTTATCCACATCTGGAAATAATGGATACCAATGGCTGTAGCTCACAAATTTGGAGTAAATGAATACATAGTTTTGAATCAGGACAGTACACTTATTAACTGAATGTGTGTTGATAATTTATTTAAACCCTTTGAGATATATATCCCTTATTTGCATACTCTAAATCTTAATAATTGTTAAAATGAAATAATATTCCAAGTAAAATGCTTACATTAGTGGCTGCTACAGTGTTTGTTGCAGTACTTTGTGCTGTGGTTGTTATTATTATCCTGGGAAGTTCTATTTGGTTGAACAGATCCAGATTCTACTCTCTCTCGCGATGATAAAAGTTGTCATAATGGTAAATAGAGCAATGGGGGATTTCATCACTGTTAGTCAAATTTTTGAAACAGGTTTTCCTCAAATGGGGGTTGTAAACATTAAAATTATATTAATTTAATTGGGATTCCAAAATTTGATGACCTGAATCTAATCTTTGCCATGACAGTCATTTACAAGTCACCAGCTTTGGCTTAAAATGAGATTTGATCTCTTTCCACTCAGCTGCCTGTCTAAATCCGTGTCAAAGGATGTGAAGAGTCGGTGTCTCCCTACAGGAAAATGATAGTGATAACCATAACAATAGTGACAAAATGAAAGTAAATGTCAATTCTGTCTTGCCTTTCTTCAATTACTATTGATGAGACATTGCATAAAGAATATAATTAATAATAGTTTAAATCCTATAAAAATACAATTAGGTTTAAAAATAAAACCAAGTGTTCTCCAGCACCAATTGTCTGATGTGTTTTCTTCAAACCTGATTTCCCCTTTAAGTGAGAGCACAGCTATGGCATTTTACGTCCTCTGAGCCAGAGATGTACAATTAATGCAAATTTAATTTCGTTTGCATTTAATGCTAGATATTTTCTTCTCATTTGCCATGACTTTCCCTTATGTGTATCCTCAGGCTCTTCATGTTTCATTCAGAATGAGAACAATAAAAATATAGATTTGCATATATTCTCCTTGATTTTATAAGATCAACCATAAACCTAAACACTGCTTCTGCTGTTTATAAAAAAAAAAAAAGACTAAAAGTCTTAGGTAATAGGGTAAAGAGAAGCTACTCAGAAAACTGCATGTGAAAATTGTACTAGATAATATTTGCCTTAGAATTGAACTTGCAAAATACAAGAAGAGAAAAAATGGAGATCAAATGTGAGAGATAAAACAAGTTCCAAATTTTGCATGGTATTTGTATAAGGATGACAGAGGTGATTTATTAGTAAATTTATTATTTTTGGCAAGCATTCCAATTTATAGTCCCAAAGTGGTAAATTAGCATTCTGTCTCATTCCCGCTGATTCTTTCTTAGTGCAGTGACCTTGAATAGTGTTGAGATAAGATATTTGGCTCTGTTGAAGCCTGACTTCAAATTATAACATATTTTTAGGGATGTCTCTAGCCTTACACTCTCATATTTTAATTTATGCTGCAAAATATGCCCAAGAATTGTGTAAAATACAATGCTTCTGAAATTATCATCTAACACTCCTTCCAATACCCTGATTTAAAAAAAATAAAAACAATGCCTTTATTTATTAAGGTAAAAAGATGAGCACTTTTCATGTAGAACTGCATTTCAGAAAAATTAAGTAACTACATTTGCTTAAAAGAAAAATTATGGAACTGCATTTGAGAAAAATTGCTCAATCAGCTCTAACACCCAGCAGACACCACAACAGAATTAAAAACTTAGGAATCCATACTGAAGTGCAGGTGTTCATACTACGGCGTGCTCCTCTTCTTGCTCACAGATTGAGTTTGAAATATTCTCTAGTATGTACATTTCTCGAGAATCTTTTCCTAATCAGAGGGCCTTCTAGCATTTGTTTTCTGTCCCACTACTCTAACTCATGCATCTGGTCATTAAGATAAATAAGGACCATTATCTCTTGAAACAGAAAGAACAGGAAGTATAAGGCCATAATAATATTCTTTTTGCTTTACACAGATTACAAGATAGTTCAGGTATGTGGCTGTATAATTTGTTCTGTTCTACATTGACTGGCAAATACTTCTTCATGAAAAATACACAGGCAGATTGGTATACTTATACATTTGGATCTTCATAGTATAGGGTCGTGTCCATAGGGTCCATGGACATTTAGGTTGTTTCCAGTTTAGGGATGTTTGAATATTACTCTAGGAAAAGAGTACATGTTTTCATTAAATATAGGTATGGTTTCTGTTGTGTGTATAACTAGAGGTATTTTTCTGATTTGTATGCATGAGAACATTAAACTTTAGTTAGGTAAGGCCAAGAATTCCTCAAAGTAGTTGTACAAATTTTTATTCCTATCAGCAATATTCAGAAATTTCTGCTGCTTCACATCTCCTTTAAAAAAAAAATCTGGCTTTGTGGTGAGCATATAATGATCTAATTGTTGATTTAATTTTAATGTTCCCCAATGACAAAAAATGGGACACCTTTTCATTTGGAATTATCCTTTTTTAAAATATAACTGCAATAATTTTTAATATAAAAATTTTCTATTCATATGTTTTAAAATGTAAAGAGAGCATTAGGAATATTTGCAAAAGGAATCAAAGATGACAGAGTAGGTGGAAGCTACACTCGTCTCTTCCAGGACCAAACTGGAACTGCAACTTAATTATAGGATGACATCCTGAATAACCCACTAAAGAATAGCTAAAGAGAAATCTTATAACCAAGGATTTATAGAAGAAGCCATATTGAGACTGGTAAGAAGGATGGAGATGTAAAAAGGGCTGACCCCGCCCCTGCAGGCAGTGTCTCAGGTTATGCAGGAAAATTTCAGAAGCATGGTGTCTAAACCTTAAACTGGTCTATCCAGACAGGAGCACCAGAGATGGGAAGAGGCACCCACATAAAATCTGGCTGTGGAAATCAGCAGGGATTCTGTCCATCAGGGAGAGACAGAATTCACTTAAAGACACAAACTCCTTCTTAAAGGGCCAACATACAAAATTTTATTCACAGCCACTCACCCAAAGATCCAGTAGAGAAAGGGTGAAGTGGACGACAGTCACATGAGGAGAGTCTGGACTTGGTGGCCCTGGGGAGAAAGCTGAAAAGACAACAATCGGGATCCCTGTGTTGAGTCATTCTTCCACATTGCAGTCCCATCTTCATTGGGTGGAGCCCTGTCCTCCCTTTGGCATCAGCCTGGGGAAATGCAGTAGCCCTACACCCTGGACTCCCTCTCCACTCTTTGGAGCTTACGCCCTGCTGAGAAGTCAGCTGCCTGGGCCAGGGTGTCAGGGACTGAGTTTTGTGGCTTTGGGGCTGGGGCCATTCTCGCACTTGCCCATGAACCTGACTGGCACCCTCCCCTCACTAGAGATTTACTATAACCACCACCCTCTGGGTTTCCTGCATACCCACCTTTTGGTCTTTGAAGGTGCCCCCATCCCACTGCCTGACTCCCAGTGGCTCCATCCTGCTGAGTTTGGGGCAAAATCCAGGGCAGACTGAGTTGTGTGACCCTGAGGCAGAAGCCACATCCCCTACTTTCTCAAAGACTGAACAGTACCTCCCCATTCTGAGATTTGCTCTAGCCTCATCCTCCTGACTCCCAGCAGACCCATCCTGCTGAGTGCCATCTCCTCCCAGAAGAATCTGGCACAGAATAAATTGTGTGGCTGTAGAATAGGGCCATTTTCTCCCCTACAAACCTGATCAGAACAGAGCCCTCCTTTCAAACGAGCAAATCTTGGTCTGTTTGGGCCTGATAAACTCAGATGGCCTCACCCTGATGACTTCCTGAGACTCCATGCCAATACAGAGGTGTGTGAACACCCAACAGGTGGCAGCTAGACTGGGAATACTCAGGGACATTTGCTAACTGGCCTCAGACAGAGCACTGGCTCCACATTTGAACCTGTATCAATCTGGTGAAGACAATTTGCCCCTACCTGGTGACACACTGTGAACCTACTTCATGCCACTTGCATACTGCCAGAGGCTTTTTCAATGGCTGAGTATACCAGAAAACCAGCAGGAAAAAACAGGCGAAGGTAGATGTCAGGGTGCCTTGGGGCTTTTGGTGAACTGTCCATGGGCTGGATGCTTGTAAAAGCCAAATTCTCGCACAGCTTGGTCCTTCCCAAATATATCCAGGCCCAGCAGAAACAGCCACAAACTATGGATAGCTTATAGCTCTAAACAGATTGCCCAGGTCCGGACACAGGCAGCATCTTATATTGGCCTATACAAAGTCCCTCCCAAGAGGCCCAGAAACAACACACCCAGTGGCCAGATTCAGACAACACGAGAGCAGGATCCAATAGGCTTCACAAGTGGCATATCCAAAGGGAGATCTTGGCAGGCACCAGAACCTGCTGAGGCAAATTCTGCTTCATGTGATCAGCATCTGCACAGCAGCTTGCACACTGGTCAAGGTTGCCTTAACAGTCAGCCAGCCTGAGGGCTGATCCCAGGCATGAATGGGCCAATAACAATCCAGACTCAATAATAATAGGGGATCCCATGTAACCCACTCACTCCTGGAGCACCCAGCTCAGGTGATCAAGGAGACTATGCCACTGAGTCACACAGGACACCTGCAACATGAGACCATTCCATGAAGGCTGGGAGTCATAGTAGACCTATCTAATACATAGAAACAACCACAAAAAAGGAAGCCAAAATGAAAAAAAAAAAAACAAAGAAACAAGATAAATAAAAGAACAAGAAAACTCTCCAAAAAAAGCTAAATGAAATGGAGGCAAGAAATTTATCAGATATAGACTTAAAGAATGGTTATATGGATGAACAACATCATGAAAAAGACATAGAAATCATAAAAAAGGACCAGTCAGAAATAAGGAATACAATATCTAAAATGAAGAATGCACTGGAAGGAATAAACAGTAGATTGGATGGAGAAGAGAATTGAATAAGTGATTTGGCAGACAGGTTAGAAAAAAAAAAAAACAAACACCCAATCAGAGAGCCAAAAGAAAACATTAAAAGCTGCAAGAGAAAAACAGTCACCTCCAAGGGAGCTCCCATTAACACTGTCAGCTGATTTGTCAACAGAAACATTTCATGCCAGAAGGGATTAGCATGAAATATTTAAAGTGATGAAAAGTGAGGACTTACAAACAGACTACTTTACCAAGCAAGGCTATCACTTAAAATTGAATAACAAATAAAGAGCTTCCCAATAGGGAAAAACTAAAGGATTTTGTTACCACCAAACTAGTATTACAAAAATTGTAAAAAGACCTTCTTTTAGAAGAAGAAAAAACCAAACAAACAGAGGAACATAGTTCAAAGAATAACAAGACAATAAAATATCTACCTATCAATAATCACTTTAAATGTAAATGACTTAAGTGGTCCAATCAAAAGTCATAGGGTATTTGAATGGATAAGAAAACAAGACCCATATTTGTGCTATCTACAAGAGACCCACATCAGAAAAAAAAATACATATAGATTAAAAGTAAAGTGATGGGGAATATATTTCATACAAATAGAAAGGAAAAAATAGCGTGGGCAGCAAAACTTACATCTGACAAATAGACTTTAAAACAAAGGGTATAGTAAGAGACAAAGAAGGACACTACATAATGATAAAGGGAGCAATTCAACAAGAGGATATACACCCTGTAAACAATTATGCACCCAACATAGGAGCACTTGAATATGTAAAGCAAATCTTGATGGACATAAAGGGAGAAACTGATAGTACTGGAGTCATAGTAGATGATGTTAATAGGTCATTGACATCAATGGATAAGATGGTCCAGACAAAAAATCAACAAGCAAACAGCAGCCTTAAATGAACATTAGATCAGATAGATTTAATTGATATCTTCAGAGCATTTCACCTTAAAGTAGCAGAATATACATTATTTTCAAGTCCACATGGGACATTTTTCAGGATAGACCACATGTTAGGACACAAAACAAGTTTCAGTAAATTTAGAAGATTGAAGTATATCAAGCATCTTCTCTGACCACAATGGTATAAAAGTAGAAATCAATCACACACACACAAAAAAATCTGAAAAACACATGAAGACATGGAAGGTCAATAACATGTTATTAAACAATGAATGAGCTAACAATAAAATCAGGGGGGAAAACCCCAAAAGATACCTTTAAAGAAATGAAAACAAAACAAATCAAAATCTCAGATACAGCAAAAGCAGTCATAAAAGGGAAATTCATAACATTACAGTCCTACCTCAAAAAACATTAAAAGTCTCAATTAAACAATTTAAATTTACACTTAAAGGAAATTGAAAAAGAACAACAAAGCCCAAAATGAGTAGAAGAAAGAAAATAATAAACATCAGAGAAGAAGTAAATAAAAGAGTTGAAAATAACACAATACAAAAGATTAATGAAACCAAAAGCTTTTTTAAAAAAAGATAAACAAGATTGAAAAATCTTTAACAAGATTCATCAAGAAAAAAAAATGAGCACCAAAATATATGAAGTAACAACTTACACAAAAAAAATACAAAGAAAAGAAAACATTATTAACAACTATGTGCCAACAAATCAGATAATCTGGATGAAATGGATAAATTCCTTAGAAACATACAATCTTCCAAAACTGAATTAGGAAAAATCAGTCTCAGAATAGACAGATTATAACTAGTGAAACTGAAGCATTAGTGAAAAAACTCTCAACAAACAAAAGTTCTGGACCCGGTGATTTCAGAGGTGAAGTTTACCAAACATTCAAAGAAGAACCAACACTTATCCTTCTCAAACTATTCCAAATAATTGTAGAGGACGGATGACACCAAAGCTCATTTTATGAGCACAGAATTATTCTAGCTCCAAAACTAGATAAAGACACTACAAAAAAAAGGAAATTATAGGCCAATATCCCTGATGAACATAGATACTAAAATCTGTAACACAGTATTAGCAAAATGAATGCAGCAATACATTGAAAATATCATACACTTGATCAAGTGGAATTTATTTTGGAGATGCAAGGTTGGTAAAATATCTGTAAATCAATAAACCTAATACACTACATTAAAAAATGAAGGATAAAAACCACATGATCATATCAATAGATGCAGAGAAAGCATGTGATAAAATTCAGCACCACTTTATAATAAAAGCTCTCAGACAAGTGAGAATGAAGGAAATTTACCTCAAAGTTATAAAGGCAACGTATGACAAACACTTAGTCAACATCATTCTCAATGGGCAAAAACTAAAAGCATTTCCCTTAAGATCCAGAACAAGACAGGTATGTCCACTTTTACCACTCTTATTCAATGTAGTACTGGAAATCCTATCCAAAGCCATCAGACAAGAATAAGAAATGAAAGGCATCCAAATTGGAAAAGAACAAGTGAAATTGTCATTATTTGCAGATGTTTTGATAGTGCCTGTAGAGACCCCTATATACTACTAGAACTGATATATGAATTTAGAAATGTATCAGGATATAAAATAAATATCCAGGAATTAGTTGTATTTTTACCAAAAATGAACGATCAGAAAATGAAACTAAGAAAACAATCATATTCATGATTTCTTCAAAAATTATGAAATCTTTAGTAATAAGTTTGACAAAGGGTGTAAAAGAACAGTATTTGAAAAAGTATGACACCAAAGAAAGAAATTGAGGAAGATAAGAATAAGTGGAAGCACATACCATGTTCTTGGATAGGAAGAATGAACATTATTAAAATATTCATACTACCCAAAGCAATCTACAGATTCAACAGAATTCCTTTCTTTTTTAAAAAATTTTTATTGTTATTCAATTACAGTTGTATGCCTTTTCTCCCCATCCCTCCACCCCACCCCAGCTGAACCCACCTCCCTCCCCCACCTCCACCATCCCCCCAATTTTGTCCATGTGTCCTTTATAATAGTTCTCAACAGAATTCCTTTCAAGATACCAATGGCATATTTCACAGATGGAACAAATATCCAAAAATTTAGACAGAACCATAAAACACCCCAAATTACCACAGCAATCTTGAGAAAGAAGAACCAAGCTGAAGAAACCATGATACCATACTACAAGTCTACTGTATTTAAAACAGAATGGTACTGGCAGAAAAGCAGACCTATAAATCAGTGGGAAAGAATAGAGAGCCCCCAAATAAAACCACGTCTTTTTGATCAATTAATATTTTACCAAGGAGAGAAGAATATGCAATTGGTGAAGATAGTCTATCCAATAAATGGTATAAAAAAAGTGGACAGATCCTTGAAAAAAATGAAAGTAGACTACCTTCTCACTCCATAAGCAAGAATAAACTAAAAATAAATTAAAGACTTAAATGTTAGACTCAAAACCTTAAAATTCTTAGAAGAAAGTAAAATTTCAGATATTTCCTGTAGCAATTTTTTTCTGATGTATCTCCTCAGGCAAGGGAAAAAATGATCAAATGGGACTACATCAAACTAAAAAGGTTTTGCACAGCAAAGGAAACCACCAACAAAATGAAAAGACAACCCACTGAATGGAAGAATATATTCACCAATGATAAATCTGATAAGGGGTTAGTATCCAAAATTTATAAAGAACTTATAAAACTGGATACCAAAATAATAATAATAATAATAATAATAATAATAATAATAAAAAGCAAACCCATATAGCTCAATTTAAAAATGGGCAAAGGATCTGGATAGACATTTCTCCAAAACGTATGTAGAGATAGCAACATGAAAATATGCTCAGCATCACTAATCATTAGAGAAATGCAAATTAAAACCTCACTTAGATATCACCTCATATGTGTCACAATGGCTACCAACAGTATATCAGCAAACAACAAGTATTAGCAAGGGTGTGGAGAAAAGGGAACCCCCATGCACTGTTGCTGGGAGCGCAGAGTGGTGTAGCCACTGCTGAAAGCAGTATGGAGTTACCTCAAAAATTTAAAAATAAAGCTGCCTTATAACCCTGAAATTTCTCTTCTGGGAATATATTAAAAAACCCAAAACACTAATTCAAAAGAATATATGCATCCCTATATTCATTGCAGCACTATTTACAATTGCAAAGATTTGGAAGCTGGTCAAGCGCCCATTAGCAGGTGAGTGGATAAAAACAGCTGTGGTACATTTACACAATGGAATACTACTTGGTGGTAAAAAAGGAGATGTTACCCTTTGCTACAGCATGGGTGGACCTGATGAATATTATGCTAAGTGAAATAAGCCAGTCAGAGAAAGACAAGTATCATATGATTTTACTCATATTGGAATCTAATGAACAAAATAAACTAACAAGTAAAATAGAAACAGAATCCTAGAGAAGAGACTAACAGATGTCACAGGGGAGGGGGGAAAAGGGCTGGGTGAAAAGGTGAAGAGATTAAATAAAAATCAAACAAACAAACAAAAAACTCACAGACACACACAAAAGTATAGCGATTTCCAAAGGAAATGGTGGCGTGAGGGAGGTAGAAGTGTTGAAAGCGGGGATAAATGGTGATAGAAAGAGACTTGACTTGGAGTGGTGAACAGATAAATCAGTGTACCGATTATGTGCTATAGAATTGTACATCTGAAAATTATATAATTTTATTAACCAATGTCACCCCCATAAATTTTAAAAAGAAAAATATATTTGTAAAATTTAAAGGAATAACCATTTAAAATATCCTTAATATCGCTGTGCTCTGTTCATTCCCATTGTCTTTATTTTGTTTTAATTTGGGGAAAAATGTTTCTACCTTCAGGTTGTTAACTTCTACTTTTAGAACCTTCGAAGTCTTCTTTCATTCTCTTCTATGTTATGTGTTAGTTAAACCCAATATTATGTATACACAATAAATATATATTATTACCAAATATAATTGTACACAAATTAAGAGTGAGTACATATACCCATATACATACCCACACATATAAATATAATTTACCATTTCCATAGAAATTTAAATGAATATATTGCCTCATCACTAATTTCTTTCTGACAAGTTACCTTTCCTTCAATAGGAAAAATGACCCTAGGAAGTAGGGGGAAAATAAATACCACACTAAAGAAAAAACATAAATAGATGGAAAAGAGGCTTAAGAAATCTATTCAGCAGGCTTTTCACTTGAATAGATCTAAAAATTATAATTTGCTGGGGTGTCTCCCATGAATATTATTTTATGTAGACTGAACTAATTCAGCTTTGGCTTTTATTTAAGCATTGTTCATAATCTGTAGATTTCTAGAATTATCTTTAATATATATCACCTCTGAAGTAAACTAGACTACAGTTTTACCATTTAAATATTTTCTCATTAGCCTAAGAAAGGGTTAAGTATTGGCTTGAATTGTTGTCATGCAAGATTCCACAGCCCATTGGCTCTGCTGGGATTATATCCCTTGAACCTGACAAACCTGTCACATGTAAAATTTATATTAAATCTCAAAAACAATTATTGCACAACTACTGACTTGAAAAAATAGACCATTTTATGTTCCATTATGCAGCATAAATCTAGGGCATTATATGACATCTATCACCATTTTTGTTCATTTAATTTCTGGTTTGTCAAATATTTCTATTTTTTTTAATGAATATTGCATTTTACAGCTGTTTCTTGTCATTTTATTCTGGGTAAGTGTGTCCATTAAATATTTTCAAATTGTGTTTCAGGTCTAGTTTATGTGTAGTCAAAGTTATGAATTTCTTTTTATACTTAAACTTAAGATATCTTTGTCAGGAAATTACAAACAATACTCTTTTTGGATGTTTGGCCGTTAACATTCAGAATACAGATGATCTGTAAAATACAAATTTAAATAGTAAAACATATAACCTTTTTCTTGATGATGATTGTTTTTATTGTTGTTAATATTTTAGTTAAAAACTGCATTTAAAAATATTTTACTTCCTACAATTTTCTCTGCAGTCAGAGCATGTGGAATTACTTTTTGGTGCTTGAGAAATTAGTTGCTCTCTGCTTAAATCTACTAATAGATATTAAAACCCTACTTGAGATTCAAAACTTTTATCAGCAGAAAATATAATGGAAAGCAGAGGAAAATGTAAATTAGTTGTAAAGCTCACAGAAACATTAAATTAGAACTTTTGAAGAATATCATTACCACTGTGGTTTTCCCTCCTTGTATAATTTTGATAGTACACATTGAAATAGAAACGGCCAGTAACGTTTGCCTTTATCTATTGAATTTTAAATGTATTTACAATGTTAAAATATTATTTACTAATGCTATATATATTAGCTAAAAAAGGGAAATACCGACAAATACTGACCCACAATCAGAATGAAATTAGAAAAGGCTTAGTGGAAATTAACAAGTGAAGTCAATTTTACATTTAGATTTCTCTTTATTTTACTATCTTTGTTCTCCATTTTCAGGAAATCTTTTCTGTAGAGACAATCTGAGTGTATTTGCTTCAGGCAGATCTTTATATTCTCTTAGCTTAGTGACTCTGGAAATAATAGAAATGGGTGGGCAACAGCAATAAATATAAACAATTGAACCAGCATACATTTTTGAGTGAAAATAAACTAATGCATACCCACTTGTGTTGTGAAAATACCTTGCAAAATTATTAGTCAATGCATATTTTAACAAATTTTAAATTCATAACAAAAATTTTTGACTTAAGTACTTCAAAAGATAATTTGTAAAGAATAAATATTATAACTGGAAAATTAAGCTAAAGTGGGCCCTATGCCTGATTTTTTAGTGTAATAAGTAACCCATAAAGACGTGCACCTTGCAAATTTTCTTTAAAGTTCACATGCATCGAATCAAAGATTGATAGTATCACTTCACCGTGTCCCAAGCCCAGGGCCCCTCTCCGTACATACTTGTTTGGCATGCCTTCTAGGTGTTTTGCTCTATGTACTAACATACAAATAAACATACCTTTAATATACATATATGCATGAGTATGTTTATTTAACATGTTTGTAATGCATTCTTATATATTATCTCCTCTATGTATTTATATAAACATATACATAGTATATCAATTTACCTTATATGTATATGTATGTATATAAATACATGTAAATGTATATATAATCCATATAAATACATGTGTAAATATATAAATATGTATCAGTAATTTCTAAATACCATATCCTTTCATCTCTGACACTTTTAAACTTCTCTTTTGGTACTATTAACTCTGCTTGGGGATACTTTTTAAGATGGTTTTGACAAGAGGCTCCAACTTAAGTGATATCTAATTTACCAAAATCGAATGCTGCTTTGAATTGTACCTTATCATTTTAAAAGAACACTGCAATATGACTCTATTTTTTTCCCTTTGTTGTTATTACTATATTTTCAAGATCATTTTAGGAGTCTCCTTTGCTAAATGCATGCCAGTTTATAAGGAGGTGTGTGAAGTACAGTCTTTGTACCCATAACCACCTTTTTTATTAAACTTCCTAAGGCGACATTGGTTAATTGGATCATATAGGTTTCAAGTATACATTTCTATGATGCATGATCTGTGTATTGCACTGTGTTCCCACCACCTAAAATCGTATCACTTTCTATCTCCATGTATATGACCCCCTTTACCCTCCAACCCCATCCCCTTCCCTCTGGTAACCACCATACATTGTTTGTGTCTATGAGCTTCAGTTTTATATCTCACATATGAATGAAATCATATGATTCTTAGCTTTTATCTAACTGACTTATTTTGCTTATCATAATATTCTCAAGGTCCATCCATGTTGTCACAAATGACAGTATGTCATCTTTTCTCAGGACTGAGTAGTAGCCAGTGTATGCATGTACCACATCTTTACCCAATCAACTCTCCAAGAACACTTGGTTCCAGTGTATTGGCCACAGTTAATATTGCTGCTGTGAACACAGGGCTGTAGATATCTTCCCTCTTCTGGGCATCTATCCAAAATATTTGAAACATTTACCATATCTTTCTATTTAAGCATTACCATACTCTAGACCAGGGTATCCAACCTGTGTTCCACGGGCCGCATGCAGCTCAGGATGGCTATGAGGGCAGCCCAGCACAAAATCATAAATTCACTTAAAATATTATGAGACTTTTTGTGATTATGTGTCACAATGCATCCAATGTGTGGCCCAAGATGTCAATTCCTCTCCCATTGTAGTGTAGAGACACCAAAAAGTGGACACCCCTGCTCTAGGTCATTACATACTGAATAGCAACCATCTTCACTTAAGCAGTTTGAGGTAATGGGACGGATCTTCTTCCAGTTGTTAGTGAACCTTGGTTTCCACTTCTATTCTTGTGACTGTAATTAATCCTTGGGCTAAGAGATTATTTTAAAATATTATAGAGAGCTTAAATACACAGAATACACAGAAGTTAACCTGATTAATAGATTGCAATATACTTGTTCTATCAATGACTTACTAATATTAAAAGAGTTAAAAATAGAAGAATTATAAGTACATTAAGATAGAATTTCAATCTTATTTATATAGTGATAAAATAAGATAAAATCTACACAAATATATATGAAGACTAAAATTTACTAAGCAAATTCAAGTTCTTATTGTTAATTCTGTAGTTATTTAGAGACCATTGCTATCTAAATGTACTATCTAATATTTTAATTAATTTAACACTAATTGCAGCTTTAACATTATAAACCAAGGTCAAGGAAAATTAATTTAACTATTAGTCCAAACAATTTGCTCTTCCATACTCCCATAATATTTTCTTTGTTTCAAAACTCCTTTAAAAATAGTAGCTTTCCCTGAAATCACTTGGACATTTGTCAGAATGTACTCCTCAGAAAAATACAGCCTTACTTAAGATACCTGAAAATCATCCCAATCACCAGCATTTCAAAGCTACCTTAAAAGCATTGCTCCTAAGACCTTGTATTTAAAATTAAAGGAAAACTGATCTTTGAATGCATTGAAGTACCTATTTGCATAGAATTAGTCACTTATGTGTGGGGTTTCCTTTAATAATAGTAATTAATTACTGTAGTACACTGGCACACTTCCGCACAGCAGGTTCAGTGAGAGACTTCACATCAACAGTGGCTAATTTGAAGAAGAAAGATAAAGGATGCTGCCTTTAATATATATAATAGGTTTTTGTTTCTGTCTTTTTTTTTCTACTAGAGAATACTTTCCCCCATGTTTTGGGGGGGATAAATCCAAATATAAAAATTGTTATTATGTGTGAGAGTTACCATTAAGTTGATATAATTCTGATCAAGCCACTGAGAGAGATGCTAGATATAATCCTTGCGGTAATTCTAAATCTTCTATTTAAAAAAATTAAAGAAAATACATTTTATCGTAATTCCTTAGGAAGTTAAAAACACAGGCAGACCCTTCTAAATAAAGGATTGTAAACAATAAAGGGCCGCTCTGCCATTAAAAATCAAGTCACCTATAACATTAAGATATGTAAGATAACAACAGGATGCGCAGACAGCACTACAGCTTCTAGTTTACAATCCTCCTCCTCCTACACTCAGAGCTGCAGGGATTATGTCAGCTTCTGTACTGTCGGGGGAGAAAGATGAGCCATGTGATTTTTCTTTAAGTAGAGAAACGGATCATTGCTCTTAACTCTCTGGTTGTTTGTCTCTGCAATGTATATATTTGCTATCCCTGATCTTCCGAGGGGACACTTGGTTTATTTGCATCATTTCCTAAGTTTACTTTTACAGGGGCTGGATGGCAGGAGACAGCACAGGCCACAGGTATTGAAGCTTCAAGAGCGGAGAACATTGATAAAGATTATTTCAGATGTAAAAAGGAGACAATTCCCTGGGAGGACCTCAATTCCCATGTCACAGTCAGTGGGATGGTATTTAAACTCATCAAATCCTTGAAACACCAAGGTTACAGGACACTGTGATTTTTTTAAACTTCGTTTTTATTATTGACGCTATTACAGATGTCCCCAATTCACCCACCCCTTTGCCCGCCTCTACCCAGCCCCGCCCCCTTATCCCTGGGGCCTTCACCTATTTACATGCCTGAATGTAATAGGACAAACCTGACCATATTTCACTTTGTGCTTATTGTACAAAAATTCTTTAATGCATTGTTATGTTTAGAAATACAGAGTAAAAATAAACCATTGAACCAAAATTACTATTAAATTAGAGATCAATCATACTCTTAAAAAAACTGAACTTTAAAAACAACATTTGGGCACATAAAAGACATTGAATTCTAAATATTAGAGGATTATCTAAAATGTTACTATGGTATATTTTATAACCATATTACAATTACCTTTCATTTTCACCTGTACTGATACAAAATTGCAAGCTGGCATAAATATTTACAAATAGAAGAGCAGGAATAAAAAGGCATGTGTTACATAAAAGATTTGGAACATTTCATTTATAGTATTCATTAACTACAGAGGTAGCAATATAGCAAAATTTGAGATTCAACATTGAAGTTATGTTCCCCATACTCATGTGTGACTACCAGCTATTTAAGCAGCAAACCAGTGATTTCTTTAAAAGAAAATGAAAGTGAACTGAATTTTAAGGTTGGGAGAATACTGCAATTTGTCTGAAAGCCTAAGAAATTCAATCACCAGAAGATGATTAAAGAGGGAAAGTCTTTGACATTTTGCAAAACACAGAATTCCTTTTGTTTTTAAGTTTATTTTTCTATGTGAATTCAACCTATAATAGATCAAATGATATCTCATTTTTAATTTTGTAATTTTTCAGATTATTTGATGGAAGGATATGTTTTCAAATACGGCGATCAGTTTTCCTGAGAGAAGATGAAACAGCTTGTCGATTAACATGTGTCTTCAAACCATATTGCTCATGTTATATCAAATCAACGTCGGAAGAACTCATTATATACGACCATGAAGGAGGAAAGAAAAAAAATTATGATCCTTCTCAAGAAGCTAGTTTACTGGGATTAGATACATTGTCATTCATAGCTCTGTGCCAACTTCAGCTTCATAAACACTTTTAAAATATATAATATTTATTAGTAAATTCAAGTGGGAATTATAAAAAAAGAATAAAATTGGCTCACGAGTTTACTAAAAGGTAATCTTTTATATCTTTAAATTAATATATATGCATAATTAAAACATCCAAGTGAAGAAGTTATACAATTATTAGCTAATCTCTCTTCCCTTTTTTCAATCTCTATTTCCTCTATTCAGGTGTAACTATCACTAAAAGTTGTATTTATGATTTTACATACATGCAGACATATAAGTATATATTTATATCTTGATATGTGTTTTTTAATTTATACAAAATTAATTATACTCTCTATATAATTTTGTACCATGTTTTATTCCCCTTAATACAATTTGAACATTGTTCTATATCAAATACATGGGGGTTTTTTTTACTAGTTTATAAAACTACAGTACAGCAGTTGGTGTGTTTTCCAGATTTACTGTGATAAATATCTTTGAATATGGATCTTGGCTAAATCTTACTAGGTGTTCTTCTATATGTCACCTCAGATCTGGGCTGTTAGTGTTCAAGACTGAAAGTCAAATTGATTTAAGCAAAAGGTGAATTTTCTGAGTAATGTAACTGAAAATTCTAAATGTTTCTGATTTCAGGCATAACTCCATCAGTTATTTAAATATGCCATCAGGTCAGTCCTGTGACTTTATTTCTAGAACAAGTTGTCCTCATGCTGAGAACATGATATGAGCTGTAAGTCACTGGCTCCTCTTACTAGATATTTCCTATTGGAAAGAGAAATTGTTTCTAAGTAATTCAAGCAAGAAACCAGAGAGGATTTTTATTCTCTTCATGTAGTTTTATGACCTATTGTTGAACTTCTTCTGATGTCCAAGTTCATGAAAGTAGGCCTCCATCACATTTTTGAGCCTATGTAGGGCTGGCAGGTGGGGTTTGGCCCATCTGGGCCAAGAAAGAGGCGTTCTTCCCCAACAAGGAAAAAATGCTGAGAAGGAAAGCTCTGTGCGTATCTCGCACAGCGCTAATGCAGTCGTTTTAAATGGTGTACTTTGTTATCGAAACACAGTGCTTTGCCCTTTAAAAAGTGTTTAAATCATGTTTAGTATTAATATTATGAGCCCATCTTTCTTTCAATTAGCTTTTTGCAGTATACTTATCATACATTGGAAAAAATCTATTTGCATCCTGAAATTTCCATAAAGGCAAGATCCACTCTACTCTCCAGGAAGGAGAAGGCATGAGAGGGCCACCTCAATACATGGGTGGGTACACAGGGTTCATTGACCCATTTGGTGAGATTGGTTAAAAATAGTAAGCATGCTGTACACAGCCCTGCCCTCTGGTTTTCATAGGCACCTAGACGATGGAAGCTTGAACTTTCTGTGTCCCCTTGTGGTGATCTGGGCTCTTTTGTTCCAGTTTTGTTTTGTGTTTTTCTTTAATTCAGTGATTCATTGGAAGGGGGACATAATAGAAACCCGCTGCACTTCACATTAAGCAGTATCCTGATATGCAACTTTCATCAGCAATAATACTCATACTTGATTTCCATTTGTCTGCAGCCTGGGTCTTATTTCTGAACTCGGGACAAACCCTTAAAATCCCAACATATATTTTGTTATTTAGAAACTTTGAGAAATACTAATATCAAAATCCTTAAATACTAGGTAGAGAGTTTGAGGCTTTTGGCTAAGTCCATACCTTTAGAGTCAGAGGACTTTTATTGAAATAATTTACTTTCTGCGGTTGGCTATATCAGTGCCACTGGATCACAGCCCAGATTACACTTGGTGAAGGACTCACAGTAATATTCTGGCCTCAAATTGAGGCTCATCTCGCTAAGACTGAGCATAATAAAAAATAGCAATACGATTTTTTAGACTTTAATTTCTTTAGATTTAAGAATGTTAGCTTTTGATTTCATTAAAATTTAATTTAAAGGAGCAAGTTGTCTGATTTATGGCCTTTATTTTCAACTGGAATACTATAATGTGAGGGAATAAATATTGGTTCAAATTTAGCATGTTTTAGTAATACTGACATTTAAATATTTGGAGTCATTTTCTGTTGGCATTTGGAGTTATTGCATAACACCCACAAGCCATCTCGGAACACATGGCTGGATATATTTCCTATAAGATTTAAGCTAGACGAATTAGACTAGAATTAGGTTAGTGAATATTTTTGCCTGGCACGCCTTCCAGAGCCTTCAGGCTCACAGATAAAAGCTGAGTTGCCTATCAGTAGTACTGGGCATACTCACAATGGAGCTATATAACTGGAGATAGGAGAACAGCTCCATGGAAGTGAACAATCTTACAATCTTACTTTTCTTATAGTATGTCGCTGTTTTTAAAAACAAAACAATGGCAGTGTAGTGAATGCAGTAGTTGAAAGAGTGTGTACAGCAGCGTTGTTGTGGATTGCGACAGCTGTGACAAACGAAGATGTGAGATGATATTTAACTTAGAAGGCTGGTCTCCGGACAGGTGCAATTCACATTTATTAGACACAAGATTCCTTCTACTTTCTCTGTAACATTCCATTCAACAATGAAGAATTAATCTGTATCCCAGGTTTCTAAAATAGGATATTGTTGCCCAGCCTCCCTTTGGTTGACTGTAGCATTATTGTTAAGCCAGTGGGGAAAGAAAGTGGATGATGGCGACAGTTGTGGGAGAAGCACCTAAACCCATCTCCAGAGAGGGAAAATATGGGGAAAATATATCTGCCCTTGCCCCCTGCACCCCACCCTCCAGCCTCGATTGCTCCCTAAAGAAACGTAATTCCTAAAGGAGTAGTGATGGATTGAACCAGGAAACTGAAATGGAACTGAGCAAGAATTCCCAGCTCAGCTTTGGCTTCATCTCATGGTGGAGTTGTTCTGAAATTGTTCAGTTCTCTTCTCGTGATGTAGGAAACTCATTGACATCTTCCCTTAATCTGATATTTAAACTTCTTTGAATTCAGAGAGTATAAGAAGCATCACGGAGCCCTGGCTGGTGTGTCTCAGTGGATTGAACACTGGCCTTTGAAACAAAGAGTCACCGCTTTGATTCCCAGTCAGGGCACATTCCTGGGTTGTGGGGCAGGTCCCCAGTAGGAGGTGCATGAGAGGCAACCACACATTGATGTTTCTCTCCCTCTCTGTCTCTCTCTCCCCTTCTCTCTAAAAATAAGTAAATAAAACCTTAAAAATAAATAAATAAATAAAATCTTTAAAAAAAGAATCATTATTGATTATACATAAGGATGTGTTTAAATCACAACCTTGTAAAATATTCCCAGAGGTGTTTTGTTGCTAGTTCTTGGAATACACTAAATATAGCCAGGCAATCCCACAACTCAGAAATCATCCTGGCTTGGGACCTATAGTCACAAACAAGCTACTTCTCCGTAATCTGATAGGCTGTTTGGGGAACCTCCTTACCCATTTTCCTCTAAAGAGCTTAAATCAGGGGTGTCAAAGTCATTTTCACTGGGGGCCACATCAGTCTCACGGTTGCCTTCAAAGGGCTGAATGTAATTTTAGGACTGTATAAATGTAATTACCCCTTAACAGTTAAGCAAGAGCTCAGCACTGCAGCCGGGTAGAAACAAGGTGTGCTGGGCTGGATAAAACAAGGGGGAGGGCCGGATTCAGCTTTCTGGCCTTGTGTTTGCCACTTGTGGCTTAGATACAGGCTTCTGTGTGTGTGTGTGTGTGTGTTTCAAATTATTACATCAGTGTGTATATATTCCCCCTGTGTTTGATCTATCTTATTGGTAAACTTTCACCTTCACCTCTGCTATGGGTTCCCAGAAAATTAAAGCCTTTTCTATTTCCGCCTACCGTAGGATTCTGCTAAATCACTGTTCCCACACAACTTGCTTCCTAGGCAGCCAATACTGCCAGCTCCCTATGTCCCTTTCTGAGTCTACTAGAACCCATGGTTTATACAAATAACATACATCTGATTTAAATGTTTTGAATAAAACTTTCAGGCTAAACTTTGGAACTTTCAATACCAAAAAGACTTAACAAGTAATATATTTTTCATTTAACAATGTGATTTTTTGAAATATTTCTTGTCACTATTTATCTCCCTAGTAATATATTTCCCAGTAACATCAATGTACTTCTCCAAGATAACAGACTTTGGAAAGTAACCAAAGATAAATGAATATTCTAGTGCCTCCAGAGTAACTCATAAACTTGAACAAGAAGAAAACATTACTGGGAAGGAATGAAATGTCAGAAATATAGTGTGCAAATTTTAAATTACCACATAGACAGGATTGAATCTATTGCTCTGTCTGTACTCTTTGCATTTCAAAATTGAATTCAATATCTGTTTTTCTTTTCTAGAAAGAGACAGAATAATTTCATAATGAAGAAGTCCACGCAAAGCAGCAGAATCACAAACTCATGACCAATTTTCAGCGCTGATACACATGTCCCTTTGTTCTTTTTGCCCAGCCTTTCCAAAATCCTATAGAAGTCAGTATGGGCCCACAGCCGAACACTTGTCTAGTTCTTGCAAATCATTTCCCTAAAAGAGTGAAAACTAGCAGACAGCTGCAGCAGTTCAGCTTACAGGGGAAACACAGAATGTCATTTTCAAGGTAAGTATGCAGCTGTCTTCCTGTCACTTAAGGTTTTATAAGACAAATCTAATTAAATGCCTACTAGAAAGCTGACAGAACAATTCTTAGCATACTAATGAAATCTGTTGTAAGGCAGCACAACCACAATTCTGCTTCTCTGTTTAGCCTCTAGCTAGCAAACCAGGAAGCCCTGATACATAACTGCCTTCTTGACTAAGATGCTTAAGGTATGTATTAAATTTATTTGTATTTCACTTTTTAACTGAGCTTCTTTCCTCAATAAGAAATAGAAGATTGGTCAGGATGGGAAAATTTTAATATTTCTTGCGTAAAAGAGGAATTTTTTATCTGGTCTTCTGAATTAAATATTACATTTGAACTCCCTAGGCTCTGCCTACTTTTTCTTTTATAACATATGAGAAAAGTATTTTGAAAATATTTAAATTAGAAACTGAAATCAAGGCTATCCTCTTCATTTATTTTTCTCAGTTCGAAGGTAGATCTTCTTCTAATTTTAAGTTAAATAGCTGGCAAAAGCTCTCCAAATTCCAAGCTTTTTAAAGGAATATAATTCTAACAAGCTTCCTTTCTCATCATTGTAGGAGTTTGTCCCATGGTCTATATGTAATAGTTTGATGACTAAATTCTCGGCAAAGTTGTATTTTATCGTGCAACTGAGGCAGATGCATCAGGTGAATACCATCGATTTATGAATTTGCTTTGTTTGTTTGTTTGTTTGTATTCCTCACAATTCAAATGGAACTGTAAGTTGTTGCTTATTTGAAAGATAGATTTGCGTCTCTGAACTGAGTGTTAAACTATGCAGGACGCCAGGCGGTGACTAGTGTCTCCATAGTGGTTTCCTTGCTTCAGGTTTACAGTCAATAATGCTAATTTGTATGGATTAGTCCCTTTAATATTGCATTAGTGCAAACCTGTTATCAATTCTCATAAAAATTAGTTTATCGATTGTTTCACAATTTAAATATTTGTTAAGTGCTGAGAAAAGACTACAGTATAAAGGAGGCCCATGAAGGTGAGTCCGAGGCATACTTTCTCAGGAAGTCATGGAGATGAGAAAAAATTAGCTCTAGGGGAAACACATTGTTTACTTTAAATGGGGAAGAGTCCATATTCATAATACGTCTTTATCATATACTTTGTTATTATTTTTAACACTGGAAGGAAACTTCAGAATACCTGTATATTTGTGAGAAAACAGAGAGACACAGGATTGTTGTATTTATTTGAGGTTGTGCAGAATCATTAGTATTAGAACCTGTGCTCTGTCTCCTATTAAAAATAGCCCCTTACCATTGAGCTTTCAAATATTTAGAATTCTTGTTTTCCCTGAATTCATATCCCTGTAGCTATGATGTTGCCCAGGAAAGAAAAACTCAATAAATGTGAAAATATTCACTAATAAACTGAACACTATAAAATTCTGCTTAAAACTGGCTTTTTTTTCTAGCTGTCAGTCTCATTATGTACTGATTAATCTACTTACAGTATAATGATAAAGAAATTGAAGAACTGGTGAAGTCAATGAGAATGTTAAGGTGTCAAGTTTTTAAAGTGTCAATAAGTAGATGTTAACACCTGCAAAAGAAAAAAATTGATAAGGATGAAGAACATGTTAAAGAGAATTAATTTCCAATTATTTTGAGAGCTCCATAGGAAAACTGATACAGCACTTTATATTTTGGAAAAAAACGTTTCAATACACAAGTCAAATATGAGATGAAGAATGCCATATTATAACATCATACCATTTCATCAAAAATATTATACAAAATAAATATCTGATCAATTTTTTCCTCACAAATATTGTAAAGTTTAAAAACAAACTAAAACTTCTATTTAATATTTAAAAATGTCTTTTTTAAAGGAAGAACTTTTATATTTCCCACGCTGTTTACTATGAAATGTTCCACATTTAAGTACATTTACTATAAATTAACTTTGTTGGAGTGTAAAATGCACCCATTTAAAAATATACCTATTGCCATCAATTTTGATAAATGTATTTCTCTGTATAATCACTACCACAATCAAGAGAAAGAACATTCTATCATTTTATATCTGTAAAAATGGTTCTCATTTGCCTTTACAACCTATTCCCCCTCCCCCAGCCCTAGGCAATCATTGTGGCTTAATTTAAAAATATATATATTTTGAAATAATTATAGATTCACAGGAAGGGCATGTTGTAGGAAGTCATGGAGAGGATGCGATCACCAGTTGACCAGTCAGGAAGTTCTGGGCACTTGAAAGTTCCTTACCCTCCCTACCTGCCTTGGAACATATGCCCCACCCACTGTACTACAAGCCCCTTCGAGGACACAGCCTTGAGAGATTAATTCGTGATTGAGACCATCTGGGCATATAGAAACTGTACCAGTGAAGGCTTCTATACACACTCCTAAGATCCTGGTGAGCAATGTGGAGATCTACTCTCCCAGCGACTGCTAGAGACAAGCCTCGTAAGTTTCCTTCTTATTAAACCTGCCACCTACCATTCAGCAGTGGCCTACCTCTTTTTTTGGTCTCCCTTGCTCTCCTTTTGTAGGGCCCTGTTTCTTTTTCTTTTCTTAAATTGAATTTATTGGGGTAGTCTAGGTTAATAAAATTATATAGGTTTTAAGTGTATAATCCTATGATACATCATTTGTATATTGCATTAGTGTCCACCACCCAAAGTCAAATTATTTTCCACCCCCATATATTTGACCCCCTTTACCCTTTACTACCACCCTGCTCCTCCTTTCCCTCTGGTCTTTCAGCTGGAGAAGTTGAGGTTGCAGGTTGGAACCAAGGGCCCACCATACCACGTGGTAGGTGGCGCATGATGGGAGTTCAGATTCATGCTCAATTCTGCAGCTGAGGAAGGAACAAAGTTTCCTTAGCTCTTCGGTGGGCATAGGGTATGCGTAGTTAGAAAGGTTACCTTGTAGGCCTCTCTTTTCCTGATCCTTTGGCTACAGTGAGCAGGCTTTCTTGGAGCTCCTTTTGTCTGTGCCTGTAGAAGTATAATTTCTTAGATGAATCTTGTATACTGCAATCTGGATAAACTCACCTAAATACTAGCAGCTTTTTTTGGTGGATTCCATCAACAGAAACAATCACATTCTGAATGAAAAGAGACAATTTTACTTCTTCCTTTGCACTTTTGGTCTTTTATTTCTTGTCATTTGAATTGTCTGGAGCTCTAGTGCAATGTTGAGTGTAAATGGTGATAGTGGATTTCCTTGTGTTGCTCTTTTGTGTGGAAAGCATTTAATTTTTACTATTAAGTGTAAGGTTAAACTCAGGTTTTTCTCTTAAGTGCCCTTTATGAGGTTAAGGAAGTATCCTTGTTTGTTTGCAGATATTTATTGTTGTTTTTTATTCTTATAATGAGGAGTAAGCATTTTTCTGTGTGCATTTGGGAGTATCATATGGATTTTTTATTGTTATATTCTGAATTAGATCGAGTGACTTTCAAATATTAAACCAAACTTACATTTCTGAGATAAACCCCAAAGGGTCACAAGATACTATTATATATGCTTTTGGATTTGATTTGCTGATATTTTGTTCTCTTAAAATTTATAGAGAAATCATTTGAATGGATTAGAAAATCTTTCATCCTCTTCAATTATCTGGAAGAGTGTGCATAGAATTTGTATTATTACTGCACTAAGTAATATTTGTAAAATTTACCATTAAAATAATTTATGCTTGGGGTTTTCTTTCTGGGAAGGTTTTTAAAAATAAATTCAATGTTATTAATAGAGAACTCCTTGGGTTATCTATTTTTTTTTAGTGAATTTGTGTTACTGTTGTTGTTTCAGGTGATAGGGTAAATGATACTGTGATTTCATTCCTGTTACTTCACCCTAAAATGTAGCAAAATCCTCTTTTTCTTTCTTTGTAAACACCTCTACTGGACATTGCTTAAGGGTATAACTAGCCTATTTAAGAAAATGCATGCCTAAGAAATTCCAGGAGGAAATTTAGATTCTAAGGGCAAAAAATAATATAACAAAAAGATTAGCTTGAAATATGGCCTATGCATTTTAAAATTAAGTGATTAAAATTATAGCAAGAACAAAATTTGGCTTTTTAATATTTTGATAGGATACCATGAGTGAAATAAGTGGTGTTTCACAGGTTTATAAAGATCATTTATCTTTCCTACAAAATATATTTAGAAATCAAGTCCTGAGCCCTGAAAATAACAGAGATATATTTCTTGACAAGTATATATGCACTTAGAAAATTATTTTGAATTTTAGAAACTTTGAGGAAAAATATTTGACATTTTAATCGATTTTAATATTTCCCCCCCAAAAAGTAGATAGAATCTAAAATTGTTTCTAGGCTGATAAAGAGACATTGTTGATATAGGCATTTTAATTATTTATAGCTCATAAATATATACTTAGAGAAGAATGATATACATCCAAAACTATGATTGTGGTTAACTTAGATGAGATGGAGAAAGAAGGAGAAAAATAGTATCAATACCAATCGCCTTGCTGCAGGTCCCCTCCCCTGGGCAAGATGACAAGGAGGAAGCATGGCACCGGGCACACGCAAAGCAGCGAGACAATTGAATGGAAAGGGAAAGCCCTTCTACCCCCTCCCAGTACCTGGTTGGGATGGGACCAGGGCAAGGTGGGCACATGCATCATGGAGGTCAGTCGCAGTGGTGGCAAGGGGAGATGTGGTATTGAAGAAACCTGCCCGTCTACTGGGGGGAGGAAGCGTGGAGAAGGGATTGGTTGAGGGGTATCCTCCCATGGAAGTTGGGGCTAAGAAAGCACCTGGTCCAACACAGTGGGGAAAATGGATGTAAACCCATAGGAAGGAAGGGATGTGCATTCACGGGAGCAGTACATTTGCGGGACCTTCCGGCCCTGGAAGCCACGCGGCCAATGGTGGTGGTACCCACACATGAGTTCCAAGGAGGAAGCTTGAGAGCTCAGGATGGGTGGGAGAAAAGCTATGCTGCCTGGATGACCTCTCAATGGTTGTTCGCAGTTGCCAAGATATGGTATTTTAAATGGGGAAGGGAACTCTCCACTCTCTGTTTGGTTTTTTTCTGGATAAGGATGGCTGGGGTTTTCTCTGAGTTTCCCAGAGAGGATGGGGTTTGAGACAAGAGTCTGCCATTCTCCCAGATTGTGCAGCATTTGAATAAAGATCTCTTTCCCTTCTCACCAACCACTGCTTCCAGAATTTGTGTATTGGTCATGGCAGGCAGCCAAACCCCCACTTTGGTTTGATAACAATATTGGGGAAAGTTTAACAAGGGACTTTAATATATTAGTGTTATTTTATTTAAAACACATCTGAATCTAATGTGACAAGTTAAAATTTGCAAGAAATCTTGTCTCTCTTATACTTATTTTGAGATTACCTCAAACATGAGAAAAGAGTAAATTATCAGAGCATACATTGCTCCAGAATATTTTTAAATAATATGACCCAAACATGTAAAAATAGCTTAGTTGGAATACCAAACATTCCACTTATGGGTTTCTGTAAAATTCATAAGATGTAAAAAAATAATAATAATAAAAAGTATATGGAAAAGTCTAAATAATATTTGTTTCTTTTCAAACAGTCCATGCAGATATTTAAAAACTTTATCAGAAATACAATTATCAGGATCTCATTTCTTCCCTTCAGCTTAATAGCTTTATTTAGCATGTTTTGAACTATAATAAATTAATACTTAGGGTTGCACTTGGAAAAAAAAACAGAACAGTCTTGTTCAGTGCAAATTTTCAGCCAACAGTATTGTTCAAGTTCTCATTCTGATTACTAAAAGACAAATTGTAAGCCTACAAAAACATACTAGCTATTTTGCTTTGTTTAGAAGAAAACCTCATCTAATTTAATTACAATATACTTCACATTTTTATCTGTGTTACAAAATTTGAAACTCACACATAAGTCAGGGTGATCACCAAGCAACTCAGGTTTTCCTTCTATGAATTGTGTATCTTTCTTTCAATGTATCTCCTTCTCTGTCAGGTGTACTGCTAGAAACGTATCACTGCTTACTGAATATTTGTTGATTTACTGATTATTTGATAGAAATAAGGAGACAAGTGATCCAATGGCTCTGTTGTTTAATCCTATGATTGATCCTTTTTGTATGTATCAGCATTAGTTTCTAGTAGGTAAATAATGCCTATATTTATCAAGATTTAAGTTTTTTTCTTGGTTTCAAATGCATGAAGTATATGAATTTGTATTTTTTATTTAAAAGCCCAAAATCTAAATTCAAAATCCTAAATCCATGTTATGGTATTTCTTTAGCTAAATCACCATTTCCAATGACACTGAGGTATAATCAATATGTAACTAGTTTCTATTCCTCTGCATTAGTTTATTGCTATGATTACTATTCAGTATACTCATATGTGAATGCTTATTTTAAAAATTTAAAGAAATTCCTGTTACATATGTGTTATTTTAGATTTAAAAAATATAAAAAGTTGTTTTCAAATACTTTTCTGTGATTCAGCAATTACCTTTGATTCTTTAAAGCCATAACATTTGGGGGGGGAAAGGTATTTATCATCTAAAATTTGATGTCATCTCACAAGTTTCACTTTAAGACTTCACACACCCAGTTATTAATCAGTATGTCTGTGAGTGACTGAATTTTATTGCACCATTCTGAAAAGTAAGATTTGTCACTCCTCTGAGAAGCATTTCCTATTTGATCTGGTTCACATGAGAGAATTCCAAATTGATAATTCCCCGAGGAAGGTTGCAGATGACCATGGACATCTTTTCTGGAACATGTGGTTTTATGTAACAACAAACCATCGTCATGGGGCTTCTTCCATGATTCATAGCAAGCTATTTAATATACTTTGGGTTTTTATCTATTGCGCTATGAACTACTCCCAGTAAACATGCTGCCTCTTCAGGCACTATCACTCATTCTGTACACCCCGTCTCTTCTTACCTCGCCTCTGTGTTTATTTATCTTCGGACCCGGCAGCCCTTTCTGAGACTTCATTCCATTGGTCTTCATTAGTTCATTTCTTTTTCAGACATAGCCAATTGCCACTTGAAGTCTCTCAGTCTTCAAAGTATACTGTATTTTGATTTTCTGTCTTAGGAACTTTGTTTTCCTGCCCCCTCTTTTTATAGCTCAAATACATCTTTTCATTCTGTGCTGTCAACTTGAGCTTCCCGATCACTGTTTCTGAAACACCGTGTTACCTGAGGTATCCAAACATGCCTGTTCTTCAGAACTACATGGCATGTATTCTAATACATTTTTAAAGTTAGCATACTCAGAATTTGAAACTTTAAAATGTTGCTAGAAATCAAAATAGCATATTTTTCTCATTTCACTTCTGAATATATATTTTCAGTTAACAAAACCTATTTCTGTATAGTTTCTTTATCAACTTCTTGTTTCCTTTTAGACATTAAACTTTTTTATAGAAAATGTTTTATTAAACAAATTTGCTATTCAGTTTTGGATTTCTGTTCTTCTAGTCAGGGGTATGTGGCAGATATTCACTAATAAAGAAATTGTTCATATTTTCATATTTTCTAAGCAAACAGCAGCTTGCATTGTTTTTCTCCTAAATCTGAAAGAATAAATTACATTATAAAAATAATTTAATTTTTAATTGATATAGTATCAAAACTTATAGATCCTACAAAATATAAGATGGAGATAAAACTGTGAGGATTATTCCCTTGTTCATCACAAACGTGAAAATGCCACCTCTTGTGTTTTCTATTTCTGTCTTTTAGATTTCTATCATAAAACCAGCAACCCTTAAAATTGGAATGGATCATTAATAAAACCCAATCAGATAATGTAATGAACTCCTCTGCATTATTTCAAATATGTGAACCTCTAGTTTCTCCTTAATTGAGCATTAAAACACTCACCAGCTCATAGAATAAATTATTCTCATTTTGGTGGGATTTTTCCTTACATAGGGATAAAATCTGTCTTTTTGCAACTTCTGTTTACTGATCCTAGTTTATTCATATGGAGCTTAGTGAGGCAGTGTTAGATTTCTGTAAGTAATCCTCCAATTATTTAAAGGAAAGTAAATCCTCAAATTCCTTTTCTAAGCGAAATATCTTATTACTCAATCAAATGCTAATTTGTTGAGTTATTTAAATGATCCTCATTTTTCAAATTGGGCTTATTGACTTATAATTTATATGTGGTAAAATTAAGTCATTTAATAAATATAGTTCAATGACTTACAACAAATTACTGCTGTCATATAAACACGAAACACCAAGAAAAGAATATTTCTATGGTTCCTTTGCAGTGAGTGACGGCTATCCATCCTCAGTCAGCTACAACATGTATCTCTATTCTCTCTCCTGTATTCAACCCGTCTAAGTTTTGGATACGTGGGTTGTTTCCTGTTCTGAGCTATTATAAAGTTGCGATAGAAATCCATGTGCAGGTCTTTGTGTGCACATGTTTCTTTATTTCCTTGGGGAACCTGAAAGAAGGATTGCTACATTTTATGGTAATGTATATTTAATTTTATGCAAAACTCACAAATTGTTTCCAAGGTGGTGATAAAATTTTTTCATTTCCATCAAGATGCATATAATTTCCTGCCAATATTTCTGTTTATATTTGTAATTTGGTATTGTCCATCATTTAAATTTTTTTGAAGATTTTATTTATTTATCTTTAGAGACATGAAAGGAGGGAGAAAGACAGGGAGAGAAACATCAACGTGTGGTTGCCTCTCACGTGCCCCCTGCTGGGGCCTGACCCATAACCCAGGCACATGCCCTGACCCAGAATGGAAGCAGCAACTCTTCTGTTTGCAGGCTGGCACTCAATCCACTGAGCCACACCAGACAAGGCCATCATTTTATTTTTTATTATTTTTAAAATTTTATTTTCAACTACAGTTGATATTTAATATTATTTTATCTTAGTTTCAGGTGTTCAGCATAGTAGTTAGACCACAGGTGGCAAACCCAAGGCCCGGGGGCCGAATCCACCTTGTTTTATCCGCCCAGCATCTTGTTTCCACCTGGCAGCAGTGTGGACCTCCTTGCGCCTAGTTAAGGAGTAGTTACATTTATACAGTCCTAAAATTACATTCAGCCCTTTGAAGGCAACCACGAGAATGATGTGGCCCCCAGTGAAAATGAGTTCGACACTCTGACAATCATATAATTTACACATATTTTCCCTGATATTTCAAGTACCTACCTGGAAGCATACATAGTTATTACAATATTATTAGCTATATTCCCTGTGCTGTTCTCACAACCCCGTGACTATTTTTAGCTACCAATTTGTAGTTTAATCCCTTTACCTTTTTAATCCAGCTCCCCAACTGCCCTCCTTTCTGAGGTGCTTGGGCCTTTTGCTGACTTGCCCCAGGCCTGGTACTGGTGACAACCAGCCTCAGAATTTAGCTTGGACATGCTCACCCAGTCCAAACACGAGCACAACTGTGGATCCCCTTGTAGCTCCTCCTGACAGATGGCCCAGGGCTAGTCACAGGCAACAACTGACATCCACCACTGACCAGCTCTGAAGCCCCTGCTAAGACACCCCAGAACCACTCTGCCCAGTGACTGGCTTCAGAACACGGCAGAGGACGACCACATAGAGTCCATCTTTTTCATTGTAATGATTCCAGCAGTCAGATATTTTGCATTTTTACGTTGTCTTAATGTTGAGTTATAAAACATTTATAAACTCTTGATAAAAAAGCAACATATAGTGTATTACCAATATTTTCTTCTACTCTGCATTGTTTTTTTTTTATTTTTATAACATTTTCTTTTGAAGACCAGTGGTATTAAATTTTGAAGTCAAATTAATATTTTTCTCCTGTAAAATCAGTGCCTTACATATCCAATTAATATATTTTTTGCCTAAAATAAGATTTAAAAATCTGCTTTCTTCTGTAAATTTATAGTTTTAACACATTTTGTTTTCTGATCCATTTCAACTTAATTTTCTGTATGGAGCTAATAAGAGTTGTTCCTTCAATTTTTACATATGGATACTCGAGTATTCCTGAAATATTTGTCAAAAAAACTATTGTTTCATCAATCAATTACCTTAGCAACGCTGTGGAAAATCAATTGACCGCATATGTGTTGGTCTATTTCTGGACTCATTATTATTTTATTTATATAGTAATCTTATGCTTATACTGTTGTACCTTCGTTACTGCAGTTTTATTGGTCTTGAAAATTTTATCTGAAGAATATTTGCATTTCTTTTCCAGAATTTAGAATTCTGGATTGATAGTTTGTGTGTTTTTTCCCCTTTTGGATATTTTTATGATTTTCTTTATTTTTAATTTTAATCAGTTTGATGATGTACTTTCATGTGGTTTTCTTTGAATTGACCCTCTTGAGGCTTAATAAGTTTCTTAAGTCAATAAGTTAATGTTTTTACACTACTTTGCATATTTTGGTCATTACTGTTTTAAACATTATTCTCTTCCTTCTAGCTATCCTCCTCTTTTGTTATTTCAGTTTCATGTATGCCAGGCTGCTTAATTATTTTCCAGCAGGGACCTGAGGCTATTTTGAAGTTTTAGTCTTTTTTTCCCCACTTGTTCAAAATGAGTACTTTCAGTTCATCTCTCTTCAGTATTGCCAATTTTCTCTTCTCCCATCGAATCTGCTGCTAAATAATACAAGTTTATTTCTAAATTCCGATATTTACTACTGCAGTCTAGAAATTCCATTTTCTAAGAGTCTGAGTTTCTTCACTTGTTTATTCATTGCAGCCCTCTTTACTTACATGTCATTTACTTACATTTCTAATTTCCTCTTTAAAAGTTCTGTCCTGCTAATTCCAAATGCCAAATCATTTTGGGGTCCATTTTTCATGACTGATGTTTGTCATTATTTGGGTCACATTTTTGTGTCTTTGTATTTTTAATATTTATTAATTTAACTAGCTTAGTAGTAATTTAAGCCCTGGCTGGTGTGGCTCAGTGGGACTGAGTGCCAGCCTGTGAACCAAAGGATTCCCCGTTCAATTCCCAGTCGAGGGCACTAGCCTGGGTTGCAGGCCACATCCCCCAGTAGGGGGTATACGAGAGACAACCACATAGTGATATTTCTCTCCCTTTCTTTCTCCCTTGCTTTCCTTCTCTAAAAATAAATAAATAAAATATTTAATTTTTTTTAAATAACAGTAATAATTTAGTATTTTTGTTACTGTGTACTAAGAGTTTTCAGCAATACCTTTTACAGAATCTGGTGTCTATTATTTTTCCTGAACTCCCTGAAAAGTGATTTTCTTCTTTTTATCAGGTTTTTGATTACCTCTGAGAAACTGTGTAAACTGGTGGAGTATGATTTAAAATTTGGCTACAGCAGATATGTGTCATTTTCCCTTAATCTTATAGTGAATGTAGTGAATCCTCATTCCTGGCACATAGTATTTACTCAGAAAGCATAAACCTGCTGTGGTTTCAATTTAAGGCCCAAGTTGTTTACTGATACCCTCTATATTAGTGGGAGCCAAATACTAAACTCTGTGTTCCTTGCTGTCACAGCAGCTGAAATCTATGCTCAGTTTTTAATCTTCTGTCCCATACACACGCTGTTCATGGATCAGCTAAGAATTTGAGGAGAGTTTACCTGCATATTTAGAGACTCCCTGCCCTGTGAGTCCTTCCTTCCTGCAGTTTCCTACCTTGATTTTCAACCATTCCGATAGCCTTAATCTGCATCCTCCATTACTTAATGTTAATTAAGATCAACACTTCTGACTGAGCACTAGCCTTGGTCTTTCATGTGGTCCAGAGGGGGCTCTTAGAAAAAGCCACATACACACATCTTACCCTTATTTCAATGGTTCCTTTCTTTCAAGGATGAAATAGCTGCCAGTCTCTGCCTACTGTGATCACTCTCTAAAATTTAATATTTTTATTAAAAATATATTTTAGCCAGAGTTCATAATTAACATCTGTGGGACAGTCAAAAAACTCTGCAACTGCAAGGAGCCAAACCTCTTTTGAGGGATCTCTTTGGTGAGAAAAATTAGAGTTCTCATCCTGTAGGTATATTAATTATCTGCTGCTGCATAACAAATTTATCTGAAACTGAAACCAACACGGATTTATCATCTCAGAGTTTCTGAGTGGCAGAAATCCAGGTGCATCTTTGCTGGACCCTTTGGCTCGTGATCTCTCACAAAGCTGCCAGTGAGGGAATGAGCGAAATTACAGTCAGTTTAAGGTTCAACTGAGGAAGAATCTGCTCCCAAGCTCACGCATGTGGATCTTGGCAGGCCTCAAAATATTATTTTCAAGATCATACACGTGGGTATTGGCAACCTTAACTTCTCTCTGTATTTGGTTGGAGATATCACTGCCTTGCCACCTGGCCTCTACTTAAGGTTGCCCATGGCCTGGAAGCTTGCTTCCTCCAGGGAAAGGGGGCAAGATGGAAGACAGCTCTCCTGTAATCTAATCTCAGAACTGACACTGTACTTTTGCCATATTCAGTTTGGTAGTAGTTGTCTCTAGGTTCAGCCCACATTCAAGGAGAGAGGATTCATACAATAGCATGAATACCAGGAGGTAGGGATCATTGGAGGTCATTTTTGAAAAGACCCTCAGAGAAGACATAAACATTGCCATTCTTTCAAAAGCCCCTTACTTTTTTAAAAAAGATTTTATTTATTTATTTTTAGAGAGGGGACGGGAGGGAGAAAGAGAGGGTGAGAAACACCAATGTGTGGTTGCCTCTCCCAAGCCCCCTGCTGGGGAATCTGGCCTGCAACCCAGGCATGTGCCCTAGACTGGGAATCCAACCGGCAACACTTTTTGTTTGCAGGCTGGCACTAAATCCACTGAGCCGCACCAGCCAGGGCTAGAGTCCCCTACTTTTAAGGACAGAATAGCTCCTGCCAGTCTCTGGCTGCTTTGGTGGCTCTAAGTTATGATATAAATAAATATGTTTCTATATTTATATGTGTTTATATATTTTAATATATTTAAATATAAAATTATATATATACACATATATATATATGGCCAGAGTTCAAAATTAATATCTGTTTGAGGATAACACATTATATGACTTTCCTGCAATTACCAGAAGTGGAACATTTTGAGGCATATTTTGTTGAATAAAATTATATTCTTCATTATTTGTGATTATAATTCTTTTCAATGACATAAAATGCCTGGCTATTATTTCCCTTTAAATTTTTGTGTTAGTGTCTGTGATGTATTCCATTGGTTATTCTGTTGAAACCAGTTTTTAGGAATCATAACACAAATTATATATTATTATTACGTTTCTGACTCCATGCATATCTTCACATCTAAAGTCAATCAACTCATTCTATAGTGTTAACACTTTTAAAATTTGCCTTATTTTAATGTTCCTCTGTTTTGCTTTTCAGGGAGTCATTATGTTCTATTCTTTATAAGTTCCCTAGTGAAGAAGTAAAGAATTGCAAAATTAATGGCTTTATTAAGCTAAATGGTGGCAACTTACATAAGCATTATTTTTGTATGTTCTTGTGTGTAATTTCTTCAATCAATTTTAGTCACCAACTACACATCTTCAATGCTTACAATCCTTGGGATTCAATTCACTTTATTTTTTGTACTCAAAATTATTTTTATGTTCATTAAATTAACCATATGTAAGCTAAGGTGTGATTGGCAACAATTAAATTTGAAATATTTCACCAAAACATTCATTTTGAGATATTCAATGATTTTATTTTATGCCTAAACTGAAAAATAAAGGCAGAATAAATGGAGGGGAAGAGGCTGATGTGATGCGGTACTTTTAGAAAACTTTATTAGTTGGCATCCATGGCTTATTTCCGTTCTTATCTTCTGTGTTGCCTAACCAGGAAATTCAGCCTGAACATCTTGCAGCAGGGATCTGAGGGAATTTTTTCTGGGCTACTGTGATTACTCTGGCTGCTGCAGCTGCTACTGGCTCGTGGATCTTTCTAGTGTGGCGGGTACCCAGTCTTGACCCGCAGCACAATCATGGAGTGGTCAGATGCTTTTCTAGCATTGTCTTATTCTTTCTCTGTAAGATGATGTGAGAAGGTGATTATAATTTTCTGGAGTGCTTTCTTGCCAGTCAAAAACATGTACCAGAATAGGTTGGAGATGTATTCTCATATGTCTTCAATATAGTGACGAGCAGATGTCGAGGGAGGAATATGAATTGAGAAGAACTGAGAATTGATTTGAGAGAGCCTGTCTTTTTCAAGTAATTCATTAGTACTGAAGGGCAGCTAAAAGGCAGTGCTCTGCAAGAAGATTGTTTCTCTACTCCTCATGCCAAAGTATTTTTTCTTATTCCGTCCTCATTTCAGCCCCTCTTTCAGTCTAGTGCAAAGACATTTTTTCAAAAGTAGCACTAATTTTTATCAGAGATGACAGAAACTAATTCATAGAAAGGTATGTCTCATGTTAACAGAGCTTTGACCCCATGACTTCCCAAAATTTTACTCCCTATAATTACCATGTAAAGAAACCTTTCTTTCTTTTTTTGTTTAAACATCATTATAAGTACACATTCAATTTTTTGTTCAAAGAAATATTGGAAAGTAGAACTCATCATTAACCCTGATTAACATTTACTAAAGGATTAATCAAAACATGGTTGAAAATGCATGTAATGTATTTAATGAAAATAACAAATATAATTCAGGGACACATTTATAGTCCTAAAGATAGCTTTCAAAAGTATAGTAGTAATTCCATTAGAAATCTGATGCATTATAAGGAAAGCTGTCACAATAGTTGCTCTACTGGAAGCCATCAAGAAGTTACTATTAATCTGTTATTTGTCCACAACCTCAGGACTTAGTTCTAATTCTGGTTTATGCTAGGCACTACATAAATCTCTTCTATAAATACTAAAAGAACATTAATTTGTCACTGTGCCATCCTTCATAAGTGGTCAAGTAGATATGGCCTGGGTGACTAAGCCTCATTTGCTGCATGATTGCCCTCTTGGGTGACTCTCCCCCTCACTACCATTAGTGTGATTTCTTCACATCCGAACAACCCACAATGCCTTCATTGCTCAGTGACTCAGTCTCTGATTCACCAGCATAAGTGCCAAGCCACATAACTTAGAATTTACATCCCCCACTTCTCTGCTGTTAGGGCCTTCAAATCTCTCCTCCCCTTTCACAGGCATCCTCTTGTTTCTCCAACAGATATTTGATGTCTGTGTGAAAATAAAATACTTTAGAACAAGATCTATCATCTCTTGCTCAGGTCTTTTTCATCAAGTCCCAGGTGTAATATATACCGTGTTCTCTATACCATTTTCCACCTATATCCCTTTGTCATGATAAAAATAGAGACATTTTCGAAAGGCCTTAGAAACAAGAAGAATAAAAAACATAAGCCTTACGATTTCTCAACTGCATGAGAAGTATTCTGCATTTTGAACTGTAATATCCAGAAAACTGACAGTGTGACTGATTAGATCTTTCTCATTTCCTTTCCTCCGTGATGAGTAGCTAATGAGAGAGTTAAAAATATACTCTGTAAAGTGAGGAAGATGGGCATCTCACACAGCCGTAGATTTAACGCTATGTTTTCTGTGTGTGTGTGGTTTTTATGTAGTTCTGAAGGATAGAAGACCCTCTAATAATTAGATATTTCTTGGATTCTTAGTAAATGATTTTAATACATACCTCTATTATTATCAGTAGTATAATAATCTCTACTCCTATTACGCTTCAGAAAGTTAAACATACCCATATGTATGTATATTTATGTGTGTACATAATACATATTTTGGTAAATTGTTTTTTATATTAATGTTAGCATCAACATATTAACAGGTGCTAATATTATTAACATATTTCACATGAAAATAGGTATTGATTTGTAGGTGATGCTCAAGACTCTGTATTATTTTATTCCTTTCTAAATAAATACATTTCCCCCAATTTTTTCTGTATGGCCACTGTGGCATTTTTTAAAAAAAAATTAAACATACTATGTGCAGCATCATAATTTAAGTTGTTAAATTTCATTTATTTTTCTTGAAATTCTCATTGAATTCGCCATATACTCAAGATTTGTGTTCCCTTGCGTTAAGAGTACAAAAAATGAAAGTTGCAAGCCATTTGCTCTTTTTCAGCAGCCCGAGTTCTCTGAGAGGCTTATGCCAAGTGAGGAGGGGAGCAGTCCCCTTCACGGTGGGAAGTGGGCGGCTGGTAGAGAGCTGTTCTAACAGCAGTGTTCCTTGGTTGGCTTTGTCATAAAGACACAGGTAGTATACCTGACACGTCTAAGGTAACATAATCTTTTTCCAAGAACTGCTTCCCATATCCAAGATTGCACAGAAATAGCGAAGCAGCTGGGTTTAAAGTCTCTTAAACCAGACTAGCAACATCTCTTGTTTGATTAGAGGGAGCTGAAAATTAGGATTTCCTGAGTATTCTGCTTCGGGCTAAGATCTGGGCCATCATGTGCCTCTGTGAGAAATGCGGCAGGAAGGCAGGGTAATGACAGAGACTGGATGCCCCATCACCCTGCACGATTGGACTCGCTGGTAATTTACTTTGAAGGGAGATATAAAAGTGCTATTTCCTCTCCATCTGAACGTATAATATAAGGTTTTTATTCACAGCGCTAGTTTCTTTCTGTGTCAAAGCTTAGATCATTGTCTATCTGGTTCCTATGTCTTTATCTAGCTACCTTATAATCTTTACTTAATATCACTTTCTCAAGAAATACTTTTGTTACCTTTTCGTTCCACACTAGGTCAGTTCCCCCCGTTACAATATGCATTGGCCATATGTCTTTTCCTTTGAGTCATTTATCACAATTTAGGCAATTAATGCCTTTATTGGTTATTTAATGCCTGCCTCACCCCTCCCCCTGCAACAAGAATACAAGTTCCAGAGTAAGAGGGTTTAGTCTACATTATTATTCTCTCCTGGAACACCTAGCATCGGTTGTATAATTATATGGAGCAGGCACTAAATGCATATTGATCGAATGAAAGAGAATATAGAAGTGAATTACTTAAAGCAAATTTGACTTGGAGACAAAGTCATGTCTGATATCATTTAGGGATAGAAAGAAGAAAATACCTAAGGCAGATTTCAAGACATAGAAATTACTGAGTTAGCACTGAATACCCACCAATTTCCCACCAAGGGTTCTTGAAAGGGGTGTCTCTCTCTGGTAGGTATTATAATCCTCAAGCTTAAAAAATCTCTTGAGTCCCCAAGGCCCTCATATTCATTTTGTTTACAGTTGAATCTTCACTAGTTGATACATAAATGGCATCAATAAATAAATGAATAGAAATTAAATAAATTTGTGGCTAGATGAATGGAAGTGCAAATAAAACAGGTTGGGTAAACTAATACTGTAATGGAGTGCAGAGCTGGCCCCCTGAAAACAGGGAAAAAATCCCCAAACCTTTGGTTGGAGGAGGGGGGAAGTGGATGATATGGCATTTAAGATACTTTGCATAACAATGGCAAGGTAACAGCCTTGCCCTTCTTGAATGGAGAGGGCTGCTGCCCAAGGAGAAGAAAGGTGTACAGGACTCTGGCAGGTGCAGTGACTCCTGACATGGCCAGGGAAGCTTACACAGCACCTGTGCAAGAGGCAGGGGGAAGATGCCCACCCTGGAAGTTGCTAGGAACTATCACCCTGCCTAAAGATGGTAGCCAAAAGAAGAAAAAAGATACGGGAGAACTGGCAAAAGTGAACATCATAGGAGGGGCCAAATATGAGGTCACATAGGAAGTTCTGGGCCAAGCATTTAAAATAAGGGAGAGCTGATAGAGAAAGGGGATGGTCTGCCATGAGGTCCATGTGTATGGGGATGCCGTGTGTTTGGGGTGGGAAATGCCATGTGGTTTAGGGTAAGAACATGGCACAAGGTCTCTGGTAAGAAAGAGGAGGCCTGCTGGGAGGCTGGCTTGGAGAAGATGGCAGTAGAGCTGGAGGAGCTGCCGGGACCTGCAGGGACCTGCCGGGACCTGCCTAGGCACCTGGATTCCTGAGAGATGCTTAGAGCCAAAATGTGACTGGGAAGCTGATCTGCAGACTTCTGCTTTTCTGAAAGACAGTACCTGTGACTGGCATATTCACAAATGAGAAACTAGCCTGGTTTGGCAAAAGGAAGCAGGACTATGTGTTTTGGGGTGTTTTAAAGGGAGTGGGGCTTAACAGCAGAAATCTGCCATTATTCTAAATCTGTATAACCTTTAAATGAACAACCCCTTTCATTTTTCAACAGACTTTTGCATGGGGAGTCACACTTCTTGGCGGCGGGCAATCGAACCCCACAGCTGTTCCAGAACAGCACCGGCAGGGTTCTATAACAATACCAGTAGAGAACACACTTAGCAGACAATATATAGAAAGCAACTTAAGAAACAGAGGCTTTCAAAACAAAACTCGCAGTGATTGAAAATTGATAAATTGATATTAGTTATGTATTTCTTGGCTAAGTTATTACTACTGTTAAAGAAAAACATACTTGAAAATCAGTTTTCGCACTTCAGCATTGTGCCTACCACATGAAAAAGTTAATTTTTTTGTTAAACTGATGTAACAGTGGGCGGTATATACTAGTTATTTTAGGGTCAGACTTGGAAGAACTGAGTGACTCACCTCTTACCAGCCCACTGCAAACCCTCACATTGTATTTTCCATTCTTTTCTCTCTTTCACAGTTTTTATTCTCCTTTCCTTGTGATGCCCTTGGGGTTTCTTTCACAGGCACACTCAGAGCTCGCCATTGGTGTTGCCATAGCAACACCAAAACTGGAGATCTAGCATTCAATCTTCTCTACTTTATTTCCTCCTCTCCAGAATGTACTTTCTTTCCACCCTATGTCACTGATATTCAAATAAGCCCTTCTCCAATTTTAAAGAGAAATAGAGTGTGTGAAAAGGGTAATCAGTAAATTGGACTAACCCCAGTGAATCAGGAAAGTAAAACAATATAATTGAAATCTCTAACAAATTTAGATAAATTGTGTTTTTCTAAACATTGTTTAGAAATTGTTCCAAAGTTTTTCTTTGTCAACTTTAGATAAGCTGACTTTTTTTTCCTCTTTGAAAAGTGTGTATTTTAAAGAACCAGAGGGAATAAACACTGAGGTTAAATTTCAAACAGAAAGCAGGAAACTCAAGGTTGTTGTGAGGAGAGGATAAATCACTCAGGGAATTAGAAATACCGCGCCTTCCCAGACTAAGCCCATCCCAGCTGCTGCCATCCCTCTAACAATTCCCTTCAGCACTTGGGTATCTATGAACAGCTGAGGTTGGGCTTTTACTTTTATAACTAAAACAATAAATGACAGAAATATCTCTTCATTGTCTGATGTTAGTCCTGACTGAATTGTATCCTCTGGGAGAGCAGAAAAAATATCTTCTACATTTCATGAAACATTTCATCACTAACAGTAAAAAATCAGATTAAGAACCAGGCTTCTGCATACATAGAATAAAATGTCCTGGGAAGCACCAGCCCCTTTGACTAAAATCCTCTCTCATTAAATACTAATGTTGCTGACTCATTCTTTGTCCTTCACTACTACAGGATAGAGATTCAAGGAAAGAAAAATTCCCTCTGTTTGGGTCTCCCCTCAATTTTTATTGTATTTCTTGAGAGCCCACTTTTTATTATATATATTGGGGTGATGTTGGTAAACAAGATTATATAAGTTTCAAGTGAACAATTCAATCATACATGATCTGTGTATTGCATTGTGTGCCCACCACCCAAAGTCAAATAATCTTCTGTCACCATATATTTGTCCCCCTTTACCCTTTATTACCCCCAAACGACCTTCCCTCTGGTAACCACTATACTGTTGTCTATGTCTGTGAGTTTCAGTTTTATATCCCACAAATGTGTGCAATCATATGGATCTTAGCTTTTTCTAACTGACTTATTATGCTTAGCATGATATCCTCAAGGTCCATCCATGTTGTTGCAAGTGGCAGTATTTTGTCTTTTCTTAAGACTGAGGAGCACTGCATTCTACAGATGTACCAATCTAGAAGTCTAGTGGTTAGGATTCAGTGCCCTCACCGAGAGCCCATGTTTTAAGCTTAGGTCTACCCTCCTCTAGTTGACTCCTTCCATTTTTTGGCTGTCAAGCTCGTGGCCCTTCCTGTTTTATAAACTTCAGCCTCAGGCTTCATGTATCTATCAACAGAAGCTGTCTTAGCTCAGGCTTCTCTTAGACCTGCAATTTAGCATAATTAGGTTCCGACCTCATTGATGACACAAAAGATAGTGGCTAAGTGTTTTTCATTTCCAGATTTTTCTCTCTCACCATGTTGGTATCTTTTACTAGTAAAAACAAAAGCTAATTCTTGACACTATACTCTGTGACAGTCATCACATTGGGGTCTATAATGAGATACAGAGCAAAAGCAAACTGCCCCCCGCCTCTCAAATGAAACAATGAAAGAGTGGATGTATAAATTAAACAGTTTACATGTGGCATTATCATCCAGGATAACTCCGACACAGACTTCCCCACAGTCTGCAACCCGATATGGGTTCTTGGCTTTGTGCAGGAAAGAATTCAAACCCAAGACAGTAGAGATTTTAAAGTGAAAATGATTTATTAGGGAAGCAATGAGACAGAGACCGGGCTATCCCACAGACAGAGCAGCCTCCCTTTAGCAGAATTTGCGTCCTTTATTGAGATTCATTTAATCAGGGGATGGGATATTTAGTGAGGGGGAGGAGCATTGAGGATCTCCCTGGGAAAGATGGAGATTTTGTAAAGGAGCTCCATTGGCCACCTTGTGTCCTTATATGGGCTTTTTGTCTCCCATCATAGCAGCCCTGTGTCTGTCATCCAGCATGCTAATGATTACAATGAGCATGTCATAAGGTTAGGGGTTACGGTTAGGTGAAAGCAGTAGCCGTATTGGATCGAGCTGGTCTCTTATATTTGAGGCATTAACCTGGTAGGAGGTGGCCTACCTTCTTTTTGACAGCTCCTGTAGCTTTAATCAGTTGCAGCTGTTTTGCCATATACCCTATCTCAATTCCAGCTGAAGTATTTTTATTCAATGGGTAATATATGATTCTTATTAAAAAGCATTGTCAGTAAGTATTTCAGCTTTAGTGTAGGAGACCAAATATATGCTCAAGTATCTTTTGTTATTACAACAACAAACAAACCTACATTGATATGAAATCTTTTCACTGGAGTTGTCCCATTTGACAGCAGAACAGTTTGAAAAAGTTGTCTGTAGCTCTGTCTCTAGGTGCAATCCCATTTTCCCTCAGTATTTTCCAATCAGGTGTGCATTCTCTCCCTTCCATTAAAAATGCCTTTAACCCCTTTCCCTCTCCGGGCTTATCTGGATGGCCATTATTGGCAATCCTATTCTCTTCTCTGAAATGTTGAATAGGTTTGTTGGCATAAGAAGAAAACAGCATATTTAACCATGTTTCAGGAGGAAATTCATTATATAGGTGTAATAAAAGTTAACTGTCAACAACTTATTTCTCCCAATTCCCAGCCCTATGTGTGAAAAAGGATAGTATAAACAGTGTATAAGTCATAGTCAAATTAAAAAGAATTTTTTTCTGATTTGTTTTTTATCCATCACTCTTGCCTTTCTGTGAGGAAGAAAAGAGGGGGAAATGTTATAACAATCTACAGTGTTTCAGCACCGCTGTCCACATCTGTTTATTTGGTCAATCATTATCTATATCATTATGAACTCATTGATATTAACTTCATACTTTGGAGTATAATTCAGGCTGCCTTTCTCTCTGTCTCTCTCTATCTTCCTGTCTTCTCAAATGGATCCGGCTGTAACCACTGGAAGCACTTTTAGTTGGCTTCTGTGTCCCTTTAACATACTCTCATCGTGTATTTTTTGAAATTTATTTTTAATTGTTTTCTATTTCTATTTTGCTTTGTTTTAGTACTTCTTTACTTTCTGGCACAACAAAATGCTCCAAGCTCATCTTGTATGTTATGGGCTTTTACAAGGAACACAGGCTTTAAAATTTGAGAAAATATTAGAAACCAAGAACTCTGTGCTAGGTGTGTTCAATGTTACAGGAATGTGGTTACGTGCTCACTCTTAGCTGACAGAGCAAACAGATATATGTATATGTACTAACATGTATATGCAAAAATCTACAAATACTTCTAGATGTAACCATCTTTACAGTAGGCCACACCTGAGGTCATATGTGTCTCCAACTCTGATACACAACCATATGGATTATTGTAGACTTTTCTCTTTGCTATCTGTAACTCCTCTCACTAACTTTGAGAAACCTGTTACCTGCCATTGACAGAACATTTATTTAATTGTTCATTTCCTGTAAAATATATACAGCAGTGGTGATTACGTATCCCTACCTTGGTGGGGAACAGCTATATCAACTAGAGGTGGTGCTTGCGTACAGTCACGTTTGTCTATAATCTTAGACACTCTATGCATTTCCAAAGTTACTTCGTTCAGCTCCCCACTTCAATCAAGTCTTTTCCTACATTTGTAACCATTAGATGGTTTTGCTACATTCTGCATCGTATTCTGGGATCCCCTGACCTAAATGACTTTTTTAAAATACACATATATTAAGGTTTACTCTCTGTGTAGTGAAGTTCTATGAATTTTGACACATGCAATGTGTTTTGCATGCATCATTACATTCTCACACAGAATAGCTTCACCATCATCCTACACCATCTCCTGTACTTCGCCTATTAAACCCTCTCCCCTTCCCCTGGCACCCTTGTAAATCAGTGATCTTCTTACTATAACTGCAATTTTGCTTTTCTCTAGAATTCATATAATTTTCTAGAATCGTTCAGTGGAATCACACAGTATTCAGCCTTTACAACTGATTTCTTTCACTAACAATTGACAATTTATTCACTTATGGCTCACCCCTGTATTTTTATAGCTTGATAGCTCATTTCTTCTCTTTTACTGAATGAGATTCCATTGTGTAGATGTACCACACTGTGTTTATCCATTCATCTATTGATGATCATCTTATTTACTTCTAGCTTTTGGTAGTTGTAAATAAAGTTGCTATAAACATTTGCTCATAGTACATATTACGTGCTACAAGTACATGATTTGAATAAAAGGGGAGCAAAGTAAGGCACAGCTCCAAGGAAGACAGAAAAAAAGGAACATATAAAAACTAAAAAACTGAGTAGACTCTTCAGAAGCTTTCGGTTTCTGGGAATACAGATGCTCAAGTTGAAGTTTTGTTGAAATACAAGGCACATTTTAACACTCAGCCTTTCAGCAAAGCTGTAGAAGGATTCCATCTTAGGAATAAAAACCATACACCAGGAAAAAAAATTCCCCAGAACTAAATACAAAACCAGAATAAATGCACCCAAGCAAAATGGAAAACAAAATCTCTGCTGGACAATATTCAGGAATCTTCAGAGGAGTGTAAAAGAATTCTGAATCTTTACAATGTAGTTTCGCAATGCCCAGAATATAATAAAATAGTATACATAAGCAAGAAAATAAAGCCATAATGAAGAGGGATTAAAAAGTAAGAAAAAAACGACAAGCAAATGACACAAATGTTGAAGTTGAAAGACAAAAGCTGTAAAAATAACTATGTAAAATGTTTCTACAGTTGAAATATATATATAATGAGATGTAATAAGAATATGTGAAAGAATGTAAATATTAAAGGGTATAAAACCTCTAAAAGAATAAAATTGGAACTGAGAAATGAAATATATGACATTTAAAATAAAAATAATTCACTTGGTGAGTGTTACAGATCAGACATAGTAGAAAATCTACAAAAATCATCCTGATTAAAATGACAGAAAAATGAAATCAAATGCACTGAGCAAAAACTGACACACAGTATTATGATATTAAAATTCACTTTGGGAATAGAGATGAAGATAAAATAAATTGATTCTCAATGTCTTATGGCCTAATATTAAATAAAAAAGCAATTGGTGACACAGAAGAAAGGAATTAGAGAAGGGGAAAATATTTGAAAATAATAAACTTTTTTCCAAATATTATAAAAGACTAAACTGATAATCCACTGATTCATAAATTCTAGATAAGGTTGTATGTTCTTTTTTATTTTATGTTTGTTTATGACTAGTTATGGATTAATTTCTCTATCATAATTAGATATGAAAGTCCAGATATATTCTTTATCCACACATTACTACTTGTTACCATTTTCCACTAACCAACAGAATATAGGGGCAGGTTTTTTAACTTCATAAATTGCTGTCATTTTCTGACTTAAGTAAAATGCGTGTGCACATGCTGAGTACTCATATTTTACTTACATTATAGTTAATCTTCACTCTTAGAAGGGTCACATTATTCTTGATAGCTTCATATGAGAAGACGGAGGTATGAAGCCACACATGTAATTAATAGCATATCTGGGATGTAAATCCAGACCTGCCTGAGTCAAAGGCCATATATTTCCAGGTCTACAAAGTACAAAAAATTGTCAACAATTATTACTGTTATAGTATTCTCTGAGGTAGGCATCTTCAGCCACTAGACACACTTCTAAATTTTATTTAGGTCAAATACTTGATATCTTACTGTGGGAATATATATATTAAGTCAGAAAACCACAGGGAAATTATTGTGATCCCCTTAGAATCAATATACCCACGTCAGGTTAATCAGTGTTTATGAAATATTTTTAACCATAGTCATTCCTCAATATTCATTTATGAGACATTCAGAATATTAGACTAAAGGAGAACTATTACAAAGTTATTCTACAACAATAATTCATTCCAAATTACATTTCTTCTAGATCTTAGAAAGACATGTGCTTAGAGAGTAACGCCCAGTATTAAGCATAATTGAACTATATGAATTTCACGTGGACTGAAACTTAAACTTGTTCTTCTAATTGTAAATGCCAAATATGAAATACAGTATTACAATGAATATCATAAAAACTTTCTGCAATATAGTAGTGTTTTATTGCGTCAGTACTAAATTTCCATTATTTTGAAAGCACCTTTTTCCTATAAGGTTTAGGTTTATAGTTTAGCCCACCCTTTGTTAAATTTCAGTTCTACAGAAGGGAAACTTTTAAAACTGAATTATAGAAAGCAGATTCCAACATTAATAGCATAACTTGTATAGCCAAAAAGTGGTAGAGGAGAGGTAGGAAAACAATCTCTCCCTCTCTAGGCATTTATTTGCTATGCAATTTTATAATAAGGTCCTATTCAATCTTTATTAAGTTAGCAATACACAAATCCAAGATTTGGTACATCGTTTACTATCTCCCCAATTCTGAAAGATACTGGAGAGTCTTTAACACAAAAATGATCAGTTCCATTCAAACATAAAATTTGTCCTATAGGTCTGTAGGGATAATAGTTTATGGTAAAATGTCAATCTAAAAATGAAATACACATGCTTGAAAATCAGAGCTATAGAAATTGTAAAATAAAACAACTTCAGCTTTCTTAGTGCCTGGAGGTGGTCCCGCAAAGATATCCATGTCTTAATCTCTGGACTCTGTAAATATGTTCAGCGACATGGCAATAGGGAATTAAAGTTGCAGGTGGAATTAGACTGCTAATTCACTGCTCCTGAGCTGAGGTTACCCTGGATTATGTTAGTGGGCTGGGTGTAAACGTGTCTTTCCTTATGAGTGGAAGAAGGAGGCAGAAGACAGAGAGTCAGAGAAATGCTTGAAGATGCTTTGAAAATGGTGGAAGAGGCTGTAAGTCAGGGAATACAGGCCGACTCTTGAAGTTAGCAAAGGCAAGGAAGCAATTCTTCACAGAATCTGCATAGAACCTGCAAAGGATCACAGCCCTTTGATTTTAGCCCATTTTGGACTTCTGACCTCCAAAAATTTAAGATAACAAATTGGAAGTGTTTTAAACCACTAAATTTGTGGTGAATGGTTAAAGCAACAATTAAAAAGTAATACAGTGTGTTGGCATATTGACTAAATTAATTTCAATTATAAACAAAATCTAAAAATTTGAGTTTATTTTTTTCCAAATAATCAACTAAATGTAAGTAAAAGAATAATTCACAGAACAGCAAATTTTATGGTGTTAGTTTATCTGAGACTATGAACATTAATGTAAGTTTAAATGATCGACATGTATGACATTTTGAAGAAAATATTACTGGAGACATTTCTGGTGTGTGGAAGGAGATAAATATCATGCCAAGAATTTCCATTTAGTTCCAGTGATAAATGAACTGCACAAAACTATATAAATCACTAATCAAGTGAAATGTGGTATCAATAGTTATGTATACATTTTGTACTTACTAGGTGAGGAATATATTATAATTAACTGAGCTAAAGATTTCCATCTATAATTAACATTTTTAAATGTTTCTGCTATATCTAAATTGTGCTCATCAACTAATGTACCACCTGATGACTTATCAAAACTCTAGGAAAACACTGTTCTAAAATCAGTTTTTATCTTAAAATTTTACCAGTTCATTTTTTTTCAGAAAAGTTTTCAATTTTATTTATAGTTTTTTTTTTTTTTTACCTGAATGAGTTTTCTATAATCGCTGAAACATTTCTTTGGTGTATATATATAAGATCATCCATAAAATCTCTAGAAATGTTAAATATTTGTAAATTATGTTATTTTAATCACAGCTGGGTCTTATAGGTATTAAAAAGAAGACAAATACTTTAAAATTTAAAAGGTAGCTGATTATTGAAGAGTAATGCACATGTGCCTGAATCCTTGAGCTTTTTCCTTTTCACTCACCTTGAAACAGTGTATCAGCACTTTCATACATTTTTAAATTTAGTGATTTATATGACTAATTTATTAAAGGTTTTGTGGAGTATTTAGGAAAGTAAGGGGCATTACACACAGCATCTAATATTTTACTCCAAATATTTCATTCTGTTCTCCATCTCTTCTTGCTTTTTAATTCTCTTGTTTCATAGTTTTTTTTTCAGTGTTCAAATTTGATTGTTTATGTACATCCTCTTACTCAGTAAAAATATCTGAGTTTCTAGTCTCCTCATAAAACAATAGCTATTTGTAAATAAGTAATATTCTACTTTAATTTTTTTCGTTTCTTGTCACAGCAGGATATTTTGAAATCTATCAGCTTTGAAGGCTATTTCATTGGGAAAATAACCACCATCTTTTAACTATGAAGAATCAATTGAATGTAAATCAAGAGTGGTGATTTTATATTTATATATTTTTATAGTCATAATACAGTACATATAGCATATATGTGCTATACATATGTACATAGAAGCCTATATGTTTGGTTATGCATAGTATATATGTTGTACAATGTGCTGAGCTAAATTGGATGTTATTACTAATTCTGTCACTAAAGGCTCTATGGCCTTTTAAAAGTCAACTAACTACTTTGAACCTCAGATATATCAGCTTTAAAAACAATGCAAGGATTGACTTGGTTTCCAGGGTTGTCTCCAGCCATAAGTTTCTGTAATACTTATAGTAAGTATGTGGCCACCGGGACACTTACTTTCTCACTGAGGAAGCAAATAATGAAAACTCTCATGGAGTAGTAGCGCACAATGAAGTGATGCCTAAAAGAGCAACATTGGTAGTGATACAAACCTGCGTGGTACCCGGAGCGAGGGAAGAGCTACAGGAAATACCTGAGGGAGCAAAGATTAAGCTCTGCCAGGGTACCTTGAGATGACAGATTTCCCTAACCCCAGGCAGAGACACGGTGGGAGGAGGCCCTGCACAGGGCACGTGCAAGGCTAGTGAAATGTTGGAAAAGGGAAAAGCCCTCCTACTTTCCTCAGGAATATGGTGAGAGGGGGAGGTACAGACCTGCCATCTAGCCTTGGAAAAGGATGGGATTGACTGGGAATTGGACCCTTCCATGGTGCATGGAATTTGGGGCTGGGAGATTTAAATGGAGGGAAGGGAGAAACGCCCCCTTCTTTTTCTCCTCGCATGCCCTGTCAGGGGCCTGGAGCCTTCACAGGCTGGCGGCCTATGGAATCCCTGTGGTCAGGCAGCAGGCCATGGGCTCCCCAACATGGAAAGAGGCAGGGTGGCAGCTGGCAGTGTGGGCTGCATGTGCATCAACTCCAGAAAGGAGCCTGAAGCTGGACTACGACTGAGAACAAGCTAAGCCACCTGGAGGGTCTCTCTATAGTTCCCTGCATTCCCCAAAGATGGTATTTTTAAATGGGAGAAGGAACTCTGGATGCAGTCTTGGATTGCTCTGGCAGAGGGTGGTGGGTCTATTCTCTGGATGTTCTGGAGGGGATGGGCTCTGTGGCAAAGCATGCTATTCTTTCAAAATTGTCTAGCTTTTGAAAAAACAGGGGTCCCCTACCTATTAGGAACCTGTTGCAGAGCAGGAAGTGAGCTGGGATGAGTAAGCAAAGCTTCCCTAGCATTACCACCTGAACTCCACCTCCTGTCTCTTCCCTGCCACCACATCCATGGTAAAACTGTCTTCTACAAAACTGGTTTCTGGTGCCAAATGTTTGGGGACCGCTAGAATAAATGACTCCTTTCGTTTTTTATGAAACCTCTGTCTCCAGAATTGGCCTATGGGCAGTGGGCACCAGAACCCCATTTCTGTTTGGTAACAGTAGTATTATAGCAGACATCTTAAAAATCGGACTTAACTTTTTGTTTTGAATGATAAACTTGAACAGGAAAATACATTCTTGGCAAAATAGAGGGATGGAGTCTGGCATAAACATGCCATCTTGAAAGAGCGGTGTTAGGGACGGCTTTGCTAAAACACAATTTATGCTGGGAAGCTATTAAATACTTTACTACAATATACAGGCAGTCCCCCAAACTTCTCCCCCATGTGCTGATGGGTGTTATGTAAATAAAAAAATAACTTATGTGGCTCAAGAAAAACATTTTTAATTGGTGTGGTAGGGACTTTGGCAAGACAACAGATTAAGCAGAGAAGTTTTGATGGGCAGTAGGAAACAACTGGAAGTCGTTTAAGAAAGAAATGATGTGACAAAAACACAGTAGAGCCTGGCAATACCATCCAGAATCTAAATGTGCAGGAGAAAAGAAAACGAGGAAGAAAATGGAAGTGGAAAGGACACTTAATATTTTTTTTTAAACTGAGGATCTGCTAAATGTAAAGCACCATATTTTGTGCTGCAGGCAATAATATAGTGCACCCTTGGGAAAAATCAGCATACAACATAGATACCCTAAATTTGAAATAACGAGTCCCAATTAAAATGAGGGCAGGGATAAAGAAAAAAAGAGGTAAATGTAAGATGATTTTGAGCTGACTTTAAAATATTATTTGGTATTTTATTAAATATGAAAGAAGAGTAATCAAATGTAATGTAGATGTATAAAATTGGGATTGGTGGGATGGTAGTGGTAATAAAGATGAAAAGGAACTTGAAAGGTAAAAACATTTTGAGAAAGAAGATAATGAATACATTTTTATAAACTGGTCTGTGAAAAGAAGTATTTTTAAGAAAAGAAGGAAAGGACATTTTACATTATTGATATAAGAATCTGGTGTTAAATATTTCATTTATATCTAAAGATACCTTATACAATGGGAGAGATTATTTTACTTTTGAACTTAGTTAATATTCCCTAATAAGTTTCTAAATAAAATTTGCACACACACATACACACAAACACACGTTGGTTAATGCCAATATCTAAGTCATGAAAAAAGGACAATTATTTTTTGTATACATTGCTCATTAGAAGTAATTCCTAAACTATGATATACCTTGACCCACTACTAGAGCTAAAATTATCTTCAGCATAAACACAGGTTCTGACAGGGTTGTAGGTGGAGGAAACGAGGATGGTGAAGTTAAGCAGAAATCAAATTCTTCTGTTTAATTCTTACCAATACAATTATCTTCACTGTTATCTCTTGACCTTGAAACCTCAAATATTTAAATTCACATTGTATCAACTCCAATGGAATGGAAGTAGCAATATTTTACATAGAGTTATGAGGTTATTAAAGTGTTTTATTATTAGAATTTCTATCCAGAAATTTCTACCAGAAATTTCTAGTTCTTGTATGCATGAAAAATTAAGCAACATCTAATATCCTTCTCTTTATAACACTTACCTTCATTCTCAGTGTCTTTTGTTTGTTATAGGCAGGAAGCATCTTTAACAGTGATGGTGTTCTTGGGAATCTCTTTAATTATCCTAAGGCTCATTATTTGTGTGGAGTTGGGCAGCATCATGGGCAAGAACCTAGAACATATTCAGATGGGGAATAAGGGAGACCAGCTTAACAGATGAAGGATTCCATGGAAAAAGTCAAAATGCAAGAAGAGGCAATGATGCTCTTGAGAGAATGTTGCCACAAGTGATGAGGTAAGAGCCTGGTAGGGTAGGCTCTTTTCAGCTGAAGCTCCCAGGGGCACAGTAAACAATGCCTCTAGGACAGTGCTGACCATTCCCTCCCTTTCACTTCACAAATTAATGAAAATGCTTCTCTCTGGCTAGAAATAGAAATCAATACAGAAGATCTAGTAGTAAAAGGAGAAGCCATCCTGACCATTGACAGCCTGGAGAACAGAGCTCAGTGCTTCTGCATTTCCTTCAGGGGTCCTTCAGCCAAAGAGTATGGACTGTGGGAGGGATTAGCATTGATCTTGACAATAGCTTTAGGCTTCTGGGGGCGACCTGCAGGATGTCATCAAGATCCATGAGGATATTAATGGAACAGTAGGAGACAACAGAGCAGGGGGACCAGAGGATAACTGCTGAAGTAAATGGTCTATGGGAACACAGTCCCCTGTTCGTATTTACACAAAGTCCTAACAGGAAAACTAAGGTTCTGCCCTTGGCAAACGGGTGACTATCGATTAAGTGTCTCTGTGAATAACCTGTCGAAGTGACTTTACCCCTGTGTGGGGACTGAGTTAATGGTTCACATTTTTTGGCTCCTCCTGCTTAAACACTTAAACCTATATTGCATACTTTATTCCCCCTGTCCATGTTATCCAGAAACCCAGCTACCATCTATATTTCCATGCCTAGAAACACTCAGAATCAGAAAAACCTGTCTTTGCTTTTCATTAACTAGAATAACAACACTTTATAATTTGGTTAGAAGTTATAGTAGTATGAATATAAAATAATTAAATTGGGTTTATTAAATTACATAAGGACATTAATCTTAATCCTTTAGATTCATGGCATATAATTTGCAAAGTTTTTCTGGGTTAGTCCTGAGACAGAATAGTAGAAATCTAAGAAAATTCCATGGCAAGTGAAATAGGGAAACTAAGACAAATAGATGAACAAAATGGGCAAGCAATTTACAGCCACATATAGAAGGTCACCTTCCTACTAATAACATATAGGGCTCAGTTGTATTTTAGCTCCAGGCCCCCAAAAACAGTGAAATGAGGTGGGAAACATCAGGATCAGCTTCAACAACTAACAATCCCCTGCCCTGTCACTGACCAATAGGTGGAGACCACAACCTTGAAAGGACACACCTGGAAACCTGATGAATATTCTACTGAAACCCTCTCCTGAGACCTCCCCTAAGATTCCCACCTACAAGAGAGTTACAAGACAAAGGACCCAGAGTGAGGAGCTCTGTCTTTCAGAAGCAGCTCACACCATTCCCTTTCCCTTCTTCTTCCCCCACTCCTTTCCCAACAGGCACAAGACCCTAAGGCAATGGACAGTGGCAGCTTATCCCAGGCCAATCCCCTGAACCTGTTCCCAAGACCCCCTTTTCTCTGTCTTTCTAGTATGGTAGGGCAGCCCAATCTGGGCTTTCCTGTTGCTTCTTCTATGCTAAGCCCCAGTTTTAATAAATATACCCTCATAGTCACCTGCACTTGTGTTGTGAAACCTTTCCAACATGAACTCAAGAACCCACACACTGCCAGCTGGCCCTAGGCAGAGTCGCTCAGCACCAAGACCAATGTCCGTTTACAGTCTGATATTCACAATATCCTTCTGTTTAATGTCAGCCATCACTCATATTTGCCTTTTTATGTACATTTTCAAAGTATCTATGGGAAGATATTTTCCATGCAAACTTAACTTCTGCTATCAGGATCATAGGTTACAAATTGACATTAGTTTGTGCAACTTTCATTTTGAATAAAAATGCTTAGATTAAATCAATAAAACACTAATAGTTGCAGCAAAAACTTGCATTAAATCACATGGAGAAATGCATTCTTCACAATATGTTTGAGAGGGAGATCCAAGATGCTGCAGAGTAGCTGGAAGCTCCATTCACTTGCTCCCAGGCCCAGACCAGTCTTATAGCAAAACCACAGTAAAATCCAGTTGAGGGGGAGTACAGGTGTGTGTGAGTGACTGTGTACTTGGACAAGTATGAGGGGTGTGTGTGTGAGTGGGCAAGAGCCTGCCTGCCTGCAGGGCACTTGGGAGCAGATGGCTTGGGCTCTCTTGGCAGAGAAGCTGCTGCCACCACTGCTCAGCCTGGAATCTCTGGCTGCATATATTGGGGGTGGGAGCCATTTTGAGGATTTAAAATATCCTCCTTGGGAAGAAGTCTCTGGAGTGCCCACACCTCAGCACCCAGATGTGACTCTGTGGCCTCTGGCCCCGGGCAGGGCTGTGCACCCCACCACCACCAGGACCCAGGATCCAGGGACTGCAGTACTTACTGGGGAGCAGGCTCTCACCTCCCTGGCCCTGGGTGCCACAGGAGCCATGGATGGGACAGAGTCTGACTAAGGATGCTGTGGACTGGCTCAGGAGCTGTGAGTTCCAGAGGCACAGACATCTGGGGGTGGTGCTGGCTGCAGAGATGGTGCAGTGGGAGCAGACACACACAAGGCTGAGACTCATTGGAGGGAGCGGTGAGAACACCCGGCTACTATCCTGTGCTGTATAGTATTGCTGCTGGACTCTTCCTGGCACCGACAGAGAGAGATCCAGAGAGAAACTTTATCTAAAACTGTTGGAGGACCTGGCAGGATGTGGTCAGCCCTGACCAAGAAAGACTTTGTTCTTTTGGGGGAGAGGGAGTGCTTGGAGAACAAGCCCCACAGGGCTTGTTGCTACAATATGGGGGCCACATAGAAACTCTTTTAAAAGAGGAGATGAGACGAGACTGGAGAGTCAGAAGTGATCATGTGCTTGTGGGCACGCAAGTGCACAACAGCTGTGCCAACAAAGAGACCAGCATGATAGTGTCATGCTGAAGGGACTGTGGGACCCATCTAGCATGACTGGTGAGCATGGCACTGTGAAGAGGGGGGAGTTCAGGCTCAAACCTCCTGTGAGAGCAGCAGTCTGAGGACTGGACAGCCAGGAGCTGAATGCCTGAGATTTGTTGCGTCCAGGGTGGTACCCTTACAGGCAGGCATGCCCAACCCTTGACTGTGGGATTACAGGCTGTGAAGATCAGTGGGGCCAGGCTCAGGAGCCCCCTGCTGGGCACATATCTGCAGGGGAAAGAAGGAAAAGCTCTGAAAGGGCCCTCTGTACCAGACACTACCAGTCACACTGTTCCTCATGGCCTGATCCACTGAAACCAGCAGAACAGAGAGATTAGAGACAGGCAAAACAAGAGGTGTTCAGGGCCCCACCCAGCCTTGGTGCTTAGATAGAGCTGCTGTCTGAGCCAAACAGTAAAGAGCTGTCCCTTTTACACAGATTGGCCCCTCACAGGAAATGGACAGCTAATTCACCAGAAACCATACATCATGGAAAGGGACAGACCAACATCTGTGGTGAAGGGGTGAGGAAACACTCCTACCACCTTCCCTGAAGACTGAACAGCACCCCTGGGGGTGAGGGGGTGACCCAGGGTTCACACGCTCCCAGTTATACCAGAGGCACTTTCTGAGGGCAGGTGGAGGAGATATTGGCAGTCTTCTTGGGTCATTAAATGAACCACCACTGTGACTGGGCTGATGGAAAGCTGCCAAGGCAGAACCATGGTGACCTGCCAACCCTGAAGGAGACAACCATAGACTATAGATCACTTGTTGTCTCAAACAGGCTGCCTAGGATAAGACTAGGGCACCATCTGATATTACCAGAGACAGATAAAGAAAGAAGACAGTGGCAAACACTGGCCTGTGATGAGATGAATTCCACCACAATCTTCTTCATTATTTGACTTATTTTCTCTCCTGCATAGCTTTTTATCATTCATTTAGTTTCCTTCAAGTTTATTCCTTTTATTTCACTAGTTTATTTTTAATTTAGTTTATGTCAAATTCATATTTTGTTCCTCCCTTTGCTATTGGTAGTGTGGTTCTGAATGGGGGTTATTTTTGAAAGTGTGGGTCTTGTTTCCTGGGTTGATTTGTTTTGTCCTGGCAGCACCTGTACATTATCATTCAAGACATGGTGGGCTGTGTGACTCTCAGTTAGCCAAGTAGAGGGAAGAACCCATCAAATAATGACCCAACAATAACCAAAATCCAATTATAACAAGAGAACCCACATAAATAGCATAAAAGCCACTCCAAGAGCATCCAGTTCAGAAAAACAAGGAGATTGCCCCACTGAGTCCCACAGGTCTCCTACTGCAGAAGCCCACCTCATGAAGAGAGGGCATCAAAGCTGATCAACCTAATACACAACAACAAACAAGAAGAGTCATCTAAAAGTGGGAGACAAAGAAACAACCCCCTTGATTGTTTCTTTTGAAACAATCAAAAGGAAAGAAAGGAAGAAAATCTGAAGAAAGAATATTGAATGCAATTGAGGCAAGCAATCTATTAGATATAGAGTTCAAAATAATGATTATAAGGATGTTCAAGGAGCTCAGTGAGAACTACAAGGAGCTCTACAGAAGCTACAAGGAACTGAGGGTAGTTCGTAGCAATGCAGGCCTACCTAGAACAGAGAAAAATCTCAAATAAATGACTTAACCCTACATTTACAAGAACTAGAGGAACAACAAAGCCTGGAGTGAGTAGAAGGAAAGAAATAATCAGATTAGAGTAGAATCAAATGACATAGAGACAAAAAAATAATTCAAAGGATCAATAAATCCAGGAGCTGGTTCTTTGAAAAGATAAACATAATCTACAAACCTTTAACCAGTCTCATCAAGAAAACTGGATGGATTCACAGGCAAATTTTACCAAACACTTAAAAGACAACTAGCTCCTATCCTTCTCAAATTATTCCCAAAAATTCAAGAAGAGGGAACACTCCCAAATTCTTTTTACAAGGCCATTATTATCCTAACTCCAAAACCCAGTAAAGACACAACAGAAAAAGAAAACGATAGGCCAATATCTCTGATGAACATAGATGCTAAAATCCTCAACAAAATATTGGCAAACCGCATCCAGCAATACATTAAAAAAACATCACACACTGTGATCAAGTGGGATTAATCCCAGGAATGCAAGGATGGTACAAAATTTGCAAATCAATAAATTTAATACACCACATAAACAAAAGGAAAGACAAAGATCGTATGATTGTATCAATAGATGCTGAAAAAGCATTTGATAAAATCCAACATCCATTTATAATAAAAAAACACTCAGCAAAGTGGGAATAGAGAGAGCATACCTCAACATATTAAATGTCATATATGATAAACCTATAGCCAACATCATTCTCAATGGGCAAAATCTAAAAGCTTTCCCCCTAAAATCAGGAACAAGACAAGAGTGTCTGCTTTCACCACTCTTATTCAAAATAGTACTGGAAGTTCTAGCCACAGTGATCAGACAAGAAAAAGAAATAAAAGGCATACGAATTGGAAAGAAGGAAATAAAACTGTCATTATTTGCTAATGACATGATAGTGTACATAGAAAACCCTAGAGTTTCCACCAAAAAACTACTCAACCTAATAAATGAATCTGGCAAATTAGTGGGATATAAAGTCAATATTAAGAAATTGAGGGCATTTCTGTGTACCAACAATGCATTTTTAGAAACAGGAAATAGGAAAAAACAGTATTTACTATGCAACAAGAAAAATAACGTACGTAGGAATTAACTTAACCAAGGAGGTAGAAATCTGTACTCAGAAAACTACAGAACATTGCAGAAAGAAGTTAAGGCAGATAAAAATAAATGGAAGCATATATTGTGTTCATGGATTGGAAGAATTAACATCATTAAAATGTCCATACTTCAAAAGCAATCTGTAGATTCAATGCAGTTCTTATTAAAATACCATTGACATATTTCACAGACCTAGAACAAATACTTCAAAAATTTGTATGGAAGCATAAACAATCCTGAATAGCATCAGCAATCTTGAGAAAGAAGAACAAAGTAGGAGCAATCACAATACATGATATTAAACTGTACTACAAATCCACTGTAATCAAAACAGTCTGGTACTGGCATAAGAAGAGACACATAAATCAGTGGAACAATATAGAGAGCCTAGAAATAAACACAAGTCTCTATAGTCAATTAATATTTGACAAATTGGACATAAACATACAATAGAGTAAAAATAGCCTCTTCAACAAATGGTGTTGGGAGACTGGACAGGTACATGCAAAAAAATGAAACTTGACCGTCAAGTTACACCATAGACCAGAATAAACTCAAAATGGATAAAATACTTAATTATAAGTCATGATACCATAAAAGTCCTAGAGGAAAACACAGGCAGTAAAATTACAGATATCCCATGCAGCAATATTTTTGCTGATATATCTCCCAGGGCAAGGGAAATAAAGGAAAGAATAAACAAATGGGACTTTATCAAATTAAAAACTTCTGCACAGCTAAAGAAACCATCATCAAAATGAAAAGGGAACTGACTGTTTGAAAGAACGTATTCACCAATGATATCTCAGACAAGGGTTTGCTCTCCAAAATATATAAGGAACTCCTATGACTCAACACCAGGAAGTCAAATAATCCAATTAAAAAATGGGCAAAGTACCTGAATAGATACTTCTCTAAGGGGGACATACAGATGGCCCATACACATATGAAAGGAGGCTCCACATCACTAGCCATCAGAAAGATACAAGTTAAAACCGCAATGAGATAGCATCTCACACCACTAAGAATGGCCATCATTAAATCAACAAACAACAAGTGCTGGTGAGGAATTGTAGAAAAGGAAACCTTAGTACTCTGCTGGTGGGAATGCAGACTGGTGCAGCCACTGTGGAAAACAGTATGGAATTTCCTCAAAAACAAAAGACAGAACTGCCTTTTGATCCAGCGGCCCCACTTCTGGAATTATACCCAAAGAATCCAAGAACACCAATTCAAAGGAACTTATGCACCCCCATGTTCATAGCAGTGCTATTTGCAATAGCCAAGTTCTGGAAACAGTCTAAGTGCTCACCAGTAAATGAGTGGATCAAAAAACTATGTTATGGGGGACTTACAGCCAAGATGGAGGTGTAGGTAGACACACTGTGCCTCCTCACACAACCAAAAGAAGGACAACAACAATTTAAAAACAAAAAACAACCAGAACTGACAGAAAATCAAACTGCATGGAAGTCTGACAACCAAGGAGTTAAAGAAGACACATTCATCTAGACTGGTAGGAAAGGCGGAGATGGGCAACCGAGCAGAGAGGACCCACAGCAAGGCTGCAGCTGGCAGACCTGACAACAGACCTCAAAACCCAGGGCTCCAGTGCGGGGAAATAAAGCCTCAAACCAATGATTGAAAACACCTGTGGGGATTGCGGTGGCAGGGGGAGAAACTCCCAGCCTCCCAGGAGAGTTTGTTGGAGAGACGCACCCAGGAATCAGCGCTGGAAGGGCCCAATTTGCTTGTGGGTAATGGGGGAAGTGACTGAAATCCAGCAGAGAGCGGAGCAAGCACCATTGTTCCCTCTCAGACCCTTCCCCACATACAGAGCCACAACGCAGTGATGTGGGTTATCCTACCCTGGTGAACACCTAAGGCTTTGCCCCTTACTATGTAACAGGTGAGTTGAGACAAAAAAAAAAAAAAAAAAATGGCCCAAACAGAAGAACAGATCAAAGCTCCAGAAAAAATACAACTAAGAGATATAAGACAGCCAACCTATCAGATGCACAGTTCAAAAACACTGGTAATCAGGATGCTCAACAAAATTGGTTGAATTTGGTCACAAATTAGATGAAAACATGAAGGCCATGCTAAGTGAAATAAAGGAAAATGTACAGGGAAACAAAAGTTATGGGAAGGAAGCTGGAATTCAAATTGATGGGTGGACCAGAAGGAAGAAAGAAACATCCAACCAGAAAAGAATGAAGAAACAAGAATTCAAAAAAATGAGGAGAGGCTTAGGAACATCCAGGACATCTTTCAATGTTCCAACATCCAAATTATAGGGTTACAAGAAGGAGAAGAAGAAGAGTAAGAAATTGAAAACTTATTTGAAAAAATAGTGAAGGAGAACTTCCCTAATCTGGCAAAGGAAATACACTTCCAGGAAGCCCAGGAAGCTCAGAGAGTCCCAAAGAAGTTGGACCTAAGGAGGAACACACCAAGGCACATCATAATTACATTAGCCAAGATTAAAAATAAGGGGAGAATCTTAGAAGCAGCAAGAGAAAAGGAGACAGTTACCTACAAAGGAATTCCCATAAGACTGTCAGCTGATTTCTCCAGAGACCTGCAGGCAAGAAGGGGCTGGAAAGAAGTATTCCAAGTCATGAAAAGCAAGGACCTACATCCAAGATTGCTCTATCCAGCAAAGCTTTCACTTAGAATGGAAGGGAAGATAAAGTGTTTCTCAGGTAAGGTCAAGTTAAAGGAGTTCATCATCACCAAGCCCTTATTATATGAAACATTAAAGGGATTTATCTAAGAAAAAGAAGATGAAAAGTATGAACAGTAAAATGACAGCCAACTCACAGTTATTAACAACCACACCTAAAACAAAAACAAAAGCAAACTAAGCAAACAACTAGAACAGGAACAGAACCACAGAAATGGAGATCACTTGGAGGGTTATCAACAGGGGACTGGGTGGTGAGAGAGGGGGAAAAGGTACTGAGAATAAGTAGCATAAATGGTAGGTAGAAGATAGACAGGGGGAGGGTAAGAATAGTGTAGGAAATGTAGAAGCCAAAGAACTTATATGTATGAACCATGGACATGAACTAAAGGGGAGGGAATGTGGGTGGGAGGGAGTGGGCAAGATGGAGTGGAGTGAAGGGGGGAAAATGGGACAAGTGTAATAGCATAATCAGTAAAATATATTTTAAGAAGTACTGAAAGAAGGATTTGAAGTTAGGCAGCCCAGGTTCTCTGCTTCTTCAATACTTCCTCATTCTCTTGCTTTGCAGTAGTTATTCAACTTCATAATAGTGTTCAACCAAAAAAACAAAATAGTTTATACTAATTTGCAGCAGGAAATAAGGATTCCCTTTTGTCATTTGTGACAGCATGGATGGACCTAGAGGGTATTATGTTAAGTGAAATAAGACAGTTAGAGAAAGACAAGTACCATATGATTCCTCTCTTAATGTGGAATATAAAAATCAAAATAAATGGACAAAACAGAAACAGACTCATAGATACAGAGAACAAACTGATGGTTGCCAGATGGAATGTGATTAGGGGGACCCAGTGTACCAGCTATAAATTGGCAGCTATAAAATAGCCACGGGAATGTAAAGTACAGCATAGGAAATATAGTCAATGATATTGTAATAACTATGAATGGTGTTAGGTGGGTAGTAGACTTATTGGGTGATCATTTGTAAGTTTTATAAATGTCTAATCACTGTGTTGTACATTGAAACTAATATAATAATGTATGTCAACTATAATTTAAAAAAAAATGATGGTACATTTGTACAAAGGAATACTATGCAGCAGAAAGAGAGAACTCTTACCTGTCGCATCAGCATGGATGGAACTAGAGAATACTATGCTAAGTGAAATAAGAGTTGTTGAAAGAGAAATACCATATGACCTCACCAACATGAGGAACCTAATGAACAAAGTAAACTAATGAGCAAAACAGAACCAGAGTCATGGAAACAAGGAACACACTGACAGCAACAAGATGGGGTAGGGGCAGAGGGGAAGAGTGGAAAGAAGGGGAAGAGACTAGTCAAGGAACATGTAAAAATGACTCATCGTCATGGACAGCAAGGTGGGGAATGACTCTGGGAGTGGGTGTGGACTGGGCAGAAGAGGGCAAAGGGGGAAAAATTGGGACAACATTAATAGGATAACGATAAAATATTTAATAAAAAGTTATAAAATATATGTTTAAGAGATCCTGATTTGCTATTATTTGCATTAATTGCTGATTCCTGCAAAACTAAATTTCTTTAGCAATTGTTGTAGCTGTGTGGTAGATGTTGCTCTTATTTGTAAAACCGAGTTTTCAGGTTACATGATTGAGTTTAGGAGAGGTAACAAAAAAATGGTGATTCCTATTATTTCTTAATATGTTTTTGAATTTCTTCCTTTCCTAAAAGCAAGAGATCACAGCCAAGATTTATCCTTTCTCCAGCTGAGGTAGCAGATAAAAATGTTTCTAAAATAAAATAGAAACCAATACCTTGAGGTGGAAACAGACTCTTTCTATAAATACACATACATATGTAAACAAACATACATGACTTTTTCAAACAACATAAACTGTTCCAGCCTCATAGTTTCATGAAAGAGAGACATACCCAGCTGACTCCAGCAAAAAGTAAGAGGAAGTATATTTTCCTATAAATATATAACAGGCAGTTGTATCTAAAGATAGGAGACAGTTTTATTGGGAATAAAACTAAGTAGGAAATGAAAGTTTCTCTTGTCATTTCTTAGGAGCTACACGGTCTCCCTAATCTCTGCATGGATGCTGCTGGCTCTTGCTCTTTATTCCTTATTATTCCTTATTAGCCTGTCTTGCTCATATCTCCTTCTGTGTTGTGGATATGTTTGTGGTTGTCCTACCTTCTGCCAAGGGTAAGTCATTCCTGTTAACAAAATTGCAATTAATAAGTTTATATGCATAGACTACATTATACAGATTTTCTAAGGTGTTTCAAGAAGTAATACATTTTGGAAATAAAATAATACTTTTACCCTTGGTATGAGATATTAATGTTATTATTTGAAAAGTAGACGATAGTATTTGCTTGTGTTTTCCAGTTTTTGAATATTTGCTAGAGCCAAAAGTTTTATAAATACTATTAAATAGTATTTTCAAAGTAGTGAGTTTTTAACTATGATAAGGAGTATGAAGAATGTCGGTAATTTATGAATAACCTAAGATTTAGGGAATTCTCATTTCATGTTCCCAATTCCCAGAGATTAATATCTGTTTTGAATGTACAAATGTATTTCAAGTAATCCATATCATCTTTTTTTTTTTTTGCTTCAAGCTGTCTTTTCTCCTATTGTCACCAACAATACTCAATTGTTAATTTTTGTCACCTCTGCCCTCCGGTCTCATCCATTGCTACTTTTCTGTTTCCAAGTTGTAGCTCTTTTTAGGATCACTAGCACTGATTTGTTTCACAAGACACTACAACTTTTTCCAGAGGTAAGGATAAAGGACCTCATTCCCTCCCAGAGATAAATTTGCTTACAGCACTTTTAGTAATTCTCAGTTATTAAACTATCTGAGAGTTCCCTTCAGCTGCCAAGACTGCACTGCTTTGTGCTATATAAACCACTTCCTTTTTCGCCCTGTCCCAGATTGGCTGTCACAGACAATGGGAGCTTTCTGTATGAATGAATGTGTTCTGCTATTTTCTCACTGTTAAAGTTCAATGGTCTTTCATATCAATAAGACCTTCCTTGTGGGAAATATCAGCTGTGTAGGTATGTCCTGAAATGCCAGATAACATAGCTCTCTTGTTTTTTTTGTCCTTTATGGAACTCTCCCTCATTTATATTGGAAAAATGTGAACAATCTTTTAGTGCTAAGGGCATATATGTTAAAAATAAAAGTGTTTGCAAATCAGTTCTCATTTACATTGAAAATATTATTGAATTTCCTGAGGGAAATATGACCTAACAATTGTTAGATAAATCTAATCATATATCAAACAGAAGAATGCCAATGACAAAATTAGCACTCATTTTTAACCTATAAATATTTTTAAAAAAACAACACAAACACAAGCATTAAGTATTTAATGGTATGTTAATATCTAAAAAGTGTGTTCGTGTGCATTATCTCATTTAATTATTTGGGGGGGAAAACCCAGGAGATAGTACTATTATAATTCCCAATTTTCAGATGTTGAAACTGAGAGAGTTGAAACAACTTGTTCAAGTTCATATAACAGATTGCTAGGAATGAAGGGGATGAAGGGGCTCTAGTTAATTTATTCAATGCAATCTAACATTTAATGACTTGACTGTAAGTATATATCAGCTTTAATGACACCACACTAGGTACTAGAAATAGAGAGATAAAGGAGATGAACCCTCTAAACATGTGTAATCTTAGCTGCTATTTTTCATGTTGCTTTTCAGCTTGTGTTGAGTAATAATGATGAAACCACATGATTTGGGAAAACACCAGTTGGGTTGATTGCAGCCACTTTCTGGTTTCTCTGGACCACTACGTGATGCTCAAGGGCATCTTGGATCCTGAAGGCCAGGCTAATGCATGTGAGGGCTGCATCCCCACCAGCCAACTCCTGATGAACACCATCATAGTAGTCTCATTTGTTAGAAGAAATGTGCCAGGTCCCTAATGAGTTGTCTTCCTTCTAGGTCTCATGTGTTTTTTCTGGTAGCTGTTTTATTATGGATAGATTGCTGATTTGTGTACTTTCCCATTTAATTTCTTTTTGATGTATACATTCATGTAGCCTGTGTTTAAACTTATATCAAAGCCAGATTCAAAGCTATAGAGCTTTAACGAGGCTCAAGGCCCAAGGTTATTCATTACAGCCATAGATATTGGCTATTTTACTGTGAACCTTCTTTAAATGTAAAATCAACTGACATCTTTTGTTTGTTCAAGTCACCCCCTGAATTATATTCTACTGCAAAATATTTCCTGTGATTCACAATGCATGTATGGCATGTGCTTGATGAATTCCGTAAAAACAACATTTAGCAATTGAATTATCCCATTAGAACGATAATAAGATGTAACTATATAAAGGAGAACTGCTTTGTGTATGTGCATTATAGATTGTCTTTTCCGGGTTTTTTTGTTGTTATTGTTGTTGAATTACTGAATTCCACATATACAATCATGGTTGCAAATTAAAGGGTAGCTTTCACCAACCAGATTACAGAATAACTTTTTTTCATTTTCCCCATATGTCATTGCACGTAGGAAAGCAAAACAATTAAATAAATTTTAATTCTATTGTTTAGAAGTTGCTTAATATGAGGGATAATAAAAGGTGCTAAGGTTTCTTCTTAGGAACTATTTGTGAGTATTTGGAATATTTGTAGACTGCTACAAGACACAGAACACTAGATAGTTCACACACGAGAAAAGTGAAAATTTTATATTAGTACTCACTTCTGGGAGTTTTACGTCTATCTTTGGAAGGCTAATAATCTAATAAAAATATGTCTTTTATCATTGAAATACAAACTCGAAGACTCTCTTGAGCCCATTTATGAAATAATGAAATCTGGTGCGTGAAGTTGGCAGCTGTGCATTACATATTTTGATACAGAATTAACTCTGCATGCATGGTTTGTTCATTCTCAGCACTAACTGAAGAGATAAACTGGAGATGCTAAAGTGAATTTTGTTAATGACTTGAATTTAAAAATCCAAATATCACTGTTTCTACAATGTGCTCCTTAACTATTATCCTCTTCATTTTTTTCTGTATTGTATTTATCTCCCTCATTTCACAGTTTGTGCCAATATTCCTCAAGTAATACATTAAAGAATGAACAAAAATAAGATAAAGAAATAACCAAAACTCTTTTCCCTCATGTTTGGATTTTAGATGATTAAATACATATTTTGGTAAGGAAAAAAAAAAAACCCAACCTTGACTGGGAGTTAGAAGGCTGGTTGAGCCTCATCTCTTCAACCAATTAGCTATGTGACTTGGACAGAATACCTGATATTTTGGGGTCTTGTTTTCATCATGGTCAAGTGTACAAAACTTCTTTCTACTTCTAACAGTCTATCACCCTGTAACTCGAGGAATCTCAGTCCTCTTGTGTCTCTATTTCCACAGAAACAAAATATGAGTAGGGGCTTGTATTATTCAAGAAATAGATGTCCCTCTCAATAAAGGTGATGGGAGAACTTAATAAAAGGATTACATAAAATATGTGAGCAAAGGACACCAAGAAAAGATGATGAATCCTGGAGCTAACTCCAATTTGAAGATGTTGCCACCATTAGGCGTGACTTGTGAAGGGAAGAAGCAGTTACCAGAGCTGCTGAAGAATGAACGCTATAAGAAAGGGCTGCCCAACAGAAGCTCTGGGCTTCAGTAGGTGCATACAGATAACTGCCAACTGAAGCCTAGCAGTGATAAAGTCAGGAGAATACATCCTTGACCTCTTTCTCCTTCTCTGAAATCACCTGCTACTGCTTCCCAATGGTGAAACCTAACAGGGAACTAGGAGACAAGGGATTTCAGTTGATATAGTCCATATGGGTCAATTTTCTGAGGCAATCAGCAGGGCAGAGAAGGGTGGAAAACAGATCCGAACTAACATCTGAAGAATGTTCAGCTCAAAGTTATCCTACTGAAAGATGGAAGGGGAAGCTGGATACAATAATGACTAAACAATACTTTATAGCAAATCCTCTTCTGGATTTTAGCTGCCAAGTTCACCACGACTATAATATTTGTTATAGTTAAGGGAGACTCCTATGTGACTGACAGAGGTTGTTCTTACAGAATGGTGAGGGTGGTGAGAAGAGAAGATTGGAACTCCCTTATTAAGTAAATCTTTTCATGAGAATTCTTTCATATGTAATCCATCACTTCTCAGTTGGAAAGAAAAAATGTCCTGAAGATTGCTGTTTTAACTGACATATTTTATTTTCCCTGTATTTTCTCCTTATACTGAAGTTGATATAAAATGATCAGAACAGGATAATTTTGTAATGAAGAAAAAATTCCACGGGGCATACTTTCCCATCTGTAATTACTTTACAAATGCCTATTTTACAAAGAAAACAACACAGTTGTAAGGCATGCAATGCTGTGTTAATGACCAGCTATTATTTCCATAAAAGCAGATGCCAAGAAGGCACAGTGAGGAAGTGAAACCAAACAGAGCTTACAATGAACATTGAAATTGACTGTCTACTTGTGAAACAATGAGCAGACTGTGTAAAATAAACGAATAAATACACACATAGTTAAGCATAGTTTATACCAGAGTTAGTTCTCCAGAATTTTCTTTATTTCTATGTGTTTAAAGCTTCTTGCTTAATTAGAAAAAGCTGTTATTTTAAACACAGATGCTTCAGAAGATCTTTTATGATGGGATTTTCAATGTACTCAAGACTGAGTGTACTCTATAATGCTGGTTGAGTTGCAAGAAGATGAATGCCTTAACTGTTAATTTTGGGAGAAGCAATATGTGGTTTCAAATCAAGTGGGAGAGCAAAATAAAGATCGGAAGAAATTGATTACCTCTTGCATTTCTCTATTTCCCAGGCAACGACATTCATTGCTTTGCTTCTATACTTACTCTAGCTAAAACTCATCTGATCTCTAAGACAACCATCCTTTATGTCATGAAATAATCAGGGATGGAAATTTGGTTAACCCTCTGCTGAACAAGAGTGATTAGACAGCACTCCAAGCAACATGCAGTGGGGTATAGAAATTCTATGAAGGTAGAGGACACATATACTCCAAAATCACAGTGGCAAATGCAGTAAACTTTATTTTACACTCAGCAACAATTTGATTCATGTGATTGGCAGATAAAGCTCAGTTAGTCTTCCTAATATACTCCCAAAGTTTCCATTAAAAGTCTGGGTCATATCAAATGTGCTTACATATTTTCCTCCTCTACTTGTGCAGTGTAAAAATATATTTCTAATGTAAAAGTCACTGTTGAGTCCATTTAATGGTATCCCATGTGGCTATGTGATACCATCTTAATGTTTAATAGTAAAGAAGGAAGCAGTTTACATGGTCATCTAGATGTAGCCTATCTCGTTCTTAAATTTTCGTCTACGTATTCAAGTGACAGGATTACTAACTACGGGTCTTGCCACATGAAGTACAATTTCTTGACTAAACAGTTGATCACCTAGAAGATTTTACCTGAAAAACAGGATTGCGTGTTTTCCTATTTGGTCTCTTGTTTTATAGCATCCTGCTTTCTTTAACATTGATATAATCCCCAACTATTACACATATTGATCTTATGTCCAAAAGACATTGTGATAGTTCCTTAAGTGTCTTGAAACTTCATATATACATATGTGTGTGTGTGTGTTTTCTATATTGATCACATATATATTGATGAGTCTTCCATCTGGCCTTCCCAGCTGATAAGGATTTGAATGAATTAATGACATTTTTCCATTAATGCAATAACAATGCTGGTTTTCAACTAAATATTTTTAAGGATTTGAATTCATTCTCTTTTAAAAAGTTGACACTAAGCTCTAAGTTTTGCATTTTTTAACAAAAGTCTAAGAATTTTAAACATCTTCAAAATGCACTGAACTTTTTAAAATCTTCAACCAGAAAACCAAACCTGGCAATAAGTAACTGTGATAATTCTCATTGTCCCAGCATATAATGATTATAAAATAATACAGAAGCATCTACTTATCTCCCTTTTAAATTATGCTACTCTATGTGGGCTGATAGCGGCACATGTTCTAGGAATAGCTTCTCAGAGAGGGAAAAGACATCACACACACTATTGCACGTAGGCTGAGAAAGAGTAATCTTCTGACATGTATGGGTTCACTTCTGTTCTCTGACCATGCTGACTCCATTACGTAGGAGTTTAGTATAGTCTCAGAGCATCAGTTTCTGGGTTGTCAGTACGCTGGACCTAAACTCCATCCACTGAGGCTTAACGATAGAAGAAAGTCTATTTTCTTGAGTATTAATCATAGCAAATCAGCTCACTATTAGTCTGCAAAGATATGAAATAAATTTCAGATTTGCCATTTTAGGCATGTGGGGTCCTTGGCTTGGAGTGAAGAACTAAGTCCCTCCATATGACAAATAATTTACATGAACTCTCTGGTTGTCACATTAAAAATGGAGTTTAGTGAGTACTGAGTTTGGTCCCTGGGGGGCCCAGCCAAAATGTGAACACAATGGGAACTGGAAGGAGGATAGGCAGTGATGGTGCTAACACATCATGTGTACATGGCTAATATGGGCAATATGGAGCTCTAAAGAGTGATTCTAAATGTCAGCCTGAGGACCAGGGCCAGGATAGCTGCATTCAAGTCACTTGGAAATCATTTAATAAAGATTCCCTGTCATCAGCACCCAGAGATTTCTCTTCACTATGTGTGGGATAAAGAGAGAGACTCTTCATTTTAATAAAGATGCTGGGAGGCATTTTTGCTAAGCATGTCATCCATATAAAAGAATAGGACTTTGACTGACAGGGATAACCCTTAGCCATTTAAATTCCAAAGGAATAAAGTATCTGTGTCAAGAAAAATATAATTTTGGACATGAGTAGGAGTGTAGCATATGGTGTTTTAATAGTTGATTTCACTTAGTATCCATGCACTCAGGAAATAAGTTTTATAAATGATACAAAAGTGAAGAAATATTAAAGTTGTGTTATAGTCTTAACACGTCCACATAAGATGCTCCCATCTGCTTTACTTTTAGCTTTAATAATTGCTAGACAAAATACTATTTTCTGTTTCTGGTTTAAATTGTTAAATGTTAACAGACGGATAATACACAGGAATTGGGAGTCAGGATTTTGTTCACTTATCTCTTAATGGATTATGTGCATCTGCCAGATCAAGGAGTTTTTTGGTCTCATTCATTCTCTCTTTAAAGATTTCTCTTTTGCCCTAATTCCTAAGCCCTATCTTCCTGAAGTGACATTTAGTTTTACAAGTGGGTAGTTTTTACGTTGTTATAAATGTTCCATTATTTCCCTGGCTATGTTATTAGGTTGTTGCATTAAATCTTAATTCTCATAATAGAAGTTTTTGAATTACTGAAAACTTTGGCCTCTGCTTGCTTCCCTACTACTTACCTTTCTTTCCCTGTTTTCTCCATTTTTCTTCTCAATTTTTATCTCTTTTCTCCTTCTACACAGCCTCTTCAAGTAAGTGTGCATACTTGTGAGATTAAGCATCATCGAGTTAATGTTTTTCCTTCTATGAAGTTCAACACAATTGTTCTCTTTGATTTCTTTAGCAGAGAGTGCTTTATCTGCAAAGTCCTTTTGAATAAAAATACGTTAGAATGAGATCAAGAGCTAGGATTAGAATATTGTCCCAAAATTTATCACTGCCTTAGGCTTCAGGTACTCTGATCCTGAAGTTTAACTTGTGTATAATACCTCTGTTTGTGGTTATGGTGCAGCTTAAAGTAAGGACCAGTGAGGTTTCCAGTGGAGTGAGCATTGTACAGTGAGAATCTATGTAGAGTGTTGTTATAGAATGGCAAATTTTATCAAAGAAAAAGTTGCTCCTGTAGGTTTCAGTGGGTGATGCATACTTGCCGCTAGTTCCAGGAATATGCAAGATGCTGCACGTGTTAGGGCACCAAGTGGCAGTTGAAGATAAAACACCAGTTATGATTATATTATTATTGTAAAATAAATTGATTCAGGATGCTGGAACATTCAGAAAATTTAAGCAGGACAACATGTAGTTTTCTCAGAGTTCTTTACAGAATGGTGTCTACAGTGTCATAACTCCGGAATAGCTTTGTGGAAATGAGCGAATGTGTCCTACAGTGGGTCACTGTCTCTTTCATCTACCAGACTAGCTGAATGAATATCATGAGCGGATGTTTTACTGCATTGGTTAGTGCTCCTGGAAATTCCAAATTTTCACCTAGCAGTGGGATAGGTATGCATGGGAGAGACCTGCATTTCCTTCTTCCCATTCCAGTAGAAACCTGGAAATTAGAGTCCCCTGGTACAACCGCATGTGTAGAAGAAAGAAGGCAGGTGCCTCAGAGTCTCTAATAAATGCTCCCAAGTGATTTAACATCTGTGTTATTTGCTTTTGGTAAATGAGAATGCTGGGTTCTGAGATTCAATTATTTCTCCATTACCCTCCATCACAGCTGGAGGAAGAGGAAGAAACTATCACTGTGATTTCCAGTCTTGGCCCTGCCATGTCCTGTGGGCACTATTTTTGTCTTCTGCAGATGCAGAGTTGATTGTAAGCTTTCATAACAAGGTTCTAAACCCAAGTTAATGCACAAGAAGCAGACATTGATCTTGTATGTGACAAGTACACTACAAATTAGCAAGCTGAGGGAAACCCGAGAGGTTACATCTGTCATGATTCCAGTTTCAAGTTAGCAATCCAAACTAAATATGCAGCTGAGGGAGCTTGGACAATCGTAACAGGGAAAAGCTCTCTCTTTCTCTGTCTTAATTCTAGCCTGTATTTCTCCCAAGGCCTTCAGGCTAAGAGCTCCAGCCTCAGATATGCTAATTAGCTAGAGGAATTCTGCTAAAGCTTGAGCAGTCCCTGGAAGGAGGGCGCCTTTCCAGAAGAGGTGGGGAAGTAGGCAAAATAAAGACTCTTTAGTCTCCAGAACTGGAGTCAGATAAGTGGGTGAGTGAAAGAAGTGGGGTGGGATAGAGGGGTGGGGGGGAAGTGTCAATGCACCTCCAGGAACAAAGGGATTTAGAAAGTCTGCACTCTTTTTTTCTCTTCCTTGGATGCCATCAGGCAAACCTAGCTACCTCACTGTCTATGACCCTCACACACTTCTTGTTTGTGCCTTGCTTTGGCAGGAAATATGCCTGAATTCTAAATTCTCTTAAGATAGATTTTGAGAAGTCATAAGGTACCCCCATCTTCTCGAGCTGTGCCTTCAGTCAGTAAACCTTTCCTTAACCAAACTGTGATGTATTGAATATCGGCCTTTCTTTAGAAGTATTGGGTGCACAAACCTTTCACCTGTAACCCCTGGACCAAAAAAGGGGGCTACATACTAAATCTGGCAAGCTCAAGGAAGCCTGCACGGTGACTTCACAAACTCAGAAACCAAAGTAAGCACATAGGATGGTCTGAAATTAAAACTTTCCAAGTAAAAGAAGTTTATGGAAGGTAATCACATGCTAGGGTGATATTTTTTCCCTAACAAAGGTCAATCTTCACCTTAACTGAGCCTGTCTGTTGTCTTTTTGCATCTAAGATAACATACCTTTGGAATAACAAAGTAATTTCCTTTTATGGGATACCTCAAAGCAAAACCAACCAGAGCAGAGACGCAAATCCCCTCATTGTTAATGTTATAGTGTTAATTGTTGAGTGTTAACCCTCCTGCACCCACAACTGTCAAAGAATTATGTATCTACTTATTTAACTTTTTATCCTGTCCCAGAGATGCCCCCCACCTCCCCACTTTGCTTCACTTTTTCTCGCCTCCCAAATCCATCACCAGTGGATTTCACGTATCCCCCTTATGTGCCCTCCTTTGATTGTAACGTATGAAATGATGTGCCCAACTGCCATTCCCTGGAGGATTTTCTCAATCTGTTGAGAATTTGCTTCCCAGCAATTGTTGTCAGTTTCGTTCAAATAAACTCCTAAAAATGTTTACAGGTTTGGACATTTCTTATGTTGACAAACGTGTACCTGTAAGAAGCAGAAATGAAATCTGTAGTGATGGGAAAACAAATACCAGGGAAAACATCTACTAGAGAAGATCCCCAGGAAATAATATGAGGGAAGGGAAGGGGATGGTACCTGCAAGACCGTCTTTCAAAGTGTTTGAATGATATGTAATGTTGTACCCCCAAGAGTAAAGATTTTGATGTTTAAAAATATTTTAAACCCAGTGTAATTTTAAGTTTGCTTTTAACAGAGTCTCCTGTGAACTCGTGTGCCGGATTAGATATCCAAAGATCTCCTCTTAAAGAACTAGTCTACAGTCACTCAGCAGCTCTTCCTCGTGGGTAATTATATAATTTCAGTGAAAATATATCAAAAAGGGTTAGAAAAAGAAGGCTGAGAAAGATCTTCCATGGGGCATGTGGGCTTCACCTCAGTGCAATCTTCTTCTTTTTCCCAAGGCAAGGCCAGCATGAGAGAGGTGAGAGGAACTCACGAGATGCACTCCAAGTTCTTTTCATTCCAATGTCCAATTTGCAGTCTCTAGCGCAGAGAGGGTAAGAGAGCTGGGGAAAAACCCTGCCCCAAGGCACTTTGGAATTTCAACTACCAAGGACTGTAGGCAGGCCAGGACAGCTAAGACAACCAACTCCAAAGTCTTCTAAAATTTGACACTGGTGGCGGTGGAAGTTGTGGGAGGGGTAGCAGCTGAAAGAAATTTCCAAAGCACAGCTGGAGAGCAAGGAGTACTCACACTCACAAAAGCATGCTACTCTGCTGTGAAGCAAGGGAAGTTTTCTGGAGTCTCACCAGTACTAGACTGCAGGTTCCCCTGAAAGGAATGCACTGATCCAGCCCCCACAAAAACATAAAGCCAGTGGTGCAGTTAGTCAAATTATTACTGCCCAGAGACCCTGTGAAGGTTGATTCAGCAACTAATGTAGCACGGCAGAAGAAGAGTAGGGCCACTTTCCAAAGGTAAGTGTTATTTACTTCAGTATCTACTGTTCCTTTAGTTAAAACTGCAGGCATATAATCAAAGATTATGTTGCACATGAAAAAGCACGAAGACGTAATCTATTCTGAAGAGAGAAAATAGTTAATAGAAGCAAATACAGGCATGGCCCAGATGTTGAAATTATTCATCAAAGACTTTCACATTACTAAGATGAAAATGGGAAAAGATGGAAAATAGGAAGGAAATGAGAAATTTTAGCAAGCACATGGAAATTACAAAAGAATCAAATTGAAGGCAAGGATGTCTGGTTGAAAAAATTGTTACTGGTTAGAGTAATGAAGACTAAGAAAAATAAAAGTTTTTATTTTACCTTTATGTGTCTTCCTTCAATACTTTTCCTTTGTATAGATCTGAGTTTCTGACTTACATTATTTTCCTTCTATCTCAAGAACTTCTTTTCTTGCAGGGCAGGTCTACCGGTAACAAATGCCCCCAGTTTTTGTTTGTCTGAGAAAGCCTTTATCTCTTCTTCATTGTTGAAAGAAAATTTTGCAGGGTACAGAATTTTAGGTTTGTGGGCTTTTTCTCAACACTTAAAATATTTTACTTTGCTTGCATGGTTTCTGAGAAGTCGAATGTAATCCTTTGTTCCTCATTAGAAGGTGACTTTTTTTGTTTGTTTGCCTGTTGTTTTTTGTTTGTTTTTACCTCTGGCTTCTTTCAGGATTATTTATCTTTGATTCTCGATAGTTGTAAAATGATAACCTAAGTATGGTTGGTTGGTTTGTTCATCTTTACATTTATGCAGTTTGGTGCTCTCTAAGGTTCCTGGATCTATGGTGTCTGACACCAACTTGTGGAAATTCTTAATCATTATTGATTCAGATATTCCTTCTGTCTCTTTCCTTTCTTCTCCTGGTAGTCCCATTACACATGTTACCTCTTTTTTAGTTGTCCCACAGTCCTTAGATTTTTTTTTCAGTAATTTTTCTCTTTTCTTTTTGGTTTTTGGGGATTCTATTGATACGAGGTCTGTCCAGGAAAAGTCCAGCCATTGTTATTATAATGAGAATTATTTGCACAACATCGATGTAACCTGGCAATGAGAGTAGACTGTAATTCGTAAGCATGAACAATGACAATTTCACTATACTAGTCAGTGGGGATGGTAGAAACCATTGAGTGAATATGTGTACTGTGTGGTCATCACATTAAAAAAGACTGAGCCAGTGGAGCAATGAATCTTCGTCAAATTTTGCATTAAGTTTGAACATTCCTCCATGAAAAGTATTCAGATGATTCAGAAAGCTGCAGCTACAGGCAACTGGTGAATGGTAGCTTCATCACAATAACGTGCCCGCTCAAGCATCACGTCTCATGCAGAGTTTTTTTGTTAAACATTAAATCACCCAGGTGACTCAGCCCCCCTACAGCCTAGATTTGGCACCCTGTAACTTCTACCTTCTCCCAAAACCAAAATCATCTTTAAATGGAAGAGATTTTACACCGTCAATGAGATTCAGGAAAATACTATGGGGCTGCTGATGGTGATTGGGAGAACTGTGTGAGGTCCCAAGGTGCCTACTTTGAGGGGGACCGAGGTGTCATTGTCCTATGTACAATGTTTCTTATACCTTCTTCAATAAATGTCTCTATTTTTCATATTACATGGTTGGATACCTTCTGGACAGACCTCATACCTTCCACCTAAGAGATTTTCTCAGCCATTTACAATCTCCTAATAAGCCCATTAAAGGCATTTAAAAAAATTGTTACAATGGTTTTTTTTTTCCTGGTGTTTTCTTTTTGGTTCTTCCTCAGGATTTCTACATCTCTGCTTACATTGTCCATTAATCTTCCATGCTAATTTACCCTTGAGAGCTCTTAGCATGTAGTTGGTTTAACTCCCCAGTCTAATAATTCCAACACCCTGCCATCTCTAGTTCTGATGCTACCTTTTCATATTGTGTTTTTGCCTTTCGATACACTTATAATATTGTCGTGATAGCGTGCAATGAGGTACTGGCCAAAAGGAACTACTGTAAATAGGCCTTTATGTGGTGAGAGCTGTGGTGGCGAGGGAAGCCTTCTACACTCCTGTGATTAGGTCTCAGACATTTCTTGAGCCTGTGCCTCTGAACTGTGAACTTCACAAGTATTTCTCAGTTTTTCTTTCTCCCCCATCAGGTGGGGAGGATGGTTAGAGTGGTCAAGAGTTGGGTATTTTCCTTCCCCAGGTCAGTTAGACTCTGATGATACCTCAGCACCTCAGGCTCTTTGTAACTAGTTTTCCCTGTGGGCAGGCTTGTTAGGAACAGAGTGCTCTGGCATGTTTCAAAAAGGTTATTTTTCCCTGTTCCTGCCAGAAGCAGAGGATTTTTATCTGATATTTACTATGGGAACCTTGCTGAGCTCCTGCTGGCAAGTCTCACAATATTTTTGTGAGTCCCCTGATGACTGGGTCCTCCGGGGGTGTTTAATTCTCAGAATCCTCCACAGGGCCTCCAGCAATTCGATAATTGTAGTGAGGTTTTGCTGCCCTGGCACTCAGTTCTGCAGTGGTTTCGGCTCACAGGCTTCTGTTCTGAAAAACCATGACTCCCTGATTTAATCTGTTTCTCTAATCTTGGGGGCAGTGGCTTGCTGTGTGTCTTGCCTTCTCTTATGGACCTGAAAAGAAATGTTGATTTTTCAGTCTGTTCAGCTTTTTACTTGTTTTTAGGCTAGACTGGCAACTTCCAAGCAGAACACATGGGGAACTGGAAATAAGAAGTGTATTTGTATAGATTTTTAGTGGTTACATGGATGTGTGCAATGGTCACAATTTATTCAAATGAATATATAATATCTGTGCAGTTTTTGTATTTAATACTTCAAGTACATATGTCCATAAATGTATATACATATATAAACATGTATATGCATGTAAAACAAAAGCTTTCATTATTTCCTTTAAATAAGAAATATTCTCTTATAAATTCAGAAATAAGATACTTATCTGGTGGGAATATCTGTAATTCGGAGTGTATACATATCATTAAAAGCATCTGCCGGTTACTTATTTTTCTGTTTCTGCACCGTGTCCCCTATCACATCTCTTTCTCCATATGCCTCCCCTTGCATGTCTCTCACATAGGCACCTTTGTCCATAAGCATGAGCAAGAACTTTGGGGTTCTCCCAACCAGCAGCATATCTGCCTCTCATTGTCAAGCCCTGCCACTTCTGTGCAACAGAACTATTGCAAGATGACTTATAACACCTTCTCCTCTTCCCACAAAGAGGAGGCATGAGAAGGTAAAGCCAGTCTGCATGCATCTCTTTTATAAAGTGACTATATTTGTTTTAATAAGAAATGCCAGATACTGTTCACATCACTGTGGGGCTCAAATGCATGTAATTTGGCTCTAAAATTGCAAAGAGAAGGGAGAACTTTATTCTTTTGTTTCCTCCTGAGTTAAAGTATGTTTTAATTTTTGTTTGACCCTGCGATAGCTCATCCTTCCTCATCCTTCAGAACCTGAAGCACCAAGTTGTGGAGAGTTCTTCAGTTGTATTAAATGCTTTTTCTTCTTTTCTCCAAACCCTGAGCTTTCACACCAAATCATAGCCCATTATCACTGTTCATAGTAGTCATGTTCTATAAAGTCACCGTGAATATTGAATTTGTGAATACTGAGCCATTGTCGCTGGGGCGCACACAGAATTTATTTCCTGTCAGCCCCTGCTTACAATATTTTCATTGGATGATCAGTACATGGCCTTGTTTTATGCATGTTTCTGTGTAAACACACCTTATTTAATATGTATATTTAATGTTAAATTACATATATACTTGATATATTAACATTAAACTCACAGCCAATATCATGCATGCCTGAGCAAAGCTTATCTAACCCATATTTTCTCAGCGAGGCACATTGTAACCTTCTTGCACTTAGGAATGCTACACAGGAGAATTTCAGCACTACACATGGTGCCCCTTTTAAACAATGAAACCAAAAAATCACACACAAATGTGAAATCTGTAGCACTAAATGGACTGAAACGAATGCGCTTTTACGGTATGAGACTTCAAACAACAGTGCAATGTTCTCTTGTTCTGCCTCAGCCGAGAACTGGTGCATGAGGTCCCTCAAACTTTTCACTGCTCTGCTCTGTGTGTACGTCCACGAATGACAAGGAAAGTGCTGGGAGTTTTGATTTTGCATTTACATATACATTTTAGTGAGTAGGCTGACTGACAAATATGGAATCCACAAATAATGAAGATAGATTGAATCTCTCATGGATACATAAGTAGAGTACATAAATTTTTTTCATTTTTTTTTAGGTTTGTGATTTATAGTTTCTATAGATTCCTAGTAAATTCGAACTATTTGTCAGGATTTGCCCTCCACCTTCCCTGGTCCTTCCACTGGAGGAAAGGTCTTTTATCAGTTCAATGTTTATTCAATCAAGCATCCACACTGTGCCAAGTACTAATCAAAATGAAGAAAAAAAAAGCAAGTTAGTATCCTTACTAAAAACATTTAAAATTTAATTGTAAATATAATGTAACATTTAATACATCTATGGTGAATTGGGGCCAGGGACCAAAAGAAGGCCATAGTCCAGTATGAGATTAAGAGAAAAGGCCTGTAGAGAACATAGTATTAAAGCTGAACTTTTGTCCTGGCCTGTGTGGCTCAGTTGGTTGAAGCATCTTCTCATACACCAAAAAGCTGTGGGTTTGATTCCCGATCAGGGCACATACCTAAATTGTGGGTTCAATCCCCAGTTGGGGTACCTACAGGAGGCGATCAATCAATGTTTCTCTCTCACATCAGTGTCTCTCTCTCTCTCTGTCTCTCCCTCTTCATCCCCCCACTTCCTCTCTCTCTAAAATTAATAAACATATCCTTGAGTGAAGATTTTTAAAATTTTTTTATCTTTTTTCCTGAATGCAAATATTTTTAATGTTAATGATATGACTACCCCCTCCCATTAATATAGTTCTTCATGGTTTTTTAAAACTTTTTTATTGTTGACACTGTTACAGATGTGCCCAGTCTCCCCCCCACTTTGCCTACCTCCATCCAGACTCCTCTTTCCCTTCCTTGTGTCCATCATCACACTGTTGTCTGTGTCCATGGGTCATGCATATATATTCTTTGACTAATCCCTTCACCTTCTTTAATCCAGACACTCTCCTTCCTCACCTCTGACAACTGTCACTCTGTTCCAAGTATACATTCCTCTGTTTCAAATTATACCCAGTGGAGTGTCTAGTATATTTCATAAAGATGGGAATATAGTGATTTGCCTAGATGGTTTTAAAATTGTGATTTTTTGATTCGGTTGGGTTTTTCCCCCAACATTTTGATTCCAAATATATTTGGAATTATGTTTTTTTAAAATAACAACTAATGACAAAATTTCACAATGATAAGTTTTATTTCAAAAGAAAACTCTGGAGTTTTCTCTGAAATTTTCTAACATATTTATGGACAAGATAGGTAAACTGTATCTTTTCTGATTTTACAGTTACTTCTATGAATTAGATAGAATCACATATGGCTATATAATAGAGATGAAATGATGGTGTCTGAACACGCTTCTAGGGCAAAGGTGTAGAGACATAAAATTGCATGTCAGGTTTGATAATTGTGAGAAAGAATTAGGAGGCTGTTTTCATAATACCTGTGGGAGGTTATAGCCTACCCAAGGGCAGTAGCAAAAACATTAACAAGGAGAGGACATATTTGAGAATTATTAAGATTTAACTCATAATATCCTAGTGGATGTTCAAGGAAAGACAAGGGAGATAATTTAGAGAGACGCTCAGAAATATGGCACTCGCATAACATGTGAAACAAAAATAATAACAAAACCAGATCTAATCATTGACATTGATTGCATACTTACCATGAATCTGGAACCATAATATATGTTATATCATCCAATTTAATTCTTACAAATCCATGAAGGAGTTATTATTTTTATCTTTATTTTTTGAACAAGGAAATTCAAATGCGAAGACATTGGGTAACTTTTGCAAGGTCATAGAGCTAATAAAGGGCAGACAGAGCACCCAAATAAGCCAGATTTGAAGGATTAATTTCCAAAAGGATGAATTTTCAGTTATATATTGTTTATATATGTAGTAGAACTGAAATAAAAATTTTAGTAAACCCTGCTATTATAAAAAGATTATAAACACAAACGTCTGTTTTTCTATTATGTTCTCATATGTCATATATTTTTAAATGACTATCAAGAAAACATTTGGGCTTTGGAAAAAAGAGTTTTAAATGTTTTCTTAGTAATGTTTCAAAACATGTGATCTCTCCTCTGCAATAACTGGTCAGAAAATAAAAAGGAACTCCTTTTAGAAAAAATAGCCAGCAGTTAAGAATAAGATTGAACAGCAATGTCTGAGAAAAATTGGCCGTGGGAATAGAACCAATTTGATTATTCATTCAGTGAGCTGATAAAATAATCTTTAATTGGATGCTGAAATACACTAATATATATTTCCATATTTTCCAATTAAAGATGTACATATAAATGTAATAAAAAGGCAAAACCCACACTGACATTTATATTATTAAAAGTCATGGGCAATATAAAAATTTTGTTCTAAATTTCCTGATTATAACAGTCCAGTGAAAAACTAATACTGCTAATGGAAAAATATTTAACTGTAATCCCAAAGAAAATATAATTATTTTTTCAAAAACCAACATGTTTAATACAATACCTAAAACATTGCTATTTTGTATTATTACTTTAATAATTATAATGTGTACTTTTAGTTGCTTTTCTCAGTCCCCAAATGGAAATGTCCAAATTGCAGTTAGTCATCTTATCAAATTTTGGTCATGAGCTTTACTTAATGAGAAGTTCTGGTTGGTTTAGGGCAAACCATCATTTCTTATGAGAAATCAGCTTGAAACTCATCCTTCTCCATAGGTGGAGTGGGAAGGGGTGGTGGGTATTCCACATTATTCTTGTATAAGAAGGACAGTCAGAATGCCATCTTCTAGCGACTAGTAAATAAATCAGCAGTGATATTCAAAACTGAATTCACTATCTTCCCTCCCAATTACCCTTCTGCTTTAAACCTAATTCCCTTTAATGACATCACTATTGCCCTAGTCATTCAGGTACAAAGTCCCTATACATTCTTGCTATAACCTTGACGTTTGTGTTACAAATCCAATCAGTTGCCACATCCTGTCTATCCTCAAATTTATCCTTTGTGCTAAGATTTAGTTGCCCCATCCTCTTTATTAACAGTATTTGTAACTTTACTGAGCCTAGTGGCTCACAGACTACTGCAATGGTATCCCAGCTGTCCTCTACATCTAGTATATTACTTTCTCCCGCATATTTTATAGCCGTCCAATTGATCTCTCTGAAATAAGACATGAATTGTGTCCTAACAATGGCTTCCCCAAGTCTTTAGAATAAATTCAAACCCCATAATTTAGCCCTCAACACCCTCCAAAATAAGATGAGAATAACTTTCTGGACACAGTTCCTACTGGTCTCTCATGAAACCTAACAATCAAAGTGAAGCACAAATTCTTCCCTCACTGTGGCTGACTATTTTTTCCAATTTAAGTTCCTTAATCTTATTTCCACCCCCTAAGTTAACATTCTCTCTCAACACTACATATTAACATTTTATCTGTTCTTTGACATCCACCTGTATGCCATGTGATTATTGTGAGTTCTATCATCTGAAAATAATCTATTCTTACCTTAAATTCACACACTGCTTTGTTGTTCTCTTCAGGTATTTTGAGCATGATCTATGTTTTATGAATTTTATATCATCATTGTCCATCACAGACTATTTTGCTTATTGAAGTAGTAAATACAAGGAATGGGTTTTTGTATTTCAATAGAAAAGCTCATGGGGGAAATGTTATATATGCAATGGGGAATCAATTACTAAATCCAGACAACTGAACTGTGTTGGCAGTGTGGCTACTGAGACAAGAAGGGGTCATTAAGCTTTGTGAACTTTAGTTTCTCCATGTGTTGCTATGTGTGGTATTTTCCAGACCCCCTTCAAGCAGGACCATGACAGCTCAGTAAATGTAATAATGAGACATGATACGGACTCCACCCAGCGGGGTCTGTATGTTGTTCACATTGACTACAGAAGTCCTGTGGAGGAAAAGGGACGGCACAGCTGCTCTCTGAGAGAGAGTATCTCAACCCTTGCCCGGACTGGTTTTTACTACTTTCTAATAGCGTACATCAAAGGTTTTCATTCATTATGCTCAGGTTTGCTTTAGGTGATTGCTTTACAGATAACAAAGGATGTTACTGATTACTTTCACAGATTAACAAGGAAAAAATGTTGCAAATGCAAGGGAATGATAAGAGTGATTGATCTGGTTACACTCCATCCTTGGGAGAATTAGCACAGAGTACAAGAAGTTAGTTTAAAGATGTGCAGTAAACATTTACAGCTTCAATTTAGGGTGAGGGAGTTTCAGCAAAAGCTAAAGTTATACCAAGCCTCAAAGCAGCCTAGGTATAATGGAGGCCTGGTTTCCCAGCTGATCCGTGGCTTTGGCTCCTGTGTGCTGACTCGCACCTGCTGGTTTTCTGATAGGGCTGGGCTACATTTGCCATTGCTAGGCAGACCGGCTCCCTATAAAGACTCACTGAAACTTAATGTGCCATAGAGTATGACTTATGAAGGGGCATTAAGTCAATAAGTCAGTAAGCTTTAAATTTGTGAGAGCCAGTAACAAAATAACATTATCTAACCTCTTCATATATTTTACAAAACATTTTTAAAAACCTTGCTCCTTCAATTATATCAAAGAAAAGTATTAATGGTAATGACTTGCACATACTAAATGTCCTGACTTAAAAATCTTTCTTCTACATTGCCTGAAATAAATGGGATGAGAACCGTCCTCTACATGGCACCTATTATACATACCTAGAAAATAATCAGTAAAGGTTAGACTTGATCATTATTGATCAATTTGTGTAGTCTAAGCATTCAGAACTAGTCTAACAGTAGTTCTAATTCTAATTAATTTAATGATAAAAATTCTATTTATGCATCGTCCAAATTGTAAAGGTTGGAAAGAAAAACAGTGTATTTTTTTTTCATGAAAAAGGTATGAATCAAACGCTCCTGCAGGGCTGTGATTAAATGGTCCTATTCAGGTGTGTCATTGGACAGGGTAGAGCCTGTTGTCCGGGGACTGAATTTCAGGATTAGCCACTGGCTCCTTCATCAGGGAGGAGAAGCACCTGCAGCCTGCTACTGTCACAAGCCCCTCTCTTTACCCATGACCTTCAGTCAGCTGTGACCTTTTACTCTCCTCCCCCTGCCTCTGTGACAACTATTAAAACCCTCAGTCAAAAACCGAGATTCTTTTCACAATGACCTCAACTTTTTCTTATTTCATTTGCATAGAAAATCCTAAGGTGTTTCATTTTTATTCATGTTTCTCATTTGCATAATTTAACATTTAAACTATATTTTTTCTTTTTCTTTTGTTATATAGAAGTCCCCAAAATATATAGTTATTTTTGAAACAATAGCAATTTTACAGAAAATTTGCAAATGCAGTTAGTTCAAAAACTACTTTTACCTGAACCATCTGGAATTTTCCTGTATGATATTCTACCACACACAAACACATTAGCATGGCTTCTGTACGCACAAAGACATTCTACATAACCACAATACACAGTATCAAAACAAGAAAATTAACAATGACACATTACTACCACCTGGATATGATACTCATACCCCAGAGTGTCTTCCGGGATTCTCCAGTGGTGTTCCTGATAAGGAAGGGATCTCGTTCAGAATCATGAGTTGCCTTGGTTGCTACATGTCTTCAGGCTCCTTCTCTATTGAACAGTTATTCAGTTTTTCTTTGATTCTCACAACTTCGATACTTTTGAAATTACACACCTGATATTTCATGGAATGTCCCTCAATTTGGTTTTATATGATGTTTCTCATAATTAAATTTATTTTATGCATCCTTGGCAGGAATATCACAGGGAGGTGGCTGTGAAATTCTTATTGCTTCTGATCAGGTGGCACAGAATTGTGTCTTGTTCTGGTGTCGGTGATGTCCATTTTGATCTGATTAACTGTAAAGTACCAGGCTTCATCCCTGTCAAGTTACTAATGTTATGTTATAATCAATCCGTATTTGAAGCTCTATAAACATTCCTCATCAATGTTTTAATTAAGAAATGACTTTTACTTGGACATTTGTTTCTTTTTTATTTTATTCACTAGACTATAATGTGTTCCTGCCACTCTTTATATTGTCAGATTTTCCCAGATTAGGTCACTGGAAGTCCTTTTAACCTAGCTCCCATGACCTTTGGCACGTTGACATTTTTTTATCATTTTCTTGCTTTCTGACAAAACAAGATGGAAGTCCATCTAATATATTTTATACTACCCCAGTCATAGAATTAGCAACTTTTCCAAAAGGCTAGTTCCTTTTAGGGGACAATATTATTTATAGTCTAATACCTGCATGTTAGGTATAACAGTTCCCAAGCCCTCTAAGTGGACAGAGCTAGAGAATATATTTTTGTTTACACATTATACACATGCTCACAAAATTTACATCTATATTTATAGCTATATCCTTGTTTATCAATTGATCAATGGATAGAAAGAAAACCAATATTTCAGCAACAAATATTTTATTTTGGTTTTCTCTATTTCAATGATCATAACTTACTTCTCTGACAAGAAGAGTCTTGCCTTCTATTTGTCTAAATATATTTATTTATTTGAATTCTTCTCCATATAAACACTCTTTGGTCACTATTACCAACTCCACCCTGTGCAAATTGCTCTCCCAGCCACATGAGCTCCAGCATGAGGTGCTGGGCTGCCTCACCCACACAGATAACCTCCTCACCCTAACCGACCTATTCGAAGTCGGGTCCCAAAGTCACCCAAAGTCAGGTCACCCTCGTTGTGGATGCTCTCCTTACCCTCCTTGCTGCTATCGGCTGCTGCTTCATCACACAGGCATCCCCCCCTTGGTGTTTCATAAAAGGTTATGAATATCACTTTAAGAAAATTATAAATGTGGACATAGGAGCAGGAGTCACTATGGCTTAAACTGTATTTTATGAAGACTGCAGAGGGTGTAAGAGCTAAATCAATGAGAATCTACAAACAGGTAGTAGATACATCTCTCTCTCCAATTTTATCTCCCAGAATATCTTCATAGAAATCTAGACTAGTCTCTCTACTACCCTTTGCGCACAACATAAACAACACCCCTGTTTTGCTTTCTCCTGTCCTCCTGCAATATCCATGTCATTCCTTTCTGCCGATTCTGTGCAACTTTTCTTCAGGAACAACTCAGCTACCTTGACTCTTACCCGTATGCTAGACCAGCCCCTCTTATGTAGATGTTCTTCTCATTCTGCTTGCTCCCTGGTAGAACTAAAAATTTAACTTAAACTGCCCAGTTATTTTTGTAATCCCTCCCTATGAACTCTCAAAGCACTTATTAGTAGAATAGCTTATTGGAAATTTGTATGCCCTACCTCTAGTATTGCCTTTTTTCATTATAAATCTCTTATCTTTCTGGTTATTACATAAGCTCTTTTTGAATACAAATCCTGTATAATTATTATTTATATCACCACAGCTTAAGTCATATTGTTTTATATTCATGAGGTCCTTGAAATACTTGCAAGTGAAATGAAAAATATCCATTGTTATTATTATTTCAGTATAAAAAATCCCTGAGAGGTAAAGTGATTCTCATTCTAAAGTTGAGGGAGGACATTTAAAGATTAATATTGTACAGGAAGATATTTTAGCAAATATGGTACAAACTGAGTTGTTCCTTCTTGTATATGAAAGACTACTTGGCTTAGAAACATCTTGAAAATGTGGTAACACTTGGAGTTAGCATCCAACAACCTAAAGGTCACTGTTTGATAACACGAGAGAAATACGTGTGTATACTGGTCCTTTGCAAATCTGTAGACTTATGATGCTCACCTAAGTACTTTTGACAAAAAGTTACATAGATGTGAATAAAAGAGAAAAGTAAATAAAAATGATTGTGTTTCTGAAGGAGTGTCCTGAAATTCAGTGGAATCTGGTCCAGCTTATTCTTCCTTCCTCAATATCATTCACACTTATATTTGATGTCCAGAAGCTAAGAAAAATAAAATCAAAGAATTCTAAAATTGACTATTAGGCCTTACTGAAACTACTCCAAAAATTATGTGCTGTTCTATAGAAAGGATTCCAGAGTTAATGTGGGAAAAGGGTTTATTGATTAGAATATAATGGGAGAAAAAGAAATTGGAAAGGATCAATGCAGTCATTGAGTTTTGCTCAGCTTGACCTTGCACACAATATATTTAAACATTACAAAAGGCATTTGGAGCTTTCTAGACTGGTTCCTTTCAAACTAAATTGATTATACCATTGAATAAAAATTTGAGAAACCAATGTTCTCTAGTGTGACAGACATTTGGTCAAATGGTAACGTAAATTCAAATTGCTGCTTCCCTAGTATTTTATTCGACCGGTGTAGTTATCATTTTATCCTCTCACACCTCATCTATGTATGATGACAAAAAGAGGTGTAAGATAAAAATTAGCAAAAAAGTCTGATAAATGGCTGAAATGTCATGGAGAAGAGCAGCAAATAATCTGAGGCAAAAATTGAGTGTAATGTATTGAGGTTGAAAAGGATAGCATTGAAAGGAAAATGTGCCAGAAATGATTGCAGGGAATTGAAGATAAAGCATTACAACAAGTGGATAATAGGAGAGAGTGCAGAGGGAAAATGCTATGGCTGAAATAAGGCAATGATGAAGGGGACTCTAGCTAGGATAAGGGGCAAAGGACCTAAAAGGGCTAAAGCATATGCAATGATTTGTGTCAAATATAAGGAATAGCAGGAGTTATAGTAGCTGTTCACATATGAACTGAGGTTATGAAATAATAACATTGATTGCACAAGGTGAAAACAATTCATTCAAACATAGTTATGGAATGTGCCAAACTGTGGTGTTTGCTCAAGACATTACATTAAAAAAAAATATCTTGCCTTCATGGAACATACACTCTAGTGTTCCAGTAGGAGGAAGAAAGACAGTAAATAAATAAAAAAATAGACAGAAATTAAATTAACCCAGTGATGGAAATGCTTGTTTCTTTTGAGCCTATTAGCAATTTTAATCGATGTTGTGGAATCGCTGCATGTGACTGTTGCAAAACAACATTGTTTTATCATCCTGGCATCTTTGACCACACAAGTGTCTATAGGTAAAATCATAAATATGGTCTTTAATTTCCATTATCAATTTGTCATATTTCTACAATTCTCAGACATGTATATGAATTTTTAAGTTTCCAAGTGGAATCTGTGATTTACATCCAGTAATTGTTTTATTTGTTTGGATGCAATGGATGTATGTGGTTGTGTAACTATGTACTTCTTCTCTTTATTTTGATATCCAAACCTCTTGGAGCCAAGATCTTTCGTGGTATTATTAGTTTGCCCCCTTGCCCATAGCAGGTGCCAATCAAACGGAGCCTCCCTTCAGGCCAGATCTCTCTAATGGGTGAGCAATCAGGCTGTTTGAGTCAATGTTGAAATCTAGGACTGTCTATAATCCCCGACGGCGCATAAATCACGCCTGTAATATCCTTTTACTTGGTGCTAATGACAAACCCTTCCAACTTCTCTTTCTCTCAGTTTACGAGTGAACTGCTATTAAATGTAGATTTTATCTGATGACATATAAAAATGTATCACGAAAGTTGAAACCCATAACTGCTTAGGGAGGCCGAATCAATTTGGAGTAGATTTTTCATTACAGTGAACATGGGTGGAGGTGGGTGATCATGGCTGAAATGTCAGATCCTTAGCTGTTCTTACCAAGACTTAGTAGATTTTCCTAAATAAATGTTTCTGTATTTACTGTACACCAATATGACAATTTTCAGAGGTTTAGGGTATCTTTATAATTTTGAGCAATTATGGTTGTTTCACCAGAGAAAGGGTTCGTGAAGATCCTAAAACCAACATTCTACCAATGAGATCCTTTATGTGGAGTTTCTGGAACAGATAATGCTGGTGATCTGTTTTAAAGCCAAGTTTGGGGAGCAGGAGCACATTTCATGTTCTCTAGGAAACATAGGGAGGGGCTCCAGTTGGTGGAGCCAAAAGATATGAAAGATTGTGGGGAAAAGTTCTGGAATTAAGGGTCAAAATCCGAGTGATACTATAAAATACAGCCCTGGGCAAAATTTTAATGAAGAGTTCAGCAGGACACTTTCACATTCAGTGTTTTTTGTTTGTTTGTTTGTTTTTAAGAGAAATGAAGAGGTAAAAAGCTATGCTCAATAGTCCAGGCTTGACAAATTAAACTGAAAACTTCTATTTTTTAAGAGAGAAAGACCAAGCATACATTGCTTCTGCTAAGACTGCATATATCACTTCTGTAATAATATCTCTTATAAAAACATATCTTCTACTGGTTTTCTGCTATGAGTAAATAATCATCTACCTTTTCGAGTGTGAGAAATAATCTGTCAAGCCCTCGCTGGGTAGCTCTTCTCGTGAGTGCTTCCTCCTGATAACATCAAGATTGCAGGTTTGATCTTCAGTCAGGGCACATACAAGAAGCAACCAATGAGTGCATAAATAACTGGCACAACAAATCAATGTTTTTCTTTCTTACACACTCTCTCTAAAATGAATAATTTTAAAAAAATTGTTTTTCATATATTTTTGAAATTACTTTTATAGTAAAGACCTGAAAACTGATATTAAATGCTTCCCTATTATATTGTATTAGAGACATTAAACATTAATAAATAATGTTGATAAATAATAAAATATTATTTTTTCCTGACATTTTTTATAATAGGAAAAACATAGCTAAAGAGACAAAAATTATTCTTGCCCATTACATATAAAAAAACCATGGCCTGTATTATAGTTTTTTATTGTAGTTAATTACGATTGATGTAACTTAGTCATTCATCTTTGTCTCTTCAAACATAAAAGATTCTGTTGACTTTTCCTATTAGGAACCTAACTATTCAACTGCTGAATAGACATCATTAGGGCAACTGAAGTAAGAAAGAAGATTTTGGCAAGTAATAGACACTCAAACATCAGTGATTACAAAGGGAATCTGGTTATTTTTCTTTGCTTGATTTTTCCTGACTTGTGTAGTTTATCATGTGCCATGGCATTTGTATTAGCCCCAAACTATATCATCTTTGTACAAAATTAAGATGCTAAAACTACTCTTCCAAATCAGTTATTTGGGCCTTAGGAATTTAAAGTCTTTTGCTAATGATGGCATTTCTCAATAAAAATATATACTGTTGAATTGTATATTTAATAAAGTCATGCCAGTAACCAGAAGAACTTAGTTCAGTTCCTGAAGTACCTAATTGCATGTTGAATATTACTTTATTTGCTTTCTAACTTGAAATTTATTTTTGAAATTAACTTTTTTAATTAAAAAATACCATTTGAAAGTAACCAGTACCCAGATCAAGAAATGGAATGAATATTACCTGTCTTCCAAAAGCTTACCTCATACCTCCTTGTAGGCATTAACTTCCTATGGGCAACTCATTTTTAACAGTAGAGATCAGTTTATTTTCAATATGTATTTTGCAGAAGTATAGAACATTGCCAGTATTAATGCACTTAGAGGAATATTTTTTTGGGAAAAAATAACATCTACTAATCCAGTTCTTATATTAACTAGTAATGTATACATTCAAGGGGACAGTATCTAGAGAGATATCACAGGATAGATATCCACACAATTGTGGAACTTGGCAGTCACTTGGGGTTTCTGGCTCTCAGCTTGGTACCCAGGCATCTAAGCAGTCACAAGTCAGCTCACTGAATAGCAGAAGGCTGATAGAATAGGATGCCTGTGGATATATTCGTTCTCATAAACATTCACAAGAAGGAAGAATGGATGAAGAAAGTAAGGTCATTAAAAATAAATAATAAAAAAATATGATATAGCCTTTCTTAAAAATGTGGTCCCAGAATTCTAAAGGGACTGCTCTACCGTCTTTACCTAAGGAAAGGTGTTCATTTATAAAAAGGGTTTCAGAATTACCTTCTTCAAAAAATACCGAGAGTTGAGTAGGAACAATCAAGTCGATGAATGGCATCTATCGTGTCATGATTTGCTGCTCAGTAGTGCCAGACATCAGAGTGGGACAGTTTGAGTTACTGACAACAAATTCTCAAGGAGAATATGGTGAAGTGATTTTGGAAGGGTCATAAGTGACTCTCTGGGGGGAAAAAGAGTGTAACACAGCTAATCTGCCCAATGTCATGCTTTACCTTCACTCAAGAAAATAAAATTCAATGTAAATGTGTTGTTTGAAAGTCTGCCATATGCTAGAAGCAAAGGAATATCACTTTACTCAGTTAATGTCAGTATTACTTATCAAATATTGACATAAAAACTAATTTATTCATTCTTTTAGGTTATGTTTATAATCAAGAAGTTAAATATTAATGTACTGTTTTAATGCTATTGTATAATAGCATTATACAATGCTATATACAATGCTTTTTAAAAGCTATAAAATACAGAAATGAGGAGAAGCAATTAACATTAAAAGTAAGAATAATATTGTATTATTATTCTAAAAGAGTCACTGAGGTTTTTGGTACTTGAAACAGAAAACTTAATGCAATTAGTATTTAGTTTTGCTCAAGATCATTTTTGGTTGTATGTGTCGGTACCTTTAAAGAAATGAAGACTGCTTGAAGAAATAAAGGATGTAGATAAGTTTTTACAGAGGCATCCAACTGATCCTGAAATTTTTATTCTTCGCCTTTGATAATATTCATGTTATTGCTACTGATTTCTAGGACATTTCTTTCCTTCTATAGTGTTGAGGTTCTCAGCCAGCTGGACAGCAGCTGGCGACAGGCACCTATTACCCTGGTTCCCAGTGACAACTTGTCCCTAGTAGACTTTATTTAGCATCCAGACCTTGAGTTTCCCACAAGAAGAAATCTGACTGAGACCTGGCTAGGTTGTTGCTTGGGGACCAGGGAGACCCAGGCTTCAAACCTGCTCTCCTTTGTAAGGGTCACCTAGGTAGCCTCAGCAGGGAAGATGGGGACCTGGACACGGACCAAGGGCTGGGGCTTCCTGAGAGCTTGGCCCCTGGATAGAAGCACGTCTGTGCCCAAAATGGCAGAGGAAGTTCTAGATGTGGCAGTTGTGCTACATTAAGAGTTGTGGAGCTAAACTTTTATTTTTTGAAATAATAATCACATAAACCATGCTAGTGTAAGATAAAATTAACTATTTATCTATAATATAATGAAAATAAATGATAATATGCAGTAATAATTAAGATGATAATATGCTATTTCTCTTGATATATAATGTTCTCAATGTTTGCACATGTTTGAAATCTTGAATTTCTCACTCTGTATAAATATTCCTTTTTCATCCTAATGCTACATTGATAATTTTTATTATTTTTCTTACTGGTCCCCTCAATTGTGTAAGTTCCAAGTCCCACAAAACATGGACCTGCTCTGCCTTCAGCTATGGATATCATTATACTTATGATGTATCTTTTATAAATATACAGTTATTTGGATATTTCTTATTCATTCCAATAATCTCTTGAGCATTAGTTCTTTAGAAATAATATGTTCTCTTTGTTCTTCCTGTATTTTAAAAAATTCCATTCATATTTTTGAGATTTATTATTATTACTCAAATTTTAGTTTTTCCTCTTCTATTGTGCCTGGTATAAACTTTATTATATTCCTTTCTTTAGCAATTGCTTTAGAAATTACAGCATGCATAATTTGCTTACTAGTATGCAAATTTAATCAATACCATTATTTTCTCAGGAAATGTGGAAAATTTAAGACTATTTAAGTCTATTTATCCTCCTCAAATTATGTTATTTTATATATGTTAATGTTATCTTTTAATGAATTATTAATTGTTGTTAATAAAGATTAAATTAACATTGTTTCAGAATAAGATATTATTTATTTTTTTGTTTTATATAAACAACTTGTTTATACATAAAAGCCTATTGAATAATTTTCATACATTCTTATATCCCATGCCTTCCATTTTGGAGCCCTTTGCTCATTTGAAAAGTTTTTTTTTTTAATTTTCTTTAATAAGTGTCTGCTTGAAGCACACTCAACTGCTCTTTTTCTCAAAAAACTTTGTTCCAGAATCTACTTGAGAAAAACACAACACTAGGTATATAAGTCCAGGTTGGTAGTAGTTTTCTTTTAGTACGTTAAATAATCATTTGCTTTTTTTCATACTTTACACTGTTTTTACTGAGAAACTGGGTATTCATTCTAAGGTGTGGATTTTTAAAAACCTGCTGGATTTTCATTGAATCTGTTAATGTATTTAAGTAGTATTGGAGACTTATGAGTAATCATGATTTCAAATACTTTCTTGCATTGTTTTTCTCTATTTCTTCTAAAACTCTGATTCTATATATCATTATTCTCCATGTTATTTACTTTCCTTTCTCTACTCTTTATCTTTCTTTTGATAATTAATTACACCTCTGCTAAAGTTCAATAATTTTCTATTCAACTGTGTCCAATCTCCTAAGTCTGTCCTTGAGTTTCAGTATGAGTTGTGTTTTTCATTCCAAAAGTCCATATTGGTTCTTTTTTTTAAAATCTGCTGGGTCATTAATTTTGTTGCTTGTTCCTGTGTTTTTAATCTTGTCTTTTATTTCTTAAAACTCATTAGACGTTGCTTGGCCATGGTGTTTGATAACCACACCCAGTAGTCCCAGTGCTCTGCTTGTTTGTTGCTTCTGCTGCTTCTTGCCTTGTTTTTGCTTGCAGGGAGGCTCGTTTCCTCGTGTGATGCTGGCTTTCTTTGGCGAATTATAGGAAGAAGTCATTTGTGGGCTGATATGAGGGTTCCCCAGGAGATTTTCAGGTGTGTAGGACTCCCAGTCTAAAAGCAAATCCACTATGTGATTTGATTTGATCCTGTAAACTCTGGGAGGCCCAGTTTGCAGTTATAATGCCTCAGGGATTCTACTAATCCTCTTCTCTTCTTAGAGCCAAAGCAATTCTCTTTATTGCCACTTGGAGGTAGAGGGTGAATGAATGAGAAATACTTCATAAGGAACCGGTCTGAAGACCTGGTTGTGGGCAAGATCTATTTTGGATGTCAGTTCATGTTCCGAGCAGACAAAGCAAGGAGACAGCAAGATACACAGATAAGAAGTTCTTTGGAGAGGTCAGGCGGAGGTGTAGTCTTAGCAATGAAAGGAGATAGGTGGTTTTCCTCTCTTAAATTTAAAATTTGCATCCTCCAGGGTGATTTCTTAAAAAGCTAAGTTAGATCATGTAATTCCTTTGTTTAAGTCTCCCAAATGACTTCCTAGCGACCCTAGTGTAGAATCTAAATCTTTAGTGTGGCTTAAAACACCTGACAGTTTTTAACACTCATCGTCCTTATTGGCCACACCTTATTTTACTTTCCCACTGATCAATTTAGCTGGAACTAGTCTTGTTTTTCTTTCCTTTGGTCGTGCACAGTTGATTCCTAACTCACTGCCTGCAGATTCAATGTTTGCTCTTATTTCTCACTGTGAATAGATTACCCTAGAATCTTTTGGGGGCCTGAAGCACAGATATTTGGATGAACTGATTTGGGGTTTATCCTTAGCACTGATGTTTCATAGGCTCCCTGATGATTATTTTGTTTATAATCAACTGACAAAGATAGCTACTCCAATTAGTATTTACAACTCATTCCTCACCTTTTAAAGGATTTAACTCAAAAGTCATTTTCTGTAATATAGTCCCCTCTTATTTTTTGCAACTCCATTTTCATTTATCATACTTAATTTTTATTCATTTGTTTATTACTTATTGATTTCATCTGCTACTAGAATGGAACTCTCATGAAGGCAGATTTCTAAATTTATTTTACTGATGACTGTCCAATGTGCAGAATGGTGTCTAAGTACTAGTGGACTCTCAACACTTCAGAAGGAAGAGATTAATCTTTGTTCACCTCAGAGATGTCTGATATCAGATATCAGAGATTAAAAGATTTTCTGACTATAAAAACGATGTATCAAGAATTATGACTTCTTAATGCAAATAGAAAATATAGTTTATTTAGTAGAAAAGGAGTTTTTTTTTGTTGTTAAGAGAGAAAGGAACATCAATTTGTTGTTCCACTTATTTATGCATTCGTTGGGTGACTCTTATACGTGGTGCCCTGAGCAGGAATCAAACCCACAACTTTGTTGTATCAGAATGATGTACTAACCAACTGCATTACCGAGCCAGGGTGGTAGAAAAGGTCTTAAAAAATGGAATCTATGGAAGAAGGCAGCCCATGGAACTATAGAGACTAAGAACATTCGTATTTTTTTGTGAAGATGTGAGCGAACACAAGGCTGTGTTTCAGGAAGGTTTGCATATTTCATCCTTGTGTTTGTGACCAGAAATCTATGCCAAGGTGCATTAAAAAAAACCTTCCAGTATATGGTTCCAGAGACTTATATTTATTAGCTTAAATAGGTGAAGGGAAGAAGAAGTACAAATTGGCAGTTATAAAACAGTCACAGGGATGTACAGTACAGTGTAGGGAATACAGTCAATAGCATTGTAATGACTGTGTAGGGTGCCAGGTGGGTACTAGACTTATTGGGGTGATCACTTCAGAAGTTATACAGATGTCTAATCACTATGTTACACACCTGAAACTAATCTAATATTGCATGTCAACTATAATTCAAGCATTTTTAAAATATAGAAAAAATCATTTTCAAAAAAGGAATTATGATTTTAAAGATTTAATAGTATAGATAAGAGAAATCATTATCTTTGGAGCACATTAAGTCAGCATGGATTCCATTTCAAAAGTCTAAATTTTCTTAAAATAATTACTAGGAGTATTTTGGTTTTATTTTGTAATAACAAAGATGAGGAGCAGGTGGTTTCCAAGGCCAATTAGTGGGAAGCTTTTTTTCCTTTTCCCTTTATTCTATATTATTTTCGCTAAAGGCAATGAAAATTGTACTACTTAATTTGTCACCTTTGAAAAAGAAAATGAATGCCAAGAAATAAGTACTACCTGCATCTATAGTCATGTTCTAGTATTTGAATCTATCTGAGAGATGGGATGAATTCTGAAGAATACACATGAACAATGCTTGCAATTTAAATTCAGTATTTCATGCAAAGGCAACTGACATGTAGGTGATTATACAGCCTAAAATTATAGTATTCTGCAATTGGCTGACTAATTAGTCTTTCTTTTTACAGTTTCATATTTTGAAATATAAAAAGTCTCCCACTTAGTCACATAGAATCAAACAAGAACTTTCTTCAAAACTTATCATACTCATGAAATATTTGGTCATCCTTTCTAGAATATATCCCATTTGCCTAACATCTTCTCTTACTGAAATTCTTCACTAGAATTCAAGTTTCTTTTTCAAGAAAAAGAATTATAAACCTTCTCCTTATGTCTGGTATCTTCTGTTCTCCAGCCCCCAATAACAACCCCATTTATTTGTTGTTCAATTGGCTTACATATTAAGGTAATCACATATGATTGCATCGAGAAAATAAACCTTCAATTTCAAGCAATCTTCTATCTAAGTGAACAAATTTACAACTATTCAAATATGATTCAAATATGTTTATGAGTAATGGAGAAATTCTGCACTTGGGGAAAAAGTACAAAAAGGTTTATAGGTGGTTCATTGGCTTGGGCTCTTCATTAACTCTATGGACTGTATGTTTTTGTCCCCCCAAAATGTATATGTTGAACCCCTAAAGCCTAATGAAATGGTATTAAGAATGTGGACTTTTGAGGGGTAATTCGATTTAGATGTGGTCATGAGGGTGGAGCACCCACGATGGGATTAGTGTTCTTATAGGAAGAGAAGCAAATTTGAGTTTTCTCTCTCAGACATGAAGGGAGACGGTGAGAAGCTAGCAGTCTACAGGCTGGGAAGTGGGTTTTCACCAGGCACAGGTTTTGCTGGTGGTGTTTTGATCCTGAAATCCCCAGCCTCTAGTACAACTGTGAGAAATAAATACGGTATTTAAGCAACCAGTTTATGCTATTTTTGTTAGAGCAGTCTGAAATAAGATAATTAATATAGTAGGAAACTTCTGGGATCTAAATAATATTTAGAAAGGTATTTCTGGAAGATGCCAAGTGGTATGGAGGTGTGAAACAGATAAATTGGAGAATACTTCACAAGTGGAATTTTCAGGTATTCTTAGGCATATGAAAAGGCATGGCAAATTTCAGAGTTACAAGTAAAAAAGCTAATTAAGAAATCCTTTCAGCAGATTCTTCTTTTGTCCTTAAATCTTTGCATTCTGTTGTATTGGCTATACTCTATTTTTATGGTATTCTGGTGACTGAATCATAAGAGAAACCTCACAGAACAAAGTTTTACCCTCAAATTCTAGTAATAAACTCAAGGGACTGGAATTACCTCTTGTTGAAAATTACTGTACTATGTTGTCATCAATATATTTCCATTGTGAGATATAACCTTCAAGGAACTGAATATCTGTTATTTGGGCTACTTCTTCACATATCTTAAAGTATTTCATAAAGCTCCTATGCTGGCCACATCTGTACTCTTACTCTTTTCAAATAATTGGAAATAATACCAGTGTTTCAATAAATATGTTTGCTTTAAAATGAACCATGCCTAGTTGTAATCAATGACTTTTAGAGCATTTTTTTGTAAAATATTACTTAACTTGGTATGATTTCCATTTCTTTTTAATTTTCCACATATCTTTAGCTCTTGCCTTCAGTTTTCATTTTTCATAATAAATGTGAAATTAAAATGAGCTAAATTATTCAGCCGTTTGGGATCAACATTGATTTCATTGCTTTTCTCAGTTAATCACATCATGACTCTCCACATCTTCTTTCTCCTCTGACATGTCTCAAAGCAATTCTTATTATATCTGACTCATGTGTTAACTGTAATGTACTCCATTTTATAGTAGGCCAATCATTTCCCTTAACGCAGTAACAGATATAACAAAACCTTGCTACTTCTCTCTCTTTCTAATTGAAGTGTCTATTTTTTCTTATTTGAGGAGCATTGCAAAGTTTTATTGAATATTTTTTCTATTTTGTATTATTCTATGAGAGCAGTACTATGCTATGACTTGACTAGAGTTAAATCAATTTACTTCTACATAGAATTAACTCAGGTATAATTGGTCTTAGTAGGATGTTTCCTCTGATGTATTTCACTTTCTTGAAAACTGGAAGAGTTTTTTGTGTGTCTAATTATACCAGGCACGTCAAGAGAAATTAATAAAAAATTCATTTTGAAAAGTAAATATGAAAACTCAAGGATTATTCTGTTTCCCTGAAAGATACAAAAATAAAGGTGCAGTTGTCTATCAACTGGGTTAAGATGCCACATTAGAAAGGTGTGTTCAGATTACTAAACAAATAATTATTAATAAGGTTATTTAGAGAAATAATATTTTTACATTGCTGTTATGATGAAAATTACACTATAATATTAGGTATTTTCTACCATTTTAGATTGAGTCTAATAATTTTAGATGACAATCATTTAATTTACATTTATTAATACTTGTCATTTTTCATTTTTTTAAAAAAGGTTTATTTTTGTCACTTGGTTTAGATGGTATCTACCAGTTTTGTAGAATGTAAAGTTAGTACTTTTTCTTTTGTAATTAGTTTAAGTGTCTCAAGGAAGGTATTTTGACACTATGTAAATAACTTGTTTCTCCTAAAATCTCTGGAATAGATCCTATTATTTATTCTTGCCTAAACCAATTATTTTTGTGATACTTGTCAAATGGTGATTTTCTACTTCAATATTAAATTTATAAATTATAGTTGTATTCTATTATAAGGAAGAACTTCTCCCCTGCTATTTCTCCTTCTTTATTTATTTATTTCAGTATGGACTCAGATTGTAATTTTATTCCAAATATCATAATCCATTATTATCATCAATATAGGACAAATATATATCATTTGCCTTTATATATGTTGTCTGGAAAAGCAATGTTTCTGTAACATTCCTACCAAAGATGTAATCATTAGGAGACCTCAGACAAATAAAACCTGACAGATATTCTACAAAATAAATAATCTGTTCTCTTCAGGAATATCAAGGTCATTAATATAAAGCAAGAATGATAAACTATTCCAACTAAGTATTCTAAAGAAACATAATAAAATTGACCTACAATCCTGAGTTGCTTTAAAGAACATCAGTAGGAATATTGGCCAACTCAAATATGACCCATAGAGTAAATTCTAAAATGCATTAATAGTAATTTTGGCTTTCGATAATTGTGCTGTGGAAATGTCTGCCAATGTCAAATAGTTCAGAAAGTTGTACAAGTGAGGTACCTGTATGTGTATATCTGTGATGTATATGTGTATATACACACACACACGCATGGAGAGAGCAAAGGGCAAAGTTGGTAAATTGTTGACGTTTGGAGAAATCTGGGTGAAGGATAATTGAAAATTACACATTTCAGAATTTTTGTAATTCTGAACTTATTTTTTTAAGTTTAAAAATTAAGTGTATGTTAGGCTGATTCAGGAATACATGTTTCCTCCCCTTTTTCTTCAGGAAATATTGAACAGAGAAATGAACACCAAGCCTTATTACCTGTTAAGGCCTTTTCCTCTTTCTACTATTCCATCTCTTAAAATCCTGTTTAGGCACTTTTTATATTCCAGCTTCTCCAGTAATCCTTATCTCACTTACCTTCACACACAATGGTTTGTTCTTCACTGAGTTCTAGTAACAACTGAGTGCTCAGTAATGTAATGCTTTATATTTACCATATATTATTTTACTTAGAGATAATGTTCTTACTAACTAGTCAGAGCACTAATTCAACTAATTCAAGGAAGTGTCTTCAACTTCTCTTCCCTGTCTCTACAACTTCTTGCCATTTCAACTCTATAGTAGGTAATTAATGAATTCATATCTATGATTCGAAAGAGTTTTCTTAGATGATAGACCTAAGCATAAGGGCAAAAAAAAAAAGAAAAAAGAAAAAAGAAATGATGGTTATCAGCTGTAAAGTTTGCTTCCATCTATGACTACTAGTTGGGCCAATCTGGTACTTATGATGAGACCTAATACACCATGACAATGGAACACAGATTTGGAAAAGCTTGTGGGCATTGTAATTTTCTCCATACCATTCATGGCATGTGGTGTTAGTGAGTTATTGTCTTAATTACTTATTTTAAGCAAAAACTTTATGACAGGGACATATAGACAAGGACTTCAACCTGAAGAACATGTTTTAAAATCTACTTTGAAAGAATTTAACTGAGGAAAATAAGTGTTTTTTATTTTGCAATTTGAGGCAAGGAATGCAATGCAAAAGCCTATTATAGAAGCAAATGACATTAGTTGATTTTGTCTTAAGATTGCTAACATTTTAATAGGTAGAATGAGATAATAGCATAGAGATATCAGAACCAGGGAGGAGGCAGAGGAATAGTATCAAAAATAGGACTAAAAAGTATAATGTAGTTTTTTAAATGCTGTCTTCACCTAATTATGAGCACTGGCCAGAAGTTGGTCAGTTCCCCTTCCAGTGAAGTCTACATCCCAACCACTTTCCTTCTTGGGATCTCTCACTCAGAGTCACTCTAACTCTGCCCTAACCACCCTGCTCTAGGTGACAGATGGGCAAGGACAGCTACTCCTCAATCTGTTTACCCTGCCTTGCGGGTTGCTTCATGAGATACAGTGAAGACTCCTGCCCTGCCTTCCCACCCCCACTTTCCATCTGCCTTGGTACCCACCCCAGTGATTCCTTGTGTGGCTCCCCCTCACAGCATTACCTACACTTCCTCTCTTGAGATCTGTGAGTATAGTAAACTATCTTTTCACTGGCAACCCTTCCTGACCTCTTGGCCTTACCATGCCTAATTAATAATAAAGCTTTTAAAACAAAGATAAATGTTGAAGTGTCTGTCCTCATAGACTGCAAAATATGCTGGCATATATAAATTAGTATTTTATTTCATTTTTAATCATGGTAGGATAAAACTATATGCACAGTACTTTGAAAAGACACTGAGAAGGAATGGTCAACTTATTTTACTAGGGTTGTATCAGTTATCTATTGCTGTATAGTCACCCCACACTCCATACACTAAAGACTTAGAACAATAATTTATTTTGCTTATAATATTGTGTTTAGTCTGGGTTGTCCTTTGATCTGAGCCAAGGATGGTTCACAGATAGCAGGAGCTGGTGCGTTCTTTGGCGAATGAATGACCTAGGACAGTTTTACTCACATATCTGGTGGTCAGCAGGCTGTCAGGATGGTAAAGGTATCTGGCCTATGTGTTGTTATCATTAGCAGTCTAATCATTGTTGTCATTTTTACATAGTGGTAATTGCAGTTTCCAAAAGTTGTTAAGAGAAGAAACCACAAGTCTCTCATGGATCGGAATTTGCACAGTGTCAGTTTTCTTCATTCTTTGGTCCAACCCATGAATTCAGGGAATAGGAAAATAGGCCCCACATCTTAATGGGAGGAGTCACAAAGTATTGGGACAATTTTTAAAATTTACTATAGGGATAAGGAACATGAAAATAAAAAGCTTTATAGAGAACTTTGAGTAATTCTCAAAAGGAGTATCTATTAGGTTTTTCTCATGGAAAGAGGGGAGCATTGCATTAAAAAATAATTGTTACTCTGTCTTTAGATTTACAAGATACAAAGAAAAGAGATTCATGCTCACAGTAGTTTGTTTTGTAGTGTTTATATACATCTGAATCTCCTTGGGGTCATGGCTGATGTGTAATATGTAATACACCTAAAGAGAGGAAAAGGACTTCCAGCCAAGATGATGACATAGGTAGACACACTGCCCCTCCTTGAACAACCAAAAGGACAACAACACATTTAAAAACAAAAAAACAACCAAAACTGACAGAAAATCAAAGTCTATGGAAGTCCAATAACCAAGGAGTTAAAGAAGAAACATTCATCCACACTGGATGGAGGGGCAGAGATGGGCAGCCAGGCAGCCTGGCAGAGAGGACTCGTGGCAAGGCAGAGGCTGGCAGATGCAGAGAGGTGGTAGATTGCAAACTGAGTGGTCCCACACTTGTGTCCAGATAAACCAGGAGGAACAACTGGGGAGCGAGACAGACCACACAACACAGGGTTTCAGTGCAAGGAAATAAAGCCTCAAAGCCTCTGACTGAAAACACCTGTGAGGGTTGAGGCAAAAGTGGAAGAAACTCCCAGCTTCACAGGAGAGTTCATTGGAGAGACCCACAGGGGCCTAGAACATAAAGAAACCCACCGACCTAGGAATCAGCACCAGAAGGGCCCAATTTGCTTGCAGGTAGCAGGGTAAGTAAGTGAAAACTGGCAGAAAGCAGAGCAAGTGACACTGTTACCTCTTGGACCCCTCCCCCACATACAGAGCCACAACGCAGAGATGTGTTTGCCCCAGCCTGGTGAACACCCAAGGCTCCACCCCTTACAACATAACAGGAGAGTCGAGACAAAAAAAAATGGCCCAAACAAAAGAACAGATCAAAGCTCCAGAAAAAATACAACTAAGCGATGAAGAGATAGCTAACCTACCAGATGCACAGTTCAAAACACTAGTAATCAGGATGCTCACAGAATTGGTTGAATATGGTCACAAATTAGATGAAAAAATGAAGGCTATGCTAAATGAAATAAAGGAAAATGTACAGGGAGCCAATAGTGATGAGAAGAAAACTGGGACTCAAATCAGTGGGTGGACCAGAAGGAAGAAAGAAACATTCATCCATAACAGAATGAAGAAACAAGAATTCAAAAAAATCAGGAGAGGCTTAGGAACATCCAGGACAACTTTAAACATTCCAACATTCAAATCATAGGGGTGCCAGAAGGAGAAGAGGAAGAGCAAAAAATTGAAAACTTACTTGAAAAAATAGTGAAGGAGAACTTCCCCAATCTGGCAAAGGAAATAGACTTCCAGGAAGTCCAGGAAGCTCAGAGAGTCCCAAAGAAGTTGGACCCAAGGAGGAATGCACCAAAACACATCATAATTATATTAACCAAGATTAAAGATAAGGAGAGTATCTTAAAAGCAGCAACAGAAAAGGAGACAGTTACCTACAAAGGAGTTCCCATAAGACTGTCAGCTGCTTTCTCAAGAGACCTGCAGGCAAGAAGGGGCTGGAAAGAAGTATTCAAAGTCATGAAAAGCAAGGACCTACATCCAAGATTGCTCTATCCAGCAAAGCTATCATTTAGAATGGAATGGCAGATAAAGTGTTTCTCAGATAAGGTCAAGTTAAGGGAGTTCATCATCACCAAGCCTTTATTATATGAAATGTTAAAGGGACTTATCTAAGAAAAAGAAGATAAAAAATATGAACAGTAAAATGACAGCAAACTCACAGTTATTAATAACCACACCTAAAGCAAAAACAAACTAAGCAAACAACTAGAATAGGAACAGAATCACAGAAACGGAGTTCACATGGAGGGTTATCAGTTCACATGGAGGGTTATAGAGTGGGTGGCAGGAGAAGGGGAAAAGGTGCAGAGAATAAGTAGCATAAATGGCAGGTAGAAGATAGACAGGGGGAGGTTAAGAATATTATAGGAAATGTAGAAGCCAAACAACATATATATGACCCATGGACATGAACTAAAGGGGGGAAATGTGGGTGGGAAGGGGTGTACAAGGTGGAGGGGAATAAAGGGGGAAAAATAGGACAATTGTAATAGCATAATTAATAAAATATATTTTAAAACATTAAAAAAATTTCAGGGAAAAAAAGAAAGAAAATATATCCAAAATTAAAAACATCCCAAAAATACAAAATAAAAGTAAAGTTAAAGCAGCAACTTTTGTAGGTCATGCTCCTCACCATTTTGAATTTTCTAGAGTAATCCCACTTTTTTCAACAGTGAGGCAGATTTATCCTCATTAAATAATGGCCACCATGTGAGACAGTGTGGCAGTTTCTAACAAAACTAAACATACTCCTACCATATCATCCAGCAATTGTGCTTCTTAGAATTTATTCATACAATTGACAACATATGTCTATACAAAAACAATGTGCCCATGAATGTTTATCACAGTTTTATTCACAATTGCTAAAACTTGGAAGCAAACCAAGATGACCTTCAATAGTCGGGTGGAAAAAAACCCCCAAACTGTGGGGTATCTATGCAATGGGATGTTATTTAGAAATAAAAATAAATGAGCTATCTAGCCAGGAAAGATTTGGAAGAAACTTAAATGCATATTGCTAAGGAAGCCAATCTGAAAAGTCTATTTACTTCAGGATTCCAATATATGACATTCCTTAAAAATAATGAAAACAGTAAAGAGATCAGTGATTGTAGGGGTTTGGTGCCAGGGGAGGGAAAAATGAATAGGTAGAGGACAAATTTTTAGGGTAGTAAAGTATCGTGTATGATACTGTAATTGTGGATATATGTCATATTCAATACATTTGTCAAAACTAACAGAATACACGATGCCAAAAAAAAAAGAGCACTGGTGTTAACTATGGACTTTAGTTAAAACTATCAGTATTCACTCACCAGTTGTAACAATGCACCACACTAATGCAAGATGTAAATGAAAAGAGGAAACTGACAGGATTGAAGCAGTATATGGGAACCTTCTGTACTTACTGCTCTAGTTTTTATGAACCTAAAATGCTTTGAAAAATAAATTAAATAGTGCTCGCTTCGGCAGCACATATACTAAAATTGGAATGATACAGAGAAGATTAGAATCGCCCCTGTGCAACGATGACATGCAAATTTGTGAAGCGTTCCATATTTTTAAAAGCTATGGTACATTTACACAATGGAATTCTATGCAGCAGAAAGAAAGAAGGAGCTCCTACCCTCCACGACAGCATGGATGGAACTGGAAAGCCTGATGCTAAGCAAAATAAGCCAGGCAGTGAAAGACAAATACCATATGATCTCACCTTTAATGGGAATCTAATCAACAAAACAAACAAACAAGCAAAATATATCCAAAGACACTGAAATTGAGAACAGGCCGACAGTGACCAGAGGGGAGAGAGGAGGGAATTTCAGGGGAAAAGGGTGAAGGGTTTGTAGGAACAATTATAAAGGACACACGGACAATAATGGGGAGAGGGGGTGGAAATGGGAGGGATGTGGGGAGGGCTGGGGGTTAGGCTGGGGTGGGGGAAAAGGCAGAGAACTGTACTTGAAGAACAAGAAGATTAGAAAAAAAATAAATACTAAAAAAATGCATAGTGGTGTCCAGAGGTTTGGAGAGGGGATGAATGAATTGGGGAAGAATGGCATTTGTTTAAAGCAATGTAAGTATTCTACGTGACACTGTAATTGTGAGTTAAGATATTAAGTAAGCATGTCTAAAACCTATGGACTTTACATAAAAAAGTATTAAGAGACTGAACGATCCCAGGATGGGATTCAGAATGTTACAAAGCCTTCTAACTCTTTAAAAAATGTATCAAACAACTCAATGAAGGTGGTAGAGGAAAAAGATCATGACCTAAGTTTCTTTGGAAATGAATGCAATTTCTAAGAAGAATGGCAAAGCTAATTATACGTAAGTACTCTAATATGGTTGATGAAGTTGTACATTAGGGGATATGGGTAAACAATTCTGAAACCATTATACACACACACACACAAATTTAATGATTAAGTAAGTGAATGGAGATAATAGGAGCTAGATTTGTCACTGTTCCAGTGTGAGGTTACTGACAAGCCAGAGAGGGAGGTGACATTGATATATGTGGCAATGGGTTAGAATTGCAGATATCAATACAAACATATTTAGTTTAATATAAATACATATAGTTACATATAAAGTATTTATGCATGGATTAGTACACACATGTAACTCTTTGCACTTTAGCTAAGGTTGCCAGTAGCAATGAAACCACCCAGCACCCAGACCTTGGTTTTTAATACTACTCATTAGTTATAAAAAAAACAGGGCCTCTTGGGTGTATGACTACATCTAACACTGGGATAGGAAGTATACAAAATGAGCATGGAACATCTTGCAGCTCCCAAAAGTAAGAAAGTACTCAACACACACACACACAGATTTCAGTATGTCAAAGTGATACTGATGCCAATTGAAAGAGTACCCAATAGCTAAATCTAGAATCATTTGAGCAAACAGAGTAGTATTGGATTACAATCTGAAGTGCATAAAGAATATACATGAGTCCATGTTATTATAAATAAATGATTGGATGAATAGATAAATCTGGGAGAACAGACACTTTCATTAGGCAAAAGAATTTTAAATAATTTAGGTGGATATAAGCTCCTGCTTTTTCTCAGTGTGCTGGGTAGAGTGACTTTCTTCAAAATAGTACAGTGCGGAAAGGGAGGAAAATGCAAGTAACTTTGTAGTGGAGGAAGTCAACAAACGAACACTACCTCAGGCCAGGTGACCAAGATTAACATCGGGAGTAATAAGTATGTCAGTAGTGTGTAGCCTCTGTATGATGTGAAAGAACAATTAAGAGATGCTGGAACACAAAAGGAAAGTTATGAAAAAAAAAAAACCCTGCTGAAGAACTCTGAATAAAGTGTGGGCTATATGTAATGATAATGTATCGTTGGTTCATTAATTGGTCATACAAGAATCCTCTGTACCATCTTGGCAATAATTCTATAAATCTAAAATGGTTGTAGAAGAAAAAATATTAAAATAGATATATACATAAATATAACAAAATGCCCAACTTCAGTAATCATTAGGAAAATGCAAACTAATGTTGTGCAAGACAACTACCCACCTACAGAACAGCTTAAATATTAAAGACAGGGAAGCAAGTGTTGGTGAGGATATGGAATGAAGGAAACATTAACTGCTTTGAACATTTTTTTGCCAAATCTCTTTGGAAAACAGATATTAAAGCTGAATATGTGAACAGCCTATAAAACAACATTAATATATTTGCCAATGAGATGTTCCTAGTAGCACTGCAGAATAGGCCCAAGCTGAAAAATAATCCAAATTTCAATCACACAATAATGGAAAAATAAATTGTGACATAATCACACAGTGGGATACATTACAACAAAAATGAACTACAGCTACAATTTGAAAATCCTGTATGATGATCAATATTGATCAAAAGGAGTCAAACACCAAAGACACACATGGGCAACGCTGATGCTTTTTTTTGTCTTTGGAGCTGTGGTCATTAGAAGGGTCACAAGAGAGCCCCCAGAGGCTGGAGCACACCTGCTCACAGGGGCGTACTTACTCAGAGAAGCACTCACTGAGCCAGGCTTAGTGTCAACTCCTGCTGGTGCTCGACTTTGTACACAGCGTTTTCTGATTTGGTCTGCATGACACAGCCTCAAAGGATCGTTTCACACTTTATATGCAGTTGCCTAAATTAATTTTAAGTGCCAGCTAATATTTAGTGCCTATTTATTGCATGGTGTCTGAGCAGGTTTATCCCATTTAAAACTAATGACAGTCCTATGAGGTGGATATTACCCTAATTTTATGGATAGGTCAAGTTATATACCATGCATAAATGATACAGCTCATGAGTTACAAAAGCAGAATGCACTAGTTTATACTGCCTCACTTCCTAAGTAAGCCTTTGCCAGTTATTGCAAGAAAACAATATTAATTCATAGTTTCTATGCTAAAACTTGTAAATTAATATGAGAGCTGTGAGCATCCTTGCCGCTTAACCCTGTGGTCTGGAAATGAATGCGGCCAATTGATGACTGTCCAAATGGATGTTTGGTTGGTGTAAAGAACACCAGATTTGTGTGATAAGGAAAATATAGATGCTATATTCCTAACTTTTTCTGTCACGAAATAGTTTACTGCCATTAGAAAGAGCATCATCTAAAATTATTGAAAGTAGATGTTTTGTGAATAGATCTACATTTTTCCATGAACTACAATTCTCATTTCAAAAGTTATAATGATAGATATGCATTGGAGAGATAAGTCCTAACAGTCATTTTACAATATCATAAAAGTACACTTTTCTTTATTACTATCATTAGCATAAATTGATGGACCATGCCTATTATCGACAGAGGAAGTCTTTTCATATCATTTAACTTCAATAAAAAAATTATTATTGTTGCTTTCACTTTGGATTTTTGCTCCCCGAATGTGGAAAAAAAAGAGGTGAAATCATATAACTTATTGCCACCAAAAAGGCTTATGTGAAGTAAATTTAAAATAATGTAATCACTGCCATCTCATCATAAATTTATTTAAATTGTAACATTTTAGTACACACATACTCAGGGGGAAATCTGGCTTGTTAGGATCTTTTCATCTCCTTTTTGTTGAAGAACTTAATCATCAATATTTATACAAAAAACTTATTAGAAGTTTTTCAGGAGTTCTGCTTGCAGCTTTGAAGTGTTTATGGAGAGTTAAGCTCTCAAGGGTGGATTTATGAGCAGTATAATCATCATTTCAGACGTGATGGTTCTCAAAGCCCTATTTTATGACTTATTCACTCATTTAATGAAATATTTATTGAAAAACTACTATGCACTAGGTACAAAACAGACCAAGGTCCCCACCCTTGAAGAACTTATTTTGAAATGGGGGAAGGGAGCAGACAATCATACACAATAAATACAGTAAAGATGCAAAATCTATGTATCTCAGTAGGTGATCAGTGCAATATAAACTTAGAAAACTTAGATAACGGTTGAGGAAATCAGAAGTGCTGAGAGTCAGAGTTTTTGTTACAACAAGATACCGGGGTCAATCTCATTTAGAAAGTGAGATCTGATTAAGGGAGGTGAGGTATAAAGCCAAGCAAATATTTGCAGAGATTAGTTGTATTCCTGCCAGAAAAAATATTTAGTACAGAAGGTCTAAGAACATAAGCTTTAAGCCAAGTGCAAGAAGGTCTTTGTGATGGGCGGAAAGAACAAGCAGAAAAGTGGTAAGGGATGAAACCAAACCAGAACCACGTGAGGGAGTGGCAGATGTTAGCACAGAGTCGATTTGCTCATGAGCACTCTTGTCAGTTGTGTACGTTCAGGGTTAAAAAAGAGCAACACTAGCTGCACATGCACACAAATTATAAATATGCAGCGAGTCAGGTTGGAATTTTACATACATTTAACAAACACCGTTTAGCGAAATGCTGAATGGCAGGTGTTAAAATCAATGTTTATTAGAAAATAAATATCACATTGTATAATGAACATAACAAAATAACCCAGAATTTTATTAACATTTTAATGTAGTCTTACAATTATATTATTTTAAATGTCATAGGCTATTTATAAAAGTTCAGCATTGTACTTCAGGCATAGTAATTTATCAGCACTCTTGATAGTTACAATATTTTGCTGATGTATTCACTCTGCTCCTTTATACAGCTGGATATGTCACAGGAGAAACTCCCAGAAATGTGGTTCTTCTCACCAATGCAGTAAAGAATTAAAGATCGGGGAGTCTATTAGTGTGCAAGCAGGGTTTATTGGTGATCTGTTCTCATGGAAGAGAATGGGTCCAGCTGAGGTGGCGGTGGTGTCTGGAAGGCATAGGTTCAGAGTGAGGCAGGGTAAGGGCTGTAAAAGTTAGGGCAGCCAAAGGCCAGGGTGGCTAACGTGCTGGGCCAGAGGCCAGTTGCCTGAGGTGGGGTTGCCTGGCTACGCAGCAGCTTGGAGCCAAGAGATCTAAGCCCCTAGTCCTTTGTCCTGAGCACTTATAAAGTTGGTGGGAAGGGGGAGGGTGAAGAAGATGCATGTTGATTAACAGGTAAAGGTGGTTCTGGCTTTCCAGGATGGGAGTTGGGGTTGGGGTGTGTGTGTGTGTGTGTGTGTGTGTGTGTGTGAATACCCAAAGGTATTAATGGGCTTCTTCCTTTAGGCACTATGGGCCCTTCTGCGCCTTTCAGTCCTTGGGCTTGAAAATTTCAAAGGCTTTCTTTCCCAGATAATGGAAAAGATACAAGAATTTCAAGGACTGCTGAGTCAGTGGGCAGGGCATGTATCCCTCCTTCTCCCTGCCCTTGTTTGCTCTCTATCCTACCTAACAGATATACACTCACCTTTGACTGTCACCTGGAGAGTCTGGACTGGATGTATCAGAACATGTTTCTGCTGAGGGTGAGGTTGATCCAATCCTCTCTAGTTGTCTCTGACTGAAGATGTGTTTATCAGATTTGAAGACTACAATGCTGGAGATGATTGCAGTGCCAGAGATAATTTTATCAAAGCAGTCATACCAGAGAAAGTTTTGATACTGCAGGAAGAAGATACTAGAAGAAGGTTTGAGATTTATTCTCTCGTTGATATTTTTATATCCAGAACGGTTGCATTTATTTCTTGCTTTATATAGTCAAATAAGAAAAAGAGTTTATTTTTGAATCTTAAATGCAGAAATGTGGCAATGGAACAACATAATCGGCTTACAGGATAAAGAAAATAACTTTTGAATTCCCAGCAGCATCTTAGCTTTCACGCTTGTACACCAGTTTCATTATGTTCTGTAAAGTACGTGCTTCATATCAGAGATCATAGAGAAATACGTACCATCTCTGGAAACGTCAGCTTCATTATTCCTTCACCAGTTTCCAGCAATCAGACTAATTGGTTGTTAGCATGTCCTATAATCAATAAGATAGATCTTAAGGGTTTCTTTTATTCAAGCAGCCTTTTTAATATGCAATATGAACTTTCTGCATAGAAACAAGAGATTGTAAAAACTCTTATATATCATGTAATTTGCCTTTGACTAAAGGTAAATGATGGAAGCCATCTATTATTTGCCAAGGATTGTATATTATTACATTATACTTTTCTTTACTTCATAAAATATTTATAGGCTTTAACGTGTATAATTAGGTGGGGATGTGGCACAAAAGTGGAGAAGTCCTAATTATAGTCAGAGAAACCTTGAGAACAAAAGCCTTTAATAGCTTCCTTCTCCAATTGGTTGATACCGAGCATGGACGTGTCACTCGTTTTGACCAATTTAGTGTGTGTAAATTACTAAGGGTACATCTGGGGGTGGGGAGCGTTGGGAACTATCACACTGGTGATGTCCTGTCCCCAGTCACGAATGGTCTCTTAGCCAATATCCCAAATGGTATAAATACAGGGTGGGGGAAAAGTAGGTTTACAGTTGTTTGTATGGAAAATAATTCAATAATTAATAAATAATAATTTAAGAATAAACTGTGTTTTGCATACTCACAACTATAAACCTACTTTTGCCCCACCTTGTACAGGAAGCAGAGCCCCTAGTAAACCTAGAGGCTCTAGGCACAAAGCACATGCTGATATACAAAAAAATATATATTGTGAGCAGTTGATAAACATTTGTAAGACTTTGTTTTGTATTGTAATATTTTGACTTGTTACTACAGTATAACCTAGCAGAAGCTAACATACAAGTGGAGTTGCATTAAAAAATGTGTATTAGATAGCACTGGCTTTGGCAGCAGAAAGCTGAGGAGAGAAATCTGTTAACAGTGTCTAGGAAACAAATGACAACATAGCAATTCATATTGATTTGTGGTAAACCATTTGGTAATTTATTTTTTTGCCTGAAAATACTTGGATGATACTTTCTGTACCTGTAAAGTTGTAGTTTTAATCAGATTGTTACAGTGTGTCTAGGTTGAATTGTCTGTAGTATATAAGGAATGAGAAAAAGGGAGATTCAATAAGAATTAGCCAAGTAGCTATTTTGCAAATGAGAATGAAATGTTATATAGAAAAAACAAACATTCTAAGGCTTCGAGAGTTGTAGGATGCAACTATATTTTATCATTCAAACATAATACTGATAAACAATTTTTGTAAGAAAACATAATTGAAATATAGCTTGATATGTCTTTTAACCAGTTTTTTATCCTTGCATTTATATAAATATTCTATTGACATTGTTCGGTTTACTAATCTTGTCTTCTATACTATCTAAATTACTGCCAAATAATTCCACAATTTTTTATCCTGTAGTTTTCCAATTGGCAAACCAAATAGCTAAGCTATTATCAGTAGCCTAAGGGTGTGAGTTCTACCCATGTCAGCTTTAGGCTCTATATAGTTATCTCTGCTCTTCTAAACCATAAGTGAAAAAGACCACGTGTTTGGGGCAGAAGTTGAATTATATCATGGGCTGGCTACCTGTTTTTGTAAGTAAAGTTTTATCAGAACACAAACACACCCATTTATTTACGTATTGTCTGTGGCTGCTTTTGTGCAACATCAGAGTTAAGCATTTGCTACAGAGATCACAAGATCTGCACCCTTAAAAGAGTTACTACCTGGCTTTTAATTTTTTTTTAATTTATTCATTTGAGAGAAAGAGAACTAGTGGGAGAGAGACAGAGGGAGACAGACAGAGAGAGAGAGTGATCCACTTATTTATACATTCATTGGTTCATTCTTGCAGGTGGCGTTACTGGGATTGAACCCGCAACTTTGGCATATGGGGAAGACACTCTAACTCACTGAGATACCCAGCCAGGGTACAGGGTATCTGGCCTTTAAGAAACACTTTGCAGACTCTTATTTAGTGGATCTTTGGTTAATTGAGGGCTCCACTGATCCAGTGGCTTTGCCTTAGGTGGCCCAGTGAAAGTAAAGTTTCCATTGTTGGGAAAAATAGAGGTCTCCAGGACCAAGGTGACTGCATTCTTGAGTATACCATTTCTCAGTGACAATGGAATATTTTGAAGGCATTTCCCACCTTGTTTGTCCCTGAATCCGAATGGACCCACCAGTAAAAAGGGATATAAGCCTAGAGTTTTTACAAGTCGTTCATGGATCGGGTGTGCATTTTTGACAACTGTTCAGTATTAAACTAATAGCTGCTTTTCAAAATGAGGGTGCCTGGTAGTTACATCAGGGAAGCCACGAGTCCTAATTCCTAAAGAGTGCCTTGCCTCCATGTGGAGGATATCTTCCGCAGAGGCTCTAATTGGCAAAATCACCAGCCACAGGATTTGAACCGTCTCTACTATGTAAAGGGTCTAAAGGGCTCTGGGTTTCTTTTTTTGTGATAAGGGACCTAAAAGAGAGAAGTTTTTCTTTGCCTAAAGGTGGGGGAGGGAGGTGGGTTCAGCTGGGGTGGGGTGGAGGGATGGGGAAAAAAGGCATACAACTATAATTGAATAATAATAAAAAAAATTTTAATTACTTTTAACCATTTTTTTGCCTTTATGCTCTATTTAATAAAAAAGTAAATATACAAAAAAAAAAAAAAAACTGAGCTATGTGAATCCATGAGAAAACTCCTGTAATTTGTGAGGGTTTTTCAGCACTCCTGGTGGAGGTGTGACAAGTCCAAAGAAACCCTTGGGTCTGCCTGTCCCAAGGGTTCTACGTTTTCATGGTAGCCTGCATTCAGCTTTCAGCAATTTGTTAAGGATTTTAGTTGATTTTGTATTATTCATGGTGGTTTTTCAACTCCTTGTGCAGCTGGAGCTGTCTCATTGGGCCACTTTGGTATTACTGCATAGTGTTGTGCACCATATAGGCAATTTGGCAAAGGAGAGGACATTTTTTGGTGTAAGGGAAGAGTAGGGGCAAAAAAATAAATACATAAAGCTTTCAATTTCAAAGGCATAAAGGATTTTAAAAATCCCTTCTGCTACTTTAGGCTATTCATGCAACTCTTAGTAGCTTAGTTGATCTATTTGCAAAGCATCAATAAGAATATTTGCTTCCTCTCTGTCTTAAAGTTCTGTAAGATTATTGAAGGAGATTAAAGTCCTAAAGGATCATTTATTGATGACAAGCGGTGACTACAGTCTAAATAGAATTATTCTTAAAATGATACCATTCTCCACAACATAATATATAACAACTTTCCAGTGTGAAAAGGTTTTTAAGGAGGTATTTTTTGTTAGTATAATGTGATTTCTTCAGGAAAAAAACAGTAATCTAGCCTCCAGAATTGTGAGAAAATAATTTATATTATTTAAGCCATCCAGTCTATGTTACTCAGATAAAGCAGTCTAGGAAACTAATACATAACTAAAGTAAACATGTTACATGAATAAAAACAAACAGTGTGTGCAAATGAGGAGCCAGTAGAAGTTAAACTGCATGTATTTTAAGTATAAGTCATAATAATCATCATCGTTCATTTATTGAATAATTATAGATGTTCCAGATACTATTCAAATATATAAATATTATGTGGAATAATATACTATTTCTAAAAGAACTCAAAATTATTATATGCCCCTTTCCTTAAAATGAAGACACATGACCAGCGGAATAAAAGATTCACAAGAAAAACTCATTTGGAATATAAGTAAAACCAAAAAAAGTTCACCTCTTCTTCTCAATTATTAAAAAACAAATTCCTATGTTTAATCTCATCTCATTTGGGGATAAATAAACACAAGAAAATACATGTGTCTCAGAAATGATTGTCCAAAAAAGTGCAATTTAATAATTTTAGTTATATAAGTATCTACTTTTTTAGGAAGATTATACTTTGTATTACTGATTAAAAGTTTTCAATGGAATCAATGAAATTTGTACATGTTGAGAAAAGACAGAATAAAAATAGACTCACTTTGAGAAAATCAGAAAATAAGGAAACAATATTTTTATTCTAAAGTAAACTTGTGAAAAATAATAAGAATACGATTTGCAGATTGAAGAAATTCATTTGGAACAAGTTAAAAATCTACAAAGCAGATATTGAGTCACAGCTTGTATCTTAGTACATAGTTTTGATGCTATTAGAAGCCAAAGCCACAAGTAAAAGCCCTATGAAGAACCAAGGGGCTCTGCTCCTGAGCTTCCAGCCCACAGCCAACACTGGCTGTCCACCACATGGGAAAGTCATCCTGGGTGTTATAGCAAAATTGAGCAAACATATATGACTGCAATCACAGCTTCACCGCATGGAACAGAAGAACCACCTGGCTGGACCCAGTCAACCTACAGAGCCACAAAAAACAATAGATAGTTTTTATTGGTAGGTACTTTGTTATACATCAATAAATTTTGAACAGTGTCTGCCTCATGGTAGGTTCTCCAAAGTGTAGCTATTATTTTTTTAACTCTTATTTTTTAATTTTTTGTTGTATTTTTCCTAACTATTTAGTTCCCTTACATCCCCTTCCCCTGAGTTCACCATACTGTTGTCCATGTATTTGAGTCCTTTTTCCTTTGTTGCTCAATCCTTCCACCCCCTACCAAATGCTGGGTTCAGGTTCCATGTCTATTCTAGGTCATGTATAGAGTTCATGACATATTATAATTTGTTCTCTGTAATTAATACATTCCTATAATTATAGAATGATTAAAGACAGAACTGTATTTTAGTAGTTTTCTTCCTCTGAATTTCCCTCTTCCACACCCACCCTTCCACTTCGAAAGTCCTTTCTAACATTTTAGGCTGGGTCACTGGTCTCTTTCTGCTCTGCAGGACATGATCATTTTTGTTTTCTGAACTCCCAGAGCTTATACTTTGTAGCTCAGTTAGACTACTTACCACATATTTGCCTCTGATCGTAGTCACTTTTTATTTGATTTACTATAATTTTTTAGGGAATTGACTATGTCACTTTTTTTATTCAGACAATTTTTTAGAGCGATCTTAGGTTCACAGCTAAATAGAGAGGAATATAAAGAAGTGTCCCATCTGTCTCTTGCCCACACATAGACTATGCCACTAGTATGAACTGGTGGTCAATTTGTGCATTTACCTATATTTTTATACATTTAAATTATTTTCAATGTCTGGTTTGAGGATAATTAAATTTATCTTTACTCATAGATTCATAGCCTGGCTGATATTTCAGATTCCTAAAGTGTGGTATTACAGAGAACAGTGTTTCTACCCACACATTCGCTAACCACTGTTTTAAGTCAACGTCTCTGGACAAGGGTTTCCATCTGTAAAGTGAAGGGTCAGAATAGATGATTTTTAATAATTCTTAGCTAAATATTTTTGATTTATTTTATTTAGTGAAAGTGAAGTGACTAGTTAAGCAATCATCTTAACAATGAAACCAAAGTTGAAAACCAACAGGATAATTTATTTTTAATAAGTAAAAAGAAATATTAACTATCATATAATTTCCTGTATTTTACCTCTTATTTATAACTAGATGCTGCCTATATAGTTTCTCACTATCCCCTATGTTTATGTTCTACTTACTATTGAACTCACTATTTCTTAAAATAAGGTGTATGTATACACCTAGATATACATTTATATACACATATAAAAATTTTGGAGTTCTCTCACAAAGATACTGCATCTTTCTAAGGGATGTATATTTAATGACTACCAGGAATTCCTTTTCCAATATTATTAATCCTGAGGAAATAATCATATGGCAAATTTTAGAAGAACATATGGAAAATAAGAAAACTATTTTTCAGAATTTAACTGGAGTCAAAATTCGATTTATAAGGAGATGCTTTGAGAAAAATGTCATGATCCCGCTTTCACAACCCTCTTAAATTTACTCTCCTCCAATTATCGTGTTTAACTGACAGACCTGTAATGGGTATTATTTGTTTAGAGACTTTGTCTATGTTTTCATATTCAAATTTTGCATACTTTTATCTTTGAAGACTTTGCCAAAAGTTTACTTACCAGGTGACTAGGTACTGTGAGATTGGTGATGGGCGCAACAAGGTCGATTTAAGGTTATCTGTTAATTCAATAGAAAAATGAAAGTCATTCTCCAAACATTGGTCACCCAGGTTATCTTGCTTGATGAACGCAAGTAGGACTTTGAGAGAGGATGTAAAACAGTTTCTGCTTTCACTTTGAAGGTCATAAACAACATCAAGCATGTGTAATTTACTAATATTATTTCTCACCCTATATGGTAAATACATTTGGAATTACTTTATTTGCAAATGACTTATGCTTAAAATTTGATAGGAAATAATATTATTCATATTTACTTATAAATTGAAATAAATATTTATGATTTTCAAATGCAAAATACTAACATACTGAAAAAGTAATATTACTGAAATATGAAGCTCACCATATGTATATAACACAGATCTAAAATATTTACCTGTCCTCAGACATGCTGTGTTAACCCTTTAAAAACCCTTAGTTGTCCACATGAAGCTAACTCTAATATCTAGATATTTTTCTCAGAATTCATAGGTCAGGCACAGGGTATAAACATATTCCATACACAGATGTAATATGTTTCTCATTTAGTTACTAAATGTAAATTCTATCTTAATAGCCATATACTATTAAGTTAAATTTACTTGGCCAGTTAGTAATAAACCTTACTAATATATCTTTATTGATTATCTCCCATGAGAAATGCTATTATTTAGCAAGGTGGTTCTCAACTTGGGGGAATTATGTCTTCCCATGAAATATTTGGCTCAGTCTGGTTTTGTCTGACATCCTCATTGTCCTGACTCTGGAGTTTGTGTGGGTGCTGGCATCTAGGAGACGAAAGCCAGGCGTGCTACCAAACATCCTCTAATGTGTAGGTCAGCCCCCTAAGAAATAATTACCTAATCTCAAATGTCAATAGGGCAGAGCTTGTAAAATCCTGACTTCACATGATAAAAAGGAAAATGTCCTGTGAGGGGGTGAAGAAAATGATTTATTTCTCCTTATAATGCCAGAATAAGTAACAAGTAAATATTTTTATTTAGTTATCAAAGTAATATACTTTATATCATGACAATGCATTTCAATATATGACACCGATCAATTGCTAAGTATGAAACATTAAAAAATGTGCTATTTGCAAATTAGTAAATAAAAATGTAACAGTACTATTTCAACATCAGGAATTACCTTTTTAACATAGAAGAGTTGAAAGAACTCAAAGAACCCATTTGAAACATAAAAGATTAATTAATGAGATTTTCCCAGTAATAGAAATTCTCTGTATTCTTTTCACCAATTCATTTTTCCTCTCCTCCAAACTATTTTTTAAATGTGTGTAGCTAGTATTAAATTATTTTGCTTATTTGCTAATTAAGTTTAGAGAGAGCTTTAAATACTGAGCAATGGTTTATAAAGAAAAATAAGGTAAAAAATTGTCCAAAGAGACAATAAGTGAAATATAGAATTTATTAAATGCCATTCACTAATAATCTTACCAATATTTGAGGCAAAGTAGCCAGATACTAGGAACTATCTAAAATTTATTAAAAACATAATTTCAATTAAATTTTATATTTTTTATACTTAACTCATAAACAAGCTATTATGGATGAATCTGCTGTTTTACACCTTTTGTATCAAACAAAGTGAAAGTCATGCAGCAAACATTGAACAAATGTAGAATGAGTGAATTGCTTCACCTTTAGCAATCTATATTTTATTTTATAGAAGAATGTTTTGTTCTCCCCCTTCATAAGGAAATTTTGTGTTACCAATCAATGGTCAAAATGAAACATTTGTCACTTGGGCTTCCATTTATAATTCTGCTTTTGCAAAATTTGAGTTATGACTTCAGTTGAAATATATGTTCTCTTCAGCATGTAAATTGACTTCTCAATATAACTTTCTGTTTAGTCTCAGGTGCACCGGCCGATTATTTGTGATCTATAGCTCAAGTGATTTTCACAAAGGTGAGGGTCATATAATGTGTCTTCAATGTCAGAATTCATCCTCGACAGTGCATTGACTAATGAGTCTCAAAGAAAAATATATAACTGATGCAAGAGAGCATAGATTTACTTTTTAAAAAACCACTTCCTCTATGTGAAACCTCTGAATAACCATGAACCAAATCGTAGTACTACAACTGAACCCAGGTTTGCTGCCCTGAAAGCTAAACACATGAGGCAGGTGCTGGTGAGAAGGAAGGAAGTTTACTAGACGGCTGGCATCTCGAGAAGATGGGTCAACCCCTGTCCTCAAAAACCCATCTTCTCCACTGGTCAAGCCAGTGATTCCCATAGGGAGCTGGTGGGCATTCAGGAGGGGAAACTTCTCAAGGGGAGTGCAGATGTGGGGTTTCTCTTGAAAGAGGGAAGCAGGGGGAAGAGGGAGGGGCCTGAAGAGAGTCATGTGGCTCCTGCCCAGGTTTACTCCCTTTGTTCTGGTGTTATCTCTCAACTTGGATCAGTATTCATCAATTTTCCAGACACCCATGGTTTACAACTATAATGAGAACTACAGCACAGGGTTGATGATACACTTTCATTTGTTACAGAAAACATAACCTTGATTACTAGTTGGGAGATACTAATCATGGTTACAACTTAACAGTCTGGTGCAGACAGAGGTTTTTATAAGAAGGGAGGAGAGAGAGAGCAGAACAAAGAGATCAGGGGGAGGGGTTCTGGACATGCAGGCAGTGTCCTTGCTCGTCCCTATATGAATTTTTACGGTCAACATCCTTGGATTGGCTATTTGGTCCTTGTCAGCTTAGCAGGACTGTGAGGTCAGGTGATGTCTTAGGGTTATACAAGAAGTGAATTTGTTGGTTCTAGTAAAGTATACTTAGAAAAGAAATTTTTAACATGTAATCTCTAGCTTTGAGAGAAGTATCAGGTTTTTATTTTTAATATTTACTAAGATTAATATGGATTGCTTTATAGAAGTATAGCATATGTATTCCCCATTGCAACTCCCCACTGTGGACTCCGGCTCCATTTCCATAGAGCCTTTGAATTTTCTGGGGGAATGAATAAGTTGAGCCTCTTGTAAAGCCAGATTTTGTGAGTTTAAATAGATACATTCCTCATGTTTGCCTGTCCAGCAGATACAATGTTTCTATCTTGGGAGAAACAAGCTATGAAGAGCTTTAAAACAATAAAGACAAGCATTATAAAAAAACTGATTAAAACCTAAATTAAATTATTTCTAATGTGGACTTGAGCCCTGGTGGTATCCACAGACACTCAAACAGTCTCCAGTTCCCTCAAAGAGGAGTTGTGATGGTCCAGTGTTTAAAGAAGCCAGGTAGCCTGTTGGTGATTTCGGTGATTCTTGTTTCTACCTGAACTGAGGTGTTAATATAAGTGTAACAAGAGGAGCTGATAGTCATGCAAACATCTCCTTATCTGCTACTGTGTAATTTAATGCAATCTGATTAGAATAAATTTAGCCAGTGTAGGGATGGGACACTTAGGCATATAGAGGAAACATGTGATAACTTAAGATCTCCTAATTGACACTCCTAAAAGATATTTCGTTGCATCTGTCTAGTAACTCTTGTTACCTAGCTGATTTTCTGACTTTTTTTTAGTCATTCTTATATTTAAAAATCAATAAATGACTCTAGTGTCTACGAATAAGTCAGTCAATTTGTTCCTCATTGTCAGTTGTACTTGGGGCTCCTTTGGGGAAATAATGACATTCTAAGAGGCATCTATAGGCCCCTAGGCCTCCTCACTTATTTTCTGAGCCTCAACTTCACCATCTGCCTATGTGTATGTATGTTTAATACATTTCTTTTTTCCCCATGCCCATTGCTAGGCACCCAAGTCTTTCTGCCTTGGTGACATTCTGTACCTGCCCATCATCTTTGCTCCAGTTCTGTCTATCTGCCTATATTTTCCTCTCAAGGATCTTGGCTCTGAATCCTTTCAGAGAAAAGGTGATCTCTTCTGCAACTGCTTTGTTCTGAGCAGTGGCATCATTTTCCTTCACAGTCAAGAAGTAATGAGGCCTGGGCACAGAAGAAGGTGGTGATGGTGTCTAGAGGTGGCATTCCATGTGTACAAGTAGGGCTTGCAAGCTAGTGGAGACCCAACTGTGTTACAAATCTCAATATTATTTGGGCAAAAGCTAGAAAAACCCAGGATCCATTTCTGTTCATAAATGAAAAATAAAACTTTGAAGACAATTAACTGAACTATAGTCTAATGTCCATAACTGTGTACTATAGAGTCTTTGAGACTCGATATTCTTCTACTTCTAAAATCTAAAATCTCCCTCATTTTTATCAAAGAGCTAAATTAAGACCCATTCATTTGCTGCATTAAGTACAGTTTTGATTGTGCCTGATTATTTGCATAAATACAGCAGAACAGCAATTGGTTATATAAACTTCCTTAAATCTGCTTTGCTAGAATCTGATAAGGAATTTTCAGATTGAGCTTTAATTAGCCTCTGAGGGAAAATAATCCAAGCCATTTATTTGCCATTAGGCTTTACCTGCAATACCTGTAGATGTGAGTTCCTCAAGTTCTCAGGGTCTCCAAAATGTCCTGATGTTCTTCCTCGTCATCTCCCATGAAAGCAACCTTTGCTACTTACCTGGAAATACTGCATACCAATAGGCAAGGTTACCAGGCTATTTCTCCACGGAGCTTTTACGGGCTTTAAAATCAATCTTCAATTCTTAAAGTTTTGGTGACATTTAGAGTCTAGGCATGTCTTTTCTCAGATATGACATTCCAGTCAGTCTTGTTTAATAAAAGCACAACTGTATTCGATTATACAAAGAACAGATTCTTTTTGAATTTATGCTAACAAATACATTGCAATGAAAATACTACTATTTACTCATTAAGAGTCTAAATTCTGGAGGGGTCAGTTAGGGAGAAAATATAAATGCCTCAATATTGCTTTAAGAAAATATAATTTACTTAATTGTTTTAAGAAAAACAAGTTTCCTTAGATCTGAAAATGAAAAGATTAAAAATTAGCAGTATTTTCAATAAAAAGTTACAAAAACTACGATCATCTTCAGTTCTTGCAGTGCCATAACCAATTTTGGTTATCCCAATTACTTACCAACATTTCTATAAATCCAGTTTTTCCACAGAGTTTTATTAGTCTTCATCTAGTTCAAAGGTATAAATCTGAAAATTTATTCTCAGAAATTAGTAATTTAGAATAAGTCAAAATCTTTTCCATGGATCTTGCTGAAGTGTATTATATTTGTAAATTCATTCAAATAAAACAATGACTTTTTTAAAGGACAAAATAAACCCTTCAAAATGACATGGTTATAGATCTGATTATAATACAAATGACAGAAGAATTTGCTTTTCTGTAACAACATTATAAGGTAACAATTAGAAATACAAATAAAAGCAAATCAAAACCTTGTAGACTCTTGGAAGGTTTTATAATATTTCAAGAACACTTACTTTAATAATAAAAATTATGTGATTTCAAATAGAACATAATTATTCTTTTTTATTTGACATACCTTCCTATGTACTTTAAGCATATCAAATAGGGCTAATTGGCTCAAAATTTCTCCTTTATAAGGAGTGAGAACAAATCCCCGAGGTAGTCCAGTGCCCATTGGGATGACTCAAAGTCAATTCTAAGTCAAGAAAGAGCCTCTTAAAATTTAAACCTTGGGAAGGTCGTCAAATATATTTGACCAAAAAATCATATATCATTATAAAAAATATTAAATTATTTATTTACCCAATGTAACAATACGCCCAATGTAAAAAATATCAAACACAAACACAAGCTAGCAAAACTTTAGCTTTAGGATTAAAAAGATGGGTTTTAAGTAATTGAGTACCTGATTAACATAATATGATACATAATTGTTTTAATAATACACAGAATCTTTGCTTTCTAGGCAGATACCAGAAAAGCTTTTTTTTTTTTTTCCCCTCTTAGTAGACTGAACAAGAACCAAGCAAATTCTGTATTGGTTTATTTTTTATATTCAAATTTATTTACTTAATTAAATTCATTATTCAGCTTACCTATATAATTTCCTCTCAAGATCTTTTCACACCTTCTTACCCACTTATAAATAACCAGCTTTAGAACAACTTATTTTCTTTTTTCTTCAAGTATTTTGTAGTTATTATCTACTGTTATCAAAACATAGAATTTCTTTCAAACTTAATTAAAGTTCTATCTTAATCCTCCACCCAAAGACATGTTTCTACTGATTTTAGAGAGAGAGGAATGGGGGGCAGTGATGTGAGAGGCATCAGTTGGTTGCCTAACATATGTGCCTCAGGAGGGTTGAAACCTGTAACCTTCAATTAGAATTCTTAATCTTAGGAACCTTGATTTTTAGTGACTACTAAAAGTAAGTAATTAACGTTCTATTCTTTCCAGTGATACTTTTATGAATATATTTCATAACTTCTAGAAACAGGTTCCCTCATTGGCAGGCACACTTATTTTCAAGAGACATACTTCAAAAAAGTATAAGATATATTCATTAATGGACTCAGATCCATCCTCTAGCTTCTCTGCAATAAGAAGGGAAAAGTGGGCACTCAGATCAATTGATATTTCAGTGTTCTGTTATTTCAAAATGTCTAGACATTTAATAATTTTTATTAATTAACTCAACAAAACTCCAAAGCTTTAAGTTACTAAAGACTTTGGAATACCATATACATACATATATATACACACACATACCCCCAGGGGGAGTACAGATGTGCAGTTTCTCTTGAGAGAGGGAAGCAGGAGTGAGAGGGAGAGAGCTGAAAAGGGATTCATGAAGCCCCTGCCCAGTTTTACCTCTTGTCTTCTGAGGTTCTCTCTCAATTTGCATTAGTATTCCTCTCTTTCCAGACACATTGTGGTTTACAACTATAATGAGAATTACAGCACAGGGTTGATGATATACTTTGATTTGTTACAGAATACATAACTTTGATTACTAGCTGGGAGATACTAAGTCATGGTTACAACTTAACATTTTAGTGCAGGCGGAGGTTTTTAGAAGGAGGGAGGAGAGGGAAAGCGGAACAAAGAGATCAGGGGAAAGGGCTGTGGACAAGCAGGCAGGGTCTTTGCTGGTCCTGATATGAACATTTTTTCCTCACCCAAGGACACTTTTTCATTGTTTTTAGAGAGAGAGGATGGGAGAAAGAAAAGCAGAGAGAAAAACATCAATGTGAGAGAGAAACATCAATGTGAGAGAGAAACATCAACTGGCTACCTCCTGTACATGCTTGGACCAGGAATCCTACACACCTGGACTGGGTATCAAACCTGCAACCTGTTATGTGCCCTGACCAGGAGTTGAATCCACCACCTTTTGGTTATGGGACAATGCTCCAACCAACTGAGCCTCACCAGCCAAGACTTGGTATGGGTCTTCGTGGTTAGCATCTTTGGGTTGTCCATCCAGTCTTTGTCCGCTTAGCTAGACTCCAAGGTCAGGCTATTTCTGAGGTTTACACAAGAACTGAACCTGTTATTTATAGTAATGTATGCTTAGAAAAGAAGTCTTTAACATGTAAACTCTAGTTTTGAGAGAAAAATCAGGTTAGAGTAACAAACTGGATTTAATATTTACTGAGATTAACATGAGTAGCTGTTAGGGTGGCAGGTGATGTGGACTGTGAAAGAATTCATGAAGAAAATAAAATGCAGAGAGCAAAGTTTTATTTTTACTTTCCCAAGAAAGGGAAAGGGCTGGGTGCAGAGAAATATACCAGCCCTGAGGGGTAGGGGCTATGAGTGTTTATTGGTAGCTGGGTAGTCATGGCAATTAGCTGTAAATCAGGAGGCTTCAGGCTGATAGTGCAGACTTCAGTTTGTTTCACTGTTATCTTAGGGTTCAGGGAACGGGTGCTCTGGTCTGGTATGTCCTGTTTGTATGAGATTTAAAACACCTGCATGGGGGATGCTTTTAGTAATCTTCTCAGTCCTGAGAATAGAGGCTCAGAGAAATAACAATTCACTGTGCCTGACAGACTTAAAGAGATGTCTAGAGCTGGTAAAGAGGGCCAGAAAGGGGTTTTTTTTTTTTTTTCCTTTAGTAGCTTTATATAAATATACTAAATTAATTTCCTATTATAGTATATTTGGCATTTTTTCTTTTTCTTTTTTAAAATTAGAGCACCAGAAAAATTATGTTTCTGACCCATTATGCATGTTAGTTCAGATTGTTAGAAATGTATGAGAAATAGAAGCAGGAGGAGCCGAATGATCTGATCCAAGTGGCTTTATTTGATGTTGTATTTACAGGTGGGCTGAGTCTGGACTGACTGCAGCCCTGAAGGGATACAGGAATGCGATTTTTAAAAGAAAAGGCATGGGTTTTGTGGGGGGATAGAGGAGGGGTTAATCTCTTGCTTTTTTGGGCAGGTGCCTCAGGTTTTCAGGATGTGAGCCAGGACAACGGCTTAGGTAAAAGCCATTGTACCAGGCTGTTCCCAGGTATAGGAGGGTCACTCTGACCACCAGCCATTGTGGCTGGCACCAGGTGTCTGTCATGGGAGGAGGGAGAGAGTTTTGATTAAGCTGCCGGCTATCAATCGCTTGGGGAGAACTGAGTCATGGGCAGAACTACTGGTTGGGAAACTGGCCTGACCCTTTCACAGACTGCAGATAAGCCAGCAGAAATACACCATTAATGCAGGTTATCACTACACATATTACTCTTCCACTCCTATTCCTTGTTTTTCTGTATCAGTTAACCCACTGTAGGAGCTTTCTACAAACCAAGCAATTTTACAGATGGGCTGCACAGCATCCCAGAGGAGAGGAACTCTCAAATCCCAAATGCTGGGTGACTTTCACTTAGTTTATATTGAGAATTTTAGTGTCCTAGCTATATATTTTAGTCAGATAGTTTTAAAGCAGACACAATCTTTCCCAAGTTTCTGGTACAGTGAGTTTGCCATTTATCAGACCATCCCACCTGCGTGCAGAGAAAGGAGACTTCATCTTACATACAGAGAGGGTGCAAAATCAGAGGACATCTGTGGTTAATGGTAAATAATACAGAACAGTTTTTGATTGTTCTCTGGGGAACCCACATGCCAATTTTGTTTTCTGGTTTTTATTTCTCCATTTCTGCCATCCTTTCATTTATTTGAAGATTATGTATATTTTATTATCAAACAAATTCCCACTTTTCAGAGAAACAAATTCTAAATGATCAAGGCCACTGGATGGCACTTCAAAAGATCTGATTTTGTAAAGTGTGATGCTCCAGAAACTATTTTCTTTTAGAAAATATGCTTAAAGTTTAAATAATCCAGTTCTTACTGACATAGTTCATACAAAGGAATTATTTCTCCATAATTATTCTTTTCCTGTAAAGAACTAAAAAATTAATATTTTTAAGTTTAAAAAGTGCTGATTATATAAATTGTTAAAATATACTGAAAATGTAGGTTACTAAATCCTAGACACATCATTTGGAAACTTTATTACCATTCTACAATTATCATTAATTTGGTTTAATCTAGCAGCAGTCTTCCCTCATTTCTCAGTAAATTTTTTATCAGACTCTAGAGCTTCTATCAGAATTAAATGCTTTTATATTTGCACATGTGTGTTTAGCTACATGAGATACTTTTAAAATTCTCTGACAAGAGTTTTGGAATTTATCTTAAATATTTTCTCTTTTAATAGAGAAATATCAGATTATTTCTAACACAGTCATAGGGAAGACATTTTATTTTTTGATTTTAGAGAGAGAGGTAGAGAGAGTGAGACACACAGAGAGAAACATAGATTTGTTGTTCCACTTATTTATGCATTAATCAGATGATTCTTGTATGTGCCCTGACCAGACATCAAACCCACAACCTTGGCATATTGAGACAACACTCTAACCAAATGAGCTACCTGGCCAGAGTGGGGAAGACATCTTTAATGATTCCTGTACTAGTTAGAGTTCTCCAGTAAAGGAGAACGAGTGGGATGGATGGATGGATGGATAGATAGATAGGTAGATAGATAGATAATAGATAGATAAAAGATAGATAGGCAGGCAGACATAGACATAGATATAGACATAGAATGAGACATTAGATATAGATATATTATTAAGCATTAGCTCACACACTATGGAGGTTGACAAGTCCTAAAGTCTGTCATCTGCAAGCTGGAGACCCAGGCAAATTGGTGGTATAACTCAGGCCAAGCCTGAAAGCTTGAGAACCAGGGGAGAATGATGTAAATCCCATCATGAAGGCCAAGGAAAATGAGACCAGATGTCCTAGCTCAAGAATCAAAAGAGGAAAAAAGGGGATGAATGCCTCCTTCCTCTGCCTTTTGTTCTATTCAGGCCTTTAACAGATTAGATGGTAACCACCTGAATTGAGGGCCACCTTCTTTACTGAGTCCACTGATTCAAATGCTAATCTCATCCAGGAACACTTTCAGAGACACAACCAGAAGTAACCTTTAATCTAGGCATCCTATGCTCACTGTTATGGAATTGACTCATCATTAAGCTATTTAATTTATTTATTTTTATTTTTTAATATTTTTTATTGTTGTTCAAGTACAGTTTCAAAAGAAAATGATATACTTTGTTTATATTTTGTTCATTAAGCAAGTTTTAGTTTTGTAAATTGTGTGTTCAATCTCACCCCAACGATCCCAACTCTATTAAAACTAGGACTTATTTTATCTGTATTAAACAGTATGCATTGTGTACAAAATAAATACAATAGATGTTGCTGAACAATTAATTTATATATAGGGCAGAATATATATCATATGAAAAAGATCTCATATTGTTTAAAATTGAGCAAATGTAGATTTCAATAATTTTGTGAAGTTAAATTTAAAAGATATATATAACTATTCACATGCAGGAACATGTTTTCATATGTTATTTTTATTTACATACATAGATTTGGTTGCATCACATCATAATTACTAATATATATCTAATTAGTATATAGTAATACATAAGTAGCATATACATGTATATATTTTAAGTTTGTTTAAAAACTCAGCATATTGAAATTCTGACCAGGCAGGGGAATTTGATTAAATACACCTCATTTTATTTTAGATTATAGTATTTCCAAATAACATTTATTTATTCATGCTAACTGGTAAATGCAAATTCATCACTAAATCCTTGAAATTGAATTTTCAGATGAAGACATTTATTTTAAAACTTTAAACTGCAGATAAATTTGCAGGGGTTTTAGAAATATAAAATTTGCCATCTTGCCTATGTTTTTACTATCTTTAAGCAAAACATTACATTCACAGTGCTTATTTTTATTTTACAATAAAAATTTTGAGCCATAGCTTTAATAGAAGCATTCTTCATGTGTAATTTAATATCATCTATCTTATGTTGTTATAAAACAAAACAAACCAAAACCTGAGATCTTGATATATGACACATGGTATTAAAAATGTATCTTTCCTAATCTCTTGGGAGCAGGCAGAAAAGCAATATTAGGCACTTGTGTAGGTGACTTTAATATTCCCACCTCAATGAGGAAAATTTTTTTTTTCTTTTGAGTAACGTGATCTGTAGCAATTCTTTACTTCAAATATCTAAGATGAAGGTCTGGGTCTCGTATATTATAATAGAAAAAGCTTAGGAAAAAAGTCTGTCTCATGCTCTCAAACAGACTAGCTACAGATATTCACAGTTCACTATCAGAAACATTGCTTTAACCCTCATTTCCTACATAATATCTTAGTACCGTCAAAAACGATATTCTGTGGCAGTCAGGTCTCCAGTGATTGTGGTCAGCAACAGGAAAGAAAATGCCCAAATGTACTGTCACAAAATATAAAGTGGGACTTTGGAAACAATGTTAAATGAGTTCAACAAATATATAAAATACCATTACAAATCAAGTTTTGCCATAAAGAAAGTTATTCATATAATGGCTGAGGAAAAATAAAAGTAAGGCTTTCTGTTTAGCTTTTTTTTTTAAAGCTAAAAGATTTTTGTGAAGTAATAATGTGAAAGATTATTTATTTATTTATTTTACTGTTGTTCTGTTACAGTTGGTCCAATTCCCACCCCCTTGCTCTCCACTACCCTATTCACCCCCTTGCTTTATTTATTTATTTTTAGAGAGAGGGGAAGGGAAAGAGGGAGAATGTGAGAAACATAAATGTGAGAGAGAAACATCAGTTGGTTGCCTGTCGCATGCCCCCAAATGGAGACCTGGCTCGCAACACAGGCCTGTGCCCTGACCTGGAATCGAACCAACCTTTCAGTTTGTGGGACAACACTCAGCCCACTGAGCCACACCAGTCAAGGCAGCTTAGCTTTTTCTTTTTTATCAGAGAAAAAACATGCCAGAAATATAAATGAACTATAGACAGAAAATAAACAAAATTTAAAGGCTTTGTGGGAAAAAAAAACCCTGAAAAAATTCAGTGTAAAGAGTTGGTTTTAAAATTGATCATTTCAAGCTAAATAGAGGTAGAATAGAACAAATTAATTATGAATTCTTTATGAGTATGTTGCATGGACGTAAATTTTATTACAAAGCATGTTTTTAGAATACACAAATGTTTCCTGGAAGGGATTGTGTCACTTCTTACTAGAGGGAAGAAGCTCACTTCATGTGCTATGACAGATTTCATATTGAGAACGATGTCCAGTTACAAACACATGAACAGCTCAAATAAATTACAAAAGTTTAAATCAAGGACAGTGCTTTGAAAAGCAAGAACGAATGAATGAGAAAAGGAAAGTAAGAGAAGGAGGAAGAGAAGAAAAGGGAAAAGAAGAAAAAGAAAGAGAGGGAGCAGGAAGAGCAGAGAAAGAAGAAACCTAAATTTCTAAATTTACCTTGTTGGCACGCAAAAGCAATAGTGTCCTTAATTGAGTTGGCTCACCCCTGAACCATAAATATGTGAGGTAAACTGGAAGGAGTGTACAGATAAGGCTTAAAAAAACAACAGAAATAAGAAAAAAGCTGTTGTTATGCATCATTGTAATTCCAGAAAGAGAGTAGAATAAATCAAGGACAATATTTGAAAAGCAAAGAAGATGATAAGCTTCACTAGTGCAGCAGCTGCCTTCAAAGGCAGTTTATGTCCACTCTCAAGTGTGCAGTTCTCTCATCCTCTTCTACCCTTTGTAGTGCACCCACATTTTGTCATTTACTTGGCAATTAACCAGTTTTTGAAGGATTAAAATTGTTCAGTTCTAATGTGTATGTAAGTGCTGGAGCTGCTTGGGTAGTGTATACCGACATTCTCTCAAGAAGCTTCTGGTATAACTGTTTTTCCCATTATGTGTTACAAACTGATTGATCATTTACAGAAGTTTCTTTCACATGGGAGAAATTATCTGAGGTTAGTATTCTTGAGGAAGAGATTGTGTCATCAGTTTCCTGATGAGAAATGACCAATATCTTCAAAAAGTTTCTATGTGAGGTATGGTTTATTATAGCTAACAGAAATCTTTAAAAGTTTCCTTCACCCATCCTTTTATTGAAGATGACTGCCTCAGCACAGCTTCAAAGGAGGGAGCCGAGGCATACCTTTCAAGAAGTTTGGTTGTGAAGACAGGGAAAGAGAGATAATTGGTTGAAATCAAATCAGTGTGTGTGTTGATAGGTACCGAAGAGTAACAGAAATGTAAATGACGGCACAGGGAATTTAGTCAATGATACAGTAGTAACTATGTATGGGGCCAGGTGGGTGCTTAAAGGATCAGTGGGCCCACTCTGTGGAGTATGTGACTTTCTAGCCACTATTCTATAGACCTGATGCTAATAGAGAATAATACTGAATGTAGACACTAATTGAAAAATAGAAAAAAAATTAAAGAAATCCATGTGTGCATGTGTGCACACACATAAATACACAATATATAATTGGAAGATTATTATGTTCAAATTGACATTAATGATATGGTTGATAATAGAGACAAAAGGCAATTGATGAAAATAACTCTACCTATTAAAAATGGCCTGTGGAAAGTGACTTTCTTCCAATGAATATCACATTGAATGGGAGTAAAAAAAATAGTGACCTCATAGTGAAGAAACCAGTGGACACTATGTCAGCCCTGTGCTCAAAATTAACATTGACAGCAATAAGTCACGGTGATAGTAGATGCCCTTGATATGATGTGACTTTAATGACATTTTGACTTTGTTGTCTTCCTCTTCCAAAATCATAAACACAGTTTAATCATGAGAAAAAACATAAGCCCTGAATTGAGAGTCATTCTGCAATGACCTCCTCCTCAGAACTGTCAAGGTCATGAAAAAGAAGGACAAAGTCTGAGAAGCTGCCACAGCCAAGAGGAGCCTAAGGAGACATAATGACTCAATGTCATGTGGTATCCTAGATGAGATCCTAGAACTGAAAAAGTACATTAGGCAAAAGCTAAGGTGATTTGAATGAACTATAATTTGACATAAGACAAAAGGAGCAGTATAAATACAATGAAGGATTATAATTACATTGTAGGCACATGTAAGCCCAAATAACCACTCAGCAGTGTTTGGGTGTACATTCCATGCTTTGAAAGTATACATAACAACCATTAGGAGATAGGGAAAGAGCAAAAAATATTGTCTTCTGTACAAAGATACTCCTATCTACAAGTTATTAATTTACTGAAGAAAAGTTAGTCTTATAATTTTATCATAAATTTTGGTAAGGTAGTACCAGCATTGTTGAACATTTCAAATTGCTAAACTTAATAGGACACCATACTTCTTTTCTTTGAAGCTCACTTAATGTTTATATACTTTAGTTGGTATTAGGTGATTCTCCAGATTTTTACAAGGTAAGGCACATATATGAGACAAAAATTAAACATTCTGATATTTAAAAAGAATTCTCACCCTCTCTATCTTCAGTCCTCTCTAAATTTATATTTTTTATTTTTATTTGTTAAGATTTTATTTATTTTTAGAGAGAGGGGAAGGGAAGGAGAAGGAGAGGGAGAAAAACATCAATGTGCGGTTGCCTCTTGCGTGGCCCCCATGGGGACCTGGTCTGCAACCCAGGCATGTGACCTGACTGGGAATTGAACTGGTGACCCTTTGGTTCACAGGCTGCACCTAATCCACTGAGCTACACCAGCCAGGGCTAAATTTTAAAATATCACCCAAAGAAGATTCACCAGAGAAAAAATAAAAAAAGAAAGAATTTTTATAAATAAAAGATAGCTTAGTTAAATTTCAATAATACCATACTGAATCATTATAGAGAGAAATCTTGGCTATGTGAGGAGCCAAACAGACCCAAACGTCTGAAATTCTGTATAACCAGAAAACATTTTTGAGTATGATAGATGCTACATTTGTCTAATTGCATTAAATATGACAATAATGAAACATACATCCATATCTATTTTCAAAAGATAGCTATAATTTTCATTCAGCTGGTCTGGTTTGTCATAAAGTCAACACAAAAAACTAATTTTTGGAACCAATGATTAACACATATACTTTACCATACTGTCCTCATAATTTCAAGTCTTTTGAAATGATTAAAAAGAATTATTGAAGAACTGAAACTTTTAAATTTATATGAAACTAGTATCTTGAGATGCTCAAGAAATAACCACATGTTGTACATTGTCTCCAATTTCTGAGAAGAGAAACAATGAAACGGATGGATAAAAGCAATAGAGCAGCATATTATCAAAATGAAGAAATTTGTTTTGTATTTTATTATAGAAGACGTTTCTGAAATGAGTTCCATTGCTTAGACTTTGATGGGCCAGACAATCAGATAATTTGCACAGAACAGCAAGAGCAGCACTGACCAGCCTGGGCTTGCCCTCACTTGGCTAAGGAGTCTGTGCAGCGGATTAAAAGATCCTGGAAGTAACAGCCCCTGTTATTGCTTCAATAAGTTATGCCCCAAATTATCAATTTACTGTGCATATTCCATCATGGCCCAGCCACCCTTTTATTCTTCAGCCTGACTCTACCTCTGGTTCATATTCCAACTGTAACCTTAGAATTTGCTTAGGTGTTTGACTTCAATAGTACGCATTGATTATAACACACTGTTTATTAACGTGGGATATTCTTTTAAGGGTTCTAAGAATGTTGTTACTTTAAAAAATGAAGACAATTCTCTTCTAAGAACCAAAACTTATTTCACTAGAGTCAGGCCAATAAAAATGTTTCATGATTTAGCATACCCTACTCACCTAATTTCCCCCCAAAATATAAAAAATGGAATCCCTCCTTAGGAAACTAGTGTTCGGCTCCTGCCTAAATAATCTTGAGGGTGAGAGAAAGTTTATTGTGTTCACTTCAAATTGTCATTATCCCCCAAATACCGGGCAGGGTCCTGCAAGTTACACGCTGAATAGGAAGCAAAATAACCACAAAATAGTCAATTGAAACCACAATACATTTGTGAAAGTTTTTAGATAAATATCTTATTTCTCTGAGATCACCTCAGTTACACTATTACTGTGACAAACCTCCTTTACCACTTATTTTCTGGTAAGAAGTTAATTTAGTGAGTGTTCACTGTTTCATTCTCCTCTAATACTTCTGCCTTTTCTCTCCTTTTCAATTATCATATGTATAATAGAGTAGAATATAATTTTGTTTTACCAGGAAGTACAATGAGCTCTCTAGAGGGAAGGTGATACATTACTTTGACAAACACATAAATAAGTGAGGTAATCATTTGTCATGAACTGACGAACTCACCAGCTGACTGTTAGAAGCAATTTTAATAGCATACAAATTTTGAATACAGTTCTTGTACTGGTGATTGTAGATAAACAAATGAATACTGTCCAAGTCTGGCATGTTGCCAGAAACTTAAGGACTAGAATTACCTGGTGAGATTAATCATCATGTCAGTATTTTTATGACTAAGGACAATCTGGATCCAGAGACTTGGCCTACTTTCAGAGAAGTGGCAATGGCTCATCAATCTATGTTGCAGAAGTGTTAATTAGTGGCTCCTAGTCACGGTGGGTGCATTACTCCCTCGTGAGCACTGAGGAGTCAGGGAGAGTGTGTTGAATAATTTATCTCTTTTAAAAAAATCAACAAGTAAGGACAGAATCAATATGGTCACGATCTAACATTTGTATTAGAAAAACAAACAGGTTTTTATTTTTACATTTTCTGAAATGCCATAAGGCTAACAATATTAAATGATGCATTTATAACAAAAGTAAATACTTAAAGTTATAACAGGTTATAACTCAAAGTTGAGAAATATTCACCTGTGAGAGAGAGCTTGCGAATATAAGTAAGTTTTTATAAAGAATATGAACGCACGCAATGAAATGTCACAGTTACCATTCAGATATATTACAGTTAACAAAATAATCTTTCTTTCAGAGACATTCTATGGAAAGACGAAGTGTTCTTGAACTGTGCTTATTCACTCTAGATTTCTTAAATTTCAATATTAATAGACAAATTATCCTTGGGGATGAAGACAAGAATGACTAAATTTCGGCTCAAGTGTTATCTGCTCCAGAAAGTGTGATTTTTAATGTCTCACTCATGTTCCTACAAACCTCTATATATTTCATTATCATACAAATTAATATTTTACTATAATTTTCTTTCTTCCTTGCAAACTTCTTCTTTGGGCTATGATGGTGTTTTACATCTTTGAATCTCTACACCATAACAGAGCAGTTTGCTAAATGTTGGTTGAAGGACATGAAGGCATGGTCCCTGTCTTCAAAGTCTAACATGGGAAAATCACAATAAGAATTTTTCCATGTTAGGTAGAAACTTGCACACATGCCATAGGAAGGAAGGAAGGAAGGAAGGAAGGAAGGAAGGAAGGAAGGAAGGAAGGAAGGGAGGGAGGGAGGGAGGGAGGGAGGGAGGGAGGGAGGGAGGAAGGAAGGAAGGAAGGAAGGAAGGAAGGAAGGGAGGGAGGGAGGGAGGGAGGAAGGAAGGAAGAATTCTGCTGTGGTGGGGTAGGTAGAGAAGCATCATGAGAAAGGATTGGAGTTCTTGTATTTTAAATGGAGTTTTCTGGTGGAGGAGAGAAGAGGCTATAAGTAAAAAAGCTTTTGGCAAATGCCAATTGATTGTGTGTAACTGAAATAATGCATGTGAGGAAAGGGAAAGCAACAGAGGGCAGTTCTGGACAGGTTGTCTAGGGATAAATAAAGGGGTTTTGTATGCCTTAATAAAAAGTTCGGACTTTATTTTAAAAAGCAAAGAATGCTTGAACAATTTTAAAGGGCGTAGGTGGGATTATTATAGTATTTAGGAATGATAACTTTGCTAGAATACTGAGACTGGACAGAAAATATTAATTTCTTATAAGGCTATTTCAAATTTCAGTTGAGAGATTTCGTAGGTCTGATTTTAAGGCAGCATACAGGACCAGAGACAACATTTTCATGAATTTATTTAGATTTAGAGATTAGCTGAGAAGGTGTGACAAATGAAGGTTGCAACTAATTTCAAGTAACGATTAAAGTTGTTCAATTTATGACCAAGAGATAATAGATAGAGAAAGACATGAACTCAAGATGAAACTTGTAGAGAAAATTTGTAAGATAACTAACAAAATAGAAACAGAGGCATGGATACATGGAACAGACTGACAGCTGTCGGAAGGGAGGGGGCAGAGGTACTAGATGAAAGAAGGTGAAAATGTTAGCCAAGGCCCTATATACATACACATAGACACGGACAACGGTGTGGTGACGGCCTGGGGCCCTGAGGGCAGGGGGTGGGGGGAGGTGGGCAAAAAAGGGGGAAAAATGGAGACAACTGTAGTAGTGTAAACAATAAAAATAAAGTTTAAAAGGTTTGTAAGATACCCAATAATGACACCAAAATAATTAAAGTGATATTTTATATCTTGATTTTTTCTTCTGACATTGAAAGTTGCAAAAAAATTATTCTTGCATCTTAAAGATAATTGGTCCCTTTCAACAGGGAGTGACATATTGTAGAGTTTCTATTCCTTTGCTGTAGAAGCCTATCTACTGCCAAGTGTGATCAATTTGCATTGTATCTGTTTGAATAAAATATAATTATTTTAATCTCATTGTCATTATATATTTTGAGGTCGTTATGGTACTTGTACATTTGCAAAATACTGTGAAAACCACTGAGTTCCTGAGGCCAGTTTTCTCAACATCTGAAGAACATGGGTATTTTATTCAAATAAAACTGGCTATTGGTTTAATTCTCTCAAAACCACTTCCTTGAAATTTAATTAAATATAAATGAGCCTGGCTATAGCGGCATGTACAGAGATGGAGCAATATGAGGGAAAGTCACAAATTTGAAGCAATGCATAATAAAAACTTAATTTTGAAAACTAAATAATCAGGACAAGGAGGCCAACTCATTCTACTTAACTCATATACTGCAAACATAAAAATTTATCAAAAATCATCACATCATTATACAATTTCTATACTGAGAACCCCTCCCAACTCACACCCCCCACTCACACACACATACATACAGACCACTTACAGAAAAGGAGGATTTAGGTAGGTCTGAGGGGGCAGATCTGTTGAAGGGGTAGGAAGATTTGCAAGCAGAGGGAGTTTAGATTTAGTAATCTGAGATTAGATGCTACATCATACCCCTGAGTGACTGCACATAAATCTTAAATTATGAACAAGAGTGAGAGACTAAGCCATATGGGAACTTGTTAGCAATGTTAAGAAATTTGGCCAAATATAACTAGACATTAGAAAAATATTCATTACGACATCTTAATCAGGGGATGGTGTGATTATATTTATGTTTTCCAGGGACAGTTTAGATTCTGGGTATTCTACAGTGGATATTTCCAGAGGTAGAAAGATTTGGTTGGAATCTAAACCCACAAAGAGATAATGCTGAATCTGAACTGAATGGCACTTATAATGGATAAAATTGTATTGTTGTGAAAGTGAATTGGATATTAGAAATGAGGGAACTAATAGTTGCCAGATTTCCAGCAAAGACAATTTGGATGTTCTTCACTCTCGTTATTCAAGGTAGGATATTGCAAAGATAAGGGAGTTTAGAGGTAGTGTTAGAGTGGAAGACTATTATAGTTTAAGAAACTAATTGTTTAGAACTCTATTGTACTTCCAAGTGGGTGTGTCTAGACTTCTTAGTTATATGTAGCTCAAGTCTGTATTTAGTCTTCCATAACTATTTTTTAAATAAATTTATTGAGAAAATTGAGATTCTACCATACCTTAAAAGTACATTCATACCATCGTTTCTGTCTCCAAGAATGAAATGTTCATGCTTTCGTACCTATTCCTCATTTGGTGCTTTGGATTTATTCTAGAATTTTAGTAATTTTTTGCATTGATAACATAACCTCTTTTCTGGAATTTCTATTAAACTTTATTCTTTCATGCAAAACAAATTTTGCCCAAATTTTGGTCATATGTGCTTTGTATATGATACTTCTATAGACTCAGTATTTATTAAGTTTAGTTTTCCATGCGAATATATATTTTTAAAATTTTTAACTATAGTGTTTATTTTCTCTAAATTACCTTAAAATTAATATCTGAGTCATTTATAAGATTTAAAAATTTTAAATTATTATTTATAGTAATTAAGTATTAGTAAGAAGTTGTTAGTGAACAAAATAAGACAGTTTTAGAATCATTTTTCCTCCTTCTCTGGTTGCATCGAAGCTTTATTTGGTCCAGGTTTTGTGTTAGTGGAACTGCTAAAAGTTTCTTATTTGTCATTCACTTGTCAGCATACGCACCTTAGACAATGTTTTTGGAAGAGAAATTGGTGTTGTTTGTGTATAAATAAAATATATGTTCTGATTAGCCACTTATCTGTTATAGACGCCAATGTAGTTATTTTATTTGCTTTGTTTAGTGCTGTAAAGTGAGGAGTTCATGTCTCGTGATTTACTGACCATGCAGGAATTCACCTAGATTTATTTCATTTTCATTTATGTAGCAGTTGTTTCATAGCAACTCTTACACCTTTTTATAATTTTGATGTATAATATGTCTAGAATAGGATAAATAAAAACTATTCTAGAATTTAAAAGTAGAATGTTACCTTTCATATGTAATAAAAATATAGAAAACCTCAGCTTCTGCTGAAGATATCTGAACATAATTATTTTACAGTTTTCATAATAAAAAGAATTACTTCCCACATAAATATACTTTATAGCATCACATAAAATAATATTACCAAAATATAAATAATTATTTGTGAATATTTATAGATCTTTAGTTCATTGTACTTATAACCATCAAGAATTCCCAATGTTGTTTTACTACTGAAACATAAGAAAAATTAATGTGAAATGAGGTGGGTAATTATTTAGTGATTTATGTAATTCCTGCATCTTTATTTGTCCCAGTCATTTCTGCTCTTCTCCAGGGACAAAGAGAGATGCAAACATGATGGTTTAGAGTAGCAAAATAAGAATTAATTATTAGCTGAATCTATAAGTAACTAGTTTGGATCACTTGGAATTTTTCTGTTTTCCTAACTAACGGCACAAGAAATGTCAAGTTGCTTATGGCTGTTGGCAAGAGGCTTCAGATGCCCACCCTGCGGATCTCTCCACAGGGCTTTCTGAGTGTCCTCGGGGTGTGACAGTTGGCTTCTCCAGGAAGAGTGATCTAAGAGAACAAGGTTTAATCGCCAATATCTTTCAGGATGTAGATGTGGAAGCCACACTTGTTGTTTCCATAGTATTTCACTGAAAATGTCAACTTTATTCATAGTGGAAGGAAGCTGCACAGTGACCTGAAAACCAGAAAGACTCTTTGGGTGCCATCTTGGAGACTGGCTTCCAAAATGTTCCTACTTACTGATTCTATATTAGGAGTTTTTGGGCCAATAGTTTATTTTACATATCTCTAATTTTTACTTATAACTTTATATGATACTTATTCCTTCTCTTAAACAAAAGGTGAAGACTTGAATAATATGTTTGAATATTTTCTATTTCCACTTTCCATTCCTGCTAATGAATAACACATCGTTTAACATTATCTTAATTCTTTTGCTGTTACTTTGAGATTTTTAGAAAATATATTAATACTCCTGTGTTTTTCCTCACATTATTGTTCTCTTGATTTCTAAAATAAGAGTTACAGCAGTTCTACATTATATCCCACTTTCAATCGCATATCTTATATTACTTTCCTCTTTACATTTAAAAGGTTGGAGTCATTTACCTTTTAATCTGAATATAATGTACCAAAATATTTATGCTCTGTCCTTAGGCTAAGTAAAAATAATTGAAAGAAGAAATAGCATTTACATTATTATGTCCATTCAAAGATATGCTAGTAGGACATGTCCTTTTCAATGGTTGGTACCTCTAACTAAGGATTGTTCTAAGTGGAATTAGTGTCAAATTGATTTCAAATAGATTCACTTCTCTTGACATTCCATCAGTTGCTAACACAAAGCACATTTTAATTTGCTTCTTCTTTGTCTTTGGTTCTTTCTAAAGTGCTCTATTCTCCCTGAGTTTTTAATCATATTATTTTAAAAAAATAATAAGCCTTATGTCCTGAAGTCATGATATCTTTATATAAAACTCTACATCCTGATTACTTGTATTATTACTTGTAGTTATTTGTAATTACTTGTAGTTATAACTACTTGTAGTCACCCTACTAGCCTCCTCCATTTTTTAGTTATTATCTGGACTGCTTGCTCTCCAAACCTTCTGCAGAGTGGTCAGTGGGGGGTATTTCACCACTGCTTTCCTGAGTTCAGTCAACTCTTTACTGACTTCTACCCTTCCACTTTGATTATTGATGAATTTTTAAAAGTTCTTCTTCAAATACTTTCTTAAAAGATATGTGGACTATTTAAAAAATGTGTTGTTTTTATTATGTCACTATATGTCAATAATAATTTGTCTTAGTTTTAAATAACTTTTTTCAAAATACTGAAGGATTATAGAGTGACATTCATTGATACTAATGACAAGTCTCATACTACTCAGGTTGTAATTTATTTAAAAATAAATTTTATTAGTAATTTTAAATTTAATTTTAATACTTAAATTGCTTATTTTAAATTATTAGCTATTTTAATGAAATGAAAAAATCAGTTGCTTTACATCTTTACACGTATTTTAAGAATTTTTCACCTTTGACAAGGTGATGAATGTAAAAGGTTATCTCACTGTGTTTGTTTATTTTGTCACCCAAGGGCATGCTTATTGATTCTAGAGAGAGGGGGAGCAAGGCAGGGAGAGAGGAAGAGAAAACTCAGTGTGAGAGAGACACATCAATCAGTTGTCCCTCACATGCGCCCTGAGTGGGACCAAACCCCTGAACTTTTGGTTTACAAGACAATGCTCCAGCCAACTGAGCCACACTGGCCAGGGGTCGCTGTGGTTTTAATTCACACTTAATATACTTAATATTTATTTATGATTTGTGTTTTTTCTTCCGTGAAATATCTGCACTTACCTTCTTTTGCCCACTATTGTATTACATTTTTTTTCTTTTGAATTGTAGATGCTTTATATATCTTTAAGATATACATATATTTTTGATCATATGTGTTGTAAGTAGTTTATTCCAGCTTAAAGCTTATCTTTTCATTCTCTTCATAGTGTCTTTTAATGTAAGAAGCTTTAACAGTCTAAAATGTATAGTAAAATTGGTTTAAGCATATATATGTGTATTTTAAATAATTTGGCAGAAAATTGAGTCCTGAAGTGGAGATAATTAGAATTCCATTTTCTTCTTTTCCCTGAGCAGAAGTGTTTATCATACATGCTGGCAACTTCTAACAATAAGGAATTAATTCAGTGAAGGGGTGTGAATGGCTGTAGACAGTTGTCTTTAGGACATCTTCAAGATGGCAGAAAGGAGTGTATCTGGTGCCTTTAAAAAGTTAATACAATGACTTTTAAAAATAATATTTATGACCAAAATGCATTATTATGGTATTGATATAAGGAGTGCTTGCACAAAATATATCATATATCGGTTTGCACAATTTTGGGGGTCAAGTATTAGCACTGCTATATAATATAACCTTTCAGAAACAATTCAAATATGAACTTTTAGGTGGTTGTATGTGAAAGCAGATGTTGATACAGGGGAGAGAAAAAAGTTTTTATGAAATACTAGAAGTTAAAGTTCAATGATAGATATATTTATATTGATTGCTGTTATATAAGAAAGCTTTTTTTCTATACCAAACAGTTTTTCAGGAAAATAAAATACTTGACCTTCCCAGGCCAAAATCTGTTTACTTTTGCAATTTATATCCCCAGAGTCTATCCTCAAAGTTGTTGAATGTAATTTATCCAAGTACATTACTTAGAAATTTCATCCTTTACTCATTTTAGTGAACCTTACTGTATCTGTTGAAAATGTAACTGTCTATTTAAAAGTCAAAGCAAAGCTTCATTTCTGGTGTGTTATAAAAGTAAAATGCTTCTCTTAGAACATGTATATGATATGATTGCTACTAGATTATTGAAAGGAAATGCTTTCGGTGGAATCTAGTTAATGTCACTCATAAAAGTTGTAAAAGAGTTTGAAAAATAATTCAAAGGATAAATATTCATGTACAAACTCATCATAGCTTTTATTACAATCTAGCTGAACTGAATTATTCATAATCATATTGGTTTCTTGTCCATTGTTTATACTATACAAAATTGTTGGCTGTGTTATTTCTGTTTATAATTTTACCACAAGCACATTTTTTTTCCTATTTTCAAAACTTATAGTAATATAGTCTCTGAATCTCATATAAAGCCAACAGTAGGTCTGGACCGTTCTCCAGGTCAGCTGTCCTATGGTACAGACCTTGCATGTCTACCACACAAAACCAGGCCTTCTTTCACCAGGTGGGGCAGGATCTGTAGAGCCTGAGCATCAGACAGGGGACATTTACTGACTTACCTGGAAGTCACATGTGACACTCTGATGGAGCGTCACTGCACAAAAGCAGTAACTTATACTCACCTAATCACAAAGATGTTGAGAAGTACAGCTTTCTAAGTGTCTATGAAAATATTTTGAACACAGCATTACCTCTGTCACAACCTATTCAATGAAAATCTGCCTTGCAAATTTTGAATTTATAAGGAAATAAAGTATAAATTATAAGGTTCATTAATTAATTTGGTAAGGTTTTTTGTGAGATTATTTTCTTGTATCTCTATCTCTGATACTTCTTTTCTACTAGTAGGGCAAGATGTAAAATAAATAAAAACACATAACTACTTTTGCCTGATCTAGTAAACAGGGAGAAAAATGTGCCTGAGAAGTATCCAGGAATATTGCAGCGGATCAGCGATGCTGTGAGTCACGAGCTATGACCGGAGCCGCTCTGCACAGTGCGTGGCAGACTGCCAGATTCTTGCTCTTTGGGCTCCGTTCTCCAGAACACCTTGCTTTTCTTTAGACCTCTGTTTTGTTTCCTGTGTTTATTTCAATGAGTAGACAATTGATTTTTATCCACATGCAAGCACGTCATTCTGCCATTACTAATTCTGTTTTTGTTTTCTATTTTGTGAACAATTTACCTTTTAATATGAGTTTGGCAAACAGGGTTTTGTAGATTCAATTGTTCTTTTATTCTAATGATGTATTTCCCTTGTTTCTTTTTAAAAATATTATTAAAATGTTATTATCACCTCCATATTTTTATCCCAAAGCTTGATTTTATTTCTACAACCATGATGGAATTTAGAAAAAGCAGTCCCTAACTGAATAATTTTTTATCTAGACAGAGTGGAGTGAAGTAACTGTTGTGATAGAGTTTTACATTCAGTCACCAGGTTTCTGGTATTAGAGACATATGACATAAACCAGGCTCGGTTGTTCCTGGGTTTAAATATTCATGATAGCAACTTAACCGAAGGATGAGTTTCTCAAAACATTGTCCATAAAAAATTTCTAAAATATGAAAATTAGAAGTTAAAAAAGGCTAATGAAGTGAGTGGGGACCTATAAATAGGAATGTCTAAAGAAGCTTTTGCTGTCCCTCCTTGCTTTTGTTTAGCATGTCATTTTAGTTCAGGAAAAGGTGAACTGATGTTCCGGCTGCTAATTAACCTCTCCTCTTTAAACTACTTTTTCCTTTGCACAACTGAATTGAAGCTCATGACCATAGGTCTTTTTTTTTAGTCTTTATTATAATTTTTCTATTGCCATTTATCACCCTCATATCCCCTGTCCCCACAATCACCACACTGTTGTCCATGTCCATGAGTCCTTTTTTCCTTTTTTGCTCAATCCCTCCACTCCCTCTCCCCACCACTAGCTGTCATCCTGCTCTCCATCTATGAGTCTGTCCCCATTTTCCTTGTTAGTTCACTGTGTTCATTAGATTCCGCATATGAGTGAAATCACTTGATTCTGACATCTCAGCATTCGTTTGATGGAACAGAAAAACCGCTTGTGCTAATTTCTTTCTTCCCTGGCTTCTGGCACAAGTTATACTTTTAGAGACATTTTCTATAGCTCATGAAATAATTTTAAGAATTTCACTAGTAAGACAGTTTGGGAAAGAGATTCTTCAAGGCTAGTTTTCATGTACCTGAGTCATAAAAGTTCTTTGTAATTACTCCAGCTTAAATCTTATCTTTTCATCTCTTCATAGTGCCTTTTAATGTAGGAAACTTTTACAATCTACAAATGTATGGTAAAATTGGTATAAGCACATATATGTGTATTTTAGATAATTTGGCAGAAAATTGAGTCCTGAAGTGGAGATAATTAGAATTCCATTTTCTTCTTTTCCCTGAGCAGAAGTGTTTATCATACATGCTGGCAACTTCTAACAATAAGGAATTAATTCAGTGAAGGGGTGTGAATGGTGATAGACAGTTTTCTTTAGGACATCTTCAAGATGGCAGAAAGGAGTGTATCTGGTGCCTTTAAAAAGTTAATACAATGACTTTTAAAAATAATATTGACGACACTCCATATTAGAAATTACTGGCTGGTGTACTTAAGATTTCTGAATTATCTGATTATCATTCTCCCAGTTTAATATGCTGTGGTTGGCTACATACAATTAATTTTTTAAATTAAACTGATTCTGAGTTTAGGAATGAGAGCTAATACAATCATATACATTTTAAAATGTAAAGTATAAATCAAACTATTTTATGTTATGCCAGTCAAAAGTGGATTTTTACATTAATTTCGGAGTTCAGGACAATGACTTTCTTACATGGCAGTCATCAAAACCATCCCATGGCCTGGCAGATGTCGTGTGTTCAGTAAGTGTTTGATGACACGAACGAACGAATGAAGATTCAGGGCAGAGGCTCTATGATAGGGAAAAGCCAGTCTTTTAAATTTTTTATATTTAAAAAATTTTTTCAATTACAGTCGACATTTAATATTATTTTATGTTAGTTTCAGGTGCTTATACATTTACATAGTTCAGGAAGTAGACCCCTGAGTAAGTCTAGTACTCACCTGGCACCATACATAGTTACTACACTGTTGTTCCTGTGCTGTACTCTGTATCACATGACTATTTTGTAACTACCGATTTCTACTTCTTAATCCCTTCACGTTTTTCACCCAGCCCTTGACACCCCCTCCCATCGGGCAACGCCATTTTGTTCTTTGTATATATGAGTCGGTTTTTGTTTTGTTTGTTCATTTATTTTGTTCTTTAGATTCCACATGTAAGTGAAATCATATGGTATTTGTCTTTCTCTGTCTGACTTATTTTACTTAATACCCTCTAGCTCCATTCATGCTGTCCAAATGGTAAGATTTCATTGTTTTTTATGGCCAAGTAATATTCCATTTTATATATGTATCATATTTCTTTATCCACTTGTCTATTGATGGACACTTAGGTTGCTTTCATATCTTAGCTGTTGTAAATAACCCTGCAATTGACATAGGAATGTATATATCTTTTCGTATTAGTGTTTTGGATTTTTTCGGATATATACTCAGAAATGGAATTGCTGGGTAATAAGGCTAGGTTTTTTTTGAGGAATATTCATACTGTTTTTCATAGAAAGCCATTCTATTTTCAAAGTCATCTTCAAGTTAAAGAAATCATTGAAGATTTTTGCAGCTTTCTAACCATGTGAAATCCAGAACCATAGGTGTTGGGTAAGTACTGCTTACTAAAATATAATGCAAGCCAAAGTATAAGATGCATGTATTATTTCCTCTTGCTGCATAACAAATTACCAAAAACTCTAAAACAGTATCCATTTATTATTTCATAATATAGGTAAGAAATCTGGGGACAATGAGACTAAATACTCTGCTAAGGGTCTCACTGGGCTGAAATCGGCAGGGTCTATGGCTGTGGCTTTGATCTGGGCTCAGTATCCTTTTCCAAATTCACTGGTTCATTTCCTTGAGGGTGTAGGACAATGGTGGTTTTTCCTACAAGCTATCAGCCAAGGACAACTCTGATCTGCTACAGGAAGCTCCCTGCCATGTGGCCTCCTGCTATAGACCACATTGTGTCCCCCAAAATTCAAATGTTGACGTTCTAACCTCCATTACCCTGGTTTTGGAGATAGGGCTTTTAGAAGGTAATTACCGTTGAATAAATTCATAAAGGTGCATCCTAATCTGATAGGATTGGTGACCTTATATAGAGAGAACACAACAGGGAGGAGGCTTTGAGTGAACCAGGAGGACAGCTCTCTCTAGAAGCTGATCACGTTGGCACCTTGAACTCAGACTTCCAGCTTGCAGAACTCTGAGAAAATAAATGTCCCTTGTTTCAGCCACCCAATCTATGGCATTTAGTGATGGCATCCAGAGCTAAGTAAGTCACCCCACAGACATTTCATAACAAGGATGTTTGCCTTTTCCAGGCCGGCCAGAGAACATCTCTCAGGCTTCCTCTCCTCCAACCTGGTTGAGGAAATAAAGGGCACGAGTAATCAGATTACTCTGATTATCTTCCTTTCTTAAGGTTGAAAGATCTGTGGCATTAATTACACCTGCAAAATCCATTCAAAGCAACTTTTAGATTATTGCTTAATTGGGTAACTGGGAGGAGGTGTGCATATACCAGAGCCTGAGATCTTGGGAGCTGTCTTACAACTAAGGCTGCCAGACTGCATATATCTTTAAAATTTAAATTTTCTAATAGCCGCATAAAAAAGTAAAAAGAGACAAGTAAACTTCATAATGTATATTTTATTGAACCAGATATATCTGAAATGTCATTTCAACATATAATAAGTATAAAATTATAATGATATAAGTTATATATTTTTTTCATGGAAAATGTTAGAAATCCAGGGTGTACCTCAGTTCTGACCATCCTATTTCAAGTACACAATACTGGCAAGTGACTAGTGGCTGCCTCTTCAACAGCACAACAATTATAGGTGTAATCCAGGTTAATTACCTTAAGAATTCAAAGAAAGCAGAATGGCATTTCAACCCTTTCTGAGACTGAAAGATTACACTGAAAGTGAACTCCAGGAATAACTGGAAACACCCACATCGGTACATATATTTTTCTTGCAGCTTGAATTTAGGCTTAAGTAACAAATTAAAACAAAATTATTTTTAAAAAGAAAAATACATTATAAAGTTCAAATAGAAAGTAACATTTTGTTAAATCTTTTAAAATGGTATTTTTCTCTTATATTTTGCTTTTTTTGTGGATGGTACTAGATGTAAAATTATGTAGTTTTAAATTTCATCCAAATCTTGCTGCTACTTTCATAGCACCATTTTAATAACTAGTACATGTTTAATTCACTGAAAATATGAATATGAACCTGTCTATTGTTTAACATGAACTCTAGTGAATAGAGAATTGTTTCTCTTGTTCAGAAAGTAGTGAAGCCTTTCTTTCTTTCCCTCTCTCCCTCCCTCTCTCCTTCTTTCTTTCTTCCTTCCTTCCTTTCTCTCTCTTTCTTTCCTTCCTTCCTTCCTTCCTTCCTTCCTTCCTTCCTTCCTTCCTTCCTTCCTTCCTTCCTTCTTCCTTCCTTCCCTCCTTTCTTTTTTTTGGCCTACATGTCATTGTTAAGAACTGGGCCCCGGATTTTTAGATTGTTTACAAATATGCCTACCTTAAATTAAGGAGAGAAAAAAAAAAGAAGAAAAAAGTCTTATACAATTGCCTTTTTGGCTTGGAGGAATGTTAGGTTAAGTGGTGAAAGAAAGACCGTTTAAGGAAAGGAAAAGAAAGTGAAAGGGGGAAGAAATAGTGATGAATGGAAGGAATGCTCCCTGAATATTTGTTGTGAAGTATATTCTATTTGGGGTGCCAAGCAGTGCACAAGCAGCCCACTTCAACCTGAGTTGTATTCCTCTAGTCACAGGATACCAGAGGCATGTACATACAGATTGTATACAAAGATTCTCTCAAGGACTAAACAGAATCAGAGAAGAACTCGCTGCCCTGAAGCATGTGGCTATTCCTAATATGCGGAGGCTGGAAGAGTTTGGAAGAACTGGTGAAAAAAATTGAGAAGGAACCACCAGTTAAATACAAAGAGCCAAGAATGGGTATCTTGAAGGCTAAGTAAAGAAAGTGAATCAAGAAAGGGTTAGTTTTAAAAAGAGACAAATGCTGCTAATAGATAAAGACTGAGAATTCATTATTGAATTTGTCAGTGATGACACTGAAAATAAGGTCCATGGTCCTACTTGAAAAAAAATTAATTGCAAACAGAAAAATAGGATGTACAAAAGAAAGGAAACCAAAAGAAAAGCTTTTTAAAAGGGTTTTGTAGGAAAAAAGGGTGAAGAAGTGGTGGCAGCTTGAGAAAATTGTGGAATCAATAACAAATAATGTTTTATCAATACCCTTCTTGATCGATTGCAATGTAGCTAATGAGTTACACTGGGCATTATAGCTCAAATATAGCTCAAATTATAGCCAAAATAGGTAAGTCTGAAATCAGAGGTGGCCTGAAGGTGGCCGTTCCTTCCGGCCACCTCTGATTTCAGACTTACCTATTGTGGATAGTTCCATGCAAGCTCAGAATTACCTCACAGTGACAGCGGCAGTGCTCTAAGCATATTTCTGTTTTCTTCCCAGATCTTCAGTAGTATATTTGACCCAGGGAAAGAGTAGCTGGGATGGACAGGATGACCTAAAACTCCTAGGAGCAACTCTCAAACAGTGATCTAGAACTGGAGCCCAGAGAGATCCCCCAGCCTTCCATTATTCAGGTGGAAAAATCTAGGTATCTGTACATTTCTCAAGAGGTTTGCATGGAAACAAACTCCTAAAACATGCCACATCAGCCTCAGTAATGAACATTTATTTTGGAGTTTTCTCTTTCTCTGTCTCACTATGCCTGACTTCTTACTACTATCTCTACTTCCAGAGGTCCCCTCGTGAGTGTATTACTGCAAATAATCTGCTTTTGTTCCAGCTCAAATTGATACTATCCCTACTTACTTTCCCTTCTTTCCTCTCTTTCCTTCTTTCTTTCTCTTCCTTTCTTCCTCCTTCCCTCCTTCCCTCCCTCCCTCCCTTCCTTCCTATCCTCACTTGAGGATACATTTTTATCCATTTGAGAGAGAGAGAGAGATCGATCAATGTGAGAGAGAAACACCAATCCATTGCCTCCTGCACGCACCCAGACCGGGGATTGGACTGGCAACCTACTTATGTTCCCTGACCAGGAATCAAACCCTGAAAACTTTTGATACACAGAAAAACCCTTTACCCAACTGAGCCACCTGACCAAGGCAACACACTATCCCTACTTTAAAATCTTCCAAATTATAACTACAGAATGAGTCTCTATTACAAACTCCAGAATTTTCATTAAGAAAGCTAACTGCCTATTCATCCCCGACCTTGGGCTATTTAATAAGCATTTAAAATACATAATGTCTAATCAGCATGTCAAACACTATTACCAATTTGGTTTAAGCTGCTATCATATCTTGTATGAACTATTGGTATAGACTATTAATTTGTCTCCAAACTTCAACTTTATATGTTCTTGTAATTTCTCAATGCCAGAACAATTTTTTAAAACTCAAACTCAAATTTTGAATTTAAACCCTCCAAGGATTTACCATCTCAGTGAAGGTAAAGTTCAATGTTTTTATCCTAACCTACAAATCACTAAGTCAATTAGTTCCCAACTACCCCAAACCACCCCATTCCCACTCATACTGCTCAAGTCACACTGACTTGGTTGATACTTCTCTTTCCCTACATGTTCACTTGGCTAATGTTATGTCCTTCAGGTTTCTGTTCAACGTTACCTCATCAAAGAGATTCTTCCCAATTATCTTTTATAAAATAAGACAGCCACATATGATCACCATTTATGCCTTTGTCAGGGTTCATTGTCTTTATAAAAGTAACCAAATCCTGACATATAGGATTATTGTTATTGCTCCTTATTTATGGTTTATTATAAGGTCCTTAAGGCAAAGATTGTTTCTTGGTTTTCATTGCCTAGTCACTGTTCAGTAGCTAGAACAAGGCTTAATACTCAATGCTGGGTAACATTTTTGTTTTATTTTAGGAGATCTCTGTGTGTTATATGCTGCTTTATCTCATGTATATATTTCTTACAAAAGGAAGATAAATTTTCCACAATATGTTATTTTTGAACTCCAGTGAATTATCATGAGTGTTCGTTCACTCCACCTTGTGGGCTGAGCACACCAGCCCTGGTAAGTCTCTGTGAGTGCTCACAGTGGCCTGGAAATCCCTGCGCAGCACTGTAGGTTCTAGTGGGACTGAGCCGTGAAGTCGCTCGGGCACACCCCAGGGGCCAGTGTGGGTGCCTGCACAGTCTCTGCTCAGTGGGAGCCTGGGAACCCGGGGGAATTAATCAACCTGTGTGCACATTAATTTATTAGGCAATTTATTTATTTAGGCAATTGATCAATGTTGTCCTTAAACTGTAATTGCTCTTCTGAATAATGAAGTAATGGTGACTCGAGAGTGGTCAGTTGGGATTTTGAAATTACCAATGGGGTTGAAAAGAGTAAGGAAGACAATATTCCCTTTTTGCCACAATTGATTATTTAACAAGCTGACTTCATTAAAGAACTAAAGATTTATAAATGGGCATCAATTAGCTGTAATTTTGAATGTTAAAATGTTATTTTAATGCTAACATATATTTCTTATGTTAATATGGTAGTAGATATTACATATATCACTATGTAAGATAGAAATTATAATTTTTAATTTTAATTCTAGAAATATATTTCATGCAATAGTAAATAAAAAATCATTATAAGATGAGTGAGGAGGAAAGGTCACCATAAAATATAAATATTTGGATTAAAAGGGTCTATTTAATAGTAACTTCATTCTACTTTTACTCACAGTTATGTTATTTGGAGAAGATTCTCTTCATGTATATTTTTACCTCAAGAGTTAATGGATTGGAATAGCATATCTATACTAACTCTTAAATTTTAGTAAAATACTAGCATATGTTATTAATCATATGCTTCTCTACAAATTAACAGTTTCATTCTTCTTAAATATAATACTAATTGGGTTAAATTACAGAACCCTTGACACAAAAACATATATTTTCTTGCTACAGGTTGTGATTTAATTTTAAGATCCATGGGTATGCATGTCACTGCTGAATTATAATTCTGTATCCATTCTCTGATATTTTCCTCTGTCCCAAACTTCATCTTCCCTGGTGCAGCTCTCAAAACAAAGTAGCTGACAAAGTCAGTAGGCCAAATAAATCTTTTCCATTATGATAGCATTTTTTCACTTATTTGATTTATTGAAGACTTAACCCTAATGTATTACAGTGCAATGCAGTATTATTGTGCATATTATGATTATGTTAAATAATGTGGGGAAATGCATAGTTTTTTTAAATAAATAATTTTAAATAAATATTTTCATATGTTACACCAAGGTGAAATCCTGAAATACATATATCTTTAAAGATAAAGGTATTTAGCTTTAAGCTACAAGATTTGCAAACTATACAATAAACACATATAATTTTTATAACTATTATAGATCTTCTCAATTTTATTTAAAAATTATCTACATATTCAGGGCAGTATTATGATTTAAAATCCATTGCCTTGAAATGTAAAACCACAATGAGATATCACATCACACCTGTCACAATGACTATCTTTAATGAGCGAAACACCACGTGTTGGCAAATGTGTGGGGAAGATGGAAATGCACTTGGTGCACTGCCGGTAGGAATGGAGATTGGTGCAGCCACTATGGAAGACAGTATGGAGGTTCCTCAAAATATTAAAAATAGAACTGCCTTAGGAACCAGCTATTCTACTTCAGGATATTTATGTAAAAAATGTAAAACACTAATTTGAAAGGATACCCATAATACATCTCTATGTTCATTGCAGCAATATTGACAATAGCTAAGATATGGAAGCAACCTAAGTGCCCACCAATAGAGGATTGGGTAAAGAAATGTGGTATGTATATACAATGGAATACTACTAGGCCATAAATGATAAGATGTAAATCTTATCATTTGCAACAACCTGGATCTACCCAGAGAATATTATGCTAAATAAGTCAGACATTGAAAAACAAATACCATATAATTTTACTTATATGCAGAATCTAAAAAACAAAAAAAGGAAAAGGAAAGAAAAACACAACAGAAATAAACTCATAGATACAGTTAAAAAAAGATGGTTACCAGACTGAAAGGGGTTTAGCAGGCAGGGTGAAAAAGTTGAAGGGATGAAGAAGTACACCTTGGTAGTTACAAAATAGTCATGAGGTGTAAAGTAGAGCATAAGGAATATAGTCAATAATATTGTAATTATAATAAATATGTACAGTACCAGATAGGTACTAGACTTATAGAGAGGATCACTTTGCAAATAAAATGAAATAAATGACTGACCACTATGCTGTATATATGTAACTACTATAAAATAATGTTACATGTCAATTGTAATTGAAAAATAAAAAATAGCTAAGAAAACCCATTGCCTGTCACTGTAAATATTTATTATAAATAGAGTATTAGTGTGTCCATTAGGTAGTTGTAATTTCACTGCCTGGAGTGATCATGGGGAAAATCACCTCCAGCTGATTTGGGGGGAATAGAAACAGATACATAGTATAGAAATTTAACTTTTCACATCTCGTGAAATACTCTAGCTAGTGTTTCTTTTATGTTTTGCTTTCCCCCCCCAAGATAACATAATAATTATATGAATAGAAATAAAAAACATTCTTTTCATCTCAAACAAATCACACCATTCTCATTTTCTCTGCTAGGCTTTTATTATTTGTCCAAATGTTAATATAAAATTTATAAAACTTGATTATACATTAAAATTATATTGATAAACTTAGTATGGTACATCCTATATTTTGATTTTTCATATATTATATATTTGATAACTTTTATATTTATTCAGAACTCTACAATTTACTGAGTACTTACCATGTTCCATAAACTGTTACAAATAAGGTGATCAAAAATTAGGGGTTTTTTTTTTTTGCCTTAAAGTAACCCCCGCCGTAATAAGGAAGCTGACATGTAAATGACAAGCAAATTTACTATAAAAAAGGCTATCATGTAATATACATATTGCAGAGGTGATAAAAACTAGAGGATAATCAATTCTGCCACACTTATAACTGAGTATTTTTTAAAGAATGCTGGTTATGCTACTGAACACAAATGAACAAGCAAATATCCGATTATACAGGAACTGAATTAAAATAACATGATCCAATAATTAATATCCTTATACAAAATACATTAGATGTATTAAATACTAACGTCAATATTTAAGAGAACAGTTTAACATAAGGTGTAGGTATCATAGACAGAATGTTTCTGTCCCTCCCAAACCCAGACGGGGCCTTTAGGAAGTAATTCAGTTTAAATGAGATCGTGAGGATGAGATGGATGTCTTCACAAGAAAAAGAAAGAGACTATAGCTTTTGCTCTCTCCACCATACGAGGACACAGCGAGAAGACAGCTACCTGCAAACCAGAAAGGGGGCTGTTGCCTGACACTGAGTGAGCTGGAACCTTGATCTCAAACTTCCCAGCCTCCAGAACTCTGAACTAAGTGTCTCCTGTTTAAGCCATCTGCTTTATGGTATTTTGTTACAGCAGCCCACACTAGACTGGGGCTTTATAATAGCATAAGATTGACAGGACTCTTGTAAGTATAGTATATAGTGGAATGCTCAGGATTCTTGAGTCAAGAGGATTAATTTCTTTGCACACTGGTTATGTGCTGGTCTAAGCCAGGAGTGGTAGGAGGGACAATCTGTTCAAGCAACAAACCAGAATGGAGTGGCAATAGTTAAAGTGTCACAGTTCTGTATCATGGGCTACCCTTTATTTATTGAAAAAGAGAACCCCCTGTTCTGGTGTGCCTAGAAGCTGAGCTAGATGGCAGTGAAGAGGGCCGCTCCAGCATCTGCTTGTCAACGGAGCTGACAGGAATAAATGGGCCAGCTTCCCAACCATTCGCAACCCTGATGCAGAATTCCTGTCAAGCCATGGGACAGAAACAAGACACACTGACAGATATCAGCAACAGGAGGTTATGAACAATCCCCCAGAGGCCACGTACTGTCTGTCAAACTTCTTGTGGGGATGCTAAAGTGGAATTAACAGGCATGGCAAATCTAATCCACTTATTAAGACGTGGTCACTTGGGCAAACTATTTGTGTCCGAGAACTCTGGAGTTATCTTTGCTAAAACATGTTCCCACTTCATTTCTCTCCCCTCCCCCACCTAATTGACAATACCTATATCAAAATCACTTTTACTATAGTGACAATAAATTTAATATGTAAGAAACAGAAAGATTTTACTTTTCCCAGTCCAAATTAAACTTAGCTTATATTTCAAACCATGTAAGACCATTTGCAATGAAATCTTGCCCTTAATTAAATATTTTTAAACAACAATTTAAATAATGGGCTATAGGAAACAGCCCTAAGGAGAAGTTCAGAAATGCTGATAACATAATGTAATTTATTCTTTTGTATTCTAACTGGTTTAAAGACTTAGCCTTCTGCTATCTTTTAGGATAGAGGAATTATTTTAGGATAGAGGAAATATGAAGATAACAATGCAATAGATTTTATTTTTTTATGGAACAGTAATTTGTTACTAAATTATATTCTAAATCTGTGTTTGCTGCTGTATATTGCATAAAATTTTTCAATGCTAAATGCTTTATATACAAGTCCCTGAACCTTTGTAATAATTTCACCAGCATACACTTAAAAAAGAATTACAAAAAGTGGGTATGAGAATAGCTGTGATTTAGTTATAATTTATTTGACACTTTGATAATTTTTTTATCTGATCACTTTACTACAGGATAATATTCTCTACAGGTAGCGTTGTTCAACTACTCTTCATGCATGAAGATATAACTGACCTGAAACCAGAACACTAAATGACTTTTCCTTTTATAGCTTTTCTCCCCTTTTTATATAATAGAATTATATGTTTGTGAGTATGTGTGTGTATGTGTGTGGCTGTTTGTATTCTTCAACATCCAAAAATAATAAAGGAAAAGAAAGTAGAATTTAGAATGAATAAAAAATATTAAATTGGCATAGTTCTCCATTTCATGATGTTGAGTAAGTAGGAAATAAAGTAAATAAAGTACCTAGTCACTGGTTTTGATAAGTGTAGTACACTACATTTTCACTGTTAAGTTGATAATTTATTTTTCATATACTACATTTAGGCCTCAATTTAAAATCTATATTGGCCCTGGCCAGATAGCTCAGTTGGTTCGGGTGTCATCTCTATACGCCAACATTGTGGGTTCGATCCCTGGTCAGGGCACATATAAGAATCAACCAATAAATACATAAATAAGTGGAACAACAAATCGATGTTTCTCTCTCTCTAAAATAAATGAATAAAAATTAAACTATGTCATTTAACATTAAAATAAAGTTAAATTCTTTTAAGAACACCTTTTCTGTCCCCTGAAATTTTCATAGCTTTAATTTTTTTCCTAGCAGCAAAACAAAGTGAGTGGGAAGAAATGATTAGCAATGGTGTCTTATTAGTGGAATGATAGTAGTAAAGTCACTTATTTACAAGAGAGATTTAATTTGAGAGTTTCTGCTTTTCACATTATTGTTTTTAGTTCTTCAATATAGTTATTGATATTTTGAGTCAACAGGAAATTTAAAAGATAAAACTGATTTAATGCATGTGCACATAAAAGGGCCCAGGTTTAATTAATGTTTTTATATTTTATCTCTATATCTGTTTCTAGAGGCATACCTAAAATCATCCATGTATATCATAATGTGCAATATTTTGTAAGCTTCTGCTTCCATTTCTCCTTTTTATATTCTAACCGACAGATGAAACTGATGTAGCATCTTTTTCACTACCTGGTTTTTATACTACTCAGTTAGTAGAAATAGGTAAAAACTAAGTAATGAGATCTGATTTAAGTAGGGTCCTTCACTAGTCAGGAATGGCCTGGGAACAAACAGTCTTGTTTTTCAAAGTTTCTGCATTATTTTCACTGTTGTGTGACATATATGGCTTATGTAAAACTTGAGGTCCTTCTTTTAGGTTAATATATAAGGAAGTAAATTAGGTGGGAAAGAGTGGTTTTCTATGGTACAGCACTCATTCTGGATGAAGACTTTTTTTGAAATGGTACCCTGACACACTATTCCTGGCTCAATCAAAGTTCTATTAATGATTTCCTAGAATATTATGGCAACTTAGCTTTTTTTTTAATTCAATTAGGTTGAATTAAATAGCAACACACATAACACATTTAGCATTCAGTTATAAAGACAAAATTATACCTAAAACAAAATATATCAACCCAATTGGAACAATATGTTTTTAGGATATCACTCTCATTTCCCTCTCTCTATAGCAATTGTCCTCATCTTCTTCATCTGTCTTGTTTTTTTGTCTTGTTTTTACTGACATTAACTTCTATAAAAATAAAGGCTAACAAGTATTTTGTAACTTCTTATTTTCATAAGATTTCACACTTTCAAAAGTGCAACATAATGAGAGCTCTGTATAATCTTTATTTAAATTAGCCAGTTGTTAACACATTGCCCCATTTTTTATCATTTATCTACTCTCTCTTTTTCTGTCTCTTTCTTTCTAATCAGATTCAAGCCACATTTCTGGCAGAAAAAGCACATACTTTCCCTGATGTTATGTCATTCTTAGTGCGCCATGTCCGACAGCATGTGATGCAAGTTTCTCTAAATGTTTGGTTGTATTAACGGTGCTGGTTAAGGTGGCATCCACTATTTGCATTTTAATCAAGTCTATTCCCCCCTTTTTAAATTAATAATAATTTTAGAGATATTCTTTAAGACTATGTTAAATATTGTGGCTTCATCAAATTTTCACCCAAGAATTTTTACCTTCTCTGGATCAATGTTATAATTTTATCATTCCAGCTATATTTTAAGTAGTACCTTGCTGAAAGAATTTTCCTTTCTCCATTTATTTATTCACTCATTTATTTTATTTAGCACAGTACAAGCTCATAGATATTTTATGTAGCATTATAACTCATTGCTATCGTTATTTATTTAATTCTCATAATGTCCTACATTTGGCCAGTGGGAGTCCCACTAAACTGATCCTTATGTCCTTTTTTATGTGTCCCTCACTCTTGGAACACTTCCTAATTTTATTATATGACAAGCTGTTCCAGGCCTAACTTGTGTTCCTGGTCCCAGTCCTGGAATCAGTTTATCCAAGGAGACTATTCTTTCTCATAAAGGACAATATTTAGGTCTTGGTACTAGATGGAGAAAACTAGAAATAAAAAATAATCAAGAAATAAAGAACACGCACATATAGTCATTTCTCTATCTCTTTCTTAGTGAAGCTATAACAAATACTGCCAAATCTAATTCATAGCACATGGAGCACATGGTACAATATGGTCTTTTTTTCTTTTTTTAGTTGAATTTATTGGGATAAACTTGGTTCAAAGAATTATATAGATTTCAAGTGTACAATTCTATAATACATCATCTGTATATTGTATTGTGTGTCCACCACCCCAAGTCCCTTTCTATCACCATTTATCCCCCATTTACCTTCTCATACCTCCCCTGCTGCCTTCATCATGTAGTTGTATCTATTTTTGACTTTTTTTTTTTGCTTCCTCTCAACACCCCTCCCTCTGACAACTGTTGATCTGTTCTCTGGGTATCTATGAGTTTGTTTCTATTTTGTTTGTTAGTTTATTTTGTTCACTAGATTCCATATAGAAGTGAAGCCACATGGGATGTTTCTTTCTCTGACTGGCTTATTTCACTTAGCATAATACTCTCCAGATCCATCTAAGCTGTTGCAAAGGATAAGATTTCTTCTTTTATTTTCTTTCTTTCTTTTTTACCACCAAGTAGTATTCTAGTATTCTATTGTGTAAGTGTGCCACAGCTCTTTTATGCACTCATCTACTTATGGGCACTCAGACTGCTTCCAAAGCGTTGCTACTGTAAATAGCGCCACAGTGAACACGGAGTTGCATATGTTGTTTCTCATCAGTGCTGTGGGTTTCTTCAGGTGCATTCCCAGAAGTGGAATCAACTGTGAACCCACAGAATGGGAGAACATATTTGCCAATGATACATTTGATAAGGGGTTAATATCCAAAATTTATAAAGTACTTATAAAAATCAACACCTAAAAAAACAACAACCCAATTAAACAATGGGCAAAGGACCTGAATAGACACTTCTCCAAAGAGGACATACAGAGGGCCAATAGACTTATGAAAGGATGTTTAACATCACTAATCATCAGATAAATGTAAATTAAAACCACAATATAGTATTCTAGAAGACCAGAAAACTCTCTTTATGAGTAATGATAAATCTGGCTTTCATTATCTGTAATATATTTGTACATTTGTTCAACCCTCAAATACACAGATCATGTATCAGAATTCATAACAAATATAACTTTGAAAAGCATGCCTTCTAATTAGAGTTCAAGGTTTTTTATCATACATTTTCTTTTCATATATTAAGATACACATATCTCTGGTGTATAACTTCATTTTTTTATAGATAGACCTTATAACCTTCTATTTTTCACACATAGAACTGTATAAATTCTATATGGATGTGGAATATTTCATTACCTTTTCATCCCTGTCAAACATCTCCTAGAGGCGGCCATCTATCATTTTTTTCAACAGTAATTAATTTATCTCTTCTAGAAATTTACTGAATGAAAGTATACATTATATTCTTTTTGTTTCCAGCTATTCTACACATCATAAAACCTTTTAGAGTCATTCATTTTGTTTCATGTTTCAGTAGTCTGATGAATTTTATTATTAAGCAATATTCCATTGTATGAATTAGCACAATTATCTATTCATTCCCTTATGGGTAGACATTTGTGTAACATTAAATTTGAGAATATTACAATATTATAGGTAAAATTGTTATGAACTTTCATGCATAAGTCTTTTTGTGGACATCTGTATTTATTTCTCTTGGGTGGATATTTAAGAGAGTTCTTTCTAGGCAATATGTTAATTGCATGTTTACTTTTATTAGAAATTTCTCCCCAGCAATACGGGAGAATATAGTTGTGTCTTACCCTCACCAAATTTTGATGTCACTCTTTATGTTTATTCTCATTCTCCTAGTGCTTGTGCAGTGATATCACATTATTGTTTTAATTCATATTAATTGATTTAATTTATGTTTATATAGTTATTGGTCCTTCATTTTTTAAAATATATTTTATTGATTATGCTATTACAGTTGTCCCATTTCCCCCCTTCACTCCTCTCCACCCTGCACCCCACCCCATATTCCCCCCTACAGTTCATGTCCATGGGTCATACATATAAGTTCTTTGGCTTCTACATTTCCTATACTATTCTTACCCTCCCCCTATTTTCTACCTACCATCTATGCTATTTATTCTCTGTACCTTTCCCCCTTATCTATCCCCTACTCCCCTGTTGATAACCTTCCATGTGATCTCTATTTCTGTGGTTCTGTTCCTGTTCTAGTTGTTTCCTTAGTTTGCTTTTGTTTTTGTTTTAGATGTGGTTGTTAATAACTGTGAGTTTGCTGTCATTTTTACTGTTCATATTTTTTATCTTCTTTTTCTTAGGTAACTCCCTTTAACATTTCATATAATAAGGGCTTGGTGATGATGAACTTCTTTAACTTGACCTTATCTGAGAAGCACTTCATCTGCCCTTCCATTCTAAATGAAAGCTTTGCTGGATAGAGCAATCTTGGATGGAGGTCCTTGACTTTCATGACTTGGAATACTTCTTGCCAGCCCCTTCTTGCCTGTAAGGTCTCTTTGGAGAAATCAGCTGACAGTCTTATGGGCACTCCTTTGTAGGTAACTGTGTCCTTTTCTCTTGCTGCTTCTAAGACTCTCTTCTTCTGTTTCATCTTGGGTAATGTAATTACGATGTGCCTTGGTGTGTTCCTCCTTGGGTCCAGTTTCTTTGGGACTCTCTGAGCTTCCTGGACTTCCTGGAAGTCTATTTCCTTTGCCAGATGAGGGAAGTTCTCCTTCATTATTTGTTCAAATAAGTTTTCAATTTTTTGTTCTTCCTCTTCTCCTTCTGGCACCCCTATAATCCGGATGTGGGAATGTTTAAAGATGTCCTGGAGGTTCCTAAGCCTTTCCTCATTTTTCTGAATTCTTGTTTTTTCATTCTTTTCTGCTTGGATGTTTCTTTCTTCCGTCTGGTCCACACCATTGATTTCAGTTCCAGCTTCCTTCCCATCACTATTGGTTCCCTGTAAATTTTCCTTTGTTTCTCTTAGCATAGCCTTCATTTTTTCATCTAATTTGCGACCAAATTCAACCAATTCTGTGAGCTTCCTGATTACCAGTGTTTTGAACTGTGCATCTGATAGGCTGGCTATCTCTTCGTCGCTTAGTTGAATTTTTTTCTGGAGCTTTCATCTGTTCTTTCATTTGGGCCATTTTTTTTTTTTTTTTGTCTTGGCATGCCTGTTGCATAAAGGGGCGCAGCCTTAGGTGTTCACCCAGGTGGGGCAGCCCACATCACTGTGCTGTGACTTTGGTGGAAGCTGTCTGAGAGGGAACAATGGCTCTTGCTCCACTCTCTGCCTGCTTTCAGTCACTCCCTCCACTACCCACAATCAAAGCGGGCTCTTCTGGTTCTGCTTCCCAAGTGGGTGGGTTTGTGTACGTTCTAGGACCCCATGGGTCTCTCCAACAAACTCTCCTGTGAGGTCAGGAGTTTATCCCGCTGTCACCTCAACCCCACAGGTGTTTTCTATCAGTGGTTTGAGGATTTATTTCCCCACACTGGAACTCTGGGTTGGGAGGTCTGTCACCCAGTCCACCAGCTGCTGCCTCACTGGCCAGCTTCGGCTTTGCCGACCCAGCTCCACAATCTGCCACCTTGCTGGGTCCACCAGCTGCCACCTTGCCACAAGTTCTCTCTGCCTGGCTGCCCATCTCGGCCGCTCCTACCAGTCTGGATGAATGTTTCTTCTTTATCTCCTTGGTTGTCAGACTTTCATACAGTTTGATTTTCTGTCAGTTCTGGTTGTTTTTTGTTTTTAAATTGTTGTTGTCCTTCTTTTGGTTGTGTGAGGAAGTACAGTGTGTCTACCTATGCCTCCATCTTGGCCAGAAGTCTGGTCCTTCATTAATCTTACTTTGGGAAGTGTGTCTTCAATTCTTTTGATCATTTCCTTATTAGATATTTTTGTTATTTAATTATTGAATTGAGAGGGTTTGATTATATATATGATAAACGTTCTTGATCAGATATATATTTTACAAGTTTGTTCTCGGTCTATGCCTTGTCTCATTATTTTTGTAATGGTGTTTTCTGATAATAGGAAGTTTTTAATATTTATGAAGCTTATCTTATCAATTGTGTATTTTATGATTATTTCAAACAAATATTTGCCTATTCCTAGTTCATGACTTTGTTCTCATGTGTTCTCTTCTACAAGTTTTATATATCTAGCTTTTATATTTAACCAATGATCCATTTCAGACTAACTTTTCTGTGTGATACAAGTCAGGAGTTGTGGTATCTTTCTTTTTTTTTTTTTTTCCAAATTGATATCCAAGTTTTCTGGCACTATTTGTTAAGATTCATTCATCTCCCTATTACACTTTTGTAACACTTAAAAAAAATAAACTACCATGCTTGTATGAATTTTTTCTGTTCTATTTCTGTTTGTTGACTCTATTGTACATTACACTATTTTGATTACTGTAATTTTACTATATATTTGGTGTCCAGCTTTGTTTTTTTTTCTTTGAGAATATTTCAGGTTCTTTGCATTTCTGTATAAATTCAGAGTCACTTTGTTCATCATTATTAAAAAGTGTTCTGGGATTACCATCTGGGTCACCTTGAATCCACAGATCAGGTTTGGAAGTACTGACATTTTCCTAATATGAATATTTTTCTGATGAATATAATGTATATTTCTATGTATTTAAAACTTTAATTTTTCTCAGGGGTAGTTTTTCTATATCATTGATTTTAGACTAAATGTAGATGTTTTGCATATCTGCAGCTGAAATTATTCCTAAATATTTTATTGCAACGATATTTTGCGGATTCTTTTTTTTATTTTTTCACTTGTTTAATGCTAATAATACAGGAAGAATGTGACTGATTTTTGTTCTTAAATTGTTTGCCTTGCTAATCTAACTTCTTCATTTTGAAAGTTTTTGTGTGTTCCTTAAGATTTTTAAACTAAACAATTATGCCATTTGTGATTTTATTACTGCCTTCTAACAATATTTTCTTACATTGCATTGCTTTATTTCACTGTCTGGGCATCAGGTCAAATATTACATAGAATTGATAAGGGAAGACATTGTTGTATTTGATCCTGATCTTAGAGAAGGATATGCTGTTAGCTGTAGGTTTTGCCAGAATGAAATTTGTTGGGCAGTCTCTAGTTATTAATTATTCCTGTAGATGCTGTGATTTATAACATTAGGAAATTGATCAGCATACTATTATGTTGTTTATTTTTTGTTTTTATAGTTCTATGGAATTTTAAAATAGATTTTATCACATGGGCTTTAAAAATATAGGTCCTGATTTGAATTAGGTAGCTTAGATCGATTCCTTATTAGCTGCATGTTTACTGAAGTAAGGGTACGGGAAAATCTGAGTAGTGTGTACGCAGAGGGATACGTGTTTGTGGGCTGTGTATGTGTGTGTGTGTGTGTGCATGAGTTTTTCTAGGTGTGGGTAGATAAGTAAGAAGATGGACATAAGGAAACCTTTATTTCTTTCACAAGCAATTTTGAAAAACAGAAAAACACAGAAACCTTAATTATTTTCTTTACTGTGGGCTTTCTGACAAGACAGCAGGGTAATACACTCACTAATAAAAAGAACTATTAAATGTGAGAGAATTTTTAAATAAATGAGAGAGATCTGATTGTTGACATGGAAAGATCAATAAACCTAACACTTGGCACATTAGTTATGTTTTTCACAAATGTAAGAGATTATAACAGATATTTGTAGTACTATTATTGTTTGTGCTATGAATTTTTGTTGGCAGATGAGTTACTTCATATAATTCCTTACAATAGCAATTCTTTCAGGAATTAATCCACATTAGCAACACCAGAGAAGGATAATTTTCTTTCTCCATCTTTATTATGATTAACTAAAAGTTCGTCATGAGAATGGAAATGATTTATATTTTAAAAAATGAAGTGTGAGAGTTTAAAGTTTTACTAACATTTTCAGAAGCCCTGCTCTTCCCTCTCATTTGGGGAATAGCTGAAGGGAAGATACCCTGAGGTTTTCTAAAGAAAAAAACTTGCAAAGTCTAAGCAAGCTCTGTTCCTTTGTCTGCTGAATAAATATGTGCTAAGTTGTGTGCAGCTTGCCATCATCCTTTTGCATTTTTAATGCTTCTTTAGCTGTTTGATTTCTCTCCACAACCACAGATCTCTTTATAAGAATTTCCACGGACTGAAGTGATACCCATTAATGGGAATGGTTGTTGATAAACTGCAGGGCTCACCACTGTTATAAATGATCCCAGTGCTGCTGAGACTCCACTAGTGTAGTCTGTGTTGAATAGGAAGAATAGAAGAGGTGGTGTGCATTTTCCTCTCCGGGGAGTCAATAGTAAGATTGCAGAGCCCCAAAGTGGATTCTTCTAGAAGCCTGATCTGCAGTGCTCTTTTCATGGTTTCATTATGCTTTATCCTTCCTGACATCAGCAGCAGGCTCAGGGTTCAGTTTTAACAAAGTGACTTCACTGACCTCGATTCAGCAGCATTGTTTTTAGGACAGTGAAAAATAATTGAATTTTCCATGTGGAAGCATCTTAGCAAACCCCTTTGAGTTTGCTTTAAAAATAAGAATATCAAACTCTCAGAAAGAGGCAGACTGTAAAAAAATAATAAAAAACATTCTAGACTACAGGGTAAGGGATTAAGTTAATATTCAGAGACCCAAAAGCATCAGGTGTATGGGGAGAGATTTTAGCACATTACAGAGACACTTACTGATAAGTAGGATGTGATAAAATACAAATTAAAAAGGCAAATTGAAACCACAAATTAGACACTTAGAAATACTAATACAATGAGACATTTAAAATGTGACTTATCCCAAAGCATTACGTAAAATTATACCTCTACAGAAAATTTGCATCTGTCAAAAAATAAAAATGTCACATAGGTTAAAAGTAATTTAATATTTTATAAGTTTCTCAGAGAAGTAAAAAGAACAAAACTATGTAGCAGACTGGAACATCTGTTGAACTTTTAATTAAGGGCTTTAATTTTGAATTTTATGAATATGTTTTCTTCTCAATATTTTCCCATCATTCATATGTTTGCACATCTGTTTGTTATATGCTTTTAACACCATTCATGGTACAAATATTGAATTAAACTATAGAAGTAAATCACATATAATACATTTATAAATTTCATTTATACAAAATGTCAGGGAAAATGAAGTGAAAACATCTGGTTGTAAATCATGGGCCTTGCAGCATTATTTTTGGTTAGGATACAATATTACTAAAAATGGAAAATACATTTAAGTTGGCTAGTCAACTACCTTATACCATTTTTTCATAGGCACTTATATTTTTAGAAATATTTCTATCTGACATAAGCAGACAATGGCTAAAACACAAAGAAAGTAATTAGGCTTATATGTAAGTAGATTTCTTTTTGCAGCTATAATCACATATTTAAAATAATCTTCATTTGCTTAGTCCTGTTATTTACTGAGTGCTCATTATCTTCAGACACCTGTTTCTGGGTTCTGGTCACACTTCTGATATTTACCAACACAGAAAACATTACTGGTTACACTCTTAATAGCAGTGTCATCCTAAATAAGTAATTTCAACAGTCTGAGCTTCAGTACACTTTTATGTAATACAGTAGAACATTACCCATTTTTTCCATGTTGAGATGACCTTATGCCTTGAAATATCTGAAAATACTTGGTAAGGTGAAACTGCGAATATGAATGAGGTGCTTTTTTTTCACAATAGTGATACTATGATGACAAATTTGTTGACGTGTGCATGCGCCCCAGAGCCTTTCAGTTGGGATATTTACTCTGCTGGTATTGTCCCATATCCAGACTGAAATGAAAGCATAAAAGTTCTGTGCTCTACATGAATAATCCAATACACGAATTTATAAATATAAATTTATAAATCTTTACTCTATAGGTGACTATTTTCCTTTGAAACATGGCCAAGATATACTAGTTCTATTATTAACCTGATTCTAAAAACAATTTCTATAAACTCTTCTTAAAACCTTGATATTTGGGGAGTTGGGGCAGTTTCCTCTGCCACCCCAACCCCCACTGGTTTTTACAGCCAGTAGTTATGGGGATTTATCTTCCCAGCACTGGAACCCTGGCCTGTGCCATCTGGCCTAGGGCTGGGATCACTGACTCCCAAGGCGGAACCTGTGATTAGATGGGACCTCACTGCTTTAATTAAGATCCCTAAACACCTATAAGATTGTTCAGTGTGGGCCCGACCTGATCAGGCAAATTCTCAAAAGAGCATTTCAAGTCAGAGACAGAAGTCAGAGAGGCAAGCTACTGCTGGCCGGAAGAAAGCAACAGTGTGAACTGTCTGTAGAGGCCAAGTGGCAAGAACTGTGGGCAGCCTGCAGGAGCTGGGAGGAGTCTGCAGCCAACAGCTAGCAAGAAAATGGGGACTGCAGTCACACAGCCATGAGAAATTGAATCCTGCCAACAAACTGAATGAGTCAAGCCTCAGATGAGACCCAAGCCTTGGCTCACACCTCGATTGCCACCCTATGAGCAGAATATCCAGCTCAGCCATGGCCAGAATCCTGACCTATGGACACTGAGATAACAAATATGTGTTGTTAGACACTAAGCTTGTTTGTTACACAGCGAGAGAAAGTTGGCATTGGTGGTAGAGACTGGAAGGGAGCTCCTGGGGCACTGAAAGCATTGTTTCCTGATCTAGGTGATGGTCACAAGAGTATATTTCTAGTTTCTGAAAATTCATCGTATTTTGCACTTAGGATGGGTGAACTTTCCTCTATGTATAAGATACTTGATACAAATATCAGTACAATAATACAAAGTGTTTATAAAATTATGATATGATTTTATGAAGTGAATTGAATATGATAATCTCTAACTTACAGCAGGGGAAATAGAAGCCCAGAGACAGCAAACCCAGGCCCGCCTGTTACACTGTGCTGTGAGTCCACTTTTTAGCCTGTGCCTCTTGTTGCTGGCCGTGCAATAAATATATCTTCTGGGCACTACTACTGTGGGGAAAAAAGGAAAAGAAAGGAAGGAGTAACCCTAGAATGATTCAGACCTTTGAGATATGTTGTTCTGATTATTCGGAGAAGCTTGATAATAATTCTTGTCATTCTCTAGGGGTGCAGTAAGTGAGCTTTGCTACATGTGACCTTTTATTGCTGTCTCAGTGTCACTCCTTCCAGCGACCAGCCAAAACTGTAGCTACTGAAGATTCTGACTCTTGACCCAACAAGAGAGAATGAAATTAGCAATTAGAGTGAGAGGTAAGGGCTCGCCCAAGGTGTGTTTATTCAGGGACAAGCACCCTTCGAGCCACAGTTGTTTTAAACAAACAAAAACCCAACAACAACTGTCTTAACGATTATTGATAGAATACACAACCACTTTAATATAATCAAACAACTTTATAAATTAAAAATCTGCAAACTAAAGACTCTCCAAAAATAACTGCTATTAACACTTGGGCATGTCTTTCTTTTGTTTGTTTGTTTAGGTTTTAATGATTTTACAGTCTGTTTGAAGTGTGAAAGCTAGTGGAAAGGTACCAGAAAACAGAATTGGCTCTCCTGTTATTATGCAGAACGACAGCAGGTACAAATGTGAGACCTAGGGAAAAAATGAATGTAAATACATCGGTGGTATTATATTGATCGTATATTAAAATGATGGTCTTTGGATATATTGGGTTGAGTATTTATTACTAGAATAAAATTTTACCTGTGGCTCACATAATATTTCCAGTGTATAGGGCGATTTTTTTGCAGGTTCTCAGAAACATACCTATAAAGGAAAAAACTGGGGATTTAATTCCATGGCATCATTATTTGTTTCTTAATGATCCTTTTTTCTGATTATAAATGTTTTATAATATAGTTTTTAAAAAGTCAGAAATACAGGAAAGAATAAATAAGCAAAATCTCTCCCATAAAAAAATAAAAAACATAAAACCTTGATATTTGCTGTGAAAAGAGTGGATATTATGCCATTAATGTGCCACTCCAGGAGAGGGGTGTCTGATTAGTGACTTCTCATTTACAAAACAGTTCCTTGCAACCTATTGACTTGGGCTGCATTTTGATGTGACAGTCCCCTGACCAGGGATATACAAAAACACTATGCAGCAATAATAGTGAACGCAATATGAAAACTGCCACAGCAAGCACCTTGTCAATCGGACCCTGACAAGCCAGACATATTGATTGGCTGGGGCTGGCAGAAGATTAAGCAGCCAGGAAACAGAAGCGAGTGCAGGTGAATAATACAATCCACATGTTATACCTCTTCCTTTAAATTATGCACTGAACTGAAATGGCCGCCGCATGGGATTTCCAGGTCAACTCACGGTGACTGTGAAGTGGAAACGGCTTGTGAGTCCTTCCTAGAAAGAGCAATAAAGTTACGTTCAGCCTAAAGTATTTGAAGGAGAATTGCTGTCACCAGTAATAGAATTTATAGTTAACTTTGCCATTGTAGATAAATCCATGGTTTTGACTTTGTGACCATTGAAACATAAACATTAAACCTTTTAGCCATGGCCAGGGCTTTTGTACTAAATGGTAAAAGCCAGTAATGATTGCTATCAGGAAGCTATTTCTAGCCATAATTTCTTGGGGGAAGAAACAATTTTTGAGCATGTCTGAAGTTTCATTTACAGTTAATTGGATGCTCCATAGTAAAGCAATCATACTTTATAAATTGATTTATGAAAAGAGCTTTCTAGAAGCCCTTGGCTCAGTTCTGTACCTTTGGTCTGAGTGTACTTTGCTTTTATTATTGTTCCTAATGCATTGGATGAGGACCTTTTGTTGATAATAAGCTTAAAAGACATTTACTTTACTTTGCTTACATGTTCATAGAGGATGTTGGAACAGAATTCTGCTGAATGGCTGGGCTACAAATCAAATACAGCATCAAATGCTTCCTCCAGACCAGCCAGGGTATTGGTTGGGGAGTAATAAATATAAGTGCTGGTTATTCCTCAGTAGAAAGCCTTAGAATACTACCATTTTTGGAAATTAAGTCCTGTAAGTTAATATTAATTAGTTTTACTAAGGCAAAATAAAATAGACACCTAAGGTGATTGTCCAGATAGTGTATATTTTTCCTCTTTCCTCAAATAGGGAGTTTTCATTAAAATTAGGGAGAAGAATTAGAAAAACTACTGCACTTTTTAAAAATAAAAGCATGCCAAAGGGAAATAAGAAACATTATAAGAATGCCTCTAAAACCTGGGTAATAACCAGAAATAAACAAAATGAATGTTGTATATGTCTCATTCAATTTTGAGTATAATTTTACAAACCTTCAGATGTTCTTAAAAGTATTCAGTATGGATGGATCTTGAGAATATTATGCTGAGTGAAATAAGTCAGTCAGAAAAAGCTGAGAACCATATGATTTCATGCATATGTGGCTATAAAACTGAAACGCAGGCACAGGCAGCCAACAACAGGGTTGTCACAACAACAGGGAGGGAAGGGGGGGAGGGTGTAGTAAAGGATAAAGCGGGCCAATTACATGGCACTGAAGGTGATTTGACTTTGGGTGGTAGGCACACAATGCAATATACAGATCATGTGCCATGGAAATGTACACCTGCAAGGTAATGATCCTGTGAACCAGCATCACCCCCAAAAATTAATAAAGTAAAAGTATTAAAATTGCCCTTTAAATCTCATACAATGTTTCAGTCTTTCAGGAGAGGAACTATGGAAATAGGAAAGAATAGTAGGGCACATATTTACTGACTAGAATTCTATGATACCGGAAGAAATAAACACACAGGGGGTTGGGATGTAGGAGCAGAGAAAATCCTTAGCTTTCATACAATCCACACTTTGTTGCTTAATCATTGATGGCCTGCGGGTCTACTGTATATCACATGTTCACTAATGACTGACTCTTCTGCCCTATTACATGGTGACACCACCTGGCAGTGAGTGAGCCATAGAAACATCTTCTTTATCTCTATAACAGAGCATGGGTAAAGTAAAACATCTTGAGGGTATAAAACTGACCTGTTCATTTAAAAATGAGGCATGATTGAAAATTCATGTTATTTCTGCCTCTCAGAGGATGGACATCTCCATACACCAAAACAACAACAAAAAACAAGAAAACAAACCCAAACAAAACACACAGAATATTATTTTTCAATGTTCACGTATTTGTTTTGTTTCAGAGCACTTAATATATAAATGTGAAGACTTTGTATAAATGAAATTATGTGGGTTTTAAAAATGAACAATTCTAGTAAACAAAAGGGGATTATTTGAAACTGAAGGTTTATATTTTAGATTAACTATAAAACCATCATATCTTTAAAATGACTTAGGATAATACTCTTCATATGTTAACTTGGTATATTACATAGATAAAAAATGGAAACTCTATAATTCTTAAAACTGTTATGTTCAAATGGAAATATTGTCTTAAACACGTGGGAAAGGAAAATTTAAAGAAAAAGGCAGGGGAAGTCAGGTTTTCCCACAGGAAAAAAAAATAGCTGTTGAGAAATCCTGTTAAGCAAGGACACTATTGTTTTTACTAAATCAAACAGGTGAATAAATAATATATTTAATCAAGCAAAGAATAAACTAGTAACATAAGTATATTAGTTTTCTGTGGCTACTGTAAAAGTCATCACTTGGTGGCTTAAAACAACAAAAATATGTTTTCTCATAGTTCTGAATGCCAAAAGTTCTGTAATGTGATCACTGGCCTGAAATCAACGTATCCCAGGAATGTACTTTTTCCAGAAACTCTAGGGGAAGTTTTGTTTCTTGACTCATTCAGCTTCTGCTGGCAGCTGGCGTTCCTGAGTTCATAGCCACGTCACTCCCATCCTCCCTGCAGCTCTCCTATCAAGAGATTTGTGAGCCAGATAATCCAGTGTAATCACCCTATCTCAACATTTTCAATTTAATAACAACTGCAAAGAACTTTTTTTTATATATAAGGTGACATTCACATGTTCCAGGAACTAAGTCTTGGTATCTTTGAGGGACCGTGATTGTCATAACATAAAAGTCAACTCTTAAGAGACCTTCTGGTCCATGAGGCTTCTGGTCATCATGGTATAAACTAATTAAATCCCTGGGACTAAACCAGGAGAGCAGGAGTAGTCCTTTAAAAAAAAAGGAAAAAAGATCGTTTGAAACCTGTCTCTGTAGGTCAGATAACAAAAGAGGATTCTGCTACCTTGGAACAGGAGCCTGTCTAAATTTCCACCCTTATCTGCTGCCAGGATCCTCGAATGATGTGACATTCCTTTCTGCTTGATGATGCTCAAATGCTGTTACAGCCTCACCTTCCTTCAGACAATCTCTTGTTCTCAATTCCTGCATGTCCTACTTTTACTAGTTTCTTAAGTCCACAGTTGTACAGTCAGTCCCCTTTCTTAAAGTAAGTCTTTTAGGCTAACTGAGCATTCCTTGGAGAGGTAGAAGGAGGATGCTAAAACCCTGAGTGGGCTGGAATTAAAAGCGAGTCTTGACTATTGAGCCTAGAAGACTCAGTAAATATTTGTCAAATAAGTGCAGGAGAGTAGATAAAGATTGAGTGCGGATGATTGTATGTAGGCCTGATCAATAGGTTATGCAAAGGCCTAGAGGTTTTGCAATGAGTTCAGCAGGTTTGGGTACTATTAAAGGCAAAGTCAAAGAATAGGAAGAAATGAGGTTGGCAAAGTAAGAAGGAACCACGTAATGAGGGGCTTGTGCAATTTTGAATCTGTATATTCTACCAAAGACAGCTGTGATTTATGCTTTTAGGCAGGAGTTGGTCAGTAGGTGGATCATTTTGGCCTAAGTATAAAGTACTTAGACAAGGCAAGACTGCAGATGAAAAGGACAATTATAAAACTTTTAAAAATTAGTATAGATGCAGAATAAATGTAGTTTTTGTAAATTAGTAACAATGAGGATAGGGAGAAAAAAATTGTTTTGAAACAGAATTATGAGTATTAACTTATTAAAAATGTTAGGAAACTTGCCAAAATGTCTTAAAGAAAATCAATAAAAATGTAACTTTTATTTTTTTGTTTTAAAAATATATATTAATTGATTTTAGAGAGAGAAAAACACAATGTGAGAGAGAAACATCGATCAGTTGCCTCCCATTCATGCCCCGACTGGGGATTGAACCTGAAACCTAGGTATGTGCCCTGACCAAGAATCGAACCCATGACTTTTCAGTATACAGTTCGATGCTCTAATCAACCGAGCCACCTGGCCAGTAGAAGAATGTGACTTTTAAATTGTTTAAAATTTTAGCTAAGTCTAGAATCATGTGCTAAAAGGCAACATTTTAACAAACATCTCACTAATTGGAAATGAGAAGAAGCCCTAAGGGTCAGTGCTCTGTTAAGTGTAGCTTAAATAGGGAAGAGTTTACTTTGTCCTACCAGGTCTTTTCCCCTATTTTGTTTCAGGTAGTTTGAAAGGCTTGTATGACTTCAATACAGTCTATGTGACCATTACTCTATATGAAATGGGCATTTTTTCTAACTTGGGCTTGAATTATATGATAGACATGGTGGTAATATTTTTGATGATGTATTTTATTTCTCTATTTTCAGTCTATGTCACAAACACTTAGTTTTCTTTGCACAGGAGAGGTAATGACTTTTGAATCTGTAATATAAATCCGCATGAAGAAAAAACTTGAGTGCACTAAAGCGGTCCTAGGTATTTCTTTGCAGCCTTACTTAACTTCCTGCTTAAAACGAAGTAACTTTCAAATGGGTATTTTATGAAAATGACATTTTGGCATGTGTATAGTCTCATTTTCGCTCATGTGACATGTTCTGCTCAATTTTTAAATTAAACATGTCTCTGTAACTCTTCAAATCTTAGGTTCAATGTCATTTATGAACATAAAATTTTTCTTTCTTCACTGTTCATCATTGTCAAGAGGAACAGGCAGATAATTTTAGGATATCAAATTTCATGAAGTTCACACTGAAAATTCTTATTCCAAAGACAAAGCACAAAAAGTGGATAAAATAAAAAAAATACCCTTCTTAAGTGTCAAAGATTAAAAAAAGAACATGTAAAACCAATGATTTTGATTGCAGCCAACTTAATGCTGATGTTATAAAGACAGCTTATTCCCTCTGAGCATTGGCAGGGGACAGCCAGATGAAGGTGCAGCCTTATCCAGGGGCCATTTCTGTAAAGGGAGCTCATTGGTGCAGAGACTGACTTGATTTGAAGAGAATCTCATCAATTACCGCAGGGACATTAAAATCATTTGGCAAGATTTTTCTTACTTTAAAAAATTATTTATTATTTTCTTTCCAAAGCATTATCCTTTTCACACTTAATCTCTCAATGAACTAATGAAAGCACATAACACATGACTATTTCACTTGTTTTTCAGGTAAAGTTTCTTACCCTGAGGTTGGACTAGGGATTCACATTAGTTTCAAACCCCAATCAGGTAGCTTTTCTGTCATGTGAAAGGGTGAGACCATAGGGTACTCACCATGGGGTACCCATCTAAGGCAACCACTCCAAGGCATTAAAAATAGGCAGCAGACAGATGGAATGGTTCAGGAGTCAAAATTTGCCTGTTATATTGTACCAGACAATAAAGTTAGCATCAAATAGCTAGTTTTCCTCAGGCTTAGGTTGGCAATAATTAGAAACAGGGGATTCTTAACAATCTTCTCAATTTATAGAATTCTCTATCTCTAAAATGTATTTTTCAGAATAAATGACTTAGCATATTTGTTACATGCCATTTTAGGTGAATAAGGAACTTAATTGGCACTAATTCTCTAGAATATCCAAAATTATTTGAAGAGTAGTTAGAATAAGAGTAGTCCTTAGTCCTATTAGACTGCACAAATTTTGCAAACTCCTCTCTATTTTACTAATTTACTATCAACATTTTTAAATTTAGAAAAATCAGTGAATATGTCAAAATATCTGTATTCATAAATGACATTTTAATCATGTTTTAAATTATAAATTTAAGACACATCTTAAAAAAAAAACCCTAATGTACAACTCTCCATGAGACCTTGTTGATTACGATTGATTTGTTAGTTCATCCAAGCCATTGACTTGCATGGCTCCCCATAGTCTGAATGTTGCTGACTGCCTATGTGTGGTGATTCAGTAGGTGCCTCTGCCTTCTGTACACCCTGCAAAGTAGCAGCTGGTTCCACAGGTCTGACCAACTTCAGATTTAACACCTTAATTTGTGACTTTGAGCCTGCAGAACAATGAGACAAAATAGCATATGCTGTTTTAAGCTACACAGTTTGTAATCGTGTTTTTACAATGGCTCTTGGAAACTAAAACATCAGCTTAGTTAATGGCATATTAGAAGTTGGAGTGCTGATATCAACATGTACAATAGCCCTGAGTGGCCCATGACAAAAATGGTTCATGAAGACCAACAGTACATTGCCGAGACTTTCATAAAATAGTTAAGTACCACCTCCAGCACCAGGAGTCCTTGATATGGCTTCAACATTGTGAAACATACATCTTCATCTCAGTCTTGGAGAGGAGCCAACAGCAGTTTGCCTTTGTGGGCAAATGATCCCATTACATTTCCTCTATTCACTGGGTTATTTGAAATCACCAGCTTACTGTCTTTATTTGAAAGGGTTTTAGACTCGATGTAGATTCTGGGTGTGAAAATACAGTATCTCATGATAGCATGATATTACCAGAAACTAAAGAATAAGCTAGACTGACTTACGTGCATTGGTGACACACGTGACCACGAGTGCTGTTGACAAATCCAGCAAAGGTACCAGGTGAGGTTATTAGTAAGAGCCTGGGCAGGAGCCACCTGTAACATCCCACAGGTGAATAAAAATAAGTTGCTACTGTTTCCTACCCTTGGAACTAAGTGAGAGGCAAAGCACTTGGTGGGTTTTGGATTTTAGAAGAGGTGTAGTTCATGTGTGGGAATTTTGTTAGCACCTATCTGAAAGAAAGGCGCTACATTTGTAAAGAGGTCTCAGGCAGTAGTAGGCTATGTCTGAATTCCGGAAAGTGGTGGCTCAATCAATGCTTACATGATTGACCATCATTTAAAACCCTGGACACCAAGGTTCAGGTAAGCTTTCCTGATTGATAACATTGCACATATGTCAACACACATAGTCCTTGGGAGAATGAAGCACACCCACACGACTCCTCTGGGAGGGGATACCCAGAAGCTTGTGCCTCGTTTCTCCAGGACTTCATTCATACACCTTTTCAGCTTTGCTGATTTTAAACTGTATCATTTGGTTGTAAGTAACTTTAGCTGTAAGTACAACTGCTTTCAGGAGTCCTGTGAGACCTTGTAGAAATCATCAAGCCTGAGGGTGTTTCCTGGGGACCTCTGAAACAGATCAATTGTCTTGAATTTTTTAATTTATTTTAATTTATTTTTATATCACTATTTATTCCCCTATACCCTCTTCCACTTCCCCCCAACTCCCTCCACCTGCAATCACAGACTTTTGTCTATGTCCTTGACTTCTCTTTTTTCCCTTACTTGATTCCTCCACCACTCAGTCATCCTCAGACCTGTCAATTGTCTTAAATTTTAAAGATGGTTCATTGTTAAAAAACAAAGTCCCATTGAATTGCTCTTTGCATTATCTTTATTCCTTTGTGCATATCCCGATTTTCAACTTTTATCATTTTCATTCAGTCCTCTAGAATGTGAATGTGTGGGGATTGACTCTTTCACCTTTTGCAGTTTTGAGCAAGGTTTTATTTTACCTTCACTTTTGATATATTTTTTCACTTGGAATGGAATTCTCTGCCCTATAGATACCCGGATTTCCCAAGCCTCAGAATTTTGTCTCCTCACCTGAAGGATTCCACTAGTAACTGTGAGATCCCTCAAAGGCACCTTTGAAACTCTGCCCAAGCTCTAAGTAAGGACAATCAGAGTCTTTACCTTTTTTGCTTCCCATGGTTTCAGAGAACACTCTCTTTTGTTCTGTGATGCTCAATGTCTTGAAAACTATTGTTTAGTATAATTTATTATTCATTTATTAGTTATTTCAGGCAGAAAAGTACATTGCAGTTCCTATTACTATATCTCAATCAGAATGGGAGGTCATTTCCAGGCATATCCTGGACAAGTCCCTCTCACTGATTAGTGCTCCCTTCTTTTCTCTCCCCCTTGGAACAAGTAGAGTTCTAGGCTCATTTTGTGCTTCTCCTGTGCCAACCCGAGGGAGAGGAGCCCTGGTTCCTTTAAGTGGAGATGATGTTCATACAAGACCTCTTGTTAGGTGTTCTTCATGTTTTTGTCATGTTTTGTCACTGTCTCCCAGTATTCAAGTGGACTATCTAGGGAAGTTTTGTATGTATTCACATATCTATATGCATGTGTAAAATAGCCACAGACATGTTTGATTACACTTAAAAGTTGCAAAAATATCTAGAATTACAACTATTCTAACAGTAATCAAGCATCCATAGTAGTACATAAATTTAACAAAGGTTGACTACATTTTCACTAGTGATATTGAATCTTAAGAAAATAAAAATATACAACAATTGACTATGTGGCACAGTCTATAAGTTCAAGATAACAAAGATGTGAACATTTGCTTTATCTTTGCTGATATTGTGCCTGATCTTTTCCCCAGGAGCATTGTATTGTATATTGTTCTAGATACAGTTTGAAATAAGTAATGAGAGGGATCGAGTATCATGATAGCTTTAATAACTTTGGTTCCTATTAAAGTCTATTTTGATGTTTAAAAACTATATTTGCAAACGGTGGAAAGGAAAACATGAACAAAAGCCTTCCTGTCATCACAACATGTGGCCTAAAGCACATTTTATCTACATCCATATCGGTTTTTAAAAACTGATTCATTGAGCCCTGATTTTCCTTTTACTGTGATTGGGAAATGAAGTGAGTCACTTAAACAGACTATAATTTCATGTATATGTTGCTATTTAAGTGAAAACATATGTTTGATATAATATTATGAAAAGGTTGCTTTGAAGGAACTTTACAAAAATAATGGCTAGAAAATAATCCCAACACTGAATCATTCTCCTACTGAAAAGTGAAAATTAGAAAAGTATAGGAAATGCAACTATTGACATATTCACAATTCTTAGGGTGGTATGTGCAATGTTTTATTTAAAATATAATTGTAGACATATGGAATCGTGGAGACCATGGGTGTAAAGGAAGATTGCATTTAATTGTTCAAATAATTTCACAACTCTTAATTTATCCTAATATTTGTTTTTTATTTAACCTTTATTGTATTTTCCATTACCATTTAGTCCCTTTACGTTACCCTCTCCCCAGCAACCACCACACTGTTGTCCATGTCCATGAGTCTTTTATCCTTTTTGCTTAATCCCTCCATCCTTCCACCTCCCACCACTAGCTCTCATCCTTCTCTCCATCTATGAGTCTCTTTTAACATCCACAGGGTAGAAGTTATATTTCTTTACTGTTTAAACTTTTTTTAAAAGATTTTATTTATTTATTTTTAGGGGGGAGGGGAAGGGAAGGAGAAGACAGGGAGAGACACATCAGTGTGTGGTTGCCTCTCACGTGCCCCTCACTTGGAACCTAGCCCACAACCCAGGCATGTGCCCTGACTAGGAATTGAACTGGCGACCCTTTCATTCTCAGGCCAGCATGCAATCCACTGAGCCACACCAGCCAGGGCTGTTTAAACATTTTTGATTAACAGCTTCTATTCAATATTAAGACTTTTATAAAAGTTATGTAAAAAAGAGTAAAATATTCTAGTTTATTTGAAATAATAAAATAATAGAAACCTAGAAGTAGCTCTAAATAGATGTATTGGCTAAAGATGGGTGATTTTTCAAATGGGAAGCCATAATTATATATGGCTTTTTGGTGAAAAATCAAGTTTAAGGAAAGTGAATTTTGACATTTATGATACTAACAATCCCTACTTCTTTGACAGTTCTCCTTCCTCTTCTACCCCATCTCCAGTGAAGGGAAGAAATTAATATGTAGAAAGTAAGAGGATAGGAAGGTTCTGGATTGTTTGTTTGGCTGGTTGTTGAGTGCTTTGACACTCCTGACCTCGGTGGACACTAAATCAGATAGTCTAGATTATTCTAGAGCCAAACATAAAATATTAATTCTTTTTTCTTGTTTGTCAGAAAGGGGTAATTGGTGTCATCTTCAAATCTATTTACTCTTGAGTTTCTGGAGTTTCACTCATTGTTATAATTGCTATTGTTTCTTAATTATTTTTCAACAATGGTCCAATTCTGCTTATTTCTGATCCAAAATTTGACATGAAGCCATCAGTTGGAAAACTCTCTTCCCATTTTCAGATGTTAATTTATAATTTATAATACTTTGTGTAATGTCTCTATAGACTATTAATTTGTTTAATGTGCTCATAACTTGCAGGAAACTTTATTAAATTTCTTCCATGATTTCCCTCTAATCTTTGAAACCCTCATCTCAAATCTTTTCATCAGACTTTATGTTAAAATACCTGTCATAAATTGAGGGTGTGTAAATATTTCTATATTAAAGTTGACATATGTTTTATTTTACCAAGTAGCCTGAAAGTCCCTGTGGGAATTCAGTCAATTCCCTGTTAGTGACGGAGGTGCCTACCTGCTGTTGTGGCATTTCAGGTACTACACAGCTTTCAAGTGAATAACTCCTTAAATTTGAATTATGAAAATTTTTATTCTGCTACTTAAAATAATTATTTCCTTGCCTCCCATCTCTAAACAATCTAACGTAACCACTGCAAAAAGCATTATATGGATTTTGAGGAGGAAGGAACATTTTGTGCTTCCTTACTTTCCAGGTTTGTATCTTATTTCTTACTATAGCATATAAGGCTCAACCCAATCTTCCCTAAACTGCCCTTCCTTATTTTTTAGTTGAAAATGCATGTTATGTTCTTTGCACCACAGGTTCCCCATTTTATTTGAGTCATTCCTTAAATATGCCTTAATCAGTTACCACTCCAAGTTATTTTTCCATTTGCTATTCTTATATCAAATGACCTTAAACCAATTTACTCTGAGAAAAAGCATACTTACCTTTTAAGACCATTTTTAAATATCTCCTACTATAAAAATTTTTATTCTGTTTAATTATAGCCATATAAAAGGAATTGTTTCCATGTAGTATACTAGAAAAAAAAATGAAACTTGATTCCCAACTCTGTCACTTACTGGTCTTTGTGAGCTTTATTAGTCATTTACTGTTTCTGAGCCTTGACATCTTCTACTGCAAAACAGTACTTATGGGCACCTTAGAGCTGAAAGGAGTAACTGGGATAAAGTATTTAAATCATACATACAGTTTTGACACACTCTAGGTCCATGACATATGAAGATATTAATTAATACTTACATTGATTAATATAGTTATTATCTTCCATGAAGACAAGTATAAGAAAATACATCTTTGTCATTGAAAAGAAAGATCATGAAAAATTTAAAAATGAATTCGTATCCTAAATGTAAAACCAGTTTAAACCCAAATAGCAGACATAATTTGGTTGGCATTCAGCACATATAAGTCCCATTTCTCCAAGGGTAAAAATGCAATAGTTGCCAATGATTGCAGACTACACGGGATTACTATGTCATAGAGATGAGAAGATTATACTCTTTTTCAAGGCACATCTTTTTGTTTCATTTATCGGAGACTTCTACTTCTATGTCAGTGACTTGGCTTGTGTTTTAGGGGGCTCATTTGGGAGAATCCTGAAATCCAAATACATGAATGCAGTGCAAGTATTGATAACTGTTTTTGATGGGAATCCATAAAAATAAAACTTAAAAGGAAGTTTTAAGTTACTTAATGATTTGGAATTTACATTTTATACACAAAATGATTCATGGCATAAGATAAGGTCATTGACAAGTAATCATGGTTCACTTATTTTTGATTTAGTTTGAATTACTGTAATCTCTTTCCAAATGGAAATGTAAAAATATAGTTGTACACATGATTTAATTTGAAATTGCATTATGTCATTTAGGCAATAGAAAAATAGCTTATGAAGTCACACTATGTTTACCTCAGATATTATGATTTGGCAGATGAATGAGAAATTGTTGATTGGCAAGATAAATACAAACAAGCAAGATCAGTAGTCTGATGAACCCATGGATTTAATTCTGGAGAATTAATGTTTACCCATTATCTTTCGCAGGCTTCTCTTTAGGTATGAGCCGTGAATAACAAGTTGACCTGCTTGGAATCACTGAATAAAGCATATTGACTGAGTAAAAAGAATTGATAGTAAGCATGATAGATTGATGCCCTCTTATTCTAACCATTAGTCCTTAGAACAAGCAATTAAAAAAAAATGGATAGTAAGGAATTGTGTAGCATTTGAAGTCAACATTTTAAACTGGACTCGTTACATTGTCCTAGGCATTCACTCCTTGAGTTAGTTACAAAAAAGACCAAATAGAGTCATCTATAGAAATAATTCTTAATTTATAATGCAGATTCTCAGTAGTCTGATAAAAATCTTTATTAGAAGCTTTTTTTACAGAAATATTTGATCTTCCTTAGAGAGACATCGAAATTAAAATCGGTTACCTATTTTATAAATTTATCAAGTAAAAGAAGTTTACAAATAACATAGGGCACAATTAGTGTTTTAAAATACCAAGTCAATGTAACAAGAATCCACAGTCCCAACGCTGCATGAAATGTATTCATACCATGTACATGGAGAGGATGCAGTATCAAACTGGCTTCAGTTTAGCTATCCATTCTTTAAAAAATGTACTACTCTTTTTGGATTTCTATTCCTCTTCTGATTTGTCCTCCTACAATTTATGTGGCTCCAACCAGAGTCCTCTAGCTTCAAAAATGGGTTTCTGAAATATCTTATAAAAGGTAAGTTTTCCCCATTTCCATATGGTCCAGTGTGCTCCCAGCTTATTTCCATATGCTCCCCTTTTTTACCAGTCACGTGTTTTCTGCCAGACACCCTGTCCATCTCCACATCTGGTACAGAGCTACATTTTCTGGGGTGTTGGGAAAGATCCACGAGAGTAATACATCTGCTTCTCCACATTTTACTTCCAAATGGAGACAAGAAATCAGTTTTGTTAGGTAAATGAATCCTGACTTTGAAAAACACTTGTCAATTTTCAGCGTCAAATGGATGTTTTAGCTTCCTTGCGCCGTGCTGACACATGGAAAACAGATTTTAACTTCCATGAGCTCTGAAATCTGAACAGAGCCCAACATTATCTTTACTAAGTCTAACACAATGTTTCTTAGCAAACAACGGGGACATAGGCACACACACAGGAGGCTGACTTAGAAACTCCAATCCATTCCATTCCATTATGGCTTTTTTATTGAATTATTCTTTATTTGGATATTTTGCATAAACTAAGCTGAAACATAATTTTTGGTTATTATACAGAACCTAATTTTTAAAATTAATTGTTATTTTTTAATAATGGAAGATTTTACATTAAAAAGATTTTATCTTTTTTTAGGCAATAGAAAAATAGCTTATGAAGTCACACTATGTTTACCTCAGATATTATGATTTGGCAGATGAATGAGAAATTGTTGATTGGCAAGATAAATACAAAAAGATAAAAGATTTTATCTTTTTTTAGAGGGGGAAGGAGGGAGAAAGAGAGGGAGAGAAACATTGATGTGTGTTGCCTCTCGTGTCTGCTACTGGGGACCTGGCCCACAACCCAGGTTTGTGCGCTGACTAGGGATTGAACCAGCGACCCTTTGCTTAGCAGGCCAGTGCTCAATCCACAGAGCCACACAAGTCAGGGCAGAAGCTCATTTTTTAATTAAGTATAAAATTTGGTAAATCATGCAACAATGGAGACTTTATTTCCTCACCTATAAAATTACGTGGCCACACTGTCTAGTGGTGGGGACATGAAACTCCCAGAGAGGCTGTATTAGAGGAGCTTGGGCAAGGAATCCAGGGTAGCTGGAGGAAGTGCCCAAGTTTACCTCATGTACCTAATAAACAACTTGGTCACTTAAGCAATACTTTCTTCCACGTTGGGTTTATAACTTCAGAAATTATATGAAGATAGGATAAGATTGAGTGAGGAGTAGTAGAGACCCAGGGGATGGATGCATGAAAGTCATTTTCTGGTTTTTAGATACACCACGAAAACCAGAGGGCGTCTCAATGCTTCCAGAAGGAGGACGAGGGGGAAGAGCAGCGTGAGCCCCGCTGGTGTCTAAGTCTGGTGAGAGCAGCTGCAGCGGAAGCAGTGTCCGAACACCATTCCATTACCCCGAGCTCCACCAAAAAGCAAACCACACCCTGCAACTCCAAATACTGCTGGGTGGAGAAAAGCGTCAAGACGGAAAGGGAAGACCTAACTAGAAAACAAAACGCGGGATCACAGCCAAAAGAAACTACACTGCCAGAAAGCTAAGGTCTAGGGAAGATAAAAAGGGCCACAGCTGAAACCACCTGCTCACCTTTCAACCACCTGGGTGGCCCGCGCAGCATCCGTCACGTGACTGCCACACACAGGTGCTTCTGGAAGAGCTCAAGAGGAACCTCCACAACTCCTGAGGGTGGGGAAGCATCAGAACCTGGGTTTCGGCCCTTGTCAGACCCAGCTCCTACTCCATTCCACTCCACTCCACGTTTGAATTCCTCTAGGAGCTGCGGCGGAGGCCCGGGGGTGACCAGACCCTTGCAACTGGAGTTGCAGAGGAGGAAGGTAGGTGTCAGGCTGAGGTGTGGCCTTGAGTGCTGCCCCTGTGGGGGGAAGTACTTCTCCTGTGGTCCTTTGGTTTAGCTCCTACCCCAGGTCTCTGGGGCCCTGCATTAGGCTCTAAAGCAGGGGTGTCCAACCTGCGTCCTGGGGGGTCCCCTGTGGCTCAGGATGGCTGTGAATGCGGCCCAATACAACATCGTAAATTTACTTACAACATTTTGAGAGTTTTTTTGTGATTGCATGTTGCAGTGTGTTTAATGTGTGGCCTAAAACAACTCTTCTTCTTCCGTTGTGGCCCAGAGACGCCAAAAGGTTAGACACCCCTGAAAAGAAAATGATTTTTTTTTCTAGTGAACTTGTGTTTAGTCCAATTTTGGTCCCCAGACTTTCGGTCCGCATACAGACCCTGTATCTCCCCGTCCTAGCAGCGCTGTTTCTCGCACAAGGGTGTTTTGAATGTTGAAGTGGGTTAAAATTAAATTTGTGAAATTGGGAGCTCATTCCTGAGATAAAGAAAGGTATCTGGGACCTTTGTGAACAGGGATCATGAGTTTTTGATGATTTTGACGTAAGCCTACATTAGACAATGAGGGAGACGTGAGGCCCGTGAGCCTGAGATCCGTTAGCATCGCTGGATGGTTGTTGCTCTGTGTCCTGCGCTGTTCTGAGTGCTGTCGGGGCACCCAGAGACTTTTGAGTGCTTATAGCAATGCCTTCTTCCAACTGAGTAAAGGGGCCTCAAACAACAACACTGAAAGACCTAGAGGTTTTGTCTTTGCATATAAAGAACATCTAAAATTATTTGTATTTGATAGCATCACACAATGACTGACTAATGTACACTTGTGGGGGAAAAGTGTTTCATTTTGAATTTTAGTACAATCTATTTTTGTGCAAAGTTCATAAGAAATTATACTTCCTTTGGATGGTTTATATTTTTAAATGAATTACAGGTTTATTGATGATTATCAATTGGCCTCCATTATGTTATCTTTTCAGATGTCAGCCTTTTAAACTGGATGTATTTATGGCAGTCAAAGAAACCTTTATTTGACTTGTTCTAAATTCAGTTAATTCTAACTAAATGAAATGTTTCTGGAAAAATTACCAAGACATTCACAATCAATTATCCAACCTCCAGTGCTAAACAAACTGTAACATATGGAATGTTAGCCCAATAAATATACATCAGTTGTATGCTAATTTAATCATTTTTATTTGTTTTTGGCTGCCATATTAGTTAACAGTCGCTATTTATGTATGACAAACCACATGAATCAGTCACGGGGCAGTGTTATCAGTAGCTTGGTTACTGGTCTCAGTTAATCTGAAACTGAACATGTCTTAGGTCACAAGGATGCCTTGGGTATGCCAGTCAAGCTATGAGCTAGTAGGTAAATGTTTATTTCAGCTGCAATTACTTGATGGATACATTATCAATGCAAAGCCAGTTAAGAAAAGAAACTGTGAAAAACATTACCATAAAAAATGAAATATTTTCCTTCTCAATATATCATCTGTTCACTATGGAAACCGACAACCAGGCCTGGAAGCAATTAATTTTTCAGGGACACATTGCTTGTCTGGTGGTACAGTGTCTTCAACAACCAGAGAACTAACTGCCCTAATATTTAGTTCCTCATTTAAAATGGTGTTTTAAACAATTACTATTTCATAATACACCTTGTCTAACCTAGTAGCATTGATATGCTGGGTGTGTAGTATAATTCAGAACCCAGATGAGCTAGATATTTCCTTGGGAAAACAAACCCTTATCATCATTAGGGGTAAAAAGAACATAGGTAAATTAAGGAAAAATTAAATCTATTGCTACAGAGAGATGCTCTCCATTATTACAGAGTGCCTCAAAACTGAAATTGGAACAAAACACTGTGAAACTGGCCATTGCCTTCTAGTAAATTATTTGTTACTATTACTATCAATAATTGCAATATGAACAGTTATACAATCATTCATATATTATGTCTGTGAATTCATATGAGCCACATAACAACCTTACCAAATAGTTACAAGACATGGTGATGACTATTATATTTATTTTATAAATAATAAAACACATGAAAATGATTTAAGGCATCTACCCCAAACTGCAACAGTGTTCAGCAACTTGTAAGCAGTAAAGAACTTGTGCCGTTTTCCAGACGATTCTTTGCCTGCTATGAACCCAATGGTAGAAGGACCCACATTGGGGGCCCATCTGTTTGAGGAAAAGACACAGAAACTGTGGTTTGTGACACACAATTAAACCCAGAGTATTGGATGAAGCCTAACGATAAGTGTCACTGAGAAAAATTCAATCTGCTTCTTCCTTCCCCATCCCCAATTTAGGTATATTTGTTCCAGAGTGAAGGAGACACCCTTACTGCCACACATTCTGTGTCTGACACGGTTTCTGGCATTTTTATCTATCAAATTTAATCTGGAAAAGTGAAAGCCTTTAAGGTAGATTTAATCTTCATTAAATTCAACATATAAAATATGTACTGGTAGTTTTTACTATTTTCAGATAATCGGTATTAGAAAGGAACAAAACTAAAAAAAGAAATACAATATGGTAGTAATTAGCAACAATAAGCTTGCATTGGGACTTTTTAATATTAACATAAAAAATTTAAAATTACATCCTACACATAAGAAAGCATAGGTTATAACTATACCCTTTACCTTATATTTATTAAACAATGTATAATAAAATATATTTAATAAAATAGGCTTTATTTGTATGTGCACTATCTTGCATAATTTTTATGAGAAAATATTTCATACTAAGATATATTTTGTCGTATTTGACTTGTAAAATATGTCAAAGAGAAACTATTTGCAAAAATATGCTTGGGAAAATTTTTGGTGTGCTCAAAAGTCTTCCCTTAATCCTGTGATTTTTAAATAATCCTCTTTGCAGCACTTATTTGGGAGCACTAGTTATGTTTGAAATGTTTTCTTTATCAAAGTTTATCATAGCTAATGCTGAGACCTCCATCTTTGTTTAATTCATTTGGGTTTAATTTAAGTAGTTCTCAGATTAATTTTAATCAAATGTATCATATCCTGTACTTTTTGGATCATTAGAAAATTTTCTTTGCACATTATTTGAATGGATATTTTTATTGCAAATGAATCACTCAATTAGTTAATTGAGTTCTTACTATAAACCATGTGCATAGCACTGTTTAGACCCAAGGATGAAAAGTACAAAGTTCTTTAACCACATGGAATATATATTTTATTTGGGGAACAAATAAATACATGAATTAATTAATGAATCCATTTATAAAACAAACTCAGATAATTATAATTGCTCTGCAAAAGTGTGATAATGTGGTAGAAATTGTCTGGGAGTGAGCAGGTTCACTGTGTTACCTGAGGGGAGGGGTTCAGAAAAGATGTGTTGAACTTACACTAAAATGGTATGAGGGAGTCAGGTGAGGATATTGAGAAGAATATTCTAAATATAGAGACTAGCAAGTTTAGTAGGTCCTCAATGTTGTTTCATTCAACATCATTTCTTTATACTGTTGATAAGACATTGTAGCAACTTAACTCGTGTGTATCAATTAGCCTTTGTTATAACTGGTTTTGTTATACACCATTTTACCAAAGTTTCAACACCTGTTAATGACATAAAGTGAGAACTTCCTGTACAAAAGCCTTGAATGGGAACATAGTCATTGAGTTCGATGACCAAGGGAAGAACTAGTGTAAGTGGAGTACAGAAGGAAAAGTTTGTAAGACAGGCCAGGTTAGATAAAGTATGATTGATTGGCCATAGTAATGAGTTTGTATTTTATGCTAATTGAAATAAAATAAAATTTAGGAGGGTTTTGATAGGTAAAATATGGGATTTATTTTTTAAAGGGTCACTTTGGCTGATATGTAGGAGAAAAGAACAGTGGTTAAGTATTGTAGCAGGATTCACAACATGATTTTTTAAATATTCAGAACATATTTGAAAAATAGACCCAATATGATATAATAATAGATCATAGAAAATAAGAGAAAAAGAAGAATCAAAGGAATATTCCTAGGTTTTCAGGAAGAGAAACTCACTGCCTGATATTTCCATTTTGAGTTGACATGACTTGGTTATGGGTTAAGGACAGAGACTAATATTTCTGTTGGGCAAAGTTAATTTGAATGTATGTGTTAGACCTTCAAGAAGAGATGGTTTGTAGATACTCGTATATAAATGAATATGTCTATAGCTATATATATCAAATCATATTTTAAAATATTTAGTTCTTTTAATTTGAAAATATGTAGATAATGGGAATAAATGATAAGAATGATCTTCAATGGCTGCTAAAATCATTATGTGAAAAGCTGGTAGAGAAACTTGATAATGGATGAATAAGATCCGAATCCCCTTGTCATTTTTAACTGCTTAGACATGGTGTATCTCTTGGTTTCACATGCACAGCAACTGGGCTTCTGGTCAAGATGGCAGAATAGGTAAACACTGTACTCACCTCCTCTCACGACCACTTCAGAATTACAGATAAACCATAGAACAACCGCCACTGAGAACCACCTGAAAGCTAGCTGAACAGAAGTCATATAACTAAGGACATACAGAAGAAGACATATCGAGACTGGCAGGAGGGAAGATAACACACAACTGTCTGGTCTGATACCCACTTGTATTTTAAAATTGGGAGGAAAATCTCACCAGTGGAAATTCACCCTGAGTGGTGAGGAATCCAAGCTCTCCACCAGACTCCTGAGCCTAGGGTTCCAGTGCTGGGAAGAGATGTCCCCATAACTTCTAGCTGTGAAAACCAGCAGGGATTATGGCTTAGTGAGATGGAGGCCTTCTGGAATCCTAGGCATTCCTCTTAAAGGGCCCCCACACAGACTTATCTGGTGACAGACTTACTTGCTCTGAGCTCCAATGCTTGGGAAGCAGCTTGAAAGGTGCCAGGTACATATGGGGAAGAACTGCATTGTCTTGTATCAGAGTAAGGGTTAGAGGGGCAGCTTTCTCCCAGACAGAAGTGTTGGCAGAGTCATTGTTCCTTTGCTGAACCCTCCTCCTGCTGGCACAGATAGGTTCAATATCTGAGTCTCAATCAACCTGTGAATCCTGCTTCTTAGGGTCAGCCCCTGCACCATAGCTCTTCCACTATAGTCACAGCCAGTCCTCACAACCAATCAGCCTGAGAGTCAATTCCTTCCATTGACATACCAGCAGCAATCAAGGCTCAACTACAGTGGGAAAGCACATACAACCCACTCAAGGGCCACGTCTGGAGCATCTGGCTCAGTTTGCCAGGGAAATTGCACCACTGGGCCACACAGGACACCAACTACATAAGGTCACTCTACCAAGACTGGAAGACATAACAGCTCTATCTACTACATAGAAACAAACACAGGAAAGCAGCCAAAGTGAGGAGACAAAAAATTTGTCTCAAATGAAATAACAGAACAAAACTCCAGAAAAAGAACTCAACAAAAGGGAGACAAGCAATCTACCAGATGAATAGTTCAAAACACTGGTTATAAGGAAGCTTAATGATCTCAGTGAGAACTTAGAGGAGATAGGAAACATAAAAATAGAGATAGAAAACATAAAAAACACAGTCAGAAATGAAAAATATAATAATTGAAATGAGGGCTATATTAGAGGTAGTCTACAGATTAGATGAAGCAGAGGATCAAACCAGCAATTTAGAAGATAAGTGGGCAGAAATCACTCAGTCTGAACAGCAAAAAAAAAAAAAAAAGAATTTAAAAAATGATTATAGTTTAAGGGGTCTCTGGGACAACATCAAGCATCAATTCATATCATAGGAGGGCCTGAAGGAGAAGAGAAAAAGAAATTGAAAGCCTATTTGAAGAAATGATTACATAAAACTTCCATAACCTGGTGAAGGAAATAGGCACACAAGGCCAGGAAGTCTCAAACAAGATGAACCTAAAGAGGCACCACCAAGACACATCACTCTGTCTTTAACCTTTGGCAATTAAAATGCCAAAGGTTAAAGACAGAGAATTATAAAAGCAGCAAGAAAAAGAAGTTAGTTACATTCAAGGGAGCTTCCTTAAGACAGTCAGCTGATTTCTTAACAGAAACTTCACAGGCCAGAAGGGATTGATACAAAATATTCCAAGTGATGAAAAGTAAAGACCTACAACCAAGATTACTCTACCCAGCAAGGCTATCATTTAGAATTGAAGGACAGATAAAGAGCTTACCAGGTGGGGTAGGGGGAACTATGTGAGTTCATCAACACCAAACTAGTATTATAAGAAATGTTCAAAGGACTTCTTTAAGAAGAAGAAGAAAAAGATCAAGTAATAAAATGGCAATAAATACATACCCATCAACAATTACTTTAAATGTCAATGGAGTAAATGCTCCAATAAAAAAATAAGGTAATCAAATAGATAAGAAAACAAGGCCCATACATATAAAGTTTCCAGGAGACACACTTCAGATTGAAAGACACATAGAACTGAAAGTAAAGGGATAAAAAATATAGTTCCTGCAAACGGAAACTGAAAAAAAGTAAAGGTTGGGTAGCAATACTTATACCAGACAAAATAAACTTTAAAACAAAGGCTATAACAAAGACAAAGAAAGACTCAGCAATTCCTCTTCTCGGTAATTATCCAAAGAAATTCAAAACACTAATTTGAAAACACATATGCATTTAATGTTAATTACAGCATTATTTGCAATAGGCAAGATATGGAAGCAACTAAGTGTTCATCAGTAGATGGACAAAGAAGTGATACATATTTGCAATGGAAAATGACTGAACCGTAAAAAAGAATGAAACCTTGCCACCTGCAACAATGTGGATAGACCTAGAGAGTATTATGCTAAATGAAATATTTCAGACAGTGAAAGACAAATACCGTATGATGGCACTTATTTGTGGAATCTAAAAACCATAATAAACAAATAAACAAAACTGAAATAAACTCAAAAACACAAAGAACGTTTTGAAGGTTGCCAGATGGAAGGGGGTTTAGAGAAATGGGTTCAAAATGGGAAGGGGATTAAGTAGTACAAATTGGTATTTAGAAAACAGTCCTAGGGATGTAAAGTGCAGATTAGGAAATTAGCCCATAAGAAGGTAATAACTATGTATGGTATCAGATGGGTGCTAGATTTCTCAGGGTGATCACTTTGTGAGGTGTATAAATGTCTAATCACTCTTTTGGATACCTGAAACTAACACAATGTGGTATGTCAACTGTAATTGAGAAATTTTAAGATAAATAAATAAATAATAAAAGGAATGCACAGCAACTGAAAATAAATTGCACTACTTATGAAATACCCCTGTCTAAATATTTAACATGAATGTCATCCTAGCCCTAGTCCCGATTAAGTTTACAGGAAGCAGTCAGGTTGACACCATGTTGATGCCATTAGCCAAGTGGAGGATATTGGAAATACTACAGGACTAAGGCCTCATTTCTTGGAGAAGTTAAGTGGGGGGGTGGGGAAGGAGAGAGATCTGTTCTAGATTAAAAGAACTTAAAAAAAAAAAAGAAAAATTCAGTCTATGGAGTTTATTAGGATTCCAATTTAAACAAAGCAAATCACCTGGCTGGTGTGGCTCAGTAGATTGAGTGCTGGCCTGCGAACCAAACACTTGCTGGTTTGATTCCCACCCAGGGCACATGCCTGGGTTGCAGGCCAGGTCTCCAGTAGGGGGCATGCGAGAGGCAACCACACATTGATATTTGTCTCCCTCTCTTTCTCCCTCCCTTCCCCTCTCTCTAAAAATAAGTAAATAAAATCTTTTAAAAAATAAACAAAACAAATGTACAAAGACAGTTATTGAAATGAGGCAATCAAGGAGGTTTTAATACTGACTAGATATAAGAAAAAAATAAACAGAGATTTTTATGACTATGCTTTTAAAACAACCTTTGGATTATTTAAAGGGAAAATGAGACATATCTGGTATAAAAGTTTTCATCTTGGGGTGTGAGGATAACAGTAATTATAAATGGCCCCCAAATCATCATATGTTGGTTACTGTGCATCTGCATTTTTAAAAAAATAAGGCTAATGAATATTTTATATATGTTTGAAAATTCCCATGATAAACATGTACATATATACCTTTGAGTGGACTACATGGGAATGTTATAATCTTGGTGCACAGCCAGGTGGTACTTGTAATAAGGAGATAAAGAGCAAACACAATGTGGAGATTTTCGAGAATATAGTGTGAGGGGTGATGAGAGGACAGAGCTAGAATTCCAGAGGGCTTGTTGAAAGTGGTAAAGTGGGAAGGGTGGGAGGTGGGATCACACAAAGAGATGTATTTATTAAACAGTACGGGGAGAGCCATCCCTGGAAATTTGATTCACCTGGGAGGATTATGTTTTTGATGGTGAATGAACTGAAATGAAAGAAGTGTATGATGGGATTGGGCCAATATTTTCTAAGAAAGAGCAATTACTAAATATAGTTAGCATGGCTTTTGATAAAATAACTTTGAGAAGGAAATGAAAAAATAGTAGTTCTTAGGAAGCTGTTCAGATTTGCAGGGGTTTTTTTTTTCAAATTTAAAATAAGAGTAAAATTTGGTTTCTGTATTCTTTACAGCATTATATTACTGATCTTAGCAGAGCATTTTGTTTATCTCAAACATATAGTTGCTCATTGTCTGTTTGTTATTTTCTTCCTTTCTCTTATTCACTTCTGTTTATTGTATTTCACAACACTGAATCTTGCTTACTTACTGCTTTCCCTCATTTGTCTTACTTTCAGCAGTTTTTTATCACAGCAGACACTGCTATAAAGCCTGATGTCTGTGCAGTTGAAAATACAATCAAATAACACGTCTCTCCTATGCTCTTACTCAGATCTGTGTGGTAGGTAGTCAGTGTGTAGAGGGACAAAAGTCGCGGGATGTAAACCAGCGACTGTGGGAGGCAGATGTTTGCTAACCTTTCATTGGTGCTAATTCCATGGGAAGGGACCCAGATAAATTTGTGCTTTTCATATAAAAAGTCATAGCTGTATAAATCTGTGTGTTTACTTATATACCATGTAATGCCCTCTCCAAAAAATCTTTAGGCAACTTCTAAGAGTCTATATTATATAAAAGTGTAAAAATGAAATTTGGATCCCATAGTACATGATTAAATGTGGTTAAATACTTAGCTCTAAACTTAAATCTACCATGTTGAGTTCAAATAAAATATATTCTATTCTATTATAGATGAAAATAATTACAATCATCCAAAATGAAAAGTTGATATATATTTTAGTCTCTATAAAAGTTGAGAGAAATATACTTTCTGTGAACCATAAATATCTGTAGTCATAGAATAGTGATAAAAATAATTTCTCCCTTTTAACTTTATGAGGGGTTTGCTACACTGCAGAAACACTGAAATATACAAAACTTTATTTAGATATTACCACAATAATCCAATTTATTTTTAAATATTCTTTGTAGGAAAACTAAGGCCCTCTCCATTTTACATATTTTACTTAGAAATAATGACTTTAGTAATTCTAACTCATTTTAAAATGTGGTCATCATATGTTGGTTACTGTGCATCTACATTTAAAAAAATAAGGTTAATGAATATTTTATATATGTTTGAAAATTCATATGCTCTGATAGATATTTTTAAATAATTCTCTAATATCTCTTAAAGCACATATTGAAATTCTATAGCAAATAATTTTAAATACTTAAATGTAAAGTGAGAATTTTTTACATTTTAATGACAATACAGATATATATCAATTTCAGAATAAAATCTATAGCCTATGAACATCTAAAATGCCCTAAAAATTTAATTTCCTAAAATCGTAGGAGAATAATAATAATTTAAAGATTATTTGTTTCTAGTATTTTATATGTAATTTATTTATTATGAATGTATATTTTTCCTCTGTAGACCATGAGTATTTATTCATATTGCAGTTCAGATGCAAAAGCAGGTCAGATGGTTGACATGTTTATTCATAAAATGACTTAAATTTTTGACAGCAGAAGATATCAATGAATACATGAAGTCACGGACTGCCTCATTTTTCTACTATTTTATATAGTAGAAATCATTTAATGAATTATTCAAGTTCTTATTTATTAATAGTTTATCAAATTTTATTTAGAATGTTTTCACAAATATTTCTGGGATGAATTATTTAATTTTTGCTGGATTACCTTATAAAACACATTTCCAATTTTGGAATAGACCTTGAGAAGTCATATATAGGTCAGACAGACTCCTAACACACTAAGTGGAGCGACGTACAGGTGAAAACAAATAGATCAGTTATATTTAAAGTATCTAAACACTGCTTGCTCCAGCCACGGAATTTGCATTTAAAAGTTTTTTCTTTCTTTTTTTTTTTTTGAGATAGGGCTTCTGGAAAAGTTATGATGTGTGTCCAATACACATGTTCTGGATAGCTTGAAATTTAATCCTAGAGTTGAACCGAAATTAAAATATCTGAGTTTCTCAAACTACTTGGATTTGCTAAACTTTCTAGTTAGACGATAGAAGCTGAAAGCTTATCTTGAAACCAGCTGAACTGTGGCTGATATTATTCCAAGTGCCTTACGTGAATTTGACCCTTGATATACATAATAGTATTGGGCTTTTGCTAGAGATACATAGTTATTTTTCCAGCTTTTTATCTGAAAGTTATTTCATCCTTATAAAAGAGTTGCAAAAATATGAATAGTACAAAAACATCCATGTACCCTTTACTCAGATTTATCTGTTGATATCATTTTATCCCATTTGTAAAGATGTGACTTTTAATAAAACTTTCCTGAAGACTTGGGAAGAATAAAACTACAATTGTAAAAGCGTTACATATAACTAACTACTAGTGCTAGAAATGGCTATTCTTAAAGCACAATTGCTCGGATCCAGCCCCTCTGTACCTCGCAGAGCCCTTTCACTGCTTTGCTTTTTGCTGTCCTCCACGTAGGGATCAGTAATCTGTGCTTGGAGCATAGTCCTACTCTAGTTTTGCCAACCTCCTTTCGAACCTCACCTGATCCAGTGTTTTCCCACCAGGAGAAAGGTAGTTTCTGCCCATGAGGAAGAGTCAAACCTTAGGGGAGTATGCCAGTAAATTTCTCAATGTGTGACTTCTTTAGTCTTGAATAAAGATCAGGTCCATGTGTCCACATGTATTTTTCTTAACGTGTCATTACAAAAGAATTGCACATTAATCATTGGCATCTCTGCTAAATCTTCTCAAAGAGAAGGACCCATCACATCTTTCTAACACTTACTCTTTACAACCAAGTCAGTCAGTCATTCTCCCTCCCCTTCCATTCTCCTTCTCTCCCTCCCTCCCCACCCCTTTCAGCAGTGGATTTAATTTATCCCCTAATAAAGCTCTTCTTCACCCTTAAAGTGTGACTTTAAATGTATGTTTCTCCTTTAATCCTTCCCTCATATCTTATTAATATATTTTCAAAGATTTTATTTATTTATTTTTAGAGAAAGGGGAAGGGAGGGAGAAGGAGAGGGAGAGGAACATCAATGTGTGGTTGCCTCTCATGCACCCCCTACTAGGGACCTGGCCCACAACCCAGACATGTGCCCTGACTGGGAATAGAACCAGCCACCCTTTGGTTCACAGGCTGCCACGCAATCCACTGAGCCACACCAGCCAGGGCATACTTTCATAAGTGTTAAACAAGTATTGTGTTTTGCTTTATAAATAGATTGTTTATATCTTTCTAAGTACATATTTCTTTCTACTTTGTTAATAAGAGTTAAAATCTCCAAATCTGGTGTCCACATCATAATCATATTTTTTATTGTGTGCATATTAGGAATTAATTAAAATATTTTCTTCAGTATTCTTTCTCTCAATCACATTGAACCACATGCTTCTAAAAGTTTATGTTGTTACCTTCTATTTAACCAATAATTGTGGAAGAAAAAGATTTTAGAGTCACTGGTGAACTTATAGAAACTTAGACAAATAGGGAGTTATCTTAGGGGATGAATGTGGAGATATTTCCATGCAATTATTTTACATAAGTGGCCTCCTTTGGCTACTTACAAACACAATCCAGGTACTACCAATTTACCTCATTAAGTTCTGTCTCCTGGTGCCCTTAGCTTCTTATCAACTTCTGTAGGGTTTTCCCATAATATTTTATTTCAATTCCCTTCCCAACCTATTTCACTATTCCTTTTATTAATATTTTTATAACATGATATTTAGGCATGAAAATCATTCAAACTTTCACCACCTCCATTGCAAAGACAAAGAAGCTTATTAGAGCATTATGAAAAATGAAAAAGGGTTGTTAGTGATTTATTTATTTTTTTTATTTGATCTTTATTGTCTTTTTTCCATTACTATTTAATCCCCTATACCCACCTCCCCCAGTAATCACCACACTGTTGTCCATGTCCATGAGTCCTTTTTTATTTTTGTCCACCCCTCTGTCCCCTCACCTTCCCTCCACTAGCTGTCATCCTGCTCTCCATCTATGAATCTGTCTCCATTTTCATTGTTAGTTCAGTTTCTTCATTAGATTCCACATGTGTGTGAATCATATGGTATTTGTCTTTCTCTGGCTGGCTTATTTCACTTAGCATAATGTTAGTGATTTATAAACAATCTGAAGGAAAATGCCCAACACGTTACCTGTTGCTGAAAGCCCTCTTCTAAGCACTGTGTAATGTATGTTGAGTGATGAGAGGGGCTACAGGGTGAGCATGAGGCTATATCAACTAAAAGAGGACTCAAGTGTCCAGGAATGTGAAGGACCATTAATGTTATACTTAAGGGAGCCAAGGAATCAATGATAAAAGAGGAAACAGGAAGGAGGGAAAGTAAGCAGGAGAGAATTAGTTAACATGACTGTTATGTACCTGCTTTGTAATGTTCTGGACAGTTTTATGCACTCTAAATTCTCTCTTCCTGACTACATAAATCTCAATGAAGTTAAAGATCTTGGCTTTCTTAACTACTAGGTTAAAAAAGCAAAGCAAAATCCTAATATACCTTAATGGTATCACTTACCCCACTTCCTCAGCAAGACTCCTCTGAGTACCTAAATCTGCACCGTGTGTGTGTGTGTGTGTATACACACACACACATATAAAATAACTAAACATAACCATAAACTTGGAATACCTCAACAAATTCATTAATTTAAGGCCATAGCTTATATTCTACTATAAACTAATATTTATGGGTGATATGAGTACAATATTTTAAATAAAACCCATCTAATTAAAGAAATAATACTATGTCTGAAGTAAACATTTCATCCCTGGCTGGGTAGTTCAGTTGGTTAGAGTGTTGCCCCATACACCAAGGTTGTGGGTTTGCTCCCTGGTCAGGGCATGTATAGGAGTCAACCAGTGAATACATAAATAAGTGGGACAACAAATCTGTAGTTTTTTTTCTCTCTCTCCCTCCTTCTCCTTCTCTCCCTCTCTCTCTCTTCCACTTCCCTCTCTCTCTCAAATCAATAAAAATAATTAAAAAAAAACATTTCAAACTTTAAGAAACCCCCAAGTGTGTGGGGGGGATTTGTGGGTGGGGTAGTGGTTAACAAACACTTTTTAGAATCAGTTATTTTCATTTCACCCCTTTCATAATTCCTCACAAGAAGGCTGACTGAAACTATGTATAAAGGACACATGGACAGAGCCAAAGAGGGGTAGGATCGAGGGTGGGAGCTGGGGATGCCTGGAGTAGTGGGGAGTAGTAAAGGGAAATGGAGACAACTGTATGTGAACAACAATAAAAAAGGTGAAAAAAATTTCCAACTTAAAAGTCTTTCTGAAATGTTGAGTTTTTGACTCACAAGTTCTGACCCCCATTCAGTATTGTATATCATCTCCTCCTTTTCTGTATGAAAAATGCTTTCTCTTCAATCCAATTATCATTGGTTTAGGATCTCATATTCTTTCAAACCATCAGCTGCATTAGGTAATAAAGTGCTTAGCAATTAAAGGGGGGTGATTTGTACTTGAAGGAGGGCATGGGGGAGTTGATACATACCCGGAAATAGATATTCATCACCTTTTTTTTTTACATACATCAGTTTAGAAGTGTAAATTGCTATTCTGTGCTCAGAGGTCTAACTCATATTAATTATAAAAATTGTATACTAAGGTCTCTTGAAGAAAAAAATTAAATATAAACTGTTTTAATGGCATTAAGTATAATTTAAAATTAAGAAATAATTAAAAACAAATGTCTAAGTAATATCAATAACTATCAAGGTAATAATCTGTGGATTATATTTTTTCCTGTAGATGTTAACCCAATATTATCCTTTGAATAACTTTTTTTACTTTTTATTACTTTTATGGTATTAAAGTTGTCCCAATTTTTTCTCCTTTCACCCCCTTTGCCAAGCCCACCCCCACTTCCATTGTCAATTCCCATACTGTTGTCCATGTTGTTGGGTCCTTCATATATGTTCTTTGACTCTTCCCTTCACCCTCTTTCAAATAGTCCCCATCTCCCTTCTCCTTCGTATTGCTGTCAGTCTATTCCATGATTCTATACCTCTGATTCCATTGTGCTCCTTAGTTTATTTTGTCCCTTAGATTTCCTACCTTTTGTGATAGCATAGATGGAACTGGAGACTATTATGCTAAGTGAAATAAGCCAGTTGGTGAAAGACAAATACCATATGATCTCAGTTATAGGAAGAATCTAATAATTGACAAAATACCTCTAAACTGTTGGTTTGATTAAAATGTTAATTGTAATTTTATTTAATATTTTAATATATATGAACACACACACTCTAAGCTCTGTTTTGGCACCCCAACATATCTCAAACTCGTACCCTATTAGACCTGCCTAAGTTCTGGAACTAGCCACTTCTTCAGTGAGCTTTGGTTCCTTTTCCTGGGAATGGAGTACAGACACGAAGATCTGGGTGTGTCATAGGAATAACATTGTTTATAGACCCTCTTAGTAGAGAGAACTAGGAAATATGTATCTACTAACCCATTCATATATATTCATTTATATTTATTTTTTCATCTGTCTATCTGCGTATATATTCATACTCCCAATAACACACAAGTTTATGTTGATGACTCTGACTTAAATCCAGACGGAGAAGTCAGTCTTCAATACATTATATTTAATTGTATATATTATATAGATATAGACATATATATTTAAGAGTAATCACTAACAGAACATAAAATCTATAGTGTAAGAAATGAATAAGGAAAATGTGCAGTGAGGGAAAGTAGGATATATAAAATTTTACAAATTCAAATAAAGGAAGGAATGAGAAATAACTATATTTTCCAATTTTACTTATTTTCCATTTTAGTTAAAATTAGATATGATAACTGAGTAAAGCAATATCTACTAATAGAAATAAAAATTTAAATATTTCACCAATTATAAAATAGTTCCAGTCAAGATGGAGGTGTAAGTACCATATATTTTGGACTATAAGATGCACTTCCCCCCCAAATTTGGGAGGAAAATGGGGGTGCATCTTATAGTCTGAATGTAGCTTACCTGGCTCACTGGGGGGAGGGGGTGCGGTGGAGTGGGTTTTTTGTTTTTTTTTTTCCTATTGTCCTCCTCTAAAACCTAGGTGCATCTTATGGTCCAGTGCATCTTATAGTCCGAAAATATGGTAAACACAGCTGGCACCTTGCACAGCAACAGCAAAAATTACAACTAAACTAGAAAACAAGTATTACCCAGAGTCATCAGAAAATCAAGCTGTATGGAAATCCAACAACCAGAGAATTAAAGAAGTCATGTTCATCTCATTCACAGTGGCAGGAGGGGCAGAGACCTGGACACATGGAATGGTTTGTTCTGTATTGTGGATGAAAATCAGGAAGGATACCTTGGGAGTGAGGGATCCCAGCCTCATACCAGACCTCCCAGGCCAGGGTTCCACTGCCAGGAAGATAAGTCCCCATAACTTCTGGCTATAAAAACCAATGGGGGTTGAGGCTGCAGAAGAAATTGCAGGATTCTCAGGAGTCTCCTCTTAAAGGATCCATAACGAACTTAGGACTTATGCAGACTCACTCCCTCTGGGCTTCAGCACTGGGGCAGCAGCTGGAAGGGCACCAGTGGCATACAGGGAGAAATTGAATTGTCTGGCATGAATGAGAGTGCCTGGACAAAACTCCAGAGGCCAAGCAGCAGCATCGTCCACTTTCTGAGCCCTCCCTCACACAGAATCACAGAGTAGCAACACCATGTCAGAGACTTCATTAACCTGGTTCACATGGATTGCCCCACCCTGGTGATTACCTAAGGCTCATCAGCCCCATCCAACATACCAGTGCACTTTCCTACAATAGACCACAATACTAAAATAGGGAATCGAATCAGACGTACCTAATACATAGAAACAAACACAGGTAGGCTGCCAAAATGAGACAAAGAAACATTGCCCAAATGAAAGAACAGAACAAAACTCCAGAAAAAAAATAAACAAAATGGATGTAAGTAATCTACCAGATGCAGAGTTCAAAACACTGGTTATTAGGATGCTCAAGGAACTCGTTGGGTACCTCAACAACATAAAAAAGATCCAGGCATAAATGACGGTTACACAAAGTGAAATAAAGAAAAATTTACAGGGAACCACCAGTAGAGTGGATGAAGCCAAGAATCAAATCAATAATTTGGAACATAGGGAAGAAAAATATATTTGATCAGAATAGCAAGAAGAAAATAGAACCCTAAAAAACAAGGATATGCTAAGAAGCCTCTGGGACAACATCAAATATACCAACATTTGAGTCATGGGGATGCTGGAAGGAGAAGAGATAGAGCAAGAAATTGAAAAGTTATTTGAAAAAATAATGAAAGAAAACTTCCATAATTTGGTGAAGGAAATAGACATACAAGTCCCGGAAGCATTGAGAGTCTTAAACAAATTGAACACAAAGAGGACCACACCAAGACACATCATAATTAAGATGCCAAAGGTTAAAGATAAAGAAAGAATCTTAAAAGCAGCAAGATAAAAGCATGTTAGGTATCTATAAGGGAGTTTCCATCAGATTGTCACTGATTTCTTAAAAGAAATGTTGCAGGGAAGAAGGGACTGACAAGAAGTATTCCAAGTGATGAAAAGCAGGGACCTGCAACCTATATTACTCTATCCAGCAAAACTATCATTTAGAATGGAAGGGCAAATAAAGTGCTTCACAGACAAGGTAAAGCCAAAGGAGTTCATCATCACCAAGCCATTATTATATGAAATGTCAAAGGGAACTATGTAAGAAAAATAAGATCAAAACTATGAACATTAAAATTATAATAAATTCACAACTATCAACAATTGAATCTGAAAAACAAATTAAGCAAATCAGAAGAACAGAAACAGAATCATGGGAATCATTTGGTGCACTATCAATTTGGAGGGGTAAGGTGGGATTGTGGGAAAAAGTTGCAGGGACTAAGAAGTACAAATTGGTAGGTACAGAATAGACAGGGGAATGTTAATAACAATATAAGAAATGGAGAAGCCAAAGAACGTATATGCATTACCCATTGACATGAACTAAGGGGGGAATTTTTAGGGGGAATGGGGGGTACCAGGTGGAGGAGGACAAAGGGGGAAAAACTGGGACAACTGTAATAGCATAATCAATAAAATAAAGTAGTATAAACAATAAAATACTTTTTTTAAAAATGGAAGAAAAATAAATATTTTACCAATTGTCCTTTCCTCACAAAAATAAATACATAGCAAGCTCAGCTATTCCTGCAAGTAATTTTATGAATAATTCAGAGGTTTGTTTTTTAAAAATACTTTAGAAGAAGCAATGAAATTCCCAGGGCTTAATGATGATACTATTCTATCAGATATGAGAAATATGTGTATGAAAACCATTATGATCCTAAACATCAGCGATAACCAATTGGAAGATATATTTTGAAAAATATTCTACTTGAGATCAAAATAAATCTATGAGATACATAGAAATTAATCTAAGAAATACAGTTCAGTATTTCTAGGCTCAAAATTACAAAATATTGTTGAATGCTATAAAAGAGGACTTAAATAAATGATGAAATAAATAAATTTCATGTATGTAAGGGCTTAATGTCATAAATATAAACTATTCATGGGTTAATATATAAATACAAAAAAGTCCAGTTATAATGGTAGCACATTTTTTATGTGTATGCAAATTTAAAAGCTGACTAAATTCATATAGTGTATGTTATATGTAACAATGTCCAAAACACTATACAAAAGGAAAACAAATAGCCATGCATCACTATTTCTTACATACTTCTAGCAATTAAAAAAATGCTGCATTGATGTTTTATGTTTGCCCCACCAAATGCACACTTCACCTCTCTCCATATTTCTTAAATCTATGAACTGTGTCAGTGCTTTCTTTGATTCTTATTTTCCTATTTAATTTAACCAAGGGAGGGATCAGCAAGGGATGACAGGCTGGGATTAGAGTAAGGTAGGGATACTTATCTGTGACTCCTTTCTTGACAGATTGCCAGAAATACTGGCTATGTGCCTCTGCCAAAGGGTGACCCACTCCTACAGCTAAATTATTCTTTCTGCAGTCAGAAGAAGCCTGGCCTGAAAATGGCTACGTGGAGCAGACCCACAGTTTCTGCTGTCTGCTAATGCACATTTAATTCCCATGTGGGTGAGAAGTAAACATTTGTGTTACCTCTCTGAGGTTTGGGGTCGTGCATTATAGCGATTCTCTTACAATTCAGTTCTTTTTAAATTGAACTTTCAGAGCAATTGACCTGTTGATCACTTTTTCATTAAGACGGTTTGTTTCTTGGATTCTGGTAGGAATCAATGCTTTTAAAATACTTTCTCTCTTGTCTTTCTACCTTTGAGATGACATAGTGCCCCAAGGTTGTATGTACTTTTTATTTTTGTTAATTTTACCCAGGCCCATGGCTTTAAAAGTTCTCTCTATTGATGGCACAAATACACATTCAGAAACTCATCCTTTCTCTCACTGTCTTGTGACTATGCAATTGCCTGACACATTTTTTTCTTTTGAAATTATATCTAAATGCTTTTAAAACATAATATACTCAAGTCCAAACTCTTGATTCCCACATCATCTCCATGAATACTTTTCATTGTCCAGCCTTTTCTAAGTATGTGGGATGGCCAGTCCATCAGACTCAAAATATTGCAATCATCTTCGACTCTTCCTTAAACACTACATCCAATACATAAGGAAAATTTGTGTACTTCATCTTTGATTTATTTACTAAATTTGAGGTATTATTTCCATTGTAATCACTAAAATTCTTATTGTAGCCACTTTTATCTCTGACCGAGTCTAAAACTCTATCAGCTAGTCTCTATGACTCCTCCCTTCGCAACTCCTCTCAACAGACAATTTCCTTTAAAAGTGACTGCTGTTCTTTCACTCAGAATCTCTGCATGGCTTCCCAACCATATTTAGATCACCATTTGTAGTACTTAGCAAGTCCTCATAAGGCCCTAGTTGACTTGTCCCCTGGCTAACTCTGAGACCTCATGTCTGACCTCATATATTCTTGTTCAAATACTCTGGACTTTTTTCCTACAAAATATGCCTATTGTGTTTTCTTCTGAAGATTTATACTTGATTTACCTTCAAGGTAGAAAGCTCATGCCCAGCTCATATTTAAGAAATATGAAGAGAGGTCAAGTGTGGATTTGGTAGGGCAAACATAAAATATCAATGCAGCATTGTTTTAATTGCTAGAATTATGTAAGAAATGTTGATGTGTGACTATTTGTTTTCCTTTTGTAGAGCATTTTGGATATTCTTACATATAACAAACACTATATGAATTTGAAGTCAGCTGTTAAATTTGCATACACTCAAAAATGTGCTAACATTATAATTGGACTTTTTTGTATTTATAGATTAATTCATGAATAATTTGTATGGCTGCATTTTCTCTTAATTCTCTGCTCAAATGTCATCTTCATGCAGGTATTCCCTGACAATTGTATCTAAAAATGTGTTCATACTTTCCTAAAACTCTATTATTATGCTGTTATTTTTTACTACTGAAAATCACATTTTATGCTAGGGATTTTTTTTTTTTTTTGTCTTTCCACTTGCATATAAGTTCTATAAACTCAGGTGCTTTTTCTATTTCATTTGTTATTCAATAGTGGGTCTCTAAAACTTAGAACAATGCCTAGGGACATAAGGCCCTAAACATAAAATAAACACAACAAAACCCAATTCTCTTTAACAAAATAATGGGAAAGGAAAAGGTACCTCAGTTTGTACGTGAAGCAGACTAGTGGTAACTTTGGCTAATCTTAATTGAAGTGCTATATCAGGTATCTGGGTTGTAATTAAATAACAAAATTCTCTTCTTCATTCATTCTGTTTTGCCTGGCAGCATCCTATTTTTCAGGTTACTGCAAGTTGAAAGTTTTACACATTTAGAAACCATCTTAGTTCATGAGGAGATTCAGGTTATTTGTGGTGACAGCAGCCTCTCTAATTCCACTCCCTCTATTACCAGACCATGAGTTGAACATACATTGTCTTTCACCAGAATCAATATCTTATCTATTCAGCTCCCTGAAATGAGCTTTTAGTACCCAGGTAGTTTTAGATAGATGACTTCCAACCTTTATTGCCTTTAGTATTGCCTGCTAGGATATATTGGGAACTTTGTGTACAGGTATAGGCATACATCAGACTGGGTCACCTTGAGATTAAAAAATCGATGGCAGAGAAAATAACAGTTGAGTACTTTGAATTTAGCACTCATTTTCAAAGCAACATAGTATATATAACTGGTTACAAAAACAAGTACATGGTAAACTCTCTAAAGCACAGACCTGAGGTGTTCGAGCTGTAAACTACTTTGTGAGAATTTTTATGGGGTTTAATTCATTTATAAAGAGCCCTTGTTTAACCCATCTGTACTTTTGAAGTTCCTATGGAGTCTTGATGGACAAAGTTACAGAGGCTTATATGAATGTTTAAATTATGAACCTAAATTTAGAAAATCTTCACTGAATAAGAACTCCTTAGTATAAAATTGCATGAATAATGATACTAATTATCCAGAAAAGTGAAATCTAGAGACAGAAATTAGAATCATGTTTAAGTAGGCCTGGAGATGAGAATTCTAATTAAGTGGAAATTTCTGTATATTTATAAAAAAATCATTGAGTTGTACGTTAAAGTGGGTAAATTTTTATTATAAGTAAATTATACTTCAATACAGCAGTTTAAAAATGAAATAAATGAACCAAAATATTTGATAAAGGCTCATGTGTAAAATTAAATAATATATTTTATCAAGATTATAAAATACTCTTTAAAATATGCAACACTAGGATGGATATATTTAGAATCTGGTTATTGCTGACCTGCTGAGGGAAAGCCATTAAAGAAGGAAGGACCAAAGAAATGTCCCAGAATGCTTCCACTCACTCAAGTTCAGGATAGTAAATCAGAAAGACCTGCAGAGGTCAGTGACACCCTCAAAGTCTTTGAAGAGTTGGAGGTGAGTTTTTTCTATGATTTCTCCATTCAATTCACCTGTATGGCCTTTCAAAGCACAGATAAACTATGGTGGGTAATAGTGGATTACTATAAATCTAAATAGTGATACCATATATACAACTGTTTTCTGGATATGTTTCTTTTTTATTGATTTATTTTTTTTTTGGAGAGAGAAGAGGAGAGAGAGGGAGAGAGAGAAACATTGATTCATTACTCCACTTTTTATATACATTCATTGGTATGCTTATATGTACCCCGACCAGAGATTGAACCCCCAAGCTTGGAGTGGATATGCTCCTATAAGAGAACATAAAATCTGGTACATGAATGTCACTATTATTGTGGAAGATACATTCTCTTCAATTTCCAGCAATAGATTATATCAAAGTAACACATTTTATTAAGGGAAGGGAACCAATATTCATTCACAGTTTTCTACCAAGAACTATAGTGGTTTGCTTGTTCTTACCACATCATACTCACCTGAGGCTTGGGCATCTCATCATTTTATGGGACATCACAGCGGTTCACATATTGATTTCATTATGGCAGCTGTATCTGGTTGTTCCACCAGTATTCTGGATGCACTAGTAAGTTGCATGTATCCTGGAAGTGGTAAATAAACTCCTAGATTAGAGGCATGCCACATTAATGAGGATTTACTTTATGTAATAAAGGACTGGTTATTGTTCCTTACACATCCTACCACTGTGATAGTCACTGTGATAGACTCTGTGGATCTTTCACACTTGGAACTAATGTTCTGGTGTGTTGCATACTGACCTGCTGCTTTCACCACTAACTATGAAATTCAGGGTTTCAGAAGTATCTAGACTAGGTATAGCTGGTGCATGTATCTCAAGGTCATGTCCTCTGTAGAAGACGACTATCTGCTCTCTGAAAACCAGGTCCTTATTTGCTACAGAGACCAGTAGAATTGAATGCAGACATGTATAGTATGCGTTAATTATGCAACCAGAGCAGGTCTCCGCCAATGATATCCAACATATGCAGTATAATTTAGTGTACATTTGAAATTGTGTATTTGGATTTGGACCTTAGCTGGTCCAGGAGAAACAGTAATTTACATGAAGAAGTTAAATTATTTCACTTAGTCCATGAAGGATGCTTCTCCTTTAGTCCATACCTATGGCTCCATGGGGGTTTCCCTAACTGAGAAAACTAACTTGATGTATTGCTGAAAACCAAACTGAACTTCCACCATACTCCACCCTAATCAGTGATATCCCTAAAGGCAGTGGTCAGAATAAATTCCCCCAGTGTGAATAGGTGTGAGCAACATGTAGGGAGATATGGTCTGATTTCATATGCATAGATGCTTGAGCGGCCAGGGTTGGCTGGCTGGTTGATCAGATGCTTGAATGAAGAGAGGAAGATTGGGATGCAGTGATGAAATAATAAGAACTTTACAGGAGAGGCACGTAGATAAATAACAGGTGTAGGTATAATGAATGAGAACCTGTGATTCACCCTATTACTTACCTAAGAGCATCCAAACTAGAGGATTCCCTGTTAACAGTGTTATCACCAGGAGAAGTAAGGGGATTCCTCTTAAGGATATTAGCCAAAACTTTTTTTCAGCTACCTCAGTGCTTGAGCAATGGGCCCGTGAAGGGAATAGTCCAAGACCAGGGTTTCCCTTCCTCTCTGTGGGATCTGGCTGCTGCCACTGCTGTGCGCTTTACCTGACAGTATTGGAGATGAACATGGAGAACTTCATAGGGCAAAGTCAACTAGTGGAACCACCAATCATGTGGCCCTCAATTGATTGATTATATCAATCTTGTCCCAACTATTAGGGGACAGCAATTCACCCTGATTGGAATGGGCATCTATTTCAGGTATGTATATACCTTTCCTGCCCCAATGCCTTTGCTGGTATTAGTACCATCTCAGGGCTTATATAATATCAAATTATAATGCAGTATGCCATATTGCATTTCCTTAAACCAAAATTCTCATTTACTGATGATGAATGTATGTGTTTTTATTATTTAACTCTGCATGTGCATGCATATGTATCTAATATATATACATATACATATATATACTCATCAGTATGTATAATACGTAATTGCATATGTACAATATGGATGAACAAAACATTGATATAAAAATAAGATGGATAAAAACATATATGTGTGTATGTATACAGTCAGTCATTCATCTATTTCACAAGCATGTATTAATCCCTTATAAGTTAGTCAGTGCTGAACCCATGGAAGCTTAAAGATGAAAGAGGATAGTCTCTGCAATTGAGAAATCTTCCTTCTAATAGACATACATTTTTGTTCTAAAATGAAAGTACAAATTGTACTAGCGCACAAGTATTTAGTAGGTTTTTGTGATTATAGAGTAATGAATAATTAATTATATCATGGAGTGGTAAGCCAAAGAAAACCTGAGACGTAAATGTAGTTTTGTTAGTATTGATTCTTCAAGCAGAAATGATATTCAAGAAAACTGGATAACATTCAGAGAGAAATCATAGTAGGTTCAAAGAACGATTTGATTTGTTGTTGCTAGAATCAGAGTAGAATTTTAGGCAACTGAGCATGAAAGGTAATTTAGAGTTAGATTTTAATAGGCCATGAAGGTAATGTCACCAGGTTTGAATTTTATCCCATAGACAATGTGGTGTCACTGAAAGCTTTCAAGATGGAAAGTGACAGAATCCAATCTCTGTTTTAGAAACATCAGTCTGCCAGCAGTGTGGATAATTCATTAAAGGGATGTGAGATTAAGTTTTGTTGGTCACTTGAGGCGGTATTGACACAGAATTGTTGAAAAAAAGGTTGCTTTAAAGAGAGTTATATGTTAGGTTTTATAAAAACTGGCACAGAAAGCACCTGCAATAAAATATTATATATGTCCTTATATATACTATTTGTTTATATATTTTAACATTTCCCCCAAATAAATACAAGCTCCTTGAAATTAGGAACTGTATTTTACTATTTTTTCATTCTGTATGTAGTAAGGCCATTGGAAATTAAAGGGGCATTTATAACAAGCTTAATGAAAAAATTTACAAGGTCCTGCAGGAACACTTATGCCAGTCAAGAGACGACATCATGCAACATACTTTCCCTTCTGTTCAAGAAGCCAAACAGGTATAAAAATGAATAAAATTCCAGGTACAGGAAAATTGTTGAGGTGTCCAAGGATATGATCAATTTGAGGGAGTTTAATAAATTTAGTAAGTTGAAATGTGAGGCACACTTGACGTTTAGGGAAAGAAAGGGACATTTTGGAGAGTATTATATGTTATGATTAAGGAGTTTGCACTTTATCCTAAGAGAAATAAAGAAAAATTAAAAAGGAATGACATCATACATTTGATATTTTAAAAAATATTCTGGCAAAAGTGTGGCAACTTATTAATGGAACTGCAGTGGAGAGAGGGAGAGTGAGAGGGAGATCTGCTGCCATTTTATTGGGTGGGCCAAAAACTCAGTTTAGTTTATTCCACAACATGAAAGACACATTGTTAAATTTTCATCAATAACTTTATTGATTTAAATATTTTGAGTATGTCAGCCTTCTCCCGTATGGTGTAACATTGATTTTTCTCAATTAAGGTCTCAATTTGATCACTGTCAACTTCAACCGGTCTACCTGACATGAAGTGTCATCCAGAAAAATATCTCCAGCTTTGCAAACCACTTTTGACACATTTGATCAGTTATAGCACCTTCTCCATACATTACACAAATCTTTTTTGTGTTTCAGATGTGTTTTTACCTTAATTGAAATACTAAATCATAATATGCTAAAATGTTATGTATTTTCTTCCACTTTCAATATTAAAATAGGTACACAAAAATTCACCAATTTTGATAAGTTTATTTTAACACATGCTGATATGACAGCAGTCAGAATACAATCTAACAGAATTGTTTCAAATGAAGTAAAAGACAACTAAGTGCTACTAGAGCCATCTATGGAAAAAAAACAAATGAACTTTTTGGACAACCCAATATAATAGTAACCTAGAGCAAGATATAATGAGAATCTGAACTAAAGAGTCAGTACAGTTGCAAAAAGGTATATTTCACTCTTTATTTTTTATGGCCAAGTAGTATTTCATTGGGTAAGTGTACAACACTGTTATCCAGTCAAATGTTGATGGACACTTGGGGAGCTTCCATATCTCAGTTATTTTAAATAATGCGGCATGACCATGAGGAAAGAATACATGAGGGTACATGTATTCTTCCCAGTTAATGTTTTGGGTTTCTTTGGATATATACTCAGAAGTGGAATCACTGAGTCATAAGGCAGTTGATTTTTAATTTTTTGAGGAACCTCCACACTGTTTTCCATAGTGGTTGCACCAGTTTGCAATCCCACCATGAGGGTTCCCTTTTCTCCACGTCCTCTCCAACACTTGTTGTTTATTGATTTATTGATGGTAGCCATTCTGACAGGTAGGAGGTGGTATCTCATTGTGGTTTTGATTTGCATTTCTCTGATGATTAATGATGTTGAGCAACTTTTTATTGCTTCCTCTGTTTTTATTTTCCTTTTGTTTTCCTTTTTATTCCTCTGTTCATTATAGCAATTAACACCACTTACTGAATTCTATGCATTGAGTTTAGTTTTTGCTTTTGTACCATTATTAAATTATCTATACATATATTTCTAAAATTAGTATATGAACTATAAATCCAAGCTCCCAAACAATTTTTTAAAATTTTTATTGTTATTCAATTACAGTTGTGTGCCTTTTCTCCCCATCCCTCCACCCCACCCCAGCTGAACCCACCTCCCTCCCCCCACCTCCACCCTCCCCCTTGATTTGGTCCATGTGTCCTTTATAGTAGTTCTTGTAATCCCCTCTCCTCACTGTCCCCTCCCCACTCTCCCAGACTATTGTTAGATTGTTCTTAACTTCAATGTCTCTGGTTATATTTTGTTTCCTTTTTTCTTCTGTTGATTATGTTCCAGTTAAAGGTGAGATCATATGGTATTTGTCCCTCACCACCTGGCTTATTTCACTTAGCATAATACTCTCCAGTTCCATCCATGCTGTTGCAAGGGATATAAGTTCCTTCTTTCTCTCTGCCGTGTAGAATTCCACTGTGTAAATATACCATAGTTTTTGGATCTACTCATTTGCTGAAGGGCACTTAGGTTGCTTCCAGTACTTGGCTATTATAAATATTAAAAGGAGTTTAAATAAAAAACAATTTAAACTCCTTTTAATACTTTTTATTTGATACATGGCAAAATTTATTCTTACGATTTTGATAAGAAACATAGATAATAATGGAGATGAACTATGCTAGCAACTTGATTCTGGAACACGGGAGGGGGGTTCTGTGGTAACAGTGGGCTAAGATGATGGTTTTTTTACTTCAGAGTGTAGCATTATTAGATCTGAGGTAATTGGTCTGCTTTATGGACAGAATCTTCTACTAGCCCCTCTTTAAACATTTCTGAAATTATACAGATACTGTCTGATGATCAAGCTTTCCTTGTTCACTGTGGAATCTTAGTAATCTTTATACTGCCAAAGTGAAACCCAGGGACCTTTCTCAGGTTTATTAAGACCTTAATGAAATCACAATTAGATACTGCTACATCTTGTCATTGATGCTTGGTTTCATGGTTCAGCTTGGAGAGCTTTATAGAATTTGATCTTTTGAAGCAATAACAGGGTTTTTAGCATTGCATAGAAGTGTATGGAAGATACTTTGCTGTGAACTTTAATTTTTTAAAGTGAATTTTGAAATACTTAACTGACATTATATGCACACATTTTATATCCATTTCTGCATTTAATGACTATGATTGTAATGATGGCATTCAAATATTGAAGACTACTGATGCATGTTTCAGTAACATTGATACTATAGAGACAGACCTTTAATAGTATTATTAAAATATTACTGGAAATAATTTGAACTGTATGTGCATACTAATACTTACTGAACGAAGGTAGGTAGCAGGCTAGCAGGCAAGAAGAAAGGAATTAAAGAATGAAAGAAGGGAAAAAGAAGGTATTTTTTTGGGATATAACAGACTAGTGTTTGGAGCACATGGAGACACACCTTCCCCCATTCAGAAAGGTTAACATAATAGCATCAGCTTCAAATCCAAGATCGCCCTAATGTGCAACACCTTTAGGCTGGCTGCTACTTAACTGTTAAAATCTGAAACCAGACTATTTAAGGACACCAGCAGACAAATATACAGTGAGGACCATTAAGAAATAAGATAATAAACTCCCCACCACAATTTCTCAGGTTGTCTATGAGCAAACATCCCTTCACTGCTCATCAGGGTTGGCGGAACAGCCACAAGTGGAGGAAGAGCTAGGAAGATAGACAGATTGAACTTGAGGTTACTCAGCTCTCCATAAGTGTCCCCTGGTTGTAGCAAGCAAATATAAACTTGAAATTTTAATTTGAAATTAAGATTGTAAATTGGACTGGACTAAGTTTTCAACTGAAGTAACTGAAGCAATAAGCCAAGAAGTGATAATATTAACTTTAATCAGATAAAATAATGTCTGCTATTTTCTCTACTGTAAAATACTATAATACTCTTTGGAAACAAGTAATCTGTGGGGTTATATTTTGAGATTTGTAAACATCAGTAAATATTCTGTTCCTCATCAAACCCTTATCCCTTTGTTTTAGCAGATATTAATAATTGGTCAACCTCATATCTTCCATATTTATTAGATGATATTAAACTATAAGGAAGAGGTTTTCTTCTCCCCATTTATTTATTCATTCATTTATTGATATATCAGTATAAGCAGAAATTTCTATGTTTATCTATGGATTATAAACTGTAATTATACTTATTTGTTTTGTTGATTAAATTGTTCTACAATTGGCCAGTGACACGTCATTCAAACTGTTTTCAGGTTAAAGACTGTTGATTTTTTGTCCTTAGTAGTTAAAATTTTGCTGGTTCTCCTCATAACAAAGTGATTTTACACTGAATCCTAAACATTTTTGCTGTGGCGTTTGTGCATTTGGGTTCTATTAAAACCCTATAGAAATTATTACATTTTTTTCCTTTAGTAAGCAGTCAAATTGTTCAGAGTGAGATCGTAATAGCTAACACAGGTCCACACACGGGCAGCTTGCAGCAAGTATAAAATATACACAGATTTAGGATCCTCTCTTTTCCCATCTTTCTTCCTTTCTGAGGTTTCCTCACATCCTATGGCTCCTAGACTCCTTTTTCCAGATTCTTGGGCTAAAATGGTATTTTAATCTCCCACACATTTCCTTTAAATTGGTCTCCTTTGGGAGTCCAGCAGACAGAAAAAGATCACAGAAATTCCCCACATAAACTTCAGACCCATAGGGACATCTATTGCCCAGTTCCTTTGGCCAAAAAGGAACATTTTTATCATGCGAGTTTAGGTACCATTTGACCTCTGCTGATTTTAAAGAGGAGCTTCATTACTGTAACTTGCTTGGGTCCAGGAGGGTAAAAAACAAACAAATAAACAAAGAAATAAAGAGAATTACTCCCACAGTTTCTCTTCCTGGGCCTCTGCCAAGACAGACAGTAGTTCTCCTGAATACTTCCGATCTGTGCTCACTACACAGGTCTGGGACAGCAACAATCACAGAGTCCAAGCCTGAGTGCATGAAACAACAGTTGCAAAAAATATACCATCACCTTGTCAGCTCTTATTTGAGGTTTTGATTTCCCTTCCAGTCTACTAGTCACTGTGTGTTTTTCAGACTCCAAACAGGTAGCTGTTTCTTTCTTTTCCAGGGTTTTTATTGTAATCAGTAGAAGATTTAGAGCTAGAATACAGTGATTATTTCAATTTAGACCTGAAAACTGTCCTTTAATTTTAAAAATTATTTTTCTGGGTATAGCATTTTAGGTTGATAGTTGTGTGGGTGGGTGGTAGGTGGGTGCACAGGTGTGGGTGTAAGTAAGGGTATATTTTAGTGTTTTAACCTTACACGTCATCGCTGTATGACTTCAGGCTCACAAGGTTTCTGATGAGAAATATGTAGTTTGCATCTTTCTTCCTGTCTATGTAATGTGTCTTTTTTTTTTTTTTGGCTGTTTTCAAAATTTTGAATGTGATGTGCCAAGGTGTTTTGTTTGTTGGTTTAAAAGAAAACATTTTTATTTTAGAACACTTTTAAATATATAGAAAAATTAGAAGGATAATACAGAGTCTTTCCATATATTCCTTACCCACTTTTCCTATTATCAATAAATTACATAAATATAGCACATATGTTATAATTAACAAACCAATATTAACAGATCATCATTAACTAAGGTCCCTACTCTGTTCAAATTTCCTTAGTTTGTGCATAATGTCCTTTCTCTTACAGGATCCCAGCCGGCAGACCATGTTACATGTACTTGTCTCCTTAGACTCCTCTTGAGTAAACTCTGAAGATATCAGTTACTGATTTATAATTTTTCTTTTGCCTGAAGGACTTCGTTTTATCATTTTTGAGTCCAAGTTTCTAGTTTTCTTCCATTCACTGTTGGTTCCCTGTATATTTTTCTTTATGTCACTTTGTATAGCCTCCACTTCTGTCTTTATTTTGCATCTGTACTCAAATCATTTTTGTGAGTATCCTGATTACCAGTGTTTTGAACTGTGCATCTGATAGTTTGGTAATCTATTATCTTGTGTGTCAGGGAGTGGTCAGAGGGGGGACAATGCTGCTTGTTTGGTTCTTGCCCCTCTTTCAGTCACTTCCCCCACTACCCACAAGTGAATTGTGCCCTTTTTGGTACTGCCCTGGTGCTGATTCCTGGATGGGTGGGCTTGTGTATGTTCTAGGACCCCTTGTGTAACATGGGCCCCTCCAACAGATTCTTCTGTAAGACTGGGAGTTTCTCCCACCACCACAACCCCCACGGAATTTTACAACCAGAGGTTTTGAGGCTTTCTTTTCCTGCGCTGGAACTCTGGGTTTCATGGTCTGTCTTACTCTCCCATTATTCCTCCTGGTTTATCCACACATGAATGTGGGACTGCCTAGTCCACCAGTTGCTGCCTTGCTATGAGTCCTCTCTGTCCTGAATTCCTGTCTCCAACCCTCCTATTGGATGACTGTTTCTTCTTTAGCTCCTTGGTTGTCAGACTTCCATACAGTTCAATTTTCTGGCACTTCTGGTTGTTTTTTGTTTTTGAATTGGTTGTTATCCTTCTTTGGGTTGTGCAAGGAAGTGAAGCATATCTACCTATGACTCCATCTTTTCTGGAAGTCTCACCTTCATTTTTAAAGGATAATTCCACTGGACATAGAATTCTAGGATAGTGGTTATTTTTTAATACTTTATTTTTCTGCTTAATATTCTCTGATCTTTCTTATAAATTTGATGTCTCATTAATTTCGAAAGTCTTGGCCAAGCCCTGGCTGGTGTGGCTCTGTGGGTTGCTCACCAGCCTGTGAACTGAAAGGTTGCCAGTTTGATTCCCAGGTGTGGCATGTACCCAGGTTGCAGGCCAGGTGCCTGATGGGGACATGCAAGATGCAGTTGATTGTTGTTTCCTCACATTTTGATGTTTTTCTCCCTCTCTTTCTCCCTCCCTTCCTCTCTCTCTCAAAAAAAAAAAAAAAATCCAAAAAACTGTTGTTGAAGAAGATTTTATTTAATTATTAAAAAAAAGAAAGTCTTGGCCACTCTCGGCCACTAATACTTCATATATTTCATGTGTTCCATTTTCTTATTCTTCTTCCAGTATTTCATTTTTCATTTATGTTATATCCTTTGGAATTGTTCCATGTTTCTAGGATGTTGTTCTGGTGTGTGTGTGTGTGTGTGTGTGTGTGTGTAATTTGGTTTTCCTTTTGCAATTCAGTTTGAAGAGTTTCTGTTGATTCATTTTTAAGCTCATGAATTCTTTAGCCATGCCCTCAAGTCTACTGATGAACTAAATTATTGAAGGATTTTAAAAATTTCTGTTAGAGTGTTTTATTTCTAGCATTTTATTTTGGTTATTTCTTAGAGTTTCTTATCTCTCTGCTTATATTACTCATCTGTTCTTACATGTTTAACTTTTTCCCATTGTAGCTCACAACATATTAATCACAGTTACTTTAAATTCCCAACATCTAGGCTATACCTCAGTCTGATTTTAATACTTGCTTTGCATCTTTCAGCTCTATTTTTACTTGCTGTTCCATATGTTGTGTAACTTTTAATTGAGAGCCAGATATGTAGTATGGGGTAATGTTAACCTGGCTGGCAATAAATTATGTTTACTGTTTTGCTCTAGACATAGATACCTGAGGCTGCAATTTCCTTCTGTCTTTTCATCTCCTTTCTTAAATTTGGGACTCCCTAAATAGGTCTGGGGGAGGGGAAGCATTCTATATAATCCATTACAATTAAGTCTCAATGACATGGGACTGTGACCTTCACAAGTGTTTCCCAGTGGTATAGCTTCCCCCTTGCACACATACCTGAGATTAAAAATAAAAAAAAAATAAAAAAAGGAATGCTAGAGTGAGTAGGAGTGGGCTGAATGTCCTTCCATTAGGATAAGGCTCTGGAAAAAAACCTATTTCCCTGGAGGGTAGGCCTTTTTTTGAGATATATTTCACAATAATAACCCCTTTCTCCCTATTGTCAGAATCACATGGGGATCTTTCTTGAATTCTCACCTGCAGGATCTAATGGGGATCCTAGAGATAAAACCCATGAAAATTTTAACTAAGTTTTCCCCTAAGAACATGGCCCACAGGAGTTTTTCACTCTCCGGTAAACACGCAGCTTCTCATAATTCAACAAAATTACCGTTTAAATATTTTTACCAGTTTATGTCTGCAGCAGCTTCTTCTCCAAGCGAGTAAATCTTAGTTGTGACTCTCTGGATTTGCCTGTCTTTCCAGACGGCAGGATGGAAATTCGTGCTGCAACCTTAGGTGTCTGATGTATCCAAGAAAACCCACTGAGCTTCAGTTCTTTGAGCATTTTCTTCCTACAATAATGGGAGTGACAGCTTCCAAGCTCTCCAGATGTTAGGGCTGAAATCAAAATTCCCAAATGTTATTTCATTGGTATTTATTCATCTTTGTGTTTTCTGATCTTATTGGATCTGTGTTTGGTGTTTGTTTTAAATTTAAAAGATTTTAAGCCACTATTTCTTAAAATACTTTATCTACCATATGATTTCTTTCTCTGGGATTTCAATTACATGTATGTTAAACCATCTGATATCGTTCCACAGTTCTCAGATGCTGGGTTCTTTTTTAATAACTCTTATCTCTTTATGTGTCAGTTTGGGTAATTTCTATTAACCTAAATTTTTCTTTTACTCCATCTGCAGTGTGTTTTCCCAAGTGTCCTAAGGGTGATGGTGTTTGTTGCCTGTTCTTATACAGATTAATTTTAGTTCTATAGCAGAGATCAAAAAATAAAAAACTGTTCAGATGGATTTTCCTGTCTCTCTGATAGAGAACTTTTTTTGTTACCCTCCCTCAAGGCATACATCCTCAGAGGGACTTTATTAGGGCTCTCACCAGTGTTCTTCCTATTTGTACTCTTCATTGTCTTTGTCTTCATTTCCTCTCCTTTACCCTCACTGGACTACCCCCACCTCCTTTTTCTTTTATTTTCTTTCCTTTTCTTTTCTATTTCCCCCCCCTTCCCTCCCTCCCTCCCTCCCTCCCTCCCTCCCTCCCTCCCTCCCTTCCTTCCTTCCTTCCTTCCTTCCTTCCTTCCTTCCTTCCTTCCTTCCTTCCTTCCTTCCTTCTTTCCTTCCTTCCTCTTTCTTTCTGTGTGTGGTTTTATACATACTGTGGGCAGTGGAAAATTGCCTACAACAGCATAAAAAGTTTCCCTGTTTCTGTGACTCCGGGGCTCCATAGTTAGCCACTACTAACTCAATAACTTCTGCAGCTGATTCATTCTGTCTCAGGTAAGCAAGTGCTTGTGTTCCATCTTTTTCTGCAAGAGTTTATCTATTATTAGATTTCTGGGTGGTTGGTTGCCTTGTGACCTCAGCTCTCTGATGAGTTCAAGAGGAGCCATGAATTTGCAGTTTGTCCAAATATTTGGTGTTATTGTAAGGCTGCAGTAACACCCTGAGTGGAATCTAAAATTTAATTTCTTTGATTACTTAATCTAATTTTTTGAGTTTGAATTATCTTAAATAAGAGCCTACAGATTATTCACTTTAGTGGCAAGTTTTATATAAAAAATCTCCAAAGCCTTTATGAAGTTAAATGATTTGGTTGTGAAGCTGAGCTAAAAAGATTTTTAAAAAGCAAAGCAGGAGCAGAGAAGAATGAAAAGACAAGAAGAGAGTTTTGTTTTCACATGAGATTTATAAACAGTTGGAAACTAGATGAGATTGAGAGATAGAAAAAGAATTACCTTTAATAAAAGGGTTTCCCTTTCTGTTATATTCTAAGTCCCATGGTAGACATTATGGTAGTTTCTCTATTACCACAATTTAGTTTACAGGTTCACATATCACAGTTTGCCTTGTTTCCCTAGACTACTTAAATAACTCTGATGTTTGTTCTCTCTTAGGCTTCCACATAGATCATTTTCCTTTGTCTTTAAGGATGCTTTAGCCACTAAAATGACTTTCTGTGTGAGTTAAAAGCCCAATTTATAACCCTCTTTATTTTCAATATTGATTAAACTGAATGTACTATTTTTCTTTTTCAATTATTGGAACCTTTTTGTCCATAGCACTTTTCTTTATAAAATGTAGTTTTTTGTTTGTTTGTTTTTGCTTCTTCACAGAAAATGACTTTAATTCATTCTGATCTACTGTTTGCATTGCAACCAGTTTTTCTACATGCATTTTTATTAAATAAAAGTCCAGACAATTTATTGAGTGTTCAATACATATTGGCAGTTTTAGTAACCTAGGATTAGTACTCACCTTTTATCAACTCCCTCTAATACTTTACTTCTTGTTTTATAGCTGTCTTTACTTTGGGTTGACTGATCAATCTAAATATACAATTATAACTGGGTATCTCGAGAATAAAAATCAACTGGTATGGTGATGTGCTCAGAACTCAATTTATGGATGTTTAATTTTGTTTCATTTTTACAATGTAACCAGAAACTCCATCTCCCATCCTTTTAGGAGAAGAAGCTTGACTCAGCATCAGGGTACTGATAATATTTTGCACCTGGCATTCTGGAAAATACATAGGCCTTGTGTTTTTAATTTCAAGGACTTTCTTAGCACTAGTAAAAGAAAATTAACTCTAATATGGACAACTTATTCCTGAAGGGTTCAAACATTTCTATTTTATATAACCAAAATGAGCTTCACTTTATTAATTAAAGGGCTAGAAGAAAGAGTTACAATTCAAAGAGGAGAAATTATGCAGGGGGAAAAAAGAAGTTACATTAAGAATTGAAATGCCTTAGATCAGACCTGACAGTTCCAGGCAACTTGGTTGTGCATTCTGCGGTTTGTGGCCCTGGAAGCTCTGAGGCTACTACTTAGACTTGAAGGCTTATACCTGTATGGAAGGTCAACAACGACCATCCTGGGAAGTGCGGCCCCTGTGCTATGCCCAGCACTCCCAAATAATTTTTATATTCAAAGATCTCTGAACACATACTATGGGGTGAAGGACCTCAGGTACTTACATTCTAGGGAACAGGTAAGGTATCTCTGTATATATTGAATCTAATCCAAAGAAAATAATGTTCCTATTACAAAATTATATAAGGAATCTATAAAATGGAAAAGTCAACAGTATATATCTTTCTGATATAGACAGGAATGAAGGAATGAATAAAATTTCATCCCATATACAATTATTTGTTATTGAGGGTCTTTTAAAAATCTTTTTAAAAAAATCAGGTGATGAGAAGAAATCATTGATCAAGACCAAATTCAAACTACCTTGATTCTTTATTGTTTCATAATTATAATTGCAAAATGTACTAAATTCATGGTTTATCATATAAAAAAACAAAGTATTTTTTAGAATTTTAGATTTTTTGAATTGAAAGTATTAAATTCTTATCCGATTAATTATAAATACATTCAGATAAACTCACAGTTTGACTAATTCCTTGGAAATTCACACTATCATTTTTTTCTCCTGTATATTTCCTTCAGTCTTTCTCTATTTCGGTTTTCTAATACTTTTAGCAGATATTATATATAATACGATGCCACATATCCACTTATATAACTACCTGATTTTTCTTTATGTAGTACATATTCTCCATACTGTTTTTTAAGTAAAATTTCAATTCCATTTTTTTTCTATTTCATACATGTTTATTATTAGAAAACAAACACTACTCTTGAAAATATAACAGTAATGTTTTCAGTGGGGTCACTCTCTATCATAATGACTATTGTATTATTTTCTATTCAGATGTAAGTAAACATTCCAGCTATCTTAAGAATGGTAATTCACAATCTTCTATATTAAACTAAAATATCCACTGTATTTAAATATCCATTTACATTAGACATATTGTGTGCAAAAATCAATGTTTCAATTAATTTCACTGTAATAAATTTTCTTCAAATAAACACTTAATATTTAATGCATGTTAAGCTTTGTAGAGTTCAAAAGTTAATATTCCACATGCAGTGATGTCAAATAGTTTAACTATATATACAAGGTCTGTCTAGAAAAAGTCCAACTATTGTTAATAATGAGAATGGTTTGCACAACATTGATGTAATGTGGCAACAGAGGAGAGTGGACTGGAATGCACATGTGTGGGCAATGCCAACTTCATTGTACTAGTCAGTAGGGGTAGTAGATGCCATTGAGTGAGCATGTGTACTGTGTGGCTGTCACATTCAAAATGAGCCAGTGGAGCAACAAATCTGCATCAAATTTTACATTAAGCTTGAACGTTTCTCCATGGAAACTATTCAGATGATTCACAAGGGTACAGCTATGGGCAACTGGTTATTGGCAGCTTCATCATGACAACATAGCCACTCATGTATCACATCTCGTGAAGAGTTTTTTTGGTGAAACATCAAATCATCCAGGTGACTCAGACCCCCTACAGCCCAGATTTGGTGCCTTGCAACTTCTGACTTTTCCCCAAAACTAAAATTACCTTCGAAAGGGAAGAGATTTCAGACCATGGATGAGATTCAGGAAAATATGATGGGACAGCTGATGGTGACTTAGATAATTGTGTAAGGTCTGAAGCTTCCTACTTTGGAGGGGACTGAGGCATCATTGTCCTATGTACAATGTTTCTGATATTTTATTCAATAAATGTCTCTATTTTTCATATTGCATGGCTGGATACCTTCTGGAAAGACCTCATATATCCCTACTGTCAATCTAGATAAGAATATTTTACATATATGATAAAACTATGTAGCTATATATATTTAGTATTTATACTTATATAGCATATGCATTTTCAAAAGCAACCAATTATCAAACAGAATATGTAAATATTTCAGAATGTTTAAGGGGTTTAATATTGCTTTTAAAATCATGAGTGTATATACTCCAGTTCAGAAACAGTGGCAATATGAATAAATAAAAATATTGCAAAACATGAATTATTGGTCTCTAGAATTAAAACTTCACCAAGATGTTATCTTAAATCTATTTTTTATTATTATTGAAGAACTTTAGGGTTACAAAGACCTATGGCAAATACTTTATCATGCATTCTTCTACAAATTCCATTATTACCACATTACTGAGCTACATTCTTTTTGTTGTTTTGTTATTATTATTTAATGATTGCCTTAACTTTAGGAAAAATTTGTGTTCATGAGGAGTTAAATTTGTGGTGCAAAACAACTGTCCATTTATCTGGAAATTATAAGATCCTGAATCTATCATGTTCTTTTAACTTACACATGCATTACAAATATCTAAAGAGAATGCTTTCATTATTCAGGGAAAGTGAATGAGTTCAGTAGATCACGTGTCGAAGTAAAGAATGGATGTATTTAATTTTTGATTTAGCAGGTAGTGAACTGCACAATTCTGGTTGATCATGAAGTCGTGAATGCCATAGATTTATTTTCTATACAAAATGTATTTGGTATCGTGCCTGTGGTTTATGTCTCAAAATGTCTATAAAATTCTCCAATTTTTGATCAGGAAATGACCTTCGCTAAGAAATTTGCTGAAGTTTTGGAGCAGTAAATCATGTGAATACAAATCTGTGTAAATATGCCTTTAATATGTTTTAAAACTAGAGGCCAGAATAAATTAAACAAAGAAGTGTAGTATCTTCTGAGAGAAAATGAGAAAGTAGATCAGTCCTTGCTCAGGTACTATTGCAATTTCCCGTATAATTTAGAAAAAAGAATGACAAAATTAATTGGTTTTTAAAAGAAAGAGAGCTCCTAAGGGAGGTAATGAAACTGCCCACCCCCATTTTCTGCAACTGCACAGGGAACATTGCCTTTTGAGAGGTGAATCATTCTCACTTTTACTAGCCCTGGTGTTTTGCATTATATACCTAGTACTCACACATAGCACCCATTTAAAAATATCCAAATTATCACATTACATGTCAAATTTGGGGTACATAAATAGAGAAAATTGGCCAACATTTTGCTTCTAATCAGTTAAGTGGAGGGATGATTTTGGTATTGATCTCACTTTCCTGAGTTCAAAGGTATCCTTCAGCGAGGCTTTATGGGAAAGGTAGTAAGACCAGCTATGCTCAGCAGGGGACTTCCTCACATTTCGCACCCTACAAGCTAATTCAAATTAGTTCATGTTACTTCATTATCTATTTATAATTTAGTGCCACAGATGTTGCCTTATATTAGGTACTGTGTACGATTTTTTTTTATTTGAAAGTAATTCCCATATAAAATCATGAGATTTGTGTGTGTGTCTCCATTCTCACAATGAGGTAAAGGAATTCAGATTTCTTTGTGGCAAAGTATGCCTAGTTTCCTAAAACTGCTGCCAATAGAATATATTTCACTGGCATTTTAAGTGATAATGTAAGAAACCAGAATATATGCCCTTTCTGTTTGCCACTGATTGAATGTCTTTATGATTTTTGTTGGTTTTGCTTTATACCCCACACTATAATCTTAATGATTGTGTTCCCCAAAAATTCACATGTGAAAATCCTAAGTCTCAAACGCATTGATCTTAGGATATGGGGCTTTGGGGAGGTGCTCAGTCAGCTGTGAGTGTGGAACCTCATGAATGGGAATAGTGCCTATTAAAGAGGCTACAGAGAGATCTCTTTGTACCATGTGAGATTAAAATGAGAAGTCTGAGCCCTAGAAGAGGGCCCTCACCCAACCGTGACAGCATCCTGATCTTAGATTTTCATCCTTCAAAACTCTGAGCAATACATTTTCATTCTTTATGAGCTACCCAGACTCCTGTATTTTGTTATAGCAGCCAAGATGGACTAAGATAACCCATTTATGGAAATGCAGGTAGTCAATCTGACATCCTGACACTCACTAGATGTGTCAAGTAGAGTGTGCTAGTAGAACTCTGTGTCTAATAAAAATGAATTCCGTCAATTCTGTCTATTGAAAAGCCTAAATAACAGATTCTCTGCAAGACTTCTGTCTGTATTAGGGAGAAGGAATTCCCCCTTGAATCTGGAGAGTACATTGTTTTGTTTTGTTTTTCCCCCCTCTGGACTAAAACTAGGTTTAACGACAGAATATAAGAGGTTTTGAAAAGTGATTATAATTTTCTCCAGCTTCTATATCAGCGCATAGATCTGTGCAACCAATGTCAAAGGAGATACTGAAAACAAATCGTTACATTTAATTGTGCTTTACAATTGCATGGCTTTTCATATTTATTTGACATAGTGTTTAATTACTGATTAAAAAAACACTTCGTGAATCTCAGAGAGAATGCCTGTTTGGCCACAGGTCAATTAAATGAGTGACTAGGTAGGTCCCTGACGAGAAGGAGGTCGTGGACTTCCACAGGGGAGCTTTGCTGACACATTATCCTGTTGCCATTGCAGCAGTGGATATAATCCTACGAAACGTTGTTGAGGAAAAAAGGCCTATTTTTAATAATCAGGTAACAGCCAAGTCTTCTCTGCTAGACTTAACACCGTTTCCAGTGCATAACATATTTTCAGAATATTTGAATATCTAAATTCACTAAATTTACACACTAAGCTTGCCATTTCCAGTTACTTTCTATTTATCCATCTTAGGGGTTTTAACAAAACTATCACATAACAACATATATTCAGAAAAGTATTAATTCAAAGAAACTTGAACCACTTCAACAATGAGCCTATAATCCAATTTATTCTCTTTAATCGACATAAAGAATATATAATTTAACCTTACTATATAAGATACTAAACAGTTCAGATATATAACATGATATAGAAGTTTTAAGTTAAAAATAGTTTTATGAGTATGTTTCCTATATAAAATGACTTAGTTTGGGGAGCTTCCTTCTTTTAATACTGATGGATTGAAGATGATTCGTATTTTTACAATTGAAAATTATTTTTAAAATTATTTTAGAGATACCATATAAGGAGTTTGTGATACAACAAATCTTTGGTTATTTAATTGTATTTGCTTCTTTTTTTCTGCAGTAGGCAAAATATTTATATCTTTCTCTCCTCCTGGAGAAGACTTTCAGGTTAAGAAAAAAGTATGTTCCCAGAATATTTTTATCAATGTTGTCTGTGTTGCAACAGTGTCTTGGAATTGAAAGCAAGATATTACCTCTCGAGGTATTGAATGCCTTTTGGTGTCCCTCTTTTTTTTGCCAGGGAGTGAAGGTTGATGTGACAGTGTCCAAAGGTAGCAAAAGGAATGAAGGGGAAAGGGAATAGTACCATCAGTAACAAATCTTGCAGCCTTACAGAATAACCTCAAACAAGGAAAGACAGTGCACAGACAACTGGCTGGACTTCAAAAGGGCCCCTTATTTAGAAGCACAGTAATAGATCAATTGCCATTAGAAAGCAGGAGCAGGCAGCCACACAGTGTTGCAGAAGAACAATCTGAACACCTCCATGTTCTCAACTGTAAGAACAGGTTTGCAAGGCCATTTCACCTTTGCGATAGGGTAATAAATTCCACCATCCAAATTCCAATGTCTCCTGGGAAAGTTAATAAATTCATTCTACAGTTTTTATTTTTTAATGTGCTTTATTAGAAATAACTTTATATAAAGTTATAGACTTTAATATTTGTATTTAACATTTGAACAAATATTAACATTTATCAACTAACTATTTGGCACATGTTATTTGGTACATACAATATGTCAGCAACTCAACTTTTAGGGTTAAAGAGAGACAGAACACAGTTTACCTTTAAAGGACTTTAATTCTTGCAGTGGAGACATATATAGGTTGCTACAATAAAAGATGGGAGGTTACAAGTGCTCTGGGGTAAATATGTTAGGAAAAATAAATGTATCATGATGTGAGAAGACGAGGAAGGAAATTTCAGGTTCAGATCTCCTGAGAAAATTGTGTAACACTGATAAGTGGAAGCAGGTTCAGTAGAGGTTACAAAACAGGGGATGACTCAGTGCACACGTCACAATTTTGCCCTTACATGTCAGATGCTGTGTACCTGCTAGGGGAAGTGCAAGGTGGGCTAAACGGGATGGAGAAGTTTTGGTAGTAAAGGGGAAGGTGCTGTTTATATCGGTTAGTCAGATAAAACCTGCCTGATAAAGTTCCAAGTGAGGGAAACCTAATGGGAGGAAAAGAGTGAGCTCTATGCATGGATATCCGGGGTTCAGGGAGGGTGGAATCTTCCAGGAAGAGACAAGAGCAGTGCACCACGTCAGGAGGGTAATTACAGGGAGAAGTTTGGTGTGCCTGGAGCAGAGGGAAGTAAAGGTGTGGAGCGTGGGTGGTAAGATGTGAGCTAAGAGGTAGCAGATGAGTCATGTGAAAATTGAGGAACATTCCACAGACTGTGGTAAACTGTTCTGATTCCTTTGGGTACCAATCTTTTAAGTGCAGGCAGTTCAGTAGCTGTTTTCTCCCACTGCTTCTAGAACCATTATAACACAAGCCCTGTTGGACTTCCTGAAATCCCCCTTTCAGGAATCCAGACCTGATTGTCCCTGAGGTGGTGGATACCCCAAGCCTAAATTCCCCTTGGACAAACACTGGAAAGCCCTACTGAAACTGCGCGATGGCGTTTGCATGGTTCTGCCTACAACCGCCGAAGCTCCTCCCAATTCCTGAAATAAAGAATTTTGGTAGAGAAAGGATTAGAACTACCACAAAAACTTTATTCTTCTCTTTATGTTCTTGTGAAATATTATGCCAAAATATTAAACATATAATTTCTTGTTGTAATTAAATGGACACCTTTGCAAAAAGTTAAACAAAAGCATTATCAGCTTAAGTATGAGACATAAAAGTTACCCTATTGGAAATATGTATTATACGCTGAAAATATGCTTAAGTTGTTCAGATCATTTTAGTCATGGCACTTCTTACAGCTAGAGTGTAATTTATTTTAGTATTTTTGGGGGGCATAATGCCAGTAACAGAGGGAGGTCTGTTTAATGCTAGACTAATGGGAAGACTTTGGAAGAAATGGACCCATTTGCCGGTGGGAAAATCTATTGTTAATACTGACTGTCAGCAAGAGACTAATTTTGCTTCAAATGTAAAGAGCTTTATTATCACAACCAAACTGATATGCCATTGAGATAAAAACAATTACTATCTTTTATGACGTTTATGTTGTTATGGACTGGATTGTGTCTCCCTCATATCCTTCCCCTATTAATAAGTTGAGCCCTAACCCTTAAGAAGACTGTATTTGGAGATAAGGCTTTTAAGGAGGTAATTAAGTTTAAATGAGGTCATAAGGTTGGGGCCCTAACCCACAGGACCAGTGTCCTTGTAAGACAGAGACACCAGGAGAACATGTGCCTGGAAGAAAGGTCATGTGACCGCACAGCAAGAAGGCAGCTGTGTGCAAGCCAGGAAGAGAGCTCTCATCAGAACAGAGTCCTGTTGGCAGTTTGATCTTGGACATTCAGCCTCCAGAACTGTGAAAAACATAAGTGTCTGTTCTTTGTTTAAGCTGCCCAGTTTGTGGTATTCTGTGTGACAGCCCAAGGAGAGTAATACACACGCTAGTGCCCATTTCTTTTAAATACAGAATCCCAGATATGGACAAAGTGACTCCACTAAGGCTACTGTGGTGCTTTACCATTCTTGCAGTGATAAATGTGGGAAAGTGACCACCCAAAACTAGTCTCTAACCATATGAACAGACCACGTTGGGCTGAATAGCATGATTGAATATTACTAGTAAGTCTTTCATATTGTTGAGCATATGGAATTAATTCAATAACTGTCAGCAGATACATTTTATTATCATTTCAACATAAAATTATGTTTATGGTGAATAGGTCATTGTGGGTTTTTATCCAATAACAAATCTTTGTCAGACAGACTTTTGGAAATCAACATAATTTTTTCACACTTTATAATAGGGCAGTTACAGAAATGGGCAGTTTGGTCACATACATCTCCTTGGGGGCTGCAGCTCAAAGCACATCGTATTGAGTCCTAAGTAAATGATACAGTGACTTGGGGAGTCTTTCCTCAACTGTATGTTTCTTCTGCAAATTTTCATTAACTTCCTATTGTTCCTCTCCGGCCAGTTAACTCTCCCTAAAATGTAGCACAAGTACCCTGTCCACTCACCTTCTACCTCTGCACTGGTTTACTCTGTTAGATAACTGCCCCCTCTCTGTCTAGCATTTATGGTGCTCTTCTCTCAGTTGGTTCTACTCTTAAATAATCTCAGATCCCTGGTATATCACTTCCCCAGTAGTCTCACTGGAATTTACTGTGAATTTGAACTTCTGTCCAGGTTCCCTTCCTTTGTGTTTAAATGTATTGATTATATATATGTACCTTATTTACCCTTCTAATTGGTTTTAATCTCCCTACTTAATATATTCTATAAAAACACCTTATCAAAGACATTCACATTATTCTTTAAGTATTCTTTAGAATATTATTCTCTATTAGTTTGAAGTTAGAAGCATTTTTTGGTAATTGCTGATTTTTGCTTCAAGTTGACTCTAAACAGTGGCCGTCACTAACTGATGTATTTTTCATGTAAATAGGTAGGTAGTAGCAAATGTCAGTTCTATTCAAAATCAAAGTTCATAATTACTTTACTGGAAACACAAGCAATACATTAGAGTAGACGTGGGATGGGAAGGATACTTTTGCTGAATACATGAAAGTGAATTAATGGAGACAGGGTCATATTTAATGGCATTTCCTGCCTAGAAGACATTTTTCTATTAGCTAAGGGATAAGATTTTATAGTGGTAGGATACATATTTTATTTTATGTCATGGTCAATACGATGGTTAATTTTATGTGTTGACTTGGCTAGACTACATACAGTACCCAGTTATTTAAACAAAGACTAGTCTAGGTGTTGCTGTGAAGGTATTTTGTAGATGTAATTAACATCTACGGTCAGTTGGCTTTATGTATATGGCATTGGAATTGGATAATGAGTAGGAGCTGGAAGACATTTAATGAACATGACAAAGAAAGCCTATCTTGCCTTGAAGAGATATATGAATGTTAATGGTGATTTTGTTAAAAACTCAGAAGGGAATAAAGAGAATAGGAAAGCTTCTGTTATTTTAAAGCATGAATTGTCAGGGACTGAATGCTGGTGGAAATATGAAATTAAAGTTAATAATAAGAAGGAATTGTGTGTCTTGCTATTGGAGACTGTAGGGAAGGTGACCTTAGTTCCAAAGTGGCAAAAATCCCAGCTAGATTGTGTTGTATGTAAAGTAGAAGTTGCAGGCAATGAACTTGGACATTTAGCTGAGGAGATTTCAGGCAGTGTGGAAATTGCTGCCTGATTTCTCCTTGATGCTTATAGTAAAATGCGAAAAAGATAAATGCAGGAAGGAACTGTTAAGCATAAAGGAGCCAGCACTTGATGGTTTGAGATGTAGCCTTTCTAGTTGGTGTGTTCTGGAACCAGGGCCACAGGTGTGACTGAACAATCTTATGTGAAAGAGAGCAGTCCTGTGTTTCATGGATCTGATCTACCACCTCAGGAAAAGCAAGGGGTAGTGATGGGGTTATCCAAGGAGAGTCTACGGAGAACCCTACTATGTAATGACATTGATTCCTTTGACATCCATAGAGGATCAAAAAGGCTTTTTGAGAATGTTGTATCAACAGACACACTTCCAATTTGTACTGAAGAGGACAGAGACGGAGGAAAATGGAGGAAAGCTATCAGACTTCTGGGATTCCATAAGCAGAAAATAAACTAATAGAATTACTCAGCTACAAACATGCACTTTTTGAAGGAAAAAAAAGAAAATAAACAAAAAAATGACTTGCACATCACAGTGCAGATGCAGACTCAGGGGCCAGAGTCAGGAGAGCTGATACAGCTCTGAGGTAGGACCTGCAGGTCCTCCAGATGCCCAGAGGACAGATCAAGCCACTGAAAATTATACTTGAAGCCTATTAAAGTTGCTTTGCTGGACTGCAAACTTGCTTTAGAGCAGGGAACCCTTTACTTCTTCCCAGAAACGTCAAAGGGAGCATGGCTTTGCCAGCACCTCCACTTCAAATTTCTGGCCTCCAGAACCATGGGGAAATATATTTCTGTTGTTTTAAGCCATTCAGTTGAGGTAACTTGCTATTACGTCCCTAGCAGACTAATAGAACTTAATGGAACCATTAACTAGATATTTATTTAATTGTGTTATTTGTAACTTAAATTTCCTCTAATGCTAAGCAAATACTGCCTATAAGTCAAGGTGTTTGTGGACTTGAAACACTGAATTGTTCAGTATACCAGGTTAGAAATGAAGTGAGTTATGCCTAAAAGTTTTAAACTGTTGCAAAGAGTAATAAATGAAATGTTACACTGAGAAAAAAATCAAATATAATTTTTAATTATGTTGCTAGAAATCAGTAGTGTCTTCTATTGTGATTTTAGCAGATCTTCCTGGTCCCTACAGTTTCTTTTCTCTTCCTTTCCCTTCTCCCATTCCTCTTCTTACTCCTCCCTTTTCTTCTTCTTCAATACCTCCCAATTTGATACCTCTAAATAAATATATATGTATGTATATATGTATATATATGTATATATGTATGTATATATGTGTATATATGTATGTATATATGTGTATATATATGTATATATGTACATATGTATTATCAAAAATGTCCTTGAAAGTAATTGAAATGTGTTTAAGTTTCTTTAATATATGCGATGAAAAATGAATTATAATTCTGGACCAAAAGAAAACCTTTATTTCAGTTGACTTAGTGCTTACGTTTCTATATTAGTCTTAAAAATACATATATTTTGGGGGAGAGAAAAATTTATAATGTGTGCATAGAGAATAGAAAATTTCCAGTCTCATTAGGATTTTTAACAACTCATTGGTAAAAATAATTATAGTCATTTGAAATAAATTCATATGATTTACTTACAGATCCTAATAGCTTTAATAATGTGTTTATGTGACATTTGGAGATGTATTATAATTTTAATCAACAAGAACAATTGTCGTAATCTTTAAGTTACAAACATATTTACCATTTAAGTGAAAAAAATCAATTAATTACTTACCATGCACTTTTTATCCTTATGAAAAATTCATAGGATAAAAGCTCTACTGCAAGTAATTACAGAACATTATGTATAATCACTTGCCAAATTCTGTGTTTTAAATCAATCATCTTTGTGTTCATATGTTTGAAGTAATTTCAGAAGTAAATACTCACAGAGCCCAACAAATGAGATAAAATGTAAAACAAATATAGTAAAGTACATTAAAAATGAAATGGAATGAAGCAAATCTCTTCTGTGAGCTTCCAGGCGTCTTTACAGTAGGTGGAGGTATTGAGAAAACTGCATTTTGACAGTCACATAATAGTTGAGGATCCTGAAAAACAATACAATTTTTAAAAGCAGTATACGTCTATTGCCTTTTTAAAAACAAGTTTGATCTCTTATTTCCCTAGTTAATTGCATTCCACTTTGACTGTGCCTTCGCTTTTTTCCTGCTGCACGTGCATAAGCTATAAGAAACATTTATTTCCAGTATGCACCTTTTGATATATGGCTTTGTAATATGTCCTCAGACATGAGTAGTACATAACACTAAATAGATTATAAGCTACAGGACAGTCAGAATCTATTTCATTCTAACTCACCTATATATTCTGCACATAGTCAGAATTCAGTAAATATTTATTTTTAATGTAGAGGCAAAGAGGACATCTATCACAAGTTAGAGAGCACAGAGATAGAGATTCCTTTTAAAACCTTCACTGAAATATAAAGTAAGCAATAAGAACTTGCTCAACACAAATGCTAAATCACTGTGTTTGAGTATAACAGCCACTAGGAATTGGAGTATCAGGCTTTCCTGTGTGGGGACACCCAAGATCACTGTGCTGTCATCGGAGGGTTCTGTGTGAGGCAATGTGCCTTCCTGCAGTGGCCTCAGTGAGGAAATCTGTTTCTTCCCCAGCTCCTTGGAAACAGTGATAGTAACCTCTGAGATTTCTAATCAATTGACTGTTCTTGCCAGTTTTGCTGGTTCATTCTCCTAAAAGAAAAAAAAATCCAAGCTAAAACTTTATGTGATTCAAGATTGGTATTGAACTTTGGTACCTGGAAAATATAAGTAAAAATGTGCTCTATGTTTATCACCCTAAATCCATTTACCTCAGAATTCCCAGAGATTTAATTTAGCTAAAGATGAGTCAACATTCAGATCATCAAAAACATACAGAAGTAGGGCAGCTTTTCTGCAATAACTTTAATAAAGTTTAAATTTTCATCAACAGTAATCATGCACATATTTGTTAAAATTTTCTTTTACGTTTCCTTACAGTGCTGCTGTGGCTTTATCACACACAGTCTTGACCTCAGTTCTTCAGTCTACCCTGTTTTCATGATATTTGTGTAATTTCAGAAGTCAGGAGAAAAGTCAACATCAAAAACTTTAGTTATTGGGACCTGAACCTTTTTTATTTAGAACAAGATAAATATACCATTATTAATTCAGATCAATATAATTGCCATAAACTATATTTTATACAGTCCAATAAAATAAGACACAAATAGAGTTAAGGGAATTATAAAGGAAGTTATAATACAATGATTTTCACAGGTAAAATGCTCAGATACATAGAAATATACAATAATTTAGGTAAGTTAGCAATTTGGCTGTATATGGAATCAATATACAAAAGCAAGATTCATTTGTAGGACATCATGAACTAAAGACAATTATCTAATATCAGATACTATTTACAATATCAACAAAAACTATCTGCCTAAACATAACAAATATAACAAATAAAATTCAAAAATGTAAATATATGTATATAATAAAATGGGATTTATTCCAAGTATACAAGGCTGATTCACTTTTGAAAATCAATTAGTATAGCCCACCATTGCAATGGAATAAGGAAGAAAAATCATATTAACTTGATGGAGAGAAAGCTTTGGACAAAATCTAATCCTCATTAATGGTAAAAGCTCTCAGAAAACTAGAAATAGCAGACACTTCCTCAACTTGATACAAAAAAATCTGCAAAAAACATACAGCTTAATTTATCATCCTTAACTGTGAGAAACTCGATGATTTCTCTCTAAGAATGACAATAGGCAAGGATGTCTCCTACCGCTGCTCCTACACAACATCTACTGGAAGTCTCAGCTAATGACACTGGGCAATAAAAATAAATAAAAGGTGTAAACAGGGGAAGGAAGAAATAAAGCTGTCCTCGCAAATGACATATTTGTCTATGTAGAAGTAGTTTCAAAATAAAAATGGGTACAGTTATCATAGACATGTAATTATTTATATATATATACTATTTGATATTCTTATTTATCTTACTCAACATGTATGATCGGGGGAACTTAATAATAAGGAGTGATTTTTTTTTCTTTTCAGTTGGGAACATGCCATTCCTTTCCCTGATAGTTTGATATTTTGGGGGATTTCTGTTTTTAGCTAGTCCCCAACTTTTCTAATTCTATAAACATTATATTAAGAGAAGATATTGCTGTATTTTGCCAAGTCAAGGGCTTTATACAACCTACAGAGATTTTATTAGTCATTTATCGTGAAACCCGACTATTAGGTCAACAATTCTGTTTTAGTTTTTGTTTCTAAACTTTTATTTGTAGAGATAATCACTAACATGTTTCAATAGCCTATCACGTTGCCAGAGCATGTACTTTAATATGTATAACAATACTAAACCCTAGAGGATAACTCCCCATTTTATAGATTCTTTGAATTATTCATTTATCAAAGAATGCATATACTTTGAGTCCAGCAGACCTAAGGCCTGCTTTAGTGTGGTTGGTAAGGTAATAAAATGGGTGTAATAATTTATAGTTTCAATTTGAACATTTCACCTTAAATGTCATATGGGGTGCTTGAGTGCGATATTGCTGTGTTACAGAATTACATGCTTATGATTTTGCAGTAAAAGACTTTGTTATCAAAAAGGGGCAGTATTTGTGCCATACCCTGTATATTCTGTGCTTGCCGTGTGCCCAGCACTGGTCTTTGTACTTGGCTCCAACAACGATCACACCATATAAAGGTTGCAGCCCCAGTGAAGCTTATAGCCCAACAGAGAGAGAGAGAGAAGACAGGCAACAAATATGCGTGCCCTGTATGTTAATTGGGTAGCATTTATATAATTAGAAGATATAAATATTGTGCATGAGAAAAATGAAAATAAACAGATTTTGAAATACAAAGGGAACTGAGGATTATCTTTAAAGTCACTGTAGAATTGAATTGGGTGGAATTGTACACTCGAAGCCTATATATTTTTATTAACCAATGTCACCCCAATAAATTTAATTAAAAAATCAATATAGTAAAAGTGTCAGCATCTCACTGATGCTTCCTTTATGTAGAAATTTGCTTCTACCTGACAGATTCATATTTATTGATTCTAAATTCAGCAGATGATGTGTTTAGTCACCTATGAATTAGAGTTAGTGAAAAGAAAATGCACTTCCAATTTAACATAAACAGTATTTATTGAGCCTTTCTGCATATTCTACCATTCCTAACAGTGTGTAGGTATAAAAAAGAATCAACGAAAAGATTTATCTATGAAGGCGTTTTGTTGTTTTAACATTTCTGAGGTTCTGAACACAACATAATTCCTCTGGAATAAATGAAAGAACTCAATGCTATCAATGGGAAAAGACTGACAGGTAAAACCAAAAGAGGGGTTACACCCATGAAAATAGCAACTAGCTAGAACCATAGGAAGCTGTTTCTGTATGGCAAGTAGGGTAGGGATAGCTAAATTTGGAGGGCTTCTTGTGATGATCCAACAAGCCCTCAGAAAAATGGGCTACCCCTAGTCGGTTGTCACTGGGGCCTGTGGATGTTGGATATACTCGTGTATTTATAGCCCAGGAGTGTTAGAGTGTGATAAGGTAAATGGTTGGGGTGTGCATTTAGCAAGCTTCCTATAAAGGGGAATGGAGACTTTTTGAGATAGGAACTCAAAACTGGGATAAGAGAGTACTTTAGATATATATTGGTATAAGAAAAAAAATTCTAGTTAGGGACACATGCATGAGAAAGAAAGAAGGTCACATAAAATGCTTCTCAAATTGATAATTATTTATCTTTTCCCACTTTTAATTGTTTGATAATATCTTGACTGTATTAATGACAGATTCTTGAATGTTTTCTGTTTCCTATTACTCTTTCACAATCAATTACCAGTAGCAAAAACAGAGAATTATTTCTACTACACATATCTGATCACTTCAATTCCCTGCCTTTACCTATTTTCCCATCATTGAAGTCTGGCCCACAAATGTCTGGGAAGCTTTGGTAAAATGCAGATTGCTCTGATTGAACATGTCTGGAGTGAGGCATGGGAATCTGTATTTTATAAAACTTCTAGTCAAATATAAAAACATATGCCCTGAAAGAATAATGTGTAAATTATTCAACTCAACATTTTTGAAGCCTTGCACACTCTGTACCTTACCTTCATTTTTAGGCCATTTCCTGTCATTTATAGCTGTGCTTCCTAGTTGTTAGTTAGACTAGACATTTTTTAAATTATTTCCTGAATATAACACTTTCTCAATGAATTTTAGCCCTTCTGCCATGGAAATATTCTTTTCTTTTCCTGACTGAAAAGGCATGGCTTATTGGTGAGTTCAGATGAGAATAAATATACACATTGTGGCTAGTTTATAGATAAATGGATTTATTTTAGGTTATTAATTGGCTAACAGAATTATTTACAAAGCTATATAAAACTAAAGGAACTTTCCAGAAGAATCCTTAAAGCCACAGCTCAAAAATAGACACCAGGGAGCTGTTCCCTCTTTTAAAATTAGGAAGTCATCTTTGGTAATGAAAAGACTATAAATTCTGTGTCCTCACTGCTGTCGTTGCATTAACTAGGAAGGCACCACGAGTGGGAAGTCACCACATGACAACGTTACTTGTACTGCTGCAAGTTCCAGAATCTTGATGTGTCATCTCTGATCACATAAATGATTGCATAAACAACATGGGTTCCCTCAAGGCTGCTGCTCAGATACTCTCAGTCAAAATGGTTAGAGTCAAGCATTCTTTATATAAATTCCCTAACTTTTCTGAACAATTAGCCCCGTCATATATAGTATCCCCACTGAATTCTATTCATAATGCCATAGTGACATGCATTACTGTCCTCTGCATTTATTCACTTGTGTATTTCTTTCTGTTGCTAATTGTTTATTTCCTTTAGAATACTAGTCCCCAAAGTTTTTGGTCCAAAGTTTCCCTTTTGGTCTTAAAATTATCAAGTATTTGGAAGAGGTTTTGCTTATGTAGCAATATCTATTGGCATTTATCATATTAGAAAATAAAAGAGAAATTAAGGGATGAGAATTCAAAAGCACTTATTAGCTATCAAAGCAATAAAGCCATCAAGTGTGAAGCAGGCTCTAGAGGCACTCATGAAAGCACGAGAGTAAAACGGCATACGTACTTAGCAGTTTGTAAACAGCTTTGGCCACATCGACCCCACGGAAAGGTGTGCAGAACTCCCAAGGTTCCTGGAATCACTCCCAGAACCACTGTCTCAGGGCAATAGTAGTTTAGAGGACTTTGACCTCACCCTGCACTATCATAAGCTTAGACAAGGAAATGTTATGCAAATGAGATATATAGTCCTTAGTGTTTGGGGAGCATCTGATTTTAAGAGTTTATTTTCAGGAGAAAAATAAACTATGTACCTGATTATATTTCTACATATTCACATGTAAGATGAAACCATATGAAATTATCATTTTAAAATCTGAAATATTGAACTTTAGAAAGATGGCTTAAACTAAATAGGATACATTTTAAGTAAATATAAAGGTGAACATAGAGATATACATTAATTTATAGTACATTTCACTTTTACCCAAATTGAATACACTGTGGATTACATTTTATATTCAAATCCATTTCTACTATGATAAAATCTATTTATCATGTTTGTTTTTAAGGAGAGGTTTGTCTTTTTTCCATACCAGTATTATAAATAAATTTGTTTGCTTTGGAGTTTTCAAAGCTAACAAATACCTCTAGTCAAATATGAGAGAAGTTCTGCCAACATTCAGTCTTGGAAATCATGAAGAGTGAGTTCTAATCCCATATTTCCAGTGACTCATTCTGTGGCATTAAACACGTCATTTTATTCTTCTGTCTCAGTTCTGTCATCTGTAAAGTAGAGATAATATTGTTCAGCTGAGCACATTGTTCTAGCCTATATCCTCTGCACAACTTTACAAAAGGAATTCTGCATATGAATTGGAATATATGCCAACAGAATTACAAGTTTTCTAAGTTAAAAGCATGCAAGAAAAAACCAATGGAAATAATTTTGAAAATGCACCACATGCATTTTAAAATTGGAACAAATATACTTTATTCTAGGAGATCCATCTCCACATTTGTAAAAATTTAAGTAATTGTTTTTCTTTTATTATAAAAAATTCAAACATCTAAATACAATTTGTACCTATTCTTTTGGAAAAGGTGTAACCTCATCACAATGAGTTATATCTGTTAGAGCTGATGCTCACTGACCCACTGGAAATACTGTTCAAATAATGACAGAGAAAATAGAGAAGAGGAAATATTTTTTGTCCCTTGTTCAGTTATGAAGTAACTTATTCTCATCCTCACAACATTATATATTACTAGTTTAAAAAATGAAGTTTCTGAATTTTCTAGAGGTAACTGTCCCTTTTTCTTGGACATAGTAGCCAAGACAGAGACTATTGGAAAAAATAAGAAGACATATGTATGTATTCACTTTTCCATATGTAAAAGTAAACTACCTCCTGTTTACTTCTGGCCATCCCTGCCATTTGCATCATTGATAATATTTGTCTTTCTTGCTGCTACTTCAGGTGTCATCAATAGTATCTTCCAGTTACAGGTTAGGTAGAAGAAAGCATAACATAGTGGTTAGGATCACAGGACCCAGAATCATGGAGATTTGGGTTTGAGTTCATTTCTTCCATTTATAAGATATGTAGATTTTTGCCCTGGCTGGTGCCGCTCAGTGGATGAATGCCAATCTGTGAACCAAAAGGTCTCCAGGTCCATTCCCAGTCAGGGCTCATGCCTGGGTTGCAGGCCAGGAGGGGGCGTGAGAGAGGCAACCACACATTGATGTTTCTCTCCCTCTCTTTCTAGCTCCTTCTCCTCTCTCCAAAAATAAATAAATAAAATCTTTTAAAAAGATATATAGAATTTTTTAGATTTCAAAAACTACTTAACTGCAGTGAATTATAATTGTACTGAACATTAAACAATGTGCTTCATTATACAGGGATGAATATTTGCTGTAGAAATTAAATGAGAAACATCCTTTGACTAGCATAAACTCTGATTTATATTATGTGTTAGAAATGCATTATCTTGCAGATACCTAAATTCATTCCAATTTCATTTTAAAGAACTTTGAAGAAAAACAGGCAAACAATTACTAGTAGGCTTTACTTCTGGGGGGACAGAATTGAATATTTTAAATAGACAGTTCTGCATTTTTAAAATGTCTATGATTAGCATATCTAACTTTTCTACAATGTCTCTGTTTATCCTATTGGCAAGTTTTTGTTCACTTTGTTGCATTTTATTTTCCTCATTAAAACAAAAAGAATCCTATATCATTAGACTCATAGAAATAATGAAACATGAACACAGAATTTATGAAAAAATATTGTACCATTTTTCAAATCTATTGAAACCACTGTATCTGCAAGCCCTCTCCTACACAACTTACTCCATTTCAGATTTGTATCTTTAATTCACTATGAGAACAGAATAGAGCAACTATAAGATAAATCTAGATATCTGAGTGATACCCCAGCCTGGCACTGATTAGCGTATTTGGCTAGAACATAGTGTAGTTGATGAAGGCTATTGGTTCAATTCCCAGTTTGGTAAATTCCCATTGTTTCAAATACAAAATCATTATTCTTATCTTTATTCCCATTTCTAATAAATTTTTAGAAATCTGGGTGCTTTTAACATTTTTTCTTTAGTATGGTTTTAACAATTTGATTCAGTATTTCTTGGTGTGGTTTGTGTTTTCTTGGTGTTCTTGAGCTTCTTGAATATTTCATTACGCAATGATTTTGTGATGCAGCTCCCAGAAAAATGGACAGTAAACTAGGACTCCTCTCTTTAAAAGTAACATTTAGCTACTGCTTCCTCCATCCTTACCTTCTCAGTTAAGGGCTCTTTATTTTATTTTGAAAACTTTTTTTTTTTTGTATGGAGGGAGTAATTAGGTACCATAAGAGAGTACTAGAAAGCTGACATAAATGACTGTTGGAAAGCACAATCAAGCTGGCAGAGTTACCAGTTTTCACCTGAAAAATTACATTTCAAAGTATGGCTGAGTATGCTTGATAAAAATGGACCATAAATAATGAACTACTAGCTCCCTTAAAGGCCAAGAGTATACTGAAAATGAACCAGTGGGGTTTAGTTTATGGAATATATTCATCTTTGAAAATTACCATCACAGGGTGGAGCTGAAGTTGGGGGCCCATTCTCTGTGGGGAACAAACAATGGTCACACTTTGGGTGGCAAGGAACTGGATGAGCCTGAAAAGAATGGGCCTAGCAGAGAGGTTGAGACTGAGCTTGTCTTCATCTCCCAAGCTGTGTAGTTTTGGGAAAATTACTTAACACCTTGAAATTTCAATTACTTCATATATAAATTGGGGCAATAGTCAGAGTATTGTTATGGGAATTAAGTAAGAATGGATTACAAATGTGTAGCATAGTATGTGATCCATGCAAAAAGTTCAAGAAATTTTAGTTACTATAATTTTACTCACTACTCAGATCAGAATCTCACAGCCACCCTAAATAATATGACAAAGTAGTAAGATAATTTTTCAGTTAGAACTTTGATTTTATAAAAATGTATACAACATATTAACTTTTATAATGTGACAGGTTATACTAAGAAATACCAGAAAACATTTGCCTATGGATTAGCTGTATCGGAAGTTTAATTAAGAAACTTAATCTTTGGGGTTCTATGTTATTTGTATACTTCTATTTAGACACTAAAAAATAAAATTATAGAGTAAAGACACTTTGTATGGTTCTCAGCTACATGAATTTCTCGTTCCCATGGGTGCTTGGGTAATTTAAAAGCCTTAAATTGTGCAAGTTAATTGCTTTTATTTAGGATGGTGGAGCCAAGTAAAAACATTTTTGATAAAAGTAGAGTTAGGAAATCTTCGCCTTTGGAACATTTCAGGGTATGTAAAGACTTTTCTGGTCATATGGAGAAAACTCTATTATATTGAACAAAGAAATTCAGTTCTTAAAGTAAAATGAGAATACTAAAACAAAAAATTATAACTTGAACATACAATCTAAGACAGTTGTTCTTATTTGCTGCCCTTTTCTCTCTCGAGTTTTTATGAAGATTAAATTTGGTTGGGTTGATGTGCAAGATCTAGTTTAAAGAAGTGTGACTCCTTTCATGTGTTACCGCAGCAGGCTGCCGCATTGCTTATTGTTGGTGCAAAACGCTCCTCTCTTCTATGTGCCCATACTTCTTTCAATGCTTGTCGCTTTACATCTCTATAACCAAATTTTTTTCCCTCATGGTTTGGCAGAGAAAAAAAAAATTCTAGTACAGTGCTTTATCTTTTCTACCTTTTCTTAAACCACAGCCCACAAGAAGAACATACATATCAAAATTCAGTAAAGATTACCTACCACAAATAAATACATGCCTGTTTACACATGTACAAACATATGCACATTCCAAATACTTTACATGTGAATATAATTCAGTCTCTTTTATTTTACTCATTTTGCTTTATTTCACTCTGTTTCACTTAAAAGTAAGTTTTGGAAAATTCTCTTTGTGAAGGAAAATGAATGCTCCCTAAATCCAAGTCTTTTTATGCATATTCCAAGAATTATATGGATGAACACATAGGAAAAAAACACATAATTCATGCTAGGAGAATTAATTCATACACACACACACTTCAATTTACAAGTAAATAGAGAAATATACACAGTTTAAAAAGTTAACTTGGAGGAGAGGGTTGTAGGTGCAAAATATTGTTGGGACAGATAAATATACCATTGGAAAGAGCAAATTCTACCCTGAACATACCAGTACTGTGAATAAATTTGTTCATTTTGGAGGAAGAGAAGAATCACAAAAGTAGAAAATATAGTGATTTTAAAGCTGCCATTATAGAAACTGTACTTCTCTGTGACAACAGAAGAGGATGAACTTGAATTAAACAATACTAGTAGTCCCCCTTATCTGTGGTTTTACTTCCTATGATTTTAGTTACCTGCTGTCCTCTATGGTCCAAAAATATTAAATGGAAAATTCAAAAAATGATTTGTAAGTTTTAAATGTATACTCTTCTGAGTAGCTTGGTGAAATCTTGCATTACCCTCTCCATCTGCCCAAGATGTGAATTACCCCTTTGTCCAGCGTATCCACTCTGTATCTGCTACCCACCCACCCATTAGTCCAATAGTAGTCCTCCTGGCTATCAGATCAATGTGGGTGCGGGGCTAGCCCATTTGGTGGCTCTGCCCCTCCTACCCATCTGGACATGGCTTTTTTAATAACTGTATTCTTAGTTGTAGGAGTTCTGTTCCTCTTGTCTGAAGTTGGTCTCAAAGAGTGGTGGTTCCATAATTTAGTTGTAATTCTGATGTGGTCGTGGGAGGAGGTGAGCACAGTGTTTGTCTACTCTGCATCTTGACTGGAAGTCTACTACTTTTTATTTATTTATTTTTAGAGAAAGGGGAAGGGAGGGGGAAAGAGAGGGAGAGAAACATCAATGTGTGGTTGCCTCTCACGTGCCCCCTGCTGAGGACCTGGCCCACAAACCAGGCGTGTGCCCTGACTGCAAATGGAACAAGCAACCCTTTTGTTCACAGGCCAGTGGCACACAATCCACTGAGCCCCAGCAGCAGGGCATCTAGTACTTCCTGATTGGTTGTGTGCAGCAGTCCACAAAGTTCATGCATGAACAGGATGTAGTGGCATCTGGTAGCTACCTTCGTGAAAGCTGGTTGAAAGTTTCAACAAGCATTCTCAGTATGAGGGGTCTTTTGTTAGTTTCAGGCCACATCTGTTTACTGATGAGTTCAGTGGTCTCTGTGTCTCACTCTCTGGGCCACTGTGACTTAGTTTGGAACATCTCAGAATTTTCTCCTGTAAGATTCAAAACAGATTATGCATAAAAGTAAGATTTTAAGAATACATGCCTAGAAATTGACAATTTTCAAATTTGTATTTTCTTAATCGGCTATTACAACTCTCACAAATGTCCACCCACAAATTTGAATAAATTATTTTTAAAACTTCATTATAAAACCTCACCTTAGAGTCAGATTTTCTTCTCCAGTATATCCAGCTTCTGAAATCCAGGCATCTTTGTGATCAAAAGGCCCTCAAATGATCTGACTAGTCAGTGATATTCTTCTGAGTGCGGTGGGCTTCCTATTATCAGCACGACTTTTCTCTCTGTTTTGTGTATCTATGTTATTGTGCCACACTATCTTCTAAATGTCAAAAACTGCGAAGACGAACTTAAAGATATATTTTCTCTCTTTTCTACCTAATTCTCTCCCTCTTTTTCTATTTACCTTATATATATTTATAAAACTATGCAACTGTTTTCAAGTTAAAAATTTTTTTAAAAACTAACCATTTCTCTAAAAGCATTATCTAAAAAATGTGTCAGTATTTAAAATTGCCTCTAATAGTATTTTTGAAATACCTTGTGTCTCTGTCTTTCAATATTAAATTATGCATACATCAAAACAAAATTTAATCTTTAATTAGTACTTGGTAGCCATTTAATATGTTTATTAATTAAAAATAAACTGATTAATGCTCAAATATAGATAATTTATTAATGAATATGTAAATAAAATTGACATTTATATAGATATTAATGTAAAAATAAGGATAAAACCACATAAAATGTTAATGAAACATATTTTATTGAATGTACTTATTTCACCACAATTTTACAAAGTACATACAATTGATAGGAAAACAAAAAACCAAAGAAAACCTAGAAAAATGGCCAAGAGGACAGAAGGAAAGGGAAAATAAAGTCAGATCAGATGTAGAATAAATAATGCATGTGATTGCATCCAAAATTTTGTGCACACTTTTGACTCTTCATTTTCTAATAGAAACCTTAATAAGAAAAATCTAATTACTTATATAAATGATCGGGTTAATGAACCTATAAGATAAAAACAGATGAAGTGCTAAAAAATATCAGATAATGACAAACAATGATAAGCAATTACTTTGTGCTCGTATATACATTCAGCTGTAACAAAATACATAGGAAAAGATTTCTGTGTTCAGAAATAATGAAATAATAGAAATAGAAATGCTCCTGATGGGGAAATATATCATAGTTGGAAAAGAAATACTAAGGCATTTAAGACATATGGGCCAAGATCAAGTGGAAGACTGAAAGCTAAGACTGGTATTCAGCATTCTTTTTTTCTAAAAGTACCAAGAAAATCCAGAGGAGCAAGTGAGAAGTTAAGATTCTTTGGTTCTTAATTCCCCATCAAATGAAGAGTATACAAGGGGAAACCCCCTAAAAACAAAATTTTCTTCTGGAGGGCAGGCCCACTGAAGTACAAACTTTCCCCGCTAGGTGAGTGTTCTAGGAACCCATCTGTATCAGTGTACTAGCTGGTGTTATTGTGAGAGGCTGCGTTCAGCTTCAGTGAATTTTTTTTGAAGACTCTCCAAGTGTTTGCCCATTTCATGATGGGTGATTTACAAGCACACCTGCCCACACTGCACTGAGTGTTCAGCAGTTTTTGACCAAAAATGGCATGACAACTATGCCCCGCCCTCCCTATTCGCCTGATTTTACCCTCAGTGACTTTTTTTGTTTCCTTGAATGAAAAAAGTCCTTTAAAGGAAATGTTTTGCTGATGTACAAGAAGTGAAACAAAAAATAGTGGAAGCAATAAAAGGTATTAAAAGCCATGAGTTCAAAAACTGTTTTGAGCAGTGGGAAAAAGTCTTGATAGGTATATTGCATCAAATGGAGAGTACTTTGAAGGTGACTGAAATTTACATTTGTAAGGGTAAATACACAATTTTTAGTAAATAAATTCTGTTTTTTTTTTTAATCTTCCATCATATAAAATGGACTTCAGAAGAAACGGTCACCTTCAATTAAACTCCAGGATTTGGTTTGGATTCCTGAAAGTTTACATTCAAGCAGAAGGATTCAATGTATTAAACTGACTATCTGAGAGAGTAAATGAACCCTAACTTTGAAACAACTGAGTTCATAAAAGTGGATTTGTGTCATATTGTTAGTACAGATTCATGACAGAAAAAAGTGTAAACCCTCTCTAGAACAGGGGTTCTTTACTTGGTTGGTGTTATGGGCTATATTGTGTCCTTTCAAAATCCATATGTTGAAGTTCCAACTCTAGTACTTCAAAATGTGAATTTATTTGGAATAGGGTCATTGAAGATATACTTAGTTAAGATTTAGTCCTACAGGAGGAGGGTGTGCCCCCAATCCACTATGACTGTTGTCCTCATAAAAAGGGTCAATTTGGACATCCATGTACAAGCCAAAGAATGCATGAGGCTACCAGAAGTTAATAAAGGGGCCTGAACAGAACCTTCCCTCGCACCTTTTGTGGGAGGTGGTGGTGGCGGGAAGTGTGGCTCTGCAAACATCTTAAGATTTCTGACCTCCAGAACAATAATTTTTTTGTAAGACAATAATTTTTTGTTATTGTAAGCCATGTGGTTCATGGTATTCGTTATGGCAACTCTACCTAGGAAATTAATAGAGATGGGAAAAATCAGATTATTTGTTTTCACTAATCACTAGTTCAAATTTAAAATTTCCTTCAACTAAGAGTATAGGTGACATTCAACAATGTTATTTGCAGTGCCTGAGATATGCCATCAATGGAAAATATAGATGCGTTCATATTATTAGTGTTGTTGAAAATATATCTTGATAGTAATGATGCCCATCATTACTTTATTTAGACTAGTTATTATAAATGCAGCTAGATTTCATTAGTTTAAATGATAAATGACATCATTAATACATAACATATATTAATATATAATAATTATGTTAAGTTGATAACTATTTAAATGTAATTGGTTTCCTGTATAAGTATGTAATTTATAATGCACATTTAAAATATTAATCTAAGAAGTGATTTAGACCTTCATTAAGACTGTCAAGGGTGTCTCTGTGATAAAATGTATTAGGAATCTTGTTCCAAAGGAAATAAGAATATTCAAATCAATAATAGCTGGGGTTTTCTGAATCTAATAAATGACTTCAAGCCACAGATTTAAGACTGCAAGAACATGAGGAATCTGATTGACAGAAGCACACCTAAGCACGTCTTGATTAAACTTCTGACTGAAAGAAAGACAAAGGAACATCTTATGAGCAGCCAGAATAAACATAGATTTTCTTCAAAGGATCAACCAACTTCTTAATACTATCAGCGGAAGTTTAAAAACAAGGTAGCATGAGAAAGAATAGGAAATATAGATAGTATTCTAAGAGGGACAGGGATAGTTCCTGTTCCACCAGCCAGCATGGAAATCCCCACGTTCGTAGGCGTCAGGTAGAATATCCAGAGAGGCTTTGCCCAAACAGACCTAGATTCAATGAGGTCTTCTCCAAAAGAGCAAAAGTTAAAAGAAAACAAAACTGAAGAAACCAACTGTTCATAACTAACTAAACAGTTTCCCAGAAGAAATCTCAAAAATACTTATAAGACTACAAAAGTAAGCAGTACCAAAGTAGGTAAAATTTCAATGTGTAGCATCCAATCATAATTGTCATGCATGCTAAGAAGCAAGACAATTTGACCCACACTACTACCAATAATTAATCAATCAAACCATGCCAGCAACAACACAGATGTATTGATAGTAGAGAGTGTTGAAGCAGTTCTTATAATTAATTGTATTGAATATGTTCAAGAATCAAAAGCTGGAATCAGCAAACTTTTTTAAAAGCCAGATATAAGATAATTAAATGTGTAGGCTAGTCTGTTACAACTATTCAAATTTGCAGTTCTAGTGTGAAACACCCATAGACAATAAGTAATATATATTTACTTATTGTTCCAACAAACCTATCGATGAAAAGGGGGTTGTGGGATGTGTTCAGTCTGTGAAGTACAGTTTCCTGAACTCTGATCTAGAAAAAAAGATTGTGTATTTTAAAAACCTTAATTGAAAATAGAAAAGACATAAACTATCAAGAAAAGAACTATAATACCTAATGTATAAAAATACTATATGAAATTAACACCTTTTTAGACATTGCAGAAGAAAATATTAGTGGACTTGAAAAACTTGACTAACACAACAATGTGAAAGGAATCACACAAAGGAAAAAACTAGGAAAACAACCACAGTAAATGTGTGTGATGATTTTAAGAAATGTAATATATGCACACACATATATGCACAATATGTGCACACATGTGTATATACATGTGTGTTCATATGTGTGCATATATGTGTGGATACATATATGCACACATATGTATGTGTGTGTGATTGGAGTATCCAGTTTTCTTTAAGGGACATACACCATCATTTGAAGTACTAATCATTATAGATTATCTAAATTTAATTAAAATGATAAACATACAGATGCAAGAAAGCTCAAAGAATACCAAGCAAATGAAATATAAACTATATAAAACACAAAACTTTAAAGCTCTTGGAAGAAAAGATGAGAATGTCTTTGTGACTGAGGAGTAGGGCAAATACATGTGGGTTGAAGGAAAGTAGAGTACTTAAAATGAAATAAAATATTATCTGGACTTGATAAAAGTTATGTTTTTTTCATCAAAATATGCTGTTAAAATGAGAAATCAAGTCACAGACTGGGAGAAAATGTTCACAATATATATTTAAAATAATCAAATTAAGAATACAAAATATATTCCTAGAAATCAATAATAACAATAAAAATGGTTCCATTAAAATGGGAAAAACATTAGTTTCTATGGATATTCAAGGATATAAAATGATGTTCACTATCACTAACCATCAGAAAAATGAAAATTAAGAACAAAATGAAATGCCACTACAAAACAACCTCTAGATTGGCTAAAAGGGAAAAGACTAATGCTAAATACTAGAGAAAAGACAAAGCAGATATATTGGTTATACTTTGGAGTTGGTAGAATATAATGCTTGTTGTTTAACATATGTAAAGTTTTTCTTTTGTTTTTAATAAAGGTAGATATGCAACTTCCTTATGGGAAAATATTCCACTAACATTTACTGACATACTGCTCAAAGTTAAAAAAAAAAAAAAGAAAAAATTTTTCACAAAAACCTTACTAATGTCCATTGATAATTCATTCATAACACAATAGATAAATAGATAATTGAATAGATAAATGGTCAACCCTACGGAAGAATGGATAAACAAATTTTGGTACATTCAATCACTGGGATGCCATTCAGTAATAAAATAGAATGAACAATTAATGTGTACAACAACGTGCAACACTAATAACAATTATACTGTGTAAAAGGAGGCAGATGAGAGTTTGTATGTTTTTACTCTGTATATATAAAGAATAGAAAATGGATCTCTGGGGTAAAAAGCAAAGCTGGGATTACTTCAGGTAGAATGAAGAGCCTTGTCATGGAAGTTCTGCAAAGAAATTTTTTATCTCTTAGATGGTGTTTTGATTACACAGATATATACATTTGTCAAAACTCATCAAATTATACAATTAAGAACTCTGCACTTTATTAAGTATGCATGTATCTCAATAAAACTTAAATTAACACAAAATACCAAATGATAGGCTAATTATTAAAAATTTTAGATTTTAAATTATTTTTGGTGAATTGTACCTATCTATATTTAAGATGAATAATTTTTAGGTTTGATTTATTCTAAGATAAAAGATTTTTTAATATTTGAAAGTAGGTCAATTTAATTCATTATATTAAATAATAAACTTGAATAAGCTGAGAAAACTAATCAAATTCAGGACTATTTGGAATAAAAGTCTTTAGCAGATCTGGAGTAGAAGGAAAAATGGTTAATCTGATGAAAGGTACAATTACAAAAATCACATTTTTTAAAAATTATTTTATTGTTGTTCAAGTTCAGTTGTCTCCATTTACCCCCCACAAGGCCACTGTACTCAAAACAGTCTGGTACTGATATAAGAACAGACACATAGACCAATGCAACAGAATAGAGAGCCCAGGAACAAACCCAAGTCTCTATGGTCAATAAATATTTGACAAAGGGGCAGAAGCATAAAATGGAGTAAAAATAGCCTCTTCAACAAATGGTGTTGGGAGATCTGGACAGCTACATGAAAAAAAAAAAATGAAACTCTGTCACCAACTTACAAAAAAATAAATTCAAGGTGGATAAAAGACTTAAATATTAGTTGTGACACCATGAAAGTCCTAGAGGAAAATCATAGTTAATTTTAAAATGTTAAAGCTGAACTAAGGAAAAAGACCCAGGATATCTACTGCCACCAACCTACATTTAACACTTTACCATTTCTAGCCTCTGCATTGAAGGAAAAAAAATGTATCATTACAATTAGTGAATAGAAAGGAAGAATAGACTTGCTATCATCTCTAGATGATATGGCCATGGACTTGGAAAAGTACAAAAAGAGACTTCAGATAAACTACTAAATTGATTCAAAATGTTGCTACATTAAGTTGTATATCTGTGTACAAAAAATAATCTCAGATTTTAATTATAAAGTATTTTAATTAAAATAACTAAGTAAATCTAACAAAAGATGTAAAACACAGCTATATACAAAATACATAATTTGAGAGATATCAAATATAAAGGAGGGAATATTATGTTCATCAGTTAGAAGATTCAAGTTTGTAAACATGTCAGTTCTCTCCAAATTGATCAATATTTTCAGTGAGTTCTCAATTAAAATTTAAAAGTTTTAGAAGATTTAAATATTAGCAAAAAGATAAAAAATGTATATGAAACTGTGAAAGTCCAAAGACATCCCAAAACAGACCTGACAAAGAACAAGGTTGGAGGAATTACTCTACCAGCTATGGAGACTGTTACAATTTTTTTGTCTTTTATTCCAAATATATCCATTTTTTTCTGATCTATAATTCTAATCTATAAAAGCTGAAGTCTTTAAATGTTTCTCTTTAGCCAGTTGGCTTCATATTAGACTAACTGGGTGCTGAAGGACACTGCAAGACAAGAACAGGAGAAGGTTCTTCGCTGCCTGGTTGTTAATTTTCTTTTCCCGTGCATGACAGCTAAGAAGTTGGTGTGCAGGAGACTCAGGCCACACTCACAGCAGCAGCCAGGACCAGCAGTGGTCAGTTGGCACTCTACTGTTCTTCTGACTGCTTGCTGCCTTCTTTTTAATTTTTTTTTCACACATCTTTAACCTACAAGTTGTAGCTCATTTCTGTATTTGTTATTTCTTGACTCCTTGGAATTCTGTTCCACCCCTTTTAGTATTTGTTAGCAATTCTTCATGATACATTTGTCCTGTTTCCTGAAAAGATTTATATAAAAACCAATTATAAATATACAATGATTATTATTGGCCCAAATATAAGCAAATAAACCTATTGAAAACCATAAAGAATCCCAAACTAGAAGCTTATGTCTAAGGATACCAGTAAAGCAGAGGTGACATTTCAGAGCAGTGGAATATAAGGATTTTAAAATATTTTGTGCTGGGGCTATTTGGACACACATTAAATTTGACCACTACCAAAAACTCTTTTCAAAAACCTACTTTCAGGGGGTTGTGGATCAAGATATGAAAGCAAATCAGTATATCTTTTAGAAGATAATATAGGATAATATTCCAGTGAGCTAAGGAAAGGATTTATTAAACAGGACCTCAAATTCATATTCTAACATCAAATATAAAGAAGAACCAATGAAACTAACTATAAATCAAATTGGTAATATAACTGAACAACAGCAAGACAAAAATAATTTCTTCAAGTAAACTTTGAATATAGTATTTTCACTATATAACCTTATAGGAATTTAAAATAAAATCATAGACATGACTATAAGTTGACTTTAATAATTGAAGCAGAACACATAAAAATCAAAAGTTTTAATATTCTAATTTTACTGCTAAATCATAATTAGAACTTTTTTTCTAGAAAATACACACACTAAAATTCTGGAAATTTTACTTAATATTTTAGTTCATTTATTCATTCATTTATTCAATAAATACATAGTAAGTACAAACTTGATATTAAGATTATAGTTGCTCAAGTAATAAGCAGAAATTATGGAAAGACAGTGTACCAATTATCCATTGTCACAAAAGTGCTCCAATGTAAACTATAAAAGCTTAGTTACATTAATTCATTTGGCTTATGATTCTGCAGTTTAGCAGGGGTCAGCTGGACATGGCTGGATGGGTGTGATTCAAGAAATGGGTCTGCGCGGGCTTTCTGTGAAGGTTGAGCTCAAGTGACTTCTTTGGGTGTTCTGCCTGTGCTCAATCTGTGGTACTGGCTGAGGAGCTGTGGTATCTGGAGAAGTTCTTAGGAAGATGTCAGAGTTGCAAGGGAAACAGTCCAGTTGCATACACAGTTTTGCTTCCTGATAACATTCCATTAGCCACAGCGAGTCACATTGGTGAACCCAAAGTCAAGATATGGGGAAGCACGCTCCACCCACTTAGTGGGTAGGACATCAGTCACATGAGAAAGGATAGTGATAAAGGGATTGTTTAAGAATGAGGGCCACACGGACAAATTGCTACAGAGAGTTTGACCATATAATAGTATATGAAAGTGCGTAATTCTAACACTAATCACAGTACAGTAGCATAACATCAGTATCTGTAGAACCACACACACATTTATTTCTAGGAATAGGATTTACTAGCCGATAAGTTAGGGCACTAGCTGTACTTTTCATTTTAAAGATTATAATGTAGTTTGACTAAGTTTTATTCATCCTAGTAGCACCCATGGGTAAATTGTAATGTGTAGTACTTTTCACAGTTACGTTTAAAACTGTTTGGTGTTTGGCATTGGCCACACAGACACAGTCACCATTTCCTTTCCAGTGACGATGAAGCACAGCAATAGTTTTCTGAAGCTGTCACATGCAAGACTGCATAGCAACCTCGTTGTCTTCACAATTGTGCTAATTAGCTGCTGTTTGTCCCTGTCATCTTACCTATTTCCATCATCAGTGACTAAAAGCCAGTACAAGTAATAAATACTGGCATAATAAATTAATCAAAACAACCAAATTGCCATATGGCATTTAAAGGAATGACAAGCATCTCAGCAGTCTATCCCTGGGGTTTTTTGGGAAACAGTATAGCCAAGCGATCTTGGGCTGCCTTTTATATATTTATATATATATATCAAATATTATATATAAATATGTATATATATCATATATTATTTATATATAAATACATTATTTATATATTATAAATTTATTTGTATATATATCTATCTCTGCCTTAAATTGGAGAATGGATTAGAGGGTTCATGATTGGAATGGTTTGTGTTAATACAGTGATGGATGAGAATGGACAGTTTACAACTTTTTCCTGTTGTCATAAACAAAACAAAACAAAAACACTGGAAATCAGTGTCTGGAATGGCTGCCAATCCAGTAAAGTAAAGCAGCAGGCAAAGCATTAACCAAAACACGGCAAGTTCCCTGTGGAAATGCACTTGCTCAGCATCCTTATAGGTGATGTTGACGAGCAGGCAGAGCGGGAGTAGGAGCCTGCAGGAGGGGATGCACGTGAGTGAGTTTCCCCACTTACGGTAATCTCATGTGTTTCTCTTCAGTCATAACATAGATGGCTTCAATAATAAATTCATAGTAATAATCATAATAATAATTAGTTTGGGCTAGGGGTTAAATATGTTAATAATCATTCAGAAATAAAACAGCCTGTGAACATACTTGTAATAGTTAAATTTTCATCTCTGTAGCAAGGCCTTTCAAAATTTAAGAGAATTTGACTAGATAATTTACTTTACTTCAGTTACTTCTTTTGTAAAAGTCACTAGTAGTACCTATCGCCAGCAGTTGTGGTAAGAATTAAATGAAATAATATGTGCAAACCTCTGTAATGGAGGATGTACTCAATGTTTATTTTTAAATACGATTGTTAGTAGTATAATACTGCATATGTCATTATATACTATAATAAATATAACATTCCTTTTTTAGATTCTGAATTTTATCATAGTAACCAAATTTCATAATGCATTGATCAAAAATTGTGCAGTAGTAGCTACTTCTATAGAGTAGATCAAAATCAGAAAATATGACTACTCATCACGCCTTTTAAGGAAAAGGCGGTACATGCGCCACCTGCCCTGATAAAATTCAGTTAAAATTATGGGACACATACACACACACACATGCTATTTTATGTTTTGACATTTTATTTTTAGTCTTTATTTTGTTAGTAATCTTTAGTGTTCTTTTGAGATATTCAGCTCTACCATTTGTAAGTAAATAAAGGAAATCTTAGAGTTGGAGGAGCTTCATAATCAGTAAAACATATGTTTCTTTGAGATGCCAATGATTGGGGAGATAGGGAAGTTGAAAAATATTAACTGTATGGGAAATATGCAGGTGACTACAATAATGAAAATGGGAAAGGGCAGTGAGAAACTAGTTAACAACCAAACATGTTCAGTGCTCATGCATGTCTATGAGTTTCCCATTGCTGCTGTAACATATCACAAACATGACTTGAAACAATGAGAAACTATTATCTCACACTTCTGGAAGTCAGAAGTCTAAACCAGATTTTGAGGACTATATTCTTTCTTGAAGCTCTAGGGGGAAACCTGTTTCTTTCACTTTCCCAGCTTCTAGAAACTGTCTATATTTCCTGGCTCCGGGACCCTTCTCCCATATCCAAAGCCAGCACCATAGTACCTTCTCTCTTCTCTGACATTTGCTTCCATCTTTACATCTTCTCTCCCTAATTTGATTCTTGTGCTTCCCTCTCATAAAGACCTTCGAAATTGCACTAAACCCATGTGGTTAATCCAGAATAATCTTCCCATCTCAAGATCCATAGTTTAACCACATCTGCAGAGTCCCTCTGACATGGAAGGTAACATATTCACAAGTTCTGGAGCTTAGGATGTGGGCATTTGGGGGATATTATTTGTGCTGTCACACTGTTGCAAGCTTTATGAGCCACTATAGAAAGCACAGAATTAAAAATAAAAGCATCTAAAATGCCCTATTTAATCAAACTCTGCTTCAATGGGGATTAAATACTACATGTGGTTTTTAAGTGAGGTTTCAGATGTGGTAAACATGAGCAGTAGAGCTGCTGAGCTATAAGCTGTTGAAATATTCATGAGGAAAGTAAACTTCATGTTTATTTCTCTATATTACTATGTCTACACTCTACCTCCAAAAACACTTAACAGAAAAACAAAACTAATGTGGTTAAGTAATTATCAGATATAGCGGGACTGTGGATTTCATGGAAAGATTAGAACACCTAGTTTTTCTCTACATCAAACTTTTTTAAAATGAAGTTTGGTTTCCTGAATCAGAGAAGACACGGTGTGAAATTAGTCATTCACTAGGAGAGCCTGAAAGGTCACTGTATAGAACTCTAGCACATGGAATGTTTCTGTTTCTAGAACATACGTGTCCCATATGTATCATATTTGTTAGGGAAGTTGGTGACACGGGCTGTGAAAGAATTCACAAAGAGAAGAAAGTGCAGAGAGTAAAAGTTTTTATTTTTACTTTCCAAAGGGAGAGAAAGGGCTAGGTACAGAGAAATGCACCAGCCCCAAGGGGTCAGGGCTTTGGGCTTTCATTGGGTGGCGGAGGTTGTAGAGCAGGGTGCTACAGTTGGGCTGCAACTTGTTCTGATGTTATCTTTGGATGCAGGGTCCTGAGTGGTCGGGTATGTCCTGTTCTGTAAGTTCTCAGAGCCCCTGTGCCTTCAGGGCACTTCCAGTAATTTTCTAGTCCTGAGTGTAAAGGCTCATAAAACAATTAGGGTCAGTCATGCTTTTATGGCGTCCAGCTAGCTCTGGGAAACAGTGCCTGAAAAAGGGGCTTTTGTCCTATTAATGTTATTATACCAAATAATTGGTAAATACAATAAAGTAAAAACTCAATAAAGTAACGAACCAAGTGAATACTTAACAGCACATCACGCGCTGCATATACAGACGCATTCACCATCACTGGTGTTTCTTTCTGCTGATGAACACAAGCAAACCTCAATCCTGTAACTTCCCAGAGAGTCATGGAAAAGAAAGTAGTAAGTTGGCAACACTCGGTGTTCTTCTTATGTTCCAGGCATTCTTTCAGGGCCTCACATATATTAACTCCTGTAATCCTTATAACAAACCTGTAAGGTGAGTATACTCTATATCCATTTTGCAAATAAGTAAAATAGTCAATAGCACGTAAGCAACTTGCTCAAACACAGGTAAGTCCTCAGTGCCATTAATAAGTTCTGTGGCTTTAAACAAAACAATGTATAACACCAGTTTTACCATAGGGCAGGGGTGTCAAACTCATTTTCACCCGGGCCTGCCAAAATAATTTTAGGACTGTACAAATGTAACTACTCCTTAACTGTTAAGGAGTTGAAATTACATTTGGCCCTTTGAAGGCAACCCTGAGGCTGATGTGTCCCCCAGTGAAAATGAGTTTGACACCCCTGCCATAGGGTAATTGATGTAAACAAGAGTAAAATTCCTGTGGTATCTCATTAACATTGTAACAAAACCGCATTGAATAAAACGATCTGAGGACACACTGCAGTAGTTGAGCGCAGTCTGCTTCCAGGAGCCGTGCAATTAACTATCTTTTTGCACAGATGCCCCAGGATAGCACACAGCTATGGGGATGGAAAACAGTGAATACATTTATCGTTTACTTATTATTGTTAATTTTAAATTTAATAGCACTTAATTTTGGATCAAATTTAAGAGTATATAGAGAAATAAAAAATCTTAATGTCAGCACTGCCTTTAATAATGTGATCGGAATAGGGAGGCTGTGGGAAATTTTCTAGCCAGATATTCAGCATATTGCTTTATGTATCACATGTTTTTCTTTTCCTTTTCTGCTTTGCCTATCTTGGATCCTGTCAAGCCAGTTGTGGCATTTAAGCAATTTCTGGATGTAGTGAACCGTGAATAAAATTTCCATAAATATTGTAGAGCCAGGAAGACAGGTAAAATAAAGATGTCTATAAAAGTGAGTGCATGTGAACGTACTCATTTTAAAGCCTCTCTCTGTAACTATGCTACCTGTTGGGTATCAACCATACAGTTACCAGGCTATCAAAGCACAGTATTTTCGTCAATGATTGCTTAACAGTGTACCACATAACAATAAAAACACTGTGGTAGGGATAAAATGATAGCTCTGAGGTATCCTGAGATGTGGGCTACTAATTTGTTTTTCATCATAAACAGTATTCTCCCCACTCGTATTTTTTCCAGGGGTGAAAGGAAATACAACTCTCTAATACTCCTAGCTGAAGTTTCCCTTTCTACAGACTTCTAATTAATATACTGAAATGGTATAACATACTTGGATTACCCATGGTGAGGAATCACTTTCTATGGAAAACATCATTCTCAGTATGATTTATTCACACTCTGGATTGCAAAGGTTTATTTCAATATGTAGCATATATGTGCTTTACAATCAGCTTACATTTGGAAGAAATATGCTGTATTTATAACATGTTTGCAGGTAACAGTGAGAAAGAGCCATCAATGTTAAAGATTTTATTTATTTATTTTTAGAGATGGGGGACAAAAGGGAGAAAGAGAGGGAGAGAAACATGATGTGTGAGAGAAACAGCAATTGGCTGCCTCTCTCGTGCCTCCAGCTGAGGACCCAGCCTGCAACCCCAGGCATACACCCTGACTGGGAATCGAACCAGCAACCTTTCGGTCTGCAGGTCAACACTCAATCCACTGAGCCACCCCGCCAGGATGAGCCATTAATTTTAATGGTTGAAAGTTCTTTTAAAATATTCAGCATGCATTGTGATGTACTTGAATGATTCCCCATCTAATATACAAGCTTTTGTGTAACCATTAGAGTAGATGTAAAATACTTACCGCCCCCCAAACCCTTGAATTTATTTACAAAGCTCTATCACATCCTGTCCACTTGAGGAAGTGAATTAGTGTTTACTAACACCATTCACGCGAATGAGACCATGACAAATGGAGATGCTTGTGCCATGGATCATCGTGCTAATGATCAATATCCATAGGTTGTAGAAGTTACAGCTCTTACAAAAGAACATTAGCGAATGCTGATTACAATTTATCAAGGTGCCACTGCCAGCTAGTGTGCTGTAACTGCATTAATAATGGGTTACAATAGGTTTGATTGTAAAAAGGTTCAAATAACCAATTTTGCAAATGGGATGCTAAATTGAAATTTAAAATAGTATGCAAATAACTGAAACACATGAAATAGCCACTTGAGATGAATAGTTTATATATATTTTTCTTTCCATTACTCAACTGACACCAGTTTTTCAGAACGATTTGATCAGAGAAAGTCAAATTCTGTTAAATTTAAAGGTTTGTTTAAAGCTAAGTATATACCGATGATTAGGATTAGATTTCTATAAAGAAGAAGCCTGATGTTAAAAGTAAATACATTTTCTTATGGAATTCTTTGTAAGTCAAGCTTTTAAAGTTATTGCTTTATGAGACAAGATATACAATCTATAAAATCCTGAAATATCATGAAATCCACTTAAATATTGATCTAATAAATAAGCCTGCATACTGTTACTATCAAGTGGGTAAAAAAATGTACATTCACCAATAGTTCAGATAATGGGATTTATTGGTAGATAAACTCGTATGACCCTTGCTTGGTTTCTCACTCCATAATATATACAACCAATTCTCTAGATTAAGTCTATTTTAATCCTCAAGTGGTTTCTGTTTTCCAGTGAGACCCAGACTTCCTATCAAGTTCTTGCTATCAAGAGTAGTCCCAGAGAACAGATACCCATGCTGGGATTCTTGTGTTGTTTTACTCACCATGTGTAAGGAACGTAATGAAGGTCTTGTAAGTAAAAAAAATAAAATAAAATAAAAAGCATGAGCACATGTCTCAGTCTCCCACAATGCTTATGCCTGCTGTATTTCTGACCATACTTCACTCTACACCATGCTACCTGAGGTGTTTCCCATGACACCTATAGAAATACAGGTCGACCCTGGTTTATAATGGGTATGCAGGATATATTAGCTTCAGCTTAAACAGAAATACTGGTGCAGTTCTGATCCATTCAGAACATGGCTCTGAAGGGAGGAAATTCTCCTAATAGGTAGGATTTCAGGCAGTACGCCTGATGTGGAGGGAGAAGAGGTCGCTAGTGGTGTAGAACTGCACTGATTAATTGGCAGAAGTTTGTTGTGTTTGTCCAGATTTCAGAAAGTCAAGATTGGTAGGAAATAGGTGACAGGGGCTGGCTTCAGCATTGCAAAAGTGTTCTCTGGTTGATTTCTTCATAATTCAGGGCTGATGGTAGTAGCAGAGGCCAGGACATAATTAGGCTCACTAAGAGTAATGAGAATCGAAGACTCAGAACCTACAGAGCTGGGTATTCGTGCTTAATTGACTGAGGCTTGGTGGACACAGTTATTACAGAGAAGAAAAGGGCCAGATCATCAGTCAAGACATCTGGCACACAGAGAGTTATGAGTATGGCTGATAAACACCGGAGTCGAGAGGAAAAAGAGGTGGCCAGCCAACAAGCGGATTACTGAACTTGTACTACAGGGGACAGAGGGTGGTCACCCCTGTGAGGTGTCACCATCCCTTTCCCAGTTTTCTTTCCAGAGCAGTTTTCACCCTTTGAACCCATTGAATGAAGATGAAGTCTCATCTCTAGGAAAAAGAAACCTGACATAGCACAATCTTTATACATGGCTGACAGCGATTCCCTGAGTGCTTCCCCAAAGGTATCTATGGCCATTAACCCGGGGAACTGTATACTTGGACAGGGAAATATTCAAACATTTCACAAACTATTAGACACAGGGGTTCAAGTTGATACCCCAGAGAATAAAAGTGTCATCATGGTTGGAATGGGAGCGTGTGAAGTCCAGCTAATAGAGGGCATCCTGGCCCAAGTGAAGCTTATCGAGGGCCCACTAGATCTGTCTATCCACATGGTGGTATACTTACCTGGTCGCAGAATGTATAATTGGGATTGATATATGTGGTACCTGGAGTAACTCTAAATTGTGGAATATGGGCTATCATGATTGGGAATGCCAAATGAAAACCTCTGAAACTATACCCTTTCCCTGGCCACAATAATAAGTCAAAAGGAATATCGTAGGGGGAGCCTGGAGGAGATTAGTACCATCCTTAAGGGTCTAAAGCAAGGGTGTCAAACTCATTTTCACTGGGGACCACACCAACCTCGCGGTTACCTTCAAAGGGCTGAATGTAATTTTAGGACCGTATAAAATGTAACTACTCCTTAACAGTTAAGGAAGAGCTCAGCGTGGCTGCCAGGTAGAAACAAGGTGCCTGGCCAGATAAAACAAGGTAGAGGGCCAGATTCCACCCACGGGCCTTGTGTTTGCCACCTGTTATCTAAAGGATGCAGGGATGGCGGTCCCCATTGTACTTTCAATTATATCTTCATGTCGTGTATCATTCTGGCTTCTGCAGAAGTCAGATGGATCTGGGAGGATGAGGGTAGACAATTATATATTGTATCAAGTAACAGCCTCAATTGCAGCTGCCATGTCCGGTGTGATATCTTTTTTTGAGCAAATTAGCATGCTGTCTGAAAAATGGTAGGCAATTACTGATTGGGGAATGCAATCTTTTGTACTCTGACTGGAAAAGAGGATCAGAAACAGTTCGTATCAGAACAACAATATAGGCTTACTGTTTTGCATTGGGACTATATTGATTTTCTTGCCCTTTTCATACTATATTTCATGGAGATGTAGATCAGGGGTCAGCACACTACAGCCTACCACCTCCGTTTGTAGCATATGTGTGTGCTATGCAATTTTAAAGACACTAAGTGAGAATGGTTGTTCAATTTTCCTCCTTAACCTGCAAAGTCTGAAATATTTATTACCTGGCCCTCTATGGGAAAATGTTTGTGAACTCCTGATCTAGACTAACCACGTGGCACAAAGTTGGCTAGAGATATTTTTCACCTTGGTTTGAAATTTTTATTACTAAAGAAATAAACCCTAACTTTTATAATAATACAAGGCCTGGTTACTCAAAAAGGCTATAAAATCTTGTTTCTTTGGAAGCTTCTAAAAATAACTGTGGCCAAACATTCTAGGAAAATGATGCATTGCCTTGACTAGCAGACTGTATAAAGTTTTATGGTTGTTTGTTTTGTTTTTATTGTAGTTTCAAGATTTTTAACTCACTTTTGTCTTTCTTGCTTTCCCTCAAACACTCACACTTTAGTCTCTATCTCTCTTATGAGAACTTGATTTCCTAATTGTATTATTTTAGTCAGTTTAGGAGCATAGTACTTGATGCAACTACCTTTTTTTAAATTTTATTTTAGCCTAAGCATTTGATACCTGTCTTATGTTCTCAAGTACCTCTCACAGTTATTCCCCCATTTTGTTAAATTTTCTCTGACCTTATTATTGTTTTTGTACGTTTTAATATATAGGAGAGTTTGACAATTTTGTTTCAATTTTTTGGGAATGTTTGATAGTTCTTGCAAATACAGACATATATACAGACACACACTTATATAAATATACAGTGGAATACATTTACTAGTTTTCTTAGTTCACTCTGCATCAGGAAGAAAAGATGTGCCTCGGGATGCTTCAAGCTTTATTCACCTTGCCAGGATGCTTCGCTTTGCTATTACAGCTTCCTTTTCTTTGTCTCATATGCTTCTTAATAGCCCTGATGATCTGTGTTGGATTCAAAGACACTCTTAATTATTTGATTTGCATAAACTCTGCCATTGAAGACAATCGAATAAATTTAAAAGAAATAATAAATGTGCGGTTTGAAAGCTAATGGATTAAAGAAGGGCCAAGGAGTAAAAGGTGTGACTTAATACACAAGGAGGAATTAAATGAGGGATCAGCATAATGAAAATCATATTTATTTTCAGAAAGCAACTTGCAAACTAAGAGCTTTCAGAGAAACCTAACCTGGCAAAGAATCAATACAAGAGGGATTTAAGGCAGATTTCAGGGGGATTCATTCCCAGGGCAAAAGGGAAACCTCAAATCAGAACACATAATTAAGAAATCAGAGGTAATAGATGACTTTATCAGAAAATAAAAAAATAAATACGGGAATAAATCTTTGTCATCAGCTTGTGTTTTTGTTGTATTTGTACTCTACGTTACAAATAATAGTTGGAATAAAGAAAAGTTATCACTGCAAGAGGTGTCCTCTCTGTATAACTTTTAAAAGGATTTTTTTTCCACTGAGACAGCATGGGCACTGCTATAAAGACATCGACATTTTCATCCCACAGCTGAGTTCTCACTACTTTGTGTTGACTACTTCTTCCTAACCATCATTTTTAACGCACAGCAAGAATTTTGAAAAATGGAGAATTTATATGACTTGCCTTGGTGAGAAACCTGATAAAAATATGTTTGGGCCTTTTCACCAGTATTTGGCCTTGTTCTCAGTATTTGTATAAAGAGTAGGGAGGGGCAGGGGAAGACTTCAAATTATAGAAACATTAAAAATTTAGAAAATCCTCCCCTGAATATTAAAAAGTATAAAATTGGGCAAAATGTTGAAAACCATCACAGTATGTTCTCTGGTAATGATCGATCAAACAAACAAAGAGGCCTGCATTGGTAAAAACTGCCAGCAATTTTGGTAAGACTAGCAAAGTTTGTGACATTCTTTCCCCGCTATTGCTCTTATCAGCCCCACCCAAATGAGGGAGGAAGAACGGGAGTGCTACCAGGATGGACCTGGTTATGAAAATCAGCAATCATGTTGCCGGGGGGAGGGGGGGTGGACTCCCTCTGGGGCAATAAGTGGAAACTGGTGGTGTTATCAGTAAAATCTGCTAACTTGTAGGAAACAGCAGAAAACCACATATCTGCTAGCCAGAAGTGTCAGTCACAGTTTGGGGGGCAAATAGACCTGCCAGAAGTTTAATAGACAGCTTAGAAAGGAGAAGTCCACACATAAGTTATCCAAACCTGCCTGACTGATAGAAAATGCCACACATACTCAGGGGAAACTGAGACAGCCTGGTGTAAGTGAAAGCCAAAGCAGATTGGAAAACTGGCTGAAGTTTAAATAAGCTCCAAGAGACACATGGGGCCAGAGGTTTTTGAACACAATGTCTGCCTGAATCAGTAACCGACCACTGAAATATAAAATAGAATAAATAATGTAAAATAAATGGCCATTAATAAGAAAAAAAGGCAATAGAAACTGACCTTGAGTAAACCAGATATTGGATTGAGCAGAGAAGGACAGCAAAGCAATTGTTATCAATATGCTTAAAGATTAAATGATGCCATGTTTGGTCAAACAGCAGTTTTGTTGTTGTTGCTTTGTTTTTTTGAGGAAATTCCATACTGTTTTCCACATGTCTACCCCAGTCTGCGTTCCCACCAACAGTGCACAAGGGTTCCCTTTTCTCCACATCCTCATCAGCACTTGTTGTTTGTTGATTAATGGAAGACAGTCATTCTGACAGGTATGAGGTGATATCTCATGTCCATTTTTTAATTGTATTGTTTGTCTTCCTGGTGTTGAGTAGTATAAGTTCTTTATATGTTTTGGAAATTAACCCCTTATCAGATATTTCATTGGCAAATATGTTTTCCCATATAGTGGGTTCCCTTTTCATTTTGTTGATGGTTTCTTTTGCTGTGCAGAAGCTTTTTCATTTGATGGATCTGGGAATATCACCTAAGAATCCCAAAACGCCAATCAGAATATATTCACTCCTATATTTTTAGCAGCGTTATTTAGCCAAGATCTGGAAACAACCCAGAAGACCATCAGTATATGAGTGAATAAAAAAGATGAGGTGCATTACACAATGGAATACTATGTGGCTGTAAAAAAGAAGGAACTCTTACCCTTTGTGACAGCATGGGTAGACCTGGAGATTATTTGCTAAGTGAAATATGCCAATCAGAAAGACAAATACCATGTGATTTCATCCATGTGTAGAATCTAATAAACAAAGTAACCTGATAAAGTAAAATCAGAAGCATGGATACATGGAACAGACTGACAGATCTCAGAGGGGCTGGGGATCCGGAGGCACTAGAAGAGATTAGTCAAAGAACAGGTATGTGTATATGCAAAGCCTATGGACACATACAACAATGTAGTAAAGCCTGGAAGGGGCAAAAAGGGGAGGATGAAGGACATCTGTAATGGTGTGAAAAAGGAAAACAATGGTACCACATTTGAAGAATTAAAGAAAACTATGTTTATAACGGCTTAGCAAATAGGGAAACTCAAAGGAGAAGGAAAATTCTAGAGTTGAAGAGTACAATTCTAGGTTTGAAATCAAAATTGGCTAAATGTGTTCAGTGGTAGACTTGAAATAGAAAAAAATAATGAGCAGGAAGATATAGATCAATAGATATTCTTCAATCTAGAGAGTAAAGTAATTGATGAAAAATAGGGAGAACTTGATAGAAATATTAACACTTTCATCTTCAGATTATAATAAATCTGAAAACCTTTCTACTCATTCTCTCAGAGTCTCCACAAGGGACTGAGCTCATTGATGACATTATTTATTGGCTTCTTTCCCTTTCCTGACTCACTTTCCCAGTCACCTACCGGCATTCCTAGGTTCATCCCCCAGATCAACTAATTTTCCTCAAATACTTCCAAGATTTTATAGGATCTCAAACCTACATAATAGTATAGAAAGCAATATAATTGTATGTAAATTATTTGCCTAGTTGTTTATTGTCTATGTTTTCCCACAAGAATATAAACTACATGAAGGAAGAGATATTGTTTCTTAAATTTATTGCTTTTTCAAGCAATTAGAAAAATCTTTGTCATCATGGTAAATGCTTTCTAAATTCTTGTTGAATCAGTGAGTGAACACATAGTAAATATCCACTTGTATTTTTATTGTGCTTTCTCTTATTATTCTATTTCCTCTAGCCTTTCTGTTTGTGTTCTTTAAAATGAGGAAGTGTAAAATTCATATTAAACTGGCAGATGGTCTATGTTAAAGCATCAATGGCTCACTGGCCTTTGTTTCCTTTAGCTTTTAAAAATTCTCTTCAGACTCCATAAATCTTTTATTCCTGACTTAGAGTATTCTTTTATCTTAAAAATGTAACCCCAATAAAGATTTTTCAACCTCAACCTAAAAATCACAGCTTGGTGGAACTACAAAGGAAAAATTTTCCTCCAAAGACAACTCAGCAATTGTGAAAAATGTTTTATCTTATTAAAGACTGATCATCTCTATGTAATAAAAGCTGTGTAATTAAAATCTCTTATGAAAAGGAAAAACCATAGGGATGCAGAACAGACAATGTTTGCTGGGCTGAGAGCAGGAGGGAAGGTCAACAATGAAGGAGCAACATGAAGGTGACTTTTGTATCTTGACTGTAGCCAAGACAAGGCTTTAACCACTTGTCAAAATTGTTACAACTGTATCTGAAAATAAGTGAATTTTCCTCAATTTACATTTTAAAAAATCATGGTCTATAGTATCTTTGACACTGTCCATCTTGATGAAGCCTTCCAATCAGTTTGAAAAACAAACTGTGGAAATTTTTAGCCAAGGCCAATAGTGGAACTTAGCAGTTTAGAAAATAGCCAAAAACCTTGTTCCATAGTAAAAGACATTTTTAATATATTCTGTTTTAGTGCTATCATTTACTGAATATTTTAAACTGCATGGAATGTATTCTCTTTTAACTTATTTTGATTCTCTGCCTGTCACTCCTATAACTATAATGTTATTGAGGATTATAGGCTTGGAACAGCTGAAAGAGAGAAGATAACTACTCCAGTTTTAACAACTTTAGAGCATTCAGCTTCATTTCAGTGTCATTTCTCTTTTGAGAATGACTGTATTACCTAATTATATTATATTTTGGAAGATTAGAAGATTGGAGACATTCTGAAATCAGCCTTGAGTGACTCCTCTCTCTCTCTGTCTCTCTCTCAAAATTCATAAGATATTCAAGAAAAACTCAGAGAAAGTAACTAAAAACAGAAAAAAAGAAACCACTGTTAAACTGTTAAACTATAATCTGCTTATAAGCAACTTGATGTTTTTTAATGTAATTAGAATAGATCCCAGAGGACACCTTGGTATTTAACTGTCAAGGTCAATAAGGATTGCAGTTTTGTTGCTACCGTCACACGTGGAGTGACTTCTGATAAGAGATGCCATAAAAGCACAGATCTTAAATATGATACAGTTTTTTAACTTTAAAGTTCTATGATGATCTATTTATTTTGTAGTTATAAAATTTCCATAAACTAGGGCTCTCTAACCACAGATGTGAAATAATTGGGAAAACTATTGGTAAAAGATGTTTCAGACAAAGATGCTACATATTCAGCTTTACTTAGATCCTTTCCTGAGAAAAGCCTCTCAATTATTTCTAAATTAATTGGTCAGTAGTGATTCACTTGTCTATTGCTACATAAGAACCGTCTCACGATTTAGTGGTTTACAACAGCAATGCTCGAAATTTTATGAATTGGCTGGGCAGATTTCTGCTGGCTTTACCTGTGTATTCATGTTACTAGTTCCGCTGAGGGGTGGCTGGGCTAAAGGTCCTTTAGAATCTGGGCAGTTAGTGTTCAACGTCCCCTGGGTCACCCTCAGTTCCCCTGAACCCTGTTATCCTCTGGTGGTCAGCTTGACGTCCTAAAATGGCGGGCTAAGGTCGGCATTCCAAGAAGGTGGAGGAAACAGCCGTAGCACCTCTTGAGGCCTAAGCTTTAGAACTTGTACATTGTTATTTCTGTCACAATCCTTTGTTCAAAACAGTTCTTAAATTTATCATAATCAAATCAATGGAACAATAAAATTCCCATGTTGAAGGAAGTTGTGGTAAAATATCCTGGCCATGCTTTGTCAGCTGTTAACTTCTTAGCATTGCTCATCAATGAGACCAGAGTCCCACCTACTCTAACTGTATGAAGGACAGTCTCTTGTATCTTCCAAATCATCTGCTTAAACATTTACTCCCATCATTTTTTTTTATTGGAATAACCTGGCTATGCCTCTCGATTTAATCTTTTGATTAAATCAACAGATATGTTTTAGGCATTACTAGTTTTAAATGTTTCATTATAATACTCTGTTAAGACAACTGCTGTTCTCTACTAAACTGCTTAAATGCTATTCTGTGTCACACAGATAGATGGCATGGGACACTCATTACTGGCCCTGAGAGATGGACACTGTGGTCCCTACCTCACAGCTGAGACACTGAGGGTTGGAGACATTAAGAAACATTCCGGATTGGCATCTCATGATGGAGGTCTTTCTGTCCTCAGAGTGAGTTTTAAAAAGGATTTAATCACTTTTTGTTTTTCGATTACAGCTGACTACAGTATTATATTAGTTTTGGGTGTACACTTCAGTGATTAAACATCACACAACTTACTAAGTGATCATCCTGATAAAATCACCTACCTATCTGTCATCATACATAGTTATCACAATATTATTGACTATATTCCCTGTGCTGTACTTTACATCCCCATGTAAAGTAACTACCAGTTTGTACTTTTAAATCCCTTCGCTTTTTTCACCCATCCCCTCAATGCCCCTCCCATCTGGCAACCATCAAAATGATCTCTATGTCTATGAGTCCATTTCTGTTCTGTTTATTTATTTATTTTGATTTTTAGGTTCAACTTTTGATAGAAATGCATTTATTGCCATTTTAATTTTCGTATTTTTAATTTTTTTCTTATTAAAAAAGATGATTTAACACTTTACGTAATACTGGTTTGGTGGGGATGAACTTCTTTAGCTCCCATAAGACTGTCAGCTGATTTCTCAACAGAAACTTTGCAGGCCACAGGGAGTGATTGTACTTGAACAACAATTAAAAGTGAAAAAAAGAAAAAGAAAAAAAAATAAGTTTTTATTATTTAAAAAAAAATACCTAATGCCTAGCATGTTGCCTGAACATAGTAGATGCTCAATAAATGTTTGAATGCATCAAGAAAAAAAAAAAAGGAAATATTCAAAGTGATGAAAAGCAAGGGCCTACAACCAAGATTACTCTACCCAGTAAAGTTATCATTTAGAATCAAAGCTTTAGAATCAGATAAAATCTTCCCAGACAAGAAAAAGCAACGTGACTTTTAAGGAAATTGAAATCTCTTTGGAGATGAAACAACCTCCTCTCTAACCATTTTTAAATAGGACACTCCCCTCTGCAGTAAAAGATGAAGCTAAAGGCTTAATTTTATTCCTTTTTTAAAAAGATTTTATTTATTTATTTTTAGAGAGAGAGGAAGAGAGGAAGAAAGAGAGGGAGAGAAGCCTCAATGTGAAAGAGATACACTGATAGGATGCCTCTCAAAAGCACCCCTACTGAGGATCAAACCTATAACTCAGGCATGTTCCCTGACTGGGAATCCAACCAACATCCTTTGCTTTGGAGAATGACGCCCAACCAACTGAGCCACATCTGTCAGGATGCGTGCTTTCTTTTATTAGTATGTTTAGTGGTAAGAATCATTCATTGCTTCAAAAATGGCCACCGACAGGGAAAAATGAACACATTCTCGAAGGACTGAACAACTGCATGGATGACAGTGCCGAAAGGCCCTTAGGAGAAGCATTGATAGTCTTAAGCCCTAAGGTAGCTTCCAGGAAAGGACAGCAAAGTTCATCATTTCAGGTCTTTCGGAGAAGATTTTGGCAATAAATACTTTATGGACCATATGTCTAACCCAGTAATGGTGTTCCTTTACTCAGTAGTGGATCTGCTGGTCAATTAGTTTATGAACCCTCAATAGAAAATAAATGAGCCTGAGAGGATTTTTCTACCACTAAAAATCAAATAAAAGACATATGTGGACAACAGTGGCTACATGAGACCGGAAGTGAGGTAATGCACTCAGCAGAGGCTGGTTACCGTGATTTGGTTATGGGAATCTGTGCAGGTGGCCCAAGAGGTGTGTCCTACTTTACCAACCAAGATTTTATTTTTGTCTACTTTATGTGTTGAGAAATGAAGGAAAGTGTAGGAGTTAGTGTTATTTATATCCCTTTTTTGAGAGGGTTGTTTTTGTTTTCTGCAGTGGTATATTTAAGTTTTGCTAAATACCTTCCATTAATATATATGTGAAAGATGGGTTAGGAAATTGGTTGTGATTGTCATGGATTAAATTCTCACACTTGGCTGAAAAGGCAGTACTTAGGCTGCACATATTTTACTGCCTACTTCCTTGGAAAGTGAAGAAAGTACAAGACCTTTTCTCATCATTGCTCAGATTTTGTGATTTCAGAAGCATAGTACTGAAGCATTTATAACCTGAGCTGGTAAATCTCACAACTTCATAAATTTTGTATATATTATATATCTGTTTCCATATCTGTATTTGTATCTCTCCATTTTTATAGATATATCAACATATACTATATATATAATATATGTTGAAATATGTAAATATCTCAACATATATATGATATATGTTGAGATATACATATTTAGATATGTATATCTAAATATATGTATTTAAACAGCATATTTATAATAGTATATATGTTTAAATATATAAATATGTGTGTATATATTTAGATATATATTTATATATCTAAATCTATATATTTAAACAGTATATATATAACAGTATATATGTTTAAATATACATGTTTAAATATGTGTGTGTACATATGTGTGTGTGTGTGTGTGTATTTATTTATTTAAATCAAGAATCAAAACCAAAGCCTTAAGGCAACTTTAGGGAAAAAAAATTTGAGTAATGTAGGAAAGCTAATTCCTGCTGGTTTGCTGAAGATTCCATCCTCACCAGTGTTTCTGTGGGATGGTCGATTGCAGTTCAGGCAGGATCTTTGGCAGCATCAAGTAGTTATTGATTGCATCCTGTGTCTCAGGAAGACAGGGCTGTCACTTCACTGGACAAAGGTTAACCCATTTCCATATGCCGGGTGGTTTCACAATGAGACTGCAGGTTGTAAGACATTCTCCGGTGATCTTCTGAATTCAACTCCTATTACTTGGGTTGGTCATTCTTTTTCCTCAGAAGACAGAGCTTCATTGGCTAGCTAAGAACTAGCTGTACAGTGTGCCAAAACACGAAGTGATAATATTCTATCCACCACCCCACCCCCTTCCCCTTTCATAGACTCAAACCAGTACTTTTATGTTAGAATGAAAATGTCTTTAACTCATGGGAGTATTTAAGCACTTGTTAGAGGCATACATGAATATACAAAACTGCCAGTTGTAAAATCCCAGGGAGTGGTAAATTCTGCAAACTGGAGAGTGCATGCATTATTTTTGTTCTTGTTTTTTATTTATTAGGAAAACCAAAAAATAACCTATGACAAATACTTTTTTAAAAGAAGTGTCATAATGTGTCAAAAATAACATATATTGACATGAGTAATTCATACATGAAAGTATCAACAACTGATATTCTGTGAGAGACTATATTATCTATGATTCTCAACCAAGTTTTTGGAATGAATCTGAAAACACTTCTTAATCTATAAATACATTGTTTCATCTTATTTCTCTGTTTTTGCAGGCAAGAAGGGTGTAGGGCAATGATTCTTTGTATGTATCTTTCACTGCGAAACCAGCCTTTTATTTTCTATTCAGGTTTGTGGTTAGGAGGAATTTTTTAATGTTTTACTTCAATTGATAATCTATTTTTTATTTCTCTTATTACATCTATAATCTCTTTACATTATTTATACAATGTTTTTAGCTTCAAGTCTTCTCAGTGTAACAAGAGGAATCATTTCTTTCACTTTTGAAAGTGTGATACCTACACTTCCTACTGCAGAATGGGAATAATGATAGGATTTACCTCACAGGATTCATTTTTTAAAAAGATAACCTGCATAGCATACTTAGGAATGTCCGTGACACATAGTTTTAGTCCAAAATTATTAGTCCAGAATATTAGCATTTTCTCAGAGTCTATTCACAAAAGAAACTGTCTAGTTTGGGAGGGCTTATGTTTCCCCACTTTGAAATACTGACATCCTGGTTGTTAATTTTGTAAGAATTTTGCTAACTGCTAACTTTTGCCAGTCTCACTAGCTTACATTTATTAATACCATGAGTTAGAAGTTCTGAGAGAGGGAGGGCCATTGGCTATAGCTCTGTCAATGAGTTCAAGGCCTTGCATTTCTCTAGTACATCCAAGTGGACCTAAAAGCAGCACAATCCCTAAAGAAATCTAAAGTAAAAACGTGTATTCATACAGTCACTCTCATAAGCAGGACCTTTTTTATCTAAAGCAAGCCAATAAAAGTCCTGATCACTTCAGAATTAGGGAAATATTTAAAAACGTGAAGACCCATTTAATATTAGCCCTCTGGAAGGTGTGTGTGCGCACGCGCTCGCAAGTGTGCATGGGGTGGAGGTGGGGTGGATGGAACTCAGTCGGAGGTTGTCTGAGCTCGTGGTGCTCTCTTACTGATGCGTTCAGACCATCCTGCAAGAGATGGTCATCCCGCCATGCTTCCTTTAGTCATAAACCGTGGCATCACGAGCAGCTGGTGGTTTTCTAGTTGCATTCTGTTCATAGGAACAATTCGCTCTCTGGGCATAAAGTCACTCATACACTTTCTGTTTTTGTTAAATCTGTTAATTTTTCCCTTGAATAACATTGCCTGCAGCCGAGCTATATTTCACAGCTGGCATATTGATTTTAGTGTGACGTTCCTGGGATACCTACTCTATGAATGGTTATTGCATTCTGTAATGAAATAGTGTCACTGGCTGCGTGCATCTCTTTCTTCCTACCTCTCTCATTCTTCCTCAGTGGGTTTTCACTACCTTTTCAACTCATACTCAATTCTGTTAGCTCAGTCAATGGGAGAAGGGTTACATAATGTCATCCCAGAACCCCAGTGTCAGATGTGCAGGGGCATAATGCACAAGCGGATGGGACAAATCAAGCAAATCTGCAGGCATCAGATGCTTCTAGGTGGGCTGGAAAGGGAAACACATTCGAGACTGAGGGGAATTTATCATGACAGACATTAGAAGAAATTTTAATTTATGTTCATTAATTTTTCCTTTCATCATGTCTCTAACCACATCTGCAATCTTGTTCAACCTTAAGCAGTAGAGATGAAAGCCAATTTATTTGTCCAGGACAGTCTTTGATATCAACATCATTATAATGCAATTAAGCATAATTCTTCCATTGTGTGTTCTATTTTTCTGTTGTTCTTAGGTAATATATACTTCCTCAAGACAAGAGTCTCTACTTCTGCTTAGTTTATTATGTTATATTTGATATTATTAGGACTGGTCAAAAAATGAATTGATTGTATGTGTAGCCAAAGGATGAATTTTTGTTTTTATTTTTATTTTTTTAACTAATGAATACTGCTTTCTCCTGGAAGTGTGGAGCATTTCAAACAGTGTTTGTAAAACATGGCTAAGCAATTGTGTTTATTATTAGTAAGGGCAATGCAATTTTTTTAAAAAATATCTATTGATTTTTCTATATATCTCCTTTTATTTCAATAAGAAAATGAGAATATTAAACAAATTAATGGAGAAAGCTCTCTTTAATGTGCTTAAACATTATAGGAGATGAGAGAGAGAGATCACCTGAGTGCCTTTTATGTGCTCATCACCACGTTAGACATTTTACATTCAGAATTTACATTTCAATATTTTTAATCTTGTCTTCAATATGTTATACTTCTTATATTACAAATAAATTAACTGTGTCACAGAATGGTTAAAGGCAGCTCAGAAACTCAATGTCAAACATGCAAGTTGGCAGCCTTGCTGGCAGACCAAGTGAGACTGCAGGCTCCAGGCCTAAGTGAGGGTCGTGCAGTAACTGAGCAGTGGGTCCACAGCTTCCTCAGACTTTCTGTTAGTACAGTGCTTTCTCCATGCTAACATATGACATTCTATTCTGCAGTACTTTTTAATATGTTTATCAATAAAAGATTTAGCATAAACTTGGATATTCAAATATATGAAATGATGTGAGTAAAAGCTTTAGACTGTTAAAAGTTTCAGCGCAGCTACGACATGTGGTGTAGTTTTATCAGGGGACATAAGAACATTTATTAAGTGGCTAATCATGATTGGGCATTGACTATAGAACATGTTTGTTGGATATTAAATTACAAAAGTCACGCCCATACATAGATGGCCAGACCTCACATACATGTTGTGGAGTGATGGGCCCTGCCCATGCTTCACCGGAGCACACGGAGGAACAGGTACAGTCTGTTATAATACAGCAGAAGCCCAGAAGCTGCAGAATTGCCTCATAAGATTGCTAAAGAGATAAAATGACATATTAAGTGAGAGAATACATGTGAAATCATTTTGTGAAACATCACATGTGGCACAAATCACAAATAATATCTTATATCTTCTTTAGACCTTATACTTTAAATGAGTTTTTATATAATTCTTTTTTTATATCGAGATACATATTTACTGTTTTATTACTATTATGAATACTTTCTTTATGGATGAGGAAACAGGCTTAAAAAGGTAAAATAAGTTTTCAGGAATAGCACAGTATGCACAAAAACCAGGACACATACATAGATTATACAACAGATACAGGATATAGATATAAATATATGTCTAATTCCAAGCTGTGTTCAATTTTCTTGAGATAACATTTTTAAATGGTAGGTATAGGCTCCTTCTTAACATTTTTAACAGTCAGTAGATTCAGGAGTTTCAGAATAGCTTGCTGGACTAGTAATTTGTAGAGTAACGTTTAGCCACTAACTTACATTATTCAGTTTACTTTTAGAAATGATATAAATCTGTGTTTTTTCAGGATATGCTTTTAACATAGAAATCAGTCAATGAATCTCCATCATGAATATTGGAAACACATATAACAAATGGCTTTTATGTACTGAAGAAATTAAAGTTCAGTTTCCACGAACATTTATTGAACACTTACTATGAAGTAAGGGTCTTTCCTGTTGATTTGGGACTTTTACTCTTGTCTGTACCTTGAAATCTAAGGTCCAAAGTGAAGTATGAAAAAAACTGCTAGCCATTAGGTATAAACTTCTCTTCTCAAACCTTCTGAGAGAAAGAAGAATCAACAACAGAAAAATCTATAACCATGTCTTCCAAAGTTCTTCCTCAGTCTACATAAGCAAAAGATTGGAGGAGGAGCCGGAAGAGCTTATGGGTGTCTTTGCCTGTGGGGAGAATTGTGGTCCTTGTGAGGGGTCACTCATTTTGCATTTTTCATTGTAAAAGAAGGGAAAGGGGACTTTTCTACCCCCTTTTTCCAATGAACAGGGGAGTTTTAAAGTGTTTTAGACATTTATGTTTCTAGAGGAGAGGGAATCTGAGGTTCCAAGTGAGATTCCAACTGAGCTTTTTAGGTGTATGTATGAGAGAAATTAAAGACAGACAGAGGTTAAGCTGTTGCCTGGTTTGCACCCCACTGTGTGCGAGGGCACAATGGCACGGTGATGTGGATTTCCTGTGGATCAGGTGGACAAGGAGAAGAGTAAAAGTAGCTCTTGCTACTTTCCCCACTTCACAGGGTTACGTGAGAAGACTTCAATAGTCAAGAGTGGCGATGTGTACTTCCAGGGTAAGCGATGGAGCCAGGTGTGGAAAAGATAGAGTAGGTTTCCCAAATCAGGAAAAAAGACGGTGGGAGAGTTCTCACTGAGGCTTCAAAAATATACACATGTCCAGTACCATATGTTGTCCATACCAGAACTTAGTAAAAATAAAAAGGCACCCCCTCTGGGTAGGTACAGCCCACTTCCAGGACATGTATTTATTGAATAGATCACAGGCTGATCATCAATCTGCTTTCACTCCCACCTATGGAGTTATCTTATGCAGATCACAGCCTGCACGACTTCATGTAGCCTCCTAGGGATGAACACCTAACAGTGCTGGCAACAGACTAGGAATTGTAAACCATAACACAGAGACAGCCAGCAGAGAACGGTCAACATTCAGGATCATTAACAGTCATATGACCCTGCTCTTCTCTCTGCATATCACGGGGGGGAAGAGGGTGTTGTAAAGGCAGTCCATGCTGTGACATCCCAGCTCTGTACTCCAAACGTCTGGGGCTCCAGCACAGGTGCACTAAGTGAGAGGAGGGTGAGAAAAAAATGAATGAGTTGTAAATGGAAGCTAACCAAAATTATGGAATCTATCTGAGGTGTTGGGAGGAAAGGGAGATTAAGGAAAAGCACATGTACATTGTACTATACTTATATACAGTATTTTCCTTTTGAGAATTTTTAATAAACATTATCATCGTCATCATCACTATAATCCTCATATTCTTTGTATAAAGCTTTAAATTACCTGTTATTACCCCTATTCCGTATATGAGGAAACATCATCCATACGCAGAGTTACCTATTCAGATAGAGTGGCCAGAATTTAAACAACGTTCTGACTCAGGTCCATGTATAAAAATAATCCTTCTAATGCTCCCTGTATTTTCTAGTAGAGTTTGGCGATGGAGACCAAGCCTCGTCAGAAAGTCCTGCTAAGTTCCACATACTTTTTACTATTTTTTAGGTATTAACCAGAAGGTTTTATGGAAATATGTACTTAAAATTCCCTTTAAATTTTTCCTTTGACTGAGTATACTGAAGTTTTTACATTGTAATGAATATCTATCTGGAACTTTAGCAAGATTTAGACCCTCACAATTTTTAAGTAATTTAGTCCTAAGTTATGGAGCACTGCCTCATAATTAAAGTGTCAAGTGGGCTGCAATCCATGAACATTAATTAAGGCTTTTGTATTGCACCAGAAACCCTTTGAAAAAATAGAATTGTCAGTGCATAGAGAAAATGCATGTAGTCTTTGCTTCTAAAAATCATTACTAGTGTCTGCAGTAATTTTCTTTTCTTTGTTTGTCACACCATCTGAAGTATTTTTCTTGTATGTGAGGAATCCTCCATCTTCCATGATAGTCTCCTCCTCACCATGGAAGCTGAAATCTCTACATTCTATCTTTTGCAGCTTCCCAAGAAGCTACTGCCTGAGCATCATATATATATATATATGCTCCTTCAGTCAGATTGACCTGCTCTGGATGGTGAACCTGAACCTAGGAATCATAAATCATGCAGAACTTGTTTTGCTGATGGGACAAATTAGCTCTGCCCATTTCCAGAGTCAGTGGCATTATCTCCTTAAATTTTTTTTTTTATTGATTGTGCTATCACAGTCCCTACTCTTTCCTCCCTTTCCCCACCTCCACCCAGCCCCACCCTCTTTCCTCTCCAAGTCAATCTCTGTATTGTGCATCTCCATGAGTTATGCATAAATGCTCTCTGGTTAATCCTTTTACCATCTTTCATCCCATCTCCCCCATGCCCCTCTGTCAGCTGTCAGTCTGTTCTGTGTATCTGTGCTTCTGCTTCTGTTTTGTTCATTAGTTTATTGTGTTCATTAGATTCCCCATATAAGTGAGATCATATGGTATCTGTCTTTCACTGACTGGCTTAATTCACTTAGTACAATATTCTCCAGGCCATCCATGCTGCTGTAAAAAGTAAGAGTTTCTTCTTTCTTACTGCTGTATAGTTCTCCACTGAGTAGATGTTTCACAGCTTTTTTATCCACTCATCTTCTGATGGGTACTTAAGCTGTTTCCATATCTTGCTGATTGTAAATAGTGCTGCTATGAACATAGGGTGCATATATTCTTTTGTATTGGAGTTTTGAGACCCTTAGGTTATATTCCCAGAAATAGAATCATTGGGTCAAAAGGGATTTCCATTCTTAATTTTTTGAGGATACTCCATACTGTTTTCCACAGTGTCTGCACCAGTCTGCATTCCCACCAACAGTACACTAGGATTCCATTTTCTCCACATCTTTGCCAACACTTGTTTATTGATTTATTGATGGTAGTCATTCTGACAGGTGTGAGGTGATGTCTCATTATGGTTTTAATTTGGATCTCTCTGATGATTAGTGATGTTGAGTATTTTCTCATATGTCTATTGGACCTCTGTATGACTTATCCATCTATTGGATAAGTGTCTATTTGGGTCTTTTGCCCATTTTTTAATTGGGTTTTTTGTCTTCCTGGTGTTGAGTTGTGTTAATTCTTTGTATATTTTGAAGATTAAACCCTTATTAGATGTGTCATTGGCAACAATACCCCCCTTACAGTGGGTTCCATGGCCTCTGTGCAAGTATGACACACAAATAAGTGAAAAGTGCCATATTTTCAAAACTACTAGTCCTAATAAATGAATTTGGCAAAGGAACAGGATAAAAAATCAACACAGAGAAATTGATGGTATTTTTACATACCAGCAATGAGCTATCAGAAAGAGAAGCTAAGAAAACAATCCCATTTACTGCTGCAACAACAACAAAAATAAGATACCTAGGAATAAACTTAATCCATGAGGCAGAAGACCTGTACTTGGAAAACCACAGGATATTGAAAAAAGAAATTAAGAAGACACAAATAAATGGAAGCATATACTGTGATCATGGCATTAGAAGAATTAATACCACTAGATGTCCATACTACCCAAAGCAATATATAGATTTGATGCAAATCCTATCAAAATACCAATGATCAAGTACTTAATAAAATGTGTTTGAATGAGTAAATATAATACTTGAATGAGTATAATACTCATTCAAATGATTCAATGAACATGTGAACATGAGAAGGTGATCCTGAGAATTTCTTCAAGTTTTCTGGTTTAGGACATTGGGGTGCCTAAGAAGTTCCCAATGAAGATAAGTAACAGAGGGGAGATAATAGGTTTAGAGAGGTAGAAAAAGAATGCTTCCCTTTTGTCTCATTTGTTATATGGCACAACATTCCTTGAAATAATATTTTTTAAAATAATAAAAGATATGCTTTATATGAAGAAATTTTCTTATATAGCAAAATTTTTAGTGTGCTTCCAAGAAGTAGCTTAAAACTGCTCTTATATCTTTCTTTTTGTCACCCTTTTCCATCTCTACTACTCAGTATTTCTCTAATATCAAAAAAAAAGGTACATCGAGCACATGGAACTTCTCAGAAAAAGGTCATTATTAAATAAAGAAATATTAATACATGAGGTAAATAACTGACAAGTAATACACCAGAGATAATTGAAATGTCAAAGATAAGACAGTATTTAAAGGCCTGTTGAGAAGTCAGCAGACATTATCAATCATATTTCTGTCACCTTAGGTGAAAAAGACGAAGGAATTAATGAGCAGAGACAAATTTTGCAGGAATGCAGACCTGATGTTGAAAAGTGTAAGTGTCCTATGCACACTTCAAAACATTTAAGGCAGTAGTTCCCAGTGGAGGTTTCCCCTGCTCAGGCGTAGTCCTGCTGCTTGTTAAATCATCACAAATGGCATGCTTTGACAGGTGGGGTACCTGCTGAATAATTTTCCTGTCAAACATTCCAAATGAAATGGCACAGATGTTAAGGTACGTGCATGTGCAGTGAAAATATCCTACTGAAGAACAAAAAAGAGCTCTTCGCATTTAAAAGTTGGAAGAATAGCCCTGGCTGGTGTTGCTCAGTGGATTGAGTGCTGGCCTCAATCCACTGAGCAAAGGGTCACTGGTTGGATTCCCAGTCAGGGCACATGCCTGGGTTGCAGGTCAGGTCTCAGTAGGGGGTGTATGAGAGGCAAACACACATCAATGTTTCTCTCCCTCTCATTCTCCTTCCCTTCCCCTCTGCCTAAAATAAATAAAATCTTTTTTAAAAAGTTTGAAGTATAGAATGCTTTGTTCTGAAATATAATCATTGTTATACTTAACATCATGTTTCCCTATAGTCATGATAACCCCTTTATAGGAAATTTCTACTAAATTTGAAAGAGCTAATAACATTGTAATTTTAAGTAAAAATAAAAATTAGAAGCTTTGCTATGTCTGTCTTTCTAACTAAACTTCAACAAAAATATGTATGTAAAGTGTATGTATATAAAATATAAAATATTCTATCTCATAAATGGGGAGGATGATAAATCAGATAATACCTTCCTTGAGTATCTTTCAAAGTGTCATATATGAAAAAGAGAAAGAGATAAACAAGAAATTTTAATTCAGGTTTATAATAACTATGATAAAGAGATCTTAATTGATAGTACATAGGACAAATAATCAGCACAGCCTGGAGGGATCAGGGCAGGATTGATTAATAGATGAAGTTATATTTAAACTAAACCTTGAAGGAAAATGAGGAGTTAAAAAATAATCTTGGGGAAAGTTGTTAAGAGGAGGGTCCAACAGAATATTGCATAAATGCCTGAATGGTGAATAATGGAAAACATTAGAAAACCTTTAAGTACTGAAGCATAGTTGGATTTAAAAGTACATGGACAACCACTTCCAAAAAGTAAGCCAGAGAACAAAGCAGTTTCTAGATTTTAGAATGTGTCCTCATACTACATTAATATGTTTGGATTCTCATCTGGTAATTAGAAGCCTTTCAGAGGTTTTCATTATTCTGACTTACAATATGTAAATAGAGTTGAACTGATGTGCTGATTAGTATTTAGTACAAGTGTGTATAACAGAGATCAGATTATAAGTGGCCTAAAGTTATAAATGTCTTCATTGCATTGAGATGGGGTGGGGTGGGGCAGGGAGAACTGGAATTAAATAATATTTCGGTTAGAAAGTGAGATAACTGATTTTATTATTTTATATAAAGAATGCAGCCATATACTATGAAAAATAGAGACATTTATTAAAAAAGATACCAGATACAAAAAGCATTGTCCATAGGAAAATGATGCTTATTCCCCATCAAAATAGGCACCTTGGGACCTCACACAGTTCTCCCAGCATCTCTTCCACGGTTCGAAACACTCTGCAAAATCCTTTATTGGAATTGCCATCAGCTGCCCAGCATATTTTCCTGAATCTCACCGATGGTTTGAAATCTCTTCCCTTTCAAAGGTGTTTTAGTTTTGGGAAAAGCCAGAAGTCACAGGGCACCAAATATGGGCTGTAGGGGGGCTGAGTCACCTGGGTGATTTGATGTTTTACCAAAAACCTCCGCACAAGATTTGATGTATGAGTGGGCACGTTGTCATGATGAAGCTGCCAGTCACCAGTTGCCCATAGCTGTGGCCATTTTCATTGTATTGCTTTATTCAACCAACAAAGAACATTCAGGCAGTAATCCTTATTAATTGTTTGACCTGGAAGGGCGTACTCCTTCCCAATCAAAAAACACAGTTAACATGGTTTTGATCTCGCTGCAACTTTGCCACACCTTCTTCTCAACCATCTTTGAAGCATTTGAGCCACACTTTTATTTGAATGGCACTCATTGCATCGTCCCCAAAAGCCTTCCAAATTATCCAAATAGTTTCTGTGGAGACATGTTCAAGCTTAATGCAAAATTTGATGCAAATTCATTGCTCTGCTCACTCACTCATTCATTTTGAATGTAATGGCCACAAATATGCTCATTCAACAGTGTCTACCACCCCTACTGACTAGTAAAGTCATCATTGTTCACGCACACACAGTCCAGTCCAGGCTCTTTGGCTGCCATGTTACATTGATGTCTCATAAATCATTCTCATTACAGTAATAATGGCTAGACTTTTTCCAGACAGACTATGCACACACACACACATGTATTATTATTACTACCATAAGCTCCAACAATGCTTCACTACTTGAGAGCCCAAGCAGTCCCTAACAGCACAAGTAAATTACATGAAGATGTGGACCAAATGTTCACGGTGCTGACTCCTGCTGCACTACTTTCTCTCTCCTACCCTGCACCTGCACACGTGTCCTCAGAGGGAGTTCCCTACAATCAGTTGGCAGAGGAAAATAGGACTTGGGCCTGGCTTAGAGATGGTTTTGCACCATAGGCAGACACCGTGCAAAAGGGACAGCCTGCAGCACTACAATCACTTTCTGAAACATCCCTGAAAGACAGTGGTGAAGCAGAGAGACCAGTAGAATGCCCTTCGCTGCACTATTCACTGGTGTGAGCACTCAGGTTGGTTACATTGGAAAGTTGCTTTTAGTTGACCTTATTGACAGGTGTGGAGAAAAAAAGCCCTTGCTTTTTTTCAATAGCTATCTTCAAGATACCAGGAAATGTGTTAAATTGCTCAAGCAATAAACCATCTGGAAAGCAACTGTAATTTGACACACTACAAGGTTAAGCTTATGATAATACACTTCATTCTCTAGGGTCTATCCATTTCCTTCACAGGTCAAATGGGTGATTTTGAATGGATATGTGGTGGAAATCACAATTCATGCATATTTCAGGGCCCTGATCAAGGCGCTATTCTCTACAATCCCTCTGGGAATGAGTGGGTATTACTTTTGGTTCACTATTTTCCAAGGCAGAGGCAGTGCTAGTGGCTTACACTTGACCTTTCCCACCATCATAGCCCTTACTCCACAGGTCAGAAGACCAAGATGGGGAGTCTGCCAGCTGCTGAGTATTATTCATATTGTGCATTTTGGAACTGGGAAAATAGCCACAGTACAGGTTCAGTGAACCACTGGGCCCAAGGTGAGATGGACCTCCTGAGCTCTAACTCCACTGACCTACATAAGCTCCTACTCTGACTGGTAAACCACAGTGACATGTTTGGTTTCCTGGAATTAGTGTCAGTTTAGAGTCGGTGTCCAGCAGTCCCCCCAAAGTGATTGTTACGTTTTCCCCACTGCACTGTTACCCTGGTAAAGGCCACAGGTCCCTTTGGGGAGGGGAACAAAGAAAGATTAACAGTATAAATTGTTGGTAGTATAGCAAAGTCCTTCCTCAAGGAGATCTGGGTTTATGAATTGATCAAGTCTGGAAATTGATTGAGGGGCTGTGACTCTCATTTTTATGATTCAGGTTAACCAAGGGTGTCTAACCTGTGACCCATGGGCCACAGGCAGCCCAGAATGTCTATGAATGCAACCCAACACAAACTCTTAAATTTACTTAAGACATTATGAGATGTTTTTGTGATTATGTGTCACAATGTACTTAATGTGTGTCCCCAAACAACTGTTATTCCAGTGCAGTGCAGAGATGCCAAAAGGTTGGACACCCCTGGTTAGATTGTTGTTCCCTTGACCTAGAACTCTTCTGCTTACCTAGATCAAGTGAGAATTTAGTAGGCTTCCTAGCTATTTTACTCCCAGGAACACTTGTTCAGCCAGTGAACTCCATGGTCCTTAGGTCAGAGTACGATGAGTGCTGGCCTGACTTAGCTGTCACTCTACACAGTTACTTATTACTTTCAGGTTTACCAATTCTGTAACCTCAGTCCCCAGTGTAAGATCTGCTCTACATAGAGGAGTGATTGCAGAGTTCTTTAAGTCTATGGGGACTCCTTCACAAATTTATTTCTCACACTCATCATAGATGATGTATTGTCTGGAGTCTGGATGCATTATTAAATGCAGAATCCCTGCTTAGTGACCCCATATCAATAAATTCAGCTTTATCCAACTTTATGTCCCTTTCATGATTATCTCACATCCTTAATATCCATTTCCACACATATTCTCCTCATTTCTGATGTATAATTATAAAACTCAAGTCGTGTTTTTGGAGTGTAGTGTACCTCTTCATGGGTCACACTTTATATCTTACCTTTAAGGGTATGCTGGGACTTGAATCTAATTATAGGTCTAGAAGCAAAGAGAGGTGATAGAGGTGGGTCCTCAGGAGGTTTGGTGGCATTGTCTTACAAAGCAACAGCTTCTATTGAGGCTATTACATTTCCTCTGGCAATGCAGGGTTAATTCTTTGAAAGGTAGTGGGTGAGGGGTCACTGCTATGGGTGAGGGGGTGGAGAGACTGCTTTCACTGACAGAGAAGACATATCAAGTGTAGCTTAGTGTTCTCAGTTCCATCAGGGCACACCACACATCCCACTTTCAGGATTCCCATTTTTTCCCCTGTCGGGGGGCTTTAACACAGCCCCCCGGTCCACCACAGATGAAGAAAAAGACTACCAAGACATGATCTGCTTGGGGAGGAAAGGTGGCCGTTTCTCTCAAAGGAGAAGGGCCCAGAGCCTCTCTCTCCAGGGGCTTTTATTAGGTTCATTCGCATAGGAATACGGATAAAGCTCATCAATCATTGTTAGGCAGTAAGGGTTAAACAATACATGATTTACAGAGAACGTTGAGGGCTTATTCTGAGTTACAGCCAATTAGTTAGAGGGTCATAAAACTTTAGGTGCCAGACTCATCTCAGGTCTGGACCCTTATCTTTAAACTGAGGGTACAAATTAAGTAGGTTTCACAGGAATGTATGTATTTTTCTTAGGCCTGATTCCCCAGGGAATCTGCCCCTCCCAGCACAGGACTGCACTGCCCTCTGTTATTGCTTCAGGCTTCAGTCAGGCAAGGGAAGTAAGGCAGCCAAGAGATTAGGAGATTTCTTGCAGACAGAATGAGGACTCAGGCTATTTTAAAGCCGAGGGGCGAGGGTCCATCACCCCCTTTTTCCATAGCCCCTCGAGTCCTTCCCTGCAGGCCTCTTCCGTGACCATGCCTGTCTTAGGTTGATCCTCCCTTGAGGATTCTTACCGGTCATTGGCTAACTGGCCAAGCTCAGGGCCAAGCAGGGTGAAGTGGGCAGAGGTGGCACTTCTGCCAGGGAGATAAGCTTTGTCTCCTTAGTGGCTTATGGTCCCAACTCTGACTCAGCCTTAACCGTGGGGGGTTACAGCCTCTGAAAACAGGCAGGGCAGTCCCCAACATTCCCCTAACTTTGCTAGCAGACACCCTGGGAGTGGAGAATTCAATTTGCATTGCAGTTCATCAACTTACAGGATGATGTTCTGAGTATGGGTTTCAGCCACCTCAGTTCTGTGGCCACAAGGAGATACGGGTCTCATTCATGGCAAGTACAGAAGCTCTCAGGTCATGTATGCAGTGCTTGAGGTGGGAATTTGAATTTCTGAGCTCATCCTTTTTTTCTTATCCACTTTGTCCAGAGATACTAGGAGCAACCAGCCAACCTCATTATATTTATTACTTTGGAAAAACATTCTGAAATAACACATATGTGGTAACTGAGATCCTTACTTCCTTCAGATATTTGATTAGGAGTATCAAATGGAGGTTTTAAAGTTTTTCTATTGCAAGATTATGCCATGAGCACACCACACTCTACAGGAAATAGTCATTTTTATCTTTAAATATAATCATATTAGAGAGTCAATTAGTCATATGCCTACTTTTTTATTTCACTTGTACATATTTACCCCAGAAAAAATGGGTGCACATGTCCACCAAAAGACTTGTACAAGAATGCTTACCACAGCTTTATGCATAATAGCTGCTTATTGGACTCAACTCAGATGTCATCAACAGTGGAATGGGTAAACAAATTGCAGTGCATTTATTAAATGAAATAATACCCGTAACAAAAGGGAATGAATATAGATGCAACAAGAAGAATGAGTTTCACAGACATAATACTTATTGAAAGAAGCTAGTCTTCCATTAGTGAAACTAATGGACCTCACCTAATCTAATCTATGCAAAACTAATCTATGGTGAGAAAAAAATCAGAACACTGGTTACCCGTGTAGGGAGCACTGAGGAAGAAGGGAGAGAACTTCTTTGTTGTAGAAGAAATGTTTTCTATCTTGATATGGGTGTGGATTACATGAATATACCTTCATATGAATTTAACTGTTAAGATTTGTACCTTCCCATGTATGGAAGTTTCACTCGAAGAAATGAGACTCAGAGAGTTACTGAGTGTGCAGAGTTAAGTGAAACCAAAAGACAGGTGGTTGATGTCTGTTAAGGGGAGATGATAGGTATGTCGAGGTTTATTGTGATATTTGGTTTATTTTGTAAATGTTTGCAATTCTCCATGATATGAATGTAAATACTTTCCAGAGAACAGGAGAGTGTACCTGCAGGTGCCATTCAGTCCCAAAGCAAGTGGCTGCAGAACGTCTCTGACCTGCTTAAACAGAGGCTTGGTGAAAAATGACGAAGCAATTTATCCAAGGCCTGAGTTGTTGCCCCCTGATTAACTAAAGAATAATAGATTGTGAAATATAGGCTGGGAGAAAAAGAAAATTAGCCTCCATGGGGCTGAGAGATGGAGAAAAAACACTGAGGTGTTTTGTGTGACCAAACAACCCATTTATGGGGAGAAGCTGACTGAGAGAGCTGGAATTAAAAGATATTGTGGTTAGAAAAGGAGATAACTGATTTTATTATTTTATATAAAGAGATTAATGATAGGTGATAAATTAAGGGGTATATTTGACTATAAAAAATTGTGTTCCAAATTCAAATATGCAAATTATAAAAATCATCATACTTGTTCTTTCATCCACCCTACTCTTGAACTATAAGTATAAATAGGGAGTTCCTATCTGCTAACTACTATTGGAAATTTCTGATATATACAGTTGTAAAGAAACACTTTTATGGCCCTGGCTGGTGTGGCTCAGTGATACAGAGCTAAGTGTCAGTGTATATCGGACGGCAGAACTTAGCCCCCAGTACTATTCAGTCTTTTTCTGTGTGGTCAGTAGTTCAGATTGTCACAAAGAAAGTACCCTGGGCAGAGATAGTAAATCATATGATATAGAAAAAAGAAATATAGCAAAGGAATTTTATTCGATTTGCATTTTTAAAAGTACCATAGGAGAGGGGATGGCAACAGTACAACCAGCACTAATTAATTCCAATGTGCAGAAGAAAGATTACCAATCCTTACGAAGTGGCTGTGCATAGAAATACCATACGTATTATTTCATTAATCCTTCAAATAGCCTTGAGGTCATTATTATCATTCTTACATTGATGATGAGTATTGAAAGACTCAGAAGCCTTAAGCGACTTTATAAAGCTGAAAATATTAATGACAGAGCTGGAATATAAATCTAAGATTTTGGATTCCAAAACCCATGCACATTTCTTTGGGGAAGGATTGATGGGGAGGTCCCAAATATTGTTGATAAGAGCAAATCTGCATACTAAGCTGAGTGCTCACATTAAAATGAGGAATTTTTGTGGGAATTTAAAATGATTTGTTTTCACACATCTTACCTTTGTTCTCTGGACTTACTTACAATTTCAGCTCCATGGATCTAATTTCATCTGAAAATTTTCAATAGTCCTTTTGCCTTTGACTGGTTTTTATCAGCCTCTGTTGGGATGTGGCTCCGATCAGAAAGTTAAGGTGGGAAGATTTACCTTTACCCAGTTTGCTTCACAGGATTTTGTGTAAATGGTAGACCATGATCTGAGGATTGTCTTATTAAAATTGATTTGTCAAGCAACATGCAAAGGTTAGAGAGCACAGGCTAGCACTGTGAAGGGGAAGTTCTGCAGCTCCCGGAAGCAGGCCATCACTAGTTATTTCACCACCTTACAGTAATGCGTGCTTGACTCGGAGTGCCGCCAAGACACCGTGGTTTGGGCTGCAGGAGAGGGCCCTCACTCTTTGCTATTCTTCATATACATGGGTTTTCCATAAAAGTGCCTTTGCAAGGTACAGAAGTCTGAGTAATAATTTCCCTTAGTCAAATGCACTCCCACTCTTGGTATGGCAACTGTAACTATCTAGGTAACTAGAAAGCTGGGACCATGGCAGCCCTTCCACCTGTGGAGAGAGCTATTTCATTCTGACTTAGTTCACTGCCAGCTAACTGAGTGCTACGGGGTAATTCAGTGGACAATTTTGTCTCTCCAGAAATGCATTTATGTAATTTTTAGTATATGAATTCTGTGTGGCACTTGGATGCTGGGTGTTGGGAAGAATACATATGAATATAAACAATAGTGTCAGAAATTTGAGAGCACTTACTTTTATCTGTAAATTTTAAAATTAATGCATGAATGCCAAGTGTTCACCAGAAGAATAAAAGAGCAACACATGATACAAAAAGAAAAAAAGTAAAAATACTTTTTTTTTACCCTTATTATAAAGACTTATGTTGCTTATAATGGGATGTATTGAAGGTTGATAAATTATAATCTGATAGGGAATACTTTCTCCTATAGAGAGTGGCTATGCTTAGTTTAGTATTTTATAAGCAATTACTTCTTTAAGCTGGATTTGGTGTTTTACATTACATCTACAGTGATACTGGCTGATAACCTAGTGCATCATTAGGTTAAGTTTCTTATGTAGTCAGTCTCTGTGTATCATTATCAAAATAAATGAGAAACCAGGGAAGTTATACCTAGGATGCTTCAACAATGCTTAACATCTTTTACAGCTAAATTTTAGTTGCCAGCAAGTCTGGTAATAATTTCATTTGGGAGACAAGCCAAGGTTATTTATGTAGTTTGGATATAAGTAAGGGTGTTTCTATCAAGCAGGATCTACCTGTATTTTTGCTAATTGATTATATAATTAATTGTGTAATTTATACTTACAGTCTGAAATCTAAGTGTTAAACTGTTATTCAGTCTTGGAGGTCAAAATTATACAGCAAACACTAAGGATTACTGGTGATGGTGATGACAATTTCGGACACTTTGAACTAAGTGAGGTTGGGACAGAGGCATTGTACTAACAACTAGAAAATGAGATGGAGAGAAAATGAAGTTTATTTATGATATATTTTAATTTAATGATTTAGATTCATTCTCATGTTACTTTATTTGCAACTCACAAATATTTTTGTAAGGCATATAAAAAGGTACAGGGGAACAAAAGGCCTATTTGTCACTTGCTCACCCTGCATTGAGTGAATGACAAAGTGAGCACTGAAATCCATTTAATCAATAATGCTGATGCTCTCTCTTTGGGCTAACCGGGCACATTCGATGGCTCTGAATGACTCTGCATTCATTTTCTATACCAGTGGGATAGAATAAGGAACTGTTGCCTCTTTGTAGTTGAACTGTCTGAGACAACAATAAATTGAGAACAGAGGAACTATGGTTTTAATTATATTATTAATTTATAAAGCATAGATTTTGCTTACTTGACTGAAAAACAAGGAAAGCTTTGTAGTCCTAAACAAAGATCAGTTTAATATAATTAAATGTTTCTACTGGTTAAGAGGATTAATAAGAGATGGGTAATGACTCCCGAATAGTGATTGCCAAAGATACAGTAATACTTCCAATATACGCTTCTAAAACACACACACACACATCATAAAATGTAATGTCTACTGTATTTCATTCACATGATAAAGCTTATACCTTTTCACTTAAAATAAAAATAAAGTAATTTAAAAATCATTGAATATTATTTTATTTGTTGCTTATAGGGCCTTAGAAGTTTATTGTTCTTAATATATAAAATTATTCTACCTCATAATAATTTAATGCATCTATATTATACAGTGCTAAGAAGATAACAGGGAACAGATGTGACTGATAAGAATACAAACATTTCAGGTTTAAGACTTAAAAAATTAATTTAAGATATACTCTATTCCAGTCAGCCAGGATAAACAGTCAAAGACACTTTTGACCAATATAGGAGAACACTATATGAGCTTATTGTATATCTATAAAGTACATTACATTTATACTTTTACCTACATTTGCATATATGAATTCATGAGCATAATAAACATTATTTCTGCTTTAAAATATCATAATTAGTTTAATTATTCCTATGTCCTGGCAAATGCTTTACCCAGTGTTATATTTTTGTATTCTGTTTAAATACTTAAGCATGCATCTAATACATTACTTTTATCCATGATATACCTTTGTATCATCTATTTAGTAAGTTACCATTACACTGGATGAACATTTCATTTGTTCCTAAATAGGACTGTAATATGAATTCTTGTAAAATGCCTCCTTTTTCCCATGTAGAAGATCCTCCAGCAGGTACATGCACTGCAGAATTGCTTAGTCTGGCATGTGGGTGTGCATATTAATTTTACTGGTTGGTAATGTACAGTTCTCCAACAACTTATCCTGTCTACAGTAGTGTCTGATAACTCTCATTTCTCCAAACTCTTGTCAACATCTGATATTGCAACACTGAAGTTTTTCTGCAAATTTGATATTTATTAAATAAAAATTATTTTTAGTTTAATAGGTATATATTTGATTAGTAGTAAAGTTAATATTTACTTGACATGTTTGACATATTTATGAAAAATTGGAATCCAGTATGGCATATTAATATAGCAAATTTTTTCCCTTCTTTCTCAAATGCTTATAAAACACTCAAATGTTGGTTCCTTTCCCTAATCCCTGGATAAATATCTAGGCCAAGACGAATGATCTTTTAGGTCACTCTCATATAATAAATATATCTTTGTCTCTTCTTCTTATTTCAAAACACAGTCATATCAATAATTAAGCTTCAGATGGTTTATTTGAATACAACTTTATGGACTAAGTGGTGGTTAAAATGTGACTCTCTCATGAGGTTTCTCAATGATCTGTTGCTGCTACTGAGGATCTCTCACCTTCATTTAGTGATAACATTTCCTTTGATTGGCAGCTTATGACTTCAAATCTCAGCTGATGGTTTTGAGTGGAAGATTTAGCATAGTCTCCTTTTTGAGGTATGATGCCCCTCTCAATGACCATCTTGGCTTTAAACCCTCATATTCATGGGTTTTACCCTGACACAATTTTAAAGTCCAGGGAGTAACCAAGGCAATTCCCTTTGCTTTCAGGGCAGCTCAACAACTATAGTCTTTTAAGTTTTTTCCATTTTTTCTTTGTTTAGATTTTTAAAATTTATTTTTCCAGTTAGATTTGACATACAATATTATATTGCTTTCAGGTACAATAGGGTATTAGTTTCAGGTGTACGACATAGTGATTAGACATTTATATACCTTAGAAATTGATCACCCTGATAAGTCTAGTATCCATCTGGCACCGTACATAGTTATTACAATATTAGGCATGGTCTAGTGCCAGCCAGCCTTGGTGTTCCTCAACTATGCAAGTGCTCTTTTGGCTTAAATCCTATGGCACCGCTTCCAGCAAACCAATGCACTCTAATTTTCATGTCCTACTTATTTTCGGCATTAAGGTCTTTATATAACATTTCTGTGAGTGATAGGCTAACAGTCACAAAAGCAGGTTTTCCTTCACACTATTTTTAAAACCCATAGGTGGGGGGAAATTTCATTAAAAATATTCTGTTAGAGAATGGGGTTTCTTTGATTATTAGTATTCTATTCATTGCATTGTTTATATTTTTCTAATGGATTTGCAAGCATTATCATTTATTATGGAAACAATTCTTCTATTATATTTATTCATAGTTTGCAGTTGAAATGTTGTCTTTAGTATTACAAAGATGTTTCATTCAGGTATAGTCAAATCTATCAAATACTTTATTTATGAGTTTCCCAAGAGATCAAATCCCTCCTTATTTGTTTATGTGAAAGAAAAACTTATTTTGGAGGCAATAAAGAAATTTAAGTTCATTTTTATCGCTAACTATGACAAGATTACTCTAAGAAAAAATATTTGTATCTGCATATTACCTGAGCTTCTGCCAAAAGGTTACTTTTAAAGACAGAGATATACCTGTCAGGGGAGAAGGATTGATCTTAAGAAATTAAGGATTCACTAAACACAGAGATTGATGAGCTTGAGATATTTTACAAGTGGAAGCTGTGTTAATAAATTTATTATGCTTTTTATCCATCAAGTTATAAACACTGTGAGCTATATTTTCAGTGGTGCAAAAGGTTTAAAATATATATGAAGTGGTTCATTTTTTGAATTGCTTTTATAAATTTTATTGAGAATTTTCAACTGTAAACTTTAAAATGTTCAATCATTATTTAAATATTGACTGCACTAAAATGGTCCTAGATATGGAAAAGAACCCCACAGAGTTATGCATAGTTATGTCTTTCTAATACATTGTGGTTATTATTTATATCAGGGGGAGTATTAAAATATAATATATTAAAATTATTAGGCTTTCCATTAATTTTTTTCATTTAACTTTTTATTTATTTTATCACTGTACTCTCAGCTTTTCAGTTTGCCTATATCTGTTTTTTAGATGACATCCCAAGATAAAGGGTTTACTCTAGTGGAGGGACAACTAAAAAAAGAAACAATTCCATTTTTTTTCCCTAAGATTTTTGGTTTCATTCACAGCTCAGTAATAGTCTTCTCAGTATGTTTGGTATTATCTTAACTGAACTGGTAATAATCTATAAGTTTTTTCAAAAGACAATCTCTGCTCAGTTGTTGGCATTTTTTATTTGTGAATATTATATAAAAATTTTAATTGTGTGTGTGTGTCATGGGTGAAGTTGTATGGAGCGTTTATGTAATATGCATTTGGAATCAGAAAGGCATTTTTTTCCAAATTAAAATCTATTTCCTGGAAATAATGACAAAGATGGGCATCTTTTTCACGTAGTACCGTGTTTAGCTGTCATGGCTTCTGTAATGTTTCCTGTCAACACCACCTCTGTCAATGCCGCTGTGGCTTTGTGGGCCCCACACAGCAGTATAGGAGTGCTCAGCCATCATCATTTAGAACTGCTCAACTGCATAGCAAGGTACCTAGGGCTACAGATCTCCCTGCTGAAGAAATGCTTCTACTTTAAAATGATAATAGCCTATAATAGAAATGGCTGTGGCCTTAATATAAATGATTAGTGTGGCACAGTGACACAAGAACGAGAAGTAAGAATAAAAGTAGATGTTGAACAACATCATTTTAAATGTAGAATTTTGTGTATTGAGGACTTAATATTATAGAATGCCATTATTCATAATTACCTAGGGCTACTATTTGAAAATGAGGGCTTCTTTGGGGCAAAAAAGAAAAAATGAAATTCTGTAAAAACAAAACAACTCTCTAAGCATGCCTGAAATTCAGGGTGAAGTATAAAAATAGGCGTAGAGAGGGATGAAAAATACTGTTTGGGTGAAAAAGAAAACACTGAAACACCATAGTAGGGGAGCTCTCTGATACTTTTTCTATTTGTAATATCAAAGAAGTATGTATCCCCAGCTCTTCATGTGATCATTACTTAAAATCTCAGCATGTGCTTTCCCATGAAATTGTAAAATATATTAATCTTTATTAATTACATTATATATTTGTATATAATGGATAAATGATTATAGAATCCTCAAATATTTTTCCGGGGTAGGAAAAGAGTTAGAGTTAGATAATTAGGAGCAGTCCATCTATGCAGGTGGACAGGTTGTCACATAAGGTAGAAAAGGGGATTCTAAGGGGTCACAGCGACACTGCTGTGGCCACTGCCCAGCCCGGCAATTTTGGCTGGGCAGATTCGGAGCCGGAGTCATTTTGTGGAATTTGTGAAATCCTCCTCAGGAAGAAGTCTCCAGAGCAGCTGTGCCTGGAGCACCCCGACTTGCCTTTGTGATCTCCGTGTCTGCCAGGCCAGGCCATGCAGTCCTGTTGCCACTAGGAGCCTGCGGTACTTGATGCGGAGGGGACCCTGTAGTCTCCCCCATCCCTGTGTGCTGCTGGAACTGCGATTAGGACAGAGTCTGACCGAGGAGGCTGTAGAGCGGCCAAGGAGCACCGGAGCACCCGAGGTAGAGAGAGGTGGCCAAGGTGGAGCTGGTGGCAGAGACCATCCTGAGAGCACAGCAGCGGGAGCCCAGCAGCAGGGGACCCAGGCTGAGACTCACTGGAAGGAGTGGTGCGAGTGCCCAGCTATCGTCCAGTGTTACAGTTTTGCTGTTGGAATCTTCTGTTCCCTCCTGCACCCCTTCAGGATATGAGACTTAAAAGACAGCGATTCACATAGGATATATTCTATTGATTTGGGAGAGAGGGAGAGAGGCATCTGTGTGAGAGAGAAGAGTGGATAGGTAGCCTCCTATAGGTGTCCTGACTGGGGATCCAACCCACACGGAGAAACCCTCTCCAGGCATTGGCAGGCATGGTAGGGATTGAGCCCCTCAGCCAGACAAGGGGAAGTTCCTACAATGAACAAGACCAATGAAAAATCAGGTCCCAAATAAAGCAAAAGAGTCCTTATAACCCACACAAAGGACAGTCCTAGAACACCCAGATCAGGAGACCAAGGAGTCTACACCAGGGGTCTCTCTGCTCTGGGGAGAGGCGAAAACTGCTGGAGAAAATCCATTATATTTTTTTTTCTTAAAGGGGGCAAATCATAGGTTGTATGTTTGTGGCTACCCACCTTGGGCCCCAGTGAAGGGAGAGGAGTGCAGACTGGAATCCCAAAAGGAAAGTCTGGAGTGAAAGGCATGAGAGAGAGTCTTCGGGGAGTGACTGTGGCATTTTGGGGGCCCAGATATGCCTGGGCTACAAAGCATCCATCTTACCTTACCTTGAAAATTTCCTCACCACAACCTCTGAAATCCTGTTTGCTCCACTCAGCAACATTTTGTTGTTGTTCATTTTTCAGTTTTACTCTGTCTTGGTGTTCTGTTTTGTTTGGTTTTGTTTTTCTTCTTTTCTCCCATCCTGCGTCTTAATCCTTGCTGAGGAGACAGCAACAAAAATAGACTCAGGGATCATCAGAGGCTGGCAGTAGGGTGCAGCCAATCCATACAGTATCCTGGAAAACAGGCTGTGCTTCACCCTGATGGGTGAGCCACAGAAACACCCTCCTGGCATCCAGATAACCCAAAATCTGGGCTCTGGAGCTTACTAGGGGCCTTCTCTGCTGAATACAGAGAAATAATCCCAGACAGACTCAGACTAGTGGCTCAGCGGAGGGAGAACAAACCCATCATCTTCCCTGAAGTCTGAAAGACACCTACCACAGGAGAACCAGGAATCACAGCCCCTGGTTTCCTCTCAGAAATTGTTGGGTCTGTGACTAGTCTAAAGTTGACAGCAGGCCAGAGGCAGAGATAGATAGAGGCAGCTCCTGTGGTGATTTGGGACATTTGCTGACACACCCCTGGACCCAGTGCTGATAAAAATCCAGCTTTCACAGTAGCTTGGCCCACCCTGGGAGCAACCAAGGCTGAAGGAATCAGACACTAACTGTGGATCATGAGTAGCTTTGAAAAGGTGGCTGAGTGCTAGATGTGGACAGCACCTGTCATTGGCTTACACCAGAATCAGGCATCAGAGTGATAGCCAAAGGGAGAAACCAGAAGTCAAGATCTAAACTGTGTTGAGACAAATACACTTGGCTCTTTTCTTATTATCTTAGCTGTTGTTTTTCTTTTCCATAGTCTTTTAATTTATCTTTTCATCTTTTATTTTTGGTATTCTGATTTTCCTTTCATATCTTCTATTCTACTTTTATCTTTGATTACTCCACTGTTCCTTTCTCCTCTCCTTTTATAATTTTTGTTAACTTTTCCTGTGTTCCTTTCCTGTGTTTTCTTCTTTCAATTCATTACGAGTAGTAGTTATCTTCCCTTTTCTCCTCTCATAATCACTTTTCTTTTCTTTGGTCCTCTCATATTCTTTTTCTCTTTCTCTACTATTTAATTTCTCTTTCCACTTTTAACATTCTTTGCTCTCTTGTTATATTATTGTGATAATCAGGAATAGGTTGCTTGTTTTGATGTTGTTTTTGTGTTGTTTAGCCAGCACCTATACAAAAGTGCACAACAAGTGATGGAGGTTGAGCCTCTTAGTCAACCAGGTAGAGGAGAGTTCCCACCAATGAATGGGCCAATAGCAATCAGGACCCAAATACAACAGGAGAGTCCACATAAACCACACAGAGAATATCCCTAGAGCATCCCGATCAGGAGGTCAAGGAGTCTGCACCACTGAATGCCACACTACTCCTAACACACAAGGCCATCCACAAAAAGAGAGTCATAGCAAGTCAATGTAAAAATAGAAACAAACACAAAGAGACAACTAAAATAGGGAGACAAAGAAACAGCCCCCAAAGGAAATAAAAGGAGGAATCTCCAGGAAAAGAGCTGAGTGAAATCAAGGCAAGTAATTTATCAGACATAGAGTTCAAAGTAATGGTTAGAAGGATGGTCAAGGAACTTAGTGAGAACTACAAGGAACCTATATCAGCATGAAAAATGAAATAGAAACCTTGAAAAGAACCATCTAGAGATGAAATATGCAATATCTGAAATGAAGAACAAATTAGAAGTAATTAAAAGCAGGGTATCTGAAGTAGATGATTGAATCATAGAGCTGGATGAAAAGGTAGAAAAAAACCACTGGTCAGAGCAACAAAATGAAAACAGACTCAAAAAGAATGAGGACAGTTTAAGGGATCTTTGGGACAACACGAAACATAGCAATAATCATGTGATAAGGATACCAAAAGGGAAGAAAATAAGCTAGCGATAGAAAACCTGTTTGGAAAAAAAAATAATGACAGAAAACATCCCTAATTCGGTGAGGTAAAACATCATGAAAGTCCAAGAAGCACAGGGTGTCCCAATCAATATGAACCCAAAGAGGCCCACTCCAAGACACATTACAATCGACATGTCAAAATTTAAAGACAAAGAGAATCTTAAAGGCAGCAAGGTAGAAATAGCTAGGAACATACAAAGGAGCTCTGATAAGGCTTTCAGCTGCTTTCTCAACAGAAACAGTACAAGCCAGAAATATTTTAAGTAATGAAAATCATGGACCTGCAACCAAGATACGCTATCCAGCAAGGCTCTGATTTAAAATAGAAGGTGAAATAAAGAGATTCCCAGACAAAAGAATGCTAAAAGAGTACATCTCCACCAAGATAGCATTGCAAGAGATGCTAAAGGGGCTGCTTTAAGAAGAAGAATAAAGAGAGGGTGACAGAGGTACAAAGGGAAAAAATGTCAATGAATATGTACCTATCAATATAACTTTAAATGCAAATGGAATAAATGTTCCAATCAAAAGAAACAGGGTAGCTGAATAGATAAGAAAACATGACCCATATATATGCTGCCTATAAGAGACCCACCTCAGAACAAAAGACCTACACAGGCTGAAAATGAAGGGATAGAAAAAGTATTCTATGCAAATGGACATGAAAAAAAAAAGCAGGGGTAGCAATACTTGTATCAAACAATATAAACCTCAAAACAAAGGCCATAACAAGAGACAAAGAAGGTCATTACTGAATATTTAAGGGAGTAGTCCAACAAGAGGATATAACTCTTATATAAACATATATGTTCCAATATAGGTGCACCTAAATATAAAGAAAGTATTGGAGGACTTTAAGAAAGAGATAGATAGCAATATTGTCATTGTAAGGGGATTGAAAACCTCACTGTCAACAATGGACAGATATTCCAAACAAAAAATCAATAAAAATATTGCAGAATTGAATGGCACTTTAGATCAAATGGACTTCATGTGTTTATAGGACTTTTTCACCCCAAAGAAACAATGTACACATTTTTCTCAAATGCACATGGATCATTCGCAAAGACCACATGGTAGTACATAAAACAAGCATTAAAAAATTCAAGAAAATTGGAAATATACCAAGCATCTTCTTGGATCACAACAGCTAGAAACTAGAGACCAACCTCAAGAAAAGACCTAAAAAAATATTCCAATACATGGAAGCTGAATAACATTATTAAATGATGAATGGATTAGCAATGAGATCAACAAGGAAGTCAAAAGTATCTGAAAACAAATGAAAACAAACAGACAACAATCCAAAACATATTGACAAAATGAAGCCAGTCATGAGAGGAAAGTTCAAAGCATTTCAGGCCTACAAAAGAATATAGAAAAATCTCAGATAAACAACTTAAACTTACATCTAAAAGAACTAGAAGAACAACAATAAACAAAGCACAGAGCAAGCAGAAGGAAGGGAATAATCAAGATCAGAGCTGAATTAGATGATATAGAGAAAAAAATAAAAACAAACAACAACAAAAACAATTCAATAGATCAATGAATCCAGGAGCTCATTCATTGAAAAAATAGACAAAATTGACAAACTTTAACCAGACTTATTAAAAGGTAAGAAAAGAAAAGAAAGAAAGAAAAAGAAAGAAAGAAAGAGGGAAAGAAATAGAGAGAGGACCTAAATAAAATCAGAAACTAAAGAGGAGAAATAACAACTGATCCATAGAAATACAAAGGATTGTAAGAAATTGCTGTGAACAACTATATGCCAAGAAATTGGACAATCTGGGCCAAATAGATACATTTATAGAAACATACAGTCTTCTAAAACTGAACCAGGAAGAAGCAGAAAACCTGAATAGACCAAACTAGCAAAATTGAGGCAGTAATCAAAAAACTCCCAGCACACATAAGTCTTGTCCAGATGGCTTCACAGTTGAATTTTACCAAACATTCAAAGAAGAACTCACATCTCTCCTCATCAAACCATTCCAAAAATTCAAGAAAAGGGAAGATTCCCAAATTCTTTTTACAAGGACAGTGTCATCCTAAGTCCAAAACCAGGTAAAGACACAACAAAGAAAGAAAATCACAGGCCAATATCTCTGAGGAACATAGATACTAAAATTCTCAACAAAATACTAGCAAACACAATCAAACAATACATTACAAAGATCATACACCATGATCAAGTGGGATTTATTCCAGAGATTCAAGGATGGTACAATATTCACAAATCAATAAATGTGATGCATCACATAAAAAATGAAAGACTAAAATCATATAATCATATCAATAGAAGATCTTACTTGATCAATTTGATCTTATTTCCCTGAAAAGCAGGAAAAAGACAAGGGTGCCCACTTTTACCATTCTTATTAAACATAGCCACAGTGATCATACAAGAAGAAGAAATAAAAGGCATCCAAATTGGAAAGGAGGAAGTAAAACTGTCATTATTTGCAGACAACAAAACAGTGTACATAAAAAACCCTATAGTCTCCACCTAAAACCTAATACTAACTTAGCAAGTGAATTTGGCAAAGTAGCAGGATACAGTCAATATTCAGAATTGATGATGTAATTGAACCCCAACAATAAACTATCAGAAAGAGAAACTAAGAAAAAATATCACATTAATTATAATAGCAAAATAAATAAATAAATAAGGTACCTAGGAATAAATTTAACCTAGGATTTAAAAGACCTATACTGGGAAAACTATAAAACATTAAAGAAAAAAATTGAGGAAGGTACAAATAAATGGAAGCATTGGAAGGATAAACATCACTAAAATGTCCATACTACCCAAAGTAATCTATAGATTCACCACAATTCCTGTTAATATACCAAGGGCACATTTCACAGATCTAGAACAAATACTTCAAAAATTTATATGGAACCAAAAACACCCCAAATAACCACAGCAATCTGGAGAAAGAAGAATAAAGTTGGAGAGATCACAATCCCTGATATCAAACTATACTACAAGGTCGCTATAATCAAAATAGTCTGGTACTGGCATAAAAACAGACACATAGATCAATGGAACAGAATAGAGAACCCAGAAACAAACCCATGTCTCTATGGTCAATTAATATTTGACAAAGGGGGCACGAGCATACAATAAAGACAGACTCTTTAATAAATAGTATTGGGAGAACTGGGTACATGCAAAAAAAAGAAACTAGACCACCAACTTACACCATACATTAGAATAAACTCACAATGGAAAAAGACAAAAATATAAGTAGTGATACCAAAAAGTCTGAGTAGAAAAAAAAACATAGTCATAAAATTTCAGATATTTCACATAGCAATATATTTCCTCTTATATCTCCTAAGGTAAGTGAAATAAAGGAAAAAATAAACAATTCGACTACATCAAATTGAAAAGCTTCTGCATGGCTAAAGAAACCAGCATCAAAATGAAAAGGGAACCGATTGTATGGGAAAACATATGTGCCAATGATACATCAGACAAAGGCTTACTCTCCAAAATATATAAAGAACTCATGCTACTCAATACCAGGAAAACAAATAGCCCTGGCTGATGTGTCTCAGTGATTTGAATGCCAGCCTGCAAACCAAAGGGTCACTGGTTCAATTCCCAGTCAGAGCACATGCCTGGGTTGTGGGTCAGGTCCCCAGTAGGGGTGCATGAGAGGCAACTGCACATTGATGTTTCTCTCCCTCTCTTTCTCCCTCCCTCCCCCTCTGTCTAAAAATAAAATAAAATCTTAAAAAAAATAAAAATAAAATCTGAAAAAACAATACCAAGAAGACAAACAATCCAATTAAAAATGGGCAAAAGGCCTGAACAGACACTTCTCCAAGGAGGACATAAAGAGGGCCCAGAGACATATGAACAAATGCTCAACATCAATAGCCATAAGAAAGATTAAAATTAAAACTTCATTGAGATATCACCTCATACCTGTTAGAATGACAATCATTAATAAATCAACAAACAAGTGCTGATGAGGATGCGGAGAAAAGGGAACCCTAGTGCACTGTTGGTGGGAATGCAGACTGATGCAGCCACTGTGGAAAACAGTATGGAATTTTCTCAAAAAATTGAAAATGGAACTGACTTTTGTCCCTTCCCCTGCTTGGCATGTACCCTAAGAATTCTGAAACACCAACCCAAAAGAACCTATGCGCCCCTATGTTCATAGCAACACTATATACAATAGCCAAGTGTTGGAAACAGCCTATGTGCACATCAGCAGATGAGTGGATCAAAAAAAAAAAAAACAAAAAAAAAAACTGTGGTACATTTACACAATGGAATACATTGCAGCATAAAGAAAGAGGAAGGACTTCCTCACCTTTGCAACAGCATGGATGGGACCGGAAAATATTTGCTAAGGTAAATAAGCCCGTTGGTGAAAGACACATACCATATGATCTCACTTATAAGAGGAATCTAATGAACAAAATAACCTAATGAGCAAAACAGAACCAGAGACATGGAAACATAGCAGACTGTTGGCTGCCAGAGGAAAGCAGGGGAAGGTTGGGAAAAAACGGAAGGGATTAGTCAAATAACATGTATGAATGACCCGTGGACATGGACAACGATGTGGGGATGGACTGTGAAGGAAGGAAGTGGACTTGACAGAGGAGGGCAATGGTGGAAAAAACTGGGACAACTGTAATAGAATAAACAAGATTTTTTTAAAAAAAGGGGGGGCTGCAGATACATTTGCTTTTTTGACATATTTATAAAAGGTAAAGTTATATTCCAAGGTAATGCAATTGATATCAGAGAACTACTCCTCTGTCTCGGTTTCCCTCCCTCCCTCTTTCTTTCTTTCTGTGGCTTCTCCCTTCACCTGAAATGTTATTATTCAAGAAAAAATTGGCATACTCCTAGGTAAAGTAGACATCTGGGCAGATCCCAAGGAGGGTTAGAGAAAGGATGAGAGAAACAGCGAAAGTTATTCTCTGTCCTTTTCTTTTGTTTACTGTTAACAAATAATGGGAAAAACATTGAAGCCACAGTGACATACTTTTATCAGGTTGTTCCGTGGGGAGAAAAATGGTTACAGGGCAGGATAAGCCTAGCTTTTGAAGACTGATATATATGTTGCAAAAAAATATGCCGATTTGGCAAATAGTAATTTTGTGTGGATTTATTTTTGGTGAAGCAGACATGTTTATTTATTTGGTTAATTTCAGGTTTTCCTATTTTCTTTAGAAATAATATGCAAGTGAATGATTTCTTTCTTATTCAAGTGTTTATGCTTATATTCATAATTGATCCAAAATGTACATGTAGAATTTAAGCTAAGCCAGCTGAATAATCTGAGATGTAATTTCCAGAATTCTTCTAGTGTTAATTAAAACACTACAGCTAATGTATCATACATCTACAGCTAGAGTAGCTTCCATGGTGTATAATTCCAGCAGATATTAAACATGAGGTCTTCTTAAAGATTTGAGATTATGTTTATTGGTGATTATGCTTGATGAGAAATAACAAAATTATTTTCTAACTCAATACTTTAAATCTGGATGCTTGGGAAAAGCCTGAAACTTTAGTGAATTTAGGTTTACAACCATCAGAATAGTACATGAAAAAAATATTTGATTCAAGGCTGTAATAATCAGTAATTAGTTTTCATGTGCCAGCACAGCACTTTAAATTCACAAAACCAATTAGCCACTTTATGATTCAATAATTTGTATTTATTAATCCCATAAGATACTTTATATTAGAAGTGAATGGCTATTAAAATAGTACCTATTCATTGGCTCCTAATTTTCAGAATATATTTTATGTAAAGATTCAATTTTATTACATCTTAAATCCTGAATTTAATGTATCCAAAATAAGTAAAAATCCAAACTCTTTTTATAGCATCATTATCTAAAATTTCTTGAACTTACAATATAAAAGCAAACAATCCTTAAATATCTAATGGGCAGCATGGCAGTCCATGTGTTGAGTAATCTGGGCACTCAGATGAGTCAGTAGTACTCAGTCTTGGCTTTCTCTACACATGATGAAAACAGAATTAAGTGAAGACTCAATGAATGGAGTGGGTTGTGTGAGAAAGAGAGAGGGAGGGATAGAGAGAGACAAAGACAGAGAGGAAGATGGTGGAGGAAGAGGGGAGAAAAAGAAGGAAGAGAAGGAGAAAGGAGGGGAGAGAAAAATGAGAGAGAGAAAATACCTACATGGTTGTAACTTAATATTTTTCACTTTCTTCATGTGTGCTGGGCTAGTTAATGTCTAAGGGCCCTAAATAAGACAGGATACTTATAGCCACAATTAACAGAAAACCAAACTAAAACTAATTAAATCAATAAGCACCTACTTCATTTTATTCTCATGATTAGAAACACAGAGAAAGGATGAATCCATGGCTAATTTGATGACTCACTGATACTACTAAGGACCCAAGTTCTTTCATCCATCTTATCTGCATCTTAAAATGTTGTTGTTGTTTTTAAGGTGGATCTCCTGATTCAGGGCAATGCCATATTTCCAGACACCACCTCCTCACATAGTCCCCTTCAGAGTTAGAAAGGGAAAATTTTTATGTTTCTGAGTGAAAAGCTAGAAAACACTTTTTTAGATGTTTTTCAGTAATCTTTCCTTTAGTACTGATATTACATCATGCACGTACCCAGACAAGTAACAGGTATGGAGAACAGGACTTCCGGGATGGTTTAAAATATTCAGTATCTGCCCACTTGGTAAGTTAACAGAAGGCCAACTGATTGGAGAGAAACTAAAGAAAAAAGGGAAATTCTCCCAGTCACCAAGAAAACAGAGTGGCTTTTGAGTTAACAGATGTCAGTGTCAGTCCTTTCCAATTTTTAAGAATCTGTGCTTCTAAGTTTGTATTGAAATGATTAACACTGCCTTTCTGTAGACAAATAGCACTCTTGTCCTGCTTTTCACTTCTTGGTCCTTTTTAATTTATACATTTCAATGAATCATCATGAGCACCTTTAATGACATTGAGAAAATAATTCAGAAGAAGCTATGTTTCATGGTTTGGATATAAAAGATTATGCCACCTCAGTCTTCTGATTGGATTGCTTGTGCTTGCAGCCCTGAGCAACCCTATGAGAAGTTCAACTACCCTGAGGCCACCGTGCTGTGAGGAAGCTCAGGCCATGTGGAATGGCCACTTGCAGGTGCTCCAATAAACAGCCTCAACTGAAATCCCAGCCGAGATCCAGAACCAATTGCAAGCCCTGTGAATAAGCCAAAAATGGCAATTATCTGGGAATCAGCTGAGGTCACAAACTAGGGCACCAACATTGGCCTGAGCTTCCTTATAGCATGGTAGCCTCAGACAGGAACATTTTTTACATGGAATTTTGGGACTCCAAGGAACTATTCCAGCAAACAAGGTAGAACATTCAGATAATCAGAGTCTCAGCCACAGGCTCACTTCAGCCAAGATGCTTCAGAAAGATCCCAAGCAAAAATTTCCATCTGAACTTTCCTATAATTAATTCCTAACTGATAGACTCTGTAGCCTTATGAAATGTTTATGCTAGTAAATTTGGTGATGGTTTGTTATTCAGCAATAGTAAATGCAATAACTTCACATTCATTACCTTGTTTCATTCTAAAAATAAAATTTTAAGTAAATACTTAGATTTATTAAATTTCATTTTATAGATGATAAAGTTAAGGTCAGACAATTCAAGAAGTTTCCCATGGGTTACACCTCAAGGATCCACATCTTTTGGCTCATCTATATGTTCATATTACATTGTATTTTAGTGTTTCTCTCTGAAACGGATGCACACATGTTCCAAAGCAGCATTCTTTATTCAGCCAATACGCCCAGCACTGTCTAGAGGGAAGAGAAATTTAGTCCAAGTAATGCAACACAATCTAGAAGATTTTATAATGCTGATTTGCAGGAGGTGTAAAACAATTACGGGAATAGCACAGAGACTGGTTTAAAAGAAAATGTGAGTGTCAGATTTGGGGGATTGGTAACTAGAGGCAGCAAAAAGTAAAGAAATTGTAGCAGTAAGAGCTAAATTCAAATATCTGAATTAGTATATTGGAAGGGGCAGGAAGTTGAAGCGTGTATGTTTAGTTCTTTGTGGAGAGATACCTGGGTGGTGGTGTGTGGTGTGAGATGCCACATAAGGACATGAGTAAGGACGGCTGAAGTGAGGAGTGATCATCTGCAGGCAGTGTACAAAAACTTAAATGTCAAAGAGAGAAAGGAAAAGGGAAACGGAACATACATTTACTAAGAACCAAACACATGGTAGATCCTGGCCTGTGCACTTCATAAATTTTACTTAATTCTCATAACAATCCTCAACACTTATTCTACTTTCTCTTTAAGATAATTATGCTAAAGCTCAAAGTGAGCTTTGAAAATAAGATCATTATTATAACAGGGAATGGTAATACTGAGTCATAACCAGTCAGGGTGCACAGCTGAAAGGAAGGGACAATTATTTAGATAAACATCCCATGTTTTACATGAACTCATTGTCTTATACTTCTGGGGAAACCATGTTCTGGGGGAGTTTAATTCTAAAAACTCACAGCTGGTCCTTCCTACATGCCAGCTGGCAGTCTGTTTACAGAGATTCAGGAAGGACTTGAGGAGGCATTCTCTCTTTTCCTCGTTCACATTCATTATTTTATATGTTGGATTTGTGTTAAACCTCCAATGTTGCAACCAGAATTCTTCCTAGAAGAGTCTTCTATACAATTAAGCACTCAGCAGGTGAACTTTCATTAATGGACGTGACTTCCAGGAAAGATTCTACTTCCTGCATCTCAGTGTCCTCTCACTCTGGAGGTGCACCCGGCATTTAATCTGACAGCTACCTGGCAATTTGCACACTTGGGTTCTTGAAATGTTAAGAATTTTATTCATGTTCATACTGAGGGATGACTTACACCCCAGCATTTTGTAATTATTTTACTTTACCTCCTGTGTCCTGAGGTCATTTGTGCTGTGTTCTCCCATTCTGCTCAAAAGTATTGCAAATCCCATGCATTTTATTTATGCTATTGACCCTTGGAATCTAAGGAGTTGAGTGATAAGTAAAATCCCAGCTGCCAGTAGCTAAGGCCAGATAAGAGGCTGAGCAAGTTCGAAGGATCTGGATAGCCGAGAAGGATTTTTTTTCTCTTAAGGCTGGTCTGTGGAATGACTGGGGTCATTTAGTGAAATCACACTATGCTGCAGTTTCTTCCCCTTTAATAAAGGTTAATAAATGTGCCTACTCATTCTCTGAAAATAAAAAGTGGTAGCGATTACTTAGATAATGATGGCGAAGCTCTCATCATTGCAAAGAAATTATTGATGCAAGTGAAAGGTGTACCAGGAGATTGTTTCCTTTACAACTTTGAAAGGTTAGGGAACCAGCTAGACATGTTTTCTGTGTTTTGTCCCAAATTTAATCTTTTAAATTCTGGATCTAATGACAGTTACTGTGGAATACTGAATGACATAGTAGTTGTGCATGCCTGATGTAAAGGAAATGTTTTTACATTTATGTTTTTTAAATTTTATTGTTACTCAATTACAGTTGTCTGCAATGTTTTTACATTTAGAACATCTAATGTTTATGCAATACTTGGGCAAAGAATTCCTTCTTAAGGCATTGGAATGCACACCACATAAAATGTAAAACTGTGCGACTAAAAGGAAAACCATTAAAATAAAGACAAATAGTGAACTTAGAGGAGATATAACATAAAAATGATAGAAAAGGGGGTAATAGTTTTAATTTAAAAAAGTGTTTTGTGAATCAGTAATGAACCCCAAAAATGGTATAGGAAAACCTGATGAAAATCTAAATTCATACAAAAAATAGGTATACAATATGATATTAAAAATATACTTGCACATACTAGTAATCAAATAAATGCAAAGAGAAACAATAATACATTTTCCAAGTCTTTCTACTTGATAATGTTTAAAATGACTTATAGCAAATATTTTTGGGGATGTAGGCAATACACTATAAACTTTTTTATTAGAAATCAGAAACTTTAAAAGCTAAGGCCTTGATCCAGACTTTTATATTTGATATTTACTCTAAAGAAAAATTAGAAAAACTCACAAAATACATGTAACATCATATACAGGTGGGGCAAAAATAGGTTTACAATTGTTCCTATAGAAAATAATACAACCATTAACAAATAATAATGCAAGAATAAACACTTGTTTCATGTACTCACAGTTGTAAACCTACTTTTGCCCCACCCTGTATATCACAACATTTTTTAAATGATTTTATTTACTAATTTTTAGAGAGCAGGGAAGGGAGGAAGAAAGGGAGAGAATCATCAATGTGTGGTTGCCTCTCATGCACCCCTTACTGGGGACCTGGCCTGCAACCCAGGCATGTGCCCTACTGGGAATTGAACTTGCGACCCTTTGTTTCTCAGTCCAGCACTCAATCCACTGAGCCACATCAGCCAGGGCACAACATTTTTTATTATATTATTAGCTTTTGACAGAGATTTACTTAAACAAATGATGATGCACAATTGCAAAAATGTAGCAGGTAGCCACTAAATAGAGATCAGTGGTTGGTAGATAAGTAGACAGACAGAAAGGTATCGGCATTCATATTAAACTGTATTATACATATGTGCAATACATGCACACACATGTACACAAACTCACATATACTAATTTGTCTGTAAAAAGAACAGTCCATGTCAAACCAAAAGAGAAAAAAAGGCTTTGGCAGTTAATAAATAAATTTAAATAAGTATTAATATTAACATCATGAGCAATACCAGGTATCCATCAGTGATTATGATTTTAAGAGTTGGAATAAAGGTTCAGAATGTATCTCCATTTATACCCCCACTTGATTCAAAGTTATCGTAAAAACACATAACTTCTACAAAAGCAAGGCTATGATAAGATGGCCTGTAATATAATCAAGATATGACTTTACCAAATGGATGAGAGACGATATTGATGGATATTCAAAGGTACTGTATTCAGAGGTACCTGTATTTTTGTGTCTGAGTTCAGTACCGACCTACACCAGACTGCAAAGTTGTTACCCCAGCTTTCCAGTTACAAACTTCATTCTATCCTCACTTCAGCTATATTTTGTAACTTTGAAAATCTGCTGTCAAGGAAAGCTCTAAAACCCATTAGCAGAAAAATATAAATTGTAATTTGACCCAAGAATATTTGTACTTCACCTTTAGAATTGTCCACAGCAACATTTTCAGATTTAGGGACCCTGGGGAGAGATACAAGGAAATCTCCCTCTCTCTCAAAACACACTGGATTAGTGGTTTCCTCTTCTATCTCTGCGCTCTGCAGGGGTTCTGGCATGCAGGGATATATGTTCATATGTCTAGGGAACTGGCCAGACCACTTACAGGCCTTGAGCAAAGTCTGTTTCAAATTATGTGACTGCTCTGCAAACAATAGCAGGAGTCAGCTAGCCTTCCAGTTCTAGAGCGACAGAAAAACTTGTGAGAGTGGGGTTTTATAAAACTGAATTCACCTATTTTTCCAACTTTCAAATTTGCTAGGGTCTTTGGGGATTTGCGATGTGGCCAAAATACCCTGTAGTTTATTCACTTGGTTCAAGTTCAGGTGAGACAATCATGCTCCTTAAGATCCAGGACAATTACATGTTCCCTCTACATTTCTAAATCTTTGGTGTGTTAATTCTTCAATCCTCAAATCGGCCTATGAGGCTGGAACCATTACTTTTATCCTCATTTTACAGATTAAAAAAAAAAAAACTAAGGAAGAGAGAGGAAAATATTTTTATGGCTTTGTGTGTGTTTTTTTTTAATGCAAGTAGTTCAACTCCAGGGTGTGCACTCCCAAACAAGTTTTTACTATCTCATATCATAGTAAAACTAGTCAAACTGATATATTACCTGCCTTTTAGGAGCACAGCTGCTGGGATTACCAACATCTTGGATTTTCTAATCCTATTTGCTTTCCATGTATATTCCTTTTGAATAGATCTTTATTAGAAATTTAATAATGAATAAAGAAATATTCACAAGACAAAGAGAAACTAACACTGCCACTCTGGCACCCCACCTTACTCCTTTGGTGTAAGCACTAATAAGTACCCGCCGTGACGCTTACATCCTGTTCTTGACATTCATACACACGCTGACTGAAAAATGTTTTGGATTATTTAAGTGTACATAATTGTGTTTTTGTTTTTAAGAAGGTGGGATCGCAGTATACATATTACTCTACTAATATTTTTCAATTATATATATATATGGATCCATATCCATATGTATATGTAAATGTGTATGTATATGTGTATGTAGTGGATATCTCCACTGCCAGGGAAATTGTCCTACTATTTCTGTATTTGTAATATAATAAGCTAATGATTTTCTCCTCTCAGATCTTCTTTCTTCATGTTTAGACTCAATTATGTTTTCCATAATATTTTTAATTTTTAACTTAGTAGGTGTTGGTTATGTATTTATTAACATTTACTCAGCCCTATCGATGTGCTGGGTACTGTTTTAGGTGCTTCGAGCAGAGAAAGACGTATAGATGCGTTCTTGTTGTCAGATTATGTGTCCACTCGATCTTTCAGAATGTTGATTTAGATTATAGCAGTGACATTCTATATTTTAGTGTATTTAATCTGTTTGTGTAAAAGTCATGTTTTCACTTTTTTTTAATTCGGGGAAGCCTTTTGCACTGTAATTTTATGTCACTGGGCGTTTTATTATAGTTTTTCTAAAAAAGGTTTCTGACGTTTTCCATGTTATCATTCCATAGGAACCACTGAGTTTTTATTTTAACCTGGATCTTCTACCCTCAGGATACTGATCCTCCTTCAATTAGCTAATTTGTATTATTATTTTTTAATTACACTTATGTTATCTTATTAGCTGTACAAGGCAAGCTTATGAGGTCACTTGGTTAATGGCAAACTAGCACTAGGAGATGCTGGGGCAGTATCTATGTGAGTTAAAACTAGTAGGTAAATATTACTAGTTGAGATGTAGAGAGAAGCCCACAAACTTTGCTAGGGCTTCTGGGTAGGACATAGGGCATTCTCCTCTGACATCATTTCCCCAATTCTTGCTTAATGCCCAAATGATGGATCTCTTCACTTGTACTCTCTTCTGGAGATCTTGGTTGAAATCATGGCCGTGAGGGATACTTTAGGCTTTGTGAGTGTGCTAAAGTTGCTCTTATAATCCAGAGAGAAAGGGTGAAACAGTAATATTTCAGAGACATAAAGTCACTATCTTCTCATAGTTCTATCTATTGCATCTTTCTTTCTCCCCACCTCCCATCCTGTTCTTTCTTCTCTGTACAAAAAAGAAGAAAAAAAAGAAAACACTAAGGCAAGTGGTCTGCACTAGCAAAATAATCAGATATATCTTAATCACACTGATATGAAATATATTATTTGATTGGTATTAATAATTTCAAACTGATAAATCCACTGATTATGGTTTAGTATTTTCCCCCATATTATATATGTCTTTTACTGTAAAATTTTATTGAAAAGCACAGAGAATAAAGCCAGGCTTACTAGCTGATGCCCAGGAGTCATATCTTTAATAACAGAATTTGTGAAATCGCATCTTGGCATATTTGTGAGAGCAACGTGGCATGTGCACAGCTCAGGGAAGTCGCCAGCTGATACTCCTATGTATTCTTTGCGCATTAGCACAGATCACAGCTGTCAGAAATGTATTGGCTTTTCTTTGTTTGTTTGTTTGTTTTTGAGATCCTCTCAGAAGTTAGATAATAAAATGGGCAGATATTAAAGAATCAGCTTGGCTTATGGAAACTAAAAGCAAAATGTCATTTCATGATGAATGAGAAAATTTGGTTGAAACTTCCTTCCTTTAGGGGTTTGTTCCATTAAGAACAGAACACAACTAAATGGTGTTTTTCGCTCAAAGGAATATTTTCATGTACAGTAGACAGCATCATTCTCCCTGCTTGTATTACTTATATTGTCAATAGCATTTTATTTACATTACCTAAATATTAAAACAAAATATGCTGAAATTTGTTCTAAATGTCAGATACCAAAATTCTCTATTCTGTTTTTATTTGCCCTCTTTTGTGAGCTGCAGTCTAAATTCCCTTTACTCAAATTAGAAACTCCTACTGTTCACAGAATAAGAGTTTTATAATTGTATAATTTAATCCCTGACACCAATTTGAATAAACCTGATCATTTTATTTATACATATGAAATATATTGTACATCCTAGTATAAGTTTCTTCTATCTTCATATACTAGTCTATAAATTAATTTACAGTTTGAAGGGCTAGAAAGAAACATGAGACCTTTCAAAAGTTAAATATTTGAACTAAGCCATGTAACCTAGATAGTGACATCTAACGTCAATGATTGTTCATATTTTGTTTCAAACATGAGTGACTGTCCAAATCAAGAAAGGGAATATGGAGAAATGTAACCAATGTTTGATTCATTCACTTTGTGGTACCTGGAGGAACTTGGTTTACATGTAATATTCATGTAATATTTATAATCAGGGGCACATGCAGGCTTCCTATGCAGTGCTTTGCAATAGCCATTCCCCATGTGTTATATTGCAAACAATTACTTATAGCTGCTGGATCTTTAAATTTGCTATGAAATAAATTTATATTTATATATTGTTTTATATATTTGTATTTTATATTTGATTGGAAATGTGAGTGTAGCCCTGGCTGGGTGACTGAGTTAGTTAGAGCATCCTCCCATACACCAAGGACCAAAAGGTTGCATGTTTGAACCCCTGTTGGGGCGCATAAGGGAGGCAACCAATCCATGTTCGTCTCTCACATTGATGTTTCTCTCTCTCTTTCTCTCTCTCTCCCTGCCCCCTTCCTGTCTCCCTAAAAAATCTACAAACAAGCCTCAGGTGAGAATTTTTTAAAAAGTGTGAATGTATGCAAACATCAGCCACTTCACCCTCAGAGTCTAATGAGTTACACATTCACACACACAGTCACCTATCACAGCAAAATAAACTTAAGATACTAAAACATATATTGAAATCCAAATCTCTGCTTTCTGTTACTTATCTTCACAGCTTTCGAATGATCTTTTTTGGTTTATCTACCGAGTGGCAAATTATTTACTTTGTATGCATGCTGTAAAAAAATACAAACTATTTCACATGCTGGGTTTTTTTTTACATTTGCAACAGATATTTTTCACATCCTCCTGAGAGGCTATCTGTGTTTAAATATAGCAATTAGATTACACTCAACTGAACTAATTTCATTGGGGCAGATGGGAATGATTAGATTGGCCTAAAGCTGAAAATGAACAACACATTTTCCCTAACATTTTAACTTTTAATTTTAAAACTGTGTTTTTATCGGTTCTATTAGCTTTCCTTCATTTTAGAAACCGTATAATCATTTGAGTTTGCGACTACAACTGTAGTGTTGGAATGCCTTAAATGAAAATGTGAAATATAAAAACAAATATCATCTGACTCAGTGCTAACAAATACACCGATACTGGAATGAAACTGTACTGACTGTCAAAGGCGTGGAAACAAAGACTTTCAACGCGAAGAGAGGGAGTCCAAATCTGTAGTACCATAATTTCAATATTTCACCTAAAAGGTAATAAATTACAGTAGGCACTATATTACCTTTTCTTGTTAGGGACCACAAAATTTTACCTTCCTGTTTTATATGTATGCATGTTGAGAGATTTTATAGACATATGTACAAAGTATAATGTGATATGATACAATGACATAATATGATATGGTATAATATTACATGAATACCTGTATCTAATGGAAAATATAATAAAATAAGCTTTTTGGAGATTTCATGTAAGAAAAACTAATTATTTGCTACTGAGCTATTTGTAATTAGCAGTTCTCTACAGAAACCCAAGGGAAAAATGAAGGTCTTGCTTGTCTTAATGTTTGAGGGGTCAACCAAGAGTGCCGTAAGTTTCATAATGGTTGGAATGAATGGGGAAACCATTTTAGGGTCCAGACAAGAAGGTAAAATATTGACTTCACATAAAATCTTGCATTTAAAATTATGTGTAATAGAAAACCAATTTTTGACATACTTTCTGTTCAACTTAATTTGACATGCTTAAATTTGAATCTCATATTTTCATATATTGTGTGGATAACAAAAGATGTGGTTCTATTAGAAATCATTTTGACAAAAATGATACAAAGGCAATACTTTGCTAATATGCATTTTTCATAAAAATAATACACTTTAAAGTCTAATTTTAAGTGAGATAATTGAAAATTTTTTCTCATATATCTAATGATGGATATTAATGTAAGCATCAATGCAAAAATGTGACTGAGCTAGCCTCTGAGTATATATGTGTGTTCAGGAAAAGGAACAAGAGAGAATTAGCACTTACTGATTTTCTATTATGTGCCAGACACTTAATTACAAAGAAAATGTGTTCTTTAAAAATGGTGACTCAGATTCTTATAATAAACATAAAACAGATACTGCTTTACATCCTTAAATTGAATTGTTGAAGAAGCTGAAGCTCATTTATCCATTGATTCAGTCAATATTTATTGAGCATCTACTATATACCAAGTAGTATTTTTGGTACTGATAATGTAATTACATTACAAAAATGGCAGGGCAGGTCTCCATTTTTATGGAACATGCATTTAAATAAGTTAAGACTGATTAAAAAAGGGACAAATTAAAACAAGGTGAATTAATAATGCTTCTATGATAGTAAAAAACAAACTATTCACTGAAGTGCATAAAAGCATTTTCTGCATTTCAGAACCCAATTTTAATATATTTGATTTTATGCATTAAATCTAGATATGCCTATAGGTACTGAGATTGTACAATACCACAATCAATCTGTGCTCATTTGATAATGTATCCTTAGTGATAACGTGTATTCAAACTAGTCAAAACCTTAACTCCCTTCTCTTCCTTGTATATTCCCAGAAATATGAGGTGTTCTGTGTGATCATTAGTAAGGTAGAAAGTATATCTCTGATGTAAATAAATTTCTGTGTGTCTAAACCTTCAATATATTCCTTTATTTTTCTTGATAACATCACTTTTTAATTTGCATAATGGCAATAGTACAAATACTTAAATTCTGCATTTACCCCTCAGTTTGTTTAGTTAATTTTTGCATTAACATAACTGTACATATGCATGCACATCTAGTAAAAATTTTAAATTGTTGTTCCTTTTATTTCTATGTTGACAACTTCCCCTACTCTTACTGAGCTTACTGAGTTTTCCTTTCCATGTTTTGGCCTTGCAACTGAACATATTGAGCTTTGACTTTGAAAACCAAATCATAGAACCTATAACACCATTTTTACTAGTGAAATTTTCCTTTAACAAATCTGTAATAAAAGCATATATTACACAAATGAGCAAGTAACATTTTCTATTAATATTAACAGATCTAACTAAATAAAGTTACTTGCTTTGGCTAGTGTAGTTCAGTGGATTGAGCACCAGCCTGCGAACGAAAAAGTCGCAGGTTCCACTCCCAGTCAGGGCACATGCCTGGGTTGTGAGCCAGGTCCCCAGTGGGGGTATGTGAGAGGCAACTGTGTCTCTCATGCATCCATGTTTCTGTCCCTCTCCTCCCTCCCTTACCCTCTCTCTAAAAATAAATACATGAAAATCTTTAAAACAATAAGGTTATCTAATTAAAGAGCCATTTTTATTCTTATTTAATATTAATGATGTATAAAATACTAACACATTTGGACCAAGGCATTCTAACCAAGGAATTTTTTTACTTGTTTTCTTAGAAATGAAATTGGCTCCTTTGCTGTTTTTCACCTGAACTGAATCTTCAACATGGCTTTCCCCAGGCACTCTATTCAATATAGCTCGCTACCAGTCTAAATGCACACATTAGAATCCGATTTCATTATGTAACCCAATCCTTTTTCCTTCTTACCATCTTGGGTGTAGATTACCACCAATCTCCCAACTCTCAAGCTTACAAATGTGGAATTACAGAAACCACCTTGACCAATACATACATCCTTTAGACTGATGTTTACATACTGGCTTCAAGAGCCTTTGGCCAAATCGTTTAGGTACTGAGAGGAACGAATCCACATGGCTCAACTCTGTATTTCATGGTCCTTTCTGCTTGATTCATTTGCCTCCCTCACCCACCACATGCATTTGTTAAATCCTAGGTATTTTCTTCCTGTTTTTTGCTTTGTGTTTCTCCTGCATGATACCAGGTTTCTGATTGAGACTGAATGTTACATGTTCAGTTTTCAGCTTGTGCCACATTTCTTAAAGTTCCTTTTAAAATATACACCATAATGAACATTTGCTTTTCTTTTTTTGCTCCCCAGTATCTAAATATTCTTCCTAGTGTGGGGTACTTACTCAACATATGAATGATTATGAGATGGGAAAAAATCTACATCTCCATCTAGAATCGAAAGTTACTCACTTAAGACAATTTTACTAATGTCTCTGCATATTAGGACAGAGTTAAGTTCAGCTGAAGATTTCAAAGTGAGAGCTAGTGGTCAGGTTTTATATTTCCTGCAGTATGGTGGGTTAACTATCCTGAGGTCCTATCACCGAATTCTGAAATAGGTTCTTTTTGCCAGACTGCCTTTAGTGGCAGTTGAAATACGTGTGGTCATCTGCCCACAGTAATTGTCATGTTCAAGCTTAAAGTTAACAGCATGTATACAATAAATTTGTCCTAAGTGTACAGCAGTGATTTTCAACCCATGTGCCTTGAGAATATTTAAAACATTCAATACCTCACTATTTAGTCAGGGGCACTGACCTATTTTCCCTTAGATTGCCAAATAAAAAAAATAAAGACATCCAACAAAACAATAGCTGTCTGGTGTGAATGAATCAAAATTTTATCTATTTACCCTTCCTGGTGTGGCTCAGAGGATTGAGCACCAACCTGCAGACCAGAGGGTCATGGGTTTGATTCCCAGCATGGGCACATGACTGGGTTACAGGCCAGGTCCCCAGTAGGGAAGCACGTGAGACAATCACACATCAATGTTTCTCTCCCTCTCTCCCTCTTTTCCGTTCTCTCTAAAAATAAAAATGAATAAAATCTTTTTTAAAATTATATCTATTTTTGTCAGGCAAAAAATGTAATCTGTTTTTTGGTGTGCTACAGAGTTTTAGTTATTAGTTTATGTGTGCCATGAGATGAAAAACATTGAAAATTGCTGGTGTATATTGTGGAACAGAGGAAGTCTGATAAACACCGATGAGGTATAAAAGCCAAACTCTCTATTGGCAACTGAGATAACAAAGGAGTAACAAAGCTTAATGTTTATAATTAATCCTTGATTCTGAGCATGGCCTAAAAGGCTCTAAAAAGGCTCTGTCTCTTGCTCCAGGACCTCATCTAATATCTCCCTCTTTAATTTCAGTCTAATGTTCTTTTCATTTACAGCCTCGAGCTTCCAGTTACTTCCTGGAACATGTCAAGCTTGTTCCAATTTCATGTATTTATCAACATGTGAATATATATGCATGTACTGTCCACTGCCAATCTGTATACTGCACTAGATGGGTATAGTATAATTTGAATTTGTATATAGAGAAATATTATTCTTTTGTTTCCATCCATAAATAGCATTTTGATAGGTTACAGAGAAAGTGTCGCAGTGACAAATCTTATGCAATGATAATTTTATTCATACTTTTTAAATTTTAAAATGTCTTTATACATTTTTATTTATAACTAACCTGCTATTTTTGTCTTGATATTTGTATATATAACATTCTCTTTAGTCTCCAGGTTAAATGCTTAAGGAGGAAATATTTGGGGTATACAGTTTTATTTGGTTAAATTTGCTTAGCATACAGAGAGTTTTTGGGGGAAAAAAGAGTATAGCTGTGGCTTCCTTTGATTGAGGTAAATCATTTCCTAACCCTTCTTACTACACTCTATCTTTTTTTTATTGTTGTCAAGTATAGTTGTCTCCATTTCCCTCCAATCAGTCCCCCCAGCACCACCCATCCCTGCCTCCCACCCTCAGTCCCACCTGCTTTGGCATTGTCCATGTGTCCTTTAGATGTAGTCCAATATAGATGTTTCTTGATGACCCTTCCCCTATTTTCTGCAATTACCCCCTCTCCTTCCTCCCCTCTGTTTATTGTCAGTTTGTTCTTTATTTCAATGTCTCTGTTATAGTTTGCTTGCTTCTTTGTTTTGTTGATTAGTTTCCACTTATAGGTGAAATGGTATTTGTCTTTCAGCCCCTGGTGTATTTCACTTAGCATAATGCTCTCCAGTTCCATCCATGCTGTCACCAAGGGTAGGAGCTCCTTCTTTCTTTCTGCTGTGTAGAATTCCATCGTGTAAATGTACCATAGTTTTCTTGATCCATTCATTTACTGATGGGCACTTAGGTTGCTTCCAACACTTGACTATTATAAATTGTGCTGCTATGAACATTGGGGTGCATAGGTTCTTTTGAATTAGTGTTTCAGGGTTCTTAGGATATAATCCCAGCATTGCAATTGCTGGGTCAAAAGACAGTTCTATTTTTAGTTTTCTGAGGAAACTTCAGACCATTGATGAAACTCAAGGAAAATATGATGGGGCTGCTGATGGCTAATGGGAGTACTGTGTGAGGCGCCAAGATGCCTACATTGAAGGAAAGTGAGGTGTCATTGTTCTATGTACAGTGTTTCTTGTATCATCTTCAGTAAATGTGTCTATTTTTCATATTACATGGCTGGATACTTTCTACCAGACCATATACACACATATATACACATATACACAGATATACTTATATATATACACATATATATAAATATATATGTTTATACACACACATATATATATACACATATATACACTTATACATCCACATGCATATACATATCTATACTTTTCAAGTTAAGTTGGTTCTGTCATTTTAGGGTTACAAATAACCACAATTATATTTTACTTTAATAATTTTTCCTTTTTTTATTTTAAATTTTAAGATAAAATTTAAATTTTTACAGTACAATTTTTATAGTATTTATTTTGTTAATCATTGTTTTCATATACCTGTGAATTCTTTTACATTTATTTTTAATTTACAGTGGTTTCTAGCTTTTACATTACTTCTTTAAAAGCACTCAATTCTTTTTTAAATTCTTACTTAAAATCACCTTTTAAAGATCTTCTTTTACTTATTAAATATAGTTACATTGGAGCCATGTCTTGTAATTTATTATGATCTCTCACTCCCTTCAGAAATGGCCTTTCACTGAACAGTTGTCTTTGGAAGGAATAGGAGAAAAATATTAATCTTCAGTATATTACTAAGCTTCTGTCTTTCTAAAAGGAACTCAAAAAATATATTTCATAGTGCACCCTTGTTTTCTGAGCCAAACTTACCAAAAACTGATTTATTTTGCTTCTTTACACATTGAGAAATAAAAAATAAATAAAAATAAACATAAATAAATAACCTCTATTTTCCTTTCCATTAAACTGCAAAACACACATATGCCAACATTCCAACCTAGGCCTCCTAAATCAAGAGTTCCAGTGTTTTGGGAGTAGTTTTTATTTTTTAAAGCTGTAAAGATAACTGATAGTTTCATTAATCACTAACAAGAGTTAACAGTCCCATTTAATTTTCTGCCTCATGGGGGGCAATGGTCTTTCTCTACTCAAAGCATCTCAAACTCTCAGAGTCTATCTCAAAGTACCTCCTTTCTCCATCAGTAATGATGCCTCTTTTGATGTTTATGCTCAGCATCTTAAAAATATTAAACATCTCTCTGAAGTTTCTAACATGGTATTTGAAATGTGCCTGCTTCAACTATAGTTAAAATATGGGTTAGGTTGAATATTATATAGAAATCAATTTGAAGAGGGAGTAGAATTCAATGAAATACATATGGTATAACTTAGATAACTTAGAGAGAAAAATGTAAATAGAGATTCATTAATACAGGTATACAGAGAGATATTTTTCATAATTAGGGAAGATTATTGGAGTCACTAATGAAAAAGTTCTTTTCCACCAAAGAGATCACTTGGCATAGAAGAAAATGTGTTAATTAGACTCAATCAGAGTAAATAATGCACTATTGAATTTTAAAGTAACCTTAAAAGTCATTATATTAATATAATTTTGAAAATAGAGAGAAATTATAATGATTTTTTTCATTTGCCAAAACTATGAGTAGTTTAATACAAAGGAAGATGTTATGAATTTCTACTTTATGTCTTTCTAAAGTAAAATTGCAAACTACTTTAAAAATGTATGGCAGAAGTGGAAAATAATCACTTAGTACCATGTCCTCAAAATAGATGGCGTGTTAAAGGAATGTGGTCATTTAAGTTCTGTTTCAATTGTTATACCTTAATATTTAGAGAGATAACATTTTAAAATATTCAATATGATGGAAAATAAATTCAGTTTTTATTTCAAGACACTTTGGCAATAAATAATTAAGCATGCATAAGAAATAAACTGACAATCTTGAGTAGTGCACAGAGATGCTTTGCAGATCCCTTTTAGCCTGTCTTCTCCAGCTGTTTGCTAGAGGCACCCTGGGAACCCATAAATGCTGCCAGATTTCTCTGCAGTCATTCCATATCTCCTCTCCCCTTGTCTGCTCTGCTTCTCGTTGGCTCACATGCTCCTGTTTTTGTAGACATTCTTTCTGTTTCATAATTTTACTCCTCTTTGTCATTTATTGAATCTTTTCCCCAGATTTAGAGTAATTCTCTTAGCTCTTATCCCATATACGAATACTCAGTTTTTGTATTTTAAACAAAATTGAGAGAAAACAATGCACCAAAGACCTAGGTCTGGTCCCAGTAGACAAAAAAACAGCTCAAATTATCAGAACCCACGCACTTTGGGCAATCTATACAACATGCCATGTTGAGGCTTACCTTGTTAACAAAGACATACAGTTTACATGACTCTTCTGAACTTAGATATTAAATAGGACATTGTGATTTGACTCAGAATCTTGGCAGAGCCTGGGCAATTAAAAAAAAAGATAAGCATTAAATTTCTCAAAGTTCAAATAAAAGATAAAATATTTGCATTAGAGTTCTTAATCACCAATATTTAGCTTATATCTTTGAAAAGATAGGAAGTTGATCACAGAGAATGAGTGATCTTTTTAAAGAGAATTGTTGTACTAGTTTATGTATCATCATACCTCTGTGCTTCAAAAGATAAAACTGCCTTGAAGAGTGAGATTATCTACCAGGAGTACAGTATGAGATCTTAATTCCTGAAAGGATTATTGCTGACATGTGGAATAGCTTAAACGCACTTGCATTGCTACAAAAGTGTAACAGGCAAAAAAGTTCTCAAACTATATTTTTCTAGTTTTCCTGGACTTAGAAGACATAAAGACCTCTTTTTTAATCTTATCTGGAAAAGTACAAAAGTGAGTCTGGCTCTCTGTGATAGCAGAGAAATTTTAGAGATGCAGTAGAACCTCCTAGAGTTCTAGAATTGGGGACAAGCAGTGAATCAAGGTAGTGGAGATAGAGCCACTTCCAATTATCTGTTCTAGAGAGAGCCAACCATTTGGGTGACTGAACCCCAGCAGTAGAAAATATTAGAGGTGAACTATAGTAACTGGAAGAGCCAACTGAGATCTCTCTGCTCCTTAACCTCATCTCCCTTCATCAGTTCAATTGTGGAGGAATTTGTAACAGCATATTGAGCAGAGGAGTAAGTACAAAAGATGAAATAGGTAAGGAGCACACTGCACCCATTTTCTCCATTGCAGATTTCTCTGACAGGTCTAAGCTGACTAGAGGGAAGAAGGAGAAACTTTATACTGGAAATGAGCTTGAAGTACAGATTTGGAACACTAGGATTATGAACACATGATGATGGACTGTTCTAATGCTCTGATGTTTGGTTCTGCCCGGGAAATTATAAGCTTTGCCTTAGATATCATCCAAGTGTGGGAAATGGATATTTTGCAGTGCAGTCTTGAATGTAATAATGAGGAGGAATAAATTGGTGTTCTGCACAGAGCAGAGGGAGTCCCACCCATCTGATAATCCAGATACACATGATCCCTTTGATTCAGGGAGTTTGAGGAACCTCTAAAAAATCTCATGGGTAGATTAAAATTCTAGTATAAAAATGTAAAATCAACCAAAATAATCCACAGATTGATGAAAAATGTTCAAACTTTAACAGAACATAGGACCTTGAAAATATTGTTTAACTCCTTTAAAAAAGTAGCATTTGTCTAAAGTGTGACATGTACTATATTTGGATCAGAATCTCAGGGGTCGGGGAGTGAAGGGGCCTGTTAAAGATCTGAGGTAGATATCTATGTCACAATCCAGACCTATTGAGTCAGAAGCTGCATGTGCTGAGTGAGCGTCGACATTTCACATGATCCTTATATGCCGCTTTTCCAAAAAAAAAAAAAAGATAAGCCAAGGTTGCATTTTCAGTACCTGGTCAGGGCATGTACTACAAGAATCAAACAACAAATGCATAACTAAGTAGAACAACCAATCTCTGTCATGAATAAATTAAAAAATTAAAAAGGCTATATTGTTAAAAACATATATTTGAGTTCAGGACCCCTCAAGAATGTAGAGCTCTTTTCAACATTCCAGACCCTCATCTGTTTTAAACTGAGGGGATACAGCATAGGATTAAGAGTAAATCAGAGGTTGGGTGTGTGTGTTGAGGGGGAGGAGATTGAGCAAAAAGAAAAAAAAGAGAAAACTCATGGGCATGGACAGCAGCGTGGTAATTGGGGGTAGGAGGAGGGAAGGGGGAGGGGGAATTTTTGCTCTTTCTGAGAAAATTCATGAAGATGTGCAATTATGATCTTGTACTTTTTTGGCATTATATCATATTTCAAAAAAGTTTATTTTCAAAAACCAAATAACAAACTAGGAAATATGTTTTTAATGTATATTGAGAAAAAAGTGATTAATACCTACATTAGGGTTCTAGGGCTTCCATAAAGAAGTACCACAGATTGGGTCATTTAAATAACAGAAATCTATTTTCTCATAATTCTGGACGCTGAAAGTCCAAAATCAAGGTGTTTTCAGGGTTGCTTTCTCCTAAGACTTCTCTGTTTTCTTGTGGATGGTCATCTCCCTGTGTCTTCAGATGATTTCAGCTCTGTTCATGTCTGCTTCCTAATTTCTTCTAGAAGAACATCAGTCATACTGCATTAAGGCCAACCCTAATGACCTCATTTTAACTTAATCATCTTTCTAAAGAACCCATTTCCAAATAGTCACATTCTGAGGAATTGGGAGTTAAGACTTCAACGTATAAATTTGGGAGAAGGGGGAACTCAATCCATAACAAAATATTTGATGAAGATTATAACAATACCATGTAAAGCTATTAAACAATATAAACATAGGCAACTGGAAGATATGTGCCTTTTGTAAAATAAAAACTCCAACTGGTTGATAATATGATGATAATTTTAAGTAACAATTTTTAAAGAAAGCATACTTGAAGTAATGAAATTATATTATCCCCCTCTTTTTGGTTAAAAGAAAATGAAAGAGAGACAAATACATAGACACAGAGGGAGAAGAAAGGAGAAAAAGAAAAGGAGAAGAAAAATACAGGGAGAATGTTGGCAAAATGAATTAATGGGAGTGAAATGAATAAGGCCATTTTAAAAGTTCTTTGACCATGTAAAAGGTTTATTTATTTAACTGTAAATTTATAACAATGGTGTGTTTGTATGTATCCTTACACACATATAGTTTTTGTAGGTTATAAATATACATTTATAAATTAAAAATAGAAATATTAAGACATTAAAAATATATGTATACATAATATGTCTGTATATATACATAATACATATAGAGTATGCAGTCATTCACAGAATTATATACAGATCTCAACATGTATATATGTTTGTTCCTGAACAGTTTTATATATTTTTAAATGACATCAGATTTTTTCTTTTTGTATTTTTACTCCAGAATTTTCAATAATAAAAACATATTATTTCTATAAGACACAAGTAACTCAAAAACATTTACCATATTTTCCTTTCATTTCTTTTGAAATCGTGACAGGGATTTTGTAAAAGAATTTACATGCTGATTGAAGTGAAATGCCATGAATTTCTTGATGGGAGAAACACTAAGGGAGTCTATGAGAACTTTAAAATTTCCTTGAATGTATTGCTGGTTTTGGTAGCTACAGGTCTATATTCTTAATAGAAGTACCACCACCCAGCTGTGGAGCAAATGAGAAGCAAGCCACCTGGGGAGTTAAGAAGGAAAGCCCCAAGGAATAAGACCCTCAGGTTAGTTAGAGTTGGGCTTTGGGTGCACTAAAAGAACTATAAGTCAACAAACCAGAGGACCATTGATGATGTGAAAAATAATATATCTGTAATCACTTCTTGGTGGAAAGTAATGAGTAGAATGAAAAGAAATCATTTGTAAGGAAAAGGAGACAAACAGAAGATAGGCATATATGTATAAGATGATATATATAGACAGCATATACAAATACAGACTTTTTAAAAATGTATTTTACCTGAAAAAACATAAGTATGTAATGTAAAATCTATCTTTTGCCAAAAGACCCCAAGTTAACCAGTATAGATAATTTAGTGAATATGTTTCTAGTCTTCATATTTGAATAACAAAAAAATTGCAAAAAATAATCATAATAATAACCAACATTTTAGTACTCTTAGGTGCCAGGTACTATGAAAAGTATTTTACATAGATTATGTAATTTTTCTAAAAACTCTATGTGACAGTTTTCTCAATTTGATAGAGAAATGAATTAAACCACAAACAAATTAAATAAATTTCCTTATATTACACAGCTATGAAGTGGCTGAACAGGGATTTGAACTTAAGCATCTGACACCAGATCAACCACTCTTAAATATTAAGAGAGGTGGTTGGTGTATTTATTCATAAACAAATACTGAACAATACCATGTGCCAGGTACAGTTTTATTTTTTATTATTTTTTGAATTTTTAAAATATTGTTGTTCAATTAGAGTTGTCCCACCTTTTCCCCCATTACTCACCCAACTCTATCCCCCCTCACTCCCACAGTCAATCACCCCATTGCCTGTGCCCATGAATTCCTTTGCTAGCCTCTTCCTCCCCTTTCCCCCTTTATCCTCCTCCCCTCACCTCCAGTCACTGTCAGTTTGTTCTTTATTTCCAAGTCTCTGGTTCTATTTTGCTCATTTGTTTGTTTTGTTGATTAGGTTCCACTTTGTGAGACCATCTGGTGTTTGACTTTTTATTCCCTTGGAACACTGCAGTGAATTCAGATTTCCCAACATTAAATATTTTTAGAAGAAAAGAGGGTAGAATTTTTTAAATATTTAAAACATTTTAAAATTATAGTTGACATAATATTACATTAGTTTCAGATATATAACATAGTGATTTAGACACATAGGGTAGAAATATATATATATATATACACATATATAAATTATATATGTACATATATAAACTATACATATATAAACAATAACATAAAAACTATATTAACTGATATATTGTTTTTATTGGTGTATGTATCTACATTTAAAATAATGATAATTATAGTACTGAAAGAAATTGAGAATATATCAAAATATTTGGGATGCAATTAACACAGTACCAAGAGAGGCAATTATAGGACAATATACTTACAATACAAAACAGAAAAGGTCTCATATTAATAGTCTAAGGGGTGCTGGATGAAAAAGGTTCAAGGATTAAGCAAACAAAAAAATGACCCAGACAACAGTATGGTGATTAAAAGGGGCGGGGTAAGTAGAAGAAGTTAAAGGGCAATAAATGGTAATGGAAGGAGACTTGACTTTGGGAGGTGAACACACAATATAATATACAGTTGGTATATTATAGAATGGTACACCTGAAACCTGTATAATTTTATTAACCAACATCACCTCAATTAATTCAGTAAAAATTTTAAAAAAGAGAAAAAGTCTCAAATTAATAGCCTGAGTTTCTACCTTAAGAACACAGAAAAAGAAGAGCAAAACAAGCATTAAGCAGAAGAAAGGAAATAACAGAGATAAAACACAACTCAGTAAAATTGCAGGCAAAAAATAATGGAGATAATGAACAGAACTGAAAGCTATTTCTCTGAAATTATATATAAAATTAATGAACTTCTAGACTAAAAACATATTGGATATATATGGAGAGATATAAGATAGAATGTACAAATAACTAAGATCATAAATAAAAATGGTATCAGCACTACTAATGTTTTGACTTTAAAATTAAAAATGGAATAACTCTATACCCAGAATTTTGATAATTTAGATGAAATATATAAATTCCTAAATTGTATAACAAAAATATATTAATGAGTTAGTCTACATATGTTAAGGATTTAATTCAATAATTAATAATCTTCCAGACAATAACATACTAAGCCCAGATGTTTTCACTAGTGAATTTTACCAAACATTTGATGAAGAAATTATACCAATTCTCTATAATCTCTTCCTCTAGAACTGGGAAAAAGAAACAAATATATGCTCTTTCACTACATTTATTCAACATTGTACTGGAACTTCTAGCCAGCACAATAAGGCAAGAAAAAAATATAAAAGGCATGCAAATTAGAAAGGAAGAAATAAAACTTCTTATTTTTAGAGGATATGATAGAGTACCAAGGAAAGCCTGAGTAATATGCAAAGGAACTCCTAGAACTAATAAGTATATTCAGCAAAGTTTCAGGAGACAAGATTAACACAAAGTCAATGTCATTTTTATATATTAACAATGAATGTGTGGATACTTAAAATTAAGGACCAGATACCATTACAATTGATCATGTGAAAATCAAATATTTGGATATCAATCTAACAAAACATATGCTGGATCTATATAATGAGACTACAACCCCTGTTGCAAGAAGTCATAGACCCCAATAAATCGAGTGAAATATTCTGTTCTTCATGGATTGGAGGACTCAATATAGTAAACTTTCAACTCTCTGCAAATTGATCTATAGGTTTAATGCAATTATAAAAATCTCAACAGTCTTTTGAAGGAATATGAAGCATATCCTAAGATTTACATGGGAAAGCATAAAATCAATATAGATAAAACAATTGTCTAAGAATAATAAAGTGAGATTGATCACTCTGGCCATTTTTAGGCTTACTACATAAAGGCTTAGTACATAGAGGAATTATGACGTTTTGGTATTGGAAGAGGGATAGATCAATGGACTGTGTCAACAGAAGAAAATTAAAAAACCCAGAAATAGTTCCCCACAAGTACAGCCTACTGATTTTTGACACAAAGGAGAAAGCAATCCCAGGAAGGAAGGACAGTATTATACTGTCAACAAAGGGTGCTGGAACAACTGGACGTCCATAGACCAAAAACCCGCAGAACCTTCTGCTGGCCCTCACACTTTATTCCAAAATTAACCCAGAAGGGGTGATGTACTGAGAGGTAAAACATGAAAATATATAACATTAAAAATAGTGGAAATCTTAGGGATAGGCAAAGAGTTCTTCAACTTGACATCAAATATCTGATGTATAAAAAAGAAAATTGATAAATTGGGTCTATTCAAAATGAACAGCTTTTAGTCTGTGAAAAATCCTATGAAGAGAATGAATGGACGAACTACCAAATGAGAGAAAATGGCTGCAAACCACACATCTGATGAAAGGCTTGTGTCTAGAATATGTGAAGAACTCCCCAATCTTAATAGTAGAAAAAATGAAACATCCAAGTAGAAAATTAGCAAAATACATGAAAAGACCTTTAACTGAAAAGTATGTGTAGATGGTGATAAAAAACATGAAAAGATGCCACAGTCATTAGTTATTGGGGAAAAGCAAACTAAAAACACAAATGAAATAACACAATGAGATAATCATGACACACCTATCAGAACGGTTAAGATAAAGAATAATAATACCAAGTGCTACTGAGGATGTAAAGAAACTGGGGCACTTTTACACTGGGGGTGGGAATGACAGAGTATAGCCACTCCATAAGAATACAGTAGATTCTTAAACAATTAAACATGCAAATACTGTACAAACTTATTATTTTAACCCAGGGCATCTACTTCAGAGAAATGAAAACTTAACACAAAAACCTGTTAACAAATGCTTGTAGCAGCTGTGTTTATAATACCCTCCAAGTAAAAGCAACCCAAAAGTCTTTTGGCAGGTGAGTGGTTAAACCATCTGTAGTATAGTCATACCATGGGATGGATACTACTACTTAGCAAACAAAATAAAACAAAACAAAACTTGGTTGAATCTCAAGAGAATTATGCTGAGTAAAAAATGTGTAATCTCAAAATACAATATATAACTGTATGATTTAATTTTAAAAACATTCTTGAAATTATGAAATTATGGAGATGAAGAGCAAATTAGTAGTTGCAGGGTTTAGCCAGGACAGACTGATGAGTGTGGCTATAGTAAGATAGCACAGGCGTCCGTGTGAGGAAATTTAAAACTACCTGTGGTGATGGTCATATTAACCTACACATATGATACAGTGGCATAGAAATAAGCATACACACACAAATTAGTGTATTTAATTGGTAAAATGCAAACATGCTCAAACATTATATCAATGTCTTATTCCTGGTTGTGATATCTTACTACAGTTCTGCAAGACTTATTTATAATGCTCTGTATTTTTTCTTAACTGGAGAGCATTATGCTAAGTGAAATAAGCCAGGCGGTGAGGGACAAATACCATATGATCTCACCTTTAACTGGAACATAATCAACAAAAGAAGAAAGCAAACAAAATATAACCAGAGACATTGAAGTTAAGAACAATCTAACAATAGTCAGAGGGGAGTGGGGAGGGCACAGTGGGGAGAGGGGCTTACCGGAGCTACTATAAAGGACACATGGACAAAATCAAGGGGGAGGGGGGAGGCAGGGGAGGGAGGTGGGTTTGGCTGGGGTGGGATGGAGGGATGGGGAGAAAATGCAGACAACTGTAATTGAATAACAATAAAAATTAAAAATAAATAAAAATAAATAAAATAAAATGTTTCCAAAAATAAAAAGAATTGCTTTTATACTTTAAAACCTGCTGATACCTCTAAAAAACAAAGCAAAAACTATAAAATAATCAAAATTTGAGCATAATTATGTAACACAGAAATTTACACTGAATTTTCTATCTTAACAATTACTAAACTATTAAGCAAACTATATTTTATTTTGTCAATGAGGAAATAATTTGAAGACAATTTTCATGTCTGAATTATTTTAAATTGTGTCTACCAGTAGATAATCAAAATGTGACATTTTTGCTCCTAAAATGGCCATCTAGTTGTACCTCAAGCAAATTGTTAAATGTGTGAAACTCCCAGTTGAATTGGTTTATGAGGGGTACCTTATGAAAGTTTAATTCATGCAGGTGACATTTAACAAAATATAGTTTTCCCATTTGTTAGAATGTGTACCCTCTCTCAGCAGTGTAGCATAGCAAGCTTACCACAAAGAGTAACTTGAACAATTGCTTGTTTGTGAAGATCGTACTTTTTTGCTGTTTTATAGTCATAAATATCTTGATACTGGCTATAGTAATTTTTCATTAGAAAATGTACTTCTTACATAACCTATTAAAAACAACGTTTTCTGTGTTTTCTTTAATGTAATTGTGTGTGGTTCTATTTATTTTGTAAGCACCTAGCATATCTCCATATTCAGCTACTTTATCAATGGCAATAAAAATGCACTTAGAATGCACATAATAAATACTCTCTACCTTTTGGTTCATTTATAAGAGGAACAACCATCACTTCTTGGTCTTTTGGCTAAGATCAAGTGTAGTATCTGTTCTTATCAGTTTAATTAATATAAGAGGAACAAGTAACAGTTATTGAAGTGTACTTCAATGTGCTCAAATTAAAAAAATTATTAGAATAGTAATGTAAAAGTGTTTATTATTTAAATCATTAAAAGCAATAACTTTGGGATAAATTTGTTACAATGGCAGGTAGTATAGTTGATGGAATATTATCTATCTTAATTAATTGTTAACTCTTCCTAAATATCATTTATCAAATTGATGCTACAGATTATATGCATGTATCCTCTTGTTAAAGTTTTTCCTTGAGCCCTAGCAGAGTGAAATAAAAAGACTGGAAACAGAGAACACTGAATTATGCTCAGGTTGTTCTTGAAGCTACAGGAATTAAGTTTTTACCAAGTCAAAATAGGCTCATATTCTATAAATTCAAAATATGAATAACGCCCCAAGTCATCTTCCAGTATTTCCACCTCCCCCTCTCAACAAAAGCCTTTAAACACCAACATTTCTTTGACAAAAGTTAGGCTAATCTGGTGAGGCCAAAAATGTGTTTGTTATATGGTGAAAATGCTCCCAACCAATCTTTTCTTTTTGCCCATGGGACTGCTAATAATTTCACCCACTTTATCGCTTTACTAAACTTGGTGCACTATTCCAAACATCTAATTTCCTTTAGGTGTTTATCAGGTAGAGGAGACAGAGTTTTGACCCTTGGAGCATTAATTTGAGAGGTTTTTAAGAGAATTCATTGGATGGAGATCAGTGAATTATACTCACCTAGGAGAGAATGAGTGAAGAAGAAAACTTTGCAAAATTTCTGGCCCATCCATTGTAATGCACTTTTAATACAAAACCTCTTTATTATACTAATATAAACCCACACAAGCCAATACTTCATTCAGTGCCACATTATGACTTTAATATTAGCACTATAGGATGTCATGAGGCTGAGTATAGTTACCTTCCAATATAATAACCTAAAAGTATTAGAAAATCACTCATATGGCAATAATAATTTCCCAGAGATGGACTTATTAAGAGACGGACATTTATGAATTCATATAAAGTATATTTGCATTTTCCAGCAAGCATAATCTCTTGGAAATAGAAGAGGCTCCATATTTTCATAAAACGATGTGCACAATGTGGGTTCTTTTATTCATTTTAATCTATCACCGAGTGTGGCCCAGAGCCATTCTGGAAGGTAGCTACCAAAAGGAATCTGAAATGAAACAATCGGTAATAGGGCCAATATTTACTTTAGTGAAAATTTGGACCCCCAAGAAATTGTTATTTTTGATAAAGCTTTCATTTGCCTGTCTTCCAGTTAACCCTATTCTCTGACATCCCTCCCGCTCCGGCCCACAGCCTTACTTTTCTGTTACAGGTACATTTCCCCACCCTTCCTAGGATGTTCCGCCTTATGCTGGTTCCCCTAACTTGGGTTCAGTAAGTCCTTCTCCCCCCTGATGTGTGTGTAACTCAATGGTTTTCCAACGTCCTCCCCACATAACCACTTCTAGTTCACAGAGTTTGTAGGGTGGGGATACTTGTTTCTTTCCATTTCTTTTCAGTAATTTTGTATTGACAGAAATCCACATTATAATGGTGGTAAAAGAAAATTAAATACAATAATCTGTATGTTTCAAATAAGAAGCACTCATAAATTCTTCTGCTTCATGGCTTGATGGTCCATTTAATCTTTCATAAAACCAAGATCATTAGGAAGAAAATTTCAAATACTTTTTATGTTTCAAGAATATATAGTCTCTTCATAAGTAATAGTAGTTGTAACATCACCAATAAACAGAACTAAGTGTGCCTTTTATGCCAAATACCATATTTGGTACTAAAGGAACTGATTCAAGGAAATGCTGAAACTTGAACCTTCTGTAAATAAAAGCAAAAAAAATTATCCTAAAAAAAGGAAAAGTCATTAATTTGGAGAAATTAATATTAACAAAACTGTAATTGACATAGTCTTCAGGAGAGTACTAGTGGAGTGAAAGAACTAAAACATGTTGGAAAATAGAATATGAATTATTAAATTTTTATCACAAAATAGGGTATAAATATTTGAGGTACATATTTTAAAATTATTTATTCTAAAGATTTAAGACAAGTTTGTTAAAAACTAGGCTTTCTTCTAAACTCTTGTAATTTTGTCACTGTCAAAAGACTGTATCCTGTAGATAAAGCCGAGTAGAATGACTTGCGGCACAGAGCAGCTCACACACCGACCAATCGTATTGCAGCTTCTTTCCCCCTGCATTTTCCCTTTTCTAATTTTGTTCAGAAGGTCAGAACTTAAGGTCACCATTAAAACCCTGATAGTCATCATAGAGTTCTGATGTCAAGCTGTGAAAACAGATTTTCTAGCTTTAACATTTGTGTATTGGCAGACTCCCCAGGAAGCTGCGCGGGAGGATTTTAAATTGCCCTTGGACCTGTCATACAATTTATCTTCCAGAAGCCAGATAGAATGGCTGTCCTCGTTTGTGTGCACTCGTTTTCTTTGTATTCTTTCTTATCTTACCCAAATTCACTTCTGTTTGTGTAAAGGAAAATACAAATCACCTACAATGCCAAAGACCCTTTTTATCGCTATGTGTACAGTTTATATAATTAGACTTTTAATTTGGCTTTACTAAGGTGAGCTCCCTCTCTTCACGTCCCACTTTTCCTTCCAAATAAATTTATAAATAATTAAAAATATAATATTATCCGTGGAATTCATTTATTTTTTCTTTAGTTTTCTAAAGTATTTCAGTATGTAACTTGGAAACTAACTTGTACCAACCCTGCTGATGAATCAGTTTGGGAATGTTATTGGAATATAATTGAAATTTCCAGTTCACATTGTTTGCTTCCAACAGGGTGGACACACTTGAGTTTGTGATAGTACGTACATAAGGGATAGGCAAAATGAATTAGTTATCCAAATTGTAATATATACATATATGCTGGGAAATTAACTTGCTTTATGACAGTGGCGTACTGTTACTAAAATGGAAGCATGAAACTTAATGTTAATGAGTTTGTTACTGTGTTTCACCAGTTTGAATGAAAATGGAAGTGCTCATACAAATTTTAATGGTCAATGTAATTTCATTTAAGTTTCTTTAATGTGTTTAACATTTCATATTGTCCTGAGAGAGAGGTGTCTTTTACTTTTCGCGCTGGCAGACTGAGTTTTCTTCAGCAAATCTGTGTGCTAGAGGGATCTCTCATTTGACCAAGATAGCTGCTGACTATACACATCTTACCTTAAGCTGTCACTGTTTAAAAGCTTCATCCATCACTCTTTTTTCCATTTAGAAGAGTCTATATTTTTCTTGTATTTTAAACTATTATAAACTTATAAAAACAAGGAGGTAGAGTATAGAAAAATTATTTTATTCCTAAACTACTGACAGTAAATTGTTAACCTAGTGACCAGCTTCTCTGAATACTTTAGTTTGTATTTTCTACAAAAACAACAACAACGATATTCTCCTGTAGGGCCAATATAATAAGGAAATGGACATTGATACATTACTATTATCTAATCTGTAGAGCCCACTCCTTCCCACCAGTGTCTCACTAATGTTCTTTATAGAGAAAATATCCACTTCAGAATCACATTGAATTTAGATGTTTATCTCTTTAATCTCCTTTATTCTGAAACAGTTTCTCACTCGTCCCTTGACTTTTAGGAGCTTAGTATTTTGAAAATTGTAGTCTAATTATTCTAAAGGATATCTCTCTAAATATGAATTTGTCTGATATTTCCTTATGATTAGACTCATTTTATACCTTTGACATAAATTTCACAGAAGTGTGCTGCATGGTTTTTATTGTATGCTATGAAGTAGCATAAGATTTTCATTTGTACCATTATTGATTATGTACACTTCAGTCATTGATTAATGTGCTGTCTGCCAGACTGCTGAAAAGTTATTTTTACTCCTTAATAAATGTGGTTTAGAGAGACATGCTTCAAATATATATAAATACTATTACTCATTAAACTTAGAATCACTTTATTTAATCTTCTTTCTGTACGATGGGTGAAAATTCCCAGTTTGCTCAAGACTGAGGGGCTTCTCAGCACACAAGACTTTTAGTGCTAAACTAGAATAGTATTGGGTATTTCTACATGTATATATCTTTATGTAAACAACTGTTTCCATTTATATTGAGTAAATACATGGAAATGAAATGGCTAGGAATTATGGCAAGTGTATGTATAATATTTTGGGAGAATCCCAAATATTTTTCCAAACTACTTATACCATTTAAATTCCTACTAGCAATGCATTACAGTTCAACAGTATCACATCCACTGCAAAACTTTATATAGACAATTCTTGTCATTCCAGGGGCATCCAAACTTCTCGCATCTCTGGGTCACACTGGAAAAAGAAGAGTTATCTAGGGCCATACATTAAATACACAAACACTAATGAAAACTGATGAGCAAAAGCAAAGGTTTTAAGTAAATTTATGATTTGTATTGGGCCACATTTATAGCCACCATGGGCTGTGGGTAGGCTGGACACCCCTGGGCCATTCTAGTAAATGTGTAGTGAACTGGAATTGTGATTTCGATTGGCATTTCCCTGATGAGAAATAGTGTTATATGCCTTTCCATGTGTTCATTGGCCAACTTGTACTTTTTAATGGGTTGTTTGTCTTCTTATAATTAATTTTAAGGATTTCTTTCTAAATTATAGCTACAGATATTATTTGTCACATATACATATTGAAACTATTTACTCTCATTTGGTGACTTGCATTTTTGTCTCCTTAATGGCATGTTTTGAAGATAAAACACTTCTTAGTTGAGAAGAGGGAGAAGATGGTGGCCAGGTAGGTGGAAGCTGAGCCCACTAGCTTGTGCCCCCAGTGCATATTTTCAGCTGATCTTCCAACAAGTGGCCTGACCAATCAACGGAATCTTAGCTAATGTGAATTTTTGAAGCCAAGGCAGAGGATGCTTTGCACCATCTAGTAAGAAATTTTATAAGTTGAAGGAGAAATACCATGCAAGAAGTACCTGCAGCCAAGAAGAGAACAAATAGAAAACGCAGCTTAGTTGCTCCCACCCTTCCCAGAGCAGTGTAGGGGCATTTCTGTACAGGGGACCCCCAACCGGGAGAGATTTGGGAGGATTTATGGGAGGCTCAGGCTGAGCATACACATTGAGAAGTATGTCCGTAGCTGCAGCACCAACTAGGAGAATTCAAGACAGAAATTTTGTCTCCTAAAACTGTCAAAAGCACCAGCAGGCTGCATCCTGCCCTCACCCAAAGAGATGTTTTGACTTTTGGGCAGGTGGAGTGTGCACACAGCCAGGCAGTGGCTCAGTGCAGCAGTGTGGATGCCACATAGGGATTTTTTTTTTTAAGAGGGAAGCTGAGTGGTGTCTAGGCAGTGTCCCCACATATGCATGCAGCTGTCCTGCCAGCAAAAAAGCCAGATTAAAACCAGGGTTCATGCCCAGCTGGCCAGGAAGAGTGGACGGCTGCACAGCAAAGGGATTGTGGGGCTCCACCCAGTGTGGCAGGTGAGTAAGGGGATGCATGCAGAATGGAGGATTTGGGTCTGAGCCTCCTGTGAGAGCAGTGGGCTAGGAGCTGGATGGCAGGAGCTGAGTGCCTGAGATTCCATGCAGCCAGACAGGGCCACTCACATTGTGGAGTACACAGCTCTGGGTAGAGGAAGGCATGCCCAACGCCCACATGCAGGATAGCAAACTGCAGAACAGCAAGGCCAGGCTCAAGGGCCCCTTGCCCAGAACATATCTGCAGGAGAAAGGAAGAGAATCTCCAAAAGAGCCCTTTGTGAACTTTTATCAGACACAATCCTGGCTCCTCATTGGGCCCTATTCCACTGAAAACAGCAGAGCAGGGAGATTAAAAAATGGCACAGCACAAGGTATGCAGGGCTCAACTATCAGCTATCACACAGAGCTGCCCTCAGTGCCAAATAGGAAAGAGCTGACCCTTTTACACAGATTGGCCTCTGACATGAAACACACGGCTAATTCATCAGAAACTACACATAACTGGAGATAATCTTGGGATAGACCAAGATGTGTGATGCAGGGCTGTGGGAACAACCTGCCATCTTCCCTGAAGACTAAATAGTGCTTCCAGGGAGAGAGCAGTGAGGACTAACCAAGCCTGGATGAGACAGCCATGAACTGTGGGTCACTTGTAGACTGAACAGGCTGCCTAAAGCTAGACTGGGATACCAGTTGACATTATCAGGGACAGATCTTAAAGGAGAAGACAGGAGGCAAACAAACACTAGACTCTAGTGAGACAAATTCCACCTCGTTCTTTTTCATTATTTGCATTATTTTTTCTCCTGCATAGCTTTTTAACATTGTTTTTTTATCTTCAATTTTGTTCCTATTATTTCACTGTTTTGTATTTCATTTTATATTATGTGTATATTCTTATTTTAGTTTTATTTCAAATCTTATATTTTATGCTTACCTTCTCTTACTCCATTTGCCTCCATCCTTCTCTTTCTTGTTTTTGTTTTAAATTTTATTTTTCACTTTCTATACCTTGTTTCTATTCTTCACTCTTACTATTTCTCCTCCCTCCAGCCTCTGAAAATCATCTTTCTTTCCATTAGTCATATCACATTCTTTTTCCCTTCCTTATAATATCTTTATGCTCATTTCTCCTTTATTGATATTAGCTTGGTTGTCATTGACATTGTGGTTGTTGCTGCATTTCTTCAATTTTATTCCTACTCATTCCTTATTTTTCTTTTCTAAATCTCATATTTTACTGTTCCCCTATCCTACTCCATTTTGCCTTCCTCCTACCCTGTCTTATTTTCATTTTAAATTTTATTTTAGCTTAGCCTGATTTCTAATCCTTATGCTGATTATTTCTCATCCTTCTATCCTCTCAAAATATTTTTTCTTTCCTTTAGACATCTTACAATCTTATATTTCTTTTTTAAAAATAATATTCTTATTCTCTTTCCACCTTTATTAATCTTTGCTCATTTGTCATGGATATCACTATGGTGGTTGTTTTTCTTCAATTTTGTTCTTATTTTTTCACTATATTTTTTCTTTTCAAACCCCATATTGTACTCTTCCTCTTTCTTACTCCATTTTCCCTATTCCCTCCTTATTTTATTTGTATTATAAATTTTATTTTCTCCCTTTCTTGCCTTGTTTTTATTCTCTACTCTTATTATTTCTCTTTTGTCTACCCTCTAAAAATCATTTCTCTTTCCATTAATCATCTTATATTCATTTTTTCTTTCATGTTATATTCTCATTCTCATTCTACCAATATTTATCTTAGTTCATTTGTTGTTGATAGAGGTAGTGGTTGGGAGGGGTATTTTTGCTGTTACGGGTTTTATTTGCTGGGTTGTTTTGTTTTGTTTTGGCAGCTCCTGTACAACAATATACAAAATATGGTGGAGATTGTGATTCTTAGCCAGCCAGCTGAGAGGGAGAAGCCATGAACATTTGAGCCAAAAACAACCAAAACCCAATTACAACAAGAGAGTCCACATAAACTGCATACAGGTCACCGATAGAGTATCCATCTCAGGAGTTCAAGGAGACTGCACCATGGAGTTCCATGGGTCACCTACCACAGGAGGCCACCCCACAGAGCCAAAGGGAGCCAAAGGGAGCCAAAGGGAGAAAGAGCAGATCAATATAATATGCAGAAACAAACAAAAAGACTCACCTAAAATGAGGAGACAAAGAAACTACCCCCAATCAAAAGGAAAGGAATTATTCCCAGAAAGAGTATAAAATGAAATTGAGGCAAGCAATATATCAGACATAAGGTTCAAAGTAATGATTATAAGGATGCTAAAGTAACTCAGTGTGAAATACAATGAACTTAGTGGGAACTACATCAGCATGAAAAAAGACATATAAACTATTAATAAGAACCAGGAGGAAATGGAAAATACACTAGAAGGAATTAAAAGCAGGCTAGATGGAGCAGGGGATAGAATCAGTGATTTGGAAGACAAGATAGAAAAAAAAACATGCAGTTGGGGCAACAAAACTAAAAAAGACTCTAAAAGAATGAAGATAGTTTAAGGCAACTGCAGGAAAACATGAAATGTAATGATAATCACATCACAGGCATAGCACAAGGAGAAGAAAGAAGCTAGGGATAGGAACCTGTTTGAAAAATTAATGACAGAAAACATCCCTAACTTGGTGAGGGAAAATGTCATGCAAATTCAGGAAGCACAGAGGGCCCAAATCAAGATGAGCCAAAAAGTCTCACTCCATGGCACACATAATTAAAGTGACAAAATTTAAAAACTAAGAGAAGCTGTTAAAGGCAGTAGGGAGAAAGAGCTAGTAACATATAAGGAAGCTCCAATAAGGCAATCAGCTAATTTCTTAACAGAAACACAATAAGCCAGAAGAGAATGACATGAAATATTCCAACTAATGAAAGGCAAATACCTAAAAGCAAGACTATTATCCCCAAAAAGGCTCTCCTTAAACATAGAACTTAAATAAGGAGTTTCTTAGACAAAAAAAAAAAAAGCTAAAATAATATATCTCCACCAAGCCAACATTTCAATAGGTGCCAAAGAGACAGCTTTAATAAGAGGAAGGAAGAGGAAGAGAGAAGAACACGGGCACAAAGAGAAAAATGACAGTGAATAAATACCTATCAATAATAATCTTAAGGATACATGGATTAAATGCTCCAGTCAAAAGATATAAGGTAGCTGAATGGATAAGAAAACATAACCCGCATATATGCTGTCTACAAGACACAAACCTTAGAACAAAATATCTATCAGACAAAAGTGTACAGATAGAAAAATACAGTCCAAGCAAAAGGACATTAAAAAAAAACCCTGGGGTAACAACACTTATATCAGACAAAATAGACTTCAAATCAAAGGCATTAACAAGGGACAAAGAAAATCACAACATAATACTTAAGTTAGTTGTCCATCAAGAGGATATAACCCTTGTAAACAAATATGAACCCAACATAGGAGCACCTAAATATATAAGGAAAATCTTGGAAGACTTTAAGAAGGAGATCAAGAGCAATACAGCCATCATAGGGGGGTTTAACACCTTATGTCAACAATGGGTAGATTTCTAAACAAAAAATGAACAAGGGTATTGTGGCATTGAACAGCACCCCAGATCAGATCAACTTAATTGATAATTAAAGAGCATTTTATACCAGAGAAGCAAAGTTTACATTCTTTTCCATGAACAGGGATCATTTTCAAATATGGATCACATGGGTAGGACACAAAGCAAGCCTAAACAAATTCAAGAATATTGAGATCATATCAAGCATCCTCTCAGATCACAACAGCTTGAACTAGAAACCAACCTCAGGGAAAAAACTCAAAAACATTCAAATACGTGGAGACTGAATAACATGTTATTAAATAATGAATAGGTTAATAATGAGATCAAGGAAGAAATCAAAAAGTATCTGGAAATGAATGAAAATGAACAGACACCAACCTAAAACCTATGGGGCACAGTGAAGGGAGTCCTCACAGGGAAAATCATAGCAATTCACACCTACCTAGAGAAGATAGAAAAATCTCAAATAAACAATGTAAACCCATAACTAAAACAACTAGACAAACAACAACAAATGAAACCCAGAATGAGCAGAATGAAGGAAATAATCAAGATCAAAGCAGAATTAAATTACATAGAGATTAAAAAAACAAATCAAAGGATCAATGACTCCAGTATCTGGTCCTTTGAAAAGATAAATAAAATGACAGACCTTTGACTGGACTCATCAAGGAAAAAAGAGGGAGGAGCCAAATATATAAAATCAGAAACAAAACAGGAAAAATAACCACCTGATACCATAGAAATACAAGGGATCATAAAATATTACTATGAAAACTATAACCAAGAAATCAGACAACCTGGGCCAAATGCATACATTTCTAGAAACATGCAATCTTCCAAAACTGCATGAGGAAAAAGCAGAAAACCTGAATAAACCAATAACAACTAGCTAAATCAAAGCAATAATCAAAACACTACTGATAAACAAAAGCCCTGTCCAGATAACTTCACAGGTGAATTTTATCAAACATTCAAAGAATAACACCTCTCCTTCTCAAATTATTCCAAATAATTCAAGAAGAGGAAAGACTTCCAAAATCTTTTTACAAGGCCAGTAATATCCTAATTCCAAAACCACATAAAGATACAACAAAGAAAGAAAATTACAGGCCAATACCTCTGAGGTACATAGATGCTAAAATTCTCAACAAAATACTAGCAAATAAATCCAACAAAACATTAAAAAGATCATACACCATGATCAAATGGGATCTATTCCAGGGATGCTAGGATGATATAATATTCACAAATCAATAAATGTGATACATCACATAAAAAAATGAAAAACAAAAATCACATAATCATATCAATAGCTGCAGAAAAGTTTTCAATAAAATCCAGCACCCACTTATGATTAAAAAAAAAAAAACACTCAGCAAAGTGGGAATAGAGGAAGCATACCTCAACATAATAAAACCATATACAAAAAACCTACTGCCAATATTATACTCAATGGGCAAAAACTAAAAGCATTTCCCTTAAGATCAGGAATAAGACAAGGGTGTCCACTTTTGCCATTCTTATTCAACATATTACTGGAGGTCCTATCCACAGTGATCAGATAAGAAGAAGAAATAAAAGACATCCAAACTGGAAAACAGGAAGTAAAACCACCACTATTTGCAGATGACATGACAGTCTAGTAAAGCTAGAATCTCCACCAAAAATCACTCAACCTAATAAGTGAATTTGGCAAAATAGCAGGACACAAAGTCAACATTCATAAATCAATGGCATATTTGTACACCAGCAATGAACTAACAGAGAGATAAACTAAGAAAAAAATCCTATTTACTATAACAACAAGAAAAATAAAATATCTAAGATGAGACTTAACCAAGGAAATAAAAGACCTATACTCAGAAAACTATAGAACACTGAAGAAAGAAATTGAGGAAGATACAAATTAAATGGGAGCATATACTAGTTCATGGGTTGGAAGGATAAACATCACTAAAATTTCCATACTACCTAGAGCAATCTATAGATTCAACACAATCCTTATTAAAATACCAATGCCATATCTCACAAATCTAGATCAAATACTTCAAAAATTTATATGGAACTAAAATAGACCCTGAATAGTCACAGTAATCTTGAGAAATAAAAGTAAAGTTGGAGGTATCACAATACCTGACATCAAACTATGCTACAAGGTCACTATAATCAAAACAGTCTGGTACTGGCATAAGAACAGACACATAGATCAATGGAACAGAATAAGATCCCAGAAATAAACCTATGTTTCTATGGGCAATTGATATTTGACAAAGGGGGCAGAAACATACAATGGAGTAAAAATAGCCTCTTCTATAAATGGTGTCAGTAGAACTGGAATGGGACATGCAAAAACATGAAACTAGACCACCAACTTATACCATATACCAGAATAAACTAAAAATGGATAAAAGACTTAAATATAAATGAAGATACCATAAAAGTACTAGAGGAAAGTCTAGGCAGTAAAATTTCATATATCCCACACAGCAATATTTTGACAATATATCTTCTAGGGCAAGAGAAGAAAAAAATGGTACTACATCAAATTAAAAATCTTCTGCATGGTTAAAAAAAACATCATCAACATGAAAAGGGAACCAACCATACGGGAAAACATATTTTTCAATGATACATTGGACAAGGGTTTATTTTTCAAAATATATAAAGAACTCGCACAACTCCACACCAGGAAGACAACCCAATAAAAAAATGGGCAGAGGACCTCAATAGATGACTCTCCAAGGACGACATACAGATGGCCCATAGACATATGAAAAAAATGTTCAACATCACTAGCTATCAGAGAGATGCAAATTAAAACCACAATGAGATATCACCTCACACCTGCCAGAAGTGCTATCATTAATAAATCAACAAACAAATGCTCATGAAGATATGGAGAAAAGGAAACCCTAGTGCATACTCTTGGTGGGAATGCAGACTTGTGCAGCCACTGTGGAAAACTATGGAATTTTCTCAAGGAAGCTGCCTTTTGACCCAGCAATTCCACTTTTTGGAATATACCCTGGTGATCTTGAAACACCAATTCAAAAGAACTTATGCACCCCTCCCTATGTTCACAGCAGAGTTATTTACAATAGTCAAATGCTAGAAACAGCCCACGTGCCTGTTAGTAGATGAGTGGATCAAAATAACTGTGGTACATATACACAATGGAATACTATACCACAGAAAGAAGGGACCCCTACCTTTTGTAACAACATGGATAGAACTGGAGAATATTATGCTAAATGAAATAGACCAGTTGGTGAAAGACAAATACCATATGATTTCACTTATAAGAGGAATCTAGTGAACAAAATAAACTAATGATTAAAATAGAAACAGAGGCATGAAAGCATAGAACAGACTGACAGCGGCCAGACCGAGAGAAGAGGGGAATAATGGTGGAAATAAGAGGAAGGGACTAGTCAAAAAGCATTCATGAATGACCCATGGACATGGACAACAGTATGGGGATTGACTGGGATCTGGAGGTAGGCTGAGTGGAGGAGGGCAAAGGGAGAAAAAATGGGATAACTGTAATAGAATAACAATAAAAAAAGAAAACACTTATTTTGATAGACTCCTGTTTATCAATTTTCCAATTATGACTTGCATCTTTTGATGACTTATCTAAGAAATCTTTGTCTATCCAAGGCAGCAACAATGTTCTTTTATGTCTCCTTCAGGAAGTTAAATAGTTTTGGCTTTTATTTTTTTTTTCAATTTTTATTGTTATTCAATTACAGTTGTATGCCTTTTCTCCCCTTCTCTCCCCCCCACCCCAGCTGAACCCACCTCCCTCCCCCACCCCCACCATCCCCCCCGATTTTGTCCATGTGTCCTTCATAATAGTTCCTACAATCCCCTCTTCCCACTGTCCCCACCGCACTCCCCCCTGGCCACTGCTACACTGTTCCCAACCTCAATGTCTCTGGTTGTATTTTGTTTGCTTTTTTCTTCTGTAGATTATGTTCCAGTTAAAGGTGAGATCAAATGGTATTTGTCTTTCACCACCTGGCTTATTTCACTTAGCATAATGCTCTCCAGTTTCATCCATGCTGTTGCAAAGGGTATAAGCTCCTTCTTTCTCTCTGCTGCGTAGAACTCCATTGTGTAAATATACCATAGTTTTGGGATCTACTCATTTGCTGATGGGCACTTAGGTTGCTTCCAGTACTTGGCTATTGTAAATGGTGCTGCTATGAACATTGGGGTGCACAGGTTCTTTTGGATTGGTGTTTCAGGGTTCTTAGGGTATAATCCCAGCAGCAGAATTGCTGGGTCAAAGGGCACTTCCATTTTTAGTTTTCTGAGGAAATTCCATACTGTTTTCCACAGTGGCCTCACCAGTCTGCATTCCCACCAACAGTGCACTAGGGTTCCCTTTTCTCCACATCCTCTCCAACATTTGTTTGTGGATTTGTTTATGTTGGCCACTCTGACTGGTGTGAGATGGTACCTCCTTGTGGTTTTAATTTGCATCTCTCTGATGGTTAGTGATGCTGAGCATCTTTTCATATGTCTCTGGGGCCTCTATATGTCTTCCTTGGAGAAGTGTCTGTTCAAGTCCTTTGCCCATTTTTTAATCGGGTTGTTTGTCTTCCTGGAGTGCAGTGGTTTGAGTTCTTTATATATTTTGGAGATCAGGCCCTTGTCTGAGGTATCATTGGCAAATATGTTTTCCCATACTGTTGGTTCTCTTTGTAATTTGGTGCTATTTTCTTTAGCCTTGCAGAAGCTTTTTATTTTGATGAGGTCCCATTTGTTTATTCTTTCCTTTATGTCCCTTGCTTTAGGGGACATGTCTGTGAGGATGTTGCTGCGTGGAATGTCTGAGATTTTCCTGCCAATGTTTTCCTCAAGGGCTTTTATGGTGTTACAACTTATATTTAAGTCTTTTATCCATCTTGAGTTTATTTTTGTGTATGGCGTAAGTTGGTGATCAAGTTTCATTTTTTTGCACGTAGCTGTCCAGATCTCCCAACACCATCTGTTGAAGAGGCTGTTTTTGCTCCATTTTATGCTTCTGCCTCCTTTGTCAAATATTAATTGACCGTATAGACTTGAGTTTATTTCTGGGCTCTCTGTTCTGTTCCATTGGTCTATGTGCCTGTTTTTATGCCAGTAGCAGGCTGTTTTGATTACAGTGGCCTTGTAATACAGTTTGATATCAGGTATTGTGATCCCTCCTGCTTTGTTCTTCTTTCTCAAAATTGCTGCAGCTATTTGGGGTCGTTTATGGTTCCATATAAATTTCTGAAATGTTTGTTGTATATCTGTGAAATATGTCATGGGTACTCTAATAGGGATTGCATTGAATCTATAAATTGCTTTCGGTAGTATGGCCATTTTGATGATGTTAATTCTTCCAATCCATGAGCATGGTACATGCTTCCATTTGTTTGTGTCTTCCTTAATTACTTTCTTCAATGTTGTGTAGTTTTCCAAGTACAGGTCTTTTACCTCCTTGGTTAGGTTGATTCCTAGGTACTTTATTTTTCTTGTTGCTATATCAAATGGGATTTTTTTCCTGATTTCTGTTTCTGCAGATTCGTTGTTGGTGTACAGGAATGCCTTTGATTTCTGAGTATTGACTTTGTATCCAGCTGTTTTGCCAAATTCATTTATTAGGTCGAGTAGTTTTTTGGTGGAGTCTATAGGATTTTCCATGTACACTATCATGTCATCTGCAAACAGTGACAGTTTCATTTCCTCCTTTCCAATTTGGATGCCTTTTATTGCTTTTTCTTGTCTGATTGCTGTGGCTAGGACTTCCAATACTATGTTGAATAGGAGTGGTGAGAGAGGGCATCCTTGTCTTGTTCCTGATCTTAGTGGGAAAGCTCTAAGTTTTTGTCCATTGAGTATGATGTTGGCTGTAGGTCTCTCATATATGGCCTTTATGATGTTGAGGAATGCTCCCTCTATTCCCACTTTGCTGAGTGTTTTTATCAGAAATGGGTGCTGTACCTTATCAAATGCTTTTTCTGCATCTATTGATATGATTATGTGGTTTTTGTCTTTGCTGTTGTTGATGTGATATATTATGTTTATTGATTTGCAAATATTGTACTATCCTTGCATCCCTGGGATGAATCCCACTTGGTCATGGTGGATGATCTTTTTAATGTATTGCTGGATGTGGATTGCTAATATTTTGTTGAGAATTTTAACGTCTATGGTCATCAGAGATATTGGCCTGAAGTTTTCTTTCTTCATTGTGTCATTATCTGGTTTTGGGATTAGGATGATGCTGGCTTCATAAAGAGTTTGGGAGTCTTCCATCAGTTTGGATTTTTTCGAATAGTCTGTGAAGGATAGGGGTTAGCTCTTCCTTAAACGCTTTGTAGAATTCTCCTGTGAAACCATCTGGTCCAGGGCTTTTGTGTGTTGGGAGTTTTTGGATGACTGCTTCAATTTCGTCTGCTGTTATTGGTCTGTTCAGGTTTTTTGCTTCTTCTTCATTCAGTTTGGGAAGATTATATTTTTCTAGAAATGTGTCCATTTCACCTAGGTTTTCAAATTTCTTGGCATACAGTTCTTCGTAGTAATTTCTTACAATCCTTTGTATTTCTGTGGTATCAGTTGTAATCTCTTCTCTTTCATTTCTAATTGTGTTTATTTGGATCCTCTCTCTTTTCTTCTTGATGAGCCTACTTAAAGGCTTGTCGATTTTGTTTATCTTTTCAAAGAACCAGCTCCTGGATTCATTGATCCTTAGAGTTGTGCTTTTAGTCTCTATGGCATTTAGTTCTGCTCTAATCTTGGTTATTTCCTTCCTTCTCCTTGCTCTGGGCTGTCTTTGTTGTTGTTCCTCCAGTTCTTGTAGGTGTAGGGTTAGGTTGTTTGTGTGAACTGTTTCTAACTTCTTAAGGTAGGCCTGTATTGCTATGAACTTCCCTCTCAGGACTGCCTTCGCTGTGTCCCATAGGTTTTGGGTTGTTGTGAGTTCATTTTCATTTGTTTCCAGAAAGTTTTTGATTTCTTCCCTAATCTCGTTCTTGACCCATTCATTGTTTAATAGCATGCTATTCAGTCTCCATGATTTTGAGTGTTTTGGGTTTTTTCCTTTGGGGTTGGTTTCTAGTTTTAGTCCCTTGTGGTCAGAGAAAATGCTTGATATGATTTCAATTTTCTTGAATTTGTTGAGGCTTGCTTTGTGTCCTATCATGTGGTCTATCTTTGAAAAAGTTCCATGGATACTTGAAAAGAATGTGTATTTTGCTTCTTTGGGATGAAAAGCTCTATATATATATCAGTTAAGTCCATTTCCTCTAGGGTATTGTTAAGTGACACAATATCCTTGTTGATATTTTGTTTGGAAGACCTGTCCATTTTTGACAGTGGGGTGTTAAAGTCCCCTACTATAATTGTGTTGCTGTCAATATCTTTCTTGAAGTCCTCCAAGGTTTTCTTTATGTATTTGGGTGCTCCTATGTTGGGTGAGTATATATTTACAATGTTTATGTCTTCTTGGTGGATTCTTCCTTTGAGTATTATGAAGTGACCTTCTGTGTCTCTCTTTATGGCCCTTCTTTGGAAGTCTATTTTGTCTGATATGAGTATTGCTACCCCTGCTTTTTTTCCCTGTCCATTTGCTTGGAAAATTTGTTTCCAGCCCTTCACTTTCAGTCTGTGTAAGTCTTTTGTCCTGAGATGGGTCTCTTGTAGGCAGCATATGTGTGGGTCATGTTTTCTTATCCATTCAGCTATTCTATGTCTTTTGATTGGAGCATTTAATCCATTTACGTTTAAGGTTATTATCGATAGGAAGTTATTCATTGCCCTTATTCCTACCTGTGTTCCTCTGTCTTTCTCTTTTCCTTCCTTTCCTTAAAGCAGTCCCTTTAGCATCTCTTGCAGAGCTGGTTTGGTGGAAGTATATTCTTTTAGACTTCTTTTGTCTGGGAAACTCTTTATTTGGACTTCTATCTTGATTGAGAGCCTTGCTGGGTAAAGTAGCCTTGGTTGCAGGCCTCTGTTTCTCATTACTTGGAATATTTTTTGCCATTCTCTTCTGGCTTGGAGCGTTTCCATTGAGAAGTCACTTGCTAACCTTATTGGGGCTACCTTGTACGTTACTTCCTTTTTCTCCCTTGCTGTTTTTAAGATCCTCTCTTTGTCTTGGAAATTTGCCATTTTAATTATGATGTGTCTTGCAGTGGGTCTCTTTGGGTTCCTCTTGCTTGGGACTCTCTGTGTTTCCTGGGGTTGGGTGACTTTTTCTCTCCTCAGATTAGGGAAATTTTCCATCATTACTTTTGCAAATAGGTTTTCTATCCCTTGCTCTTCTTCTTCTCCTTCTGGTATTCCTATTATACGGATATTGTTACGTTTCATGTTGTCCTTAGTTTTAGCTTTTAAATTTAGGATTTGATCTATTTGAAAGTAATTTTTTATACCTCTTCATTTTTCTCCCAAGTGCGTAACCAAATGGTTACAGCATTTTTTTTGCAAAAACAAATTATTTTGCCTTTGAATTGCTTTGACATATATGTTGAAAGTTAATTTAAAATATATGGGTGGATCTATATTTAGATTCTATTGTGTTCCTCTAATCTATGTGTCTATTCTTTCACCAATAACATATGTTTTGATCAATGGGGATTTATATTATGCCTTGAAAATAGTGTAACCAGAGAGCTGTATGCTTCCTTTTCAAAACCTCTTTTGCTCTTATAGATCATTTGTATTTCCATAAAATTTTAGAATCATGTTAATTTATTTCTCCAAAAATATATGTAGTAATTTTGATAGCTATTGCCTTTTATCCATAAGATGATTGATTTTTTCCAAAATATAGCAATATATATAGGGTCCAGGAGAAGTAATGCCTGCTTGAGTGTGGTTGGTAGCGTAATAACATGAGGGTAATAATTTATAGTTTTAATTTGAACATTTTACCTGAAATGTCATATGGTATGCTTAAGTGTAACATTGTTATGTTACAGAATTACATGCTTGTCATTTTGTAATAAAGATTTTGTAGCAAAAAGGGGTGTTATTTGTGATGGACCCTTTATTTAATTTTAGTATTCTCTAATCTGAAGCAACGGTGTTCTGTAGTTTCAGTGCAGAGGTATCACAAGGCTTTTGGTAACTTGTTTCTGAGTGTTTTTTTTCTATTATGATGAAATTTTTTGGTTTTTTAAATTAATTGAGTTGACAAAACCCAATTAAATAAATTAATTGGGTTGGCAAAATTATATAGGTTTATATGGTTAAATAAAATCATATAGCATTCAGGTATACAATTCTGTGATACATCATCTGTATATTGTATTGTGAGTTCGCCACCAAAGTCAAATATCCTTCTGTCACTGTCAATCCCCTCTTTGTGCTCTCCTGCCTCCTTCTATCCCCTTCCCATCTGATAATCACCATGCTGTTGTCTGTATCTATGATTTTTTTTTTTTGCTTAATTCCTTCCCCTCTTTCTTTAAATTTTATTTTTATGTTGTTCTTTGTTAGTTTAATAAGAATGTATTTCATTTTTTTTACAAATGAAACACAGCTATAATAACTATTTTAATGTTTTCTATATATTATATCATCTGTTTCATACCTGGGTCATTTTTTTTCTAGTTCTAATCATGTATTATATTATTGTTTTCTTTTCCTGCCTGACAGTTTTTTAGAGGATGCCAGAAAATGTGGATTTTTCCTCTGGGTGATGGATATTTCTTCATGCCATAAATATTTTTATTTTGTTCTGGGATGCTGTTAATTTACTTGGAAACAACTTGACACTTTCAGGTCTTATTTTTAAGCTTTTAGACATGACCAGTGCCTTGTTTTGTCGGTGACCTGTTTGCCCTCACATCCGACACAAAATGATCTGATTACTCCAGTTAATGTCCCATTAAATATGAGGGTTTCTAATCTGGTTGTTGTGAACAGATATTGTTGTTGGTAGTTTGTGAGCTAGGATTTATTTACCCTTTAATCTTTTCATGTCACTCTTATTATTCTGTTATCTGAAAATATATTTGCTTCATATTCATTCTTGAAAATACAGCCACTAACATAGAATTCTAAATTGACACTTTTTTTTAAATTTCAGAACTGCAAAAATAATGTTCCAGTATTTTCGGCCTCAATGATATCTGATAAGAGGTAAGGGATCATTCCTATTATGTTTTATGTTTATGTAATTTATAATTTCTATATGATTATGATTTTCATTGCTTCCTCTTTCCTAAAATCTTCCTACTTTCTTTTTCACTCACTTAGCTCTAATGTAAGTTTCACCCCAGCTTTTTATAAATGTTATTTATGGCAGGATAGGTTTATTAAGAATTTATATTTTATTAGAAGTACCTTGTTCAGTATTAAGGCAGGGAGATAACAGAAGGCAGGAAGATGACATATTTGAAGTGTTAAAAAAATCCTATATCCAAGAATTCTATTCTGCCAAAACTATCATTCAAAAATAAAATAATAATTACCACATTAACTGATAAATAAAAACTAAGAGAATCCATTGCTAGCAGATCTGCCCTAGAAGAAACACAAATGGGAGTCCTTTAGGCTGCACTGAAAGGACACTAGACAGTTATATCTGCACGAAGAAATAAAGACCATGGTAAAGATGGTGCCACAGGGAATGTCAGTGGTAGAGTATATTAAATTTTATTTGAAACTCTTTATCTTCTCTACTCTTATTTGTAAGACAACTGTATAAAATAAGTCTACACTGATGATCTTATGATGTATAAAAATGTAATTGGTATCACAATAATATTACAAAAAGGATGGAAGAAAAGGAGCTATTATGGAGCAAAGATTTTGTGTACTAATAAAATTAAGTTGGTGTTCATTGAAGTAGGTTGTTTTATTTTTTTGAACTTTTTAATTTTATTTTATTGTTGTTCAGTTACAGTTGTCTGCATTTTTTCCCCAACCCTCCCCAGACAAACCCACCTCCTTTGATTTTGTCCATGTGTCCTTTATAGTAGTTCCTGAAAACCCCTCTCCCCAGTATCCCTTCCCCCCTCCCCTCTGGCTATTGTTAGATTGTTCTTAACTTCAATGTCTCTGGTTATATTTTGTTTCCTTTTTTCTTTTGTTGATTATGTTCTGGTTAAAGGTGAGATCATATGGTATTTGTCCCTCACCACCTAGCTTATTTCACTTAGCATAATGAAGTAGGTTGTTTTAAAAGTAGATGTTAATTTGAATCTCAAAGGCAACTAGTAGGTTCATGAACATCACTTGGGAGCTTGTTAGAAGTGCAGAATTCTAGGCTCCACCCAGATCTACTGAATTTTGATTGGATCCCAGGTAACTGAACTAGTTAAAAGGAAAATGGTGGCAGCATAACAAAAAAGAAATCTCAAATTCCATTTGATGGCAGTGTAATTTCAGAAAGAAATCCCGTCAATCACAGGTCAATGACAAAAAAATTATTCCTAATGTCATATTACTAAAAACACAAAGCTGAACTGAAAAACAAGAGAAACAAATGAAACTAAAACAGAAACTAGATCAAAACACTCATTTGGAGAGATGGCAAGTCATGGCTGGGCTGTTATAAATAGGATGCAAAAATAAATTAGTAAAATAAAATATGTATGTTAAAATATATAAATTGATTTCCTATAAAAATGGAGACTATGAAAACCTGTTTCCAATAGCTAGAAATAAAACAAGACTATAATAAGGGATATGAGAGGTGTGATATCAGTGAGTAGTGTAAGTGTGCCAAGGTCATTGTCTTGTTTGTGAGGAAGATAGATATGCTTTATAAGTTTAATTTTTAATGAGTGATATATTTTGTTCAAATATTAAGTAAGCCATTACAAAGAAAAGTAGTATCTCAAAATAAAAACACATTGTGAGATGAATGGAAGGCCAGAAATGAGAAAGCATAAAGTTAGGATAATTTATGACAAATAGAAAACCCAGTAAGCATGGTACAAATTAGTTTAAATACATCAGTTTTCCCTAGTGAAGTAACTTTACTGAAAAATTTACAAAATCAAACAAGATGAAAAGTGCAGACACACTAAAATTAAGTGACTCAAAAAGCCATGAATAAAAGAATGTGTGTGTGTGTGTGTGTGTGTGTGTGTGTGTGTATATATATATATATATATATATATATATATATATAAAACAGATAAATAATAACCAGGATAATTTGTAGAAGAAATACTGCTATCAGAAAGAAAAAATATGTATTCAGGGAAAAGTACTTGTGATGGCAACACTGTGGTATAGTATATAATGAAAGACACAATTTTTCACAACTAAAGGTAAAAACTAGGATGTCACATTAAGCTATAGCCTAAAAATAAAATTTGAGATATATAAAGAAAAATTAAGATTAAAATACCGAGAAGAAATAACTCACCTAGAATCTGATAATGACATTGTAATACAACTAATCATTAGATTTTTAAAAATTTAAAAATTGTAAAAATAAAGATTTTAACAAACCAGGTAACAAACTTTATCTTATGCATATTTCAAAAGGTCTGCTAAACATGACAGTTAATGACCAGTTAATGAATCTGCTACTAAAAATGTTGAACATGTTTAAGGCTACAAGGGAAGTATTTAGAAATTCCAAATAGTAATACTGTACTGATAAAGTTTTCTGATTATAACAAATTGTAAATAATAAAATAAACAGATGGTTTTAACACTATACTGAAAAACTATGCTTTCAGGAAGATGGGAGACAAAACTATTCTGTTTTTAATAATTAATTTATTAACAACTAAAAATCATGGGGATTACCTACAAAGAAAAAATGTCTAAATTGTGAAGAGGAGAAGACAGACCAGCTAGTGACATGAAGACCCAAGCAATGTCACAGTGGAGAGGTACTTGGGGTTTCTTTTTTATCTCACGTATCTGGGAATTGAACCCACAACCTTGGCGTACCGGGATGAGGCTCTAACCAACTGATCAATCCAGCCAAGGCTCACTATTTTTGTCCCTATTTTATTTACATCCATTTTAGTCTTTATCATTTCCTTTCCCATGTTTGCTTTTTTTATAACTTGTTCTTTTATTATATTTTCTTAATGTGGAAGTTTAGATAATTGATTTCAAATATTTTCCCCTTTAATAATATAGAAGTGTTGTTTAATTGTGTTTCTCCATTCAGTTCTCAGTTTTGCTTGATGCATTTTGTAGTATGTTACGAGGTTCAGATATGTTCATAATTGTAACAACATCTTTTTAATGGTTTGAATTATTTGGCATTTTAAAATGTCCTTAATTCCCCTCTAATAATAATATTTTCATAATCTCAAATTTATCTGGTGTTAATATAATCACTCCAGTTCTTTTTTTCTCTAAAGTTTGTGCCTTCTGGATAGCATATAGTGAATTGTTTTTTTAAAATCAATTCTATCAAACTTTGACTTCTTGAGTGTTTCATCCATTTACATATAATGAAACTGATGCTATGTTAGGATTTACATTTCCTGTTTTGCTATTTGTTTTCTGCACATCCTGTATTGTCCCTCTATTTCTACATTCCTGAATTCTTTTATTTTAAGTAGATATTTTCTCATACGTAACTTTAGTTCTTTGTTGTTTCTTTTCTACATTTTTGGGCTTATGTATTTAGTAGTTGCCGTTAGTAGTTCATGCACCATGCAGAGAAGTAAGGCATTAAACCTCCACACTGTTTTCTCATAGTCATGAACTTGGCGATTACAACATTTTGCTTAGTTGACCAAGTTTGACCAAGTGCTCATTATAGGTTCTTTAATCTTTGGAACTAGACAAGTTTACTCCTGCCTTGGAATTAACCTCTTTAGGAAAGAGAATGGGCTTTTCTTCATCTAAAAGTTGATTGTGAGTCAATTGATGGCAGGTGCCTTTCCATCCCTGCTCCCTTTTGCACTTTAAATTTCACTAAGTGACAGAATATGTCAGTTACTACTTGTAGCCTATCTACATAAATTATTTTGGAAAATCAAGTGAAAATTTGGTTTTGTGGATAAAATACATGTACTATTTCATGCCTAGCACTTGCTCTATAACAAAGCATTTCTTTATTTTTTAGTTCTCAACTTTGCAAATATCTTTAATGACTATAAAGCCCTATTTGAGAGAGAGTATATTTCTGTCTTTTTCTGTAGGCTTTGAACAGACATTTGTATAGAAAAGCATAATTAATTCTAAAAGTCATGAGATGTTGAGTAATATTTTTACTGACTCATCAATAATGAAATCGATGCTTTCCTTTTATGTAAAACCCTTAAAAATTATTTATGCTTTAAAGTGAAAGTCACCCCTGTCATCTTCTAAATGCCAAAGAGATCATTTTCAGTTGTAGCCATCTGCTGATATTCTATCCATTCCTCAAGTAACTCAAGGCTGTGCTAACTTTTTATTTGCCTTATTTATGTGATCGTGTTATAACAATGAAGTTCTTATTAAAGCAACTATATTTTAATTGCCAGAATGAATGCTGAACATCATGGAAAGTGAGCAATGTGATTGCCTACATTTTATGCATATCACACTCCGGGAAAAAATGCTGCCACATTGCTGATAAATGGTGGGTTTATATTATAAGTTTATGGTAGAAATTAAAATACGTAATTTCTGGATAAGAGTAACAATTTTTAGTATATAGTATTCTATTTTCCTCTTAGGAAAAGTCCAATTTTTCCTAAGGAGTGGTATTTTACATAATAAAATGGCCTTGAGGAATTCTACAATGTCATTTATAGACACAAACAAGTCTTCTTTCAGCATTAGTCACACAGTGACATTGAAAACTCTTTGGCTTATATAAACATATTTATTGAATCCATTCAAGTAAAATTCCATTCTTCTTGCTTTCAGTTCCATATGTCCCTATGCCACTACCAAGTCAGTGATGCAACACAAGAATCTTGCCCCAAACACACATTTGCTTTTTTTGGATCCTTTCTTACATTGTGTCGTAGAACACAGCTGGTCGAGTGTAGCTTCCTTCTGTGGCTGTGATTCTATTGCTTGGGGATATGTCTTCCTATTTTTATCTGAAAAATAAATATTATTTTCCTCTGACTTCTCTAATAATCTTGTATCATAAGTTGTTAATAATTAGGGAGATTATGAGAATTATAAAAACATTGGTAGAACAAACTGTTGAATAAAAATTTCATGACAGCATTGAGAATGGGCTTGCCTTCTGCTCAGAATTAATATTTGTCTGCTATCATTTTTCAAATACCAAGTTGAAATACCCACTTACTATTTTTTCAAATAATCAGTATTTAATTGTAAATATTATATGCATTGTTGATTCAGAAATAGTACATTAGCATTTCAATATTTTTGCATAAGAAGAATATTGCCAGCCTGGAGGTGAGGAATAAAGGAAGGAAAGTCAGAATATGTTATTTGTGCCTAGATAGGCCTGCTTAAGTATTTAATTGCATATATTTGGAATTATTCTATTGTATTTCTTGCTGTATTTCTTAGCAAAATATAGTTACTCATTGAATAATTTTGTTGAGATTAATTTTGAGTTTGTTGTCAATGGACCCAAATAAACAATTTTATTACTGTCTCAGAAGCTAACTTGTTTGAATCTTACACTTCTGTTGCCTGAATAAAGCAGATTCTATTTACATAAAAATTGTCATTTTCCTACAGTTATCTAGAAAATGGATATTTTATGAAAGCAAGAAACAGAATGAAATCACATAACATTTAGATTTTTGTACCCAACAATTTTCTTTCAAAGCTTTGATATTTTGAAATATATGGCACTTTAGAATTTTATTTACCATTTATGGGACTACAACAACAGATTATTGCCACAGTTTACATTAAGTAGCGAGCTGAAATGATGGTTACCAGCCTTTTATACTACAGGGCATTTAAAATGCCTGGGGTTTTGACTTTTCATAATATTTTTGAAAACAGGACTATTTTGAAAAGAGATGCATAATCCATTGCTATGTTTAGCACAACTTGTTGAACCCAGTTTAATGAAAAGAGAAGGGAAGTAGTTAAAATGAAAGATCGCATAAGCCAAAATTCTGTAAAACTCTGTGTGATACCCTTGGAATAAACCGAGTGTAGGGAACTTTTGCTCGAGCACCCTGTGGAAACAGTCCTGGTTGATTTATGACCTATAGCATACACATAAAATAACCAATATATTATTACAGGGCATGGATAAAAAAAGTAGGGATTGTTGTACACCGACATTCTTGGGAAATACCATTAGTAGAGCACTGAAAACAATCCAGCATATTGAACTATAAACAGTTGAATCAGAAATGATCGGAGTAGGCAGCACCACAAATTCACTTTTGTTTATCGAAGACATAGGTTTGGGCAACTTCTGTAAAAATTCTTGGATGAGAGAGTTCTATAGAGTGTGTTTCTGGATACGATCTGTCAAACAATATTTATAATATTGTTACAGGACAGGAACCTGGCCTTGAATGGGTCTACGTAGGGCTAGCAATAGTGTGTGGGTTCTTCACTTCATGTGGGGAAAATGTTCACGCCAGGGAAAGGGCATGGGCATGCTCAGAGGGAGCTCAAGCTGAGTCTTTGTCCTGAGGGCTTTTTTTCTTTTTTCTGTGGATGAGAATCTTGGGGGAGGGTTTCAGCAGAATATTTATCAACTTTCCAAGTTTTTTTTTTTAATATGCTGATGTGTCAAAATGAGTGCATAAGGGTTTTGGAATATTCTTTGGTTTGCCATACTGTTTTACTTTTATCTCGGTACTGTTTGGCTTTTAATGGGGTTTTCGTTATTTCTTCCTGACCTCATCTGTCCTTGGGCTTAGCTGGCACAAATGACATTAATTGGGTCTCTGTCCTCTCTTTCCCAGACCAAGGAGGTTAAAGTTATGTATCCTTTGGTTAGGGAGGAGAGGTATGAACCATTCACTCTCCAGGGTCCTTGGTTAGGGGAGATCTTGCGATTCACCAGCTGGCTATAACTTGGTTGGCCTTACTTGATTTTCTTGTCTCAGTTTTCCAATTCTACTTGCCCAGGAATTTTCCTAGCTTCTTACTATCATATCACAACATCAGCAAACTTTTTATAGGAGTTATGCAGGAATAAGTATTTCCCTCACTTTTTTGCCCCAGGTATTAGAAGGGAAAATCAGAAATACAAGTGTCAAATCCTCCACTTCAGGGCTCCCTTAGTCTTCTTTAATTCAGTTATTTAGGAGGAAAGACGGAAGGAAAAACATATGAAAAAGGGAAAACACAAAAAGATAGAAGAGGAAGTATTGCTGTTGTTCACTATAGAAAGAGAAAAATGCAATCAAAGCCACTAGAAAAGAGATATAACTCTACCTGAAGCAGTCATTCTCAGTAAAATGAAAGGTAAGATAGATTTCCAATACTATATATCAAATTTTGGAAACATTTTATACATATATGTACTTAAAGAAGTATTTTAATGATTTTCCACAAGTAAACAAAATATTTTAATATCTTTCATTCCAGAAGTGTTCTGTCCAGTACGGTCACATGTCACTTTAAATGTAGCTGGCTTGAAATGAGATGTGATAATTGTAAAATATACACTTTATTTCAAAGACTTATAAGAAACATAAAATTTCTTAACATTTTATATTAATTACATGGTGAAATTATATTTTTGATGAATTGGTTTAAATAAAATACATTATTAAAAATGACTTTACTAGTTTATTTCACTTCTGTAACTTTACTAGTTTCTTTCACTTCTATAATGTAGTAACACAAAGTCTGAAATTACATACATGGCTAACACTTGCGGCCCCAGTTATGTTCCCATTGGACAGCACCTGCACTTGACCAAGATCATCAGACACAGAAGCGGGGTCCACGTGCCAAACCTGTCCTGACAGAACTCACTTCCTCTCTGCAGACCTCATCTCACAGCACAGACATTCACCCCTCAGGGGCAGGGACAGTTTCTCTTCTCAAACCAGTTACGGCTTGGAAAGATGATTATTATGTGCTTTCTCAGTGTGAAGGAGTCACCGTTAAGTAATTTGTATAGCAGGGGACAAAAATATGACACAGTCAAGGCATGTATATTTTAGAGGAGAACACAAAAATAAACATTAATTACACAAATCAACTGAGTTGGGTGCTATAGAGAACAGCAGGATCTTTTGTTCTGGATATGAAGGGAACCTAATTTCTTCAATAGGTCTCTCTCATTACCAGGAGCACCACTTAAATATAAAAGGAACTATTCTTTTTAATGGAGGAAAGCAAGAGATTAGTTTATTTCAGTATTTTCAGAAACCTGTGTGTGTTTAGTCAGCGAGTTACATTTTCAATTCAATACCTTATATTTCTAAAATTTAAAGAAAATCAGAAAAATAAAACATACACTTATGGAAAACCATTTGCTGGATTTTAATAGTTTTTTAAAAATTTGAACAATATGCTTGTCTGTGAAAGCTCTCCAGAAATGATGTGGTTTTTGAGCTCAAAATAACTTTTAACAACACAGAATGTTATGACTGTAATCACTTGATTTTTAAAATACATGTTTGATTAATATTAAATAAGTAATTAAATACAAATCAGCATTTGTGGCATGTGTTTTATACAAAGTATCTCATTCAATCTCAATAACTCTGTATATTATATATTGCTTATTTTATTAGATTTATAGGTATAATTAATATATGTAATATATATTTATGTAGAAGCTGATATTCAGTGAGATTAAGTGCTTACCCATGGTTATACAACCAGTAACTAGCACCAAAGTTCACTGTATCTGAATCAAAAGGCTAAGCACAGGAACAAGGAATTGGATATCAGTGTTAGTGTGTGTTTTCATGTGCTGAAAGAACATTGAAAATAATTTATGCTCAGGCAAAATTATAACTCATTATTATATAATATTTATACATTATATAATAATAATAAATAATATCATTCTATTTCTCTATGGATTGTACACTCCCATTATGCCTTTTAGAGTAATGAATTTTTCTTCATTACCCTTTAGATGAACTTTTTTCTTTTTCAATTAAAAATCAGAGACACTTTGTTTAAGGTTTTGTATACAGATTTCATTTGCTGAGATTGGCAGAACTGCTGTGTTAATGCACCACATTCACTTCAATTTTGCAAAACACATTGAACACATTCAATGCTTATGAGGAATAACACATTGAAAAGATCATGTATTGCAATTTAATGTTGGTGAAACATCTCTTGGATATTAATGTGTGTTTTCATATATTGTCCATTGGCCTATGTTCAAAAGTATAACCCTTACATTTATGCAACTACTCTTGTCACTAGTCTTCAGTAACCTGAAAGACTTTATAGTTTTTTTATATGTGAACTTTTACCACACATTTTATTTTTATATTTGTATACCCTTTCCTATATATGTATGAGTTGACAGTTATGACTAAATAATGGATCACTGTCTTTTTAAATTTTTATTTATTTATTTTTACATTATTTTCATTGTAATTTCTCATAACCATTCATCTCCACCACCCACCCTTCTTCACCCCAGCAATCACCACACTGTTGTCTGTGTCCATGAGCCCTTTCTCTCTCTTTTTTTCTTTTTTGATAGATGAGTGTCTTAATACATATCAGTATAATGTAGAAAAATGGCTTTGAGTACATATTGATTGCATAAGTTATATCGGAGCTATCAAGACAGACAACAATGGAAATCTGCCCATGGATTTCAAGAGAAGTGGAGTGAAGATAGAGATTTGGGAGACCTAAGTGGGGGTGTGAGTATGATTGTATGGAAAAAGGTAATGAGAAATGAACAAAACTGAGGGTGGGATTTTATTTAACTGAGACATAGAAAATTGAGAACTATCTAGCATTTAATTGATGAACAGCTAAGATTGACATATATTATCCAAGACCCAACAGAAACCAGTCTTTATGACCAAGTGATTGATCAACAAGCAATGAAATATTCTAACTGGCTGTAAGAATTGGGGGGTATTTTTCAATCCATATAAATATATGGATTACATCCACTGTGACCAATTAACATCCCAGCTAAAAGAAAATTTTTAAAAATGCACTGTTGATGTAAATGTTGATTCTTTGGTTCTTTTTCCTCTATGTCCTGAGTGTGTGTATAATTTGCATACATGTGGTTAATGTCTCCTTTTGAAATCACTCTGATTGTGTCCCTAATATCAAGTTTATATTTTCATATCAACCCTTACTATGTTGCTCTCTGAATTCCTGTTCACTTGTCAGTTTTCTCCCATTAAAATCCTTGGCTACCACTGCCAAATAATGCTGAGTACTTACTTCTTCAGAAGGTATTTTTTAGGCACTAAATATAAAAGTAAAATAAGAAACAAAAATATAAAATCTCAATGATGTAAAATGATTATTTAGTCAGTGGATATAAAAGATTACACTATATATCTTTTAAATATGTAATATATATTTACATTAAAACTTCTAGAAAACAAGAAGTTAAATGTTCTTTTGTGTAATAGGCTGAACTTCATTTTTCTTCTGGAAAGAGGAAGCAGTTAATAATTTTATTGATCTTTGGTTATAACAAATTACTGTGAAACATACTGTTGAATAGCACAGTTATTAAGTGTGCATACAGAAACTATAATTTTATTTGGTGTTGAAATACTGTTATTCTGTAAATGTCTCTAAGTGTTTTTTATAGAACACAATAGAAGTAATCCTTAAAATTCACAATGGAGCAATACAAAATTTACCAAAAGAATTTGCTACTACTAAGTGATTAATTGTGTTCTAATTTTCAGGTACTAAAATTAAATAAATCATTCTATTTGTCTTAGAAGAGTGAGAGAACTCTAATTAATAGGAAATAAAAACATAAATTTGTATGTTGCAGAATTTGGAGGGACTGTAACATATAGTGTTGTTGCTGTATTTATTAATATCAAGGAATGCCTGTGAAGAGAATGAGAGTAAAAGTTTAGCCTGGGAAGAGTCAAGAAATAGAAATGTAAATATCAAGAAAGGTGGAAGTTTACGGCACTTGGCTATTGTAAATAATGCTGCTATGAACAAAAAAAAAAAAAGGTGAAAGTTTGAAAAAAGTATTTTCTTAGTGGAAATTTCCTTTCTTCAAATTTTTTTTTTCATTTTCTTAATTTTTATTAAAGCACACTTTTCTGGTTTTTTTCTATTCTCAAAATTATTCATCAAGTACATAATAAATAGCTATTTTAATAACATGTACTAGTGATGTTAAAATATCGTATCACTTAATAGTCCAATATATGTTATAAGCACAGATACCCACCCCCCCTTAAATAGATCGGGATGCTGAGTTCCAGAGAGGTGCTACAACTTGCATGTGGTCACACACAGATTACTCTTGTTTCAGGCATTGAGCTAGAGGCAGGATCTACAATGTCTTTATCCATCTGGTTATTTTTTGCCTCCTTTCACCACAAGGTAAATTCTGGATCCCCAATGCTTAAAATAATTAATGACTGGCAATGTAGAAATTGTGGAATAGGTATTTGTTGAATGAATGAATGAATGAATGAATGAGAGGGAGGGAGGAAAGAAGGAAAGAAGAAAAGAAGGAAGGAAGGAAGGAAGGAAGGAAGGAAGGAAGGAAGGAAGGAAGGGTTTTTTAAGGGTTCTGACTCATCATCTCACTATCTGCTTGTTCTCCTGTCTCAAACTAGTTCCACTTTCTGTGCCTGATTATCCCTACCTAGTCATTTTGTTTGTCCTATTTTGTTTTGTATGCCTGTGAGACGGGCATGTAGAGCATTTTGAAAAAAAAATGTGAATGTGAAACTCTTTTTAGTTAAAATATAGTTGACATACAATATATTATTTTCAGGTTTATAACATAGCAATTTGACATTTATATGCCTTATGAAATGATCCGTCTGAGAAGTCTACTAATCATATGTCACCATACAAAATTATTGCAATATTATTAGCTGTATTCCCTATGCTGTATTTCACATCCCAATGATTTATTTTGTTTCAACTGTAAATTTGTATCTCTTAATCCCTTTCAATTTTTACCCATACACCTACCACCTGACCCTTTGGCAACTATGAGTTTATTTCCTGTATCTATGAGTCTGTTTTGTTTGCTCATTTGCTTAGCTTTTTTAGATTCCACATATAAGTTAAATGATACAGTACTGGTCTTTCTCTGACTTATTTCACTTAGAGTAATGCCCTCTATATCTATCCATGTTGTCAAATATGGCAAGAGTAATATTCCACTGTGTGTGTGTTTGTGTATCTACTTCCTTATTTTTTCATTTATTGATGGGCACCTAGGTCACCTCCATATCATGGCTATTATAAATATGATGCACTGAACATAGAGGTGCATATATCTTTTCAAATTAGAGTTCCATTTTTTCAGAAAAGTGCCTGGATGTGGAATTGTTGGGTCCTTCTTTATCTCCTATTATAGCCTCTGTTTTAAAGTCTGTTTTGTCTGGTATGAGTGTTGCTTTCTCAGCCTTTTTTCCCATTTGCATGAAATATATTTTTCTGTTTCTTTACTTTTAGTGTATCTTTCCATCTGAAGTGAGTCTTATGTAGGCACCATATATAAAGCCTGTTTTTATTATCCATTCAGCCACCCTATGTCTTTTGAATGTAGAACTTTGTCCATTCACATTTAAGTAATTATTGATAGGGGTGTACTTATTGCCATTTTAATTATTTTTATTCTAGTTATATAAGTGATAAGTCTACTACCTTTAGTATATGTTTGCTTTTACTAATGATTTCAAAAATTTTTATATATTGTCTTATTTCTAGTTTTGGCATTTTATTTTTCACTTAAATAATTAATGTTTCTTGTAATGCCAATTTAGTGGTGATTGATTCCTTTAGCTTTTTCTTGTCTGGGAAAATATTGATCTCTGCTTCAGTTCTTTTCTTTCCCATTTTTATTTTATTTTTTTATTTTCAATTTTTTAATTATTTTATTGTTGTTCAATTACAGTTGTCTGCATTTTCCCCCCACTACTCCCCCCCCACCCCAGCCAAACCCACCTCCCTTCCTTGCTTCCACCCTCCCCCTTTGGTTTGTCCATGTGTCCTTTATAGTAGTTCCTGAAAAGCCTTCTCCCCACTATCCCTTCTCCCCTCTCTTCTGGCTATTGTTAGATTGTTCTTAACTTCAGTGTCTCTGGTTATATTTTGTTTGCTTTTTTCTTCTGTTGCTTATGTTCCAGTTAAAGGTGAGATCATATGGTATTTGTCTTTCACCACCTGGCTTATTTCACTTAGCATAATGCTCTTCAGTTCCATCCATGCTGTTGCAAAGGGTATAAGCTCTGCTTTAGTTCTGAATGATAACCTTGCATTTTAGAGTATTCTTGGCTGTAAGTTTTGAAAATTCTTATCTGGTAGTTTAATTTTCCCACTTAAAAGTGACTCCAATTACTTAGAAGATCCAATCCTAGCTTTTAACCGTGACTTTGAGACAAATCACTTTGCAGTTTGGTTCTATTTTATTTCTCTCCACCCACTTTAGTGGTCCCACTGAGTTCAAGATTCTGAAGTCTTCTAGGTATCTACTACAAAGTTATGACACATGCTTTTGCATCCATGATATATTCTTCTGCTTAGAATTTTATTTGGATAATGAATGTGAGTTAATAAATGTTAAAACATTGAAACCAAATAGGAAAGTACTGCAGTAATACAGGTAAGCAATAATGATGGTTTTGACTGATGATGTTGCAGTAAAAATGGAAATAATTAAGAACTGGGCAATAAAAGTGCCAGAATTTACTGATGGAATAGATGAAAGGTATAAAAAGAAAGTCAGTAGTTTCACAATGTACAGATAAACAATGATGGAAGGAGATTTCACTTGGGTGGCGAACACACAACACAATACACAGATGATGTGTCATAGAATTGTACATCTGAAATCTACATAATTTCATTAAACAATGTCACTCCAATAAATTGAATAAAAAGAGGAAAAAATAATATAATTAACCTGGAATTAAAGAGGTGAGAGAAAAGAGAGAGATAAAAGAGAATTGTCTAAAATTTTATAATAAACTGATTTAACCTTATATCATACTTAAATTAATTGGCTATTATAGAAGCAAGTAGAATTTTTAAAAATGTTTTTCATATACATAACTTGGACCCCTCATATGAATTAAGGGAAGTTCTTTTTTATGGACAAAATACAGGTCTTGGAAAAACTATTTTAATTGTGTTCAATTTGTTTAATATGGAAATAACAATATTACCACATGAGGGTACTTTGAGATTTCAAACAGATTAATATATAATAGGCATAATTAATTATCACTTCTTCAAATTTGATAAATTACTTCTATTATTCTTATTGTTTTTACATTTTTCTAGGACCAATCTCACTGTAACCTAACAAGAGCCATTCACAGTGAACATATAAACTTTCCCTGGTTTGGAGTGATCTTGTTTCCCTACAATCAGTGAAGTTTGAAAAATATTCTCTTACCTTAAACTACAAGGCTAAAATGCTTGGAGATTACCAGACCTATTAATGTTTTACTGAAACTCTTACATGGCATAATCTCAATGGATTGCCTGGGAAGTGGTTTTAGATACAATCATTAAAATGTTCTAATGTTTAGGAGCCCCAGTCTATGACTAAGTTGTGCCATGTTTATGTGACAATGTGCATTTTTAAGGCTGTACCTATATTTAGCATATCTCTTGCTTCAAGTTAAATCTCTGTATCCAGTAAGTAAGCAAGTCTGTTTCTTACCTTAATACATGCACCTTTCTGCATCTCCATCGTGATGCCTCTAAATGACCTTTCTTTCTCCACGGACTCATTTTAAACTGCAATATGACGCAGAAGAACAGGCTGCCTCACAGCACCTGCAGTTCACACTAAAATCCTGTTTGTCCCCTGTCCCTTCAGACACTGTCTTTGAAGCAGCAGTACTTGCACTGTCTACACTTCTAGGAAACTGAAGTAAATGGAAATTCCTACTGTTCCCAGTTCTGCAGCTATACAGTGTGACTCTTCCAATTGTCCTTTGTTGCTGTTGTCATTTCTCAGTGGCAAATTTTTTTTTCAACAAGAGATTAGAAGTACTTAGCAGCTTTATTATGTTTGAAGTATCCAACTTGGACTTTCAATATTTTGATGCCTTTACACAATATTTTTGCTCTATTCTTTTTAAACATAATTTACCACTGGTCAAAAAGTGATATTATTAATTAAAAAGTTTTTTTCCAGAAAAAAGATAGTATATGTGCCAGATGATGCTATAAATGTATTTCAGTAATTTATGCCATATCAGAACATTTAATAGATTTTCAAATTAACTTTATTGTGCTTTGCCTTGATTGTAAAAGTGTAAATATTTGTAGCAGGGCATTGAACGCTAAAGAGATATGATTGTAGATTGATTTACCTCCAAGGAATGTGGCCATTACCATTCTCTGGCATTTTTAACAAGATCATCATTTCTGATTCGGAAATATTTTGAACTCCCTGCCTAACTGATTACATTTGAATATAGTGACCCTGAAATTATTGTACAGTAATTAGAAGGATGTTCAGTGGTTTCAATTGGCAAATCACTATGTATTATTAACTGTCACTCTGTTTGTTATATAATTTCTTCAGGTTGCTACCTTGTACATTGCATGAATTTCTAAAGGGATAAATAATTTACTTTTGAGGCAGTTGGCTACCATTATTTGAGTTAACTCTCTGTTCTGTATAAATGTATTGATATATGTTAACTGATTCTTTGAGTTCCTCTTTGAGCTGGTCAGTGCTTTCTTAAATAAGTATTTTGGTTTATTCTATGCTAATGAGTGTCTACAGAAGTACAGAAAAATATTGTTCCTGAAAAAAATAGAAAATGTACATGAAATTGGAGTCTAAGAAGAGAGATAAAAGGGTTTGTTTCTCTGCCTTGTATTCATATATACTCTATTTGTATGCATTTTCTTATTGACTGTGTGTGAAGCTTTTGTATCTGTTGTGTTATTCATGAGCTGATTAATTTGACCTAAGTAATCACACTATGATTTGACATTATAAAGATACTTCTTCAAGAAATTCAGTAATGCATCTTTATTCCTTTACCATATTCTCCTTTCTACTATTGAATTGATATTTGTAATTAATTAAAAATACTACAATAATTCTTCCTCAGGTTGTCTGTGAAATACATGAATGCAAATGCTTCCATGAAGAATCATCTAATTATTCCTCAGGAAAAGTGACTAGTGTACATTGGAAGGAAGACATCTTACAACAAAAATTGCTCAAGATATCTTTCCTAAATATAATATGTTTTTAATTGATTAAATGGAACCTAATACCTATTCTATGTTCCTATTCTATGTTATGAATGACATAACTATTCTAATTCTAGGAATATAGCTAACAGAAATGTGTGCCCAGGTTCATCAAAAGATATGCATAAGTGCATTTATAACAGCACTGTGCAAAGGGCTAAAACTGGAAAAAACCAAGTGTCCATCTACATCAAATCACCAGGTGACTCAGCCCCGCTACAGCCCAGATTTGGCACCCTGCAACACTGGCTCTTCCCAAAACTAAAATCTCCTTTGAAAGATAAGAGATATCAAACAGTCAACAAGATTCAGGAATATACGACGACAGGGCAGCTGATGGCGATTGGGAGACCTGTGTGAGGTCCCAAGGTGCCTACTTTAGAGGGGACTGAGGCATCATTGTCCTTTGTACGATGTTTCATGTATCTTCTTCAGTAAATGTCTCTATTTTTCCTATTACATGGCTCGATACTTTCTGGACAGGCCTATAATAAATCTTTTTTTAAATTAAATGTATTGTGGTAGTATTGGTAAATCAGATTATATGTATATACTCTGCAAGGCAGTGGAAAGGTGAGAGGATTCTTATCCTTACCAACATTTTGTTCTGTCACATTTGTTTGGTTTAGCCAGTTTGCTGAGTGTAAAGTGATATTTCATCGTGGCCTTATGTAGCTATGCATACTGACTCTTTATGTTGAGCATCTTTTCATGTGCTTATAGGCCATTTGCATATAATTAAGAAGCAAAACTTAAATTTGTAAAATGTAAAAGCTGTAACAATATAAAGATTTATGCAGGTAATAGGAAAATTTCACTCTGCTCGGTCACTGCTAAATTGTTGAATGGAATGTCAACAAAAATAACAAAACATCTGCTTGGAAAATCAGGATTTTAAAAACTATATTGTACAAAAATACTTGCCACAGGATACCGAAGTGATTTTTAAAATAAAAACAACAATAAAGACTGTCCACTGACTTGCCCCTGAAACAGATTTTTATAAAATGTCTCAACATATTTATCTGCTGTTCGTATAAAAGCTGTTTAAAAAGTAAATGTATGTAATATATTGCCAAATTTACATTGTTAGTTAATGTCATGAATCAATAAAGACTTTTTTCAACTGAACTAAGAGGGTGTTCAAAATGAAACTCCTTGGTTATTAATTGCACCGCAATGTGATTTTCCCAACAGGGAGTCTCTTCTAAGTAGCACTCCACCATCTGCAATTCCTAGACAAGAAATTCTGCAGATGGATGGATGTAAGAGCAGCTTGAAACACGATTTTTCAAAGTAAGAGGTGTTATTTTTTGCAGTATTCTGGTATTTTTGTGGTAAGGCTACATATCTACAATGCCTGAACTATACAGATTATTATACCTTAGCCCCAATGTTTAAAATAATGATGAAACAAACACCCGAGTTTCTGATAAAATTACACACCAAAGTATTGTGCCGATAACTAGCCCTGTGTGGTTTTAAACTTTGGCTGTCTATTATAGTCATCTAAGGATTGAAAAAATAAAGTACCTGGGCTCCATCCCAGAACAACTTAATTTTAATCTTAAGAAGCCATTTTAAGGCATCAGTGATTTTTAAGAGTTTCCCAGTTGGTTTTAATGTAGATGACAATTTTTGCAAGGCTGGGGCATGGCTCTCCAGAAGGGTACAAGTACTCTGAATCAGCATCCAATAAATGGTTCTGTTTCTCCTATAGCCAGAGGTCATGGGTTTAGGAATCCAGGGTGTGTTTCTCTGGGGAACTCTGACTATTATAAGTATGTCTGAAAGAGGTTAATATCTAAAATTTGTAATGAACTTATACAACTGAACACCAATAACACAAACAACCCAGTTAAAAAATGAGCAAAGGGCCTGAACAGACATTTCTCCAAAGAGGACATACAGATGGCCAATAGACATACGAAAAGATGCTCAATATCACTAATCATCAGAGAACTACAAATTAAAACCACAATGAGATATCATTTCACACCTGTCAGAATGGCTATCACCAATAAATCAACAAACAACAAGTGTTGGTGAGGATGTGGAGAAAGAGGAATCCTTTTGCATTGTTGGTGAGAATGCAGAGTGGTGCAGCCACTGTGGAAGGCAGTGTGGAGATACTTAAAAAAATAAAAATGGATCTGCCTTTTGACCCAGAAATCCTACTTCTGGGAATATATCCGAAGGAACCCAAAACACTAATTTGAAAGGACATAAGCACCCCTACATTCATTGCAGCATTATTTAATCACCAAGATATGGAAGCAGCCCAAGTGTCCATCAGTAGATGTGTAACAATTACGGGATATTTACACAATGGAATACTACTCAGCCATAAAAAAGAAGAAAGGTTTTACTCTTTGTGACAGTATGGATGGACCTGGAGAACATTATGCTGAGTGAAAAAAAGCCATAAGAGAAAGACAAATACCATATAATTTCACTCATATGTGGAATCTAATGAACAAACTGAACCAACAAGCAAAATAGAGCCAGCAAGATGGCAGCTAGTGTGTATGTGGGGAAGGTAAGGGAGTGGAGGAATTGAGCAAAAGGGAAAAAGGACTCATGGACATGGACAACGGTGATGATTGATAGGGAGTATAAGGGGACTAATGGCAATGGGGAAATACAGGAAAGATTAAATCAAAAAGAAAGAAAAAAGAAAAAAGTATGTAATCATTTTTAATTCTTTGATGTTTTTGAGCTATTTTCTGTATTAAACAGAACAATCCCAGCATTCTCTTCCCACTTGCTTTATTCTTGAAGGAAACTCTGACCCATGCAATTTTGGTCATTGCCGTGGACTTAACAGTGCTTTGATTCCTACTGAGAGATGGGTGAAGAAGATACGTTCTACTTTTGGGTTTTCAGTGCATTTGTCTTCTAATGTAGTATCAAAGTAGTTATCTCATTGTCTCTGTTTGTTTTTTGTTTGTTTGATTTTCATGCACAAGTGTACAGTATTTCTGGAGTTTTTAGAAAGATATATTTGTTTTCATAAATATATCACTTTGAACATTCTAATTTTATTTAAATTGTGCTATAACCTTTGTTATATATATTTTGCTTGTGAAAAAATTATGATTTTTCTAAAGAAAAAAAATTCCAAAAAATGGAGTAAACTTTACTACCCACATTCCAGAGACTTTACTGCTGGGATATAATTTCCAGTCAATACCTTTTACAATGCTGGGATGCAGATGCCTAGACCTACTATAAATGATAAAACTATTTCAAATAGTAATCTTTCAACATAAACACTGTTATATGGAGAAGAAGCCAGGGACAATTTTAAATGGTGATGGCATATAAATGGGGACAACTGTAACTGAACAACAATAAAAACATTAAAAAACAAACTGAGAAAAGCATGAGTCATGAATGCCATCAACACAAATCTTCTAGTCCGAATACTGATGTCATACATTTTTCTCACTTGTGCTCCAGTCTTCAACACAACCAAGAAAGTTTTTATCTTCTCAAAACTTGTTTCTTCCATAAGTCCAAACCTTATTTCAAAGGTTTCCTTTATTACTTCATTTCCTTTTCTTTTCCTGGCAAGTGAGCCATATCATCAGAACTGCTAGTGGAATTTTCTGGGATCTTATATTAATTGTGACAAATTTAGTTCAACTCTTATAGGTAGAAATCTCTAACTGTAAAACAAAATAAAAATTTTAAGAAAATGTAGCTTATTGAATAAATAAAACTTAGCCCTTCCAAAAGTGTAGTGTATATGTAAAAATAATTTAAGATTCAGAGTAATTATCTTACTTTCTCAACAATGGATGGGTAACTTTTCACCAGACTTTTTTATATCTGGGCAATGAGGGCAAGACTTTAGGAAATAGTACCAATTATTTAAAATATATAATCAATCTCTGAAAAGCACTGGGGTATAAAATGAGTTTTACTGAAAACAAAATTTAAATGAATTGTTGACAGATTGGTGAATATGTTCCCCCTCCTCTTTTTATTTTTTGTGAAGTTAGTACACGAATTCCTTGTGCATTGTTTGGAGTTTTCAGAGAAGCCAAAATCATTTCCCTAATCATCTATTCTTTATCATGTATACTACCCTAACAACTAATAAAATGCTTCAGTTGAATTGTCCAGCTGTATGATTTCTAAAGCTTGAAATTTTTTTTAATGTTAGACTTAATTTGCACATATTATAGCTTCTCTGCACTTAAACAAATGTTGTCCTTTGCATAAGATTAATAATTTCTTTGACCTTGAAAATATATATGGTAACTTCTAAATCAATCTAAAATTCAGCACAATATTGATTTTATTGTCAACATCTATTATTGAAACGTACAAAGAATAATAAAGAGAGGTAACTATTACTATATGGTATCGATCTCACTTGTATATTTTGGGTAAACTACGTACAGTTGTAATTTAAAACTCTTACTTATTTAGGCCTTTCATGGCTCAGCTTAAGATCACCTCCCACGAGGCTTTAACTAACTGAGCTTGTCTGAGGTTTATTTTGACAATGCTTTGATGACTAACCTTATCACTTCTATATTTCCCTGATGTATTGTTTATATTTAACATGACCCACATACTATTTACTTTTCAAATTATTTTAGAATCTATCCATCTGCCATTGATACCTATATATATATATATATATACAAGTCCTCCCTAAATAGGTTAAACTTTCCCTTTCTTCCTTTTATATACCATTTCCCATCTCATTTTATTAATTAATGTTTGATCATGTTTTTTCATTCATTTTTTTAATTCAACAAAATGAATTGAGGATTATATTTAATAAAAGTATTGAAGCTAAAATGAGATGAATATAGATCCACCTCGTTTGGAGTTAACTACAATGCCTCACCAAAAGGATAAAATTATATTCTTGATTTAAATTGGAATCCTTTGAAATGATACTTGCCATCCTCCTTTCAGTTATAGACTGTTCTGAAAATTATTAGTTGAAGGACACCACACTGAATTTACTTAACTAGCATAGTTCAAAGAGTAAAGTATCTGAAAATTTTGAAGACCAGGACATTTAATAATGGAATGAGTGCTAGATTGAAACACTGTTAATAAGCATATATCACCCTCCTTTAAAACATCAGTTAAAAATTAGCTTTGGCACATTATAGAGAATGAATTATTATATAATATGAATCACTTCCTATTAGAATTCTTTAAAAACATTAATGAGTTAAATATGAGTGGTATATTTCATAAAATAGCATGTCGGCTTTCTAAGACCTTGGTTTGTATTTGACATTTTCTCCAAAGAATAAATTTATATTTATTTTTAAAAATGGACTAAAATCAGTTTTAATCTTAGTGGATTTTTTCTTCCATTCTGTTCAAACTATTTTACTTTTGGAAACCTCTAAAAATAATGACATAAATTTATCTTTATGAACAATTTGCAATTAAAGTAGAAGTTTGGCAAAAAGGTATTTGTTAGTTTTGTTGTTGTAGCTTATTATTTAGAGTTAAAAATAAATTACAGTTTTATAGATTGTTATAGCTTATTTGAAATACATCAACTGCCCTTGAAATCACATTCATATTGAGTTGGAAGCCTTTTAAAATTCCTTATTCGAAAGTTTGGAACTTTAACCCCAGTCACTGTATTTAGGAGAAAAAGGGGTTTTTTTTTCTTCACCTATGTAAGGAATGTGTTTAATTTAGGATTCTCATTTAAAGGGGAAATTAAAAGACAGTGCTTCACTGGCGATTTCTTTTGGCTATTATCTCAGTTTGCTTGAGAAGTTTCCAGAAATTTAAAAAGGAATAATAACATCTGTTAAAGTAGTTCAAAGTAATTGGTTAGAAGCTATTATTAGGTGATTTTAAAGCCTGGATATGGGTTGAAAAATGAAATAAACATTAGTATATTCTTACACAGATTGTGATGTATTTAAAAGAAGGATATTTATAAATAGTTTAATTTAATTTCTTTGGTGGAGATACTTTCTAAGTCTATAGTGACGCATAATATCTTCCTGAATTATGTAAGCAGTGTTTTATTTTATGATCCCACCTGATGATTGTTTTCAGCAGATATCAAACTCTACCAATTGAATATCACCTGCATTAGCTAGTGGAAGACTCCACCAGAGTCCAGTTAAAAATAAAGATCATGCAGGGATAGACTAATCATGGGTGTTAATATGCATAAATATTTTATGATATTGTCCCTTTCTGCTGGCTGCTTAAAATCTACAAAGGTATATAAGTAATTTAGATACATAATTATGGTATTTGAGGTCTCATCTAAATCGTGAAGGTTTTGTGAAGATGGCAGTATCTTAGTAAGTTCTGAGAGGTGAGAAGAACTTTGTCAGCATAGCGGTAGAATGGACAGGGAGAGGATATCAACAAAATGGAAGATTAAAAGAGGTTTTAAAGTTGTTTCATTATTATTTTTTTGTAAGACTGGAACAGTGTTTTGATTTAGGAGAATAGTGGAAGGAATATAGGGTGGGGAAAAAGTAGATTTAGAGTTGTTCACATGGGAAATTTATACAATAATTCATAAATAATATAACACAAGAATAATATAGACATAAACTCTGTTTCATATACTTGCAACTTAAACCTACTTTGGCCCCACCCTATACAGAAAATAGAGGTCATCACATGATTGGCCCAGGAAAATATTAAGTACTTCAACACTGAAGGAGTTTGAGCAGGGGTGCTTGGTCAGAATAACTGTTTTACTTTAATTTAAGATGGATTAGTCTTCAATATGGCCACTACATGCAAAGTGATAGAAACTAGAGGCATAAGATTAAGTTATTGGCTACTGTGTTAGACTAGAAGAAAGAAAATGGGGACCTATGAGGGAATGGTGACTATAGGGTTAAAAAGTATATGTATATAAGAAATATTGTGGGCATAGAATAAGTAAACTTGGCCCAAGATGGATGATGTCAAAGAAGGAGCTAACAATGACTCTGAGTCTATAATAATTTTAGATTGCAAAAATCATGGTGTCACGACTAAAGCAGAGAATTCAGAAACATAATTTGTTCAAGATGAAGAGAGTGAATTTTGTTTAAAGATCTAATTGGATTTTTGAAGCTAATGTACATCCAGAAGTTAGATTTTGTAGTGGGAGCATGGAGGGGAATCTGACAATGAAGATAAACATTTTCTCGGTTATTTATTATATTTAGAATTTTTAAAGCTGTGAATCTCCCAGAATATGAGAAATAAAAAGACAATGAGAAAGAGAAAGAAAATAAGAGGACTAAGGGATTTTTCACAATGAAAAATTAGAATTAGGGAGAAAGAAGAGAAAAAGTAGGGCTAGAAGAAATGGAAGGAGAAGAAAGAGGAATATTAGTCTTTGGGGGATGGAGCATATTTTTCAAAACAAAATCAGTACAGTAGATCCAAATCACCTGGTGGTCTTAGTTCACAGACTCTTGGGACCACACCAAAATTTCTGATTTAATAGGTCTTTGATGAGGCCAAATAAGTGAATTTCAAACAAGTTTTCAAGTGATGTTATATATTATTCTGGAGGTCACATTTTGAGAACCACTGCACTAGCCTGTCATGGAAGAAAAGTGGCCTGTCATGTCAAGATGGCGTGGTCCAAGTGTCAAATGTAGTTGAATATTATGGAATAATTCTAGCATATTTGATTTCCTTAATTGTTCTACAAATTAGTTAGAATTTGGTAACTTGGATTAATGAAAGATGTTGTGAATGTCTATGTATGGCCAGGAAATGAATGTTGTAAACATAAACAAAGATTGATGGTGAAGAATTCTTTGAAAAGGACAAGGAAGGATTTTTAGGTTCTCTTATTCCGGGACTTCCTAGATAATGAACACAATGATAATTTTTTATGCTCAAGCGATATTAAGGGGAGAATGTTATCTTCCTAATGCTGATAGACAAATACTATTGTAAAGAGATTAGTTTAGAATTTAGTACCTACAGTTTATGCATAGAAGCCTACTTACATAAAGGAACGGAAGAAGTTAGATAAAGGGGGTAAATATATGGTGACAGAGATGACGTGACTTTGGGTGACGGGCACATCATGCAATACACAGCCCATGTGTAATAGGAGTGTATACTCGAAACCTATATACTATTAACCAGTGTCACCCCAATAAAGTTAATTTTAAAAAAAGAGAGTCTGAAGAGGAGTGTGAAGAAAGCCCCAGTGATCTGAAGCCAGAAGAGGGGATGTGAGAAAAGTTACATTGGCTGGGTAGTTCGCAGGGAAATTCTCTGGGCATGTAACTAGACCTTTATCTGGTATTTCTTCATGACACAGCAGATATAATCCGACTTCTTATGGAAGCTGGTAAAAAAGCTGGCCTGTGTGTATAGATTTTGGCACAGGTCCAAATGTACTTGCAGCTGATTTATATTGATGTGCTAATTCAGTAATTAAAAGTTCACTTTGATCTCCTGATTTTCATGTGATAATTTAAACCTGAGATTGAAAAACTTCTCAAAGGGATTTGAAAATTTAATCATCTCTATTTTAGCATTTTATATAACAATCAGATTTCTAATATCTTCAGAGAAATTACAGATGGGACCTTATGGAAAGTTCTTTAAAAAATGATGTTTTATGTTGTATCCAAATCAGTCTCTTCCTAATTTCAAACCATTGGCTTTGATCTGCTTATTCTTCCTTCTGAGTAAGTACACATACAATGTAAATTTCTACAATTTCCTTACAAATATTTAAGACAGGTTTTTGGGTTGTTTTTGGTTTTGTTTTAGTTTCATCTACTCCTATCATACATTATGTTCATTCAATCATTCTTGGTGAGTTCATCTTCCTATTCATATGAAGAATATACTCATTTAAGCTTACTAAAATTTGTGAGTTTTTCTCACAGTGGTATTGAGAGGCCCTGGATCCAAAAATTAGGACTTCAAGCATATAATTCCTGTTTGCCAGTTCATAATGATAGGTAACTATTAGTGGTCATGTATTGGGTCATATTCAAAAAGAGTCTCAGGCTACATTAAAGCTTTGTAGAATACTTCATAATTTATAGACTTTTCCTTTGTTCATGGAAACAGTAGGTGGTGATTGATATATTTGCTACTTGTTAGTTATAGTCAAAGTCTGCTTTACACAGTTGGGAGAAATCACAGGGTTCTCTTTAATTTTCAAAGGACTAACATATTAATTATCTCACCTTATCTTCATGGCAACTTTGATACTGGTAGTATTATCCACATTTTTACATGCAGACACTGACAGAGAGGTTAATTAGCTAGCCCAGGAACATAGAATTACAGAATTACATATGGGGGAAGTTATTTTTGCAGCATCTGTTTGCTAGCTTCCAGTCCCTTAAATATATAAAACAGCACATTCCATAATTTGCTACATTCATTTCAGAATGTCATATTTATTTGACTTTAATTTGCTATATACCCACATATCCACCATTATTTTAATAACAATTTATATTAGTTCATTATTTTTTAAATTTGTAATTTTTATTCATATCACTTGTCAGATACATCCAGATTTCAGGCACAAAAAGTAAGAAGAATGTTAAAACATAACCTAAAATGCTAGTAACTTTAAACCTCAAAGAACAAAAGTAAAAGAAAAAAACCTGAGCATTGTGATCAAAATTGTATATTAATGTTTTGCCAGTTGAATTCTCTGGTAAGTGTACAGGAAAATTTTTTAAGAGTTGAGAATTTTTATTGCCTATTAACAACAACTTGCTAACTAAGATGGTTACACTTGGTGTTGATCAAATCCTGAGTGTAATGCTTACTTGATTCAAATTGTTCAGTACAATTTCAGTACATAATATACTACTTTGATCATACTGTGATATGTTATAGGAATTGCCTCTGATATATTAATTCACAAGTAATTAAAAATTGGCATTTATTCTTTGGCTCTAATGGACTCACTACCCTTATCACTAATCCTGTAAACTGTTGATGACAATTGTGGTGAACAGAAATATTGTCTCCTGTTACTACCAATGTTTTCTACTCTAACTTCCAATTTCTGAAATAAATGTGCACCTTTAACTCTTAACAGATAAGTGAGCGGGAAAACTGGCAATATGTGAATGTGGCCTTTCTGCCATACTTATTTCCTTACATAATGAGCTGAATTCTATCTAACTGCAGTATCTCTTGTGGCCTGGTTGACTGCCTTTAAAAATGTGAACAATAAATTATAGACCAGGAAGTCTCTCTGTACTGGGACCAACACTCCTGTAATTTCTTCAGCAAAAATACAATCAAATTTTTATGGAATTATGGCAAATCATTTCAATTTGAGGATGATGTAGAAACTGTATTTCTTTTTTTTCATGTTCAATTACCATTATCCCAACTCCCCCCCCCACCTTTGCTCTCCCCTGACCCGCCCACCCCCTGCCCACTCCCACAGTCAATCCCTACCCTGTTGTCCATGTCCATGGGTCCTGTATACCTGTTCCTTAACTAGATCGTTCCCTTTTTTTTCCTCATTATTCCTCTTGCCCCACCACTCTGGTCACTGTCAGTTTGTGCTTTCTATGTCTCTGGTCCTATTTTGCTGGTTTGTTTGTTTTGTTCATTAGGTTCCTCTTATAGGTGAGATCATATGGTATTTATCTTTCACTGCCTGGCTTATTTTGCTTAGCTTAATGCTCTCCAATTCCATCCATGCTGTTGTGAAGGGTAGGAGTTCTTTTCTTTTTGCTGTGTAACACTCCATTTTGTTAATGTACCACAGTTTTTGGATCCACTCATTTACTGATGGTCACTTAGGCTGCTTCCAGTACTTGGCTATTGTAAATTGTGCTGCTATGAACATGTGGGTGCATAGGGGGTTTTTTTTAGGTTTTTTTTAGTTTTATTTTATTTTATTTATAAATTACTTTATTGTTTTTCAATTACAGTTGTCTGCATTTTCTCCCCACCACTCCCCCCCCACCTCAGCCAAACCCACCTCCCTCCCTTGCTTCCACCCTCCCCCTTGGTTTTGTCTATGTGTCCTTCAAAGTAGTTCCTGAAAATCCTTCTCCCCACTGTCCCTTCCCCATCCCCTCTGGCTATTATTAGATTGTTCTTAACTTCAATGTCTCTGGTTATATTTTGTTTGCTTTTTTCTTTTGTTGATTATGTTCCAGTTAAAGGTGAGATCATATGGTATTTGTCCCTCACCGTCTGGCTTATTTCACTTAAAGCTCCATCCATGCTGTCACAAAGGGTAGAAGCTCCTTCTTTCTCTCTGCTGCATAGTATTCCATTGTGTAAATGTACCATAGGTTTTTGACCCACTCATTTGCTGATGGGCACTTAGGTTGCTTCCAGCACTTGGCTATTGTAAATTGTGCTGCTATGAACATTGGGATGTATAGGTTCTTTTGCATTGGTGTTTCAGGGCTCTTAGGGTATAATCCCAGCAGCAGAATTGCTGGGTCAGAAGGCAGTTCTATTTTTAGTTTTCTGAGGAAATTCCATACTGTTTTCCATAGTGGCTACACCAGTCTTCTTTCCCACCAACAGTGCACTACGGTTCCCTTTTCTCCGCATCCTCTCCAACACTTGTTTGTTGATTTGTTTATGATGGCCAGTCTGACTGGTGTGAGGTGGTATCTCATTGTGGTTTTAATTTGCATCTCTCTGATGATTAGTGACATTGAGCATCTTTTCATACGTCTCTGCACCCTCTGTATGGTGCATAGGATTTTTGAATTGGTGTTTCAGGATTTTTAGGGTATAACCAGCAGTGGAATTGCTGGGTCAAAAGGCAGTACCATTTTTAGTTTTCTGAGGAACTTCCATACTGTTTTCTACAGTGGCTTCACCAGTCTGCATTCCCACCAACAGTGCCCCAGTTTTCCCTCTTCCCCACATCCTCATCAGCACTTATTTTTTGTTGATTTATTGATGATGGCCATTCTGACAGGTATGAAGTGGTATCTCATTGTGGTTTTAATTTGTATCTCTCTGATGGCTAGTGCTGTTGAGCATTGTTTCAACAGCCCATATCTATGGGCTCTCTGTATGTCCTCCTTGGAGTAGTGTCTGTTCAGGTCCTTTGCCCATTTTTTAATTGGTTTGTCTTTCTGGTGCTGAGTCATATGAGTTCTTTATATATTTGGGACATCAAACCCTTGTCTGAAACTGTATTTACTCCTTAAGCACCAGTAGTACTGAAATTGCATCCACCAAAGGACATACAAACAAAACAATTAGAAATATTAAATTTTCATTTGTTTGCTCTAACAGTCTTAATATGAGAGCACTTGGAAGCAAAGGGCCTTTCTATGTGAGTACTTTGTTTTCACATATTGGTAAATTGAAACAATAAATCATGAGGCCAGACACACCTAGTCTCAAATTCTGGATCCCAGACATGCAATTTAGGAAAGTTACTTAATCTCTTTCAAGTTTTCATACCTTATATATATATACTATGGCCAAGATCAAATTTAAAGAGTATTTTGAAGATTAATATGGACAGACATAGTGTCTGTCACAAAATAGTTTTGAATAAACTTCCCTTGCTTGACCCTGCAGCCTACACTGGGATTTGGAATTTATGTCCAACTTCATAATTCTAGCATCTGTACCTGTAAAGCACTCTACAGAAAGAAGAGACATGGGTTGGATCTTTGGACATAACATAAACATAGACAAAGGTTGGCACAAGTTTTCTAACATAAAGCGGAATTGTGTAGAAAAAAAGAAAGCCTTAGAAATTCAGCACTCATGATAAGGAACCAAGTGTTGAGGTCTCATTAATTATGAGCTTTCCTAATTATTACTAGATTTACTGGTGTTTACTAGATGTGTTACTATATATGAATGGAATTATATGTAAAATTGTGTCAAAATATACAAGCCTTTTAACTTCTTCGGCAGAAATATCTATTCATGTAATTCATAAATTCTGCAAATACTCTCTGAACACTATCGCTTGAGGTAAATAGAATAACATTGCAATGTGGTGTTAGGAGTATTAGTGATATTGTTTCAAACTGTCTGTCCCAGACAATGATTTTATGGAGAGCAAAAACAATTTCCTATCATTGTTTTTGACAATTCACTATACTTAAAACAAATGGCAATTTGGGAAACACTTTATCTGCCCTTCTATTCTAAATGACAGCTTTGCTGGAGAGAGTAATCTTGGATGCAGGTCCTTGACTTTCATGACTTGAAATGCTGGAGGGTGGGGGGTGCAGGGTGGAGGGGAGATAAAGGGGAGGAAAAAATTGGGAAAACTGTAATAGCATAATAAATAAAATATACTTAAAAAATAAAACAAGTGGCAAGATGTTTTATTCCTGTAATTAATGTGGGCATCTATGAAGATGTCTTCCATTTTCTCCCACCTATATATTTAGTAGAATGAACAGGTTGCAATAGTACCTGAATCATTAAAATTTTTAAATTGTGATTTTACTAAACCTTGAAATTAAGTTAAACACTTTAGAAATATTTTCATTACAACAGATTAAATAAAATAGTTTAAGTACTTATCCAGGGAAAGTATTCATTGAAAAGCTCTTATCCTTGAATGTCAAGTAGCTGAAATGTTTCCTTGTTTAGAAAGCTATTATATTTACAAAGACCTCATTCTATCTGTGTTGAAAATCTTTATGGCATAGTTTTTGAGAGCACAGAGTTTGATTTGGTTTGATAGACCATAATTCAATTTCTTATTGCATGAATTGGAGCGTATTGCTTAAATTATCTGCCAGTTTTCTCATCTTTCCAATGAAACTATTAAAAGGGTTTTGATAGGATTAAATTTTATAATTCATTTAAAATGCTTAACATTATTTGGAACATACTTGTTGAGTCTTTAATAAGCAATGACTTGATGTTCTTACAATAGCAACTATTTTATATTATCAATTTATTTTAACCCATTTAAAGGGCCACAATACTGTATTAGTATTAGAAATGGTTTCTGTAAATGAGTAAAATAGATGATAGTCATTCAATAAATGATTATATTTCATATGTCCAGTGGCCTCAGATGAGACAGAATTACCTTTTTTGTTTGTATATTTTTTTAGTAGCAAACTTAATTTGAAATAGTAATTTATGTTCTTAGGACATGATTTTGAAGTACTATATCTTTTTACATACAAAGTAAATGAAAATAGAGCTTCTCCATCATTTTACCTTCTATTTGTTCACAGCATTTCCTATACTCTCTAAGCTTTCATTACATGAAAAAAGGGATAAAAACCAATAACTCCTTACAGTAATTTGCATAGGCCTCTGCTCCCTGTTCTGCACTAACGTTCAGGGTCTCCTTTATCAGGACAGGCCTATTCTTTGGCCCTCATATTTACTGGAAATTATCTGAGCTTACCCTCCAGAGAGATACCTGAGATCCCTTAGCCTAGATGACTACCTGACAGTTCTCTCTTCCAGCAGGGGTGTCCAACCTTTTGGCATCTCTGGACCACACTGGAAGAAGAGTTGTCTTGGGCCACAGATTAAATACATTGCAACACATAATCACAAAAAAATGTCTCATAATGTTTTAAGTAAATTTATAATTTGGGGGGGGGGACCACATTCACAGCTGTCCTGGGCTGCATGTGACCCATAGGCCGCAGGTTGGACACCCCTGCAGCAGACTTGGAGCAGCATGTCATTCTGTCCACTTAATCAACAGGCATTAGAGACAAGAAAAGACTGTGATTTGATAGTAAAACTAATTAATTCATCTCATAGTATTTAGCTTCACGATGGAATGGCAAGAACTCTGGCAGACTGACTTTCCTTCCCTGACTCATGAGTGTTGACTCGGCAACTTTTATGTTATGAATCTAGAATTCTGGGTCTAAGGGAATACAGTTTCTAACTAGATGTCTTCCTGAAATGTAAGAAAGAGAAAGGAGGGATTTGAATAAATAGGGAAAATGATGACTACTACTGGGTCTTAATTCTATGAATTGTTATAATGCATTCCATACTATAAATGAAATATAACTTCTGTAGTTATAAAATACCTAGAATCCTAATTCCAGATATTTGTGAAGTGTTTTAGTTATGAGGCGATAAACCTTTATTTTGACAATAATAAGTTTGGAAAGCTATGTTTTTGAATGAATACATAAAATATTAAATATTTGAAAGGCTATCAAGTAGAAACTGTATGTGATACTTCCATAATATAAATGTGAAATGCAAGAACAAAAAATGTACTATGAATCATTTTTTTACACAGAATAATATTACTTGTCAAATATTACAAAGTAGCATATTTCCTATGGAAAGAAGTATCTAAGTTGGCTTTATTATTTTGACAGTATTTTACTTTTTAAGTAATGCTTATTATTCTTAGAATATTAACAATTGCCCATTGTGTAAGAATCAAAAAAAGAAAAGAGATATCATTCTTTTAAAAATGTAGTGGAATAATGCAACTTCCCTACTTTTATTTAATTCACCTAAGATGATAAACATTGATTATCATAGGTAAATCTGTAGATGTATAAGGAAAAATGACATAATGGGAACTATGATAATTATTGTGAGAATAAAAAATTGCTAGATATCACAATTGTGTGTTATAAAAGGAGAAATAATTCCTTATGAGAAGAACATTAGCAGAGATTTTACATGGATAAGAAATATTGGACCGTATAGCAAAATGGTCTTATAAGGCTTACATAGTTTTTCAATTATGAAATAAACCCCATGAACTATTCAACAGTACTTGTGCGTAAGAAAAAGTAAAAATAAGGGAGATGGACGGGTTATTTAAAATTGTTACTTGTATATTATTTATTATTTATAAATACTTACATACTTAAAAATTAACTATCATAGTTTTGAACAAATTCAGGGGTTTCATCAGTCCTTACATTTTGAATGGTGCTGCCTTTTCCTGAATTAAAAGATAGAATATATGAGTGACAAGGGACAAAAAAAAAGGCCATCATGGTGAAATTCCAAAATAACATTACCAAAGATGGTGAAAAACAGTGCAATCTGGAAATGAATAAAAATGAAATTAATGTAGAATGGGCATTAAAAACTCAGGGTTCCTTGAAAAATTGAAACCCTCCTCAGGATCACAGTTAAGACAGAGCTGAACTGGACTGACTAAATCGTAGAAAGTGTAATCGATATTGTATTTCATGTTCATACCTTAGAAGAATGTATATTGTCGTATCACAAAGTCAGCTTTTGAAATGGCCTCACACAAATGTTCATATAACTTAAACTGTCTTTTATACTTTATTGAAATTTATAACTCCCAATTCATGTTTTCCTCTTCCATAATAACTCTGATGAAGAACTGGCACAGAAGAAGCGCATGCACTAGTGTTTGTTGTCAAAAGTATCATCTGAAGATCTAATCTCCACCTCCTGAACTTTCCTATGCACCCAGTTGACACATCTGAGAAAGTGCCCGTGTGGCTGGGAGAGTTTCACAACTTCAGAGATCTATTAATGCAAGTCAAATGCAAGTTTGTAAAAATAACACATAGAAAATATGTAGATGAAAATTTCTAATTCCTACTATCTTACTAAAAGTATCCCCCAAAATGAAAATTAAATAATATTTTTCTAAGGAAGCAGAGTATTCATATTATGTAAGCCAGAGCCATAATTTAAAAATACTGGATATGAGAAAGGTTATAATATTAAAGGTATTATATCAAGAAAATCAAACAAGAAAGAAATATAGGCTAAGATTAGGAGCCACATGTATGCATTTTCATTTTTCTAGGCTGTTGTACAACTTGCCCTGATTCTGTTTATGAAGATAACTTCTTCAATCACAAATTTGCCCTTTAAATATTTTCCATGATGAAAATTCAGTTAGATCCATCACTCAATACAGTGCAAATGTGATGTGAAAATTATAGCATTTGAAAGATATAATTATTTGGTTTTTAATCTCCACAGACAAACTATTAGGAAAATTCCACTAGGAAATTATTAACATATTTGTGGTTACTATATAGAAACATAATCAGCTAATACAAGATATGGGACCAGTACAAAGGTCTGTGGTATCTCAGACCAGTTGTTTTGTCAAATTATTTTCACAAACTAGATATAGATAAATTACTGGGAATAAGTGGCATTGCCTAACATATTAGAAATCCTTGCCAAGTAGAAACTGCCAAAGAGCATGCCAAGAAGAAATCATACTGATTGTATGATTTCTAATGAAATATATTGTATTCTAGGAATGTAATTTCCATACTTAGGAATTTGGTATCACCATGGCAAAGTATGAATTCCCCCATTGCAGGAGGTTGAGAGTAGGAATTGAGGATTTCAAGAAGGATCTGTTCAGAGAAGTCATCTTTGACTACTATAATTCTATGAGGATTGTGTTAGGATTGAAGGAACAATTAGTAATTGTTCTTTTGCTTGTAAAAAGCAGACTTTTATACCAAAAGTTAATTTAAAAATTAAAGATTCATGAATTAGGGGAATTTCCTTTTTCCAGATTTAATCTTAGAGTCAAAAACATATGGTATGAATTTATTCAGTCATTGTTTATTATGCATACTATGTCCTCAGCTTTGTGGTAGATTCAGAATATATATACAAATAGGACTAAATTCTTACCCTCAGTAACCTCAAAGTTTGTAAAAAAAAATAATGTAAATATGAAAGAAATATTAAAGTATGCCAAGTGGTACAATTGTGATATATACAAAGTTGCTTAAGGGAGATGGAAGTGGTTGCTGCCCATAATGTGTTCTAGAGAAGGAATGGCATCGCAGGAGAAGTAGAACTTGGAAGATGGATAATAGTCTTTGGGTAATAAAAAACAGAATGCCAACAGGAATTAAAAGTAGGGGAAAGAATATACACAAAGGATATAAAGAGTTTAGAAAAGATTCATCATACCTGGTATTAGGATATAATTAAGCTGGGAAGACTGTCAGGGTAGAGCCCTTAAGAATCAGAAGTTGAAGTACTTAAATGTCATGCTACAATGTTATTGTTTTTAATCACTGATGATCCTTTAAAAGTTTTCAATATTGGAAGTAATATGATTAGATTGGTGTTTTAGGAGAATAAGTCTTGAACAATGTGAGGTATAGACATGTGTAAGAATCAAGGACAGAAGTGCATCTAGACCTGTAAAATGAAAGTGGAGAGACAGGCAACTCTTTGAATGTGAAGAAAAATAGAGGGAGGGATTCAAAACACCTTTGTATGAGTAGCTAGATGATGATAATGGTCATGAGATGTTATAAAGTGTAGAGATGATAAAAGTGGTCCTGAGAGTCTTGTATGTGTGTGTTTGCTTAACTCCACAGCATTAAAGATGATAAGGGATTAAAGATAATAAATTTGACTCATTTGAAAATGTTAACATGGTACATATATTAAATATTCAGGTATACGTAGTATATTGAGAGTACAACACATCTGGTGATTGAGGATATGTTCTGGGAAGAAGACATAAATTAAATAATTTTATGATTTAACTGAATTCATTTGAGGAAGTTCATTTAATGTGGCTTTCATAACAAGAATTCAGAAATTAGTGATGCTATGGACCTGATACATCAGCTCTCCAACTCCGTTTGGCTGTGATTCTTTTGTCTCAGTTTTCCTTAAAAATCTTTTGTGTACTCACCTAGCTTCCTTCCTCTCATACAGCCACTGGCATCAGAGAACACATTCTGCTTCCTTAGTTGTATCTAAAATAGAAAGAGTGGAGGTGAGGGAGAGAAATGTCACCCCAAAGCACAGAGTGAAAGTCTTGTGATTCAATCTTAATGGGCCATCTTTGAGTACATGCTTACTCCAGAACCAAGAAGACTTAGCAGCAGTTTGCCATATGTTGGTTCACTTAGTAATGAAATAACCATGGAGCAAAGGGTGGAGCTAGTTTTACCCGAGTTGAGTAGAAGAAAAATAATAACTTGAAAAAAAATCAGATTCTGTTAGGAATAAAGGGATAAAATACTTAGTGGGAATTATTGCATTCTTATTATCGGTGAGAAAATGCAAGCTTTATTAAAAGAATGCTCAGCAGCATCAAAATGAAATCATATGCAAAGGAGAAGGAGTTCCTCAGGGAATGTACTGATAAGAAAACATCAGAAATATGTGGTGTAGGAGAGGAGGAGGAACCGAGTGTGGAGCGCTAGAATCTAATGGAGAAATATTTTGTGAGAAGGAGAGACAAACATTTTTCAGACTTTGGGTCTGAATCTGGAACCATAATTATTCAATGTTTCAAAATACCTACTTCAAGTATTTATAGTTTAGATTTTGCTTTTCATCACACAATTTTCCAACATTCATAAAAACCATGGAAAAATAGATTGGTTGACCTCTAAGATTCAATCTCAAAAAGCCAGGATTTCTAATACACAGCTACCAACTAAAATCATGCTGCGTATTTGTTATTTATCCTAAATCTATGGAGATTATGGTTCAGCAGTTCTAAGTAGGACAGGAACCTGTAGGTGTAATGTACCCACAGAGTTGCAATTGCTTAGTCAAATTTTGAAAACACTCTCCTACACCATGAGATTTTTTGTTGAGTAGTGGTTATACACACACACACACACACACACACACACATATTATATATATATAGTTGAGCACATGTAGAGGGTGAAGATGAACAGTGTTGACCAGTATAATAAGGTAATATTCTTATAAAAATAATATTTATATTTCTATATGTATAACATAGAGATCTCTCTGCATAATTCTTTGTAGCTCATATTTTATGATTCAGGAAAAATTACATAGGCTTAACATATCTAATTCAATGTGCTACAGTATTTAAAAAAGGGGAGACACAGACACTGACCATCATCAAAAACTTATTGAAAATAAATATAATGCTTAAAAAAATCTTCATACAATACCAAGATGCAACTCTGTTTATATGTTATCAAAGTATATACAGAATGGAGTTGGATATTATGCAGAGATGATAAAATAAAATAAAATTATACCAGAGCCCTAGGTGGTGTGGCTCAATGGATTGAGTGCCAGCCTACAAACCAAAGGGTCACCGATTGGATTCCTTCCCTGTCAGGGCACACGCCTGGGTTGCAGACCAGGTCCTCAGTTCGGGATGCATAGGAGGCAACCACACATTGATGTTTCCCTCTCATTCTCCCTCCCTCCCCTCTCTAAAACTAAAGAAATAAAATCTTTAAAGAAAAAGAAAAGCTTCGTAGAAATGTGAAGTGGATGATAGCTCAAGGAGGACAGGTGAAAAAAAAATAGGACTTCAGTTTCTGAAATAGCAACATAATACAAATGTGGTTAGATTGTACAATGTGAAAGAGACTTAAGAGACAGGATCTTAAAACATGAAAAGGGTAATTTAAAACTGCAATCTGGAAGCAATATATTACACACTAGGTAATAAACTTAAGAAAATAATATGCTCAGGAGAATGTTATACATTGAATTATAGAAAGATTTAGATACCTACGGGGGGGGGGGGGGGGCGAAAGATCTACAGTGTGAATTATACTGATTTCATGGAGGAAATGCCCTCATTCCAACATAAAACCAAATCCCTGTTAGTCCCAGATACCACCTCCCTACTCCCTCAGGTCAGGGGCATTGCAACCTTTATTCTCCTTTCTTCTGCATCATCATTTTCTTCATATATCTATGCCTACTTATATCTATAGTGTTTCCATGAATGTGTGACCATGTTATTATCTTAAAAAACACTTCTAAAATTTAACTGCCTTAAGACCATTATTCCATTTCTTATGTGCCTTAACAGACACTTTCCTGAGAAAAATCAATAATCCATACAAAAGGGGGGAAGAAACTTTTAGAGGCAATGAGTAATGGCATAGGTTGCAATGAGGGTTTCAAGAGTATGTGCTATCTCATCAAACTGTACACATTAAATATACATAGTTTTTGTATGTCAAACATACCACAATAAAGTGATTTTAAGAAAAAAAGAGAATTATCTAAATTCACTGTCACTCTTCTCACCATTCTCTCAATTTTTAAAATTATTTTAATGAAAGTATAATATACCTATAGAAAACTGCAAACATCATGAGTGTTCAGTTGGATGCATTTTCACCAAGTGAACATTGAAGTTACCCAGATTTTACAAAAAGCAAAACAAGGTTCTTAGGGTATATTCCAGCAGCAGAATTGCTGGGTCAAAAGGCAGTTCCATTTTTAGTTTTCTGAGGAAATCACATACTTTTTCCACAGTGGCTGCACCAGTCTGCATTCCCACCAACAATGTACTAGGGTTCCCTTTTTTCCACATTCTCTCCAACATTTGTTTGTTGCTTTGTTTATGTTGGCCACTCTTACTGGTGTGAGATGGTACCAGCGGAGAAAAAGAAGGAGCTGATACCCTTTGCAATGGCATGGATGGAACTGGAGAGCATTATGCTACGTGAAATAAGCCAGGCGGTGAGGGACAGATACCATATGATCTTACTTTTAACTGGAACATAATCAACAAAAGAAAAAAGCAAACAAAATATAACCAGAGGCATTGAAGTTAAGAACAATCTAACAATAGCCAGAGGGCAGGGGTGAGGGGACAGTGGGGAGAAGGGTTTTCAGGAACAACTATAAGGGACACATGGTCAAAACCAAGGGGGAGGGTGGAGAGGGGGGAGGGAGGGAGGTTCAGCTGGGGTGGGGTGGAGGGGTGGGGAGAAAATGCAGACAACTGTAATTGAACAATAATCAAAAAAAAAAAAGGAAAACAAAACAAAATGAAGTCCTGTCTCTACCCACAAATTCCTGGCTCTTTCACCATCCCAGTCAGAATCTAACTTGTCTTTCCCTTAAGTAACTCCACATACCGAGACTAAGCTTTTCTGTTTTTAAACATCATGTAGTGCATAGAATGTTACACCAATTAATTTCTTTTTTAATTCATCTAGTCTAGAGGTATGTGATGATATCTCATTGTGGTTTTAATTTATCTCTCCATATGACTGACTAATGAGGGCTAGCAATTTCCTTTGCAAAGTACTCAACTACTATATGTCTTTTACTTATTTGTAATGGTAGATTTTTGCTTTTTATTGATTTGTACATATTTCATTATATACAAATATTTCATTATGAAACATAATGATGTTTCATTATAAAGCATAATGAAACATTATGAAATATATTTCATATTTCATTATGTCCTGAATACAAGTCCTTTGGTAATTATATAATTTTAGATATCTTCTCTAACCTGTGGCTTGCCTTTTTACTCTCTTAATGGTGTCTTTGGATAAATACAGTTATAAAATTTACTTAGGCCATTTAGCAAATATTTAGAATCCTCATTTACTAACCAATGATCATAAAGATATTTGCCTATGTTGTCTCCTAGAATCTTTATTGTTTAACCTATCACATATCAATCTGTAATCCACCCGGAGCTGATATGTTTCAGGATTATGGAAAAAGGATCACAAGGTTACTTTTAACGGCTATCTAACTCAGTTTCATTTATTGAAATGACGGTCATTCATCCACTGTTGTGTGGGATGAACTTTGTCAGAAACTCAGGGCCCATGCATGTGTGAGTCTGCTTCTGAACTCTCTGTGGCTCTGTTTGTACAGTAGACACGTGACGTTACCACTGTGCTTTAATGACTAAAACTTTATAAAGAAATATTGATATCTGGTAGGAAAAGTTCTCTAATTTTTTTCTTTTATACTCAATATCTTACTGTCTAGTTTGGCTCATTGCTTTGACTTATAAATATTAGATTAAATGTGCCAATTTCTTTTAAAAGACTCAATGTTGAAAAAACAGTTGAGCTTAATGTTATATTAATCTGTACATCAGTTTAACAGGAAGTGATATCTTTGCATAGTATCTTCAATAATATGAGAAAAATTATACAGTTTGCTTGGTAGAGAAGTACACAGTTTTAAATTATATCCTTTTCTATAAAATTTATGTTTTTGAATGGTACATTTTTATTTTAAATAATTTTTATTCCCTGATTGCTTGTTGCAAGTAAATGGAAGCACACAATTTTTTGTCTGTAATTTATTATTTGCAATGACTAAAGGCTTTTGGGGCTAAGTTTTTATGAGCTGACAGTAATAACTCTGTAGGAGGTAAAAGCATCTTGGAGGAAAAAACATCCAGAAAAACACTAGGCAGTTGTTTCATCATTTTCTGCTTTGACTCTCTTCCTTTGGCTGCCCATTTCTTTAGAAGTTAGTTTACTACATCATTGAAAACATTAAGAAAAATCCAGCATTTGGCACATAGCAAACCCTCTTATAGACATCAACAAGAGAAGAAGCTGTTATTATATATTATACTGCCACTGATTAATAATAGCTACTGCTATTTTCATAAACACATAATAGAGACTCGATGCCTGTGCAAACCACAGAACAGTTTATGTTGCAGTGGAGCAATATTTACTAATGAAATATCTCTGACAAAGAAAATTCATTGGTGTGGAATTCAGAGATAACTGCTGAGTATCGCTCTATTCTTGGAAATACATACTTAAATTACAAATTGTGCTATTGCTTTTTGGTAATGCATGGTCTTATTTCTGTGGATTTAAGGGTGACATATAAAAGGCATAAGATGATACATAACTTGGGAGAAAATTTAACTTCTGTGAGCAAGGAAAGCAGATCGTGCTATGCCGTTACTGTTGCTGGTATTGTAAAGCCTAAGAAGACCCTACCACTCTTAAAGAAATGTTCAGGCAGCTATTAAAAATTGAGTGGGGATTCCCTCCAACATGAAATAGTGTAATGCAGTCTCTGGTGGCCCCCACCAAACAGAAGCTAGATAATTACAAAGTAAACTGGAAATAAAAACAAAAGAACCATGGAAGAATTAAAATATTTTAGAGACACACATGGAAAATCATTCCTGCTTTGAAGAAATAATATAATAAAATACCATTTTATAGATATGCAAATATAGTTTTACCAAACTGTGTCAATTGTGTTTAATCTCTAATACTTGTTTACAATGTGTATATACTTGCTTACTGTAAAACACAAATGTGTAATGAGGATTATTTGGACAGAGAGATACACTTGGAGCTTCAGTGAAGAAAGATGAAAAGTTGGACTGGAAGTGGAAACAACAGGAGTTTGTTAATTTAGTGATATCATTATGTGCTTAGCATGTATTGAACTCTTGGATAGATTCCTTATTTAACCTCTGTCCAAATCCTTTAAGTTATGCATTTTAATCCGCATTCTGTATGTGAGCACACAGATGCTCAGTGAAGTGTCAGTCACATTAGGTAATGGAAGTCCCGCATTGTGTGAACTCATATGTTCTTTTTATACAATACAGAGAAACCTGTTATACTCCTTCACTCAACACATATATGCTAGTTTATAAACAAAGCCTCCATAATACCAAATGCTTTTAACTAAAAGCAAGATTTGGCAGAGGAAGGATATTATTGCTGTAGGCATATTATATTGATAGTAAAATCCTAATCCATTTAGTCCTTTCGTTCACCATAAATGAAGGGCCACATGAGTACGATGCAATGAATCAGGAATGCAATGTGTCCCTGAGTCAGTGGAGCACTTTCATCTGACTGTGTCTGTAGTGCTTTGAGTGCACCTAAGTTCCCACAGCTCCCCAGGACGCTCCCACAACTCTGATATTCATCCTTTCAAGCCACGTCACGAATGATGTAAACAAATCAATGACATATTATAAGAGGAATGCTGAGTAGGGGAAATAATTTTCCTCCTCTATTGATGTTTTCATATCAAATAATAGTGGTCAGAAGACTATGGTAGTAGTCACCATTAGAAAACTTTATACGAATAGGATTTTGTGCCTTCATTATAAAACCAATCACTTAATCACACTGATACATAGTTCTAATCTCTCACTGTGAAAGGAAGTAGTATTCTATAAAGTGCCAATGTGGTTGCTTTAAGATTGATTAATCTGCTAAGATTCTCAGTGCCTCACTGAGTTTTCTTTAATATTGAAAAGAGAAGAGGAAGAATTTTCTACAGTAGATAACAAGTGATTGTTTGCTAGAACCCTTTGATACTGTAAAAGACTGTGATCTATTATATGGAATCCTATGGGGTGGGGGGAAAGAACATATTTATGGCAACATCTTCATTGTCCAGGATGTAACTAGTGAGTTGGGGGCTGGCCTCAACGGCCAGTGTGATATTTCTTTCTTTAAGTCTTTCAGTCTCCTCTCTTCTGAAACATAAGCATAATGATGAGTTTTAGCCCTCATAATTTCCTGAATGTCTAATGGGTTACTTCAAACTTGTGCCTCAATTTTCTGATTAATGAAACCATTTAATAATCTTAAAAAATAAATGCAAAGGGAAAACGTGACACATATAATGACAACAACAACAAAGCAATATCTTCAGGGCCGACTGCTTCCAGGCCAGTGTGGACTCTTCTGATGTAGCCCTAAATAATGAAATAATAACTGTTTTCTTTTCTGATTCTTTCTGGAAATCTTTTTTACCTCATACAAAATCCCTATGTCTACATTTATTTTTAGTGGGTATGATGTAATATCACACATTTCACAAGATAATAAAATACTGAATCCTCACTTTTATAATTTTTTTTATTCTTTGGTATAAGAAACAGTTCCCAGTGGCACTGGGCAGTGCAAGTCCCTCATCATAGGGTTCTAAGACCTGGAAGCTCAGAATCTTCAGAGCAAGTCTATGTTAATTAAATGTTACGTTGCACTGAAGACAGTGAATTAACACAGTAGGACTAGTGTGAAAGAGTGTGATAACCCAGTTAGAGGGTTATACCAATTTTTGTAATATAAATCCTTTCTCAAATTGGCAAACTAGGAGAGATTCTCAAATTGTAGTAGCAATGTTTTTAGTATCCCTTATAAACATAATATATAAACAAAATATATTAGTTTTGCATATAGGCCACTGTGGACTATATTGATCTAATCCAATCCATTTTCCATTAAGAAAAGTGACACCGAAATTCAGAATGCTGAGGTTACATAGTCAGTGGCAAAATTTGAGTTGGAATATTTACTTTCCAAATCCTATTCTTATGTTACTTAATCTATGTATTTTGCAGATTTGATATCATACAACATGAAAAAATATTAACATGCAGATTAAAGCAATATAATACTTATCTATAGTCTATAATATATTCATATGTGTAACAATAAATATGGGAATGAAGTAAGTCTAATTTTATAGTAATTCATTATAAATACAATGGTGGCTTAAAATAAGGGGGTGACATTTGGGGAGCATCTTTGGTTTAATAATGCTCAAAATATTGGGTATGAACAGCAGTTATGTGGATAAAGAGACCCCATATTAGTATTCAAGTTTCTAACTTGGGCAATGGGGAAGGTGATACTGTGATTATTAAAGATTTTTAATACAGGGTGAAGTTTAGTAGGTAATAATTCATTTTGCATTTGCATTCCAGGTTAATATGTGGGTATCCAAGTACATTTGGATATAGGCCTGAGATTAAATTCACATTTAATTGATATACGGACAGTAATTGATCCTAGAGACTGGGCAGATGAGATGACAGCAATGTGAGGCACATCATCTATAAAGTTGAATGAGAAGCAGATACCAACAAAAAGGATCACAAGATTTAAAGGTCAAAATGAGAAAAGAAATGAAAATGAAAAAAAAAACAATCTTTCAAAAGGAGAATTATTCAACAGTTTGAATGAAGCTTAGAGACTGGGTGAAAAAAAAAAACCTGAAAAGTATGCATTAGATTAACAACAAAGACACATTGGTGAATGTAATGAGAACATTTTCTGTGAAGTGGTTAAGGAGAAGCCAGGATGAGGTAGGCTGAGATTTTAGTATGAGGTAAGGAAGCAGAGAAGTGAATGGAGAAACCTTGTTCCAGGAATGTGGGCATGAAGATGAAGAGACAGAGAAGGTAGTAGCTGATTGGTCATAGAGGCCAGGATGGCAGCTATGGGAATGCAACTTGGGTGCCTCTGACTACCTGGGGCACAAATGATGAAGGTCCCCAGCTGATGTACTTTAAAAACCCAGGGCTACGTTCACCTCATAAGCTTCATCTCATCAACGGGAGTGGGTCTGAACTATTAACGTAGACCACTTCTGGGAGACAGGATAGACTTAGGCTGAAGGAATCCCTTTGATAACTTTGTTGAAAGTTTCTTAAATGTCACAATTTTCACCCAACCTTCTCTCCCTCTCTTTTTCACTAAGGGTCAAATTCCTTCCACAGAGGACTTCCCCCAATACAGTCTTTGCATGCTTACTCCTTTGTGTCTGCATCTCCCTGACAAACACATCAAGCAAGGAATTTTTTTTTTATGGGTAAGTTTTCAAATTCATTTGGACATGGAGAGACTGTTTAGGAGAAAAAAAAATGAGAACATAAAAGATCTCTGTATCATGGACTGAAAGTTCCAGAGAACAAAGCTGAAAGTTTTAAGAAAACAAGGACGTAGGGAACAAGGGAGTTATATTTGGGACAAAACACATTGCAATTCATATGGTGAGAATCTTCTGAGGAGTAAGAATAATGCAAGGCTGTGATGGAGGAGAAGAAGCCCATGGGGTTAGGTTTCCATTAGATTTTTTTTTAATTGTGGTAAGAACACAATATGAAATGTTCCCTCTTAACAAATTATTAAGTGCACAGTGCAGTATTGTTAACTAAAGGCATAATGTTGTACAGCAGATCTCCAAAACTTATTCATCTTGTGTAACTGAAACTTGATAATCTCGAATAGCAACTCCCCATTTCACCCTCCCTCAAGCCTAGGGCAACCACTGTTTCACTGTCTGTTTTCTTAGTTTGATTTTTTAATTGAATTTATTGGGGTGACATTGGTTAATAAAACCATACAGGTTTCAAGTATACAATTCAATAAAATATTATCAGCATATTGCTTCTCGCACTCACCACCCAAAGTCAAGCCTCTTTCCATTCCCATTTATCCCCCTTTGTCCACTTCCACCCCACCCCAGATTATTTGAGATGCATCATATAGAGGAAATCTTGCAGCATTTGTTCTTCTGTGACTGGCTTATTTCATTTACATAATATTCTCTTGGTTCTTCTGTACTGTCATACACAGCATTAGACTTTGACAGGTCTACTTTCAGCCACCTCCTAGTGTGTGAGGTTTGTAGGAATCAGGGCACACTTGCTATCTTGCTGATCTGGCAAAGACCCTGGTCATCACTTTTCTTCAAGTGTAAACAGAGGCTTGTGTCCTCCACTGTCTGATTGAGGATCTATCTGACAATGAGTGGAAATGGCTGTGGTAGACTGTGAATGAGGAGCAAAGGCGGGGCATATCTTAGTGGGTGAGAGTCTACTGTTTAGACTAGAGGAGGAATCTCAATGGTCAGGAGCATTACAATGCAAGGCTGTGTCTATAGTTGTATTAAATATTTTAACCCATTAGTTTTAATGTCAAAAAATTAATAAACAACTCAAAGTACAAAAGGAGGCTTTCTATTTGTGTGGATTTGGAAGAAAATGAATAAATATTCTAAGTTGGACCAAAGTAGATCTAAAAATAATCTTTTAAATGAATAATATTCATATTTTTGAGGAATTTTAGACTTTCTTGGTCAGACAGTGGCTACAAGTAAAACAAAGTTTTGTTGTAAAGTGTGCTGTTACCAGGTTGTGCTGAATCAGCTGCTTTACCATTACTAGCCTTAAAAGTGATCCAAGTTTAGAAAGATCGATACATAAAAACTCCAGCCTTAGCCATTTTAAAGCAAATATTTATGTTAAACTTGGTGCTAGAGGCTGCAGGATGCAGCATACGTTATGGAAGCATGTGGATCAGTAACTAGCCTGCTGACTCCAGGTCTTGAATTAGGAAATGATGAAAAATTAAATAGTAAAAATAAAGTTTAGTCATTTCAATCATTAACTCTGAAATATTATCTCTTGGTCCCAGAAAGTAGTGACTATGCATTTTGGATGAGGAGAAAATCAAATAAATTAGAAATATACATGAAAGGGTAGGTTATGTCAATTAAAAACAGTTTGAGGAGGCATAAAAATAAAAGTACCCATTTTGAACCATCAGTAAAATAGTTATGCCTTATTTCTTATTAGCCTCTCTGCTTTAGAAGGTCTTTGCTTAGTTGTGTGCATTTAGAAAGTCTTCGCTTTATTGTGTGCAAAATATTCCAACTAGGATTAAAATATATCTCATAATCTTTCTAATAAATGATATTCATATTATTGAAGAAAAAATTGAGGAAATCCTCTATGTTCCTTTGTTAGCATGTCCTCCTTAATCTTGATGAATTCTGCAGTGGAGCAGGAGCCTGGGAGATGAAGGGATTCAGTGATATCTCCTTATTTGCTTACATTTATTTTGAATTTCAACATTCTCTAACTTCAAAGTTGCTTAAGGTTTGGTTTTTCTGTAGTTATAAATTCTTTCTGGAAGAAGTATGTTTAAATGTAAAAGCAAGTAGCCAATTGTCTTCAACTATGTAGAAGTTCCTTCCTCCATTTCATTTCATTGTCAATAAATTTTAGGATGCAAGGAATCTTTGATTTTTTTATGTTGAGCATTGATCTAGCCACTAACTTAGTTTCCAAATAGATAAAATTAGTTTCTCTTTTGTTTCTAATGTGTTAATTATGTTGCATATAATTACTGTGGCCAGCATGATTGCTGCCTTTGCAGATTTACCTGTATCTTGATGCAGAGTCATATTCTTTAATTTAGAAAGAGTTGACAGCTTAATCAAGGCACCATTATGCAAAGGGATAAATCCCTTTGCTCACAACTTGTATGTTAAATATAAATTTATTAAATGCATATGTGTAATAATTAAACATGAAACTCAATTTCTCTTAGTGTTAACATTTCATTATTTTAATTATACATATTTCCTAAAGTGTACTTTGCAATAACCATATCATATAATTGATTTAAAAAATTCAAACGTTTTATGTAGAACACAAGGCAAAGATAGATAAAAGCATTATGTAACTTGTTAAATCTTACTTCAAACATATCAACATATACTTCCAGTCAATATGGAGGTGTAGGTAAAGTCACATCACTTCCTCATGTAACCACATAAAGAATTACAATGAAACTTCAAAACAGGTAACACCCAGACCCATCAGTAAATCAAGAAGTCCAATAAACAAGGATTTAAAGAAGCCACATTCATCCAGGTAGGCCATGCTACTAAGACAAGGAGTCAAAGCAGCTCTACCTAATACAGAGAAATAAAAACAGGGAGGCTGTCAAATTGAGGAGACAAAGAAATATGGCCCAAATAAAAAAAAAAAAACATCAAAAGAACTAAACAAAATGGAAATAACAAACCTATAAGATGCAGAGTTCAAAACACTGGTGATCAGGATGCTCAAAAAACTCATTGAGTATAGCAACAACATAAAAAAGACCCAGGTAGAAATGAAGTGAAATAAAGAAAAATCTATAGGAACTAACAGTGGAGGGGATGAAACTGGGATTCAAATCAACAATTTAGAACATAAGGAAGAAATAAGCATTCAACCAGAATAGCAAGAAGAAAAAATGATTTTAAAAAATGAGGATAGCAACAAGCCTATGGGACATCTCCAAATGTACCAACATCAGAATCATAGGGATGCCAAAAGCAGAAGAGGAAGAACAAGAAATGAAAAAATAATGAAAGAAAATGTCCCCATTTTGGCAAAGCAAATAGTTACAAATCCAGGAAGCACAGAGTGTCCCAAATAAGTTGAACCCAAAGAGGACTACGTCAAGACACATCATAATTAAAATGCCAAAGGTTGAGATAAAGACATAATCTTAAAAGCAGCAAGAGAAAAGTAAAAAGCTACCTATAAAAGAGTACCTTTAAGACTGTCAGCTAATTTCTCAAAAGAAACTCTGCAGGCAACAAGGGACTAGCGAGAAGTATTCAAGTATTAGCAAACTGAATAAAGCAATACATCAAAAGGATCATACCTCATGATGAAGTGGGATTTATCCTAGGGATGCAAAGTTGGTACAACATTCTCCAATCAATAAATATGATATGCCATATAAAGAGCATGAGGGGTAAAAACCACATGATCAATAGAGGCAGATAAAGCACTTGATAAAATCCAGCACCCATTTATAATAAAAACTCAGCAAAATGGGTAAGAGGGAACACACCTAAACATGATATGCCACATATTACAAACCCACTGACATCATATTCAACCAGCAAAAATACAAGTGTTTCCCTTAAGATAAAGAACAAGACAGGGATGCCTGCTTTACCTCTCTTGTTCAACATAGTACTGGAAGTTTTAGACAAAGCAATCAGACAAGAAGAATAAATAAAAGGCATCCAAATTGGAAAGGAAGAAGTACAACTATTTTATCTGCACATGACATGATACTGTACATAGAGAACCCTAATATGTTAATATATCATTTTATTGTCTTACAGTGTTAGCAGCTGGTTTACAGAACTAAAAGTAAAAGACTATCTTCTTAGCTCACATAAATTTCAGTATCTTAGTTTTCAATTGATTGCTTCTGAAAATTATACAGGTTTGACCATTTATGTAGAAGTGATTCAAAATTAAAACCAACATTAGGCTAAGCTTCCCTTTGCTAGATAAATGTCCATTGACAAATCAATAACATTTTATTTCTAAGTGTTTTCTTTTTTTCATAGGCTTTCATTGTTTGACTTTTTGTGTCCCAACAAAAAGTTACTTACTTTAAAAACTCACTAGATATTATTTAATCTACTGTTTTTTAATTGGTATATATTGACCAAGCCTGTTACTATTATTAAAAAACATAAGTCAATCAAAAAAAGACCAATACCATATGATCTCACTCATGTGTGGAATCTGATGAACAAAATAAATCCAGAGGCATGGATACACGAAATGGACTGACAGATTTCAGAGGGGAAGAGAGTTGGGGGGACTGGAAGAGATTGGCTAAGGAACATATATGCATATATGCATAGCCCATGCACAGGGACACAATGTGATGAAGGCCAGGGGGTGGGGAGCTGAGAAGTGAGAGACAAACAGGGAAAAATGAGGGACATCTGTAATAGTATCAACAATAAAAAAAGCATACATGTATTATCATTGTCCTATTACAATTCATAACCCACCTATGGTATTCATTTCCTGGGATATGGGAAATCAATCTCTGGCTCCTCTTGGGTATATCTGGCCAATTCATCACCATGATACCTCTTGATGAATTTTTTATCATGTCATTAAGTATAACACTAAATCAATTACTCTTTCCTGTCCATGGTACGGTTCCTTTATTTACTAAGATAAATTGGCCCACTCATATTTCCCTTTTTAAAATCTTTCCAGTTTAAGCAGGTGGTTAAGTGTTGATGAAACATTTCAGAAAATTAAAAATGGAAGTCTTAAGTAATGCAATAGCAAATATTTAGTAAAAGACATTTGTAATTTCTTGGAAGGCAGATAGTAAACTTATATTCTGGGGGAGAAATTATGAGAACATTATGTTAGAATTGTGACTGTTTTTTTTTTTTTTTTTGATGCATTTATAGCAAGGTGCCATAGGAAAAAGATTAGTTGTTTGCTAGAAGGAAAAACTAGAATTGTGAAATTCCAGACATCTGGGAAGTAACAGGGTAGAAGGAAACAATTGTTTCTTAACTGAAAACAGTAAAGAAAATGAGTAAATTGAGCAATAAATGCTGATTAAGAGTCATGTGATGAGGTAATGGTTAAATAAAGAATATGGCTCGTAAAGCCTCTTAATTTGACCAGAAGATGGAGGAAAGACTTTGTGGAGAGTTGCCCTGAAGTTTTCTTTGAGCCAGGACTGGAAGAGCCTCATGTCACTGCCACCCACCTTTTGTCATCTAGAACTCGGTTACCTGGTCATGAAAGCCTGCAGGGCGAGTCCTCAAATGCAGCACAGCTCTATGGCCAAGAAGAATAGCAATAGGTTTGGTGAACACAAAGCAGTCTCTTTCACACTGTCCTTCTTAGTTTTGGCCTATTTCCTATGCTTTCTGAAAGGGACCTATTAACATGTCCAAATAATGTTAAAGATTTTTACAAGTTCTCCTTGTATTACTTTCAATATTCCTTGTATATATTTTAAAACTGACTTTACTGATTACTGCTATAGTTTCTTTGTGAATTTTACTCATTTTCAATATGAAATTTTTCCCATATCATAGTTATGTTGTAACATATTTATTTTAAAATCTCTATTTCTGATTTTTGTTATATAGCATTTGCTTATTATATCTTATTTCAACCCCTTTTTAAAGCTTCCTGTCATTTTTGCCTTGATTGGATTTATTTTGTGGAGCATAAAGTTGCATTTTGTTTTTCTTTTTGATCCCAACTGAGATTATCCAAATCCAGTGATATGAAACATTAAGTCTTGATATAGTTTATATTTATTGATATACTTGACTTTGTTGCTGCTACTCTTTTTTATATTTTATATTTAACTTGTTTCTTTATTTTTCATCATTATGTCCACATTTAGCCTTTTGCTATTTCATATTTTAGGATATGCCTAGTGCTTTACCATTGCAGAATTAAATGAAATTACATCTAAAATACCTGATATAAATTATTTTATTAATATTAGATATTATGCCACTGTGTCTCTTTATGGGGGGGCTCTACCCACAGGGCCCCCTGGCCGCCATGGATGAGAATAAGTCTACCAAGACATGATCTGCTTGGGGAGGAAAGGTGGCTGATCTCTCAAAGGAGAAGAAGGGCCAAGAACCTTTTCCTCAATAGGCTTTTATTGGGTTCAATTTGCACAGGAATACAAGTAAAGCTCATCAATCATTGTCAGGCAGTAAGGATCAAACAATAGATAACAAACAACTCTGAAGGCTTATTCTGAGTCAGGATCAGTTAGCTAAAGGGCTATAAGACTTTGGGAAACAAACTCATTTCAGGCTTGGACCCTTATCATTTAAATTGAGGGTATTAGCAAAGCAGGTTTCACAGGGTTTTATGTATTCTTTCTTAGGCCTGATCACCCTGGGGAACCTGCCCCCCTTTCCAGTACAGGACTGCACCGCCCTCTGTCATTGTTTTAAGCCTAAATCAGGCAGGGGAAGTAAGGCAGCCAGGAGATTAGGAGACTTCTTGCAAACAGAATGAGGGCTCAGGCTGTGTCAAAGCCGAGGGGCGAGGATCCATTACCCCCTTTTTCTATAGCCCCTCAAGTCCTTCCCTGTGGGCCTCTTTGTGACCATGCCTGTCTTAGGTCATTCCTCCCTTGAGGAATCTTACCCATCATTGGCTAACTGGTCAAGCTCAGGGCCAAGAAGGGTAAAGTAAAGTGGGCAGAGGCGGCACCCCTGCCAGGGAAATAAGCTTTGTCTCCTTAGTGGTTTATGGTCCCTGGGGGGTTACAGCTTTTGAAACCAGGCAGGGCGGTTCCCAACATCTCTTATTATTTATGGGCACCTGTGCATGAAAGAATTAGTCTGCAGGTCTGGGCTGTTCAAACCCTGCACATCCTCAAGAAACACTTGTCTTCAAGTATTGGCCCTTTGTCATCTCTCAGCCCTTGGAATATTCTGCCTGATGAGAACATTTTTGTATGCTTGAGACCTTGGCCATGCTGCTCAATTTGACCAGATAATTTATGCTAACAATGTTATCTGTGATGAATGCTGTTTTTAAATGCCTGAGGACATGGGCCAAGCTGTACAAGTTTGATCAAATAGTTTAATGTTAACAACATAACTTATGGCGAACACCTGTTTTTGCTCTGATGGGGCTGAAATCTGAGTCACAGAGGTCAGTCATGCAAGTGCTATGTGCCTGCATGACTGACCCCAATAAAAACCCCTGGACACAAGGCTCCAATGAGCTCTGTGGCCAGCAACACTTCACACAAATTACATACCATTGCTGGGAGAGTTAAGTATGCCCATGTGAGTCCAGGGTAAGGACAACTAGAAGCTTGTGCCTCTTTTCTCCTGGACTTGACCCTAGATGTTTTTCCATTTGCCGATTTTAATCTGTGTCTTTTCCCTGTAATAAACTGTAATTATCAGTATAGCACTTTTGAATCTTGTGAGTCCTTTGTGTGAATCTTCCAGCCTTAAGGTGATCTTGGAGACTCTCGCACAGCACTTTAATCATTATATTATTATACAAAAAGCCATATTTAATCCTTATCTTAATTTTTTAAGTTTACAGTTTTTCATTCTACTTACAGATCTTATTATATGCTTCAGCCTTCCACTGCAGTGCCCTGAGATATATAGCAGGTCCTTGAATATTATCACTTCGTTTAACGTTATTTCATATAACATTGATGAGATGCCATTGGAACTTAACTCTTCTTTATATCAATTAATTTATGGCAAAATTGGTTTCATTATATGTTGTTTTGCCTAAAGTTGCAGAACCTGTCTAGGATGTTAAGTGAGGACTTGCTGTAATTGTTTCCTTTTTCCTAACCATCATGCTCTCCTTCTCTTTGTTCTCAGCAAACTCCATTCTGTCCTCATCTCAACATTCACCTCCTTTCTTTTTCTTTTTTATTGTTGTTCAAGTACAGTTGTCTTGATTTTCATCCCACCACGCTCCCTGCCCCACCCATCCATGCCTCCCACCGTTGAACCTATCCCCTTTGGCTTTGTCCATGTGTCCTTTATACATGTTTCTTGATGGCCCTTTCCCTATTTTCCCGTGTTATCGCTCTCCTCCCCCCCCCCCCCGCCAAGGTTACTGTCAGTTTGTTGTTTATTTCAATATCTCTAGTTATATTTTGTTTGCTTGTTTGTTTTGTTAATTAGGTTCAACTTATAGGTGAAATCATGTGGTATTTGTCTTTCATGGCCTGGCTTATTTCACTTAGCATAATGCTCCCCAGATCCATCCATGCTATCTTAAAGGATAGGAGATCCTTCTTTCTTTCTGCTGCATAGTATTCCATCATGTAAATGTACCATCATTTTTTTATTCATTCATTTACTGATGAGCACTTAGATTGCTTCCAGCAATTAGCTATTGAATTAAATAAATTTGGATTAAAATTTCTCCTCCAAACCTTCACAAATAGGAAAGGAAGTCCCTGATTATCTTTGTGTACAAATATTATATTCCTGAGACTTCCATTATTTGTTTCCCAACAGAGATGTGGTTTCATTCACTTATCAGACAAATATTTGCTGAGCCCTCAGTACATGATGACTTTGATCAATACCCTATGTTAGGTAAATCAAGCTTAGATTTAGTAGCAGAAATTTAAATAGTAGGAGATGAGTGATGAGGAAAGCTATAAGAAAAGTACAAAGGGAGATCTGTAGGATACTTAAAATAGGATGCTACAATATTTCAACCGTCAGAATAAAAAGTAAATCAGAAATCTAATGTTTGCATACATTGTAACTAATGGATATGCCATCACCAAAGTCCACAAATGACCAGGTAAAAACAGCACACCATAATCAACAAAAAATGTAAGCCATTTACTCAGAAAAATTGTTGGTTATCTTGAATTCTCCATGCTCTATTTCAAGTATATTGAAAGACATTATTGAATTAATCAAAGAATATCTGTACTTTGTAACCTGCAAGTTGTAGGAAATTAAACATTGACTTTTGCTTTTTCATAGGTGCCAGCAGCCTTCTTGATATTAAAATATTACAGAAATACATTAATTACAATACTAAGTTTTAGGGAATGCACAAACCATAAGCAAAGTTGTTTGTATCAAAGAAGTCACAGTCTGCAGGGAAACATAAATGTAAAAGGACAATGATTACAAGTCTCCAAATGTAAAATTTATTAAAACAAATACTTTTGGTCATGAAAAAAGATCTGTCTGGTTCTAATGAGTGCATTGGTAAATAAGACAAAGGAATGAAAATTAATTTGTTTAAGGGGTCTGCCTTGCCCAAATACATTGTCAATTCTTTAATGCAAAGTACTCAGAAATTTATAGGGAATTTTTAATTTATGTGAGGGTCTTACTCAGACCAATATAGAATCTGATTAAATATGATTCATAAAGTCTACTGATGGGAAAAAATGTGCTAAACAAACCTAGAAACATAACTAGGGCATATTAGTCTACATAATTATATCAAGAACATTCAACTGGTAGGTATGAAAGTAAAAACAAATAAGGTTCATTCATCAAGAGATAGGGCTTCAGGGAACATGACAAATATGCCCAAGGTCAGTTGAGGAACTGAAGGGTTTAACAAGATACAAGACAGAAATTCAATTACAAAGACCTGGAACAAATATGGTAGGTGATCAAAGGAAGCTGTCATCTAAGAAAGCATGAAACCTCTACTCCACACAAAATAAATTTTTAAACAGTGCTAAGATGTTGATATAACATGGTTTACCTCTGCTCTGCCACCCCACCCTAAAGTAGTAAAGTCCTCATGTAACTTCATCAATAGGTTCTGTGAGTTTGAGGGACTCAATGTATAATGAAACTGATTTTACTGTATGTTAATTGATATATGCAAGAGTTAAGTTCCTATAGCATCTTCTCAACATTATAACAAAATGATGATGAATGGAATAATGCTTTTCAAGGACCTGCTGTATTGACTAAGGACAGGGAAATAAAGGGTCAATGATTATAGATCATCAATTGTGTCCAAACGTAAAGGATATCATTTCAATTAAGTAATTCACATATTATTGTCCTGTTAATACTATCTAGCACATAAACTCAGGGGAAAAAAGTTTTCTTTTTTCTGTCTATTATTCCCATTAAAAACTTCCCCCAGAATTGTAATTCTCTAAAATATGACTAACTTCAAGAAAAATGTTCTGAATTACTTCTACTTGGAGTAATTTGAATTTCTCTTCCTTTCATTTCTCTCTATGCACTAAAACATTTTAAGTGATGTGCTTTAGTTATTTTTAACACAAGATATTCATATTTGTAAATGCTAATACAATAAAAAAAACAGAGTAAATAACCCTTTGGCACTATTTCTTCCAGTTACTTATCTTATTTCAAACTTCTTCCAGAAAAGCAAGAAAAAATTAAACCAAATTGATTCTTAATGGTGAAAAATGACATTCTTTTTTCAAAAATGTAATACTAACACATGAAAAGAAGAAGCATGTGAAATGCTGAGATATGATGGTTTCATGAATTCCTTTCTAATGCAGGGAAGACTTGTGTTATTTGCCTTTATTGATTCAACTCAGGGTCTGTATGTCTTTATCACCTGCACACCTAGATGATGACCGTGGGTACACAGGTATCACAAATGCATTTAACATTCCCAAATCCACACATTTGTTTGATTATTATAAGTTTCTTGAGACCTGGGATTATACCCAGAAGCGCTGCTGTACTTATGACAAAACAGAATTTGCCTCTACATTGTGTGACATGAGTTATTTTTGGTCTAATTGTTTTGCTGAAGCATGCATACTGGTTAGCAGATTTATTTCATTATCTCTGCTGCTGCAGCTGTAAAACAATGCTGATGCTAAAACTTTCAATACAAAAGTAAAAAGAAAAAAACTATATGAATTTTGTTAGCCCCACACCTTTGATTTTTATTTAGACCACCTAATTAATTACACATTTATTCATTCCGCAAGAGTTTTTAAGTGCATAGCATACCAGGAATGGTTAGATGAAGAAATGCTACAACAAAAATCAGTATGGGTTTATTTTTCCTCAAAATCTTTTAATTTATTTATTTTTATTGTTTTTCAAGTACAGTTGTCTCCATCGTCCTCTATCCCTTCCCCCATGCCCCACCCAGCCCCATCTCCCACCCTCCCTCCTACCCAGCTTTGGCTTTGTCCATGGGCCCTTTATACATATTCCTTGATGACCCTTCCCCTTCTTTCCCCCATTATCCCTTTCCTCCTTCCCCTCTGGTTACCATTAGTCTGTTCTTTATTTCAATGTCTCTGGTTGTATTTTCCTTGCTTGTTTGTTTGGTTGACCAGCTGTCATTTATAGGTGAGATCATATGGTATTGTCTTTCACCACCTGGCTTATTTCATTTAGCATAATGCTCTCCAGATCCATCCATGCTGTCATGAAAAGTTGGAATTCCTTCTTCCTTTCTGCTGCAGTCTCCCATCATGTAAATGTACCAGGTTTTTGATCCCTCATTTACTGATGGGCATTTAGGTTGCCTCCGACACTTCCCTATTGTAAATTGTGCTGCTATGAACACTGGGGTGCATGGGATCTTTTGAATTGGTGTTTCAGGATTCTCAGGGTATAATCCCAGCAGTGGAATTGCCAGATCAAAAGGCAGTTCCATTTTTAGTTTTATGAGGAAATTCCATACTGTTTTCCACAGTGGTTGCACCAGTCTGCATTCCTACCAACAGTGCACAAATGTTCCCTTTTCTCCACAACCTTGCCAGCACTTGTCATTTGTTGATTTCTTAATTATGGTTATTCTGACCTGTGTGAAGTGATATCTCATTTTGTTTTTTTTTTAATTATTTTATTGTTGTTCAATTACAGCTGTCTGTGTTTACCCCCCTCTACTCTTCCCCCACTGCAGTCAAACCCACCTCCCTCCCTTGCTTCCACCCCACCCTTGGTTTTGTCTATGTGTCCTTTATAGTTGTTCCTGAAAACCCTTTCCCCCTTTCCCTCATTATCCCCTCCCACCTCCCCTCTGGTTACTGTCAGATTGTTTTTAATTTCAATGTCTATGGTTATATTTTGTTTGCTTTTTTCTTTTGTTGATTAGGTTCCAGTTAAAGGTGAGATCATATGGTATTTGTCCCCCACCATCTGGCTTATTTCACTTAGCATAATGCTCTCCAGTTCCATCCATGCTGTCGAAAAAGATAGGAGCTCTTTCTTTCTCTCTGCTGTGTAGTATTCCACTTTGGTTTTAATTTGCATCCTTCAGGTGGCTAGTGGGACATCATCAAAATAAAAAGCTTCTGCACAACTAAAGTAAACATTAGCAAAATGAAAAGGGAATCAACCATATGGGAAAACATATTTGCAAATGATACCTCAGACAAGGGTTTGACCTCCAAAATATATAAAGAACTCACATTTTATAAGAACTCACAAGACTCCACTTTATGAAGACAAACAATTAAGAAATGGGCAAAGGACCTGAACAGACACTTCTCCAAGGAGCACATGCAGAGGGCTCAGAGACGTATGAAAGGATGCTCAAAATCTTTTTAATAATAATGGTGAAATAAAATATAAGCATTTAACAATTGCTATAGTAGAAGGTTTTATGATACACAATGGGTCCCCCAAAATATGTCATTATGATTTGCATTTTCAGTTTATAAAAGGCTTCTCTAGGAATTTGTAGGAAAAACTACAAATTAGGTTTTTTTTTTCAAACTAACTACAAATTAGTTCTTTTCCAAACATGACAACATACATGTTTTAATTTTAATATTATGGACACTTATACTTGCCAATTTTTTTAATTTCCTTCTATGTTGAATAGTTTAAGTAAACAACAGTTGTATTTTGCCTACAAATTAAGCAAATGCCTACAGTTTTGTGGGGGTTTTTTCCCACTTACTTTCCCCTTCTCTCCTCTACCATCCCCATGAAGAATGATGCTTGCAACCTTTGTCCTGCTTGGCTTCTCTGACAGACTGTCACTTTTGGGAGACAGCTGCAGAAGCAGCAGAGGAGAGGAGATGTGGAGATGGTAAAACTGGAAAATAAACAGAAAATATTGACAACTTTTTGAAGAAAAAAGAACAGAAATTATTGTTTTTTAATCCACTATAATGTGTTTACTCACTGCTTCTTAATTTCAATTCAGTTTAGTGCCCACTGCATAGAAAAGCTTAGTCAAGAGCAATAGTGTTTTCTTCTCCCTATGATGAATATGAAACATTTTTTGCCAACCTACAGGCACTGCACAAATTTTTTTTTTAAGTTTTGCCTTTGCTGGTGGAGGCTGAAAGAAGAAGTGTTGTATATAGCATTTTTAAAATATGTTATTAATTTCCTCTCTTAGGGATTTATATATTTGTTTCATGAAGCATTTGCATTTTGTTCTTTTGTCCTAAGACAAATCTATGTAAGTATACACAACATTACAAATGAAAACAAAGAAATACTACAAAATATTTTGAGCATTTTTATGATAATTCATACAAAGCAGATGTTAAGATTAGTCATAAAGAAAGGTCAAAAGCCAAACACTGAAGTTTTCAGGAGCATTGATTAATAAGTACTACTGTTAAATAACCATATGGTGATTATATATACAGTGAAGTGCCTCTAAATTTTAGTTTTCTGCAAAAGAACTAAAAATTCTCAAAAACACTTCCCAGGTGAAGCAGTAAGGCATCCAATTGACTCCCACTTACTCAGACACTATTAACTGAGTTGATAATATGTAGGAAACTCTGTGCTGGGCTGTCCAGATATAGCAAACGAGGAATCATTTCAAGGTAGACAAAGTAATGAAAAGGCATTTTCTCCTTTCTTTCTTTCTTTCTTCCTTCCTTTCTTTCTACTTCATAAGTTATTTTAAAAATTATTATGGAATTTAATTGGGTGACATTGATTATTAAATTATACAGATTTCAGGGGTACAGTTCTACAAAACATCATCTGTATATTTTAGTGTGTGTTCACCACCTCAAGTCAAGTCTCCTTCCATCACCATTTATCCCATCTTTACCCTCCTAACTCTCCTTACCCCTCTTCCCTCTGGTAATCATCATACTGTTGTCTGTGTCTGGCTGTTATTGTTTTTGGTTTTTTGCTTTGCTTTGCTTAACCCCCTCACCTTTTTCAATCAGCCCCCAAAACCCCTTACCTCTGACATGTGTCAGTCTGTTCTGTGTATCTATGTCTCTGTTGCTATTTTGTTTGTAAGTTTATGTTGTTCACTAGATTTCACACATACCTGAGATCATATGGTATTTGTCCTTCTATGCCTGACTTATTTCACTTAGCATAATACTCTCTGGGTCCATCCAAGCTGTGGCAAAGGTAAAGTTTCCTTCTTTGTCATGACAGAGTAGTATTTCACTGTGTAAATGTACCACAGCTTTTTTACCCACTCATCTAGTGATGAGCCCTTGTGCTGCTTCCAAGTTTTGGCTATTGTAAAGAAATCTGAAGTAAGCATAGGGGCACATATATTCTTTTGAATTTGGTGTTTCAATTTTCTTTGGCTGTATTCCCAAAAGTGAAATTGCTAGATGAAAAAGCAGTTCCATTTTTAATTATTTCAGGAAGCTCCAAACTATTTTCCACAGTGGCTGTGCCAGTCTGCATCCCCACCAAAATGCACTAGGATTCCCTTTTTCCATATCCTGGCCAACATTTGTTGTTGATTTACTGATTATAGCCATTGTTATAGGTGCAAGGTGATATATCACTGTGGTTTTCTTGATAATTTGCATTTCTCTGATGATTAGTGATGGTGATCATCTTTTCATCTCTGTTGGCTGTCTGTATGTCCTCCTTGGGAAATGTCTATTCAGCTCCTTTGCTCATTTTTACTTCAATTGTTTCTTTTTTGTTGTTGAGTTTTCTTAAGTTCTTTGTAAGTTTTGAATCTACACCTTATTAGATGTATCATTGGGAAATATGTTCTCCAATTCAGTGGGCTGTCTTTTCATTCTGTTGATGATTTCCTTTGCTGTGCAAAACTTTTTAGTTTGATGTAGTCCCATTTGTTTATTTTTCCTTTTGTTTCCCTTGATTGAGGGAATATATTAAAAAAATATTGGTATGAGCAATTTCAGATTTTATTATCTATGTTTTCTTCCAGGATTTTTATGTTTTCATGATTTGCATTTAACTCTTTGATCCATTTTTAGTTTATTTTTCTGTATAGTGTAAGAAGATAGAACAGTTTCATTTTTGTGTATCTATTTTATTTTCCTAACACGATTTTTGAATACAGACTTTACCATATTTTATGTGCTTGCCTCATTTATCAAATATTAATTGATCATGAAGGCATGGGTTTATTTTTGTGATTTCTAGTCTGTTCCATTGATCTATATGTCTGTTTTTATACCAGTACCATGTTGTTTTGATTACTGTGGGCTTCTAATATAGTTTAATATCAGGTAGTATGATTCTTCCCACTTTATTCTTTTTTCTCAATATTGCTGTGGCTATGGGGAACTCACAATCTCATAATCTTAGATCATAAAATTCCTTGTTATGCCAAGTTGCAATCTATTTTCTTTGACCTTATTGATTCTGATTTGACCTCTGTAGGTACTTCATAGTAAAATCATTTTTATCCTACACAACCACTTTGAAAATATTTAAAGATAATTATCATACTCTTTTTAGTTTTCTCTTTTTCTTTTTGTTTCATCCTCTTCCTTCAGACTAAAAATACTATTTCTAAAAATTGTATTATTTTTTTCATGTCTTATCATTTAACATGGGCCTCTTCTGATGTGGGAAATTGAATGTCCAGTTTGTCTACATCTTTAAGTTTCAACACTACTTTGTGTATGTCTTTAAGGTGCATCACTAAAAAACATATGCAGTATGGAAGCAAATTACCAGTGCAGAGAAGAGCAGGTTTATGATCTTACTGCTGTGAGATACTTATTTTTGTTTTTGGAGAAGTTTCTTACTTTTGTTATTGCTAAAGCTAGTACCTGCTTTCAGGTAATTATATTGTATTGCTGATTCATATTAAACTTATTGTCAACCAAAGTTCCTACATCTCTTTAAAGGTGGAAGACAAACCATTTTTTAACATTGAGTACTTATGAAGTTTGTATTTTGAACTATAAACTTATCTCCTGTTAAGTTTCAATGTGTTTGAATGCATTCATCCCTTCACCCAGTCAAGTATGTTTCAGTTTCTACAATCTGTTATCAATTTTTTGTCATCTTCACATTTTAGGACTTTATCATCTGTTTTCTAAGAAGCCATTGATAATTCTGGGAACACAGAAAGATCAAGAACAAAACCCCATGGGACAATTCTTTGTCCAGGTTGAGATATTTTTCTTAATCACTAGCCTTTCGAGTACAGCTGTTCAACTGATTACTAGTTGCCCTAGCCTCAGTTGACATTTCTCGTCTTTTCCATTTGGGTATGAAAATCCCTGTCAGATAATTTTGTTGTGATCCAGTGCACATCATTGGCTGCATTTTCTGACCAGACTAATAGACCCCTTAAAGGAAGTTATAAAGTTGATGTACTTAGTATAATACATCAAGAAGTTTGGTGAGGATAAAATAGGTACCACAGGTAATTCACAAAGTAAATCATCCACAAGGTAGTAAAAGTCAACTGTATTTATCTAAGGGACAATAAGGTCTGGGTGGATCCTGCTGATTAGTTCTCATTCTAGGCCCCATAATTTTAGTGTTGTTTTCTAGTCACTGGAGAGGCGTATCATCATGGCGATGAATAATAGAAAATGTCACAGGAGTACTTAAAAGAAGAATAAAGTTGTAGGTAATGTTGAATGGAGGCTATAAGTTGTTAGAGTGACACACAAGGGTGAAGTTCTTAAAAAGTTCATTTACAAAGCACGTGTCTGTCTTTTGAGTATTAATGTTGTCACTGAGATGTGCCAAGAGAGAGACTTAGAAACCTGACTGGTATTTAACAGTATTGTGGTCATACCAGGTAGGAAATATCTGCCTCGCAGAGTTGCTCGAAAAGATTAAGTGAGAAATTGTCATGAGTATCCAGCATAGTTCCCTGACTTAATATGAACTTATTAATCCTGTTAATTAATTCAGCAAGCATTAAGTGTATGCTAATATATACCAGGTAAAGGACATTTATTTTGTATGATAAGTGAGAAGCAATGTGTGTTTTTCCCTTCTGTATGTAGGTATACAATGTGTATTTTCCCTTTCCTTCCCTTCCCTTCCCTTCCCTTCCCTTCCCTTCCCTTCCCTTAGTTTCCCTTATATAACACAAATAAGTAAATATGTATATATGCACACTGCATTGAATCTACCTGGAGTCTACATGACTCATTAATGAATTTATTATATTTTCAACAAAAAATGTATACAACTTAGACTGAGACTATATATACAAGGCCAGAACAATTCGTTTATTTGGTCATTCCATGGAATGAAAGGATTTCAGAGATTGGAGGGACCGTGTAAATAACATCCAATTTGCACATATCATGTACGAGGAAACCGAGGCCAGGAAATTATCCCTTAGCATGTCTTTGAGCTAAAACCAGATTTGCTTGTTTTTTGACTCGTATTCCTAGTCAGTCAACATCATATTTCCTACCATATTAAATTGAACAAATGCATTAAGAAGGGGCTGGCACCCTCAAACTTGTGATATGGTGTCACAACCCACAAGGTGGAAAATTCTGTTCTAACGTGGCCTGCTGATTTGAATATGCAAGTTAGTAAACCTTTAAAAAGATGTGACAACTCTTGGTGGTTGGGTTTACTTTTTTGTGCAGTTGAAATATTTTGTAGTAAATAATAAATTCTTTGAAATTCCTCACCCTCTGTAGGCGTCATTCATCCACATGATGTTGTTCGTGTTCTTGAATGACTGACTGATCACATTCAGAGGATCAACAAACAAGCCTATTTGGACAGGGAATTGCCCATATAAGGCATAACCTGAGGGGAGCTGAGAAGAATTAGTAAAATATTAATAAGCTAAGCTTTCCTTCCTGGACAGAGTCTGCTAGTTGGTTGTGTTGAATCAGAGCTGATGTGGAGGTGGGGATAAGGAGGTGGTGGAGATGCCCAAAGAATAGGAATGATGTAGTGAACCTTGCTGTAATGCTGATTCAAAATTCTCTTCCACCGGATGAAATCCATTGCTTAGGGATAAGATTCTCCTTCAAGGAAAAGTTGCTTACAAATTCAAAGTCATTTTCTAAATCCATACAGCTTGTCTTTGTGCCCAACCTTTCTGCTTTTATTTTTATTCTTTTTACCTTAAAATATATCTGAAACACAGATCCTATGATTCCTTCTTTGTGATGTGTTATTAGACCCCATCCCAGTTGCCGAGGACATTGTAAACATGGGGCTATCAGGGCAGACAGCTGGGCAGGAACAAGAGTCTAGGAGGCTGCGGCCTAGGTATGTGGAGAGGGAAGAGGCAATGGGCTGGGAACTTTTCTACTTGGGCACCAACATCGGTCATAGAGGGTGAAAGAGGCAGCTGGACTTCAGAGGTCACGGAATAAAACCTCTTATTTTGCAAATGAGGAAACTGAGGTCCAGAAAGAGAAAATATTTGGCCTAACACCAAAGATCTATTGTCACAATTAGCCTTAAAACTTAGATAATTTGATAGCAGATTTTAACTGAAATATTTCAAGTATACAGAAAAATATAAAAATAGAAACACCTATATAACACTCCCTATGTCCAACCTTAATTTATTGCTATATTTTCTTTAGCTTTCTTTTAAGAAATAAAAAATCGGGGAAGCCTATTGTTTCACATCCCTAACCCCCTCTTCTCTCTGCATCTTTCTCCCGAGCTAACTGTGCAGCTCCATTCCCCATGCACGCTTTTTACTACATGTAGCCAGGCCACAAACAAGTGTTCAGCATGTTGCAAACATTATCAAACTACAACCTGTTTATTTTATTTTATTATTTTATTTTTTTGCTCAACTTGTTTTTGAGATTTCTGTGTTGAAACATGTAGCCGCAATTAAGTCAGTTTAACTGTGAATGGAATTCCAATGCAGAAACATTCCACAGTTGGCCCATTATTCTCTGTGGATAGGGGATAGGTGTTCAAATGAGCATTTAAATGCATTTCCTTTGGCACTAGTGTGAGTGTCTCCAGGTGAGAGTCTCCCTGCTGGTGGACTGTGAAAGGGTATGGGAGCTGACCACTTTTGAGAGGCACTAGGGTATATATTTAGGAGTTAACTAGAAGTCATAAGAAGTCCCAACTGATTATTCAAATGCCTTTGTGTGATTGTAAAATGTTTCATCATAATTAGTATATTATATAATCTGTAACATAATTTTAAAATAAACTACATGATTTTATAATCTAAAAGCTTGGTATTGGCACACTTTTGTGAGAAAGATGGGGAATATTTAACCATGCTCAGAAACACTTTCTCTATAATTGTAAATTCAGCATTCCTTTCTGAATGCTTGGACCCAGAATGAGAAGAGCAGTCCTCCCTTCCTTGTCCTGTTATCTTTATGGAGCAATCAATAGGCGCATGACCCATTCACTAAGAAAGGAAAGCAAAAGGGGAAATGTTGCAATTAGAGCATTGTGAGCTCTCAGCAAAGTTGTAAAGTAATCAGAATGTTCTTTGGGTCAGTGGCATCTTTCATGATGTCCACTCTGGTTCCTGTTCCTCCTGTTGCACTGAATGTAGTGCTCAGCCTTCTCTGGAAAGCTCTGCCTTCAGAACTTTCCTCCCTCTTCCCCTGCCCTTTCCAAAAATATCTCTTTCTCTCCAGTTACAAGGATAACACACTACTTATACTATACCTTCAGTACAAATGGACCAATGAAATAAAGTCTTCTGCAATCAACAAATCAGGTTAGGAGGGAGAAGTGCTGAAATGGGTCTCCACTCCTGCCTCCACCCCTAAAATACTCTTGAAATTGGGTCACACCTGCTGTGAAGTAGCACTTTCTCCTTGCTCCGCATCTTAGTGATTGACCCTAATATCTGCCAGTCAGAAAATGAGGGCTCATCATTGACTCCTGCTTCTCACTCATCCCGCACACCCAGTCCCTTATCATTCAGATCTGTTCACCTTGGCCCATTCCACTTCGTCCACCTTCATCCACGTCTGCCTTGCTCCTCTGGAGGATGATGATACCGTCCTAAATGGTCTCCATTCTTGTTCTATTCCGATCCATTCTTCACACAGTAGCCAGACTGACCTTTCAAAATGGGAACTAGGTATGTCACTCCACTCTAAAGATCACCCCTAGTGGCTTCTCTCTGCTCTTAGAGTTAAATCCAAACCTTTTAGCCCAACATGACCTGCTTTCCATCAGTCACACCAGGCTTCTCTCTCCTTTCCCCTCCCATTGTGTTGGATTCACTCCTGTATCATACCCTTTGCACAGGTTCTTCTCTTTCCTCCTCCACCTCTTTGCTCGTCTCCTTGATAACTTGTCCCATCCTTCAAGTTTCACAGGGCAGGCTCATTGAAAATCCTCTCTCTACCACACTAGGTTTGATCCCATGTGAAGAGCAGTCTTGTACCCTCTCTCCTTCTTCATGGCTCTCCTAACACTTCTAATTATGTATTTATTGCTTGGTTCCCCTAGTGGGCTGTTAGCTTAATGAGAGCAGGTTCCTGGCCCTTTTATTCTTAGTACTGAATCACCAGGACCTGGGGTAATGCCTAGGGGCCACTCAAAACATGCAGTAAATATCTGTGGCTGATTGATTTAAATTCTTGACTGCATTTCTATATGTTAATTATACACATATGTATATGTTTAAATTTCTCAACATAATTTAATTCTAAACTTGGGTCATTTTCCCTGGTTTAACAACTCAACAGTAATAGACTAGAGATCAAATTTGTATGACTTATTTTTATGTTGCTTATGTTTTATGTTGTGTGACTGAAGCCAACTAATATGTCACCAAAGAGTAAGAAGAAACATTTCATTAGCAAATAGTTCTCTATGGCTATTTTTCCTATTATTAACATTATAGAAGACAGCATTTGCAGTGTGCATGATGGGATTTGAACTTGGGATTTTGCCCATTAGCCAGCAGATTTAAAAAATAACAAAACTCAACCCTCAAGTGATAAAGTGATTTTTAAAGAATACAATCAGACTCTGTAGGAGAGTAAGAACATGATGTTGAGCTTGTAATATCTAGCCCTAGAGTAAATAAATCTCAAGGTTTTTAGATTTATTTGAATCAGACCTAATATTTAAAAAATCTAGGCATATATCTATCTATATATTTTTTAATTTATATTTATTTATTTTAGGAAGTGATTCAAGAACAAAATCTAGGTTTATAGCATCCACATAGTTTTTATTAAAAATAAATATGATTAATCTAAAAATCTATGAAACATAAAATAGATATATAATCTAAGATCATGAAATTCTTGAAACAATTATAATGTCATACATTAAATACAGGTTTTTGATGAAGCAGTTTTATGCAGTAAAATCCAATTGGTCTAACTCCGGATACCACCCTTTGACCTTGGACAGATTCTGGGTTTGAACCAGCTTTGCTCTGTAGTAGCTGAGTGACCTGGAAAATTATCCTTTGCAGCCTTAGTTTCCTCGTCCATAAAAAGGACATTATGATAGTTTCTGTCTCATCCAACTGTTTAAGATGAAATGACATAACTCTGCCCTCGAGTTGCAATGGCCTCCTGAATGGCCTTGCAGCTTCCATGACGTGTCCTCACCACAATAGCCAGAGTGATTCTCTTAAAATCTGCCAAATCACTCAACTCATTTGCTCAAAACCCTTAAGTGGCTCCTCACTTCCATCAGATTGAAGCCTAGCAGGGCCTCCAAAACCTGGCCCCTGTAATCTCTCTAATCTCACCTCCTGTGGGGGCGCTTCACCTGCAGGACCCCCCTGGCCACCACAGATGAGAATAAGTCTACCAAGACATGATCTGCTTGGGGAGGAAAGGTAGACAATCTCTCAAAGGAGAAAGGCTAAGAGCCTTTTCCTCAGTGGGCTTTTATTGGGTTCAGTTTGCACAGGAATACAGGTAAAGCTCATCAATCATTGTCAGGCAGTAAAGATCAAACAATAGATAACAAACAATGAACTCTGAGGGCTTATTCTGAGTCAGGGTCAGTTAGCTAAAGGGCTATAAGACTTTGGGAAACAAACTCATTTCAGGCTTGCACCCTTATCATTTAAATTGAGGGTATTAGCAAAGCAAGTTTCACAGGGTTTTATGTATTCTTTCTTAGGCCTGATGGCCTGAGGAACCTGGCTCCCTATCCAGCACAGGACTGCACCACCCTCTGTCATTGTTTCAGGCTTAAATCAGGCAGGGGAAGTAAGGCAGCCAAGAGATTAGGAGACTTCTTGCAGGCTATTTCAAAGCCAAGGGGCAAGGTTCCATCACCCCCTTTTTCTGTAGCCCCCCTGAGTCCTTCCCTGTGGGCCTCTTCATGACCATGCCTGTCTTAGGTCATCCCTCCCTTGAGGAATCTTACCCATCATTGGCTAACCGGTCATGCACTGGGGGCCAAGCAGGGTGAAGTAAAGTGGGCAGAGGTGGCACCCCTGCCAGGGAGATAAGCTTTGTCTCCTTAGTGGCTTATGGTCCCAAGGTCTGTCACTCAGCCTTAGCCATGGGGGTTTACAGCTTCTGAAACCAGGCAGGGTGGTTCCCAACAGCCAGGAAGTTCCCGTCATGTGCCTTTGGACTCATTCCTCACCTCCTTCAAGTCTGCTCAGGTGTCACCTTCTAGATGCGACCTGCTGACCACTCTACAGCATTGTACTCCTGCCCACCCTTAGCAGGCCCCTTTACCCTCCTCTTTGTACTGTTTCTCCATCACTCATTAGTTACTCTATTTTTTTAGTTTGTTTCCCTCCATTACATTGTAAGCTTTATGAGAGCAGGAATCTTTATTTGGTTCAATCACCTAGGACAGTACCTGACATATAGTGTTCAATAGGCATTTGATGAGTGAATGAATTTTGAATGAAGTAATTTAGTACAGCACCTGGCACAACCAGAAAAAATCCTGGCCAGTTTCCCTTTTGATTTAATCAGAGGAAGAGAGTTTACATTGCTATTTTAAAGATATAGGACAGTAAGGGGAAAATGAATAAGAGAAAGGGAACAAGGAAAGGGGGAAGAAGGGAGGACAGAATCACAGACACGTGACATGCGCCTTCAGTGGTTGAGACAACAGACAAGTCATGCGTTACTCTTATTAGGCCAAATGACACTTTAAGAAAAAAAAATTAAACCATGAACAAAATGATATTGCCTGACAAAAATAAGTGTTGTATCTTTTGTGGCCATGAAAAGACCCATCAGATTTAAAAGAGGAAAGTCACATTATATATAACATATTGTTTCCTTGTTTAGTTTTGCACAGTAGGCACACATTTATTTCATCAGTCATTTTATCATGTGGAAATAGTAGTAATTGACTTAAAGAGTATTAGAATATTAAAATGCTCAGTTTCCTTTACTTTCATAGATATGCTTTTCTGGACCACATACTACATATTTCAGAGGTTTTCTAACCTTCCGTTACTGCTGAGAGGTGTGTGTGTGTTTGTGTGTGTGCATGCATGTGTGTTCACCTGACCACCACGTGCTGGTGTTTGTAAGTTACCATTAGTCTAATTTTATTGAACACAAAATCAATAATGTTTAAAACACTGAATAACTTATTCTTAGAATTTTGGACAAGCCAGCTTAGTGATGTTATCTAAATAAACACAGAAATGCTGAGCATATTTACCCAATTCATTCTCTAAGGACAACTATATGTATGTTGGATACCAATAGCAAAGATCAGTTAGAATCACTAAAAGGGTAGAAATATGAAATAACAAAAGTCATAGAAAAAGTAAGTAGCCTGCAGAAAAGCAGTAAGTCACTAAACATAACAGGTGGTCATGCTGCAACCAAATCAATCGACCAAACAGCTATAATACACAGATTGATTAGTTACTCTACGTACTTTTTCGGTAGTTGACTTTCTTTTTGCCAGCTATTATCCAAAATTGCTAAGACTTCTTGATTAAAAGTATGATCCTGTAACTATGAAATCTATATCCTGTATTATTTTCTATATTATGAAGCCTATTTCTCTTAAACATTGTTCTGAACTTTGTTTTAAAATGATAGTAATTTTTATTTTGGAAATTACAAAAACCTAGTGTACTTCAAGAAATCTGGTGCAAATTACCATCTAAAATTAGATGATTATTTTAGTATAAAATCACAGTGGCATCCAGCAAAATTTTAATGTTATAAAATTTGAAATTAAAAAATATATATTAAATTTAACCAAAAATAGAATCCACTATTTACTTCAGCAAGAAAGATTTTTAATTTTCCTACATTTGCATGCTTCCTTTTCTCTATAGTTATATGCTTGTGCAGGATCAAACCTGTAAATTAATAATCAAGTTATTTACCAATAGCAGTTGAAAAGTTGAGATAAACAGAAGAGCTTTGCTGGTTGATAGGGGACACGTGACTTTGAGCACTTGTAGACTTAGTCTGATATTCAGATGTTCTATAAGAATTAAAAACACACTGGATGTTATAACTTAGTAAGAAAAAATGGAAATGTCTTGATAATTTTATATTGAACACACGGCCAAATAGTATATTTTTAATATGTTGGTTTAAATAAAGTATATTGTTAAAATTAATTTTGGTTTATTCTTCCCATCTCAATGTGGCCATTAGAAAATGTAAAATTACATATGGGGTTCACTTCTGTGTCTTGCTTCATACTTCTATCAGGCAGTGCTGATCTACACATCTAGGGGACACCGCGGATTTTAGTAGACACGCTCTCAGGTTTACTGGTGTGCTGTGGTGCTTTGAATGTACGTTATCTTTGGCATAAGTAGGTCAAACACAAAGGAAAACATCTTCTATGCCAAGGATATGAAAATTATTTCATTTAAAATGTTCATTTTAAATAAAATGTGCATTAGTTATTTTCAGCAATTTCCTCAGCTAATTTCTTAAGGTTGTACATATATATAAACTTTTATATACTTATACAGTTTATACATAAACTTATATATAAAGTTTATATATATACACTTTACATACATATATATATAAACTTTATATATATAAACTATTTTTGTTTATTACAGTATAAAAGTCAAATCACTGAAAATATTTAGTCTTTAAAGAAGTGTATTGTATCCATAGAAAACAATATTTTCTCTTTACTTTTAGTAATGTTTCTAAATACTCTTAAAGCCACATGAGTATTTTCATCTTCATCTTCAATTTTTAAAAACAAAAGTTTAAAGGAAAACAAAATCTCTCTTTGGCACAGTCTGTGTTTCTCTCACAGGGAATATTTGTTGGGAATAAACCAAAAACTTCATTTGATTTTTTCAGTAAGACGGCTCTAGTAGTACTTAGCTGTCTTTAACTTCATTTGAAACAATATTGTGACAGCATTCATTTAAAAAATTTATCAAAATTGGTGAATTTTTGTGTAGCCATTTTAATATTGAAGATGGAAGATAATAAACAACACTTTGGGCATATTATGCTTTACTATTCCAAGAAAGTTTAAAAATGCAAATGAAATGCAAAAAAAGATTTGTGCAATATAAGGAGAAGGTGCTGTGACTGATCAAATGTGTCAAAGTATTTTGCAAAGTTTTATGCTGGAGATTTCTTGCTGGGCAATGCTCCCTGGTCAGGTAGACCAGTTGAAGTTGATAGCGATCAAATAGAGACATTAATTGAGAACACTCAATATTATACCACTTGGGATATAGCTGACATACTCAAAATATCCAAATAAATAAAGTTATTTGTGAAAATGAAAAACGTGTCTTGTATTTTACAGGAAAAACCATACGGACTTTTGGGACAACCCAATATAGCGAAAGTTGCTTATGGAGTGCTGCACACTCACAACCACAAGTATATCTTATTTATGGAGCATTTTCCAAAAAAAAGTTTGAAGGAGGCATGGTTCAATCTTTTCAGAATAAACCAAATTTTGTTTTTATTTTAACTTTGTCTTTGAAATTTGGACAAATAGAAGAATATCTATAATTTTCTTTTTAAAGATGAGAAATGGTGTTACCTATACTGCCATCCCTAAGATTGTGAGTAAACAAACATGTTTACTTTGAAGGACCCTTAAACCATAATATTAAAATGGATACCTAATGTTAAAAACTGGATGAGGAGAGCCTGGCTGGTATGGCTCAGTGGATTGAGCACCAGCCTGAAAACCAAAGAGTATCTTGTTTGATTCCCAGTCAGGGCACATGCCTGGGTTGTGGGCCAGGTCCCCAGTAGGAGGTGTGTGAAAGGCAACCACACATGGATGTTTCCCTCTTCCTCCTTCCCTTCCCATCTGTTTAAAAATAAATAAATAAAATCTTTTTTAAAAACTGGAGGAAGAGAAGTTTGTAGCAGGAGTATGGATTGGAATAAAAGTGGCTAAGGAAGTGGGGGTGGGCGCGGAGTCTGCTGTTGACCTCCAAACTAGGCTTTAGAAGCAGAGCAACAGGCGGTCTCTAGAATGTTTTGTGTCTTGTTTACAGATGCATTAGTGGCAGGGTCGTTGTCAGGTGTGGAGGAGGGTGGGTCACAATGCATGACTAGTCAAGACACAAGTCAGGGAAGTGGGGGGATGGGAAGAGCTGTCAGAGATGTGACTGGCAAGGCAGTGGAGGGGTCTTTGGACAAGAAACACTCAAGGGCCTTCAAGGGGTTTGCCCCAGGGGTACATGCGACACTAAATTTATTTGGGAATAGGGAAAAGCTCATCCTAAACTTATTTTACTCGTAGTGTTACATTTTCAAATAAATTGTTAAAATGAAACATTAGCCAAAGCAAATTAAAATTAAAAGCAAATTCTGCATATACTGAAATAGTATATAAATTTATACTAACCTGACACAATAACACAAAATTCTACGAGGTTTTTAAAAACATCTGTATTTCTCTTTGTTTTGAGATTAAATACATTTACGAAGCCCTTTCCAAATGACTGACTGCTTGTACTCTGTATTTTGTATGGGTGTCTGTAAGAACCTTGTGTAGTAAGTTGCCTTAACATGGGAGTGTGTGCTACAGTTTTAGTCAAACATCAAACAAATCATATGTGGCTTTGCTCCTGGATTGTGCCAAGAGTTTATATATGAACAGAAATCGAAAACAATCGCAGGTTCTTGCTAAAGAAATACACTTTGGAGTTTAAGGAACACTTTACAAACTCTCTATATACAAAAAGTAGTGGAAAACTCAAAAGCAAAGCTGAGCAAATGTGAAAGGTAGAGGGATTTGTTGGGATCCATCGAAGATGAAGGAATAAAATATCTATATATGACCTAGAAAAGGGCTGGCCAATCTATAACCTTCCTAAGACTTTAACCTATCTGATCCATCTCCAATACCCAGAAGTGGAGGATCAAAGCTTCCAAATCAATAGGCGAGGCACTGCAATGGAAAAGTCAGAAGATTCTAACAGAAATACACCCCAGCACCTCAATGAGAGCAGGGAGCCCAGCGACAGCCAGAATGTGCAGACTAGTCCAAGACAGCCAACACCCTGCAGTCACACCTGCTGCTTCTTCCCCCCAAAGGTCCTCAAACTTGCACAGGTCTTTCAATCTCAAAATAAAAATAAAAACTATCTTTGCAACAAAAGATCAGGGAGTCTATTATCATTTCAAGTTGCTCCAAACTGATCCTTTTTTAGTTATCTTTAACACGTTAGGTAAAATAGACATGAACCCCTGGCCTGGAGCAAAGTCTCCTTGTCTTTTGTCATTCAGATTCAAGGCTTACTGGCAAAAGTAAGTCATTTTTGTCTCAGATTTTTGCCCAGCAGTTCCTGTTTCACCAGCTTCATTTGGGTTAGCAGGTTTTTGAATTTCAAATCTGTTGCAATTATAAAGCCCTTTGAATAGAAACCCTAGAGACCGTCCTTATTATGCCATCAGGTTCCAATATGTGTTAGTACTGTTAAGTAAGAACTAAAGCCTACTTATCTGAAACAAGGTACCTCTAGTAATAAAAGCTAAACTACTTTTGAAGATAAAATTATATACAAACTAAAATATAATGAAAATGTGTAAATACCATCAGAATTAATCACTGCAGTTATTATGAATCAATAATTTCTACTCTTTAACTATGTACCGCCAATCAAATTTCTTTAGAAATTTGATACATCTTTGGAAAGTGCTTCCAGATTGAATGCTATAAAACTGAATTTCAGAAAAATGATAATATTTTCCTTTTTAAGCTTCACTCTTTTTTCTGTGACCATATCCCTTTGAATCATCTGGTTATTTGTCTTCAATTTTCCTCCTATTATTTCTCACCCTCTTAAGTAAAGACAAATAAACATACACCCACAACCTCACACTTAAAACAAAGGATGGCGAAATTTTGGTTAGTTTCCAGTGTCTCAAATTAACATTTTGGGTGCTGATCATGTTACACAGCCTCCTGAGAGTTACTCCCACCTTCTCTTTATCTTGTATGTGTGTGGGTTTCTGTTTCTGCTCAGTGGTGCTTAGAATTGAAGACTCTATTCTACACAATGCATCCATTCTATTAAAAGCCAAATTCTTATCTTGCTTTGAACCCTCAAGGATCATTGACTTCAAAAGAATATATTATGTTACAAAGTGGCTCCATACAGCTGTAGAGAAAGGCATAAAATTGGTCCTGAGAGACTGGTTCCTCAATTCAATGTGATGTTATTCTGCTGCATTCATAAGGAGCTCTGTATTCTCTTTGGTGAATGAGTGTTTGTGTGTGTTTGCGATCCAGCAAACTTGGACAAAAGAGAATTCCGATATTCTTTCTCTAATTATTCTCAGGTCATAGCTGAGATGATATCAAAATAAAAACTCATTAATATTTTAAACTGAAAGCTGTTTTATGATTTATGTTATCTTTGAAGTACAAATAAGTAAGTCAGATAAAAGAAAAAGATCCACTGTGAATACAAGACTAATTCTGTAGGTGCCTTCTAAACCAACAGGTTTCCAGAAAATAAGTTTACTTGTTTAATTGTGGTCATTATGAAGGGGGTCTCAGATAGAAAATAAAAATCCCGTGTAGTGAATGAAAGAAGTGTATGACTACTGTTTATGAATGCCAACTGATCCACACATATACACAAATGGATATGTAAGTTTTATTGTTTTGTAGTTTCATAGGTCACTCTAATGTTTCAAATCTGAAATCCTAGATACCGACACATCCCTTCTAACCTTTCCATTGCACAATCTAATTATGCAAAATAATTTTGGATTTGCATTTTTCTATACCATTTTTTTCACAAAATATATTTAATGTTAAATAGGTGTTTAGCAAAAGATAGAATAAAACAAGGTTCTAAGGTCAGATATATTTGGGACATTTGGGGATAAAAGAATATAACCAAATTTCTTTTGTTTAGTACTTTGTAGAACCTCCGCTTTGCCACATTACTCTGCAGAAATAGGATATGGAGTATCCATCATGCGCACAGATCCAAAGCCACTCTGCTCTCCCAGCCCTGCCTCCGTATTATTGGCATTTGGCAGGAATTTTTGAACTTCTAGTGTATACATTTATGTTAACTAAGGAGCATTTCATTTGGTTTTGTTAAATTTCCCCTTCAACATTATTAAATCTTTTAGTTAATTTCTCAAAAATGAGCACCACTCTCCACTGTCAAATATACTCACAATTTTGCATTATTTGTCATTTTGGATTTGTACTGGTGCCTCAATTTGGCATTTATCCAATGGATAAAAATAGGACGTTTTCCAATTCTAGTCATTTAAACATTTCTGGAAGACTTTGTGGGCATAACTAATGAGGCTAAAAGGTGGTAGCCTCAGTTGTAAACATAGTAACAATATTTGCTGGGAAGACATTGATATTTTTATTTGTACCCTGATAATTAGATGTTATTACCCATTCTTCTTCTGTTGGTATCCATTATATAATGTTAGAAGAACTATAATCTTATTATGTAATCATGTTGCAAATTCATATTAAATAAAACAATCATATATGGACACACAGTGGATTGCTATATAGAAAAAGAAACACGTTGCAATGAGACGAAGATAGTCATTAGTACCAGTTTTCTTCAGACTATGCAGTAGGCATTAGTTGTATTATTGTTGCTCCTCATCATTGTTTATATAAAGAACCAGTAAGATAGCAGAACAAATAAACTTCTACTAGCAGTTTTCATAATTCATAATTAGGGGATTTCTGCATCTAACTTCTGAGTATATATACGATGCATAATATTCTGGAAAAATAGTGCAATTAAAAACATCATATGAAAAATGACTTGCATAACATTTTTCCAGTCCTTTGATTTTGATTCATAAGAAAAGTTACATAAGTACTAACACATGCTGAAAAGAACAGTATCTTGTTTGTGGAAATATTTTATAACTAGGTGGGACATATGCAAAAAGATGTAATCTTGAAGTTAGGAGACTGTGAATATTATAAGAACAATTTTATTCATAAGTGACCAATGCAAATATTTCCCCATGTTTACTAAGTCATGTGTTTTACTCTTCCAGTGTTTTAGATCTGCAAATCTTGTTATGTGAAAGTTATAAATTGAAAGCAGACTTAACTATTCTGCCGTTGCTGGTGTGGTTCAGTGGATTGAGCCATGAACCACAGGCTCGCCAGTTGGATTCCCAGGCAGAGCACAAGCCTGAGTTGCAGGTCAGGTCCCCAGTAGAGGGCGTGCATGAGAGAGGCAACCACACACTGATGTTTCTCTCTTTCTCCCTCTCTTCTCCTCTGTCTAAAAATAAAATAAATAGAATCTTAAAAAAAAAAAAAAAGAAAGGAAAAGAAAGCAGACTTAAGTATTTTTACAAGAAAAGCAAAATGAATATATTAAAATAAGACTAATTTCATTTGTCTTTTTGTATACTTCTCTGGCTATATTTACATAATTCCACAATTTATATAGTTCTACTCAATATAATAATAATACATGCTGATGGGTACCTGGGAATCCACAAGTTAAGTGAAACTGAAGATAAAAATTGGGTGTTGTAGTGGTGTACAGACACGGCTCAAGAGTTAGAGACAATTTCCAAATATGTAATGCCTTTCCTAGCCATTTTTTGCTCTTTCCAAAGTGTATTTTTGAATAAAAACATGAACACTTATTGAATTTTATGGTTGCTGTTTTACATTTTCTTCAGTAAACTAATGGTATCACATAAAAATATACTTCAAAGTTTGTTTAAAAAATGTAGAGATTACACACAAATTACCTAAATTTGAAGTTGGTAAAGTTAAATGTTAAAATCCCTTAGCAGAGAATATTAAGCAGGAGCTCCTATGATATTGTGAGTGTCTACATATGAGATTTGAAGACTAAGGTGAATATTTTACACTGATGTCTATAGTTTGAAATATTATGCAAAATGATTGTCATTGTTATTACTAAGGTTGTAGTTCAGCATTAGTATTAGTAGTACTAGTAGTAGTAATATCACAGTCACTGTTATTATTTGCCATAAAACTTCTGTGAGAACTTTTCATACACAAGTGGCTGTCTTTCAATATTAGACCTCACAGGTCCAAATTAAGATACATTTAGGTGACCATATTTGGAGTCTAGTTAGTTTGTTATTTAACTATGTGAATAATCTCACAATTTAAGATCTCTTTTAGCTCTACCATGGCTGCAAAAGTCTACTATTACAAAACAGTTTAGGCAACAATTAGGTCAAAGTGTAAAAGGGTATTCTCATTAAATGTTCTCACAAAGGTATTATGAACCTACTTGAAATTGGAGAGTAAGTTCTTCTATGTCGTTTGATTGTTTAACAGAGGACTTCAATAACATCGCAAGCAACTGTATGTATTATGCACTGCACTGTTTATTTTTATTTATCTTTTGGGGGGGATTAGTTTAGAGTTTTATTTATCTTTTTTCCACGACCATTTATGCCCCCAAACCCTCCTCTACCACCACCCACTCCTCTCCCCCTGCAATCACCACACTGTTGTCCTCGTCCCTGAGTTCTTTTTTTTTTTTTCCTTTTTGGTTAAATCCCTCCACCCTCCAATCCTCCCCAGAACTGTCCATATTATATTAGTTTCAAGTATACACGATAGTGGTTAAACATTTCCATAACCAGTGTTTTCACTGAGGACAGTCACACCCCATGGAACATACCCACAGCTACTTTCACTGTCTTCTGCCTTGACCTGCAAATCTGTGTTTAAGCTGTCATTAATTTCCATAAACTCAGATTAAATCAGTTAGTATTTTATCTGAGAAATATGTATCATGTTTAATTTAAAGGGGGTAACTAAAGACTATAGATCACACAGAGTGTGCTCTTGTCCCAAAGTTCTCAAGAATATAATAAAAATAAGGAGGAACAATTTATTTATGGATATCCATACTTTTATAATAGCATCAAGGGAATAACTCTTAAAATATAATTCTTTACTTATGAGAGAAATTTTCTTCAGTGATTTACTTTTAATAATGACCAAAATAGAATAATTTAAAATATAACCACATAATAAAATGTTGTATTATAAAAACGATTACAGGACAATATCTGAAGTATCAATAGATCTACATCTATAAATTATCATTTTATCTAATTCAAATTGTTAGCTTAAAATAGAACCCCATAAAAATGTATAATTGTGACACAGTAGGAAAAAGCTATGAAAATTTCTGGGTAAGTGGAATAGGGAAACTGAGACAAGAAAATTAAACAAGGCCAAACAGTTTGAGCAAATTACAGCCAGCTGGTGAATCACAAGACCTTATCTCCCTTAACCAAGAACACTTGAGAGCAAGTGGTTTATACCTTTCCTCCCTAACCAAAGAATACATAGCTTGAATCTCCCTGCCCTGGGAAATAGAAAACAGAGGGCAAATTAATATCATTTGTGCCACCTAATCCAAGAACAGATAAAGGCAGGGGAACATATTACAAAAACTCCATTAAAAGCCCAACAGACTCAAGATAAAAGAAAACAGTATAGCATACTAAAGAATATTCCCCAACCCCCCCATGCACTCATTTTGACACATTAGCATATTAAAAATGCACCTGGAAAGCTGATGATTATTCTGCTGAAACCCTCCCCCAAGATTCTCATCCACAGAAAAAAGATAAAAAGCCCTCAGGACAAAGACTTAGTACAGGTTCACTCTAGATCAAGCCCAATCCCCTCCCCAGGCAAGAACTTTTTACTTTTTCCTAATCTCTAAGAGTTCCCACAAGACTTGCAGCCAGGGGAGCATTGGGCAGTGACAGCTTGACCTGGTCTTACCCCCTGTTCCTGTAGCCAGGGTTCCCTTTTTCTCTGACTTCCCTGTGAGCTAAAAGCAACCCAGGCTCACTTCTGTCACTGTGACCTTCACTTCCCAGTGAGCTGACAGCAGCCCCACCTTAGCTCATTCCTTTACTATAATATTTCTAGGCAGCCAAAGCAGAGCACTGCCTAGGCTCTTTCCTATTACTTCTATCCTAAGTCCTTCCTTTATTTCACAGTCCCAGCTTTAATAAACATACTCTCAAAATCACCTGGACTCGTACTGTGAAATCTTTCCTACATGAAGTCAAGAACCCACACACTACAGGCCTGCCTGAGGCAGACCTGCTCCAGGCTGGTCCTCTCTGGTAATATAATCATTATATGGTTTTTATAAGACAAAGTGAGTCAGAAAGTATTTTTTTAAGATGCCCTCACTGCAACACAGAGCTAAAAAACTTCATCTATTCAGTAGTAAATAATATAAAAACAGTCAATTAGGAAAAATATAGAGGCATATATAAATACATGCTATATTTATATATATGAAAGGAGTGTGACAACTTGCGTCCAAATAAAACCTGCATTATTGACATTTTATGCCTTGTCATTAAGTTAACATGAAGAAAATATGTAGAAACTCATTCCACAACCCATATAATATTATCTCCTTCACTGAGTTACCACCTCGGTGCAATCTTACAAAATAAATTGTAGTATAATGTTACTAAAGAGTGGAACTTTTTCTTGAGCTCCAAGGTATGCATACACACACATACATACAAATTCTAGTATTAACATTAACTACTTGATTCCACTATAATTAGGCATCTCTGCTACAGTAATGTTATTTAAAAATATCTCAACTAATGCTATCTTCATTCTTTTTTCCCCTTTTTAAAATTTTTTGTTAAATTTATTGGGGGGACATTGGTTAATAAAATATAGATAGTTTTCATGTGTATGATTCTATAGTATTTTATCTGTTTATTGCATTGTGTATTTCCACCCCAAATCAAATTTCCTTTGGTCGCTATTTGACCTCCTTTACTACATCTCCCCCTTCCCCTCTGGTAGCCTTCATACAGTTATTTGTCTGAGCTTTTGTTTGTTTGTTTATTGTTTGTTTATTTGTTGCTTATAGATTTATATCCCACATATGAGTGAAATAATATAGTTCTTGACCTTTTCTATCAGACTTACTTATTTCACTTAGCATGATATTCTCAAAATTCATCCATGTTGCTACAAATGGCAGTATTTCATCTATTCTTGATGGCTGAGTAGCATTCCGTTGTATGCATGTAGCACATCTTCCTTACCCAATCACCTAACCAAGGACACCTCTAGTGTTTGCATGTCTTGGTCACCATGAGTAACTCTGCAGTGATTAGAGGGGTACATATATCCTCGTGAACACATGTTTTCGACTTTTTTTTGATAGATTTCCAGAAGAGGGATTGCTGAATAATATGATAGTTCTATTCTTAGTTTTTTGAAGAACCTCCATACTGTTTTCCATAGTGGCTCTATCAGTTTACATTTCCACCATCAGTGAATGAGGGTTCTTTTCTCCACAACTTCACCAACTCTTGTTATTACTTATCTTATTGATAATAGGCATTTAACAGGTGTGCTGTGATATTTCATTGTAGTTTTGATTTGCATTTCTGTAATAGCTAGTGAAGTTGAGCATTTTTTCATATATATATGGTGGCCATTTGTATATCTTCTTGATATTCAGATCCTTTGTCTATTTTTTAATAGAATGTGTTTTTGTTGTTGTTGTTGATGTTGAACTGCATGATTTTTAAAATATATTTTTAGATATTAACCCCTTATCAGAAGTGTTGTTTGCAAATATAGTCTCCCATTTTTTGGTTGCCTCTTTGTTTCTTTGACAGTTTTTTTGGGGGGAGCAGTTCTGTGCAGAAGCTTTTTACTTTGATATAGAGTCTCATCCATTTATTTTTGCCTTACTTCCCTTGCATTTCAGGTCAAATTCATAAAATACTCTCTTAAGAACATGGTCTATTAATGTAGTACCTGTTTTATTATACATAATTTATTGTTTCTGGTCTTATATTTGGATTATAAAACCAGATTTATAAGACTTATATCTGGTCTTAATTATAAGACTTATATCTGGTCTTAAAATGGATTATATTTGATCCATTTGCAGTTATTTTTTGGGGTATAGTGACACATATCCATCTTGTTTTATTATTTTGCATGTGGCTTTCCAATTTTCCCAGCATTATTTATTGAAGAGGCTTTCTTATTTTTGGCTCCTTTGTTGAAAATTATTTATCCCTGTACAGGTGGGTTTATTTCTGGGCTCTCAGTTCTGTTTCATTTGTCTCTGAATCTGTTTTTCTGCCAATACCATGCTGTGTTTATTATCGTTGCTTTGTAGTGTAATTTCAAGTCAGGGAGTGTGAAATCTTTAGCTTCGTTCTTTTTCTCAGGATTGCTTTGGCTAGCCAGGGTCTTTTCTGATTCCACATAAAGGTAACATTTTTTTCTAGTTCTTTGAAAATGCCACTAGTATTTTGATGGGGATCGCATTAAATCTTTATATCACTTTGGGTGATACAGCTATTTTAAATATGTTGATTCTTCTAATCCATGAGTACAGATTATCTTTCTATTTCTTTGTATCTTTTCCCATTTCCTTTAACATTGTCTTGTAGTTTCCAGTGTATAGGTTCTTCACAGTCTTTGTTAAGTTTATTCCTAGGTATTTTACTCTTTTTGTTGCAATCGCAAAAGGAATCATTTTCCTCATTTTTTCTCTGAAATTTCTTTGTTAGTACACAGGAATGCAGTGGTGTAGTGTACATTGACTTTTTACCCTGCGACTTTATGTATCCTGAAACTTTAGTGTTGTTTTTAATAGTTTTGGGTATAATCTTTAAGGCTTTTTATATAAAGAATTATGTCATTTGCAAAAAGTAACCATTTTACTTCTTCACTCTAAACTTGGATGCCTTTTCTTAAATTTCTCTTCCTTGATTACTCCACCTAGGATTTGTAGTGCTATGTTGAATAACAGTTGTGAGAAGGACATCCTTGTCTTGTCTCTCATCTTAGAAGAAAAGCTTTCAGTCTTTTATCATTGAGTATGATATTAGCTGTGGGTTTGTCATACGTGCCCTTTCTTATGTTGAGTTACTTTCCTTCTATACCATGTTGTTGAATGTCTTAATCATAAATGGATGTTGTAGCTTGTCCAATGCTTTTTCTGCATCTATTGATATGATATGATTTTTAAACTGTACTTTTTAATGTGGTATATCATATTAATCAATTTGTACATGTTGAACCGTCCTTGTGCCCCTGGAATGAACCCTTCTTGACTATGATGTTTTATCTTTTGAAGGTATCGTTATATTTATCTGCTAGCATTTTCTTCAGGATTTTTGCATGTTTTCATCAAAGATATTGGTCTGCAATATTTCCTTGTGTGTGTTATCCATGCCAGGTTGGAGTATCACTGTTATATTGACTTCAGAAAATGTGTTAGGGAGTATGGATTTTTTTTCAATTTTCAGAAAATTTTGAGAAGTATTAAATCTCCTGTGAATGTTCGGTGGAATTAGTTAGTGAAACCATCTGGTCTTAGACTTTTACTTTTTGGAAAGTTTTGGATGGTTGTTTCAATTTCCTCACTGTTGATCAGTCTATTCAGATTTTCCAGTTGTTTGTCATTCAAAGTAGGAAGCTTGTATATTTTGGGGAAGTCATTCATTTCTCATAATTACTGAATTTGGTAGCATACAGTCTTTCATAGTACTCTTAAATGATCCTTCACATTTCCGTGTTTTCTATGGTAACTTCTCCTATTTCATTTCTGGTGTTGTTTGAGTCTTTTCTCTTTTTCTTAGTGATTCTAGCCAGAGGTTTGTTGATTTTCTTAATCTTTTTAAAGAACCAGTTCTTTGTTGCATTAATTTTTGTATAAGCTTTTTGTTCTCTATTTTATTACATTCTGCTCTAATTTTCATTGTTTTCATCCTTCTGTTGACCTTTGGGTGCTTTTGTTTTTCTTTATGTAGCTCTCTAAGATGTGGTGTTAGGTTGGTTACTTGGGATTTTTCTTGTTTCCTGATATAGGTCTGTAATGATACAAATTTGTATCTCATTTCTGCTTTTCCTCCCTCCCATAAATTTTGATATGCCATTGGCATTTTGACATATTGTCATATTGTCATTCTCATTTGTCTCTATGTAGCTTTTGATCTCTCCTTTTATTTCTTCTTCATCATTGTCTTTATTCTTTACCTGTGTTTAGAGACCCTGAAAGAGTGTCAAAAGATATGTGAACTTCTTAAATTATAAAATAAAAAGGGCATAAAGGAATTTTCCTGGAAAGAGGTATTCATAGAGTCTCAAAATTAAGTACCACTTTTCAAGATATATAATCTTTTATTAATTACATCAGCCATATGCCTTAGTTAGCTCCTAAGCAAATTGGAATAAGATAATAACAGGCTGAAGTAAATTGATGTTTTGGCCACAAAGAAGCATAGACAGAGTTCATCCTAGACTTCCTAGAGTTTCTAAACAACTGATTTATTATTCTCCGCAGCAGTTATCACCCTTGACATATTATATTTTATGTTATTTATTGTCTACACTAGAATCAAATTTCCAAGAAAGTAATACTTTCTTATTGCACAGTCTCTAGTACCTAAAAAGTTTTTGAGCCCTGGCTGGGTTCTCTTTCTCTCTCTCTCTCCCTTCCTCTTGCTCTAAAATCAATCAATATATTCTCGCGTGAGGATTTTTAAAAAATCTGATACATTGTAGTTGTGCGGTAATCATTGTTCAGTGATTAGAGGATCTACTCAGGAAGGTTTACTGGAAAATACAACATGGTAATTAATTCATAATTACAAACAGCTTTTAACAACATGATGTAAAATTACTTTAAAATAAAAGTATCTGAAAACATATAGTCAAGGAATGAAGGCAACCATAACTAATGAGTTACAGAGGAAATAACTATAAGAGGTATTCTGGCTGTAATACATCTTGAAACACCTGTGGGATCTTGTCCTTAGCTCCTTTCTCATCAATTCTTTCCCTTCCTCTATGTGCATACCATGCCCCATCCACTAGGGTCTTTTCTTCCTCACCTTGAATCTGAGACATAACCTGAGTGACCAATAAAATGAGTGGAGTGATATCTTTAGAGTGCCGAGGCTGGGTTATTGGAAGCTTTGCATCTTGTATCTACACTTATTGGAACACTCACTCTAGAGGTGGCAAACTAATACATAAGAAGTCCAACTACTCTGAGACCACCATATGGTGAGAAGCACAAGCCATGTGAACAGACCTTGAAAATGCCATGTACAGAGAAAAAGAGACCAAGGAGAATTGGAGCACCAGACGTTTGAATGAAGAGTTCATTGGAATTGTGTCAACCAGCATCAGACACCCAGCTGCTACCAGCATGGGTCAAAAACAAATGACTTAGACAAGATCTTCCCAAATTCTCAACACATGTATCACAAGCAAATAAAATAGTTGTTTTGAGTCTCATAATCTTGAGGTAATGTGTTACCTATAAAGAGATGAAAGGAACAATCTCCAATACCATTACAAAGAAACCAGCAATATGAGCTCTCAATACAGAGGGGAAGGGAGCATTTCTTTCAGGTTAAATTTTGCAACATATGCTAACTATATTAGGATTTTGGACACAGATTTAACTGAGACTATTCTTGTTCAAAGGGTAAACTACACAGAAACTTATGACAAATAGTTTGACTATTGGGTCAGCGAATACACTGAGACTCGGATATTGCTTCGACATTCATTTTTATCTTATTGCCTTGTTTTCCTGCATCATTTATGTATAATAATCATTAAAGATGGCCATTGTCCTGCCCTGACCCTGCTAATGTTTTATTTATGATATGAAAGTCTTTCTTTGTCTTTTAGCTGGACTCTACGGGAATATGTCAATGAAATTTTAATCTTTGCTTTACCCTATGTTAAAGCAGAGCTATAAGTGTGTCTCACACATGGCTCTGCTGAGTAATCAGGTATTTGTCAGGCTGCACTATGAGTCACTTTTTTTCAATGACAAAGCAGGTGGCTGCCCTGGAGGGAAACATAGAAGGAATCTCAGTAATCATGTGCTACTTGAGTTGCCTACACACTGCTGACTCAAAAGCTAGTTCCAGCCAAAAGAAAACAAAGCAGGAAATAAAATATAAACTAAAAACAAACAAAAAGGAAAAATGAATGTAATAAAACCACTACTGAAATAATCACCATTTTTTTCTTTCAAAGAATGATTTCTTATGCATGCTTTAAGTGGAAATGTATAAAACAAATTACAGAAATCTTTACACTTTATAGGATATTGGATCTGGTGTTTCATCAGTAAAACAGGCTAAGAAAATTGCAATCCCATAATCATCAACTTCTTTCTTGTTTGCTGAATGGAATATCTAAACCCAGAGGAGCTGTAGAAGTTCTAAATTGGATCTTAGGCCAAGATCTGAGTCAGGAGTTTTCAAGCCAAATACCACATGATTTGCTGCCAACATCATTGCATAAGATGAAATATAATTTCTGGAAATACCTGAGAGCAGATACTGAGTGGAGACATGTCATTCTCCTTTTTAGTCCACTGGTGGATGAGAAAAGTCCCTTTAGTGGCACATGGGGCCTTTTTAACCACCACCAAGGCCTATGTAGTAGCTTCTTAGACAAGGTAGTTTTTTTTTTTTTTCTGTTTCTGATGAACTGAGGAACACAACCTATTTTTTCAAAAGGTATGAAATTATATGGAAAGATTGGAATTTCTGGACAGATAAAATGGAATATGAAGAGAATCAGAGATCCATTCTCCTCTATATTTATATTATCTCAAAGAAGAGCGAAAGAATTATGTGTGTTGTAGAGGCTACTGATCAGATCACAGCCCCGCCTAAGACTAGGGAACACACCCGTGGCTGTGCTGAAGGCCTCTGTCTGGAACTGACCACCTAGATGGCCTTGATATTATGAGCAAGGAAAAGTAATAACAAGAACCAGGAAGGAAGCATTAGGAAGAATGAAGAAAAGTCAACTTAATATCTATTTTATCCTGCTAGATTATAACCCCCATGAGTGTCATGGTCTCGTCTGTCCTTGTAATTATTATATCCCAAAGCTTGAAGTCTGGAATAATACCTTCATAAATATTGGCTAAAGATGAAGGATAATTATACATGAAAATCTTAAAATATGTATTTCCAGGGCAACAATAAAAGATAAAAAGTGCCACTAAGAAGATTTATTTTATCTTTATAACCAGCCTTGTTGTTTATAATTTTAAAAATACATGTGGGATATAAAATGGAAAGCAACAAATTAATGAACAAACAGACAAAACTCATAGACACAAGCAACAGTATGGTGGTCACCAGAAGGAAAAGGGAGGTGGTGGGCCGATAGAAGAGGGTAAAGGGGGTCAAATATATAATGATGGAGGAGACTTGACTTTGGGTGGTGAGCACACAATGCAATATACAGATGGTGTATATAGAACTGTACACCTCAAACTTATATAATCTTATTAACCAATGTCATCCCAATAAATTTAGTACAATTACAAAAGAAAACCTGAATTAAGTATACTAATAGTTAATAATATACATATTTTATTCTTAATTAAAAATACATATTTCTTTATTCTTTATACATATCTGTAAAACTTAAGGAACTGCAATCCAATATAATCTTCTGCAAAGATGCACATATTTTATGTTTGTCCTATCGAACATTTCAAGTGTGGCTAGTGAGACTGGGAAACTGATTTTAAGTTTTTATTTAATTGTAATTTAAATCTTAATAGTCACATGTGGGTAGTGGGTACATATCAAGCAGCCCAGATAAACAACACAGATATGTGCCTCTTTAAAGCGTAAAGGACAGAGGTCAAAATCTATGGGGACAATAGCAAGGAGGAAAAGGAAAATATTCCCTTATACTATGAGAAAGAACTGTGAGGCTTCTGATTGAAATGGCTTTGTGGCCACCTCACTGGGGCTAGTTCCTCTTTCTCTGTAGTACCTGAGGGTGGTAGGTGAATAAATAGCTTATTTTCAGCTGTTATTGTAACAAGCACTAGATTTTGGTAGAAATCCACCATGGGTTCTGCATGTAACAACTAATAATTTTATTTAAGTATATATTGGGCTATTCAAATATCTATATTTAAGTTATTGGCTGTGTATTACTTTTCTCACATTGTGGGCCAGCTCCTTATCCATGTGCTGCTAGGTTCCCTCATTTTGGGGGCAAATGTGTAAACATAGCACTGTCTCCACTTCTGCATATATATTTAAACTCTGTCAACGTACCATTGATTGGGGACGATTGTAGCTCTGCATTACGGCTTATTAAAATTCAGTACAGCAAATGTCTGCTCATGTAAAAATGTAGAAGTAATATCCATCTACAGACCCAAACGCCATGCTCAATTAAATGCCAAGCACAGCCCCAGCACATCTGCCGGGTGCATGCTCTGGTCACAGCCTAGCAGTCCATTGTGCAGTGACAAGTAAATGCACAGCATGTCCTGTTAAAATAATTCTGTATTTTTGAAGGTCTTAGAAGTTATAAATTTGAGCCTTTGTGCTTGAACCTTTATTTTTATCATGGAAACAGCAGCTCTTTGACATTTTTAATGCTCTAACTTGAATAAACTATGTCATTATTATTCTTTCAATCTGCTTTTTCAGTCTAATTTGAGAGTACAAACATGAGCCATTAAAAATCTATCTAACTTCTCCCTGGCTTATGTGGCTCAGTGGATTGAGTGCCAGCCTGTGAACCCAATGGTCCTTGGTTCAATCCCCAGCCAGGGCACATGCCTGGGTTGTAGGCCAGATCCCCAGTAGAGGGCAGGCAAGAGACAACTGATTAAAGTGTTTCTTGCACACTGATGTTTCTCTCACCCTTTACCTCTCTCTAAAAGTAAATAAATAAAAGCTTAAAACCAATTTTGAAAACTGTAACTTCTTAGTCTTATGAATAAGAATTTTCTCCATGGTCTACAAACCAAAAAAAAAAGGACAATCAATCATATGACATTTTCTATCATCTTAAAGCCTGGACCTACACTTTCATGTATATCTAAAGAATCTCTTTTCTCTTGACAAACTACCTAATGTGTAAATGTTGTACCTTTAAATTTGTAAACCAGATTTATTACAATTAAATATAGCATTAAAATAAAAACTGGACTTATTTCAAAAAATTACTTTTACATTTAGGGATTTCAATTTGTAGTGGGTACAAACTTGCCCTTCCAACCTGGGATATAAAAGAACACCTCTTATTTCTTTAAATTTATATTTAATCTCCTTTATGTATCCAAAGCCATGATATGGGAGGAAATTCCATTTCAATTGTTGTCAGGTTGCTGTCCTCTGTAATGTCAGACAAACATCCTGAAAGAAATGTCACCACGGATATATTCAGGGGCCATCTGGTTCCTTTAAAGGGAGGCAGTTATGAATGCCCTCTTTTGTAGATGAATCTTGAATGCTGTTGGCCCACTCGAGATTGGAGTTAACTCTCAGGCTGGCTGACTATAAAGATAGACTCCTATCACCATGTATAAGTCACTGGGCAGGGGCTGACCCCCAAGGCAGAGTTGTTCCCAGTAGGATCTGGTGCCTGCTCAGCAGTCTTGAGAAAGAACAAAGTTGGAGGAATCATGCTACCTAATATCAAACTATACTACAAGGCCACAGTAATCAAAACACCATGTTATTGTCATAAAAACAAGCATATAGATCAATGGAACAGAATAGAAACCCCTGAAATAAACTGACACTTTCCTTAACGGTCAATTAATATTTGAGAAAAGAAGAGAGAACATACAATTGGGTAAACACAGTCAATTCAATAAAGGTGTTGATAATATTAGACAGATACATGCAAAACAATGAAACTAGACCACTTCCTTAAAGGATACACAAGGATAAAATCAAAATGGGTTAAAAACTAAATATAAGTCACAAAACAATAAAATCCTAGAAGAAAAAAGAGTAAAATCTCAGACATCTCTTATAGCAATGTGTTTTTTATTTATCTCCTTGGTAAAGGGAAACAGGAGGAAAATAAACTAATGGGACTACATCAAACTAAGGAACTTTTGCACAGCAAAGGAAACCTTCAACAAAATTGAAAGACAACCCACTGAATGGGAGAATGTATTTGTCAATGATATATCTGATAAGGGTTAATATTCAAAATGTATAAAAAACTTATGCAACCCAACACCAAGAAAGCAAACAATCCAATTAAAAAATGGGCAAAGGGCCTAAATAGACACTTTTCCAATGAGGACATACAGAGGGCCCAGAGACATATGAAAAGATGCTCGATGTCACTAATCATCAGAGAAATGCAAATTAAAACCACAATGAGATATCACCTCACACCTGTCAGAATGGCTATCATCAATAAATCAACAGACAAGTGCTGATGAGATTGTGGAGAAAAGAGAACCTTAGTGCACTGTTGGTGGGAATGCAGATTGGTGCTGCCATTTTGGAAAGCAGTATGGAGTATCTTCAAAATATTAAAAATGAGACAGCCCTATGACCCAGCAATTCCACTTCTGGGAATATATCTGAAGAAATCTGAAACACTAATTTAAAAGAATATATGCTCCCCTGTGTTCATTGCATCATTACTGAACAATCACCAAGATTTGGGAGCAGCCCAAGTGCCCATCAGTAGGTGAATGGGTAAAAAAGCTGTGGTACATGCACACAATGGAATACTACTCAACCATAAAAAGGCAGTAAATTTTACTTTTTGTGAGAGCATGGATGGACCTGGAAAGTATTACATTAAGTGAAATAAGCCAGTCAGTGACATTTCACTTAAACAAGGTCTGTCTGGAATAAATCCAGCCACTGTTACTATAATGAGAATGATTTGCGTGATATCAATGTAAACTGGCATCCAAGGAGAGGGGACTGGAATGTGCATGTGTGAACAATGGCGACTTCACTGTACTAGTCAGTGGGGAGGTAGATGTCATTGAGTGAGTGTGCACTGTGTGGTTATTGCATTTAAAATGACTGAGCAAATAGAGCAATGAATCATCACATTTTGGGTTAAGCTTGAACATTCCTCCATGGAAATTATTCGGATGATTCACAAGGCTGCAGCTATGGGCATCTGGTGGTTGACAGCTTTATCACAACAATGCACCTGACCATGCACCACATTTAGTGCAGAGAATTTTGGCAAAACATCAAGTCACCCAGGTGACTCAGCCCCCTAACAACCTACATTTGATGCCCCGCCAATTCTGGATTTTCCTCAAACTGAAATCATCTTTGAAAGGGAAGAGATTTCAGACTCTATGAGATTCAGGAAAATACAGTGGGGCATCTAATGGCCATTGGGAGAACTGTGTGAAGTCCCAAGTTCCCTGCTTTGAAGGGGACTGAAGTGTCATTGTCCAATCTACAATGTTTCTTGTATCTTCTTCAATAAAAGTCCCTATTTTTCAAATTACATGTCTGGATACCTTCTGAACAGACCTCCTATATGCAATCTAATGAACAAAGTAAACTAACAAAATAGAAACAGACTCATAGATACAACAGACTGACAGATATTAGAGGGGAGGGGTGTGGGGGTCTGTGTGAAAAACATAAAGGGGTTAAGCAAAAAACAACGACAACAAAAACCAGTCACAGACAACAGTATGGTGATTGCCAGAGGGAATGGGGTGGGGTAGGGGAAAGAGGGCAAAGGGAGGATAAATGGTGATGGTGCAAAGAGATTTGTTTGGGGGAGGTGAGTGCACAATACCATATGCAGAGGATGTGTTATATAGTTATACACTTGAAACTTGTATGGTTTTATTAACCAATGTCACTCCAAGAAATTTAAAAAAAAAGGAAGGGTGGTCTGCTGCCAGGCCCTGAAATCTTCTGAGATTAGGACTGTCCTCTTTGGGTGTCATTCCACTTTTCCTCCAACCAAAAGCACTCAGGAGGAAGTACATAAGTACTTATGGAACCCACCAAATCCTTTTCCTTCTGTAGTCTTGGACTAAGTTTCTTAAATGCTCATGGAAATTTGGTGCCGGCTGTTACCATCTTATTTTTAGGATGTGGCAGTTTCCAGGGATGATGGAGTGAAACATTCAAAAGATTCTCTCTCCCAAAATCAAGTATAAAGCTTGATATTATTTTTGATAACAATTGATTTATGGCTCTTGGAATTTACCAAATATAAGCAGCAAATTGAGAAGAATTTATTCAGGAAAAACTTCTCAACCTCGGGTAAGAACAGTGGGAATCTATAGCATCTTTGTCCCAGCTTCTCTCAACAACCCCTCTCTCCACTTCCAGCCCCCAGGTCAGTAAGCACAGTTCTGCTACCAGGAAAGGTCAGCCCATAAAAGTAAGTTGCTTCACTAAGAGGAGACAGCCCGGATTTGAGCAAAGGCACAAATGTTATGCCCTGTAGTGTTTGTCAGTAAAAATAGCAAAATTGGTAGGAAATTAACAGGGAAAACTGACAACACTTCTAACCTGAGAATGCAGTTGTCTTTAAAATGAGCAACAAACTGGCTGACCAGCCAGAAATTTAACAAGCAAATCCTGGGTATGAGAAGAGACGTGGAGGGGCTAGATTAACTCCACATATCTATGCTAACAGGGAGGCTGCTACACATACAGGGTGGAGATAACGAGAGACTTTAAAATACCCCTACCTAACACCATCTACAAAAATGTGATAAAAATGTATCTTACATTAAATGTAAGAGCTAAAACTATATTATTTCTAATAGCAAACATAGGAGAATATGTGACATTGGATTAAATAAAGATTTCTTAGATATGAAACCAAAAGCCTATCCATAAGAAGAAAACAAGAGTGGACTTCATTACAATGATATTTAATAATGTGAACAATATAAATAAATAAATAAATAAAATGGTAAAAAAATTGTTCTTCAGGAAATACAATGTAAGATACAGACTGGGAGAAAGTAATCTCAAGTCATCTGTTTCAGTAAGGATGTGTTTTCAAAACATACAAAAATTCTACAAATCAATAAGAAGATGACATGCAAACCAATTTAAAAATGGGCAAAATAATATATTATACACTTCAACTAAGAAGATATACAAATGGTTAATAAATACATATCAAGTTGATCAACATAATTAGTCAATATTAATTTGTCATTTTGCCCAAAATGTCATTAGTGGAATGAAAATGAGGTACTACTAGACATTCACTGGAATAGTAATCTATCAAAAGCCTTATGATAACAGGTTTTGGAAATAATGTAGAGACAACTGAACATTTATAAAATTCTGCTGGGAATGTAAAAAGGTACAGTTGCTTTGGAAAATAGTTTGGTAATTCTTAAAATGTTAAGTATACACTTAATTTTATTCTCAAGTAATGAGAAATCAAGACATATGTCTATACAAAATATTCAAGCAAAGTCTCATAGCATCATTATTTAAAATAGCTAATATCTGGAAAGAATCCAAAGATCTGTCAATTAGTGACTGGCTAAACAAAATTTACTATATCTATATAATGAAATTTGATTGTGCAATAAAGAGAGCAAACAACTGGTAAATGTTACAACAGGACTGAACCTTAAAAACATTATGCGAACTGAAAAAAGCCAGGCACAAAAGACTATATGCTATATGGACCCATTTGCATAAAACTTCTGGAAAAGGTGAATCCAGAGAGATAAAAGTAGATTATGGGTTGCCTGAAGTTGAGGCAGGAATGAAAATTGACTGAAAATGAACATATTATGTCTGGCTAAGATAGAAGCATAGGGAGATATGCTTTGCTTCCTCACACAACCAAAAGAAGGACAACAACAAATTAAAAAACAAACAAACAGACAAACAAAACCAGAACTACCAGAAAATCGAACTGTATGGAAGTCTGAAAACCAAGGAGTTAAAGAAGAAATATTTCCAGACCAGTAGGAGGGGAAGAGACAGGCAGCCAGAGTGGAGAGGACTCACCACAAGGTGACGTACCGGTGACCCAGGAGGCGAGGCAGCACCTGCCAGATGACCAGGTGGTCCCACATTCATGTGCAGATAAGCTGGGAGGAACAACTGGGAAGCAAGACAGACCACAAAACCCAGGGTTCCAGCGCAGGAAAAGAAATCCTCAAAACCTCTGGCTGTAAAAATCTGTGGGGATTGCAGTGGAAGAATAAACTCCCAACTTCATAAGAGGGTTCATTGGAGAAATCCACAGGGTCCTAGAACATACACAAACCCACCCATCTGGGAATCAGCACCAAAAGGGCCCAATTCCTTGTGGGTAGCAAGGGAAGTGACTGAAAGCAGAGTGATATGGGCTGCCCCACCCTGGCAAATACCTAAGACTCTGCCCCTTACAACATAACAGGTGCACCAGATGGGACAAAGAAATATGGCCGGAATGAAAGAACAGATCAAAACTCCAGAAAAAGAACTAAACAACGAGGAGATAGTCAACCTATCAGATTCAGAGTTCAAAACACTGGTAATCAGGATGCTGGCAGAAATGGTTGAGTACAGAAGCAAAATAGAGGAAGAAGTGAAGGCTATAAAAAGTGAAATAAAGGAAAAATATACATGGAAGGAAACCAGGACTCAAATCAATGACTTGAAACAGAAGGAAGAAATGAGCATTCAACCAGAACAGAATAAAGCAACAAGAATTCAGAAAAATGAGGAGAGGCTTAGGAACCTCTGGGACAACTTTAAATGTGCCAACACCCAAATTATAGGGGTACTGGAAGGAAAGAAAAAGAGCAAGAAATTGAAAACTTATTTGAAAAAATAATGAAGGAAACTTTCCCAATCTGGCAAAGGAAACAGACTTCCAGGAAGGCCAGGAAGCTCAGAGAGTCCCAAAGAAATTAGACCCACGGAGGAACACACCAAGACACATCAAAATGAAATTACCTGATTAAGGATAAGGAGAGAATCTTAAAAGCAACAAGAGAAAAGGACACAGTTACCTACAAAGGAGTACTCATAAGACTATCAGATGATTTCTCAAAAGAAACCTGTCAGGCAAGAAGGGGCTGGAAAGAAGTATTCAAAGTCATGAAAAGCAAGGACCTACATCCAAGATTACTCTATCCAACAAAACTTTCATTTAGAATGGAAGGGCAGATAAAGTGTTTCCCAGATAAGGTCAAGTTAAGAGTTCATCATCACCCATCCCTTATTATATGAAATGTTAAAGGGACTTATCTAAGAAAAAGAAGATAAAAACTATGAACATTAATATGACAATAAACTCGCAACTATCGACTGAACCTAAAAAACAAAAACAAACTGTCAGGTAAATGGAGGCAGTCTGGCTTCCTCAGCTAGGTGTCTGGGTAACTAAGGGAAGCAGTGTTCCCATAACTTTGAATGGGCCTGATAAGTAGTGTTCTCAAAGCCTTGAGATTGGGTCCAAGAAACTGTTCCCATAACATGAAGTGGGCTCGCATGCACAGAATCATGCTATGTCATATGATTGTTTGGCTTTTTGCTGGCTTTGTTTGTTCTAGTATTTAAAAGGGGCTAGGGGCTTCCTGCTGGGTGCCATGATGTTGCCACGAAGAGGGGACGGGTGACATGCAGACAATTGCAGAGCATGCAGGGAGGCATGCAGCTTGCAGTGTGTGTGGCTTGCCCACCCATGAATAAAGGCAGGTCAAGCATCCCCATGTAAGAAAATGGCTCTGTGCATTTTCTTCCTTCTCCCCAAATCTAGAGAGGACCTGCCAGCCCTTGACAGGCTGCAACATGCAAACTAAGGAAACAACTACAACAGGAACAGAATCACAGAAATGGAGATCACATGGATGGTTATCAGCAGGGAGGAGGAGGGGCAGAATAGGGGAAATGTACAGGGAATAAGAAGCATAAATGATAGGTACAAAATAGGCAAGGGGAGTATAGAATAGTATGGGAAATGGATAAGCCAAAGAACTTATATGTATAACCCATGGACTAAGTTGTGGGGGGATGCTGGTGGGAGGAGGGGTGCAAGGCAGAGGAGAATAAATGGGAAAAATGGGAAAACTGTGATAGCATAATCAATAAAATGTACTAAACAAAGAAAATAAATGCAAAAGTACTTCTTGAATGATGGAATGGTCTACAACTATATGGTAGCAATGGTTGCACTTATAAGTTTCCTTAAAAGTATTGAATTGTACACTTAAAATGAATGCATTTTATATTATCTCAGTTATACTTTTAAAATCTGATTTTAAGGAACTAACATTCACTTCTCAATGGTTCTTTAGGAAAGCAATACTGGAACCTATTAATGAGGTCTCTGACACTAAGACTAGTGAGAATATCCTGACTTTCTCATTTAATGGTACTTGTAACAAGTAAAAACAAGCCTGGCTTGTGCTATTGAACACAAGTTTGGGAAAAATAATTATAATATTTTTCTGTGAATGTTTATAAACCTATTAATGCTTATCTATAGTTTAGTGATGTAATTATGAAACATGGAAACATGTTTGGTTTTGAAAAAAGAGGTAAATCATTTGGATAACCTTCCAAAACAGATTTTCTATGTCTAATTTGACTGACACTTAAAATTAGGTTTTTGTTTTTAGTGGATTAAATCAGCAATACAAACTGCCCCTTTTAAGTCATAAAGTATTACAAATTTGTTAACAAAAATTACATGTTTATTTTTTAAATAAAACAAATACAAATCCATCTAGTATTTTCCTAGAATTTTCCAAGTTGAGAATGTATGAATTGGTCTTGATTATCTAATTACAGCAACTTCATAATATTAAGTTTCCCTTCAAGGCTTTTGGTTACAATGAGATCATCTCACTGTGCTTACAAATGATGTCCCCTTGCCTACCCTGCATCTTCCTTCCCTGCTTCTCCCTGAGATGGCCACACAGGTCCCTGGTAATGATGCTGTATAACCTGCCCACCTGAATTAAGCTCCTTGATCTGGAGCAATACTGTTGTTTCACACAATTCCTAAAATTAACCCTGAGTTGCTATTATGATGTGAAAAATATTCTGCTGATCTACTTTTGATCAATGGCTATGATGAAATAAGGAATCAACCTTCAATACTCATTTTTTTTTTTACCGTTTGTAGGTGTTAATGTAGGGTTTCCTTCCTTGTTGTTTCATTTTTATCAGATGGTCACAGTTAAGATAGTCAACCCCAGGTTTCAAAGATAGCATGTTGTTCTCAACATCACTCCTCTCCTTTATTAGTCTTTTTTTTCTTAATAATAAACTACCCATATGCTCAGAGACTTACAACTTTTAAAATGTTCATAGCAGCATTATTTATAATGGCCAAGATCTGGAAACAGCCCAAATGCCTATCGGTAGATGACTGGATAGAAAAGCTGTGGTACATTTACACAATGGAATGCTACACAGCTGTGAAAAAGAAGAAACTCACGGTTTGCAACACAAAGGATGGGCCCAGAGAATATTATGCTAAACTAAATAAGCTAGTCAGAGAAAGACAAATACCATATGATCTAACTCATATGTGAAATCTAAACAAACAGAATAAAGTGATGAACAAAATAAAACCAGAAGCATAGATACATGGAACAGACTAACAGATCTCAAAGGGGAGGGGTTAGCCAAAGAACGTATATGTGTATATGTGTATATGTGTAGCCCATGGACAGAGACACAATGTGGTGAAGGCCAGAGCAGGTATGGGAGCTGGCTGGAAGGAGGCAAAGGGTGGGATGGGGGACATTTGTAATAGTGTCAACAATAAAACAAATGTTTATTTTTCTTGCTCATGTACTACAGGTCAGGTGAAGTGACTCTGCGTCAGGCTCTTAGTTTTTTGAGGTCTGCTTCATGTGTTTTCATGATTATGGGTCTAGTGATTACTGAGGAGCATGCTTCTAATTGATGAGCATAAAGGAGTAAGAGGGAAAACAAAACCAGGAAAACATTTTTAAAATATCTTTTTACATCATATACACTGGTCAAATCCAACTCAATGGGATGGGCATGCATATTCCATCCAGATGGGAGATACTGCAAATTCCCATGACTGAAAAGTATGGATGTATTACAGGGAGTGATAATTGAAACAGCAGTCCAATCTATCACAAATCATTTCAAGGAGAATCTATTATCTCAGAACCAAGTGTGTATATCTTGATCTTTCTCCTTCTTTTTCTTAGAAGAAGTTGTACCTGTAAAAATACCCCCCTGCCAGCCCCATTCCCACCAGTGAGCTTTTGCTGCTTTACGTTGTATACATAGACACAGAAATCTTGATGCCATGAAACAATAAACATTTATTTCCTGTGCACATGTTTGCACTTGGCCGGGACAAGTTCTGCTTCAGGATGTAGGAGTGTGGGATAGTTAGGGTGGCTCCCTTTGTATATTTTTTTCTTTAATTAAAAGGGAGGGGTAATATCTATCCTCAATGTATTTTTCTCGTTGCAAAGGCAGCCACACAGGAAGCCAGGAATACTGCACAAGCACTATTTGCCTCTGCCCATGTGACACCTGCTAACATTTCATTGGTGAAAGCATCCTGTAGGCAAACCTAGGGTGAAGGCAAGGAAAAGTATATCCCATGCCCCGTGAAGCCACGGTCATCCATCTTAGTCACAGTCATTTTCCTCCAACACACCCACCTGTGATTTAATTTGCTATAATTTTATTTAAAAACACTGAAATTTTTCCCTAGCTGATGTGGCTCAGTGGATTGAGTGCCAGCCTGTGAATCAAAGGGCCACTGGTTCGATTCCCAGTCTAGAGCATATGCCTGGGTTGCAGGCCAGGTCCCCAGTAGGGGGCATGTGAGAGGCAACCACACATTGATGCTTCTCTCCCTCTCTCCCTCCTTTCCCCTCTCTCTAAAGATAAATAAATAAAATCTTCAAAAACACTGAAATTTGTAGACTTTTTATATTTTCTCTTAATTTCCCTTCAACCGGACAGTTCTTTTCTATGCTCATCTTCGTTTTGTGGTACCTATCATGGCAGCCAGCTCATGCTTTCAAATGTCTGCATTGAAACTTTCTTGCCCAATGCAGCAAGTTCAGTAGGTACAGTATCGGTGTGTAGTTTTACCAGATGTTTTGCCACTAACAAATCTAGATTTTACAAAGTTAAAATAGACATATAGACACAGAGAGCGGATTGGTGGTTGCCAAAGGGGAGGAAAGTTGGGGGACTGGATGAAAGAGGTGAAGGGATTAAAAAATACAAATTGGTAGTTATAAAATAGTCACAGGGATGTAAAGTACAGCTTAGGGAATATAGTCAAAAATATTGCAATGATTAGGTATGGTCCCGACTGGGTACTGGAATTATCGGGTGAAACTCTTTGTAAAGTATGTAATTATCTAACCACTATGCCATACACCTGAAACCAATATTAAATAATAGTGAAAGTTAACTGTAATTGAAAAAAATTAAAGTCGTCTTTAAAAAATATATAGGTTATAATATTTGCAGCCCCTGGTAATAGCTTTCTTGCCAAAATTCAATGTACATATTTTAGTTGTTGGTTTTTTTTAATGTTATGATACCAACTCTATCCACACACTAAAATTTACATAGGCCCAGGAACACAGAAGCCACTCTATATATTCTAAATTAAAACAAAGCTTGACACAGAATTGAGTAAGAAGAGCACGGAGTTCGGAGGGACTGCAGCTCAAAGTCAGGGGATTTGACACTGAAGCAGCTGGGAGGTAGTTCTCACAAGCTTTCCAGGCAATCTCCGTGAATCTTTGTCTCTATACAAGTCCAGCTGCAACCCCCTCCAGAGAACAATGGTTCCTGATTTTCATCTGCTCTCCAAATCTTACTCAAACTGTTCTTTTAAGCAAAGAAACCAGAAAAATAAAGAGGATTTTGAGGAAAATAGTAAGTCTTAACACATGATAAAGCTGAATTGACAGCAGAAGACACAACATGGTCATGTTTTCACAAATAGACACGTGGATTTGCAGAGTTTTAAGAGCTGAGTTTCTCACTCTGAGATCCCTATGTACCCGGAATTGAATCAAAATGCTTACCCATGTGCACCAAGGATTAGGACATCAACCTGGAGCTAAATGGACTACAAAAGAAATGTGGGTCACATATATATGCAGTTTTAAAAGCTTGAGTACAGTTTAACTGAAGCCATAACATGAGTTGCTTAATAATGAGCCCAGTCTATTAATAACAGTGAAAACTCAAATACATCACCACCAATATACTGAAAATATCTTTGAATGGGTTTATTTCCTACTCTCTCTTTGTTTCATTCATTTAATTTTATTCTCAACTCTTTCATGTTCTGTCTCTATTAATAAGTACACACATATATGTAATATTTAAATTTAAGAACCAATGTAAAAAAAAATCTATTACTCTTATTTGGGACAAGTATACACAATCAACATAAAGCATATTTATTTGTAAAAGGCTGGATATATTTACTGATGAGGAAAGTTTGATGATGAAATTCCCATAGGAAAATGTGGGGTTTTTTAGAGTTAATACTTATAGTTTTGAAAATCATAACTGGTAGAGTAGAAAAAAGAGTAAAAATGAAAAATTAGAGACTTAATGAGCATTTTCTATATTTCATGCTTAGTGACAAAGAAATATGATTATAAATACTAAATTTTGATATATGGTATGAGATTATAGAGGAGTTTCAATCTAAAAAATAGGATATGTGAATTTTTTCCACTAAATGTGTGTTTTGACCCATTAATTAACATCTCCAAGATGTGCTTTGCTAAATTATAAAAAAATTAAGACTAAATTACCACTTATGCAATTGTCAATTGGACAATCTATGATAATGAAATGTTGAAAATATTTTATTTATTTTCATATTTTGTTTTAAAGATTTCATTTATTTATTCTTTGAAAGAGGAAAAGGGAGGGAGAACGAGAAGGAGAGAAACATTAATTGATGAGAGAAACATCAACTGGTTGCCTCTCACACACGCCCCTTGACTGGGGAGGAGCCTGCAGTCCAGGCATGTGCCCTGACGGGGAATCAAACCTTTTCACATCAAGGGATGATGCCCAACCAACTGAGCCATACCATCTGGTCTTTTACTTATTTTTAAATAGATTAATTAGGGTGATGTTGATTAATAAAATTATGTAGGTTTCAAATATACAATTCTATGATACATTTATTTATCGCATTGTGTCAAGTCTCCTGCCACCGTGTATTTGAACCCCTGTATCCTTTTCTACCTCCCTGCCCCTCTGGAAACCACTGCACTGCTGGCTGTGTTGATGAGCTTTTGTATGTCTTATTTGGTGCTTTCAGTTTTATATCCCACATGTGAGTGAAATCATGGTTCTTTACTTTTTTCCATTGGACTTATTTCTCTTAGCATGATATTCTCAAGCTTAATTCATGTTTGTCAAAAATGGCAGCATTTCATCTTTTTCCATTATATATATGGGGCACATCTTCCTTACCTAACCATTTATCGAAGAACACTTCAGTTGTTTCCAGATCTTGGCCATGGTGAATAATGCTGTAATGAACCAAGGGCTACACATATCTTTCCTAATAAATGCTTTCAAATTTGGGGGGCTAGCTATCCAAAAGATAGATTGCTAGGCTATGTGGTAACTCTGTTCTTAATTTTCTGAGGAACCTTCATACTGTTTTCCATAGTGGCTATATCAATTTACATTGTTACCAAAGTGAGCCAGACAGTCTAGGACCGCTTCTGTTTCTTGTCTGGTAGTGAAAGGTTTGTTAGTTTGGGGGCAAGTTGGCTCAGGTGAGATGATTTGGTTCTACTACACATGGCCTCCCATTCCTCAGTAGGTCTAGCACAGGCTTTTGCACCCTGCAGTCACAGGGCGCAAACATTTGCAGGTAAAGACAAGTCCAAATGGATGCTCTTCAAGTCTCTGCTTCAAGCCTTTGCTTGTATCAACTTCACTATCATCCTGTTGGTCACGCTATATGGCACAGTCAAGCCTAGTTCAAGGGGTGATGAAAAGGATTCCCCTAAAAATGGGAGAAGTGACAAAATCACAGTGCAAAGGGAATATGAATACATATGTGAATAAGATGAATTTGTGACCAATTTTGCAATCTTCCATTTACCGTGATTTCCAGCCAAACTAAACTACATGATTTCTTATGCAACTCATGCAACCTCCCAAATTTTAGTTTGGTATATATTTCTGTACCTCTATTACTTCCTCTTGTATTCATAAATTTTTACAGTTCTTACCATCTATCAAGTATGGGGTAACTTAGAAACTTCTAGGTTTTTATTGGCACAAATAGGATAAAAGGATGAGGCAATGACTGGCTTTTGCAGGTGCTGAGGAGGCTTCATAACCGAAGACCTGCATACTAGATCCATGTAGCTATATAGTATCTTCAGGCAAAAATAGGCACAGAAAATGGATGTGTAAAAATAAGTTATTTTCTTAACAATGTTATCTCAAAATAATTATTTCTTTTACAACACAGTTGAAGAATGAGACTAAATATCTACATCAAGAGCTGGTTGTACCAAAATTTTAATGCATATAAATTATGAGTTTTGGAAACATATGATATGTTCTAATATGGATTAACACTTTATAGAAGAGGTATGCAATGGTAGGATTATGTTAAATATACAGGAGACTAGAACAGGGAAAAAACTGTCCTACATGATTCTTGATAATCTGAGCTTATGTCATGAAATGTCATCCAAATTTTACAAACAAAATAATTTTATTTTTTTCTCAAGTACTTATCTATTTATAAATCCATATTTACTTTTACTTCTGAATGTGTGAACTCACAAGACTAGAAAAATTACTTGGAAAAACAATGTATTTCAGTTTTGGAAAATATTATCAGTATTTGGGGTAATTGATACTTTTGAAAATGTGTACATTCTATTTATTTTTAAATATTTGTATTATACAAATATGAAAACTTTGAAAATTATATTGATTGGACAGTTTAAAATTTGTCACTTTGCTTTGTAATTTTCTATACCCCACCAAACTGAAAACTTTCTTTGCTTTAAGGGCTAGTCATATATGTTATTTACACTACTGATTAAATATGCTAACATATAACCAAATATATTTATTATAAACCTTGTGTTTTATATCCAGATCACACAAAATAATGTCACATTCATTCAAGAAGAAAGGAGGGTACTATCCATTATATAGGAATTACAATACTTTAAAACTATTAAATATAAAAAATGGAGGAGGTCAGGAAGTGCTTGCAATAAAATTTTATACATTCCAGTGTTTGGATATTCTTCTATATGAGATTGCTTATGTGATTCCTAAGCTGAAGGTCATCTAGTTGAAATAACATAGGCTTTGTTGTCAGCAAACTACAAGTGAATGGCTGTTCGAAATAGTGCTTGATCTTAGGTAAATTATAGCTTCCCTAAGTTTCTGCCCTTATACTATATGCAGGCTATGTAATAATACAAGCAATGCAAAAAGTTGTTTTCTGAATAAAATAATTTAATTCATGTTAAAGCCTTTCAAATTTTATAGAAATACTTACACAATTTTGCCTCTATTTTGTGTATATGTGCAATAGGAGCAATATATAAGCATTCTTAATTCTAAAATGCCCCTAATAATCTTCAATAAGAATTATAAGTATTATTTATTATGTATTTACTCCAGGCCAAATACTGAGCAAAGGCTTTAAAATCATTATCTTCAACCTTCATCACACCTCTATGAAGTAGTTTTTATTTTACCCATTTTACCATCAAAGAGACAGAGCCATTACCAGTTGTGGCACTAGAATTTTATTTCAAACTTTGCCGCATTCACATCTGTGCCCTTCAGCATTGTGTCAGGTTTTCCAAAGTCCAGTGTTGGGGAAAATGGGTAAATAGAGTTGAGAAACTCTCAACCTTGTATTCTTTTTCAAAGTAACGCATAAATTGTACTAGTATATTAAAGTTTCTGAGACATCAAGATATCTTGTTACAAACATTCTTCATTAACTGTATTTTAACCTGAACTTTCCAAAGGAATTGATTAAATCACACTTTCATTGTACACACTTCTGTGTGCCAAGTGTGTGCAGTGTGACTGTGTGTGTTGCTGAAGGGGCAGGCTTCTGTGTCAGAGCTATACTTAAACTCCTTGGTTGAAATTCTCATTGTAAAATTTAGATATTTTATTGGATTTGGATTTTCAAGGTGTTTGCGTCTCGCCTGGTGTCCTCCTTGGTACGTGTGCACGGGCTTTAATCACTGTGGAGTGCTATGGTTACCCTTTGACCAACTTTGCATTTGCATGTCATTCCTATGAGACCCTAATTAAAAATGCACTTCCTTTAAGAAGGATACTTTAGATTTTTAAATACATCATTTAAAGATAGTTTTTTTTTCACATGAAGCGGAACTTTTAATGAGCCCACTTTGATATCAAAGATGTTTTGGATTCAGCTGCTTCGTGATTTTAGTGCTGGCAGTTTCACACCGAAAACTGTTTCATCTGTCATTTGGGTTTCTGACCTTTGTCAGTAATGCCTTTCCAGGAGCAGCCTTGACATGGCTGGGAGACAGACAGCAGACAGTGGCACGCTGGGGGGATTGCACATGAAACACAGTCTATGGACCCTGATGAAAGCAAATGGGTAGAGATTAATATGCACACTTCAAAAGATATAAAAAGTCATTGGCAATATCACAACATTCTGAAAGGATTTAACACTTCTTTTGCATCTTCTCTGACACAAAAGAAAGTGGTTTGATTCTACTGTTATACTTTTCTCCCAATACCACTCTTCTGCAATTGTTAGAAATTGGCATCTTGCTATCTGATAGAGTACATTTAATTCTTTTGAAGAATTCTTGATATTCTTCCATTATATTATTTCCCATATGTATTTCAAAACCCATTTGATAATTTCATGACAAATGGGCTTACATGGTATTTCTAAATTAGTTTAAGAACCAATATATCTTTATAATATGGAATATTATCATTCTAATTTTATATTTCTTACATATCTTACATTTGGTGTATTTGGGGTAATATCTAGTGAGTTTTAATAATTTTAATTAGGATTTAAAATTATATTTAGTATTATTACAATTATTAATAAACATGTTGTCAATGAGTTCTAGTATGTTGAAGGTAATGTTGCTTTACTTTTTTGTGTTTATATTGCTTCTTTTTAGCTCTTCAAGATTTTTATGTAGGCAATCATATCTTATGCAAATGATTACATGTTTTTGCTTTTTCACTTCCTCCCCATTATTTATAAATTCATTTCTTTTTCCTCTCTTATTTAACCAGACCTCATAGTGAAATATTGAAGAATGGTGCAGTAGTAAGAATCTATGACTTACAGTTGACTTGAAAGATACTGCTTCTAATAATTATTAATTTCTATAGACCTTCAGTAATTTTATCAAGTTGTTATGTGCTAATCATTTTCTCTATTGCTATCTTTTTAAGATTTTGTTATGCTATAGGGAAGACTTTTATATTTTTTCTGTGGATACTGGCTATTCTTATTTTTTATTTATAGTTGAGTTTAACTTTAACAAATAATATATTTTTTCAGGGATCTGCATACTGTTTTCCATGAGGCTATTCCACTCTGCATTCCCACCAGCTGTGCAAAAAGGATCTCCTTTCTCCACAACCTCACCAGCACTTCTGTTTCTTGATTTATTGATTATAGCCATTCTGACTGGTGTACAGTGATATCTCATTGTGATTTTAATATGTGTTTCTCTGATGTTTAGTGACATTGAGTGTCTTTTCATATGTCTATTGACCATCTGTATGTCCTCTTTGGATCAGTGTCTGTTCATGCCCTTTGCCTATTTTTAATTGCATTGTTTGCTTTTTTTGGTGTTGAGTTTTATAAGTTCTTTATAAATTTTGGATATTAACCCATTGCCAGATGCACCATTGGCAAATACGTTCTTTCATTCATTGTCTTTTTATTTTGTTGATGGTTTCCTATGCTATGCAAAAACGTTTTAGTTTGATGTACTTTCATTTGTTTAGTTTTTCTTTTGTTTTCCTTGCCTGAAGAGATATATCAGAAAAAAAATATTGCTATGAGCAATGTCTGAGATTCTACTCCTTATGTTTTCTTATAGAAATTTTTTGATTTCTCTCTAACATTTAAATCTTTAATCCAATTTAAATTTATTCTTGTGTGTGGTGCAAAGAGATGGTCTAGTTTCATTTTTCCACATGTATCTGTTCAATATTCCCAACACCATTTATTGAATAATCTTTAGCCCAATGTATGTGCTTGCTTCCTCTGTTAAATATTAATTGAGTATAAAGGTGTGGGTTTATTTCTGGGCTCTCTATTCTGTGCCCTTGATCTATGTATCACTCTGTTTTGAATACTATAACCTTATAGTATAGTTTGATATTAGATAGCATGGTTCCTCCAACTTTGTTCTTTCTCAGGATCACTCTTGCTATGTGGGATGTTTTGTGGTTTCATACACATTTTTTAAATATTTGTTCTAGTTCTGTGAAATATGTCATTGGAATCTTGATAGGTATTGCATTTAATCTATGTACTGCTTTGGGTAGCATACATATTTTAATGATGTTAATTCTTCCTATCCGTGAACATGGTATGTGCTTCCACTTATTTGTATCTTCTTCAATTTCTTTCTTCAGTGTCTTACAATTATCTGAGTATAGGTCTTTTATATTCTTGGTTAGATTTATTCCTAGATAATTTATTATTTTGAAGTAGTTGTGAATGGGATTGTTTTCTTAATTTTCCTTTCTGATAGTTCATTATTGGCATATAAAAATTCAACTGATTTCTAGATGTTAGTGTATCCTGCTACATTACTAAATTCATTTATCAGTTCTAGTAATTTCCTGATGGAATCTTTACAATTCTCTATGCATAGTATCATGTCATCTGCAAATAAGTTTCACTTCTTACTTTCCAATTTGGATGCCTTTTGTTTCTTCTTCTCGTCTGATTTCTATGACCAGGACTTCCAGGATGACATTGACTAAGGTAGGTGAAAGCAGACAACTGTTGTGTCCTACCTTAAGGGAAATACTGTAGCTTTTGTCCATTGAGTATCATGCTGGGAATAGGTTTGTCATATATGGATTTTATTATGTTTAGGTATGTTCCTTCTGTTCCCACTTTGCTGAGAGTTTTAATCATAAGTGGATGCTGGATTTTATCAATTTTTTTTCTGCATATACTGATACGGTCATGTGGTTTTCATCTTTCATTTTGTTTATCTGGTTATCAAATTTATTGATTTTTGAATCTACCAACCTTGCATTCCCAGAATAAAACCCACTTGATCATGATGTACGATCTTTTAGATGCATTGCTGTACTCAATTTGCTAACATTTTGTTGAGGATTTTAGCGTTTATGTTCATCAGGGATATTGACCTATAATTTTCTTTCTTTTTTTTATTTGTAGTGTTTTTATCTGATTTTGGAATTAGGGTAATGCTAGCCTTGTAAAATGAACTTGGCAGTCTTTAGCGGAGCTACTTTTTGACCCAGCTATCCTGCTTCTAGGAATATATCCAAAGTAACCCAAAACACTAATTTGAAAGAACATAAACAAAAAACATATGTTTTTGCTGAATTATTTACAATCACCAGGATATGGAAGCAGCCCAAGTGTCTATCAGTAGATGAGTGGATAAAACAACTGTGGGACATTTACATGATGAAATACTACTAAGTTGTAAAAAAGAATATTTTATCCTTTGAGACAGCATGGAAGGACCTGGAGAACATATACTAAGTGTAATAAGTCAGTCAGAGAAAGACAAATACCATATGATTTCACTCATATGTGGAATCTAATGAACAAACTGAACTAACAAGCAAAATAGAGAGAGACTCATCAAAAGAGAACAGGTTTGACAGCTATGGGGTGGGGTTAGGTGGTCAAGGGATCGAGCAAAAAGGAAAAAGGGCTCATGGACATGGACAACAGTGTGGTGATTGTGGGAGAGGGGGGTAGGTACAAGGATGGTAAATGGTAATGGAAAAATACAGTAACAATTGTATTATTCCTAAAAACAAATAGTATAAAAAATTATTAGTTTTTAAAAATTGCTTCAAAGTCTTGATAAATAGAATTACTTTAGAATTGTTTTATTCATTGTAGGGATGAACCATATCTAGTGTTTTTGTATCTTTTTATTTCTTGCTCATATTGGCCAAGCTAATCTATTTTATTACCTTTTGAAGGCAACCGTTTTAAATTTTATCTATTAAATTAAATTTTCTCTTTTATTTTTTTTCTCTACTTTACCTATATACAAGTTCCAGCAGAAATAATGCCTGCTTATGTGTGGTTGGTAGGGAAATAATATGGGTGCAATCATTTACAGTTTTAATTTGAATATTTCACCTAAAATGTCTTATGGTGTGTTTGAATGTGATATTGTTATGTTACAGAATTACATGATTATGATTTTGTAGTAAAAGATTTTGTAATAAAAAGGGGTGTTATTTGTGCCAAACCCTGTATTTTAAATCTTTTGATTATTTATGAAATGTGTCTGATTCAATTTATATTTATTATATTTCATGCCTTTATGTACTGAAGCTGAGTAAAATGTTTCATGCATAATTTATTTGTACCTTTCAACTTTTATTATAAAGCAATATTTTTCTTATGTAATGGGCTGTTAATAAATTACTTCATCTAATTAAAATACTAAAATCTATACACTACATCGATGCCTTTTGTATGATCTCCATAAGATATCTGACTTTCTGTTTCCATGTAATTTAGACTTCTACATGAAAGAGAGTAGACATTGAAAATGGTACTGGTTTGACAAAAAAATTAATATGAAAAAGCTAAAAATAACATGCTCTGAATTAAATGTCCTTATATTTTTCATTATCAGGTAGAAATATTTCAGATCTTTTCATTGACCAAAACTGTAGATAATTTACTAATTTGAATTTAGCATTTTTGGCACCCCCCCCCAAAATGGAGGACAGAAATGATTAAAACAAATGTATGCATATATACAAGTATATATAAATTAATATGTCTGTGTATATATATACATATATATTAGTATATATGTATATATAAATAAATTTAAGACATAAAAATCTGGGTTTCAAATTTGAATACAGGTAAGACATCCACTACATAACTTCAGAAAAAGATCTGTATGCATTAGAAGCATGTTTTCCTGAATATACATTTTTTAATTGGAGGAAAATTAATGTATTGAGATTACTATAAAGAGGACTGTCATTTGGCTAAAAGAAGACTTCACTATTAAAATATTTATACACTGTTAGTAAATAGTCTCTTTCCTCACTGCGTATGTTTAATATCACTTCTGCATACATGCATATACAAGTAAACACACATACATGCATATACAAATAAACACACATACATGCACACACTACGTAGATGTCTGAAAAACATCAAAAATACTTGTCTGTTAACAAGCTTATAGTCAAAATGCTTTGATATCAAAACTGTCTTAGGACTTGATGCAGGAAGACTAAATGAAGTATCAATTTGTGTGACACTCAGATCTAGTTCTTGGTCCATTTGTCTACTTAAGCCAGTGTAAAAAAGAAAATGAATAGAAATAAAGGGAGAGGAGGAGATGAAAAGGAAAGGAAAAGGAAGAGAAAATAAATAAAAGGAATCATAGAACACAAAAGGAAATTAATTTTTAAAATATTTTATTTATTTATTTTTAGAGAGAAGGGAAGGGAGGGAGAGAGGGAAACATCAACGTGTGGTTGCCTCTTGTGTGCCCCCTACTAGGAACCTGGTCCACAACCCAGGCAAGTGCCCTGACTGGGAATTGAACTGGTGACCCTTTGGTTCGCAGGTCTGCATTCAATCCACTGATCTATATTAGCTAGGGTGGAAATGAATTCTTCATGAGAATTTAAATCAATGAGGTGAGATTAGGTAAAGATTTATACTAGCTGAAATATATTTGTATATTACATATTTGTATGTTTTGTGCTGCTATATATCTTACCTTTTATTTATACTAACATTTAATGATGCATTACTTATTTTATGCTACATTTGATAATAGATGGGATAAAAATGTATTCATTATATTCCTCATACTTATTTAAAATTTGGCCCCAGCAGCTAAATACAAGTGGGACTTCTACATTTACTACAAAAAGTACAATGACTACAAAATGTTCAGTCTCTAAAGTGAAATTCTTCTGAAGTCAAAAATAAGATGCATAGTGTCAAAATAAGGGGAAAGTATAGATTGTTTGCATACAGAAAATAAGAAAACACATATAAATGTAACTACGGTATTTTCTATCAAGAATCCTTGATCAGTCAAATTGAATGCCATTTATGTATCCTCTTAATGTGAGAAACATAAGAATCCATATTCTGAGGGGAAAGAAGCTTTTTAACTTAAACAGCTAGACTTACTTGCTTCAGGAATTTTGTTATATCCTTTGAATGTGTGGAAGTCAGTTCTGGTGCCCCTGAAGTAATCACACAAGGGAGAGTCTCATCTGTGGGAAGTCAGCCACAATTCAAGGAGATGCTTATATAATCTTACTTGAGGCTGGCAGAATATCCACACAGCAAATTTCAGAAAAATGCTCCAAAGGGCAGCTTAGCAGTTGCCACCAGCAGCAAGTCTAAACAGTCAGCAAAGAGCGAGCAAGCTGTTGGTAGAATTGCTTTCGAAAAGCTCTTTACCTCAGTGATAGAGACTTGGAATGTTTTGTTTTGTTTCTTCAAAACAAGCCTTTTTACTTAGCTTCTGGCATTCAGTTTTTACAGGAAATGTCTTGGTAAATTCTTTTTTCAGAGCCCTTTGAGATAGGAAGTATAATGTCAGGGACTATTTAATCAAATACCTGGTTCATTATGATTATATAATTCTCAAATCAGGTCTCAGTATATGTGGTTATACATTTTCAACTTATACACTCTTTAATCTAAAACTTTAAATGGAAACATTGGGTTAAAATAGTAATTCAGTTAATGAGACAGTAATAATCAGATTCCCCCAAAAAACTAATTTCTTAACATTTTGAATAAAATATTTTATATAAATTAGTTTATTTTTTCTTGTATATAATTTTCTATGTAATATATAATTTTCCTACTTATGATAATATACTTAGTATCACTTACTTTTATTTTATAAAACTTACTGACACCATTTACCCTCATCAGTTGTGTAAAATGATTAAAGTTCTATTTGGTGTTTAATATACTCAGTGGACACGCTTAAAAATGGAGATGTGTAGTACCTATATTGATATTAAGAGATAACAATGTTACATCATTATATTTATATCAATATTATTACTTAATATTTATTATGTAATAATCTGATTTTAGAATTTCTGCTTACTCCATGACATATTGTGCTAACTACAACAAACTTTATGATGAACTTTACTGTATTTTTAATTCTAGAGTAAATTATTTTAACCATAATGAGTGATTCTTGAACTCCCTCTGACTGGCAGTGGGCTTTATGCATAGCTCTGTTCTGTAGCTGTGATGTCAGCACACAGATTACTGCCTATTTGGGCCCTTCCCTGAGTACTCTCAGATGCTAGACTTTTGAGGAACTTCAAAATTTTACTGACCTCCATACGGGTATTGCCCAATAATTTCCTTGCTTTAGGTAGTTGGAAAAAATAGTATTTTCATTCTGTTTCATCAAAAACTGTTTTAAGTACTATGACCTCAGGTGGCTGTCCTCTCAACTGGATTCCTTGTGCATCCCCCATACCCTGTGTCCCCACACCCAACAGCAGGATTGGCAAACACTATCACTTCCTTCCAATCTTTGAGGACGGTGAGGTATTGTTGCTTCTTGAAACAGTGTCACCACATAATAGATGCTCAATAAATGGCTCTTAAATACCAAAAAAAAACCCCAAAACCCAGTTTAAGTGCTATGTTCTCAGATGAAGTAGAATTTGGTTGGAACAATTGAGAAGCTTTGTGTTTCTCAGGGTCGTCTAGCTTCAATGAAGAGTGAAGTTCAGTATGGGTGTTGGATGGATGGGAGGGAAGAATGCTAAATAAGCAATAGAGTTGGAAATGACACAAATTAAGTGTCTGTTTAAGAGAACATCAAATACACTTACGCAGTTCAGAGGACAGAACAATTATCATTTGTTCTTTATTTGAATATCAAAGATATGTCACTGAATGCATTAACAGGTCCCGACAGGTCTCGGCATTCTGTTCTGTGCCTTGCAGTAGTGAAGCAGCAACATTTTCTCAAGGTACAAGTATGCCATTGAATAACGTAGGCAGATAGTAGCCTGATGCACTTTCAGAGAAATCTACTGCATTGGCAGCTTTATGTCTTTTTAATACTTCAATTTTGAATTCGCAATAATATTTTAATCATACAAAATGAGAACATCTAATGATGAGAGCATGTATGATTTGTATGTGTGGAGACAGAGAGAGAGAGACAACATGAAAACAGTTTAAAGCATGAATGTATTCAGGGGATAATGCAATGTTTTGTAGGGTATGACTGAGTAGTCAGGCAAGCTTGGAAGCTGTCACCATAAATACCTTGACTTAAGTGCTAATGAAATCATGTTGTTTTAAATTCAACCTGGGATTAAAAATGTGGAAAAAACACGTATGCACAATTTACAAAATTACTGAAATAGATTTTAAGAGCATCCTACCCTGTGGTTTTTGAGCAATGATAAATCTTCCGCAGTTCTCTCATGGTTGTGATGCAATTTTTCCCATGTAAATCGCTAGAGACCATCCACCCCCACTGGTAGGGTTAAAAGGCCATGCACTCAATAATGATTTAGTGGTTTGTTTAAAATCAAGTTTCACCCACGGAATGTCATAGTCTTAGCACTCCCCTTCTCTCTGCCCCTCCATGAATATTCAACAAACTGCACCAAGCTAAACACAGTAGTTATCACACGGTCAAAAAGTAGGGGGAAATCATATTCGTTTATTTGTGAATTTTTAAAAGCTTTAGAAAAAAAACACAAATATATATGAAGAATGTAGGGTATAGTTTTCTAGAGCAGACTCTGCTCTTACTGTTTTCAACATACAAATTAGCTGTTACATTAAAGTGGATTTTTCACTTCGTTTGGTATAGCATTTGATATTTTATAAATACCTTTTCCTGATAAGCCTATTCTTTTCTAAATTAACAAATTCCCTAAAACATTTTAAACTTTTACATGGAAAAATAAAATGTATACAAAAGTAGTGAGAAAAGCAAAATAATCACCCACATAGCCACCACCAATTTAAACAATTATTTTGTCACAGCCAGTCTTATTTCACTGACACTCGACCCAATAAATTTCTTGGAACACTGAAAGCAAAGGTTTTGTAACACATCAATGTAAATACTTCACCATGTATCTCTAAAAGATAAGAATTCTTTTTTCAAAACCACCAAATTCCTAAAAAACTTTAAAAAGCTCTTAATGTCATAAAATATTCCATCAACATTAGTTAGCATGTCCCCCCAAAAACTGTTTAGTTATGTCTTATTGTTGGTTTTTAGTGTCTCAATCTATATTAGATTCATATATTGTTGATAATGTATAAGATTTTTAACATTTAAGTTATGATTCTCTTCCATTTGAGAGTAGATTATAAACCTGAAATTTCATTCCTATATCATAATTCAAGTGTATATTTCCTTAGAGCTTAAACAGTGTAATTTTTTAAAAATTAGAAAATTTATTAACATTGAAAGAATATTACTATAAAATATTGTTGACATACTTAAACTTCACTTTCCATTTAAATCATTTTTCGCCCTGGCTGGTGTGGCTCAGTGGATTGAGTGCCAGCCTGTGAACCAAAGGGTCGCTGGTTTGATTCACAGTCAGGGCACATGCCTGGGTTGCAGGCCAGGTCCCCCTGCAGGGAGCGTATAAAAGGCAACCACACATTGATGTTTCTCTCCCTCTCTTTCTCCCTCCCTTCCTCTCTGTCTAAAAATAAAATACATAAAATCTTTTTAAAAAATAAATAAATCTGTTCTCTGTGGAACCTTTTCTGTTCCTGCAGTTTCTCTACCTGATAACCCTTTGCCTATTGGGCAGGGAGAGTATAACAGAAATAAAAGATCCAAGAACAAACAGAAAAGAGGATAGTGAATAAGCACTAGAAATGGGGGCATGTAACCCTAACAGTTAGAAGAACCAGAAAGTACAATGTTCTACTACAATTTCTGTTTGATATTATATCTTTTTGGTAATTGTTTCCTGATCAATGTATTTTCTATACAGGTAAGTGCATGTTAAAACATCCTGTTTTTGTTCAAAAGGAATACCATAAGAGGAAAATATACAATAATTTATGTTTTCTACTGTGTATTTTTTTCTCAGTAAAGTTCTGAGAACACTATTGCAGTCACATTTGAGATTTTGTTTGAACTCATGTAATGTGGCAATTTACAACACAAATCTATCTCCTTTTTCAGTTACTCTAAGCCTCATACACCGAAATACAAGTTTTGAATTTGTTGGTAATTCTTAATTATTCATTGATTAATTATTGATATAAACATGTGTGTTGTGAAAAAAACACTTTTAATGGGATAATAATTTCATCTCAGTAAAAATGACAAGTACTGTTGTATAACTCAGTTTTAAAAAATAATAATATCTATCAAAGAATGACTCATTCAGGCAGAGTAATCAGGTTCCCTGGTATCTTTTATCATCATCCTGTGGATATTGATTATTACAAAAAAACAGGCTATTGTCAGATCACTTATTCAAATAGACATGGGTTTAAAACAAAATATTACCTGTATTTGCATTATTTTCATTATTGTTAAATAGTATAATTCATTATATGTTCTCAGTTATTCTCTGAGAACACTCTTCATTGCATAGCATGACAATGCCACCATGGGTCTCCGTCACAGCATATGGGGGATTTTTACCATGAGGGAGTGAAGAACTAGAGCATCTCACCTTAGCCATGAGGTCTCTAGCAGATCTTAAGTGATGCTTGTTCTCTGTTAATAATATTTATTTGTTTTATTATTACACTTTATTCAAACATGTTTGTTGGGGACCACTCTGTGTGGTTTCAGAGATTGCAGCCCCAAGAGAGCAGGCTCTGAAAGGGGCTAGTAAGTCTCCCTGGAAAACCAGGTAACTCATGTGGCAGGTGTGACCTGACTCTAACACTGAGGGTTCCCAGGGGAATCAGGCCTGAAATGTACATTTTATCCTTTGAAGCTTGCTCTGCCTAGCATAGCCTTGTTGATATAAACCGGATGTTTAACTTCAAGGCAGAAGAAGTAAACTCCTTATCTAAACTCCTTAACTCATGAAACTTGTCTTAAAGACCATCTGGCATCAGCATGACTAATAGACCCTGACCTATATGACAAATCTCTGTGTTCCTTCAATTGTTATCAATAGATAATACCTGTTTTTGAATGACTATAGCCTTTTGGCATTGATTGATGAGCTATGCATGTATGCTGTATACACCTACACATACCATTCCCAATGAAAGCCGTTTGGGAGAAGGGCTCCGGGCATTCCCCACTAGAGGGAATTGCCACCCTCTTTCCTGACAGAACAACAAGATTGTGCCTGGGAGGACTTATTTCTCATCTATAACAGCCGGGAGAGCTCTGGAGGACAGAGTTCTCCCACACATGTTCAACATTACAGAGTTAAAAAAGGAAGGAAGTGGTTTGAAATGTATTCTCAACTTATTCAGCACCTCACATCACACGTATAAACCTAGTACTGTCTGTCCTATTTATTTTTAGCATGCATTACAAGCATTTTTCTAGTATTTTTGTTCATTACATTTATCTCTCTGTTTAAAAATGCTTAGTCAAAATACTCTGTTCTCCTAAAAGACATATTTTTTCCAGTTTTTACTTCCCAGTGTGACTGATTGCTCTATCAAAAAGCCACAGTTCAAATTCTCCCACCACCAGTTCTTACAGAGCTTGCCAACCATGTACATAACTTGCTCCAGAATCTCAGCTTGAGAATTTTTATCGTGAAAGGGTCTTGAATTTTATCAAAATTTTTTTGCATCCACCAGATAATCACATAACTTTGAAACTTCTTTCTGTTAGTGTGAGTCATCACATTAATTGCTTTTCTTATGTTGAACTATCCCTTAACGTACAATTTTTTATTGTCTGTTGAGCTCAGTTTGCTTGTATTTTGTTCAGAATTTTTGCAATATTTTTGGAGTTAGACAAATCTACTGTGTGTGTTTATTTATTTATGTATTCATTTCTTGATTTTTCATAATTACTTTTAATTGAATTTATTGGGCTGATATTGGTTAACAAAATTATTAAGATTTCAGGTGCATAATTCCACAACACATCATCTGTACACATGTGTTCCCACCCCAAGTGATTCCACTTCCGGGAATTTATCTGAAGACACCCAAAACACTAATTTGAAAGAATATGTGCATCCTTATGTTCACTGCAGCATTATTTACAATAGCTACAATTTGGAAGCAGTACCATGTGTCCGTCAGTGGATGAGTGGATAAAAAGCTATGGTACATTTACACATTGGAATACTACTTGGCTGAAAAAAGAGGAAATCTTAACCTTTACAACAGAATGGATGGACCTGGAGAGCATTATGCTAAGTGAAATAGGCCAGTCAGAGAAACACAAGTACCACCATATGATTACACATATATGGAACTTAATGGACAAAAAGAACTAACAAACAAAATAGAGACAGACTCACAGATAGAGAGTAGGCTGACATCTTTCAGGACTCAGGGGTTGAGGGACTGAATTGGAGGGGTTGTCAAGGGATCAAGCAAAAAAGAAACAAAAGAGGAAAAACTCAGGGGCAGGGTCAACAGTGTAGTGATTTCTTGGGAGGAGGCGGCTATAGGAAGGTGGAGAGAGGTATGAAGGGGTAAATAGTGGTAGGATTTTTGTATTTATGATCATCAGGGATATTGACCTGTAGTTTACTTTTCTTGTGGTACCATTGTCTGATTTTGGTATCAGGGTAGTGCTGGGCTCTTATAATGAGACTGGTAGTGTTATCTCCTCTTCAGTTTTTTAGAAGAATTTGAGAAAAATGGGTATAGTTCTCTAAATTTTGGGTAGAATTTACTAGCAAAGTTCTTTTGTCTGGGCTTTTCTGTGTTAGGAATTTTTTGATTACTGATTCAGTCTCCTCCCACATTATTGGCATGTTCAGATTTTCTATTTCTTCATGATTCAATCTTGATTGGTTGAATGTTTCTGGGAATTTATCCATTTATTCCTGGTTATCCAGTGTGTTGGTTTATAATTGTTCGTAGTAGTCTCTTATGATTCTTTTTAGTCCAGTAGCATCAGTGTAATGTTTCCCCTTTAAGTTCTGATTCATTTATTCTAAACGTTTTTATTCTTTGTTATTCTAACTAAAGTTTTGTCATTTTTGTGTATCAAAAAACTAACTCCTGCTTTCATAATTTTTTCTATTTTAACTTGTTTTCAAACACAATTTATTTCTTTTTCCTTTCTTCTGATAATTTCATATTTATTTCATTCTTTTACTAGATTCTTGAGATGTAAAGATGGTTTAAGGCCTTGAACACACATTTCTCCAAAGAACACTTACAAAGGGCAAACAAATATATGAAAAGATGATCAGTGTTACTAATTATGAGGAAATTGCAATTGAAAACCACAATTAAATATCATCTTGCACTTGTTTGGATGGCTATTATTTTTTTTTAATTTTTATTCTTATTCAATTACAGTTATATGCCTTTTCTCCCCATCCCTCCACCCCACCCCAGCTGAACCCACCTCCCTCTCCCACCTCCACCCTCCCCCTTGGTTTTGTCCATGTGTCCTTTATAGTAGTTCCTGTAATCCCCTCTTCCCACTGCCCCCCCCCCCCCAGGCTATTGTTAGATTGTTCTTAACTTCAATGTCTCTGGTTATATTTTGTTTGCTTTTTTCTTCTATTGATTATGTCCCAGTTAAAGGTGAGATCATATGGTATTTGTCCCTCACCGCCTGGCTTATTTCACTTAGCATAATGCTCTCCAGTTTCATCCATGCTGTTGCAAAGGGTATAAGCTCCTTCTTTCTCTCTGCTGTGTAGAATTCCATTGTGTAAATATACCATAGTTTTGGGATCCACTCATTTGCTGATGGGCACTTCGGCTGCTTCCAGTACTTGGCTATTATAAATTGTGCTGCTATGAACATTGGGGTGCACAGGTTCTTTTGGATTGGTGTTTCAGGGTTCTTAGGGTATAATCCCAGCAGCGGAATTGCTGGGTCAAAGGGCAGTTCCATTTTTAGTTTTCTGAGGAAATTCCATACTGTTTTCCACAGTGGCCTCACCAGTCTGCATTCCCACCAACAGTGCACTAGGGTTCCCTTTTCTCCGCATCCTCTCCAACATTTGTTTGTGGATTTATTTATGTTGGCCACTCTGACTGGTGTGAGATGGTACCTCATTGTGGTTTTAATTTGCATCTCTCTGATGGCTAGTGATGATGAGCATCCTTTCGTATGTCTCTGGGCCCTCTGTATGTCTTCCTTGGAGAAGTGTCTGTTCAAGTCCTTTGCCCATTTTTTAATTGGGTTGTTTGTCTTCCTGGAGTGAAGTCATGTGAGTTCTTTATATATTTTGGAGATCAGGCCCTCGTCTGAGGTATCCTTAGCAAATATGTTTCCCCATACTGTTGGTTCTCTTTGTAATTTGGTGCTGTTTTCTTTAGCCTTGCAGAAGCTTTTTATTTTGATGAGGTCCCATTTGTTAATTTTTTCCTTTATGTCCCTTGCTTTAGGGGATGTGTCTGTGAGGATGTTGCTGCGTGGAATGTCTGAGATTTTCCTGCCAATGTTTTCCTCAAGGACTTTTATGGTGTTACAACATATATTTAAGTCTATTATCCATCTTGAGTTTATTTTCGTAAATGGCATAAGTTGGTGATCGAGTTTCATTTTTTTGCACGTAGCTGTCCAGATCTCCCAACACCATCTGTTGAAGAGGCTGTTTTTGCTCCATTTTATGCTCCTGCCTCCTTTGTCAAAAATTAATTGACCGTATAGACTTGAGTTTATTTCTCGGCTCTCTGTTCTGTTCCATTGGTCTATGTGCTGTTTTCATGCCAGTACCAGGCTGTTTTGATTACCGTGGCCTTGTAATACAGTTTGATATCAGGTACTGTGATCCCTCCTGCTTTGTTCTTCTTTCTCAAAATTGCTGCAGCTATTCGGGGTCATTTATGGTTCCATATGAATTTCTGAAATGTTTGTTCTATATCTATGAAATATGTCATGGGCACTCTAATAGGGATTACATTGAATCTATAAATTGCTTTGGGTAGTATGGCCATTTTGATGATGTTAATTCTTCCAATCCATGAGCATGGTACATGCTTCCATTTGTTTGTGTCTTCCTTAATTTCTCTCTTCAGTGTTGTGTAGTTTTCTGAGTACATGTCTTTTACCTCCTTGGTTAGGTTTATTCCTAGGTACTTTATTTTTCTTGTTGCTATATCAAATGGGATTATTTTCCTGATTTCTGTTTCTGCAGATTCGTTGTTGGTGTGCAGGAATGCCTTTGATTTCTGAGTATTGACTTTGTATCCAGCTGTTTTGCCAAATTCATTTATTAGGTCGAGTAGTTTTTTGGTGGAGTCTATAGGATTTTCCATGGACACTACCATGTCATCTGCAAACAGTGACAGTTTCATTTCCTCCTTTCCAATTTGGATGCCTTTTATTGCTTTTTCTTGTCTGATTGCTGTGGCTAGGACTTCCAATACTATGTTGAATAGGAGTGGTGAGAGAGGGCATCCTTGTCTTGTTCCTGATCTTAGTGGGAAAGCTCTAAGTTTTTGTCCATTGAGTGTGATGTTGGCTGTAGGTCTCTCATATATGGCCTTTATTATGTTGAGGACTGCTCCCTTTATTCCCACTTTGCTGAGTGTTTTTATCAGAAATGGGTGCTGTATCTTATCAAATGCTTTTTCCGCATCTATTGATATGATCATGTGATTTTTGTCTTTGCTGTTTTTGATGTGATGTATTATGTTTATTGATTTGCGAATATTGTACCATCCTTGCATCCCTGGGATGAATCCCACTTGGTCATGGTGTATGATCTTTTTAATGTATTGCTGGATGCGGTTTGCTAATATTTTGTTGAGAATTTTAGCGTCTATGTTCATCAGCGATATTGGCCTGAAGTTTTCTTTCTTCGTTGTGTCTTTATCTGGTTTTTGGATTAGGATGATGCAGGCTTCACAAAAGAGTTTGGGAGTCTTCCATCAGTGTGGATTTTTTCAAATAGTCTGTGAAGGATAGGGGTTAGCTCTTCCTTAAATGCTTTGTAAAAATCTCCTGTGAAACCATCTGGTCCAGGGCTTTTGTGTGATGGGAGTTTTTTGATGACTGCTTCAATTTCCTTTGCTGTTATTGGTCTGTTCAGGTTTTCTACTTCTTCTTCATTCAGTTTTGGAAGATTATATTTTTCTAGAAATGTGTCCATTTCATCTAGGTTTTCAAATTTCTTAGCATACAGTTCTTCATAGTAATTTCTTACCATTCTTTGTATTTCTATGGTATCAGTTGTAATCTCTCCTCTTTCATTTCTAATTGTGTTTATTTGGATCCTCTCTCTTTTCTTCTTGATGAGCCTACTTAAAGGCTTGTCGATTTTGTTTATCTTTTCAACGAACCAGCTCCTGGATTCATTGATCCTTAGAATTGTGCTTTTAGTCTCTATGTCATTTAGTTCTGCTCTGATCTTGGTTATTTCCTTCCTTCTGCTTGCTCTGGGCTGTCTATGTTGTTGTTCCTCCAGTTCTTGTAGGCGTAGGGTTAGGTTGTTTGTTTGAAATGTTTCGATCTTTTTAAGGTAGGCCTGTATTGCTATGAACCTCCCTCTCAAGATTGCCTTTGCTGTGTCCCATAGGTTTTAGGTTGTTGTGAGTTCATTTTCATTTGTTTCCAGAAAGTTTTTGGTTTCTTCCGTAATCTCATTCTTGAACTATTCATTGTTTAATAGCATGCTATTCAGTCTCCATGATTTTGAGTGTTTTGGGGTTTTTCCTTTGGGGTTGGTTTCTAGTTTCAGTCCCTTGTGGTCAGAGAAAATGCTTGATATGATTTCAATTTTCTTGAATTTGTTGAGGCTTGCTTTGTGTCCTATCATGTGGTCTATCTTTGAAAAAGTTCCATGGACACTTGAAAAGAATGTGTATTTTGCTTCTTTGGGATGAAAAGCTCTATATATATATCAGTTAAGTCCATTTCCTCTAGGGTATTGTTAAGTGACACAATATCCTTGTTGATATTTTGTTTGGAAGACCTGTCCATTTTTGATAGTGGGGTGATAAAGTCCCCTACTATAATTGTGTTGCTGTCAATATCTTTCTTGAAATCCTCCAAGATTTTCTTTATGTATTTGGGTGCTCCTATGTTGGGTGCATATATATTGACAATGTTTATGTCTTCTTGGTGGATTCTTCCTTTGAGTATTATGAAGTGACCTTCTGGGTCTCTCTTTATGGCCCTTCTTTGGAAGTCTATTTTGTCTGATATGCGTATTGCTACCCCTGCTTTTTTTTCCCTGTCTGTTTGCTTGGATAATTTGTTTCCAGCCCTTCACTTTCAGTCTGTGTAAGTCTTTTGTCCTGAGATGGGTCTCTTGTAGGCAGCATATGTGTGGGTCATGTTTTCTCATCCATTCAGCTATTCTATGTCTTTTGATTGGAGCATTTAATCGATTTACATTTAAGTTTATTATCGATAGGTAGTTATTCATTGCCATTTTTTCCTACCTGTGTTCCTCTGTCTTTCTCTTTGCCTTCCTTTCCTTAAAGCAGTCCCTTTAGCATCTCTTGCAGAGCTGGTTTGGTGGAACTGTATTCTTTTAGACTTCTTTTGTCTGGGAAACTCTTTATTTGGCCTTCTATCTTGATTGAGAGCCTTGCTGGGTTAAGTAGTCTTGGTTGCAGGCCTCTGGTTCTCATTACTTGGAATATTTTTTGCCATTCTCTTCTGGCTTGGAGCATTTCCATTGAGAAGTCACTTGCTAACCTTATTGGGGCTCCCTTGTATGTTACTTCCTTTTTCTCCCTTGCTGCCTCTAAGATCCTCTCTTTGTCTTGGAAATTTGCCATTTTAATTATGATGTGTCTTGCAGTGGGTCTCTTTGGGTTCCTCTTGATTGGGACTCTCTGTGTTTCCTGCATTTGGGTGACTTTTTCTCTCCTCAGATTAGGGAAATTTTCCATCATTACTTTTTCAAACAGGTTTTCTATCCCTTGCTGTTCTTCTTCTCCTTCTGGTATTCCTATTATACAGATATTGTTACGTTTCATGTTGTCCTGCATTTCCCTTATTGCCTCTTCATTCTTTCTGAGCCTCTTTTCCTTTTCCTGCTCTTTCTGGGTGTTTTTTTCTACTTTGTCCTCCAGCTCGCTGATCTGATCCTCTGCTTCATCAAGTCTGCTTTTCATTCCTTCTACTGTGTTCTTCAATTCAGAAATTGTATTCTTCATTTCCTGTTGCCTCTTGTTGATAGTTTCTATTTCCTTTCTCATGTTGATATAGTTTGCCGTGAGTTGATTGTAGTTTCCTTGCAGTTTCTGGTAGTTCTCTTTGAGCTCAGAGAGCTCAGTGAGCTTCCTGATGACCATTGCTTTGAACTCAGCATCTGATAGTTGACTTGCTTCTTTTTCAGTTAGCATTCTTTCTGAGACTTCCTCCTTTCCTTTCATTTGGGAATTGTTTCTTTGTCTTCCCATTGTTTGTGAGGCTCTTCTTGTTGGCCTCTGCTTCTTAAATTGCTCTATTCTGACTCCCTGGGTTTACGGTATGAACTTCTATGGAAGAATGCCAATGGGATTCAGTGGTGCTGTCTCCTTAATCTCCTGTGCTCACTGGTCTTGAGCTGATGTTTATGGGTGTAACACAGTCTTACTCTGGTCTTTTCAGCACTCCAGGTTTTCTTGTCTCACCGTCTGATATTTCGAAGTCCTTTATCTTTGGTCTCCGATCTTCATATATGCTGGAATACTGTTGGCTGTTCACTCTGCTCCTCAGATCAGCTAGGTAATTCACTGGCGTTGCGGGGAAGTGGACTCTGCTCCCACCTATCTCGCTGCCATCTTCCCATCGGATGGCTATTATTTTAAAAAAGATAAATGTCGGCAAAAATATGGGTAAATTAGAACTATTGGACACTGTTGGTTGAGAATATGAAAAGGTACCTCCATTATTGAAGACAGTATGGAGGTATTTCAAAAATTAAAACTACCACTGCCGTTTGATCCAGCAATCTCTCTTCTGGGTACTTATTCAAAAAGAATTGAAATTAAATTTTTAAGAAGTATTAGAATTCCCATATTTATTGCAGGACTATTCATAGCCAAGATGTGAATGCAACCTTAACATTCAACAAAGGATGAATTGATTAAAGGAAAAAAATGTGGTATATACATTACATATGATAGACTTTTATTCAGCATTTCAAAAAGAAGGAAACAAGGCCATTGTAATCAAAACAGCCTGGTACTGGCATAAGAACCGACACATAGATCAATGGAACATAACAGAGAGCCCAGAAACAAACCCATGTCTCTATGGTCAATTAATATTTGACAAAGGAGACAAGAGCATAAAATGGAGTAAAATAGCCTCTTCAATAATTGGTGTTGGGAGATCTGGACAGGTACGTGCAAAAATAAATGAAACTAGACCACAAGCTTACACAATACACCAGAATAAACTCAATATGGATAAAAGCATCAAATATAAATCATGACACCATAAAAGCCCTACAGGAAAACATAGGCAGTACAATGTCAAGTATCCCATGTGGCAATATTTTCACCAATATATCTTCAGGGCAAAGGAAATAAAAGAAAAAATAAATAAATGGGATTACATCAAACTAAAGAACTTCTGCACAGCTAAAGAAAACATTATCAAAATGAAAAGGGAACTAACCGTATGGGAAAATGTATTTGCCAATGATACCACAGACAAGGGCTTGATCTCCAAAATATATTAAAAAGCTCATACTACTCCACTCCAGGAAGAAGAACAATCCAATTAAAAAGTGGGCAAAGGACCTGAACAGACACTTCTCCAAGGAGGGCATACAGAGGTCCTATAAAACATACGAAAGGATGCTCAGCATCACTAGCCACTAGAGATATGTAAATTAAAACCACAATGAGATGCCACTTCACACCAGTCAGAATGACCATTATTAACAAATCAACAAACCACAGGTGCTGGTGAGGATGTGGAGAAAAGGGAACTCCAGTACACTATTGGTGGGAATGCCAACTGGTGCAGCCACTGTGGCAAACAGTACGGAATTTCCTCAAAAAACTAAAAATGAAGCTGGCTTTTAACCCAGTAATTTCACTGCTGGAATTACACCCCAAGAATCCTGAAACATCAATTCAAAAGAATCTGTGTACCCCAATTTCATAGCAGCACTATTTACAATAGCCAAGTGCTGGAAACAGTCTAAGGGCCCATTGGTAAATGAATGGATCAAAAAACTGGTACATTCACACAATGGAATACTACACAACAGAAAGAAAGAAGGGACTCCTACCCTTCACAACAGCATGAATGGATCTGGAGAGCATTATGCTAAGTGAAATAAGCCAGTCCGTGAAAGACAAATACCATATGATATCACTTATAAAAGGAACCTAATGATCAAAACAAACAATGAGCAAATAGAACCAGAGGCATGGGAATAATGAACAGACTGACAGCGAACAGAGGGGAGGTGGCAGGGGGGCAAGGGAGGAAAGAAGAGAAAGGGTCTAGTCAAGGAACATGTATTAAGGACCCATGGTCATGGACAATAGGAGGGGGATTGACTGTGGTAACCAAGAGGGGGTGTGGGTGGGGCAGGGCAGAACAATGGGGGGAAAATTGGGACAGCTGTAATAGAACAACAATAAAATATAATAAAATAAAATAAAATAAAATATAAATAAATAAAATAAAATAAAAAGAGAAACCCTACAATGTGCAACAACGTGGATGAACTTGAGGACATTAAGCTAGATGAAGAAAGCCAGTCAAAAAGGACAGGTGTTGAGTGATTCCATTTACATGTCTCAAACAGTAAAAATCATACAGAGAGTAGAATGGTAGTTGTCAAGGGCTGGAGGGAGGGGGAAGTGGAGAGTGCTAACCTACAGTTTACAAAGTTTGGTTATGCAAGATAAGTTCTGGAGACCTACTATACATTATGTCTATAGTTAACACTGTATTATACACTTAAAAATTTGTTAAGAATGTAGATCTCATGTTAAAGTTTTCTTTCACAAGAAAAGAAAAGAAAAGAAAAGAAAGGGAAGAAAGGAAAAGAAAAGGAAAAGGAAAGGAAAAGGAAAGGAAATGAGAGGGAAGGAAAGGAAAACAATGAACAAACAAACAGAAACAAGATATCTCAGGTGTTCTCTGCAGGCTGGTAATAGAGAGCATGGAAAATGTGGATGGCATGGGCAATGCCCTGGCGTCAGTGGGGAAAGCTACCGGTGACTTATTCAATTCCTACAAAGGACACACCTTGCCTTCCAATACTGAACCATCGCAATGAAAAAATTTTAAGGGCAACAATGCCTTAAAATCACAACTATTTTTGTGGTATACCTGAAGAATGCAAAAAAATAAAAATGAAAGATTTTCAAATAGAAAAATACATATATATTTATGTCGTAAAGGATTGAGCAAAAAGGAAAAAGGACACATGGACATGGACAGCAGTGTGGTGATTGCTGGGGGGCAGGAGGGGAGTAAATGGTAATGGAAAAAATACAATAAAACATATATATTTTTTACTTTTTAAAAAATTTTTATTGTTATTCAATTACAGTTGTATGCCTTTTCTCCCCATCCCTCCACCCCACCCCAGCTGAACCCACCTCCCTCCCCGACCTCCACCCTCCCCCTTGGTTTTGTCCATGTGTCCTTTATAGTAGTTCCTGTAATCCCCTCTTCCCACTGCCCCCCCACCCCGGCTATTGTTAGATTGTTCTTAACTTCAATGTCTCTGGTTATATTTTGAATAAAACATATTTTAAAAAAGATAAAGAAAATAAAATTTTTAAAGGTAATGATTATTGACAATAATTTTGCAATTAACTTAATTGTTAAATTTTAATTCATTTTTCTGATTTAATTAAAAAATGAAAAATAATAAATAGCCAAAACAAAATCTAAGCAAACACTAAGCAAATAAAAATAGTGGTTGAGTAGCACAATTTATAAAAAGCATACAGACTTTGTCTCAACAATGATGCTTGAAGTTTCTAGGCCAATTCCAGGGCGGACTTGTCCTCCTGGGACTCCTGAGGTTTATAAGGCATGAAACTAACCTGCATGAAATGTACATCCTGCAAGTAGGGTGCATGGGGGTCGGGTCTAGACTAGTGACTTGGGAAGGTTGCAGGACTGTGTGTGTTAGGTGGGGCTGGGGGTGGTTGTAGGATGGGTGTACATGTTTGACACAGTAGCTGAGAAGACATTGACCTCATCATGTAACTGTATACATGCATCATAGGACACCTTACATTTAAGAAAGACGGTAGTCCCCCCACGTCCCCCCTCAAGGCATTGGTTGCCATCATTTGACCTTTGACAGTGTCTCTCTTTGTCTTTATTATTATATTACACAAAGTGAAACCTGGAAACTTAAGGGCTAGGTTTTACTTTATATAAAATTTTTAAATTGCCCATTATAGCAATAAAATTAGATGAATCTGGTATATCCACATATACATATCCATGCATGATTCAGTGGAAATTCAAAATACTGTTCTTTTGAAGATCAGTGGGTTTGGCTAGGGTGGGGTAGAGGCGTGAGGAGAAAATGCAGACAAGTGTAATTGAACAATAAAATAATTTTTATAAAGATCAAAAGCCTTCTCAACTTTTCAACTTTGTATCCTAAAAAAGGAATTTAAGGCTTCCAAAATGATAGAATAGTTTGAGAGTAGTTTAAATACCACCTTGGAGACTTTAATGCCACTGCCATAGCAAAAAATGAAGAGTAGAGTGCATAGTAAGGAGGGTCAGTGGTTCCTCATCAGCTCAGAAAGTGCTTTTCCTGAAATACCACTCTTTATTTTGAAAGAGTTTTAGGGGAAAAAAAAATCTTCCTGAGAATGTACTTTGGTAAACAAGCAGAGGCTCTTTTCAATCAAAATCTTCTCTGAGATATGTTATTTTTTTCCTCTCAAAATTTTTTATGTATCTTCTTATTTGTATTTTTAGATAAAAGAAAAATAGGAGTAAATTGACACACCTAGTTTGAAAAGAAATTGCAAATGCATGGTGACATTACAAGTCAGCTCTCTCAAAAAGAAAAATGCTGTTTTAATTGTTTACCATCATTTTCTAAATTAGATACTTTTGTTTTAAATTAAGGAGTTCTAGAATGAATTTAATACACTTATCAAATTCAGTTCCCGTGTGTAAAGACATGAAATACATTTTTCCTAGGCAATAATTAGCTTTCTTATTTTTTAAAGTATAGCTTTTTGTTAGTAAAATAAAAGTGCATTACAAATCTCCATGTTTACAATCTCATGCTCCAGCTCCATCTACCCTCTCCACAACTCTGCTGTCCCCTCGAGTAATCACTATAACACCTTTCAATTATCTGCGGCCTAAGTTTTCCAAAGCAAATTCCATAGAATGGTCAGAAAATTCCTGGACCTGAAATTGACCTTGAGATATCCTTTTAGCTTCTGCATAAACCAGTGAGAAAAATAATTTAAAATTTCAATTATATTTTCAACAAATGAGGAAATAATGCTCCATTATATTATGTCTAAAATTTGATATTAGGATAATAAGATAATAGAAATTAGAAATGTCATAGATAAATTTTGGATTTCAGACATTACTATGATCTGTTCAGGATAGAGGGAAGTATCATTACCTGGAAAATAGCTGCTATGCCTCAGTATTGAGGGACACTTAGCATTAAAGTCTAATTTTTCCTGGTAATGGAGAATAAGCAGTAAAGACCTCCCATATGACACTTCATACCTATTATTTGTTAACCTGGTTTTTCTAGAATAAAAGCTGTATGACATAGCTGAATGATTATTGGGCATGTTGGAGAGATGGTCCGAGTGAGCCCACAGTGGTCTAGTTTATGTGATGTGTTGTGCTGGCCCAGGGTAGATTTGGTGAGGAGCCATATGGAAGAAAGAGGAATAAGGCCTAACATTTATCAAGACAAACCCTATGCTGGACACCTTTTATGTAATATCTTATTTATTCCTCTATATAACCTTACAAAATAAGTTTAATTCATGAACTTATACCATGTTTTAGTTCCCACTGAAAATGATTGTATCAGAACTAGACTATAAACCCAAGATTGAATTATTTCCATTAAACCTGACTGTCTTCTTAAAGTATCATGATCTACAGAACACCCTCATATTCTCTGAACTTGAGTTTTCAATGTTGTGATTATGAAAAGTGAATGAAATAGGTTAAATCCATTCATAAGTGAGATGTGATAGACTGGGTATGTGCCAGGTTAGGGAACATTCAGGTCTTAAACACTAATGAATAACATTTATTCCCTGTTTTATCATTAACTATATTCATGTACACAAATCACCTTCTCTGACTATTTTTCTTCAGCTTCAACATTCCTTCTTTAAAGTGTTGTGAGGATCAAATGAGATAGTGTGTTTAATGGGCTTTTATTAAACCAGAAAGCATTATGCACATTTTTATTACAAATAAAGAATTATTATTGCAGTAGTTTAATACTTAAATACCTATAACCCAGGTATTACAGGGTCCAGCAGAAGTACACCCGCTTGAGTGTGGTTAGTAGGGTAATAATATGGGTATAATAATTTATAGTTTTAATTTGAACATTTCACTTAAAATGTCATATGGTGTGCTTCAGTGTGATATTGTCATATTATAGAATTACATGCTTATGATTTTCTAATAAAATATTTTGTAATAAAAACGGGGTGTTATTAGTGCCTGATCCTGTACAATGGTACCTTAAATTTTATCTTAAATATGGATGCTTTAAGCTTGAATATTAAATATGTAAGAATATTTTTCACTTATAGAAATATATGGTTTCCCTGAACTTTTTTTTTATCATGCTATTCTTTAGGTGTTTTTTAATTTTATATTTTTGATAGAGAGGTGTTTTTGTGCAGAAAACATTTTTCTTTCCTCTTACTTTTACCATGAGAAAAATGGCAGCACAGGTATAAAAAATAAAAATTGGCAGCTGACACTACTTAGAGTTACGACACCACAGGGAAGGTTTGATATATGGACAACCTAAAAAGCAGGTGCCCTGTGGCTATGTGCCCAGAATGATCCATAGCAGTCAAATTTTCCAGGTTTAAAAGGGAGCCTCTGATCCAGAGTTTTTACAATTAAATCTGAAAATTAAAGTTTACCAATTAGTCACACGTGCATATGCGTGTGTGCATGAGCAATTAGTACTGAAGACCATCATTGTGAAGAATAGGCAGTCAGTGACCAGAAGTCCAAAGGCTCAGCAGTAATCTCACAGAGAGATAATAGTAACCCAGGCACTAAAATGAGAAGAGGAAGGAAAGAAAGAAGCACGTGAGTTTGAGATGTCTTATTTCATAAGGAGAACTAATACAATTGACTGATTAAATGCAAGGCCAAAGGAAAAGAAGGCTTTTAAATGACTGTAAGGCTTTTGGCTTGAGCATCTGGGTAGGTGGTGCTTTGTTTTACCATTATAGGGAACACTGAGGTGAAGCTGATTTAGAGCCAGGGGAAACAAGGATTTGTTTTTGTCATGTTAAATATAACGCCCATATTCATTATGTAATTGCAACTTTCAAATGTGTGTGTGTGTTTCTAGTAAATATCAAAAAATATGTTCTGAATGGATGTACCCTAAGAACCAACCCAAGAAGATTTGCTGCCACTATCCAGATGAGGACAGAAAAGATCATTTAAGAGCATATGGGCTTGTGAGTACAGTTTTCAATTCTGAGCTCTGTGGAACCACTGAACCTTCATTTAAGATGGTTACAGAGCTCTATATAGTTTTCAGAAGCTCAATTGTGTGTTCAATGATTGCAGAAAAAGGCACATTTTGGGCATTTGTTTGGCAAATGGGAGCTCTGCATGAAAACATGTTCTTCCCTGCCTGCCAAAGGGAGACTCTGTTTGAGAGGCTTGCTGGGCAGTCTCTCCAGGAGCAAAATCAAAAACCACTGGGGCCTGTGAAAATCCTCCTGATTTGAATAAATAAAGCCTGCAAAAATATTTGGACAGAAAGTGTGACATCCAGGTACTTTACACCAAATAAAAATATAGGAAGTCAAAAGCTAAAACAATTTGGAACTATCGATATGGAGCAGGCCAGGAAGGTCACTGTAATATTCCTTACAATAGGCAGTGCAGAAATCATCAGAAACCTCCACCAATGATCTTAGCTGCCTACTGCACCAAAGGAGGCAATTTATGCAGGAGCTCTCTGAACGTGCTGGTGAGTTCTTGCTTTCCACTTATACTGCGTCTGTCTCATTTCTCCAGTAGAAACAAGGCTGACTTCTGCTTCTATTTTTTCCTAGTATTAACAAGTGTCTGTGTTGGAAAATCCTAAGCTGTAACTCTAATTGCAAGGGGCTTTGGATAAAGACAGACTGGAGAAAAGTGCAAAAGAGTTGGGGTGAGCATTACATACAATGTGGAGCATATCCATCTGTGTGACCAAGATCGTGTTCTGGAAGGGTGAAAACCCTCCTTCTTTCAAGACATTGTGTTGTAGTAGGACACTATAGACAGTAAACATAGCCATAAATTAATAGGAAATGATGAATACTATAAGCATAATAAAGCAAGATAAAGAATGAGAGAAGGATAGTCTGGGGGATGTGTTTTACTGGTGTCAGAGAAGATTTATTTGATTTGGTAACTGCTAAAACTGACTGTTTCTGTGCCCCCAGAACCCAATGTGGTGGCTTTAGGAGGTGGGGCCTTTGGAAGATGATTTGGTCATTAGGGTGGACTCCTCATAAATTGAATTAGTGCCTTTGTAAACAAGACCCAGAGAGCTAGCTCCCTTGCCCACTTCTGCTATGTGAGGACACAGCAAAAAGACCACTAATCAATGAAACACGAAGTGAGTTCACCAGACACCAAATCTGCTGGTACCTTGATCCTGGCCTTCGGGTTTCCAAAACTCTGAGAAATAAATTTCTATTGTTTATAAGCTACCCCATCTATGATATTTTGGTATAGCAACCCAAATGGACTGACAGTGACTTTTTATGTATGTTATAAATATTTCTCCCACTCTCCTATTTTTCTTTGAACCTTGTTTGATGAATTTTATATAAATGTTAAAATTTTGATATTTTCTCAAAAGTCAATAACTATTTTATAGGTTTAAAAAGGAATTTATTGGCCTCCACATCATAATATTCTAGTCCATTTTTAAAATATTTTTCATGCATTGTAAAAAGTGGCAATGTAACTATTTTGGTATTGATGATTTTTTTCAAATTATTTATAAATTAATTGACACCTACATATTTTAAATGTCACTTAAGCATATTAAATTGTCATATGCACGTGCATCTCTTTTATACTCATTTTCAAGATGGAATGAGGAGTGGGAAGGCATTGAGGATGTAGACTAGTATCCCAAACCTTCCTGGAACATATTATTTGAGGCCATGCAGTATAATCAAAACTCAGTGAGGTTTTTATTAAGGTATATCCATAAGGCTTAGGAATATTTTGAAAAAAAACATATTTTATGTTTCTTGAATAAAATGCAATTTGACCATTAGAAGAAAGTATTATCCACAATTTACTTTGTAATTATAAAATAAAATACTCCAATTCTTTTCTTAGTGTGTTATTTATATTACATTATATTTGTATGTGGGAGTTATTTTGATTAGTTAGTATAAATCAGTGCTGCTAATTACTCTCCTCAGCTCCACATTTCATAGAAACAAAAATTGATATTTCCTTATATATAATACTGTCTGGTCACTTGATTTATCAGTAAATATATTTTATATAAAAATAGTGTTGGATATCATTAGAATGTGTTTTCAACTTAAGTTGTAGGAAAAAAATGACCTTGCTGGTACTAACATGCTTCTTCAAAACAAATCTGCCTTAGTTGACAATATAAATGTTGTAATTAATCAAATGTCTTTTCCTTAGATCACAAGGAAGTACTGAACCAGATGTATAGCCAATTTTTAAAAATTATATTTGACTCAAATTTACATATTTGCTTAATTCATACTCATGTTTCTCATGATAATGTATTTCTTTGCTATTTGCAGTGTTTTTACTGTATTAAGTTTATAAAAACAAACTGCCTCAAATTTTCTGTGACATAAATCTTAATAAAGTTATATTTATGACCTATTTAGACAACTTAAAATGCAAGCAGCACAAGAATATAAAAATCTGTGGAAACCTCAGTGAAGTATAGTAACGGTGAGAGAAATAAAACGAACCCAGGAGTGAAGCACACACGTAAGTCCCCACACGGTTGTTCGACATAGGCCACCGATTTGCTCTGAACTCTCTGACAATCACTGTCAAGGGAGAAAGATCCTCAGTTACATGATTCACAGCCCCCAAAGTTAAGACAAAATTAGGAAAGTCTGTCTTATTTCTGAGACTCCAGTGAGTTGTGTCCCCTGAATCCTCATAAAGACCATATATTGTGATGTATAGAATGCTATCATCAAATACTGCTGCAATAAATAACTCCAATCTTTGTTTTCTAGAAAATGCCTATAGAGAAGAGATTTTGTGTTGCTAATTCAGGGTATCCCATATGTTTTAACCACAAGCTATTAGTGGACAGAGTTAATTCCTTAATGTGAAAGCTGAGGAGCCAAATGAAGACTCGTGCCTAAATGGTGAGCTGCTTTACCTACATACAACTAAAAGTGGATGACATAAACAAATAAATAATAATTAATTCCAGTATTAGGACTAAAAGCACAACATTTTCTTTAGAGGGTATGATCTAGTGAATTATATGTACAATGCATATCCAATACATGGTCACCCCAAATACAGTACAGCAAAATGTTTTATAATAAGGTTTAACTGTGATTTAAACTGAACAAGGCAATTACATTTCTCTAAACAAAAATAAAATTGATAGGATTGAACCTGCAGGGATGTTATAAAAATAACTGTAATGGGTGCTTGCGAGGCACTGCATGTGTAGGTTCTGTAAGAATTCTCGGCAGTGCGTGTGTTCCACATAAAGCAATAATACTGACAAAGTACTGTAAGACTGCTGGAGTTCTGTTTAATTACTCGGCGTCCTATATTATAATAAATATTTATTAAGCTTTTAAAATTGCATCTTAGACTTTAATGCCTTTTAACCAAGGCTTTTAAAGATATATAATAAAACTACCAAAGACACCAACAACCATAAAAATCACATATCAATATAATACCATTTTAAGAAGCAAATATGCCTACTGCAGCCTTGCTAGAGTAGGCATTCACTTAAATTTGTATTTTCCACAGCAAATATTTAAAACATTTTCTACCAACTTAAAGCTATCTTTGCACTTAGCATAGAAATGGACTAGTATGAAAGAATATTGTTCTCTCTCTATATATGTATATATATATATACACACATATACATGTATATATATGAGTAACATATATACATATATAGATAACAATATTAAAATATATATTCAAATATATTTACAAATATATATTTTTGAACTATGACAATATCACCAATAGCCTGGAATACATGTATTTTAAACTGTTTTTGTAGAATCTCTCTTGTTTTAATACAACCATTTTTCTCAAAGCTAATGGAACATAATGACTAGTTCCCTAAATTTGAATTTATAATCTGTGACAAATGAAGAATTAAAATGGCACCAACTGAGATAGCGTGTGCTATTACCCTAGTTTGACTAGCACTATGATCTCATGGAATCAGGCAGGAAGATAAAATTTAAGTATCACTGCCAAAAACATACTAGTGGATTTCTGCATTTCATTTATGGGAACTGCATAGTTTCCCATTATTTGCTTTATAAGAATCTGTATTTCTTAAAACTATTATTATCCAAAGTTCAGTAATCATTATATCAAGACTGTTTAATGTTAAATTAATGACAAAAATATGTTTCTTAAATAGTTCAAAAGAAATTAAATGTCATTGTTCTGATACAGCAAGTTATCACTATAGTTCTACTTATACATCATCAGTCTGTCATTTCTAGTGCTATATCAAATGTAAGGTTTTTATTAGAAGGAATCCTTTAGAATCATTTCGACACAGTTTAAGAATTTTTATATTATTATGTAATGTTAAAGTGCAATAATATAAAATAAGCAGTGCTTATTTTATATTAAATGAAATGCTCTCAACTAAAATCTAGTCTGTTATTCACTACCAGACTAAATTCCCTAATTTATGACTTTCAGCAGGTCAAGCCCTTGGACAAGAACCTGTAATGTCTAGCAACTAATCATTTTAACAAGTTGAAACTGATATTTATACCTTCCCTTTTTATTAGACGAAATCCCTCACAGCCTAAGAAACTTGCATTTTATTTAAGTAATATATTCTAAGTGAATAGTATGGTCCAGGAAGAAACAAAGGGCAGGACTTGAAGATGATATTAAGCACATTAAAAATATGTACACTATCATAAGCGCACTGAATCTATTTTTATTGAGGTAAGTAATCAAAGGTGCATTTTAGAATGGTCTTTCTTACTGGGTAAAAATGATTTCAAGAAGGGCAAGTCTAGTTAAGTTGCTATTTATTGCATCACCCATTATTCACATCATTTCACCTCATCTAAATCTATTATGTCCACATTTCTGTTAAAAATATTCATTGTGTTCTCAACTGACTATAGCTTTAGAGCATCCATACACTGCTTTTTTACAGACTCTAAACCTTTATAAATGGCATCTTTGTATGTAGTTGAGCCATTTGTTCATTTTATTTGCCATATTATTCTTATTTTACTTATTTGATAAGTAAAATTATATTTTAACTTATTTTATAAGAAAAATATTCTTAAACTTGATTTGACTTATAATTAAAATTATATTTTACTTTAACATTTTTAAACATTGTACTTGTTTTTAAATCTATGTATGCAGACTCCTATATCTCAATTATTTGAGTGCCTCCTTTTGTTTTTTCTGCTTTTCCATCCTATTTTCTTGCTTCTTTGCAACTTTAGTTTGGGGTTATTTTTTTGACATTAATTTGTATGAATAAAGAATCATAAGACTCTGTGTGATATTTCATATTCCAGAGTAGGAGGTCTTTTTCTTCTGTTACACAAATTAACTTGTGTCAGATGTGGATTGCAGTTTAGTAAGTCAGTTTATCTCTAAATCATAATTTTTTTTAAATAGAGTCTTACTAGGATTTTGATTATGTGTCAGGTTCAGTTTATGACTTTGTAGCATTAAAGACATTGGACTAGCCCAGGCTGGTGCAGCTCAGTGGACTGAATGTTGGCCTGTGAACAAAGGGTTGCTGGTTTGATTCCCAGCCACGGCAAATGCCTGGCTTGCAGGCTAGGTCCCCAGTTGGCAGAGTATGAGAGGCAACCAATCTGTTTCTCTCATACATCAATGTTTCTCTTCCTGTCTTTCCTCCTTCCTTCCTCTCTCTAAATATAAATAAATCAATTCTTAAAAAATAAAGGCATTGGATTACCAATGTCCCAGCACTTTTTTTTTCATTGTTGTTCAAGTACGGTTGTCTCTATTTTCACCCCACCACACCCCCACCCCACCCATCCATGCCTCTCACCCTGGAACATACCCCCTTTGGCTTTGTCCATGTGTCCTTTATACATGTTCCTTGATGGCTCTTCCCCTATTATCCCTCTCCCCCCTTCTCTCTGGCTACTGTCAGTTTGTTCTTTGCATGATACAGGTTTCTCTCGCAGTTTCTAGCTTCTGGCCTATGTAGCTTCAAAACATGGCTAATGCCCCAATTGAATAACTGGCAGTATGCTCAAAGTCAAATTTCTTTTGCCAAATGGCTTTGTTTTTTTTTAATTACAGATGGTGTACAATATTTTATTCATTTCAAGTGTACAACCTTGTGAGTAGACACTTATGTAACTTACTAAGTGATCACCCCAATTAATCTAGTACCTATATGACACCACATATAGTTATTACAATGTTATTGACTCTATTGCCTACGCTGTTCTTTACATCCTTGTGACAATTTCATAACTACCAACATGTATTTCTTAATCCCTTCACCTTTTCCACCCATCCCTCAACCCATCTCCCATCTGGCAACTGCCAAAATGTTCTCTGTATTTATGAGTCTGTTGCTGTTCCGCTTGTTCATTTGTTGTATTAGGTTTTTTTTTTTTTTTACATTCCACATATAAATGAAATCCTCTCTCATTTGTGTTTCTTTGTCTGACTTACTTTACTTAGCATAATACCCTCTGGGTTCGTCCCATCTTGTTGCATATGACTCACTTCAGTGGGGCTTTGGTGCCCACTGAGTCCACCCTTGAGTGTGTTGCTCATGGAGGCGGTTGGATTGTGATCTGTTCTGATCTGAAGCTGTCCACTGGGTGCACTGGCCCTGGAACCTTCCAGAAGGTGCAGACCTAGGTCAGCTACTATCTGTGTCCTGTTCTGGGGCCACTCTGCATGGAATAATGCTCAGATGGTTGCTACTTATTCTGGGTTTAGAGGTGCCCAAGAGAGGCCAAGTTGCAAACTGAGGTTGGTTGCTGCTACTGCCAGGGCTGGGGACACTTAATGAGAGGTACAGGGTGTGCAGAGGCCAGTTGCTGCTTGTTTGAGAGATTTTAGGAAAGTTCAGAGCAATAACCAAGAGAGGACATTTGTATGAAAAAGCCACTCAGATGGCTTGGGTGGGCTTGCAAGTTGGGTGGGGAGGGTCTCAGGGAATCACCAAGGTCGGGCTAACAGTCTTAACCAGGCTAATGGAGACTCACATATGGTGCCTGTTAGTTAGTCCTGTAAGGGAAGGGCTCAGCAAAGGAACAATGACCTCTGCCAGCACTTCTGTCTGGCTGCCCCTCTAGCCCTCATTCTGAAGCCAAACAATTGACTCCCTCCCTATATATCCCTGATGCCTTTTGAGCTGCTGCCCCAGTGCTGGAGCTTAGAACAAGTGAATTTCAGTAAGTGAGTATGTACCCTGTAAGAAGAATGCCTGAGACTCCGGTGCCCTCCATCTCATTCAAACACAGTCCCCACTGATTTTCACATCCAGAAGTTATGGGAATTTCTCTTGCTGACACCAGAACCCTGGGCTGAGGGTTCTGGTGTAGGGTTGGCACCACTGGCTCTTCAGGTGGGGCCTTCACAGCCAAGATACCCCACCTGATTTTTAACCACCGCACAGAGATGTGGGACCATCCTGTTCTGTGTTTCTGCTCCTTTCTAACTATCTCAGTGTGGCTTTTTCTGTATATCATTAGTTATAGGACTTCCATTCAGCTACACTTCAGGCTTTTCTGAATGATGCTTGTTCTATAGTTTAGTTATAACTTTGATGTGGTGTAGGAGGTTCTGAATACCACGTTTACCTACACCACCATCTTCACCAGAATCCTTTGTTTTTTAAGCACACTGAAACTCTGGAATATTTCACTTTGCCTTCCAAGACTTTGGTAAAACTTAGTGGCCTTCTGTCTAATCTCAGAACCCAGTAAATAAATGTTCCTTGGGAAAACTAGCCATACATTTGAGAAGTCTCACTTCCCAATGCTTTCCACTTCAATTTCTCTTTAAAAAAAAAAAAAAAAAGGCTTTGGGATTTTCTCTTTACCCCACCTGAGGCTCTCTATTTAGATTAAGCCAGATTGTCAGTCTACATCCAGGATTAACACGCATCCCCAGGAAGGAAAAGGTTGTACGGCAATTGTCAGCATTATATTTTCACCTCTGGAAGTCTTTTCTCTTTTTGAAATGTTATTTATTCTATTCTTCATTGCTTCCATAGCCCTCTAGTGATTTTTAAAATATTGGATTAAAAAAAATTAGTTGTCTTTTTCTAAATTGTTTTAGCTGGGTCATCGACCTGTAGCAACCATGTAGCAACCAATATGTCCCACCTCAAAGTAAAATACCCAAGAGTCTTGTGTTTTATGGTTAAAGAGGGAATAGCAACAAGGACTTGAGAAATTACAAGCCTGAACACACACACACATATACATACACCATAGATATTCACAGTGTAAAGCTGCAAAAAAAAAAAATGTAGACATAAAAAAGGAACGTCATTTTCCCGTCTTAGTATAATTGAGGGGTGACAAAACTTTTGGCCTAATCCGTGAATTAACAGAAAATGTTCCTGAATTAATAGTGTGTCCTGAATTAATAGCAAAAGTAAATACATATGTAAGTTATATGTATTTACTTTTGCTATTAATGTGTAATATTAATATGTAGTAAAAGTAATATTTACTTTTGTATATGTGTAATTAATGGTGAATTAATAGTGTGTTCCTGAATTAATAGCAAAAGAAAATACATATGTAAATAATCCTTCTCATCAAAGAACAGTACACTAGAAGTCATAGCATATGGGATATCAAAATTACCTATATTATCATATGTAGTGATAAAAGATGAGGTATAGATGGGAACAAGATATTGTGTGATCTAGGAGTCTCATAGTTATTTTGGTGAAAACTGATTAATTAAAAAGCTGGGATTATAGCTAAGGATCCTGAAACACCGATTTAAAAGAAACTATGCACCCCAGTGTTCATAGCAGCACAATTCACAATAGCCAAGTGCTGGAAGCAACCTAAGTTCCCACCACTAAAAGAGTGGATCAAAAAACTGTGATACATTTGCACAATGGAATAATACCCAGCACAAAGAAAGAAGGAACTCCTACCCTTCACAACAGCATGGATGGAACTGGAAAGCATCATGCTAAGTGAAACAAACCAGGCAGTGAAAGAGAAATACCATATGAACTCACCTATAAGTGGAACCTAATCAACAAAACAAACAAGCAAGCGAAATATAACCAGAGACATTGAAATCAAGAACAAACTGACAGTAGCCAGAGAGGAGGGCGGAGAGCGATGATAGGGGATAATAGGGGAAAGACCATCAAAGAACATGTATAAAGGACACATGGACAAAGCCAAAGGGGGTAGGTTCAAGGGTGGGAGGTGGGAATGGGTGGGGAGAGAGGGCATGGTGGGGTGAAAATAAAGACAACTGTACTTGAACAATACAAATAAAAATAAAAATAAAAAGATGATGGCATGTAGTGGTAATTCATGGCAGTCCTGAAAAATTTACATGGGGAAAGAAAAATCAAAATCTTGAATTTCCAAGAAATATCTTAAGTGGAAAAATATAGTCTTAACTTCATATTTGAAGGAGTTTCTATCTCCTTTAGTTTCAGGCCAGATAAAGCTGAGAATTGAGACAACAACACATAATTCCATGGAGCTATCAAAATAAATGAAAAATATTATGTGACTTCTATGGAGTGATTCACAGAATATATTTTTAATAAAATTAAAAAGCCATGATACAAGGAAATATATATTGTATACTGTCATTTGCTTAAATAAAAGTAAACAATATATATTTTCTTATTTTTGTAAAAATATGGACCAAAAAAGTCAGATGTATTATCTATGATGAATAGAACTGATATGAAACTGATAGGACAGGTAATGAGGTTTCTCTAGTTATACATTTTATTTTACATTAATTTTTTTACATTTACATTTTACAATTATTTACATTAATATAAAATACATTATATTTTAATTAATAAATATACATTTATTAATTAAATAAATGTAATTCAATAAAGATTCAAGTTTTTAGAAGATTTTCACAGTGCATTACATCTGAGAAGAGAAAGAAGAATGGCAGCATGGGGAGAATTGTTTAATGGGCAGAGAGCAGAAGATAGTCTCATCAAAGGGATAAGGAGAGCAACTTGAAAAAGTCAGAAAGGAAGTACAAATATATTGGCAGAGTTCTGAGACAGAAATTAAGGAAGTAAGCTTATGTTCCATTCAGTGCTACAGGAAGGACAAATATGAAACACTAGCATGGTCCATTGGATTGGGAAATTAGGAAATGATTCTCTAAAAGCTAGAAAGGAACTGGGAAATGGGTGACAAGAAAGAGAAAGATGTAAGTGAAAGTTGTTCAAGATGACCCTCAAAGACCAGTATTTCTTCACCAATTTTCCCAAGGCTCATTCAGAATTATTAAATGTCATGAACTGGCTCTGGCCAATGGGGTTCAGATGGTTGGAACATTATCCCATAGCCAAAAGGGTGCAGGTTCAATTCCCAGGCAAGGAATATTGCCTGGGTTGGGGTTTTCATCCATGGTCCCGGCGCAAAAGTCAACCAGTTGATGCTTCTCTCTTGCATGGATGTTTCTCTCTCTCCCTTGCTCTTGCTCTAAAAGCAATGAAAAAAATGGCCTTGGGTGAAAATAATTAACTAATTAGATTTCATGAACTGTTTTATTCAGTTATTGAATGTTAATACAAGTAAATGAGGCAAAACTAAAAAGAAAGAAAGAAAGAAAGAAAGAAAGAAAGAAAGAAAGAGAGAAAGAAAGAAAAAATATTTTGTTTAAAATAATCTCTTAACAACAGTATGTTTTAATTTTTCTTTGTTTCTTTGTATTTAAATCTGAGTCTTTTGCAGGAAAGCATATACAGGGCTAGAGGACTAGAACCATTCTCCCAAGGCCCAGCACCGGAAATCCTTTCAGGATGCTTTAGTCATTTTCCCAGGCACAGCGTACTTTGCCTCTGAGTTCATTGTTTGAAATGTCTATTGTTCTCAGGGTCACAGAGGAGCAAATTTTTCAAAATGGCCATGCTGGCTTAGCCCCTAGAGAAAAAAGTCAACATACAGGTTCAATTACTGTGAATTTAAACAGAAAAAAATACTTCCCAGAGCCACAGCTATGTTCAACTAGAATGTATCCACATCTCAAAAATGGCATTTTCTGTTTTAAATTTTCAGTGATTGCTATCCTGCCATTCTCCTAGGGGCTAAGCTAGTGCTACCAATTGCATTGCTCTACTCTGCTGTGACCAGAACAGACAGGGTGACATCACATGGGCTTTCTGTAATAGACCCTGATCTGTACAAAGAAATAGTTCTTCATGCATTCACACCCAAATAAAGGTTGTTGATGAGGATATTTAAAAAAATAAAAGATAGAAAGATAAATAGCCACATGCATACATATGTACTTACATTGATGGATAGACAGAAGGAAGAGGGAATTAATGCTCTTTGAAGCCTTCCTAGGATCAGACTCTATTTTTTTTCCATAATATCACAAGTATCTCCCAATAGAAGAGGCAAAATATAACTCAGAACAAAAATTCGTATTCTGTTGGAGCTTAAGCATGGGCTCATAACATTTGAAAAATAAAGAAATCTCTAGTAACTAGTAGTGCCATTGTCCCAAATTCGTAGTTCCAGATCTAATCCTTGGCACTGCCAAAGAACCAAAAGCAATGTAAAATATCTCATTAATATAAATTTATATACATTACATGTTGAAAGTATAGTATTTGGGGTATATTGAGATAAATAAAATATAAAATTTAAATTAAAAAAGAATAAAAGCACAAGTATTACCACTTGTAAATCATGAAGACTGAAACAAAATAAACCAGATATCAAAATATTAAATATTAAAAGATAAGCAATTTAAGAGAAAAAAGACATGTGGGACAAAAATTATTTTATATGAATAAAGTACAATTCTTATTTTAAAACATGTTATAAATGGTTTACATATTATTGCATATATTTTTCTGTATTTACTTTTTATTCTAAATATTTTTTTGATATTCATATAACTTGAAAGGACTTACTCAAGGTCATTTGTTTTCATTGCTACATAAATTCCGTTGCATATAACACTATAATAGTAATAGTATAATAGTATATACGTATGTGTACATATATATACATATGGTCTATAGCTAACAGAAGTATAAAAAATTATTAAAAAATATAAACTTAGGAAGCAGTATAAAGGTTTCAACTGGGGAGGAAGGAAGATGGATAGCCCAGGGTGGAATCACAAGGATAAAATAACTGCTGTCAGTGTTTTGGTTTTCAAATATTTTTGCATGGTTTTATAACTTTATATTCTTAAATTTTTTAGAATACATAAATAAAAATTAAAAATAAAGTGATTAAAAAAGGAGATTCTAACAGAGCCTCAGTTATGTCCACAGAAAGAAGTGTAAGTACAAAAGAGAAAACCTTGGTTCAATCTTCCCTGAATGTCATTTATCCTATGCTACTTTTATATAGTTAGAATGCCCATGCGACTTTTATGACAAATTGAGCCCCTTTTGAGAAAGAATGATCTGCAGGTATCAAATGTTAACATACGCAAGATTCTGGAAGACAATGATAAACCAGAAGTGTCTTATGTAAACTAGATACATAGTTACTCAATCTGTAGTCTGTGATCAGTGTACCAACTCAGTTAGGAAAACTCTTAAGAAGTTTAATTTTAAGTATGTTTCACCATATCTAGAATGGGCTTGGGGCCCTGACTAGTATGGCCTTTCTCTCTTTTACTAAAAATAAAGCATGTTCTCTGGTTGAAGGCAATATTATGAGGTGTCATGGCTGTGTGTAAAGTGTTCAATGTTAAACAAAGAAACAAAGAAACAAACAAAAAACAATGGTACTGAGAGAACTACTGCAGAAGGAAAAGGCAAATCCATATCTGGAATATATACAATAAAGTGCCATGTGAGAGGAGGGGTCAACATAATTAACCTAGTACTTGAAAGCCAGTTGGTTTCCCCAGAGAATGGTGGTATATTATGGATCAGCATTTGCCTCCACTGTTGGTAGGTTGAGAGAGTACTCAAACAATGTCTTCTCTCAGATGACTAATAGATTTACCACCAAAATTGTACCAACTGGGAATTTTTCACTTCAGTGTGTAAGTACAAGATCTCTGCTTTTTGGGGTGATAGTGTAAAACAAAACCTCCCACTCAGTCTGGGCCAGAACACCGCAATGGTAACCCATATCCAGACATGCCACTGCTTTTTTCTCCTATGCTAATTGGCCACGAGACCAAAAGTGTGGTCAGAGATAGAAGCAGTGAAGTAGAAGTAGCTCGAAAGGTCTGTGCTCTGATTCTTCTTTGGGGTTTTCAAGATGTTACTCCAGTATAACTCTCTGCCTTAGACCTTCCAATATGATTGGATATGTGGGGTCATATTATCCAGTGGCAGGATATCTTCTAGTACATTCTGGGCCTGCTGAAGAAATGTGTGTTCTAGGTTTCAATCGTAATTGTTCTCCAAAGGGGTTATCTAAAAAAACCAATAGAGCAAAATGATCAAATGTAGAATGGTTTACTTCTAAAGTTCAACAAGTCTCACTGAACACTGTGCCTCCTTCTTTTGATGGATCATGTCAAGTTCATGATACAATAATGATTCAATAAGACAAATAGGGTTTGTCTTATTTTAATAGGAATGTCCCTAAATGCTCCATACCACTGGATTCCTAAAAACCTCACCAATAAGCTAAGTCTTAAATTTTTGAGGGTTTATTTTCCACACTCTTGGAAGCATATCTAATAGTAAGGCATCTAAGATTCTTGCTGTTTACTGCCTGCTAGATCTAACTAGCAAAATATTATCAATGTAAAAGATCGGAAAGATGTTATGAAGGATATCAAGATGACTGAAAGGTCTGTAAATATTATAATGGGAAGAACAAGGAAATAAGTGTATACTATTTTTCTGGATACATAAATGCAAACTGTTTTGATTTTCCTTACTTATGGGGATGTAACCAACAGCATTGGCAGGCCTGCAGCTTCATTCCAGGTGTCCAGATTGTGAGTACTTTTCTCAGTAAAATGTTGTATTCGGTATGGCAGCTGCAATTGGCATTACCATCTCATTAAGTTTATGAAATCTTACTATCAACCTCCCAAGCACATTGGACTTTTCACAGGCCAAGCAAGTGATATAAGACATAAGTGGGGATGTGGCAGGATTTGCCATCCTGCACCTTTCAGATTCTCGATGGCAGCTCCGTGCTCTCCATTTGCCCTGTGAAGCTATCTTGTTTTTGAGTTACCGCTCCAGGTCTCAGTCCTAATTTTACAGGGGTTGCTGGCACTTTCATGACTTTTACTTGCCCCTTCCTGCCATAATGACTGTCACTTCAGAAGCCAGGAAAACAATACAAGGTATCTATCAGCTACTATCTATTTCCCCTGTTCAATCTGAAATAACCATTGGTTTGGTATGAAAACACTATGTCCTGCTGAAACTAGACTTTTTTTTAATTCCAGGTTATTGTATGAACTGTGGTGAACACAGCCAAGGGTGATCACCAATGAGCTGTGCCCTTATATAATTCCTTCTGCTTGAATGACGGTGGAATCTGTAACGTGCTTCCAACCAGTTGTATATGACACAGGTGATAGGATACCACTCTCAAGGTTATCTCATGCTTTATGGCAAAGGAGAAGAAATAGTACAGATGTAATTAAGGTCCCTAATAATTTATTTCCCTAATCATTTATTGATTTAGAGTTACTCAAAAGAGATATTATCCTGGGTAAGTTTGTCCTAATTTGGTGAGCCCTTTACAAGATGACATGGGGCTTTCTTATAGCTAGAGACTTGAATAAGAGGTTTTGTTTCTCTCTCCCTCCCTCTCTCTCTCTCTCTCTCCCCTCTTCATTTTGGCCATGCATTCTATAACCACCATCAAATGAATTCTGCCAACAACCTAAGTAAATCTTGAGGCCAATCCATCCCTAGGTGAGCATCCATATGAGAATGCAACCAAGCCAGCAACTTGATTCCAGCTTTGTAAAACTCTGACCAAAGACACAAGAGGCCCCCAGTCCAGGCCCAGACTTCTAATGTACAGAAACTGTGATATGATTAAGTGGATCTATCATTTGTTTCACAGTATAGAAAACTAATACAGGAAGTTGTACCGTGGTTCTAGTGCAGGATTTCTCAACTACAGCACTCTAACATCTTTGGCCAAATTATTCTTTCTTCACTAGGATTGGGCTATGCATTATAGGATGTTTAGAAGCATCTCTGGCTTACTCATTAGATGCCTGTAGCACCCATCTTCCCAGTTCTGAAAGCCAAAAATGACTCTAGACATTGTCAAATGTTGTCCAGGAGACAAAAATAACTCAGATTCAGAGCTACTGGTGTAGAGGCAACACAAAGTGACAATGATTGGTTCTAACAGAATCAACACACATATGTAAGATTGTGCAACAATCACCAAAAGTGCAATTATTAATAGGATTTTTGACAGATAAAAAGGCAGTGGTTTCCTTCAGCAAATAAGTATCAGGGAAATTTAAAATTTCAGTTTTCCACCTCATTCATATCTTTCCACAAGTATCTGCCAACAATGCCCTGACTTTGGGCTTGGAAGGCTTTCGGTCTTCCTAACCTATCAGGTGTAATAGAACATTTAGGAAAATTAAAAACAATGCTAACACAGCTGCCATCTTTCTCAAATCTTTCTAATACAAACTTTATATCAAATTTCACTGATTTTGAAAAGATTGTACCAATTAATCAGAAGCAAATGGGTGAGTTTTTACTTCTAAACAAAATAGGGCAAATAATGTGCATTTGTCAGTGTAGTCTGACAAGCAGGGCTGTGTGGAAACGACCCCAGGACCACACTCCATGTTTCCTGAACAGTGAGCCATCTGCGGCCTGGGACCCACTTCTCAATACAAACAGTTTCACCCAAACTCTGTTTTTCTAGGACTTATTGCTTTCCTTCTCCTGGCAGGAGGTGCTGTTTCTGAATCCCATTTCCTATGAGTCCCAAAGTCCTCCTCATAATGGGCAGAGATGTCTTTCCCAGGCAACAAGTCTAACCATCTGGAATTACAGTTCAGATTGTGTGGTACTCTAGTATCTGATTATCACCCTGCTAAAAATGTTATCTTTTAAGAATGTAATATACTTTGATGTCAAGTATTGTGATCTCTCCTAATTTACTCTTCTTTCTCAAAATTGCTGAGGATATTTGGGGTTGTTTATGGTTCCATAGATATTTTTTAAATGTTTGTTCCATATGTGTAAAATACGTCATTGGTATTTTATTAGGGTTTGCGCTGAATCTATAAATTGCTTTGGGTAGTATGGACATTTTGATGATGTTAATTCTTCCCATCCATGAACATGGTATATATTTCCATTTATTTGTGTCTTTCTTAATGTCTTTCTTCAGTGTTGTGTAGTTTTCTGAGTACAGGTCTTTCATCTCCTTAGTTAGGTTTATTCCTAGGTACTTTATTTGTGAAAGACAAATACCATATGATCTCGCCTATAGGTGGAACCTAATCAACAAAACAAACAAACAAGCAAAATATAACGAGAGACATTGAAATAAAGAACAAACTGACAGTACATGGAGGGGAGGAGGAGAGGGATAATGGGGGAAAATAGGGGAAGGGCCATCAAGGAACATGTACAAAGGATACATGGACAAAGCCAAAGGGGGTAGGTTTGAGTGTGGGAGGTGAGGATGGGGGGGCGGGAGGGCGTGATGGGTGTGAGGTGAAAATGGAGACAACTGTACTTGAACAACAATAAAAAAGTAATAAAAAAGAATGTAGAATATCCCTTCTGTTAAAAATGAAGTATGTCACAGCATATTCAGAAAGTTCCTCAATCTGTTATGTTCTTCTCCATGGGATTAATGAGAGGATTAGGGGGGAATGTTCCTTCTTTTTTTAAAAGATTCTATTCTTTTCTTTTTAGAAAGAGGGTAAGAGAGAAACATCTATGTGTGAGAGATACATCAAACAGTTGCCTCTCACATGCCCCCAACTGGGGACCTGGCCTACAACCCAGGCATGTATCTTGACTGGAATCAGTGACCTTTTGGTTCACAGATTTGCCACTCAATCCACTGAGCCACACCAGCCAGGGCTGTACCTTCTTTTCTTACTGAATGCCTTCCTTACACATTTCCCTGAATAAATTCATTCCTTAGTTCATACCATGTATTGTGGAATTGACCTAATGTATGACAAGTAGTGACTACAAATTTAAGTAGGTGTTCAAAATAATTGGTAGTGCTTTTATGCAGATAAAAAAATAAATCCTTCTTTATTCATATAGGAAAATATGCCTTCAGTATCTACAATAATCCAATGTTCAAGAGAATCCTTAGTCAATTTTTACTCAGTTGAATACTCTGCAGTCACGGAGAACCAAGATGGCGGCGTAGGTAGACACACTGCGCCTCCTCGCACAACCAGAACTGACAGAAAATCGAACGGCAAGGGGGTACAACACCAAGGAAATACAAAATAAACATTCATCCAGAGCGGTAGGAGGGGCGGAGACGGGCACTTGGGTGGAGAGGATTCACGTGGCCTTGGAGGGACTGAGACTGGTGGAGTGTGGGACTAACGGGGCAGGAAGTCCGAGCACTAGCAGACCCTGCAACCCTACATTTGCGCAGATAAACCAAGACGGCCGGACTCGGAGTGGCGGAGAACGGGGCAGGCAGAGCAGTGGGTAGCACCCCGGGGCCCCACATTCGCACACAGATAAACCGGGCGAACGGTGGGGAGCAAAGCAGACTGCGCAACCCAGGGCTCCAGCTCCGGGAAATAAAGCCTCAAACCTCTGATTGAAAGCGCCCGTGGGGGTTGGGGCAGCAGCAGGAGAGACTCCCAGCCTCACAGAAGAGGTCATTGGAGAGACCCATGGGGGCCTAGAGTGTGCACAAGCCCACCCACTCGGGAACCAGCACCAGAGGGGCCCAGTTTGATTGTGGGTATCGGAGTGAAAGACTGAAATCCGGAGAGTGAGGCGGGTGCCATTGCTCCCTCTCGGCCCCTCTCCCACATACAGCGTCACAGCACAGCGACCAGCATTACCCCGCCCCGGTGAACACCTAAGGCTCCGCCCCTTAAAGTAACTGAAGCGCCAAAAAAAAAAAAAAAAAAAAAAAAAGGCCCAAATGACAGAACACTTCAAAGCTCCAGAAAAAATACAACTAAGCGACGAAGAGATAGCCAAACTATCGGATGCACAGTTCAAAGCACTGGTTATCAATATGCTAACAGAATTGGTTGAATCTTTTCGAAAAATAGATGAAAAAATGAAGCCTATGCAAATAGAAACAAAGGAAAATGTACAGGGAACCAATAGTGATGCGAAGGAAACTGGGACTCAAATCAATGGTGTGGACCAGAAGGAAGAAACAAACATCCAACCACAAAAGGATGAAGAAACAAGAACTCGGAAAAATGAGGAGAGGCATAGGAACCTCCAGGACATCTCGAAACGTTCCAACATCCGAATTATAGGGGTGCCAGAAGGAGAAGAGGAAGAACAACAAATTGAAAACTTATTTGAACAAATAATGAAGGAGAACTTCCCCAGTCTGGCAAAGGAAAGGGACTTCCAGGAAGTCCAGGAAGCTCAGAGAGTCCCAAAGAAGCTGGACCCAAGGAGGAACACACCAAGGCACATCATAATTACATTACCCAAGATTAAACGCAAGGACCTACATCCAAGATTACTGTATCCAGCAAAGCTATCATTTAGAATGGAAGGGAAGATAAAGTGCTTCTCAGATAAGGTCAAGTTAAAGAAGTTCATCATCACCAAGACTTTACTATATGAAATGTTAAAGGGAGTTACCAAAGAAAAAGAAGATCAAAAATAGGAACAGTAAAAATGACAGCAAACTCACAGTTATTAATGACCACACCTAAAACAAAAACAAGAGCAAACTAGGCAAACAACTAGAACAGGAACAGAACCATAGAGATGGAGATCACATGGAGGGGTGTCAATGGGGGAGTGGGAGAGGGAGAGGGGGGGAAAGGTACAGAGAATAAGTAGCATAGATGATAGGTGGAAAATAGACAGGGGGAGGGTAAAAATAGTGTAGGAAATGTAGAAGCCAAAGAACTTATAAGTATGACCCATGGACATGAACTATAGGGGGGGAATGTGGGAGGGAGGGGGTGGGCAGGATGGAGTGGAGTTGGGGGGGGGAATAGGACAACTGTAATAGCATAATCAATAAATATATTTAAAAAAAATAAAAAAAACAAAAACAAAAACAAAAAAATACTCTGCAGTCACAATGTATGTAGTATTTGCAAAGAAAAGAGCAAAGTATGCTATAGAACCGTATATAAATGTAAGATGTGTGTACACATGCACTACATTATGTAATACATTGCACTTTGAAGGTAACTTATGTAGATGTCCTAAAAACTAAGCTATGAGACATCTTTAGTGGTGCTGGCCTTCTGTTTACAACTCTGAAACACAATTGCTTTCTGCAGTTTTTAACCTTAGCAACTTAGAAACAGGTTGGTCTTTATTTGAATTGCAGAGACATTATAGATTGGAAAAAGCAAGTGCGTTTTTGCAGTGTCAGGTCTATTCCATGCCTCCTTGTATAAACAGCCAGAGGCAGTCCTGAATATTTTACTTTTATTTGAAATTGGCCTGCGATTTCAGATGTTATTCATTCCCTTAGTGACAGACCAGCGACACTGACATAGCTGCGTTTAAATTAATTAATCGATTAACTTAAAGCTATGTACCTTTAACCTAATGGTGAAAACAATGTTCTAACACACCATAGCAATGTTTCATGTGCTTATGTATGATTATCTCCACTTCAAGCATAAGATAAAGGGAGAAATGAAAAATAAGTAAATCAGAACCACCTTATAAAACAGTTTTACAATTCTCATCTTAGTCCTAGGGCATAAATTCTTGACAATTCCAGTATTAAAGTTACACTGTATAATTTCTGTCTCCATCTATACCAAGTATGCACCCCACATACCTACATGGGATGCTTGTGTTATTGCTTGTGGACAGCTATTTCATTTGGTCTGAGAATGAAGGAGTAAGTGGGCATTGATAACCCAGTGAGCTGAATGCTCTCGTGGGGCGTACAGGAGAGTGTAACCAGCACTGAGGAGGAAAATGGATTGTGTTTAATCCATGGAGAATGGGTAAGAATTTCTTTATTTATCAAGGACAATTATTATGGATAAAGCTACCAGCACCTGAAAAGTTGTATGACATGGGTATGCAGTAGCGGAAGGATGTTTCTTTAAAAGAAGCACCAAACAAGTAGATTTCAGAGAGTGAAAGTAGGGATATTAAGCATTGATTAAAGATAGGAAAGAGAACTTGGCTGTTTTTAAAATAATAAAATCTGCAATTAAAATTTTATAATGAGGCAAATAAGATTTAGGTCCAGACCACAGAGATGAATATCAGAACATTCAAGTAGGAACTTTTAAAAACTAAAACCAGAATGAAAACCTGTGGCAGAGGTTGTTTTAACAGACTATTAAGGCATAAGGTCAATAGTCTTCATTAGCTGGGCCCTTGCCAGGAATCAAACCACCTAAAATGTTATTCTGAAAAAAAATCCACCTGCTTACCTAATTTTGCATTTTTAATTTTGTAATACTTTTTAGAGAGTGCTTCCAAATCACATTAAGCTTTGGGCCCCACAGTCCTGGACTCACCTTTGCCTGGACAGTAAGTCCATGGCGGTGCTAAAAAGTAAGAACTAGAAGTCAGGGTGCCAAAGTAGCTGGCTTAATTTTGGAAATTAAGTAATTAAACTGTAAAGAAGCATTATTGCTATTAGCCCTACATGATGGATAAAATAGAGATATATTGTTTATCTTCACCTTCCAACAAGAAGTGGTTTTTTTCCACTAATTTACATGCTGCCCCCAACCACCCAGCCCAGCCCCAACTGGATAGAAGTCTGCCATTGATTGCGAAGATTCCTTTTCCCTGATTCTTCAGAGACGTGGAGTGTAGAAGTTAAAGATTTAAAGCACAGGAATTCTGCAACATAGTCCATGACAGATTATGCAGAGTATACAGGAAGGAAGTAAAATCAATTAACACAGTCTCCACCCTGCTATTGAAAAACTGCACAAACAGGGATTAATTTTAGTAAGAAAGGTTCTGAGAAATGGAGAAATGAAGATACTAATGTAGACTCAACCACTAAGATGACAATAACAATGAGTCTACAGCCATACCACCCTGAATGCACCCAATCTCGTGTGATGTTGGAAGCTAAGCAGGGTCGGGCCTGCTTAGTACTTGGATGGAGGACAATAACAATGAGAGACCCACAAGAAGGAGAACAAGGTCCAACGACCCTCCTAACTTTCAAGATCCAAATACCAGAAAATTGTACCAAGGATATTTATCGTTAAGCGGGTTTTGAAAATATTCTATTCTGCCTGAATATTCTATCGTCCTGAATTTTCTGTATTTGTAGGTGTTGTTTATTAGATTTTTTTAAATTTATTTTTATTTTTATTTTTTTATTCAGTTACAATTGTCTGCATTTTCTCCCCATCCCTCCCCCCCACCCCAGCCAATCCCACCTCCCTCCCCCACCTCAACCCTCCCCCTTGATTTTGTCCTTGTGTCCTTTATAGTAGTTCCTGTTGACCCCTCTCCCCAGTATCCCCTCCCCACTCCCCTCATGCTATTGTTACATTGTTCTTAATTTCAATGTCTCTTATTAGATTTAATTGTAAAAATCAATTTATACAAACATGAGATAATCTACGTTTTGAATAGTGCTTGTAAAACAAATGAGGACACCTATCATCTATCAGATGGTAAGTATAGCATACACACAGATAAGTAGCTCATATGACTAAATATACATAAACTCAGTTAATTTTCACACAGTGGATGCCCATCTGCAATCAGCATCCATTTAAAAATAGAATATAACTATACCTCGGAAAGTTTCCCTGTGTTCCAATTCATACCCAACATAATCACTATCATAACTAGTAAGGATAATTTGAGGTGATCTTTTCCATTGTTGACTAACATTGGTTTGTTTTTCGTTTGGGGCTACATGAAAGCTCTGCTATGGATATTCTTGGTTATGAAGGTTAGTGAATATTGAATATATCTAACATTCCCATTGGGTATAACTAGCATTGGAATAGCTGGGTCGTAAAGTACCACCAAGTCAATTTTATTAAATAATGCCAAACAGAATGCTTGATAAATATATATTTATTATATTGTATTGATTATGCTATTACAGTTGTCCTGTTTTTCCCCCTTTGCCCCACCTCCACCCAGTACCCCCCACCCCTTCAGGCAATCCCCCCAACATTGTTCATGCCCACTGGTCACATGTAAAAGTTCTTTGGCTACTTCATTTCCTATATTGTACTTTATATCCCCATGGATATTCTGTATCTACCTATTTGTACTTCTTAGACCCCCCTCTTCACCAATTCCCTCACACCCACCCTCCCATTTGGCAACCATCAAAATGCTCTCTGTGTCCATGATTCTGTCTTGGTTCTTCTTGTTTGCTTAGGTATTTTTTATCTTCATTTGTTGATAAATTTTTACTGTTTTGCTATTTTATTGTTCATAGTTATAATCTTCACTGTTTTCTTAAATAAGTCCCTTTAACATTTCATGTAATAAATATTTGGTGATGATGAACTCCTCTACCTTTTTCTTGTCTGGGAAGCTCTTTATCTGCCCTTCAATTCTAAATGATAGTTTTGCTGGGTAGAACAATCTGGGCTATAGGTCCCTGCCTTTCACAACTTTGAATATCTCTTGCCAATCCTTTCCAGCCTGCAAAGTTTCTTTTGAGAAATCAGCTGACAGGCTTATGGGAACTCTACTGCAGGCAACTAACTTCTTTCCTCTTGCTGCTTTTAAAGATTCTCTCTTTATCTTTAACCTTTGCACTTTTAATTATTATGTCCTGGAGAAGGCCTTTGCATTCAGCTTGTTTGGGACTCTCTGTACTTCCTGGACTTGAATGTCTTTCTTTCACCAAATTAGGGAAGTTTTCTTTCACTATTTTTTCAAATCGATTTCCAATTTCTTGCTCTTTCTATTCTCCTTCTGGCACCCCTATGTTGTGAATGTTGGATCTCTTGAAGTTGTCCCAAAGACTGCTTATTTTATACTCATTTTTTTTCTTATTGTTCTGATTGATTGTTTTTAGGTTCCTATGTTCCAAGTCATTGATTTGATTCTCAGCTTCATCCACTCTACTGTTGTTTCCCTGTAAATTATGCTTTATTTCAATTAGTGTATCCTTCATTTCTAACTGGACCTTTTTTATGCTGCTGAGGTCCTCACTAAGTTCCTTGAGCATCCTTATAACCAGTGTTTTGATCTCTGCATCTGATAGATTGCTTATCTCCATTTTGTTTAGCCTTTTTTCTGGAGTTTTAATCTATTCTTTCATTTGGGCCATGTTTCTTTGTCTCCTTATTTTGACAGCCTCCCTGTGTTTGTTTCTATGTATCAGGTAGAACTGCATTGACTCTGTGTCTTGGTAGTGTGGCCTAAAATGTAGTAGGTGTCCTGTGGGGTCCAGTAGCACACCCTCCCCTATCACCCGGCTGGGTACTCAAGGTGCACCCTTTGTGTGGGCTGAGTACACCCTCCTCTTGTAGTTGAGCCTTGGTTGCTGTTGGAAGATCAGTGGGAGGAACTTGGGCCAGTCAGCTGCAAGGATTGCCTGTGACTGCTTATGAGCAACCTCAGCCCTCTGTGGAGGATCAGCTGTGTAGGGACAGGGTGGTGGTGCTCCAATGTGGTCTGTAGCTGTCCACTGGGTGTTCTGGCCGTGAGGTGTCCTGGGTGGTTCAGGATCAACCCCCACCTGTGTTTGGCCCAGGGAGGGCACCATGCCTGAACTGTATAGCAATCTGAGATGGTTGCTTCTTGTGCTAAGCTTGGAGATTCCCAGGTGAAGCCAAGATGTGAATCTAATCTGGCTGCTGCTAGGGCTCATTAAAGCCAGCTGTTGCTTGTTTGATAGGATTTAGGAGCCAAGACCAGCCATTCTTATGGAAAAGCAGTTTGAGCGGGCCCATAAATTGGGTGGGGTAGAGCCTCTGTGGATCTCTAAGGTGGGTCACACAGTGTTAGCCAGGTTGATGGAGTCTCAGATGTCTGAGAATATGGCTCCAGCTTGCTGACTCTCTTGCAGGAGGATTTAGAAAAGGGACAATAGCCTCTGATCACCTAATGCTAGATATTCCAGTTTCTCCCTGTATGCCATTGGTGCCTTTCAAGCTGCTACCCCAGTGCTGGAGCTCAGAGGGAGTAAGTCTGAGTAGGTGAGTCTGTATGTGAGTTCTTTAAGCAGAATTGTATGGGGTTCCCACAGTTTCTTCCACTGACTCAATACCTGGAACTGCAACCCTGCACTGGGGGCCTGGTGTGAGGCTAGGACTTCTTGCTCCTGAGATATCCCTCTCAAATTTTTATCCAACACACTTGGGTGATGGGCCAGCCCATTCTGTGTCTGCATCCCTCCTACCAGTCTGAATGAATGTTGTTTCTTGAATTCCGTAGTTGTCAGACTTCCATTCAACTTAATTTCTGATGGTTCTGACTGATGACTGCTCTATATTTTAGTTGTAATTTTGCTGTGGTTGTGCAAAGAGGTGAGCCATGTGTGACTATGCTGCCATCTTAACTGGAAGTCCAAACAGAATAGTTGGTAAATTTATATTCCCAGTAGCACTGTATGAGCTGTATGAGGATTTTAGTTGCTCTACATATCTTTAATTATTGCCATTGTTGTTGTTTAGTAGTACCTCATTGTCATGATTTTTATTCCCCTGATGATTATTGAAATTGAGCTCATATTTAAATGATTATTCAATATTTGGCTATCCTCTTTGGTTTATGAAATTTATTGGGGTGACAATGGTTAATAAGATTATATAGGTTTCAAGTGTAAAATTCTATGGTACATCCTCTGTATAGGGCATTGTGTGCTCACCACTCAAAATCAGATCTTTTGTCACCATAAAATTTGACCCCATTTACCCTTTACTAGCCTCCAACCCCCCTCCCTTTCCTCTGGTAACCACCATACTGTTATCTGTACCTATAAGTCTTGTCTGTTTGCTTTTCTTGTTTGTTCAGTTGTTGCTTTTAATTTTTTCCCACATATGAGTAAAATGACATGGTTTTTAACTTTTTTTCTATCTGACTTATTTTGCTTAGCATGATATTCTCAAGATCTATCCACATTGTTGCAAATCGCAGTATTTCATCTATTCTTATGGCTGACTAGTATTCCACTGTATGTATGGACCATAACTTACTTCTATATTTAATCATCTATCAAAAGACATTTTGGTTGTTTTCATATCTTGGCCATCATGAATACTGCTACGATGATCATATTTTCAAATTTTTCAAATTTTTCAAGTTTTCAGGTAGATACCCAGGAGAAGGGTTGCTGGGTCATATGGGAGCACTACTCTTAATTTTTGAGGACCTTCCATACCATTTTTCATTGTGACTATACCAGTTTACGTTCCCACCAGTTGTAAGTGAGGGTTCCTTTTTCTTCACAACCTCTCCGCACTTGCTATTACCTGTCTTATTGATAATAGTCATTCTGCCATCCTAAATGTGCCCAGTCTCATAAGGCTATCCTCTTTTTTGAAGTGTCTGTCATTAGTTCATTTTCCTATTGGATTCTCTGTTTTCTTTTTGACTTGAAGGAACTCTTTATGTATTCTAAATAAGACTTTGTCAGACAAGGCACAGCAAATATCTTTTCCCACTTGGACACTTGCACTTTCATTCTCATAAAAATATTTTTGGTGAACAAATGTTTTTAAATTTAATACAGTGTACTTATGTTTCTCTGATTTTTGTGACCTTCAAATAAACATTTTCTGTTTTAAGTAAAGGGTATGTTGTCTTCTACGCATAACGTATTAGTGAATTAATTCTATTTAGAGAGTGGCCCTTATAAAGATGAAACAAGTAACTGTGATCAAGAGAAAATATTTTGTTACCATATGACCAAACAAGGAGCTAAGTGAACATATTTTTGTTTGATGATGTAAATTCTCCCTAAAAAACATCATTAACTCTTGTTTAGGAGGAAGAGCACACCATGGACACAAACTATATTTTACCATGTATATATCTGCATGTTCTACATTTTTATTTGCTTTTATATTGTGTGTATGTGTGTATATATATATATAAATATATATAAATGTATATACACATAAAAGTATATTTGCTATTTGTGAGAGATTTTTCTCACTTCAATACAACTTTCTGACTATTGATAAAACATGTCAAAACTCTATAATTTCCAATTATTTCTATACTTTTTTTTTGAATTGGTTTAGTAGTGCTTGCCTAAACATTAACATAGCAAGAATGGAATTTTAAGAATAGTAAGTCAATTCAACAGCATTTTATTCTTTCATTTATACATGATGGAAATACCCTGAAAAAAGGAAAAAAATTAAAAACTGGTTCTCTTGATTCTTGATATGAATGAACAGGGAAAATAGTGTTTGTACAATTATGATAATTCCTTTCTTATAATGATGTAGTCACATTATCATAAACATGTATTCAACCATCTGCTTGATGAAAAGAAATATGTGCGTGATCCACAGCTGCTACAATAAATGCTGTTTATGAGTTAAATTGGACTGGTTGCATTGTTCTTGAATTTAAACATACTTTCTGATGACGTGCACCACTTTGTGGACATGCTGCACAAATATTAAGTATTATGTGACAAAATATTATCTCCAATTTTTTCATTCCATAAACATGATACCTTCATGTTTATACTTTGAATAATCCATCCAAGACCCATCCCCATGGAAGAAGTCTGGCTTTCATCTAATATGCAAAGTATGCTTAGAGTCTCTGTTCTGTCCTTGTAATGGTAGATGTTAGGACATGTTAATTAGCTTGATCACATTGACCATTTCAGTGTATATGTATATCGAAACCTCAAGTTGTACATCTTACATGTATAGAATTTTATATGTAAATAATATCTCAATAAGACTTGTTTTAAAAGGGAGAAAGAAATATCATCAAATCCTAACATTTTTCTTGAAGTGGCTGAATGACAAAATGATGTTAAGTCAGAAAGTTGTCATTTTCTGCTCAATGAACTCCAGGAACAGATCTCCTCAAGGATCTCTATGTCCCTACTCCCTAGTAAAAACCCTAAACTTTTGCCAATAAGCTCTACTCCACAACAACTAAAAATGCCCATAATGCTAAAGTCTCTTGTTTTAGGACATTTATCTCTCTTTATCGATGTACACCTCAAGAAGACAAGAATTCCCACCCATTCTTCCTTCATTCTGTGATTTTAATCTGTGTAAGTCTGTGTTGGCAGTAAGTAACTTTCACACCATACTCCATCATAATTCCCTACATTAAGTGTAAAAAGCACTTAGCATCTTGACATGTTATATATTTGTTTTAATATGTGCTTTTCTCCCTTTACTCAAACATAAGCTCTAGGAGGGCTGAAATTCTTGTCTGTTTTATTCACTGATATAACCCAAACAAGTAGTACAGTGCATGACTCTTTATAGATAAATATATATTAAATTCTATACACATATAATGAACTTATAAATATATTTACATAAGCATTTAAATATGTATAAATATATTAAAAGTAAAAAGATGATGGTACCATTCCAGATTATGGCACCATCCCAGAATCTTTTTCTTCCATCCTCATGTTAAAAGAGAAAAGGAAAGGGTTGGGGAAGATAGAGGGAGGGAATTAAGGGGAGAGAGAAGAGGAAGGATAAAGAGGAAAAGGAAGAATAGAGAGGAAGGAGAGGAGGAGGAAAAGTAATGGGTTATGAATGGTTACATTGAATAGAATGAAAAGATTAACAATTTTTACTTAGTAATTCTATGTATGTTATTGGCTTCTAATCTTATTTTTCTATAAATACATTTCTCTTTGTAAGAAGAAAAATTTATAAAAGAAAAAATTGTTAACAGCATGCCTAACTGGAGTCAGATCTGAAGGAGAGCTATGCTGATATTTCTAATGCACACAGAAACTAGCCATATCTGTTGATTTTGACAGTGTTTGGGGATTCCCTATAAAGAACTTAAATACTCTCAGTTGAATTATAATTACATTTCAATCTTAAAGAAGTAAAACTGATAGATTAAGTGTGGGATTATGCCCATTTACTATAGCAACAAGAAAAATAAAATACTTGGGAATAAACTTAATGAAGGAGTTAAAAGACCTGTCTGAAAAAACTACAAAACACTGAAGAAAGAAATTAAGGAAGACACAAATAAATGGAAGCATACACCCTGCTCATGGATGGGAAGAATTAACATCATCAAAATGTCCATACAACCCAAAGCAATTTATAGATTCAATGCAATCCCTATTAAAATACCAATGACATATTTCACAGATATACAACAACCATTTCAAAAATTTATATGGAACCATAAATGACCCCAAATAGCCTCAGCAATTTTGAGAAAGAAGAACAAAGTAGGAGGGATCACAATACCTGATATCAAACTAAATTACAAGGCCACTGTAACCAAAACAGTCTGGTACTGGCATAAGAACAGATATGTAGATCAATGGAACAGAATAGAGAGCCCAGAAATAAACCCATGTCAATGCAGTCAGTTAATATTTGACAAAGTGGGCAGGAACATAAAATGGAATAAAAATAGCCTCTTCAACAACTAGTGTTGGAAGATCTGGACAGCTACAAGCAAAAAAAAAAAAGAAAGAAAGAAACTCACCCACCTATTTATACCATACACAAAAATAAACTCAAGATGGATAAAAGAATTAAAACGTAAGTCATGACACCATAAAAATCCCAGAGGAGAACATAGACAGGAAACTTTCAGGTATCCCACACAGCAATATTTTCACTGATACATCCCCTAGGGCAAGGGATATAAAGTAAAGAATAAACAAATGGGACTTCATGAAAACAAAAAGCTTCTGCATAGATAAAGAAAACATCAACAAAATATAAAGGGAACCAAAAGTATGGGAAAACATATTTTCCAATGATACCTCAGACAAGGGTTTGATCTCCAAAATATATAAAGAACTCACATGACTCCACACAAGAAGACAAACAATCTCATTAAAAAATGTACAAAAGATCTGAACGCTTCTCTGAGGAGGACATACAGAGGGCCCATAGACACATGAAAAATGCTCAACATCACTACCCATCAGAGATATGCAAATTACAGCCACAATGAGGTACCATCTTACACCTGTCAGAATGGCCATCATTAATAAATCAACAAACAGCAAGTGCTGGGGAGGTTGTGGAAAAACAGGAACCCTAATATACTGTTGGCAGGAATGCAGACTGGTGCAGCCACTGTGGAAAACAGTATGGAATTTCCTCAAAAACCTAAAAATGGAGCTGGCTTTTAACCCAGTAATTTCACTGCTGGAATTATAACCCAAGAATCCTGAATCACCAATTCAAAAGAACCTATGCACCCCAATGTTCATAGCAGCAGTATTTACAATAGTCAAATGCTAGAAGTAGCCCAAGTGCCCTTCAGTTAATGAGTGGATCAAAAAACTGGTACATTTACACAATAGAATACTACACAGCAGAAAGGAAGAAGGAACTCCTACCCTTCACAACAGCATGAATGGGGCTGGAGAATATTATGCTAAATAAAATAAGATAGGCAGTAAAATACATATACCTTATGATCGCACCTATAAGTGGAACCTAATCAACAAAATAAACAAATGAGTGAAGTAGAACCGGGGATTTGGAAATAAAGAACTGACAGTGACCAGAGGGTAGGGGCAGAATGGGGCAAGAAGGGGAACGGGCAAGTAAAAGAACATGAACAGAGGACTCATGCGCACAGACAATGGTAGGGGTATTGACTGGGGGAGTGGGGGGTGGGGTAAGGGAGAGCAATGGGGAAAAATGCAGTATAACTGTAACTGAACAACAAAAAAGTATGAGATTATGGGTGATAGAAGCCAGATTATAAGAAAAGACACTGGATATTTGAAAGGTAATATCAGTAAACATTAAGGGATAAGTCACAATAAAAGAGATTCAGCAACTTTTATTGAAATAAGTGAAATGTATTTGATTATTAGAAAAACAAAAGAAAGCCTGGAGTTGGTAGAGACCAAGATGAAAGAGTAGGTGCTTCTAAGCTGCTTTAGCTGGAAATGAAGAATAGATAGAAAGGGACAGAAATGCAGACTGTAAAGCTGATTAGGTGATGCATATGTAGAGAACCACATAAATCACATCAAGGATTTTTGAAACATTATTAAATGGCTTGATGAAAAATGGGAAGCTGATGTGAGTTTCATAAAGATAATCTAATAGCACAGGGGTACTGGATAGCAGAAGAATGGAAACAAATACCCCGAGACTGGCTGGAGGGCATGTGTGACTGGGACTGGAATTATGTTATGGTTAGGGGAATTCAAAGATATAAACAATATTAGATAACAAAATAATGTTTAAAATCAACCTGTTATGATACTGTGATTGAGATTGTCATTGTTTTGTTTTGTACCTACCATAGGTTAAATTCAAGAATAATTTATTCCTAAATTATGATACTGTAAACTTTTATATTTTTAAATTTGACTTGGTTACCAGATTTCTGCTACAAATGTTAATTTCTAATTTCCAAACAAATCTCTGTGGCAAAGTGAAAGCTTAATCCCTTTGTCAGAAATTAATTTATCTGCCTTTATTTTTGCATGGTGACAGTAAAAAATATCTATTTGAATACCCCTGGAATTATTTCTCATTGTTTTCTTTCTTTTTACTTTTTAAAATATATTTTATTGACTATGCTATTACAGTTGTCCAATTTCCCCCCTTTATTCCCCTCTGCGCTGCATACCCTCTCCCACCTACATTTACACCACCCTTTGTTCATGTCCATGGGTCATACATATAAGTTCTTTGGCTTCTACATTTCCCATACTATTCTTAACCTCCCCCTCTCTATTTTGTACCTACCACTTATGCTTATTCTCTGTAACTGTTCCCTCATAGCCCCCTCCTTGCTGATAATTATGTGATCTACATTTCTGTGATTCTGTTCCTGTTCTAGGTGTTTGCTTAGTTTGTTTTTTTTTTTTTAGGTTCAGTGTTTAATAGTTGTGAGTTTGTTGTCATTTTATTGTGCATAGTTTTTGATACTTCTTTTTCTTAGATAAATCCCTTTAACATTTCATATAATAAGGGCTTGGTGATGATGAACTCCTTTAACTTGACCTTATCTGGGAAGTACTTTATCTGCCCTTCCATTCTAAATGATAGCTTTGCCAGATAGAGTAATATTGGATGAAGGTCCTTGCCTTTCATGACTTGGAATACTTCTTTCCAGCCCCTTTTTGCCTGTAAGGTTTCTTTTGAGAAATTCACTGATAGTCATATGGGAACTCCTTTGTAGGTAACTGTCTCCTTTTCTTTGCTGCTTTTAAGATTCTCTCCTTATCTTTAATGTAACTATGATGTGCCTTGGTGTGGACTTCCTTGTATCCAACTTCTTTGGGACTCTCTGAGCTTCCTAGACTTCCTGGAAGTCTATTTCCTTTGCCAAATTAGGGAAGTTCTCCTTCACTATTTTTTCAAATATTTAAAAAAATTTTTGCTCTTCCTTTTCTTCTTCCAGCACCCCTATAATTTGGATGTCAAAATGTTTAAAGTTGTCCCAGAGGTTCAATAAATGTCTCTATTTTTTATATTACATGGCTGGATACCTTCTGGACAGACTTCATATTTCCATGTTATCAATTGCTCAGGAATCTTAGGCAGCACCCTACCTAAATCTTGGTCTACAACCATGGATTTAGGTAAGATCCCAGAGATCTCCAGGTTAAAGAAACTGAGACTCCCAACTCCATTTGGTTATTGGGTTAACCCAAGCCTGGGACAGAAAATGTCAATTGTCAACAAGCTCTCTATGGCAAAAATTCACCAAGAAGTTAGAAGAACTGATCTAAAAGTCTGTCCTCCACATGAAGGACCAAGGATTTGGGGGATTGTTTTTCAGTTTGTAAGGCTGCTTATAGAGAACTTGCCATCATGATGAAAGGTTTAGATTCTAAAGAGGTAACTATTTGACTTAACCGAGAACTGTAAGTGTAGGAACCTAGACAAGTTTCTTCATTGGCTGCAGTTGAAAAATTGTAATAACAGAAAATAAATGTTCTTTCTCCCAATTTAACCAATCAAAAAGCTGGAATGAGCTCTGCATTGTAAACATTGGCAGATACTGAATAAGGTGGGTCAGCTGGAATACAATGCCTACTATAACTCAAATAATGTATTATATATAATGGCAATAACCACTTATATGTAAAATAGTATATGCTAGGCCCTGTTCTAAGTTCTTTAAATAGGAAGTTCACTTAGTTCTCTGAACAGCCCTGAAAGCCAGTAATAGTATCTAAATTTGACAACTAAGAGAACTTAAACACAAAATGATTAAGGCAATTGATCAAGCTATGGAGCAAAGATCTGAATTAAAACAGCTTGGTTCCAGAGTCTGCGTGCTCTAGCACCACACTATATCAATTGCAACAGCGATCTTAGATAAGTCTCTGGGGATTACATAATCCACGTGTAAATTATAAAATTGGTTTAGACCATTTCTTAACTATCCTTAATCTCTAATATATTAAAATTAAGTTAATATTAAGATAGCAAGGTGTCCCATCACAGAGCTCTAGGTCAATAGAAACTTAAGATTCATGGGTTATAACAACAAGATGCACATTCCCCTTTAAAAGAAGTGTCAAAATCCATTCCTGCAATAGGACCTTTATTCTTCTTTCATTTTAGTGACATTGGGTACTGACATAAGCCCCATAAGAAATGAACCACTACTCTGGAGAGTGACTGCCAGAAGAAACTATTATTTTTGCACTTTAATTCATTAGCCCTTATTATTTTCTACTGTGTTAACTGAAGCAATTCTGATGAATTAGACACACATGTTTCGTGCATTGACTTCATTACCTGTTCTATGAATTAAGTTGACTGGAGAGACCTAGCAAATCCTCAGGAGTAAAGTAGTATAGTTTTAAAATACTGAGAAGGAACAGAGAGGTTTTCTCTTGAGCATCTATAAAGGTAATATAGAGTCCACAACTATATTCAAACTGGATGTCCGATTTTGTTAGGTATAATCATTTCATAATAATCAACAACAGTTGCACCTTTTATTCTGGAATGGAATATTCAAAATCAAATGGTGATGTTAGTTCAGAAATACCAACTAGAATCATTAGTTTCAAACAAGCTGAAAAACAAATTTAAAAAATGAAAAGAGCTATTTCAATTCATAATTTGTAGGGTACAGGGCATGTGATTAATGTAGACCTTTACAGAGGCTTCTCATGGTAAATTCCAGTACCTTAGTGAAATGAGTAAAACCTGGAAAACCTCACAAGAAGCATTGCCTTCTATTATCTTTTTTCTCCCATGTCTTCAGATTAAGCTGTATGAAAGAAGGAAAATGAATAAAAAATAATGCAGAAATGCCTTAAAAATAAGAGAGTGGTCTCACAGGGTATATTCAAATACAAATAAACTCCTACATTTATAACATTAATGAAAATGTGCATGGGCTTCACTTCTGTGGCACAATTTTATACATTATTTGAAAATTTATTATTAGGCAAATTGATAAATCAACCCTTTGATCGGAATAGGTAGGTAAATTCTGCTCATATTGTGTTTTCCTGCCAGTTGTGTCTCTAACCTTTTATGTGTCATGATAATGATATTTTTTTCTTCACTCCAGCCATTTCTTACAAAATATAAATAATAGTTAAATAAAAACATTGGTGAACCTGAGAAGAATTTTCTAGTGGAATGTTTTATTGAGGAACAGGTTAATTTTAGTATGTGAATATTAATTATATTTGATGTTTTACCACGTTCAAATTTTGCAAGGAAAGTTGTCTTAATGTAAGATGAAATTATTTTAGGGAAACAAACAACTACTCAAAAAACTCCAAATGACAATAATAATAAAAATAACAGTTAGCCAGTGTTGACTTCAGAAATACAATAAAGAAAGTTCAATGCTTAGTTTTATTTTCAGCAAAGCATTCTTTTTACATAGCATGTATCCAGTGATTTCAGGGTCAACTCTAATTTAGTTTCACTGCATAATTAAGTAGCAAAGTCAGAAGAGCCATGAGGAATTGAACTCTGCGCACTCCCACTGACCAACAGGACGTTTCCTGTGTAGTTACCCCACTGTTTCTGGTTCTATCAGGTACATTGGAAAGTCTTATCTGTTTAGAACTCCTAGGATAAAAGGCCTTTAAAATCTAAGGTCCAATAATAAAAAGACAAGAAAACAGAATGAGATAGAGAAACACAGCATTGGTAAATCACAGTGTAATGAATGAGTGGATTAAAACTCAATTTATTCCATTGCTGAACATTCAAGGTGAAAGAACTAAAAATCTGGACAAAAAAAAATCAGAAGGTTGCAGTAAGAGAATTAGGCAACCTAAAATTATCAGAAAACTAAGTGCTCCCCAGTAGAAAGAAAAATGATAAAAGTTAATAGAGCTTAAATTAATGTAAAACTGTAAATAGCCATCATGTCCCCTCAGGATTACAACTAGAACTCTGGGTAACATCAAGAGGAATATGAAACACATTACATGGAGAGAGTTGGGTCATATTAATTCCACTTTTAATATTTGAAATACCAATGATAGATTACTAAACTATAAAACCCGTGGGGTTTGCAACCTTGTATCCATAGTTCCCATCAAAAGGTTTAGCATGAAGCAGCTTTTCAATACATATTTGATGAATGTAAGAATGAATGAATACAATGAATGTAAGAATGAAGAAAGAATGATGAATTTGAGAGTATATATTGTTCTCACAATGATATTGATGTTACAAAAGAAGCAAACTATTAAATCTACCATTTGCCAGGTTTATGGCAAATTTTGTTCAGTTCATATTTCAATAGACACTTTAGATTAGTTTAAGTTCTTCTGTATACTTATCTCCTTTTAAAAATCAATACATTTTTAAAATTTTCGCTGCCTGCCTTGTAAGTTATTTGAAGACTTTGTTCCTCAGGATTTCCGGTCAAGATGGAGGCATAGGTAGATGCACTTCCTCTCCTCATGCAACCACAAAAAGGAATTACAACTAAATCTCAAGACAAATAACACCCAGAACTTTCAGAAAATCAAACTGTATGGAAGTCCAACAACCAAGGATTTAAAGAAGCCACATTCATCCAGATGAGTAGGAAGGGCTGAGATGCAGATTTGGGTCAGAGAGGCAAGGAGATGAGGTATGGCACAGAGAGGCAGTGGCAGTAGCAGAGTGGGCAGAATGGTCAAGGGCAGTACCACATTCATGTGTAGTTGAAGAAGATTAGAAGGGATACCTTAGAAGCAAGCAATCCCAGCCCCAAGTTAGGCCACACAGCCCAGGGTTCCAGTGCTGGAAATGTAAATTCCCATAATTTCTGGCTGTGCCAACCAGTGGGGGTTGGGATGGCACAAAATACTTCTGGATTTTCAGGCGGCTCTGATTTAAGATCCCCCATTGTCTTAAAACATATGCAAACTTGCCCACTCTGGGATTCAACACCAGGAAACAGCTGGAAGGGCACCAGTCACATATGGGGAGTGGGTGAAGTGACTGCAAATGAAGTTAGTGCTCAGCAAACCCCCAGAAGCCAGGCAGCAGCACAGTCCCCTCTCTGAGCCCTCCACCCACCCAGAGCCACAAAGCGGTGAAGCAGGTTGCCCCACCCTGGTGATTTCCTAAGTCTCCACCCCACACAATTTACAAGTTCCTTTTACAGGGTGTCAAAGTAGCTCTACCTAAAACACAGAAACAAATACAGGGAAGCTGACAAATTGAGGAGACAAAGAAATATGCCCCAAATGAAAGAACAGAACAAAACTCCAGAAAAAGAACTAAATGAAATGGAGACTGACAACCTATCAGATGCAGAGTTCAAAACACTGGTGATCAGGAGTCTCAGAGAACTCATTGAGTACAGCAACAACATGAAGGAAGAAATGAAGGCTACACTAAGTGAAACAAAGAAAAATCTATAAGGAACCAACAGTGAAGGGAAGGAAGCCTGGATTCAAATCAATGATTGGAGACATAAAGAAGAAATAAACATTCAACCAGAACAGAAAGAATAAAAAATTCAAAAAAACAAACAAAAAATGAGGATAGTATATGACTCTGGGACATCTCCAAACGTGCCAACGTGCAAATCATAGGGGTGCCAGAAGGAGAAGAGGAAGAGCAAGAAATTGAAAACTTATTTGAAATAATAATGAAAGAAAACTTCCCTAATTTGGCAAAGGAAATAGATATACAAATCCAGGAATCACAGAGAGTCCCAAATAAGTTGGACCCAAAGAGGTCCACACCAAGACACATCATAATTAAAATGCCAAAGATTAAAGATAAAGACAGTATCTTAAAAGCAGCAAGAGAAAAGCAGAGAGTTACCTACAAAGGAGTTCCCATAAGACTATCAGTTGATTTCACAAAAGAAACTTTACAAGCAAAAAAGGACTGGTATGTAGTATTCAATGTGATGAAAAGCAACGTCCTACCACCTAGATTACTCTATCCAGCAAAGCTATCATTTAGAATGGAAGGACAGATAAAGTGCTCCCCAGACAAGGTAAAGCTAAAGGAGTTCATTCATCATCACCAAGCTGTTATTACATGAAATGTTAAAGGGATTTATTTAAGAAAAAGAAGAAGATCAAAACTATAAACATCAAAAAGGCAACAAATTCACGACAATCAACAACTAAATCTAAAAAACAAAACAAACAAAAAAAAACAAGTAAAAATACCCCAAAGCCCTAAGGAAACAACCAGAACAGGAACAGAATCATAGGTATGGAGACTGGAGATCATTTGGAGGGTCATGAGCTCAGAGGAAAAAGAGGGAGAATGGGGGGAAAGGTGCAAGGATCAAAAAGCATATTTTGTAGGTACAAAATAGACAAGGGGATGTTAAGGATAGTATTGGAAATGAAGAAGCCAAAGAACTTACAGGCATAACTCGTGGACATGAACTAAGGGAGGGACTGCTGGAGGAAAGTGGGCTACCAGGCAGAGGAGGACAAAGGGGGGGCTGTAATAACATAATCAATAAAATATACTTTAAAAAGAGTTGTTTTTTCCTCAGGTTTCCTATCTGTTTTAGCCAGTTTTCAAAAATAAAATATGAAACTTGCATTAATGTCAGTGAAATGTTTAACATAGAGCAAAGTGTAGAAGTAATGGAATAGCACTCATTATTGGACTATAACTAAGAAACACATGGACCAATAAGTATCACCTGTTTAGAGAACCTTCTCTTCCTTCTGATGGAATCTTTCCAGCAATCACCCCAGGAATTTGCTGCATGCAGCCTCATCACCAAATACTAGATGCCCTATAAACAAATATTTAAATCCATCACAAACAGGCTCCTAATCAGATCTTCTTAGAAAAGCAAATTAGTCGTGTATACAAAAGCCATTCCTAAATAAGTTTAAACTAAGAACTTCACAATAGTGGATTTACAGTAATGCTTCTGTTACTAGTATGATAACAAAGACCAGCATTGAATTTAGCAGTCCTAGGGGTAATATATAATTAGTCTCTTTGGCTTTACAACAAGAAAAAAAGGATGTAATTTTTTATTTATTTTTTATTTCCCTCAATTGCTTCTATATGCAAGACCCTCAGCTCATCTCCAATTCTTAGTGACCCACTTTGGTCAATTAAAACACAATTTTATGTTTTAAATTTATGCATAAATGATTTAACTCCTAAGAAACATTTTTATATTTCATAGTTTCTACAATTCTTATAAATTATATAATTTTACTTTTCTGTATTTTCAATCTATCATCAAGAAAGTGAGAAAATTTGGTTTTCATTGCATGCCAATCTTTTTGAAATTGCAAGACTGCTAATAAGCCAGTGACTTTAATATAACTTACAATGTTAGCATTTATATTCTGGAGTATAGGTTGTATGTCTTAGAAAAAGTATGTAAATAAGGTAGCAATGCTGAAGTCCATGTTTGGTTGTCATTCCACTCCTTTCTGTTATGATTTATAATAAACTTTATTTAATATGATTCTTGAAGCCTTACTTCAGATTTGGTTTAAGCAAGTAGAATGTGCAGTGACCAATGTAGAGAATCTTCTTTTTTTAAATCAGGCATGGCCTGTCCAATAATTACATTTTATAGGCAGCTTTTCAGTGGCAACCTTAATAATATTAATTCTTCCCATATCTAAAAGACTGTTATGTAAGTATCTCAGAGCCCTAAACTCATAATAAAATATGTGACTCATCCTATGCAAACACTCCATTAAGGCGTCTGATGATATTGCAGAACTTTTGCTATCGTAGTTCTATTACCCCTACATATCTACACCAAAGTCTTAACCTTGAAGTAACCTACTGGTGCTGAAGTACTGCAGTGTGTGGAAAAGAAATAGTGCCCACGTACCATCATTGCAAGGTGTACAATTCTTTTTTATTTTTATTTTTAATAGTCAGATATTTAATTTATTTTATAACTTTTTATTTTTCAATTACAGTTGACATACAATATTATATTAGTTTCAGGTGTAAAACCAGTGATTGGACATTATATAACTTACTAAGTGATCATCCGGATAAGTCTAGTACCCATCTGACACCATACATAGTTATTATAATACTATAGACTATATTCCCTATGCTGAAGTTTACATTTCTGTACCTATTCTGTAACTATCAATTTGTGCTTCTAATTTTTTTCACTTTAAATGATCTAATAAAATAAAATAGGGTGTGTTGCTGAAGGTAACTACTCAGCACAATAAGACATTCAAATTCAATCATTTAAACAGTGTATTAGTTAACTAAAACTAACACAATTTCAACTTCCAGTAGAGTGTGCAAAGAAAGAAGACATTGATGTAGATATAAGCGCAATAGGACAGTATGTATTACTCGTTTCGGAGCATGGGCTTTGAGTAAGAAAAATGTTCTTTCCATCCTCCTATATCATTTTGAAGTCTGTTTTCTCAGGTATAAAATGAAGTGAATAAAACTAACTAAATCATTAAGTGTTGGTGAGCATTAAATAAGATAAAATAAAAGGAATCTAGCAAATGCAGGGGTAGGCAAAAGTAGGTTTATAACTGCTTATATGAAAAATAATATAATAATAATTAAGATAAGAGTAAACGTTGTGTTTCACATACTCACAACTGTAAACCTACTTTTTTCCACCCTGTATTCTTTCCCATTGTAAATTTTTAATAAATCATCACTACATATATAATTTTGAGCAAAATACTAAATTTCTTACTATGAAGTCCCTAATGAGTAATATGGGTGATATTGACATCTGAAATCGCAGGTCTTTATTACACTAAAATTTTATAACTTTTAAATTTATAAAAATCTCATGCACATAAGTCTCAGTGAAAAATATATTTCTCATTCAAGTAATATTAAGAAATAAGGAGCACAGGAGATTAAGGAGACAGCACCACTGAATCCCATTGGCATTCTACCATAGAAGTTCATACCATAAACCCAGGGAGTCAGAATAGAGCAATTTAAGAAGCAGAGGCCAACAAGAAGAGTCTCACAAACAATGGGAAGACAAAGAAACAATTCCCAAATGAAAGAAAAGGAGGAAGTCTCAGAAAGAATGCTAACTGAAAAAGAGGCAACTCAACTATCAGATACTGAGTTCAAAGCAATGGTCATCAGGAAGCTCACTGAGCTCTCTGAGCTCAAAGAGAACTACCAGAAACTACAAGGAAACTACAATGAACTCACTGCAAACTATACCAACATGAAAAAGGAAATAGAAACTATCAACAAGAGCCAAGAGGAAATGAGGAATACAATTTCTGAATTGAAGAACACAGTAGAAGGAATGAAAAGCAGACTTGATGAAGCAGAGGATCGGATCAGCGAGCTGGAGGACAAAGTAGAAAAAAACACCCAGAAAGAGCAGGAAAAGGAAAAGAGGCTCAGAAAGAATGAAGAGGCAATAAGGGAAATGCAGGACAACATGAAACGTAACAATATCCGTATAATAGGAATACCAGAAGGAGAAGAAGAACAGCAAGGGATAGAAAACCTGTTTGAAAAAGTAATGATGGAAAATTTCCCTAATCTGAGGAGAGAAAAAGTCACCCAAATCCAGGAATCACAGAGAGTCCCAAGCAACAGGAACCCAAAGAGACCCACTGCAAGACACATCATAATTAAAATGGCAAATTTCCAAGACAAAGAGAGGATCTTAAAGGCAGCAAGGGAGAAAAAGGAAGTAACATACAAGGGAGCCCCAATAAGGTTAGCAACTGACTTCTCAATGGAAACGCTCCAAGCCAGAAGAGAATGGCAAAAAATATTCCAAGTAATGAGAACCAGAGGCCTGCAACCAAGACTACTTTACCCAGCAAGGCTCTCAATCAAGATAAAAGGCCAAATAAAGAGTTTCCCAGACAAAAGAAGTCTAAAAGAATACAGCTCCACCAAACCTGCTCTGCAAGAGATGATAAAGGGACTGCTTTAAGGAAAGGAAGGCAAAGAGAAAGACAGAGGAACACAGGTAGGAAAAAATGGCAATGAATAACTATCTATCGATAATAACCTTAAATGTAAATAAATTAAATGCTCCAATCAAAAGACATAGAATAGCTGAATGGATAAGAAAACATGACCCACACATATGCTGCCTACAAGAGACCCATCTCAGGACAAAAGACTTACACAGACTGAAAGTGAAGGGCTGGAAACAAATTTTCCAAGCCAACGGACAGGAAAAAAAAGCAGGGGTAGCAATACTCATATCTGACAAAATAGACTTCCAAAGAAGGGCCATAAAGAGAGACCCAGAAGGTCACTTCATAATACTCAAAGGAAGAATCCACCAAGAAGACATAAACATTGTCAATATATATGCACCCAACATAGGAGCACCCAAATACATAAAGAAACTCTTGGAGGATTTCAAGAAAGATTTTGACAGCAACACAATTATAGTAGGGGACTTTAACACCCCACTGTCAAAAATGGACAGGTCTTCCAAACAAAATATCAACAAAGATATTGTGTCACTTAACAATACCCTAGAGGAAATGGACTTAACTGATATATACAGAGCTTTTCATCCCAAAGAAGCAAAATAAACATTCTTTTCAAGTGTCCATGGAACTTTTTCAAAGATAGACCACATGATAGGACACAAAGCAAGCCTCAACAAATTCAAGAAAATTGATATCATATCAAGCATTTTCTCTGACCACAAGGGACTGAAATTAGAAACCAACCCCAAAGGAAAAAACCCAAAACACTCAAAATCATGGAGACTGAATAGCATGCTATTAAACAAAATGAATGGGTCAAGAACGAGATGAGGGAAGGAATAAAAAACTTTCTGGAAACAAATGAAAATGAACTCACAACAACCCAAAACCTATGGGACACAGCAAAGGCAGTCCTGAGAGGGAAGTTCATAGCAATACAGGCCTACCTTAAGAAGATCGAAACATTTCAAACAAACAACCTAACCCTATGCCTACAAGAACTGGAGGAACAACAACATAGACAGCCCAGAGCAAGGAGAAGGAAGGAAATAACCAAGATCAGAGCAGAACTAAATGACATAGAGACTAAAAGCACAATTCTAAGGATCAATGAATCCAGGAGCTGGTTCTTTGAAAAGATAAACAAAATCGACAAGCCTTTAAGTAGGCTCATCAAGAAGAATAGAGAGAGGATCCAAATAAACACAATTAGAAATGAAAGAGGAGAGATTACCACTGATACCACAGAAATACAAAGGATTGTAAGAAATTACTATGAAGAACTGTATGCTAAGAAATTTGAAAACCTAGATGAAATGGACACATTTCTAGAAAAATATAATCTTCCAAAACTGAATGAAGAAGAAGTAGAAAACCTGAACGGACCAATAACAGCAAAGGAAATTGAAGCAGTCATCCAAAAACTCCCATCGCACAAAAGCCCTGGACCAGATGGTTTCACAGGAGAATTCTACAAAGCATTTAAGGAAGAGCTAAACCCTATCCTTCACAGACTATTCAAAAAAATCCAAACTGATGGAAGACTCCCAAACTCTTTTTATGAAGCCAGCATCATCCTAATCCCAAAACCAGATAAAGACACAACGAAGAAAGAAAACTTCAGGCCAATATCGCTGATGAACATAGACGCTAAAATTCTCAACAAAATATTAGCAAGCTGCATCCAGCAATACATTAAAAAGATCATCCCCCATGACCAAGTGGGATTCATCCCAGGAATGCAAGGATGGTACAATATTCGCAAATCAATAAACATAATACATCACATCAACAACAGCAAAGACAAAAATCACATGATCATATCAATAGATGCGGAAAAAGCATTTGATAAGATACAGCACCCATTTCTGATAAAAACACTCAGCAAAGTGGGAATAAAGGGAGCAGTCCTCAACATAATAAAGGCCATATATGAGACACCTAGAGCCAACATCGTACTCAATGGACAAAAACTTAGAGCTTTCCCACTAAGATCAGGAACAAGACAAGGATGCCCTCTCTCACCACTCCTATTCAACATAGTATTGGAAGTCCTAGCCACAGCAATCAGACAAGAAAAAGCAATAAAAGGCACCCAAATTGGAAAGGAGGAAATGAAACTGTCACTGTTTGCAGACGACATGATAGTGTACATGGAAAACCCTATAGACTCCACCAAAAAACTACTCGACCTAATAAATGAATTTGGCAAAACAGCTGGATACAGAGTCAATACCCAGAAATCAAAGGCATTCCTGTACACCAGCAACGAAACTGCAGAAACAGAAATCAGGAAAAAAATCCCATTTGATATAGCAACAAGAAAAATAAAGTACCTAGGAATAAACCTAACCAAGGAGGTAAAAGACATGTACTCAGAAAACTACACAACACTGAAGAAAGAAATTAAGGAAGACACAAACAAATGGAAGCATGTACCATGCTCATGGATTGGAAGAATTAACATCATCAAAATGGCCATACTACCCAAAGCAATTTATAGATTCAATGCAATCCCTATTAGAGTACCCATGACATATTTCACAGATATAGAACAAACATTACAGAAATTCATATGGAACCATAAACGACCCCGAATAGCTGCAGCAATTTTGAGAAAGAAGAACAAAGCAGGAGGGATCACAATACCTGATATCAAACTCTATTACAAGGCCACGGTCATCAAAACAGCCTGGTACTGGCATAAAAACAGGCACATAGACCAATGGAACAGAACAGAGAGCCCAGAAATAAACTCAAGTCTATACAGTCAATTAATATTTGACAAAGGAGGCAGGAGCATAAAATGGAGCAAAAGCAGCCTCTTCAACAGATGGTGTTGGGAGATCTGGACAGCTACGTGCAAAAAAATGAAACTCGATCACCAACTTACGCCATACACAAAAATAAACTCAAGATGGATAAAAGACTTAAATATATGTTGTAACACCATAAAAGTCCTTGAGGAAAACATTGGCAGGAAAATCTCAGACATTCCACGCAGCAACATCCTCACAGACACATCCCCTAAAGCAAGGGACATAAAGGAAAGAATAAACAAATGGGACCTCATGAAAATAAAGAGCTTCTGCATGGCTAAAGAAAACAGCACCAAATTACAAAGAGAACCAACAGTATGGGAAAACATATTTGCCAATGATACCTCAGACAAGGGCCTGATCTCCAAAATATATAAAGAACTCACACGACTCCACTCCAGGAAGACAAACAACCCAATTAAAAAATGGGCAAAGGACTTGAACAGACACTTCTCCAAGGAAGACATACAGAAGGCCCAGAGACATATGAAAAGATGCTCAGCATCACTAGCCATCAGAGAGATGCAAATTAAAACCACAATGAGGTATCATCTCACACCAGTCAGAGTGGCCAACATAAACAAATCCACAAACAAATGTTGGAGAGGATGCGGAGAAAAGGGAACCCTCGTGCACTGTTGGTGGGAATGCAGACTGGTGAGGCCACTGTGGAAAACAGTATGGAATTTCCTCAGAAAACTAAAAATGGAACTGCCCTTTGACCCAGTAATTCCGCTGCTGGGATTATACCCTAAGAACACTGAAACACCAATCCAAAAGAATCTGTGCACCCCAATGTTCATAGCAGCACAATTTACAATAGCCAAATACTGGAAGCAACCGAAGTGCCCATCAGCAAACGAGTGGATCCAAAAACTATGGTATATTTACACAATGGAATTCTACGCAGCAGAGAGAAAGAAGGAGCTTATACCCTTTGTAACAGCATGGATGAAACTGGAGAGCATTATGCTAAGTGAAATAAGCCAGGCGGTGAGGGGCAAATACCATATGATCTCACCTTTAACTGGGACATAATTAATAGAAGAAAAAAGCAAACAAAATATAACCAGAGACATTGAAATTAAGAACAATCTAACAATAGCCAGGGCGGGGGGGGGGGGGGGGCAGGGCGGGGACAGTGGGAAGAGGGGATTACAGGAACTACTATAAAGGACACATGGACAAAACCAATGGGGAGGGTGGAGGTGGGGGAGGGAGGTGGGTTCACCTGGGGTGGGGTGGAGGGATGGGGAGAAAAGGCATACAACTGTAATTGAATAACAATAAAAATTATTAAATAAATAAATAAATAAATAATAAACTTCAAACATAAAAAAAAAAGAAAAAGAAATAAGGGAAGGGGCATCAAGGAACATGTATAAAAGACACATGGACAAAGCCAAATTGGGTACGTTCAAGGGTGGGAGGTATGGATGGGTGGGGCGAGGGTGCATGGTGGGGTGAAAAAGGAGACAACTCTACTTGAACAACAATAAAAAAAGAAATTCTAAGTTTTAGAAGAAGATATAGGAGTTGTTTTTTTTTTTTTGATAACTGACATTTCAATTAGCATGATGTCCTCAAGGTTTATCCGTATTATAAAAGGTACATAGTTCCATTCCTTCTTCACTGTATAATGTTCCACTGTAGGTATACAACACATTTCATTTATTCATTCTTCCATCAATGGACACTTGGATTGCTTCTACCTCTTGGCTATTGTGAAAAATGCTGCTATCTGCTACAATCATGGGTATTTCTCTAGTACATTTTGTCACAGTTAAAATGGTTAAGATGGTACATTTTATGTCACATGTCTTAAAATAAAAAAGATATATAGTCTACATCAAATTTATTCTCTTTCTATACAGTTTTGTACGAACTATTCAAAATCTGTTCATCAAAGAAGGAATTTGTGACATTGGAAATTAGTAAGCATAAAAAAGTCAAATGACCAATGAAATTTTTATATTCAAAATATTTAAAAATTATAATCTGAGAAATATGATTATTTTATATGCATTCTCAGGATTTAATTCCAGGAACTTGATATTCTAGAACTATCCATAATGTTTCAAATATCAATTAAATTCTGTGGAAAGACTGCATTAAAACATAATGTGAGAGTCAAGCAATGTTGTAGCTTCCTCCTGATGGGCACTCTGACATAGCTAAGAACTTGAGCCCTGGCTGGTGTGGCTCAGTGGACTGAGTGCCAACCTTCGAACCAAAGGGTGGCCTGTTCAATTTCCAGTCAGGGCACATGCCTGGGCTGCAGGTCAGGTCAGGTCCCCAGTAGGGGGCACACAGGAGGCAACCATACACTGCTGTTTCTCTCCCTCTCTGTCTCCCTCCCTTCTCCTCTGTCTAAAATACATAAATATAATCTTTTTAAAAAAAGAACTTGAGAGAAATGTTGCTACATTTTTACTTTGTTTAGATATTTTATAGGAATACCATTTTTGTATGTTGGAATATCTAACATTAAATAAATTCTGTTATTCAAAGTGTTAGGAGTGTAAAGCAAAATGCCTACAGGTGGACTTTAGTTGCTTCTTTTTTAAGTATATTTTATTGATTATGCTATTGCAGTTGTTCCATTTTTTTCTCCCTTTTATTCCCCTCCACTCTGCATCCCCTCACCCACCAGTATACCACCCCCCTTAGTTCATGTCCATGGGTCATACATATAAGTTCTTTGGCTTCTCCATTTCCTATACCATTCTTAATCTCCCCCCATCTATTTTGTACCTACCATTTATGCTTCTTATTCCCTGTACCTTTTCCCCCATCCTTTTTGTAAACATTTTTTATTGAAGATTTATTCTTGACACCATAATATGGTTGATTCTATATATGAAAATTAAGTTCAATTATCAATGCATATATAACAGAAAAACCAGGAAACCAGAACATTAAAATAATTTTAATAGAATGATGACCCATTTCTCTAAGAAATTAACTTTCTGTGGAATAAATGTGGTAAAAATTACATTGGATTGAGATCTCTGGAGTCTGGATTTTTATTTCTACTCAGTCAACCATTTAAGTATGTTGTGATTGATAGCAAATCACATACAGCCCTGAGCTCAATTTCCCTTTTTTGTTGTCTTATTACCCAAGAAAGGTAAATAATCAAAATAAGAAATCAAAAAGTATTTGAAAAATTAAAATATTAGAAATTATCATGAGGGAAAATGTGGCCTATTTGATGTCTTATTTTATGACCTTTTTTCTTGTTGAGCAAGATATCTATTAAGTAATAAGTTATAAATTATTTCAGAGGATGGTAAGTTAATTTTTCAAAATGTCTTATAATTTTGAAATGTTTACAATTAAAGTAAATTGGTCATTATCAAATTCTAAGCTAGTCAAAGGATAAAGCAGAACTAGAATAATTAGTATAATGTCTGAACATTTTTCACACTCAGTACATAATTGTTGGATGAGTATTAGTTGTAAATTTGAAGTATTTGGTCTGGTATAGCATGCAAGTGTTTTAGGGAGAGCATACTTTTACATTGTTTTGCTTTTGTAGACAGAGTAGTGATGCAAAATAATTTCGTGGAAAAAATACAGAATTCGGTGTTACACAGACTTTAGTTTGAATCTATTTCTTTTATAAAACTTGTGACATGAGCAAATAATTAGCTTCTTTAGTTCTCACTTATCTACTAAAATAAGAAAGTGTTATATTTAGCAACAAAAAGAGAGATAGATGTAGTGTTGCCAAAACTACAAATTGAAAGCAACCATCACTTGTTTACATCTATTGAAGAAAAGATTTTGTGAAGATATATGCCCATATCTGCACTCAGCTAAAGTTGGAAGAAGCCTCTTTGAATTTCTGTGTATTCCATTTTTTATAGTATTCTACCAAAGTTATAAGGAGTCAGGTTCTAACACGATCCAGTGGAACATGTACAACCTTGCTCGAGATATGAATTCTTATGTATAAAAACAATTCTTAGATTTTGTTAATGTTTCTGTAAATCTTATGAATGTTTGTGGTAATAGACTAAGGGCATCAGACTGGAGGTTGAAGTAACTTTAGATAAAGTGAAGCGTTGATGTTGGTGAATTTATCAGAGTCTAAAATCTGGATGTAGTTATAGATACATTTAAGTTGATTTATAGAAAACAGCTATAACAGTAATCTTCACTAAATGACTACCTAAAATCCCATAAAGGAAGAAATATGAACTCTATGAGAAGGAATTCTGATGGATTTAAAATATTCAACTCAATTCCCCAAGAGGTTGTTGAAAGATACTCCATTAATTCCCTGAAATTATACCATGATTTTTATAAGTTTATAATCTATATTTGGTATAGTCAGCATCTGGGAGAATTACCACATTGCATCCTTGACCATTGAAGTAAAAGGTATTAGGGAATTAAATACCCTAGAATTATCTGCATGGAAAACAGTAATCCAAAAAAAATTACTGCCTCCTTGGGGTTTGAGAATAATGTGTATTCTGTAGTTGGATGGATTTTTCTATATATGGCAGGTAGTTCAACTTGATAGTGTTACAAGTCCTTTACAACCTTGATGATTTCTTCTGTAGTTATTATACCAATTATTGAGAATGTGATATTTAAACATATAATTATTGTTGTCAAATTGTCTTTCAATTCTGTCAGGTTTTGCTTACCTATGGCAAGGATCTCTTCTTAGGTGAGTATATATTAAAAATAGTTAAATGTTTATGCTTTGTTGACTCTTTTGTCATTATTAATATCTCTCTTGGCCTCTAGTATTATTTCTTGTTTAAAGTCTACATTATAAAACATAATAAAGTCCCCACAGCTTTCTCAAAAGTATACTTTCTCCTAAATTGGTAGGATCTGACATGTGTGTAACCATGAAAGCATCATCACAGTAAAGATAATATTCATCACCCTAAAAATTTCTTAATGTCTCTTTGCAGTGGGTCTCCTAACCCACTTCCCCAACCACCAATGTGCTTTCAGTTACAAACGATTTGTTTGCCTTTTTTTAAAGTTTTACATACATTGACTCATCCTGTACATACTCCATTTAAATTTTTGGTCTGACATCTTCCACCCAGCAAAATTATCTTAAGAATTATTCATGTTATTGTTTGTACGAGCAGTATTCCCTTTGGGGGCTGAGTAACATTCTAATTCATAATATGACTATAACATAATTTCTTTAATCACCCATTGATAGGTATTTCAATTGTTTCAATTTCTAATACAAATAAAAGTGATATGAGCATTGTGTGCAAGTGTGATGATGGCATATGTTCTCTCCTTTCTCTGACTAATATAGCATGAGGGTAGAATCTTCAGCATGTCTGGTAGATATATGTGCAGTGTACATGTTATCCAAATAGGTTTTACCTTCCCATAAGTGGCTTGTGAGAGTTCCAGTTGTTCTAACTTCATGCCAGCAATTGGTATAATCAGTCTTTCAAATATTAGCTATTTAAATAGATATGAGGTGGAATACCACTGTGGCTTAACTTGCATTTCCCCTGAGCGTGTTTTCCATGTCCTTATTTGCCAACAATATATCTTTTTATGGTAAAGTATCTATTCAAATCTTTTATCCACTTCCAATTATAATCTTTGTTTTCTTACTGAATTTTGAGAGTTCTTTAAATATTATGGGTATAACTACTTTACTGAATATATACTTTAAAAAATCATCATCCAACACTGCATCTTACTATAACATCCTCTTCACAGTCTTGGTACTGTAGTTGTTCATTTTGGTGACATTTTGTTTTTAATATATATTTCTGTTTTTATTTATCCTGGAGTCAGTTCTCTCACTCCATGGGAAAGTGGCAGTTTTTCAATATATAACTTAAAATATCTCAGCTGTTGTATTTATTTTGCAAACGAAGGATGGGCCACTGTCCACAATGTTCTTTGGATGTTGAAGCTGAGGACACCACACAGACAGCAAGAGGTTATGTCAAGTTGTATGACTTATAAAACTGAGGCTTTCTGGGGAGAAGAGTGCAGGCCTTCCCAGATGGGCCAAAAATGGCTTGAGAGAGCAAAGAAATGATACTTGCCTAGAGTTCTTACTGTGGTTGGGGGTAGCACCAGGGTAAGTTTGCCAGGGGCAGGATGCCTTGAAATTTGTGTGGCTTGACTCTCCTGCTGGCATCAAAGGAGGCAGCACAAGACTCTTTTATCAGCTTGCCCAGGTATGAAGCAGAAAAGGAAGAGGAAGTATTGGGCTTAAAATTGTTCAGTAATCAAACATCAAGAAGTAAATCTACTTCAGATTAATACTAAATTAATTACACGTATGATATAATATAGGAAGTTAAGTTTTTTGAATGTATAGGTTAATGTCAAGTTCAAGTGCAAAGCCACCCTTCTGGGAACACATTAGAACTTGGACTTTTGTCTCCATTCAAATGCAAAACCTTCATCTTCCGATAAAGGAAAGATGTGCTGACACACATGTTCTAAGTGGCTGTTATCACCTAATTTAACAGCCAACAGTAGTCTTTGAGTCCTGTGTCGAGCTTTTCGATGCTAACGGGGTAGAAGATAGGAATGTCAGCTTTGATGAATTCTTCACAGCAAACTAACATTTAAAGATGACCCAAAGACCCAGAGGACCACAGACAGGCTTAAATCCAAGCTACCGGAGAGACTTCTTCAGTACATATTTTCATTTTCATATCACATCTGATTTCCATGACAAAGGGAAATGATGAAAAAAATCCTTAAATAATTTCCAGTATTATATCTACCCTTGCTTATCCTTAGCAAATATTCTATTTTTTTTTCAGCTTTGCCAAATAAACTACCTATCTAAGGTCTTAAAATATATACATTCTCACCTCTTTCTCCTCTCCTTGGTTTCGTTGGTGCACTTGGGGCTGTTCCACCGGTCTCTGAGTCTCTGTTCATTGTTCTATATTCTTTTTCCTCTAACACTTGGAAACTGTCTCAGGCAGTAAGCTGGGGAAAAAGCAAGACTCACCTCTTGGTTTATTTTCTTCAGAATCTTCTACCTGTTGTCCAATGACAGAAAACTAAAACTATCATTTCATCGTTTCACTTATATTGTCCTATATTCTATGTGTGCATGGTGATAGGATAATTTTCATAGCAATTACTGGTACTAGGGCCCATGTTTTATTGTAAATATCCTATATTTACATCCCTGTTTCTCCATTCTAAAACAAGTAGCTGTATTATTTCACTATGAATAAATATATATTATATTAGGTTCCAGCTGTTTCTAGAAATAAAGAAAAATAACTTCTGCATTTAAGACAAATACATAACACAACATTCACAGAAAAAAGGATCTTATATACAATTTAAGTTGAATTTTTAACTTTCTTTCTTATGGAAAATTAAGGATATAAATATTATATAAAGGCAAAATTGGCACCTGTGAAATAGGCCAATTGAAATTTCATTTAAGCCTGTCAAGTGAAAAACGCACATAAAGAATAACTGCTGCAAATATTTTTTCCTAATGATTTGTGATCCTGTGGCTTCATTGATTTCCTACCATCTGATGTTACTACTCTCCAACATAACCCACCTATCACCATAATACTGGTAATAATTATATCCCACTGGCTTCTCTTATAATGCTTTCATATGGCTGGTCTTTTATTGTTACTAATTGCTGAGCTTTTTCCCCAGCACTTTAAATTCCCCACTGTCTTTATTAAAAGTTACTGAAACTTATAACCAAAAATAACACTTTCTTTGAAAATAGCTTTTTGAAGCTAGTAAAAATTCCAAATCTCTCACTCATTTTCTGGAAGAAAATTCAAACTAGCTCAATATTATTCAAATAAATCTTCTAATAAAAGACTTGTTTATAAAATATACTACAGTTGGAGAGCTACCCAGAACTTTGGAAAACTAAGCTCATATTGCAGATAAAATATTACTGCGTAGAACACAATAGAATGGCTGAAGATATTTGCTCAGCAATAATAAAAAAATTGTAGAGTTAAGCACTATCCAATTTCAAATCCAGCTTCAGGGATTTATATATTTATATTCTTCTTAAAATAAACAAAATATTTTCTAAAAAGACAGATCACAAAAGGCCACAGGTCCTCTTGAAGACATTATTCTGAAAAAGGACGGCCTACAATAGAATTATATTCAAGCTCCAAAGGTTTTTTCTTAAAAACTACTGGTAATATAACTGGTAAATCAGCACACATAAATGTTATAGGTTATCCCTAAGATGTTGTGTTAGAACAATAGCAATATTTAGGCATTCTACATCTTGTAAAAGCTTTATTGAGATATAATTCACATATCACAAAGTTCACCCTTCTAAAGTACACAACCTAGTGCTTTTTCGTATGATCACAAAGTTGTGCAGTCACCAGTACCATCTAAATTTAGAATGTTTACTCATCCCAGAAAGAAGTCCCATGCGCATTAGCAGTTGCACTCATTTCCCCTCCCACACAGCCACTGTCAATGACCCATCTATTTTCTCTCCTCTATGATTTTCCTGTTCTCAATGTTTCATGTAAATGAAATCATACAATGATGTGACCCATTGTATCTGAATTACTTCCAATCGGTGCACATGTCACAAAATTTCTACCTCCAAAGTATACTTTCAGTTTTTTCATGTATCTCCAATACTGCTACTAGAGATTGTTTCAAACCAGCATAATTTCTTATACAATTTGCTATATTCATCTACTAGAATATTTGGGTTATTATCTGTTTTAGGGAGGGAAGGAGAGAAAGAGAAGGATGAAAGTGGGAAAAATGAATGCTTGTCTTATTTTTTATGTACCTTCATCATGCTTTACATTGATCTCCATATAAGAAGGGGGAAGAAAACTTGGTATGAATATATATGTGAGTGAATGAATGGATAAATAAGTGAATAAATGATTGCACGGGTGAGTCGAGGATATATCTAGGCTTACCATTACCTGCTGCCGCAGTGATTCTTCTAAAGGTAAATCTGGCTACGTCACTCAAAAGCTTAAAAATCATTGCCTTCATGGCCTTAAATGTGAAGTTCTTGTGACTTGGGATCTAAGAACATTTGTGCATCCATTTGCACCAGTCTTTCACATACCTTATATTTAGCTTACATTCAACCATTTGATTTTATGTTTCTAATTAAGACACCATTTTATTTATTTTTTCTTGTTTTCTTTATTTTTATTGTTGAAATTAATTTGGATGTCCCCATTTCCCCCCCCACTTCTTTGCCCGCCTCCACTCATCCTTCAACTCCCTTCACTCTGAGAGGTCGCCCTATTGCTCTCTGTATCTATGAGTTATGCATATATGTTCTTTGGTTAGTCCCTTCACCTTCTACTATCCCATCCCTCCTCCCCATCACCCCTCTGACAGATAGCTTCAGTCTGTTCCATGTTTCCATGCCTCGGTCTCTATTTTGTTCATCAATTTACTTTGTTCATTAGGTGTCAGATGTAAGTTAAATCATATGGCATTTGTCTTTTTCTGTCTGGCTTATTTCCCTTATCATACTAATCTCCAGGTCTGTCTGTGCTGTTACAAAATAGAAGACATCATTTTATTGATCTCCATGACTTTACGCAAATACAACTATAGCACATCTTCAGAGAGTCACTTCTTGATGGGAATTGAGCACACTGCTTACCTCTATCATAGGGCTGTTAGATTCTACTATAATTTTTCTTTATAATTTACTTCCTCGGCTTCCCTTTGGAAGGTAAACCTTTCCAGGTAAGGACGGAGTCTTTGTATGCCCAGGGTCTTCTACACTCCTCTGTGCTGGTGCTCTCAGGCACTTGCACAAGATTTGCTTGGGGCTACACATCACTGGATTAAACGTCTTTTTCGTTTCTTTCTATTTTTCAAATATCCAGGAAGTTAAACTGTAGATCCTACTGTTGAGATCCTCTAGTGAACGTTTTATTTCAATTATACTTTTCAACTCTAGAAATACTGTTAGTCTCTCTTTTAAGTTTATGTCTTTATTGCTGTTTTCTAACTGTTGAGAGATAATATTCTCATGCTCCTTTAATTTTCAAAATACTTTTCCTTCAGTTCTTAAACATATGTAAAATATTTCATCAAAAATCTTTCTTTAATAAGTCATAACTGGGCTTCTATAGAAACAGTTTGCTTAGGGTTTTTTTGTTTGTTTATTGTTTGTTTTGTGGTTTGTGATGAGATATACTTTCCTGTTCTTTTTGTCTCATAATTTTATTGAAAACTAGACATTTTGAATAACAGAATAATAATTTTCAAAGTTTGAAAAGCTATTGGTTCTCACCTATTGTTTCCAGTGTTCTCATTGTATTTATTGAGGAAGAATTTTCAGAAGTCAAACCTACACTATTCTGAAAATGTTTTCCCCCAGAGTAGACATTTTTAATTGACCAATATTATATATAAAATAATTTGACCTAAATATGAGACATGAGATTTACATCAAACACTATATTTCAGACTGGAAAAAATCAAAATAACACAAAAAATAAGAAAACAAATACCGATGCTTTATTTTATTTTTCAATTGGATTTATTGGGGTGACATTGGTTAGTAAAATTATATAAGTTTCATATGTACAATTCTATAACACATCATCTGTATATTGTATTGTGTATTCATCACCCCAAGCCAAGCTTCTTTCCATCACCATTAATCCATTAATTCCCCATTACCTACTTCTACCTCTCTCACCTCATTTTCCCTCTGCTAATCACCATACTGTTATCAGAGCTTCTTATTTGTTTTGCTTAATCCCTTCATCTTTTATACCCAGACTCAAATTCCCCTCCCCTCTGACAGCTGTCAGTCTGTTCTCTGTATATATGGGTCTCTTTCTCTTTTGTTTGTTAGTTTATTTTGTTCATTAGATACCACATATTAATGAAATTGTATGGAACTTGTCATTCTCTGGCTGGTTTATTTTAATTAGCATAATATTCTGCAGGTCCATCCATGCTGTGGCAAAGGTAGGATTTCCTCCATTTTATGGCTGAGTAGTATTCCATTGTGTAAATGTACCATAGCTATCTTATCCACTCATTTACTGATGGGCACATGGGGTGCTCCAAATCTTGGCTATTGTAAATAATGCTGCAATACACAAAGATATGTGTATTTTTTTGGATTAGTGTTTCAGCTTTTTTTGGATATATTCCCAGAAGTTGAATTGCTGGGTCATGAGGCTTCTCCATTTTTAAATTTTGAGGTAATTCCATACTACTTTGCACAGTTGCTGCACCAGTCTGCATTCCCACCAACATGCACAAGGGTTCCCTTTTCTCCACATTCTTGCCAACACTTGGTGTCTGTTGATTTATTAATGATGGCCATTCAGACAGGTGTAAAGTGATATCTCATTGTGGTTTTAATTTGCATTCTTTGGTGATTAATGCTCTTGAGCATCTTTTTGTATGTCTATTGACCATCTGTATGTCTTCTTTGGAGAAGTGTCTATTCAGGTCTTTTGCCCATTTTTTAATTGGATTGTTTGTGTTTTGGTGTTGAGTATTATATATTTTTTTATGAACTTTAGATACCCCTTATCAGATGTATCATTTGCAAATATGTTCTCCCATTCAGCAGGCTGTCTTTTTGTTTTGTTGATGGTTTCTTTTATTGTGCAAAAGAGTTTTTGTTTGAGGTAGTATTATTTCATTTTTTTCTTTTATTTTCCTTCTCCAAGGAGATATACCAGAAAATATATTGCTATGAGAAATGTCTGAGGTTTTGCTGCCTATGTTTTATTGTAGGTTATTTTATGGCTTTGAGTCTAATATTTAAGTCTTAAATCCATTTCGAATTTCTCCTTGGGTGTGGCATAATAAGCTTGTGTAGATTCATTATTTTCAATGTATCTCTCCAGCTTTCCCATCACCATTTATTGAATAGACTATATTTACTCTATTGTATGTTCTTGCCTGTTGTTAATGGACTATAATGGAGTGGGCTTATTTCTGGGTTCTCTATCCTGTTCCATTATCTATACGTCTGGTTTTTTGCCATCATGCTTTTTTGATTACCATCATCTCCTAGGATAGTTTGATATTAGGTACCAAGATTTCTCCAACTCTCTTCTTCTTTCTCAAGATTGCTATGGCTACTAAGGGTCTTTTGTGGTTCCAAATAAATTTTTGTAATATTTGTTCCAGTTCTTTGAAATACACCATTGGTATCTTGATAAGAATTCTGTTGAACCTATAAATTGTTTTGGGAATTGTGGATATTTTATTGATGTTAAGTCTTCCTAACCATGAACACAATATATTCTTCCACTTCTTTGTACCTTCTTCAATTTCTTTCTTCAGTGTCTTAAAATTTTCCAAGTATAGATCTTTTACATCCTTTGTTAAATTTATTCCTAGGTATTTTATTTTACTTTTTTGTGTAATTATAAATGAGAATGTTTTTTTCATTTCTCTTTCTTGTTCCTCATTATTGGTCAATAAAAGTGCAATTGATTTCTGGACATTCATTTTGTATTCTGCACTTAAATCATTTATCAATTCTAGTAATTTTTGGTGGATTCTGTAGGTTTCTCTATACATAGCATCATGTCATCTGCAAATAATTACAGTTTTAGTTCTCTTTCCATTTTGAATGCCATTTATTTTTTCTTCTTGTCTAATTGCTGTGGCTAGGACTTCCAGTACTGTGTTGAATAACAGTGGTGAAAGCAGACATCCCTGTCTTGTTTCTGATCTTTAGGGAAATGCTTGTAGTATTTTGGCCCATTGAGAATGATATTGGTTATGGGTGTATCATACATGTCCTTTATTATCAATATCTTGAGGCAAGTTCCCTCTATTCCCACTTTACTGAGAATTATTATCATAAATGGGTACCACATTTTATCAAATGCTTTTCTGCATCTATTGATATTATTATGTGGTTTTTATCCTTCATGTTTTTTATGTGGTGGGTCACGTTTATTGATTTGCAAATATTGTACCAACCTTGCACCCCTGGAATAAATCCCACTTGGTCATGGTATATGATCTTTTTGATGTATCGCGGGAAGCAGTTCACTAACATTTTGATGAGGAGTTCAGCATCTATGTTCATCAGGGATACTAGCCTATAATATTCTTTCTTTTCAGTATGTTTATCTCATTTTAGAATGAGGATAATATTGGCCTCATAAACTGAATTTTGGAGTTTTCTCTCCCTTTGGAATTTTGGAATAGTTTGAGAATGATATGTGTTAGTTACTTTTTTAATATTTGCTTAAATTTACCTGTAAAGCCATCTGGCCCTGGACTTATGTTTGTTGGGAGCTTTTTAATTACTGCTTTAATTTTATTATTTGTGATGTTTTAGATTTTCTGATTCTTCCTGATTTAGTTTTGGAAGATTATATGTTTCTAAGAATTTATTAATTTTTTCCCAATTGTCCAATTTGTTGGCATTTAGTTGTTCATAATATATTCTTACAACCCTTTGTATTTGATGTCAGTGGTTACTTCTTCTCTTTCATTTCTGATTTGATTTATTTGGGTCCTCTCTCTTTTTTTCTTGATATGTCTGGATAAAGGTTCATCAATCTTGTTATCTTTTTAAAAAGCAGCTGTTAGTTTTATTTATTTTTTGTTGCTTTTTGACTCTATTTTATTTATTTCTGCTATGATCTTTATGGTTTTCTTTCTTCTACTCACTTAGGGCTTTATTTGTTTGATTTTGAGTTTCTTTAAGTGTACGGTTAGAGGATTTCCTGAACATTTTTCTTGTTTCTTGAGATAGGCCTGTAATGCTATGAACTTCCCTCTTAGGACTGTTTTTGCTGTGTCCCATAGATTTTGAGTTGTTGTGTTGTCATTTTCATTTTTTAAGGTATCCTTTAATTTCTTCCTTGATCTTACTGTTAACCCATCTATTGTGTAGTAACATGGTATTTAGCTTCAATGTTTTTGTAGGTTTTCTTTTTCATTCTTGTGACTGATTTCATTTCATATAGTTTTGATCAGAGAAGATGCTTGATATGATTTCAATCTTTTTAAATTAATAAAGACTTGGTTTATATTCTAACATGTGGTCTATCCTAGAAAACGTGCCATGTGAAGTTGAAAAAGAATGTGTATTCTGCTTCTTTGGGATGAAATGTTCAGAAGATATCAATTAAATTCTTCTGATCTAATGTGTCATTTAAGGCCACTGTTTCCTTGTTGATTTTTTGTCTTGATTTTCAAAGGGGTGTTAAAATCTCTCATATGACTGTCTTACTGTCATTCTCCCTTTATGTACATCATTTATATACATATATTTAGGTCTTCCTGTGTTGGGTGTGTAAATGATTTCAAGGGTTATATCCTTTAGTTGGGTTGTTCCCTTTATCATTATGTAGTGTCTTTCTAGGTCTTTTAATATAGCTTCTGTTTTAAAGTCTATTTTTTCAGATATACATATTGCTATCCCAACTTTTTTAAATTTCCATATGCATAAAATATCTTTTTCCATGCCTTTACTTTTAGTCTATGTGTATCTGTCATTCTGAGGTGAGTCTCTTGTAGACAGCATATATATGGGTCTTATTTTTCTTATTTATTCAGCTAACTTATGTCTTTTGATTGTAGTATTTAAGTCATTTATATTTAAATTAATTATCGATAGATATGTTTATATTGCCATTTTATTCTTTTAACTATGTTCCTTTGTTGGATTATTATTATTAATTATTACTATTGAAGACTCTCTAACATTTCATGTAATACTGGTTGGTGGTATCAAACTGCTTTAGTGTCTTGTTGGCTGGGAAGCTATTTATTTCTCCTTCAATTTTGAATGATAGCCTTACTGGGTAAAGTAACCTTGGTTGTATATACATCCTTGTTTTTCATTGTTTTGTGGTTTCTTCTTTAAATCCTTGGTTATAAGACTTTTCTTCAACTAGTCTTCGCTGGTTGTTCAGATTGCTTGCCCCATATTTTAGTGGTAATTCCAGTATGATACTGGGAGGAAGTGAGTGTAACATTCACCTACCCTGCCACCATCTTGGATCACCTCATTTTTATTTTTTATTTTTGCCAATTTCAAAATGAGTAAGTGAATGTGTGTGTTTGTGTATGTAATTGATTCACCAGGGTTTGAACACTGTGAAATGGGTCCTGAAAATAAATAAAATAACATCTTCTATGATTTTATTATCCTGACCCTTTCATGGATTAATGGGCCTTGTTTCACTTTAAAAAAAAATCCAGTCATGTTTATATTGACCCAGCAGCCAGCAATGCAGTAGAATTTCAATTAGTCAAGTGACAGATGCACCACCAGAGAAATGAGATGAGATTGTTTGCAGGATGATATCCTTATGTTGGTCTGAAAAGCTTAGCTGTGAACACCATTTATTTACTAGGTTATTGTATTATTAGTGTAGATGCTGCTTTATTGGGGAATTGTGGAAATATCTTTTTCTTCCTTTGGATATTTCCATGACTTTGCATCTCAAAGAATGATTTAAGTAGCCCAAGTTTCTATTGGAAATTAGAGACAAAAGGGAGAGAGCAACAGACTAAAACATTTTCATGCCAGCAATCCTGAAACTCTTTAAGAAAAGAAGTATTATTTCATTTCCTACATAACTGTGACTTTCACTTTTATCACAAGTGGTATTTCATTCATCTGGTGATTCCTGCTCTAATCCAATCTGTAAGTGAACTAAAACTTGATAAGGTACAGAGAAAGGAATTAGAAAAAATACTTAGATTGCTATAATTTTTTAATGTTTAATTTGATAAATGTCAAAGAGTATTTTTTTTCTTTAAGGAGAGGCATAGTTTATTATGGTGACTTTGATATTTTAAAAAATAATGTGTTTTACCTATATTTGATACTGTGTTCTAAATGATGATAAATGTTACAGCCATATATAACTATATTATGTTCTCTCTACTATGCTCCAAATAATTTTGATGAATTTATGCTTATCATTATATTATCTTAAGCTAGAAATACATATGTGAAAATGTAACCAAATAATTTAGGTTCATAAAGATTGATTTTCAGTAGCTCTGCTTCAGGAATCCTAATGTTCCTTACAGGCCTATATTAAATCAGCCACATTTTAAGAATGCTGTGCACAACAGCAATGTGGTGACAAAAACCTCAAAATGGAAATCTAAACATCCTTTAGTTCAAAATTACTTGCTTTATCCAAATACATGTAAAGTGATATTGAAACAAGTAACACAAGACACCTGCCAATAACTGTATCTGGGGGCCTTAACTCCACTGCTATTATCATTTATCAGTTAGTTGGATCAGATGTTTTACTTGAATCATGGTATGGCTCTACTGAACTCAAAAATATTGACCTAGCATAATAATCCTGAAGAATAACTTGCATTATTAGATGCATTACTTAAATTAACTGAGAAAATAATGCATTTTAACAAACAACCTGCAGATATTCAGGTCGCTCTTCTAAGATCTATTTAATGATATATTCTGTGATTTTTTTTAAATACACAGAAATCAACATACCCACATTATTCTTTTGTTAGCTGAAGAAGTTTGACTTTGAGTCCGCCCAATGTGACCTTGCCTTCAGAGCACCTTTCTGTTATCTTTGCATTTGAACTCTAAATAGGACAATAATTCCTTTTGTAACTGGCATTAATGTTTCATAAATATGGAAAATGTTATATCTTCTCCATAGTTAGAACTGCATGTCAGTGATTTTATCATATTTTATGAACTATTGTCAAGTACTTAAACAAATTCAATAAAACTTATCTTTATATTGGGAAATAAAGTAATTTACCATTTAAATTACTAAATAGCAAGACATGCCTTATATATTATATTGCTTGTATAGTCTATGCATGTATGTTTATATTTTTGAATGCACAATGTATTGTTAAATTTCATATTAATTTTTCAGACAGTCTGTGATGGTTTTTAAAGCTATGTTTATTTTGCTAGATCAATTAGTAAATAAATTATACAAATGTTTAAGAAATTCTAAAACCATTTACTAAAAATTGCCTTATATTTGAAGAGGAAATTTAATGGGAAATTATATCACTTTTAAAATATCATAATTATATTTGATTTTATATCATCTATATGCAAATAAATATATGAAAATCTTCAAAATATATGTATTTGTCTACATTATTCACAATTAAACTGTAAATATTTAGAGATAATCAAATTTCTGATAAATTATGCAAGTAATTGAGAATAAATTTGACCCATAGCATCTATAATCTTAAAAGAAAAAAAAATTAAATACTTTTTTCCTACAACTAGAAATGCTAAGTCACTTCTGTAATATAATACAATTTTAAAATAACCTTTTTTGTTTTGGTAACAATGAGCATAAAAGTGAGTGGCTCCAACTTAAAAACCAGTGATTTCCACAATGTTCTTCTCCAACAACCCTGCTCAGTCCCTGCAGACCTATGCCTATGGCTTCTTTTATGGGGTCAGTTGCTCTCATACTTGGCCTTATTCTTTTCCTGCTGCTTTTTATTTTCCCAGCGTTATTGTCTTTTCCAAAGAACCCTGCCTTCACATGATGTACCCAAAGTAGGACAGCTTCAGTTTTGTTATTTTTACTGCGAGCAATGTTTCAGGCTTAATTGCTCTAAGACACCTTGTTTGTTTTTCCGGGGTTCAGCCTATCTGTAGGGCTCTTCCCCAAGACCACAGTTCAAGTGAAACCATTTTGTTCTCATCAACTTCTTTCACCGCCAAACTTTCACATCCCATACTAACTGGAAATGTGAGGGTGTGGATGCTCTTAGCCTTGGTCTCGAATGACGCATCTTTACTCCCTGCGATCTTTCCTAATTCTTCCATTGCTGCCCCTCCGAGTCTCAGTCTTTTCTTGATTTCTTGGCTGCAGTCTCAGTTTGGATTGATGATTGTAGCACAGTAAGCGAAATCTTTAACATTTTCAATGTCTTTATTGCCAAGTTAAAGTTGTGTATTTCTTCCGTTGTCATGATTTTTGTCTTCTGGATGTTCAAACACAGCCTACTTTGGCATTTCTTTTACTTTCATCAGAAGTCATTTCAAATCATTTTTACTTTCTGCCAATAATATGGGGTCATCTATATGTTTTAAGTCATCGATATGTCTCTCACAAATTTTTATTCCTCCTTCCACTGTGTAGCCCATTTTTTTCATGGGATATATTCTCATATAGATCAAACAAATGGGGAGATAAAATGCTCCCTTACTGACACGTTCACCTATAGGAAACCATTCTGTCTTTACATTCTGTCCTGACAGCGGCCTCCTGCCCACAGATGCAATACAACATGCGTTTGATCAAGCGCTGAGGCATGCCCATTTCTTTCAGAGAAACCCATAGCTTTCCATGCTCTGTAGAATCAATGGCTTTACGGCAGTCTATAAAATACAGACTAGAAAATAGTAGACATCCCTAAAATTTTGTTGTAGGGCAAAATGTTTGCACTAAGATATTTGGTTAGGTCCTATATCATACAGAATTTTCTACAGAAATAGAATTAAAAGGCTATTAATGTGTATGTGTGTATATATATTCACAATATACAATACGTATGCATGCAAACATTAATATCCTATGCATATATAATACACATATAATACCCTATATGAAAAATATATATTTCTATAATATATACTACATATATATGTATACACATTAATTTCTTATTGTGTCTGAGTATAAATAATTATATGTCTATCTCTTCATATTTTATATGTATAGATATGGATGTGAATATAGATATGAATATAAATATATATTTATTTTAAAGAATTATTTCATGCAAAGTGGTAGCTGGCATGTCTGAAATTCATAGGGGTTAGAAACTTAGGCAGGAATTGATGTTTTAGTTTTGGGAAGGAATTTCTTCTTCTAGAAACTTCAGTTTTTGCTCTTGAGGCCTTCAATTGATTAGAAGAGGGTCATCCACATATTGAGGGTAATAATCTTTACCAAAATAAACTAATTTCCTTAACATATAATTATATGTTAACCATATCAACAAATAATCTTCATAACAATGCCTAAATGCATTTGATTAAATCACTGGATAATATACTACAGCCAATTTGATACATAACACTAACTACCACGTGCACGTGTCTGTGAATGTAACGTATCAGGGTCTAATTACTTTAGGCATATATCTGTTTGTAATCTCAATAGTTTACCTTCATTAGATGCTGATTTCTTTTTTCTGCAAGAACAGCAATGAAGTACATAGAAGAAAACTTTACACTAGTGGTTAATGGTGACTACTGGCTTTTTCAGATATCAGAACATATTGCATATAAAGAATAGTGTTAAAAGCTTGAGATCAATATGAGTTCAAAGGTCAGGGCTTTCACTTACTAGAATGTAACTTTGAACAAACAATGTAACAATGTAACTTTGATTTTATGATCTCTCTGGACGCAGTATTTTCAACTAGAAAATAGATACCATGTCCGGCACGTAATACATACAGCATGCTGTGAGCACTTCCTAGACAATGTTTTTGATGTGGCAGGGAAGTGTTTCTTTTTTCCAATGGCACTTAAGATAAACAAAAAGATGTTTTTGTTATTTATAATTCATGACCATCAACCTCCTACTTTGTCTTTTCTAAATCAGGTAGGTTTTAATTATCAGAACATCTGTTTCCTAAGCACAAATTATTGGCTTTGAAAGAGCCAGGGCAGAACTAAGTAAATTTACATGCAAATGAAGGACCAAGAATAAAGAGTTTAAGGAGGCTGAAGGCTGGAGCCAAAAGGCTGGAGGCTGGGAAAACTGAACATCCAAAGGAGAATTAGAAGAAAACAATTTTGGTAGAGGAAAATGTTTTATGTGACTTGCGAACTATATTGCCTGACATTTTCCCTTCCTCTGAAACACATTCTCAGTAAAATTTATGCTTTCACTTTGTCTCCTAGAGTATATTTTATTCCAGAGTAATAAAGATACTTGTTGAATTGAGCTCCAGAATTGGTGCCATTGTAATCGCAGTGGCTCCTGGAGAATAGCCACGTCAGAATTTTTATGATAATCATTTGGCCCTGGGATGAAAAGGATAAGAATAACCAATAAAAAAGGTAGTGTCTAGATAAAAACCTGATTGTGTACAGAGAAATAGTATGTGAAAGGAGGTATTTCAGAGAAGTGGAGGAAAGTTAGGTTTGTTCAATACTGTCAGATGAAATAGTGAACTCTCTGAGGTTGGGGAAGGCATTACACGAAATAATTTCAAAATGGATTATAATTTTCAATATTTCTTAAGAGCTGTAATTGTTACTAGGAAACAACTCCTGCCCATTGTAAAGGCAGGAGGTGTTTTTTTTTTCCTGTCATGTTTATTCATCTACTCCTCATTCCTAGAACATATCAGGTGTATGGTAGTTATTTAGCCAATATTTATTAAATTAGTAAATTAATTAATTTATTAAATTAGTGATAGAAATCTTAAAGTATACTTTCTTTTCGTTTCTTAGATTATTTATCATAAAACAGATCAAGTCAAAACTAGCCAAAATTTCCTGCAGCAAATTTATAATAGTTCCAGATGTAAAGGAAGAGATTAAAACTGTTTCAGCAGAGTCTACTTCTACCCCATGTCATACAGAAAAAAAAATGCTTTTCTACTTTTATGGTCAATCTCTAAATAATACTGAACAAAACATGAAAATTTCCCTAATTTATGGAGAACAGAGGGAAATTTCTGTTAACCCATAGGCAATCTGGAAATTTAATGAATATCATACTCCATTACTAGACAATTAGGCTAGCTTTTAGTGTGAAATTAACAAATGTGGTTAAAATTAAAAGATATATTTGAATGGATGCAATTTTTCAAGGTATATTTCATGGAAAGAGTAAATTGGAGGTCTCAAAGAAAATGAGACAGTCATTGGTATAAAGTAGAGAATAGAGCTTTTTAAATAGTGGCAGTGACGTGAGAAATAGCTAATGAAAAGATGTATTAAAATTACAGTTCTGAGTTATCACTGGGGTCTTCAGTGAAGGTAAATGGGGAGCCTTCAAGGCATGGCCTCACTTCCCCGGAGCCTCAGGGAAGCCAGCCAGCATAGAGCAGCATCTGCAGCAGCAGCGGCGGCAGGAGTTTGTCCCGTGTCACTGTGAGATGAAACGGTTTTTGGAGTGCTCCCAGAACCAGGGTGACCTTAGGCTTTGTGAGGGTGTCAGGGATGTGCCAAAACGGTGTAGATTTACAAATGAATTAGCCTAATCAACAAGTTCAAATTGAAGGAATGAAAAATCATCACCCATGGCCAAGTTAATTTACATTAAAATATGATTGATAGTGAAATTTAAAAGTGTAAAACCATCACTTAAACCTCTGATCTATCATTACTAGCTTCTTTCCTTAATTATTACAATGGAAAAAGGTGTTCTTACTATGTGATGTTCATTGACATCACATAGAGTTTGGGGTTGCGCTAATGTCTGTGTGGCCTCCTTAAAGCACCTTTTATAATGTTATTGCTTGCAATTTAATTAGAATACAGTGATTTTGTTTAAAACTCACACACACACACAAAACAGTGAATTGGTTTGCTTGTCTTAGTGTATGTATATGAGGGATTCTTTTTGTTAATCATGTGAAATATTATATCATTTATAAATGATTTATATATTATAAATTAGACATATTCTTAATCATATGTAGTTATGAATTAATTTAATGAAAATTTTGAACATTAAGATAAAAAATAATATACCATGGATAATACATAAAACCCAAAACAACAACTACAATTCTTCAGATAATTTAAGACAGTATTCTGTGTGGTGAGGAGTTGATCTCCACCACACCAAAGCAGAAGAAATTGCTGGCGCATTGCAACGAATAAGCCAAATAATGTTTGTGCTTTTTTATTTACTCATTTACTGATAGGTAAAAGAGCTGTAGGACATTTACACAATGGACTACTACATGATCATGAAAAAAGAAGAAAATCTTATATTGTAAGAGCAAGGATGGACCTGGAGAGTGTTATGCTAATTGAAATAAGCCAAGCAGAGAAAAACAAATACCGTATGATTTATATGTGGAATCTAATAAACAAAATAAACTAACAAACAAAATAGAAACAGACTCATAGATAGAGAAAAGACTGACCGCTGTCAGAGTGAGGCAGGATAGGAAGAAGCTAGGAAAATTCCTGGGCAAGTGGAAAGGGGAAACTGAAACAAGAAAATTAAATGAGGCCAAACAGTTTGAGCAATGTGCAGCCAACTGATAAATTACAAGAATTTATCTCCCCTAACCAAGGTGAATGAGAGTGAATGGTTTATACCCCTCCTCCATGACCAAAGACTACATAGCTTAAATTTCCCTGATCTGGGAAATAGAGAACAGAGACCCAATCAATGCCATTTGTGCCAGGTAACCTAAGGACAGATAGTCAGGGAACAAATATCAAAAGCCCCATTGAAAGCCAGACAAACACAGGATAAAAGTAAAATAGTATAGCAGACCAAAGAATCTACCCCAACCCCACCATGTGCTCATTTTGACACATCATCATATTAAAAATGCACCTGCAAAGCTGATGAATATTCTGCTGAAGCTCATTACTTAAAACTCTCTCACACACACACACAAAAAATTAAAAGCCCTCAGGATAAAGATGCAGCTCAGTCTGCTCTAGAGCATGCCCATGCATAAACTTTTGCATAAACTTCTTATGCAATTCTTGTGCATAAACTTTTCATTCCATCCTAAATGCTAAGGGTCCCCATGAGACTTGCAGCCAGAGGAGCAGTGGGCAGTGGCAGCTTGACCTGGCTTACCCTCCGTACCTGTCTGCAGAGCCTCCCTTTTTCTCTGACTTCCAGGTGAGCTAACAGCAGCCCCACCTTAGCTCACTCCTTTCTTATAACTTTTCTAGAGAATCAAAATAGCCCTGCCTAGGCTCTGTCCTACTATTTCCTCCACCTTAAGTATTTCCCTTTTTTCACTGTCCCCAGCTTTAATAAACATACTCTCAAAAGCACCTGGGCTTGTGTTGTGAAATTTTTTCTACAGGCCAGGTAACAAGAGGAGAAGGGGGTTGTGGGGCTGAGTGAAAAAGGTGAAGGAATTAAGAAGAAAAATCTCATAGACATAGATAACAGTATAGTGGTTACCAGAGGGGAAAAAGGGGTTAAGACAGGTAGAAGAGAGTAAAGGGGGGATAAATGCTAACAGGAGACTGAACTTTGGGTGGTGAACACACAATACAGTATGCAGATGACACAGTATAGAATTGTACACTTGAAACCTATATAATTTCATCATCCAATGTCACCCCAATAAATTTGATAAAAATTAAAATAATAATAATGTTTGTGCTACTTCATAAGAAATACATGTATAATGCTTAAAGATATTTATATCACTTTAATAATATAAAATGCCATTTTAAAAATCACTTAAAGAATTATAAAACATTCTGAATTTCAATTTGTATTATTTTCTAAAACCAAAATAGATTTAGGTTGCCATATATTCTTTTTAGCCTTCTCTGGTGTATATACCCATTTCTACACTGAATTTCTTTGCCTACTCCCTCAAGAAGCCGAAAGTAATCTTTCATGCCCTCTTGTTTCTGGAAACCATCATCCTCTATAAATTAATTATGTTGCCTCTAATATCAGTTGGTTTACTTTTCTATTGATTAAACCGACCATTTCCTCCCAGGGTATCATGCTTATTACTGATTTTATTTTCACTTCCCATTATCATAGTAAATCAAATAGTTCAGAACAAATGAGGTAATTTTTAAAATCAAGTACTTTTCTTTTAATCCCATGAAATCGTATACTAGTCATAGAAGTTTTGCCAAGAACATACAGAAGTTGTAATAGTTAATTATTTAAAATTTTTGTTTTTATTAAAAAATTTTTTATGAATACAAAAGGAACACAACATATGTGCTAATTGTAAATGTTAACAAAGACACAAACACCAAGTTACCCAATAGCAAGCTTGAGAAATAGAAGATTTCTCATAATTTGAAAGTCCCAGGAGTTATCCCAGGAGTTATGCTAGGACCCACCCAGAGATAAATAATACCTCTAATTTTGAATTTATTGTCCCCTTACTTACATATATCCTCACAATGTAGCATTAGCTTTGTCTATGTTTGAATTTTATATTCATGAACACTACTGTGTATGGGCATGAGAAGATACTAAATTAGTGTTTGTCTTAGTACTTAACAAATTTGTGTTTTTTATGGAAAATATTTTCTGACAACTTTAGCGTTGATCTAAGTTAATGCCAGTGTTTGGAGAAAATATTCTCATTAGTCCACACGAACATCTGGCAAAATACAATTCAACACTTGGTGGCATGAAGCGGTATTCTGAGTCTATAGTTTAAAAATATCTTGAGTCTTATAGAATTAAATTATTCGGAGTTATACTTTGAAAGCACAAGAAAAAGATTCAGTTAATTTAGATGTAAACTGTAACCCACTCTGAGAGGTGAGGGAAAGTATGAGGTAGTGAGAAACATTTGTGCTCAAGTAGAACGAATTGGACTGTGATTGTACATTTTCTGTAATATAAATAAATTAGGTAAAATAAGTTAAATTCTGTGATTATTATCTGACCTAATGTGAAAGTTTTTATTATCACTAATTTTATTCTAGCATTTAATTTAATTTGAATTTTTATTAAGTATTTTTAATACTTTTGAGTATCTTTTATCTTCTAGGTTAAACATGACTGTAAGCCAGAAAAAGGATTTCATCATAGATCTTGCAACCTAGTATCAGAGAAAGAAATTAGTCAAGCAATTATGTAAATAATTATATGCATGTAGGATTGGGTTCTCAAAATCTGATTTGAGGTAGTAATGTAGCAATATAAAGTATATCTCTAAAGATGAACATTGAGAGGAGAAAACAAAAATTTACATCCCTTCACTGGTAAAATAAAGTATAGAGAAATTTAGCCTTTGATTCAAATCAGCAGTTTTCTTAGCCACAGAAACAAAAAACAAAGCCGAACACAAATGACACTCAAATGAGCTATATAGTCTGTAATTTCCTAGCTTTCAAAAACCAAATTACAAGGACATTCAGTAATTATCTAAATAATCCAAAGAAAGAAACAAAGAAAAACAGTTCTCAAGTCCTCATCATATAATAAAAGGGAACTTTTAATTGTTTTTTAGCAATTATTATATCACTCAAGACTAACTAGTTATTCAAATCCTCATTCCTAATAAACTTCCATCTAATAAATTTCTATTTATGTTTAAGCACTATGTAATATGCAAAATCAAGTAGAAATCTGTACTTTAGAAATAGTGATGATGATAAATAAATTATGCTTAGGAAGACAGTATTAATTACAGACTTGCTAGATGCAACTATTTCTTCATATCAGTTGCAAGCTGAACTATAGTATTGACATAAACTGAAAACACACTTAATGGACTTATGCTGTGATCAACATCCAGGAATTCTCTTTTCTCCTGATTTCCCATTATTTTCCTGTCCACCCCCCCCATTGTTCAAGAATATTCTATAAGATTTGAACTATGAAGGCATCGTTCATAATGATCATAGAATGATTTATACATGAACTATTTCCATTTTTATTACAGTGATTATGAAATCAATAGAACCATGTTCTCTTGAAGCTTACAGTGATAACTGGTCAGATGACTGCGGCATCAATGTTACATTTCATCTACTTTCAGAAGGATAAATACAAGATTCCATTTATTTTAACATTCTCTTATTAGATTCACAGTCAAGTCTCATTTTTTTATGTTGTACAACAGCAGTAATAATCCAAAAATATAAATGAAGACAACCACGATTCAAGATTCTGAGGATTTTGAAATGTATACTTCTGAATATATTAAGTACTGATAAAAATGATCCATTAATTCTAGGATACAAATGAACTAACTGTCTGATTACACTGATGCTAATTAGAACAAGAAAGTTGTCTATGTACTTAATCCTTGCTCTGAATATGAAAAAGAGGGTTTCTTCAAGATCCATCAGTCGATTATATTCCAAACACACATACAATATTACAACATAAGAAAATTTGTTTTTGTGTAAATCAATACAAGAACAAGGTGGTTCTGGGAGTTCTGCATTTTTAAAATTCGAATTTAGTTGATGAAATATTTACCAACTATCTACTATGTGAATGATACCAAACCATAAAAAGGAAAACCATAAAAATCAAGTGTTTTCCCCTAAATAGCCTGTAACCTGATACATTATACATGAATAAATGAAATTTGGACCTTTGGGTTAAATATAGACAAGATGATTAGAATAAGTGGATAAAAATTTATCACTCATCAAGATTTTATTCCATGAAGTCAAGTGAAGTTGTCATTATAATGCACTGCATTTATTGTCTACATATTTTCTGATTTTATAAACCTTAACTATATTTATATAAAATTTTAAAATTAATAAGCAAAAGAAAATGTGATATGATCATATCATGTAATGATAAAAAACAATGCTTGGAATAAAAATACTTATTAACTTCTATTATTCATTATTACAAATAATTTTATTGTCCAACAAAAGCTATTTTTAAGAAACAATGAGTATATACAGCACAATATAGGTCTGATAAACTGTTCTATGCATAAGAGATTGGGAACATAGTGTATAGGAGAGGTAAAAACAAATTAATAGCAAGAAATAGAATTGAATTGCTCACACCAGTTGTGCTGTATTCAATGAAATTATCCCTAATGATATATGGATGACAGAATAAAAACAATAGAGAAGAAAGAAGATTGCAAAAATAAAAGAAATAAATCCATTTAACTAGATAAGTTTTTAAATGTTTGTTTTAAGTTACTTCAACCAATGTCACCCAATAAATTCAAAAACTCAAACAAAAGGTCACTTCAAGTTTCAGCTCTGACATATAAAGAGATTGTAAGTGATCAATCTCATTTTTTCAATAATAAAATCTGAACAAACTGGGTATCAATGACCTTCAGTGAGATCACAGGCAAAATACCATACAAAAATCTGAAAGGGACGGGCAGCTAGAGAGACACAGCCAAGATCAGTTTACTGGGGCAGACACTCCAGACACAGACTTTTGTAGGAACACCTGAAGGGTGATTTTGATGAACTCCAGGAGACTAAGTGTTGACTATTATGAGTGAGAAAATACCCTAGGGGCAGGGGTTACAGTCTAAAAGGAATTCCCACAATTTCATGGATTTTCCTTACAAGAATATTACCAGGTTCCCACATTGAAGATCTTAGAAAAATCCTTTCATGGCTCTGATAAGAGTAGGGAAAGAATGAAAAACATAGTAAATTAGGAATAAAACTTCAAGGAAAAGGTTGGGAAAACTGCAGCCGGGGAAGAGAGGAAGGGTATGGGTGAAGGTATACAGTAGAGAAACAATTGTGGAAGTCATAGCCTAAAACAAGCATTAAGCAAGCATTAAGCTCAAGCCCTAGCCAGATTAAAATACTTCCTCACACCAATGATCTATTTATCTTAGTTCTAGTCCAATAAAACATACCTGGTTTTCAACAAAAAATTTACAAGGCAGACGAAAAGACAAGATAAAACACAGTCTAAAGAGACAAAGCAAGCATCAGAATCAGACTCAGATGTTAGAATTATGAGACAAAAAATTATTAAGTGCTCTAATGGAAAAAATGTGTACAGCATGCAAAAACAGATAAACAATGTAAACAGAGAGATGGAAACTCTGAGAAAGAATCAAAAGGAAATGCTAGAAATCAAACACACTAACAGAAAGGAAGAATGGCTTTGATGGATTCATCAATAAACCAGACATGCTTGATGACAGCTCAACAGAAACTTCCCAATTTGAAATGCAAAGAGAAAAGAAATTTTAAAAAAGGCAAGAACTCTGGGTTGATATCAAAGGAGTAACATACTGATAACTGGAATACCATAAGGAGAAGAAAAGAAAATAGAGCAAAAGAAATAATGATGTAAAAAGTAGCTGAAAACTTTTCAAAATGAAAAATAATGAACATAGCCTGGGAGCTCAGAGAATTCCAAGTACAAACACCAAAAATAAATAAGTAAATTAATACTACCTAGGCATGTAATATTCAAACGGCAGAAAGGTAAAACCAAAGAGAAAATCTTGGAAGACAAAAAATACATATAAATATACTAATTCCATAGAAATAAATAGGAACATTTATAAGGAATAAGGAAACCCAGTAGAACGATAAAGGTGTCAGCTCTCAAAAAAAAAATCTTAAACGTGTATGTACATATGAATGATTGTTAAAATATGTAAGGCATAACTGACAAGGAGAAACAGACAAATCTGCTGTTATGGTGGGAGATGTGAATGCCTTTCTGTCAGTAATTGATGGACTGAGTAGGCAGAAAATGTGTAAGGGCATAGATGCCTTGAACAGCACTATCAATCAACGCAATCTAATTGACACCAATAGAATACTCATCTAACAATAGGAGAGGACATATTTTTCTCAAGCTCACAAGTAATATTTTCCAAGATACGGAATATTCTTAGCTATAAAGTAAACCTTAACAAATTTAAAATAATAGAATTATACAAAGTATGTTCTTATGTGACATTGGAATTAAACTAGAAATCAATGACAAAAGAGAGCTAGAAAATCCCCAAATATGTGAAAATTAAACAACATCAAAGATGCAGAAAAACATTACACAATCCAACACCCACTCATGATAAAAACTCTCAGCAGATTAAGAATAGACAGGAGCTTGCTCAACTCGCTAAAGAATATCTACAAAAACCCTATAGCTAACAACATACTTAGTGCTGAGAAACTGGACACTCTCCCTCTCAGATTTAGATTGCAAAAATATTTTGAAGGCAGAACTAATAATGATTTCCTAATGAAGAGAGTACAGAATATGAGAGGAGTCAAAAAAAGAATAAAAGGATTTTAATTTCAATTAGGTACCTTAGCATAGGTACCTCTATAGTAAGGGACACCTCTCCCTGAAACCATCAACAGTCATAACCATGACCTTCTCTGCCTGCTCCACCTCTCATCAGGCTCCTCATCTGTGAGTGCCACCTCTTTCTATTATTTCCTCATTTTAAAATTTATCTTTTACTGTTGTGTTAATTTATTGGGGATTCTGAGAGATACCAAGTAAATATTCCTGCCAACTAAATATTCCAATTAAACATTTCAAATTCAAAATTTTCAGAAACTCAATTGTTTCTATTGTAATTGTGTTCATAGATAATACAAATATATGAACTTGTCAAAACTCATAAAATTAAGTACTTAAGTGTCCAATGCATTTTGTGTAGTTTGTTCTTTTTTATAACTATGTAGTATTCCATTATTTAAATGTACCACAATTTATTTATCTATTCTTCTGATAATGGACCTGAGGGCTATTCCTGATCTGAAGCTATTACATGATGCTGCTATGAACATTTTTTAAAAAATCATCACCTAAAAACATTTTATAGCATGTGGTTATACTTCAATATCCTTCATTAAAATAATCTGCTAAAATAGAAAACAAACAGTAGGATAATTGGTTTTGGCTCTTAAAATAATTCACCAGTATGAATAAACTGGTTGGGAAATGTTTGATAAAATAATTACCTTTATCTAATTTCTCAAAAGGATCAGAGTGATGGGTAAAACTGAGCTCTCCCCTTCTCTCAGAAATAATAAAGAATTTTCTCTGACTTCTGCACAAGAGTGGTCACTGGCAGTAGAGACGATGCATAGTCACTCATCTGTCCCCAAACTCAACTTTAAAGGCTCTGCCAACATAACCCAGTAGAGCAGCAATAAAAGCAGTCAACCAATTTGATTAAGTATAAAGAAATATAATCAAACATGCAATGCTCTAACTTCAGATTGCTTTTGAAGGTAACTTTGCAATGCTTATCCTGAAGCATAATTTATTAAATTGAAAATGTCCACAACATATCAATAGAAAATGTTTCTTCTTCAAAATGTACCATCTTTTCACAAAAACTATAAAATCTTCTTTGAGTTTGTTTTATAACAGAAACCACTTTTCACTTCATCTGCTAACAAAACCTTTCTTTCTAATATATAACACGTTCAGTATGGTTTGATTGGAGCTGTTGCTTTCACCCACCCAGACGGTACATGACTCAGACCTGGCCAGTTATAACACAGCATCTTAACAACCACCTTTGCCAACAATTGGAAGATATCAGACTGAAGAGCAGAGAAAAAGATCTGAAGAAAGAAAAGACAACAATTTCTTAGGATATGATTTGAACTTCTCAACCATCAGCACCTCAAAGCCCCCAGAACTCCCTATATGAAAGAGTTAATGCATCTCTACCTCTTTAACCCAACTTTGACTTGGGTTTCTTCCAATTACCAACAACAAACAATACTATGTTAGATACAGATGGCTCCTTTGTCTAACAAGATCTGAAGGCTGTGCTAATTGGAACATTCAGAGTAAATGCATTAGAAACTATGTGAGCAATCCAGCTTCATTTTGTTTTATCCTATCTTTGACAAAAATGAACCTACCTCTTTTTTCCCCAAACACAGCTATTTATATTTTACAGGGATAGTTTTCTACATGAATTCTTTTACATATGATAGCTTTTAAGTGATGTTTAAAAATTTATCCAGTGGTAAGGAAATATATATAATAAAAGTAAAAGAAAATATTACCAGTACTTTATTCTAACATTAATTAATTAATATAATGGAAGGAAAGGTGAGGTGCTCTATCCCACATATAAAACATGGAATTATTTATACCTAGAAACTTTACTACTAAAGGCCACACATCAAAGACAAATTAATCATCCTTACCACCACAAAATGAGAGGCTAAAACATTTGTGGACTGTCTGAATCTCCATCCAAATAACCTGTACAACCATATGAAAGTAGGACTGAAATAATTTTTAATTCAATGTGCTAATATTTTGTTTAGGATTTCTCTGTCCATGTCCATGAGGAATATTGGTGTACAGTTTCCTTTCACTATAATCTTTTCTATTTTTTTTGTTTTCTTTTGCATTAAATTTCTTTCAATTACATTATGCATTCAATATTATTTTGTATTAGTTCAGGAGTAATTTTTGTTGTAATCTTTATCTCTTTGGCTTTGTAAATTAAGTTTGGAAATATCCCCCCTATTTTCTGAAAAAGATATACAGATTGTTATTTCTTTAAATCTTTGGTAAAATTCTTTGTTAAACCATGTAAGGACTAGAGATTTCACTTTCAGGAAATTTTTAACAATGAATTCTGTTAGATCTAGGCAGGCCTAGGAGGAATGAAAATCACCAGGGGAGAAAATGGCACCATGGGAAGCTGCCTGCAGACCCTACCCGGGAAGATTAGGGTCTGGGGTCTGCTTATCCGGCATAACAGGATGCAGCTGTCACCCAGCAACCAGCTCTAGCCAATCAGACTCTAATACCCCAACCGCAGGGTTTTGCACTTAAAAACCCTGACTTAAGAACAATCCATTGAGTCCTTAGCTGCCTTGGTTGGCTCCACTCTCCCTCTAATTCCTGCTAATAAACCCTGCTCTCCTTAGCTCGCTGCACCCGTCCAGTTTCTTGAGCGACTCCGACCTAACAAATTCAATTTCTGAATAGGTATAAAATTATCCAGGTATTTCTTCCTGACTGGTTTTGGTATTTTTTTCTCAAAGGACTGGTCCATTTCATCTCACTTGACAAAGTATTTGACAAAAGAATACTTTACTGTGGGACAACTGTAATAGCATAATCAATAAATATATTTAAAAAAAAAGAATACTTTACTGCATTCTCTTATTTTCCTTGCCATGTGTGTGGGGTCTGAAATGATGTCCTCTTTCAATATTGCTACTAGCCCCTTTTGTCTAATTCTCTTCTTTACTGGGTCATCTGTTTAGAAGTTTATCAATGTCCGTGATCTTTTTTAAGAAGCCAGGTTTGGGGTTCATTGGTTTTCAGTATTATTTTCCTGTTTTTAAACTTGTTGATTTCTCCTGTTTGGTATTTCCTTAATTTTGATTTCACTGGATTATATTTACTCTTAATATTCTAGCTGCTTAAGCTGAAGCTTCAATTCTTGATTTGAGACCTTTGTGCTCTTATAAGAATTTAAAGTTATAAATTTACCTATAAGCACTTGCTTAATTATATCATTGCTTGATCTTCATTCAGTTCAAAAATATTTTAATTTCTCCCAAGAATTCCTCTTTGACCCATGTGTATTTCAAATTTATTTATTGATTTTAGAAAGAGAGAGCAGGAGAGAGGAGAGAGACTTTGATTTGTTGTTTTTATTATTTCTGTTGTTTATGCATTCATTGTTTGATTCTTGTATGTGCCCTGACTGGGGCTCAAACCCACAACCTTGGCATATCAGGAGGAAGCTCTAATCAACTGAGCTACCTGTCCCGGGCCTCTCGTTGACCCATTTGTTATTTACAAGTATATGATTTAATTTCCCATTATATGGTAATTTTCCAGATATTTTTTCCTTTTATTGATATTTAATTCCATTCTGACATAAGAACATATTTTATATGATTTCTACTCTTAAACTTTTTAAAATTTATTTTGTGGCTCAAAATATTTTGGTGAATGTTTCCTTAACCTGAACTTAAGAAAATATGTATTCTCCTGTTTGTAGAATTTTCTATAAATGCCAATTATATCAAATTGAATGATAATGCTGTTCAAGTCATCGTATACTTACTGATTTCATGCTTACTTGTTCTATCAATTACTGAAACATGAGTATTAAGGTCTCCAAATACAATTGTAGATTTGCATATTTGTGCAAAACCACTTTTGTCTTATGTCTGTGAATATTCTCTTGTAAGATACATACATGTTTTACTATTATATCTTGTTAAATAATCAATCTCTTTAACATTATGTAATGTTCCTCATTCTCTGATAATCTTCCATGATCTGAAGGCTGCTTTGTCTGAAATTAAAATAGCTACTCCAGTTTTCTTTTGATATATTTTTCTTGACCCTGTGTATTTTACCGATAATCTCTCTGTGTCCTTACATTTGTTTCTTGTAGGCATCACATACTAGGATCTTGTGTGTACGGATGTGTGTATGACATATATATGTATATGACTAATTCTGTCATATAATTGGTACACAGACTTTTTATTTAAAGTGATTATGGTAACAATTAAATTAAAATCAAGCATCTTGCTAGCTACTTTCTGTATGTTCTATTTCTTTTTTCTATTCTACATTCTCTTGGGTTAATTTACTATTTTTAAAATTAAATTTTATCTTCTATTTTGATTTATTATTGATACCTTTTAGATTTTTAAATCTTTGTTCTAAGATTACAGGTAAACATCTTTAATTAATCAGGTGTGCATTCAATTACTATTGTCCTGATTTGATTCACATGCAGTGTGTTTCTCAGAACTGGATATCCTCAATTCCTTCTCCCATCCTGTATGCTATTGTTGCTGTACATTTTAATTAATCTATGCAATAAACCATAATACATTGCTGCTATTTAGTTTTAGATAGTTAATTTTAGAGCAAGTAAATAAGAAAATGTTATCTTACCTTCATTTTTAAAATTTTTATTGTTTTTCATCTATGTGTATGTCTGTGTAGATTCAAGGTTTTATATATGTGTTGCAGCCTGTCAAGGCCTGGCAGGTCCACTCTAGAGTCGGGCAGATGGAGGAAAATGTGCAGAGCCGTGGAGATGTTGACATGCCTTTATTCAAGTGCAGGTGAGCCATGCATGGTGCAAGCTGCCTGTGTCCAGTGGGAAGCCCCTACCCCCTTAAGCACTAGAGACAAATGAAGCCGGCAGACAGCCAAGATATTGTATAACATAGTGTGATTCTGCACCTGTGAGCCTTCTTCATTACAAGAGCCATTTATCGGACCCAGTCTCGAGGCTATGAGAACCCTACTTATCAGGCCCATTCAAGGTTATAGGAAGCTGCTTCCCTTATTACCCAGACACCTGGGTGAGAGAGCCAGACTGCCTCCATTTACCCTACAATATAGTATATATTTTTTATGCCCTAAAAGTCTTTTTTGCCCTGGCCAGTATGGCTCAGTTGGTTGGAATGTCATCACATGCACTAAAAGTTTGCAGTTTCTTTTCTTTTTTTTCTAAATACATAAACATGTATTTACTCTAAACAGCAACACAGACAAAACATCATATAAATGTTAATGGAGCTTAGCTCTTCTCACTGAGGCAGTAACGAATTACAGATCAGTGAGACAAAAGTGGACGAGTAAGACATTTATTAGTATGACCTCAAGGGAGAGAATGGGCCTACAGAGAATGGCAAGAAAGGCTTAGCATAGAAGAACAACAGGAGAGCCTGTGCTGGGCTGCCTTAGCTCACTAGGAGGTCAGAGAAAAGGGGCCTTAGGGACACGGTCAGAGGATCAGCCTGGGACATGCTACTCCCCAGGGGAAGAGCACAAGTGCACTGGGTTCTTTGTTGTGAGGCTTTCTTGAAGGTGGGAATCTTAGGGCAGGTCTCAAGGGAGGCTTTCAGTAGAACATTCCTCAGTTCAGTAGAACACCAGTTCTCAGGTGTGCCTTTTTGGGGTTCTAGTCACCAGTGGTTGGCCATTGACAGGGCAGGTGGTCTATAGTCATTGCACTTGGCTCTGACACCTGGTTTTGCTGCTTTTCTGGGCCTGGAGCTGAAATATAACTGAGGTCTACATGTTATCCCCAGGGAGGAAAGACCAGGGAGGGGAGGTTACCCTGGGGAAGATTTCTTTCTCATACAGCCAGCTGGAAGCTGTGTGTAGCTCTGACAGTGGGCAGCAAGAGCAAGGCTGAACCTGCAATCAAAGGGAACTAGCTCCACAGGGCCTCGTAGAAGTATAAAAGTTTATGATGTTTTAGCAGTTGAAATACTGACATCAATATTAAATTAAAGCAAGTATTATATTACATAACAATCAAAGATACAAAATACTGAAGGAAGGGACCCTGTATGAAAAACTGGGCAATTCAACAAGTGCAGAACCATGCACCCAGGGCAGAAATAGACAGTGGCCTCCCGTGTGTGACCAGTAATCACATAGAGCAATGCTGGATCTGCAAACATTGTGCACAAACCAATCCCTTCGTTTCCATGTTGACACAGGTCCCTGCTTGTGAGGGTGCAAACTTCTTGGCTTGTGCTAGAACCCTTTTCTAATATTCCACTCTGTTTTGCAGGTTAATTGTGTAGGCCTCTGCCTGAGTTAGATCTTGGATATTTGGTTCATTTAGATGTTCCTGGATTCCTAATGAGATCTGCTTAATGTGATGGCTGGCCTCCAGTCCTTGCCTTCCTTGAAGGCAGACAGGCACACGGTGCCTGAAGGGTCAGGAGAAATAACAGTGGTTCAAGTTGTGCTTCGAGGTGAGGATGGATAGTCATCTTTGAAGAGCACCTGTAGTTTAAACAAGCCTCCTTCCTCCAGGCTCTATTCTTTCCCCAGAATGGTTCCTCCCACTTCATGAGGTTCATCCTGCCCTCAGGGTTTTTTCTTGGGACAGCCACAAAACCGAAAGGGCTATCTTTTCTCCAAGCTTTCCTCCCCTGGACAAGTCTGCTGAGGGCAATCCTCAGCACATTCAAAGGCCTAGGGCATACTTGGCCAGCAAGTAAGACAGTAGGGAGCTTCCTTTGTCTCCTGACTTACCTCCGGAGCCCACTTCCCGCAGCCCCCCAAAGGTCACAGCTTCCTCCTGGTCAGGGCACATAAATGGGTTGCAGTTTCAATCCCCAGCCCCCAGGTGGGAGGCACATTTGGGAGGCAATGGGTCAATGTTTCTCACTTCTTTCTCTCTCTCTCTAACATTAATAAACATTTTTTAAAAAGGCCTTTTTTAAAGTTTTATAGGGCAAACCTACTAGAAATTAATTATCTCAACTTTTATTTTGGAAAGTCTATCTTAAAAGTTTATTTTAATATCATAATTTCAGTGGGTGGGTAAAGATCTCTGGTTTAGCAACATTTGAATTCCTTCCAGAACTTTAAGCACTTACTCTAAAGTCTTCTGGCTTGCATGCTTTCTGACAAGAAGTCAGAGCTCTCACCACTTTGCTTTCTGTGAGCACCTCGTAGTTTCTACAGGAAAGCTGGTAGATTGTATGAATTCTGCTTTATCTTGGGCTTCTAAGACTTCCTTTGTCTTTCACCAGTTCACAGTCGGCCCCCACCATTTTGTTAACTGTTGTAGCTGAGTTTTTCTTCTCAGTGCCCAACTATGCCTGCCAGTCACGTGGTCACACCCTGCCTACATCCCGCCTCTCCTAGCAGGTGACCTTCTAATGTTTTGAGTCAGTTTGTTGCCCTGCATGCTCTGCTCTCAGAACATATATGCCAACTTATATTTTACAATGTGGAAAATCTATATAAACATAAGTGGCTTAGTAATCCATTAAACGTGTCACTAATAAAATTCTCTAACTCATGTTATGACTAAATCATTGGGATGTGTCATTTAGCTGTAAAACTTTTAGCAAGAAAATCATTAGTTTGATATATACTCTCGAATGAATGGGGGAAGGTGTTTTCTTGTTAGCCAATTAGAAATATGAATTCTATTTTTCTGGATTTTTCTTATCATGTCATCAAAGACTATCTTGGCATTCTTGTACATTCTAAAGTTAAAGTCCAAATTCCTTTAAAAGGAGGAAACAGGACTCAAGCCCTGAATTCATTTTTCCTGATTCCTTGAGAACTATTTTTTTTAAAATCAATACCACTGGTAAATTTAAAACAAAATAGCTAAAGGACTTCAAGAGCCCCAGTCACATTCACAACTAAAATAGCAACTTGACCAATTAATGCTGAACAAAATTATCTGAATGCTATATTTTTTAGAATTTTACTTCTTGCCTGTGTGTAGAGAACCTAACGCTGTAAGTGAGGACTTCAGCTTCTCTCAAGTATCTGAAGACTCTGACAGGCTTAGTTCCTTGTCACCTCAGCTCCACAATGAATAATGTCAGTCGAAACAAAGATTGTTTCTTAAAATTACACATTGCTAATAAAAGGAGAAATTGTAGAAAATGAAGCTTTAGATAAGAGATATCTTTATTCTTCCTGAACAAAAGGTATCTTTCCAAATACCTTTAGAAAGAACATTAGGTGTATGGTATCTCTGTGATGTCGCCCTTTACGGTCTATGGATACTCAAGAAAGAAGAACACAGCCTGATGGACGGAATTCTTCCGGCATTGCTCAGTTAAAACACAATGTATAATACAATGTTGTCGTTGAAATTAATTGATCTTTCACATCCAGGGGAAAAATCAGTGAATCACTGACTAGTATAGCGTTAGCCTCCTTTGTACTGTTTAGAGACGATGACTCTCATCCACTTACTGAACTCACAGAGTTAAACGGAAACATGCCCAATGCTAACTACTACACAAAGAGAATGAAATGATCACAAAAATGAAATAGGGTTTTAGAAATGGATCTTGTTGTTTCTTACATTCCCAAATGAAACAAAAATTCTTCCTTTAAGGAATTATTCAGATTAAATATGCCAGGAGTGGAGAATTGAAAAAAATAAGTGGAGTATTCTCATTAATTTATTTTTATACTAATATTTTAAAAGAAATTGTATTTGATTATTCTGGATACTGTTCTAAAGGTTAGCATTTTGGAAAAGAAATTAGGCAGTCAACCTATGGGTAGAATTTCATAATTGTTATCATGTGTTAGTTTTTACTATGTACTAGGCACTGTTTGAGAGGTTTTATATGAATTGTTTCATTTATGTAAAAAGTGATACATTAGTTAATTACTTCTTAATGTGGCCACTGGGGTTCTGGTAAAGGAGACGTTCCTATGACAGCAAGGAGACAACATCGATAATAAGTACATTTGAAGATAGATCTTGGAAAGGCCAGAATTCTTTCGTATTTAAATTTTATGATTTTTTTCTTTTCATATAAAAATGTGCTTGTTAGGGGAAATTATCAGCATATAAAATGAAAAAGTTCTTTAAAAAATTGCATAAACTAAGGTGAAACCAATTCTCAAGTATTTTTGAAAAAAATTAGAATCGTATTTCAAATAACTAAGAACTTGATTTCTAAGCTAGCAGCTTTTTTAAAAAAGTGAAACAAATCAGGCAGAGAAAATGTTATTTTGCAGTATGTGGAAATATGGAAGTACTATACTCTGATACAGTATTACTGATACAGTAATGAGTTTGCTTTTTTGAAACAAGCTGTATCACCTTTTTGAGAGGCATTTTGATGAGTTCTGGAGAGTTACAAGTAGTGATCTCAAGAAGTTTGTGTTTTAAAAAAACATACATGCTCAAATAAATGACATCTTGAGAATTTAAAAGGCAAAAAAACAAGTTTGTGTTGCAGTTGAGAGGGCAAAACTTAGAGTTTGTGAAGCATCCTATAGCTCTCTAGATATGTCACAAATGAGACTATAAGACACTACTGATTGCAAATGTCTGAGCAGAAAGTGCTGTAGGTTCCGACCAGCTAATAGCTACTTCACAGTATAAGGAGTGAAAGTAAATTTCAAGGATAGATAAGAGTAGAAAGAAAAGGAGATTATTCTGTCCCAGGGGACCCTGGCAAGGACATAGGGTTACAGCCTTGCATTGTGTTTTTCTTAAGGATCTTGTTTATCATAAACATATCTACAAATCTGTAAGTTACTAAGTGCATTTGAAAATTAAATTGAGTTCCATAAATTTACTGTAGACATCATTTGATTTTAAATAAAATTTTGGCATATTCTCATTATTTTCTCTGGTAGATCATTTTGTTTTGTAAAAATAATTAGGGGTGAGCTCAATTTAAATTAAAACAGTTTTGTTTTTTAAAAGAAATGTGATATTTATATAGAGGGTACAGAGTTTGTTAGTTTGCTTCAGGTTTAATATTTATGATACTTCATGAAATTTCACCTACCATTTTTATTCTATGATTAAATTGGAAAGATTTCCAGATCTTAACTGTTTTTGCTATTTCCATTTAGTATTCTAGACTTGTATAAAGCTCAAAGTTTGAAATAGGGTCTAAACTAAAGTATGAAAATTCCTTTAGTTATAAAGTATACGTATAGAGTGAATAGAACAAAAAGATTTTATTAAGAACATACTCATATGGTTTATGGGCACAGTGGGCTTATGAGTTCTGCTCAATTAGGAGTGGAAATTGTATATACACTTTTTCTTTTCTCTTTCACAGTCCCTTGGACATCAGAACCAATCTATATAGTACAAATTACTTTTCTACCTCTTTTCTCCTCTTTCTAATGGAGAATTAATTCACTGAGATTGGGAAAAATGCCTGCATAGTCCATGTCAGCAAAGAGAGAAAACAAATATATAAAATTATAATTTCCTAGTAAAATGAATCAAATCATATTGGAATGTCAACCAAAATTCCATATTTCTTGATTAGCCAGTAAAATAATAAAAATAAAAAAAGGTGAAAATACACAATTTGATTTTAACTTCCTAGAGCTAGAAGCCCAATGCTAATATAATGAAAGAATATTCAGCTTGAAGTCATAGCACAGATTTGAGGACTGGTTTTCTTTTTTCATTGAATGGCTCGGAGTTCGTTATCTCATTTGTGTTATTTCACAGCTCACTATTTGATACCTTCTAAACAATTTCATTGGAGATGTTACATAATATATGAAGAGTTAAAACATAGGGAACCCAGATGGAAAGATGCTTTTTGAAAGCATTTGTGTAGTTAAGTGAACATTATTTCCTTTTGAACTCCTCCTATTATTAAAATTCATCTTGAATTCCAAAGTTCTTCTTATCTCAGCCTTCAGAAATGGCATTATAATATTTTGTTGTGTTTATTTTTCCTCTTATGTTTTATGATATTTGTTCATGACTTTGTTTTGCTCTAAGAAAATTTACAATCTCAGCTAGTAAAAGTTCAATACAAGTGATACATCTGTAAAAATTAATTTTTATACTGCACTGATAAGAAGATGTAACTTAGCACCTCCGCCACACAATGATTTAGTATACTTACACTACTTTCATATTTAGTATGGAACTACTTAGGAAATAAAATAAAAGTAGAGTGGTTAAAAAACTTATATCTGGGATTGGGCTTGAGGATGGGAAGAGATGGGCATGCATTGCTTTAAATTATACATAGTTTTCTTGTTTGTTTGTTTTTAAAAATATGTTTCCACCTGCATGTGTTGTTACTCTGGCAAAAATAAAATTAAAAAATAATATGAAAAAGAAAAAATATATTTCTTAATATAAAACATGACACCAATGATCAAGTGACTTAGACTCAGCACTTCAAATACTATGTTTGAAAGGGTCAGTACTCCGAGAAACTTGGTGTTTTTATGTGGAGAAAAGAAAGCAGATTTGTTTAGGGCATTTAATTACACAAATACAAAAATTATTGTGAAGCTTCACTGTTTGGTCTTATCTGTTTTGATCCTTAATCTATTTAGAAATAGGTAAAGGTGGAAAGATATATAGAGAAATGTAACTCAGTTCAACAATTATTTATCTATTACCTACTATATGTTGTATGTTGCATTGTGCTAGGTATTAGGGATACAAAAATGGAAAGTCGTGGTCCACGCCCCCTGAGAACTTAATAGAGAATATATGGGGAGCTATATATGTGCCATTTCATCATCTGTAGTTCATGCTCCCTTCAGAGTTTCGCAGAAATGTTTATCTGCTGCATGATAGAAAGAGTTGGCAGAGGGAAACTGTAATAGATGAGATGGTCACACAAAGGAAATAACTGACCTCAGGGAGCTGAGTGATACCTGAAAACTGGGAAACTGAGAGTCATGTAAAGAACTAAGAGAAGTGTTAAGAGCAGGAAAGCCAGAAGCTCTCCCTCATTCAGTAACAATTTCCCTTTCAGGGAAAATAGGGAGACTGGAATAGCAAGTAGAGAACCAATGGATAGTGGTGTGAGAGGAAGTTTGAGACACAGGCAGGGGCCAGGCTTTGCACAACCACAAGGCTTATATGGCCCTCAGTGAAAATGAGCTTGACACCCCTGCTGTAAAGCAAGAGGCACAGGACAATGAATGAGTAGCAGAATTTCGTTACCTATAAAGTACTGCCAACAGGTTACAAAGGCTGTGCTCACACATTTCAAGAATAAGAACAGCAGAAGGAGGACAAGGAGAAGAGGAAAACGCAAAGCATTAGAAACAAGATGGAAAGAGGAGAAAGAGAAGAAGGAAGACAGGAAGAGAAAGCAGGAGGAGATAAGAGCTGAGCTGTCAGTGAAATACAAGCACAAGCCATGCACAGACACTGAACAGAGCCCTGTATTGTGTATGCGGGATCTTAATGATTTTCATAACTAAGAAAGGCAACTCGGGTTTGGGAGCAGGTCAAAAGTATGGCATCCACTTCATTAATAAAACAAGCCTTTATGATTTCCTAAGCAGGAAGCTTTGCGATAAGTGCTAGGGAGAGTCATAAGATACTAGGTTCTTAGTGTGAATTGATAACTGGGAAGTCAACAAATTTAACTTCCTGTTAGATGATGTGTACCTATCAGAGATTAAACTTGCAGCTTAGATATTAAAGAAAAGTCTGTGATTTATTGATATCTTAATGATTAATTCAACACAATGATTAATTCAAACAAAAGTAGACTCTTCCCTTATGAAAGACTCAAGTTTCATAAATTAGAAATACCATGATAAAATGAGAAATATTTGATCAAATTCTGTCTTCTGAATAATCAAGAGCTCATTCACTATTCATTAGGTTGGTTTTTCATGAATTATCTTCATAGAAAATGCACATATCACAACTCCAGCATAACCAATGACTCAGAGAAACCCTTATTCAACATACTATATGAATTAGCAGTGTTTTGGAAAGGATGCATCACTCAACTGGACTTGGAGACATGCTTCTGCAATAGAGACTAACTAAAGAGTCCTGAGGCTGACAAATCATGCAGCAGTGGCATAGAAGGTAAAGTGGCAGATTGAATTCTCAATATTATTAGAAAACCATAGGAGTGGAATTTAAGGTTTGCTGTCAGAATTTAAACACCGCAAAGAACATAATTTTGAACATAATACCACCAAGTTGTCTGTTTAAACTTAGTTGAAAGAAGTTATATTGGTGGACAATTTTCTGAAGGAAATAATACATCCATTCTCCCAAGTGGTGTATCTCAGCATTGATTAGCATCCACTTACCACACTTCTCATTACACCCTAACCGAGTACACACATTCAAGTGCATGCGCCACTCACACGGGCGTCCACGTGCTACAAGCACCAAATTGCTTTTACTGATTGTATGAGAGCATGAAACTACATTAAGGGTTAAAGTGAATCTTGCTGCTACATTTATTGTGAAGAAGCCACTTAAGTTGAACTGTGCATTACAGTACTAACTTTTGAAAGATTCTTGGGAGAGCCTTCTTTATGATCTTAGTATTGTAAAAATTTGTGCTTTTTCTAAATAGTTTGCTTTCTACTTGGGACACTGTGAATTATAAATCTGACTACCTTTCTGTCTTAGCATTGGCTAAAAGAAAGCTTAAGGTTATCAGGATATCACTGTTAAGAAATACAAACAATCATCGTTTGCATCAATTCTGTCTCCAAGTAGCATCTCTGCCTGCATTAGTTCCCTACCAAGTCCTTTTCATCTACTTCCACTGTGTGGAATCTTGTTTCATTTTATCTACATTAAACATTTTTGTAAATCCACTTTCATAAAAAAAAACATTTTTTTAACTAAAATCAGAGATGGAATTAAGGCAACTTTTCTAAAAGCAATTTTTTTCAATCGACAAAGTATTTGAGGATGGAGGTCGAGAATAATACTTACCACAGTATTGGAATATAGCAATATCAATAGGAAAGACTTTCAAAATAGCCAACTATAAAAATCAATACATACATAACTAAGAGTTTTTCTTCCCTTTGTAAAGAAACTAGCTACTTGAATAGAATTTCCATCAAAAAAGGATTTGATTTTTTAATTTAATTAAATTAATTAATTTATTGTTCAATTGCAGTTGTCTCATCTTTTTCCCCATTGTTCACCCCTACCCGGTCCCCCCACGCCCACAGTCAACCCCCACTTTTGTCCGTTCCCATGAGTACTCTATGCGTGTTTCTTTGCCTGCTCTTTCCCCTTATTTCCCCTTTATCTCCCTCCCCCCTCTCCTCTGGTCACCATCAGTTTTTCATTCAATATCTTTTGTTTCAGTTTCAAGTGTACTGCATAATGGTTAGACAATCATATACTTTACAAGAAAAGCATTTTAAAATCTGGCTTGTGTTCAATATAGTTAAGCTAGTAGTAAACATATAGACTTAACATCAGGTTAGACCTTTTTAAAATAATTTAGGTACAATTTAATAAAAATATCTTTTCTTCTTTATAAAGCCCTGATAAAACCAACGAGTGTGGTTCCATTTTATTAATTTTAAGTACACATAAAGGTAAAGACATTTCTTTGGCAACTACCTTGATTTTTAAAAAGTAGTATGCTGAAAAAAGTACTAGTATATGAATTTTTTGTGCTATTATTATCATATTACAGTGAAAGGAATGATTTTCAAATGAGTATTAGAGAAAACTTGTGTTTAATCTAGTCATCCTCTGGGTATGTTGAGAGAACTACTTTTCTAGTTTCATGACAACTTCCTCAACAATCATATTTCCTAAAAGGAGTTAAAACATCTCTTTAACAGGATAATTTAACATATATACAGTTTAGAGAAAAAAAGTATAAGGATGATGATGCATCATATCACTAACTGAGTTACCAATGATTAATCAAAAAGATTTTCTAGATACAGTAGGAAAGTATACTTTATAGTGATAATCCATCAATCGCCCTAAGAGTCAGACAGTGTAATAAATCATCATTTAGTGGTGTGTTATGTCTCCTCTAGGCCACCAGAGCAAAATATATAAATTTTACTAAAGTAAAAGACATTCTAGGATCTTGTTCATCTTGTATAATCAAATTATTTACTATATACCTGTAGGACTTTAATATTTTTAGCTTGAGCCACATGAAAGCCATTAGCAAATATCTTTCTGTCTCACATAGGGAACTGTGGCGATAAGTTTATGAATGTTTACCAAACAGAAATGAAAGATAAGGTTTATAAGTTTACTCACTGTCCACTTGCTGAGCCATTAGTCCAATTGACAGATAAAAATTTTTAAAATGTGCCTTTGTAATTCTTTGCAAGACAAATTTCTAGATTCAAAGCTTGACCTTCTGAGGTTACTCTGCTCACTGCATTTTCTACCTTTCATGGAGTTAAATGATTGTATGACCCTATGAGAAAATGTATTAAAGACAAAGTATTTCTAAAATATTATTGCATTAGTACATGGCAGCTATCACTCTCTAAAATTACTTTTTCAAATTTTAAATACAAGGGATTACAATCTGATTACAAAAAGAAACAACAGTCGAGTTCTCTAAGGCCAAGATTGAAACATGTTTCATTTACTAAAGAATCCACCAGAACTACAATCTATGCATTTCATTTTTCTTTTCAGGAATGGCACTTGCTTTTTGTAATTGCCAAATTAAGTTTACATATTTGAAATGTCTGCAAATAATTACTTGACCAGTGGGTGAAATTTACACAAAAGAAATATCCAAAAACTCAGAGTTGCCCTAATATGAAATTTACAGTAATAAATCCACATGTTGGTGTTAGGATTCCATGTCAAAATAACATTGTAAGGTATTACTCTTAGAATACTGTGAAAAATTAACAAAATAAATTAATTCATCTATTAAGAATAATCATAGCAATCAAGCAAGAAAAAGAATATAATCTAAGTAGCATCTCAAACATCAATGAAATAAGAGAAAAAGCAGAGTTTTGGAATGGAGCGAAGATTGGCAGCTCACCTCAGTTCCTTGCATCACCTCAGTTTCCAAAAGCCATGCTGATAAGAAGACAACTTAGAATTGTAACGCTGCTGTAGTGGCTTCACGTGGCTGCTGTATTCTACAATGTATTTTTATTCAAATATACTTGACATATAACATTGTATAAAGTTAAAGTATACAACATAGTAATTTGTTATATTTATACATCATCGAATGATTCCCATTGTAGTGATAATTAGTACTTCTATCAAATCGCATAATTATCTTTTTATTCTATTTTATTTTTTAAATATATTTATTGATTATGCTATTACAGTTGTCCCCTTTATTCTCCTCCACCCTGCACACTCCCTTCCACCTGCATTCCCCCCCTTTAGTTCATGTCCATGGGTCATACATATAAGTTCTTTGGCTTCTACATTTCCTGTACTATTCTTAACCTCCCCTTGTCTATTTTCTACCTACCATTTATGCTACTTATTCTCTGTACCATTTCCCCCTCTCTTTCCCTCCCACTCCCCCACTGATAACCCTCCATGTGATCTCCATTTTCTGTGATTCTGTTCCTCTTCTAGTTGTTTGCTTAGTTTGTTTTTGTATTTTTAGCTTTGGATTTTAATAGCTGTGAATTTGTTGTCATTTTATTTTTCATATTTTTATCTTCTTCTATTTCTTAGATAAGTCCCTTTAACATTTCATATAATAAGGGCTGGGTGATGATGAACTCCTTTAACTTGACCTTACCTGGGAAGCACTTTATCTGCCCTTCCTTTCTAAATGATACTTTTGCTGGATAAAGTAATCTTGGACGTAGGTCCTTGCCTTTCATGACTTGGAATACTTCTTTCCAGCACCTTCTTGCCTGCAAGATTTCTTTTGAGAAATCAGCTGATATTCTAATGGGAACTCCTTTGTAGTAACTGTCTCCTTTCCTCTTGCTGCTTTTAAGATTCTCACCTTGTCTTTAATCTTGGCTAATGTAATTATGATGTGCCTTGGTGTGTTCCTCCTTGGGTCCAACTTGTTTGGGACTCTCTGAGCTTCCTGGGCTTCCTGGAAGTCTATTTCCTTTGCCAGATTAGGGAAGTTCTCCTTCATTATTTGTTCAAATAAGTTTTCAATTTTTTGCTCTTCCTCTTCTTCTGGTACCCCTATGATTCAGATGTTGAAATATTTAAAGATGTCCTGGAGGTTCCTATACCTGTCCTCATTGTTTTTTGAATTCTTGTTTCTTCATTCTGTTCTGGTTGAATATTTCTTTCTTCCTTCTGGTCCAAATTGTTGATTTGAGTCAGAGTTTCCTTCCCTTCACTGTTGGTTCCCTGTACATTTTCCTTTATTTCACTTTTCCTCTAATTTGAGACCATATTCAACCAATTCTGTTGACATCCTCATTACCAGTGTTTTGAACTGTGCATCTGATAGGTTGGCTATCTCTTTATTGTTTAGTTGTATATTTTTTCACCATAATTATCCTTTTGGAAGGAAGCTTTTTAGATGGATATCAGAGAAGCACCACCAAAAAGCTTCATCAGGCTCATTGTTTGCCTTCTGCTGATAATTTCACTATCATTATTTACAAGACATTGGCTAAAATTCCATTTTACTCGACTGGGTAATTGCTGGAATCAGACATAATTTCAAATACATAATCTTACATTCATAATACATATGTTCACAATACCGTAATTTTTATATAATACCATAATTTTAATATAATATTTGCAATATGATTTCCATAATAAATTATTTACAATTAATATGTCACAAAAGATTTATATACAATATATATAAAGAGCTGTTACATATCAATAATAAGCAGCAAACAATCCAAAAAATGAACAAAGTATTTGAAAAGACACTTAAAAGAGCATATAGAATAAGATATAAGCATATCAATTCATGTTAACCTAAATAATCATAATGAAGTTACAATATCAAAACTTGAATGAAAGGGTAAATTCAAACTTATTAGAAAAATTGAATTAAAAAGATAGACATTACCAAGTGTTGATGAAGGTGAGGAGAAAGTAGAAATTTCATACATTTCTGGTAAGAATGCAAAAATGATAACTATTTTGGAAGTTCGATAGTTCCTTATACATGCACTTTTCATATGACTCAATTATTCCACTTCTATATATTTAATGAAGATAAATGAAAACTTATGAGCAGACAATTTTGTGTGTGAATATTCATAGCACATTTGTCCATTATAGCCCCAAACCAGAAAGAGCCCAGACGACCAGAACATGTGAATGGATAATCATATGGTAAGGTGAATATAACACAATACTACTCAGCAACAAAATCAAACTGCAGATCCACCTAACGGTATGGAATGACCTCAAGAACATGGTGCTGAGCCAAGTAAGTCAGACATGAAAGAGTGTATGTTTGGTTTTATTTATACAAAACTAGAAAAGAAAACTTCAATGTAAAGTGGCAGAAATCAGATTAGTGGTTGCTTAGGTTGATGAGCTGGCATGTTGATTGAAAGGGGACACCCGGGAACATTTGGAGGTGATGAAAATGTTTTATATATTTATTGCAGTTGTAATTATGCAAGCCATAAACCTGCCAAAACTCATTGAAATACACCTAAAATGAATGTATTTTATTGTTTGTATAATATACACAAAGTTCATATAAAACACCTTTTATAATAGCATCAAAACCATAAGATCCTTAGGAATAAATTTAACACAAGGATGTATAAGACCCCTACGCTGAATACTTGAAACATTGCTGAAGGAAATTAATGAAGAGCCAAATACGTAGAAAATTACTATGCTAATGGTTTAGAGATTTAATGTAATTCAAAACAAAATACCAACATGATTTTTGGTAGAAACTGACAAGGTGAGGTTAAAATTAAAGTAGGAATGCAAAAGACCTAGTATAGTTAAAACAATCGAAAAAAAGAACAATGTTGGAGAACTACTGCTACTTGTTTTCAAGGTGTAGCATATACAACAGTTACATTAATTAAGTGAGCATGATATTGGCCAAACTGAATCCTGAAACAGATATGTCACAGGAATGATCAATATGAATATGAAAAGTGTTCAACTTTAGTCATCAGATGAATGCAAATCAAAATCACAAGATACCTTTATACTGGCAATAGAATATCTAAAATTTAAAAAGACAGATAACCCTAAATTGTCCACAAGGATGTAGGGCAACCAAAGTTCTAGCATATTAGTAACAGAGTATAAATTGCTTCAACCATTCTGGAAACATCTTGGCCAATTTCTTATCAAGTTAAATACACATTAACCCTCTGAGGCAGCATTCCACTCCTCAGCATTTACCCAGGAAAACTGGAAACATATCACTAAAATATATCTTATCCAAGATTCTCCATAGCAACTTTCATTCATAGGCCCAAACCAAAAACAACTGAATATCAATTAACAGAAAGAATAATGTAAGCTTGAAAAGGAATACTAGTCACAAATGAATAAAGGAACAAATTACTAACACATGCAGCCGAAGGGATGAATCTCACAGACATTACACTGAGTAAAAGAAATGACACAAATATTATATTGTACGTCTACAATGTATATGCCCATTTAAATGAATTTCAATAACAAGTAGAACTAATCTCTGAGGATAAAAATAGAAAAATGGTTCCCTGATATCAAAGAAACTGGATTTTCTTGGGGTAAAGTAATATCCCAAATTTTAACTGGGATATTGTCATATGACTGCATGTATTCATCAGAGTTCATAAAGTCATACTTTTAATGTCTGCATTTCACTGTCATCTATACCTCCTTTATTTATTTATTTATTAAATTTACTGGGGTGACATTGGTTGATTGGGTCATACAGGCTTCAGGTGTGCATTTCTATGACACATCACCTGTATATCACATTGTGTGCCCACCACCCTTCGTTAAACCATCTTCTGTCCCATATGCAGGGCCCAGCAGAAGTAAGGCCTGCTTCAGTTTGGTTGGTAGAGTAATAATACTGGTGTAATAATTTAGTTTTAATTTGAAAATTTCACCTAAAATGTCATATGATGTGCTTGAGTGTGATATCGTTATGATACAGAATTACACACTTACGATTTTGTAATAAAAAGTGGGTGTTATTTGTGCCAAGCCCTGTATTTGGCGCCCTTTACCCTCTACCACCTCAATTTTTAAGATTCGGTTCCTTGAGATCAGGGAAATTCCTGGGAACTAACAATAGTGTGGAATGGACAGCATGAAATACAAGTGGCAAGGGGAGCCAAAGCAGCCCCACTGCATGCCGCGACGCTGTAGCAAAGGCACACTGAAGAACTACTTCCAAGTTGCTGCAGGACTCATCACTACCAGGCAATCACGTCCCCAGGCAGGGCACCCTGATGTACAGTAATGAGAGGCAAGATGGCTCATTTCAAACACAGAGCTGAAAAATAACCCTCAAGAAATTTTTGCTCAATTGAAATAACATTAGCAGAATATGAAGAGAAGTAAAGTGAAGACTTTATAAAAGCCAGAGCTAGGCATTAAATGAAAACTTTTCTTTAGAAGACACATGAACCTTTTTAGCTTTCAACTGAGTTGTGGTTAGTAGTAATCACCTTCAAATATTGATCTAGTTAACACAGATGGATAAAATTATGCACCGAATCATGAAGAATTAATTACGCAGTTACAAGATGGCCTAGTTGAGGGCCAAGATAGTACTCTCTATTTTATTTTGCTCAGGATTATTTGATCTATCTATCGACTTCTGAAAGTGTGTAAACATTTTAGAGCGCCCATAGGTACCTTTTTGGCAGTATTACTGTCATCTAGACTCCACTTCCTTTTTATAACTGGACTAGAAGTCACTGGGGTTGAGATTTATTATGGGGCAAAGTTATTTCTGATACCCTAGCATTGCTTATCATTACTTCCCCATTCAGTCTCTTTATTTCTGTATTATTTGCTTCTCTTCTTTTAATTTTAGAAAAAGAGCTGCTATTGTAACACTGACTTAACAACTTTTATTTCATATATATTCTTCACATTTGAAGAATAAATAGACAAATGCTATTTATTCTATGTCTTTCCTCCCAATAATAAAAGCATAATCTCTGATACATAGTGATAACTTTAAATAATACTAAAGATATGCATATATGAACAACTTCAAATGAGCAAATTCATCCATACAAAGAAGTTTAAATTACACACTTATTTCTGGAGGAATAGTTTTTCTTTACCTAAGGAAAAGAAAATCTATTTTAATTTACACTCTAAGTAAACTATTTTTTTTCTTATTTTTAGTAAAAGTGGAAAAAATACAATACTATTGAGTGGAGCAAGTTCCAGAATCATTTACATATTCATTCATTCAGTAATATTGATTGAGAGCTTACTTAGTATATGTAAAATACTGTTCATATGATTGGAGAACAATATTAATGTCTCCATAACCCTTATGGATTATATATACAATATTTAAGCAAATCAACAAAAATTTAGCCTTATATTCTATATAGTTTATTCTATATAGTTTATATTCTATGTATATTCTATGTAGTTTATTATATATCCTATATAGTTTATTCTACAACTATACTAAGTTACAACCAAAACTAAGAATCAAAATGCTAAGTTGATAAAAGAAATTTTTTTAAATATTTAAATAATGTGCCCACAGAATGGGAAAGTAAACAAATGCTTGCAGAAATTTATAAACAATAAAGATGAAAACAAATAGGACTTTTTAAGTTAACCAGAAATTATATGTAATAATAAATACATTATCTCACATTTTCATTCATATATACTGAGGCTTTTCTCTTCTGATGAAATGTTACCATTTAATATTTGGAATTGTTGACCAACAATTAGAATAAAATGAAAGAAAAATACTATGAAAATTTGTCATCGAACCATAATGTATACATTAAGAAGGTTAGTATACACACAGTTTCTTGCTCTGTCAGCAAGGGGGTCTAGAAATAGCAATATTCCAGTATTTATGGACACATTTACCATCCAAATCTTGACTGTTAATATCATCCTCCAATAAAAATGATCAAGGCTTTTTGGAGAAAAGACTGATTCTAGGAATGGGATAAGAACTACTAGGAACCTGAAACCTCTTCTAGTGCCCAAAATAAGGAATTCCTTTTAAAAAATCCTCATATTGAGGAAGATATGTCAAATGGACACAGGAACCAACTGAAAGAGCTTCCAGTGACCACAGCTTGAATAATTTGAGCAGCAAAGTGAATTAAGTAATACTGGATTATGACCCGAAGTATGAAAAAAATCCATGAGAGTTCATGCTAATATAAATAAATCATTGAATAAAGAAATGGAGAGGCAAATTTCTATGAAGAATTTCAAATAATTTATGTGAATACTCTTGCCCTCCGAAAGAAGAAGCACATCTCCCCACTCCTTAAGTATGGGCTGCATATAGAGGCTTCCCTTCAAAGGTGTAGGGGAGGGAAATGGAGAAAAGTAACTTTACAGAGAAGAAAGATAACAATCACTGCTTCAGTCAGGTGATAAAGTTTAACATCAACATTGATGGGTTGTGTTGATAGTATGTACCCTTGATTGATGTGGTGAAATGGGCCCTTTACCTCAGTGGTCATCCTCTCAAGAAAACATAACCTCAGTCTAATTAAAAATCAATAATAAATGAGACAAATCCCAATTAAAAACAGTCCACAATATAACTGACCAGTCAGTTACTCACTGAAATTGCTATGGTCTTAAAAAAAAGAAAAAGTCTGAGAAAATATCACAGCCAAGAGAAAATGAACCTAAGTACACATGAAAACTAAAACTAAATGTAATGTGGGATCTTGGGTGGAATTATGGAAAGTAAGAAGAATAGTAGTTAAAAAACAAAGGATATATGAATAAAGTATGGATTTTAATAATAATATATCAATAATGGCTCATTAGTAACAACTGTGCCTCCCTGATGTAAAATAATGGGAGAAACTGGGTTTGGAGCATACGGAGTATATCTGTTCTCTCTTTGCAATTTGCCAACCTAAAACTGTTTTATAATAAAAAGTTTATTTCAGAAAAAAGATCTCAGAATGCTGCTTTAGTTGGGGAGCTGCCCCATATAGCTTGTCGTTTTTCAACATTCTTTTTTGATTTTTTTAGTGGGTTTGTTTGTTTGCTTGTTTGTTTCAATGGGTGTGGGACAACAGTAATTGCTGAAGATCAGGTTTCACACCTCAACATTTACTGCAATTTATGTGCTTTTCTCAAAACCTGAAACTGCCTTTAATCAGAATAGTTTATTTAGAATAAACAGATAGCATCTTAACTGTGCCTGCGTATTAGAATCCTCTCTGCAGTTCCTAAATTTTCCAATGCCTGAGCCCCCCCAATCTCAGATTGGGCCCTAGCTGGTGTGGCTCAGTGGATTGAGTGCTGGCCTGCAAACCAGTCGCTGGTTCAATTACCAGTCAGGGCACATTCCTGGGTTGCAAGCCAGGTCCCCAGTAGGGGGCATGCGAGAGGCAACCACACATTGATGTTTCTCTCCCTCTCTTTCTCCCTCCCTTCCCTTCTCTCTAAAAATAAATAAATAAAATATTTTAAGAAATAAAAGAATCTCAGATTGGGTGGAGGAGGGACGAGAATCAGGAGTAGTTTAAATCCCCTAGGTAATTCTAAAGTGCATGCAAGATTGCGAGCCATTGTGGTAGAAAAAGCTTTAAACCCCTACCACCTTCAGCCTTGTGGAAGTAAAGCTGGTTGTATGGGAAATGCATATAGGATTTTGTCTAATCCTAATTTTAAATGTTTGCAATCTCAATTAGAAAAATAAAATGGAAACAAAAAAATCCACAAGCACAAATGAGTACCAGAGAAAATGCTCTGGATCATGTTCACATCGTAGGGAAGAGTCACCTAAAAAAAATGCTTATTTTAAAACTAACTCACTCTCTCTCTCTCTCTCTCTCTCTCTCTCTCTCTCTCTCTCTCTCTCATTTCTTGACATAATTAGAAAGAGGTATATGTCTGACTTCTAAAAGAGCAAAAAATCAATCAGGGCTCAAATTACTGAGCCAAGAAGAGAACTCAGGAAAGTAGAAGGGAGCTCATACTTTGTTCTGTAAATCATGCACACCGGAGCACATCCCTCAGGTACTCTACGTGTTCAATAACTCCAACACCCCTGATATCACTGTGTTCCTAAATGTAAAAAGTACAGGTCCATTATGAAGATAATAAAGAAAGCCTCAGATACAGAATGCCAGGAATCACCAAGCAGTACAGAGCAGAAATGAAACCTTAAGCTAAGACAATTAGTATTAAAGCAGAAAGAGAGGTGATTAATGATGACATTACATTAAGCAAAATGAGAATTTTAAAATATTTTTATAAATCTTTTTAAATGTGACAGTTTTTTCCACACATTTTATTTCACTGTTTTAATTCAGGGATGACTTGTTTCTGTGATCTTTTTTTTTTAGAGAAACTAGGATCACTGACTAAGAAGTGAATAGAGGTACTAAATGAACTTATTCTTAAAAGTTACTTATAGATTAAGAACAGAGTTTATAAATATGTATATCTTAATATACACCCTGCTTTTTAATACAAATAGAGTTATCACAAACTACATCTGATTTTTTTAGCTTAGTAATTTCCAGAACTCACAAAATTGAGTATGATATAGCAAACAGATAATTTATCAAAATTATCTAGTACTATGGAAGATTCACTGGCTTTTTAAATGCAGCCTAAGAGAATGGCCAAGAAGGGAGTTGTTACAGAATAGACCCACAGATTACAGGGTCCTTCTGTCACTGTGAATTCTTTGCCTGCCACGAGGGAATTGGATTTATGGCTCTCAATGCCAGAGTTTGGTAAAAAAGAAAGGAACTATTTATTCAAAAGTTATACAGGTTTAGAGTAATGGCAGAATGTCACCGTTAAATACTCAAAGTCCCTTAAAACACCCACAAACACATGCAGTCCTTTCTTCCTTCCCCCTTTGCCCAATCAGGCCAGTCAGGGGTACTGTATCTCAGGAAAAATATAGAAGTCTGTGGCTCAGGTAGCTCCGTGTTCTTCCCAGTGATCCATGCTCAGCTGGGAGGGCTTCCACGGTTCCCAGCACTATCATCTGTGTCTCCAGTTCTTAATCCAAAGCCACATGGCACCTTCTCATGGCCCACCAGTGAAAATCCTTTCACCCCTTTCCTTCCCACAATGACTCTCCTGCATTCTTCAAAACTGCTAAGAGAGAGCTCCGCATGGTTGCTACATCTTGATTTCCTGTTTCGTAAGCCACATGGTTAATGAAGCCCCAAAACCTCATGGTTAGCCCCCCAAAGCCACATGGTTAGCACCCACATGGCTGCCATGCCTGGATTTAAATCCCTGCGCAAATCTTCTCTGCAACCCCATTTCCAGCTCCTCCCACAATCGGCTACACCTGCCAGCATTCCCATATTTTTCCAGCCTTTCTGGGCTGCCATAGTTAATCTGGGCAGGCATGGCTCTGGGGCATGGAGTGAACCATCTCCAAGCTCTCACACAAGCACTGTAACCAGGGTGTGCTGCCTCCCAGTTCTGTCATGGGAAGTTACTCCCATCTCCCTGGCTCAAAGCAGGGCCACACTACTTAACATATGTATGAAGCTAGCCAGCGGTTATAGATATGCAAAATTACCATTTTTGCATATCAGGTGTGAAGCTGGCCAACTGTTGATATGCAAACTAACTCTCAATGGCTCTGCTCCATGTGTCCTATCCTCCAGTCCAGACTTGTGGGGTGAGGACATCCTATATTTTTATATTTCCTGAGTTCTGGACCCCGTTACAAACCTCTCTTTGGGGGGCCTTGGCTGCACCACGTTATAGAATCAATAATTATTTGTAAACTCATGATGATCTTTGAACTTTAAAGCAAATGGTTCTCAGGGGGACACTTGCCCTTCTAGCTATAGTTGCTCAAAACCTAACAAACTGAAAGTGGTCAGCTGACTCCTCAGAAATATGATAAATTGGAGTTAAAATCAGTTTAAGATAACTCTCACTGAAGATATCTTCTTTCATTTTTACTAGGTTTAGATTATATTTAATTAGTTATAAAATATCTAGAAAAATAAGATATCTTTCTCTCTCCTTAGTATGTTAGACTGTGACTTTCCTGCCCAAAAAGATACCAAACCCATTGCCCACCATGTACCCATTGTCTAGGTCTCAATTAATACTTTATGAATTAATCAATGACTGCAGAAATGAATATACAGCTCTCCCTGTCTCAAATACTCTTAATCCAAACTCAACGGTTTAATGGTAAACGGTTAAAAAATATCTGCTACATGCCAGGCACTGTGCTAGGTTCCAAAGACAGAGAATCAAATAAAAGTGTTATAAATACATTTCAGAAAAGAAACTGCTTGCCATAAAATATTTATAATAATTCATAAACCCTGATAGCTGATGCCAAATGAATATTTTATATCTATCCACCTCAGAAATGTATAATCGAAAAGTATTAGAACTGCTTATGAGTGATCTATTGCCAGTGTCACGATAATGTGCTGGTTACGAGTGAGCATCTGAGTTCAAATCGTGGCTACTTTGCTGGTTCTGTGGTTTTGATCAAGTGCCTCAGTACTTCTAATTGCAATTTCCTAATCTGTGAAGTGGTGTGGCAAGGATAGTGCACGTTTCCTAGGGTCATTGTGACAATGAAATGGGATCATGTGTATTTAAAACAAATTAAACCCTTAGTAAAAGCTAATACTAATATATTCAATGACAGGGCCAGGTTTTCACAAAAGGAAGACGCCGGGATGTTGATTTCTTTGCAGTTAGATAAAACTAGTTGGAGGCTGTGTTTGCACAGAAATTTAGATAAGGTTGAGAAAACATTCCTCACCTCAAAGAGTGAGGGAGAAAACTGAGGAAGCATATGGGCTACCTAACAGTTGGGTGCTGCCATTATTTGTTACTTTGTTACCATCTCATGAGTGAGGAAAATATGTCATGCTAAACTTTGTTAATTGCCCAATTTTCCAATTTTTAATATTGTAAAAAGAGAACCGATGATGAACATGAAAATATCTCCCCTCACACTCCTGACTAATTTAAATGAAAATACTAAGTAGTACGAGAAGCCGCAGTAGGAAATATTACTGTCAGCACTCATTCATGCATTCATCCATCCACTCGCCCATTTGTTCACTCATATGTAAAGGAACAGTAATGTCTATGAGGAACATTAATTAAGAAACACACATTTCTATCTCCCCTAGTGCCATTGTAATGACCAAATTAAAATCTAATTGATGAAAAACCAAGTTCTCTTTAAGCCTCCTGCTAGAATAAGATAGAAAAGGAGATGGATGCATCAGTTGTTTCTTGAAAAATAAAAAAATGACAATAAGTCCCTGTCAGTCAAGGGCAGCTCCACCAAACAACTGTGTGATTGCATGTGGTGGGGAGAAGGGCCAGGATAGAATTTCAAGGTAACCATAGGTTGAGTTTCTTGAATATTTTTAGAACATTTTGCATAATTAAATATAAATGATGAGGAGGGTGGGAAGGGCAAAGATTGCCAGAAACTACAAACTACAATTTAAAATTAATAACTGTATTGTTGACCCAGTGAGGTTCGTGTAAGCGTCGTGTAGCACAAGAATGTCTCTAGTGACATCACATCGCTGAGACAATACCCCTCTCTCCACTCTACAGTTGGAGAATTGTCATTTTGCCACAGTGTCATAATATGTGTGTGTATAATTTATGTATTTTTATATAAAATATTTAATGTTATATTAAATATATACTTTTAAAATGTTAAGCTCCCAGAATTGCTTAGTCGTTCATTTCTGAGCCCGGTCACTCAGGCGATGAATTATTGAGAGTTGCCAACTTGGCCCCCATCGCCACCACCCAAGTAAACCTTGAGTTTCCCAGCCATGCTAAACTCAGTGTGCTCATCTAGGGCACATTAGCACTGTAGCCATCTTGCTTTTAAATGACAAGATCTGAGCGCAATTGGGGCAGCATCTGTAAACCTCTGCATTCTTCTGTGACTTCTATTTGCCCCTATTTATTGCCGGCATGTTGTTAGTGCTGTGCTGGAACCCACGCCATTAAGGCAGTTGACGCAGCTGCTGTCGTTCTGGGTTATCCTGGGCTCCTGCCGAGTCAGATAAACTCTGAGAAAATGCCTACACCCCCATTTTATGACCCAGAAACAAATTTAAAAGCATGCAACCAATTATCTGAAGTCTTCCTAAGGCTCATGGGCTAGGGCTAATTGCCCTTCCAAACTCAGAAAAAGTGTATGTAACTAAGGAGGATAGGACAGGTCAGGACTGATCCAAACCAACATTCAGCCCGGGAGGGCCAAGTGAGATGACCCTTGGAAGGGAATGCAAATTACCAGAGAAGCAGCCTTTTTCATTTTTCTTTTTTAATTTGAGAGAACTGTAAGTAAAATTGCCATTATAATCCACAATTTAGTAAGTTTTTGTTATAATTTCAAACATACAGCTCCTATATCATTTCAGGCAACAAAATAGAGATTGTTTAAATGGGTGTGCAATAAATTAAAGTGACAAAAATTTCTTTAAATTAGCAAAGAAAGATGGAAACATCCCATGGATTTAAATACACTTTTGATGATAAGAATTTTAACTATTTTGAAGGCTAGATTTTTTTTTCTATCATGTCGGTTTTGAGATTAAATAAAGATAATTTGAATGTTTAATTAAATTTAAGTATGAAAGGACTTTACCTTGACAAGTAAAGGTACTTTAAACATTAGTTCTCAAACATGACTGCACTTTAGAATCATTGGGGAATTTAAAAAATTATATGTTAGTGTTTTTCTTTTTTCTTCCAATTTTATTTTGTATTGTTTTCAGGTCAATGGCAAGGCACTCTCAGAGTAGAAACATTTTCAATTAAACTATCACCCACCATAAATTATAAGCTGTGCCCCCAAATCAGTGAGATTAAATATGAAAAAAGTAGGCCTAGAAGGGATAATAACTATAATGTTTGCTTTCAAGGTTAGCAGCCAAGGGAATAATCTAATCAAACTCCTCCCAGCATAGGGCAAACAGCTCAAGAGACATTGAGAGCGTCCCACAACATACAGGGTCTGGCACAAAATCTTTATTACAAAATCATAAGCATGGGATTCTGTAACATAACAGTATCACACTCAAGCACACCATAGGACATTTTAGGTGAAATGTTCAAATTAAAACTATAAATTATTACACCGTATTATTACCCTACCAGCCCCACTCAGGCAGGCCTTACTTCTGCCGGACCCTGTATGTACCGTCGGTGCACGTCTTTTCTGTACCAGTTCTTCCCACCTGTTGACACTGCTATTTCTTCATTAACGACGATATTCGTACTATGCAAAAGCAAAAAGCTATTATGGGTAAACTGAAGATATTTACTTATGTACATAGTACACATATAGTCAATTGTTTATCCAAATCCATTCTATATTGAAATGATGGAAGAAAAAGTAAAATGTTTATTTAAAATTTCTGTGGACTTTGAAGGCTTTCCCAAGTAGGAATTCATGTATTTGTGTATGACACACTTAATATGCACTAAGTATCATAGTAAATGCTAGGTGCACGGCAATGAAGACAAAACTAATTCCCAATTCTCAAGTTTTCTTGATCTTACATCTCACATAGCTAAACAAAGTGTGTATCTTTACTTATGCCTGTTAAAAACAGAACACCCCACTCAAACTGATTTAAACAGAAGGGAAATGAATTTGCTCATAAGACTAGAGATTCAGAAGTATTGCAGGTATCCCCTAGATACACCCTGTGGCTTCAGCTTGAGTTGCCTCTTGTTTCTGTCCTTCATGCGTGATTATAGCAATTCTGGGCCTCATGTCAATGATAGAAAAGTGCAAAGAGAGAAACACAGAAAGTTGTTTCTGGAATTATTCCCAGAGGAAGAACTTTTTCAGACAATTGCTTTTCACATCTCGATGTGACAAAATGGGTCCATTCCTTAGCCAATCACTAGTAGAGTGGGCATGATTAGTGTAAGACCCATCACACGCACTCAGACCATGAATATAGTCACCTTTACCTGAGACGGAGGTTCTCATAGGAGAGGAGTGGGTTCCTGAGCATAACTGTGATTCTCTTAGGAAGGCAGACTGGAGAATGGATGGTGAGTGGGGAAAAACAATGTTCACTACAAGGAACAATCATGGAAAAAATAAACTGCAAACAGCTTACATGCCATTTGGAGGAGGTTTTATAAAGTATTTTTTGTCTATGTAGATAAACTATCTGTACTAATATAAAAAATGACTACTAGATGTTCATAAAGAGAAACATTGTTTTTATGTTTTTTTAAAGATTTTATTTATTTATTTTTAGACAGAGAGGAAGTGAGGGAGAAAGAGAGGGAAACATCAGTGTGTGGGTTGCCTTTCACACGCCTCCTACTGGGGATCTGGCCCACACCCAGACATGTGCCAAGACTGGGAATTGAACCAGTGACCCTTTGGTTCACAGGCCAGCACTCAACCCACTGAGCCACACCAGCCAGGGCTGTTTTTATGTTTTATATGAAATATGTAGACATGTATGCATAACTATATCAAAGTACATGTGTATGATGTCTACCTAAACACCTATCCAATTAGAGATATATTGGTATTTAGGGATACACCAATAAATCTTATTTTTAAATATAAATTTGTAGTCTGGGCTGTCTTAGAGTGAAAGAAATCCTCTAGGTAATCTACATATTAAAATATATTAGAAAAATTAAGTTTAATTGTACATTAATATTGAAAAAGCAAGATATTACAATACTTTAATAATTATGAAAGCTTTTAATTTGTGTACAATGATTGTTAAAACTAAAATAGTTAAATAGGAAAATAGATTGACTGCTAATATAAATATTAACAAAGCACCTTTACTAGATAACTTTAGAAAGAACACAATATCCCCTTCAAGTCAATAAATTTCAGCTGGGGTGGGGGGGAAGGAAGGGGAGAAAAGGCATACAACTGTAATTGAATAACAATAAAAATTTTTTAAAAAAGAGAAATTATTTAAATAATAATATGATACTGAAAATTAGGTAGATATAATTCTATTTGGTTAAAATGTTACATATTTATATGACTGTTATAAAATTAAACATGACACAAACATTTAATATATAGCTAATTCCATTTAACATATTAGTTATAAGGAAGAATATCTGCAAATTCATGAATAATATTGTAATAAATAATCATAATAACAATAATATGAAGAGGTTTAAGAAAACAAGTACTAGGAAAAAGTGGAATTAACCTCACCCTTATTAAATCTTTCACTTGTATTTACTAACATCTGGTAAACTGAGTTTTTATTTAGTTTTATAAATGCAATATATAAGGACAACAGGATCACTCTTGCATGGAATAGCACTGAGAATTTATGGTTCCAACATTGCAATTCCAAAGGTTTACATGTGTATAACTAAAAATGTTAGTAATAAAGCTAAAATAATGATTTTAAGTAAAATATCACATTTATCCTTATATTATAGAAGTTCACTCCACAGTAATATTTGGCTTTAATCTTGGTTTTGGCTAAATATTATGCTAATACTTGACAACTACATATGGGACCTAATGATACTTAGAGAGACCTCTATTATGTACATATGTTTCTGTATGTAAGCATATACACATGTGTATATATTCATATCTACACATGTATATATCTTTGCATGTGATATGTGTTTGTGTGTGCTACTTATACAGAAATAGCTAGTTAGCTAGATGATAGAGAGATGGTGGATAGAGAGATGATAGATAGCTAGATGGATAAGAAATTCTAAAAAGCTTTGCAACCTTTGAATTGTAAATATCTCTGCAGGGTGTCATCAGTGGAACTTTTATTTCTGGCATGTATTCAATATCTTTCTATTTTGAGTATTTTATTTTTAACCTTTATTGCATGAGGAAAATTCAATGAAGGGAAAGCACAGTAGACTTTGGTTTGGGAAGGTAAAGGCTAAGTTTTCTTAGGGATCTTATTAGAGCATGTTCACACTGGAGCGCTCTTCTAATTAAGACTCAGAGTAAGGTTAAATACCTTTAGGGCAATTCAGTTAATTACTCTGGTGTGAGCACAGCCTTTATTTAAGAAACACAGGACATGAGCCTGCATCTGAAAGGGAAGGAGGTCAGGGCTATCTCCCCAGCAAACCAATTTAGAAGATTTAAGTGAGCTGTTTCAGAAGCCAAGGAAGAATCAGTTTTTGAAAAATTAGCATTTAAAAGGAGAGAACGCGTAATTAATACTGGACACAAACCCCAGACACAGACTTAATCATCAGAGAGAAATGTCAAAAATGGAGTACTTTTACAGGAGGATGGCCTTTGGAGCAGTTCAGCATTCTTACCATGCCAAGCACAGATAACTTATTACTCAAACTATTCATTCATTTACTCATTTATTTATTCACTATGTAAATATTTATTGAACGCCTAATAGAGCAGATAAAAAGTTTGTCTGCCATCACCGATACACACACTCAATGTGCTGGCCAGGCATAAGGGAAAAGTCTGAGAAACCGAAAGACAGAATATGTATGTTCTGCAGCAGTGTGAACCGCGAGGATCCAAAGTACTGTTTGGAGACATGGGTCCACACCAATCTTCATTAATGACCACAATCGCCTCCTTCATTCCAAGGACTTTTGTTTTACTATGTCTGTATCATCTTAGCTATTAAACAGCATCTCTGTGATGCCCACCTCTGGTCTTTTATAATGCAAAAAATCAAAGCCCTACTCAATTGTGATGCAAAAATCCAGATACTTTCTTATATACCACAAGTAGGACTATATAGTTAAGCTCCAAAAATATTTACTTTGCTTCCATAATGACATTAATATTCAAAACAAGCCAAAGATACAAAGAATGCAAAGATATTTGCATTCTTTTCCCTCCTTCCCTCCCAAACTTCTACCTTGTTAGTCTGGCATTGGATTTGCTAGGATAAGCAGATAAGGCTTCCTCATCATTTTTCTGCATCACTGCAAAGTTCATGGAATGAAATAGATCTGCTTTCCAAAAAGGGAAAATCAGAACTCTTTGTTTTCCTCCACTTGCGAAGCTGCTCAAGCATGAGGTTCTTATTGACTGTGCATCTTTCACCTAAACAGTGATTCTGGACATATTCTGGCTTCTTGAGAAACAGAACAAAAGGAGAAACAAGCTGACTCTTAACTACATTGGTGATTTATTTTTTAACCACTATAATCATTGTCTTTATACACATAAATTAAGTTCATTTCCAAATGTATATAACACAATTTATAAGAATAAAGTTTTGTAAAGTAATAATTACAAATTTTAAGTTCATTACTTTTAGCTAAAAAGTACTACTATACCAAAATTTTATTACTATATTACTTTCTAAAGTACTGAAAGCAGTTTAAGTCATTCCTGGTACTCTGCAAAAATAAATTATTTGTGAATTGGTAGGCTCTGTATTGATCTACTTGGCTCCCTGCCTCTGAATCCTGTGGAGTGCTTAATATATCCCAGAATTTTGGCCCTGCCTCAAATGCTGGGAGCAACCCTGTTCCTAGACAGGAAGGGTAATAAAAGCCTTTCATCAGTAATCCAGGAGATTAGAGGTGAGTCAGAATTGTTCCTCCTGCTCTGATGTTTTAACTTCTTTCTAGTAAATGAGATCCTGCTTCATTCACCTGTATCAAAGGGAGTTATTTCAACTTGATTTCCAATAATATACGTATCTTTCTTATTTCTTTTTACCTCAGTAGAGTAGAACATCATATAGTCAATTAGTTCATATCATTTTGATTACGTGAGTGATGTTAAAACTCCTAATCTTTTTGCATGTCAATTTCATGTGTATACTACATATAATGTACATGCAGCACATAATTTACATATTATTTATAAAGATTAATGCACAAGATCATACAAATCAGATCATGTCCACTATACTTTATGTGTTGCATAAGATAGTATCAAAGTTAATGTTGACTAATTGAATTTGTCTTATGTGCTAAATTTAACACCGAACTTTTTTAATTTTTAATTATTTTTAATCTTTATTGTATTTCGTCCATTATCACTCAGTCCCTTTATACTTTCTCCTCCCCAGCAATCATAACACTGTTGTCCATGTCCACGAGTCCTTTTTCCTATTTGCTCAATCACTCTACCCCCTAAACTTCCCCCACAATTAGCTGTCATACTACTCTCCACCTATGAGTCTGTCCACATTTTTCTTGTTAGTTCAGTTTGTTCATTAAGTTCCACATATGAGTGAAATTATGTGGTATTGTCTTTCTCTGATGGGTTTATTTCACTTAGTATAACATTCTACAGATCTGTCCATGTTGTTGCAATGTAATTTTTTTTCTTTTTTGTGTTCAAGTAGTTCCATTGTGTAAATGTCCCATAATTTTTTTAAAGTATATTTTATTGATTATGCTATTACAGTTGTCCCAACTTTTTTCTCTCCTCTATCCCGCCTCCGCCCTTCATCGCCCTACCCTCCAACACCCCCCCACCTTTAGTTCTTATCCATGGATTGTACATATAAGTTCTTTGGCTTCTCTATTTACTATACTATTCTTAACCTCCCCTTGTCTGTTTATGCCTACCAATTATGCTTCTTATTCATTGTACCTTCCCCCCATCCTCACCCTCCCTCTCCCCACTGATATGATAACCCTCCATGTGATCTCCATTTCTGTGATTCTATTCCTGTTGTAGATGTTTGCTTAGTTTGTTTTCTTGTTTTCTAGGTTCTGTTGTTGATAGTTGTGTTTGTTTTCATTTTATCGTTCATAGTTTTTGATCTTATATTTCTTAGACAAGTCCCTTTAACATTTCATATAATACAGGCTTGGCGATGATGAACTCCTTTAACTTTACCTTATCTAGGAAGCACTTTATCTGCCCTTCCATTCTAAATGATAGCTTTGCTGGATAGAGTAATCTTGGATGTAGATCATCACCTCTCATGACTTGGAATACTTCTTTCCAGCCCCTTCTTGCCTGTAAGGTTTCTTTTGAGAAATCAGCTGATAGTCTTATGAGCACTCCTTTGTAGGTAACTCTCTCCATTCCTCTTGCTGCTTTTAAGATTCTTAATCTTATCTTTAATCTTGGGTAACTTAATTATGATGTGCCTTGGTGTGTTCTTCATTGGGTCCAATTTCTTTGGGACTCTCTGGGTTTCCTTGACTTCCTGGAAGTCTATTTCCTTCACCAGATTAGGGAAGTTCTCCTTCATTATTGTTTCAGATAAGTTTTCAGTTTCTTGGTCTTCCTCTTCTCCTTCTGGCAGCCCTATAATTTGGATGTTGGAGCTCTTAAAATTATCACAGAGTTTCCTAAGCCTATCCTCATTTTTTTGAATTCTTGTTTCTTCATTCTTTTCCAGATGGATGTGTATTCCTGCATTTTGTTCCAAATCATTAATTTGATTCCCAGTTTCCTTCCCTTCACTGTTGGTTCCCTGTATATTTTGCTTTATTTCACTTTGTGTTGCCTTCATTTCTTCCATCATTTTGCGATCAAGCTCAGCAAATTCTGTGAGCATCCCAATTACCAGTGTTTGAACTCTGTATCAGATAGGTTGTCTATCTCCTCATCGCTTAGCTCTTTTTCTGGAGTTTTGATCTGTTCTATCATTTGGGCCATATTTCTTTGTCTCAATGTACCTGTTAGGTTCTAAGGGGGCAGAGCCTTAGCTATTTGCAGGGTGGGGCAACCCTCTTTGTTGCATTGTGGTGATGTCTGTTGGGGAGGGGTCAGAGAGGGAACAATGCAACTTGCTCCCTCCTCTCCAGCCCCACTTTACAATGAACTCTCCTGTGAGACTGGGAGTTTCTCCTACCTTCACAACCTCCCCAGTATTTTGCATCTAGAGGTTTTGAGCCTTTAGTTTCCTGGTCTGTTAGCCCCTTCTTGCACACATGGTCCACTACCTTGCCTCAGGTCCTCTCCACCTGCCCAGCTGCCATCTCCACCCCTCTTACCAATCTGGATGAATGTTTCTTTAACTCCTTCATTGTCAGAGTTCCATGCAGTTTGCTATTCTGGTAGTTCTAGTTGTTTATTGTTTTTAAATTGGTTGTTATCCTTCTTTTGGATGTGAGAGGAAGCCAAGTGTTTCCACGTACACCTCCATCTTGGCCAGAACTCTCCTGTACCATAATCCACTTACCTATTGATGGACACTTGGACCGCTTCCATATCAGGATGATTGTAAATAATGCCTCAATGAACATAGGGGTACTTATGTTCTTTCGAATCAGTGGTTTGGGTTCCTTTGGATATATTCCCAGAAGTGATATCACTAGGTCAAAAGGCAGATCATTTTTAATTTTTTGAGGTATCTCCATACTGCCTTCCACAGTGACTGTACCAGTCTGCATTCACACCAGCAGTGCAAAAGGGTTCCCCTTTCTCCACATCCTTGCCAGCACTTGTTGTTTGTTGATTTATTGATGATAGCCATTCTGACAGGTGTGAAATTGTGCCTCATTATGTTTTTAATTTGCATTTCTCTGATAATTAGTGATGTTGAGTATCTTTTCATATGTCTATTGGCCATCTGTAGGTCCTCTTTGGAGAAGTGTCTATGCAGGTCTTTTGCCCATTTTTTAATCCGATTGTTTGGGGTTTTTGTTGTTGAGTTTTGTAATTACTTTATAAATCTTGGATATCAACCCCTTATCAGATTTATCAGCAAATATTCCCCCATTCTGTGGGTTTTCTTTTTATTTTGTTGATGATTTCCTTTTCTGTGCAAAAACTTTTTAGTTTGATGTAGTCCCATTTGTTTATTTTTTATTTTGTTCCCCTTGCCTGGGGAGATGTATTTGATAAAAAATTGCTACTTGCAATGTCTGAGATTTTGTTGCCTGTATTTTCTTCTAGGATTTTTACAGTTTCAGGTCTAGCACTTAAGTCTTTGATCCATATTGAATTTATTCTTGTTTGTGGTGTAAAAAGGTGGTCATTTTTCTTCATGTGTCTGTCCAATTTTCTCAACACCATTTATTGAATAAACTGTTTTTAGCCTATTGTATGTGCTTGCTTCCTCTGTCAAATATTAACTGACTATAAAGTAATTGCTTTATTTTTAGGTTCTTTATTCTGTCCAATTGTTCTATGTATCTGTTTTTATGCTAATACCAGGCTGTTTTGATTAATAAGGCCTTGTAAAATAGTTTAATATTAGGTAGCATGATTCCTCCAACTTTGTTCTTTCTCAGGATTACAGTTGCTATGGGGGGCCTCTTGTGATTCCATACAAATTTTTTAAATATTTGTTCTAGTTCTGTGAAATATGTCATTGGAATCTTAATAAGAATTGTACTCATCCTATAGATTGCTTTGAGTATTATGGACATGTTAATGATGTTAATTCTTATCCATGAACATGGTATGTGCTTCCACTTATTTGCATCTTCTTCAATTCCTTTTTTCAGTGTCTTATAATTTTCCAAGTACAGGTCTTTTACATCCTTGGTTAGGTTTATTCTTAGGTATTTTATTCTTTTGGAAGCAATTGTGAATGGGATTGTTTTCCTAGTTTCCCTTTCTGTTAGTTCATTATTGGCATATAAAAACACAATGGATTTATGGATATTAATTTTGTGTCCTGATATTTTGCTGAATTCATTTATCAGTTTTAGTAATTTCTTGGTGGAATCTTTGGGGTTCTCTATTCACAGTATCATGTCATCTACAAATAAAGACAGTTTGCTTCTTCCTTTCCAATTTGGATGCCTTTTATTTCTTCTTGCTGTCTGATTACTGTGGCTGGATCTTCCAGTTGAATAAGAGAAGTGAAAGTGGACATCCCTGCCTCGTTCCTGATCTTAAGGGGAATGCTTGTAATTGTTTCCCATGGAGTATGATGCTGGAAGTGGGTTTTTCATATTTGGCCTTTTTTTTTTAACATAAATGGCATCCCAAGAGGATCAAGTTCAGATTCACCACTGAATCTTACATGTCTTTTTTGTAAATTTTTATTGTTATTCAATTACAGTTGTATGCCTTTTCTCCCCATCCCTCCACCCCACCCCAGCTGAACCCCCCTCCCCCCCACCTCCTCCCTCCCCCTTGGTTTTGTCCATGTGTCCTTTATATTTGGCCTTTATTATGTTTAAGTATTTTCCCTCTATTCCCACTTTGCTGAGAGTTTTGGTCACAAATGGATGTTGAATTTTATCAAACGCTTTTTCTTCATCTATTGATATGATCATGTGGTTTTATCCTTCCTGTTGATTATGTGGTGAATCACATTTATTGATTTGTAATTTTGGTACCAACCTTGCATTCCAGAATCAATCCCAATTGATCATGATGTATGATTTTTTTGATGCATTGCTGTATCGGTTTGCTAATATTTTGTTAAGGATCTTAGCAACTATGTTCATCAGAGCTATTGGCTTATAATTTTCTTTCTTTGTAGTGTCTTTATCTGGTTTTGGAATTAGGATGATGCTGGCCTTGTAAAATGACTTTGGGAGCCTTCCCTCATCTTGAATTTTATGAAATAGTTTGAGAAGGAGAGGCATTAGTTCCTCTCAAGTGTTTGGTAAAATTTCCTTGTGAAGCCATCTGGTCCAGGGCTTTTGTTTTTTGGGAGTTTTTATTTATTACTGCTTCAATTTCAAGAGATGTAATCTGTCTATTCAGACTCTCTGGTTTTTCCTGATTTAATTTTGGAAGATTAAGTTTCTAGGAATTTACCAATTACATCCAGGTTGCCCAGTTTGTTGGCATATAGTTGTTCATAATATTTTCTTACAATCCTTTGTATTTCTTTGGTGTCAGTTGTTATTTCTCCTCTTTCATTTCTGATTTTATTTATTTAGGTCCTCTTTCTTTCTTTCTTTCTTTCTTTCTTTCTTTCTTTCTTTCTTTCTTTTGATGAGACTGGTTAAATGTTTGTCAATCTTGTTTATGTTTTCAAAGATCTAGCCCTTGGATTCATTGATCTTTTGTATCATTTTTTAGATTCTATTTTGTTTATTTCTGCTCTGAACTTTATTATTTTCTTATTTCTATTTACTTTGGGCTTTGCTTGTTGTTCTTTTTTCAAGATCCTTTAATTATAAAGTTAGATTATAGTTTATTTGAGTTGGTCCGAAGGTTGTGGGTTATTGTTAAGCAGATTATAGTTTATTTGAACTTTTTTTTTTAAGATAAGCATGTAATGCTATGAATTTCCCTCTTAGGATCGCTTGCCCTGTGTCCTGCAGATTTTGGATTGGTGTGTACTCATTTTCATTTGTTTCAAGATATCTTTTTATGTCTTCCTTGATCTTGTTGTTGACCCATTTATTGTTTAATAACATGTTATTTAGCGGCTACGTCTTTGTGTGTGTTTCAGTGTTCCTCTTATGATAGATTTCTAGTTTCAAAACATTGTGGTCAGAGAAGATGCTTGATTTGATTTCAATCTTCTTAAATTTATTGAGACCTGTTTTGTGTCCTACCATGTGATCTAGCCTAGAAAGCATTCTTTGTGCACTTGAAAGGTATGTATATTCTGCTGCTTTATGATGAAATGCTCTGAATATATCAGTTAAATCCCTTTGATCCAGCACGTCATTTAAGGCCACTGTCTCCTTTTCGAATTTCTGCCTGGAAGATCTATCCATTGAAGTCAATTGGGTCTTAAAATCATTGACTATGACTGTATTTCTGTCAGTCTCTCATTTTATGTCCATCAAGAGATGCTTTACATATTTAAGTGCTCCTACATTTGGTGAATAAAAGTTTACTAGGGTTGTATCCTCACATTGGATTGTTCCCTTGATCGTTATGTAGTGTCCTTCTTTCAGTCTTACTATAGCCTTGGTTTTAAAGTCTAGTTTGTAGGATATAATAAGTACTGCTACCCCAGATTTTTTTTTCTTTTCCATTTGCATGAAATATATTTTTCCCTTCCTTTACTTTTAGTCTGTGTGTATTTTTCAATCTGAGATAGGTAGCTTGGAGGCAGCATATATATGGGTCTTGTTTTCTTATCCATGCAGCTACCCTATGTCTTTTAGTCTGGGTAGTTAAGCCATATACCTTTAAGGTGATTATTGATAGATACATGTGCAGTGCAATATTATTATTAAACTGTTTTCCTCTGTTTTTTTCCTCCTTCTTCTCCTCCTTCTTCCTCTTCTTCTCCTTCTTCTTCTCCTTCTTCTTCTTCTTCTTCTTCTTCTTCCTTTAAGAGGTCCTTCAACATTTGTCACAGTACTGGTTTGGTGTTAACAAACTCATTTAGCTTTTTCTTGTCTGAGAAGCTCCTTATTTCTCCTTCAATTTTAAATGATAGCCTTGCTGGGTAAAGTAGCCTTGGTTGTAGATCGTTCCTTTTCATTCTTGAATATTTCATGCCACTCCCTTTTGGCCTGAAATGTTTCTGTTGATTAATCAGATGGCAGGCTAATTGGTGTTCTCTTTTACATGGCTACCTACTTTTCTCTTGTGTCTTTTAGGATTCTCTCCTTGTCTTTAAGCCTTGTCATTTTAATTATGATGTGTCTCAGTGTAGGCCTCTTTAGGTCCAACTTGTTTGGGATTCTCTGACCTTCCTGTACTTGGGTGTCTTTTTCCTTCACCAGATTAAAGAAGTTTTAGGTCATTATTTCTTCAAATAGGTTGTCAATCCCATGCTTGCTCTCTTCTCCTTCTGGTATTCCCATGATGTAAATATTATGCTTCATGTTGTCCAAAATATTTCTTAAGCTCTCCTCATTTTTTTTCTTTTTGCTGCTCCACCTGGGTGTTTTTTTCTACCTAGTCTTCCAAATCACTGATTTGATCCTCAGCTTCAACTAACCTACTGTGTATTATTTATTTCAGTTATTGAATTCTTTATTTTTGACTGGTCCTTCTTTATGGTTTCTACGTCTTTTTTCATGTTCTTGGGTATCCTTATAATCATTACTCTAAACTCTCTACCTGATAAATTGCTCGCCTCCATTTCATCTAGTTCTTGTGGAGAAACATCTTGTTATTTTATTTTGGGTCTGTTTCTTTGTCTTCCCATTTTGGCTGCTTCTTTGTATTTTCTGCCTTAGTTCTTAAACTTAGCAGTTGTTAAAACCTAACTTCTAACATATCTTCTGTTTCTTCTGTATTAATTTGCTATTGTTGCTGTAATGAACTACCATATATGTAATGGCTTAAAACAACACACATTTTCTATCTTAAAATTCTGTAAGTCAGAAGTATGACAAGGGTCTCATCAGGCTAAAATAAAAATGTTGGCAGCTACACTTATTTCAGTACATTTTGGATAAGATCTGTTTGTTTGCTTATTCTAGCTTCTATTAGTGGTTGCCCAGATTCTTTGACTGACAGCTTTCTTAAATCTTAAAAGCCAGCAGTGACAGTCTTTCTCACATGACATTACTCTGATCTTGTCTCCTGTGTGTGTCTACTTTTAAAAACCATTGTAATTACACTGGACTCACCCATATAGTGAATGATCACTTCCCTATCTCAAGGTTCAGACTCATTAAGAATGACTCCATTTTGCCATCTAAGGTAACATAGTCACAGGTTCTGGGAATTAGGATACGAATCTCTTTAGGAATCATGTTTCTGCCAACTACATCTCCATTGTATGTTTCTTTGTTTTTTATTGTTCAATTATAGTTGTCCCACTTTTCCCCGTTGTTCTCCCTTGCCCCATTCCCTACTCCCTCCGTCAATCTCCACTTTGTTGTCCATTACATTCGGTCCTTTATACATGTTCCATTGTATATTTCTAGCCATATAGTTGCTGTGGAAATTGTATGCAGTCCTGCCTTTCACAAGAACTGATACAGATCATTGCTCCTCATCTAAAGACACATTCTCATAACTATGTATCTTGTATATTCTGCTGAATTTTCTTGTTCACCATTGAACCACTTCCCAAGGTCTGCTGCTTACAACTCCTCAGATCACTAATGCTGTCCCAGAGGGGTAACAGGACTGGAGACCCTGCAGCTTGAGAAACAACTTTTGGTGCACCTCAATTCCCCAGACTCTTCTATAATATACATTACATCCAACAACTTTTCTGATTATCATATTCCAAACCTACTCCATGAAGCTCAAACCTCCATTCTTATCACCTCTGTCATGTTCATTGTGCTATGCTCCAATTCCTTTTCACTGTAGGGTCTGTAGCCCAGCTTCTGGGGGTGTGGTCAGCCAGTACCATCTAGAATCCAGTCCCTAATTCACTTATCTTTTATAAAGGGATAGACCCCTCTTGTAGTGACACTCAGGCAAATGACTCATTGACATGAGGAGTATAAAGGCTTGGTCATCTCACCCTAACTCAGAGCAATTTTGAAAGTCCATTTGAGTTCCGAAGCTCCCCATGGAATAAACCAAAGTTATATTTGCACCTCCATCTTGGATTTCGCCCTGTACTCTATTCTGCCACCTCATTTTGCTTCCATAGGGTTTGATATCAAGAGCACCCCTTTAATAAACATTCTAGAAGCTACTCTGTTCTAGAGTTGGCTTTACAGAGAACCCAAATAGCAAAACCCTCTCAGAAAATGAGTTGCCTTCCATATTAACGAATATGTATTTCTCATTGTCTTCTTGAATTTCAACCCAAATATTACTTTCTCTTAAGATATTTTATAACCCCTCCAGGCAAACTGTGTTAATCTTCTCAGGCTCCTTCATAACCTAGAACATAAGACTTTACCATAAGAGGTTAACTACCAAATTGACAAATATTATTATTCCTCTTTACCTACCACAATGTGCATTCTTTGCTTCCACTGAAATCCCAATTTAATTAGGGTTCATCATATTACTATTTACACAGAGTGGCACAGCGTATCAAATCTTCTTAGCACTAATACATACTCCACCCTATCCAATAATGCTTTCAAAATGGTATAACTCTCAGAAGTGGGGCTGTGATATCTTCAAGTATCCCCATCTTTACAAATTCTCTGTGCATGAAATTAAAAAGAAAGCATACTACTAACAGAGACTGGTTGTCCCAATACTCACAGAAGGAGATTTTTCCTTTTCAGTCATTTCTTTTCTTCTACACAATTTGTAACAAAATAAAGCAAAGGAAGTGGCTGATCTCTTGTCACTCAGTTTGCCCTTGTGGGGGCTCTTTCTTGTCTCACTTTTTTTCAGATCTGTTGCTCTGAGTCAATCCTCTCCCCCCTCCTCTGTTTCCTTGGTCTTCACTGAACAGTGATCAAATAATATGAAAAGATCATTTATTTATTCATTTAATCACTACTTTTGTAAGTCATATAATTAGATGAAGACAAACAAAAGCCTGAACAAGCTACTCAGACTAGAGCTCTGAATGTAATTATGATTTCTTGATTATGGCTATTCTTTTCCCATATTTCTATTCTTCTCTATTGGCCTGACACACAAAGAAATTAAATTACATTTCAGATAATTGATACCTCGACTTATGTTGGCAAAAGAAAGGGGACATTTTGTGTATCTCATTACAATGTGAAAATAATGTGATATGATTGAGGATGTGGAAACTATCTCAGCTCAGGTTTCTGTAACTATTTTGATGGTCTGAAAGCCTGCTATTAAGAGCATTCACTCATCCAAAATACACATATACACACAGTACATTGTTGTTATTACTTATCAGAATAATTCAGTTTCTAATGGAAAAACTAAGCCATCAATGCTAAGTAGTACTTATGGGACAGATTTTGAGGTCTTATGAAATATAAATCCTAGTATAAGATATTTATGCTATAGAGGAGAAGATAACTGCATTCTTTGTTAACTTTATGTGCTTCCCTTGACCTAACAGTATCACATCAGGAATTTGTTCTTTTATCAACATCAGATGTCTTCTGGTTATATCCAAGTTTATGTGCAAGAAGCATTGAATGCACATTTTGATAAATGGAGATTTAAAAAAGTAAAAAAAAAGCCTCCCTACAGTTCTTAGACATTCTATTATATCAGATTCTTGCCTTAGAATTAGAGCTTTCTATAAATATAAAGCTAAAAACATGGATAAAATAATGGATTGGGACAAAGGAGAAGTGCTTTCAAATTTCACCTTTTCTAGGGGAACTCACCTTAAGTTTTAAGTGCTTTAGGCAAGCCACTTAAACAGTCGCCCATATCAATGCCAAGTATCTTTTGAACACACTTTAGATATTTTGTTGATTTTCCATTCTGTAAGTCCCACCACACCAAGGCAGAAAACAGAATTTGCCTCTCCAGCCTTATTTTAAGATACCATATGGGTTTGTGACTTATAAACCTTGAAAGGATCATAAAAAAAAATGGAAGACACTGGCATTTACCAGATTCAGTATTGCTGGAGAAGGTGGTGGTGTGTTGTAAAAAGTGAGATCTCCACGTGGTGCTGGAAGCCCATGGACACCATTGGGTCTCCTGACTCAGTGGTGCTGTGGAGCCTGTACAGCAGCTCCCGGGATCAGCATACGGCTGCGATCTGCCTGGTGTTCGTGGTGGCATAGCTTCAGAGCCAGGTTTTCTGCTCCTCCTACAGTTAATGTAAACTGTGTACTGCCTTTATCAAATTGCTATTGCTAGATTTGTTAAACTGGGTTCTGATGTTTATAAGTAAGAACACTAACTGAAATACATATTAAGGAACTTGCAGTTTCTCATGCCAGTTGGCTAACATTCAAATCTCAAATGCCAAAGAGAGAAATCTTTTAAGCAAAATGAACCTGGTATAATCCATTAATGAGTGGCAGGGAATTTAATGACGGGGGGTTACTCCACCCCCTCTAGCTAAATGCAGCTTGTTATTGGGTCACACTAACACGCTGGCTCCAGGGCACGCAGTCTTTTAATTTATGAAAAAAATGAAAATATATTTTATTACTAAATATCTTCCATCTCTAAATACTGGCAATTAATAAAAATGCTTTAAATCATGGTAGGGGCAGAGAAAATATATCTATATTCTGGTCTTCCAATTTACGAACCGAAAAAGATTTCTCATGCTGCTCGCTTTCTCTGTGATATTAAGCTGAAATGACTCCTTCTGTAAGAACTGTTTCCCGACCACCACCCCATCCATTGGCAGCATACCATGGGCAGGGAGATGTGATGGGAAGCCAAAGAATCAGACACAGGGCAAGGGGACGGTGTGGCAGGTTTAGCATTATTTTGGAAGAGAAACTGTAATTCTGATTTGCATAACACTAGACTTTTCAAACATGAAAATGAAAAGCCTGGGTCATACTAAACTTTTCTAGAAGCATGAAAACATAGAGGTATCAGGAAAAGAAAGCCTGGAATTTTACATGTATATACATACAGCCATGCTACAGGTAGGAAGTAGAATTTATTCTTCTAGGGTTAAAGATAGACATTGAAATAAAAATAAATTTACTACCTGTTACCCCTCAGAGGGTACATTAATAAAGAAATAGAGTCTATATTTCTTGTTGACCACTGCATCCCTAATGCCTCCACTGAGTAGAAATTCAATAGTTGTTAAATCAATTATCTCTTATTTATGAGTACACTTCTGAGTAAAATGTGCACACTCCACTGGAAGAACTATTTGTTTAGGTAGAACTATTGAACAATAGCCATTCAGAACCAGAGAAATATTTAGACATAATCCAGTAGAGTTATATCCATTTACCTGTAAGAAACAGAGACATAATGAAATAAATTAACTGCCAAAGTCACAAATATTTCTACAGCAAAATAGATCACAGCCTTGACATGGCTACAGAGCTGGAGTTTGTGTTATATCTTATAAAAAATAATTTATTTTTAAAAAGCATGTATTTGTATCATGAACTCAATGGCTTTTAATGGATAATATAAAAGTCAGACACTTTACATATGTGTAATACATTGAAATATACACATGCATCGTGACTTGTATTGGGGCTAGTTCCATTTAATTTTTTTAATTCTCTGAATTTAAATTTGTTTATTTATTTATTTTTTAAAAGATTTTATTTGTTTAATTTTTTAGAAAGGGGAAGGGAGGGAGAAAGAGAGGGAGAGAAACATCAATGTGTGGTTGCCTCTCATGTGTCTCCCACTGGGGACCTGGCCTGGCACCCAGGCACATGTCCTGACTGGGAATTGAACCAGTGACCCTTTGTTTTGCAGGCCAGTGCTCAATCCACTGAGCTACACCAACCCAGACTGTTTATTCATTTTTACTGTATTTTTTCCATTGCCATTTAGTTCTCCTATACTCCCCTTCACCCCCCCGCCACAGTCACCACACTGTTGTCCATGTCCATGAGTCCTTTTTCCTTTTTGCTCAGTCCTTCCCCCATAGCTGTCTGCCTGCTCTCTACCTATGAGTCTGTCTCTGTTTTGCTTCTTAGTTCAGTTTGTTCATTAGATTTCACATATGAGTGATATCATGTGGTATTTATCTTTGATTAGCCTCATTTTAATAAACTATTTTATAGTTATTCTATATATGACATTTAAAATATTAGTTTGTCTACATCAATTTTATAAATATATTTTTGACAGAAAAATATCTTTTTGGTAAGAATGCTTCAGAGAGTTTCTGGAATGTTCATCAATTATGTCTTCATTTTCATGTCTGTGCTCTCCTGTTGATTGTCCCTCTTCCAGAAGAGGGAAACGGTTCCCAGCCATGCTCATGCTACTCGCTTGTACAGGAGATGCCACTCTACACAGCCAAGGGCCTGTGGCTACGATGTGGCTGATTTTATTATAGAAAGTCCCCATATTCATATTCCTCAGTCTCCCCAGGGACTGTAACACCACCTCCACTATCTATTATTTTCACAAAAATGTTACAATTTTATTTTAAATTGTATATTTTATATTTCTTCCCACATTGTTAAAATCAGGGGTGTCCAACCTGCAGCCTGCAGTCTGCATGTGGCCCAGGATGGCTATGAATGCAGCCCAATACAAAATCATAAATTTACTTAAAATCTTTTTTTTTTGCTCATCAGTTTTTGCTAGTGTTTGTGTATTTAATGTGTGTCCCAAGACTACTCCTCTTTCCAGTGTGGCCCACAGATGCCAAAAGGTTGAGCACCCTAAATGCTTTAATATAAAAATAAAACAGAGATTACTTATTTAAGAAGTTTGTTAAAAAGGAATTATCCTATGACTACTTGTTGCTAAAAGTGATGAAGTAACATGATACACTGAATAACTATAGGATTTACAGTTTAAAGGTGGTTTAAAATGCCAATGCCTCTAACCTTCAGCAAATTAATTAATCCTACTCAATAAGCTTCAGTATTCCCATATGTAAAATATTGATAAAAGGTACCAGTATTGTTAGGTTACTGATTAGATAAAAAGGATGTCATTTAAAAAGTTTAATAAATGCTATTGAATTTTTATTCCTTCTTTTCTTTCTTTACCATCGCCACATAACAATTAACTCCTATAGCACACCAGTTATCTTCAAACTGTAGTGGCTTATATCCCCAGCACCTGTGACACTCTGTCCCCACCACACAGCAGCTTTACTGTGAGTGTAGAAGTATTGATCTGTCCTCAGCTCCCAGGATTATGATCCCATCCCTCCCTGACTCAATAGACTAGTTCAGAAAGACACAAGTTGAATTGTCCTAATTAAACCCCTAAACTTTCATTAACAGTAAGAGGAAGAGAGAGTCTCTCCAAGGATGAAGTCAGAGAAAGACAAATTCTGTATAATATGATTCCACCCATATGTGGAATCTAATGAACAAACTGAAATAACAAGCAAGATGGAGACAGACTCAGAGAGCAGGCTGACAGCTCTGGGTGTGGGGGTGGGGGTGGGGGTTAGGGGGTGGAGAAATCAAGCAAAAAAGAAAAAGGACTCATGGACATAAACAACAGTGTAGTGATTGCTGGGGAAGCAGGGTGTAACGGGCATAAACGGGAATGGAAAACATACAATAAAAGATAAATTTAAAAAATTGTTAGCACCCCCCAAAAAAAAACCATGGAAAAGAACCTATGCCAGAGAATCATAGAGCAATGATTCAAAAAATACTGTTGGTAAACATTTTAAATCAATGCATACCATTGAATTGAGGCAACAGACCATAAGTTGTTTAGCATATTTATGTTATTCAGCATTTATACTATTTTCTAATTTTTATGCTCCAAAAAGATTTTGAGATGCATGGTTTTTGCCTCTATTCTTTTTTTTTTCCTTATTGTTTCCTTGAAATTATTTCCCAGGAGTAGAATTATTGGGCCAAACAATATGAATGTGTTTACAGTCTTGTAACATATTTCCACAGTGCTTTCCCAAACTGTTGTAACCATGTACGTTCCTTCTCTTTGTGAGTGCATGAGAAAGCTTGTTTCTCCGGATTCTGTTCAGTTAGGAATTGTCATTATAAAATGTTTTTAAAAATTGATAGGTAAGAAATATTCTAAATCATATATTAGTTTACAATTCCTTAAGTGTTGACTAGCCAAGGTTTTTTTAAAATATGCTTAACAATCATGTCTCTCTTCCTGTCTTATAAAAGGTCTTTGCCAGACTTGAGACTAGGAATTTTATATAATGATAAATTAAAAGGCAAAATAAAAAAAAATTGTACCTCATATAACTTCAACTACATAAGTAAAGAACAGCTGGTCATAAGAAAAAAGGCTAGAAGCAACCAGAATTGAGTTCTGGTTTTTATTTTTATATTTTTCTTAAATTGATATTTATTGTAGCCTCCTTAAACTAACTACATTTCATTCATATAAGGTTTTCAGTTAAATAAAATTAAGTGAACCTTTTAAAAATAAATGTTAACAAATATTGAGCTTTATATTTTTCACAGGGCAATTGTGAAATTTTTTGTAAACCACACTACTCTAGCAATGTCAGCTTTTATATCTTTATTACTACTAATATTAATAGTGTTATGATGATAGAACAGTTGCTAAACATGAGGACAAATTTAAAAAAAAACTGAGATTGAAAACTGCCAAATACTTCACACAATTTCATTAATTCCCATCTACCAAACTCTCCACAGCTGGGAGATGGGGAAATTTCCGGCAAGAGGGATAGTAGAGATTCTGAGAAGGAAGGGTAATTAGTAGATTTTTGTATTAATGATTGTGCATGGATTGTTGAACTCAGAACTAAAGAGACAGCGATTGTTTCAAGCAAACCTGCACAGAGCTAGTTAGGACTGTAATTTCAACAGTTACTTTAGAAAGATCACTTAACTCCGCATACTTACCTGCTACCATGCCTCCCCCACTGTATCATAGGTTAGCACACCGAGTGCCCTGTCACCAGTTGGGTAGACCAACCTTTTTGGCACCAGGGACTGGGTTCATGGAAGACAGATTTTTATGGACAGGGAGGATGGGGGGTGTGGGATGGTTTCAGACTCAGAGAGCAGGCTGACAGCTCTGGGTGTGGGGGTGGGGGTGGGGGTTAGGGGGTAGAGAAATCAAGCAAAAAAGAAAAAGGACACATGGACATAAACAACAGTGTAGTGATTGCACATCATTCAAGTGCGTTATATTCAAGCTCACTTCCTGCTGGCTCAGGTTCCTAACAGACTCAGACCGGAACTGGCGGGCCCTGAGGTTGGAGACCCCTGGGTTAGAGTATGTCCTGAAATGCCAAGGTTGCAGATTCGATCCCTGGTCAGGGCGTATACAGGAAGAACCTGAATGCATAAATAGTGGAACAACAAATCGATGTTTCTCTCTCTCTCTCTCTAAAAATCAATAACTTTTTTTAAAATAAAAGAATAAGAGGTAGCTTTCTAGTTTTTACTTATTCCACTACGCACAAGAAGGCTATGTGTTCTGAACAAGAACATAATGGAAATTCAAAGACAATTAAAACATTCCACGTTTTGCACCCTTGTTCTAAAGATAACATGTCCCTTGAGCAAATTTGCACTTTCTAAATAATTGTAATGGAGCCAGTCCAATTCTAATTAGCAGCATAAACCTCTGCTAAGGTTTTATTTAATGGATTGTTTCTAACCGTTTATATGATGTCTTTCCTAGGTAACATTAAGGAGAAACCTTTAAGGAATGCACTATTTTTTATTCTGGTGAATTAAATGACTAAATAAATTATAGACACAGGTCCAAAAATCACAGACATCTCTTTTTTTCAATTTTTAAATTATTTTATTGTTGTTCAATTACAGTTGTCTGCATTTTCTCCCCACCTCTCTACCCCACCCCAGCCAAATCCACCTCCCTCCCCTGCTTCCACCCTCCCCCTTGATTTTGTCCATGTGTCCTTTATAGTAGTTCCTGAAAACACTTCTCCCCACTATCCCTTGCCCCCTCCCCTCTGGCTATTATTAGATTGTTCTTAACTTCAATGTCTCTGATTATATTTTGTTTGCTTTTTTCTTCTGTTGATTATGTTCCAGTTAAAGGTAAGCCAGGCGGTGAGGGACAAATACCATATGATCACAGACTTCTTTTTAATAAAAATAAATTTTGCTTAGAGCCAGCTTAGTCATAACCAAATAATAAGCATAAACTATTTATATTTGCAGTACAAGAATTAGGCATACGTATTATGACTTCAAAATAAATGCATGTCATCATGGGAGGAGAAAAGAAATTAGTCAGAAAGATAAAACAAACAGGAAAGAACACATAAGAAAATAAATCTAGTTCAATTTTCTAAGTTTATAGCAAATTACCAGTGGTGAAGAGATGTAGAAGAAGATAGAAAAGAGAAAGAACTGTCAAGGATATTACTCAACTTGCAATCTGAAAAATGAAACAGGCATATTCTGTCTTAGGTTTAGTAACGTCACTCGACGTGGATGAAAAACTTCACATACATAATCCTGTATATATGCGGTTGTTTGTTTTATTTTCTCCCTACTTGTCTCTTACATTTGACATGAACGTTTTGAAGTGTACTTTATTAGTGTAAAATACTACTAATTCTGTGATAACATCTCCTGTCTATTTTGTCAAGAATTATGTAGCCTACCAAATAAAAACAGACACAAAGAGAATAGGTATCAGGTTAAAATTTCTCAGCCTAAAAATGCTCCCTTTATGAATTTTCATTCAACTTTTTTTTATGTTCTCTTAGAGCTTGTCACCTTCTGCAGCACTCAGAACTCTGGTAATTATAATTGATTACCAGTAGAAAGACATTCTTTAGAGGTCCTGGAGTTTTAAGAATATTATTTTCAATAAATCTCCAGCTGAGTTGATCATTAAAATTAAAAATTTACCTAGATCTAATGTCTTGTATTATATGTGACCCTATTTCTTCAGCAGAGTAACAGCAGAAAAAACTTATTTTTTATATATCATTAAACACAAACACTAACCCATTTAGAACACATATTGTCATGGTATTTTAATATTTTGATCAAAATCTAAAAATGTAGTTAATTTTTTTTTGGTCCTAGGAAATCTCTAAATGACTGCTTAATCTCAGTTTACTGGAAAAGTACTGGATTTACCAATTCTAATAATTTAATAAATATTATTGTATTTTGGCTAGATCAGCTTTTCATTTTAAATCCATTTACTTAAAAAACTAAAAAACTAAGTGGTTATTTTAATTACACAGAAGAATGCTGTGACTTGTTTTTGTTGCGGTTAAGAGGGGATTATTAAAACATTTATTTTATAACTGAATTCAACAGATGGGCACAATCTAATTACAAGTCCTTAGAAGCAGAGAACTTTCCTCAGCTGTGGAAAGAGATGCAGTGATAGGAGGGTCTCATTAATGCAACATGAAGAGGACTTGACTCACTGTTGTTGGCTCTGAAGATGGAGGAAAGGGACCTTGAATATGACCATGTTCTAGAATAGGGGTGTCAAACTCATTTTCACTGGGGGTCTCCTTGCCCTTAGTTAAGGAGTAGTTATATTTATGCAATCCTAAAATTACATTAAGTCCTTTGAAGGCAACCATGAGGCTGATGTGGCCCCCAGTGAAAATGAGTTTGACACCGCTACTCTAGAAGCTGGAAAAGGCAAAGAAACAGATTATTCCCTAAAGAATCCAGAAATGAACATAGCCTTGAAGATACCTTCATGTTAGCCCAATAAGACCTATGCTAGAATACTGATTTACAGAACCCGTAAGATAATAAATGTGTGTTAATATTTCACTAAGTTTGTGGTAATTTCCTACAGCAGCAAAATGAAGTTAATGCACTGAACATACTGCAGCTTCATAAATCCACACGACAAAAGTGATAATAAAAGGCATGGAGACAAAACAGGTTAAATTATTTAACAAGAAGCCAAACTATAGATTTTCGTATCATACCTTACAATGACAAAGTTCATGTCAATTATGAAATTGAACAAAAACAAGAAACCATACTAATTAGAAGATGATGTGAAGACCCATTTCTTTTCTTTTAGATGGGGTAGGTCCTTTTAAAGCACAACAATGATTTACAAAATGATAAAAGAATAAAGCAGTAGTCCATGAAAGTTATAGTGACTGGGCACCAAGAAATACTGTGAGAAGTATGAACACAAATAAAACACTAGGGGGAAAATAAATTTTAAAAAATATAAAACAAAGGTTTATCCTTCTTGACAGACAATGAGCTTATATAAATGAATAATATCCAAATTTAATAGGATCATACCCATAAATAATTAATTTGAAAAATAAGAAAAATATTGTAAAAAAGAGATAATCCTCATTGCTTCTCAATTACATATTTGTGAACTCACCTACTTCTTAAAATTTATTTGTCTCTTGCAGTAATTCATGGACATACAAAGAGCAGCAAAAACCTGAAGTTGTTCTATGCACATTTGCTGCTGCGGTCAAACCAAGTGAAGCTCTACCTTCTTGTGGGCAATTGTCATGCTGTAGACAAGTGTCCTTTTTGTTGTCAGCTTAGGGCCACATTTTTCACATTCAGGTTTAATCCCAGTGGGGGCATGTTTGAGAAGGGAACCAATCAATGCTTCTCTCTTACATCACTCTCCCTCTCAATATCTCCCCCTCCCCCCCTTCCTCTCTCTCTCAAGGGCAATGAAAAAAATAAAAGTCCTCAGGTGAGGATTAAAAAAATGGAAAATGGCCCCTAAACATAATATAGCCCCCAAAGGCTGTCTAGTGTTCCTATGTGCAAGAAGACTTGTGTGTTTCACAGAGAAAATACATGTGATAAATAAGCTTCATTCAGGAAATAATCAGTTATAGTGCTATTGACCATTTGACTTCAATATCAATGAATCCTCAGAATATATTTTAAAAGATGTCTTTAAACAACAACTTATATTAAAAAGATTATGCAATGATCAGATGATGAAAATGGTTTGATCACAGGCTTGCAGGAACTTAATTCCATATTCCCCCTGGGGCCAATGGTTCAGTATCCACTAGTTCAGTGTTTGCAAGAACTTTATAGAATTAACTACCAAGAATAACTAGAATTGATTATGATAAAAACTAAGGAAAATATTCGCTCTTACGGGTAAAGAAAAAATGCAATTGACACAAGTAAAATATATTTTAAATTTTCAAAATAGATTAAATTATCTTTTCTTTTTTTAAGATTTTATTTATTTATTTTTAGAGAGAGGGGAAAGGAGGGTGATAGAGAAGGAGAGAAATATCAATGTGTGGCTGCCTCTCCTGTGCCCCCAACTTGGGACCTGGCCCGCAACTCAGACATGTGCCCTGATTGGGAATTGAACCAGCAACCTTTTGGTTCACAGGCCAGCACTCAATCCACTGAGCCACACCAGCTGGGGCTAAATTATCTTTTCTTAAGTGCCTAAACTTAATGTAAAAACTGGCAGATAAGCTATGTAGATATATACTGGAAATTGGAAAAATCATTCCATTAAAAATGATGACCTTAAAATCTCTATGGACTTTTTCTTGAGAAAGAAAGATGGAGATGAAGAGAGAAAAAGAGAGAAATAAAAATCTGTTGTTCCATTTATTCATACATTCACTAGTTGCTTCTTGTATGTGTCCTGACCAGGAACCAAACCCGCAACCTTGGTGTATCAGGAAGACACTCTAACCAACTGAGCTATCTGGGCAGGGCTCTATGCACCTTGACATATACTAAAGATGTAATCAAAAGATGCAGATTAATATAGGGTTCTTTTTATTCCAGCAATATTTATAAAAGTAACTATTGCAACTTAAATAAATGTATCACAATACGGTCATATGGTACATCTATACATTATTAATTTTAGATATATATTGAAAATGTCCATTTTACCATTTTATTAGAAAAGCAAAACACAGGACTGTATATTTAACATTATCTGATTTTCTAAAAAAACATATGCACTGTGTATGTTTTATACATATCACATACATATTGAATCATAATCTGAAAAAGGAACATATCACAAATAATGATTCTTTAAAAATTAATAGCACTTATGACTAGCTAAAGTATCTGTGAGTGATTTTCTATTATTTTTAAATGCCTACATTTTCTAAATTTTCTTCAATATGAATATACTTTCAAAGGCATTCCAAGGACATATCCAATCCTTAATAAGCTGAAGAATCTGTTGTCATAATGTTAGTGTAGGCAGGTAAGAATTAACAAAAGAAAGGGGAGCTAGACAGGCTAGGACTGATTAAGTCTGGAAATTACAGCTTCCGACACCCCAAGTGGTGGCTGAACCCCCACCAAGAGGATTAACATCCCTCTGTCCTGGTGGAGGGATGGAGTGGCTTTCCAGTTTCCCCTGGGGATCTACCAGTTTACTCATCCAGATGGGGGGGGGGAATAAACAAAATAGGAGAAATTTCTTTGCTAAACGCTTGCACAGTAGAAGCCAAGATGGTGCAGGGAGAATTAAGCCCATGCACAATAGGAACCAGAGGATGAGGTAAAATTGAGACACACAAAGTACGAGCCAAAATGACACCATGAAGTAGCTGTGTCCAACCTGGAAAACCTGAAAAAAGATGGGATTGGATAGGGGGAGGACCCAGCACAAACCAGGGAAGGATTAGGATTGTTTAATTTCAAAGAAAGCCTGCTCTCCCCCAAGCCCAAGGTAATATAATCAAAGCTTAACAAAAGCTTGTCTGGGTCACAGGCATTCCTTTTTTCCTTAGCCCGAGCGATGGTATGTTACTCTCCATAGCAGTTGTGTGGGTCCAAGCACTGCTCCATGTACAGATTTGGGTGTAGCAGTCCAGTGTTGGCCTGAGCACAACTAGGCACCCAAGTGCAGCACCGGGCTGGGGCCCTGCCAGACCTTGGCAGTGGACATGCAGATGGGAAAGTAAGACACAAAGAAGTTCTGGATCTCTGGGTCCTGTTCCTCCTGGGCTTGGTGAGGACAAGTGCAGGCTTGCAGCCCCAGAGACTGGACTTACTCCATAATGAACTGGAGCTAAGCCATCTGTTCCTGGATGAGACACCAGGCACCTGGGAGCAGTCCTTAGTTTTTGTTCCAGTAAATCTTACGTTACCTTAGATAGTCAAGGAGCTCCAGAGAGTTTCCCATTGGCCATAATGTTGCAGGGGGAGGTTCTTACACTGAGTGAGTGCACCAAAAGCTAGAAAGATGAATAGATGCGGCCCAGTGCACTGAAAGATGAATGCACAGGACCCATGCATGCCAAAAGCAGGCAAGATAATTGAATAGAAAAAAGAAATCCCTCCCCTCCCTATCCCTACAAGAACCATGGGCTTTAGCAGAAAGCGGGGATAGTCTTTGAGATGGGAGTCCCCCTTTCTCCCAGGTCATACGGCACCTGAATAAAGGTCTTTCCTTTTGCACCAGCACCTGTCTCACAAGTTTGGTTTTCTTTGGGGCAGGCAGCAGAACTCACTCCACTTGTTCAGTTACACTACCACTGCTTTTCATCCTTCTACACATGAGTCCATGAAATGCTTTCCTTGTTTTGCTCAGTGGAAGAACCCTGTTTCAACTGGCAACAATAACATCAATCTGAAGATTTATTAAACTTCTATGGTATTTACAGAGTGAGACACCACTCTGAATCTATCATGTTTTGTCTGTTCTAAGAAATGAAAATCATAAGTGATGTTATCTATGCTATTCATCCCATTCAAGTATTTCAGGTAAAATTCCCTATTGATAGATTGTCATTACTGTTGTTTTAGTTGTTGCTTCTGACTATCTTTCCCTTTTTAATATTTGGGAAGCCCTTTAATTTAGGTATGTATGCCAGATAGAATTGCTTTTGCTTTCAAATCAACCTTGAAAATCATTTTTCTTTAAATAGGAAAGTTCAACACATATACTAATTAATACTACTGGTAATTTTTTATCACTAACATTAATGTTATGCTTTCTTAAAGCTTTGTTTTGCACAAATTTTCATATCTACAAGAAACTTTGTGTGTTTTTAGTGGTTGCTTTGATGTACTGTTTGAGTCATTTCCTATTAAACAGTATCTGTTCCTTATCTGTTATACAAATAATAATTGGACTAACTTGCCTTTTCCCTCCCTTCTCCCTCCTACATATCCTATTTAATCAATAGTATTATTTTTCTTTATATTTACCTTTGTATTGTTAATGTGCTTATATCTCTACAACTAGATTTATGAGCTATCACCTGTGAGGCAAGCAGCAAGCTTATTCTTCTGACCACTTTCTTTCCCCAGCTCCACACACCAGCCCCACTGTTATCATTTATGCTATTTCTATATTTACTGGGTTTATAGCATCTACATTATATTCAGTTGCCCTTATGTGTCCCTATGTTTTGTGTTGTATTTGCAGTAAAATATGTTTGGATCTTTGGCTGAGGTTTCCTTCGTGACTTTTTGTTTGACTGAAGTTTATCATCTAGGTGTTCTTTAAAGAAGAGCTCATGCAATCAACATCCCATGAGGTCTTACGTGTTCAAAACTTCGGTTGTAGCTCTCATAATGTAAACATTAATTGACTTGACACCAAATGTGTGGCTCACACATCCTTTCCTTGAGTTTGTCGTAAGTGTTCTCTTCTGTTTTGATTACTTATTCTTAAGCATAAGGGAGAGATTAATCTCTGTTTCCTCCAGGTTCATTACAAGCTCTGTATAGAAATTTTTAATTTTAATAAACTTTATCCTCAAAATAAGAAAGTATCTCTGATAGGAGAAAAGTCACAGAGAAATGCCCCTGATGAGACAATTTCCCTTAAGCCTATTTTCTGAGGAATGGCTTCACACTATGCTAACAAAAACCATGTATTCGAAGCATTAGAGAACAGTAGCTAAAATCATGCTTGACTTTCCTCTATTCAGATATTTGCATGAAATAGCCTTGTCAAAAGAATCTCAGTTGTAAAATATGACCATAACATGAAAGATTCTGGCTGTATTCTTACTTGAAATATGTCTGTAAATAAAAATACACCTGCAACAAATATTTCCTCTCAACAAGTTAAATTATATTTTGTGGCATCATATATTCCAGTAAAAAAATTAAAGGTTTTTGTTAGGAACATCTGTTTCTGTTGATAAATTGACAGGCCAATTGACACCTACCCAAGAATTTTTAGATAACTGAAGGGTAAAATGAGGAAACCACTGGACAAAATGCATAAATTACAATTATAAACAACTATATTTCTGGGGAGCTAGGACATTTTTAATATGATTTTTCATACACAGCAAGGATGAAAAACCACTCAGTATTGCAGTGTCTTTCTTCCTTGTCATCCTTCCTCTAGATGACGTTCCTATAATTCAGCCCGTACACAACCACCGGAGTTATATTCCTCAAGTGTTATTTTGCATGTCAATGCCTGACTCAGTGGCCACTTATTAAATAAAAGTAAGCCTCCTCAGTACATAGCGCCCTACTCAGTATGATACTAATCTATTCCTCCTATTGTATCTCTCATTGTTTTTCTCTTAGATTAGATGGACCTCTTCTAAAGGTCTAATCATCTCTAATGGAGCATATAATACAGAGTTCCGTGTTTTCTTTTATTCTTTCTTATTTCCTGTCTCTAAATTATTCTTTAGGGTTTTGTGCCGTATCCTCCCCCTTCTCTCTGTGAATACCCATCATTTAACTGAACAGCCAGTACTAATCTCATAACTTCCATGAAATTTTGTCTGTTTTGCCACACTTCCTTGAAATTTTATAAGTCCTGTTGAAGTGATAAGTAGACAGTAGGTTTGGGAGACAATTAGTAAAAGTAGGGAATAATATTCATATATCACATTTTTTAATTTTAAAGGAAAGTAAACTATGGCCATTTTACAAATAGTAAAATTTCCAAGGTTCTACACTTTTATTTAGCACCACTTTAATCAAATAATGACCAAATACAGTTTATTTAATGAACCAAAGGATGTTTAAATTAAGAAATCTGTTATTATACTTTACCACTTCAGTAGGTCAAAAGATAAATTAGTTCTGTTTAGAGATACTAAAACAGTTTATAAACATATAATTCTTTTAAAAGGTTTTTATTAAATTCATTAGGGTGACATTGATTAATAAAATCATATATGTTTCCTGCATACATTTCTATGATGTGCCCACCACCCAAAGTCAAACCATCTTCTGTCACCATATGTTAGGAAATTATATAAACATATAATTGTTATAATAACTCTTACTAAGCTAGAAATAAAACATGCTTTGTCAGCATTTATCTCAAAGCAACTGTAGATAATGCTCACCAAAGTTATTGATGATTTTCTAAAGGTCTTTCTGTTAATTAGGGACAAGATAAGAATGCTTCTAAGACAACATGTAAAAATACTTTTCTGGAAGACTGGACAATAATTTTATAAGAATAAAAATAATAAATTAATGTACCCTAAAGGAGATGATAAACATAACTATTTGCAAGTAAAAGAATTTTCTGCCCAGAATCCCAAAAATATTACTAAAAATATAATACATATTAAAGATGAATAAGCAAAATATAATAGCTCTCCTTTGTATCAGTGAAAAAATTGTTGCCAAATATGGGTAAAAATGATAATATAATAGCAATTTAGTACAATGAAAATAAAAATCAATAAGAAAAGTGTATAATAGAAAAGAATATAATGTCATGACAAAATACTCTTCACTCTTAAAGAAAAACAAAAAGTCAGCTTAGTCATTATTTTGTACAGTACAGTACTCTGAGATGCTTTAACCAGAAAGTCAGCTACTGTCACTTGATGTGTACAAGTTAATGACATTTGTTCACATCCATAAAATAGAATTCTAATGGACCATTCATGAAGATGATGGTTTTGATGTAGAAAGATGATCAAGTGAAAATAGCGTTATTACAGTGTGATTTAATTTTCTGTAATATTCATATATCTGTAAGTGTGCATAGAAATAGTCTAAAAGGCTATATACCAAAATATTACTGGTTGTGATCTCTGAATGATAGAATTACAAGTGATTTATTGTATGCTTTCTAGTACTATGGGCAACTTACAAGGAAAATGTATTACTTTCATAATCATAGAAATACCTGTGAAACTGGTTAATAAAAATTTAATTTAGAGAAACCCCTAAGCCTACAGAAAAACATCAGGGGGAAGAAAAGTTAGGCAATAGAAAGACACTCAAAAATATGGCTTTATATGTGCTATAGCTTTTTTTATTTCCCTAGCTAAATGGTCTTTGCTATGGACAGAACAACCTGATAGAATTTCAATCAAGTAGGTTCTTTGGTCTATACCTGGAATTGAATTGTGGTGTTTTTTGTTTTGTCTTCTCTCTACTACCTATACACTCAGGGAAATTTATTTCAGTCAGTGCTTCTTCAGTCTTGCTGCTAGGTATAATTTGGAATTCAATGAAATGAAACAAAGGGAAGGAAAGGGAAGGGAAGGGAGGGGAGGGAAGGGGAGGAAAAAGAAAGGGAAGGGAGGGGAAGGGAGTCAGCCACTATCACTTGAATTTGGCAGTCTCAAAGGCAGGCAGAGAAATGGGAAAGCGTCATAGTGGACAAAAAGGGAAGGCTTCACAAATTCCCTTTTGGAGGCTGTGGGCTTGGGAAAGTTATAGGTAGACTAACTACAAGTGTAGCTTCCTATCTCATTGGTTAGGCTGAATATTTGGCTTTCGTTTATTCTAAGTTTGGAAGCAGGGGCAAGAATTAGGGAAGCTCTCAGCTATATTAATCAAGTCCTACTTATTAGGGGCCAATTGTTACAAGGTTATTGTTCAGCTTCCTAGAGTGTTTTTGAGACATAGAGATCTGAACTCTTTCATGTCTGGCTTACAGATAGTAGGTTGGCTTCCTGGGATAGTTCCTAAGGACTGTGGGTCAGAATTGTATTTTTATATATTTCCTGGCCATTGTCTTACTGTATATGCAGTGTCTCGCCAATGCCACAATATTTGACTGTGAATAAGACACCCATATCAGCAGGTATGCAAATCAATTCAGAATACAATTTGATATGTTACATTGAAAACCTCAAAACCCTTGTCTGAGGTATCATTGGCAAATATGTTTTCCCATACTGTTGGTTCTCTTTGTATTTTGGTGTTGTTTTCTTTAGCCATGCAGAAGCTTTTTATTTTGATGAGGCCCCATTTGTTTATTCTTTCCTTTATGTCCCTTATTTTAGGGGACATACCCTTTGCAATAGCATGGATGGAACTGGAGAGCATTGTGTTAAGTGAAATAAGCCAGACGGTGAGGGACAAATACCATATGATCTCACCTTTAACTGGAACATAATAAATAGAAAAAGAAAAAAAAAGGAAACAAAATATAACCAGAGACATTGAAGCTAAGAACAATCTAACAATGGACAGGGGGGAGTGGGGAGGGGACAGTGGGGAGAGGGGATTACAGGAACTACTGTAAAGGACACATGGACAAAATCAAGGGGGAGGGTGGGGGGGGGGTTGGGCTGAGGTGGGGTGGAGGGATGGGGAGAAAAGGCACACAACTGTAATTGAATAACACTAAAAAATTAAAATTTAAAAAAAAGAAAACCTCAAAACCATGTGCAGTTTTTGAAATGGTAATTCCACATCAGAATTATGGTACAGAAATGATTGATGATGTACTTTTTGCAGCATTATTGAAAGTAACTAAAAATTAAGAGGAAAAAGCTTACATCAAAGAAGAGGAAGATGGGTTGAATAAATTAAGTTAATCTATAACAAATACAGTATTCATTTACTAAAAATTATTTTAAATTATTTATTGGCAAGAAGGTTTTTTTAAATGTAAATTTTATAAGCAGTTTAAAAAGCAAACTGTAAAATGTCATCACAGATAACAGATGAAAAGAGAAAGATTGAGAGAGAGAAAGTGAAGGAAGAAAAGGAGGGAGGGTGGGAGGGAGAAAGGACCAAGATTAAGATAAATTATAGGAAGAAAGTAATAATCTTTGGATTTTAATAGCTAAAATAGTTTTACTATTGACTAGGCACTCTTCTAAGCATTTTACTTACATTGACTCATTTCATTTTCATCTCAACCTTATAAAGAAAATTCTTATGTTATAGATGAGGAATCTTGGGCCCAGAAAATGTTTAAAACTTATCAAAATTACAGAACAAATAAATAATACCAATGAAGTTTGAGTTGTTATTATTGACTCTAGAGCCCAACATGTAATTTTTCCTTTATGTTTTGGGTGTCAACCAAGTGTTTTGCAGCTGTCTTTTGGTCTTACCCTTCTTTAGAGGATATTTTTTAACTGAACATAAAGCTTTTTTATTTCAAATATATTGTGCTAATACACCTCCCTGTTTATTTCCAATTAATAAGGATCACTCTAGAAATATATTTTTTCATATTTCTGTAGTGTTTTTAGTATAAAAATAATGGTAGAAATGAGACAATTTATAGAAATTACACTTATAATCATACATATGGTTAAAATTAAAGGGCATTGTCCCCAGTACATATAAGTAATAAAATTATGACAAATGACAGATAATGATTAAATAATAAATGAATAAGTTGAAGTATCTATTAATCAATAAGAGTTAACTAATAACCAAGGCCTGTCACATTAACATAGCATAACATTGATGTTTATAGCTTCTGGTGATATTTTAAAATATAAATTATTATAATATACAATTGTCTATATTTATTAAAATTAAAACAATAAAAGCATATTAGCCACTTTTCCTTGACTTTTACATTTTTGCTAGTATATAAGGCAAATGGGAGATGACAAGCAATGATTTTTTCTTTATGCTAATTTTATTTAAACATAGGTATTTTGTGGCATTTTCTAAAGATGCAAAATTATCTTTTTTCTCAGTTTTGTGATTAATATCAATGCTAACATTCTAGAGAAATATTACTACATGCTCTGGGGATCATATAAAGGTTAGGAAAATATAACACATGAAAAAATAATTATTCTCCAAAATGATAGCATTTGGGGAAGAGGGAAAACATGCATTTTCAAATACACTTATAACCATATTTTTAAGTTTTGTGATTTGAATAGTTTAGGTTAGCTTACTAATTTTAATATGATACAAACATTTTATGAACTGACAAAATTTCTGTAATCAAAATATTTTTACTTTCTCTTATGTTACCTAAAGAATCTTGAGGGGATGAAATATTTAGTTGTGAGTGTTTATTCTAGGTAACTTATTCTAGAAAATATGAAAGTAGAATTTAATAATCTAACACTAATTGAAAGAGTTCTAGTAGAAAATAATGTAAAGAAATATCTAATAAAAGTGAACAGTTGTATTACAAATCAAAGTGAAATAAAATTTTATTTTAAATATTTACCTTACTAGAATCATTTGATTCTTAATTTGTTTAATTTTTTCTAATATAATAAAAATTCTGCATACACTTCACATATGTAATGAATACAACCTACTGAAATTTCATGATCTGTAGTTTGAAAACTGTTGCTGAAATTCATGTTTCCCCATTGCTCTCTCTAACATCTTACCTACAGTGGTCCCTCGACATCCTATGGTAGTGTGTTCCCTTCACTTCTATCAGGTAAAGGTATATTTGTTGAGGTCCAATCACCTGAGATAAATCATATAACTAATATACCTGACTTCCAACTGCCTAATTTCTCAGACATTTTTGTTTTCATTTTCCTCATAGGCCAGGGAAAGTTCCTTTCCCTCTGCTCCTATTTCTCACAAAGGCAGCCTCTGCCACAGTTTTTACAAAACTCTGTAACAGACTCTCATCCTGGGGGTTGGCTTTTATATAAAACATGTGAAACATATGCAAAATGCCTAAGATAAGTCATTATGAAGTAACTTACATTCTGGAACAGGGGTGACAGGGAAATACATGAGTGATTAAATTGGAGATATAAATCATAATATCAACAATTCAGGTTTTTAAATTTTCTTGGATTTAGTTTACAGTTTTATTAACAAGATTCTCAAATTATTTAATAATCCAATATTGTATAAGTAACTCAATATATAGAGATGTATATAAGAATATATGAATAATGACTGAATAGCAGCTAAAAATACAAATTGTAGAATTAGCCATAAAATATACATGAAATCTTGTTACCGTCCATGTAACTTCTAGCAGTTAATTAAGCATATTCATGCTTGGTGTTTGTATATGTAAGTTGGGAAAATATGTGAAGTGTGAAGTGATTTGGAGGACTAAAAATATATTATATAAAATTGCAACTTCAGTATTTGTGAACTACATGAATGATAACTTCCACCTCTTGCTCATCATTCTAGTTATCATCATAATCATAAACATTACTATGTTTATTAACATGCATTAATTTTTTTCATAATACATCAGGAATGGTACTGAATTAATATTATTGGTTAAGATGTGAATAGAATTATATACAAAAACCAAATCTACAATCACAAGACAAAATATCAAGAAAGATTAGACTAGACTTCAGAATGCCTAAATAAAACACTAATGCTTAAATCAATTATTTAAAGAATTTTAGAAAGAAAATGGAACAACTGTAATAGCATAATCAATAAAATATATTAAAAAATAAAGAATTCACTTTTAGGATGTAACCTCCCTTTGAAGATCTGGCCAGTAGATTGAATCTCCATTTTCTGAATTGTGTTTGAAAGAACTCTGGTCACATGAAATGCTCTTGAAGAAGAAAGAGCCAGATTCCATGATAAAATAAGCTGGGAAACACTGTAACACATCTCCCTTGGAAATTCTCAATGAATAGTAGCATATTAATACCTCTGAGACATTTTTTTAGTAAAAAAGTACTTAGCTGTACTTTTAATACTATCCCCACAGTATTAAAAACTACTTGATATGGGAAATCTTTTTAAATTATAAATTTTTACATCCTTTAGAGCTAATGGCATGTTAAGGTACTTCATAAATTACTGGTAAATTTAACCATCTAAAACAGAAATACATAAATCTTAAAAATTCAAGTCACTAACTGCATACATTTTTACACATGCATACATTTTCAAATTTGGAAATCAGTTATATCAGTGAATCACTGGTGATTTTGTTTTTTTTAATATTTCAGTAATTCAGATTTCTATGTGAATAAAGACTTTTTAAATAAATAATTAGAAAAGTTAACAGATAAGTATGGAATTATTATATTTTATCTGAATTACAAATTAAAGTCTAATCTTATTCATGTGCTAACATGAGGGTCGTTAGATAACAAAGTGAATTTTATGAAGGAGGAATAATCATCTAAATATTCACAATTTGTGTAAAGAGATTAGTAACTTTCTAATGAACCCCACATTCTGAAAAATAGAAAATTTGAAGCCAACTTAAAGCATTAATCCATGGGTTTCTGAAAGTTATTATTTAACTATGGCACAACCATGAGGTATACATAGGACAGTAGTAAAACACATTGATTCTAATGATTGCTGAAATTTAAGCATATATGTTTTTGTGAGCAAAAAACAAATAGAAACCATTCACTCTTATATTATCTAAGATTTAACTCATTAAAAACCCATTTGACCCAATTTTATTTTAATTGGCTTTGTAGTATTACTTTGTAGTATTACTTTGTAGTATTACTAAGTACTTAAAAAAGTACTTAGCTGTACTTTTAATACTATCCCCACAGTATTAAAAACTACTTGATATGGGAAATCTTTTTAAATTATAACTTTTTACATCCTTTAGAGCTAATGGCATGTTAAGGTACTTCATAAATTAATTTAGTAGAAATTAAATAGAGTTGGGTATTTTTCCCTGGAAAAGAAAATTTACAGCAAATCTCTAGGGCTTAAACATGGAAATAACAAAACATCAACTATAATAAAAAACACTTAAATATAACCTGTCTACTTATATAGCTCAGTAAATCAAATGAGATGGACTGTGTTGTCATTGATAGAAATCCACTGTCTCTTCCTATTCAATGATATTTATGGAATGCCCTAAATTCTGCAGTTCCCAGAAATATAGGACAATAGCAATGTTTATATTTATTTTCCTGCAATTCTTTTGCATCTTGTTTTATTAAGGCATATATATATAATCACTCTAAGAAGGATGTGAGATTTTTTCACAGCTATTCAATTCACATACACACATGATACCTAGAAACAAAATTCAATTCATCTAAACAGACACAAAAACTACCTCTTACATATTCGAGGTCAAGACCTTGAACTGAAGTTCTTAATCAGTGAGGACCTCTTACCTCAGCAGTCTGCCGGCTCTTTTCATCACTGCCTTGAAACTGGGGGAAAAATCAAAGGGAAAAATGGCACTCTGCTCCTCTGATAGTTTTTAGAATTTCCATTAATGCAGAAGATATTTGAGAAAGGCATCCCCCACGACTCCTCTTGTCTTCAGTATTAAGGTTAAGTGAGTCTGAGTGTGTGTGTGTCACCGTCAGAGAAAGAAGTCAGGATGCATAATTTATACAACACAAGAATTAAAATCAATCTTCTCGGGAAGGACTTGAACTTTGGATTTAAGTGTAAATCAACATTGATCAAAAATAATTGAAATCCAAGGAGTAAAGAAATTTGCAAAACCACTTCCCTGCTCAAAGCCACTGCCAAAAGCAATGTTCTCCGGGGCATTGTGGTAATACATGAAGAGATGTCAATTACTCTTAAGAAATCACAAACTTTCACAAGAATAGAGCAAGAGAAAATTTTAATTTACAAGAAGAATAAAAAGGTGTGTTTTAAAAATAACAAACCAATGAGATTTAGTGCTGATTTTTATAAGATTTTTTAAATTTATTGAGGTAGAAACACGTAACATGTGTTCTACCTCAAGAAATTTTGAAGTGCACAGTACAATATTGTTAATGACACACAGTGTTGGACAGCAGATTTCTAGGACATAATTGAGACTAAGATATTAAAATGGATTAGTAAAATGATAGGCTGTGAGCACTTCGAAAGCAGTAGAATTTATGAAGACCAAAATCATATTCATTAAGAACAAGTAAGTTCTGAAGAGGCTTATTACCTCCCCACCCCCTTCAAGGTTTCTAGATTAATGGATCAAAAAACTGTGGTAAAAACAATTTATCTGAATTTTAGCAAAGAATTTCTTATGATTCTTTAAAGAGGAAAAATTTAGTTGAATAACTCCCTTTAAAGAGGTGGATTAACAGACTGATTTACTTTAAAAAGACACACCTTTTGGCATTCTGTGAGTGCCCAGCTTAAGCCCTTTCTCGATTCATTAACAAACATTTATCATGTGACTGATCTATGTCAAGCAATAATGCTAAACGTCTGGAAAAAGGAGACAACATGAACTGAGGGGGACTCACACATAATTGGGAAATTACAATGTTGGGGGTGACTACAAAGGAAAGTGGAGGGGATTCCAGGGAAGAGCCACAGAAAGTCAGCTTCTGAGTTGTTGAATGAGAGCAAAGACAGACTACCTGGAAACTAAGAAGCATGTCACAGAGAAGGTGATTAGCAAGGACTAGTGAAACAGGACAAAAGGACACACAGTTCACTCAGGAAATTGCAAGTAAGGCATAAAGCAAGGGAGAGAGTGGTAAAGAAAATGAGCCTAGTAGTATAATAAGAATCCAGAAGAAAAAAAAACATGCAACATAAATCATGCTAAGAAGTTTACACTTGATCTTGAAAGCTATAGGAAAAGATGGTATCTGTCAACTTGAAAGATTAATTGGATGGACGGAGACTGAAGACGGGAAGCTGGAAACACAGTAGTTACTGCAATCATTCAAATAGGAGAAAGACTTTGAAGATGGAAGGAAAGAGATATATTTTTAAAAGACAGGTTAGTGATTCATTCAACAAACATGTATCGAACATGTACTACCTGTCCTGGGCTAGGCATTGGGACTATAGTGCTGACTGTCACTGTTTCCGTGTTTCAATCCGTGCTCCGGTGGGGCAACATCTGCCAGGTAGTGATTTCTTGCCAGGTGCCAGGTCTGTGCTGAAGGCACATCACATATTATCTATTTTTATTGAATCCCCATACTGATCTGGGAGGTACATATTATAATTCCTGGACACTAAGATGAGTTTAAAACAGCTCAGCAAATTATAACAGATTTGTTCAAGATCATTAATAATTATAGAGAGAAGATATATGTGTCTCTAACACTCCATGTTCCCTGAGGTAAATTTAAAAGATGCCAGCATAAAGATTTTATCAAGCAGGTTTGGGTCAGTGAAAGAGAATTCATTCCAGTTAGTTAAATGGAGAGATAACAAATTAGGTAAAAAGGTGATTGAGGAGCAGAGAGGATAGAAAATGAATAGGAGGTAGTTCAGAGACTAGTCACTGCAGGAAATCATCATCACTTCTAGGGCTGGAGATATTACAGACAGGAGGGACCCTTGCCAGAGCTGATTCAGGGCTATCCCACTGGTAGCTGGAACCATAAAGGAGTTGCAGCCATTTTTTAAAGACAAAGAAGAAAGAAAAAAAAAAAAGCCTCCTGCTGACTTAAACCTCCGAGCCAGTTCTGTTGGTCTTCTTGGATGCCGCAGGCAGAGGAGGACTGGGCTTTGCTTTTCTCACTTCCCATGGTTTTGTGAGGATGGGGGCCAGGTCTGGGCCACACTCTTCACAGTTGCCCAGCCTCCAGCCCAGCTGCCAAGCCATCAGACAGATGCAAAGTAAAACCACAATGAGATACCACTTCACACCAGTCAGAATGGCCATCATAAACAAACCAACAAACAAGTGTTGTAGAAAAGGGAACCCTAGTGCACTGTTGGTGGGAATGCAGACTGGTGCAGCCACTGTGGAAAACAGTGTGGAATTTCCTCAGAAAACTAAAAATGGGGCCGCCTTTCGACCCAACAATTCCACTGCTGGCACTATACCTTAAGAACCCTAAAACACCAATTCAAAAGGACCTATGCACCCCAGTGTTCACAGCAGCATTATGTACAATACCCAAGTGCTAGAAGCAACCTAGGTGCCCATCAGTAAATGAATGGATCAAAAAACTGTGGGACATTTACACAATGGAATACTATGCAGCAAAAAGAAAGGAGCTCCTACCCTTTATGACAACATGGATGGGACTGGAGAGCATTATGCTAAGTGAAATAAGCCAGGCTGTGAAAGACAAATACCATATGATCTCACCTATAAGTGGAACCTAATCAACAAAACAAATGATCAAGCAAAATATAACAAGAGACAGTGAAATTAAGAACAGACTGACAGTAACCAGAGGGGAGGTGGGAGGGGATAAAGGGGGAAAAGAGGGGAGGGGTTTCAGGAACATGTACAAAGGACACATGGACAACACCAAAGGGGGTAGGATTGAAGGTGAGAGGTGGGGATGGCTGGGGTGGGGGGAAGTGATGTGGGGAAAATGGAGACAACTGTGCTTGAACAATAAAAAATTAATATAAAATATAAAAATAATAAAAAATAAAGACAAAGGAGGAGGTATTTCTCTATTGGTTTTCCCTCTTCTTCTCATTTTCCTCCATCTTTGCCCCACCCAACCAGTGTCTCTCTGCTTCTGATCCTAGCCAGAAGCAGATTATGTGGCTTGGCCTTTATCTATAGATGTTTGAGAATACATTAACAGTTTTCTTATAATAATGAACTGTAGGTTAAGATTAGTGGTTCTGATAGATCACATTCCAACTGCATTGTGAGTAAAGGAATTGAACAAAGCAAGACTGGAACCAGGGAAGCCAGCGGAAGACTTCTGCAATAGTTCCCAACAAATAGACGGCTCAAGTGCTACAGGATACCACTAACCCAGGAGGGAACAAGGGCACAGGCACAGATTTAGTTGAAAAGAGGAAAACATGGGTTGGGAAAATGACTAAATTTAAGGTGAATTAACGGTGTTCCAAAGGAGGACTGCAGAGCAGTAGTTTCAGAGTTGCCCGATGGGAACGTTTATATTTGAAAGCCTTTGGTTAAGATAAATAGTAGTTGAAGTCGTGGGTGTGGTTGAGACAATTTAGAGTGAGAAAAGAAATATGCTGTCAAGATGTACCCAGAATTATGTCATCAATTCTAGCCAGTGTAAGGAAAATCAAGTAATAAACCTCTCCGTGACATTTTGTAAAACTGCAGCTTACGTGGATCAATGGGCACAGCGCAATGGAGGTGAGCGAAGTAGTCTGTGCAGAACCCTCGTTGCCCATTTAGTGTCACTTATGTGCAGTGAGCTAAGAAAAGCAGGAAGCCCAAAGAAAGCGCATAAAATCTCAGCCTTAAACAGAGACAGGACAGTTATCAAATATGCAAAGTGTATGACATATCTATCCCCAAAATAGTAGATTCCTTTCTGAAATTTCATATTTGCATATGATTGAACAGATTTATATTTCTGTAGATAGCTAGATAATGCCTGTATTTTGTCATATAGATATGAATATATTCTATAGAGAACATTTTTGATTCATATCTTGATAGAGTCAAGATATGAATCAAAAATTTGTATAAATCCTTAATACAAATCAAGGATTTTATCTATCAAAGGGATTATTATATGTAAAACAAGTGTTAATATATGTGCATATGAACATATACCATTAAAGAAGTTTGCTTAGTATAATAACAGCTACTGATTTGAAATGCTGTACAATAAATCAAGGCAGATATATATGCAAAAAGTTATAAAGGGAACATTTCTCAATTCAAAACATTTTACATATCCCATAAAATAACACCTGAAAATTACTGGAAAAAACTGTAGAAAGCTATACATTTGTAATCATAATAGTGAAAACCCAAATTTTATCTACCTGATTACTTGATGAATCACAGAACACTTTAAAAATAACTGGGAAATCATTGGCCAAAGAAAATACCCTTCCCAGCAAAGCAGTTTTAAAATGCACTAATATGCAAGTTATTTATACACACTCAGCCATACATATATTTTAAGAACTACTCAATATCTTAAAAGCAATCACAAAATCAGTCTTCAGCTTAACCCTCATTTGCATTTTAATGATTTCAAAATACAGCCCTATTACAGGGCTTGAGGTTGCACATTGCTACATTACTAGTTTCATAGGATTGTGCCTTTCCACCTTGGTAGCAATAAATTCTAGGAACAAAGCCATAAACAGCATGTTTATGGGGTCAAATGGAGCTGTGGCACTAGAAGTGTGGTGCTAAGTAAAATCTGAAGGCTACTGTGTTGCATTGAAGTATTTATTAAAGCATTAAATTTGGGTCTTCCCAGGGATGCTGGAATGTTTTTCATGATCTTTTCTCCCCTTGACACTTCTAGTCTTTATGGGGCAATTTGGAAAAAAAATGGTTACCTAAGGTTTCACAAAGTTTCAAGTTATGAAAATATGAGCTTTATGAAAGAATATAGTAGTTTAAATAGAAATAATTAAAACTAGATGGTAACTAAAAATATTCATGATCAAATTTACAAATTATCTGTACTATGTCAATAATTTGAATAAATATAATTATGACTTTGAACATTCATAACACAAACTGGTATATTCTCTAGTTTTCCAAGAATGTGTCAAAGATGAGCTTCGTCTTAGTAAAATGTAATACCAATAAATATTACACTATAAAACCATCCTTTAGCTCAGAAAAGTGTTTTTGATTCACCCAGACATTTTTTAAGTTATAAAAAATATACTACAGTCAGTTGTATTACACATATGTAATTTCCATCTATAAGCATAAAAAATGAAAAACCTATATTAACTTAAATATTCTATTTTGATTATTACTTTCAGCATATAAAAAGAACATACTCCTTGAAATAATAAAGTACATAATTATATCCTAAATATCTTACAATTTCAATTACTTTTTAACCTAATTTGGAAAAATACTATGGGAGATGATTTTATAGTTTGCTCAAAAGCAAACTTGTTTTAAAAAACAAATTGTGTTTAATACAAATTAGATAAAGTATAAGTCAAATGTTATGCACATGAGTTCATAACCACTACTACAAGGGATGAGAATAAAGTTAAAAATGTAAATTTTAGAAACTGAGTTGATAAAATAATATTAAGTAATAGCAAAAATGGAACATGGATATGATAAAAATCTTGAAGGTAACATGTTAATAACTGATATAGAGAAACAGATATAGTCCACTCTCTCTGCATTATTATGAAAGACACTGAGGTCCAGAGAGATTAAATGTTTCACACAATATGACAAAACTCTTAAGTACAAAGTAAATCAGAATACCTGCCTCCTAGTATAAGCACCTCAGTCTATGGGAGGATAAACCACCTCCCTCTACAATCTCCTTCACAATTTCACTAATAGAAGAGAATTGAATGTATGAATTATAACAGTACAGTCATATAATTTAATTTTTAAAGAAAATTTTAGACACTTTAAAACATTCAACTCAAAACAAATAAAATTATTCATAGATACATAGATGCATACTCTTACACTTTCTAGAAACAAAAGTGGTGCATTGTCTTAAATAACCTATGAAGGCAGGGGGCATAAGGGGACTAAATGCTAATAGAAAAACTACAATAAAAATTAAAAAAATACAAAAAATAACCTATGTAGTTTTTACTAATGAAACAGGGTGCTAATTTTTTACTAAATTTTATAAATTTGTTTTTGTATTAATTTTCTTACTCATCAAACTTTTAAATAAACATTTGTTTAAAGTCTGACTTTCCATCTTCTTATCTATTTTATTCAATATCTTTCTTTACCATATGCATTTCAAATAATGGTCAACCTGAATATAATTTACATACACTTATTCTTTAAATGCAATACTTAAGCAGAATGATTTTGGTTGTGTTTATATTACTGACATGTATTCTCTCTGAAGCAAATGCAAGACTAAAAATTCAATATGTGGATGGTAGCATTTGTCCTGCATTTTCTATAAAAATTTTCCCCATGGATCCTAGAGATATTCTTTTTTAAAAAAGATTTTATTTATTTATTTTTAGAGAAAGGGGAAGGGAGAGAGAAACATCAATGTTTGGTTGCCTCTCACATACCCCCTGCTGGGGACCTGGCCTACACAACCCAGGCTTGTGCCCTGACTGTGAATGGAACCAACAGCCGTTTGGTTCGCAGGCCCGCGCTCGATCTACAGAGCTATGCCAGCCAGGCCTAGAGATATTCTTTGTAAAACAACTTAAAAGGATTTTGTTATTTTCATTCTCTTCTACAGGATTTATAATAAGTAATGCTTTCCTTAACGTGCCTCTCAGGATATGCTAGCTTTTTACATAATCATAAATTTTGATAATTCATTCCCATATAGTTGAATGTAGTAGATTTTTAATGTAAATAAAATGTTTTCCTTTTTAAAGTCCATAAAAATCAAAACATTCTATGAATGCTCTGATATGTGTTTATCCATGAAATCTGTTCTAAGATCTGTTCCCTACATAAGTCTGTACCCTCATTGTCAGGGGAAATATTTCTATTTTAATAAGTTATATTTATATGTGTCAGCTATATAAAGAAAATCTGCAACTTACTTGCCAACTTCCCAAATATTCCAAATCAATTTATAATAGCTGTTTGTTATGAAAGCCCTACTGATTTTCCCACCTTCTTCAGTACTGTGATCATTTTGAGTACGACACACCCATTGCAACGGGAAAGGAGGAGAAGAGAAATGGGCACATACAGGAGGCAACCAATTGGTTTCCCTCTCTCCCTTACTCCCTCTCTAAAATCAATATACATATCCTCAGGTGAGAATTTTTTTAAATCATATTATTTAATTAGTGATTAACATAGCATTTAACCAAACTTTCTAAAATTAAGATGAAGTATTCAATATAAGATTTTCTTATTATCCACAGCCTCTTTCAGGAGGACAATTAAAATTGTAACTAATTAAAATCACGAGATACTACCACCCACCTTTTAGAATGGCTTTAAAAATAGAAGGACTGTACCAAGTGCTGACCAAGGTGCAGAGTAGAGGACTCACGTCCATCGCTGATGGGAGTACAAAGTGGGATAGCCACTTTGAGTCTCTCATGAAGTTAAATGCACACTTACCATATGACTTAGAAATTCCTTCCCTACATGTTTATTCAAGTAAGAAGAATCATTTATTGCTTCACACAAAAACATTGTGTGAATGTTTATAGCACAGCAGCTCAACTTAGGAATGGAAAGCCATATGGATAAGCATTCAGTGATGGAATATGACTCAGCAATGACAAGGAAGACACTGACACTGTAGCAACAAAGTGGTTGAATATCATGTGTACCATGTTAATGAAAGAGCCATCCTCAAAAGGTTATATACTCTATGCTTATTGTGTATAATATTACAGAAAAGGTAAAACTGTAAGGACAGAAACAGACCTGTGATTGCCATGGGCTGGAAATAGAGGACCAGACTGTGTAAAAAGGGCAGAGGGAAATCTGGAGCCAGGAAACTGGTCTGTATGTTGATTATGGTGCTGGGTACTTGAATGAATGTGTCAGTCAAACCTTGAAGAACTGTATATACTAAAATAGAGGTGAATTTTTCTGTATGTAAATTATACCTTACTGAAAACATGGAAAAATTTCTCGGTGGAAGTCTAAGAAGTGGTACAGTGGAAGAAGCATACTTCAAATAAGGAGTTCTGGCTTTGATACTGTCATTCAACTCACAGTCTCAGTAGGTAACTTCAACTATTTGAGTCTCAATTTTCTTTTATATAAGGATAGGTTTTAATATGTTTCATAATTTTGACACACCACTGACTATGAGGATAAAAATGACATCACAGATGTGAAAGTGTTAACAACGAAGAAGGTACTCAATCAATCAGATTTACTAAAATAATTTTAGGGTAAAGAATGTCTTCATTGTCTAGATCCATTAAACACAAAGAACTACAATGTTTAAATAAAAATCATGGTCTCATAATACATGGCAACTAATTTAAACATTTTGGTGAAATCACTTACATTTTGTTTAATGGCACCAACTATGTGAATACTGAGTAGAACTGGAAAGAAAATGAGGACTGGCAGTATACTTTATTTAGGCTTAGACTAAAACTAACTTACAAGATGTTAATTTTTATTGCAGAAAAGGACATGCTTTTTGTCCCCACAGAATCTGACACATAAGTGAGTGTCATTAAATAAATGAGTTGGACATTAATTTAAATTTTTAACTGTGCTGTGTGGTGGCCTTCCAGTCTCCCTTGTTACATCAGTGTTTACATTTGGGAAGCAGTTGAGTTCATCCAGCCATGTTAAGAGGAAAACAAAGCAGCCCTGGAGTTCATTACTTTGAACTTGATGCAAAACACTTTTTGTGTATTCTTGTACAAATTGTATCTGTCCTGAAGCAGGCCAGTGCATTTCACAGCACACCATGTAGTCTTCCACTGGTTTGTAAATACCATGTGATCCTTGCATTGAATTTAATAGAGTAAGTGAAACATTTCATAGCTGAAATATCAAGTGAGATAATATAGCCAAGGCAATATCCAGGTTTTCTGAATTCCTAAATGTTAGCTTAAATCCCACAGTGAGATTGTTTCATAACTACAAGTCTTTTCAATATTGTTCCAAACAAGTACCACCATACACCTAAAAATGTATTTAAAAAAAATTTAAAGGGACAACTTTAACGAAATATGTGTAAGATGTGCTCAATAAAGTATACAAAATATATTTCTGAGAGGAATTTTTAAAAGCATAAATAAATGGAGAGATGTTACAAAAATATGGATAAAAGACTCAATATTGTTAAGATGATAATCTTTGCCAAAATTCACTATAGATTTAACAAATTCCAGTTAAAATCTCTTTTTATATAAATTCACAAACTAAGACTTTATATATAAATGCTTTAAATCTAAAATAGACCAAATAATTCTGAAAAACAGCAACAGTTAGAATATTTATACTATATGATTTTAAGACTTACTATAAAGTTATAGTAATCAAGACAATATGTTTGATGAAAAGAAAACCTATAGGTCAATGAAACCATAAACAGACCCATGAACAAACCAAACATATATGTATATATATATAGCTCATATATATACCTATATGTGTGTGTGTACATGAACAATTGATTTTTCAACAAAGGTGCTAAGGCAATTAATTGATTAGGAAAAGAATTGTCTTTTCAAAAACCATCAGTGAAACAACTGGTTATCAGTATGCAAAAATGTGAGCCCTGACCCTTACCGTGTAGTATTAAAAAATTAATTCCAAGTAGATCAAGCACCTAAAAGTAACAAGGAAAACCATACAACTGCTAGAAGATAATATTGAAGTAAATGTAAGTGGCTTTGAGTAAGCAAAGATTTCTTTTCTTAATGTTAAATAGATGATAGATAGATAAATGATAGATAGATTATAGATAGATGATAGATAGAGATATTTCCTCTTTACTGAATTGACTGAGGTGACACTGGTTAACACAGTTATACAGGTTTCAGACGCACAATCCTGTAACACATCATCTGTGCACTGTGCTGTGTGTTCACCGCCTCACGTTAACTCTCTGTCCATCACCATTTATCCGCCCATTCCCCCTTCCTTCCCCCACTTCAGTCACCACACTGTGTTCCTGTCCATGAGTTTTTTCCTTATTTTTTTTCACTCAATCAATTCACCCCCTAGCTGTTAGTCTGCTCTCTATCTATATGAATTTGTAATTATTTCACTTGCTAGTTCATTCTGTCCATTAGATTCCACATATAAATGAAATCATATGTCACTTGTCTTTCTCTGACAGACATATTTCACTTAAGTAGGATACAAAAAGTAAATTAGAATTCATCAAAATTTAGAAACTGTATTCTTCTAAGACACTGCTAAGAAAGAAACAGCAAGCCACAGACTGAAAGTAATGCAAATTGTATAGGTAGAAAAGAACTTACACCCAAAATATATAGTAACCCTCACAACTCAATAATAGGAATTTAATACAAATATCTGATTTAAAGAGATATTTCATTAAAGAATATACAGAAATTGCAAATAAACACATAAAAAGATACTCAATATCCTTAGTTATCACAGATATGCAAATTTAAAATAAAAAATTCACAATGCTCACACTAAAGTGGCTGACATTACAAAGAACAAAAAAGTCAAGTTGGGAGAAGGATGTGGTGCAATTAAAATTCTCATGCATTGATGGTGATGAAGTAAATGGTATAGTCATTTTTTAAATATTTTGGGAGTTTCTTATTATGGGCTGGACTCAGAGGAAGGAAGGGTGAAAATTGGTGGAAGAAATATCAATAACATAATATATGCAAACTAGACCATCTTATTGGCAAAAAGTAGCAATGCTTTGAAATGACTTCTGAAGAAAGTGAAAGAAGAAAGTGCCAAAGCTGGACTGCATTTGAATATAAAGAAGGCAAAAGTTATGACAACAGAGGAAGTAAACAACTTTAATAGAGACAATGAAGACATTGAAATTGACAAATATTTTGCTTACCTTGGTTCAGTTATCAATTCAAACAGACACATCAGCCAAGAAATCACAAGAAGGCCGAGACTTGGAAAGACAGCAATGGAAGAATTACAGAAGGTCATCGGGAGCAAAGACGTGTCATTAGAGGCTAAGGCTAAGATCATCCACACGTTTGTATCTCCAGTTACTATGTATGGACGTGAAAGTTGCACAGTGAAAGAGGTTGATGGGGGAAAAATGATTTAGTTGAAGTATGGTGTTGAAGGAGAGCTCTAAGCACACTCTGAATTGCCAGAAAGACAAACAAGTGGGTCCTTGAACAAATTAATCCTGAAATTATTGCTAGAGGCAAAAAATGACAAAATTGAACCTGTTCTCCTTGGGGACATAATGAAAAGGCAGGGGTCTTTGGAAAAGGCAACAATGCTGGGAAAAATGGAAAGCAGCAAGAAAAAAAAGGAAGACAGAATATGAGATGGACTAACTCCATAACAGAAGCCGTAGGCAGGAGTCTGCAGGGGCCCAGCAGGGCTGCTGAGGACAGGACGCTGTGGACGTCACTCATTCATAGGGTCACCAGGAGTCAGAGCCAACTCAATATCGCATAACCCACCAACACACCGTATGTTCCAGAAATTCCACTACTAGCTTTTTAACCCAAAAGGAAAATACATTTTCATACAAAGAATAAAATCTTTACAGAAACATTGGTCTTAATAGCCCAAAACTAAAAGAAAAAAAAATCAAATGTCCATCATCTGATATATAATCAATTTAGGGTATGTCTAAAAAAATAAAACATTACTCAGCAATAAAAAAGACAAACTACTGACAGATCCAACACATGGATGAATTTCCTGAGCATTCTAAATGGAAGGAGCCAGGTGCAAAGACTGCGAGCTATATGATTTCATTTATATGAATATGTACAAGAGGCAAAAGAATAGTGATACAGAGCTAATCAGTGTTTGATAAGTCCGGTTTGATAAGACTCATGTTTGATGGGAGGAGGCACTGATGCGGAGTAACTGGGGAACCTCTGGGGTGACGGGGATGTTCTGTCACGATTGCAGTCATGGTCACACAACAGCACGTGTTTGGCAAAATCATTGAATTTTATGGTTCACATTGACAAATTTTTGTTTTGCAAATTACATCTTAATGAAGCTTACAAAAACAAAACAAAAAATTATCAAGAACCCAAAATGACTTTTTAAAAAAGATTTTATTTATTTACTTTTAGAGAGAGGGAAAGGGAGGGAGAAAGTGCGGGAGAGAAACATCGACCAGTTGCCTCTCTTAGGCCGCCAACTGGGAACCTGGCCAGCAACCCAGGCATGTGCCCTGACTGGGAACCGAACCTGTGATCTTATGGTTCACAGGCCAGTGCTCATTCCACTGAGCCAGACCAGCCAAGGCAGCTTTTGTTTTTATAGATTATATCTATTGATATTCAGTATGGTATAAATTAGTATCTAAAATTTTAATATGTATATTAATCTATTAAAAACAAAATTTTCAGTAAACTTAAAAATGCTCTAAAACAGTTTATTATAATATATGATATATACATATATTATAAAAATAGATAAAAGCATATTTTGCTATCTTTCAAAAATAAGTCCATTACACTTTACCATAAATATATATTTTATGACAAAAACTATATTTTTCAAAGCAAAATTAATTCCATGAGAACATCATTGTCATATTTTTGCAAATCTCTCTAATGACTGGCTCAATAAAAAGGAGACAGCTCGAGTCTTATATCTACTTCTGTGTTTAATTTATTGTGATATGCTTATTAAGAAAATCTAGTTACACACATATATAGTTGAATAGGGAGGAATATTTCATAGCTTTTTCAGGTCGTAGATTCTTAAAAGTGAGTCTCAATGTGTAATATGAAACCCTATAAATCAACATTTTTGTATGGTTGTGTTGCTTTTTAAATGAATCTATTACCCATGCATACAATAACAAACATTGGCTAAGATATGGAGCAACAAGAGCTAGTAAGCATTGCAGGTGGGAGAAATGAAATTATACACACACCTTGAAAACAATTTCACGTTTTCTTTTGAAGTTGAATGTGTGTAGGACTTAGAAAAATGTCCATGCCTATGCCCAACACAGGCATGACAGTAATTGCAGCAGCATTGTTTGCAATACCAAGAAACTGGAAACCTTTCAAATGCCTATAAGAGAATAACATATAAATTACAGCATAGTCACACAGTGAAAAATAATTATATAGCACTAACCAAGATTGAACAAAAGCTGCAATCAACACAAGGTAATGTTTTATTTCTAAAGTTGGTATTTGTTTTATTATTACTTACATATACCCAGCATGTCTGTTACATATCTTATCTGTGCACATGATTATTTTAATAGGATTCTTCAACATTGAGCTGGACCTGAGATACCATGTTGACTGCTGCCATGATTAAATGTTTTCCAAAGGTTGGTTGAGCAGAGGACTTTGAACCTTTTTTTATATCCTGCAAGAGACCTCATATATGACACTTAGGTAAAGGGTGAGCACATAACATAAAGCAGTATTATGCAGGGTTGGCAAAAGCAGGTTTACAGATGTGAGTACATGAAATACAACTTATTCTTGTATTATTATTTATTTATTATTGTATTATTTTCCAGATGAACTACTGTAAACTGACTTTTGCCCACCACTGTATGCTAAGATTTTCCTAATAGTATGATCAGAGAAAAATCCCTATCAAAACCATGTAGATGAGTTTTTTCAGAATTCATAATATGCACACATGTAAATATAAACCACACAATTATCTTAATGATTCTTAATACAGTTGAACCTGAATCATTGAACCCATGTTCTTTTTTAAAAACCTTTTCCCCTTTTTATTGAATTTATTGGGGTGACACTGGTTAACAATAATATACAGGTTTCAGGTGCACAACTCTACAGCACATCCTCTGTACACGGTGTTCGCCACCCCAAGTCTAGCTCCATCCATCACCGTTGATCCTCCCTCACCCCTCTTTCCCTGGCAATAATCAGACTGTTGTTTGTGCCCATGGGTTATTTCTCTTTTTTTTTTTCTTGTTTGCTCAATCTCTCCACACTCCACACCCACTCCCTGCCCCCAATGGCTGTCACCCTGCTCTCTGAGTCTGTCTCTATTTTGTTTGTAGTTCAGTTTGTTCATTACATTCCACATATGAGTGAAATTACATGGTATTTGTTTTTCTCTGGCTTATTTCACTTAGCATAATGCTCTCCAGGTCCATCCATGCTGTCACAAAAGGCCAAATGTCCTTTTTATAGCCGAGTAATATTCCACTGTATAAAACCCCATAGCTGTTTTATCTACTTATCTACTGATGGACACTGGGGCTGCTTCCAGATTTTGGCTATTGCAAATAATGCTGTGATGAACATAAGGGTGCGTATATTCTTTCAAATTAATGGTTTGGGTTTCATAGGATAGATCCCTGGAAGTGGAATTGCAGGGTCATAACACATTTCCATTTTTAATTTTTTGAGCAACCTCCATACTGCTTTCCACAGTGGCCGCACCAATCTGCATTCCCACCAACAGCGCACTAGGGTTCCCTTTTCTCCACATCCTCTCCAACACTTGTTTGTTGATTTATTGACAATAGCCATTATGACAGGTGTGAGGTGATATCTCCTTTGGTTTTAATTTGCATTTCTCTGATGATTAGTGACATTGGACATCTTTTTATATAACCATTGGCCATCTGTATCTCCCGTTTGGAGAAGTATCTATTCAGGTCCTTTGCCCATTTTTTAAATTGAATTATTTACTTTTTACTGTTGAATTTTATAAGTTATTTATAAATTTTGGCTATTAACCCCTTATCAGATGTATCACTGGCGAATATGTTCTCCCATTCAGTGGGCTATCTTCTCATTTATTGATGGTTTCCTGTGCTGTGCAAAAATATCTTTCAATTGTTCCATTAATTCCTATTCTAAGCAAACACAAGCTGTTCCTTATTTGAAATATGCCCAGAAATCGCACCACAAACTTCTATTATTGTGAAAACAAATAAAAATCAGAAGCAAACTCATAAAATTATTCATTCTACTCATACTTTTTCCTTTTGGCTTCCAAGTGGTGCTTTTTAGACCCATGCAGATTCATGTAGGTGCTGGTGATGCAACACAGCATTTACTTTCATGACTGCCTTGTCAACTTTAACAATCAAGCAGTAACAAGAGACTATATATTTTCATGGCATTCTTTCAGGTAATTGAAATATAATAACTTTGAATTCCAACCTTTTTTCAAGGTCAGATATACAGTTCGGGAAACTAGCATATTTATGGTTCTATAATGGGATATTTGTTGTTATGCAGAACAAAAGGTACCTGTGGGACTTTATAAGGAACTGTAATGGATATATTTTATTTAATGAGATCCATTGTTGGGTGTGGCATGATGTACAGAAGACTATTATATGACCCACAGCCTTGGTGAAATGATCACAATTGCTATTTGGGCAACATTTGTGATGCTCTTTTTTTTTTTTTCTGATTATCTATCCCTCAGTTTTATTTTGTGTTGGCTTTAATGTCTTTCAGGCTTAAGACAGCTTTCTAAAAGAGTTAATGAACTCTACCCTTATGATACAAGTGTGTTAAGGAGTCATACATTTTGACTGTAATAAGTATGCTGTGTTCTGTCAAGGATACATTAATATTTTTGGAAGCCAACAAAGCAGAAGTAGTTTTGTATAAAGTGCTCTAAAACCAGTGCTCTAAAAGGAAAAGAATATGTACTCTTTGATGGATAATAGAACTTTTATAATGTTGTTTTTTGCCATCAATAGGATATACTACCTATGATAGATTTACTGTTATTGCTCTTCATTTTTATAATCTAAACAAAGGAGGTATATATAAAATATCAATTTCATATCAAAACACAATTATTAAAACACTATATCATTTAGAAGAATATTTCTTAATTATAGGACATCTTCATACTTTAATGAATGCAGGTAGAAATAACAAATGATAAATTGCCATTATGTTGTCCATACTCAAAATAATTATCCAAATATATAAAATGTCCAAAACTAATTGTTGAAGACTTATTAAACTAGTGGCCCTTTCAGGCTTGATCCTCATTGGCCATAAACTAGCAGAGTGGGGTTCCTAAAGATCTGGGATGACAGACTGCATCATATAATTCAGGTTCAAGGGGAAAGTTATCATGAAAATAACTCATCCACAGATATCGTTGTTGCCTCAAATATGGAAACATAAGAAGCAACCACACTTAGATGCTAAAGGGTCTAAAATGTTAAAGAATAGTTGATTTCCTTGTTACTAAGACAACCAAATATCTCAGTACTTTCAAGTTAGGAACACTTGTTTCATGTTCCCTGGTTCTTCCATGATGTCTCTGCAGTTAGTTCGTCCTGAAAAATGACTCGCCATCCCCAAGCTTGTTAGAATACTGGACTTAACCCACTCACTAGTGTTCACATAGATGACAACTGGGGAATTAGATTGCAGAAGCTATATCCCAAAGTTACATCAACTAAAAGTAAATGGAAAAAGGTTGGAGGCAAGATTGGAGGAGACAATGACCACTATCACCAGAAGTTTCAAACGTATGCTTGTTAGAGTTACACACTCTATTCTAGGTTTAAGTGCAAAAAATTGGTAACTTCCTCACTGGTGTCTCAAAAATGTTATCCATAAAGTATAGTTTCATCTACTAGCAAATATGCACACAATTAAAAATGAAAGTTTAGTGTTCTGTTTTTCTAATTGGTATTTCTTATATGAATCAAATAAGAGGCTAGTGAATATAATGCCAAGTACAATGGTTTTACCTGAGCACAATTAAAAAATAAAATGTTGTAGAAAAAAGGCAAAGTAAAACATTTTCTTGCATTTGCAACATCTTAATTATAACTTTTTTATTCCTCACCTTTCCTCTCCACCCTAACTTTCCACACTTGCCAGACGATAGAACAGCCAAATACAAACTTCAAGATTTTCTTATGCATGTACAATGGGGTATAAAATGTACATGAGGCTGGAGAAGGAGCCATCATCTCTGGCTTAAAGTGAATCTTAGTGGCCAGCAGAATAAGCTCAGCATCAGACATCAGTCCCAATGCATGCAGAAAATTATTTGCCAAGTAGCTTAGGCTTACTCCTCACTAAACTTTCACAAACTTGAAACGGGGATAAATACTCTCTGAAAGGCACAATATAAAATGTCTTAAATAAAGAATATGGCAAAGGAAAAAAAAGCTTATGTCCAACTTCTCTCTCATTTTTTGATTTTTTTTTAAAAATAAATACAGTTCAAAAATTATACTTAAAAAAAGAAATTAGAATTTTAAATAATGTCAAAAAGTATCTGTTTTATTAATAATTTCCCAGATTTGAGGACTTGTGTGACGTTATTTCATCTACCCATTTTAGTACAACTTTTCTAAAAGTACAGACTAGAAGAAATTAAGTGTATCTTGCGGAAAAAGTAAATAGACTACATTTGGAGTTTATAATAAGGATGTAATTATGAATAAAAAACTATGCTGTTTTTAACAGGCTTGCTGTTGGAAGAGTAATGACAATTGCTAAAAATTAAATAACAACAACAAAAAATACTTGGATCTGCTTGTCTTTTGTGCATGAGTTAATCAAATTCATAATTTACCACAGCAGAGTAAGTTATTCTGGAAGAGTATATATAAAATTTGGCACATAGATTTTCTTCATCCTAAGACACATTAAAATAAAGTTTAATACATCAGTAGAACATATTTTCCATTGTACTCACTCTGTCTCCCTTAAGATACAGAACATATTGGGAGCTTAAATCCAAAGACTGGGATCAGATCCAAGATGAGAGGGCAGAGAGCAACATGCAGGACAAATGTATTTGTAGGTTAATATCATGCCAAAATCATACAGAACTGTCTCATGAGGTTTTAGTTCATCAGAGCCAGGTCTCCAGAAGATGTCAGAAATCTGTGTCTCTAATTTTTATATAATTGTAGAGGAATAATATCACCCTGCTTTCAGTTAGCAAATGGAATTTCTTCCAGCAAACTCTGTGTCAGGGCTCAGTTGAAACAGCTGTGCAGCTCTTGGATGAACCTAACAAAGGCAAACCTTTAAAGCATAGACAAAATTCTGTGCTTTCTAAGCTCCTTTGAAACAGCAAAGAAACACTTTCATCCAAATATGAATAATGTGATATCCTCACAAGGTCATTCTCAATAGAACCAAAAATTATGTTATAATCCAATTTTTCCACTTTTTTATGATGATCAAAATATATGACTAAGACAGAGCAGAAAACAATGGTCACCTCCAGCATTAAGCCATACTTGTTCTTCCCATAATGGTTCTGGTATTATCCATTTATAAAGTCCTCGGTCATACAACACAGACCCTGGTAGACAGGAAGCCCTCAGGATGTACATGTTAAATCATTCTTGGACTTTTTAAAAATCATGTGTTGAACTAATTTTTAGCATAAGTAAGAATTATTTAACTACCTAATTTTTTTTAATTTTGAGAATATATATTTCCCTATTTATAGTTTTAATTCTATTTTATTGATTATGCTATTACAGTTGTCCTGATATTTCCACTTTTACTCCCCTCCACCCAGCACCATCCACTCCCCCAGGCAATCCCCTCATGATTGTTCGTGTCTATGGGTCATGCATATGAGTTCTTTGGCTGCTACATTTCCTATATGGTACTTTACGTCTCCATAGCTATTCTGTAACTACCTATTTGTACTTCTTAATCCCCTCCCCTCTGAACCTATTCCCCCACAATCCCCTCCCATCTGTCAACCATCAACATGCTCTCTGTATCCATGATTCTATCTCTCTTCTTGTTTCCTCAGTTTGCTTTTTAGATTCAATTGTTGATACATATGTATTTTTTGCCATTTTATTGTTCATAGATTTAATCTTCTTTTTCTTACATACTTCCCTTTAACATTTTATATAATAATGGTTTGATGATGAACTCCTTTAGTTTTTTCTTGTCTGGGAAGCTCTTTATCTGCCCTTTAATTCTAAATGAAAGCTTTGCTGGGTAGAGAGGTCTAGGCTGTGGTTCCCTGCTTTTCATGACTTTGAATATTTCTTGTCAATCCCTTCTAGCCTGCAAAGTTTCTTTTGAGAAATCAGCTGACAGTCTTATGGGAACTCACATATAGGTAACTAACTTCTTTTCTCTTGCTGCTTTTAAGATTCTCTCTTTATCTTTAACCTTTGACATTTTAATTATGATGTGACTTGGAGTGGGCCTGTTTGCATCCATCTTGTTTGGAACTGCCTATGCTTCCTGGACTTGCATGTCTATTTCCTTCACCAAATTAGGGAAATTTTCTTTCATTATTTTTTCAAGTAAATTTTCAATTTCTTGCTCTTTCTCTTTTCCTGGCACACCTATGATGTGAATGTTTGACTTCTTGAAGTTGTCCTAGAGGCTTCTTATACTATCTTCATTTTGGGGTGGTGGATTCTTTTTTCTTCTTGTTCTGCATGGTTGTTTTTTTTATTCCTTATGTTCCAAATCATTGACTTGATTTTTGGCTTCATCCACTCTACTGTTGTTTTCCTATAAATTGTTATTTATTTCAATTAATGAATCCTTCATTTCTGATGAGATCTTTTTTATGCTGCTGACATCCTCATTAAGTTCCTTGAGCATCCTTATAACCACTGCTTTGGACTCTGCATCTGATAGATTGCTTATCTCCATTTTATTTAGCACTTTTTCTGCAGTTTTGATCAGATCTTTCATTTGGGCCATGTTTCTTTTTCTCCTCATTCTGGCAGCCTCGCTGTGATTGTGTCTATGTATTAGGTAAAGCTGCTTTGACTCCGTCTCTTGTTAGTATGGCTGAAAATGTACTAGGTGTCCTGTAGGGACACAGACTCTTCTATCACCCTAGTTGGGTACTCAAGGTGCACCCTTCATGTGGACTGAGTACACCTTCCTCTTTTAGTTGAGGCTTGGTTTCTGTTGGTGATCAGTGGGAGGGATTTACCCAGGCCAATCAACTGGAAGGATTGGTTGTGACCACTTATCCCCAACCTCGGCCCTCCAAGGACGATCAGCTGTGTAGGGCAAGAGGGTGGTGCTCCAATATGGTCTGTAGCTGTCCACTGGGTGTGCTGGCCCTGGGGTTTCCTGAGTGGTGCAGTTCAAGGTCAGCTCTCACCTGTGTTCTGCCCAGGGCCACCTGCCTGACCTATAAAGCAATCTGAGATGGCTGCTATTTGTGCTAGCCTGGAGATTCCCAGACGAAGCCAAGCTGTGAGTTTAGGCTGATTGCTGCTAGTGCTGGGCTTGGGGCTCACTGAGGCCAGCTGTTGCTTATTTTAGAGGATTTAAGAAGTTACAGAGCATGAGCCAAGACCAGTCATTCATATGAGAAAGTAGCTTGGGAGGGCAGTAAGTTGGGTGCCTGGGATCTCCAAGGTGAGTCAAACAGTGTTAGCCATTTATAGAATCTCAGATATGGCACCAACTTGCCAGCTCTGTGGGGGGAGAGTTTAAAAAAAGGACAATGGCCTTTGCATTGATGCCAAACATTTCAGTTCCTCCTTTATGCCACTGGTGCCTTTTAAGCTGCTACCCCGGTGCTGGAGCTCAGAGACAGTGAGTCTGAGTCAGTGAGTCTGTGTGTGGTTCTTTAAGAGGAACTGCTTGGGGCTCTGCATTTCTTCCACCCACACAATCCCTGCTGGTTTTGCAGCCAGAAGTTGTGGGTACTTACCTTCCTGTCATTGGAACCCTTGGCTGTGGGGTCTAGGACTCCTCAGTCTTGAGATGTCCCTCCTGAATTTTATCTACCACATGTGGGTGAGGGATAGCCTGATCTGTGTCTGCACCTGTCCTACCAGTCTGAATGGATGCAGTTTCTTTAATTCTGTAGTCATCAGACTACATTCAACTTGATTTCTGATGGCTCTGAGTGATTGTTGTTTTACATTTTAGTTGTAATTTTGATGTGATTGTGCAAAGAGGTGAGCCATGTCTGCCTATGCTGCCATCTTGACTGGAAGTTTTCTTAAAATTTTGGACATTATTTAATGACTCCTGATATAAAAGATGGAAACAATTAATACTCATATGCCCTATCTAACTTCTCCAAGCTTCCTGATTTTTATTATACTTTTTATTGTGGTATTAAAATTATATTTTGATCAAATAATAACTCAAGCCACAAGTTATATACTTTTCAGGCTTACAAAAATGGATGTAATGCAAAACTTAATCTCAAAAAACCTCCTGTGGGAGAGAATAAGTAGATCACAAAGTAAGATGACAAGAACTAGATGAGGCAGGGCAGGCATGGTCCGCTTGCAGCGTGTGTAAGACTTTCTACCCAGAGGTATGGAATGCCGTGCTGTATCCATAACCCTAATTATTGCTATGCAATGAGAATATGTCAATACTAACCTAGACTTCTTTTGAGCTCTTAACTCCTAACTTTAGAATTTTCATCCTCTCTATGAATCTTTTTAAGAAAAAATGTAAAGACCTTGGAAACTAATAGAGCAATGTTCAACTGGAGACTAAATTTAAATCGGTCATGCCTGCAAATTTGGAATTATCTTGGAACTTCTACTTGCATGGGATTCTCTGTATAGTCAGAAGGGCACCTGGTGGGAGGAAGTTTTCTTTATGTAGCTGGGAGACAGGTAGTTATAGTCTACTATGTAATAGGTAATTTTTCCACTTACGTATAGAATAGAGAGCTCTCTAGAATTAAAAGCATCAATGGAAGTACTGGAAGTACAGCAACGGTGAGCCTGGGGAGAAGGAATGCCCACTGTAAAGGTGCAGCTCTCTTTTATTGAACATCAAAGATTTCTATAAAAAGTGGCCTTGTTCAAAAGAATGTGTGAGAGTACTGAGACATGTAAGCGAGGATGGCAAAACTTTTCCAGTGGCCAAAGACCTAGAGTTGAGCTTTAAGAGGAATGGCCAAGAAAACACTATAAAGGTATATGTAACCTCATATGTATCTACAAGATACATATGAGCTGGGGAAATTCATGTTACTTTAGAGAGATTCAAGTAAAACTTCATATCTTTCATTTATGTAGGGACTTAATTAGGCAACTAAAAATGCAGTTGTTAAAATGATATCAGAATACCAAAGGGAGTACAAGTGGTCTCATTTCATTAACTTGAAATGCTAAGGGAATGTTTTTCAGAAATAAACATGTATGGAAGTATCAGCAAAAGAAATAAAAAGTACCTGGAAAATTAATTTTTACATTTTTTTGCCATAGGGTGTACAAAAATAATAAACTTCCATAATTCCTTCAGTTGATGAATTTTAACTTCGCCATTAAAAGAAATTTTATCTGTTTTATCTCTTTGAGCGTTAGGTACAATAGGCATGAGATTTTCATAGAACAGCTGCTTTTGATATTTAGTTAAAAAAGACTTCAGAGTCATAAAGAATATTGTACAAATTAGGACAACCTGAAAGGTTTTTATTTTACTCAGGAGATATGCTTTTGTGACTAATAAGACACAAAGTGTATTTATGGAACTCAAATTATTACATATGTATAGAAAGGAGAATTAAGACAAATTATGGTGTAGTATGTTTCTGAATAGCAAGTTTTGCCAACCACGTTGAATAATAGGCACAGAAGCTTTTGCACGGAATCCATAGCCACAACTCTGAACACCCCGACATTTGAGCATCTCTTTGATGGCTTGTATGAGCTATCCTTATCCTGTGTGAGCAGATCCTTAAAGCAGCTCAGGCAGTAATGTCAGTTCACATACACTCTCCTCTACCTTTTCACCGCCTGCAGCCTGAAAGCACCCTTTAATACCTCCTCCCAACAGGCTGCAAGGACCACCAGAGATAACATGCTGCCAGCAAAACCATTCACAGGAGAACAATTCAGCTTTGTTAGCTCCAAGGTATTGACTTTACAGTTATACCCAAAGGGTGTTTTATGGAGAAAAATATGAAAAGGTAGAACACACATACCATTCTTACTCATTCCCTTATAGTCAAAGAAAAGATGTACTAAGAAAGAAATGGAATATATGGAAACTTAAGAAAAATAAAGACATATAAACACATCTTGCAAAGGAGAAAATCCCTTTTGTTCTAAATAAGTGATGAGTGTGTTATACATATCACATGTGAGATGCAAGATAGAATAGATACAACAAAAAAAGCTTCCATATCTATAAGATTCATTAATATCTTCTCTACTCCTATCTGTTCATTTTTCATCATGAAAGGAACCTCAAATATATTTACCTTATGGAGATGGCTACCTCAGAACATCTTTGGAGTAGTAAAAGAAAATCTTTTAGGGTATGAAAAATAATAAGTATTGGCAAACATTTTTGTTGTTTTTTGTTAATAATCACTTCTCCTCAAGGAATAAAGAAGATCAACATTTATTTAAAGCAATTGGAAACAATACATGGCAAAATATTATAATGCTTTTAGTAACAAAGTTATGAAGACAAAATGTTCTAGTGTAGTAAAAAGCCAATAAAGATCAATGCAATTTGCCTTTAGGGAAAATAAATCACATATAAAACCTCCTTTATCCTGCTCTTTCTTGAAGACTTTTATGAGTATTTCCTTGAATTTAAATAAGAGGATCTGTGCATATGGGAAATGGCATTGCTTAACAACTGTCTTTATGTATTTACAAAAGAGAAATTGATGGCAGCTTTTGAAATGATTTCAGTATCATGGAGAGAACAAGAAAGAATATTTGCTTACATTGCTTGTATTATAAATAATTGGGAGCAGTTTTGAAGGGACAGGCTTTCTTTATTAATGGATGACTGTGGTCTAATAACATTATTGGAGTCATAATATGTATAGCTGCCAAAAACGTCTAAGCAATAAGGTCTTGGAAGAGATATCTCTGAAGGTAACTGAGCACTGATTGGAGATGGTGTCTATCATAGGGGGAGATAATTATTCACTGGCCTCAGTATATCTGCCAAAATGTTCCTGCAAATGAGCACCTCGCCAGAGACATACCTCTTTCAGGAAATAGAAATACCATGAGCTGTAATAGAGATCATCGTCATCATTACCTTCCTCTTCTTCCTCCTTCTCCTCATCACAAGGGCTGCATTTATTGACCTTCCAGTGAGCTAGCACCACACTGAAGAGTTTTCATTTTTGCTTTAGTTCATTTTCACAACACTATGCCAATACCAACATCGTCAAATTTCTCTTCCTTAATTACCTGCAAAGATGATGGTGCTGACCATTGCAGTGGCACGACTCCTCCGAGGGTGGACTTGCTGATGGCCTTGGAATAATAGATATACGTCCCAAGTCTTATAAACAGGCAAACTCTGACTAATGGTGGTAGCTTAATATGTTTAAAGTTAGCCAAACAGGCATTGCACTGTCAATTAATATTTAGAGTGTTTATGTATTTAGTTAGGTAATAATCCCAAAATCAGAGTGCCTGATACGTATTGGTGACCTCCATTGTTTTGACTTGAAAATAGTTTTATTTTTCTCAAGTATAAAAACAAATTGTTTTTACAGGGAATGTGGAAAACAAAGACTACTCTAGATTCCAGAGGCAGAACCTGTGTGATCAGAAATCTAGTATGTTTTCTTGATTATATGGTCAACACTAGCTGCAAACAACTATTGAGCTATTGAAATGTGGCCAACCTAAGCTGAGATACTGAGGAAGTATGAAATGCACACCATAGTTTAAAAATTTATTATAAAAATAAAGTAAATTATCTCAATAATTTTATATTGATTACATGTTAAATGCTAATATTTTAAATATACACTAGGTTTGATAAAATATATTAAAATTAATCTCATCTATCTCTTTTTACTTTGTAATGTGGCTACTAAAATATTTAGAATCATATATGCCATTTCACATTGGTGGCTTGCATCAATTGTCTTGGACCGAGCTGTATAAACTGGGACTAAGAAATATCTTAATTGTTCTGGGGAATACATTAGGATCAGATTGCCTAGTTCAAACGACAATATGCAACTTGATATACCAAATCAGAACTATTTAAATAAATCCTATTTTAGAGTATATAAACAGTGAGTCTTTATTTAGTTGCTACACTTTTTGGGTGGTATCACCAGTTACCACTGGTCTTCATTCCCTGACCCCCTGCACATTGTAGCCCATCTTCACCAGCAGTTTCACAGACAGAGGTCTCGTGAAGAGTGCAAAAGGGAAAAACTGAAAAGGCAAAGTGGGGTATAGAAATATGTGTGTGAATGCACATATAATTTATTAAATATATATTTATCATTTATTAAGTATATAATACAAATGTTAAATGTGGTACACACATATATTTATTTTTATATTATTTATTTGTTTGTTTGTTTATTTGTTGGCTCAGGCTATAAGAATTTTCTGTACCTTATGAAAAAGCTTGGATTTTAACTGCTTGACTCCCCTGCAGAATTTTAAGCCCAGCTATTTAATCTCCCTTAACTACCTCAGATTCAAATCTTGCAAATACCTGTGTGTAGAGAAGTGTGGATGTGAAGCACTCCCCTTGTTCTAGAAGAACTTGGTTTCCTAAGAACAACATATCTTTAAGAGATTTAAGTCTGCCTTTTGAGAGCTATGGGCTCTTATATCCCAGCCTCTCACAAATAGCCCCAAACATAAAAAAAAAAAAATCCCACAGAAAAAGTGGCTTTGTGTTTGAGGCTCTCACAGTTGCAAACCTATCATGCCAGTTCTGTGCAACCACCAAAAGCTTTGATGAATTGTTTTTCTCGTGGAGATGTCCCTCTATACATGTCAAGCCTGAGTTTTAGGACTAAAAACAAAAGGCCAGTGGTTGTCAGCTCATCTTAAAAGGATTTCCCTCCCTAGAATTTCAACTCCTCTTGTGGTTATTGTTTTCATAACTCTTTTCTGTCTTTAAAAGGATGATCTTTGCAATTCATCAAGCAGAAGTTGTAACCATCTTTTATTTGAACACATCCTATCAAAGCATGTGGAGTTGGCTTCATCATCCCTGAAATCAGAGACTATGACTTGTTTTTTTAGTTCAGCATGTAGAAGACATTTTCTAAAGTAGATAAATTAATGAATGATTATATGAACAAACAGAGCAATGGGTAACCTATTTGGTCAAACACAGATTTTACTCCAGAATGGAACTGATTTGAATTCTGTATCCTCCAAAAGCAGTGTTGGACTTTGGACTTTGAACACTAATATATCCTCAAAATTTTCAGCTGTATTATTAATACATTAGAGTGGAACTTGTGTGGAGTGCATGGTAAAGATTTGGCAGAAAGATTGGCATATCATAGATGCTCATCATTTGGCACTCATTCTTATTGTTAAGATATGTGCCACTCACTAAACTTCCCCCCAAAACATTACAATATAGACAGGATTTTTCAGATGAGAGTCACCCACCTGACCAAGTAATTCTGTAAAATACTCTAATTTTTTTTAACCTGGCACTTACCAAAGACAACAAATGAGGTTAATACAAAATGATAAAAGCTATGTTACTAAATGAAACATTAATTAATTAGTTAATCTAGCCAATTATTTTATGCAACAAATCATAAATAATACATGTTCTGATGCTAGTATGATTTACCTCATTTTCTCATTTACCACATCACCGATTCCACATTGTAAGCCAGAGAAAAATGTACCCAAGCATGAGAAAAGAAACTGTTTCTCTTCTGCCCTAGTTTTTGTCTACTTCTTCCTTCATTACTCATTACTCTTTTTATTCACACACTGTGACTCATACACTCTGACAATAGATTATTCCTGTTCATCAGAGTCTTAGTACCAATTAAGGCAAACTCAATCTCTCTATTGTTCTCTATCTTCACATTTCCAGTGCAGACTGTATATCAGCTAGCTACTCACCCCTATTTCTTCTTACATGGAAATCTTCCTTTTTTCAATATACCTGTAATGGCTAGCTGCAGAGTATTGCTTAGAAATTCAAGAGCAGGAAGCAGAATGTGGATTTTAAGATGCTCTCTAAACTGTGTGACTTTTCACAAGTTGCATAACCTCTCTGTTGCTTAGTTTCAACATCTGAAAAATGAGGTTAAAAGTAGTAGCAAAAAATGCAAATCAAAACCACAATGAGACACCATCTCATACCCACAAGGATGGCTACTATTAAACACACACACAGAAAATAAAATGGTAAGGATGTGGAGAAATTGAAACCCTGTGTTCCCTTGATGGAAATGTAAAATACTATAGCAGCTATGGAAAACAATATGGTGTCTCCTTAAAACACTAAGAATAAAATTCCATATGGTCTAGCAATTCCATTTATGGGTACACATCCAAAATAATTGAGAGCAAAATCTCAAAGAGATGTTTGACCGCCCATATTCCTTACAACACTATTCACAATAGCCAAGAGGTGGAAGCAAACTGGGTGTTCATCAACTGATGAATGAATAAACAAAATGTAGTATATCCAATATATGCAATGGAATATTGCCTTAAAAGGGAAAGAAATTCTGACATATATTACAACATGGATGAATATTGACAACATAATACTAAGTGAAATAAACAAGTTACAAAAAAGACAAATACTATATGATTCCACTTACATGAGGTATCCAGCGAAGCTAAATTCGTAGAAACAGGAAATAGAATGGTGGTTTCTAGGGGCTGGGGGAAGGAGGAAATGAAGGTTATTGTTTAACAGGCATAGAATTTCTGCTTGGCAAGTCGAAGGGTTTTGGAGATTGGTTGCACAACAATGTGAATATACTTAACACTATTAAACTGCATGCATGTAAGTGATTAAGATGGTAAATTTTATGTTATTCAGTTTTTAACTACAATAAAAAATTATTTTAAAAAATAGTATTCAATTTATGGAAAAACAATGAATGTTAAATAGTAAGTTAAGTGTAAAGAGCTAAGTTAAATAATGCCTGAAACACTGTAAGTACTCAATAACTGTCAGCTAGTTGACAACTGAATTTCCGCTGTGTCTACCATTTCTCTTTTGTCAATGCCATGGCTTATAGCACTGCTGAGAGAATGGATGAATCTTATACAAATTCGCTTCTATAGTGCAAAAGTGCTTCCAGGTTTACTTCATCCAAAAAGTAAACCCATGCAAGGAATAATTCATGGCTTAATTCCCACTATCAGAAATTTCTTCTGGCACTCCCACACTTGGATTATTTTTCCTTTGAGAAAATACTTATTTTATTTTCTTAAATGTATTTCCACAGGTGTCCAGGGCAACATGGATGGATCTTGAGGGTATTATGCTAACTAAAATAAGTCAGATAGAAAAACGAGAATCATATGATTTCACTTATATGTGGGCTGTGAAATAAAAAACAGCAAATGAGGCAAACAAAAACCAACTCATAGATACAGACAACAGAGTGGTGGTTACCATAGGGGAAGAAAAGTGGGGGCATACACAGAGGGTAAATGGGGTCAAATACAAGGCTACAGAGGACACTGGGCTTCAGGTGATGAGCACACTGTTAAATATACAGATGTCATAACATTGCACACAATTTTTTCTAAATAATCATTTTTATTATGTGTTTGTTACAAAAATACATCTAAACTACATAAAAATACAAAGTCTGTCCAGAAAAAGTCCAGCCATTGTTAATATAATGAGAACAGTTTGCATGACATCAGTGTAACCTGGCAGCCAAGGAGAGCGGACTGGAATGCTCATGTGTGAACAATGACAACTTCACTGTACAAGTCAGTTGGGGACAGTAGACACTGTTGAGTGGGCATGTGTACTGTGTCGCTGTCACGTTCAAAATGACTGAGCGAGCAGAGCAATGAGTCTGCATCAAATTTTGCGTTAAGCTTGAACATTCTTCCATGGAAACTATTCGTCTGATTCAGAAGGCTTTCAGGGACGATGCAATGAGTGCTGCGCAAATAAAAGTGGCACAAATGCTCCAAAGATGGTCGAGAATCTGTTGAAAGTGATCCACGTTCTGCAAAGCCTGCCACAAGCAGAACCCCTGAGAATGTTGAAAGTGTACGGGCTGCAATCAAAGATCAGTGACTGATGGCATGAAAACCAGAAGCTGATCTGGGGATTCCCAAAATTACTGTGTCTGAGATTTTGACTTAGGATTTTGGCATGAACCATGTTGAGACAAAACTCGTTCCCTGGCGTTTGCTACCAGAGCAGAAGGAACATCATGCTGCAGGGGCTAATGACTCGATTCAAGCTGCTACTAATGAACCAGATTTCCTCTAGAAAGTCATCCTGGAGGTGAATTGTAGATCTACAGCTATGATCTGGAAACAAAGGCCCAGTTGTCTAAACAGAAGTCACCTGGTTTTCCATGACAACAGAAGGTGCAACAAAGTTGCAGCAAGATGAAGACCATATTAACTGTGTTTTTCTTTTATTGGGAAGGTGTTGTCCATCATGAGGCTGCTCCTTCAAGCCAAACAATTAATAAGGAGTACTACCTCAATGTTCCTCGTCAGTTGAGAGATACAATACAACAAAAATGGTCACAGCTGTGGGCAACTGTGACTGGCAGATTCATCGTGACAATGTGCTCTCTCATGCATCACGTCTTGTTCCGTTTTTTGACAAAACATCAAATCACCCAGGTGTCTCAGTCCCTCTCAGCCCAGATTTGGTGCCCTGCGACTTCTGGCTTTTCCAGAAACTAAAATCACCTTTGAAAGGGAAGAGATTGTAGACCATCAGTGAGAATCAGGAAAATATGACAGGGTAGCTGATGGCAATTCCAACAAAGGATTTTGCAGAGTGTTTTGAATGTTGGAAGAGATGCTGAGAGAACTGTGTGAGGTCCCAAAGTGCCCACTTTGGAGGTGTCATTGTCCTATGTATAATGTTTCTTATATCCTGTATCTTCAGTAAATGTCTCTATTTTTCACAGTACATGGCTGGAGACCTCATACAACTCACATATTTTCTGTGTGATATTTTTCTAAATTACACAGTTCAAAGTAGAAATTAAATGGTCAGTTCCAAACATTTATCTGAATATTATTATTTATAACAGTATGTGGACAAGAAGTGTTTATTTATTTACTTATTATTATTATTTTTAATCCTAATCCAAAAATATGTTTATTAATTTTAGAGAGTGAGGAAGAGAGAGCACATCGATATGAGAGAGGAACATGGCTCAGTTGCCTCCTGTACGTGCCCTGATCGGTGACTGAATCCACAAATTAGGTATGTGCTTTGACCAGGAATTGAACTTACAGACTTGTTGGTTTCAGGACAATGCTCCAACCAACTGAGCCATCTGACTAGGGCAAGATGTGTTTATCTTGATTTTAATATCTACTGAGATATATTATTCTTGACTACTTTGTCTCTTTACTTATAATTTATGAAAAACATTTATAAAATCAAGGTTAAGGTATTTTTCATGTTTCTCTAGATTTAAGAAAAGTGGGAACCATTGAACATATCTGTGATTTCTATCACAGTCTGTAATATTTATATGTATAGCAGAATCTGTAGTTTTGTCTTGCCTGCAAGCTTACAAGACTGCTTTTTACATATGACTGAGAATGGCTTTGCAATCCTTCCCTGTGATACCATTTCCATAAAACCGTGTGCCAGCCTGCTGTTACTCTCTAGTCTGTTGCCGCAAAATATGTACATTGCTCTGAGATATAAATCTTCATCTTCAGGGGTGTAAAGGGATATAGATGAGTAATCTAAATTTTTTAAATGAAAAAGCCAGTATAAACCTATTCCACAAAATGTCATAACATGCTGTATACCTGAAAAAGGAATTCTTATGGAGCCCCTTCATCATTGTAGCAGCTGTGATTGTAATCATTTCTAAATGATCTGTTCCACCAAAAGGAGTTGATAGCATACTTTATGCAAAGGTAGGGTTCCCAAATATATCTCCTTGTCTCGTTTTGTCACCAGGTGAATGAAAGCTTATCAGGTGCTCTTTACAATGTCTAAAAACATTTCCATACACTTCATCAATGTAAAACAGTTTCCACCTTTGAAGCCTAGCCCTGAATCACTCAGCTATGATCCATATGGTTAATATGTTTCTTCCAGTAACAAGCTATAAATACATGTAATTGGCATGTAGCTTTTAAAAAATAGAGTGATTCTAAAACACTCTCCTTGATTATGGCAATATTCTATTGTTAATAAATTTAAATGAACATGAGAATGTGGTGTTATTTCCTGTTAAAATGTTCCAGAGAACTACTAGATTTTCTCTATCTCCTTATCCATAAACTGGGAAGAACTGCGTTATTTCTACTGGATTGAGGACCCAACTCTTTGTTTTCATTTTGAAAAATATAATGAGACAATAAAGGTGATATGTCTACTACATGTCTAGTCTACATATCTGGAGCACTTCAGCAGAGAATCTTCCTGCTGTGTCTACAGAATCAAATTTGTTCTGAACGTGTCCATGCACTTAACTATGAACACAAGAGCCTCCCCTGTAAGAATGGTCCACGCCTTTGCCTAGAGAAGGGTGAGAGAGCTTTTCCTGTGTGTTAGCGCTCCAACACTCAATCTTCTTTTGGCACGAACCACATAGGCTATGCTGCATCTGTCTTTAACCACATTTCCCGGGATGTCTAATTCTCCTAGAAATAACAAAATACCCTCCTCAAGTACCCATGGTCTTCTTTTTTGTCATCTACCATAGAATATTTTATTGCAACCCCAAATCACCACTAACTTCTTCCATTTTCCTTCTCTACGACTTGGATTTGGATTTAAATTTGCTTTCTATCCACCCCTGACTTTGACTCTCTATTTGGCAGAGTAATCCTGGTGGGAAAGCCCATGTAAGACAACTATCACCCACAAAACTCTCAAACTTTCAACCATTACCCCTAAACCCTGATTACCTGTTTCACATATCACAGCTCCCTGTGTGCTGAATGGCCTAGTCCACTCCTCTTTTACTGTGCTTCTGAATCTGGGTCAGTTATTTTAGATCTGTTCCTAGAGTCAGGTTTCCACTCTGGCTTCTGATCTTCCTTCCCTTCCTGATGGAGTTGCATGTACATGAATTCCCTCCATACTTCACACTTACCCTTGTCGGATGGCATGGACCATAGGAATAACACACTGGGACTGGACTTGAAATGAATGGTTTTAACACATATTTTATGCACAGAGACAACTAGATTTTGCTAAACATAAATCACTTGTATTTATCATATTATACTGAATTATTTTTAAATAATTATTGCAAAAAATAATAAATGGATGAATAAATTTCCAACTAATAATAGGGATGTTTACTATTTTCTTTGTACTGACATGATAAAATTATTATGGTTAATCTTATATTACTAATAATGAAATCTTTAAGTGTATTAGACACTAAATCAGGGCTTTCAGCAAGACCTCATCTATTAGCCTAATTTAGATACGGATCCCATGTTGTCCTCTTCAAAAGTATCTGCTTTCTATCATCTCTAACTTCTCTTAATATATTTTATTGTTTTATATAATGCTACATTGCCTATTATTAGAATCATAACTTAGCTATCATTTATTAAATATAAGGTTGGTAATACCATAGTCCTATTTAATTTTCATAGCATTAGGATATAAGTATTTTAAATGCTGTTATGTAACATGAAGAAGCTATAAAATTAGAGTTAAATTCCTTATTTTCTGTCATTGGGTCACACTGCAAGGATTGTGCTCTTTCTCTATCCTCCACCCCTTTTGATGAACCTGGTCACTGTCCTTTCTTTTAGCTTGTTTTACACCTATCACATTTATTCACAGACAGACAATTATTTCAAGTCTATGTGGGTGCTAGTTACCTACATGTGAGAAAATGAGGGTGGTGATGTACTACAACTAGAGCCAGGAAACACCACAGAAAGCTCTCCTTTGTGCTTCCCCTACTGCACTCACTGTTAGTGCTAGAGCCACTCTCAGACATGAGTGCAGTCTGGGACCTTCGCATGTGCCAATACTTCCAATATTTACAAATAAGGAAGCATATGGCTAAAGCCAAATAGATATTTCATTACAACTTTCATGTTTTTATTGCATTAATCTAACTGGGACAGCATACTCTAAAAGCTCACAGATATTAATATTTAAATTAAGTAATTATAGACACTATTATTATGTACATTAGAAATGTATATCACAAGTATATTACTATACACACTATACATGTATATATGTAAGTATATATAACATAAATCACATATAATTATTAGATAGAATTAAATATTAACATGTGTATACATTAAAATAGTATTTTTATTCTGTTGCCAATGCTGAATGTGCATGGCGCTGTCCTTTCCTGTCTTCCACAAGCCTACTTCCTCAACCCACACACACAGACACACACACAGAACAAGAGCAAGGGCAAAAGTATGTTTTCTCCAAGGATTAACCATTTGGCTATGTTGTAGGTGTAATTTATTATTGAGTCACATGTTAGTCTCATTATTTATGCACATATGCATGTAGGTGGTCTGGGGCCAGGCAGGGAGGCAGGGGGGCCAAGTGCCAAAGGACCGGAAGAAACTTGGGTGAGGGGTCTGATCTACATCTTGATTATGACGGTTACTGTGAGAGTCTATAAAATTACCAACTTAAGGTAAATGGATTTTATTGTAAATGTATTTAATACTTAAATTTGAAAATAACAAAATGGAAATAAATATATCAATAAGGTAACAGATGTGATATAGTTAAAGAACAAAATTCAATTGAATAAATTTAAATAACTAATTGGCTTTATTAGGAAGTGCATGCATCCAGCATGAAGTAAGAGGAGTGGTGTCTTAGTCTGCTCAGGCTGCCATAACAAAATATCACAGTGTGAGTCGCTTAAACAACAGAAATTTATTTCTCACAGTTCTGGAGGCTGTGCAGAAACTAGAGGCCAGCAAGGTAGGTTTTATTCTGAGTCCTCGCCTCTTGGCTTGCAAATGACCCCCATTTCCTGGTGTACTCACATGACCTCTTCTTTTGCACATATCGTGAGAGAGAAATATCAGGTTCTCTGGTGTCTCTTCTTGCGAGGACACTAATCCCATTACAGTGGGCCCCACCCCTATGACATTCTTTAACCTTAATTACGTCTTCACGGGCTCTACTTCCAAATACAGTCTTACTGGGCACTAGGGTTTTGGCATATGGAGTTGGGGAGGACACATTTTAGTACACAGCATGTGTGAAAGTGTATTTTTTCCTGCCATTGTTTAGATTTTCTATCATTATTTTTTCTTTTATCTAATTTTCTTATAAGATGTATACATGATAAAATGCAAAACTCTTAAGTTTAAAAATTTATATGGCATCATCCAACACAGAATATAGAACATTTCCAAACTCTACAGATTTCACTCGTATCTCATTCTGGGAAATGTATCCCTTCCTGGAGGCAACAACTTTCCAACTTCACTTAGTGTAATGTTTTGAGATACAGCTGTGTTAGTGCATGTGTATTCACATACTATTCCTTTTCTTTCAACATAGTCCTACTGAGAGTCATCCGTGTTGCTATGTACACCAGTAAGACATTCCTTTTCATTGTTAAGTATCATTTAACTGTATGAATATAACACAATTATTTATTTATTTTCCAACTGATGGATATTTTGGGGGGCCCAATTTTTGGTTACCATAAGTAAGGCTAGTGTTACCATTTTGGTCCAAGACTTTTTGAAAACATATATATTATCATTTTTTTGGGTAAATAAAAATAAGTGGATACATGTTACACCATAGAAATGTGTTTCACTTACAAGAAATTGGTAGTTTTCCAAAATGGTGTACCTTTTGGGAAAGTGGCAGTATATTGGCATTCTAGCTGTTTCATTTTTTGCCAATATTTGCTATTGGCAGTTTTTGAGTTTAGTCATACTTGTGTATTTTCATTTGCTTTCCCTAATTAATAATGATTAATATCCTTTCATGTGCCTATTGGTTTTTGTATACCTTATTTTTTGAAACACTACACAAATCTTATGCCTTTTTGGAGGAGTATTTTTCCTTTTTAATGTTGACCTGTAAGAATTCATTATATAGACTACATACAAGTCCTTTGTCAGCTAAATAGAATGTGAATCTTTCTTCAGTCTGTGTCTTATCTATTTTTTAATGGTGTCTTTTAATTCGATTACTTGCTTTATCTTTGAGAGCCTGGTTTAGATTTTTGCTGTAGAGTGTTACACTCTGTAAAGGTCTCAGAAGTGCAAAGGTATTTATTTGGCAGTTTCTCAGAATTTAAAGGAAGGGCAGGAGAGAAAAAATTCAGTCCTGATTGATCCAGAGATGTAGCATCACTTCCGTTCAAGCTGCCATGGCCTTGAAGTAAGTGCTGACCTTCTAGGACTGCCCAAGAGACCCCAGCATCACCAACAGACACGTGTTCATACCTTCGCATACCGTTGAATTACTAAAGTAAACTTACTAGTTTTAAAGCACTGATTATAAGATTGCAGTATTTAATATTAATTGATTCTTGTTACCATATACTATAAATAAATAAAATGATATGGAGGTTTGTTTTTCAGTAAGCTTATTCCTTTCTGTCAAGGAACCACAAAAAATAAAAGAATGTAAGTTATTTACTAGCAGTAAGTCATTGGGTTTTCTGGGATTAGCCTTAGCCATAGAATGACTTTTTCTTATGTATAGCTTTGGTCACAGCTGAATTTTCCCTTTGTGTCCTCCAGGTTGGACTACTGTGAGAAATTCTAATTAAGGGTTTTTCGAGAGCTCCTCCTCAGTTTCCCAAGTTGGAACTGGAGGACTACACAGCAGAGAGCTTGTTAACTGCCTCTGATTGCTAGCAGCGGGTGCCCTGAGGGTGCAGGGAGTGCCGCCCCTGAATGATGCCTCCAGCTATGCAAACCTCCCAAGCTGCTTCATTTGATATTAATGGCTGATTTAAAACTATTATTTACTGAAAATGCTCTTTCAGGCACTGTAAGAGAACTTAGAAACTTTTTAAAGGAGCCCTTATGGTTTCTAGGGCTTTTCCATTTCCCATCTTTTATCCATTTCAATTTGAAAGTCATGGTCACATCTGCCAGAGAAGGTAAGCCTACATTTCTCTGTCTCTCAGGACTCTCAGACCACATTGATTACTAAGTATTTATGTTCCTCTTCAGACAAAACAAACATACTATTAGAACAATTAACCTCAAATATCCATCTTTTTGAAGTACATACATATGAAGTATATATGGACTTATGTTTATATAATATATAAATACATATATATTATCCTATGTACATATAAGTGATAAATATTTAACAGTTAAAATTATAACCTCAAGTAGCAGAAATTAATTATCTTGGCTATAACACAATTTGGCCCAGCTAGCCCTTTAAAACTATTTGAAGTCCGAGTACACAGACCATAATGTTCAGTATTTATAGTCTGTGCCTGGCTAACAAGGGAGTTCAATCTCAGCTCACACCCCTTTTGCACTCACAGTCTGATGCTAATGAGCACTGCAGTGGCCAAAATGTCAGTAGCAAGAACCAAGGGAGTAAGGAATTAGGGTCCTGATGATGGAAAAATATGAATTAATGGTTCTTGAACACTCATATTGTTACCTTGGGTTATTGTGTATGAATATACCCATATTCTATTTGTAACCAAGAATGTAGCTTAAGTTAACAAAGTAGTTTATTAATCCAACTTCACAAGGTCATTAGTCTTATTCTTGCTTGTGTAGTAACAAAAAATTTTAGCCCACTTATACAATACTAACTACAGAGTACATTTTTTGATACTTTATATTTTAAAATGCCTCACATATAGAATGTCATTTCATCTGTTTTCAATACTTTTATTTAATTGAGAAAAATGAGGCTTAGAAAAATTTTATAGTTCTAAATTTTTAAAAACTAGTATCAGGTTATTAATCAAATATGCTTTTTAATCTGCATGTATAGTTATATAAATAAACTATAATATATAATAATTGTGCTGAAAGTTGTATCTTCAATAGTAAAGATACTGGCAAAGGAAAACATGAAAGATCAGTGGGCTGGGGGTTAAGAGAACTGTCCACATAATTGCACTGACCGACATGACAAATGGACTTAAATTCCTGGGCCTGTTCTGGTAGATAACGCCGTAACTGGTATTTCTCAGGCATGTTCATTGTGGAAGTATAGTGGACAGCAGCATAGCTAGACACTTCAGTGAGGACTGTGAGGGAGCGGAGAGAATAGCCAAGGTATTTTTGGGCTCAGGAGAATTTTCAGCCTAAATCAGTATTAAAAAAAAAAAAGTAATTTGTATGAAAGCTGACTATGGGTCATGGAGAATTGGGAAGGAGAAGGTATTCCACATATTTATATATTAATAGTTGGAAAATGAGAGAGGATAGAGCTTCAGATATACTAATATGGTAGAAATACATCATATAGACATTTGTTTCTTAATTTTTGATTCCTGAAAAGGCCATCAGAAAAATGTAATCTAAGTTAAGTTTATTAGATTTACTATAGTGAAGGAGAACACAACAATGAGACTTAATGGTCTGAATATGGGAATTTGTGGAGTTTTAGGGACTGAACTGGGTGATTTGAAGGGTGTCATGCAAGACTAGAAGTTACTCAGAATTTGGTAGCACTTAAGGCATCCTATCTTTGGGTTGGTGGGCACATAGAGCCAAGGGTCTTGAAGCAAATCTTCATCAGAAAGCTGCTAGCCTCGATAACTAGTTTGTTCCGTTAGTTCATACTCTTATCTTCTAGAAGCAGGTATTTCCTGAGCAAGCAGCTAAATTAATGTTGCTTGGTTCCAGCATAATTTAACACAAGGGCAGGGCATTATCTTGAGTTCTGTCCCCATAGCCTAGAACAATTGAATTCCAGGGTGTGTGTGTGTGTGTGTGTGTGTGTGTGTGTGTGTGTGTGTATGAGAGAGAGAGAGAGAGAGAGGGAGAGAGAGAGAGAGAGAGAGAATGCTTCTCCAAGCCTCAAGAGGCTGAAAATTATAATTTAATAAGTGTGGATAGTCATCATCCCCCTAATTGTTCCTGAGTTACTGAGATATAAAACACAATTCTGATATTCCTCCAGTTATCTCAGTACTGTATGCTGAGAATATGATTCACATATCTAGAATATTTTTCATAAATTATAATGTATATGTGTAAATAAATTATTTGATGTTCAAATGAAGAAATAAATGTATTTTTCAATCCTGGAAGGTTTAGGGAAATTTCAAAGATCAATTTTCTATTAGTGATTTTCATCTAGCATGTTGACCATAGAAGCCATCCTTCCACTAGTTATCATTCACTCTACCAAAGCATGCAACACTGGGCCCCACGTGCTGCCTTCTGTGGTCAAGGGAAACCCAGGAAGGAAGCTGCATGAGCTTGTAGGTTTCTGGCCCTAGAGACTCCACCTAATTAGAGATGGAGAAGGGGGAGCTGTCACCTTAATATTTATAACCATATAAGTGTTTGCAAAGAGACAGAAAGAAGAACTCTTCATAGACAAGCTAATTTAACTGCATTTAAAAAAGGTTTCAAGCATATTAAAACAGCAGCATGCTTTGATAACCTTATACTTTTCTCTAGACGCCTTTGTATGTTGCCTAAAAATATGTGAAAGCAGTATTTCATTTTTCTTATGGCTGAGTAGTATTCCATTGTATATAATATGTACTACATGTTTATCCATTTATCTGTCATTTGTGATAACATGAATGGACCTTGAGAATATTATGCTAAGTGAAATAAATCAGTCAGAAGAAGCTAAAAACCATATGATTTCACTATATGTGGGACACAAAAGTAAAACTCAGACAGCAGTGTGGTGGTTGCCAGAGGGGCAGGAGCGTGGGGAGGGAGCCAGCAGATGGGGCCAACTGTATGGTGACTTTGAGTGGTGGGTACATGATGCATTGTTAAGATTACGCATGAGAGAAATGTGCTCTTGAAGCCTAACCTATATAATCTTATTAACCAACGTCACTCCCCACAAAAAAAATTAAAAATTAAAATATCTGAAGGAAATTTATTGGAAAGTGTAATAAATATCAGCAAAGTACTTTACTGATGACTGTGGTGATTTTGTATTTCTATCAAGTTATTCTGACACTCTGTGCTAATTGTCTGGTTTCATATATTACCCATCCAAAGCCTGGGGGGAAAAATAATCAAGTATTTTAAACATTATAAGATGTTTTTATTTTAATCCACAGAAATAAGCTTTCCATATGCTCTTAAATTAAGAAAACTAGTCATTGGTAATATATTATTTTCATTCTGAAAATAGAAACATGGTTTGCTTAACTGCATTATTTTTGCATAATTTCCCATGAAATTGTCAGTTTAGAAGGTCCTAGGCAGAAGCCTTTGTATTATAATTAGAAAGCAATGCTGAAGGGTTTTTTTTGAAAACTAAAACTGTGCAAAGATAGAATAGTTGCTTTGTGAGATAATGACTTTTTGTCAGTAGAATTGATAAAGAATTTTGTGAATGAATGACTCTTAGTCAACCAAGACGAAATTCCTATACTGAGAGAAAGGTCGGAGTAGATGACATTTAAAATCTTTACTTTCCAAAATAGGGTTTAATATAAGTACTAGCTCTAAAACCTTTCTATATAACTTGGTATGACATCGAGACAATATAAGGACTTGGGTCCCAAATGGAAAAATACCAAGTGGCCAGGAAGCCAAGTTACAACCAGGTGGCCAGACGGATAAGCTGACTGAAAGAATGTCACCACTCCTAGATTCCCTGCTCAAACAAATGCAGAATTTTATCTCCCTTCTCCCACTTGTTTTTTCTACCCTGACATGGAAAATTCCGCAAGCCCATCATTTTCAAAAAGCCAGTCTTTTCGTGCATGCCCGCTTTGTCCCCAGCTTAGGAAAGCAGCCAAGCCAAGCCAGCCAGGGCAGAGACCTTCTTTTCCTCTGTGCTGCCTCTCTTGTGCTCCAGCATAATCTTTATAATATAACGTCTGAGAATTTCTCTGGGGTTTCCTCTCTATTTCTATATTGGGGAATCCAAGAACCTCAACACTGGTACACTTCAGAATACCATTTCACATTGATCAAAGTAGTCTTAACGTTTCCTTAACATTGACTAAACTTTAGAATGGACTTTTCCTGCTTCTGAGTCCCTAATCTCCCTTCCCTTAGAGCATTTATTTTAGAAAACTTGTACTTCTAAATTCTGCCACTTTGAGATAACTTTTTAAAACTGCTTTTACTTTTACAAGACAGGACTGTCTTCCTCAAGGATTTGGGAACCATCCCTTTGAAAAGTAATTATCAAGGAAGAGAGTGCCCCTATCTCCCTGTCTCTGTGGGAGGCTAGGAACCTAACCTCAGTAGGAACTAACTTCAGGAGGCACCTTGTTCCAAGCTGTAACACTACTTCCTGTCATAAAGATACAAATCTTCGGGTCACACCAATCTGCAAACACAAATGGCTTAAGATTTCCTCTACCCCATTTCAGAAACCCCTCTAACAGTTTGTTTCATTTTTTTCAAAAATAAAAATTAAAAAAAGATAACAATTTCATCACCTATTCACTCATTTACTCATTCAACAAATATTTACGTAAGGCTTCTTTGAAAAAAGCACTAAGGGAATACAAAGATGAGTAAAAGTGTTGTCTTTTCTACATGAGATCACAGTTAACCAGGACATATCAACACATAAATAAGAATAATGCCAGAAAAAAATTATAAAGATAAATAAGAAGAAAGAAAGTACTCTGAAAAATTAAAGGAAGTGAGATGATTTCTACCTGGAAGGTGAGGGAGATAGACTATTCAGAGGGGAATTCACAGAGGAGTAAAGGTCTGATCTGGCCCTTTAACAATGGCAAGGAACAGAAAAAAAGAGCTTTGGATCCACAGAGAAGACTGTGTGGAGGAGCTTCCAAAGCAAAGGCAGGAGAACAGACAGAGCCATCAGACTCCCCAGAGACTCAGAGGTGGTTTCTTTAAGGGGGAGAACCCAGAAAATTACATTGATCTATGCCTTGAAGAGTCTTAGGCATCAAGCCAAGGATTTTGGGTTTTATGCTATGTATAACAGAAAGTTTTTGAAGCATTTTAAACTAGAAAGAAAAGTGGCCAAATTTGCCTATGAAGAAGTGCACTTGGAAATGATGCAGTGGTTTTCAAACATTTCTACTTCAGTTTCCCTAAAAATATTTTGAAAAAATATAGCAACTCATTTTACAGACGTATTCCCAAAACCAATATTTTGATTTGACATCTTGTGAGGAGGATGTGGGAGAAAAGAACCAGCGTGATCACAGGCGCATTCTCAGGCAGGCCAGTTTTAGGATGAGGGAATTATGGAAATGGAGGATGTGGAAAACAAGTCCATTAAAATTACCAAGTGCATTTCCTTATTCACCAGGCTAGTCCAGGTTTGATCATATAGAGGTGGCAGAGTCCCAAGGGAGAGCAGGAACGAACAAGGCACCTGGAAGTCTAGGCTAGAAACTGGTGCAGTATCATGTCTGCTGCAATCTGTAAACACACACGTGTTACAAGACTAGCCCAGAATGGAGGAAACATGAGATAGACTCTAACCTCTTGATGAAAATTGGGGCAAAGTGATATGTCAAGAAGCATGAACGTAGAGAAGGGAAGAGCTGTGGTCAATTCTGCAATCAATCACAGTGGTGGGATAGAAGAGCTCTCTGAGATTTTTAGAGTGGGAGTACTTTAAAAAGAATTGTCTAGCAAAAGAAAGTAGATTGTGTCATGGAAAGAGAGTCTAGAGTATAGAGATTATTGACATCTTGGTGTTCTAGTGTGGTAAAATAGACTTATTAAAGAAAAGAAAAGAAGAAAGAAAGAAAGAAAGAAAGAAAGAAAGAAAGAAAGAAAGAAAGAAAGAAAGAAAGAAAGAAAGAAAGAAAGAAAGAAAGAAAGAAGAGAAAAGAAAGAGAAAAGAAAGAGAAAAGAAAAAGAAAAGAAAAAGAAAAAAGAAAAGAAAAGAAAAGAAAAGAAAAGAAAAGAAAAGAAAAAAGGAAGAGGGAGAAAGAGCAAAAGAACAAAAAATATATTAAAAAATGAGTAAATCATTGGTTTTTGAAAGAATAAAGTTCTTACTGAAATTCATTGCATTTTGTTAAAATTTACTAAATTTTAATTAAATATGGATTTTTAAAATCCATTTTAATTTAAACTTTTTTGTCAATTAATCTATATTTAAATTTGGTCAACTTTATCAGGGATTTACAGAAGCACTGAATGTTATTCTTTGAAACAACCTTCAAGGCTGTTTAATACAGTCCCCTCACTTAAGAGATGAGAAAATTGAGTGTATCATTCAATAATACATAGAATTAGTATTATTGAACTCATAAATAAAGAGCAGTTGGCATAACACAGTTGAATCTAGAACCAGTGGTAATAGAGACCAGGTAATTCTTAATTATGTGCTCTCACAAATATTGTCATGGTATGACTAACAGATATCTACAGGTAATATAAAATTCAATTTTTATCATTGACTCCGTCTACTTTTTTTTCAAGCCTTTAATGACTAATCTCTATGTTACCCTACAGTACAGTATTTTGGAATGGAAGAAACCATAGAAAAAGTCTAGTGCAGTTGTTTGAAAACTATGTTTTTAGGGCTTCTCGGATGTACCCCATGTGCTGCGGGGCTGTTAGGACTCTAGACTTACTCTGGAAACCAGAGCAATGCTCTGGTTATCTACCACACATCCAGGGGTTAGGGCAAGATTTTTAGGTAAGGTCTTTTAAGGGTAAAACTGCTTTTTAAACAACAAGCCACACAGTGGTCTGGTCCAACACACTATTATGTGAGGATATTAAACGGAATTATAAGTTAAGTCACTTGCTACAGGTAATAGAGTAAATTGTTGGCAAAACTAGGGCAATGATCCTTTTTCCCAAATTTCCCAGCTTTCAGCTCCCCCTTCCTCTACTTTGAGACAGGCAGAGGAGCAAGAGCAGAAAAAGGAAGAGTAATGAATGGTACTCAAAGGCGGAGCACAAGTCTCAGATGAGTGCCTGACAAATACGAAAATGACTGCCGAAGAACACATTTCTGTGATGTAAACAGCATGTAAATAGATAGACGCAGTTACAACACTAACCGTGTGTGTGTGTGAGTGTCACTGATCATTGTGAGTATTCCCACTTTCTCATTGCAAGAGGCAGGTCTGAGGACTCAGCTCCGCGAAAAGAATCCGTCTGAGAATCTTTTATCCTGTCCAGTTTTGCCTTATTCTCTTCATCAGATGTGATCAGAGGGTCGCTAATCAGTGTTCTGTTTAATCAGGTATTCTGATTAATTGTACCTGTACATATTGTGCATATAACTAAATAAACATCAAGTAAATATCTTCGACATTAAGCATATATCAAACAAAATACAATTTTTCTTTGTTGAATCAACAACTCTAAATAGTTCGGGGTTATTATGATGAGCATTATCACCTTATTGCTGAATTGTGAAAGGGCCTATTCACTGCGTGCCCCAAACCCCAGAATACACACGATAGGCAGATTGTGCCTAAAGGAAAAAGAGAGAAAAATTTCCCTTTCTGCACATCCTGCATAGAATTTCCTGTTTCTGTTTACAAATTTTACACATTTACAAATGTTCATTTGGGATTGCAAATAAAGATTGAGGCAGAAGCAGCCACATAGCATCTCGGTGGTTACACAGATGGTATTAACCACGTGAGAGTGCTTAGAATACAGAAAAATAAATCGTTACATAGTGAGGGCTCTCTCTAACACAAAACCTTGGTATAATGACAGTCAATTAATTCTTGTAGTATTTTAAAACAACATCTGTTAAAAAATTTTAGTTACTGCCCTGGCTGGTGTCTCTGTGGATTGAGCACTGGCCAATGCCTGAGAACCATAGGGTTGCCAGTTCAATTCCCAGTCAGGGTACATGCCTGGGTTTCTGGACAGGTCCCCAGTAGGGGGCACGTAAGAGGCAACCACACATAGCTGTTTCTCTCCCTCTCCTTTTCTCTACCTTCCCCTCTCTCTAAAATATAAATAAATAAAATCTTAAAAATATATAAAAAATAAAAATTTTAGTTACTTAGAATTAGAGAACAAAATTAAATCATAAACAAGTTAAATTAAGTATTCATTCCAGATGTAAACAAAATAACAGAATTTAACAATTCTCAGTCTTTAAATATTTCTGAAGCTAAATTTGAAAAAGCAATGCAATCTCCAAAGGAGATGAGTTTTATTAAACCTATAATTTATTCAAAAAAGCAAAATTTCCCTATGACTAGATTGTTAGTGTTAAGAAAACATCAAGGCAAAAATCTTTTTCAAAACCAGTTTCTTCTATGAGGTAGATATAGGACTGATAGGAAGAAGGTTGAAAGGTTGAAAAAATAGTTATATGTGTTATTTTCAAAAATTAAACAGAAAATTCTGATGGGGTCTCTACAAATCACAAAATAAGCTTATGTCCAACAATATGTGTATATTTCTGTGCTCATGCACAAATTCTTGTGTATGTTTTATGGTGGAGAAAAGATTGAAAAGGGGGCTCCTTTTTCCTGTACCTTAAAAGTTGTCCAGAATTACTTGTTCATTTGAAGAGTGTTTATTACATGCCCACATTGCATCAAGCACTGTACTCAGCGCTGGTATATAACTGTACTTCCTCCTTGGGTCAGTGTTGAGAATCAGGTATCAGAGGACACTGGATTGCCTTGTGATTGTTGAGAGCGTTGTGTCTCCTTATGTCCCATTTTATCCACCAGTCATTGATACAGTTAAATATTTAAAATCAGAATAAAATTTTAATGGTTTTAGAAACAGATGACCCACATGAAGCCCTTTGTCTGTCATCCTCCAGGTAAAGTGCCAATAGAAATACCAAATCTTTTCTACCTAGAAACACAACTTGAAAATTCCCTAACTGGAGCCTGAGGCCTTGCTAGTCTAGTCATTTAGGTCCAGACTATTGGTTTTCAAAACTGTGCTCATATGCCTTCTTCAAAAGATTTTTAAACCCAAATAAATTTAATTTTAAATCTCAATTTTTCTTTTCTTTCTTTCTTTTTTTTTTTTGAGCTTTTGATTTCATACCAAAAACTGTCTCCCAAGCTTTGTGGAGAATCCCAAAATTTTATCACAGGTTTATATAGTTGCAAAAATGCAATTTCTTTGCAATTGTAAATGCATGTGCCTAATGGCCCTGCTCTACTACACCCACCGTCTAGCATTTTAAAATATACATGATCAAGAGTCCTCTAAATGGTCACGAACCTTACATCATTTTTTTTCCTGTAACTCATATTTCCATTTCACTTTCTTTATAGACTTAATATAATGTTAATGCAATACATTTTTATTCTTGATATTTTTGATCAACTTTATCATGCTTCTGTGTTGCCTAACTCTTGGGGGCATTATTCACGTAATATATATATTTTAAATTCTCTTAAAGTATGTTACTTGGAATTTATTTTCTTTAAATTTCTCAATTTTCCATGACCATAAAGCCCTAATACTTTTCCAAAAATTCTTTGGAGGTTGAGTTATAATTATAGTAATGACTAATAAAAACATAATTATGTCACATATTATGTTATTATAAAATAAAAACAAAAAATGTATTGAAAATTAATTCAATAACTGGGCTTTATTTCATAATTAATATGCCATCAATTAATAGTATTAATTGCTGGAATATAAAAGCATTCAGTAGCTATTTTATCCCTCCCTAATTTTCACCTTTAGCAATGAGAAATCTTATTTGCATAAGTAAATTGATATACCTGAAGAGAGTTTTGCAACTAAATTCTCTGAATTATATGCCCAATTTCATCTAGATATCTTCCACCAGACTTTATTTTAATGATCTATTAGTTCACAGGTGGCAAACACAAGACTTGTGGGCTGAATCCAGCCCTCCACCTTGTTTTATCTGGCCCAGCACCTTGTTTCTCCCCAGCAGCAGTGCCGAGCTCCTTGCCCCTAGTTAAGGAGTAGTTACATTTATACAGTCCTAAAATTACATTCAGCCCTTTGAAGTCAACGCGAGGCTGATGTGGTCCCCGGTGAAAATGAGTTTGACACCCCTATGTTAGTGGATAGTTTGATTTATTTCTGTAGGAAAGAATGAAGTAGAATTATGTGATTTGGAACATGATTGTTACAGATCATTAGACTTATTCACTTTACCAAAACTAACTTACTTCAGAGCTTCTAAGATTTTTTTATGCCTTCAGAGACACCCCTCTCTTTTGTGCCATATGAGATGATAACCCCAGTTTGAAGAACAATAGACTTTTTTGTCTCACTGTTTTCGCTCTTTCTCTGGATGTGCCAAGAATATACTACGTGATACAGGCCCCATTAACACCATCCCTTTCAATATGTGAAAAAGCAGTGAGAATATGATTATCATGGAAATAAAGAAGGAGAAATAAGTGTTTTCAAAGCATGGTGGACAGTGTATGAGATAAACAGGATAAATCATTTCACAATAAGAACCATCCAAAAGGCAAAGTACAAACCACTGAAGAAAATTACTGTGCCTCATTTTAAAAACCAAGGACAGAATGTTTAAATTTTTTAGTGATTAGGAACTTATAAACAGCCATTTAGAATCTGTATCAATAGATAGTAGAAAAGGTTCTGTATCACCAAAAAAGCAATAGAAAATAAGGAACTGTTCATTAATAACCAGCGTCCACAACTCCCAAGATCAGACTCTAGTAAACTGAATTGGAACAAACAGCTTAGACAATGGTTAATGGGCTCTTACCATTTCTCAAACTTAAATATTAATACTAACCAGTACCAGTCACTCCCAAGTACCTAGCCACTTGTACGAGAGAGTAAAGAAAAAAGCTGGCTCAAGCTATGCCCAATGAGATTGATTTGGGCTCAGCTGTCCCCAGCTGCCATGTGAGTGTGGAGGAGATCTAAAGTCATCATTCTCATCTTTGGCATCGTTTGCAGCAGAATAATCCTGCCAACATAAATTTGGTTGAACAAGTGTTCAGAATATGACTAAATCAGGTTATTTCATTCTGTTAAGTAGAAGTGAGACGCTGTAGATAGCATCCTCCCATCCATAATGTCAGACAGTAAGTAGGTTGATGTAATGCAAAGAATGACCAACCCCATCCATTCCAGTAATTAGATCTGGCTGTACAATGCAGAAATTAGTAGTCACATGTTGCTATTCAAATTTAAATTCATTAAAAGTAAGTAAACTTAAATGTTCAGTTCTTCATTCACATTAATCTCATTTCAAGTGCTTAATAGTTGCATGTGGCTGGTGGGTATCAGCTTGGGCAGTGCAGACATAGACCATGTCCATGAAGGCAGGAGTGTTTCACTAGGCCATCATCAAACACATGGAAAGCCAGCTTCTGATTTTTGTGTAACAGACACGTGGGTTCTTTGTGATATAAGCATTATGTGAGTAATATTATTATATGACTCATTCCTAATAGAAAGGAATAAACAATTTATTTTAATGGTATTAGCATAATAAAAATCACCAAATATCTTTGAGCTATGGGAAGATGGTATTTTTTGATTCCACCCTAGTGGCCTGCCAGTTAATAAACCTTATAAATTGAACAATTTACAACTGTACAAATAAGAAAAAAAGGTCAGGTCTGTCATGTTTAAACCAATCTCTTTATGTAAAAATAATTTGTACAAAGGCATTCCTCTAATATTGAAAAATAAATAATTAAAACAGATCATAGTATAAATAATAATGTTAATCTTGACTTTAAGGCTTTAAAACAGCTAAATCATGATTATTATACTATATGATACATACAGATTTTTTAAAAATTCAAATTGTATGCTTGACATGTGCATATATTTAAAATGAATGTTTTGATAAATTTTTGAAATGTTTGGCTATGCAACCATTACACAATTAGGTTATAAAATAGTTCTGTCATCCCAAAAGTTCCAACGAACACCTTTGCAGCCAAGTCCCACCCAACATCAATCCCTGGAGATCGTTGCTCTGTTTTACATCACTGTAGATTAAATTTGTTTTATCTGACATTTCATGCAAATGAAATCATAAGGTATGTACTCTTTTGCATCTGGCTTTATTCATTCAGCATATTTTTTAAAATAATCCATGTTGTTCATGTGTTAATAGCCAATGATTGTTGATACTAAGTAGTGTTACATTGTACACCATAATTTTGTTTAATTAACAAGATGATTGACAGAGGATTGTTTCCAGTTTCTGACTCTCATGAATAAAGCTGTTACGAACATTTTCACACACGTTTTTAAGTAGATATATGTTTTCATAACTCTTGGGTAAATAACTAAGAGTGGCTTCAGGATTACAGGATGTTTAACTTTAAAAAAATACTTCAAGCTACTTTAAAACTTCGTGGTATCAGTTTCATTTTCAACAGCAATATGTGAGATTTCTGTGGAGTGGTATCTCTTCCAGTTTTAGACTGCATTTTCCTCATGCCAAAAGAAGACTCTTTTCAAGTGCTTATTGGTCATCTGTATACCTTCTGTGAAATGTGAAAAATTTTACTGGGTTGTTTGTTTTATTCAGCCATAAATGCCTTTTATATATTCTTTAGATATGCTGGATTCAAATAGGATATGTTCATTTGAAAATCTTCTTTCCCAGTCTGTGGTCTGTTTGTTCACTTGCTCAAGCGTGTCTTTCGAACAGCAGACTGCAGAGTGTCAAGTACTCAGCCTGGCACCGCCTTCTCCCTCCTCATGCTGGGTGGAGATGGCTCTCCAGTAGTTATTGGAATCAGTTCTGAGTGAATTGTATCTATTCTACATAAATAGTTTCTGTTTCTATTAAGATGAAATCATAACAAATGTTTAATTAATTTTCTCTAAAACAAAATAGTACTATAAATTATTACACACCTGTTTCCTGAAATTTGGTACTTAAATGGAATTATCTATATACTTTTAAACCATGACATCCTCTCAATTGTATCAGTTTCATAGCTTTTCATCACCAAAGAATTGTGAGTGACTTCTACTCCTAAGTTCACCATGAAGGACACCTATACCTCACTGTGAAAATTACAATAGGTACAACAGACACTAGCTTTTAGATGTCCTTTAATTCACATCATATTAAACCACAATAACAACTTACAAAAAATAGCTGTTTTTAGAACTTATTAAAATTCAAGCCTTACCAAAACTAATTGCCTGTAAATATTTGCAGTGCATCAGTTTTTTTTAATTATTTTATTTTTGTTCAATTATAGTTGTCTGTGTTTACTCCCCACCCCTCCCCCCCTACCCCAGTCAAACCCACCTCCCTCCCTTGCTTCCAACCCCCTTGGTTTTGTCTATGTATCCTTTACAGTTGTTCCTGAAAACACTCCCCACCCCACTATCCCCTCCCACCTCCCCTCTGGTTACTGTCAGATTGTTCTTAATTTCAATGTCTCTGGTTATATTTTGCTTGCTTTTTTGTTTTGTTGATTATGTTCCAGTTAAAGGTGAGATCATATGGTATTTGTCCCTCACTGCCTGGCTTTTTTCATTTAGCATAATGCTCTCCAGTTCCATCCATGCTGTCGCAAAGGGTAGGAGCTCCTTCTTTCTCTCTGCTGCATAGAATTCCATTGTGTAAATGTACCATAGTATTTTGATCCATTCATTTACTGAAGAACCCTGAATCACCAATCCAAAAGAACCTTTGCACCCCAATGTTTATAGCATCACAATTTACAATAGGCAAGTGCTGGATGCAGGGCATCAGTTTTTGAAGATGGCCATCCATCCATACTCTACAACTGTTCAGCTTCATTGAGAAGATATTAAGGTCTCCTTTATAGAAGTAATTCAATTTAGCTCTCAGTCACATACATTTCTTTTGCAAGATTAATTAAGATTTGTTAACAGCATACTTTTTGGGTAGGTTTAATCAACTCTATATGTCACCAAGAGACAAGGCCCCGAGAGCACATGCACAAAATCAGTAGTGTCCCATCCTGTGGGATCTGAAACATGCAGAGAAGCACAGAAAGACCCCCCCACACTGACTCTACCAGCAGAGTTGCAGTCCAGATTCTGTTCACACAAATGGTGAGGCAAAATCAGGTTTACAGTGGTGAGTACACGAAATGGTGTTTATTATTGTAATCTTAATTAGAAATTATTCTTGCATTATTATTCATTAATTATTCAAATAGGACATATTAATGAACAACTATCAGTCTGCTTTTGCCCCACCCTGTCTCTGTATTCTCTTAAAGAATTTATCCCTTTGCGTGAGATATAAATATTATCTGAGAAGTTAATATTTTAAGTCCTTTTTTATCCACCTGATTTTTAAATTGACTAATTAAACACTTTGCAAGACCTCTGAGACTTGCTGTTAGCAGTGGTAACTTTTGGAAGGGACAGATGTGCAGAGTATAGTGGAACAAGCAAGCATCTTTGGGCACTGTAGCCATGAAGGCTTATCAGGCAGGGACACCTTCAGAAGATTTGTCAGAGAAAAATGACAGAAAAGAGGATACAGAAGAATGCAAATGGGACTTAAATTTCCTATGCTTCAAAACTGGGACATATTTTGCCATTGCAGAGATGTTACAGAATTATTTTAGGAGTGTTTATGGATTCATGTCTTCAGTCTACTTATATGTAAGTCAATAACAATTAAGCAGTTTGATGTAGCATTTACATGCTTACATTATATATGATGTAGCATTTACCCATGTATGGAATGATGGAATTGCCAGATCACAGAAGAGATGTCAGTTTGCCATTTCACACAACAAACTGGCTGCCCAGACTCTGCTGTATAGGAGAGCCTCCTGATTCATGTATTTCTATTATGCAGGTGTTCTTACATGCTTGAAGTCAATTAACACAGATGTTTATGACTGTATGGAACTCATCTTTTCTCATGATATATATCATATATCATATATATATATATATATATATATATATATATATATATATATACCAGCATCTGAATGAAGAAAAATGAGAAATTGAGTCCAAAGTTTGTTTTTAGTATCATTTATTTTTTTCAACTAAATGACTTTTTCCCCTTCATGCTCTGCAGAAAGTTAGAAGTGTGGCCTTTGGCCAAAGGAAAGGCAAAGAAATGCTAGCATGTCTGTCTCATTTCCTTCCTCACAGGGTGGCTAAGAAGTGACTCAAACAATATCAACTTCTTCCAGGACTTCCCTGGGCAAAATAATTTCATTAAAAACATTAACAAGCACAAGCTGAATGCCCAACACTCATTTGTGGCCATGTCCTTCTCTATACATAGTAAAATCAAAGCAATTAAAGTCACTATGTCATAGTCATACTATGTGCTGTACTGAGGTGGATGAGGAACAGCAGCACTGGAAATATATAAAGCCATGTGGTTTTTTTAGAGGGGAGAATACTTAGTATGATTCAATAATAATGTTGATAATTCTTATAAGTTCATGTAAATTACAAAGCTTTTTACTATTTGAATTGCATCATATAGTCAGAAGGTAAAAGAAGAATGTCTGCTCTGGCCAGTGTGGCTTAGTTGCTTGGAACATTGTCCCATGACTGAGGGGTTGTGGGTTTGATTCCCAGTCAGGACATACCTAGGTTGCAGGTTCGATCCCTGCTCCAGGAGCATATGGGAAGCAACCAATCTATGCTTCTCTCTTGTATCAATGTTTCTCTCTTCTGTCCTTTGTCTCTAAAAGCAATGAAAAACAAAATTCTTGGGTGAGGATAAAAAAAAAAAGAAAGTTTCCCATCTTCTGTTCCTGAAGACAGACTCTTATTATCTGCAAAGTGGATAGTGGAGAATAAGATGCTCTGAATCACTGGAAGAGAACAGATAACTCTGAAGAAAGTCGTTGATCCGTAGACACTTTCCAAAGTACCCATGTAACTACTGCTGTTTACAAACTTAAAACAAAAATACCTAAAATGCACTCTGCTCAGCCTGGATATGCAATTTCCAGAATCAGTGGGAGTTTTCTTTCAGGGAAGGGGGACAAAATCAACAGATGAAATGTTATTCATAGAACGAAAAGGACAGCAAAAGGCTGTCGACTGTATAAGCAAAACTTCAGGCCAATAAAGCTGCCAGGCAACCTGCCAGTGAATATTAATTTAGAATATACCCCCTCGAAACACTTATTAAGTATGTATAATTCTCAAGATGTTGTGACCTCATAAACACTGTCCCTTGTACCCAAACCTGATCCCATAGACTCTGCTACTCCATCAAGACATGAAGTTATCAGCCCGCTTTCATGAGTCCATCCAAAGATAAACGTCTTCCATCCATTCATTTCTCTTCCATTCTATGGCACTCCTGGCTGCTTAGCAGGGCTGCACCAAATTTTATTGTTAATAGTTTTTACTTTGTATTTACTATGTAGTGTTTTGCTCAAAAGAGTTCACACTCATTACTTGATTGTCATAACAACTTATTAGATTCATATGGTTGTTAAGCTCATTTTATAACAGAGGAGGATGAACAGTGGGCTGAATAATTTTGCCAAAGTCACATATATATATATATATATATATATATATATATATATATGAATCAGTCTGGGTAAAGAGCCAAGGGTTATTTGATCTAAATTACCATGCTTTGCTGCCTCTTTAGTACCAGCCCATGATGGGTCAAAGACTAGTGAAAAGTTGAAATATTGGTGTAACATATTCTAAGACCCTTACTAAATATGAATGTTGTTTGTTCATTTGATAATAGACTCAGAAGATATGTCTAATAGAGACTCTGCCTGAGAAGGAATAAATATTGTTTCTTAGGGATAAAGACATTGCAACATGTTTTCTCAATAAGGATGAAAATAAAATAGTTCTCAAAAAATATTTTCAATGAAAAATGAATGAATAGGTTTCCAGTTCGGCATGTAAGAATCTTGGAAATCAATACTCCATCCCAATAAGTAAAAGGCTGAGCAAACTGAAAAATCAGCTATCCATCTTAGATGTATAAAAGTGAAATCACAGAACAACCTGCTACTCCCCAAATTGGAACAACCCACAGGTGAATACAGAGAATCACAACTTACTGGAGCAGAAACCTATGAGCAGGAACCTGGGAAGCCTGAGTTGTAATAAACGAATTGCTAGAGGCTCAGCACAGACATCTCTGAGATTTAAAACTTCAGAGGACCCAGGCATAGGAGGCCTACCCCCACTTTTGTTAATTTTATCACCAGGGTCTCTCTTAGGTCTTCACAGGGAATATAGATAAAAATGCCCTTGTACTTTTGGCAAGAAGAGGGGGAAAAAACAACTTTAAATATGCCAGAACGTTCTGTTCTTTTTCACAAGATCTAACCCCAGGAGAAACTATTTAACCAGAGCCTAAACTACTGGGGTAATATCAGAGCCTAACTAAAGTGGGAGAAGGTAAATACCCAACTCAGCCAGCTCTAGCTTCCTGTCCCACCTAAGCCTAAGGGACAGTGGACTGATAAACACCAGTGAAGTTCGCAGTCTTGAAGCACAGGCCAACTAAAAGGTTGAGACCTAATCATAGGACTGTAGAATAATTCCCCTTCCCCACATCATTAAATTATTTACTTACAGTTCCTTTTATTAGGTGCTCATGCCCAGCTATCAAGAAAAAATTTACAAGACAGATTTAAAAGCAAGCATAAACTTTGAAGAGACAGAGTAGTTATCAATTCCAAACTCATATATGGCTACAATATTGGAATTACACGACCAGGATTTTAAATCAACTATGATTAACATGCTAAGTCTAATGAATAAAGTAGACATGAAGCAGGGTGCAGCCAAGAGGAGGGCCCCAAGAAAGGATTTGTGATGGGGTCCAGGACTCGAGGTGTCCAGGAAATATTAGAAAAATATATATAGGATGTCCTCATCCCCGCAAGCCTGAGCCAGGGGGGATGGGACACATGGAACAGGGCCATTCAGAGCTGTTTTGGGTAGCAGGAGCTTTGCAGCTAACCCCTGGCACAGTCATTTAACATATCTATAACCTTTAACTGGTTTCATGGATGTGTTAAGTAGCTGTAGCCATGCTTTGAGCCAGGGGGATGGAAGCAAATTCCACCCAAGATGGGACTGGGAAGCAACTCCCCTTGGTTACAGGGCCTGTGTGAGAGCTTGGAGATGATTGGCTCCACACCATGGCGCCACACCTGCCCAGACTTACTATGGCAGCCCAGTAAAGCTGGAAGAATACGGGGATGCTGGCAGGTGTAACTGACTGTAGGAGGAGTCAGAAATGGGCCTGCAAAGGAAGATGGGTGCTGGGATTTCAACCTAGGCATGGCAGCCATAGAGGGAGAACCACGAGGTTCTGAAGCAAGTAGATAGATAGAGAAGACCACGCAGTTCTGAGGGGAAAATAGAACCATGAGGTTCTGAAGCAAGTAAAAAGGGAGAGACCACGCAGTTCTGAAGCAAGTAGATAGGTAGAGGTCCATGCGGTTCTGATGAAGTGAATAGGGAAAGAAGAGGACCACGTGGTCCTGAAGGAGAAAGAAAGGAGGACCGTGTGGTTCTGAGGGAAAGGAAGAGGGCCATGAGGTTCTGAAGTAAATAGGGGGGCCACACGGTTCTGGAGTGAATAGGAAGGACCATGCGGCTTAGACAGCGAGAGACACTTTGCCGGGAAGAAAAGGGGAGAAAGGACTCTTGCTGGTGGGCCATGAGAAGGTGCCACATGGCTTTGGATTAACTGGAGATTGCAGCAGCCACACAGCTGATGGTGCTGGGAGCCTGAACCACGGACTTCTACTTCTTTTCCTGAGATACAGTACCCTGGACTGGGCACAGGGAGAGGGAAGGACTGTGCATCTGTGGGTGTTCTAAAGGACCTTAGTATCTTATTGAAGACATTAAGTCAATTACTCCAAGTTTGACTAACTTTTAAATAAATAATTCCTTTCCTTTTCACCAGTCTCTGGGATTGAGAGACGTCTTTCCTCTGGCGGCGGGCATTTCGAACCTAGAAGGTAGGGTGTGGGGGGGAGGAACCTCCAGAAACAGAAAGGGGGAATCCTTTCTGTAATAATTTATCGTGAACCACCCCCCGCCTGCTCTGTAACAGACAGAATATAAGAACAGATAGGCAATGTAAGCACAAAGATAGAAATTCTAATTCAGAACTAAAAGGAAAGGCTAGAGACAAAAAAAAAGGCTAAAACAGAAATAATGACTTTAATTAGTTTATTAGACTATACATGCCTCAGGAAAAAATGTCTAAGTTTGAGGATATCTGAATAGATATCTCCCACATTGAAAAGCAAACAAACAAACAAAAAAGGCTTAAAACCCCCAGAATATTCTAGAAATGTGGGACAACTACAAAAGGTATAACACATGTAATGAGAATACCAGATGAAGAAGAAAGAAGGAAATAAAAAAAATTGGAAAAATTATGACTTGAGTGTTCATTTCCTCAAATTAATGTCGAACACCAAACCACAGATCCAGAAAGCCCAGAAAAAAACTAAGCAGAATGAATACCAGAGACAAAAATAATAAACAAAGAATCACTACATGTAGGCATATCATTTTCAAAGAAACCAGAGGGTAAAAACACCTCACCTATAAGGGAGCTAAGGAGATAAAAGTTACACCTGACTTCTCCTCAGAAACCATGTGCAGAGAAAGAGAGTTGAGTGAAATACTTAAATTGCTGAAACAAAAGAACCCACCAACCTGGAATTATCGGCCCTATGAAATTATATTTCAAAAGTGAACATTTTCCCAGACAAGCAAAAATTGAGGGAATTTTTTTGCAAGTAGGCCTACCTTGCAAGAAATGTTAAGAGATCTTTAGAGAGAAGGCAAATATTATTGGTAAGAAACTCAGATCTTCATAAAGAATAGAAGAACATCAAAAAGGGAATAAGGAAAATAAAAAGGCAAATATAAAACTTTTACTTTCCTATGTTTGATTAATCTAACAGGATATCAGTTAAGGACATGGAGAAGCACACACAGGTTAAAAATATTAATTGATAATAATAGAGGTATTAGATGACCAATATTCAACTTATGTATAACAGGTGTCCCTACAGAAGAAAACTAAACAAATGAAAGAAAAAGATTTCAAGGGTACAATTAGATAAAACTTTTCTCAACTCATATTTAGAAAATTGAAAGAATGCACCATGTCTGAAGGAAAATAAAAACTGATCCAGTCAAATTAAACCAAGGTAAAAATTTAAAAAGATGAAGCCTTGATAGGTGTGGATCTGGGGGTTGGACATTGCCCCATAAACCAAAAGGTGACCAGTCCAATTTCTGCTCAGGGCATCTGCCTGGGCTGTGGGCTAGGCCCCCAGTTGGGTGCATGCAAAAGGCAACCAATGAATATTTCCCTCTGTCTCTCCCCCTTCCCCCTCTCTAAAACTAAATTAATTAATTAATTTTTAAATTGATAATGATAAGGAGCTTCAGAGATTTAAACAAACCTTTGCTCATCTAGAAAAAATATTAAATCTAATCTAAGGTGCAAATCATCGTATTTTAGTAAAAGTGGAAAATGGTGAGATAATTACTATGAATTCCTCAAAGAAAGACAATATGAGACCCTCGGGATTTTATATCATGGCAATAAAGAAAAAGGCTCACAGATGATATTTTTACTCATTTAAGATGCCATGAAATATAGTGATCACACACCCTTCTTGAAAAGACCTATTAGGAATAAACCAGCAAAATTAAAGATGAATGAAAAAGCTGTGCCAAAGAACTAATAGTGAGCACTGAATACACTCAAATATATTGTTAAATACAAGTATCAGTGGGATTTTGTATATAAATATACATATGTATGAGATAAAATTTTATCATTTATGAGGTTATAATATTTTATTGTTTATACTTTAAAATTATAAAAAGAGTAAAAGAGATGAAGTGTAAGAGGAGAGGAGCAAAAACATGACATTTGGAATTAGTAGGATGATCATTATAAATATAAATAATATCACAAATATAAAGGAAACCTGGGGAAGATGGCAGCGAGATAGGTGGGAGCAGAGTCCACTTACCTTCGGCACCAGTGAAACACCTAACTGATCTGAGGAATAGAGCAAACAGCCAACGATATTCCAGCATATATGAAGATCAGACACCAAAAATAGAGGACATTGAAAGATCTGACAGTAAGAAGAGTGCTTAAGGACAATAAGGTCCCTGGGACCAGGGCAGCTGAAGCCCCGACTCGGGCGCTGGGGCTGCTGCAGGATTCTTGGGAGAGAGCCAGGATGAGCTGTGTGAGCAGCCAGGTGCTTGTTTGGACCATGGGGGCTTGAATAGGAAGAATTTCCCAAAAAGAAAAAGAAAATAGAGGCACTCAGGGGCTAGTTAGAGAACTTTCCCTCAGCCTCTGGTGCCCCTCCCACCTCAGCCCCTGGACTGTGAACGCAGTATAAGCAACCCCGGCACTCACCTGAAGCCCAGTTGCGCGCACCCAGATTAGTGGACTGGGGGCCCACACTTGAAACCTCAGGTGGGTGCTCACTGGGAGCAGAGGCTAGCTGCCCCACGCACGCACAGGCCTAAAGCGGCAGACCGGCTGGCCCCGCGACTCAGGCCCAGAGCTGTGGACTGGCCAGCCGAACGTCTCAGGCCCAAAGCAGCAGATCAGCTGATCAACGGCCTGGCTGCCTGGGAGCAACCACACCTAAAAGCACCAGTTCTGAACAACTCCTACCTAGCCCCTGTGCACAGAGCCCTGCAGGGCCTACTGGCTCTCTAGGACTAAGGCAGGACACCCAGCAGAAGACAGCTGCAGGGCTAGGAGAGACTGCATTCCCCAGAAAGACTCAACCCAGTAGGGGGCTGAACTACCCCATAGCAGCACCGAGAGCCCCTAGCATCTAAGACAGCAAAGAGCAAGAAGGGGGAGTGTGAGTTGCCCCTAATTGGTGCAACTCAAGGACAGCACAACTGGTGAACTAAAGACCTAGTGGGGAGCAGAAGGACCCTGAGGAACTGGACTGGAGGCTGAACAACAGCAAAGAGTGTGGCTCAGGAAGGGAGAAAAGTGAAACCAATCCTTCCAACCACCCCCTCCCGTTCCACAGACAGGAAGACCAGCAGAACTAACCTGACAGGTTTAAAGCCAGCAGAAGACTTGTTTTTTTTTTCTTTCCTCCTTTCCCCTAGAATTCCTTCATCCTTTCTGTCCTTCTTTCTTTTTTTATCCCTTGGTCCTTCCATCCTTTGCTTTTCTATTCCCTTTTTCCCTCCTTCCCTTCTTTTTTTTCTCTTCTTCCCCTCCCCCTTTCTCTTTTTCCCACATGTGAGACAATAAAACCTGGAGTGCTGAAAAGACCAGAGTTAGACCGTGTTACACCCATAAACGTCAGCTCAAGACCGGTGAGCACAGGAGATTAAGGAGACAGCACCAATGAATCCCATTGGTGTTCTACCATAGAAGTTCATACCATAAACCCAGGGAGTCAGAATAGAGCAATTTAAGAAGCAGAAGATAACAAGAAGAGCCTCACAAACAATGGGAAGACAAAGAAACAATCCCCAAATGAAAGGAAAGGAGGAAGCCTCAGAAAGAATGCTAACTGAAAAAGAGGCAACTCAACTATCAGATACTAAGTTCAAAGCAATGGTTATCAGGAAGCTCACTGAGCTCTCTAAGCTCACAGAGAACTACCAGAAACTACAGGGAAACTACAATGAACTCACTGCAAACTATATCAACATGAAAAAGGAAATAGAAACTATCAACAAGGGCCAAGAGGAAATGAAGAATACAATTTCTGAATTGAAGAACACAGTAGAAGGAATGAAAAGCAGACTTGATGAAGCAGAGGATTGGATCAGCGAGCTGGAGGACAAAGTAGAAAAAAACACCCAGAAAGAGCAAGAAAAGGAAAAGAGGCTCAGAAAGAATGAAGAGGCAATAAGGGAAATGCAGGACAACATGAAACGTAACAATATCCGTATAATAGGAATACCAGAAGGAGAAGAAGAAGAGCAAGGGATAGAAAACCTGTTTGAAAAAGTAATGATGGAAAATTTCCCTAATCTGAGGAGAGAAAAAGTCACCCAAATCCAGGAAACACAGAGAGTCCCAAGCAAGAGGAACCCAAAGAGGCCCACTGCAAGACACTTCCAAGACAAAATAAGATCTTAAAGGCAGCAAGGGAGAAAAAGGAAGTATCATACAAGGGAGCCCCAATAAGGTTAGCAACTGACTTCTCAATGGAAACGCTCCAAGCCAGAAGAGAATGGCAAAAAATATTCCAAGTAATGAGAACCAGAGGCCTGCAACCAAGACTACTTTACCCAGCAAGGCTCTCAATCAAGATAGAAAGCCAAATAAAGAGTTTTGCAGACAAAAGAAGTCTAAAAGAATACAGATCCACCAAACCAGCTCTGCAAGAGATGCTAAAGGGACTGCTTTAAGGAAAGGAAGGAAAAGAGAAAGAGAGAGGAACACAGGCAGGAAAAAATGATAATAACCTTAAATGTAAATGGATTAATGCTCCAATCAAAAGACATAGAATAGCCGAATGGATAAGAAAACATGACCCACACATATGCTGCCTACAAGAGACCCATCTCAGGACAAAAGACTTACACAGACTGAAAGTGAAGGGCTGGAAACAAATTTTCCAAGCAAACAGACAGAAAAAAAAGCAGGGGTAGCAATACTCATATCAGACAAAATAGACTTCCAAAGAAGGGCCATAAAGAGAGACCCAGAAGGTCACTTCATAATACTCAAAGGAAGAATCCTCCAAGAAGACATAAACATTGTAAATATATATGCACCCAACATAGGAGTACCCAAATACATAAAGAAACTCTTGGAGGACTTCAAGAAAGATATTGACAGCAACACAATTATAGTAGGGGACTTTAACACCCCACTGTCAAAAATGGACAGGTCTTCCAAACAAAAGATCAACAAAGATATTGTGTCACTTAACAATACCCTAGCGGAAATGGACTTAACTGATATATATACAGCTTTTCATCCCAAAGAAGCAAAATACACATTCTTTTCAAGTGTCCATGGAACTTTTTCAAATATAGACCACATGAGAGGACATAAAGCAAACCTCAACAAATTCAAGAAAATTGAAATCATATCAAGCATTTTCTCTGACCACAAGGGACTGAAACTAGAAACCAACCCCAAAAGAAAAAACCCAAACCACTCAAAATCATGGAGACTGAATAGCATGCTATTAAACAATGAATGGGTCAAGAACGAGATTAGGGAAGAAATCAAAAACTTTCTGCAAACAAATGAAAATGAACTCACAACAAACCCAAACCTATGGGACACAGCAAAGGCAGTCCTGAGAGGGAAGTTCATAGCAATACAGGCCTAACTTAAAAAGATAGAAACATTTCAAACAAACAACCTATCCCTACGCCTGCAAGAATTCGAGGAACAACAACAAAGACAGCCCAGAGCAAGGAGAAGAAAGGAAATAACCAAGATCGGAGCAGAACTAAATGACATAGAGACTAAAAGCACAATTGTAAGGATCAATGAATCCAGGAGCTGGTTCTTTGAAAAGATAAACAAAATCGACAAGCCTTTAAGTAGGCTCATCAAGAAGAAAAGAGAGAGGATCCAAATAAACACAATTAGAAATGAAAGAGGAGAGATTACAACTGATACCACAGAAATACAAAGGATTGTCAGAAATTACTAAGAAGAACTCTATGCCAAGAAATTTGAAAACCTAGGTGAAATGGACACATTTCTAGAAAAATATAATCTTCCAAAACTGAATGAAGAAGAAGCAGAAAACCTGAACAGACCAATAACAGCAGAGGAAATTGAAGAAGTCATCAAAAAACTCCCAACACACAAAAGCCCTGGACCAGATGGTTTCACAGGAGAATTCTACAAAGCATTTAAGGAAGAGCTAACCCCTATCCCTCACAGACTATTTGAAAAAATCCACACTGATGGAAGACTCCCAAACTCTTTTTATAAAGCCAGCATCATGCTAATCCCAAAACCAGATAAAGACACAACGAAGAAAGAAAACTTCAGGCCAATATCGCTGATGAACATAGATGCTAAAATTCTCAACAAAATATTGGCAAACTGCATCCAGCAATACATTAAAAAGATCATACACCATGACCAAGTGGGATTCATCCCAGAGATGCAAGGATGGTACGATATTCGCAAATCAATAAACATAATACATCACATCAACAACAGCAAAGACAAAAATCACATGATCATATCAATAGATGCAGAAAAAGCATTTGATAAGATACAGCACCCATTTCTGATAAAAACACTCAGAAAAGTGGGAATAAAGGGAACATTCCTCAACATAATAAAGGCCATATATGAGACACCTAGAGCCAACATCGTACTCAATGGACAAAAACTTAGAGCTTTCCCACTAAGATCAGGAACAAGACAAGGATGCCCTGTCTCACCACTCCTATTCAACATAGTATTGGAAGTCCTAGCCACAGCAATCAGACAAGAACAAGAAATCAAAGGCATCCAAATTGGAAAGGAGGAAATGAAACTGTCACTGTTTGCAGATGACATGATAGTGTAGATGGAAAATCCTATAGACTCCACCAAAAAACTACTCAACCTAATAAATGAATTTGGCAAAACAGCTCTATACAAAGTCAATACTCAGAAATCAAAGGCATTCCTGTACACCAACAATGAAACTGCAGAAACAGAAGTCAGGAAAAAAATCCCATTTGATATAGCAACAAGAAAAATAAAGTACCTAGGAATAAACCTAACCAAGGAGGTAAAAGACCTGTACTCAGAAAACTACACAACACTGAAGAAAGAAATTAAGGAAGACACAAACAAATGGAAGAATGTACCATGCTCATGGATTGGAAGAATTAACATCATCAAAATGGCCATACTACCCAAAGCAATCTATAGATTCAATGCAATCCCTATTAGAGTACCCATGACATATTTCACAGATATAGAACAAACATTTCAGAAATTCATATGGAACCTTAAACGACCCCGAATAGCTGCAGCAATTTTGAGAAAGAAGAACAAAGCAGGAGGGATCACAATACCTGATATCAAACTGTATTACAAGGCCACTGTAGTCAAAACAGCCTGGTACTGGCATAAAAACAGGCACATAGACCAATGGAACAGAACAGAGAGCCCAGAAAGAAACTCAAGTCTATACGGTCAATTAATATTTGACAAAGGAGGCAGGAGCATAAAATGGAGAAAAAACAGCCCCTTCAACAGATGGTGTTGGGAGATCTGGACAGCTACATGCAAAAAAAATGAAACTCGATCACCAACTTAAATGCCATACACAAAAATAAACTCAAGATGGATAAAAGACTTAAAGAGAAGTTGTAACACCATAAAAGTCCTCGAGGAAAACATTGGCAGGAAAATCTCAGACATTCCACGCAGCAACATCCTCACAGACACATCCCCTAAAGCAAGGAACATAAAGGAAAGAATAAACAAATGGGACCTCATCAAAATAAAAAGCTTCTGCATGGCTAAAGAAAACAGCACCAAATTACAAAGAGAACCAACAGTATGGGAAAACATATTTGCCAATGATACCTCAGACAAGGGCCTGATCTCCAAAATATATAACTCACACGACTCCATTCCAGGAAGACAAACAACCCAATTGAAAAATGGGCAAAGGACTTGAACAGACACTTCTCCAAGGAAGACATACAGAGGGCCCAGAGACATATGAAAAGATGCTCAGCATCACTAGCCATCAGAGAGATGCAAATTAAAACCACAATGAGGTACCATCTCACACCAGTCAGAGTGGCCAACATAAACAAATCAACAAACAAATGTTGGAGAGGATGGGGAGAAAAGGGAACCCTAGTGCACTGTTGGTGGAAATGCAGACTGGTGAGGCCACTGTGGAAAACAGTATGGAATTTCCTCAGAAAACTAAAAATGGAAGTGCCCTTTGACCCAGCAATCCCGCTGCTGGGATTATACCCTAAGAACCCTGAAACACCAATCCAAAAGAACCTGTGCGCCCCAATGTTCATAGCAGCACAATTTACAATAGCTAAGTACTGGAAGCAGCCTAAGTGCCCATCGGCAAACAAGAGGATCCAAAAACTATGGTATATTTACACAGTGGAATTCTATGCAGCAGAGAGAAAGAAGGAGCTTCTACCCTTTGCAACAGCATGGATGAAACTGGAGAGCATTATGTTAAGTGAAATAAGCCAGGTGGTGAGGGACAAATACCATATGATCTCACCTTTAACTGGAACATAATAAATAGAAGAAAAAAGGAAACAAAATATAACCAGAGACATTGAAGTTACGAACAATCTAACAATGGTCAGGGGGGAGTGGGGAGGGGACAGTGAGGAGAGGGGATTACAGGAACTACTATAAAGGACACATGGACCAAATCAAGGGGGAGGGTGGAGGTAGGGGAGGGAGATGGGTTCATTTGGGGTGGGTTGGAGGGATGGGGAGAAAAGGCACACAACTGTAATTGAATAACAATACAAAATTAAAATTAAAAAAACATTAATATCTAACACATACAAGTACAATTACGAACATTTACTTCATAATAAAAAAGGAAACCTGTAGTGGATTAAAAATGTAACAACTCTAGAATATAACAAATTAGCCTCAGAAAAGGGAGAAAGAGGTGGAAGGTAGTGGAAGTATACTAATTATATCATTATGTAGAGTGAAGAATCTCTACATGTTCTTGAAAAATAAAATTTACTCATTATAATATTACTGTTATAAAGCTAGCCACAAAAAGGACAAACCAACATTTCCTGAAAGAGCACATAAACACACAATAAAGGAAAGCAAACACCATCTACAGTAAAAGAAAGGAGAAGAAAGGAAGAAGAGTAAGAGCAGAAAAACAACAAAAGCAAAACAAGCATTAAAGAAACAAAAAGAAAGGTAATATTTATCTATAATAAAAATAAATAAATTTATGTACATTTATTATCATAATATATAAATGCCCTGATTTAGCTTAGCTCAGACAGCAAAGCCACATTATGTATTTATGAAAGACAGAGTGTCATAAAACATGGGTGTGAACACTGTAATGTCATTCTGTAAATAAAACATGAACTGTCAGGAAATCTCTCACAGGCAGAGAGGAAACCAAGTGTATTGAAACTTATCTTCTTGCCATACTGTGTCAAGGTATACATTTGGCTTGGATGCTGCAGGCAAAGTGTTTCAGAAGAACAAACTTGCTCTGTAACACTTTCATGTTTGTAAAAAATAGGAGGCGAGGAGCAATAAGGAGCTTCTGGTCTAAGAAATTGGTCTTCTTGCAGGGGACCTGCAGAGTTCTATCCTGACACCAACTTGTCTCTCCAATCAGATAAATTAAGCATTAGGAAATGTACGGACATATTTTAATTCATATTAACCCAACCCAGATCTGTGAGACACATCGTTGCTTAGCTACCTAAATGTGGAAAGGAATGGGCTTCCACGGCATTTTGTTTTGTTTCCCCTAAAATGTATCTAATGAAAAATTAGTCAAAATAGTTAAAAATCAAAAGATAGTCCTAATAAATAGGTAATGGAGACAATGTCAAACTTTGAAATACTGCAAACTTTGGTACAAACCAAGGTTCAAATTCAGGGCAAAACACTTTTATTCAGTTTATAAAATTTTTGTGGAAAAAGTATAATCCACAGTAAATTCCTAACACTTATGTTCAAGTGTCTTAAAACATTCACAAAAATCAACTTCCTATTCAGGCATAAATAAATCACCAATCAGGTAATCAAAGCAGAAATATTATAGGTGACATTATGTCCTCATAATGTGAGGAAACTAGAAACTAATCAAAAGAAATGAACAAACATTTGAAAACCCTACCATTTGGAAACAGCAATGAATAGCAGTGATGATAATAATTGTGGTGATCATAAGTTATTTAAAAATTACAAAATATTTAGAAACTTCTTGTTTTATCTGGGTTTATAAATTTTATGTAAGAAAATAAAGGTAAAGCACTCAAAAATGTCTGTCATTTAGTAATTGCTCTATACATGTTAGATTTTATTATAAATTGATGATATTGATGATTTTCAGGAAGAGAGTTGCCCATCTTATAGTGCTTTTTGACTGGCAGTTCTTTTCTTCAATTTTTCATCATTGTTAGGGATAAGAAGTATTTTTATAATTTTTCCAGAATCTTGAATGTGACCCCAAAAAGAATCCCAGAGGGGCCTCTTGTTGAACAACAGCATACAGGCTGAAACAAAGTAATTGGCAGTAAGTTAAACTTTCCTTCTTCATCGTATTTTAATTACCTAATGCAAAATTTTTCAGTTATACATATTTAACTTTTATTTTATTTTAATATCATTTTAGATATGAGTCTGTACATTGAGTTTCATGGGGACAAAGACAATTTATTTCTAATCTTTTTTATCTACACAGTTAACCCAGCATCCACTGGCAGGAAAGAAATATTAAATGCACAGTAAATAATTAATTACATGCTTTAGTAAGAGAATAACTCTAACTTGAGAAAAACATGCACTGTTCATAAAGAAGATACTGACTTACACATATTTGTCCTGGTGGTGTAGCCTCTGCAACAGAATGCCATGTGGGGAAAACTGAGGCGATAATCACCATAGAAATCACCCAGGAGGGCACGATGCTCCGGGCTCTTACTCCCACCAGAATGTATAAGATTCAGAAGGCAAGATGCCTTCATGTCTATTCCACGCTCTTTCTCTTTCACATAATACAGTTCTAGCCACCTAGCAAGAGCCTGGCAAATACAAACAAATGAAAATACAAACAAATGAAAAAAGGAATAAATTCTGACATTGATACATGCATTCCTATTCTCATTCTCAAAATGGGTTAATGTGTCAGTGACTCTTCCACATAAGAGGCTAACTTTCTAAATAACTCATCTTTGGAAATACATCTAACTAATAAAGTGAAAATTTGCATTAAATCCATAGATAAAATTAATTTTTATACTCCTTTATATACTATGACACCAACTTGTTTGGTCGAGTTATTCCCTAATGCCTCTGTCCCTGCCTGACCCCTAAGGTCATCCCTACGACAGGATCTCTGCTCAGTTTTCTGCTTCCGAGGCTCATCTTTAGTCATTGCAACCAGTGACCGCTGCACTGGAAGTACTACAAATATTTGTAGAATGAGTGAATGAATGAGTCGGCTAGTAAGAATTTAATTCTCTATTAAAAATGAAATTGATCATTCTATAGACTTTTTAAATGCATATGTCTTGAAATTTGCTTATTAACCATTTCACTGTGCATGAACCAACTTAGAACTTCTTTTCTTTTAAGATTAATATTGCACACCCCAATTCTAGTTCATTATGTCACCATGCAATTACCTTTCTTCTTCACAGCCTTACAGAGTGAGTGATATTTCAATGCAATTATCAGGAAGTGTGAGAGAAAGTGGTAACAGTCTGATAGGGCGGCGGTACGGGATGGAAGGAGTCTCTTGGGATTGTGACTGTGATGAACCTTCTCTGGGATGCTGCTTAGCCCACATTGCAAAGGACTTGATTGTGTAACTTGTTTTCAGAGCAGAAACTTGTGAATAAATAGGACACCAAAATACTGCAACAGAATCATTTTGACTTGAACCTCCCATTTAGGAGTAGAAATGAGTTAATTTCGCAAAGCATTGGAATACATTTTGTGGCATTTATTAAGATAAAAACATTTCATTAAAGCTTGAAATACAGAATACTCTTAATTGCCACAAATTAAAGCAAATCATCTGCATTTTTATTGCGATAAAATATTCAATCTCATGATGATGAACTCAGATTGTAGTACAATGATCTAACTTTGGCTTGACTCACTTTAATTGCTCTCCTAATTGTAAGAAACAAATATAGTGTATATGGATCAGGCCAAAGAATATATATTCATTAAAACTCAGGTTATAGAACCAAAACCATGTATCACTAAATGAGTGAGCCCTAGAATTAGATATGAATGTGTCTTTCTATATAGTTGGTTAAACTTGAACTGAACAAAATGTTTAATAACTCTGAATAGCAAAACCACACATATATTACTACTTTTATCAAACTGTAGATCTTATTCTACCCTGAATTCTACTTACTTATGTATTGATAAGACTAATAGACTAAGTTGACAATCGTCTAAGTTATTTTTTCTCTGTTTAAACAGACAAGAAAGTTTAGATAAGAGTATATGAGTAGCAGCAGCAACAGTTCAAGTTCACTGAGTATATGCCATGTGCCACTTTTTTCCTTCTGTTATGTTACTCTCACAATAATCCCTTGAAGTATATATTATTATTCCTTTCAAGATAAAGAGACTGTCTCCTGATTTTCCCAAGGTCATGCAGCTAGTATGTAGGCTATTAACACAGATAGATTCAAGAGCTCGCTCTTTTAACCACTACACTGTACATGTATCAGTGCAGATGTATTTGAATTTACCATGAGAAATTAATTTATTATAGGCAAGTTCATAGGGAATGGTTTATAATCTAGGTGCTGATTCATTATTTGATAATAAAACATTAAATTTGCCAACAAACCAGTAATTTGACCAGCACATGGTTCTTTCTGATGGAAAGTTTGACACAAAAGTCCAAAGGTTGAACCTTAATTGCTTTGTAAATATAGAATTGGAACAAGAGAGGTGAAATATTATTATTTCTATCAAGTTTTAGTAGCATAATCAATAAAACCTTTACACTTGGAGAATTTTAAAGAAATAGCACTATTCGTGTAAGGTTGTTTCTGTTTGATATTCTTTTTCTAGACATTATAACATTTTACCCCTTACAGTGATTCATTTGTCACTTCCAATCTCTTTAAAATAAGTGATTGGGAATTTTTTAATTTCCTTGTTTGAAACTTTCCGCTTGTGGCAACAGAGTGCATAAATCATTTTTGTTAACATTTTTAAGTATTCCTATCCTTGACTAATTTTCACAGAACAAAGAAAAAAATCAAGCTATACTCTTTAATCCCTTAGAAAGTCCACATATCTCTATAGATTCTGGATAAAATTCAGACAATGTTGCAAATGAAAAATAAAATGAAAATTATCCTGAAATGTCAAACTAAATATATGTTAACTTATTAAACACCTATTAATCACTCAGAGTCCCCAAACTTATCTTAAAAGTTAATTAACAGAAATTACAGGAATGCAAAATTTCTAGAAGAATCAGAAATGTAGGCAATACTATTTAGTAGACTTGTCACAGCCCAAAGTCCCACGCTAAGTTCTGAGGCACCTGTGACACAGAGGCAAGAACAGGAGAAAAAACCACACAAGGGCAAAGTAGCATGGATGAGATTACCATTCATTTGTCTTCCTTTTAAAATTAGACACACTTTTCAGAAGCCTATGTATGGGCTCTCAGGAGCACCCAGTAATAATTCTAGCTATTACCTACAGCAATCTTCTCAATATTGCTTCTAGTCATTAACTTTAACATATTTTATTTTCATTGCCAGGGCTTCACTTTCTATTTTAACCAATATTTTTCATGCCATTAAAAATGTATATATTCATTACATAAAATGAGAAAATTTAGAAAATGTTAAAGTAAAAATTTTCAAGCAATCATTTCTTTAACCAATACAAAACAAATTCAAAGTACTGATATATTTCCCCTCTTTTATATTTAACTCAATGCTTGGTTTATACTTCATATATTATGGCTTATATTTTTTATTTTAACACTATTTTCTGAATAATTTTTTATACTACAAATCTTCACAAACAACTTGCATCGTGGCAGCCTAAGGTTCTCATTGAATGCGAAGATCATTCTTTGAGCATAGCTGTTGAGTATTTTTGAATGAGTAAAATCTTCATAAGTAATAATACATGATTGTGTGTCTTATATTCATAGTCATACACATCTTAGGTTGTTAATTTAGAATGGATTCTTAAAGATACATCTATTAGGATAAAGGATTTTTTAAAAACCTTTATCATTATATGAAATGTGTATCATTTGCCACTTTCACTCTTTTCTCAGTGTATGAAAGCATCCACTTTTCTTTACCTTTATTAGTACTTGTATTAAGCTGGGGTTGTCCAGAGACACAGAACCATTGAAATACATATATATAACGTTAGCCAAAATGTTCATTTGGTATTTGCTGTAAAATGGATTTAGTAGCACTTAGCTGTCTTCAACTACATTTGAAACAATTGTTAGATTATATTATCATGGCTGTCATATCAGCGTGCATCCAAAAGAACTTATCAAAGTTGGTAAATTTTTGTGTAGACATATTAATATAGAAGATGGAAAAATATGCAACATTTTTGGCATACTATGCTTTATTATTTCAAGAAAGGTAGAAATGTAATTGAAACACAAAAGAAGATTTATGTGGTGTATGGAGAAGGTGCTGTGATTGATCGAATGTGTCCAAGTGGTTTGCGGAGTTTTGTGCTGGAGATTTCTCACTGGACAATGCTCCATGGCGATTGAAGTTGATAGTGATTAAATTGAGACATTAATTGAAAAGAGTCAATGTTATACCATGCAAGGAGATATACGATATACTCAAAATATCCAAACTTATAGTTATTGGTGAAAATACAAATGTGTCTTTTACTTTACAGAAAAAACTAAATGAACTTTTTGGGCAACCCTATGTATCATATGTATGTGTGTTTATTTATATGCATATGTATATGTATATGTATATGTATATATATAGGATGAGGCAAAAGTAGGTTTACAGTTGTGAGTACACAAAACAGGGTTTATTATATTATTATGTATTAATTTTTATGTTATTTTCCATACAAACAACTGTAAACCTACTTTTGCCAACCCTGTGTGTGTGTATATTAGTATCAAGAATATATATATTTTTTTAGTATGAAGAATATATATATATTTACTTATAAGGAATCAGCTTATATGATCATGAAGACAATTTGTTTCTCTTCTTATTTCAACAGACTTGTTTTTGAGGTGCTAGAGTCCTGCTTATTTTTATTCTTTATACTCTAAATGATACACACAGTTTATTGTATGTGTTTAAATACTACTTTCATTTTGTTTAATATTTCTAATAATTTCATATGTAATTTTAATTGATTACATTTTAAGCATGACTGTCCCCAAGGAAGGTTAACTATTTCATCTGAACATTATAGAATAAGTAATGCCTGGCAACTTGCCAAAGTAGTTAATTCTATTCATAGAGTGTGTGGATCTCTGTCAATTTCAGTGTTATATTGTGGCACTTGTTAACATTATTTATATTTTTTGATTCAGTGCATTTATATTTTAGGCCCCTCTAAATCCATCTCACACAAACTACTTTCAGTGAGGACGTGGTCAACAAAGGCAAAGAAAACTTTCACAAATAAAAATGCGTAGAAGGAAAAGGATGCTCATGCGTGGATGTACGAGGTCTGTCCAGAATGTATCCAGCCTTGTAATATGAAAAATAGAGACATTTATTGAAGAAAATACAAGAATATTGAACATAGGACAATGACGCTTCAGTCCCCTTCAAAGTGCACACCTTGGGACCTCACACAGTTCTCCCAATCACCATTGGCTGCCCCATGGTATTTTCCTGAATCTCATCAGTGGTCTAAAAATCTCATCCTTTTCAAAGGTGATTTTAATTTTGGGAAAAGCCAGAAGTCACAGGGCACAAAATCTGGCTTATAGGGGGCCTGAGTCACCTGGGTGATTTGATGTTTTTCTAAAAAAATCTCTGCATCAGATTTGATGCATGAGTGGGCACATTGTCGTGATGAAGCTGCCAATCACCAGTTGCCCATAGCTGCAGACTTCTGAATCATCTGAATAGTTTCTTCAGAGGAATGTTGAACTTAACACAAAATTTGATGCAGCTTTGTTGCTCTACTTGCTCAGTCATTTTGAATGTCATGGGGACACAGTACACATGCCCACTCAATGGCATCTATCACCCCACTGACTAGTACAGTAAAGCCCTCATTGTTCTCGCATGAGCATTCCAGTCCACTCTCCTTTGCTGCCAGGTTACATCAATGTTACACAAACCATCCTCTTTATATTAGTAATGGCTGGACTTTTTGTAGAGAAACCACACAATATTAATAAAGCTTGACAAGGGACTGACTAATCAGGGAGTAGTTGAGTCTACCTCTAGGAAAAGTAAAGGCAAAATTAAATTAATAGGATTATATAAAAATAAAAAGCTGCACAGCAATGAAACTGCCAACAAACAAGAAGGCAACCAACAAAATGGGAGAAGATATTGGCAAACAACAGCTCTCACAAGGGGTTGATATTCAAAATATATAAAGATTTTATACATTTATCCTTCACATATGTTCCCTAATGGCCCTTCCCCTATTTTCCCCCATTATCCCTCTCCCCCCTCCCCTGTGGTTACTGTCTGTTTGTTCTTTAATTCAATGTCTCTGGTTATATTTTGCTTGCTGGTTCGTTTTGTTGATTAGGTTCCACTTATAGGTGAGATCAAATAGTATTTGTCTTTCACCACTTGGATTATCTCACTTTGCATTTTGCTAAAGCCAAAGGGGTTAGGTTCTAGGGTGGGAATTGGGGATGGGTGGGGCAGGGAGGGTGGTGGGGAAAAATCGAGACAACTGTACTTGACAAACAATAAAAAAATATAAAAAATTTAGTTACAAGAATGTACTTGTACAATCACCATTAGATAGAGTCATAACTAATTAAACAAGTGTAATGAAAAGAATTGTAAAGAGTTGTTCTGGGCGGGTGGAGGGATCAGACAAAAGAAGAAAAACTCATGGGCATAGAAAACAGTGTGATGATTGAAGGGGCAGGGGATAGGTAGGGGTGGGAAAGGGTATAGGGGAATAAATGGTAATGGAAAAAATGCAATAAAAATAAACTATTAAAAATATGTTTTAAAAAATGTATAAAGAACTCACACAACTCAATACCAAACAAACAATTCCATGAAAAAAAAAGACAAAGGACCTGAGCAGACACTTGTCCCAAGAAGACATATAAATGGCCAACACATATTTGAAGAGATGCTCAATTTCGCTAGCTAAGGAAATGCAAATCAAAATCATAATGAGATACCAACATAAGTTAGAATGGCTATTATCAGTAAGAATGGCTATTATCAATAAGATAAGTGATAAATAATGTTGGAGAGGTTGTGGAGAAAAAGGAATTCTTATTCAGTGCTGTTCGGAATGTAAACCAGTACAACCACTATGAAAAGCAGTAAGGAGTTTCTTCAAAAAATTAAGAGTAGAGTGACCATATGACCCAACAACCCCTCTCCTGGGATTCCACCAAAAAATTTTGAAAACATTTATTCACAAAAATATATGTTCTCCTGTATTCATTGCAGTGTTATTTATGGTGGCCAAGACATGGAGACAACCAAAGCATCCTTCCATAGACAATTGAAAAAAGAAGGTGTGGTACATATATGCTTTGGAATTACTACTCAATCATTAGGAAAGATGAAATATTGCCATTTGTGACAACATGTATACACCTTGAGAATATTATGCTAAGCATAAAATTAAGCTAAGTCAGTCAGAAAAAGCTAAGAACCATATCATTTCACTCATATTTGGGATATAAAACTGAAACTCATAGACACAGACAACAGCAGGGTGGCTACTAGAGGAAAGTGGGGAGGAGTAGTAAAGGGTAAAGGGGGACAAATATGTGGTGATAGAAGATGATTTGAGTTTGTGTGGTGGGTGCACAATGTAATATACAGTTCACGTTCCATAGAAAGGTATACTTGAAACCTATGTAACCTTATTAGCCAATGTACCCCCAATAAATTTAATGAAAAAAATTAATAATAAAAGAAATGTTTCTTGGTAACAAACATTAAGAGCTCCAACTTACACTCATTATCCTGCTTCCTGTTCACATCCATTCTACTCAAGGAATAGTCGAAAACTACCTCAAAATAACATGTCTTTATCATATTGCAAAGAACTTATGTTAAAAAAAACAATTATTATGGCTTTTAAGGAAGAAAAGTTATTGTGCCTGAGAGAACAAATGGAGCTCTACAATAATGTTCAAACAGCTAAAACAGAGATCATTCCCTCTATTTCACCTAATTATGAGTTCTAAATTTCTCCAAGTGTAAATATGTGTGTGCCTTTCTATTCTCCACACTTGGGTTTGGTTGTCTGTACACACAGGTGTCATTTGTTGTTGTTGCCGCAGCAAAATTCTTGGCACAGATCAGCAGGCTAGGTCTACTGAGCTCCTGTGTGCGGTACGTGAGACATACCTGGAATTGTTATTATAAAATGGTCAGTGTACTTGGCATGTATCCTATTCTTTTTCCACAGCTTGTACTGTGCTCTCTGGAGCCACTGGAAAGGAGATATTTTCACAGCAGAGCGTTATTGAAATCTAGGAGAGAATGGGTCTCTGTCGGGGCACAGAGGATTCCTGATCTCAGGGTACCAGTAGGCTTAGCTGAGAGTTTACTGGCAGAACTTCCTCTTAGAGGAAGGAAAATAACCTTGATAGTGAGTTTTCAGTTTTCTGTTTATTTTATATTTCCATGTTCTTTTTAAATTATATTTTATTAATTATACTATTACAGTTGTCCTAATTTTCCCCCTTTGCCTCCTCCATCCAGCAACCCCCACTCCCTCAGGCAATCCCCCCACCATTGTTCAAGTACACAGGTCATGCATATAAGTTCTTTGGCTACTCCTTTTCCTATACTGTACTTTACATCCCCATGGCTATTCTGTACCTACATATTTGTATTTCTTAATCCCCTCATCTCCTCACCCATTCCCCCACACCCTTCTCCAATCTGGCAATTATCAGAATGCTCTCTGTATCCATCATTCTGTCTCTGTTTTTCTTGTTTGCTTAGATTTTTTTTTTCAGATTCAATTGTTAATAGATAAGTATTTATTGCCATTTTATTGTTCATAGTTTGGATCTTCTTCTTTTTCTTAAATAAGTCCCTTTAACATTTCATATAATAATGGGTTAGTGATGATGAACTCCTTTAGTTTTCTTGTCTGGAAAGCTGTTTACCTGCCCTTTGATTCTAAATGATAGCTTTGCTGGGTAGAGCAATCTTAGCTGTAAGTCCCTGCTTTTCACGACTTTGAATATTTCTTGCCAATCCCTTCTAGCCTGCAAAGTTTCTTTTGAGAAATCAGCTGACAGTCTTATGGGAACTCCCCTGTGGGTAACTAACTTCTTTTCTCTTGCTGCTTTTAAGATTCTCTCTTTATCTTTAACCTTTGGTTTTTTAATTATGATGTGTCTTGGAGCAGGCCTCTTTGCTTCCATCTTGTTTGGGACTCTCTGTACTTCTTGGACTTGCATGTCTATTTCCTTGACCAAATTAGGGAAGTTTTGTAAGCTTATTTTTCAGAGAGCTTTCCTATGTTTTGCTCTTTCTCTTCTATTTCCAACACCTCTATGATGTGAATATTGGACTTCTTGAAGTTGCCCCAGGGCTGTTTATTCTATTCTCATTTTCTTGGATTCTTTTTTCTTCTTCTTGTTCTGATTGGTTGTTTTTGTTGTTGTTGTTGTTTCCTATGTTCCAAATCACTGATTTGATTCTCAGCATCATTCACTCTACTGTTGTTTCACTGTAAATTGTTCTTTATTTCAATTAGTGTATTCTTTATTTCTAAAATGGATATTTTGTATGCTGCTGAGGTCCTCACTAAGTTCCTTGAGCATCCTTATAACCATTGTTTTCAATTCTGCATCGGATAGATTGCTTGTATCCATTTTGTTTAGTTCTTTTCCTGGAGTTTTGACCTGTTCTTTCACTTGGGCCATGTTTCTTTGTCTCCTCACTTTGGCAGTCTCCCTGTGTTTGTTTCTATGTATTATGTAGAGCTACTTTGACTCTGTGTGTTGGTAGTATGGCCTATGTAGTAGGTGTCCTGTACGTTCCCATGGCACAGCCTCCCCTCTCAACCAAGCCGCATACTCGAGGTACACCCTTCACATGGGCTGAGTACACCCTCCTCTTGTAGTTGATCCTTGATTGCTTTTGGTAGATCAATGAGAGGGATTTACACAGGGCTGTCAGCTGTAAGGACTGGCTGTGACCACTTACCATCAACCTCAGCCCTCCATAGACTGTGCAGGGGCATGTTGGTGGTGCTCCAATGTGGTTTGTAGCTATCCACTGTGTGTGCTGGCCCTGGGGTTTCCAGGGTGGTGCAAGCCAAGGTCAGCCCCAACATGTATTTTTCCCAGGGACACCCTGCCTGAGTTATAAAGCAATCTGAGATGGCTGCTACTTGTGTTGGGCTGGGAGTTTCCCAGGCAAAGCCAAGCTGTGAATCTAGGCTCACTGCTGCTAGTGCCAGACCTGGGGCTCACTGAAGCCAGCTGTTGCTTGTTTGAGATGTTTAGGAAGCCTGAATCCAAGACCAGCCATTTAAATGGAAAAACAGTTTGGGTGGGTCCACAATTTGGGTGGGGTGAAGTCTCTGGATCTCCAAGGCAGGTCAGTGTTAGCCAAGTTGACGGAGTCTCAGAGATGGCACCAGCTTAAGGGCTCAGTGGCTCTGTGAAGGGAGGATTTAGAAAGGGGGCAATGGCCTCTGCTTGCCTTGATGCCAAACACTTCAGTTTCTTCCTGTACACTGCTGATGCCTTTCAAGCAGCTACACTGGTACTAGAGCTCAGAGGGAGTGAGTCTGAGTAAGTGAGTCCATGTGTGGGTTCTTTAAGAGGAACTGCTTGGGGCTCCAGAAGTTTCTTCCACCAACTCAATCCCTACTAGCTTTTGCAACCAGAAGTTGTTGGGACTTATCTTCCTGGCAGCGGAACTCTGGGCTGGGGGCCTGGTGTGGGGCTGGGCATACTCACTCCTGAAATATCCTTCCCAAATTTTTATCCACCACATGTGAGTGTGGGACCAGCTTGTTCTGCATCTGCATCCCTCCTACATGTCTGGGTGGATGTGGTTGCTTTAATTTTGCAGTTGTCAAATTTCCATTCAAATCTATTTTTGATGGTTCTGAGTAATGACTGTTCTATATTTTAGTTGTAATTTTGACGTCATCATGCATAGAGCGAGCCATGTCTGCGTATGCACCACCTTGACTGAAGTCTCCATTATCTTAAAGAATATTGTATAACACATTCTATGGCTTTTTATCCTTCTTTTTTTTTTTTTAAATTTTAACCATGGCTTTGTAATATAGTTGAAACATCATTGTTTCCATAATATATCTGAAAGCAATACCCAAGAACTTTTATTTAGTAGATATTCCAAGAAAAATTTTGTTAACATTGATATTTAAATAATGAAGGCAATGTCAAGCTGACAGGCCTTAATGTTTATATGCAGAGATAGATATAACTATAAGAAAGCCAGTGTTTGAAATGAGAGGTTATTTATGTGCCATTAATTGACATTACCAGCAATAATACCTCCCCCATTTTATTAATGCCTGAAACTTTACCTTTAGACCTCTGATATTTTTTTTTCTCATTTTTTAGTTTAGATGGAATAGAAACTTCCTATTGCCACCAGATAAAATTCAAATACCTTGCTTTGGCATATGATGTACACAAAATTCAATCCCTGCCTGTCTCTTTAAGTTTATAATCCATTTTTCTCACATTTTTTCATGCTCGCAGGGATCATATGATATCCACAACTAGACGTTTGCAACCAAAACTGAGTACTGGTTACTAATTACATCAGGACAACAGATGCAAACTAGAATGATCCCAGAAAAATCACAACATATTGTCACCATGTCACTTGCTCTGGACTTCATGTATCACTTACAATTCCCCAAATGTATCACACTGTTCCCACATCTTCATTGCTGATCATGTTACTCCTTATGACTGGATTGCATTGTCCCTTCTCTGATTAATACACCCAAGGAGCAAATTTGCTTCAAGGTCTAGTACAGTGAAGCCTTTTCTGTGCCACTGCTGTGCCTAGTATGTGACCTTTCAACGTACACATGTGTGGTGAATAGGTTGTACGGCATCTGTCCCACTAGAGATGCCCAATAAATAAACAGATGGAAACACACTCTGTGGACTTAGAATTGCGAGTCATCTCTCTCACACTATGGATAGACTGACCTGTCCTCCACGAAAGAATACTTTAATAAAGAGAAGAAAAAAATATGCATTCTGGGTGCCCTTCAGAAAAAAGAAAAAGCTCATTTTAAATAGAAAAATGTTCAGTAAAACAACATTAAGGAGTGAAAAGACTTTACCTTCATAGTCTCTACAAAGGTCCAGCCCCATCTGAAGCTATTTGTTAGGTTCCAGGAGTTGGTTTCTTCTTAGAATAAAGTATTTTGTTTTATTTGAATGAACATAGTACTCATTTTGCATTTAGAATAAATTTCTAAATTAATTTTTTCACTCCCTCCTGTCATCTGAAAGCATCTAAGGTAACACAATTTCCAACAATTTAAAAACAAATGGCTTCAGTTCAACTGGCCTATATTTTATGCCTTTTAAAAAATTAACTGCTATCACAGCTCAATGTGCTAAGTGTCAACCTTATCAAATTTCTCAGTGCCCAAGAAAATGAATGTAATTGCTCTCTTTCTATGATGTATTGTACATAATTGGCTTCCTATCACAAAGCAGCTGGAAAATATTCACAAATTCTGAAAGAAGTCTGTATTTGCATACAGATCATAAGTTTAAATGTGTATTTTCACTTTAATGTAAGTTATGACAAAAACAATATTAAGTTTTGTTTAATGTAAACAAAAACAAATGGAAAAAATTAATCATACTTTTGAGGAGTGCATGCATATACATATATATACATGCATACATATACATGTACATATATAATCATCAAAAGTACTGATGTGTATATATATGTATATATGTACATATGAGGTTTGTCTGAAAATCCCAGCCAGTGTTAATGTAACAAGAATGGTTTGCACCATATCAATGTCACCTGGCAGCCAAGGACAGTGGACTGGAATGCATGTACATGAACAATGACAACTTCACTGTACTAGTCAGTGGGGGGCAGTACATGCTGTTGAGTGAACATGTGTACTGTGTGGTTGTTGCATTCAAAATGACTGAGTGAGTAAAGCAATAAATCTGCATCAAATTTTTCATTACGCTTGAACATTCCTCCATGGAAACTATTTGGATGATTCAGAAGGCCATAGCTATGGGCAACTGGCGAGTGACCATTCCATCACAACAATGCACCTGCTCGTGAATCACCTCTCATGCAGAGTTTTTTGGCAAAACATCAAATCACCCAGGTAACTCAGGCCTCCTACAGCCCAGATTTGGTGCCCTGTGACTTCTAGCTTTTTCCAAAATTAAAATCACCTTTGAAAGGGAAGAGATTTCAGACTATTGATGAGATTCAGGAAAATACAACAGGCAGCTGATGATAATTGGGAGAATTGTGTGAGGTCCAAGGTGCCTACTTTGAAGGGGACTGATAATGTCATTGCCTTATGTACAATGTTTCTTGTATCTTGTATCTTCAATAAATGTCTCTATTTTTCATATCACAAGGCTAGATACTTTCTGAACAGACCTCATATATAAATGCAGTGCTGTTGAGGTCAACTCTATAATGTTTATTTGTTGTTTGATATTTCTGTTACTGTAATGGCAATTGTGTGTCACTAAAAATGTTTTAATACAAATTGCAATGTTAGAGTTGAGATTTAGATATTTTCTGTAACACTTAGAAACCCATGTGGGACACGGGTGCCAATACTGATATTTATTCAACTAAAATTTATAGAGCACTTGTAATTTGTCAAATGTGCTGAATGAGAACTCATACTCTTTATTTACTTAATTGTCTCCCCTTCATGTTGACTACTAGTATGCCCAAAATATCTTAGATAGTGGCACAACACAACCAAATGAACTTGCCTATGTGAAATGCACCACTTATCTGTGACAAAGAGAAAGTTGACTAAGGTACCCAGCTGCTGTCCTGTGGATCCGTTACTCTATTTTTTGTCCAGAGCCACGCTTCACACTGGCTAGTCCAGTCAGTGTAACAGCAGAGCAAGGGTACCAAAGCCCATTCTTGACCACCCTGAGACCCTTTCTGTTGAGGGCTTGGCTCAAGGACTCCCCACTGACCTGGCTGAATTTTTTTAGGACTCTGCTGTAGTCTTACACTCTTCATACAACCCCCTATTTTTCACCAGTGTCAGACCTGCATCAATGCCTATAAGCTCCTTCACCTCCTGCTCCCTCTCTTTTTCTCTCCATTGGCACTTCTCCCAACAAATATCTTAAACATCCATTTCAATTTTCTCATCTCAAAAGCCTCCGAAAACACACTAGATTTATATTCCAAAATACCGTCTGTTTCCAGGCCCTGCCAAGTGGGACAGAACCAAGCACATACCTTGAGAAATTTATACGTCACTTTACCTAAATCCCCATCATGTTTGAGCAGATACATGCTGGGTACTCCTGCCTCTGGGGCCTCCAGTGTCACTGTTCACTTCCCAGTCCCATCAAAGTTTTGGAGGTCAGTGGCCTCATTGAAAATTTGGATATATATGTGTGTGTGTGCATATATGCATATATACATATATGTATATATATATATTTATATTTATATATAGATATATGCTTTTGTCAGAAAAACCACTTGCACAAAAATATAATACACTGTATATTTTCAAAGGTTTTATGTGTTACAATACAGAAGTAAATGTTACTTTTTAAGAAAAAAGCTGTCAAAATTATACTTAACTATAATTTTATATTGACAGGGTATTATTAAGATAATTGGTGAAATCTGAACAAGTCATGTAGATTACATAATAGTCCTGAATCAATGTTAATTTTCTAATTTTGATAATTACACTGTGGTAATGTGAGAGAATACACTAGTTTAACAGGAAGACATATTGAAATATTTAGAGGTTAAAAACTATCATGTCTGAGACTTACTCTAAAACAATTCAGAAAAGATTAGATGTACAAAGTAGGGAGAGAGAGAGTGAAAAAATATTGTAAAACAGTAATCTTGAGAAATCTGAGTGAAGGATCCATGGTAATTCTTAGTAATATTGCAACTTTCTATAAGTTTTATGTCTCAAAATAAAAAGTTAAAAGAATGAATCATAAGTGATAGCCCAAAACATACTTTTTTAGTGTCATTTTATTTGAGGCATATGGGACTAATTGCCTTCATTCATTAACTTAGTCAAAAATACTCACTTTAATCAGTGTTACTTACTATTGTATTCTAGGCCTTAATGAGTTAATAAATAGCAACTGCAGATAAATAATGATTAACCCTTAAAATCACCAATAGAGAGCAGGCTAACATCTTGGTGGTTGGGGGGTGGGGTTGGAAGACTAGAGAGAAAAAAAAGGAAAAAAATTCATGGACACAAACAACAGTCTGGTGATTGTAGGCAGGAGGGAGTGGGAGGAGGTGGAAGAGAGTATAGGGAGGATAAATGATAATGAAAAAATTACAATAACATAAAAATTTTAAAAAGAAATTCAAAATAAAAAAGAAATATAAAATAAATCCGCAGGTAAAAATCTGCTATTGGTAATCATGTTCAGATTAATCAAGATTCTAACTAATGGGTTCATCTTCAATCAATTAGCATGTATGGAAGCAGACGACTGTGTGTCTGTGTGTTGAGTATAACAGAGGCAAAGACTTTTTGACTGAACCATAGCATTTGTATGTCTTCTCTTTCTCAGCTTTTGTTCTTTAAGTTCTCAGCACTATCTCCCGTTACCTTGGGAATATCACTGGAATTTTCCCATGTCTGGCATCCATAAAACAGATGACTATCAAAATTACAGAAATTAAAATCAAAATAGAAAAAGAGAGAAGCCAAAATTATGTAGGAAAGAGACTGCAAAATTCACTGAAGAGCATTCAGGACCTGACTGAAGATGTCTGTCTGTCAATTGGGGAAGACTAAAGAATTCCCTCAGTTCCAACTGAGGCCACTCTCAAGGAGCCAAAATGTGTCTGCTTATCATTTCCACAGAAAGATTATATCACCTGCATACCTCTATGCTCAAAATATACCATCAGTTCTTAATACATATACATATACAGACCAATCTCTGACCTTTCTCCTTTTGGTTGCTGAAGTACACAAAGATGCCATGAATTCTAGAAAGAAAAGTTGGACATAATTTAGTCCAACCTCCTCCCTCCCAAATGTGGGCATTGTATATAAACACGGACAATTGTTACCAAGAACCTACTTTACCATAAAGTTAAAAAGTATTATTTTTATAGAAATACAGGTGTTATAGTGAAACAAAACCAGCCTTTGTCTTTAAAAGTAATGTTCCTCTGCCCTGACCAGTGTGGCTCGGTTGGTTGGAGCATCATCCCATACACCAAAAAGTTGCTGGCTCAATTTCTGGTTGGGGCACCTACCTGGGTTGCAGCTTGGATCCCTGGTTGGGGCATATATGAGAGGCAACCAATCAATGTTTCTCTCTCCCATTGATATTTCTCTCTTGCTTTCTCTTCCTCCCTACCTCTAAAACTCAATGGACATATCCTTGGGTATGGATTAAAAAATAATATTTATCTGTGATTAGAATATGTTAAGACTCCTTTTGTAAAGGCTGTAATCAACCAAAACCAGTCTTTTAGATAATTAAATTAAAATAATTTAGATAATTAACTTAATTAAAATTAAGATTTACCATTGATATACATACACAGACAAAGACGATACTTCTGAAGAGGTTAAATCAGAAGAGGTTTTTCTTCTGGAAAAAAAAATAAATAAATGCAGTTCCAGTGGCCCATAGCCCTTCTCTTGTAGTTTGCTGGCCAGAAAGTAATATGTCACTCTCCACACATTCCTACATCTTCCCTTTGTGACATTTTGAACCTTTCAGTAAGAGCTTTGAATGTGAAAGTGGAGGTGACCACTGAAGGGCCAAAGTTCAACGAAGGTGCCAAACATACCGGAAAGCTGGAATGTACCACAATGAGGAACTCAGGGGGACTCATATCGCTCACCTCCAGCAGCTTCCTGGACAGAAATAAAATCAATCATCGGAATCATCAGCCTTAGAGAGAGATTTTTTTAGCCCAATGGCTGCAGAAGTCTTGGGAGAATCACCAGATCTGACTGTGCTTGAAGAGCTTCTCAACCACATCACTGCACCTCCAGCACACACACACTCACTGCTCCCGCCATTGGAAGGTGGATGAGTGCTACATCAGGTAAATAATTAGCTGTCCTCCATTGCTAAAGACCTGATTTATTTGAAACTTCATCTTCTTTTATTTTTTCATACACTTAATTTTTTTGTTTTTAGAAGTATGTCCTATCTACAAAATATATAATTATCTTTAAATTTTAATGAGATAAATATGTATTTAGCATCTTTTTAAGCAAATTTCTCACTTATATTAAAACAATTTGGAAATACTGAGATTAACTTTAATAATTAAGCATGTTTAAACTAGAGATGTAGAGAACAGGAGAGGAGCAGATCACAGGAAAACATTCATTGACATTTGGTAGTCTGGGGACCAACTCGGTTTCAGTATTGTCATCTGAACCCAAGACTGATGTTTCATTTTTCATCTATCTCTTACATGAACCTCCTCCTATAACCCAATTACAGTTGACAATCAATATTATTTTATATTAGTTTCAGGTGTACGGCATAGCATAACTTACAAAGTGATCCCCCAATTAGCCTAGAACCCAGCTGGCCCCATACATCATCATTACCTTATTGACTATATTCCCTGCACTGTACTTGCATCCCCATCACTAGTTTGTAACTATCAGCTTGTACTTCTTGCTCCCTTCACCCAGCCCCCCACCTCTCCTCCCATCTGGCAGCCATCAGTTTGTTGTCTATATCCATGAGTCTGTTTCTATTTCATTTGTTCATTTATATTATTCTTTAGAGTCCACATACAAGTGAAACCATATGGTATTTGCCTTTCTTTTTCTGACTTATTTCACTTAGCACAATACCCTCTAGGGCCATCCATGTCATCACAAATGGCAAGATTTCACTATTTTTGGAAAAAATACAAATAAAAACTCAAAAAAAAAGAGAATAGTACATTTAAACAATGTACATCATAAGAATACTTTAGTTAACTGACTCACTATTGTAGATGAAAATCTTCCCCTAGAATTTCATATAATGCTAACTTGAAAGGAAAATTTGGATATGATGCTTTAATGAACAGATTTGTAGCCGACTGGATAACACAGATAAGATGGGAAAACCAGAGTGCTAGCTGTCTAATTTTCAACTCCAGACAAATTGCTAAAATTCTGTGTGCCTCATTTTCCTTGACTATAAAATTGAGATAATAGTAGTCTATAACTTATAAAGTTATTACAATGTATCAAAGCACTTAGCCCAGTTCCTGGAACATAGTAAGTTTTCAATAAATGTCCTTATCTTTTTTTACTTAAAGAATATGAAAATTAAAAATCATGTTCATATCTATTCAATAAGAAAGAACAAATAATTATTGAAAAGCTATTCAGTATTTAACCTTTATATCTTCTCACTTCTATATTCAAGATTCATTAGCTCCTTAATACACATAAACTGATAACTATAAGGCTCAGTCATCTGCCAAGGTATCACAGAAAGCAGGTACAGCAATGAAGGTTCAAGCTCAGGTCTTTTATACAGTGAAATTCTAATGTTTCCACTGTCTTACATTGCTTTTCAAGTTGCATTTGAGATTGAGATAAAAGTTACCAGGAACTGAGAATATTTAAATACCATATCTTCTTGGATATGAATGTCAAAGTCATAAATGTGGTTCCTTATGTCCTCTCCCTGGAGTTTTACCTCAAGTGTCAACTAAGATATAACGTAGATCCAAGGCAAAAGTTTTGTGGTTTTTTTACTGTGTCATTATTATTTCTTCCCTTGTCACTTTTTTTTTGTCCTAGAAGAAAACATTAAAAGAAGATGGAACAAAGAGGACATATAAGGAAAGATAAAAAATCAGCAGCTCCTTCTCTTCCAGTGTTGGAGAAAGACAGCCTTCACAAGGGTAGCTGGACAACAGACAATGCCAAGCTGGTGGGAAGAAGATTGGGTGATAGAATCCTCATGGTGAAAATAATTTATAAAACTGCTCCATCTTCTGGAGGCTTGATAAGGCATTAGAGTCAACTTGGTATAGTCATACTCTCCTTAGTGAAAATCACCAGCTTATCAGATCCTCCAGGCCCTTGGGAACACCCCAAGCACCTCCTCAGTAATCTGGATGTCCTACACGGACAGGAATTCTTCTGCAGAATGTCCATCACCCACTGTATACAGAGTAACTGAATGCAGTGGGTGAAATCATTGTGTTTGGTGAACACGCACACACATGCACACACTAAAAGCATAAAATAAGGTCCACTTGTGCACATATTTGAAAAGATCACATCAGTATGTCATTCTAAACTCTTTCTGACCATTAGCACCTGGAATGGTATTCTGAAAAGTCTTTGTACACTTTGGGGGGGTTCAGGTACAATGAAATATGTCCCAAAGGCAAAAAACCTCTGGGGTTTTTTTTCACTTGTTGAATAAACCTGAAACAACTAGTTGGGAAATTATCAGACTTGCATGGTGTGTTCACAGAATAGGACATGTAAGGTGCTCACAATCCTGTTTCAGGTTATCCTGGTGGGCACCTCAGAGAAGCAAGCAGTCATTTTCCGGAAGATGACAAATATGCTGCCAATATGTGCCTTGTGATCTACAGTGACATGCATCTAAATCGTGATATCATGAACAGGGAAAAGTAGCAGAGGTTTCAACTACAAGATCCAAATTAGAACTCTTAATGGTGGATCTTCTAAACTTGGTCGAGGATTTGAAATTGAGCCTCTCCTCACATGGGAAAATCTATTTATACATTGTGATCCAAAAGTTATGGGAATGATAGATTTATTTAATAATGTTCAATAATATTCTCAAGAAAAAGCAGGGATTCCAGGCATGTGAATAATAGAATTAAAGTTTAAATAAAAGAGATCATGATATAAAATATCATTTTTGTCTGATACTTTTAAGTCATTGGCTAACTCCCTTCTCACTTCTCTTAGGATTAGTGTCTGCCTTACCAATTTAATAGAGAATACAGCTGAGAAAATACTAGTCAGAAAGGAAAGACAAAAGCTCTGAATACAGGCATAATTTGTGACTTTGTGATTGTAAACAAAATAAACATACTATCCAACTCCCTCCTAGACTAAAACTTTACAATTTTGCTGCAATGAAATGAACTATTAACTGCTCAAAATCTTAGAGAATTTGTGAAGAATAATGTAAATTTTCAATGTATATTTCTCAATGTGGTACTTGCACACTTGACAAGAAAACTTCTGAAACGTCTTCTTTAAGCATCTCTCCTCCTCCAAAAAGTTTCCCACTAATTGTAGCTACTTAATGTTATGGACAATATCTCCCTTCTTTCAGCACCGCTGTCTCAAATGCAGTTCTGAGGTGCTCTGCCCCGCTCCCTGCACAGTTCTTCTGTTTGGCTCCTTGGGAAGCACTCTTCCTCTCTCCTGGTGATCTGTGCGAACTGTATCTCAGGCTCATCAGTCTCCTGCAGTCAAACCACTCGTCTCCACCCACACACCCCACAGTCTCTTCTTCCCTCACAGTCCTAAGCAACATTTCCCTTGACACCTCTTGAGCTAGTGTGTGAAGAAAACGCTCTTGAAATACACAGCATTCTATTTTTTTAGTTTTTATGTTACTATGATAAGAACACTTCCCATGAGACTTATCCTCCTAGCAGATTTTTAAGTGTACAGAACAATATTGGTAACTATTGACACAGTGCTAAACAGCAGATCTCCAGAACCTCTTCATCTTGCATTACTGAAACATTATACCTATTAATTAGAAACCTCCCATTTTCCACTCTCCCCATGTCCTGGCAACCACCATTTTATTTTCCGCTTTTATTAGTTTGACTATTTATTTAGATGCTTTATATAAATGGAATCATGCAGTGTTTGTCCTTCTGTGACTAGCTTCTGTAACTCAGCAGAATATCCTCAAGGTTTGTCCATTTTATTACATAGTGCAAGATTTTTTTTTCAACACTGAATAATATTCCATTAAAATGTACATTTTTTTATTTTCTTTATTCATTCTTTAGAATATGTATGTGTTTTCACACCCTGTCTGTTACAAATGGTTCAGTGAATGTAAGAATGCTAATATCTTTTGGAGACCCTGATTTCATTTCTATTGGATAAATGTACAGAGGTGGGATCACTAGATCATACAATAGTTAGTTCTATTTACAATTTTTAAGGAGCCTCCAAACTGTTTTTCCATAGCAGCTTATATAGCATCCTTTTATCTCTCCTAATTTAAAAAAATTATGTCATATGACAATTGTATCAATAAGCTTCTGACAGCAAAGTGACAATAAGTGAATATATATTATAAGAATATAGGAACACCATATTTCTGTGCATTATTACATTTTTTTATTCAACATATGTGTGACTGCCAAATATGAGCCTGATACTGTGCAAGGCTCTGGAAATCATGAATAAAAATAACAACAAAAATCCCTGTCCTTGTGAAATTTCTATTCTCTTTGGGATGTTTTGGGTGGGGGTGGGGGCTGGTATTAAAACACAAAGGGAACTTTATAGTATGTGGTAATAAGTGCCTTTGGGAAAGAGTGAAACCAGAAAAACAAACTACTTTGCCTTAATGTCTGGTGTGCATAACTACTTAAAACTTTCTGTTTGCTTTCTCTGATTCAAAAATTATCAGTAAGTCTCCTTTAAGCATGCTGATATTAAGCTTATAGATGGAGAGCAGATGACAGCTAGTTGTGGGGAGGTGGTTAGGGGTGGAGGGATTGAGCAAAAAGGAAAAAGCACTCATGGACATGGACAACAGTGTGGTGATTGCTGAGGGAGGGGGGTATAAAGGGACTAAAAGGTAATGTAAAAAAACACAATAAAGATTAAACCAAAAAACCCCCCACAAATATTAAGATGTAATCAGGTATATCAAAGCACAGTTATACAAATAATTCTGTGAAGTAAATAAAATGAGTCAATATATCAAAAAAAAGAAAAGAAACACTGAAATGTAGCTTTGTTCTTACACTAAGAAATTTACTTAGATTTTATCTTAATAAGTTGGTATTAAGAACAGAGTATATCTAGAACGTCTTCTGTAGGACTATAATTACAGAGTCCTGCATTCCTGGACAGAGAATTTAGTGTTCTCCATCCTGTCTACCCCACTTATGCTGCAGATTGATTCTGGGCACCACTCTCAAACACGCTGTCCTCAGCATCCTCCTGCTTTTACCACATCTCTTTCTCCTCGTGGTGCCTCTTTCCTGTGGCTTTCCTGAGACTTTTCTAAGCTGCTCTTGACTGTCTGAGTCTTTCCTGTGAAGCTACGCCTTACCTTTCTCTTCCTAGGGAAAACTGCCATATTCTTTAACGATAATTTTAAAAATACGTTTATTGATTTTACAGAGAGAGAGAGAGAAACATTATTTTGAGAGAGAGAAAAACATCAACATGAGAGAGAAACATCAATAGGTTGCCTCCCACATGAGCCCCGACAGCAGATTGAACCCACGGCCGAGGTGTGTGACCTGATGGAAATCGAACTCCCTACTGTTTGCTGTATGGAATGACACTCCAACCAGCTGAGCCACACTGTTCAAGGCACCTGCCCTGTTCTAAATGTGTCCTCCTTTACTTTCTCTCTTCGCAATGTACTGGGTGGTGCAGTTGGTTGGATGGTCTTCCTGTACACCAGAAGGTTTCGGGTTTGATCCCTGGTTTGGGCACGAAGGGGAGGCTATTGATTGATACTTCTCTCACATGGATGCTTCTCTTTCTTTCTCCTTTTTTCTCTCTCTGAAATCAATGAACATATCCTTGAGTGAGGATTAAAAAACAAACAAAAATGTACCTGGCTGGTCCTAACACTTGAAAATTGATGTAATAAATTGTTAATAGCTCACAACAGATTAATATCTCCATGGGAGTTTGCATTGTAATCAGAAACCATTATATATAATTCAATCAAAAGGTATTTTGTTCTGATGGTGACATTTCTGCCACCATGGCTGACTACTTGGGAAGATACTGCTGATTAATAACCTGAATCACTATGCAGCTCAGGTTTCCTTAGCAACCACTGCAGGAAGTTCTTCCTTGAAGTGATTTTACCCCAATCTAAGCTTTGACATTTTGGAACAAAATTTGCTTCTATAAGGACATTGGTGAGATTTTCACCTGAATTTGAAGTTATAAAACTCAGAGCGTAAAGGCAACTTCAAGGTCACCTATACTAACCCTTCAATTTTACAGTTATGGAACTTGAGACCCAGGCAGGTTAGATGACTTTCATGTGGGCCCCAAAATTTCCTAATAGAATTGCTTTTTCTTAGTTTCTCTGTCATGCTTTTTTCAAATGTAAAAATGATATAAGATACGTGGTTTAAATACAGCTCTTTAAGCAAATCTACATAGTTGCCAGTGGAGTATTGAAGGCCAAAAGCCCTCAACAAGTGGTCGCTGAGCAGTTCTGTCTGGGCTACAGCTTCAGTAGTGGCTTGGGTTCAATTGTCACCTCAGTGGAGAGCTGCCGTCTCTCAGCACTGCGTTAAGCTAGACAAGGAAGAAGACATTTCAACCAGAGTTTGAATTTTCAACAGTCAATAGCCTGAGCCCTCTCAGTGTCCAAGAAATATAAAACATGTGTAGACCAAAGTTAAGTTTCTGCATAGTGAGGAAGACACTGAAGGTAGTTTGGTGTTGAGATCGAGGGCCTATGACTTTCCTACACACAAAAAATTGTCAGTGCACCCCCTCCTAGGCATAACAGTGAGCAATGAGAGATCAGGGTTATTTATTTCCCAATGTGCAAAAAATAACCAGGGTATTTGTATTATGTAAATACAATTTTGAATTGTTTAGGCTGCAATTTGTTGACTCAGAGCATACTACACAACTAATGAGGTCAAAGTCACAAGTTTATTCCTTTGATGACCAGTTTAATTTCATTCTGTTTGTTATCCCTGACTGCAAACTGCAAGGGCTTTTAGGGAGCGAGAAGAGCTTTCTATGACTAGTAAGACTACTTGAGGCTGTGTTCTCGTCAGAAAGCACAGGATCACTTACATATTGACATTGGATTCATTTTTTTCCTGAATAAACCATTAAATTTATACTGAAATTTATGTGAATAGGATGGTTTTGTTTTACTTTATTACAGATAATTAACTCACTTATGTAATGCAAATCATATGCAATACTTTAAAAATAAAATCTAACTCAAGTTTTTAAGATTAAATATACAGGGATTTATAAATGGGTTGCTTCTGACTCCAGGATAACTGTCACACATTATTTGACTCATCAACAAGGCAGTCAAGGTTGACACTGCACCTGGATTCAGCAAGTGCTTTAGTTCTTTCTCCATTGCTGAAGGAGGAGGAAGAGGATTAGAATCAAAGTGAGAAAGAGAAAGAAGAGATGAGACTCCCAAACACCTTCTTTTACATTTTCTTCTATTATCCTTAAATTTACCTATAGTTTACCTTCAAGTATATTTAATCTAGTTTCTACTGATGTTGTAGTGTTAGGTAGGAAGCTTGTGATATTTAATGACCCAGTTCGCCATCAACATCGAGAAAACTCTCCTGCTAAATTTTTACTTAGCTGCTCATGAACATTTTTTTACATTTTAAAAAATCCTCACATGAGGTTATGTTTATTGATTTTAGAGAGTGAGGAAGGAAAGGGAGAGAGAGAAACATCGTCATGAGAGAGAAACATCGGCTGCCTCTCATACATGCCCTCACGAGTGACAGAACCTGCAGCCTTTGGTGCACAGGATGATGCTCCAACCAACAGGGGCACCTGGCCAGGGCTGTTCGTGCACCTTTCATCTACCTATATTTTATAAGCTTATTAAACTTCACAAAACAATCTCACTAAAATTCTTACAAATTAATTTCATGAAAATAGACATCTTTATGAAATAAAATTGTACCATCCAAGAACATGTCTCTTTTTTTATTCAGGTGATGTCCCGTGTCCTTTATTATAATTCTAAAGTTTTCCTCATTCACTGTTAAGGTAATTTTAACATGTTTCATTTTATACAAATATGTAAGCTTTAATATTTGAATATGAAAATAGATTTTCTGTCACCCTTAAATTGCTTTCCAAATGTCTACACACTAATGGTATAATTATTAAGCTAAACAAACTTGGAACATTCTTTGAATACTTATTTGAAGGCCTGATTACATAGATGGAGCCCAAATATAATCTGCACTCTACTTGAGTACAACCCCTCAATCCTAAATCCAGTACCAAATCTTGAAGACATTACCGAGACTGCCAGTTTGCACTGCACTTGAGAATTGCAACAAATCCCCGGTATGGGTGAATACTTTATTGCCAAATGAAAAGGAAATAGAGTTCCTGATAAAGTTAGCACACTAGAAACATACATGCATCTGTACAACTGATTTGAATTTGGCTAATTATTGGTTTGGATAGGAGCAAACATACACATCTAAATATTTTAGAAAATATTCAAATAAAAATAACTAAAGTGTAAATAAAGTCAGAGACTTAAAAGACAGATGCTTAACATAAGGCCTGTATTTGATATTTTCATACTTTTAAAAACAAACAGACAAAAAATACCTTTTAATTACAATTGGGAGCAAGAAATAAGGATACTTACAGAAACCAATGTGAACTGAATCTCTGAGGCAATAAATCTCACCTGAGAGGGCAGTGTATTCCAGCATCCTATAAAGTGCTTGACCTTCTAAAATAAGCAAAATAAGTAATGACTGAATTTCTTGAATAAAGTAAAACAAATTAAAACTGGTAAAGCTAGTCTTTGTAAGGCACGTAAAGTGATTATAGAGATGTTAACTTCAAAATTTCCAGAAAACTCCAGATTCTAAAAGGTAAAAAGCAGTGAAAGAGAGAAGGCCCATGGTTTCGGAATTAGCATTTCTGACATACTACAGAACTTTATTCTACATTTTCCTTCTTCTCATTTTTCTTTCTGTCTCAACTGCCTTACCCACAGCACCTCACAGACTCAAACAAGTTCGGAGTAAGCAATGCTCTGCACCGGGAGACAGCAGGTTCTGCCCATAGCTCCTTGTACAGGAATATCTGCCAATTGGAATCCAGGCAGTTTCAAAAAATAAAAACTCATTACAAGTTAGATTATTATGATGATTCATGAACAGTGCCTAACTAAAAGAAACTGCAAATGATAAAATTTTAGTGTACCTCAAAGACACCCTAAGGAGGTATTAGTCCTATTCTTGAATAGTACCTAACTATTTCCTTCATCATGGGTAGAAAAAGAACCACCTTAAAAGGGCTTCAAGAAATAACAAAAGCAGAGGAAATGTGCTAATAATACAACTGTATTTTAGAAGATGATTAGATTTTAAAAGCCAAAAGAGTTTTTAAGCTATGAAACACGTTCCTTCACTCTGCAGAACAGGGCTGAAACAATGTTAATCACTTGCTTTCTACTCCAAATACTTCAATTTGTTTTTATTGTAGTACTTATTGAACTGAATAAATAATAGAATGTTAATTCCCCATGGTAAATTAGGAAAGAAATCAGTATAATATCCCTCTTGGAGGAGAAGAGATAAGAGCAGTTATATAATTCATTAATGAATCGGGGGTATTAGCTTCTCAGAAGGGACTTCTATTTAAAAATCAATACTTTCTTCCCAGTGTACACAATTACTTAGAAATTAGGTATGTTGTGCATGAAGGTTTTGTCATAGGAAGTTTTGCCATAATGTAGTAGTTAAGTGCATAACTCTGGTATCTGACTAAATTGTTCTCTAATCCTATCATTTACCTGCTATAAAATCGTAGATGATTATCTTTTTATACCCACACAAGGAAGACAATAATTCAGTGCTTTAGGGGTTAAATAGGTTACACCAAGTAAGTACATAGAAGCTGAAACATAAATGCTAAAGAAGTGACAGCAACATCATCACCATCATCATCATTACTGACTTTGAGAATTAGATGTCGTTATCACTAGTTTACACACAAGGAAACTGAGGCTCTGAGAAGTAAATTAACTGATCTAATTTCGTACAGATGTGAGGAGGAAACTCGGCAGTTACCCAATTCTTCTCCATTCTATAGACCCAGATTGCGAGACTGTAGTTTGAATACCCATCTAAAACTGTTAGCAGTACTTTTTGAGTAAGATATGCAAAATTCAAATACTTACATGTAAGTGATCACAATAAGTACTGTTTTCTGAGGTGGGGGGAGAAACAAGCATGGTCATGTTAACCCAAATCTTGGCTGAAAATACCAATAGTTTTTACTTTTCAATCTAAATCAAGGTTGAGATATTAAATCTCAAGTCTCAGCTGTCAGCTTTCCCACTTTAAAGCTGTCATTTAAATAATTGGATACCAGAAAAAAAAAAGAAAAAGAGAAGAATGCCTTTAATACACTGATGGATGTCTCTCCCAAATTAAACCTGTACAAGTGCCTGAATGCACCAGTGCACCTTTTGTGATATGTGTCGTGATTCATTCGTTTTTTTCTATTTAGTAATACATGTTAGATGTCTACTAAGTGCAGGGCATTCAAAGACTCTATCCTTACCAGGAGGGGCTCTTTTTTTCAAAGTAGGAGGGCCATAATGAACCAAAAATCACAACAGACTCAACAGCTCTGAGATTAAGCAATGTACTCAACTTCTTTCATAAAGTAAATGTCTGAAGAAATGCCATGAACAAAAAGAATATTATGCATGAACACATGGAGATAAGGAAGAAAACAGTGTTTCGGAGAAGGGAAAAAATCAAATGGTTGAGCGTGAACGAGACACGAGGTATGTGAAACAATGGTGGAAACCGAAAGCTTTTCTTAAGTCCCATATCAGGTAGGCTTCATATTTTAAGCCATGGAGCAGAGGGGAAAAAAACAATCAAGAATCACTAGACTATAGCCTACAGGATGCTAAATTGAATACACCTTTCCAGTCATGCATGCAGCCCTTCATTCACTCGTTCACATGTGGTGCTCACCTTCTAAATGTCAAGCAATGTAATATATGATGGAAGTCCAGTGAAGAGCAAAGCAAGCATTCATTCTCTTTCTCTTCCTTCTCCTTTTTGTCTCCCTCCTTCCTCCTCTTTCACCAAGCTCACAGAAAAGTGTCAGAGATATAATAAACAAAGATGGATAATAGACAAAATAACCTAATAAATGGCAACAGTAAACTGCTTAAGAAATGATGAGAGTTTGAAATAAATCTCTAGTCGTAGGATTGGGAAGGCATAAATAGACGGGAAAAGTATTTCAGAGGTAGGATTTATGGGACATGGAGACAGATTAAAAGTAAGAGGCAGAAGAGAGAAAAGTTTAAAAGGACTCTAGGGTCTCAATTCTGACATTTTGATGAAGCCAAGCCACTGGCCTATTTTATTCCTTTACTGAATAGACTAAGTCAAATTGTTTGCTACAACCTAAGGAACCCATTCTGAGTTTCAGGTTTTTATCTACAGACAGGCTTTCACTCATCTGGCAGGACTAGAATCATTAACTCATGCTATCTACTGATGTCCACACAGCGATTTTTAGAGAGGAAATGGATACATTTAAGTTCCTTGAACTAGCTCTTACTGGCTCACACTCACTTAAGATGTAATGGCCCCCGCACACCACATGCAAGTCTGAGATCACTGCCACCGCTGGCCCGAGATGAGATAATCAGACCATTCCATCATGATCACGTCTGCTGCAGGGTGGTGAGCAGGGTGAGTGGCATTATAAAGCATTTAAGAACATCGAGTAGGACCAGGCAGGAACCTCAGTGGATCCCAGAGCATGGTATGTACACACAGCCATACGAACAGGTGCCGGTTTATATGGAAGAAATCTCTCCCAATCAGCTCATGTGCTCATGTATGTGAGGGAATATTTAAGTTACAAATGGCAGAATGTTAAATGTGGTGACTTTGCGCAGCGTATATACCTTCCTCAGAACCAGATACAACTTCTGACTTTCTAATTTCCTTTATAATTTGGACTGCATATTTTTTGAGAAGAATATTTCTTACTCAGCCAAAAAAAAAAATATCTTGGACCACCTCAAGTTTTGGACAAATCCTTTATTCTTTGAAGGATAACTCTGTGGCTTTCCCATTAGCCATTTACTCCAAGCCAAAGCATCAGACAGGTTGTAATTTTCAGCTTCCCTTTCACTTCCTATTCATTTCTGCTCTCTTCCTCACACTACCTTAAGTGAAGTTCACCCAGTTCACCATTGTGATATCTGTGTAGGGGAAGAGGCAAGGATGGAGGAGTGAAAAGGTGCTTGAGTTCCTGGGTGGAGTCATTAAGTCCACTTTGAATGGCACAAGCTACTCTAGAACCTACTTTGTATCACAGTCTTCTCCTCTGCGCTTCCTCTTCAGTGAATCCTACCTCACACAAAGCCTTACGGAGCAGACTGCCACTGGGGAGCCAATGCAGACACCATGACATTGGTATGCCACATTTTGTGGGAGTCATTCTCTCAACCCTCCTCTCCAAGGAAGATCGTCTTCCTCTCAATTCTTTGGCAAGCTGACATTCAAGAGGACATGTTGCTATAGCAGTAGCAGGATGACATTTTCAGAGTTTGACCACCATTTCGGAAAGGTCAGGGAAAGTCCTTAAAAAGAAAAAAAAAATAGTGACAGAATTGTTTAAGAATAAGATAGGCCCAATTTCTGAACTTGAGAAATAGAGGACTCTTTCTGGAGAAATGAATTGACTTTATAGCCTTAATGAAAGGTAAAAACACAGAAATCATATGTATGCAAATAAAAACATGAAATATAACTTTTATAGATGCATTCTAGATCTGATAATTAATACCTTCAAAATAAATGGCAATTAACTAGAACTAATTTTCTAAATAGAATTTTAGAAGTAACTGACCTCGAATAAAAACACTTTCTTTACTCAGGTTCAACGCACCACTGTGATACTGTTTAACCTGTTTAATATGCAGTCAAAGACAGACAAACTCCACAAAGCAAGATGACCAAATACCAATAAAGTGAGGACATCAGAATCTACAAGAGGTACTATTTCCATAAGGTGTTCCCCACTCTATTCCAGAGCTATCTAACATTTCGGGCAAGCCCAGGTTGCTTTGGGTCACGACAATTAAGTTAATTAACAAAAACTAATGCAGCCTTTTAAATATGTACAAAGAATATGTAAACTCTGAACATTTTTCTTCACTCTGGAAGCAAACAAGGAGCACATAAATAAGTCTGTCGTTGTTTAGCTGGTGGGTGAATGCCTCTCCCATATCATCTCCTTAGTACCACTCTTTAAAGTGAAACTGACCCCAAATAAGGCTTGGCTTTTTCTGTCTTTCTTCAGAGAAAATCTAAGAATAACATCTAAAGAGATTTCTGAGTCACTTTAATTCACAGAGCTTGTTTTATGAGCTCCTATAATTCTGTGTGGGTATCTATTTAATACTCAATAGAGATGGGACATCTACTTTATTAAAAGCATTACACATCATGGTTACACGAAGGAATATTTCTTATACATTCAGTAAGTATTTCTTTCACATGCACTAATACATGCTGTCTACCACCAAAGATTATACAAACTAAAAGAAAGTCACTTGTGAAAGTTAAAAATATAAGGTAAAAATTAAAGAAATATATAAGGTACATGTTTAAATGGTGATATAGGAAATAAGTTCAAAGAAGGAGAGAATACAGAAGAAGTTCATCAAAAAAGCCTAAATCAACAAATATATAGTAAACTCTAACCACAGTGAGTATAAGGGATTATGTCAGATAACACCGATGGTAGAAAAATATAACAGTAGCTTAATTTTCTACAGGACATAGTTAATGTCAATGAACGAAAATACAATCAATGTGTGATAAACACCCAATGAATACAAGGGAAATATTTTCTTACCAAAATTTAGAAGAGGGAACTCACCTGTTATGATGATCAAGTTTTTATGTAGGAGTAAAGTTTGGGTCAAGCTTTGAATAGTAGTTATAATTTGGTAGAAATGGGATATTTTAGTTAGAAGAATTATTTTAAGCAAAAATCTGTTCATTTCAGTAAAAAGCCTCTAAAGTTGTCGTTTGCCTTGGAGATGACACAGCCCAAGTCTAGGGTCTAGGACTGGTTCCACGTGCTCAGAAATTTGGTTTGTCAGCATTCCAAGAGTTGGTCAGTTGCCAAGGATGAGACTCACATTAATCAAGTTCACAGAGCCTGAGGTATAAATGAGAATATTGATTTACTAATTTACAACACAAGCAGAAGTACTTGGGAATCCAACTTATAAAATTTTGCCTGGTGAGCAAAATTACAGAGGAAGAATATAAAAATAATTTGTTACAAATATTCAACATCGAGTTATGTTAATTACTTATCTCCATCTCCAGAATAAATACCTGACAAAATTATCCGAGCTCTGGACTCTGCCGGTCAGTCCAATGGAAGAGCAGCATGTGCCATCACGTGGACAGATTGTGTTAATATTGGTCTTAACTGGTGCAATTGACCTATGCCTCTGCAAGAGGTCTGCGTAAGTGCCTACTGACACATGTTCTTCATTGGGGAAGAAATGTGTCTAATTTTATAAAAATTTGATACTGGTAGGAAATCCAGTTAGAACTATAGAATATTATAGTACTTAATGCACTACTAAATACTAAGTAGTCTTTCTTAAAAAGTAATATATGGTCATTACAAAAGATTTCAGAAAATATTAAGGTGTTCAAAATAAAAATTGGAAACTTCTTCCCTTCACTCACTTCTGCCTTAATTTCTCTACTCAGCTGTAGCTGTTGTTAGCAGTTTGTGGTGTATTGTTTTTCAGCACTTCTTTGCTTGCATATGCAAATTTAAAAAGCATGTGCATATGTTACTTTAATGTAATCAAACTAAATATAATTTAACTTAACTTAAAATATAATTATGCATAATCTTCCTATGGCAAAACCCACAGCTATAACTCACTCTTCATTCACAGCTCCGTAGTACTGCAATGTACTATGTGGCCTAATTTATGCATCAACACAACATCATTCCTATCGCAATGAAATCCTTGTGCATTCAATGGGCACTTGTGTTTGTCACTCCCTAGTAAACTGAAAACCTTTGTACACTTAATGAGCACTTGTTGGAGTAAATTTTATCATAGACTGGATTCCAAATGACATATATATTTATGTTTGAATATTTGCAAAATTTCCTTATAAAAATTGCCATGAAGCATCTGTACACTTCTGACAAGTGGCGATGGTAGTGCTGATTTTCCCATGTTTTAACTACATGAGATTTAATAACTGTTTAGAATATTTGCCAGTCTAGTTGGTGAAAAGTAGCTTAATTTTGTTTCATGTAATGTATTTTAATTAAGTGGGGTGAGTTTTTATGTATATTATTAGTCATTTATATGGTGTGTGTGAGAGAAAGAGAGATGGAGACAGGGAGAGACACAGAGAGACAGAGAAAGAATTGGATATCTAGATCCTTTGCTTATTTTAAGCAGTTGTGTATGTTTTAAAATACATCATTAATACTTATTTATAGACCAAGAAAATAATGCCATATACAGTACATATTTTTCACAGTTTATTGTTTTTTTATTTTATTGACAGAGAATCATTTGGAATTTATTTTGTTAAGAAAGGTAAAAATCCAACTCATTTTTCTCAAAACATATTTATACTAATCCAATTTATTGAGTAATCTGTTTTTCCATCTGGATTTTGAAAACCCATATTTATCATGTACTAAATATCCTATATAAATGGTTCTATTTTTGTCCTGTATTCTGCTCCATTGATTTGTCGGCCCCCCAAGCTATTATTACATGCTTTTAATTAGTACACCTCAGTGTATACTTAACAGGAATAGTTTGGCACTTTATTCTTATTCTTACACATTTACTTATGTACATAAATTTTAGAAAATTTTAGTGGAAGCAGAAATTGAAAAGAATCCTTTACACATTTTTGTAGCCATTTGACAGGTTTGTTTTTCATATTATTAAATCTAATAATAATATAAAATTGAACTTATGTTTATGCTTATTTCATTTCATTGCCTGTAATTGCATTTTTATTATTGATCCCAAATATTTCAAGAAGAAAAAAAATAGAAGACTGGTCCTTCCCCACAGACAGCCTGATAAGCACGGGCATAGCCGGCTGCTCCAGGAAGGAGCTGGCGTGTGATTCTAGAGTAACTTCAGACAGCTGGCGGTTTCAATACAGAATAGAAAATGGTCCAAGGATGGCAGTGAAGTGGTCAACTCATCTCAGTTTTCCTGGGACTTCTCTGTTTTAGCACTGAAAATCTCAGGTCGCAGGAATCTCCTAAGTAAACCAGGCAAAACCAGGACAGGGACAAGAGGGCATCTATGCCACCTTGCTGACCAATGGGACCAGTTCTGAGGGAGAAAGCACAGCCATGCCCCCTTCAGACTTCTAGTGGTAGTATAGAAGTCAGTAGCGGGGAGAGTCTCATCTGGAGAATCAATCCCAGAGCTCAAGAACTTTGCCAGTGCACCACAGAAACACAGGGGAAGCTTCCCCCATATTTGGAGCACCCAGTTCCTTCCCACTATCACCAAGGTGCAAGGTGGACACTGGGGAGACACACTTTTACCTGAAGCATGTATACCATATTTTCCCTCCTGAAGATGGCACAGATCAAGTTCATTAGTTAGCAATTCAAAGTCCTACACTATTACTGACCAAAATAATAGCTGAAGTGGTTGAACAATTAATGTCTATAGACTATTTTAGGTTATCCCCCCTTTAAAATGTTTAACTTGATCACAGCTAGTCCTCATCCAAGATCTAGTGTCAGTGTGATAGAGATTAACACCACCCGAATTTTCCCAAAGGGATTTGCAGCAGAAATCTATTTAAATAAATTATAACAAGTACTGTATTTATGCATCATCTGGTAAATGCATCTTCCTACTAGTTGGGAAACTGACTTGAGAAGGTGAATTAAAATAAGATAAGTTTGCTTGATGAATTGGTTGCCACAGGTAGTTGAGGGGCCTTAAGCAGCTGTTCATCCAGCGGTGGAGGTTTGGTGGGACACTGTCTGTTCTAATAGGTGGGGTTGTCTAAGAGAGTGTTTCTGGTGACTGGTAATGACATCTTGTCCTCTGCATGGTGTTAAGGAGAAAATAGCAGATTTTTACTTTCTAACTTAATTTTTCTAGACTCCATGGGGACTACTGACTTTTAGTTTGCATTTGTTATTATAGCATTATCATTCCACACTTCAACCTACAATTTCCAAGCTGGTACATTATTGATTGATTACATTTTAGAATGGCGGCCCCACAATGGCATATAGAGATGCATCTTACTCTTGCCTCTATGTTTTCTGAGGAGGGCACCGTGATACCAGCTGCCTCTAAGGAGCTGTTCAATAAACAGACTTGAATTTCATGGATTGGCAGCTAATTCCACACATGCAGTACATGAGCAGTCTTATAAATTCCTGTCATAGAGAGTAGCCCTGTCTGCCTTGTCCCTAAATTGAATGTCCTATCTTAATACCAATGTAATTACCTTTCTATAAATAATAAATCCCTATATATGCCATGCCTGCCTTCAGTTCATCTTGTGAAATTGAAAGTAAAGCTGTAACATTCTATTTCAGGTAGCACCCTACCGTGCTTTATGGGTGGTATGTTGGTAGTGCTTCTCAAACTTTAGTATTGGAATTAGCTAAGGACCTTTTTGCAGATTCATAAGATGTGTTATAATGTAGATTCAGTGGGATTGAGCTGGGCTTTGAGATTCCACATTTATAACAAGCTTTGGTGATGTTCGGATGGAGAACACACATTGAAGTAGCAAATGTTTCCTAATGCTTTGTAACTAGCACCATCTCCCTGTGATGCTTTTTACAGGTTTCACTGTAGCAATTGCTCCCACTGGGGATGTTCTACTGCTGATGGTTCTCAGCTGCTCACTCTGCCTCCAGCAGACACTATTAGGGGCCTTTTCAGTCAGGTTCTTGATGTTTCTTCTTGTCTCTCTAAAAAGTTCCTTTGAACAGATGGGTAGCTCAGGGCAGCATAGTTGTTAAGAGCCTGGGCACTGCCATTTAATTTTTAATTTATTGGTTACTTTGAAAGAGAGAGAGACATCCTTGTTGTTCTATACATTTATGCATTCATTCGTTGATTCCTGTATGTGTCCTGACCGGGGATTGAACCCAGAACCTTGGCATATCAGGAGGATGCTCTAACCAACTGAGCTACTTGGCCAGGGATTTCGAGAACTGCCATTTAAATGCAATATGACTTTAGGCAATTTTCTTTAGTATAAAGTCTTAGTTTCATCAATTATAAAGTGGATAACAATGATGATAATACTAATTATAATATATAATTCCTGGGAGTGTTATCAGGATCAGTGAGATAATGAATATAAAATTCCAAATATGTAGCACTCAATACATATATATTTTATTGTTATTTACATTATTACAGTCAAATTTTGCATTATCTCGTGGAATCAATATCACATATGCCCCTTGATACTTTTCTGAATTCTGACATATGCTGTCCAGCTTAGGTGAGGTTTCTTTCTCTCATGAGACTCTACAAAAGGCTTATGTATAACTGTGGTGTCTTTCAGCACCTCTTAGCAATCTGAATTCAGACTTCAATGAAACTTGAAACAAGCTTCAGAATTGTCTTGACATTCTTGTCCCACTCAAAAGCTTGGGATACCCATACATACTGAATTTGAGAAGTTCCCTAACTTTCCACGGTACAGCTAATGTGCTTCGAGTGACTTAGAAAGAACACAATTCTTTGCTTAGAGCAGACCCCATCGTTCAAAGGACACGTCTGAGAGCTGATAGGTGGTAGCTGGTTGTTCCGTGAGAGAAGTGAGTTAGCCTGAGACAATTCTATTTCTTAAAGTGTTTGCCTATGATTAGGTTGATTTTTTTTTCCCTGTATTCAGCAACGGAAAAAGAACTCCAGGAATGGCTTAATTAGTCTTTGAATCATGTCAATTTCATCCTCCACTGGATAAGCACTAAGAACTTATATTTAACAAAACTGTTTTTCTCTTATATCACCTGCTGATTTTGACAGGAGACCTACCTAACCCAGCAATTTGTATTCTTATTTTAAAATTATGTATAACCAGCTTCTAGGTGACTCCTATTAATAGCCATCTCCAGGTGCAGGAACAAAGAGCTGTCTTTCTGTTTGGCCCAATGTACACCCTGGGCAGTCTAAGGTTCACAGATTAGCTTATCTGTGTGCCTCCCAAAGAGCCTCCCCTTCATCCTAGGAGAGGAATATCAGATGGGATCCGCCATATTTTAGAGAACATAGTATTCTGTTTTTTTAAATTCCATCACTGTTGGTCACTGCTATTCCTGTATGTACAGTGGTCATTTTCCTAAATAAGCAATACGTTATCAGAAACTCTGAGACATCCCACATCATCTAAAATTCATAACTTCCGTCACAGTTCTTCACTTCCTAAGATGAATGGAAGAAAGGTAGATACAATTAAATAAAAGACTTTAGAATGTAGGCTGGCAGAGGTAAAATTGTCTTGATTCGTAGGGTGATTAAAGCAATCCTAAAGCAAGTGGCCGCAGTGTGACAAGTTCTCTCTGACTTTCTGGGCCACTGATGAAATATGGAGAGAGCTGTCAACTCACTCATGGGTTAGCAGTCCGATAAATCACTCACACGTAAGATAAAGTTCCTGTAATCCTGAGCTCACCTCCCAGCTGGATTTATACTCAAACTAGTCTAGCAGATGAACCCATGGAGAGGAATTTTACAGAGGTGGATATAATAGCCAAGAGAAGAGGCCTTGCCTACTCTTCCTGTGCAAATGTGAACCTTGTGTTTGGACCTTACCAAGAGTCTAGCACCCCATCTTATATCCATGGCTGGTCCAACACCAGTGTCATTGTATTTTCTCAGTTCTGTGCCTGTAATGCTACTTAGAACGTTTTAATTACTAAGGAAGCGTGGCCATCTTTTCAGAACAACATGCAACAATAAGCACCACATTTATCACAATTAGATACTGAAAATGTGAAAGAGAATTTGGGGGGGAAACAAAATTGTCTTAACTGAGTTAGTAATTCATTGTAGAGTTTCTAATAATTTAACTGACTGCAAGGTTTTTTTTAACCCTCCATAGGAATATTACTATGTTTTGGAATATTTTGACCAGCATTTCTTTTTAAGTCAATTATGACTATTAGTATTCTCTCCCAGAGAACTATGACACTGACTCACTGAAAAAATGTCAGTCACGCCTGTGACTATGTAGGTACACGCAGACTAGCTGACGTTTTTGACGGATTTGTCTACTGTAAGAATTCAAAATGATCCAGCTGGTACAATTGTCAACATGGCCTATGCATCAAATGCTGTCAGGCTCAGTTGAAAAGGAGCATACTTTCTTAGCATTACTAACAGCTCTCTTAATAAAGCTGCCACTGTGGCCAAATATAGCCTTCTGGTGTCTGAGAAGTTGAAGTCATATACAGACTTATGTTACACAACTAGAAGCAGTTAGAGAAATGCCGTTTGGTATATTAAATGAATTAGCTTTTATCTTCATTTGATACCTGAATAATAAGTTGTAAGTATTTTTGGTGCTTGTTCTACCCTGAAAACCAAAATTGTAAGAAACAAGTCTGTGACATTCCTGTAAGTGGGGTGGTGCGTTAAATACACCCCACTATATTTGCCCAGTGTGAGAATATTTTGTTTGATAGAAGTTCCTCTCCAAGCTGACAGACACTGTTAAGAACTTATTATGTAGTTTTTACCATTACAACTTGTGCTGGTTCACATATTGATTTTTATATTTTCTCTAATAATTTCAAATATCTGTTTTTCTTATTGACTACAAAATTAAAAGTCAATGGTATTGAATGTCTTCCACATTCTTTTGTATGCCAAAGCTTTGAAAAACATGTTGAGCACAGAGAAAGTATGAGTTCAATAAATGATAAATAAGTGATAAATAAACACGCCCCTGGCTGGTGTGGCTCAGTGCATTGGGTGCCGGCTTGTGAACTCAAAGGTTGCTGGTTCGATTCTAAGTCCCAAGCACATGCCTGGGTTCCCAGCCAGGTCCCCAGTTGGGGGCAGTGTGAAAGGCAACCTCTTGCACATTGATGTTTCTCCCTCCCTTCCCCCTCTCTAAAAATAAATAAATAATTCTTTAGAAAAATTTAAAATGATAAGTAAATGCTTTTATGTGTCATGTATGGGCATATGCTTCATCAAAGGTAACTACTTGTAACACACACACATGCATTCTTGTAAAAAATTATCTCACAAGGCCTCAGCCAGTGTGGCTCGGTGGGTTGGGCATAATCCTACAAACTGAAAGGTTGACAGTTGGATTCTTGGTCTGGGCACACAGCTGGGTTGCAGGTTCAGTCCCCAGTTGAGGCACCTATGGAAGGCAGACAATTGATATTTCTCTCTCACATTGATATCGCTGTCCTCCTATTTCTCCCTCCCTTCCCTTCTCCCTAAAAATCAAAAGTAAAATATAAAAATTTTAAAAAATTACCTAACAAGGCCATTTAATATACACAGTTATGTTTCTTAATTTAAATAAACAGATTACCCTGGGTGCTGTGGCTCAGTGGATTGAGTGCTGGTCTGAGAACCAAAGGGTTGCCAGTTTGCTTCCCAGTCAGGGCACGTGCCTGGGTTGTGGACCAGGTCCCCAGTGGGGGGTGTGCGAGAGGCAACCACACATTGATGTTTCTCTCCTTCTCTTTCTCCCCCTTTCTCCTCTCTGGAAATAAATAAAGTCTTTAAAAAATAAAAAGATTGTTTTTTCATGTCAGTACATACATACTCATTTTATTTAATGACTGAAGAACATTACATGAAGAACATTACGTTCTTAATGAAGAACATTATATCAATGTATTATAATTTATTCAACCAGCTCCCTGTCAGTGGTCATGGTCATTATATCCAGGCATTTTTGCTATTACAAGCAAAATTATAATGAAGATCTTTGAACATATATTATAACATAATTTTGCAAGTGAATCTATGAGATAATTTCGTGTAACCATTGTTCAGTTTGATGAATATTGACTATTTCCCTTCCACATATTTGTATAATATGTACTAATACAGTAAGTGTTCATGGTATATATACACCATGGTGTATGTGTATACACACACACACACTCCCCACAGGTGCTCAGACTGTTATTAACTGTACCTCAATTAAAAATTTTTATGAAATTTCTTCCAAGATATTTCTAGATAGTTCAACAGGATTTGGTGAAGAAACACACAACATAAGATTTTGCAACTCTGGGTGCAAGACCCCTGAAACATGTATGTTTATATGGGCATCTTTGCTTTTCCCTAGGGAAAATGTCCATAGTTTTTATCTGATTTTCAAAGTTTGTGATCCTTTCCCACCTATATTCACAAATATTTACCTATTTTTGAAATAAAGTTAAGAAATACAATGATTTGATTTGTTTTTACTAATGTAATATAATTAGGAAAGTAATTAATTTTTATTTCTTCTAAATTGTTGATTTATGTGATATACCACATAAAAAATGAAAGATAAAAACCACATGATTATATCAATTGATGTGGAAAAAGCATTTTATAAAATCCAGCATGAATTTATGATAAAAACTCTCAGCAAAGTGGGAATAATGAAGCCATGTATAACAAACCCACAGCCAACACTATACTCAATGGGAAAAAATCTACAAGTTTTTCCCTTAAGATTGGGAACAAGACAGGAATGCCCACTTTCACTTCTCTTATTCTACTTAGTACTGTAAGTCCTAGCCACAGCAATCAGACTAGAAAAAGAAATAAAAGGCATCCAAATTAGAAAGAAAGCAAAACTTCTCATTTGCAGAAGGATGATAATGTATATAGAGAATTTCACCAAAACCTACTAAAACCGATAAGTTAACTTAGTAAAGTAAGAGGATACAAAATAGATACCCAGAAGTCAGTTGCATTTTCATATGCCAATAATGAACTATCAGAAAGGGAAATTAAGAAAACAATCCCATTCACAATTGCTTCAAAAAGAATAAAATACTTAGGAATAAACCTACCAAAGATGTAAAAGACCTGTACTTGGAAAATTTCTTTAAAGATTTTATTTATTTAGTTTTAGAGAAAGGAGAAGGGAAGAAGAAAGAGAGGGAGAGAAACATTGATGTGTGTGAGAAACATTGACTGGCTGCCTCTCACACATGCCCCAGCTGGGGACCAGGCCTGCAACCCAGGCATGTACCCTGATTGGGAATCGAACTGGCAAACTTTCAGTGTGTGGGATGATGCCCAAACAACTAAGCCACACTGGCCAGGGCTAAGAGCGTTTCTTGATCCATTATTCTTGGTGGCAAAAGAAAGGAAAAAAAGAAAAAAGTTAAAGAAAAATATGCTACTTCCTATGGTGCATATCTGAATAGCCAGCAATCACAAAAACACTGAAAAATCTTTATCAAGCAGTCTGACAACTGTCAGGGCAGGAGCGGCTGGGGAGGTGGGGGCAGGTGGAGGGACTGAATAAAAAAGAAAAGAAAAGAGAAAAACTCATGGACACGGACAGTAGTGTGGTGGTTGTCTGGGAGAGGGGGATAGGGGTAGGTGGAGAGAGTATTAAAAAAGAAATGAAATACAGTAATTTGATTTATTTGTTTTTTTAACCTTACTGATAAGAAAAAATCACATTCAAAATAAAAGAATGTAACACCATTTTGATCATTATCTAAGGGTTTTTTAAATCTTAGAAAATGGCTGTAATACTCTTCCTTCTTTTCCTCTATTCCCTACAACAGCCTTTCTTCACAACATTCCCCCCTTGCCCCCTTATCCCTCCAGCCTTTGTAGGCAACACCGTTTTGGCTGTTTCCTACTCACTTATTGTCATCAAAGGTTATGTAAGTGTATAAAGGGGACAGGCATCTGTGTTGTATAACTTCAGGGTCATCCTGAATTAGGGAAAGTGGGGTTTTGCTGCAGTAACAATAACCCTAAAGTCTCAATTATTAGAAAACACAAGGTTCATTCAGGCTGTGTGAGTTTCACAGCTCTTCCTTGTGCCTTGCGATCTCTGCGGCAGGACTTCAGAGAGCATGGGAGTCAAGCACCATCTCTTTAGTTACAGCACATGGGTTGGAACTCGCCATATGTCCCTGCCTAACTGTGAAGGTCCTGGGGAATTCAAGGAGTAAGCTCAATGATTGAGAATAATTACTGCCTTGGCCACAAACATCCACCATCCAGGAATTTCTTAGTTATGAATACCTTACAGTTATGATTAGCATGTGTCAGATGCTGTTCTAAGAGGCTTGCATGTGTTACTAATCCACGTGAAAATACTTTCATAAATCTAAAATTTGAGCTACAGAGAGATATATAACCTGTCAATATCATCCGGAGAATAAGTGGAAGATAATAGGAGTCAAAACCAGCAGTGTGCCTTCAGGGCTCCTGACCTTACCCACAATCCACACTGCCTTTTTCATCTATTCATGTAATCCACAAGCACGGATAACCTGTGTTATTTATGACACTGCAGTACGTGCTAATGATATCCTGGTCCTGGTCCTTGATGGCCCATAGCTTCATGAGGGCCATTGGTCAATGGCAGTGGGAAGATATTCAAGGTTAAGAGACTGGCATCTCCAAAGGCAAAGAGATGTGAGACTATGTGGTGGCTTGGGAGAGACTGGAGTGTAGAGTGAGAGGGAAAATCGTGTTGATGGTGTCCATGGTAGGTCCCCTCCCCGTTAGTCCCCAGACACCCTTCCCTGGGGAAATACTTTCAACAGCACTTCTTTTGATTTTGCGAAACTCATACCTCTCTTCCACTCAACTGTCACAACTGAAGAACACATGTGGTCATGTTCGTCCTTGGACCCCCTGCAGGAAGGTCAAAGTGCCATAAAAGCATTTAACTTTTTATGTTTACTTTCTCTATTTTCTTGAGTCCCAGGATATTTTCCAAGCCTTGGTTGCCTTACTCCAATCACAAAATATTGTTATAAAAATATCTTTCTTTCTGCTATTATAATTTGGTATCATAGAGAATACTGATGAGTAAAAATATGCAATATATTAGCCATTATTAATCATGAAAAGAAAAACAGAGTAAATAAGGGCCAAGAAAATGCACACTACCTGAAATGCCTGTCTCTCTGAATTTATAAGATTTTTTACTGTTTATATATAAAGGAAAGCAGTCTTATCAAGTTATAAGTCAAATCAGTATTTTGTAAGAAAATGAGGATGAAGGTGCTTCTTTTAAAGATTATCTCTTGGTATACCATTAATCAGTTTTCTCTCTTACTACTCATCAATTCCTAAACTGAACACCTTACCCCAAATAATGAGTGCAAGGAGAAAAAGACACCCCCCCCTAGAAATCAGCATCTATTATGCTGGAAAATAGCAATAAGATTTCAAATAAATTCAAGGTTGCAATTTAAATTTACTTGTCTATTGGCCAGAATGAGTAATTACATTCTCAGGGACTATGAACTGATGCAATGTTAAGTAACATCCTTCTGCCTTTCAGGTTTAACTTAATTTTCTTCCCCGGTGTATTTATTAAACCACCAAAGACCTAAAAATAATTCTAGCTTATCTCTTCTTCTACTTTCCTAACATTATTAAAAAACATTTTGGGCATCTGACCTTTTTGCACCTGTTCCTGATGCTTTACTCCATGGCCTTGGGTGAGAATGTCACAAAGATGAGTCCCGCATTTTCTGCAGTCTGTGTCAGGCTCTGCTGAACTTACCAGTTCTGGAGACATCTCTGTACAACAGAAACTTGGATTATATTTAGCTTGTCACCACCAGCTGATGTTTGTGTTGACTTGACATACCTTGCCTTTTCTATTGTATTCTTTTCCTTACTTCTGTTGCACTGTTTGCTGAGAGAGAACTCTAGTTCTCTTGGTATTTTTTTCTCTTTATTTTTCAGGAGCATAAATGTAACTACAGTGCTGGCACCTCATCCTTCTGATTCTCAGTTCATTTGTCCAGTGAATATGTCTGACCTTTACCATTTCTCATTTGTATTCTTCTACCTTTATAACACATAGGGAAGATATTCTGATCTATGTTACCCTCCCCCCCAAGGACTTTCTAAGAAATGTCATAAGTGGTAAATGTTGCAGACTTGGGTATGACTTGGTTTACTGATATATTTCTTTAAGATGCTACCAAGAGAAAGTCAGTGCTGGAAAGGGCTAGCAAACATGCGGAAGCAACAGCCGTATTTGACAGAGAAGTGAACAATGGCCTGGAGGGTATGGGCGGTTTATGCAAAGTCACAAAGTAATTCAAGGTAGAGGTGTGAACGAGAGACTGCAAGGAGACAGGGTCACTTCCACCTTCCTTCCTCAGGAATTGCTTCTAGTGAATATTCGACTTCGGAGAGGAGCAGAATTCACATTCCCATGTGTGGGAACCCAAAGAAAGACAAGATCTAACACCAATACAGAAGCTGAAAAAAGGTGAGACATTCCTGTCCCTTCAGGTCATGTGTGACCTGAGCACGACCAGTCAGATGACTCTGTCTGATTCTGGAGGGAATGAAGAAAATGAAAGGGTCCATTAAGCATTTTTATGGCCCCTGAGAGACGTGGAAAGTGCACAGTATGTGGAAACAAGAATTCAGAGTACTAGAGTCCAGCAACAAAGATAACTAGAGGTGACGCCAGCTGCAGGTGTGGCAACCAGCCATTGGTGCAGTCTGGGCTGTCTTGGCTCTGCCTTACTTGGCTCTGCCTTACTTGGCTCTTTCCATAACCTACCTCTGGCCTTCCTCTAGGCTCTGTGAGGTACCCCTCATAATTCCAACACACTCATTTTCTATTTCAGTCAACCCGAGTCCATTTTGTTACCTGTGACTAAAAGAGTAGCTGTGATAAACTCATTAGGGATGCTGCTGCTAATTTCTTTGGCACAGTTGTAATGGGGAGACCCCCCTAAAAGGGGTAGAAGAGTGCCAAGTCTGTGCATGAGTGTGTCGCCACAGCGACTGGGAGGACATACACATGATTCAGCAGAAAAGAAGCGAGAAGGGCAGACACTTGGAGCTAGAGAAGGACATAACCTCCCATCTACTTCTGCGGGGAGGGAGGGGAGTGCAGGGATTATGAGGGTGGTTTTTAAAAACACAGCATTCTGAAAACACTCACTTTTGATCTCCTCTCCTCAGGCCAGTTGGTTGGCAGCTGGGGGCTCGGGCTTCTGAACCCTCAGATCTTGGGGGAACCACATCATGTCGGAGCACTCCCCACACCCCTCCCTGAGCGCTCTCGGACCTGCCCCACCAGGAGCGCTGCGGGTGCAAGGCTCGTAAGAGGGGAGTGGAGGAGGCTTGGACTGGGGGCACGAGGCAGGGGCTCCAGGAGGCAGAACAGCCAGATGGCAAGTTCTGCGCCCTTCCTCCATGCAAGAAGCCACAGGAAGCCATTGCAGCAGCCATCTGTGTGCTCCTCTGGTTGGGGACCGCATCAGCGGTACCCACCTGCCCACCACCTGCATGCTTCTACTGCAGGGGGCCCATCAGCGGTGGTTACCTGCACGCCTCCAGCACAGGCCTGTCAGAAGCAGGTCCCCTGTCCCTCCCCCATGAGTCAGCAGCCCACTGCCTGGAAGCCCGTGCAGCCGCCACCCCACCCGCTTGCTGCCCGTGCCCTCCTCTTGCAGGGCCGGACAATGGCAGTTCTGACTACCACTGCCACTCTGCCCAATCCAGCCCAGGCAGGGCCTCGGACCCACCACGCTGTGTACTGGACTTAGCAGAGCCTAGCAGACCACTAGAGGGCAACACCGGAGGAGGAAGAGGACCACAAGCTGAGTAGGGCTCCTAGACGCACAGACTCCAAGGATAAATGCAGATAACTGTAATTGAATAACAATAAATAAATAAATAAATAAATAAATAAATAAATAAATAAATCCTTAAAATAGCTTTAAAAAAGGACAGTACTTTGGGTGGGAGGAGAGGTTCCTGGTGCAACCTCAGACTGAGCTGGCAGAAGGCGGCAAGATGTTTTCTTTGAAGGGCTTTAAAGGAGATGGGCTTTGAGGCAGAAACCTGCCGTTGTGTCATGCTGCATATACTTAAAATAAAGGGTTCCTTTTCCTTTCCACCAGACTCTGTGTCTAGAGTTTTGGGTTGTGGGCACGTGTGGTAGGACCCACTGGCTGTTCCGGAACAGCACAGGCTGTGCGGTAACACAGTGACGGTTTCCCTTCTTTCTTATCTATTGTGAGAGCTCACTTTTTTTTAATTCTAATTAAATACTCTATTTCACAACTCCTGATACTATAGAAGCACTAAAACAGAAATTGTAGGAGGAATTAAAAGAATAAAAAGTGAGAAAGGTAAAAAAAAAGGTGAGAGAAGAAAATGCAAGGAAGGAAGACAGGATCTCCCATTTTCCCATTTCTGAGGCTAATTCTTCAATAAGACTCAGCAGCTTTGATCCAGTAGTTCCTGATTATTTTAGGATCATATTTTATACTTTATCTTTTTATTATCTTCAATTTCTTGCTTCCTTGGTTTCTTCCCTATAAACTTCAAATGTATTCAGTTCTTTCCCAGTCTTAAAAACCGACAAAGTCTTTCTTAGCTTGTCTCCTTCTTATATTTTTACTTTATTTTTTTTCTTCAAGTACAAAGCCTTGAAATATTAAACGATATTTGTGACATAACCATTAATTCTCTACAAACTGTGTTTTGTTCCTACTACTCATCCATTCTTTCATTTGCTCAACATATATTTATTGGGTATTTACTGTGCTGCAGACATTGTTCTAGACTCGGGGGACACATATCACTGCTTTTTTATAGGTTGCCCTGGGTGGAGAGAATAAATAAGCAAGAGGAAAACGGCTAACAATAAAAAAAGAAAATACAGCAGCTATACAGAGAAATAGAACTGGGTGGCCACTCTTGAATGAGTGGTTGGGAAAGGTCTGTATGAAGTGATAACTCATAAGCTGTGTGTGTACTGTAAGTGATGGAAAGTGCCCGTGGAAGCCATGAGAACGTGCATGGGGCTATGGAAGTCATTCATACAGGGGAGCGTGGGGCTTTGGGACAAAGAGAACAGTACTTGGGATGGCGAGTAGTAGAGGCGTTTAAGATATATTTCAGATATAAAAGCCTCAGGACTTAATGTATGATCTATCGGATAGCATAAAGTAGAAAAGAGCACAACGAAATTACTCCTGGACATTTTGGGAGGGAGGAAGAGATTGTGAGTGGCCGATGGAGCAAAAAAATTCAAAGTTTTTTGGATATAATACATTTGAGATATCTGTTACCATCCAACTAGCTCTGTCAAGTTAGTAATTTGGTAATTTTATATTAGAAATACAGTTTACATGTTATTAGCAAATAATTAACATCTTAGACTCAAGATAATAGACAATATTATCTAAGGATTAAAAGTACAGGGATACTTCATTTTATTGTGTTTCCCTTTATTGCACTTCACAGATGTTGCACATTTAACAAATTGAAGGCAAGACCCTCCACCAGTCAAAATATTACATTTCACTTTTTTGCGATACTTGCTTTATTGTGAGAGTCTGGAACGGAACCTGCAATATCTCCAATCTGCCTGTAAACAGAAATGGAATGTGACCAAGACCAAAGCCTGGGCACATTTCTATATTTATACATCAGGTATGGGAGGTACGTGCTGTAAAGGAGCCAGTGAGGTAAAAGAAATACATAGAAAAGTGTGGGCTCACAGAAGCCAAGAGACGAAAAGAAGCATTCAGTTATGTTGAAGGCCAATGAAAGTTCAAGTGAGAGAAGGCAGAACATAAGGGAGGGCAAGTGACCAGACAACCAGTAGCCTTCATTAGCACAGTCAGTGACGGCCTTCTCAGTGCACTCTCAGTGGAGTGGTGCAGGGAAAGCCTGACTGGAGTGGGCTGAGAAGAGAATAATAAATAAATGAGTGAGAGCAGCAACTACAGGCGCTTCTTTCAAGGTGTGTTTGTCCATGGAAAGAAAATAAAGTAAGGCAGTAACCCCAAGGAGCTGTGTCACTGTTAATGTGCAACCCTAAATCCAGACCTGTGTTGTCCTCTTAGCCCTATCTAAGCCTTCCATCAACACTTCATTGTCAGTACTCTCTAATGTTTTACATGAAGACTCTTTATGAATGATATCATTCATTCGAATTGCTATGATGAATTCATACACTTAATTCATACCTTCAGTTTCAGCAGCCTCCATTAATCTAAACACAAAAGCCTCACAAGCCTCTCAAATATAAGAACCTGTCTCAAGGCAGTGTCACACTGACTCTCTTCCATGCAGTCCACATCCTGCGCACAGGTAACACTCAAATCTTCTTATCTGGATACATCCTAGGAGTGGAGTGATGAGTCATTCCTAACTCAGCAATTTCTCCTTTGTCCTGTGGGTTAAGAGTCAGCAGGTTATCTCATCTTTGACATACATTTTATATATAGTATATTATATATTATATATGTGTATATAAACATACAAGGTCTGTCCAGAAGGTATCCAACCATGTAATATGAAAAATAGAGATATTTACTGAAGAAGATACAAGATACAAGATACAAGAAAGATCGTACAAAGGACAATAACACCTCAGTCCCCTTCAAAGTAGGCATCTTGGGACCTCACTCAGTTCTCCCAATTGCCATCAGCCGCCCTGTCATATCTTCCAGAACCTCACAGATGGTCTAAAATCTCTTCCCTTTCAAAAGTGATTTTAGTTTTGGGAAAATCCAGAAGTCGCAGGGCACCAAATCTGAGCTGTAGCGGGGCTGAGTCACCTGGGTGATTTAATGTGTCGCCAAAAAACTCTGCATGAGACATGATGCATGCAAGCTAAATTTCTTGGGCATCCTGGGACTTCTCTGATTCTTAGTGTTTGCTGAGTGACTAGCAGCAGAAGCCAAGAGGTAAGGCTGGATGCACATAACCCAAAAGAGGAAGCCTCACTCAGTAGGGCTCTCCCACCTTCTTAGTTACCACACTTGATTAATTATCAAAGCAGGACATTTTCCTGGAATATGTCTCTCAAATCTGTTTTATGCCTGTTTATTCAGTCACAGTTGCCTTCTTCAGGCCTTCAGCTGGACCACTGAGAACCTCTTGACTACTTTCTCCCATCTCTAAGCAATTTTAATTAGCTTTCAAAATCACATATCTCAGCCTATCTCTCTATTGTTTAAAAGTATTTCATTGGCATCCTATTTCTTACTGTATAAGCTCTAAACTCCTTCACAAGTTGGTTTGTAATTCTTTCTACAAAAATACCCCTACCATGTCTTCCTCACACATACTAATTTACAGTGATATTGAACTGTAGTCCTCATGGAGGAGTAACAATAAGGCACTTCTCAGATAGTTAGAAATAAAGGAAGTAAAATTATCTTCTCATAGTTAAACTGTAAAGTCACACCATAATGGAAAATGGCAGAGATGCAAATTCACTTTAATGAGAGAGCATTTCTATTATTGTGGGCTTATCGTGCCAGCAGACCAGAAGAGGAAGAACAGAATTACTGCCAATAGTAATTGACCCTGATTTCATGGGGAGGTAACGTGTTTCTACATAATAATTTCTGTAATAATGGCTGAAATATAGAAACCAGGGACTGATTCCCTGGGGAACTTCTTGGTGCTTTTATACCTGATGATAACCATAACTGGCTGGTGGCAGCAATAGCTCACCCAGGGCCATGTTAATCAGGACTTGGACTCCTCGGGGATAAATATTTGAAATCTAGTGGAAAATAAAGGGAACTTATAATGATTGATTGAGAAGGAAGATGGTAAATAGCAATTCCTCAGGAGAAAGCACAGCTGCAGGTATAATATCTTACCCTATTACTGTTTTTTGTGAATCTTTATTTTCTTCTTTTTTTTTTTTCATAATTTGTGAGTGCACCTATTTAGAGCGCCACTGCCGGGACAGATTAAATTTAATGCAGGTCAAAATGGAACCTGCAGAGGGGTGAGGGGTTTATTTTCTCTGCCTTCAATGCTTCAGCCATCACCACTCTCCCAGGTCTCACAGAGTGTCTGGCTGACATGCGATCTTACATAAATGTGCCTTGGACCAAAGGACCGACTTTATGTTGAGGTGGGGTACGACAATGGACACATGACTAGAGAATCTACCAATCTTACAATATGTCTCAGAAGCTTCCAGCCTAACAGGACACTGGAATGTTCTCTGAAAAGAACATCTGAGGTTCTAGCTTGGCCACTGGATGCAATCAGTCAAGATGCCATATATACTTTGAACCCACCATGATTAGGAGGCACTGTGTTCCTTGTAAGTAGAAGACATGGATTTGGAAACAAAGAGTAGATGCAGGAGGAAATCTCGTTATTCCTCCTAGTGATTCTCTTGGTGAATTTGTGTCTTCCTTTTCCACAATGTTATATTTCACCAGAACAGAGATCCAGAGATGGAAATGCTTCCACTGGAGACCATAGTAAATGTTTATTGGCATTTAGACTTCAGACTGCAGCCTGTTCTGAACCACACCCATCCCTCTTCCCATTCCAAGCCTCAGGACCCTGAATTTAGCAAATATAGTAGCAAGATCCCTAGATTCAGACTTATTTGAAAATCCACTAATCTCATGATCTTATCTGACATGTAGGTTTCAGCCTATTCTGCCCTCTGGTTATAAACCTATGGATCTCTTTCAATGGTGTCCAAAGACCCTGTGACTTTCACACTAGGCCTTGAGTTGGTAGTTGACTGACCTGAGCCTCTCATTTTGTTTTTCCTTCAGTGTTGAAATAACACAATAGCCATCTGACTCCACAAATCTTACAATTGCCATTGTCCTAATATTTCTCAAATACTAGAGATAGTATATAAGCAATGAATCTCCTTCTACTTATATTCCAACACAGTTCAGCATGGGTGAGTGTAACAGGGAATAAAAACTTTATACTACTCTGATTAAAGGTTAAGCCAACTTGTTACCTAAACTGATTTTTCTCTGGAAAAATCTAGAGTTTGCATGTTAAAAGGGGTTTTTTTAGTATACTTTACAGGAATCAGCAGTTTCATTTCCTTTGTGAACCTAGGAAGCAGCCTAACCTCAAAACCCCAGAAATTCACCTGATAAGAAACCACACGGTCAACTCAAGGATGCTGATTATAAAGCTTTATATCAAGGCCTATGAGAAGACAACCTGCTCATCCATAGCCGCCTCCCCCCCCCCCCCCCGATCCCTTTGTTCTGCTTTGCCTCTCCTTACTGATAAAAACCCTTGCCTGCACTGAGACGTTTGGATGGGCTTTGGGACAAGAGTCCCCTATCTTCTGTGCTGGCTGGCACTTGAATAAGCCTCTTTTCTTTTCACCAGCACCTGTGTCATGAGTTGGACTTTAGTCGCAGCAGGCAGCCAAACCTGGGTTTGGTTACATGAGCATCTCAATAATTGGGAGAGTATAGCACACCCACATACTATCGTCAGTGCTACATCCCATCCTGAGGACTTGACTATGGGAAAGTGGAACCAGCTGCAGGAACTCTAGGAGCCAGTGGAGAACATGCTCCTCCAGGTGGAACCACTAAATGGTGAGGGGATCAAGAATACTTAAACAACAGCTCCTGAGAGCATTACTTAAGCAATAAACTCAGGAAGCAGTAATTTTCCAGCCTTCTACTCCTACTGTACTCACTAGAAAAGCAGATTTCAGGGGCAAAAGAAATCTCCAACTGTAACTGAACCCATGTCTAGTTGCCTGCTTCAACAAAAGCCAAACAGGTGCTGGTAAAAAAAAAAATGCATTTTTTCAAGGGCCAGTCACCTGAGAAGGTGGGGAATTCATGTCCCAAAGCCCATATTAACATCTCAGTGCAGGCAGATGTTTTTATAAGGAGGGAGAGGGAAAGCAGAACAAAGTGATCAAGGGGAGGAGGTCGAAAAGTTCTATACTTGCACACCAAGCCAGTCAATTCTGATAAGGACCTTGGAATTAGTCAAGTGATGGTCTGATATGCATCATCTTGGGTTTTGGCATCCTGGTTTTATGGTTGAAGTTCAGCAAATATCCCAGAGATAGGATGACTGAAGGTCAGAATCTGTACCTTTTGAAGTTAGTTCCTAGGATTCTTACATACACATGGTATCTCTAAGCTCCATGTTAGTCAGGGTCAGCATTTACAGAAACAATGTGAAAAGAGTGGTGGGGTGGGTTATAATCTCCCACTGTTACAAGTCCCCACTGTTACACAACAAGGGAACGCAGGTGCTAGCAGTGGGCAATGTTTCGTGACCAGGCCGGTGGATGTGAACAAGGCACCAACAATGCGCACTACTGGAGTCAAGGCCTGGAAGACTTGGAGTTTCCAGGGTACTCCCCCAATCAGTCATAACTCTCATAACTTTCATGAACACTTCGGCTCAAATTCCAAAATAATTACTGAAATCTTCCTGATGCCTCTACCAAATTGACTGCTTCATGCCTATTATGGACAAAAAAAGGAAGGGTATGCAAATTAACCTTACAGGGTCATCTGATCACAAATTCCTAGCTGAATAGGTCAACAGGTCATAGTGGGTAGCCATGCCCCAGGCATATAACTTTTTGGTAAAAGGTATACCTTTGCCTTAAGATGCTCTGTCCATTGTTCTTGCATCTAGGTTAATGCACCTTTGAAATAATAACCACCTTCAAGAGAGCACATGATCTTGTTAACTACCTGGTTATTCAATCACTGCCTTGCTTTTTCCTACCTCCACGTAATCTTCCTTACCTTCCTTCCTTAATTTCAAATGCATAAAAGAGACTGCAAGACTGTTATTCTTGGGAGCATTTGAGATCTTGCATCTCAGCATATATCTTCAATTTGGCTCAAATAAACTCATAAAAATTCTCTATAGCTTCAGACCTTTCTTGCATTGACACTTTACATATGACATGTATTAGAATGTACTCCTCTGATTCCAGCCTGGACTAGTACTCATCAATCTAGACAGCTTAGATTTCCCCTCTTCACCGACATATTGTCTCTATTCTTTCCCTGGGTATTTCTTAAAGCCCCTCCTGCCTTTCTCCTTTGAAGGAACTTTGTGCTTGTCTCCATCACGGCTCTTATCACGCTGCACTGCAATCCACTGCATCGTTCCAGCTCGGCCAGGAGGCTTTCCATGGCCTTACCCATCATAGCTCAGCCCAACGTCTGGGCAACTATGTTGTGAACGTAAAAAATTAAAGAAATCCATTAGCCTTAAGAAGTATCTCCTTTGATTTAGGTACCTTAATGAAAATATGAGGACACAGGTAAGATCCAGGAGCAAGCAAAAGTTAATTTCATTAAAAGCCAATTACCAAGTCATCATCATGTATTACACTTTTTCAAAGAAGTTATATGAAATCAAATTACAACAAAATATACAGAATTGGTTTATTAAGAGGAAAACTTGCAAGCAAACTGAGCTCAAAACCCAATATATGTGTGAGCTTGATCTTTTAAATAAAGATTCAATTAAATTACTGAATAGGAACTGTTACTGTGTTTTCCCCCTCCTCCCATGCTCTACAGCTTTTATCTTCTTCCTTCATTATATTTTTCTCTTTAGATCTTATTACTGTAGCACCTGAGCCCCAGATAGACTCTAAGCTCCATCAGGATAAAAGTTTGTGTGTTTTCGTATTGTTTATTGTATAATTTCTCACTGACTAGAAAAGATTGTCTGTCTCACAGAGGAACTCAAATACTTATTAAAAGGTTGAATAAATTTTACACTGTAAGCAATACTCATGTAATGTATATATAAGGGACAAAAATTAAAGGTTAAAAATGGTATTGCTATAGACGGGATATACTTTGTGTTTTCAAGGTAACAATTGAGTTATTTTAAAATTAAAATATATATTCATTCACTATTTAAAATAGAAATAAAAATCATGATTCTTCAAAAAGGGAAAAAGGATTGGAGTAGGCGCCTGTGGAGGAAGAACCTCTCTCTCCAGGCTGCAGCTCCGGCCTGTGGGTGTCCGCCCTGAGCAGCCCACCTCTGCTCTGAACCGCAGCACTGGGGTGAAGACGGTCTTCCCGGGCTTGTGAAGTGAAGCAATTTCTAGGTCTGAATCCCCTTGAAGTTATTGCTCCTGTATTCCCTGTGTCACACTGTGAAATGCAGCCTTCCATGTTGCAGCCCAAGATTTTGCAATTAATCGCCAGCTATGGATTCCATAATTGGTGCTTCATTGCGCAGTTGAAAAACAGTGAGGCGCCGGTTCCTTCCAGTCACAAATCCTTTTTCTGAATGAATGGGTTTGTAACTACTGCTTGGCAACACGGTAGGTTTTAAAGTAAACTCCCCAACCTGAAACAACCGCAAGTAAGAAATCTGGAAGGGGCCTCCGAATGTATCTTTTGGAAGGACAGGAAGTTATTAGACTCTGGAGAAAACAATCGCGGCTACAGAACAAACGGAGGACCACAGGTGGGATTAGAGACGTCAGGGATAACTAAGGAGTTCATTTAAGGGCGACTAAAGGAGAATAAAAGCACTCGAGTTGTTTGTCTTAGGTGAAAGCACTTTAAATGGAGAAAGGCAACTTGCACACTTATTTATAAGGTGAGGTAAAGAATTAAATTGAATTTCATTGGCTTCTCTGACAGCTCTTTTCATGGACTTAGCCTATATTTTAGTGAATTTCATTGTAAGAGCATCTTTTGACCAAATGAGCTTTTCCTGTATAAAATATTTCAGAGTCAGCCCTGCTTTTCTCTAAAAAAAATGTGTATTCTTATTCACTACCATAATGAATAGATACATATTTCATCTACTCCCTGGGAACAGAGACACACTGCTTAGTTACATAATAATAATAATTGTATTTATTGAATACCCGTGTGCTATGCATTGTAGGTAGATACTATCATGTAGTCTTCACAAACATTTGGGAGACAATACTTTCTGCAGTCTATTAATGAGGGTCAGGAAGGTTAAAAGACCTGCCTTTGGAGGCACAGCTAATGCTTGAAGTTGGACCGTTTGATTACTGGAAATTAGTACTCAGGAGTAAGACTCAGCCAGGCGTACACTTCGGAATCACATGAGAGGCTTTCTGAAATGCGCAGTTCAGGCCCCATCACCGAGTTACTTCGGATCAGGACTGAAAATGCTGCCTGTGTAGCTGCAAACCTCCACTCTCTGGGAGGAATCCAAGGCTCAGCACTTGAGTGCCCATGCCCACAAATACTGCTGAAGGGAGCAGTCCAGGCCAGGCATGATTCCCTGGGACGCTCGGCAAGACCTCTGGCTAGAGTTCCATTTATCCTACCCCTGTGTAGTACACAATGAGTATGAATTAAACAACTATTTTTCTTACCACTAAGGGGCAGCCGGGGCCAAAGGGTTAGGGCCAATTTTTATTTACTGTATCTAGTAACAACCAACAGTCTGGGCAAAAGAAGAGCCCCAAAAGAGACTGGAAAAGGCATTTTTTGAGGAAACATTAGGTCACTTTCTTGAATAAAGTTCTGGGAAATCAGAAAATGCTAGACTGGTCTTTTATTTTTTTATCTTCATCCGAAGATATGTTCATTGATGTTTTTAGACAGACAGAAAGGGAGGGAGGGGTGGAGGGAGGGAGAGAAAGAGAAAAATAGAGAAAGAGAAAGAAACACTGATCAGTTGCCTCCCTTATGCACCCCAACCAGGGATCAAATCTTCAACTTAGGTATGTGCCTCGACTCAGGTATTAAAGAGTGTAGCCTTAATTGACAGGTTTAAGTGACTAATGCTGTGGAAAGCTATTGATGTATGGGAGGACACTCCAACTAACTGAGGCACCCAGCCAGGGCTAGACTAGACTGGTCTTTTTTTTCTGGAATCGTGGCTCCTAACTAATGTGACCCAGGATAGCTTGACTAGCATGGTTTAGGATAGTCACTGGTACCCTGAGCAGTGGAGAGAGGACACAGTTAGAAGGAGGTTCTGAATCACCACAGGGAAAACCATCTAGTTTAAATCTCCCGGGGCGGGGGGCGGGGGGTGGGGGGGGAGTGCACTGCCAACAGCAAATGAATGGCAGGAAAAAGAGGACACAATTCCAACTAGGGCCATTTATGCACTCATTGATGTATTAAGTAAACATTTACTAAATGTTTTCTCTATACTTGTACTAGGTCCCTAGCATGCAAAGTTGACTAACTGGCCGAGTTATCAGAGAGGGAAGACAGTCTTCAAACAAATGGGTGTGCCCAACTTTTAAACTGCTGATAATCCCTGTGATGTTTGGGGGTTTTTGTTACTTTAGAGAAAAGCTCTACTATCCATCCCTGGAGGTGGGAAGTATATCTGAAAGTAATAAAATAATGCCTACTCCATCCAGGATGGGAGAAAAATCTTTCTGCTTCTCAAAACTGAATGATTAATGTTTTCTGCTTTAAAATATAAGGTTTCTTTATGATGGTTGATCAAGCTCTTTTGGACTAATTGTCAAGCCCAATGAAGAGAAGGAAAGGGAAGGAAAAGAATTATGGAAGAAAGGACCCTCTCCCTCCCCTCCCCTTGCTCTAAGAATACACTGAGAAGTGACTGGGAAAAGAAACGTGGATTCTAGAGTTTTAAGTGCTTGGAATTTTTCCTATGATAACTCAGTGTGAGAGTGGGCCCAGGAAGAGCTTGCCAGGAGGATGAATTAGTCTCTGTGCTCAGCCTAGGTCAATCACATTCTCCACACTGTGTCTGGAGACACTGTGCGATACCATGACTACCACTACAGTCAGACAGAAGGGAGTGGTCTCCCGGAGGAAGACCTGAAGGACAGACGGGGCACAGGATAAATTGGTGTTAGCTGGACAGTCACCACAGTCGCGGTCTGCAACATCTCTTGCCAGGATATATTAAATTATCTGCCTATTCATAAAAATACTGAAATTATATTAGTCCTTTATAAGGGCTTAGTGAACAGTAAGATAATTAATGTAAATTGAGGCTAAATACTATTATGCAAATACAATGATGTCCATTTTTTTTTTAATTTTTATTGTTATTCAATTACAGTTGTATGCCTTTTCTCCCCATCCCTCCACCCCACCCCAGGTGAACCCACCTCCCTCCCCCACCTCCACCCTCCCCCTTGGTTTTGTCCATGTGTCCTTTATAGTAGTTCCTGTAATCCCCTCTTCCCACTGTCCCCGCCCCCACCCCCCACCTCCGTCCCCCCCGCCCTGGCTATTGTTAGATTGTTCTTAACTTCAATGTCTCTGGTTATATTTTGTTTGCTTTTTTCTTCTATTGATTATGTTCCAGTTAAAGGTGAGATCATATGGTATTTGTCCCTCACCTCCTGGCTTATTTCACTTAGCATAATGCTCTCCAGTTTCATCCATGCTGTTGCAAAGGGTATAAGCTCCTTCTTTCTCTCTGCTGCGTAGAATTCCATTGTGTAAATATACCATAGTTTTTGGATCCACTCGTTTGCTGATGGGCACTTCGGTTGCTTCCAGTACTTGGCTATTGTAAATTGTGCTGCTATGAACATTGGGGTGCACAGGTTCTTTTGGATTGGTGTTTCAGTGTTCTTAGGGTATAATTCCAGCAGCGGAATTGCTGGGTCAAAGGGCAGTTCCATTTTTAGTTTTCTGAGGAAATTCCATATTGTTTTCCACAGTGGCCTCACCAGTCTGCATTCCCACCAACAGTGCACTAGGGTTCCCTTTTCTCTGCATCCTCTCCAACATTTATTTGTGGATTTGTTTATGTTGGCCACTCTGATGTCCATTCTTAAACATGAAAAGTTTGGTTTTAAAGGAAATTATTTTTTCAAAAGCATATTAAAAGCAGATATGAAATATTCAGTAAGTGGTATAGTTTTAGAAAACTTGGTAGTCTTCTGGAAAAATTATAAAAGTATATTTTATAACTTGCAACATAAGAAAATGGATCAAAGGTATAAATCTTAAAAATATAAAAACACTAAACAATTCACAAAACTATAAAAATTATATTGGCAAAGTTTTCTTAATATGAAATAAAATCCAAATCTAAAAATATAAAGTAAAAGTTGATAATTTAAAAAAATCTGCTTGACAAAGCTTCTAAAAGTAAAGCCAAAAGAAAAAGAATTTGTTTCCATAGAATTTCTAGATCACTAACATAACAATAAGAAAGAGTCCATCAACCTAACAGGAGAAAATATGGGCAAACAGTTGGAAGGAAGGAAGGAAGGAGGGAAATACGGAGAGAGAGAGGAAGGGAGGGAAGGAGGGAGGTGTGGAAGGAGCAAGAAAGGGAAAACAGGAAAGAAAATTACAGATTAAGAAATACAAATAACATGTAAATACATGAAAAGTTTTTCAACTTTACTCATCCCAAGGGGTATGTGAACTCAAACAAGGATTCTATTTGTCTGTTATCAAGTAGCTAAAAATAGTACAATATTTAATTACATACATACTAGCAAAGTTATCTAGAAACAGGACTTTCAGACATAGAATACAAATTGAAACAACTTCTAGGGGGGCTACTTTGGAAATATCAGTCAAAATGTAAAGTGCACATCCTTGTCGAATCATTAACTCCATTTCCTAAGATTCGTCCTGTGTGTTTTCTGATGGTTATGAGAACGATCACCTTCACGAGGACTGTAGTTCTGTGTTGAGTAGCAGAAGAAAAAGAGTTCGTTAGGCTTAATACACATGATGATGGTTAAAGAGTATAATGGGATATTATGTAGCTATGAAACACAACTTTTTAAAACTGAGTGTGCTCTTTATATGCTGATATGGAATGACTTTATTTTTAAAAAATAAATAACCCTGGGTGGTGTGGCTCAGTGGATTTAGCGCCAGCCCACAAAAAGTCACCAGTTTGACTCCCTGTCAGGGCACATGCATGGGTTGTGGGCCAGGTCCCCATCTGGGGGCAAATAAGAGGCAACCGATCAATGTTTCTCTCCCTCTCTTTGTCCCTCCCTTTTCCTCTCTCTGAAAATAAATAAATAAATAATGAATGAATGAATGAATGAATAAACAATAAGGTACATATATTATTGACACAGAGAGATCTGATCAGATCACTAGGGAGCAGTAGGGAGGGGCTGTAGGCGTTTGGTGAGGCAATGGCAAACAGCCTAGGAAGGGATGGGCTGAGAAGCTGAATGCCTCTGAAGCACATGGAATTATGGGTTAGAAGATTTGAAATAAAAGAAGGGCTCTCTGGCTCTCTGTCTGGCTCGCTGGCTCTCTCTCTTCCTTGAGGATGCCCAGATGACTGCGGCAGCTGCCGTCTTTCCCAATGGACGGTGTTTAGGATGGGAAGGAACTCTGGGTGCAGCTGAGGATCAGGCTGGCCTGGCAGAGGATGGCAGGTTTTTTCTTCTTTGGCTGTTCCAGAGGGGATAAGCTCTGAGGCAGAAGCCTAACCCTTCTTCCAAAATTGTGTAGCTTTTGTATCTTATGTTGGTTTAGTTTGTAAACTAACCCTATAGAAATAAGGTAATTAAAACAAACAGGAAATACTAGGAGAATTCAGGTATTAAAGAGTTTAGCCTGAATCAATAGGTTTAAGTAACTAATGCTTGTGGAAAGCTGTTATTCCAAAATTGTGAAGCTTTTGAATAAAGACTCCTTTCCTTTATGATCAAACTTTGCCTCTGGAATTTTGCCTGGAGGGTGGAGGTGGGCAGCAGGGCCCCACTTGCTGTTCAGTAACATTATGTTAGCTTTTTCTTACTGCTGCTGTAACAAATGAATACAAATTTAGAGGCTTGAAACAAAACCAGTTTATTATCATACAGATCTGTAAGTCAGATGATGGGCCTAGTCGTCCCCAGGGTAACTCAAGGTGTTGTCTGGATTGTAGTCCTCTCAGGAGGCCTAAGAGAAAATGTTTCCTTGGTTTTGCCAGCATTACAGGCCTCCCACCATCCGTGGCTCACGGTTCCCTGCTTCATCTTCAAAGCCAGCAACGTCACAAGGCTCTCTGAACTGACTCCTGCAGTCATGCCTCTGCCTGAGCACAGCAGGGAAAGGTTCTCTGCTTTCAGGCAATCCTGTGATCAGACTGGGACCACCTGGATAATCCAAAGTACTCTCCCCATCTCAGGGTGCATACCTGTAAGCACATCTGTGAAGTCTCTTTTTTCATGTAAATTAACATACTCATAGACTCCAGGGATTATGGATGGGCATCTTTGGAGCCCATTATTCTGCCTACCTCAGTACGTATCCATGGGAATAGAATGCTAATGTTTCTTTTAAAAAATGAAGATAGATAGATAGATAAATAACTATAAAATAAAAAATAAAAATAGTGCTAGAATTACATATAAAATCATTAATATCGGTTGCCTGAACACAGATGACAGAGAAGTGAAAGGGAAAATTTTCCTTGTGTTATTTTTTATATCTTTGGAAGTCTGCATCATGTACATTATTATCACACAAAACCTACATATGTTTACAGAATAAAATCAAGACTCTTTGCAAAATATAAAACAAGGATACATGTAGATTGATTTCATTTCACGGATTGTGACCTAGGCTTAGTATTTAAAGAATAAATGTGGCTTAAAAACACACCAAGGCCCTAGTGGAGGGGAACCCAGCGCTGAAAGGCTAGGGGAACAACGCTAGAACACAGTCATGGATGCAAGGCAGAGATCGTAGGGGTACCCCGTTGATTGTTCCTGCTTCTAAGGTCTCCCTGAAGTTTTATGTCAGCAATTCCAAAGAGCCTGAAGAGAAACTTCAAGACAACTGTACTTGAACAATAATTTTTTAAAAATCAAAGTAAAATAAAAAGAAATTTCCCTTACAAATGGCCACAGGGGAGAGATAAAATAGGGGGAAGGAGATTCTGCTAACTTCATTAGCATTACCCCTTTCAGACTATGCCCTAGTGGATTCTCTGACTATAAAAGACTAGCTTCTTTTAGAAAACTGGCACAATTAAAATTGATTACTCTCAAAATTAAGGAAAAAATGCCATTTACTATAACACCAAAAAAAATTTAGTAGCTAGGAATAAATTTAACCAAGGAGGTAAAAAACCTGTGCTTGGAAAACTATAAAACACTAAAGAAAGAAATGAGAAAAATACAAATAAATGGAACCACATACCGTGTTCATGGATTAGAAGAATTAACATCATTAAAATGTCCATACTACCCAAAGCAATCTATAGATTAAACATAATTTCTACTAAAATATCAATGGCGTATTTCACAGATCTAGAACAAATAGTCCAAAAATGTATATGGAATCACAAAAGAGCCCAAATAGCATCAGCAATCTTGAGAAAAAAAAGAAAAAAGTTGGAAGGATCACAATACCTAATATCAAACTATACTATAAGGTCACTGCAATCAAAACAGTCTGGTACTGGCATAAGAGCAGATGTAGAGATCAATGGAACAGAATAGAGAGCCCAGAAATGAACCCATGTCTCTGTGGTCAATTAATATTTGACAAAGGTGGCACAAGCATACAATGAAATAAAGACAGCCTCTTCAATAAATGGTGTTGGGGGAACTGGACTGGTACATGCAAAAAAAAAAAAAAAATGAAACGAGACCACCAACTTATACCAAAAACCAGAATAAACTCAAAATGGATAAAACATTTAAATGTAAGTGGTGATATCATAAAAATTTTAGTGTGAAACATTGGTAGTAAAATTTCAGATTTTTCACATAGTAATATTTTTGCTGATAGATCTCCTAGGACAAGGGAAATAAATGAAAAAAATAAACAAATGGGACTACATCAAATTAAAAAGCTTCTGCACAGCTAGAGAAACCATTATTAAAATGAAAAGGGAACCAGATGTATGGGAAAACATATTTGCCAATGATACATTGGAAGAGGGTTTAATCTCCAAAATATATAAAGAACTCGTGACTCAACACAAGAAAGGCAAACAATCCAATTAAAAAATGGACAAAGAACCTGAACAGATACTTCTCTAAGGAGGATGTACAGAGGGCCCATAGACATATAAAAAAAATGCTCAACATCCCTAGCCATCAGAGAGATGCAAATTAAAATCACAATGAGAAATCATCTCACACCCACCAAAATGACTGTCATTAATATATCAACAAACAGTAAGTACTGGTGAGGATTTGGAGAAAAGGGAACCCTAATGCACTGTTGGTGGGAATGCAGATTGGTGCAGCCACTGTGGAAAACAGTATGGAATTTCCTCAAAAAATTAAAAATAGAACTGCCTTTTGACCCAGCAATTCCACTGCTGGGAATCACTATGGAATACTGGGTTACACAATGGAATACTATGTGCCCATAAAAAAAGGAAATCATCTTTTATGACAGCATGGATGGACCTGGAGGTTACTATACTAACTGAAATAAACCAGTTAGAGGAAGACAAATACCATATAATCTCAAATATGTGTGGAATTTAATGATCAAAATCAACTGATGAACAAAATAGAAACAGAGACAAGGATACATGAAACAGACTGAAAGGTGTTAGAGGGGAGGCAGGTTGACAAACTGGGTAGAAGAAGGGGAAGTGATAAACCAAAAATCATATATATATATATGAGAATGAAAAAAGAAAAAGAAAAAAAGCAAGCATTTATCTACTCAAAAAATAATAAAATTGTTTGTATATATATAAAACACATAGATACAGGCCATGACAGTGTGGTGACAGCCAGAGGAAAAATGAGGGTGGAGGCTAGGTGGGGGTGGGCAAAGCGAGGGGGAAGGGGGGATTGGGACAGAAAGAGACTCTCTCTGTCCCAGGCATCTCTTTTAGGCAATGGGCACACCGTGCTGTGTGCAGATGATGTTTCATTGAGTTCTACGTGTGAAACAGGTATGATTTCAGAACCAATGTCACCCCAATAAATTTTAAAAATTACAACTCCAGCCCAATATAGTCAATTAAAAAGTTACAAATTTTTATGGTGAAAAGAAAATCTTGGAAGTAACTATTTAGGTAAAACATGTTACCTACAAGGGACTATAAGATTAGTATCTAATGTCCCTTAGAAACATCTTTTAAAGAAATTCTTTACTTGAAGATTAATGCATGAGCTTCAGGCATCCCTTAAATTATAAAAGCCTATGTAAAGTTTTATTATTTTTTGAATAGATAAATGCTTGTGGTTTTTTTTTCATTTTTTGTAGAAGCCTACAGTTTTTATTAAATTCTTAACAATGTTTGAAACCATAAAAGGTTTAGAGCCATGGATCAGTACAAATTCCAGATGAAAAGATTATGAGGAAAGTATTTTATATTCTTCAGGATTCATTTCATGTAAGATAGAAATAGAAGACAATCTTAGACACAATGTGTTTCAAAAATATGTCTTCCGTGACCTTGGAAAAACTTACTTCAGCCAAGCAAAGCATGAACCAAGACTAAAAGCATAGGAATAGGAATACACTGAGATCGAAGGCAGACAGAGAATATTGAAACTGATATAAAATAAAATTAAAATAATTGTTCTAATTATGACAAACTTAAATATATAATTTAATGGCAATTACTTATATACAAATTATTAGTCTATTACAAGAAAGACTAATTTGTATTGGCAGAGAGAGGAAGTGGGGAGATGAAAAATGGATAAAAATAAAAGGATTTTAGATTTATAGTCTTTTAAGAATAGGCAATGACTATTGATTGTTTTGACAAATATACATTGTATAATGTTTGAAAAACAGGAAATCATCTGAAGTATAAGTGTATGAATCCCAAATCACTGTGAAAATAAGGCATAGTTCATATAACAGAGGGAGAAAAAAAAGAAAATAGCAAGAAATAAAATTAGGTGAGAAATACAACCAATCACATAGGTTAGGGGAACATTTTATATCAATGTAATACAGTTGACTTGAACAAAATGGGTTTGGGCTACGTGGGTACTCTTATACATGAATATTTTCAATAAAGGCTATGAGTGCATTTTCTCTTACCTATGATTTTCTAAATAACATGTCCTTTTTTTATCATTTACTTTATTATAAGAATACAGTATATAGCCCTGGCTGGTGCAGCTCAGTGGATTGAGTGCCAGCCTGTGAACCAAAGGTTCACTGGTTTGATTCCCAGTCTAGGGCACATGCCTGGGTTGCCAGCCAAGTGCCCCCAGTGGGCGTATGTGAGAGGCAACCACACATTGATGTTTCTCTCCCTCTCTTTCTCTCCCTCCCTTCCCCTCTCTAAAAAATAAGATCTTTAAAAAAAAGAATACAGTATATGATACATGTAACATATAAAAAATCTATTAATTGACTGTTTAATAGCCTTCTAGAAACAGTAGGTTATTTGTAAAGTTTTCAGGGAGTCAAAAGTTATATGTGAATTTTTAATTGCATAAGGGCTTGGTGCCCTTAACCCTTGCATTGTTTAAGTGTCAACTGTATTTTTAAAACATAGCTAACTATGGACTGCTCATAAGAAACACATCTAGAAAAATTAGAGGTTGGAAAGTAAAGATGCACAAAGATTAATCAGAAACCTGGAAACAAAATGCATAAACAACTGTAATTTACAAAAAAGTTGAATTCAATGAAAAATGCTTAAAAATGACAAGTTTGTTTCACATTGCTAATAGTAAAAATTCATTTAAATTATGAGCCTTTGACAGATGTTAAACAAAAATTAATAAGGTTATAGAAAATATTAATGCTTTTCTGAAGTTGAAAAAGAGATATCAAACATTTGTTTCAAAAAATACATTTTAGCTGATATATACTGATATATTAGCTGATATATTTACCTGATATATTTTTAATACAAATGTGTTATATATTATGTATTTGAAATGTATTATGCATTTTCAGTGTATCACAGTGTTACAGTACTTAAAAGTCATACAGTTCTAGTTCTATAATCAATAAACAGATAAAGAATAACGAAATATTCTGTTTTGTAATAACAATAAAATATTTTATAAAATTCATATCCACAACAGCAGTTCACATCTGATAACAATGTACATGACTATACTGAATAAACTACCTCTCAGCCTCCCTTGCAGTCAGGTATACTCATGTGACATCTCTGGCCAACAGCATTCGAGTAGTAGTAGTGTGTTCAAGTTTCTAAAGTGTCCCTTAAGAGACAGGGCATGGCCAGACCTTCTGTTCTCTTCCGTCTGTTTGCTGAATTGCAGGTGTAGTCATTAGAGCTCAGCCAATTTGGCTCAGGAAGTAGAAGGCAAACTTGTTGAAAATAGCAGAGAAAAACCCAGAAGGAGCTTGTGGTGTAATGACTGGCCACAGGGTTTTTCTTTTTCTTTTTCTTTTTAGATAATATTATGAAGATGTTTCTCACAAATTATGGAAAAGCTTATTTGTCATAATAGAAAAACCCTTATTTTGCAACACAAGTGAGAAACACCACTAGAAATTTAGCATTGTAACTTTGATAACGTGCGAAGTTCCTAGTTCCCAGTTCTTTTAAAGTGCACTCTAATGCAGTGCCTAAGCCTTCAGAAAGAATAACAAGTCTAGTCACTCCTGACATGATGCAGAATAGCACTGAGACTACGCTTCTAATTTCCCCTGTGTTCACACATACACCCTAACACAGCTCACCAAACATGTATCTTCCCTTTCATGTAAAAAGAAATTAACATTAAGGAAGATATATTATGCTATCCATTTTTTGAAAAAAAGATTACTAGTACCAAAGCAGAGTAGAACACAAATTTTACTAACTAAAAAAGTATGTGTGTGTGTGTGTGTGTGTGTGTGTATAGAGAGAGAGAGAGAGAGTGAGAAAGAGAGAGAGAGACTGTCTTCTGCAGATGGCTTCATATGCTCAACAGTATTTTAAAGGCTAAAACATACAGCCTATTTTTCTTTTATCAGAAAAATATACAAACAGTACCCTGTTCAAGTATTAACAATTTGAAAGGAACCAATTTTTAAACTTTTTATTGTTTTTGCTATTTCAGTTGTCCCAATTTTCCCCCTTCCCCTCCCCCCTCCCCCCCTTTCATAGTCATTCCCCACACAGTTGTCCATGTCCATGGGCCCTTCACATATGTTCTTTGACGAATCTCTTCACCTTCTTTCAAACAGTCCCCACCCACCTCCCCTCTTACAGCTGTCAGTCTGTTCCATGATTCTATGCCTCTGGTTTTATTTTATTCATTAGTTTATTTTGTTCATTAGATTCCTCTTGTAAGTGAGATCATATGGTATTTGTCTGTCACATACTGGCTTATTCCATTTAGCATAATAGTCTCTGTTCCACCCATGCCATGACAAAAGGTAGGAATTCCTTCTTTCTTCTTCTGCATAGTATTCCATTGTATAAATGTACCACGTTATTTAATCCATTCATCTACTGATAGGCACTTAGGCTGTTTCCAGCACTTGGCTATTGTTAATAGAACTGCTATGAATATACGGGTGAATAAATTCTTGTTTGTGGATTTATTGATGATAGCGATTCTGGAAAGTGTGAGGTGATATCTGGAGACCAGGGGGCTGAGCTAACGTACAGAAATTATATTAATGCCTCGCTTGCCCTCTGGTTTTAGGCTGGATTCTACCTAAAGGCACAAGGGTAGGAGATCAGAGAGTAGAAGGAAATGATCCCAGGAATGTATTCCCCAGGCTCTCCCCATCCATGTGGTGTTGCTGTAGGTTGGCAGCATCCTCCACTACAGACCACAGTTCTGGACCAAGGCCACTCACCAGACAGCTATTCTCTTTGGGTTCTAGTCACCATTCCCTCCCTTTCCTTCAGGTTTAAGATTACTACTCTAGTGTTAACAACCAAATTCTCTTGCTTCTTCTTCTATCTTGTTTTGTGATTTCTGCTACTTTGTGTATGCTTTCTGCTTCCTGCATTGTTTTTTATTTGTCTCTTAGCTTGTGCCCTCTCTTCCATCTGCTTCTTTCTTCGTGGATTTCATGAGAGAGGACTAGAACTGTCTGTTGATATCCACCATGGAGCAACCCCTTATCCTGCGTCAGCCTACAGATGGTGATGTGGGATGCAGGCAGCAATCACTGACCCAGTCTCATAAGGACAGGTGAGTGAGTCATATGATAGAGTGAAACATTTAATAAGGAACCTCTCGGAAGTAGCCTAAAAGCATGGTAGGAATACTGCAGATGAAAAGAATAGAGCGCATAAATGTCACATAACACCCTCACTTTTCTAATACATCAGCTCAAATTACTCTTTTCATCTCCTACATTAATTTAAAATTCCTGCATTGGAGCTCTGGTGGTGGTTTCCCATGTTGCTTCTTTCATTCTTCTAAGATTCTGGCCATTCCTCCAATCTCACACACATATGAGGTCTTTCTGGAAAAAGTACAACCATTGTTAATATAATAGAATGGTTTGCACAACATCGATGTAACCTGGCAACCAAGGATAGTGAACTGGAGTGCACATGGGTGAATAATGAGGACTACACTGTACTTGGCAGTGAGAACAGTAGACACCATTGAGTGAGCATGTGTACTGTGTCCCCGTCACATTCAAGATGACTGAGTAGAGCAACAAACCTGCATCAAATTTTGTGTTAAGTTTAAACATTCCTCTGCAGAAACTATTCAGATGATTCAGAAGGCTGCAGCTATGGGCAACTGGTGATTGGCAGCTTCATCACAACAACATGCCCACTCATACATCACGTCTCATGCAGAATTTTTTGATGACACATCAAATCACCCAGGTGACTCAACCACCCTACAGCCCAGATTTGGTGCCCTGTGACTTCTGGCTTTTCCCAAAACTAAAATCACCTTTGAAAGGGAAGTGAGTCAGACCATCAGTGAGATTCAGGAAAATATGACAGGGCAGCTGTTGACAATTGGGAGAATTTGTGAGGTCCCAGGGACCTACTTTAAAGGGAACTGGGTCTTCATTGTCCTGTGTACAATGTTTCTTGTATCGTCTTCAATAAATGTCTCTATTTTTCATATTACATTCCTGGATACTTTCTGGACAGACCTCATACACGTGAACACACATACTACCCCAAACAGAAAGACTTTTGCTCTTAATCTATTATTTCTGCGCCTTAACTTTTACAACTTCTTATTTGACCTTTTTTTTCCCTGTCCTTGGAAACATAATAAATGATTTAGAGCCATGGAGATGCGTGATTTTTCCCCCATTGATTTTACATAGAAATCAGACAAGGTTTTAAAATTGAGTGATTTGGGTTTTTTTCTTTTTGATTCATATTAGGATTTTTCTCAATTACAACTTGATTATTTCTTCCATTCAAAATCTTTGGGTTTCTTCATCCAGCAAAGTATTATGGTTAGTTTTGATATCTAACCTCCAAAGTAAACGTTGTCTTTCTTATTATTTTCTTCTTTTCATTCTTGATGAATATATTTGTAGAATAAACTTTGTTGCTTACAGCTGCCAAAGAATATTTCAATTCCATTATCATTATTTTAATTCCTTTCAGACCTTTTCTCACTTCTCATTTTATTCCCCCTTATCTTATTTCAGTGTTGTTGCCTCTTTTTGTGGATTTTCAGAAAGTTCCTTCTATTGTATTTTATCTCAGTCTTTATTTTACTAATAATTTTTAGAATTATGTTATTTCTTTTACTGTGTAATTTTCTTGCAAAACGTTCACACATCTTATTGTTGCTGTTGTTGTTATTGTTGTTGTTATTGTTATTGTTATTATTTTCTCTTTATTTTTCTTAAAAAGAGAAGTCATTTGACCCTACTCAGAATTTGCCAACTGGGACAACTTTGGATTACCTGTATCACTACTTCTTTTCCACTGGGATGCTGATTAAATCCTGTTCTTTGAGTCACAGCTGAAGCACAGGTATTATTCCCTCAGCCCAGGTCTAGTATCTAGCCAGCTTTCATGTCCTGCAGATCTGCTGGACCATATGGAGTCTTTCTGAGAGCTGCACTCTCCACTGTCATGCGGGCAACTGGGGAAACAGGCTTGGCAGGCTTAGGCAGCAAATATTGAGATGGGGGTGACATAAATTAGAAAGAAGGAGGGCAACACAGAAATAATTGCCATGTTAGAAAAGGAAGACGAAATTGCGTGAGATTTCTACTGAGTAATCTGAAGATATATGTTTTTATTTTGGTTTTGTCAGCAACTAGCTGTGTAATCTTGGGAATATTGTTTAATCTATAGATTATAAATTTCTCCCTCTGAAAAATAAAAATACCTCCTAAAATTATTTTCCTGAATTGTGGTCACACAAAACATAAAAACATAAAGTAAAATATGGTTAACAACTGGAAGCTAGAAGTATTGACTCAGTAATCATTTATTTTAGATATCTCTAAGTGACATTGTTCCAATTGTATTTATTTGTTTGATGTTTATCTCTCTTAACTAAAATCTAAACTCTACAAAGATACTTTTTGTTGTCTTGGTCTCTTCTGTATCTTAAGACCTAAGGATTGTCCCTGTGCAATAGTGGGCACTGAGTAAATATTGAGTAAATAAATGAATGAGCCAGCCTGGCATTGGTCATATAAACATATATATAGTCCCTCTCATGCTGAGTCCCACATTAGCCTTAATTTATGAAATACAAGTTTATAACATTTTGTGTAAATGTGTCTAAATGAAAATTCATAACTATAGAGTAAAATGTGCTCATTAAGAACAAACTCAAATTCTGAGAAACTGTAGACCCAAGGTACGTAGGTCAACTTCTTTTTTTCTTTTCCTGGAATAATTTTACATCAGTTTCAGTGTCTAACTTAAAAGTTTGCTCCATTACTCCTTATGTAAAAGAAATATATTACCTACTTCTTATAAAATTTACTTTCAATATATAAGTTACTGACTTTTTAATGTGCATGATTTTTTATGCTTTAAATCCAAGAAAAGTTTGAAGATCTGACTTAATCTTATAATATTTCTCTTTGAGTCCATATCTGAGAGAATGCTTTTGATTGGAACCTAACCTGCCTTAAGTGTAAATGAGTCCAAGTCATTATTACGTTGGAGTTTACAACTGTTTTTTCCCTTCCTCCAATTCTTTAAGGGATCTCAGTGTGTTACATATATAAAGATTTATCAATCCGATATGAAAAATTATTGTCAAATTTAAAAAATAATGTCTAAATTAATTAAATAAGATTAACAAATATCAAGCAAATAAACTATGTAAACCAGCATGTCCTCGGCCAGATAACTGGATTTCTAAACCATAATCTTTGCCTCACACAGTCTTTTATTCTCTCTGAACCTCTATCTCCTTGACCACAATTAGGAATAACGTTAATACTTGACCTGATAGAGTTTTGCAAGACTCAAATGAGAAAATGTGGGCAAAGAACTACAGCTCACAGTAATTGCATTTCTGAGTGCTTACTTTTTGCCAGGCACTCTTCTAGGTGTATGTCATTCATTTAATCCCTACAACAATCTTAAGTACTGCTTCTGTAACCCCCCGTTTATCCATGACAAACTTGAGGCGCAAAGGGTTGCAGAGTGTGTCTACCACCAAAGAGTAAGGTTAGGATGTGGTCATCTTTAAGGGAACCTTTTTCTGTCTACCACATGTATTGAAGATAAAATGTAAAAAAGTACATGGTGACTGATTGGGTGAGAAAGGAGGAGTAAAAGGAATCGAGGATGATTCCCAGGTTTGTAGCTGGTGGAAAGAGATAAGTAGGTTACAAGTGTCTAAAATACAATACACAGAGCTATGATCAAGGGCTGTGACATCTCAGAGTAAGAAATGATTAACTGCTTGTGAAAATTGAAGTCGTTTTCCCAGAGGTAATAGAAATTGTCCTCAGTCTCAAAGGGTTACCAGAAGCTTACCAGGCAGAGAAATGTGGGAAGAATGCCTTAGAATCCAACTGGGTAATACCAGGGAACATAATGCAAGGTACTGATTCCCTGTGCAATTTTAATTTTCTTTTTAATCTGGTTATTTGTAAGCTATATTAACATGAAGTTTAGCTGGATTTTGAATTCAAGCACAAAGTAAATAGTGAGTTATTCCAGGGACACAAAGAAAGACCAACATTACACGTTCCATATGCTCCATTTCACTACAAATGAGCAGCTTTACGACCTGACTCCCTCGAGAGTCTTCAAATAGAGATTTAATTAGAAAGCATTAGAGAAAGTCATCTGAAATAACAAAGGCAGTGGTAGCTGTAAGAAGACATTACCCTGGTGAGAACTTGGTGCACTGACTGCAGACACTATTAAGAAAACTGACAAATAGAAGATTATGTCTGAGATAGTAATTCTGCAGTATCACAAGAAGTATTGAAATATGTAAACTTACCTTAGAATAAATTATTTTTCTGTCAGCAAGAAGGGTTCATTCAGGGAAAGAAAAGAATTACAATCTGGTATATGTAGCCATGGCTTTCCACATGCAAGTTCCTGAGATCAAGAAGAAATGAATAATGCTTTTTAAATGTGTTTCATTTATTAAAACTTAATCTATTAATTTCTCCATTATCTATGGAAAAACATCAGAAGGAAGATTTGTAGGAAATACAGTAAAACAAAAGAGCTCTCTGCAAATGGTGATTGCTCTCTCTATAATTATGACTACTTTATTATAAGTATAAATTTGAATTACATTAAATTACCAGTGTTTAAAATAGCATTTATAAATATGATCTAAGTTTTCATTGATAGATTGCTGATACAACTATTGATGATTTGATCCTTATTTTAGTACTGTTGATATAATTTTCTAAATTGATATGATCTTTTCAGAGCTAAGTATTCATCATGTAACTGTGTTAAAATACATATATGCATGAGGTTGTAATTATTATATATTACAGAATCATAGATAAGCTCTATTTTGAGCATGACTGATTTTTGTCTAAAAGAATAAGTGAGGGATAACAAATTGTTTTAAATTACTCGTCCTCATTTATATACATATTAAGACTTACCACAGCATTTTGTAATCTTTGTTCTGAACAGATTTTGCCAAGAATTTTTAACTCCTAAGCCTATTCTTCTGAGGGTCTGAGGCTGACATAGCCTTACTTGAAATAAAAATTTTTCTCAACAACTGACCTATCAATGAAAATTAGGCTTTGGTAAGAGAGCTAAGAGGGTACACAGTGAGAAATGAAGCGCGTTCGTTAAGGTGGATGACCCTAATGAAAAGTAAAGAAAAAGAAGGAAGAGAGGGAGAAAAAGAAGCAGTAACACGTGTGTGCACACATGACCTATAATAATTAGGAGTTAGAAACGACCTTTCAGATTGAACAAATATCTGAACACCTACTATGTGCCAGGAACTGAGGATACAACAGTGAGCCTATGTCCCTCCATTCATAACGCTATTATTTTCACAGTCAAAAAGAGGAGAAAATTAGTATTAGGAGAAAAATAATGCTAGATAAAATCACAAAAAGTGAATATTGGGGAATATAGAGCAAAAAACTAAAACATGAACTTGTTAAGAATATTCTAGAAATATATCATATAGAAATAAATATTACAAAAATAAAGATTTAAACAATACTTCAGGTCAGAGAACATTGTCATGCTCTACCAACTCCACAAACACAACGACTTTATTGCATGACAAACCAAGGGTTAAATAAAGAGTTATTTCTAAATTTGCAGTAAATCCCTTCTACTGTGTTGGTGATGTAGGTCAAGGATCATAAATGCAATGATGAGCATCCCATAAATATATGTTTGTGTATACACAAAGCCTATGTAGTTGACCTTCAGCTTCACCCAAACAATAGGACAGTGTGAGTGCTTATATTGGGATGTATCTTTATGATTTTCCTTAGGTAAATGCTAATATCCATCTTCTAGAGAAAATCCTTAAGGTTTTACTTTAACCTTTTTAATCTCCTTTACTTTAGTGATCTTATGAGAAAAATTACTCTCTTAGAACTATTCCCACTGAGTTCTATAAACCAATATAGAACCAGATGTGGGACGGTGGAGTGACACTAAGATCACATCTAAATCTGTCAACTTACTAAATTATCTCAAGGGTTAATTGTGGTGACATATACTTCAGTTAAATCAGGAAGAATGATTAATCAAAAAGAGCACATACTTTAAATTTGTCTTGTTCTGTGAAATATTTCTACAATTTTTTCTATGAAGGAAGAGAAAGCGAAAAAAGTGAAAGATATAATTGGGCTTTTTCACTCTGAATATGTTTATGTCATTTCCATGTAAAATGCTGAATAAACTCGGAGTTTAAAATGCAAAAGAAACAGTATTTGCTGTAGTTCTGTTATGATATATGAGGCAAAATAAATGATTCCACTCAAAGAGGGAGTTATCTAAAGCTCACAAAGAGACAGTGAATTACTCAAACAAAAGACTCGGCACCGAAGATCACTGAAAGACAAGCCCGTCTTCCAAAAGGCCAATGAGATGCTTCCATTTTAAGTCTCAAATATCGAAAATGATCTCTGACTCTGCAATCTCCAAAAATCTGGGGATCCAATTCTATGCCAGAATAATCTTTTTAGTTGCTTGAGGAACTCAGGTCAGACTTCTCACCTAATCCACCATTAACTTTGGCCGTCACCATGACAACTTAATGATGGTTGAAAGGGCTCAAAAGGCCTATTAGCAGGATATTAAGGTAATGAGTTCTTCATTTTTCATGTTGAAGTAGTTCCTAATCAGTTCTCTCAGCTATGACTCCTCAGTCGTAATATAGTTTTAAATAGATTGGCTGTCTCATGCAATAGCGAATCGGAGTTCACATGAACTCTATTCCTGTTCAGTCCATTAATAACAATAAATCCACTACAATATCAGGCACATTATATAGATCCTTTTTGCAAGGAAGCACAACACATTTCATATTCATTGAAAAACAGAGCAAAAAGTTTGATCAGAAGTAGCCAACGTCACCCACATTGATTGTTTAATATAATTAAGTCATATGTACATTCTTTCCAGCTACAAAGCATCTTATTTAAGACTTTAATTTCCAAACATATCCAATATATTCTCAGTATCAACTTTACTCAACTTTTACTTACATGAAATTTTGTTGAATATTATTTATTAATGCATATAAATTATTTTAAAATTTATTTGATTTTTTATTTTAGAGAGAAGGGAAAGGAGGGAGAAATCAAGGGAGAGAAACATCAATATGAGGGAGAAACATCAGTCTCCCTAGGAGCCCTGACCAGGACCAAACCTGTGACCCAGGCATGCCCCCTCATCAGCGATCTTTGGGTTTGCAGGGTGACACCCAGCCGACTGAGCCACACTGTTTGGGTTAATGCATGTAGATTATATTATTCTTCTTACTCTCCCTGCCCCCAATCTGGAGAAACTCTGACAGCGTATTAAAGGACTACGCCCCTTATATAAGAATCAATTATGTGTAAAAATCCAAAAAAATGAACTCATAGAAGTAGAAGTTAGAATGTTGTTTTCCAGGGGTTAGGGTTGGGGAAATTTAGGAGATGTTGGCCAAAAGATACACATGTTCAGTCAGAAGATGAATAAATTCCGAGGATATAATGCATAGCATTGTGTTGATAGTTAACAGTACTGGAATGTGTACTTCAAAATGCTAAAAGAGTACATCTTAAATGTTCTCACCACAAAACAAACGGTAATTATGTGATGTGGTAGAGATAATCATATCGCAATGTATAAGTGTATCAGATCAATACATTGTACACCTTAAATTTACACAATGTTATACAGTCTTGCTGCTTGATGACAAGGATACATTCTGAGAAATGTGGTTTAGGTGATTTTATTATTGTATGAACATCACAGAGTATATTTACACAACCCTAGATGGAATAGCCTACTACTGTAAATGTGTGTGCTATACTTTCATAGGACGGGCAGTGCACACGGGTTTGTTTACACCAGGATCACCACAAATGTGCGCGCGAAGCCTTGTGCTGCAACCTCATCACAGCTACGACGGCACTGGGCAATAGAGATTTTCAGCTCTGTTACGATCTCATGGGACCACCTTCATGCCTGTGGTCCTTCCTTGGCTGAAAAATCATTTTACAGTGCATGACTGTGTGTCAATTATATCTCTATAAAGCCAGAAGAAATGGGAATCATTCTTTTGTACCTACTTTTTCCATTCTTTTCTTCTAACTCAACAGCTTTAAATCTGCCAAAACTATCGGTAATCTATTTAAATTCTTCCACTCTCATTTCTTAAGTTTCCCTCATTAGATTCCATTCCCCCTACATTTAATAAGATTTACCACTTTCTTCTTCGATGTTTTGATTCTGAACATAACTTTTATTCGGCACTCAATTCCCCCAGTGAGTTCCTTTCTGCACTTCATCAACATCTGCCTCTACCCCTGCTGAGAACTGACCGCCCTCCCCAGCCCTCTTGTGATTGGACCAGCACACAAACCTATTTAGGTATTTCAATGATTCTTGGCCATTTTAGCAGTTTTATGCTTGAAGTCTTGACTTCCAGTCAGACAACAGTTTTTTGGAACAGACTTTTAGGTTCAGATTTCCAAGGAATCATAAGTATCCAAACTGCTTCACTCATTTGTAAATAATTGGCAATATATAACCTACAAATTTTAGGGATATGTTTGTTCAGTTTGAAATATCAAATTCCAAATATTTTCTTCTATTTTTGTATATAGAAGATGTGTTCTAGAAATGTATTCATAAACATAAAATCCCTTTCATACCTATTTTTTCTTTGACTTAAACTGGGAGTACATAGGACTAAAAATGTCAAATACACATATTTAAAAGCAGGTTTCAGCTAAACCAAAAATATTGTAGTCAAGGAAGACAAAAGTTTGCTTGTTTAAAAGTAAGTCAATGTATACATCACATCATATAGTTGAATAAATATGATTGGTTATTTGGGCATCTCTCTGAGTGTGTAAGCATTTTCACAAAGCTCATCGTCCAGTATCATCTCCTACTCTCGCCGTTCTCCTAATTTCCAAATATGTGCAATTTATTGAGTCCAGTCTTGTTAAGATGTGTTTGTTGCAAGGATATGTGTTGAAAAAGCAGAGAAAATGTCCAAATTTAGATTTATTTATTATGGAAAAGAATGAAAACTATAAACTTAATTTTTATTTTATTTGTTATGTAGTTCTGAGACTTATGTTACACAGTTTGGCTATTGAATGAAATTCAGTAGTAGTCCTCATCTCTATATAACACAAAGATATTTATCAACTCAGTGCAGAACCTCACAGTTATAATTCAACCTTCCATTATAATTTCAGAAGTGCTGACGCTTATTTTTAGAACTACCGTTCCTCACAATCTGTTTTTTTTTCTCTTCACACTGACAAAGTATTATCTGCTCCTTCCTTTATTACTTCTATGAATAATCTCAATCCATTCAGGACCCTTGAGATTCACCGTATTTTTCAGACTCTAAGACACACCGTACCATAAGACGCACCTAGGTTTTAGAGGAGGAAAAAGAGGAAAAAAATTTTTGAAACAAAAATGTGGTAAAATATTTAATAACATCCTTTAAGGCAGAAATCCTTTTCTGCTTTGACGTCTTTCCACAATTACAGTAGATTCAGCAGGAGACTACACTACACTATTGTATCTTTCTACAACAAAATACAGTAATGACAGAACTATCAGCACTGTGTCCTTCATAGTTATGGGTGCACTGTAGCTGAGAACATCAGTGGATGACGCACTGTTATGGGGGAGATCTGCTGCTGGAGGGCCACAGGTGGTGCAACACTCTTGTATGGGGACAGCAGTGTTGCACAACCTGTGTGGCTCTGCAGCTGTTGCCAAATTACAGCTCCCATCATACCAACTTGTCCAAGCATGATGGGAGTTGTAGTTTCGCAACAGCTGCAGGGCCACATTGACAGGTGACCCTGCAGTGGAATTTGCCTACGTTAATGTTAATGGGGGACGCACCAGTCACGTGACGGAAGCATCTATCAGCGCTGCAGGCTTTCTTCCCCTAACGTGGCTGCACCGCCTGTACCCTCCTCCCTAGCACTATAGTTTGCCGCAGCGGGGGACTCCACTCCTGCCTCCCTTGCTTCGCACCACCAGGAAAACCCCTCCTCCCAGCGCAGGGCCCCCAGCATCACCCCACTCCTGCTTCCTCCAGCTTCCTGCAGCAGCGACCCTGCTCCTGCCTCCTGTGACCCTGCGTCACCGCCGCCCCCACCACCTCCCAGCAAGCGGACTATAAGATGCACCCCCATTTTCCTCCCAAATTTGGGGGGGAAGTGCATCTTATAGTCCGAAAAATATGGTATGCATATTTATTTATTCATAAACTATAAGTTCTAAAGCTTTATGTATTCTTTTACTTAAGTTACTATGTTACCTTCTGCTATATGTTATTGCATTTAGCAAATAAACAAACACTTCAACTAAAATAATGTAGTTTTAAGAGAGAAGTCCCAGGTTTTAGTAAAGGTATTTGAGGATGGGGTAGGAAATTAAAGTGTATCACCATATCCTTAAAGTAAGAAACTCTACTATATATGTACCTAAAGCCAATCTCAGTCTCACAACCTGGAGAACACAAGACTTTTATGACAATACTGTAGGGAATTACTTCACTCCAAGCATATTTTCATATCTCATGAAAAGATACAGATCATTAAATAATGTCAAGGATCATCGATTTCATATTATATTAATTTTTTCATGTGTAAAATGAGGACAAATACCATGCATAAAGTATTTATTATTGGGCTATAAAGATTTAGCAACTGACTTTAAAGTGCCGTATTGTGTAAATGATAACAAGGCATTATTCATCTGTTTAAACCATTGTATTAACTTAAAGTTTATTTGCTTAAGAAAGCATTTGTCGTTTCAAAAGTTTTCTTTTTCATTTTTAATTTATTTTCCTTATTAAAAGCATAATCTTACAAAGTAAAAGAATCTTCTCAGTAAAATAAAAACAAATTTCCTATGAAAGAAAATTGGAAATAATGAAATGAAAGGATAAATTAATAAATTCATGCTTCTTTACTGATGTAGCACATTCTATTTTACACGTGTCTGGGAAAATCCTCTTACCTCATTTTAGAGTGTTTTCATGAGTATGGAGGAAAAGTCAGGGTGGCTCTCCCTGATTTATGACCACATCTCTGCCTTAGTAGTCACAATGCCTTCTCCTACATTGGGTACATAGATGTTTACAAGAATTATAGCCTCTTTTTGGATTGCTCCTTTTATCATTATGTAGCGTCTTTCCTTGCCTGTTAATATAGCCTTTGTTTTAAAGTCTATTTTGTAAGCTATAAGTATTGCTACCCAAGCTTTTTGAAAATTTCCATTTGCATGAAATATCTTTTCCATTCGTTTACTTTTTAGTCTGTGTGAATCTTTTGTTCTGGTGTGGCTCCCTTGGAGACAGAATATATATGGGTCTTGATTTCCTATCCATTCAGCTACCCTATGTCTTTTGATTACAGCATTTAAGTCTTTTACATTTACAGTGATTATTGAGAAGTACATATTTTTTGCCATTTTATTCTTTTAACTATGTTCTGCAGCTTTTGGCTTTGCCTCCTTTTTCTCCTCCTCCTTCTTCCCACTTCCTTCTCCCTCCCTCTCCTCCACCTCTCCCTCCCCTCTCCCTCCCTTCCCCCTTCCCTCCCTTCCCCTTTCTTCTTCTTTATCTTCTCCTTCTTCTCCCTCTTCTTCTTCTTCCTCTTCCTCTTCCTCTTCTTCCTCTTCTTCATATTAGTATTAGTATAAAAGCAAGCCCTTTAACATTTGTAATGATGGTTTGGTGGTAACAAACTCCTTTAGCCTTTTCTTGTCTCAGAAGCTCTTTATTTCTCCTTTAATTTTACATGATAGCCTAGCTGGTTTAAGTGCAAAAGTATTGGTTGTAGGTCCTTGCTTTTCATTACTTTGAATATTTCATGTCAATCCCTCTGGCCTGAAATGTTTCCATTGAGAAATCAGCAGACAGTCTTATGGGAGCTCCCTTGTAGGTAACTTTCTTTCTCTTGTGTTTTTTAAGATTTTTCTCTTTGTCTTTAACCTTTTCCATTTTAGGTATGATATTTGCCTCACTCTCATAAGGATTCAGAATGTAGGACATTATAATTGCCTGATCTCAATATTCTTATTAATTTCAGCAAACTGTTTTCTTTTCAGACATACAAGTTTCCAGGGATAAGAATGTGGATATCTTCATTTTTTGGGTGGGGGGGAGAGATATTTATTTTTCAGCTTGCCACAGAGATTTATATTGTTTACATCAGTACTCCAATTCTATGTGGAACCATAAGCCATATGATTCTGTAATACAACTTTAGAGTTTATTTCTCCAGTAATCCCCATCTCTCCCCAGCAGAGTTACATACCTGGTATACACCCCCACTTCCTTGCTAAAAGAATCTCAGTTTCATTCTGAAGACGATGCACCTGGCCCCAGACAGACTCATGATCTGTGGAAGCCAACCCTAGGCTCCTGTCCCTGCTTTCCCAGACTTCATGCAGCCACATTTGAGTAGTGATGAAAGGTTAGTCTGCACAGTCGTCCTTGCAAGGACTGTGCTTTCCGAAGAACAACGCCAAGCTCTGAATATCAGAGAAAAGAGTGGGAATAAAGGGAGGTATCTCAAGTCAAGCATTTTGACCCAGTTGCTGATTTTCACTGGATACCACTTTTGAAGTTCTTGCCTTACTAGTGTGTGATCAAGTTACTGCCAGTGAATTTATTTTGGTTGTGTTTCTAATTGATATTATTTTATTAGGTATTTGAATTAAGAGATTATATGATCTTAGCTTTACACTTCCATATTCTGCCTGATTTTAAATGGATGTTTGCCACTGCTCATATTGAGGGAAAAATAAAAATTAAAAAAGTACATCTGTGTGATTTTACACCTCACCCAACTTTGGAAATCTGCCTACATGAACACACATAACTATGATTTATGATAGAGGAGATCAAGAGATTTGGTTTGGATGCTCAAAAAATCTTTAAGATATTATTAAATCTTATTAAAAATCTAAAGATGGTGCTAAAAATTGAAACACCAAACAGAAGCGACATTTCTAAACAACGATATAGTGTTTGGATATTCATAAAGAACTGTGACCTGGTCTGAATTGTCATTTTCAAAAATGAATTCAAACAATAGTAAACTAAAAGGTAAAAACAAAGTTAGATACTATAATAGAGTGGTATGTAGACAACCAAAAGGGAGTGAATATACATATTCTCTTCGTGTATTGTTCTCTCAACATTGGATCAAAATTTGGATCAAAAATAATTGTATCAAAAAATCCAATTAAGTTGTGCTATGTTATGGGAGAGTGAAGTCTCATTAGTGATCTAGAATGCTGCTGTTGAAGAAGGGCTCTGCTTTGTGTAACACTGAAGAACCATGTCTAATTGAACATGCCTGTTTTAGTTACTGTTTCCTTTAAAACAATGAGAGATCACTGGGAGCTGTCCCTAATGGCATGCATGCACACACACACAAATGACCAAATGATGCTGAGAAAGCAACACTGAAATGCGTGGGGAAGTCCAGAAACCGCAAGTGAAATTCCAAAGCATTTGCATTCTCTGCGTACGTTGGCTGATGTGGCAAATCACATTTAATGCTGACAACTGTTAAAAATAATGATAAATGGAGACCAAAAATAAGCAAGTAAATGAAGCAAGAAAACTAGAGTCGCTGAGCTCCTAACAGATGACAAAAAAGCTCCAATCCAGGTTGGAATCCTTTGAATGGTAAGAGATGTAGGGGAGAAGCTGGGGGAAAATGCTTTATCAATGTCATTAGTTTAAATCCTGAGTTTGTATATCTTTTCCACGTTAATATTTTATCCATCTACTCTGCCTCAAGTCATGGATGAAGTGACATTAAAATACAAATCACACACTTTTTTAGGTAGTGTTCACAGTTATAAACTCGTAGACAAAAAGTAGTTGAAAGGAAAATTGTTGTCATATTTTTAAAACAGGTTCTGTAGCAAAGGTTTCAAAATAATTGACACACTTTAATATGATTTCCCACTCCACCCTAAAACTGACTAATGTTGACAAATACTGAAGTTAGAAAGCTTATCTCACAAGTCCTGTGATTAAAAGAGGCTTCCAAGCTTGATTCATACAGAGATGACTACTATACTGGTCTGAACGTTGTCTCTTATATAAATGGCAGAACAGAAGATATTTTGGGGAACAAATGAATAGTTATATGAATCAATTCAGAATTACAATAGGAATTAGTTATAAGCTTTTCAGTCAGCTCCAAGGAGGCTGTGTTGCCAAGAGAGTGTATCAGATGACAGGATACACATGCAGAATAACCATTTTAAGCAGGGCTGTTAAAAATAACTTGATCGGGAATGACAGCATGTTTCTATGTGCTGGACTAAATGCCTGTACAAGCACTTTGGAAGTTTCAAGTAGGTCACTAACACTGAAAGAGCAAATACCACAAATGATTCTGGACTAGTTCCCTCCAGAACCAAGAGGAGCTGGGTCCACTTACCCTAGGTCGTTAAACAAGTATTACTTTCTATATATACCATGATGTCACAATTGGGGGAAAAATAATCTAATACAGGATTACAAAATGGATTGGCTTCCTCAGCAGCATACGGGGTAGCAAGTCCAAGATTTACCTGAGAGTGCAAATTGGTCAGTGGCACTAGTAGGCATCAGTATAATTCATTTTTGTAGTTTGATTTTATAACCACCACTTGCCAGATATGTTAATTCTAATAATGCTCTGTAACTGACATTTTATTTGCTATGTAAAGAATTCCATAATATGTGATAATGACAGTTTTGACAGTCTTGGTTTTCCCCAAACCATATCAAGGGTGTCAAACTCATCTTCACCAGGGGCCACATCAGCCTCACGGTTGCCTTCAAAGGGCTGAATGTAATTTCAACTCCTTAACAGTTAAGGAGTAGTTATATTTAAACAGTCCTAAAATTATTTTGGTGCTTTGAAGGCAACCTCGAGGCTGATGTGGCCCCCGGTGAAAATGAGTTTGACACCCCTGAATATCTTCTTTTGTTTGTGTGTTTAACGTGTTTAACATGTTCCTGTGTTTGCTGATGCCTCCAGTAAAATATAAAGTAGATATTGCTGATAGCTGGTGTCTTTGCTTGTCCCCGATTAAATGAGAATGCTTTCAACAGTAAACAGATTTTTGCTACAGAATATTGACAGGTAATTTAATAGATTAAGTAGATTCTTTTTCTTCCTAAATTACTAAGCATTTTTATCATGAATGGGTGCTGAAAATTTTCAGATACTTTCCCTATAACTTTTGAGGTAACAGATTACTTTCACTTTATCTGTTAATATGATGAATGTCATTTATACATTTAAAAAAATTGTTGGACTTCTTGGGGTGACCTTGGTTAATAAAACTGTATGTTTCAGGTGTACAGCTCTACAACACATCATCTGCACACTGTACTGTGTGTTCACCACCTAAGTCAAGTCTCCTTCCATCACCATCTACCCCCTTCACCCTCTTCCATGGCCCCATATAATCACCATACTGTTGTCTGTTTTTATGAGGAGGGTTTTTTCAAGATTTGTATTTATTTATTTTTTTTTAGAGAGTGGGGGAAGGGATGAAGAGAGAGAGAAAGAGAAGCATTGATGTGTGAGAGAAGCATAAATCAGTTGCCTCTCACGCACCCCCAGCTGGGGACCTGGCCCACCACCCAGGCATGTGCCCTGACTGGGAATTGAACCAGCGACATTTTAGTTTGAGGGATGATGCCCAACCTGCTGAGCCACACCAATTAGGACACGTGTCTGTGAGTTTGGGAGATTATTATTTTTTTTTGCTCAATCCCTTCACATTTTTCAGCTGGTCCTCCCAACCCTCCTCCCCTCTGACAGCTATCAGTCTGTCCTCTGTATCTATGACTTTGTTTCTTTTTCATTTGTTAGTTTATTGTGTTTACTAGATTCCACATAGAAATGAAATCATATGGTACTAACCTTTCTCTGACTGGTTTATTTCACTTAGCATTTAAATAACAACCTTTTACTCCTGCGATATACTTGGCTCAGTCGTGATACTTAATTTTGTTTTCCATAAGTTCCTAGACTTGTTGTTTTTATATTTTGTTAAGGAGTTCACAAATAACTTGATCTTTATATTGTTTGCTTTCATTTCCCATCTTTGCCTATTATTAAGATTCTAGATTCATCCAACTCACATCTGAGAAGAGCAACGTTTTCTCTATTTTCTGTGCTCTGCAAGTGTCTGTATAGCACTAATCTCTGTCATTTATGGGGGCTTAATTTATGATTGCGGACTTGCTTAATTCTGGCGTTCGTTTCTTGAACGTTTGAGAAGAATGCGGGTTCTTTAATTGTTGCATGCAGGTTTCTGTGTAGATCCATTAGATCAAGCTTCTGTTCAGATATTCAATTTCTTCGCTAATCTGTGTTGCTATTTTTAAGGTGATTCTTGGCATGATAATGACATTGAATTTGGCAACGTCTCTTGATAGCTTTATCAATATCTCCTTTATATACTTTGATTTTATTTAGATATAGTTAAATTTAGAATTCTTAATTCATTGAAATGAGTTGAACATTTTGTCACTATGTGATTTATAGAAAGTCCATTGTAGATTAGGCCTCACATTTGGGTGTATGATGACTTGGGAGATGCAAATTGCTACAGTATGGTAGTAACAAGTTCTCGGTATAGGGCTTCATTGTCCTTTCCTGAAGGAACACTATAAAGGAAAGGAGGAGACTCACTCAGCTCAGCCTGGAAAGGAATGATGTAATTTCTGCTTGTGTTTCATTGACCAGAATGAGTCACATGGCCACTGAGGGTCAGCTAGGGAACTTCACCTCATGTTATTTTCATGGACTGGAAGGAAAGCTCCTGTTATGAGCATCTTTAATTGTGAAGGAATAAAAAGGAAACTTGGAAAATTATATATTAACTTTTAAAGCTTTTTCCTAGAAGTAACACATTGTTTCCACTCACATTTTTTTTTTTTTTTTGACAAACGAAGTCACAGGGCTATGTCTACTTTAAATGGAGTGGAGAAATATGTTCTTGACACGTCCTAGAAAGCAGACATTTCAAAATACTTAGCGAATGTAACTAATGATGATCATATTAGTTATGAAGTAATGGTTACAAGGAATAAGGAAGTGGCAGAGATGGGCAAAAATGAATTCATTTTCATACGTTTGCATATACAAGCAGCAGAACTTGCTGACTGGGTTAGATATTGAATTAAGGACCCCAGTGCATGCCAGCTGTCAATTAGAGTTATGTGAAAGAACAGATAGAAACAAGGCTTGTCACTGAGACAGGGGAGAGAATCAACTCCATCTTTAATTATAAAAAGTAAAAATAAAATAATGTAGTATGTAAGATGTATCTGGGTTTTTTTTTAATTCTCTATTCTCATTGAGGCCAAGGGAGAATCAAATTCAATTTTAATTATAGAAAATGAAACCAGAATAATGGGTGTATAACTCTATACATGTTTTTAGTTTATTATAAGCATCTGCTTTTAGTAGTTTGGTTACCCAAAGCTTTCTAAGAAACTAAAAATAAACAAGAGGAAAAACCCTAGTTCCTTACTAGATATATGAGTAAGGAAATGTTTAAAAAAGAATTTGGTAATCCCCCTGTTGTTCCCAAGGCCATACCAGTGTCTACTGGTGATACTTCTAGTTCAAAGTCCACTTTTTCTATGATTCTTTTAAGAGGTTCTTGTCAGTTTAAATTTCTTGCATGTCATGTACAATGGTGGTGTGTTTCATCTGACTGTGTCTAACACATTTCTTGCTGTTCACAATGAAAAGATTTAGGCTGGCAAGGCATGCTTTAGGGAAGACTTCAAACCAACTAAAAGTCAGGCCTACCTTCTAAGAAGATTCAAATTAAATCTGACATGAAGTATGGCATCCTGGGCCATTCAGATTGCAATTAACTTTGACGATGTTCAATTGATTACAACTTGTGTTGTGATTATATAGAGGCTACTGTATTGCATATTAAAACTTTCAGGATGTTATCTATTCAAAATTTAGGCTTCCTTTATTTCTAACTACAGAGGTATATAATTTGACATTTGTCCTAAAAACTATTTGTCTCTCACATTAAAAAATCATAGATGTCTTCACAATGTCTACAAGAAAACTTTTAGTAAATTCAAAATTATTCATTCTATCCTGATTTTCTCTCACAATAGCACATGGGCAGGCACAAACACACCAATATAAATTCACACTTAATTTTGATTTATCTGGGCTTACACAAACAAGTTCAGAGTGTTATCAGAACTCCTGTTCTGTTTCTCTATCATTGTGTTAGCAGTTCCTTCCTCTAAGGCACTCTAATTAAGCCAACCATGCTCATGGGACAGGGCAACATCCCACCCAGCAGAGAAGCAGCTCTTCCAGTACCATCCTTCTGTGTTACTGAAGCCTTACATGGGAACACTCATCTGCCAGAGTTTTGTGAGTCTCTTTTTAATCTGATCCTGAGTTACAAATTCTCTGCCCTTGCAGCACCCCTGAGTATACTACTGTGGTTAAGAATGTGGCCTCATCCTGTAGTTTTTGGTGTGAATTCTTATTATTCTCTTACTAGTTGTACATTTGGAGGACAGTTTTTTACATTCTGAGCTTTGGTTTCCTTATCTGTATAATGAATGCAATTATAATACCAACCTCATGGGGTCGTTGTGAGAATTAAATGAATAATTAATTATATGCAAGGTGGTTTTTTTATTTACTTATTTTTAGAGAGAGGGGAAGGGAAGGAGAAAGAGAAGGAAACATCAATGCATGGTTGCCTATCGGGTACCCCCTACTGGGGACCTGGCCTGAAATCCAGGCATGTGCCCTGAGTGGGAAGCCAGCCACTCTTTGGTTCACAGGCCAGCATCCAATCCACTGAGCCACACTAGCCAGGGCAACAAGGTGTTTTAAATTGTGCTCAAATAGCCACTATTATTATTTATTATAACCACCATGGCCAACACTTTTACTACTGATACTACCACAACTGCTGTTACTGTAATCGTTACCTATTACAGATTTGGGAAGTGTTCACATAGCCTTTGTTGAAGTTGATGCCTGTGCTGTCTGTCCTACTTTGACTCTAAATTTATTTATGAATTATTTTGCCCCTGACTTTTTAAATTCAAATAAAGTTACATTTTAAAAAGTAGTTAGCTTTCCAACTCAATTACCACAGCAAAATACATGTCTTGACTTTTTCCCTTAACTGTGTCCGTGTAAGTCTCTGTTAAGTATGCATGCAACTCATTCTAGGCTATCTTACCTGTATTTTCTGTATGTTTACCATTCAACTCCATTTTTAGAGAAGCAAATTCAAGATAACTTAAAATGAAAAAAGGAGGACCAGATGTGAACTAATTTGGGAAGATATGAGAAAACTTTCAATATCCTAACCCAAATAAAGGTTAACAACATATCAAAAAAAAGGTTTAATTCAAATTAATGTTCCAATGTTTTCCCAGAAATGGATATTTTAAAATAAAGATAAAATATTGATTGTAACAGTTTTAACATAGTTTAAATAAAGGTCAAAGAACCCATTATTTTAGTTATTTTTTGATATATTTATTGATTATGCTATTACAGTTGTCCCATTTCCGCCCCTTCACTCAACTCCATCCTGCCCACCCCCCCACATTGCCCCCTATAGTTATGTCCATAGGTCATACTTATAAGTTCTTTGGCTTCCACATTTCCTACACTCTTCTTACCCTCCCCCTGTCTATTTTCCACCTATCATTTATGCTATTTATTCTCTGTACCTTTCCCCCCTCTCTCCCCCTCCCAATCCCCTATTGATAACCCGCCATGTGATCTCCATTTCTGTGGTTCTGTTTCTGTTCTAGTTGTTTGCTTAGTTTTCTTTTGTTTTGGTTTTAGGTGTGGTTGTTAATAACTGTGAGTTCACTGTCATTTTTACTGTTCATATTTTTTATATTCTTTTTCTTAGATAAGTCCCTTTAACATTTCATATAATAAGGGCTTGGTGATGATGAACTCCTTTAACTTGACCTTACCTGAGAAGCACTTTATCTGCCCTTCCATTCTAAATGATAGCTTTGCTGGATAGAGTAATCTTGGATGTAGGTCCTTGCCTTTCATGACTTGGAATACTTCTTGCCAGTCCCTTCTTGCCTGTAAGGTCTCTTTTGAGAAATCAGCTGACAGTCTTATGGGAACCCCTTTGTAGGTAACTGTGTCCTTTTCTCTTGCTGCTTCTAAGATTCTCTCCTTCTGTTTTATCTTGGCTAATGTATTTATGATGTGCCTTGGTGTGTTCCTCCTTGGGTCCAGCTTCTTTGGGACTCTCTGAGCTTCCTGGACTTCCTGGAAGTCTATTTCCTTTGCCAGATTAGGGAAGTTCTCCTTCATTATTTGTTCAAATAAGTTTTCAATTTTTTGTTCTTCCTCTTCTCCTTCTGGCACCCCTATAATTCGGATGTTGGAACGTTTCAAGGTGTCCTGGAGGTTCCTAAGCCTCTCCTCATTTTTCCAGATTCTTGTTTCTTCATTCTTTTCTGGTTGGATGTTTCTTTCTTCCTTCTGGTCCACACCACTGGTTTGAGTCCCAGTTTCCTTCGCATCACTATTGGTTCCCTATACATTTTCCTTTGTTTCTCTTAGCATAGCCTTCATTTTTTCATCTAGTTTTCGAACAAATTCAACCAATTCTGTGAGCATCTTGATAACCAGTGTTTTGAACTGTGCATCCGATAGGGGCTATCTCTTCCTCACTTAGTTGTATTTTTTCTGAGAACACTTTGAAGTGTTCTGTCATTTGGGCCTTTTTTTTTTTTTTTTGTCTTGGCGCGTCTGTTACTTAAAGGGGCGGAGCCTTAGGTGTTCCCCCGGGTGGGGTAACACTGGTCGCTGCACTGCGACACTGTACATGGGGGAGGGGCCGAGAGGGAGCAATGGCACCTGCTTCACTCTCCACCAGGTCTCAGCCACTCCCTCTGCTACCCACAATCAAACTAGGCCCCTCTGGTGCTGGTTCCCGAGTGGGTGGGCTTGTGCACGCCCTAGGCCCCTGTGGGTCTCTCCAATGACCTCTCCCATGAGGCTGGGAGTCTCTCCAGCTGCCGCCCCAACCCCCATGGGCGCTTTCAATCAGAGGTCTGAGGCTTTATTTCCCCGCGCTGGAGCCCTGGGTTACCGTGGTCTGCTTCGCTCCCCGCCATTCATCCCGGTTTATCTGTGCGTGAATGTGGGGCCACGGGGTGCTACCCACCGCTCTGCCTGCCCCGTTCTCTGCCACTCTGAGTCCGGCCCTCTCCGTTTCTCTGTGCACGAATGTGGGACCGCAGGGTCCGCTAGTGGTCAGACTGCCTGCCCCGTTAGTCCCACACTCCGCCAGTCTCGGTCTTGCGACAGACACGTGAGTCCTCTCCACCCCGGTGCCTGTCTCCACCCCTCCTACCGGTCTGGATGTATGTTTCTTTTTTATCTACTTGGTGTCAGACTTCCTTGCCGTTCAATTTTCTGTCAGTTCTGGTTGTGCAAGGAGGCGCAGTATGTCTACCTACGCCGCCATCTTGGTTCTCCTATTTTAGTTATTGATATACAGTATTATTGCCTAAAACAAAAGTTAAATTGACAGTTTTAGATAGTTTTGCATAATTCTAGAAAATAAGCCCAAAGTATATTTATGTATAAGTAATATGCCGTTGTATGAATAATTTAATATATTATAAATTACATAAACAATATAAATTAAAATAGATAAAAATATTTCAAAATTTATTATATTTATTAATGATCTGAAAAAAACGTTTCCTTCATTGACACTGTGATAGAAAATGTGTGGCTAATTTGAAAATCTAGTCAAACACTTTGTATCCACAAAGTAAGGTTTGATCCTTAGTTCAATTTATATAAATTTATATCCACACATAAGAAATACTGTTGGTGTGCTCACCACATCACGATACTAATATTTGAACCCCATGCACAAATTCTGTGGATGTTTTTACTGAAATTGATCTGGTAAAGTCATATTATCTCTAACACCAAGTACTCTTAAAAGCTAATTAGAAGAAGCTGCCTGTTAATATTTTTACTAGTAAATTGAACAACCATGGAAACATTCATTTAGAAGGTGTTTAATATGTTAAAATTCCACTTGTAAGTAGGTTTGAAAATATCATTTTTATAGGTGGCACGTGTTTATTTTCAGCAAAATAAAACACTTAGTGAAAATGTCACCAAGAAATCATATCAAAAATTCTTACTCCATACACAAAATTTATTTCAAAAACTCAATACTTCTCCACTCACCGTTAAAATTCTGCTGTTCTTTGAAGGGTCAGATTTTATCTTTAATTTTCACCTGAAACAAAATTACCATGTGGAAAATCTTTCGTGGCACCATCTAAGTTCAACTACTAAGTATTTTGGTGGAAATTAGCCAACACATTTCTAACTAATAGACCTTCACGGTCCCACCTTTTCTCATCATAAAGTATTTTAAATATTTTACTCTATATAAGGATTTTGATTTTTTAATTAGTAATACTGACATAGTACATCATTTTTGTGCACTGCTATCTTTATTATTCTTGCTATAATAGCTTGCCTAAAAATAATACAGTAAGTGCATTTCATGTATGATGCAACTTCCCAACCTTATCTGTCACTCATTTTAAAAATACACTCCACATAGAGAGACAAAATAGCCTTGTGGTTGAAAAATACACTCCACACAACTGCCCACTGTGGTTGCATTTACATACACTTTTCTTAAAGCTTTTGCTTTTAATTCAAAGAATAATTTACTGTTGAAATTTTATTCAATGGGGGCACTTTTGAGAGGTTTACCAAAAAAATAATTTGAGTATTTTATCATTTATCAAATTTCCTAAGGTAAAAGTTGTTAGAAATATGGACTTTAATCCAAGTGAATAACAAACTTCGACACTAAATAATTTGATCTTGGTTGCTTTTTTAAATCTTCAGAAATATTTTCTAGTGAAAAGCATATTTTAATTTAAGATCATCTTACTTTTCATAGTGTTGGCGAGTATGTGTAGAAAGTGAGCGGTCGTACATTACTGGTGGGAATGTAAAATGAGGAGCAACTGTGGGAAACAGTTCGGCAGTTCCGCTATGAGTGAATCGCAGAATCACCATATGACCCAGCAATGACACTCCTTTGTTTGTGCTCAATCAAAAACACGTTCACACAAAAACCTGTACAGGAATGTTCGTTGTGGCATTATCTGTAATAACCAGAGTGTAATCAATCTTCATGTCCATTAGCTGAGGAATGGATTTTTAAGAATGTGGTATGTCTGCACAATGGAATATTATTTAGCTATAAAAAAGAATGAAGAAAGTACTGATACATGCTACTGAATGGGATAACTTTGATGACATCATGATAAGTAAAATGAGTTAGACACAAAGGCAATGTGTTGTGTGACTGAATCTATATAAAATGTTTCTTCATAATAGAAAAACCCACAGGCAGAAAGCAGATCAGTGGTTGCCATAGGTGAGGGGTGAATTGGGAGGTTTAGGTTACTTTGAGGGTGTTGGAAAGTGTCTGAAATTAAATAGTGGTGACAGTTTCAAAATATTGTGAATATACTAAAAATCGCTGAATTGTACACTTCAAAAGTTTTTAAAAATCCTACTATCTTCATGGTTATTATCCCTAATCCCCTGAAATGTATTTTCACAGTCTTCCCTTTGAGAGAGAGCTCTGTCCCAAGGGCCCTGTTGCAATGAAAGATGCTGTTATGTATGCTGGCCCGTTTAGTCCCACCATTGCAAATACAACTAATCAACTAACTGCCCAAAGGGAGGCAACGCTACAACAGCAATTGTGAGGGTAGGGAAGTGACGATGGGGTCAGCTCCCAGACACATAATCAGTCAATCTGATTATGTGTCTTTCCACCAGGAAAACAAAATAAATGCAGAAATAGAGGTGGGAAAATGCAGAAAGAAAGCTTTTTAATAGAAGCAGTAATTTAAAGGACTCTTGAAATGGAAGTGAAATGAATAGTGAAGTAAGGAGAAAAGCACATTACAAGTGGGGGCAATAGCAGGAACAAACATGAAAGAATGAACCGTGACTAAAGACATGATACAAAGTATATAGACTGAGATGATGCAGGATATGGCAATTTCCAGAATGGAATGTGAATTTATAGGAACATAACTCAAACCATAAATTTAGATTAAGTTTCTATTACTATTGTCATTATTTTTATTGTTATTACTATCATCATCATCATTATTTTAAGCAAATAATATAAATACTTTTACAATAACTTCCTTTTTTAATTTTATTTTTTTCTTTTCTTTTTTTAATTAAATTTATTGGAGTAACACTGGTTCACAAAACCATACAGGTTTCGAGTGTACAACTCAACAAAACATCATCTGCACATGGCATCGTGTGCCCATCATCCAAAGCAAAGTCTCTTTCGTTCCCCATTTTCCTCCCCTTTGCCTACATCTACCTGCACCTACCCTTCTTTCCCTCTGGTCATTACCACAATGCTTCTCTGTCTATGTGTTATATATACATATGATTTGGGAGAGGGGAGTGAGGTCCAGGAGATGACTTTGTATCAGAAAAATAGGAATTTAGATCTGAGAACCTTAAATTTTTGCTGTATCCCAGTACTTTTATCATTTAAATTCTCATCAGTTTTTCCGGAAAAACGTATTTTATGCTTTCAATAGAAAAAAATTACAGACAGCTGGGCTTTCTTACCTTATGCTCAACTCAATGTTGACAAGATCGCATTCTATTTTAGGGAAAACAATTTCAGTGCTTGGCACCCTGGTTTCCTTTCTCCAGTCCACAGCTGTCCAATCTTCCAGAAAATTATTTACCTTCAAAGTAAGGACAAAACCAAATGACTGAGTACCTTGAAAGTTACCCTAAGGAGTCAAATTCTTTACATGATATTCGAGAAGATCAAAGAGGAAGGGAGTAAGATGGGCCTGCATATATGTTTCAAATGGAGTTCAAAGTCACATGATGTTATAGATTTTGTTTTTGGTTTACTCCTTATAATAATAAAAGTATTATGACTTATTCCTTTTTCTTTGGGTCTTAAATTCTCAATATCATCAACTGCTTGGTTGCTAGGCCACTGGAAACGTAAGTATATCTAAGGCAAATCAGTGAGCTGAAAGTCACTTTAATTCTTTTTCCAAGACAAAAATATTACTGCACTATTTTTGTATATGCTCATTAAACAAATCAAATTTTCTTTGATCAGTTACTTCAGATCACATTATTAAAAGATCATGCTTTAGCACAAATTAGTCATTTTGGGACGGAGGAAGTAAATTGTGTTATAATTCAACGCAGGCTGACGGGTTTATATCAAAGACTGGTTCCTGGCAATTTTTGTAATTAAGACAATATCTACAAGCATGAGACTTGTGATACTTAATTTGAATTCAGCATGGATCACTTTCCTGTTGGGTATAGAAATGTGTCACTTACTTTAAATGAATAAACATGACTTTAGTAATTTAGTACTTGCATTAGCAATAACGTGCTGATTATTCTTTCAAAAATTACTTGTATTTCAGTAAGTTCAGTTGTTTAGGTCATGGTGTTCATGAGAGGCAGGCAGCTAGTGTAAGTCAGTTAGTTGCACTTCGCTCCATGGTTTCAGGTGACATGCCTAAGAATGGCTTGTTATTACAAATGATTATGACTAGTCCCAAGGAGGAGCAGGCTAAAGCTTTATGTCCTTTAGGGCAAAGGCAGCCCTTTGAAAGGGAAAAGGGGACAAATTTCACTATGTAATACAAATTTATGTCTCTAACCCAGATAAAGTCTCCCTATTGCCATACCATATTTTGCATGTTTAGTTTTCATGTTATTCTGGTTTGGAACCTTAACTAAGAGAATATTGTGAAATGTTGCACTGGGAAAGGAGCTTTTTTCTTCCTTACATGTGCTTTCATTAGACTGAAAACTTTTAAGCAAGATAAGAAAAAGTCACATCCCAGTTTGTACTTTGTCCACTTGGGAAATATGCTATCAACAATTTCCTGAGATGCTATTATCCAGACCAATTTTTATCCTCTTTTATACACTTCCAAATGCCAAAGAAACATGTACTGCCTCAATAATCCTCCAAAGTAATTCTTTCTGGGCATCTAGGACACAGTGCTTCAGGCTAATAGGGAGGAGAGCATCTGGACTTAATGTGTCTGTAATTGTTACATTCATGTTTATTTTGTTAAATCAACACAATAGAATATGACCCCACAGGACAGTTTATAATGCTTGATTGAAGAATTAACTTATGAGGCTAAAAATGGCAGTTTTAGATGACTTTGGCTTAACATAGAGAAGAGAATGAAGAAGATGGAAAATGAAGACATGAAGGAGGTGAAGGAATCTGGGAAAAGCATGGAGATGGCATTATGTCATTTGTGAATCTCCCTAAAATCCTCTATAAAAACAGAGTAACCAACTAGCAACACCCCAAAACCAATGTGCATTTATAATCAGCTAGGTGACATTATATCCTCCATGAGACAAAATACAAGTGGAGGGAAAACATCACCAACAGACTCAAGATGTGCATGAGTTAGTATCTGTGTGGGAAGGAAAAGAAGGAAGCAGAGGTATGTGAGGGAGGTAAGAACAGGCAAACTCCATCCATAATAGCCAATGCACTTGCCCTGGAAAGTAATTCAGGCCAAACCCAAACAGCAGATTAAACAAGGAGGGGTTTAGATAAGTCCAGTCATGGGTATGTAGGGGCATACTACAGAGTGTGAAAGCCAGAACAGTCTAGATCTCAGGAACTCTCAAAACTGACCAGCAGAGCTCCTTTCCTGGGATGAGTAGGGATGAGCAATAAAAAAAAAACTTCTGAAAATATGATTTTAAAACAGAATTAGGACAACAGAGAGGGAGGAAGAGAAGATCCAGACAAAAGTATAAAGGGGAAAATCTCAGAGGCAGGAAATTTCAGAAAGCTATTATGAATAATGCTTCTCTCTAAAACTGCAAAAAACTAATTTTTCATACACATACACACACACATACCACAAAAGTGATTGAAGTCAAATCCCACACAAATTTATAAGAAAAAAGAAAATAAGAAAGGTATCCAAAAAATAACATGATTTTTCAAAATGAACCAATGAGCCCTGACTGGTGTGATCAGTGGGTTGGGCGTCCTCCTGAAAACCAAAATGTTGCTGGCTCTATTCCGGTCACGGCACACACCTGGGCTGCGGGCCAGGTTCCAGGTTGGGGGCCTGGGAGAGGCAACAGATCAATGTTTCTCTTCCTCTCTTTCTCCTTCCCTTCCTCTCTCCAAAATAAATAAATAAAATCTTTAAAAAATGAACCAATGCTGCAAAATATAAAGGAATTCTGTAAGTCAAAAATTTAAAATTTGGAAATAAAATAACAGTACTCAGGAAAGAATTATAAATAAAAGAAAAAACTCAGAAAGGACAAATAAATTAGGAAGAATAACAAGACAAATGAACACAATAGATGACTTCAGATAAATAAAACCATGAAAAGCCACAATATGTTAACCGTTAAAATGAAATAAATAGATGAAAATGAAAAAAATTTAAAAAATAGTGAAATACACACAAAGATTTAGTACGTGGATAATAGGGATTACTGAGGAAGAAAACTAAAGCAAGAACAAAAAATACTAAAGCAAAAGCAATACATATGTATATGTGTATGTATATATATATATATATATATGTACATATATATATAAAATGAAAGAATACTTCCCTGAAATTAACATAGAAAAAAATGAAACTACATATTCTCTTCATACCAGTGAATATTGACCCAGAATGACTAACAGCATGACATAACTAATAAAATTACTGGATTAGAGAAAAATCAAAAACAAAAGTGCTTTAGGAATGTAAGCAAAAATGTTGCTGAACTCAAGGGGTTTGTTGCTTGGGGTACTCTATTCACTAAACAGATGTGAAATAAAACGTAGTTTTATTTACTTGCAGCCAGTAGGGAAGAGGGGATTCATATTCAAAGCTCTGTCCTCCAGAGCGGAGGAGTATCATTGCTTATATATACAATTTGGCTAATCATACTTTGATTTCTTCCTTGCAGTTGGCTATACTTATCATTGACTTCCTGTCAAGCTCACCCTCATTACAGCTGCATCTGCAAAATACTGTGCTATATTTTAACATTTAGCAAGAACGAATTTAGTAAAAACTGCCTAGACCTTGAGACCCTTATGTTATCTAACAAAAAGAGTAAGTGAAGTATAAGAAAGAATGTTAGATGCGTAATAGATTGTTTGCAAAACTGGCCCAGTAATTCTTGTCCCCATTTCCTACTTGGAAGTTGTCCTCTCTCACTGAGACTAGACTTGACCATGTGACTTGCTTTGGCTAATGAGGCTGAAGCAAATATGACTGAGTAGATACAGATAAATCCATACTTTCACACTGAAGCATGCCACCTCTCGCTGCTCTCCGGGTGACAGGAGCCCCATGCAGGTGCCCAGAACTGAGAACTGAGAACTGAGAATGAGAGCTGAGCTCTCATTTCCAGATTGATGATCAGTTTTAGTTTCCCTGTGGTATTTCTTCACTAGAGACTAGCACAGAGTAGGTCCTCCATAAACATGCATTGAATGAATTAGTACGTAGTTTCAAAATTTTGAACTGTCGGGGGGCTTTAACGCAGCCCCTCGGGTCTGCCACGGATGAAGCCATGGCGATGGTGGCTCGAAGCCTCTGGTCCGTGCAGGTCCTGAAAATCCTCAGGTCCCTGTTCCGGGTGCCAGATGTTGGGGGGCTTTAACGCAGCCCCCCGGTCCGCCACAGATGAAGAAAAAGACTACCAAGACATGATCTGCTTGGGGAGGAAAGGTGGCCGTTTCTCTCAAGGGGAGAAGGGCCCAGAGCCTCTCTCTCCAGGGGCTTTTATTAGGTTCATTCGCATAGGAATACGGATAAAGCTCATCAATCATTGTCAGCCAGTAAGGGTTAAACAATACATGATTTACAGAGAACTTTGAGGGCTTATTCTGAGTCATAGCCAATTAGTTAGAGGGCCATAAAACTTTAGGCACCAGACTCATCTCAGTTCTGGACCCTTATCTTTTAAGCTGAGGGTACAAATTAAGTAGGTTTCACAGGAATGTATGTATTTTTCTTAGGCCTGATTCCCCAGGGAATCCGCCCCTCCCAGCACAGGACTGCACTGCCCTCTGTCATTGTTTCAGGCTTCAGTCAGGCAAGGGAAGTAAGGCAGCCAAGAGATTAGGAGACTTCTTGCAGACAGAATGAGGACTCAGGCTATTTCAAAGCCGAGGGGCGAGGGTCCATCACCCCCTTTTTCCACAGCCCCCCGAGTCCTTCCCTGCGGGCCTCTTCCGTGACCATGCCTGTCTTAGGTTGATCCTCCCTTGAGGATTCTTACCCGTCATTGGCTAACTGGCCAAGCTCAGGGCCAAGCAGGGTGAAGTGGGCAGAGGTGGCACTTCTGCCAGGGAGATAAGCTTTGTCTCCTTAGTGGCTTATGGTCCCAACTCTGACTCAGCCTTAACCGTGGGGGGTTACAGCCTCTGAAACCAGGCAGGGCGGTTCCCAACATTGAACTCTTCTTAAAAAATCTAAATCTAAAAAGGGATGTTCTTTCAATGCTAGTTGAGGAAAACCTGTTCTTTGCAAGATTTAAGAGGAGCTGGCCTTGTAATTTGAAATCTTCATCATAAGATGTCCATTAAGATGCTTCCATGTCTGTGTAGTTCCATTTCCCCCAAATGCTTCCAGATCATCTTTATTGTATTACCTTTTGCTTACGTGGGTTAAAAAAAAAAAACAAATTGTTGCTTTTGTAGAATTTAGGTACATCAAATGAATCATGCTTCAAAATGTCCTTGATTCTAAGCTAAACAGCTGAAATCCTGGCAAAGACGTATTACAGGGTCAGAAAGCAACATTGATTGATGGTGTGTAAGTACCTAATTCAAACATGGAAAATGCCTTATTTATTTATTTAATCGTATTGTAGTTTTCCATAACCATTTAGCCCCCTTATGCCCCCTCAGTGTTATTTTATTTTTAATATTATGATGGGAAGATTCATGGTCAAAAATAATGGTAGTTTTGGTTATTGATTTCCAATATTAGGCCATATATAAAACACACCTAGTTATATGTTTTCTTATCCGGTTGGCATTGGGATTACAACAACAATTTCCATTCTATTAAAAATACATAAAAAGGACTATATGCAATAAATAGTAAACATTAATATTTTCCCTTTATATTCCCACACTAAAGCATATAGCCAGAACCAAAGGTTGACTTTAAATCAAAGTACTAGCACTTTTAAAAGCCTTAATAATATCAGTTTCAATTTTCCACCTCCCAGAAACAATAGAAAAAGTACATTAATGGATATTAAATGAATAAAATAAAAACAAATGTTATAGGCATCTTTTCATAAAGATTCGAAACACATAGAAATAAACAGAAAGAAACTTACAAGCTCTAGTGTCAAAATCACTAGAGCTATTCAAAGCAGTTGTACTCCATGGCATCTTGGGAGAGGAGGGAACTAAAACCCTAAAGGATAAACCTCCACAAGTTGCACGATTCTCCCCTATTAAGCCTTTTTTGTTCGCTTTTTTGTTTTCCCAAAGTTTCATTTGTACATAATTAGACATTACTGTATGTCAGTCCAAAGATTGAGTAAATTTTTTCTACAGTGAAAAGTAAACAGCATAGGAAAATAATTACAGTATTAAAATGGCTTTGATTACTTTTACTTGCTGAAATTCCAGGATGAGATGAAGCCAAGACTTTCACTTCTTCGGGTTATTGCTAGCCTTTGATTTTTCATTCCAAGTGAACTTTATTTTGCAATTTGTCTCCACCCTGTGTCATAAAAATGATGGACTTCCAGAATGACAGACAGAGAAAAATCATTCCAGTCTCCCCTGTATGACTGATCCATTTTAGTCGGTTTTGGATTCTGGACAAGGTCATGCAGTTTCTGAGACAGAAGACACCTCTCACTCTCCCCAGATACACAATCCGCATTTCAAATCTATTTGAATCTCAATTTTTCTGATGTCTCATAGGCATAACTCCAGTAGCAATGTAATCTGCGTTCAAGTGTATCCTCAGTGAGAATACTGTAACTTCTGATTGACAATATTCAGATTCTACTTAATTTTGTTATAATTTAGTAACTACTAGCAATAATACATTAAAGATCTCTCTTTAGTGATTTCTTCCTGGATTATTTACCTGCAAAGTAAATATGATCAGAATTCTATTTTGAAAGTCATCAATGTGCTTTCTTCACTGCATTTCTCTTTGACCTTTCACCTAAAGCATTAATCTTTTTGAGGCTACATTAGGTTTCTCTAGGAACACCTAGAGTAAGAAATGAAGTTATATTTCACTTTTGGCATTCAAAATTGGATTTTGTAGTGAAACAATGGCCCTGGAAACAAGGACATTTTCTTAAGAAGAGTCTCCAGCTTATTTCATTACATTCAATGCATTAAGGGTTAAATCTGGAGGACTCAAGTTCACAGAGTTCTTCAGTGATAAAGTGGTGGGCTGGGCCCAGGAGGTCATCAGGCCTGCTGATGAAAGGGTAGAAGAAGACAAAGGCACAGGTGAAAGGCAGAGAAGAAAAGGATAAAATATTCAGGGCCCTAAGGCACAGTACAGAGGGTGATTAAAGAGGCCTGTGTGTGTCTAGGAGGCCGGATAGGCTGATAACACACTAAGGGCTTTGGCTTGGACAATTCAACCAAAGCCCTTGGCTTGGAGTGGGGCACCCCACTTTTCATTTAGAACCTTGAGAGGGGGCTGTCTTCATCGACCAGAAGTTCAGGTTGAAGTTTAATCTACAAATTCTGTCTTTCTCTTTCTTGTACAGATAACCCTTTCCTCTCACCCTGCAGCTCCAATCCCACAGCCAGAGTCAGTATTTTAAGATCTCCAAGCTTTAGCTTCTAGACTGGTGGAAATAAAGTGAGTGAGTAGAGTCTTTGAATATCTCTTGCAATCTAAAATCTGATAAGGGGTTTACTTAAATTTTTTTCTGTGGCTGTACTTTGCATTTCAAAAGCTGTTTCTGCTAAGCCTATATATCCTTTTCTCCTGTAACCCCCATTACTTGTACTTACCTTTTAACAAACAATGAGAGTTAGCTGGATGTATTCAATTACAGTCTGATTTTTTTGCAAGAAAGAGGAAATTATGAAAGTTATAGAATCACAATTCATGGTAAAAAAAATAGCAAACAACATTTTTTCAAGAATCCTATCAAGTACAAATGTAGAGATAGGTTAAAAATCACCATACATTGCATAGAAAATAAAGTAGAATTTGAGAAAAAAAAATATATGTTAAAAAGTTACATATGTCAATGTCTCTAAACATTAATGTCTTACCACCAGAAATTGTTTTCCTTTGTAAACCACATAATTTTTTTTTCCATTTGGGGAGAAACTTCTCTTATAAGAGCTTTATGACCATAGTGGGGAGAACTGGGTCCCCACCTTTTCTTGATATCGTTCCCTCCATTTCCATGCAAGAGAAATACAAGAATCAAATGCTGCTAGGCACGAGGTTATTTTCCCCCCAGTCTAACACATTTTCTCAGCTAAAGCAGCAGCTCTCTTTTGTCTTAACTCCTACATGATTTGGGTTGTGGTAAGTCTGTGTCATAATCTATTAAAAATAGGTGGTGTATTTCACCAAAATGTGACGGATTTCCACATAACTATCTCATTTTTATTTGATGTTATTTATACACTTGACTTATTATCATCACGATGGCAAATGACTTTCCTTACGACCACTTGACTGAACTTAAGGAACAACTCTGTCCTCTGCCATCGCCATGAAGGTGCACCTCTCATTCTCATAACTGCATTTTCCCTTCTCTTGGACTTGCAGAAAAGAGAAAAGGACACAGCTGTCCTGGGGCTGCAGTTATCTGATTCATATTTACTGAAAATAGCACTGTTATCTACATTTGTCCTAGTCACAGCAAACACCAGTAGAGATATACTTAATTGAAGGAACTGAAGGCTAATTAAGATAAATGCATAGACAAACTAAATGAAAATTTTATGGAGAATATAAAGTCAGACTTAAGGCAGGAAAATCAAGGTCAAAATCTATGGTTAGGTATCATACAACTTATTTATACTAATAAGATGAAGAAAGGGCACAAACATTAGACAATTGAAATGATACACAGTTGATGGGGAAAAAAATCAACTTACAAGAACAATTTTTGGATGACCACCAACACAGAGCATGATAGAAAAAACCCTAGAAATTAAATATTTAACTTACAGAAAATAAATAAGTCAAAGTCATTCACATAAGCAAAATAAAATTGCTAATTCAGTTATTTGAATGATCAAAAGCAATTACACACAGAAAACTTGTAGTTGAAGAAAATAAAAAGATTTTCTTCATGTCATCCATGTTGAATGGCTGCATTAATCTAATTAATGGATTGATTAATCACTCAGCCATGCTTTTATCAGCACATTCTTGGTGTCCTAAAGCCTTAAGCCCTGTGGGGTACACTTCAGTCTCATTCTCGTCAAACTGAATCTGTGAATCAATCGATCATACAATGCTCACTTGTACCCCATGTAACTGTGTCTCACAAATAATATCATTTGTAATTAAAGTGTGTTTTTCATATGAATCAGTGTAGCAAAACTCAACATGATTATTTATTTTTCAAAAAATTTTACCTCAGTAAATAAGGACATATTCATTAAACATCTGTTAACTATACACTAGCTCTTTGCTCGCTTAAGTAATGATTTTTTCCTTTTTTGGAAACAAAACAGTTCAGTTCAATGTGTTTATTTTTTTATTGTTCAATTAGAGTTGTCCTGATTTTCTCCACATTACTCTCCCCTGCCCAAACCACCCCCACCTCCCACATTCAATCCTCCCCACCACCACCGTTGTCTGTGTCCATGGGTCCTTTATGCTTGTTCCTTGACCACTCTTCCTCTTCTTTCCCCCATTATCCCTCTCACCACACCCCTCTGGTCTCTGTCAGTTTCTTTATTTCCACATCTCTGGTTCTATTTTGTTCACTTGTTTGTTTTATTGATTAGGTTCCACTTATAAGTGAGATCATATGGTATTTGTCTTTCACTGCCTGGCTTATGTCACTTAACATAATGCTCTCCAGTTACATCCATGCTGTTGTGAAGGGTAGGAGCTCCTTCTTTCTGCTGCATAGTTTCCATCATGTAATTGTACCATAGTTTTTTGATCCATTCCTTTACTGATGGGCACTTAGGATACTTCTAGCACTTGGCTATTGTAAATAACGCTGTTATGAACATTGGGCTGTATAGGTTCTTTTGAATTGGTGTTTCAGGATTCTTAGAATATAATCCCAACAGTGGGTATGCTGGATCAAAAGGCAGTTTCATTTTTAGTTTTCTGAGGAAATTCCATACTGTTTTCCACTGTGGCTGTACTAGTCTGCATTCCCACCATCAGTGTATTAGGGTTCCCTTTTCTCCACAGCCTCACCAGCACTTGTTTGTTAATTTGGTTATAATGGCCATTCTGATGTGATTCAGAGCGTCCTTGCACATGCCTCTGGGCACTCTGTATGTCCTCCTTGGAGAAGTGCCTGTTTAGGTCCTTCGCACAGTTTTTTTCTTTCTTATTTATTTATTTATTTTTAATATGAATTGATTTTATTGTTCGAGTATGGTTTTCTGTCTTTCCCCCCCCACAACTCCCCCCCACCCCAACCATCCCCCACCTCCCTCCCCTGATTCCATTCCCTGCCCCTTGGTTTTGTCCATGTGTCCTTTATAGTTGTTCCTGAAAACCCTTCATTCACCCTTTTCCCCTATAATCCACTCCCACATCCCCTCTGGTTACTGTCTGTTTGTTCTTAATTTCTATGTCTCTGGTTATATTTTGCTTGCTTGTTTGTTTTGTTGATTAGGTTCCACTCAGAGGTGAGAAAATATGGTATTTGTCTTTCACTTCCTGGCAAAACAGCAGGTTACAAAGTCAATATTCAGAAATCAAAGGCATTTTTATATACCAATAATGAAATATCAGAAACAGAAATCAGGAAAAAAATCCCATTTGATATTGCAACAAGAAAAATAAAGTACCTGGGAGTGAACCTAACCAAGGAAGTAAAAGACCTGTACTCAGAAAACTACACAATATTGAAGAAAGAAATTAAGGAAGACACAAACAGATGAAAGCATGTAACGTGTTCATGGATTGGAAGAATTACTATTTTTTTTCATTGGATTTTTTGTCTTCTTGGTGTGGAGTTGTGTGAGTTCTTTATATATTTGGGAGATCAAACCTTTGCCTGAGATATCATTGGCAAATATATTTTCCCACATGGTTGGTTCCATTTTCACTTTGCTGATGTTGTCTTTAGTTGCACAAAAGCTTTTTAATTTGATGACGTCCCATTTGCTTATTCTTTACTTTGTGTCCCTTGCTCTAGGTGAAATAATGGTGAAAATATTGCTGCATGGAATATCTGAAATTTTCCTGCCTATTCTCCTCTAGGACTTTTTTGGTGTCGCAACTTATATTTAAGTCTTTTATCCACCTTGAGTGTATTTTTGTGTCTGGTGTAAATTGGTGGTTGAGTTTCATTGTTTTGCACATAGCTGTCCAGATCTCCCAATACCATTTGTTGAAGAAGCTACTTTTACTCCATTTTATGCTCCTGCCTCCTTTGTCAAATATTATTTGACCATAGAGACATGGGTTTATTTCTGGGCTCTCTATTCTCTTCTGTTGATCTCTGTGTCTGTTCTTATGCCAGTTCCAGACTGTTTTGATTAAAGTGGCCTTGTAATATAGTTTGATACCAGGTATTGTGATTCCTCCTACTTTCTCAAGATTACTGAGGCTATTCAGGGTTATTTATGGTTCCATATAAATTTTTGTAATGTTTTTTCTATATCTTTGAAATATTCCTTGGGTACTTTAATAGAGATTGCATTGAATCTATAAATCGCTTTGGGTAGTATGGCCATTTTGATGATGCTAATTCTTCCAATCCATGAGCATGGTACATGCTTCCATTTGTTTGTGTCTCCCTTAATTTCTTTCTTCAGTGTTTTGTGGTTTTCTGAGGACAGGTATTTTACTTCCTTAGTTAATTTTATTCCTGGGTACTTTATTTTTTTTTTTGTTTCTATAGCAAATGGGATTTTTTTTTCCTGATTTCTGTTTCTGATGTATTGCTGGATGCGGTTTGCCAATGTTTTGTTGAGGATTGTAGCGTCTATGTTCGTCAGTGAGTTTGGCCTGTAGCTTTCTTTGTTTGTTGTGTCTTTATCTGCTTTTGGGATTAGAATGACACTGGCCTCATAAAAAGATTTTGGGAGACTTCCATCTTTTTGGATTTTTTTAAATAGTTTGAGAAGGATAGGGGTTAGATCTTCCTTAAATGTTTTATAAAATTCTCCTGTCAAACCATCTGGTCCAGGGCTTTTTTGTGCTGGGAGGTTTTTTTTATTGCTGCTGCAATTTCACTAGTTATCAGTCTATTCAGACTCCCTGCTTCATCTTGATTCAGTTTTGGAAGATTATATTTTTCTAGAAATTTGTCCATTTCACCCAAGTTTTCAAGTTTATTGGCATATAGTTGTTTCTAGTAATTTCTTACAATCCTTGGTATTCTAGTTCAGTTTAAATAACTTATATGTTTAATCAGATAGTCTCATCTTCAGTTTTCCCAGCCTTTAGGGATTATCCCTTTTGCACACCCAAAATGCCTTTATCATATTTAATCAGAGAAAGCCACGTCTTCTTCCCTGTTTTTGAAAAACCTCAACAAAGCATTTATATTCTGTTGAACCTGATGATCACTTTTCCCTCCACCCTGATGGTCCTGTATCTGCTGTTATTCTGTCCCTCTCCCATGCTGTCATCCTAAAGGACACCTGGCTATTACTTTAACCAAAAATTCACCAAAATACTGTGATAATAGAAAAGTAAAAAAATGTAAAAAGTAGATTAAGAGTTTAAAAACTGGATATCCCTAGCACCTCCACAACGTCTTCTACTGCATAATGTGGCTCTCAAACCCAAGTCCACTCTCATTTCAAGAGATCAGGTCACCAACCACATAGGAGTGACCCCCAGTCTCCGGCCACCTGAGTGAAGTCTAGACCCTCATTCTTCTGAAGTTTGTAATAAGGAAATAAGAGCATTTCTCTTTTGTTTTATGTTAATTCATCGTTTTCATTTCCCTGAATGTAAACCATCTTGAGGCAGGAGATAGGGAATTCCAAGACACTGCAGCTGTTGTCAGTCAGCATCCTGAAATCTGAGAATTGCCTTGAGACACCTGATAATAATAGCATTGTAGTTTCCTCTCCAAGTGAGCAATCAAGGATTGTGGGAAATCTCATGTGTAGAAGCTTAAGTAAAAAACGTATAAAGCTTGTAACCATTCAATAGAAGAAAACTGTTCTCTGGTCAGAAATAGCCTGCCCCCGTATCTTGGGATGATGATGCCAAGAGAATCAAGGCTAAAGCTACTATCCTTTTCAAATGAGGATAGTAGGAAGAAATGAGAATTTTGTGGGTTGGAATGATTCTGACTTTGAAATTTGTAAGATATGTGTTTACTCTGGAATTAAATATTTTAGTGTAACTTTCATTAGGACTACATTTCTGCACATAATGCTTACTTGGTAAAATGCAATTCCTTGCACTGTCTTTATGATTAGAGCCTCTCTATATATTTTTTTCTTTTTCTCTTATCTGCTGATGATTAGGCAAGGGCTGGGAGTAGGGAAGGGGTAAGTTACTAGGAGCAAATAATTAACTTGGAACTTTTGAGATGACCCCTCACATACAGTAATGAAGTGCTTGTCTCCTCTTTTAACTAGATTGGGTTTTTCCTAATGTTTGCCTGACCACTTCAGCAACAGGAAGAAGGTACAGGGCCATTTCAGGATTTGATCTCTCTCTAATTAAGTGGATCCTGATGGTAAGGTTTTCCACTTATTTCCCTGGATATACTGATTGTCATTATTGGCTCTGTTGGGTGTTCCTGGTTTTAGGCTTTCTCCTATTTCTCACAGGATTTATCAGTTTTGATGCCAGAAACTTTCTATAGCTTCCTTCACTTATCTTTGTTTGTGTGGTCTGTTCAATTCTTTGTTCATTACCACAGAGAAACTGGACCCCATCTCCATCTGCAACAAAGAAAGAAAATTTTATTATTTATTTAAAATTATGTTTTATTGATTATGCTATTACAGTTATGCTAATTTATTGGGCTCATAAAGCCAGCTATTACTTGTTTGATAGGATTTAGGAAATTGTGCAGACTGAACCAAGATCATCCATTTATATGGAAAAGCAGTTTGGGCAGGCCCACAATTTGGGTGGGGCAGAGTCTCTGGGGATCTCCAAGGTGGGTCAAACAGTGTTAGCCAAGTTTATGGAGTCTCAGATATGACACCAGCTTACCAGCTCTGTCAGGGGAGGGCTTAGAAAAGGGACAATGGCCTCTGCTCACCTTGATTCCAGACTCTTTAGTTTTTCCCTGTGTACCACCTGTGCCTTTCAAGTTGTTAGCCCAGTGCTAGAGCTCAGAGGGAGTGAGTCTCAGTAAGTGAGTCTATATGTGAGTTTTTTAAGAGGAACTGCTTGGGGCCCCAGAAGTTTCTTCCACCAACCAATCCCTGCTAGTTTTTGCAGCCAGAAGTTGTGGGGACTTATTCCTGGCACTGAAACCCTAGGCTGGGGGACCTGGTGTTGGGTTAGGACTCCTTGCTCCAGAAATACCCCTCCAGAATTTTTATCCACTACCTGTGGATGTGGAAGTAGCTAGTGATGTGTCTGTGATCCTCCTACCAGTGTGGATGGTGTGGTTTCTTGAATTCCATAGTTGTCAGACTTCCAAATTCAGCTCAATTTCTGAGGGATCTGAGTGATGGTTATTCTATTTTTTAATTGTAATGTTGATGTGGTTGTGCAAAGAAATGTGCCATGTCTTTCTACACTGCCATCTTGACCATAAGTCTGCAAACTTTTATTAGTATGCATATTTTTATTAATATTCATTTTCTCCTTACCTCTAAATATTTCCTTCCAGACTAGAATACTGACCATTACATTAGAAAGTCAAAAAACCTATAAAGATCATCTACTTCTTTCCCAAATTTAAAGTGCAATCTGCTCTCAAAATAAAATTCAAGTCTGCATATTCTGGAAAATATGGGAAAGAAAATAACAGCTTTGAAGCTGCTGTTTTTTCCTCCACAACTACCTATTTAGGCTTCAGTAAAGACTTGGTTCTCATCTCAAGCAGAGTACTCTTATTACATTGTATATTATTTACTAGCTAGTTAGTATCCAGTTATTCCTAAAATTAATAGTTTTATGAATGAAATCAGCAGATAAGTTCTAAACGAATATTCACATGGAGCTCAGTAATACGCCTGAGTTGGCAGATGTTTTGACAATGTCTTTACTTAACCCCATATGCTGGACACGTGAGAAACATGGGATACAAAGATTGACTCTAGTTGAATATTGCTGGAATGTGTGGAATTACTAGTGAGATAATTTCCCATTGCTCTGAATCTCACATGTAAAGCATCACGTGGGGATTGTACAGAGCACTTCAGTTATTTTAAAGAACATAAAATCCTTGTACTACTTTGTTCTTAGCTGTACTTGAACAACAATTAAATTTAAAAAATTTAAAAAAGAGAACATAACATCCCTATACACATAAGACAGTGAATTGTTTATTTAATCTTTTTCCTCCCCCCCCCAAAAACAAGTAAAGGAAAATTACCCATAACTTTTAAGACAGAGAATTGCAATTATTTTAAAACCTTAGATGCTTTTGCAAAAGAGCCAAATATACTGTCTTATTTCCTGGAATAGAACCCATACCCCATAATATTAAAACTTCCAATATACACAAAAATGAAGTTCCAACTATCCAGTGGGCAAAAGGCAGATAGAATCTAATTAATAGATTCCTAATTCAAAATTTGGAAATAATTTTGGTTGGAATTTTTTTAACAGTTATCACAGAATATGATGGCCAATCCCTCGAAGTCATGAATTAAACACCTGTGATTTGTGAGAGCCCTGAAGAGATGAGGTTCAAGGATAAGAGGACATTATTAAAGCACACTTGCTTCATGTATCAGGATTATTAAAGTTATTTTATGAGCCAGATTGGGAAAATAAAGATGCTAAAATATTACTACCAAGAATGGAAATTGTACAAAGAACAATTTATTTTTAACAACAAAGAGTTAAAAATGTTTATTTGCTAAATACAAATATACTTCCCAAATATCAAGCTATTTGTTTTAATTGGTTCTCTCAAACTAGTTTATGTTTACACATAGCTCAGCTCAAGCTTTTTTTCTCCAGAAATTTGTTGTAGAATTATGATGGATTTAATTTTTTTCTCCATAACTAGTCCTTTTATCTCCTTATATTCAATTTTCCCTAGAAAACAATTGCCCAACCATGACCAGATCCAATGTTATTGTTAATAGTTTATTATTCTACATGAGACATGCTGGAATTACAGCAAGCTTCTGCCACTGCCATTCATTTTCTTCATTCTTACATTTATTTATTCACTCAACAGAAGTTTAATGAATAAGAACAATGATATGATGAGATTTATTTTCTGCACCCAGAAAATAAACATGAGAAGAACAAGACCATTGTTATATGGGGTTCATCACTTACCAATTCTAACTGGTCTAAATATTGAAATATTTATGTATTAATTTGAGAACATTGATATCTTATTAAATATACAACAATATAACTAGCTAATGGAACAAATTAAGTCATTTCTCTGTTCTTTCTATAAATTATTATGATTTGCTGGTATTTCATCAAAGCTAAAAGAGGTTTAAAAAATAGACAAACATGACTACTAGGTAGCTGTATTCTGTTATGACACTTGAAGAGCTCAGTACTTAACTGGGACAATCAAACTGTCCTGTGCTGTGAAAACATCATATTAACCCATTAGGTGGAATGACTTACATCTTCTGTGATCTTCAGGTTTTCTAATGAAAATTATTAAGTCAACAAAACATTCAGAATTAAGCTGGAAATATTGGTGAAATATATCTTGTACCCTGGACTATGTGAAACACACTTAAAAGATATTTAAGATAATAAGTGAAACCCTTAATATAGGAGTCTTATCTAATTCTGAGTTAAAGAATAAAATGTGCAATAGTAAAAGGGAGGAAATCTTCTCAGTGTAAAATGAGCAGAATTACAAACCAGGGCACTTACCAAGGAGATGATGCTGAGAGTGTCGTGAGATGAGGCTGCTGCAAGGAGCTTTTCAGGGACCAGCAGCACCTACTGAGATCAGCCACTTCGTACTGGAAGGTGGACACCAAGAATTTTACTTTAAATGCTGCCATATTGACATAGGTTTTTGAATGAAGTTGGTTTTCTAAAGGATGGTTTTCTAACTGATTATATAGTGATAAAATATTAAATGTGTAAAGTTAAATGTATGAAAATGTCTGGGATCTGGGTGCGAATCGAATGTAAGTCACTTAAATATCAAAACCAGGGTCAGAGAACTAATCAGTCTCCAGGGGAGTTGGGCTTCCATAGACTGGCTCAGAGTACATGGGCTCTGGAAATCAGATCCTCTCTTCTCACATTACATTCTCATGTTAAAGAAACAGATAAGAAAACATAGTATATGAATTAGTATTACAAATATTTGTGTGATAACAGAATTTATTTAAGTGTGCATTTAACTTTTTATGATTTGTTTTAGTAACTCCATGACCAGGAATGTTTACTTAAACCATTAAAATTTTGAAATAATTATAAACTCAGACCCATAGGAATTTGCAAAATTAGTGCAGAGAGCTTTTGTGTAACCATCACGCAGCTCCCCCCAATGGTGACATCTTATTTAAATAATGTATAGAGCATTTCAAATCCAGCAAATTAATCAGAACAGTACAATTAACTAGACTACAGACCTTACTCAGGTTTTGCAATTTTATGCACTAATTTTTGTCTTTGTTATTAATTTTATGACACTTCATTACATCTATCATGTAGCTTTGAATAAACATCATTATAAGGAGGATTTGGAACTGTCCTATCACTACAGAGTGCTGCCCTGCATGTTTGCACCCCACTCTTCTTTCCTATCCTCTAGCAACACTAATCTGCTCTCCGTCTCTACAGCCATTTCAAGAATGCTGCATAAATGGAATCATACAGAAAGTATACTGGTGAGATTTGCTTTTCCTTTTTTCTGGCAGAATAATACCCTTACGATTGAACCAATTTGTCTCATTTTATTCCCAAGTAGTATTCCATCATTTAGATGTACCATAATTTAAGTGTTCACTTTGAAGAATATTTGGGTCATTTCCAATTTTCAGCTATTACAAATAAAGTTGTTAAGAATATTCATGGACATAATTTTTACAAATGTAAGTATTCAGTTTCTAGTATAAATGCCCAGAAGTACAAGTGCTGGCTGGGTCATATTAAGTATATGTTCAACTTCGAAGAAACTGCTAGTCTAATTTCTTGAATGGCTATATCACTTCTATTTCTACTGCACAAGGAAGGCTTGAGAGATCCAGTTATTTCACAACCTCACCAGCATTTGACATCACCAATAGATGTATGTTTATTTCAGCCTTTCCAGTAGAAATGTAGTGGTGTCTCATGGTGATTTTAATTTGCATTTCCTAATAAATAATATGGTTGCATATCTTTTTTAATATCTGTATGCCATTCATATCCATTCTTTGATATGTCCATTGAAATCTTTTGCTTATTTTCTGAATGAATTATTTGGTTTCTTACTCTTGAGTTTAAAGAACTATTTATTCTGTGTCTGATATGTGATTTGCAAGTGTTTTATTTAAACCATTGTCTTTTCATTTTCTTAACATAATTTTTCATGTAGCAAAATATTTAATATTGATGGAGTCTGATAATTGAAGTTTTTAATGAAGTATGTTTTGATGTCATGTCTAAGAATTTGTTGCCTATCTGTAGGTCATGCAGATCTCCTCCTATATTAAAAGATGTTTTATAGTTTTACATTTATATCTAAGATCCATTTTAAGTAAAATTTTGTGTAACATGGGCTTTAGATCAAGGTTTTTTTGTTTCCTTGTTTTTTTGAATTGATGTCAATTGTTTTCGCATCATTCGTTAAGAAGTCTCTTTTTCTTTCCCTATATTGGCTTGTATTTCTTGTCAGAATCAACTGGGCATATTTTTTTCACATCTGTGTTTTAGCAGGGGAAAAGTAGAAAAAGTAGAGAAGAGAAGGCTAATGCTCACACAAGCTACATGGGAGATAGGAAATAAGGTGTGGAGGGGCTCTGCCCACAGGGCCCCCCCTCTCCTGGCTGCCATGGATGAGAATAAGTCTACCAAGGCAAGATCTGCTTAGGGAGGAAAGGTGGCTGATCTCACAAAGGAGAAGGGCCAAGAGCCTTTTCCTCAATGGGCTTTTATTGAGTTTAATTTGCACAGGAATACAGGTAAAGCTCATCATTGTCAGGCAGTAAAGATCAAACAATAGATAACAAACAGTGAACTCTGAGGGCTTGTTCTGAGTCAGAGTCAGTTAGCTAAAGGGCTATAAGACTTTGGGAAACAAATTCATTTTAGGCTTGTACCCTTATCATTTAAATTGAGGGTATTAGCAAAGCAGGTTTCACAGGGTTTTATGTATTCTTTCTTAGGCCTGATCACTGTAGGGAATCCACTCTTTCCAGCACAGGATTGCACCGCCCTCTGTCATTGTTTCAGGCTTAAGTCAGGCAGTGGAAGTAAGGCAGCCAAGAGATTAGGAGACTTCTTGCAGACAGAATGAGGACTCTGGCTATGTCAAAGCCGAAGGGCGAAGGGCGAGGGTCCATCACCGCCTTTTTCAATAGCTCCCCAAGTCCTTCCCTGTGGGCCTTTTCATGACCAAGCCTGTCTTAGGTCGTCCCTCCCTTGAGGAATCTTACCTGTCATTGGCTAACTGGTCAGGCTCAGGGCCAAGCAGGGTAAAGTGAAGTGGGCAGGGGTGGTGCCCCTGCCAGAGAGATAAGCTTTGTCTCCTTCATGGTTTATGGCCCCAAGGTCTCTGACTCAGCCTTAGCCATGGGGGTTTACAGCTTCTGAAACCAGGCAGGGCGGGTCCCAACAATAAGGTCTTCATCACAGGTAGGCATGTGTCCAGATGAAAACTGAGGTGTCTCTTACTATGTAAAAAAAGAAGAATAAATATTCAGGGGAAATTAGAAGTCTCTATCAGAGCAACTATTCTTAAAAACAAAAACAGAAACATGAAAACAGGATTCAGTGGTTTGGCAGGTTTCCCTTCCCATCAAGGACAAGGGCTGGCAGAGAAGTGACAAGACATCTCTTGGTGCTGAAGGTCCCTCTGCCCTTTCTGCCTGCATCATTATGCAAGCTTTTGTATTTCATACCAACCCATTGCCTCCATCTCTCCTTAATTATATGCTGATTGCAGTATTCTGGATTTGAACCTAGTACACCATCCTCAATTTCTTTTAGGATACTATTTCACTTGTAGTACATGATCTCTATTTCCACCTCAATTCTGGTCAATTTTATTTTATTTTCTAAATTATTTTGTTGATTATGTTATTACAGTTGTCCAATTCTTTTCTTCTTTACCCCCCTTGCAGCACCTCCCATGCCCTCAGGCCATGGTTCATGTCCATGGGTCATGTATAGGTTCTTTGGCTATTTCATTTCCTGTACTGTACTTTACATTCCCATGGCTATTCTATAACTACCTATTTGTACTTCTTAATCCACTCACCTCTTCATCCATTTCCCCACATTCCCCTCCCATCTGGAAACCATCAAAATGCTCTCTGTATCCATGATTCTGTGTCTGTTCTTCTTGTTTGCTTAATTTGTTTTTTACTTTTAATTGTTGATAGATATGTGGTTATTGCCATTTTATTTTTCATAGTTTTTATCTTCTTTTTTTTAAATAAGTCCCTTTAACATTTCATATAATAATGGTTTGGTGAGGATGAACTCCATTAGTTTTTTTCTTCTCTGGGAAACTCTTTATCTGCCCTCTGATTCTAAATGACATCTTCGCTGGGTAGAGCAATCTTAGCTGTAGGTTCCTGCTTTTCATGACTTTGAATATTTCTTGCCAATCACTTCTAGGCTGAAAAGATTTTTTGAAAAATCAACTGACAGTCTTATGGAAATCCCCTGTAGGTAACTAGCTGCTTTTTTCTTTCTGCTTTTAAGATTTTCTCTTTATCTTTAACCTTTTAATTAGATGTGTCTTGGAGTGGGCCTCTTTGCATCCCTTGTTTGTGACTGTCTGTGCTTCCTGGACTTGCATGTCTGTTTTCTTCACCAGATTAGAGAAGCTTTCTTTCATTATTTTTTTCAAATAGATTTCCAGTTTCTTGCTCTTTCTCTTCTCCTTCTGGCACCCCTAGGATGTGAATGTTGGACCTTTTGAAGTTGTCCCAGAGGCTGCTTGTACTATCCTCATTTTTTTTTCTTCTTTTTTCTTCTTGTTGCTCTGATTGCTTATATTTTGCTTCCTTATGTTTCAAATCACTGATTTGAAGGTTGGCTTTATCCATTCTATTGTTGTATCCCTGTAAATTGTTCTTTATTTCAATTAGTGTATCCTTCATTTCTGACTGGAACTATTTTTATGCTGCTGAGGCTCTCACTAAGTTCCTTGAGCATCCTTGTAACCAGTGTTTTTAACTCTGGAACTGATAGATTGCTTATCTCAATTTTGTTTAGCTCTTTTTCTGGAGTTTTGATCTGTTCTTTCACTTGGGCCGTGTTTCTTTATCTCCTTGTTTTGGCAACTTCCCTGTGTTTGTTTCTATGTATTAGGTAGAGCTGCTATGACTCCCTGTCTTCGTAGGATGGTCTAATGTCATAGGTGTCCTGTAGGGTCCAGTAGCACAGCCTCCCCTACCACCCAAGCTGAGTACTCAAGGTGCACCCTTTGTGTGGGCTTAGTACACCCTCTTTTTTTAGTTGAGCCTTGATTGCTGTTGGCAGGGCAATGGAAGGGATTTACCATGGCTAGTCAGCTACAAGAAGTTGCTGTGGCCACTAACCACCAACATCTGCCCTCCATGGAGGATCAGCTATGTGGGACAAGGTGGTCATGCTCTGCCATGGTCTGTATCTGTCCACTGGATGCGCAGGTTCTGGGGTTTCCTGAGTGGTGCAGGCCAGGGTCAGCCCCCACCTGTGTTTTGCCTGGGGCCACCCCAACCCCTCGAGATATAAAGCAGTCTCAGACAGCTGCTACTTGTACTGGGCTTGGAGATTCCCAGGCAAAGCCAACCTGTGATCTGCTAGTGCTGACCTATGGCTGGTTGCTGCTAGTGCTGACCTATAGCCCCTTAGCAAGTGGTATGAGAGCTGGGGGTTCACTGAAGCTGGCTGTTGCTTGTTTGAGAGCATTTAGGAAGTTGTGAATCTTGAGCCAAGGCTATCCATTCATATGGAAAAGCAGCTTGGTGGAGTCTCTGGGGATCTCCAGGTTGGGGCAAATGTGTTAGCCAGGTTGATGGAGTCTCAGATATGGCATCAGCCTGCCAACTCTGTGGCTCTGTGGTGGGAGGGTTCAGAAAAGAGGACAATGGCCCCTTCTTGCCTTTCTATCTGGGAGAAAGCTGTCCTCCAGCTCTCACCTTGATGCCAGACACTTCAGTTTCTCCCTGGGTGCCACTAGTGCCTTTTAAGCTGCTAGGCCAGGGCTGGAGCTCAGAGGGAGTGAGTCTGATTAAGTTTGTGTGTGGGTTCTTTAAGAGGAACTGCTTGGGACTCAAGTTTCTTCTACCACCTCAATCCTCATTGGTTTTTGCAGCCAGAATGTATTGCAACTTCTCTTCCTAGCACTAGAATCCTGGGCTGGGGGCTCTGCTGTGAAGCTTGACTCCTTGCTCTCAAGATATCCCTCCCTAGTTTTTAACCACCACATGTGGATGTGGGACCAGCCCATTCCATGTCTCCACCCCTCCTACCAATTTGGATGTATGTGGTTTCTTTAATTCTGTAGTTTTCAGACTTCCATTCTACTTAATATCGGATATTCTGAGTGATGTTCTATATTTTAGTTGTAATTTTGATGTGGTTGTGTGAGGAGGTGAGCCATGTCTGCCTATGCTACCATCTTGACTGGAAGTAACTCTGGTCAATTTTTGATGATATGTTGCTGAAAAACGTGTCCCTAAAGTTCAATATTTTTGGCTCCTGAGATGATCTTGATTCAGATAAAATTTATAAAATTACTCAAATGGAAGAGTCATAGCCCCTGTCTCTGAACATCGAAAATTATGAGAGAGAAATGAGTGAGAAAGTTGGAAAGTGGAGCTGGGATGACTCTCAGGGAAAGTTTGCATTTACAACACGAAAACTCAGGCCAAACCTAAGAGGGAAGTTGAAAGGGCAGGAATTTGCCCTTTCTCATCTTCATTGGTAGTGACTGTGTATCATTTGATATTTAAATGGTACCTAATGGCATTTTTCACTCAGGTGAGGAACAGCTAAACAGTATTAGAAAGTCTGTCCTGTTTAATTACATTCTGTGTTCCTTGGATCCAGGGAAGAATTAGGCTGGTCTGCATCCAGCTGATCTGGCTCCTGGATGCAGCTGGAATGGGAGCGTGGCCAGAACGAGGAATGAATGTTGTCAAAAGATGAGTCTCATTGCCTGGGACCCATTGTGCAAAAAGTTGGTGTTCTGGTACTTGGTTAACTCGCTTCCTTCTAAAAGTGTTAAATTTTATAAATGTGCTCTAGGCTTTCACATGAGTGACAAACAGAGAGGTAGATCCACTCCTAGAATTCTCGGGGTTCCCTGGAGAAATGTTTGTACCTCCTTTTTAGTATTGCAAATGTAAATGTTTATGGTCCAAAATTCTTTTTAGATTGCAGAAAAGTGAGAATTTTGATCAACCAATAATAACTATATCAAGGTTTAATGATGGCTCATGTCAAAAACTGTCACATATCTACCAGCATCAGAATTATATCTTATCCTTAATTACAGATGCATTTTGACACCTTTATCACTGAGCTTTGACATATGTTTAGAGAAGTTGTTTAATAATCAACCTTGTCTTACGTTTCATTATACATTTGTCCTCCTTAGCCTGGGTTTCACTTTCCTCAGTTTCCCTTTCCATGGTTTCAGCTACCTATGGTCAAGTGCAGTCCAAAAATATTAAGTGGAAAATTCTAAAACTAAACTCATAAGTTTCAAGTTGTGCATCATTTTGAGTAGCATGATGAAATCTAGAGTCATCCAGCTCCCTCCCACCTGGGACATGACTCGTCCCTCTGCCAGTGTCTCCATGCTACAGACACTCCCCGCCTGTCAGTCACTTAGTAGCCATCTTGGTCATGAAAGCTGCTGTCAAGGCATCGCAGAGCTGTGTTCACCTGTCACTTACTGTACTTAATAATGGCACCAATGCACGAGAGTAGTGATGTTGGTGATTCAAATAGGCCAAAGAGATGCTGTAAAGTGTTTTCCTTAAATGAAAAATTGAAAGTTCTCAACTTAATAAGAAATAAAAGTGTATGCTGAAGTTGAAAGGATCTATGGTAAGAAGGAATCATCTATCCATGAAATTGTGAAAAAGGAAAAAGAAATTTGTGCTGGCTTTGCAGACATACTTCAAACTGCACAAGTCAATGGCCATAGTGAATGATAAGTGCATAGTTAAGGTGAAAATGGCTAAAATTTGTGGGTGGAAGACATGAAAATGAACAGAAAATGTGTTCCAATTGATGGTAACATGTTGTGCCAGAAAAGCACTGAGCCTACAAAAGACTACAGCTAGGGTTCCCCCGAAATGAGTGACCACATTCACACAATTTTTATTATAGCATATTGTTAAAATTGTTCTATTTGATTATCACTTATTATTGCCAATCTCTTACTGTGCCTAATTTATACATTAAACTTTATCATAAAAAGTATGTATAGGAAAGATACGTAATGTATATAGGTTTTGGTACTCTCCATGGTTTCTGGCAACCACTGGGAGTCTTGGAACCCTTCTCTGTGGATGGGGGAGACTGCTGCACTGGAAAGATGAGTGTTAGGTAAAGGGAAGCATCATGGGCACCACACTTGTGGGTGGCAGATGGTGAAGGGTGTGGGCCTTGAAGTCAGATACACTGAGTGCTAATCTCGACACCAATATTTAATAGACAGAAAGTGAACTACTTAATTGTGCTTCTGTTTTTCCATATGTATCAATAAATAAGAGTAATATTATTAAATACCAAATATAGTAGTGACACGGATCCCGGCCAGCAGGATCCATTGTGGTTGCAATATTCAAATTCACAGGGACTACAGAAATCCTGTGGAGGAAAAGGGATGGCATGGCCACTCTCTCAAGGGGAGAGCACCCGGATCCTTGCCTTGACAGTCTTTTATTGTTTTTCTAGGCCCCTTAGGTCAAAGGAGGTCCTCCTTTACTATGCAAAGGTCTGTTTTGTGTGGTTTTCTTTTGCAGACAAAGGAGAGGGTGTTGATGAATATATCAAAGGAGGATATTTGCAATGTAAAAGGAGAAATGGTCAAAACAGCTATGTCTCATATCAGGAAGGTCTAGCCCAGATTTTAGGAAGATAAAGATACTCAATAAACATTTGCTTGCCTCAGGGTGAGGGAGTTTTAGCAAGAGCAAGTCTCATAGCAGTCTAAGTACAATGCAGGCCTGATTTCCCACTGGAGAACCTATCCGTGGACGTGGGTCCTGCCCGCCAACCTCGCTCCCCACTGGCTTTTCCAAGTGGGGGCTGAGCCACATTTCCCGTGCTTGGAATGGTTCCCCACACAGTAGTTAAGGTAAAGGGGATAATTTACATAAATTGTTTGAACCATTGTAGAATGTTTTATTCTTATCACATATTCCAACATTTTGTAAGTATTTATTCATCATTAATCATCCAAGAAGCATTTAAATGCCTAAGCACCTGACATGTAGCTATTGTTCTAGAAGTTTAGAATTTATTGGCAAATAAAACCAAAGACAATCATTGCTCTTGGGAAGTTTTTATTTGCTTGTTTGGTTTTTTATTTTTAATGTGTGGAGCAATACTAAGCATTCAAGATTTTGCTTAATTGATTTATTTTTAAGTGACTCAATTATACTGCATCAGAAACATTTGAACTTCAACTCTCATGTGATCACTACTTCTAACCAGTCTTGTCTCCTCAGAAATGGTCCAGAGGAGGTAGTCTCAATTCCAATATTGACTTGATTTAATAGGAGAACACCACTCTTGCAAAAGAAGGCCTTTAGAAGGAGCTTGCTTCTGTGTTTTGGCAGGCAGAGGTGGTAACACCAGCTCTCATTAGTTAGCCCTTGGCTCCACGATGCTGCTTTCTCCATTCAACATGTTTTTAAAGAGAATGGAACACTGTGTCACTAGCCACATTCCATGTTGCCATCTATTTTATGCTGGTTGAGAGTCAATACACTTGCCACTTTTCTTGACAAGTCTAAGCACAAGAGTTATTTAAGGAAGAATAAGATTAAAAGCTCTCAAATGTACAACGTTACCTACATAGAACTGTTTTTCATCAAGAGACACATTTTTTATAGAAAAACCATATGTTGTTTTATTGTGGACAGAAACAAGTCTTTTCTAGAGTGATTTAATTGTGCTGGCAACATTTGGCAACTCTGTAACACTTTGATTTCTAGAGTACTGTCTTAGTTCCCATTTAACAAGTATAAATAATCACTTCCTTTATAAAGAATAAAAATTCACTTTATCACCATAGTTGTAACATATCACAAGATTCAGCACACTTTAAATCACTGTTCCTTCTCACAAAAGTAAAGAAACATTGAAGTGGTCAAAATAATTTCCAGGAGATCCCTCTTTATCTATTCTTCTTGAACTGCACATATATTCTGAAATGAGGTAAAAAATATAGAAGTTACTTCTTGGGTCTTATTGTAATGTTTCAGTTTCTCTAAAGAAAATGAAATCATTCAGAGATGCTCCTTACTTCTGCTTGTCCTCTTGCCACATCTATTCTTCTCACTAAAATTTTCCCTTTCCCTTGCTTCTCCATTGCCCACTCTGAAAATATAGCATGAGATAAAGAGCCAGGCATACTTAATGTAGGCAGTAATCAGAAGAGAAAGCTTTATTTTCCTCTTGTGTCAGGCCCATGGAGCAGACATATATGTGACTGTCAATCAATTAAAATTGCTTTGTAAACTACTCAACTATTTAATTTTTATCTTAATGATATGGTAGCCAACACAAAAACTACTTCCTATAATCATGCATTCATAATTAATTTATACTGCCATTTCTTTACTGATTGCTTGAAGAATCATATTACTGTTCCCAGAAGCAATGTAATGTTTTCCCTTTCCCTCGCAAAGTTAGGCAGAAGCTACTGAATCCAGAGTAGTCCAATTCACTGAAGACTTTTGATCCAAGACTTTTTTTACCCCTTTTGGAACATCAAGATTAGCCATATCCATAGCTTAGAGGTGGCTAGAAAATTGGGGAGCCCTGTATTGACAGGTTAGCATTATCAGTAGTTCCAAGATGTCTTATTTTGGCAGAGAGCAGAAGGATTGGGGGATCAGTGGAATCTATAATTTGATGGTATTTATTTTTTGGATGGCCAAAATATTTTAACTGAAATCAGATAATTTAGTCTTAAACCAATCACATCAATATCTCTGTTGTAGAACAACAGGGAATAGGTTTATATGTAGTTTACCTCATTAGGTTACACTTTGCAGGTTATGGAAACACAGCTGCCATCAGCATTTTAGGCTAATTTATTAACCTAGAAACTATTTTTAAAGGAAAAATGGTCAGTTACCTTCTGTTTCATTTAAACATTGAGACAATTCTACATGATAGGTTTCTCCTTTAGGTCTGAAACTATCACTTTTGTTCCTCTGTGACAGCCAAAGATGAGTTTTGACTAAATATTTGTGTGATTATGACCATCTTTGGCCAATCGGTCTCCTCATGTTGCTGCTCAGTTCAACCAAGCCCAATACACAGGTGTCATTTTTGGTGAGTTCATCATATTTAAGTAGCTGGATCTCCACTTTGTAAGCACCCATCTCACAGCTCTTCTTCATGAACATCAAGTATTTAATTTGTAATGAACTTTCTGTTAGGAATAGATGATAAGTATAATTTTAGCTTATTAGACTTATACAGTGCTGTTTGAATTTGTATCATTTTAAAAAGTTAAGCAAAAATAGGCTTTAAAAATCATTTTATTTTATTTTTATTTTTTAAATATGTTTTATTGATTATGCTATTATAGTTGTCCTGATTTTTCCCTGTTTGCCCCCCTTTGGCCTGACACCCCTTTTCCCTCTAGCAATCACCCCCCCTCATGTCCATGGGTCATACATATATGTTCTTTGGCTTCTCGATTTTCTATACTATTCTTTTTTTTTAAATTTTATTGTTGTTCAAGTACAGTTGCCTGCCTTTACTTCCGACCTCAGCCATCCCCACCTACCTCCCCTGACTCCACCCTGCCTTGGTTTTGTCCATGTGTCCTTTATAGTTGTTCCTGAAAACCCTTCACCCTTTTCCCCTTATTATCCCCTCCCATCTCCCCCAAACAAGGAAGCATTTCTTTGATAAGTACTATTGGTGAGTACTACTAATGCAAAGAAAAACATACCATCTATTTTACTTAAATTTATTTAAGCTTGCAATTTTGTGTCATGTTTTATTATTATTATTATTATTTTGGTCTTCTGCCATTTTCCAGAAACAGTTCATTTTCTTCAATGAAGAAAGAGATTCTGAAAAGCAGTCATTTCAAACAATCTCCAGAACACAATTTCAAGCTACTGGTCCAAACTATTTGGCACTTCAGGCAATAATTTGTAATCCTCCATTAGACCCTGCCATTTGAAATCATCGCAGTTTTGTATTTTATCTTGAAAATTGTGTTCTCTGGGACTGCCATTCAAAGAAAAATATCCCCAAATGTAGATAAAACCAATCATTCTGTCATTCCCTGTTCAGCGTCTTACTGGAGATGATGGTGACAGATGAAAATTCTTTCAAAGAAGTATTGCCTCAGTATATCAACTCGAACGCAACTTGTTTTGCATTGTCAGATAACAATGCTGACTGGAGCAATGAAAAAATAAACACGGACAGGGGCATCAGTGGAAAAGCCCATCACTCAATTTCTACTGATAATAAATAAATGGAGGAAAAATATATATTCATTACATGGTTGAAAGACCCAAAGCCCATAACATTTAGAAATGCAATTTCCAAACATCCTGTGAGCATTTTCAGAAGCTGTAGCTGAATACCAATAGGGTGTTTGCTCATCCCCAAAGCCATGTTTTATTTTTTTCCCCCATGTTTCAGTACGGTACATTTCCTTTACTGATCTAGTTAAACATAAACCTTGCAAGGTGTGGACCAGAGCTACTGTAATGCAGACAGAAGAGCGAAATTAAAGAAATGTTACAGAAGAGCGAAATTAAAGAAATGAAGTATCTCTCATGGAAAGAACACCAGATTAATGTTAAAGCATTTCAAACCTTCCAAATTAAAGAAGTTTTACTCTTGGTCAGCTGACATTGTTAGCAAGTCAAAATTACCAGAATTTTTCAACTACTTTCACAAAATGTACTGAAGTGTCCTAGAATGATGAATGTCAAATAAAAGACGGGGAAGGGTCGTCAAGGACCAATAGGTATAAAGGACCAATGGACAAAGCCAACGGGGGGTAGGATTGAGGGTGGGAGGTGGGGGTGGGTGGGGCGGGGGAAAGTGGTGGCAGGAAAATGGAGACAACTGTACTTGAACAACAATAAAAAAAATAGAAATTCACAAAATCCCTGCAAATACTGCTTTGCATTTTGAAGATTATATTCAGAATCTAAATATATTAACTGCATTTTTTTTTTGCCTGAGCTGACCAGTTATTAGTCAGACCAACTGTTGAAGTGGAAAAGTCAGCCTTTTTGAATTGGATCCAGTCTCCAAAATATGGCAATTGAGTGACGCATGAACACAGAATAGTTAAAAGACAGTGGGTACACTTTCAATTTTTACCTAACAGGAATTTATTTTCTCTACCTACTATTTCATTTTCCTCAAAATGAAAACAGTAACCTGATTTTCAGTATATCCACGGAGTATATGACTTTTCCCATCTTAATGTTTACAGTATAATTCTCAGAATTTTTTTCTACTCCTTGCATGCTGTAGAACATGGAGCAAAGGAAAAATTGTCTTTTTTTTTGAACTTTCTTTTTTTTTAAATATATTTATTGATTATGCTATAACAGTTGTCCCATTCCCCCCCACTCCACTCCATCCTGCCCACCCCCTCCCTCCCACATTCCCCCCCTATAGTTTATGTCCATGGGTCATACTTATAAGTTCTTTGGCTTCTACATTTCCTACACTATTCTTACCCTCCCCCTGTCTATTTTCCACCTACCATCTATGCTACTTATTCTCTGTACCTTTCCCCCCCCCTCTCCCCGTCCCACTCCCCTATTCACAACCCTCCATGTGATCTCCATCTCTATGGTTCTGTTCCTGTTCTAGTTGTTTGCCTAGTTTGCTCTTGTTTTTGTTTTAGGTGTGGTTGTTAATAACTGTGAGTTTGCTGTCATTTTTACTGTTCATATTTTTTATCTTCTTTTTCTTAGGTAACTCCCTTTAACATTTCATATAATAAGGGCTTGGTGATGATGAACTTCTTTAACTTGACCTTATCTGAGAAGCAGTTTATCTTCCTTTCCATTCTAAATGATAGCTTTGCTGGATACAGTAGTCTTGGATGTAGGTCCTTGCGTTTAGTCTTGGGTAATGTAATTCTGATGTGCCTTGGTGTGTTCCTCCTTGGGTCCAGCTTCTTTGGGACTCTCTGAGCTTCCTGGACTTCCCGGAAGTCTATTTCCTTTGCCAGATTAGGGAAGTTCTCCTTCATTATTTGTTCAAATAAGTTTTCAATTTCTTGTTCTTCCTCTTCTCCTTCTGGCACCCCTATAATTCGGATATTAGAACGTTTCAAGATGTCCTGGAGGTTCCTAAGCCTCTCCTCATTTTTCTGAATTCTTGTTTCTTCATTCTTTTCTGGTTGGATGTTTCTTTCTTCCTTCTGGTCCACACCATTCATTTGAGTCCCAGTTTCCTTCGCATCACTATTGGTTCCCTGTACATTTTCCTTTGTTTCTCTTAGCATAGGCTTCATTTTTTCATCTGGTTTTTGAGCAGATTCAACCAATTCTGTGAGCATCTTAATAACCAGTGTTTTGAACTGTGTATCTGATAGGTTGGCTATCTCTTCCTCGCTTAGTTGTATTTTTTCTGGAGCTTTGAAGTGTTCTGTCATTTGGGCCATTTTTTTTTTTGTCTTGGCGTGTCTGTTACTTAAAGGGGCGGAGCCTTAGGTGTTCCCTGGGGTGGGGTAAAGCTGGTTGCTGAGCTGTGACGCTGTACGTGGGGGAGGGGCCGAGAGGGAGCAATGGCGCCCGCCTCACTCTCCTCCGGATTTCAATCCTTCACTCTGCTATCCACAATCAAACTGGGCCCCTCTGGTGCTGGTTCCCGAGTGGGTGGGCTTGTGCACATCTAGGCCCCTGTGGGTCTCTGCAGCGATCTCTCCTGTGAGGCTGTGATTCTCTCCTGCTGCCGCCCCAACCCCCACGGGCACTTTCAATCAGAGGTCTGAGGCTTTATTTCCCCGAGCTGGAGCCCTGGATTGCTTGGTCTGCTTCGCTCCCCACCGTTTGTCCAGTTTATCTGTGCACAAATGTGGGGCCGCTGGGTTCTACCCGCCGCTCTGCCTGCCCTGTTCCCCGCCACTCTGAGTCCAGCCCTCTAGGTTTATCTGCGTGCGAATGTGGGGCCACAGGGTCTGCTAGTGCTCGGACTGCCTGCGCCGTTTGTCCCACACTCCGCCAGTCTCGGTCCCGCCACAGCCACGTGAGTCCTCTCCGTCCAGGTGCCCGTCTCCGCCCCTCCTACCGGTCTGGATGAATGTTTATTTTTTATTTCCTTGGTGTCGGACCCCCTTGCCGTTTGATTCTCTGTCAGTTCTGGTTGTGCAAGGAGGCGCAGTGTGTCTACCTACGCCGCCATCTTGGTTCTCCGGGAAAAATTGTCTTAACATCTGAGCTCTAGAGAAGGCAGTTGAATCTGGGAAGGATTCAGGATGCTGCTTTTCCGCTTTCTGACTCCTATTTGTAAATACCCATGAAACTGGGCAACACAAGGACTAAATCTACCTCTCTCTGATGTGGAAGGAACTCAAAATTATGGCAGTATGACAGGTTCCACCACATCACTTGTCATTAAGATTTTCACAGGAAATTCATTTTCGGAGTATTCAACTTGGCTAACATGTCTGCTGAAAGGTCCTTGGCATCTTGTTATTACCACAAAATACATTTGGATCAACAGCAAAACAATTGAAATGAGAGCATTGCAGAATTTTTTATGTTATTTTTTTAATCCTCACCTTAGGGTATTTTTTGAGGGAAGAGGGAAAGAGAGAGAGAGAGAGAGAGAGAGAGCGACATGACCTATTGGTCTATGGGATGATGCTCCCACCAACTGAGCCACACCATCCAGGACTGTTATTTTCTTGAAGTATAAAATTAAGAGACCATATAAAATCACTTTTCAAATTAGGTATAAAAATTATTATAAGAGATTTTTAGTCACCTCATTGATAGAAAACAAGATACAAAACTTTTTTCTTTAGATCTGAAGAAGTAACAAATCAATTCGATAAGAAATGGACTCTAATCCCTCCACTCCTTTGGATTAATGGCATATGTTTTGTATACATTGCAAGGAAACTAAAACTGCACATAGCCATAGAGATTAGAGAAAGAAGGCCTCTCAGAGATAATATGTCTGAAACTCCTCACAGAGCTCAGGGAGGTTGTGAAAACAGTGAAACAGGCACTTGAGACAGAACTGGAACTCACCCCATTTTTCTCTCACAAGTGTGCATACTGAAGGTATTTATCAGAGAAGAATAGTATCAATTCAGATCCCATTAATGCGGGCTATTATAATTTGGCCTGGTCTTTATATAGTTCAGTGTTATGTGACCTCTCAAAAAGCAAAATATAAAGACTATCAGAAAATATGCCTAACCTACTTGAAAGAAATATTTTTAAGTACCTTATTACATTAATCGGCTTTATGTAACTAGATACTGCTGCTTCCAGATCATGAGGTCATGGCCTAAAGTGATGCTGAAAGGTCATTTGATTTAGCCCTCTACCTCATGCCCAGTGAAACACTCTTCTGTTCATTTTGCAGTAAAATCTTCTGATTAAAAAAAAAAGGCCAATCAGTACCTGAAAATGTCTTGTGAGCATTTAGTTTTGTTGTCATTATTGTTGTTGTTATTTCTCTGAGTGGAACAAGCCTATGTTCTTAAAGTATTCTATAATTCACGTTTTCTCCAACATTTGATTATCCTGTCTTCTAATTAGTAGAATTTGGAGGACTCTTACTATGTATGTGCCTGCTTTTACTCAATATTTATGTACAGAAATACACCCTAACTTGTACGTCGTTGTTGCTCTGTTTTATCTATTACATTTAAAAACTAGTTGATTTTTGTTTTACAAAAGATCAAGGAATTTTCATTTTTATCTAATAATCTTCTGAACCATGCTGTTAAATTCTATTGTACTTTACATGAATGACAAGTAACATAAATTTGACACGGACAGTATGTTGTGTATCTATAAGATACAGCTATAAGTAAATGAGATGGGTTGGGTGTGTGACTTGAGAATTCAATTTTATAATTTTATAACCATCCCTTTTATATGATTACAGATTTTTTCCCCCAAAACAGTTAACATTTACAGGGAAAACTGCCCTTCACTCTTTCGAGATCCAGAGTTGCTGATCAGTAAACTCAGAAATAGAGCACTGTTAGAATGCTTCAAAATCACCCTGTTCCAGGAGCAGATCACCCAAATTGGACTGGACTGGTGGAGCTCATAAAAGGCCTTTGAGCCAAATAAGCAAAGACAAATAAAATAAAATAAAGTAAAATAAAAAGCTGCCAGGGCAGCAACTGGTATTTGCTAAATGACTTTCTCTTACTCTTCTACATATAAAATTGACCCCTACTCAGTCACGGGTGGGGAAGGGGCTTGGATGACATGCTGACATTCCCTGTACTTTAGGCCAATGGGTCCTGCTCTGCAAAGTGAACTGGAACAATGACTGGGGACAGAGGGAGCATAATAAGTAAGCTTTAGGTGAATAGACATTTAAGGCTGTTACTAGGTACGTTTGTTTAATTGAGTTTGCCTGTGATCAGGGTCTCGGATTACAAAGTCAAAGAAAATATGTAGAGTAGCATAGGGATGGGGTTGGTGGCCCTCGTGGATGATGATAATAAGGCCAAAGCCTGCAGCGTAGGGAAGCAGTTGATCACGGAGGACTCTGATTACAAAGCCGTGTCTCTGAAATATCTACGGGCCTAGGGTGCAGTATGCGTTTCCCCTTTCATTGACCTTTGACTCAGAAGCGTTTGTTCCTTGTCTGAGTCCACCAAGTGGCATCTATGTTGTGGTGTCACCTCCCTAGTGCGGGACATATTCATATTCACATTAGTTATTGCCACACCCTCACCCCCAATGCTCCCTTGCCACCTCCAGCTACGGGATGATGTTCTCCACCTGCACTGTCCAGTTTTGCAGCCATTAGTCACGTGGCTGCTAAGCATTTTAAGTGTGACTAGTGCGTCTGAGGAACTGAATCTTTAACGTCAGTTAATTTAAAATTGAATGGCTACCTCTGGCTGTGGCTGGGAAATAGCACTGTTTTGGCAATGTCACAAGCTATATCACTTTGAACAGTTTACTGGGGAGTGTTGAACCTCACTTTCCTGTGCTGGACTAACAAGAGAGAAACCTGTGAAAACAGTTGCCTGAGTGTGTAAGAGGTCCCACCTCTAGGGGGAGCTCGAGACCTTCTCTCATGCCTCTCAATCCTCCCCAAGGATAACAGCAATTCCTAGTGAGAACCTCCCTAACCAATGAGATCCTGTTATTTATGGTTGAGAATACAGATTAAAGAACTAATCAGTGAATGCAGAGCAAAAGATAATGGTAACAGCATATATATTTGTTAATATCCACAGAACCAGCTTTGTAAGGAGGCATTCAATGCCTGATGCCCAGAGGGAAGAGAGGTTCTGGCCAGCTCTTGCCCACCCCCCCACCTCCAGTGCACTCCCTGTATTTTCTTTCCTCTCACTTCTATTCTAGGACAGGATTGAGATATTTAAAAGCCCTAAACACTTAAAGACTATGGTGTCTCATTTATGTATCATTATAAATGAAAACATTAGCGATATAAAGAGGGTCCGCAAAGTTTTTCAAAAATGCTGTTGAACCAAGCACAATGGTGAGTCTAGCTTTTAGAGATGTGTCTGTCTCCATCCAAGCACTTTCTTTGTTAATCCAAAAGCTATCGCTCTGTTTTGGAAAGCTCTCTTGGTCCTTCCCGCAGGCAGTCCAAACTAGCAAGCCTCCAGGGGCAGGAAGGAAGTCCTTTCTCTTATTCTCTCTCACTCACTTTTCTCTAACTTTGAATCTGTCTCGTCCCCCTTTCTGAATTAAAAACAAGAGACCTGAGATAGGCTTTGGGAAAAGCAGGGAGGGAAGAACAGGTGGCCATAGTTTATGTTGTTCCTTTAAGTCAGTGGTTCTTAAATTCCAGCAGCACATCAGAATCACCTGGAGGGCTTGTTGAACAGGCTGCCAGGCCCCATTCCATAATGTTGGACTTAGTAGGTCTGGGATGGGCCCAAGAATTTGCCTTTCTAACAAGTTTTCAGGTGATGCTCATAATGCTGGTCTGAGGACCATAATTTAGGTCTTGCTTCAGAATTTAGGGTCCAAACTTGTGCTGGTAAGGATATGTTTTCTGGGTTCCTTTGTCAGCCCTATCTTGTGTGCACATGGTGTATGTGTCTGTATTCCCGACTCTTAGAGAGGAATACAGGGAACTCTTAGAGAAGCAGCTATGGCTGAGGGCAAGATCCGGCACTTCTGGGCATGAACTTGTCCTCACAAAAGCCTGATCAAAATGCAGCCCTTGAAATAATCTTCCATGGGCTCTGGCCAGGTAGCTAAGCTGGTTAGAGTATGGTCCCCATATGCCAAAGGCCGGTTCGATCCCTAATCAGAGCACACAAAGGAATCAACCAATGAATGCATAAATAAGTGAAACAACAAATCTCTCTCTCCCTTCCTCTCTAAAATCAGTAAATAAAAATTGAAAATAAAATAATCTTTCAATGATACCCAAGAACAGAATCGAAATATTGCTTCTATTTTTCCACTCTCTGTTCTTTCTGCATTGCCCCCTTTCATGAAGTCCACCTTGAAGATCCTATAACTTTCCACTTTCTGAGCTGTATTTCAGAGTTGGAGATGTTGGCTAAAACAGAAAGAAGCCAACCGACTGCTTCAGTTTAATGAGCCTGTAAGAGATGAGAAAACAGAACTGGTCCCTATGACATCACCATTTTTTCTGTGCCTTGGGGAGAGGCAGAGCCTGAGATGGTGGCGTTCCCCATAATAGGTCGGCACGCTTCCTACTTCAGCACGGAAGAACTGAGGTTGACTTGAGGGTTTTAAGAGGTTATGGAGAAAGGATGTGAGGCTGCCTAAGATGATTTCCTAAACAGAGGAAGAATTAGCTCTGGGAAGCGGTGGTCACCTGCTCCTGCAGGGTCATCTGTGAATGGGCTGCTCATCCGGGTCCCTCGTGGGGTTTTCTCAAAATACAGCAACATGAGCCGGCCTCACCCCCCCCACCCCCTCAGGGTATGACTCACTGGGTCTGGTTTCAGGAATGAAGGACCACAGAAGACTTATTTGATATCACACGTACCTGCATAGTCGGGTTTGAAATTGATTTGCCTGTGCCGTTTTCACATCTGCTTGCTGCCTCTTTTTCAGTTAGGTGACACTAACGATTCTCCCCCCAAAAGAGAAAAATCTATCTTCATCCCCCTCACTTAAAAATGGCAGCATTGCTGGTGGCTGAGATTGCAGGGGAAATGAAATTTTATCTTTTTGACCTTACCACAACACTTAAAAACTATAGAAACAGGAAGAGTGTATTACGCTTACCTCTTCAGTGAGAACAGTCTGCTTTGGTTAATAGTGCACATATCTTAGGGCTTCAAAGACACACTTTATAAAAGTCCAGATGTTCACAGAAACTCTGCAATCCGTTTCAACCTTGGATAATTACACTCTTCTTATCCAAGGGCAGTTTCAACAAGATATGATGTATTTTTTGGGGGGGTTGCTGTAAGTACCAATAGCTCAAGAAGTGCTGTTATAATAACCCACTTTATCCTAGCTAGTGGCTGACCTCCAGGGAGCTCAAAACATTTTATTATTAGTGTCTTATTAGTTATCACAATTGAGGTCTTTTGAAGGAGATGGAAAGTCTTATTACTTCCATTGTACAGATAAAGCAGTCAAGGCCCAAAGGCTAAGTGGTTATTTTGTAGCCTCACAGAATCCAGAGCTTTTGTGTTTCTGGGGTCAGGGGTCTAAGATTTAGAGATAAAAACAAAACCAAAATTCTGCTGTATGAAATATGTCTTGGTCATCTCCTAACCTAAAAGATAGTGAAACTTTCTTTCTGGTAAATTTGTCAACTTCTACTTGACTCGTGGAATAACAAAACATTTTCTTTTTCCTGTCACTTTTTGCTGTTATTTTTTTTTAAGTTGCTTTAGGCATGAGCTATTAAATTTCAACTTTTAAATCGTTTAACTTATATTTTCCTCTTGTATATATAATCGCTGTATTCAGAAAACTCTCCCTGGATGTGGAGCCTTGTGAGAGCGTAAATGGGTCCTAGGAACTCTGTGCTACTCTGTGTATTTCCCCGTATTCTGTCCCGTCTTCATGGCACGTGTGACTGTCTGTAAGTGCTGACAGTCCAGAAGAGAAAGAGGCAGCTGTTGGTCAGGCCCTTCCAATATGTTCCCAGATCCCCCCTGGTTGCTTCCAACATAATGCCCACCACACCACTCTGTAGTTACCTATTTACTTGTTTGAGTTCTTGGAGGACAGAAACTGTTCCCTTTATCATTGTACCCCAGATATACAGAAGAGAGCCTTGTACACAGACACGTGTTCCTGATCTATTCCATTTGTCTCTCTAGAAGCACTTTCTGTCCTTATACACTCTGTGCTTGGTAGGCTAACCCACACAGAAGCCACCAAGGAACTCCCTTGTGTTCAACCTGTAGGAGGCATCCACAGGAAAGTTAGGGCAGAAAGATAGGGGGGTTGAGGTAAGTTTTCTTTTATTTCCCTCTTTTCTGGCTTTCCATGGGTTAGTGCTACCCATTTACTAAAAGCCACATGATGGTGTCCAAAAACATTCCACGATGTTTTATACAGAAACAACAGGCATGGAGTTAAAAAAAAAATGAAAAGAAACCAAGACAAAACAAAACATAAAAGCAAACCATTTAAATATCATATTTTCCAGAAATCCAAAACTTATAGTAACCTGAGATTCAGAAAACTAAGGTAATTGATATGGTTTTCTGTTAAAACACAGATCAATGAGATTTTTAAATTAGTTTTAATGTGCTCATATTTGCATCTTCACACTGCTTTTATTTATCAGAGAACTATACATTTGTATACCTGAAAGAGACCTGCTTCAGACTGAAATAGGACTAGTCATCCTGAGCAGATTAATTTTTTATTGTTCTTTGGAAACTTCCTACAATCTCCCATCATCACCTGTACCGGTCTCTGTGGTCAAGGTGCAGTTACTAGAGTCACAGGGGACTTCTCTGCTACCCAGGATGATTTGGTTTCAGGTTATTTAAAGCTGACAACTTTTGAATCCTTGTTTTATCTTATACTCAATGGCACATTAATAACCATATGATAAATCTCAAAGGCCCTCACAAATCAAAGATTCTTAGAGATGAAATACTGCCCAACTTGGAAACCCCACAGGATTTTTTAAAGCTTTTTCTCTAACATCCATCACAGTTGAGAGCACAGATGGTGTCTTCATTCTTCTCTGATCTTTGCAGCCCTTGGCAGGGAGACTGGCATATTGTAGGTACTTGGCCCATAATTGCCAGAATAATCTAAAGGGTCATCTAGTCACACTTTATGATTTAAAGCAAGAAACTTCTGCACACAATTTCTGAGAGATGGTTATACAACTTCCATTACAAAGTTTTTGTATTGCACGTCAGTTTAAATCTGCCTTGAAAATCTTGGTAACTTCTTTCTTTCTTCTAAGGACAGCCTGTGTATCTAGCATCAGTTAGCCTACTTTTTACTTTTTACTTAAATCTTCTTTTCTCACCTAAAATATGTAGTTATTTTTTTCTTTTTCAAAGTGTCCTACAGTATAATGATTTCAATTCATGTTCATTTGATTATACTCCAGTTTGTCCCTCTCTCTCTTTAACTATGACCCTAGATATAAACCTAGAGATTTGATCTAATCAATATAAGATGTGACAAACGCTTTCTCTCCTGTTCTGAAAACCATGCTTATTCTAATGCTGAATGAGATCCATTGAGTTACTGCATATTGTCACCTAAGTGAAAAGACAGCTGTTAGCATTTTTGAGAAAAGACAGACAGTGACACGCCAAGCCACACACCATTATCCAACTACCAACGAGAAAAGAGGCCCCTCTTTAAGAGGGTTTATGGAGGTCTGACTCTCAATAGAGAGAGCTACTGTTGTGTCATGGAGAGCCAAGGTGCTTTCTGGAAAAACACATCATGAGCACATCAGTCTCTTTTTTTATTTGTGCAAAAATGCATTCCATAGACCATTAAAAAAAAACCCAAATTTATAATATGAGGAAGTAATGTGGACCAAGAACAGAGATGTCATTGAAGTTAGGTTTGCACATGGGTCAACATTTTTATGAATCTTAAAGAATAGTTTGTAATGTCCATAAAATGGACTCATTTAATATTATGGTGATAGCCAATAGTTAGAATTTAACAGATTTTGCAAGCCATATTTACTCCCTGGGAACCCATGACCTGATAATCTATTTAATTTACACTCCTTGCTGGAGATAGAAGACAACGTGTTGGTAGGGGATTGACCCCACTGTCCACACACATGTTTAAATGCACCTCTACTGATTGGATTGGGCTGGAGGAAGGGCAGAGTGAGATCAAAGGAAACTCTTCTCTAATTTGCCAGACTGAAAAGCTGATGTTATTGGCCCTGGTACTTATGTAGTGGGGAAAAGTAAATAACTCCTGTATGGTATAGACTTTTCATTTGGATCAAAGAAAAAGCCAAGGTAGAGTCTTTATATCAGATAGGAGTGATAATGGTCAAGCTATTTAAATTTTTACAACAATTTCCTAGCTAAAACCTTCATATACATATAAGCCATCATACTGACATAAAAAGAACCTATAAAAATAGGGTTAAAAATAAAATTTGACTATAAAAACTGTCCTTGAAATTCATTGTATATGATGAACCATTTATAGTAGAAAGTTCTCCCAACTCTTGCCTCCAACCCAGTGGTTCCCAAACTTGTTGAGCACCAGATTATCACAAGCACTCATTTAAAAATGCAGGTTCTCAAGCCTCATACCTTGAAATTCTAATTCAGTGAGCCTCAAGCAGAGTTTTATAATCTAGAGTTTAGACCACATCCCTATGGACCCTCACGCAAGTGGTGTTCAGCCCAGCCTTAAAGAAATACTGGATTCAAATGATGCTTAATGTGTTTTCATTGTAGTTGGTTTCTGAAATGTGTGTCCTGCTTTACCTTTAATATGAACTTCTCAGACCTACAGACACTAATCAAAGAAGAGAGGTGGGGAAGATTTATGGATTTTTAAACACCTTTATTTTGAACTAATTTTAGGCTTACAGATTTTATATATATATATAATTTAAAGACCTAGTTCTTAAACGGTCCTTCTATGATGCTGCACATGGTGGAATGCTAGTTGGGTGTGGTAAAAACATGAGAACTGAGCTTTCTGTTTGCTTTTTACCTATCTTGTAAAATAACATGCCCACACATATTTATATAGGCTGTATATATCTTAATTTAGAAAATTATCACCATTTATTGATAGTTGCTTACTGCTTTTGGGGGGGGTTGGTATTTTTATGCTTCAAAATATGATGCCAGTCACATTAGGAGTGGAGAACCATACCAACTCATAGTATTTAAATTAAGCTTTCAAATAATAATAAGCTTTCAAATAAGTTTTAGAATATACTCTGAATCGTTACTGTTACACTTTTCATTAAAAAGTATTCACTCTAGGTAATAATAAATGAATTTTATCCAGTCATTAAAAAATATGTTTTTTTAATCATGTAGGCCTGCTAATGACCTGTGTACAGTCTCCAAATAAAATACCATCATCAAATATTTCAATTCCATAGTGTGGCTAAATTTTGTTATCCCCGAATATTCAAAATGATTTAAAGTATGTATTTAGCTTAATAGAGCTTGAGTCATTTCATATAACGATTGAAAGAAGGAATCATTATCATGTATGAATGGTGAAAATTAAGTTAAAATATATTTTAACATGTGAATTTCTAAAGCTGATAGCAATAAGGAATACACTAAGAAGACATTTTCTCTTTATTATTCACATTAACTATACCATTTTCATATTCTGAAAGCAGAATGAGATCCATAAATATGGTAATTGTATTTAATACTATATAGTCAATAAAATTAAAAATTAAATACAGTGAAGGTGCGAAATTTTTCTTATTGACTACTAGTGAAAAAATACCTCCTCTATTGAAAACAGCTGCCATTGCTAAAAATCCTTACTGTGTAAATTGGTATTTAGGTACTTTCTGAAAAGTGAAAAGTGAGGTTTTTCCTACAGTAGGCTATTATAGCTTTTTTATAACAGTTAAGACCTATCACATAAATCCTTCTGTGTTCTGGTTTACTGATCTACTCCATAAAGTCATTATGGACTACTGTGCCCATCCAGAAGCCCCAGGGCCCCTTAAAAATCTATTTCAGATTTCAGATCCTGCTGACAGAATACACATGTTCTCCAAGCCCAGCTACAATGCATGAATGCATAGGTACACTGATTTTAGCATTGGAAATTTTCATTTTACATAACTCAAACTGGATGTAGTTTTCACTTCTTTTTTAAACATTTTTGAAAGATTTTATTTTATTTATTTTTAGAGAGAGGGGAAGGGAGGGAGAAAGAGAGGGAGAGAAACATTAATGTGTGGTTGCCTCTTGTGTGCCCCCTACTGGGGACCTGGCCCACAATCCAGGCATATGCCCTGACTGGGAATGGAACTAGCAACACTTTGGTTTGCAGACTGGTGCTCATCCATTGAGCCACACCAGCCACAGCTAGTTTTTGCTTCTTAAAAATCATCACAAATGTTAGAGAGGGAGGGAGAGGAGGAAGGACAGAGTTGGTGGGGTAGAGGTGATGAGGGAGGACTGGATAGGACTTAGATGGGTAAAACTTTAAAACACCTAGAAAACCTTTTTTCCTAAATTGATTCCTGGATCCACTACAGCAACAGTAAAGGTGATTGTCAGCTGAATATCCAAATACCTCTCTCCTCTCTGACCTAGAAGATTTGGATCTGCTGGTAAAAATACAGCAACATCTCCACCAATTCTGCCCCTTTGTTCTGCCAGGAGTTTCCATTGTAATGGACTTCAAGAATGAAGACAACTTCTGCTAACAGCAACACTAAGGCTATGGGCCCAGTAAACAGCCAGTAGGTAATAACAGTGTTCTAGACAGAATGATGATGGCTGCTGGGTCAGTGTGGTCTGAGAGAGAAGGGAGTAGCCCAGCATTGTGTACTGTAAGGTTCCATCCTTGGCTCAATTATTGGTTGGGGGTTTGACACTGAACTTTAATCATCTTCAGTTTTGATCCATTTTTTCTAGGAGACATGATAACAATGTCTGTATCTTCTGAAGGAGATCATGCACTGGTTACCTAAGAAATTACCTGTGCATGAAAGAAACAGTCATGGCTTGCTATCCTAAGGGTATAATAAGAATACATTTGAAAATGATACTACTGAACTTCTGAGTAAAGTTACCTTAAATATAGTGAATTATGAAACTAGTTCGACACATGAATTTATTACTAAGTTGTAAATAAGTCTCTCAAGTGGTCTTATCATTTTCTTTCTGATTTATTTCATAGTATTTGAAAAATTTCAAATGAGATAAATCATGGACCATGAAAAAAAAGACCTCCATTCTGTATCTGGTCTTGTGATGTGCATGGATATTTTAAAAACTTGACATTACAAGGAATTCAGAATAAGCATGAAAACTCAGTCAAACAAAAACTTGACACCAGCTTGAATTTATCCAAAGAATATTTCTCCATCTAACTATATTTCCCAAAGGTAAGAAGGTTGGATAGCTCTATGGGACAGACAATGCATGAACACACTGATATCAGAAACCAAATCAAAGGATTCTAGGAACTGCTTTCATAGCTTGTGCCTCATTTTCCCAGCTCACCACAGAGTTTTCTTTTCTGGCTCTGTCTGCTACTGCAGCTCGGTACAAGCTCCACACCTAGCTGCCGTATGATCTCCAGCAAGCTGGCTGAGCAGTCTTCGTCTTTATTTTGCCATCTACAAACAGGAATAATAATAGTACCTGCTGCATGAAGCTGTTGCAAGAATTACTCCAGTATAACATTTAGCAAGTTGACATAAAAAAGGAGCCTCGTAATCTTAACCATTATGATTTATATTATATTTATTATAATTATTATAATTAGGTGTCATTATTTCGCCCCATTAGTAAGCTTTTTGTATCTTTGCACAAAAATTAATGTATGACTTTTCACATTGCTCTTACGGAAAGAATAAAGGCCCTTGATGAGTGGCTCAGCTGGTTGGAGGGGTCCTACACACCAACAGGTTGTGGGTTCTCAAACCGGATGTAGTTTTCACTTCTTTTTTAAAAAAAAATTTGGGCACATACTTAGGGTGTGGATTTGGGGTGCGTACAGGAGGCAACCGATTGATGTTTCTCATACCAGTGTTTCTTTCCTTCCCTCTCTCTTCCTCCCTCTCTCTCTAAAATCAATAAAAAACATATCCTTGGGTGAGAATTTTAGAAAAAAGAAAGAATGAAAAAATGATTGAAGGAATGAAATAATGATTGGGGAATAAAAGGCAATCCCTTGAGATCTAGGGAGCTGTTATACTAGAAGGCAACATAACCAAAGTAGTGTGCTTTTGCAGATTATGTTTATGATTTCAGGCACTGCCCCTTTATTTACTTACTCAATATTTCAGGCACATAGTTATGCTTCTTGAGAAGGTAACTGACTCTATTGGACAAAAAGAGATTCTTGATTGGGATAAAACATTGGGGATAAGGATAATTTTTCTAGGGTATATTCTGAGGAACATTATTTAGTTTTAAAGATTTCAGAAGCCAAGGAAATCGAATGTTAGGGATTAAAGTTGATTCAAAGACTCACAGGTCATTCCTTGGGGAAACCAACACAATATCAACAACCACAACAATCAGAAGAATTTAAAAATGGCCACAGGATAACTGAGATAGGTGGATCAGTGCTGTAGAGATAAGAAGGAGTTAAAAAAAATAGCTCAGGATTTGGTCTGGAAGGAGTTGAGAGAAGAGAGAAGGGTTCAGTGACAACGGGAGATGGTCCAAGACCCTGCTGAAAATGTCTCACAGGGAACAAACTCTCATTCTCATAGTATTTCCTGTCCCCAAATTCATCTCAAGATTTCCAGAGTTACTCCAATTAATTATCCATATATCTTTAAAAATGCAAATTAATGAGCTCAAGTGGGAAGAGATATTGGACATTCATACTTTTGTATGAATTATGTTTTCCTCAATTCGCTCTTCTCAGTCCCCCCCATCTCAGTAAATAGCAACGCCACCCTTCCAGTTACTCAGGACAAAAACCTTGGAATCAGCTTTCCCTCTGTGTCCATGTAATCTGTCAGCAAGTTAGTAAGACATTCTGTCAAAATGTACATAGTGTATGACCACTTTTCACCAGCTCCCCTGCTTTAATCAGCCCAGTTCCTGGTCATCTCTACCCAGGATCATCCAAGAGTCTTATAACTGGTGTCTGTGCCATGGCCATTGTCTCCTTGTGGTGAATCTCCTCTCCTTACAGCAGTTAGACAGACCCAGTTAAAATTGAGACCCATATGCTACTCCTTTGCTCAAAATCCTTAAGGGTCTTCCGTCACTCAGGGTCAAATGTACAGTTCTTTCAATGACCTACAAGACTCTCTAAGATCTTACACTCTACCCTACCCCACATCCTTTGCCTTACCCTGGTCTAGGCATGCTCCTACCTCAGGACTCATGTCTCCTTGCTGTTCCTTTGCCTAGAATTCTCCCCAGGACACTGCATAGAACAATCCCTCATTTTATGTGTGCCTTTAATCAAATATCATCTTCCCTAACCACTCTACATAAAATTGGAACCCTGCACTCTACGGATGCTACCTCTTAACCATTTCCTATTCACTTTCTCTGATTTATTTTTTCTCTTCTCAACAGTTATTACCTACCCTACCCTATATTCATATATTTATCTTATTTACTATTTATCTTTCCTACAGAAATATAAATGCCAGGAGAGTTGGGGTTTTCTGGTTTATTGTTTTTTTTTACTGTTATATTCTCAGCATCTATATCTGCTACATAGAAGGTCTTCAAAAAATAATTTCTGAGTAAAATTAATAATTTAAATATCTTAATTATGTGGTTTATTGCTTAAAATCCAGCTGCAGTAGTTCCCTAAGGGCCTTTGATATGCCTCTTTGACATCTGTGTGTATTGGGGGTATGGACAACTTTAACACAGAAAAGCAATTTGGAATTGAGGTCTTGGCACACAGGAAAGCATTAGTGAGTCCAAAAAATGGAAAAAGGGAAAAGCAGGTCTCTGAGGACCTAGATACTGAGGATATTGGTCACCTTGCTGACATCATCAAAAGGTATAAAAAAATTCAAGGATATTATGAGAAAATAAATATAAAAAGCAAATTTTCTCAATGTTATAATTTTGCCTTATACATACAGACTACCACTTCTTCCTCTTTCTAGATCAGTAAAGATTCTCAAAAGGGACCACGGAGCTCCAATGCTTCTAGTACTTCATTCAGAAATTGAGTTCCATACAGCGAGCCCCATGGCCCCATACTCACCATTGACCTGCTCTGCAGAGCCTAGAGTGCCAGAGGCAAGTGAGGGGTGGATGAGGGTCTGACGTTCCAGGGTATTTGTGCAAAAGCAGAGCTCCATTTATCACACGTGACCCTCTCCACTCCTGACCTTTGATGAAGACTTTTAGTCTTGCTTCTCCTGCCTGGAAGGTGCCAGTGGCAGGATCCGAGAAAGGGGTTTTGGGGGATGGGACAGGTTTAATAGCCAGTGAAAAATAGAAGATAGGCATAGAGATGGGGCAACCTGTCCATGGTTTGCCATTATCAGGGATACCCTTAAAAAGCGAATTTTTCTTTTTGAGTAAAAGGTACAAAAAAGGAAAGAAAATACGCACTAGAAATGATAGTACCTGCAGGTGAGGGGAAGAAGCCACATTTTCACAGATTATTCTGGAACTGCCAGATAGGAAACTCTCAGCTGCAGGCAGCTACCTACCCATTTGTTCACATTTATCCTCCATATTATTCAGTCCAGCCTCTAAACTGGATAGTAAAGAGTTAAGGTAGGAGAGAAAAATCAAAACACAGACCCGTCCCAGAGCCCTTTGGTTACTAGCTTGGACTATCTTAACATGATTTTAATTGTATTTGTGATCTTTCTTCTTCAAATACTGATGATGTAATGCTTGAAATTAAGGGAAGTAAAACAAATGAAACATCATCAGAAAAATTATTCGACACCTGGAAATAGGCAAAAGATAGTAAAGGTTATTCGTTTGGTATTGGGGCTGCACTTGAAGTTCTATCAGCATGGCTACTTTGTAGTTCTGTAGGTACAGGGGTTAATTTGTTGATTTTTATCCAGTACATTCAAACATTCAGATAATGTCCATCTAATAGAATAGCCTCAATGTTTATGACTTATTATACTGTAACACCAAACTAGTTTTGTAGCCAACCCTTTGATTTACCCGTATATATATTTCTAGCTTTTCAAATGCTCTTTGTACTAGTTTTAACATCTTACTGGTTCCCTTATTGGTTAATGACTTGAGTACAACCCTTGACTTGTTCGTTTTACCTTTGTATGAGAGTTATACTCTTAACTTTCAAAATTATACTGTAACACTAATAATTTTTATTACCTTTCATACACCAGCCTATATTCTACTGAACATCCCTAATGGGAGTAATTTTGTTGGTAAATGATCTCTTGCTTATTTCAAAAACTTAAACATTATACCAATTATGTGTCTTCCCTGTTTTCCATAACTACATCACCCATACTTGCAAATATTTATATGATCAATTCTTATATATTCATAGGTCCCAATTCTCACCGGTCTTCTTGATTGTACCAAGTTATTTGTCTGAGTTAGCTTTCCTGAAACTACTTAATTAAGCAGTAGGTAATTAGAAAAGATGTATTTAATAGGTCAAATTTCTTTTTCTCTATCCTCATCACTCTGAAAGCAGATATCTGAGTCAAAATATATGAGACTTTACATTGGCAATACACTGAGTCCAACACAGAGAAAAATATTCTGACTGTCCCGGTAAAGGGTTAAATTAAATGATGCAATAATGGCACACAAAAGCAATAACATCATTAAAGGTTATGCTACAAACAATTTGAAGAGAAAAAAGCTAAAATAGAATATAGACATATAAAACAGCTATTGTTCTGCTTGTTGCTACTATGCCCGCAACACGACACTTTCCAAGGGTGACAGCTGGCAGGTTCAGGATATTCGCAGACATAATTTCTTCTTCAGGAAACCTTTTCTTCTTGTTGTGGTCATTTTTGTCATTATTCTGGACTTTTATCAAAGGAGAGCCATAATAAAAGCAAAATGAATCATTTCTAAAGACTATTATATATGATTAGAGTATTCTACAATTTGTTATTATTTCTCAATTATTCTTTCATGCAACTTCACTCTTATTTTTAGCAATTTTTTCTAAATGATAGATGGAAATACTGACATTAAAAGAAAGAAGATAAATGAAATGAGAAAATTGGTATGGTTGCATAATAGAGTTTAGGAATACCATTTTTTCCACATGCTACTGAATACATATCAGTGTTGGCTAATATCATTTAGAAAATTGTTAATATTCTTGTACACCATAGTAGGTAAATAATAGAGAACATAAAGTTAAGAAGAAAAAAGTGTGAAAGACACTAACTTTCATTCCTAGTGAGAGTTCCTGTAATATGGTACTTAATTCAAATTAGAATGTAAAATCTTCTTCATCTGATATGCCACACTTTTTTTTTGTAAAAATTTCTGATAAACACTAAAAATTAAGTTATTCAGTGGGTCATCCTTTAAGTTTAAATTTATAAGTATTTTTTTCTTAACAAAAAAATTAGTTTGTGACAGATCAGCCATCATCGATTTAGACACCTTTAAATATTAACTCATATAAGCTAAAACCTTGTAAAAATTGAGGTCAGATTTGGCTCAAGGTCACATTAATATATTGCTCATCTTATACTAGTGACATTTGCTGAATATTACCTTGGGCTGCATTTTTAGCATTCTCTCTGGCATGGCTAAGATTAGATGTGACATTTCTTGGCCAGAATAAAACACAAGGTCGATTCTCAAGAATATAATACTATGTTTTCCATGCAATTTTTATTTGCTTATCTACAGTACGCAGGCAGTTTATTTTAAAGCATGGGACTTATAAACCACTACTAGCACATGCTAAATTCTTCTCTTTAAAGGATGCCTCCCCACATTGTCCCAGCCTCATATGACCACTTCCAGGGCCCTCAGCAAAATCCCTGAGAAAATAACCGCAGTGGGGGTCAGAATTCTCCAGCTACTACTGTAAGAGGCTGAGGGAGTTTATTCTCCTACTGCCTGGGGAGGGTTATAGTTCCATCAGGGAGAAAGTTTCCCATTGAGATAGTGTTATAAAGGATGATTGGCATATGTGAACGATTACTCAACTCTATTATAAGTAAAATAAGATATTGTAGGACTCAAAACAAATATCAATTATTTATAAAAGTACTTAGGAAAACTGATTGGTAAGTTTGTAATAGGAAGAACAATTCTGAAATATTTTGAATTATACACAAGTTTATTTTTACCTAAAACCTTGAAAGAAAAAAGTAATAATAAAATAATGATGATGACGATGATGATGATAATGATAATAATAATAAAAAACCCACCTTTGGCCTGAGAGCCAGCTTTGCTCTCATAATGCCCCTGTTACATCCCATTACCCTGGTGAAAGCCGATTAGTAAATGAAAACATGAAAATACACTTGAAGTTTTCTCTGAATGATATGCAAGGCTTATAAAATTCAGGCATTTTTCTAAACCAAATGTGGATACTTACTCCTTAAAATTAAGTAAAAATCTTAAAAAATCACTGATAATATCCAATATGAAGAAAACTGTCAACTTAAAAATTAAAATACATTTTACAGTCTCTTCTTGGTATGGCTATTGGTTCTGAGCTACGTGGCACAGTAGAATATACCAAATACACAATTACGAGTTTATTTTGTTTTAAACCAGGTCTTATCTAAAAAGGCACACCTAGAGGTGGGTTTAGAATCCTGATTATAGGATTATACTTATCAGTAATTTGGATTATTTAAAAATTTGAAAATAATACCCTTCTTGATATAAATATTATTTACAGATAATAAATACTATTAGGAGAAACTCAACAAGAGGCCAATAAGTACCCACTTCCTCCTGCATACAGCTTTCTGTGCGGATAGGCATCTGGGAAATTTTGCTATATGTTGAAGGAGACTGAACTGTGTGCTACTTCAACTCTATTAAATGAAGTCGCTGTCGATATTTGGGTTGAAGCTACAGAGCACTTATAGCTCTTTATATCTATAAGGAGTGCAATGAGCCATCCAAGCTAACTCAGAAGAGAGAGCATTTACTAACAAAATGATTGTAGAGAGCCATTGACTTGATGGATGTCTGGGGTTGTACAGAATAGAGGAGCCCATGATGAAAACGGGAACAGATCTGAAAGCCTTTAACAGGCTCCCTTATCCATCCTGGCATGGTTTATTAGCATGACACAAGCTCCCTGGACTCTCTCTCTCTCTCTTTAATGATACTGTTCTATGAACCAATGAATGTTTTCATTTGGAAAATAAGAAAGCATTGACATATTATCTGAACTGTGGTTTCTTTAGTGATGCCAAGGGAATAAATATGCTAATTCCGTGCTTTGAGGAATGTACTGGGTAAGGCCCATTACTTCACTGATTGTGGTGGATACTAGGCCCAGGTGAGAAAAGGTTAGCATTAGATACCTTGGAGTATTTCGTTAGGCAAAAGTTATGACTTAGAAAATGGAAAATTTCAGTGACACTCTGATATACTTTAAGATGGTGATTTTTATATGACATTCTCCCAGGTAAAGTTTAACTTATTATTTGTTAATTTTGATACCTGAAGCAATTCACCTCAAACCATTGCTTGATTCTTCATAAACAAAGCAATTACTATGAAACACTGCCACATAAATCTTGAAATATCCACAGAATCTTATACAAATAATTCTTTTCCATATAGGAATAAAAGACAATTTCTTCATATACACATGAATGTACAAAAACACGTTATTCACAGAAACGGTATTTCCTTGGGCTTTTAGAGCAGGATTAAATAACAGCAGAAGCACTAACTGGAAAGACTTTTCCCTGGCTTTAAAACTGGAACGAAACAACTCTCAACATTTGCAAAACATTCCTTTATTATTAGAAATAAATTATTTGTATAAAAATTGCATGCGTCAACCATTGCATTTATTTGTAGCACAACCCAGGGCTTCAATCCGGTCAGCCATCATCACAAGGGACAGATTCATTGTCTTATACAAGTTGAACGATGTGGGACAAGAACGGGAGTTCTCACAATCACAGAAAAATACTTACAAGAGTAACATCAGACATGGTTTATTTCAACAGCATTGTTTTTCACAAGCTAACATTAGTTTTCCTTTTGTGATTTGTTTTTAACTGCTCATGAGTAAGTGATACTTTAGCTTGACACTCATTGGTTGTATTGTTTCTTCACTTTCTGTTATTGATACTTTTGGCTCATGGCTACTTTTTGTTTCTTACAAGATTGACTATTGATTTGATTGATTGTAGTCTACAGAGATCTCCAAGAGTGAGTCTTTGGTGGTGCATGTTCACTATTTAAGATCACATACCAGGTTTCTTCATATTGTATCGTTTCCCTGTTTCAGATTGAATGGTTGCTATAGCTGATATATGTTGTCTTGGTAGAGGAAGCTGTTAAGAGAAATTAAGGGAAATTAATAGTATATAATAATAAATTATTTTGATAAAATAATTTTAAAATTCGAATTCCATAGTGACTATTATTATAATCACATTTTACTATACTACTTATTATTTTTAAACCATCTAGTAGGAATTCAATGATTGTAGGAATAAACATGAAGCAGCAATTTTAATCTGTAAAACCAATACTCTCATTTACAGTATAGGTATTTAGCAGAACACTAAAAATGTAACAGTTCTAATCTTTAATAAGTTTAAATGAAATTTAATTAAATGTATATTTTGATTAACAAAGATTTGCAGTACAAAAATTGAAAGAACAAATAAATTATCTATCCTGGAGTGCACACAAAAATAGGTTTTTTACAACCTCGGTTAAATTCTGTGAGTCTGGTTTGGTGACCAAAAAGGGTTACTGATCATAATTAGTTGTACTTTGAGAATGAGTATATCTTCCATTTAAAAATGACACTTGAAAACTCTAAAAGGAAACATAGTAAAATACCAAGTACATAGAATATTTGTAAATATTGAAGTAAATATGATTATTGCCAGTACATATTTAGGATCTGTTTTCATACAAAGGATACAAATGAAGATGTTAAAAACAAATAAGCTCAAAGAAGGAATGAATAGATCATTGTTCTAGCACCAACTAAGTATAAGTAAAACTCATTACTGGAAGATTATTAGAATGATATGAATAACAAAATATTCTAAGTCAAATTTACATTCATACTTAAATTTCTAGTAAATCTAAATCCAAACAATTCCTTTGGGATTTTGAAAGATGTGATAGAATAAGTACTCTGTTCTAAAATTCAAATGTGATGTTCTGTGTTTCACTGGAATTCTGGAGGGAATAATCAGAAGAAATATATGGAAAAAATGCAAAATATATATATATGTATTTCACCATATAAATCCAATTCAGGATGAAACAGATTTTGAAAGAATTATTTAGTTTTATAGGGAAACTGAATGAATAATAAAACAAGACCCTTCCTTACATATGCAATCTACAAGAGACTCACTTCAAGTCAAAAGACCTATAGAGACTGAAGTAAAGGGATAGAAAAGATATTTCATGAAAATGGAAATGAATAAAAGGCTGGGATAGCAATACTTATACCAGACAAAACAGACTTTAAAACAAAGACTACATAAAAAGAGACAAAGAAGGACCCAGCAATTTCATTTCTGGATATTTAGTCGAAAAAACCCAAAACACTGAATCAAAAAGATATATACATCTATACGTTAACTGCAGTAACAAAGATAGGGAAGAAACCTGTGTCCATCAATAAGTGAATGGACAAAGAAGAGGTGAAATATAATGAAATATGAGTCAGCCATAAAAAAGAATTAAATCTTGCCATCTGCAACAACACGGATGTACCCAGAGGTTATTGTGCTGAGGGAAATAAGTGAGACAGAGGGAGATAGTGCCATATGATTTCACTTATATGTGGAATCTAAAGAACAAAATAAACAAAAAAGCAGAATAGAAACAGACTCATAGATACAGAGAATATTTTGATGGCTGCCAGATGGGAGGGGTGTTGGGGGGATGGGAGAAAAAGAAGAAGGGATTGAGAAGTACAGATTGGTAGTCACAGAATGGTCACGGGGATGTAAAGTACAGCACAGGGAATATAGTCAATAATACTGTAATAGCTACGCATGGTGTCAGAAGGGTACTAGATTTACCAGGCTGATCACTTCGAAAGTCATGTAATGTCTAATCACTGCGTGGTACACCTGAAACTAATATAACACTGTGTACCAACTAGAATTGAAAAAAATTAGGTGAAAAAGGAATAATTTAGTTTTTGAACATTGAATAAGGAAATTGTCAAGCTCTCCCTCTGACATAATTGGCAGTCAGACTCATTTCCTGTTAGTGCACATCGCGCTGGTGTTGCCCAGACAAGGTTTGCAGAGATTGAGATCGTGCAAAGTGCACCACCACTAGCATTAGCACCGGGAGCCAGAAGAAGTGCTCATTTTAGATGTTTTCACTGTTTTTGGTAAAATTGACTCTTAGGAGCCTCGTGCCAAAATAGGTGATATATCTGCTTTCTTATCGACATTGTTCACACTTCTTCTAGGTTAGCTTTGTGGCACAGTGGAGAGGAAGTATATTTTAGACCTGGTGTTAAATTATATTGTTTCCTACAAAATGAGTGAAAAAAGTTTACTAAGTCAGGTCACCGGTCCTCAGTTTTATCACTGGTCAAAAGTCTAAAACATTGGGGTTTTTATGGGTGTGGGAGCAGAGTGAGTTTGTGTGGGACCAGCTGTTGTCTGAGCAAATCAAGATGGAATCCTAGTCTTCTACGTACCCCGTCCACAAGGTCGGTGTCCACTATATTTGTTTTGGTGTGAAGTGAAAGATAATGATTTTTATGACCGTTTACTTTTATTATTTTATTTTTACTTCTAATTTATATAACACTTTCATATGCCTCCAAATTTCTTCAAAGAAAATAAAATCTGTACTTCCACTATGTGTTTTGATGGCCTTTCATAAAGCTTTGTACACAAGATAAAGAAAAATTGTTGTGAGAGTTAGAAAAATGACCCTCAAAAAGGTTGTTCAATTTTATGCTTTATTCAGTATACTCAACAGTAACTAAAATGTAGGAAATATCTATCAAAGTTCAGGGGAGCTAGAAAGAAAAATTATGTTTGAAATACAAGAACAATTGTCAAAAAGATCTTAAAGAAGATGGTACTCAGATGTTTATTCGGAAGAAAATGACTTGGATCAGACCATCTTCAAGGATCATTGCAGCTTTAAAACCACAGCTAGTTAAAGGTCCATTCTTCATTTTTTTAAGCTCCTAGAAGTGAATACTAGGGGAAAAGGCAGTAGAATTCCATTGAGAATTGAGACTATAATTTAGAAAGGAAAGCAATCTTAATAATTCTAATGTTCAGAAAAAGTAGCGTAAGGCTCTGGAAACAGAAGATTTAGTCAACATGAAAACAATGATATGGCAAAAGCCCTGTGAATGGCAAATAGTGTGCAAGGACTGTTATCACAGAATTATTCCAGAGCAAAGTGAATTAGAGACGTGCATGTGAGCCAGCAGAGAGAGTTCTGGCAGTGGCAATAAATATGTGGAAACTCGCTTTAGAGTCCGGCAACAACAAATTTGTGGAGCACACACGCCGCGCTAAGCTCATAAGCTAGAGAAAGCGGACCTACTTCTGGCAGTAGCTGTTTTCATGGATTCTTCATGAACACAGCTGGGGAATACCGTGTTCCACCCATTTGTTAATCAGGTAGAGTTGATAAAATTCATGTATGTCAACTTCCTTTCTAATGCCCTTCCTGCCCTTTCATGAAACAATACAAGTTTTTTGTTTTTTGTTTGAAATGTAGTTTTCTGCAAATTCAGTAATTAACCTGCTGGTCTCCCTTCCAGCTTCACATTACTTGTATTTTTATCTGTGTAGCTTCTGAAGCTTTAAAACCTTATATAAGTGACCAGAATTGCTGGCATGGAAAAGTCATCACTGAGATGAAGTTTCTAAGTGTGATGGGCTAGTGGAGCTGCTCCTTGGCTGTGAAGGAAAAGAGCTGCAGACTGCATGTATATCAAAAATACACAGCTCCTTTGTCAGAAAAAAATCCCAACAATAGAACCATAGTCATAATTATTGAAATCCTCAACATAATTTAAAAAAGAGGGATTCTAAACAATAGTTTTTTTAATTTGTCTCCTCTTTTCTAATAACCACAGACAAATGTATATTTTCATGGAAAAGATGTTGTATTTACCTTTATACGATGATTTAGAGTTTACAAAACACTATTTTCATGAATGGCCCTGTCAGTTCATTGCGGTAACGGGGACTTATTGACAGTCTGGCAGCAGGAAGTGCGGGACTGCAGCCACACAGAGACTGCTCCGGTGCATCCATCAGCCTGGATTTACTGAGAACAGACTCCCCCCATTGCAAGAGGAGGCGTTTTAAATCTGAGGTGGTATGGGGCTAGCTACAGATATTAAATGGCAAAGGCCTTTCCAATGTTCAGTTACACTTCTAAAGACCTGATTCACTTTTAGAAGACACCTATTGCATTTAAGCTATTCAAGTTATTGAAACTTTTAGAGAGTTTATGCTTTTAGAAGACTTTGGACTCCATTAAAACTACTGGTACATGTAGTAAAGATAATGGGGACACTGGGGTCCACGATACTAGTCATGTAAGTGAACAAAGGTTAAGAACGTTTACCTGGAGTAGGATTGTGCAAGGATGTGTAAGGATTTCATGCACTATCTCTCCTGAATGTGCAAACTACAATCATTTTATCTGGGCACAATTTATTCACATCCAAACTACTCCTATAAAAGAGGAATACAATAAATTTCCAAAGTATAATTTAACCTCCGTTTAGGTAGTAATTGACTTGATCTTGATTCACCCTCTTAACTTTCTTTATATGCCAAAAGCGAGCATGTGGCTCCTCCAGAATATTATAGGCTGACTTTCCATACAGGCCTCCCAATGGCAATTTTTCATTCTTATTTCAGAGAAAGCAGGGAAATGTATACATGCTGTGTAATTTCCATTTCATCATCAACGTAAAATAATAGAGGGAAACAAAATGTATGAGACTTGGTTCTATAATATGGGATTAGTCTTTAGCAATACTCAAAATTTTCCTCTTCAGGGAACCTATTTATTTTTTAAAAGGGTGGGAAAGTTGATGAATTTTTTTTCTCACCACAGTCCACAGATGAGTCTGGGATCACTGGTATTTATTCCATTGTAATAGGTTGTTCCTATTTGCAACCAGAGTTTATAAAGCTTTCTGGGTTAAGGCTAAAAATCAAGTACAACTCTAGACACTGGTGGATCATACTAAGTGTCAGTGTTCAGAGCATCTCGTTGGTGTGGCAGTTTCCTGTCATCCTACAACAGGTTTTATCTTCCTGTACTGATGCCTTCAAGGCAGAAAAACACAGAGAAGATTCTGTTCTCAAATCATAAGCATTCTACTCTGATGACATTGAGAGGAGCTATAGTTCATCTTTTGCTAGGATCCCAAATAGGCCCATTTTTAGTTAATTGCTTACCAATAATAAGAGATGGCTATAATATTTTTTTTTTTACCAAACACATTCTTATCATGCCTTCTCTTGCAGTTTCTCAGGGTTTCATTTGCAGAAAGGCGAATATGTGGGGAGTGTTTATAGATTTCTTAAAAAGCTTCTTTCTTTACAAGTGACTAAATTTGGTATCAGTGAGCTGAAGGTAATCTTCCTAGAGGATCTGGCCAACAATTTCAAGAAGTCTGATAGTAATTGAAGCCAATGAGTTTAATTAATCAGTACTTATCTTCTAAGGATACATCTGCATATGGGGCATTTAGAGTAAATAATGTTCATTTGAAAATCTTGATGTAAGAGAAGGTTTGTAAGTCCAGTGAAGACTATAAGTTATTATAATTAAGGGAGATAAAATCAACTCTTAATCTTCCCTGTATTTCATGTCAAAAATGCAGAGAATAGGGGAAACAGCCTTCTGGGGGAGTCTGAGAGGAGGACAGTGTTTTTACATAAGGTGTTAGCCTTAATTATTAAATGCCTATGTTGTATTTCCAGAAGATAGGAAGCCACTGTAATTGCAAGTACTTTTGCCTTTATTTATTTTTGATCCTTCTCAGAACTAGTAATGTGGTGTTGGTTATTTTTGTTTGTTTGTTTGTTTGTTTGAACTATACTCACCTTTCTGGTGCCATTACAACACAAATTTTCATCTACTTGCTACTCTTCCATAGATACTAAGCTGAACTGAATAAATCAGTTAACTTTCCTGGACTAGCTTGGTACCTGGGTATCATTAAAATGTTCTTTTTGGGGGGTGGACTATAGAGAAGGGGAAGGTAGACGAGGAAGGGCAAAGCCTAGTGGTGGTTGTAGAAAAGGATTCTATTTTCAGCATCATGAAGCTTTCAGACAAGAGTTCTTATTATCTTAACATGTTCAAGAAAGGAAATCAAAGGAAGCCAAAGAAGGGGACCACTTCGGGGGGGACAAGTATTAACCTCACATGTCAGTTAACCAGTATTCTCATTTCCCTAAATATCCCAATAACATTTATTTGTATAAGATCTTTGATAGTATGTTCTATAAATATTAGGTAATTATCAATGCTATAAAAAGCAACCAATAACGAACTAACAAAGATTAGAGAATTGTTCCTAATTACTAAAAGAGAGTTTTGTATTTGGAAGATAGTTCCAAGTTGTAAGCCCTGTAATGCCTCAAAAGAGGCCTGAGTGTCGCACTTCGGAAAGAGAGTGTGTGCGCATGTCCATGCTCTGGAGGAGAGCCGCGCACCTTGAAATAATGTGGTTCTAACAAGTGGTTCTCACAGCCATGATGGTCTCACAGTGCGCGAGTTCCATCGGGCCCCTGGAACCACACAGCACAGTCCCCAAGACTAGTAGAAGAATGTTCAACGTACATCTATTAGGAAGTGCTCCCGCTCTTGACCATCGGAAAGTCTACGGATGACTTACTGTTGGTTTCAAGACTCTCACAGAGTTCACTTTTCACCTCGCCATTTGGTCTGTCATTTCCTTTTTGGATCAGTTTGCTTTGCATCGTGGCAGCTGTCACCACAGCCTTGAAGCTTCTTTTGCGTTTTTGAACGTTCTGCTCTGGATGAAAAATTATAATATAAACCTTGGGCATATAGAGCATGCCCAGAGACACCGAAGCACTTAAGCTCATGGAGACAGTAAGTGTTGTTGTTTGGATGTACATCTGAAGGGAGGAAAAAAAAATTAATGTTGGTAAACCTGATCTAAGATAATGCAAGTAACAATTGTTTCCTGAAGTTATTCTAGCTTCTCTGCTAACTTTGCATGAGAAGGTACTTATTGAAATTGCCCTTAATTATAGTCAAGAATTTTTGTTGTTTTTAACTCTATTTTTATTGTTGACACTATTACAGATGTCCCCATTTCCCCCACCCCTTTGCCAAACCCCACCCAGCCTCCACCCCCACTTCCCTCTGGCCACCGTGACTCTGTGGTCTGTGTCTTTGAGTTTTTTTGTTTATTTAATCCCTTCACCTTCGTTCATCCAGTTCTCCCCTCCCCCCCGCTCTGACAGCTGTCAGTCTGTTCCGTGTGTTCATCCCTCTGTTTCTATTTTGTTTGTCATTTTTTTTGTTCATTGGAGTCCACATATGAGTGAGATCACATGGTATTTGTCTTTCTCTGACTGGTTCATTTCATTTAATATAATAATATCCAGGTTCAACCATGCTGTTGCAAATGGTAAGATTTCCTTCTTGTTCACTGTCATGTAGTATTCCATTATGTAAATGTACCACAGCTTTTTTATCCATTCATCTACTGATGGGCACTTGGGCTCTTTATCCCCACTTGCAAATGTGGATTAGGTTGTATTATTTATGAAGTCTGATTCCTTAAAACAAATAGACAACATATCTATGATCCTCATTAACATCTGTTCACCGTAATAATACTTCTGATAACATAAAGTTGTCAAATTGTATCTGGCAATCCTCTGACCCAAACTAATAGTGTTCTTTTTAATAACGGATCTGAAAACATTTACCTTCAATGGTAAATACCTGAATCAGCCTTAGGGTTGCCTTTCCCTAGGGGAGACCAGTTTCTCTTAACAGATAGCAAAGTGTTATGGTAAAGAATTATCCAAACCATGAGGAGAACTTCAGACACTAGTGAGCAGACTGTGCCTGTTTGTGAATTATATCACGTAGGTTACTGAGTGTACTGTTCAATTCACCTACCACAAATGTCTTTTTGCATAAGACCTCATTGTGAATATGGGAATACCCTTCAACAAGGCGATAGAAAATTTGTTTTGTTTCAAGTTTCTCAAGAAAGTCCTCAATGGTAAATTTCATCTTAATCATAATGTTTTTTATTTATTCTGAAGCACTAATGAATTGAAAAATGAAAATGATGGAGTATTTACTAATATGTAACTATGTGATTATAGTCATTTATATGAAGTTTGTAGTAAATTACATAGTAGTAAATATGAACTACAACCAGGGTATAAACTTCCTTAGAGCCTGTAACTTATATTTTTTTTCTTATATACTTCTAAGAAACTACACAAGGTACTAGATACAATAACACACACTTCTCATTATTGTTATATGAATTATCTTCAAGGAGATGTGATTTATACAAGATTTTATTTACACAATTGTACAGAATATGCTTTTCATAACATTCCACTCTGTCAAATGAACATCAGTAATGACTGACACATGACTGGTGACATTTTAAGTAAGAAACACAAAGTCGATCCAGATTCTCAGGTGAGCTCATGCACACTGGGCCCGTGCATACCTTCCTCAATAGAGACATGATTCAAATACATCTATCAGCAAAGCGATAAATTACTACATGTCCTGACCTCTCATGCTATCTGCCAATAAATGAAACCCCATGTTAAATTTGAAAAAAACAAAGATCTACTACAATTTAAAAGGTCTGAAAAACTGTGGATATGTGCCTTTAAACCTCATAAATCTCCCTAAGCTTTACCACCTACCTTTAAGCAAATTATCATATGAATACTCATAAAATTCTCATGTGTTGGTTAATCCTCTCTGAATTCCTGCCTATTCTCCATCTAACATTGCTATGCAGAAAATAGGCTGCAGAGAAAGGACATAAAGGTAAGGAAAGGATATAGCCAAATGCAAATCACACCGGTAAATATGCCAAAGCAACTCAAATAAGTAATGAACAGTTTTGTCCCAGGAAGACCCTGCAAGTCAGTTTAGCTTAAATAACCAAACAGCAAACACACTGAAGACCCCCGAGGTCAAACAGTTATAAAAGACAGGAGCACCACACTGATTGGCTGGATTATTTTTATGTCCTAACCCTCTGGTCTTGCAAAAAGGCACAGTGCTAAGTCCAATTAATACATAAATACCATTCTATCTTGAAAATTTTGTAAATTTTCTCTGCTGCTATAAATACATATGATAATTTTCTTCCATTATTCAATACAGAAATGATTTAGAATCATTTCCAAAATATATAGTAAATTTAATCTTGCTAAATATTAGGCATGAAGAAATTCTGGAATGCTAGCTTCCACATTAAATATATTATTGCAGTCTATCCTTTCAGCCAACCAGCTCACTGGAAGACATAAGAAACACAAACATTAGGATTAAACAGTACTGTGCCTCGTGTTCCAAGTGCTCCATTAGACACTATGCTGTCAAATTACAACAGAACGCTGATCTTAGTTTTGTGCTCTCTTAACAGTGCCTGAGAAATTTTAATGTGAATTTAATTCAGGAAAAGCATCAATCCAAAATCATACCCTAAAATCTCAACTCTTACAGTGGCCTAGCATTTGTTAGAGGGCTTTGCGCTACAAGCAGAGTTGAGGCAGGAGAGTCAGGAGGCGCCCTAGGACTAAGGCAAAGGGCATCCATACAGGACAGAGACCCTGTTCTAAGGCAGGTTGTGGCCACCCTCTGGAAAAGCACTGACTCATAGTGAATCATGACTATACCTGTGCAGAAGATGCTACGTGACCCCTGCTTCATTATAATAACATTATAATACATTAGCATTGTGGTTCCCCTTTCCCCTGGTGGGCAATCAAGGAAAATCATGGAAGACTGCATATACAGTACCTTAAAAGTAATATAATTACTTGTAAACTCTCAATAAAACCCCACCAAAACTAGCCAGGAAATACCCACCCTGTAAAAATTGAATCCCTCTGGCCATTAAGGGTCAATCTCTGGTCAGAGTTGACCCATGTCCATGTTCTGTTCTCTCTTAAATCTGCTCTCTCTCTTTTTACTATAAACTCTCTCATTGTTTGCAATCATCGAGAACCTGGATACCTGTGCCCACCTTCATGAGACTGAGCTTTTGAACTTCATCTTTGAATAATTAATGAAATGAAAATGTCAGATATATCATAACATGAATGAAAGCAACAACAGTGAAAGCAAAGAAATAAAAATGCCACCTACTCTCATTCCACAGAAACTAAATCTTCAGTATGGATTATAGGATTCTGACTTTCTCCCATGTTTATGAAGAAATGGAAAGATTATCTTAAAAGATTGAAAGTGAGCACTTAAATCCAAAAACCTCATGGACATTTTGTATATATATAGAAAATTCTGATTATTTGAGTCATGCAAGAAAGGAACAGCACTACTTATAGCCTTTCTTTTTTTTTTTTTTTTTTTTTTAGTAAGGATAAAGAAAATTACAGAGAAATTCTGGAGTTGCCTCGTAGGTGGTAAAAGCCCCACGTCGACCCACCAGGTGACAATCCAAACTCTAATAAAACTTCCTTGGCAACTGGACAGCTGTGTGATTTTATTTTCCTCTCTGACCTTTAATTTCTTCCCTATGAAATGGAGGAAGTAATACTTTTCTCATAAGAGGGTTATAGGGTGGAATGACAATCTTTGTAGAATGTCTCAAAGGCACAAAATAGTAGTAACGCAGCAAAGATTATTTGCCCTATGACTTTGAATCTAAAAGGATGCTAACAAAGCATTCTTCCAGGTATAGAGGGCCAGAGAGGGGCCTGTGAGCTTGTACCCAAAGCAGACAGTTTTGTTTCCTGAATAGCTGGCAGCTATGATCTAACTATATGATGTCAAGGAGAAGGCTTTTGTGATTTTACATCAAAGTAGGTAGAATAAAATTATGCCCCAAAGTCAACTTTGTTTGCTAATATCAAAGGCTGTATTCATGGTCTGTGTTACAGTCCCAGAATAACACACTGGCTCCCTGTATCACATTATAACTCACCAGAATGTGGGAGGGAACTATTAACTCCAGATGTGGGAGGGAACCAGAATGTGGGAGGGAACTATTAACTCCCTATAACCAACATAAATCCATTCAAGATGCTGATAATGGCATCAGATATATTAATAACCTTCTTTCTTCCCATCTTTTTTTTAATGCCCCCCCTTATGTCATTCCAAAATATTAATACCTAGAGCAAGGGGAGTATCTTTTCTATTATATCCACTGATAGCCTGTCATGTCGTCTGCCTCCAAGCCCCATGGACATTTTGAACCTGCAGCAGTCAGATGCACTGAATAGTGTTAAACGATCTCGTACTTAGCCAGGGAGGAGCTGGCACAAAGAAGCCTATTAACATGACATCTATTCTGAGACCGGTTACAGCTCCCTCTTCATTCTCTGAAGAGTCATTTGTGCCCATCCAGGGTCTACTGAGTACAGGTCATGGCCTGAATCATTAAAGACTGTAGGAAAAGTGAGGAGGGAGATTATATTACTAAAGGAGAAAGGTCAGATTTGTACTTCAACCAGCCACCTGCACATAGAATTCCATAGACTCTGATACCCAACACCTTAACTAAGGTAACTAAGGTAACTGATTATTAGCGCTAACACCCAATGCAGGTTTGTGCCATGTGGTAAGAAACAAATGTATTATTTATTTCTGAATACTTTTGTCTTGCCCTGGATGGTTTAATCTCACTTTTTGCCACAGTCGGCCAGGTTCTACTTGGCTGCTCTGCACAGTCTGACCAGTTAGAAAGGTACATTCATACTTAAAGCTTCCTTCTCTGCTTCTATATCCATTCCCCTCATCTGTGTGTTTGCCAAAGGGGCATCTGCATCCAAAAATGAATTTTCTTCTGCTTTTCAGCAGGGCTTCAGCCAATGGACTTGAAAATCTCATTAATTCCTGGACATGATTTTATAAAAACTTAAAGATACAGAAGTTTATAGAGAAAATCTGAAGTTGCCTTATGGGTAGTAAAAGCCCCAACTCAACCCTCCCTGCAACAGTGCCAACTGTAGTAGACCTCCTGGCGATTGAGCATAGCAAAAGAGACTACAACCTAGCTCTTTTGACTGAGCCTGAACCCTAATGAACCATCACCAAATCCACATTATATATTTTATTTACCAATGTTTCTCCTTCTCAGTCAATTATAAGGAATTCTCATCACCCCCCTAATATTTTTACACTGAAGCACCCAGACATCGGTTCTTAGACATGCATCCATCTGTCATCTACCTATCTATCCATCTGTCTATGTATCTATCTATCCACCTATCTATCTATCCATCTATCGATCCATCTATCTACCTATCTATCCATCTGTCTATCTATCCATTCATCCATCTATCCACTCTCTTGATCACCACATTTGGAATTATGGCCTAAAACAATACTATCTTTCTGGGTGTGCTACACTTGTCCCTTCACTCAAAAGGGTCTTTCATACTTCATTTAATGAACTACTTTCTTAATTTTTGAATAAGTAAGCCTCAACTTTTATATTTCACTGGGCCCCAGAAATTATGTGACTAGTCCTGCCTTAAAAACCATTTATATGCTGGCAAATTCCAGGCTTCCTTCAGGAAATTCAATTGCCTTCTTGGTAACTCCCTTTGGATATCCAGCATAACCTAAAACTAACAAGCATCTGAATCCCATCTTCATTAGGAAACCAGGTCTTTTAGTGGGCATCCTTATCTCGTTAATTCTATCTTTCTGGTTGTTGAGACAAAAACCTGAGAAAATTCTCTCTTACACTCTTTATCTATGAAAAATCCCATTGATTCTACCTTCAAAATTTGTCCAGACATTGTCCACTGCCCCTCTGGTACTGCGTCAGTCCTGCCAATGTCATCTCGTTTGGATTATCGCTATACTTCTCTTCTGCCCTTGTTCTCTCCTGTCTGACCACTGGATTGATTTTTAAACGGCAGCCAGACTAATCCCATCACTTATAAATCCTGTTAGGTCATCGCTAATCTCAAAACTCTCTCATGACTCTCCATAATGATGTCCCTATAATGGATGGCCTTTAAGTCCTTGGGACTGATTTGGCTTCTCTTTCCCTCATTCATTCTCTTCCCACCACACTGGCCCCCTAGAACATAACCAAGCATGCTTTTGCCTTGGGGCTTTATAGCAAAGGCTAGCTCCTTCACTTCCTTCAGGTCTTTCCTGAACTCTTTCTTCTCAGTGAGGCCTTTTCTAAACACAGCATTGAATATTATAGCCCCATCCCTCCAGCAGCATTCCCCAGCTTTATTTCACTCCTCAGCATCTAACATTTTCTACTATAAAAGTCTATATATTTTACTAATTTAATTTATGTATTGGTTAGTTCCCTTAACTGAAATAAAAATTCCATGAGCATAGGGATTTTTACCAGTTTTCTTTACTGCTATAAACTTAACACCTAGAACACTGCCTGGATGATATAAATTTTCTATATTCTTTGTGGTGGTGTAGTTATTTACTTTTGAATTTGGCATTTAAAGAAAATAACCCATGTAGTTTCAAGAAGAAAACAATAAATCAGATTCTGAAGCTAAACAATAGAAAATTTAAGGGCTCCATTAACCTTCAAATCAACATCTAGGCTGGGACAGAAACTCTTGGATAGATAAATATGATGTTCTTTTAAACTGTAAATATGACAATAATGGGCCATTTTGTTCTCAGCTTAGCAAAAGACAATATAAATTAAAAGTCAATGGTCTCCACCTTGGGAATATAAGAGCTCTTGGCACAGCCTAGATGTATCCCCCATGCAAGAGCTGGATAACTGAGGGTAATGCACTCACACTCTTTATAAGCTTCCGCAGACTTGACTCAGAGGATTTAAGGAGACAAGGCATGTAATACATTGGCAAGGATCTGGTATATTGTAATCAATAAACAATACCTATTGTCATTAGTGAACCTTGATCATGTTTCTCTATTCACCCTCTGCCCTTCTTCACACCATGAAGACTTAACAGTACTGCTTTCTCAAATAAGGCTCACGTATTTTAGCCCTTTTAGGAGTGCACAAATGCAAACACACTTAGGCACAAAATATTTATTCATAAGTAAATGTGTTTTATGCTTATGAGGAACCCTAGAGTCATCACATTCAAAGAATTACAGTCTAATTTCATTCTGAGAGCCCTGACTGGTATGGCTTAGTGGGTTGGGCATTGTCCCACAAAGCAAAGGTTGCCGGTTCAATTCCCAGCCAGGGCACATGCTTGAGTTGCAGGCCAGGTCCCAGGTTGTGGGCATGCAAGGGGCCACCAATTGATGTTTCTCTCACATGTTGCAATCGATGTTTTTCTGCCCCTCTCTCTCCCTCCCTTCCCCCTCTCTAAAAATAAATAAATAAAATCTTTTCAAAATTAAAAAAAAATTCATCTTGGTAAAAATCATGCTTGTGAGTGTCGTGTCTCTCCTGTCAGGTAGGAATCATAGTGCTGCTTATCCACAGAGCAGAGACTCTGCATTGTGTTTCCATTAGTGGAGAAGAAGATGAGTTTGCTCTGATCCATTTGCAGTCTGTCATCATGTCCTGTTTCGGCTGGGATGCATGTTAACAAAATGAAGACTCACATTAAAGGGTGATCAGAACAGGGGAGGTTCACATGTGAGGTCTGAATTCTTAACCTTGGACTTATTGGGAAAGGTGGCAACCAGATGCGGAGAATAATAAAGCATCACTCCACAAGTAGAATATCAGCTTTGCTAAGGATAGAAAAGGACAAGTGTAGGGAAATTCAAGGTCCTCTAAAGAAGAAAGAATAGACATTGGACTTATAATGGGTTCTTATAATTAAATATACATGACACTTAATATTTGCATGAGTAAATAATTTATTTTTATTAAAGCTTGATAGACATTTTATGAAGTAGATGTTTTAAGTTAGAGCATTATCAAATAAAATTTAGTCTTCAATTTTCAATTATTCTATAGAATGTTATTTACAGAAACATAATAAAAATAATTTCTCAGCAATGGTGTTGCATTTTCTACTGTGACATACACAAATGAATAAGAGGCCTCTACTTGCTAACTGTTCTCATTGGTTTCTCCTTTACAGGTAATTCTTTCAAGGTTTCCCTCTGTGGACTCCTGCTCCACCGCTGCCTTCTAGCCCTTTATCATTTTGCCACAGTATGTTCAGAACTGAGCATAAGAATAATAAAGATACCTTTAATTATTATCCTTTAAATAGTATTCATTGGAATATTTACGTGAAGAGAACAAATAACAGAAGTTTAAAACATTTTAGAAAGATGCAAGGGAGAAAAACAATTACTGTAAGAACAACTTTATGAACTATAATATTAGGGTGACGACAGCATGTCCAACTCAGCCTCAAAGACACAGAGCCCTTTCTCTATCCCAGGCCCTGATGAAGGCTTCTTACATAATTCAGGGATCACGACTGTCTTGCCTCAGCTATAGTTTTGCCTACTCCTGTCACATACATGCCCCAGTCCTAGAAATTCTGCACTCATCACATTACCATTTCTGAGCTGTAGAAGGATATTTTTGGCTGTGAGGAATTTTCTTCCAAAAACAGACTCAGATGAAGGTCAAGGTGGCCAGATTTCTGCGGAGGAAAGATCTCAGACCTAGCATTGTTTTAGACTTTGTATAATGTCCCCTATCTAGTCTGACAGACACATGAGTCCCCCTGAATGCCAGCTATGGCTGAAGTATTCAGGAGAATTAAACTTTACCCACAGATATGGCAGCCTCCCCAAAACATCATGCCTCTCCATGGTAAGGGCGTGCTGCTAATGGCAGACCAGTGATCTGCTATAGGGTGTACTGATCACACAAATTGGCACTAAGTACCTTATGTGGTGATTCAGTTCTTTGTGGCAATGACAGCTCTCAGGAAAAGGCAGAATTGTTTCAAATGGGTCCAACACATTGAAATGCACAGCAATCTCAGCCTGAAGAAGTTCTGGGTGTCAAATAACAACTGGTGAAAAGTGGAGAATGCTTTCAGCAGGCTCACATGTCTAGGTCTCACTGAAAGTCTTCTTCCTATACATTGTTCTATAAACTCAATGATATGAAAGAGAGGTTGGTAGTTCTACAGTCTCACCTGAACCTGAAAAATGTCATCCAGCTTTAGCAGAGGCATACACTCTGAGTGAAGCATCTGGCTGTGCTTTAATAAGACCATGACCAGGCACCTGAAGAGGTTAATGCACAGAGTGAGGGAGAGGAGCCTCCTGTACAATCTTCCATGAGAAACTAACCCAAGGCTCCTCCCAAATGATTTGAGCAGCCACCAGGGCCATTTATTGACATTCATATTATCCTCCTGGTAGTCCTGCCAAGGGTATGAGTTCTCAGAACAAGAGGCTTATGAAATATGAGTTCGAACCAAGAAACTTGTAAAGCATATTCTACAGCCAAGAATCAGTCAGAAATCCCAGGCCATTAAATTTCTGGGGACAATGAACCCAAAAGTCATCTCAGATTTCCCTCTTCCAAAGACCATAGCACCAGGATTGGCTGCATTGATACTCTGGAGGCAGATGACTCATTTCATCTCTACCGCTTAGGTCCTGAATGGTCTGACCAAATGGCATCTGACTGAGTCATCTCCTACTGGAGCCCTGCGTGGAAACATTAGTCACTAGATTACAATTATGGTCATCAATCAGCTTCCAAAGTGATGCAGCTCTGACATATTCTACTGAACCATCAAGCAGAATACTCTGGATTTTCTTGAAACTCACCCAGCTCTTTGCCCTTCCCCAGGCTGAAATTGGTTTTAGAGTGCTTTGTAACTCCTGTTCTACAGCAACCTCCTCTGCATCCCCAGCCTCATCTCCTCCTCCACCCTGTGGTCTTAACTAAAACTTTTCTTTTCCTAAAAGTATTGTTTCTCCTCCAGTCTCTCAAGTGATGGTTGTTTTTATTCTCTTAATCTGTATCTTCAGGGAAGATGATATGGTCACAGTATTACTTCCCTTTTTTGCTTCTGGATCATTACAGACTCATTCCTTTTCTCAAATATCCTGCCTTATAAACTATCATAATATTCAGTGACATATCCTCTGTCATCCTTGCTCTTACATCTGTGACCATTTGCATCAGATTTTCATCAGAGATGAGATTTTCATCCCAGCCCACAGTCTTGCTCTCTAGCCCGAGATAAAACCTACATCTATGTGCAGGATCACCTCACCCCCCTGGCCTGTTGCCCCCTCACCTCTGGTGATGTCGTCCTTTACTCCATCTCAGCCGCTCACACTCATGAGCACAGCCTGGACCTTAAATATTTTTTCTACTTTCTTGTAATAAACTCTGTAAATTTTTTTTTTTGGTTTAATACACTGATTTTTGGTAAGAGATTTTTTACATTATCTTGTAGTCTCCCTTAAGTTATTGAATTTTTCACTTAGAATAAATACAGAGTTATATTCACAGGCTTCAATGATGTGAGCATTAATGCTCAGAAGTGACAAGTCCCTGGTATCTAGAGGAATGGACATTTCCCATTCTTCTGACTACATGTTGCTGTGTGGAAATGGCTTGAATTAATATAAATGTGTTCAGGAATCTTTTGCAATAAAACTGGTAATGACTTGTTGAAGTATTTTAAAACTGGGGCTGTTAAGTTTGGCCATACTTTACTCTGATAGCATGTGGACTTTTCCAAGTGTGAAAAAAGAAGTATTAAATAGTATAACTTGTATTTTACTACTAATAAAAAATAAACCCAGATATTATCAAATAAAGTATATGTAGTCATTTTTCTAGAGATTTTATTTATTTTATTTTTTAGAGAGGGGAAGGGAGGGAGAGAGGGAGAGAGACATCAATGTGTGGTTACCTCTCATGTGCCCTCTACTGGGGACCTGGCCTGTAACCCAGGCATGTGCCCCAACTGGGAATCCAACAGGCAACCCTTTGGTTCACAGGCTGGCTCTCAATCCACTGAGCCACACCAGCCAGGGCTAAAATATATGTAGTTATAACACCTGCTTTATATATTATATATTAACCTTTTTTAATTAAATATTTTTATCCTCACCTGAGAACATGCTTATTAATTTTTAGAGAGAAGGGAAGGGAGGGGGAGAGAAAGGGAAAGGAACATTGATGTGATAGAGACCAGTTGCCTCTCGTATGCACCCCGACAGGGATGGAACAGCAACCCAGGCATGTGCTTTGCCCAGGAGTTGAACCCACGACATTTTGGTTTACAGGACAATGCTCCAACCAACTGAGCTATGCCAGCCAAGACTAATTAAATATTTTATATTCAGAAAATGAATTTTTCATTTCTAGTTTATTATGTTAATTACCAACATAACAACAATATTTACAACATTTTTTATTACAAAGATACTGTATCTCAGATGATGGCTTAAGCAGACTTTTATGGATGGCATAAAGACAAATGCCATATGTACTATTGTATCTCAAAAACCACAAATCAATTATAAACAGAATTTTAGAACATAAATTATTCTAAAGTTGGAGGACCATCTGGATGCTATTATTAAAACTGTGTTCTTAGGAGTAGAAGTAGAGAATTGTGTAGACAAAGTATTCCATTGGTAAATCTGATAGATTGAGTTCCAAGTGTGTTCAAACTATTGATGCTTCAGTCATCAGAATAAGCACATCTGAGTGCCGTGGAGGAAATATTATTGAATGCTCTTTATTTTAATGTTATGGAAAAAATAGTCCTGTACTTTTTTCCCTTTATTACTGCTAACAAGCAACTTCAGGTACAAAGTTATAAATACAGGAGCTTACCAGAGAGAAAATTATGAGAAGAAAACACACTTTTAATTGAGAAAAGGGGTGTCAAAAAGCACAGGTGTCAAAATATATACCCCTCTTTCCATTTTATGGAATTGTTTCTGGGGAGTGCCTGACCAGACTACTCTGCCTAGAATTAGTGTGGCCATCTGACTAGTTTTCAAGCACAATGTGAACAACAACAACAACAAAAAACACCCCCAAAACAGATATAAAAAGTATTTTACAAAATTTATTACAAGAAACTGAGAAGTGTGTGTGCTTTCCCCACATAGCCCTTGCCTTTTTTGCTGACTGGGCATTTATGATAATGAGCCACTAGAGGATGAAAAGAAATAGGGATTCCTGAATTTCTACACAGAGAGGAGAGCTGGTCAACCAGAAACAGTCTCAAACTGTAATGTGAGTGAGAAATAATACTATATACTCAACACATATACTTCGAGGGGGTTTTTTGTTTGTTTTTTGGCAGGTGTTAGATTTGTATTAGAAAACTGGTTAGCGTCTCAGGCTAATTGTGATGGTTGAGAAGGGTGAAGGATAATGTCTATGACTATCACAGAAAACAAAGTTACAATATCCTCAGGTTCTAACAGTTGACCTTGTTCACATCATTACCACATTCTAACAAAGTGTCTAGTCTATCAGATATAACCTCGAGCCATTCAATTTATTCCTAGGTTCAGTGACCTTGGTCTTTGGTTAGGGAAAGAAAGAACCAAGCTACGTTTTGTATTCAGTTTTCGAAAAGAATCATTTCAGGCACTTTATATAGGCTTCAGTACCTGAGGGAGTTTATAGGAAAGGAAACCTGTATAACTCAGCACTTGCAAAAGAAAGTTGGGCTATCAGTGTAGAGTCTAAAATTCACAGTCAGCAAGTTAGCACTTGAGCCTGATATACAGCTCTCTCTTTTGACCCCTTTCCTTCAGCCAGTTCATCTCTGACACTGCATCTAACCAACTTCTTTGACATTAGAAACAACCACCACCCATCTCCAAACACTCTTTAAAAAATTAAGGCACAGAATTAACATTGAGATCTCTTTTCTCACAGAGTAAACTTTGTCAACTTCTGTAACTTATTTCTTTTATTTGAATTTATATTTTGTTTCTACTGCAAAGCCTTCCCTGTATCTCTTTCGATTCATGAATTTCTAGTGTATGTTACATTATTGCCCTCAGTTATTCTCTCCACCCTCCCTATAGTATCATTGTACACCCGCCCAGTGTTGTGTGATTTCCAGAACCACTCGTTAGGGAACAGCTTTCTTCTCCATTCCACCCATGTCAAGGTTCATCATGTGATGTGTTTTAAGTAATGAGTTGTAAACAGATAATCATGTACACTATACCTATGCAGGAGCTTTACTTAATCAGCAGTTTGCTGTTGCTTTTTCTCTCTGCCAAGGGAATGATATATTCCAGGTGGAGGCTTACCTACAGCAACTGTAATCCCTGACATGTATTGCAGGGGAGAAATAAACCACTGCTGCTTATTATAGCAGCACACACTAGCAAAGGCTGACTAATCATATATTCTCAATTCTCAGTTTGGTGCAATTCAAAGGCCATTCTACTCAAAGAGTCTGAAAGCTAAAGTTAAATGCTTGACTTTGCCATCCCTGAATGTGGTAACACCAAGTGAATAAATTCACTTCTATGAGTCTCTTTCTCTCACATGTAAAACAGAAAAAATTATTCCTGACCTGATAAAATAGTATAATGAATAATGTATTAAAAACAGTGTTTTGAAAGTACTGAAATAGCACACAACTTTGGGTGTTAATATTATTCAGTATTGATATCTTCCCTGAAGTATTTCTGACTGCAGCTTTTCTGTCAAATATAAGGGATTTAGAAAAATCTTGCTTTCATGAAGTGTTCATCAGGGGCAAGAAGACTGAAACAAACAAACCAAGCCAGAGAGGCAATTAGAGGTAAAGATCCGGCCGGCTGAGATCACGATCCAGTTAGGAACTCTGAAAACCGCAGTCAGGGCGGGGGAAGTCAGTCTTTCTGCAAAACTAAAGAGACTAAGTACTAGAATAGAAGATAGCTCCTAAAAACCTGTGGTAATAAAATATATTCACAATAGTGTATATTATGTACCAGGCTCTTTGTAAGCTCTTTACATGTACTCTCACTTTCTATGAATTCATACAACTCTTTGAGGGAGGTACCAAGTTTATCCACACTGTGCAGGTGAAAAACTGAGGTGCAGACTGTTAGGACGCTAACTAGCCCAAGGCCATAGGGCGAGTGAGTGGCAGAAGGCGATTCCGACCTTAGGAATCTGGCTTCAGAGTCTGTGCACTTTCCTTTGACCAGATCACTGATTCATTGCTCTTGAAAAGAAAGGGAACAAAGTTCCACAAATTCTGACAAAAACATTGTACTCAATGGAAGAATATAAATGAAAATTGATGATAAATTAAGGGAAATTTATCCATTGTTACCAAGAAAACTTATTGCCATCAATGCTTACAATATAAAGGAAAATTGAAAATGTTAACCTGATTATTTATTGTTACTCAAGCTAGTAATTTCCCATTAAGAAGATATTCTATTTAAAAATAAATAAAAATTTGTTATGTGGACAAAGATTTATTTACAAATATATTGGTTAGTAATTTTTTATAAAAAATTAAAATCAACATAACTCAGTTACCAAAAATAGAATGAATATATAATGGTACAGCCATAGGAAACAATATAATTTTAAAAACATATGTTGAGAGAGTACCTATGCTATGATTCCAATACAAACATTTGTTTTTAAGACCAAAATTAGAAGGAAAACAACGGAAGCATTGACCCTGACTGTTCGTATAAGGTGGAAACATGACTGATGTTCATTTCTTCTTGAGTTTTTCTTTTTCTTCTCTTTCTTTTATTTATTTATTTTTTGGTCTGAAATCTTCTTTTCCACAATGACTATAAATTACTTTTACAAAATAAAAAAAGCAGAACCTAAATAAAGGGAATATATTCTTTATTTTGCAGGTGCATGTATTTACATAGGTGTTTTATTAAAAACAACAAGAACAACTAATAAATAGATGTAAGTGAAATCACCTTTTCATAGCTCCCTCTTGCCACAAAGGAAGGGAGATGAAGTGCAGTAAACAAGCCATATTCACTCAATATCTCTTACAATCCAAACAGACTTGCAGAACTGTTGTGGGAGAATGTGTGTGACCCTTTGAACATGACAAAGAATGAAGCTAATTGCCCTGATAGAGAGTTACTGCTGTCTTTGACCGAGGGGATAGCTTAATGGATTATAATACAAAGTTTAAAACCTGTAGTTTTTTTTTACTTAAGAATATAAAAAAATAAATAAAACTTCTAAATAAATACTAGCAAATCAAAAAGTATATATAATAATTAAATAACTGTAAATATATATTTATGAATAAATATATATATTTGTTTTTAATTTTATAATCTCTTAAATGCTATTTCACATTTATCAATGTATTTTCACAAGGCCAATTAAAATTTTGTAATGTGTATCTTATTTTAAAAGAAGTAGTTCTTTACCTGATATGTAAATAGTTCTTTACATGACAGTACTCTACATGATATGTATTCAGTCAATTAATATGTATGTGACCTATTTTATATGCTTATTTATATTTATTGAGAGGCTAGGCAGTAATTATGAACTTGGAGTTCTACAGCACCCGATTTTCGATAAATTTTCATGTGCCAAAAATATACAATTTGTTACCATATATTTTCCTTTTATTTTAGTAAATTGTAATCTTTTCATGAGACTAATTTCCATTTTTAAAACTAAAATTACTTTAGCAAAAATTACTTTAGCAAAAATTTTCAGTTGTTCCATTTTACATAAAGATTATATCTTGTATATCATATTGAAAACAAATGTCTATTTTACATAACTAAAATAGTATAAATATTAAGTATTTGGGCATAGGCATTTTAAAATACCTGATAGATATTCTCCATGTTTATTAATCTAATATTAAAAGCTGCATAATTTCAATCCTATTGACAACATAGTTAAAATAATATCTTGATATTATATATTTAGGTTTTTGTTTCTAATTTGACTCAATGCTTAATTTTACTATCTAAAATTACACTCTGTATCACTCTCTATTCTCACTTCAAAGCCTGAAATTTTAGCTCCTCGTTTTCTTCTGCTTATTAAGTACTTGATGTGTCCTTCATATATTTGTGGATATCTTTTCTCAAGTATTTTTTCATTTCAAATGTAACATATCTTTAGAATTATCTCTAGGTATTAATCAAAAAATACTTATGGATTGTATTGGTCAGGATTCAACCAGAAAAGCAGAACCAATTCCTAAGATACAGATAGATTCACGATAGATAGATAGATAGATAGATAGATAGATAGATAGATAGATAGACAGATAGATGATAGATGGATCACAGGTACATGGATAGATAAATAGATAGCTAATTAGACAGTATTGGATAGCCTTGGTCTGTTACAATTTCATATCAGCTTTCATACATCTTGTATACCCCTTTTGCAATTTGGATTCCATTAATGTAGCGATCAATTGGGAAACTTGATATCTTTACAAAATTGAGTCTTCCTATCCAGGAATGTTTTATTAACTTCCATTTACTTAGATCATTTTAAAAAGATGTCTATATTATTTTCTACTTTCAGTGTAGATGTTATATATTTTATTTTGTCAGATTTCTTTCTTTTTTATGATTATTATTTTCTTTTTTTAATTGCTGTTCAAGTACAGTTGTCTCCATTTTCCTGCCTCCTCGTTCCCCCACCCCCACCTCCCACCCTCAATCCTTCTCCCCTTCAGCTTTCTCCATGGGACTTTCATACATGTTGCTTGACGACTCTTCCTTTTCTTTCCCCTGTTAACCCCATACCCCTGCCCCTCTGGTTACTGTCAGCTTATTCTTTATTTCAATGCCTCTGGTTATATTTTGCTTGCTTATTTGTTTTGTTGATTAGATTCCACTTATAGGTGAGATCATATGGTATTTATCTTTCACCACCTGGCTTATTTCACTTAGCACAATGCTCTCCAGTTCCATCCATGCTGTCACAAAAGGTAGGAGATCCTGCTTTCTTTCTGCTGCATAGAATTCCATTGTGTAAAGGCACCAGAGTTTTTTGATCCACTCATTTATCGATGGGCACTTAGGTTGCTTCCAGTGCTTGGCTATTGTAAATTATGCTGCTATGAATATTAGGGTGCATAGGTTCTTTTGAATTGGTGTTTCAGGATTCTTAGGGTATAATCCTTGCAATGGAATTAATTGCCAGATCAAAAGGAATTTTGATCCAGTTCCAGTTATAGTTTTTTGAGGAAATTCCATACTGTTTCCCACAGTGGCTGTACCAGTCTGCATTCCCACCAAGTGCACTATGGTTCCCTTTCTCCACAACCTCATCAGTACTTGTTGTTTACTGATTTATTTATCATGGCCATTCTGACTGGTATGAAATGGTATCTCATTGTGGTTTTAATTTGCATCTCTCTGATGACTAGTGATGCTGAGCATCCTTTCATATATCTCTGGACCCTCTGTATGCTCTTGGAGAAGTGTCTGTTCAGGTCCTTTGCCCATTTTTTAATCAATAAATGTAATACATCACATAAACAAAAGAAAGACAAAAGTCATATGATCATATCAATAGATGTCAGATTTATTTCTAAGTGTTTGATATTTATGTTATTATAAATGGTGTCTTTTAAAAATTTTTTTTTCTATGTATGTTTCTCTATAGAAATGCAATTAACTTTATATATTGACCTTATATCCAGTGACCTCATTAAATTTGCATATCAATTCTAACAGCTGACCTGTAGGTTCTTTTTTTGTTGTTGTGACTAGAAGTTATTGGAAAACTTTTTTTTAACCATTTTTTATTGTTCAAATACAGTTGTCTCCATTTTCCCTCTACCACTTCCCCCCCACCCTCCCAATACCTATATGCTCAATTTATGTCATCAGTAAATAATTAGCTTTTTTCCCTTTGTAAACTTTATGCCTTTTATTTCTCTTCCTTGTTGTCTGTCTTTCACTTAACAGAAACACTGGTATGGCATTAAATAATAGAGATAGTAGACAGTCTTGTTTTATTTCTTTTCAAATTCAGGGAGAAAGTTTTACATAATTTACTATTAAGTATGCTTTTTGTTCTGTTTGAACTTCTCTTTATTAGATCAGGAAAGGTTTTTTTTCCCTACTTTTAGTTTGGTAATGGGTTTTATGTTATAAATGAATATTGATTTTAATGAATTTAACTTAATTTAAAAATTAGAATTTTTACACATTTTTAGTCTTCCTGATTATACAATACATACTTTATTCAAATCTTGATTTCAATATTTCAGTGGAGCCCTTTAATTTTCTTAAAACAGGTACTACATTTCCTTGTTCAAATTATTCTTAAATGGTTCCATTATAAATAGGGTATTTTGCATTCTACTACATTTTCTAACTTATTACTAGTAGGATATAAGGAAGATATTCATTTCTTTTGCTTTTGATAATATATCTGGTCATTGTTTTGTGCCCTAAAATTTCTTATAGTGTAAGAAGTATTTATTTGATGTCTTTTGATATTCTAGAGATATAATAGTTGAAAAAAGATATTTTTCCTTCTTTGTCAAAAACTAGAACTTAATTCTATTTCATGTCTAATTGCATTGGCTTAAATTTCTTGAAAAATTCTAAATGAAATTGATTCAAATAAACCTTTTTCCATTGCTGATTTATAAAGAATGTGTCTAAAATCTAATAATTATAAATGATGCTAATTCCTTAAGATATATAAGCTTCATTATAGAATAGAAGCATTTCTCTGTTATTTTACACAATTATTTTCTTTAAAAAAAGAACAGATATTAAAAATTTCATGGGTTTTTCATAATCCATTGATAGGATCTTAAGCCTTTTATGACTTGACCAATTAATTAAATAACTTGGTATGTTTTTTTATCTTCTCATTTGGTAAGTGTATTACCAGTCTGTTGAATTGTTGCCTGGTTTATAGTTAGATAGATAGATAGATAGATAGATAGATATCAAAAGAGATATCTATCTATCTATCTACCTATATAGAGAATGTCTGTCTGAGAAAACTACAGCCATTATTAATATAATGAGAACGGCTTGCACGACATTGATGTAACCTGGCAGCCAAGGAGAGTGAACTAGAATGTACATGCATCAACAATCACTATTTCACTTACTAGTCAGTGGGGGCAGTAGATACTGCTGAGAGAGCACCTTGTACTATGTGGTTGAGGCATTCAAAATGACTGAAAGAGTAGAGCAACAAATCTACATCAAATTTCGCATTAAGCTTGAGCATTCCTCCACAGACCCACAGACACTATTTGGATGATTCAGAAGTCTGCAGCTATGGGCAACTGGTGATTGGCTGCTTCATCATGACAATGTGCCTGCTCATGTATTACATCTCATGCAGAGGGGTCTGGCAAAACATCAAATTGCCCAAGTGACTCAGCCCTCCTACAGCCTAAATTTGGTGTCCCGTGACTTCTGCCTTTTCCCAAAACTAAAATCACCTTTGAAAGGGAAGAGATTTCAACTGTCAATGAGATTCAGGAAAATATGCTGGCACAGCTGATGGTGATCAGGAGAACTGTAGGAGGCCCCAACATGCCTACTTCGAAAGGAACTGAGGAGTCATTTTCCTATGTAAAATGTTTCTTGTATCTTGTATCTTTTTGTAAATTTATGTTTAAAGTATATTTTATTGATTATGCTATCACAGTTGTCCTAATTTTTTTCTCTCCTTTACCCCCCTCCTCCTTGCACCCCGCCACCCTCCAACATTCCACCACCCTTAGTTCATATCCATGGGTTGTGCATATAAGTTCTTTGACTTCTTTATTTCAAAAACTATAAACAATAAAATGACAACAAACTCAGATCTATCAACAACTGAACCTAAAAAACAAAAACAAAAACTAAGCAAACAACTATAACAGGAACAGAATCATTGTATCTTATATCTTCTTCAATAAATGTCTCTGTTTTTCATATTACATGGCTGGATACCTTCTGGAGAGACCATATATATAAAATACATATATGAAATATATATATATATATTCATAAGAACAATTAGTCTAGTACCTTTTAAATAACATCTACATGTGAATATTATATTGTCTACAATAACAAGGCATCAATAATTATTATATGTTCTTTAGAAACTAAAACAGGTAGTGATTAAAGATAGGACAGAAAAAAAGAAAGTGTATTTTATCATCAAACTAAAATTTGTTTTAGAATGTAAAAATAAAACACTTTCTTATATTACATTCTCATTGCATAAAAATGTTCATGCAAAGACAAAGCTTTTATAAAAACACCAAAAAATTAGATAAATACATTTGGTTTTGATATCCAATAAATTTCCTCCATTTAACACTCTCAAAACACCCTGGTAAAATATGTTCCCATGGAAAAACTGTAATTTCCTAGCCATATCAACATTGGCAAATGATTTAATATTTATTTTACTTTATTTATTTATTATTAGAGAGGGGAAGAGAGAGGGAAAGAGAAGGAAACATTAATGTGCAGTTGCCTCTTGAGCACCCCCTACTGGGGACCTGGCCTGCAACCCAGGCATGTGCCCTGGCTGTGAATTGAACTGACGACCCTTTGGTTTGCAGGCTGGCACTCAATCCACTGAGCCACACCAGTCAGGCTAATATTTTATATTTAATATCATTAAAATTCTACTTTCTCATCTACAAAACTGTTATAACAATGCCATCTCTAATTGCCTCATAAACCACAAAGACCATAAAGGGTTGTAGGACATTTTGGATGTGTGGTGTTGACCAAAAAATTTCAATACCTTCCCTTGTCACTTGCCTAAAATCAAAGAGAGACAACTGTTGAAAATAGAATTAAAATGCTGAATAACAAGAAAGAAGATGATTTACCTTTAATATAATATTGATGATTTATCAGGCTAATTATTTCCTTCCGTATGGTTGCTGATATCACTATCTAAATCTACACTGATCTGAATCCAGGGACTCAACATTTATATCTACATTGACTCAGTGCCATGGCCTCAGAATTTCTGGCATTCCATGCATACAATAATCTTGTTCTTCATCTCATTTGTCTTAGTAACAACTGCATACATGCCAAAGTCTGTTCAAGAACCCCAAGTTCTGACCACCGCCCTACTATTCAAGCCTCTTCCTTCTGTACCAATGTCAGTAATTCTTCAACCTGACAATTTGCTCCAAAACACCCATATTTAAGCCACCTCCTATTCCTCTAGTCCTTCCTTATCTGTCTTTGATCTCACTATCATTAAAAACATTGCTAAGCAAATACCCTCTCCTTCACAATCCCTCTCTCCTGTAATTCTTGTGTCCAGAAAAACAGAATTTCAACCCTGTTTCAATATAACTCACTGGTACTTCAATGCCTTTCCCACAGGGGAGCTAAAAGTGAGCTTGTGGTAAATTAGCCTCATTTTAAATGACAAGCCTCAACTGCACTTCAGTCAACCCTCAATTCTGTTAGATTGTTCTTTTCAATCCAGCATCCCACTCTTCAAGAACATGACTAATTCACATCTCTTTCTTTATAACCAAAATGCTCAGTCTTCTCCTCACTTCTCTCTAAGCAGTTATTTTCCTGAGTAAACAGTAAAGACAATTAGAGAACTTCCACACACTCTTAACCACTTTTAGTAACCTGCTGACTTCAGTAATAATTGCTTCTGTCTTTTCTCTTGTTATTATGCAAGACCAACTCACCCCCATACACAGAATTCCATTTCTCTCACCTGTTAAAGTACAGTACTTCTGACAACTTCCCTTCTCATCCATAGTATCAACTTCACCATTTCTACTGGATTATTCTCACTGTGATGAAAACAGGCTATCATATCCATCTAAAAAAAAACCTTCTGGATTCCATAATTCTCGAACATTAAAAAATACTCATATCTACCATTTTATAGTAAGATTTAGTGAAATCATTGCCTCTGCTTTCTGAAACCACTTGCCTCCCTCTTATTCTCTGCAGAACTCACTCCACTCAGGCTATAGGAAAATTTCTCTTTGCCAGGTACACTCTGTGTTGCCAAATCCAAATGACCATTTCTCAATCCTTATCTTGATTTATCTCTCAGCAACTTTTGACACATTTAATCAACCCAGTCAGTTTCAGTTACCGTCCTAGTACAATGTGGAATGTTCAGTTTTGCACATTCCAAAGTGTAGACCTCCAAATAAACAGGATTTGCAAAGGAAGGGTTCCAAAAATGTATATATTTTTAATCCTTAGCTGACCACCAATCTTCACCCTCAAGAAAGAGTTTAAAGAGGCCTAGAGATAGGCCAAAGTTTGGATAGAGACCATTTTTAGAGAAAGTCACTGAACCTGTATAGCTTTTTCCCTCCACGCAGGAGAGAATTCCCCCTCCCTTCCATCCTTTAAGACTACACAGAAACATTGCTTTGTCTCTCTTGCAAGTTGGGAGATACCAAATACAGATACTTGTGCCTGATTCACACCTTCAGGACAAGAGAATGACTGAGCTGGCCTTTGACACCAGAAAAAAAAGGTTTGGGATTAGAGAAGTTGTTAAACTCCCAGAATCATTTGAAATCAAGAAGATATATTTTCTGTGAGCAAGATATGGGCAGAAAAAGAGAAAAGTGAGCAATAGAAGAGAGAAAGAAAATGTCTCTGGAGCCTCCTTAAAGGTATTTTGTCCAAAAGAGATGCAGATGGGAAGGAATTGGACTCCGAGAGAGTGTCTATACAGATGATGCCTACCCACAGAAAGGGTCTGCAAGGGAGATATACTAGTCAGCTGAAGAGGGCTTCTCCCATGACAGAAACTCCAGATGAGATTTTCCCAGTGACAAGGAACTCTGGAGGTCCCCCATAAATGCTACATGGGAACATGAGTCTGCTCAGAGAGCAGCTCATAAAATTATAAGTCAAGTAAGACCTCTTCTGCCCCATCACCTCCCCTCCCTCTCATCTGATTCCCTTTGGACCTATGACACATCAAAAACCATGAGTCACCAAAGACAAACTAGGAGGGGGTAGGGGAAGAACTACATTTATTTTAAGTATTCTTAGTCATGGTATCAACCCCCCAAACGCCCAAGGAAAACTCTGTAGGATGTAGAAAAAAAGAGAATAAACTCTGGGGATAGATATAAATATCTGAATAAATAGATAAACGAAGGGCAAAGGGCAGCTCTTGTTTAAGGGATTCCACTTAAAGAGTGGAGGAGAAATGAAGAAAACAGAAAATCATCTTTAAAACATTGCAGTAATAATTGCTACAGGTAACATTAGTTATGGGTGCTATGTTATGGATGCTAAATATTTATTTGGGGGAGATACTGTGTTTAAGATAATTATCTCCCCCAAATAAATATTTAATTAATTACAAAAAGAAAAAAATCTTAACTTTATAGTGAAGAAACCTGGAAGAAGCCACTTTAACCGAATGATCAAAGTTAACTCACCAAGAAAAGACCTATTACTGCATATTATTACATAAGACATCATTTCCCTGATATGATGCATGATATGGGCACATTACCTATGTAATGTTCTTCCCAATAATGCATTAACTCCAAGTAATCAAGAGCAAAGGGAGAGACATTTTTACATAGTAACCGACAGGTACTATTCCAACATCTCATGGTCACAAAAGTTGAAGAAAGCCTAAGAAGAGCAGCACAGATTGAAAGACACTAAGAAAATGTGACAGCTAAAGGCCAAGTCTGTAGTTAGATACCAGACATGTAGAAAAAGGCATTAGTGGTAAAACTATTGAAATCTCAATAAAGTTGGTAGTTTACTTCTAATGCTGATTTTTATACATTTACCACAGTTTTATATGATTTTCACAATAGGAGAAGCTACAGGTAGGGCATATGGGAACTCTCCATACTATTTTTACAATTTTCCATAAGTATAAAGTTATCTCAAATTAAAGAGTTAAAGGAAGAAAAGTTTAAAAAAAAAAAGCCCAAATAACCTGATTCAAAAGTGGGCTACAAACTTGAATGTTGTCTTAAAGAAGATGTACAAATGACCAAGAAAAACATGAAAAGATGTTCCACATCACTAGTTATTGGAGAAATGCAAATCAAAACTAGAACCAGATATGATCTCACACCTATCAGAAGGACTCCTATCAAGAAAACAGAAAGTAATTGCTGGCAAGGATGTGGAGAAATTAAAACCCTTGTGCACTCTTGGTGGGAATGTAAGATAGTACAGCTGTTGTAGAAAACGGTGTGGCAGTTCCCCAAGAAATTGAAAATAGAATTCCCAAGTGACCCAGCAATTCCACTTCTGGTTATATATCCAAAAGAACTGGAAGCAACTCTCAAAGTGATATTTGCACAAACATGTTTGTAGTAGCATCATTTACATTAGCTAAAACGTGGAAGAAACCGTGTCCATCAATAGATGAGTGGAGAGCAAAATATGATATATTCACATAAGGGAATATTATTCAGCCTTAAATAGGAAGGAATTTATGATATATGCTACAATATAGACATTATGCTAATTGAAATAAGCCAGTCACAAAAATATAAATATAATAATTCCACTTATATGAGGTACTTAGAGAAGTGGAATGAATGGTGATTGCCAGGGCCCAGGGAGAGGTGAAATGGGGATTTAGTGTTTAACAGGTAGTTTCTCCTTCTTGAGATGAAAAGACTTCTTGATAGGAATGGTGCTGATGGTAACACGACAATATGAATGCTCTTGATCTCACTGAACCGTACTCTTGAAATGGTAAAAAAAGATATTTTATGTTATGTGTATTTTATTGCAATAAAAAACATTTTTTAAGTTATATAGAGAAAAAAAAAACATGACCAAGGGCAGATATTTGTGAGATTGAAAGTCTCACAATAGAAGAGGGTTTTTTTGTAACTATTATAAAAGGTTTACATGGCAATTAATCCCATGACTTTGCTTTCCAAAGTTTTTTGACAGGGTCTCACAGTTAGAAAGATATTTATATTTGATCCATGATGTCATAAAACAAATTAGACTTAGCACCCTACACATTCTTTTATATGTCTCTCTCTCCCTCTCCCTCTCCCTCTCTCTCTCTCTCCCTCCCTCCCTCCCTCCTTCTCTTCTCTGTCTTTCAATGCTGGCCATTATCAATAAAGAGGTTTTATGACCAAGTGAAGGAATTATAGGAACCACTAATGATACCCTATTCAAAATTTGAAACAAAACTTGTTCCACAGCATATATAACCACAACTCATTATCTGTTTATCAAATTTTCATTTTGCCAAAACTCTATTATAAAGACGAGCATTAGCCACCACATTTTTTTGTCTCAGGGACTTTAGAGTACTGCTCAGCCTCAACAATAATTAGCCTATCAGAAGGCCTCAATTTATAAAGCATTTAGTTAGTGTTTATGATGTAAATGTCACAGTTCAAGTACTTGATGGAGAAAAATATTAAATGAAGTGCACTTGTTTTGAAGAAAATTCATTTAACATCTCCAAAGCAGCACATAATTAAGTTACTTTGTCATATGAAATGATGGAGGCTTTAAGTAAGTTACCCAGTGATGGAGCAACTGCAGGGCAGCCCTTGGCAAGAAAGCTGTGCAAACTCACCCATGTAATATGCTAATAGATCTACATCATGACTGAGGAAACAGCTGAAATGGAAGGACACATGGGAAAGCAACCAAACAAGCCCCTGTAGTTCTTAGCATGCATTTCAATTGTATTAATGTTTGGAAATACTAATAATAAGTACTTATCTCTCAGTCCTGTAGTCAAATGTGTTTCATGTGTCTAAATAAATTTAAAGTTGGTCATTGGAGGGCAATGAGCACATTTGTTACAAAGTACCCTCATTTTAATTAATTAATTTATTTTTGATTTAATCTTTATTATCTTTTTATTTCCATTACCATTTAGTCCCCTTACCCTCCTCCCCCCAGCAATCACTGCATTTTTGTCCATGTCCATGAGTCCATTTTTTTTTTGCCCAGTTCCTCCATCCTCTAACCTCCCCCCTCACTAGCTGTCATCCTGCTCACTATCTATGAGTCTGTCCCCATTTTCCTTGTTAGTTCAGTTTGTTCATTAGATTCCACATATAAGTGAAATCACATGGTATTTCTCCTTTGAATGGCTTATTTTACTCAGCAGAATGTTCTCCTGGTCCATTCATACTGTTAAAAAAATGGTAAAATGTTCTTCTTTTTATGGCCAAGTAGTATTCCATTGTGATGTCCCATAGTTGTTATATACTCTCATCTGTTGATGGACACTTGCCATGCTTCCATATCTTGGTGATTATAAATAACACTGCAATAAACATAGGGGTGCTTATGTCCTTCAAAAAGATCATAGACCATGATCAATTCTAATTTATTCTGGGAATGCAAGATTGGTACAATATTCACAAAGCAATAAATGTGATTTACTACATAAGCAAAATGAATGATGAAAACCACATAATCATATCAATAAATGCAGAAAATGAACTTAAGTTCAGCACCTACTTATGATAAAAAAAAAAAAAGAAACCTCTCAGCAAAGTGGGAATAGAGGGAACATACCTAAACATCACAAGGGCCATATGTGAAAAACCCACTGCCATATCATACTCAATGGACAAAAACTACAAGCATTCCTCTTAAGATCGGGAACAAGACAGGGATGTTCACTCTCACTTCTCTTACTCAACATAGTACTGGAAGTCCTAGCCACAGCAATCAGACAAGAAGAAGAAATAATAGCCATCCAAACTGGAAAGGAAGAAATAAAACTGTCTTTATTTGCAGATGACATAATACCATCCATAGAGGACCCCAAAGATTCCACCAAGAAAATACTAGATCTGATAAATGAATTCAGCAAAGTAGCAGGATACAAAATTAATATCCAGAAATCAGCTGCATTTTTATATGCCAATAATGAACTAACAGAAAGGGAAATTAAGAAAACCATTTATATGGAACCATAAATGACCCCAAATATCTGACAAAGTGAGCAGAAGCATAAAATGAATTAAAAATAGCTTCTACAACAAAGTGTTGGGAGATATGGACAGCTACATGTAAAAAACTAAAACTCAACCACCAACTTACACCAGACACAAAAATAAATTCAAGATGGATAAAAGACATAAATACAAGTCACAATAACATAAAAGTCCTAGAGGAGAACATAGGCGGGAAAATCTCATATATTCCATGCAGCAATATTTTCACTGATATGTCCCCTAAAGCAAGGGACAGAAAGGAAAGAATAAACAAGTGGGACTTGATCAAAATAAAAGCTCCTGCATGGCTGAAGAAAACATCAGCAAAATGAAAAGGGAACCAACCGAATGGGAAAATATATTTGCAAATGATACCTTGGCCAAGGTTTTGATCTCCAAAATCCATAAAGAAGTGACATGACTCCACTCCAAGAAGACAAACAACCCAATTAAAAAATGGGCAAAGGATTTGAACAGACATTTCTCCAATGAGGACATACAGAGGGCCCAGAGACATGTGAAAGGATGCTCAGCATCACTAGCCATCAGGAAGATGCAAATTAAAACCATAATGAGATATTACTTCACAACAGTCAGAATGGTCATTATAACCAAATCAACAAACTACAAATGTTGGAGAGGACGTGGAGAAAAGGGAACCCTAGTACACTGTTGGTGGGAATGTAGACTAGTGCAGCCACTATGGAAAACAGTATGGAATTTCTTCAGAAAACTGAAAATGGAACTACCTTTTGACCCAGGAGTTCCATTGCTGGGACTCTACTTTAAGAATCCCGAAACCCCAATTCAAAAGAACCTATGCACCCCAATGTTTATAGCAGCACAATTTACCATAGCCAAGTACTGGAAGCAACCTAAATGCCCATCACTAAAAGAGTGGATCAAAAAACTATGACACATTTACATGACAAAATACTATGCAGCAGAAAGAAAGGAGCTTCTACCCTTTGTGACAGCTTGGAGAGCATTATGCTTAGTGAAATAAGCCAGGTAGTAAAAGGCAAATACCATATGATCTTACCTATAAGTGGAACCTAATCAACAAAACAAATAAGCAAGCGAAATATAACCAGAGACATTGAAATAAAGAACAAACTGAAAGTAACCAGAGGGGAGGAGGGAGAGGATAACAGGGGAAAAGTCATCAATGAACATGTATGAAGGACCCATGGACAAAGCCTCAGGTAGGATTGAGGGTGGGAGGTGGGTGTGGCTGGGGTGTGGCAGAGTGGTTGGGGGAAAATGGAGACAACTGCACTTGAACAACAATTTTAAAAAGTTTAAATCTAAAAAAAAAACGTGCAAAAGAAAACAATTCACAAGACTTCTGGCCAAGATGGAGGCGTAGGTAGACACAATGTGCCTCCTTGCACAACCAAAAGAAGGACAATTTAAAAACAAAAAACAACCAGAACTGACAAAATAGAACTGTATGGAAATCTAACGACCAAGTAGATAAAGAAGAAACATTCATCCAGACCCGTAGGAGGAGCAGAGATGGGCAGCTAGGCAGTGAGGACTCAAGGCAAGGTGGTGGCTGGTGGACCCAGGGAGGTGACAGATTGTGGAGAGGGGTGGGCAAAGCTGCAGCTGGCTGGTGAGGCAGCAGCTGGTAGACCCAGCTACAGACCACACAACCCAGAGTTCCAGCATGGGAAAATAAAGCCTCAAACCACTGATTGAAAACACCTGTGGGGGTTGAGGCAGCAGTGGGAGAAACTCCCAGCCTCACAGGAGAATTCATTGGAGAGACCCACAGGGTCCTAGAACGTACACAAACCCACCTGGGAAGCAACACCAGAAGGGCCCAATTTGATTGTGAGTAGTGGAGGGAGTGACTGAAAACTGGCAGAGAGCAGAGCAAGTGCTGTTACTCCCTATTGGGCCCCTCCCCCACATACAGTGTCACAATGCAGCAACCAGCAGTACCCTGCCCTGATGTAACACCTAAGGCTCCGCCTCTTTACATAACAGGCACGCCAAGACAAAAAAAAATGGCCCAAATGAAAGGGCAGATCAAAGCTCCAGAAAAAATACAACTAAGCAACGAAGAGATAGCCAACCTATCAGATGCACAGTTCAAAACACTGGTAATCAGGATGCTCACAGAATTGGTTGAATTTGGTCACAAATTAGATGAAAAAATGAAGGCTATGCTAAGAGAAACAAAGGAAAATGTACAGGGAACCAATAGTTATGGGAAGGAAACTGGAACTCAAATCAACAGTGTGGACCAGAAGGAAGAAAGAAACATCCAACCAGAAAAGAATGAAGAAACAAGAATTTGGAAAAATGAGGAGAGGCTTAGGAACCTCCAGGACATCTTTAAATGTTCCAACATCCGAATTATAGGGGTGCCAGAAGGAGAAGAGGAAGAACAAGAAATTGAAAACTTATTTGAACAAATAAGGAAGGAGAACTTCCCTAATCTGGCAAAGGAAATAGACTTCCAGGAAGCTCAGAGAGTCCCAAAGAAGCTGGACCCAAGGAGGAACACACCAAGGCACATCATAATTACATTAGCCAAGATGAAACAGAAGGAGAGAATCTTAGAAGCAGCAAGAGAAAAGGACACAGTTACCTACAAAGAAGTTCCCATAAGACTGTCAGCTGATTTCTCCAAAGAGACCTTATGGGCAAGAAGGGGCTGGAAAGAAGTATTCCAAGTCATGAAAGGCAAGGACCTACATCCAAGATTACTGTATCCAGCAAAGCTATCATTTAGAATGGAAGGGAAGATAAAGTGCTTCTCAGATAAGCTCAAGTTAAAGAAGTTCATCATCACCAAGCCCTTATTATATGAAATGTTAAAGGGATTTATCTAAGAAAAAGAAGATAAAAAATATGAACAGTAAAAATGACAGCAAACTCACAGTTATTAACAACCACACCTAAAACAAAAACAAAGGCAAATTAAGCAAACAACTAGAACAGGATCAGAACCACAGAAATGGAGATCACATGGAGGGTTATCAACAGGGGAGTGGGAGGGGGAGAGATAGAGGAAAGGTACAGAGAATAAGTAGCATAAATGGTAGGTAGAAAATAGACAGGGGGAGGGTAAGAATAGTATAGGAAATGTAGAAGCCAAAGAACTTATGTGTATGGTCCATGGACATGAACTATAGAGGGGGGGGGGGAGAATGTGGGAGGGAGGGTATGTGCAGGATGGAGTGGAGTGAAGGGGCGGAAATGGGACAACTGTAATAGCATAATCAATAAAATATGTTTTAAAAAAAGAAAACAATTCACAGTTGCTTAAAAAAATAAATTAAATACCTAGGAATAAACCTAACCAAGGAGGTAAAAAACCTGTACTCAGAATATAAGGCACTGAAGAAAGAAATTGAAGAAGATACAAATAAGTAGAAACATATACTGTGTTTGTGGATAGGAAGAATTAACGTCATTAAAATGTCCATGCTACCCAGAGCAATCTATAGATCAAATGCAATTCCTATCAAGATACCAATGGTGTATTTCATAAAACTAAACCAAATATTTCAAAAATGTATATGGAACCACAAAAAGGGTCCACATAGCAACAGAGATCCTGAGAAAGAAGAACAAAGTTGGAGGATCATGCTACCTGATATCAAACTATACTGTAAGACCATAGTAATCAAAACAGCCTGGTACTGGCATAAAAACAGACACATGGATCAATGGAACATAGTAGAGAGCCCAGAAATAAACTCCCAATTTTATAGTCAATTAATATTTGACAGAGGACTCAAGTACATACAATGGGCTAAAAATAGTTTATTCAGTAAATGGAGTTGGGAAAATTGGAAAGATACATGCAGAAAAATGAAACTAGTCCACTTTCTTATACCACATGAAAGAATAAATTCAAAATGGATCAAAGGCTTAAATGTTACACCTGAAGCCATAAAAATCATAGAAGAAAACATAGGCAGCAAAATCTCAGACATTGCTCATAGAAATTCTTTTATCAAATATACCTCCCCAGGCAAGGGAAACAAAAGAAAAAATAAACAAATGGGACTACTTCAAACTAAAAAGTTTTTTCACAGCAAAGGAAAACATCAACAAAATAAAAAGATAACCCACAGAATGGGAGAACATATTCACCAATACATCTGGTAAGGGGTTAATATCCAAAATTTATAAAATACTTAGAAAACTCAACACCAAAAAAACCCAAACACCACAATTAAAAAATAGGCAAAGGACCTGAATAGACACTTCTCCAAAGTTGACATCCAGGTGGCTAATCGACATATGAAAAGATACTCAATGTCACTAATTGAGAAACGCAAATTAAAACCACAATGAGATATCACCTCACACCTGTCAGAATGGCTACCATCAATAAATCAACAGACAAGTACTGGCCAGGATGTGGAGAAACGGGAACGCTTTTGCACTGTTGGTGGGAGTACAGATTGTTGCAACCTCTGTGGAAAGGAGCATGGAGAAACCTCAGTGCCCTCATTTTTAAATGTAACTACTATTTAAAGTCATATTTAATCCAAACAAGAAATTCAATTAAATTTATTAATGACTTTAATATTTGCATAGTAATTTAAAAATATTATGATAACCCTAATCCAAACCAATCTGATTTTTACCACCTGAAAAACTCTTGCATAGATATCAATGAAATCAAATTTGAAACAATTACCATTACCTTAGTCAGGGTTGACCTTCATAAAACAAATATGTAATTAAAATACTAAATTATTGCTCCCTTTTTGGAAAGCTGAGTAAAGTTGTGTTTGCATGGATCTACTGTTAAATGTTTTTTAACAAAACATTATTGTTACTTGGTGTACATGATAACAATAAAAAAGTGAGTTTAATTTATGTACTTATTTTATTTATTTATCAGCATTGTTAAGTCATACTGCTGGCCTTTTGGACTTGCAATCATTTTGAAGGCAAAATCAACATTCCTTATTAGTTTTTACTATATAATATTTAGCAAGAATTTATTTACAAATCTTAAGAAGACCTAACTGATTTTATTTATGCAAGCTGTACATGTCAATATTTACAATATTTGAAACTAAAACAAATGTATAATATTTGAAACTCAAACAACTTTTCATTGAAATGAAAATATTTTTTACTTTATAGACACCAAAACATTTCTGGGGAACTCACAGGTGTCCTCAAGCCACACATGGGAAAATGCTCCACTACAGCCATGACCAACACCCATGTATAATTCAGTTCCAATCTACTGTTGAATTAAACCAATTTTATCACTTATGAAAAACAACCTTTTTTCCACTTCTTAATTTTATATCCTTTTTCAGTCTTCATCATGTATAAACCTTTTCATCTTTCAAGGTCTAGCCCAATTCATTTCCATTCCACATTTCTGAACACATTTTTATCTTACTGGCAGATGATTATATGCTGTGATGGTTAATTTTATGTGATGCCCAGGCAGCTGGTTACAACATCATTTCTAGATATGTCTGCGAGTGTGTGTCTGCAAGATTAGCATTTGAATCAGCAGACCACATAAAGGTGACCCCCTCACTAATGCTCATGGGCATCATCCAATCTGTGTAGGGCCTAAATAGAACAAAAATGGGAAGGAAGGACAACTCTGCTCTTTGCTTGAGTTGGGACATCCATCTTTTCCTGCTATTTGAACTTCAGTGCTTCTGGTTCTTGGGCATGAGGATTGGAACTTATCCCATTAACTCCCTTGGCTTTTAGGCCTTTGGACTGAAACTGAATTATTACCACTGACCTTCCTGGTTATCCAGCTTGCAAATGGCAGATTATGGGACTTCTTTGTCTCTATAATCAGGTTAGTGAATTCCTATAATAAATCCCTTCTACATACAGATGTAGAGATATAGATATCCTATTGGCTCTGTTTCCCTGGATAACCCTAATACATAGGCTGTTGATGGTTTATTTTTAACTAGAATTATCTCCCAAACTAGATTATAAAAATCCATAGGTGAGAACAATCTTATGGTGTTTCTGAATTTACTATAGTACTTTGCCCAGAGTTGAACATATAATGCTAAAATTAACATATTGAAACTTGTACATCAATAACTTTAGAGTGAATCACAAATACACATGTGCCTCGATGTATATAAATGTCTTTATATAGAAAACACTAATATTATAAATTATTTTTCTAATATTGTCTACTTTGATAATAAATATCAAAGATGTACTTAATTAATATGGAATATCAATTTATAAAACAATGCACAAATTATAGCACGTAAATAGTAATGTAGCTTTGCGGAGTGGAAAGCAAATTGCACTAGGAGTAGAAAACCCAGATTTAAGTTTTCTCGCAGTATGAATTTGGAAAGCCATGTGGACTTATAGATGCCACAAAACTTATTTGAGTGCCAGTGTCTGTAACACTGAAATGTTCCCCTTCACTATGATACTTAAATGAGGATTTTATGAGAAAGTTTTTTTTATCACTAAAGCAGTACTCAAATGCAATATTTCACGTAACTATTACCCTGAGACTTGCACATTGATTGCAAACCAGTGTTGGGTATAAGATGATGAGATGCACACCATAACAATCAGGAGGGCTTAAGACACATAAATGAGACATCTTTGAACATTCAATCCAAAAACAGCTGGCGTATGAAATAGTCCACTTACAGGCCAACCTGAATATTGGTTAAGTACTAAGTGTGTACACATCTCATAGGTAATCCAGACAAAGCTGAAGTGTTTATGGTCCAGTATTAGCAGTCTAACTTTGAAAGCCTTGAAGAATAACAAGGTCTGAAGAGGCGATAGAGATTTATACAGAGCACTACACACACAGAAAAGTTTCATAGAAACAGATTTTTCTTTGATTTTTCTTTCTCCCTTTAAAGTGGTACTGTCATCCTCGGCAAGCCTTATTGCAGAAAGTTACCCTCACCAGCACACTGTGTCCAATTCCATGCCGTTTTCTCATCTTACACAAATTCTCTAACATAACCACCCCTTCCCTTCTGCCAGGCCCCTCGTTTCTCCCCATTATGACTACCATTCTCTTGACAATGGTACCAGTGTTCCTGAGTAAAGTCTTCCACCCTGTACACAAAATCCTGAGGACTTAACAGTGGAAATGCAAGCCTCCGAGAGCTACTTCAGTCCAGAACCACAGGATCTCGAGAAAAAAAGTATAAGCAGGTGATATTTCTTAAAATAAAGTTGGGAAAAAGCAATCACTGCAGAATATGAACTACGCCCGTGGTCAAGTGCTCTGACTCCCCATGTTATGCAGACAGATAAATACAGGAAGGGAGGCAGTTTTACTTCTTTCAGAGGTCTTAGTGGAAGTGGGGTCCTCATGGACTCCAGACGTACCCGTGTCTAACTTGGCTCCTTTTTCTGTCTCAGCCATGACGTGCTCCCTCACTTTTACTTCCTAGCATTCCCTCCCAATAAACTCCTTGCGCTCAAGTCTTTGTCTCAGACTTCGGCTTCCGGGGAAGCCCAAACTCAGACAACCACCATGTTTTATGGAACATGCACTACATTCTAGACTCCCCATAGAGGATCCATAGTCCTGCAATACTGCTGGGAGGTCCCTGTTTTACAGATAAGGAAATGGGGATTTAGAGAGATTAGGTAACACGCCCAAGGCCACATAGCTAATGTATAACAGAACCAGGATGTCCTCGGACCATTCGACTCCAGAGTTGTACTATTTCTTCTATACTACAGCAGTGTTGCCAACAGTCACAAACATGAACTGAAAAACTCCTATGTGCAGTACTGTTAGTTCAAAGGATCAGGGAATTTTTCTTTTTCCTATCTGTATTTACCCTATCTACTGTGAAGTTTGAGGCTGGAAGTTTCGAACCAGATTAACTTATTTTGAGATTTCAGAAGTAAGTATTGCTCCATAGGCACTAGTACCATTTTATGGGTTTCATGAAATTATGTACCATTTCACAGAAACTTAATTTCCCTCTCCATAAACTCTAGACAATTTTCTTAATGTAGCCCATCTCATTTTATTTTAATGAAACTTAATCCAGCAGTATTATAAATGTTCAAAATGAAACAATTCTTAAAATAGGGTGTTTCTATTATCTTCATTTTACAGGCAACTACAAGGAAATGGATACTGTTGTTTGTCATTTAAGTTTTCATAAATATTTTATGTGCTTCTTCAAGGAACTTTAGTTTAAGAAAAGAATTACTCACAAATGTAGTGCTTGCATTTGGTAAGTATGAAAATGTAAATGTATAGAACATAACAACTTTCACAAAGACTAAAGTAAGATAATGGTTGCAAATAACTTCAGCAATATAAGACAGTAATGAATCAGTGGGTGTGGAAAGATTCTCACTGTTTCCAAACTACCCTTCATATAATTTAGAATATTTAAATTATTCATACAGATTCTATGTGTTTCCACAAGATCTGCTTTCTTGTTTGTCCTTTTGAATTATGTCTAAATAGGAAAGTTGACTTCAGAGAGGAATAATAAAACAAGTTATGCTTTCTTTTATTGTACAGAATTAATTATGCTAGATCTCCACAAGCCTTAAAAATATAATAATTACATAATTAGCATTTATAAAGCCCTTTTTATGTGCCAGAAACTATCCTTGGCACTTTCCATTTATTATCTTTTAAAAATTTAATCCTAACACAACCAATAAGCCAGGATGTATTATTCAGATTTTATACACGAAGAAATTTGAGCTATAAAGGGTGTAACCGACTTGCACAAATCAAGCATCACATGCGAATCTTATAGCCACTTCCCTGTCTGGTTTCCTGTCTACCTGAAGCCTTGTTCCTGCTACTTCATCTCAGCCCAGTTTTTTATTAATATTATTGGGTTTTAGCAACTTTATGGTAAAATTCACTACCTAGAATTATTTTCATAAAACAATAGTTTTAACTCATATATTGAACTTAGGTAGTTTTGTTATATGACAGTCATTGATTTTATAGATCAAAATGTAGGTAGATTTAGGTATTCCTTATACATATACCTCAAAATCAAGTAATTCTGTCAGGTGGTCCTTTTTTCCTTGGCAAACCTGATATGCAGACTAGAATCTTGAATATGTGTTCATCAAAATAGTAACACCCAGCAGAAATCACAAATGATTTAAGTGATAAACTGATTTGAATAGTGCTCAAAATACTTCTCAAAGTCCATAAAAATATTCTTACTAGGATAAATAGGTGCCGGTGTGTATAAAGAGGAGAAGGGGACATCAGAAAGTCTGTTTGTTTATTTATTTAGAGAGTGGACTGAATAAAATATTTTTAAGTTACTTACCTTAACATATTTAAAGAAGAAAATGGGTGTTAAGTCATCTGACTTTAAGAAACCAGGGGCTATGCTACAAAATGTAACTGTAGGACTAGCTGCAGGAGAGACAGGGAGCCGACACCCAGGAACAGAGCACAGAATGTCAGCCACAGTGACAGAGACCGAGGTGGCAGGCAGAGACAGAGCAGAGGACAGTGACCATAAAACGAAGGACACCCTGGCTAAGACTGAAGTCTGAGTTCCCCCAGACAAGGGGGAGGGTAGCATGCACCAAAAGATCAATAAAATTAATAATGATATGCTAAGAGATTAATGATCATCTTTCCCAGAAGAACAGATTTTAGCAGAAGGTGAGTCTGAGCTGTTGGAAAAAATCCCACGGCAGGCTCTGTGTGAGAAGAAAATGAGAAGATATGGGCATGAGCATAGGTTTACAGCACTGCTGTTCTTGGCTAAGGCAGCCTCGCTGAGTAGAACATCTAAAGCTTGCTCCATCAGTAACTAGACCTGTGACTTTGACTGAATCCCCAATCTCCTATCAGGTTGCTTTCTCATTTTCTAAGTTGGAATAATAATGGCCACCTTAGCGTTCTCAACTATCAGCTCTATACAGTGGTCTCCCTAATCTATCTCTAGCCCAGACACCTCCCTATGGTTGATTCCCTCTGAAAAGGAAAGTGATTTATCTGAACCCTAAGATTAGGCAAAGGCATGAAGAATACACAACTCAGCTACTCCCAGGCTCTCTTTTTGGAATCAGCGGGCTGTAGGAGGCACATTCTTCTCTCTGCAGCTGCTGTCAGAGGGATGGCTTCCCACAGCATGACAGGCAGAAGTCTCAGCTCCGCAGATGCACTGGTTCTCTTAATGAGTCTCAAGAACCAGACTTGACGGCCACTGGAGAAAGGGGGGGGGGTGTTAGGAAGCCCACGTTCAGCAATCAGATCCAAGCTTCAATTCCAACCCATATTTACCAGTAATGAAGATGATCATTTTTATTTATTTATAACTCTGTTAATCTTGCAGTTGGTATAGAATTCAGAGAAAGGAGCATGATTGTGATTCTCAAACACTAAACAAGTCCTTTAATGCCAAGAGTATAAGTTATCATTATTTATTTATCCTCACCTGAGGACATATTTTTCATTGCTTTTAGAGAGAAAGGAAGGCAGAAAGGAAGGGAAAGAGAGAAACATTGATTGGTTGCCTCCTGTATGCGCCCTGACCAGGGATAATATGCACAACCCAGGTACCTGCCCTGACTGGAGATCCACAACCTTTGTTACAGGATGACGCTCCAACCAACTGAGTTACACCAGCCAGGGCTCATCATTGTCTTTTAAAAAAGCAATCTAACCATTAACTCAAATAGATGGACACATGAGTTAGTATTATGTAAACTAAACACCATTTCCAAGAATCTCAGAGAATGCCTGCCAATCACATGCAGCTTAATTGTCAATGTCAGACACTTGATTCTAATGATTTTTTATCGTACTTATTTATTTTTAGACAGAGGGGAAGGGAAGGAGAAAGAGAGGGGGAGAAACATCCATGTGTGGCTGCTTCCCACGCACTCTCAATGGGGAACCCAGCCCGTAACCCAGGCATGTGCTCTGACTGGGAATTGAACCAATGACCATTGGTTCACAGGCTGGTCCTCAATCCACTGAGCCACACCAGTCAGAGCTGATTCTAATGATTTTTAAGGCACCTTTAGTAGCCCCATCTACCACATCTTAAATACTCAAGTTTTTGTGTCCATACTTTGTATTTTTTTATCTCTTTAAGCAAAACAAAGTCAGTAAAATATAAAAGAGTAGTATAGAGAAGGAGCATAATAATTGTTTACAAATGCTTAGATAAGTCCTGAAGAAACTGCTTGGGAAGACAAGTAAATGCACACTCTGCTTTGTTTTCCTTTTATTTCCAATGAGTCCTGGGTGCATTTTTTTCATGCATCACAAGAAAAAAGAAAAAAGAGAAAAACAAAACAACAAAATTCTTCAAAATAGAATTGTACATGTGAATGTCACTGCCACTGATTGAAAATGCAGTTTCAAACTGTGCTTTTTTTGAAAACATGGTGCCACCCTGCTGGTACAGGTTACTAAAATCACAAAATGCAATGTTTAAAAATGGGAAATAGTATGTACTTGATTAAAACAGATGACTGCTGATGAAAAATATGCTCAATTAAGTTCACAGCACAAATAATTTCTTACGAGCATTTACTAATGGACTTTTTACAATAACAAAATTAAAAATCAATTAAACAAACAGGAAAATGCAACCTTTATATACTGTACAATTGTTTATTGTTTCGAGTGAACATGGCCAATGAATAATGGAAACATTTGCAACGTGTGCTACGGCACTGGGCAGACTGTGGCTCCGGCCCGAAGGTCAGGAGAGAAGTGAGCACACGATAGCCCCACAGCAGGGTCAGCGAGACATCTGAAAACACGTGGCCTCCACAGCAGAGAGTTTTAGCAGAAAACTGGGTTAGAGTCAGCTTAGCAAGTCAAAGTTTGCTCATACCTAAATAGCAAAGAAACCAGAACAAGAAACATAAGTAGAAATGAAGAAGACCCAAATATTTGACCAGAATACTCACTGAGTGAGCTGAGTAGCTTCAACTCTGGTAATTGGGGTTACTACTGAAACTGCAGTAATGATGGTACAGCAATCAGCAATCAGAATAGATCTGACACCTCGAAAAGGATTGCAAGGTCCTGATAGTTTTTCATTCTGACTTTGATCATTGACTGTATTTAGGGTAGAAATCAACTATCCAGAAACTTAAAAGTAGAATAATAATCCATATCCCCAAGTCAAAGAAAGGACTGTGTGAATAGACAGGGCCTACTGAGTAATAAAAGTTTGAAGTTACTGTGTCATTCGGTCTTCTTCATCAAGGGGTCTCAAAAGACCAAAAGTTGTCAGCAAAGAGAGCAACAATCAGAGAAACCATGATAGAAGAACTAACATGTGCTGGTAAGCCCAGCCTATTTATGTGACAATTATCAACAAATATCCTGTTAGTGAATATCAGCAAAGGCACTCTAATAGTACTTAAATATACATATGTATATTTATATGTGTATATCAGTAAAAATTCACTCTTATGGTGACCAGTGTTTAAAATATCCTATCTTTATGTGATTTCACTGAGTAACTCTATGGTCTTGGATAAGTCATCTTGCCTCTCAGCTTTCTGTTGCAGACTTAGTAGGGTGGTTGTAGGAGAAACTGGGATACTGCGATTGGATAGAACAGCATTTCTCACGTGCTTTCTCACAGTGTATTCTTGGGGCCAGCCCCAAGAAGCTGTTTTTGACATGTTTCTAATCTCTCCATAATAAAATTTTAACCCTTAGATATCTCTCTATGTATATCTTTTTGTGTATATGTATTGAATGCATATTTGTGCTTTATACATAGAGTACAATTTTTTTCTGCTGCCCTAAGAACCAATTTTCATCACTTTAGATTAAAAATGCATGAAATGGGATAATATTAAATACCAGATACATAGAAGGAATTTAGTAAGTAATGGCAATAATGATTGTGGACCAATTTCAGCATGAGGATGAAATAAAGAGCAGCCTAGCATGCACATCCTCCCCACACAAACAAGTGAAAAATGTCCCACCAATGGATAGAAGATAGAGGCACACATGGAAATGTTCATTATTATATTAGCATGTACCATGCTACCACACTTGAACTTAACACTTGCTTTTTCATTTATTTTTATAAGAACCTTATAAAACTCTTTATTTACTCATTTTGCCCACCCACTACTACTACTACCTCTAGTAACCAACAGTCTTTTCCCTGTATCTATAAATTTGTTTTGTTTTGTTTTAAGATGACACATATAATTGAGATCATAAGGTATTTGTTTTTCTCTGACTTATTTACTTAGCATAATGGCCCCTAGGTCCATGCATGTTGTCCTTAAAATGACCATTTATATATATTTTTTCTGTGTATATATACATTTTTATATATGTACAAATATTGTGTGTATATATATATATATGTGTATATATATATATATATATACACACACACACACACACACATATTTAATGTCGCTGGGCACTAGAGTTGCTTCCTTCCATATCTTGGCTATTGTAAATAATGCTGCAGTGAACGTGGGATGCATGTATCTTTTTGAGGTAGTGTTTTTATTTCTGTGCATAAATACTCAGATGAGGAATTGCTAGATCATATGATGGTTCTCTTTTGGAAGAGTCTCCATAGTGTTTTTCATAGTGGCTTCACTAATTTACATTCCTACCAGCAGCTTGTGAGGTTTCCCTTTTCTTCACGGCCTCATCAACACCTGTGATCTCCTCTCTTTTTTAACAATAGCCATTCTGACAGGTGTAAGGTGGTGTCTCCTCGTGACTTTGATTTGCATTTCCCTATGATTAGTGACATTGAGCATGTTTTCATGTACCTGTTGACCATTGTAGGTCTTTAAAAAAATGTCTATTCATTTTCTCTGCCATTTCTAATTGGACCATTCAACTTTATTATTGCTTCCTATGAATTCTTTATATATTTTGGATATTAGCCACCATAAAATATCTGATTTTCAAATATGTTCTGCCAGTCTGTAGACTGCCTTTTAATTTTGTTGATGGTTTCTTTCGCCATGCAGAGCTTTTGGTTTGCAGTCATCCCGCTTGTTTATTTTTCCTTTTGTTGCCTTTGTTTTGATGTCAAATCCAAAAAGAAAAGCCAAAACTGATGAGCTTGCCTTATTTTTTCCTAAGAGTGTCTGTTTCCATGTGTCACATTCAAGTCTTTAAGTAAAAATCTTTAGAGGTGGTAAAATTTGGGTGTAGCAAGTATAAATGAGCTGCTTAACGTGAAAGTGTGGATGGAAAGCCTATTTCTTCAAACTGAAATCCAGGCTCTTTTCATTAGCACAATACTCACTACATAACTTGTCACTTTAAAGCTGCATCAGTCTGAATTTACTCATTTAGAAAGAGAGATTAAGCCACTATTTTCATTAGACAAGCCCAGTGAGAATTGCCCTACCTGAACAGTCTCCTTGGTCTGCTGACGTCCTTATCCCATTTCAGTCATTTTGACAACTCAGGAATTTGCTTAATATCTTAAAATTATTCTGGGTGGGATGGTTTCTGTCGCTTTTGAAGAAATCGTGGTATTTCTATAATTGGAATATGTGGAACTTCAGAGTTCCCACCAGAATGGGAGTTAAAACTGCATGTACTAAAGTGTATGTGTGAGTCTTAAATTACAGGCAATTGTAATCGATGATGCTGAGAGTGCCCTGTTATAAAAGAGAGGGAGGAACTGGCAATCAGTTCAGGCGTGAAGGAGAATCCTCAAGAAGATATTTGTCAATAGAGTTTAGGTGGAGACCTGCTGCTTCATGACTGGAACACAAAGTTCAAGGTAATGATGGGAGTTCAAAGTAATAGATTCCTAGATGAGGACCAGGAAATCAAGGATAAGACAAAAAAAACAAAAAAAAAACAATCCCTGGACCCTGAAATGTGCCCTAGAGAAGACAGGAGACAGATTGTGGAAATTTAAAGAAGTTAGGTTAGGTACAGTTCTCCAAGTGTTGGAGGATTTCATGAAAGAAGTGAGCCATGAAGTCAAAAATATTTCCAGAATTTACCACAGGACACAAGAGAGCTGCAAGTAGGAAGGAATAGTCTTTCATGCTGAAGCATGCTGAATTGTGCTGGCCAAAGCAGAAGGAAGATGGTGTCCAGGACCAAAGAGAATCCTCATCTCCTTGTCAAGACCACAAAAGCAGGGCATTAGCACTTTGACGTCTAAGCTTTGGTGGGGCCTCAGGAGATTCAGCTTCCAGCATGAGTGCTGGTCTGCAGGGATCTACTGCATTAGACCTCCTCTTGGGAAGCACCATTCTGGCCGACCACTGCGTGCAACTGGAAACTGCTCTGCAGGAAACTCGTGCCCACACAGGAGATCCAGAAAAGTGGGAGAAAATGGCACTGCTGGCTGGTTTTATTGATTTGTGTGATTAGCAAATTGGCAATTAATATTCTGTATTTTATAGCATGATTTAGTTCTTCACTTTTCCACCTTATTTCTGACCTTTTCTGTAGCAACACAGACAAGCTTCACTTTGACAGTACCTGGGAGAAAGAAGCTCCAATGGACAAAATATAGCCAAGGTGGCAGATTAGGCCTTTGATTACATGAAATCTAATTATGAGTAAATTATGTATTTATTTTGTATTAAGTGATGAAAGTAACTTGCTAATTGGAAGAAATCAAAGTTATTGACCTATAGTGAATTTCTTCTGCATTCACTGTTGTCATAAAATAGAATATCATGACATAACTATAAGAGCATATTTATTTTGTTATTAGACATTTATCTTTTTAAAAAAATCTCTAGGAAAACAAATGTATCCCTTTCTTCTTTTGGAAACATTTATGAAAGGTTAATTCAAAATTCAAATTTATTATCTTTTCAGGTTATGAATTTCGTGTCTCCCAGCTCCAAACCCACTCTTGTATACACTGTGGTTTGAGATGTTGGGGCAGGGTGCTTGCAAACTCTGTTTCTTCTCATTACCTGGATTTCCACTTCATTGTGCAGAAATGAAGCAGAAAAGGGGGTAGAGGGAGAGACTGGAAGACAGGTGAGAAGAAGGGAATTTCTGCTGCCAGAAAGTGCTCAGCAATGAACCCAAATGCAACATTTGGCTCTGGCTTCCATTTTCTCTCATCACTTGTCAAGGAGCCTCGTGCTCCCCCAGATAAGAACTAGAAGAGCAGGGCAGCAGTCTCCTCAGAGAAATGAGTGCTGGGTCCAGGGAGCTCTTCTCCAGGTCCCCGAGGTACCAGCAGCGGCTGGGCAGGGCTCCCACCTGAGAGGTCCGAGTCCCAGCTCTGAAGGACCCCTCTCCGAGTCCTGAGGCACTAGTTCTGCCACCTTTTCCACACTCCCAGGCCGGAAGTGTGAATCAGACCCACGGGGCTCCCAGACTCTAGGTTCTAAGAACCTTAGTGTGTTTCCCTTATAGTAGCTGTTTTATAAACATATTGTTGTATTATTTCAGCACTCCTTTAACTTTTTATTGCTCAACATCTTTGTAACCAACTCTTTTCAAAAAATGTTCTCTATTGTAATACCTCATGTCATTTCTGTGTTGTAGACCTGCACTGAACCCAGTATGCCCATATCAAAAACCTCCCCCCAAGATAATTAGATAAGCAATGTCAAAAATAACCGACTTTCATCTATTCAGTGTTGAAAAGCTTTATTGTGGCTGCTTCTGTCATCATTGCAAACAGACTGAGCACAGGACTAGGGCTGTCATTTTAACAACTGCTCCTTTGTACCTGGGAACTCACCGGGCCTTCAACTTTCTTCTATTTTTGTTACTTTTTAACTGATGTAGAATATATAGATCAAATCATGGATAGACAATATTCATCTTAGATTTACAGACTCAATTACTTTTACATAGGTACACACCTGATCAAGATATAGCTCATTTTTAGCACCAGAGCCTTCATATTTCATAAGAACTCCCAACATGAGATGATTCTCTACAAAAAGAGAACAAAGGAGAACAAACTCATATTGATATCCAAGATAGACCACGAAAGATTTTAGTGGTGTTAACACAAGGCTATTCATTTGGCCATTTTAAGTAAAAATTATAATTGACATGACCATTCTTATTTCCCACTGTAAGTTAAACAACTTTGTTGATATCGTATAGCCACGGTGTTTAGATACACAAAAATCTGTAATCAAGGGAAGCTATGAAATATCATCCATTCTTCTATTCAGGAATAACTTTTAAAACTCCTCCTTTTGTCAAGCATCAGATTAAATTTTGAGGATATCAAGATGAATCTAACATGGCCCTTGCACTGAGTACAGCTATACTCAAGTGACAAATATACATATCTAAATAGTGGTACAGATTAAGTTTGGTAAAGAGAAGGAGAAGGAAATACATTACAGATTTATGGGTCAATAGGTTTGATGTTCTCCCAGCTAAAAGAATAGAGAATATGTCTACCAGAGGAAACGGTCCAGGAGCAGTAAGAATCTAGAATGGTTGGACATAAGGTCAGATGCGAGTTGAGGAGAGATGGTACCAGAAAGTCTGGACCTCAAAAAAAATCCATGAAGATTTTTAATCTAGAAGGCTTTTTAAATGCTCATTCTTTTGTTTTGTTTTTAGAAAAGTAACCCTGGATGCAGAAGGGAGGATAATTTTAGGGGGCAGAGAAAGTGAATGGTTAGAAGATTGATAGATTTTTGTTATTGTTAGTTTAGGTGCGAAATAAAAAAGATGAACCTCCTGGCCTCACGAAGAAATGAGGCCAGCCCTGCCCAGGTGCCTTGGTTAGTTGGAATAATGCCCTTACACCAAAAGTTTGTGTGTTCATTCCCGAGTCAGGGCACATACCTGGGTCGTGGGTTCCATCCCCTGTCGGGGTATGTACGGGAGGCAAGCAATTGATGTTTCTCTTTCCTATCAATGTTTCTCTCCCTTCCTCTCTCTCTAAAATCAACAAACATGTCCTTGGGTGAGGATTAAAGGAAAAGGTGACAGATTTAAGAGATTTCTGGAGAATTTTGAAACTCAAGAGATTTTGGCGATAGAATCTAAATTGGGATGAAGGAGACAAAGCAGGCAAGTGCTCCTGGGGTCAGGGAGTGGGCCATTAGCAGAGGTCTGACACTGAAAGAAAAGAAAACGATTTTCATTTTTGCTTTGTTTTGTTTGAAATTCCTTTCAGACATACAAGTTGATGTATTCAGTAGTGACTGGAGATGAAGGTCTGGTGCTTAAGGAAAGGTCACAGAGCAAAACAGTATGTCTGGGAGACACTAGCAGGAAAGGGGATAAAGGAGTTCACCCAAGAAAGAATACTGACTTACAAAAATAGAGAACTAAGAATAAGAGCATCAACATTTAAGACTAAGGAAAAGAAAGAAGAGCCAGCCAAAGTCACAGAGAAGGAATATTCAGAGGTTAGAAAAGAAGCAGTATGGCTGGATGATTAAGAACTCGGATCCTGGCAACAGATAGGCTGGGTTTGACTTCATCCCTTCCCACCTATGAATCTGTGACCCTGGACCAGTTGCTCTCAGATTCCTCACTATAATGTGGTTTAATGGTAACTATTTCATAGGGAGATTGTGGGAATCAGTAAGTTAGTGTATGAAAAATACTCAGAACAGTGCTTGCACATGGTAGTAAGTGTGAATAAGTATTAAGCATGATGATATTCCAAAGGCTCAGTTTTTCCTAGTTATCTCAGGAAGTCCTCCTTACAGACAGGGTCTGGCAGAAGTAAGGCCTGCTTGAGGGTGGTTGGTAGGGTAATAATATGGATATAATAACTTATAGTTTCAATTTGAACATTTCATCTAAAATGTCATATAGCATGCTTGAGTGTGATATTGTTATGTTACAGAATTACATGCTTATGATTTGGTAGTAAAAGATTTTCTAGTAAAAAGGAGCGTTATTTGTGCCAGGCTCTGTACATAGCCTTTAATACATTAAAATCTAAATTATAAGATACTATATCAACCCCAAAGGGATTGGACTTAATTTTAATTGCACTTTATTAAAGTAACATCATGTGAGTGTTGGTTTATTTCATAGACCATTAAGTTATTTGTCATCTGTTATGTTCTTAGTTTTTGTTTATAAAACCTTGTTTAATTTTTGTGACCTTTTAAAAAATAAATCATTTTACTAATGAAATTTACTCATATAATTTCTTCCTAAGTACTTTCTATTTCTGTTTACATCCAACTAGTAATAATATACTCATTTGAGCAATGGTAAGACTTTGTATCCACATCACATACTTTATAAAAGGATCTCCATAAGTCCTGCATGGATTATTTATTTTTAACTGCAACAGATAGTTAGAAAAGTAAACACTAGTATTTCAATTTTACATTTTTTTAAAAAAATGAGTATGGAGCTGGAAAGTAATGTTTTGAAATCCACAGATAAGCGGAGAGAACACGTCTTCACTATGGAGGTGCGCTGAAGCATTCACCATACGGAAATGAACCTTCCGGAGCCCTAGAATTCCCAGAACTCTCGGACAAATTAGTAAGGGAAACAAAAGTATCCACCACACATTGGACTACCCCTATGATCATAGCTAAGAAGGACCAAGACCCCAACAGTAACACCTGGAGCACTCAGATTAGTTAGCCGTGGGGAGCCTAAGAAGCATTGGGAGAGTGGCAGTCATGGGGACAAAAAGCCGGAACAGCACATAAAAGGAAGGAGGAAGGCTGACAAGTCAGCAGCAGTGGCAGAGATACACTGAGTAAAGGACAGATTAACTAAAAGAGCAAGTACTGTCATCACGGGGCTTGGATGACTCTGGACCAGATCAGATCCGGTTGGACAAGCTCTGGAGACCTGATAAATCCAATCCGTCAGGAGATCCAAAACCAAGCCAGAAAGCAGGTACAAATGGGCTGGAAGTTGGTGTCAGAGAGTGTGACATTCAATGAAAGCTGTTACAAAAAGGAAGAATGCAGTGTCAGAGGGTCCCGGAAGAGCTGATGGCAGGTCTGGCAGGACAACTGTCAACAGTATGGACTTTAGTCACCCAGGAGGACTTGGGTGCAGTGGCAGAGTGCCTCTGACGAGAGTGTTCAATGACTGGCAGATAACAGACACTCACAAAATATTTTCAGGGGCTGATGACTAGAACTGGTTGACCTTTTAGGGTAAGGCCAGCATCAAGGCTCAGTTGGTTAGAAGGACCATGTGACCTGTTGTGATTAGTTAGAAACTCTTTGTCTTAATGGTGAAGGACCTGCCATTATAAGAGTGACTTTGTCATTTATTTGGGGAGCAAGGGCTGGAAATGTTCATTCTAAGAATAAAAGAATTAAATAGATGCATAATTTGGCAATCACTGGGGAGTGGGAGAAAATGGAAAACAGCTCACTGACTGTTAATGCTGTAACAGTGAAAGGCAGAGTCTACCTCCACGGTACGCGAGGGCACTGCCATCAGACCACATGTGGTTGAGGAGCCTTCCTATAGGCTCTGTCTGCAGAAGAGGGCTAAAGGAAGCTTCCCAAACTATCTCCTTGAAATGTCAGAGATTCCTTTTTATTCCTCACCTGAGGATATGTTTTATTTTATTGATTTTAGAGAGGAAGGGGGAGAGAGAGGGAGAGAGAGATCAGAGGGAAACATGGATTGCTTGCCACCTGTATGTACCCCGACCAGGGATTGAACCTGAAACCTAGGCATGTGCCCTGACTGGGAATCAAACCCTCACCCTTTTGGTGTACAGGATGATGCTCCAATCAACTTAGCCACCCAGCTGGGGATAGAAATTCAGATGCTTATCTCTTATGAGTTATTCTTGGTAAATAATTTGAGAATGCTCTTATTTCCAACTTAATGCTTAATACATTAATTTTTTTAAGATTGTATTTATTTTATTTTTGGTGGGGGGGGAAGCAGGGAGAAATAGAGGGAGAGAAACATCAATGTGTGGTTGCCTCTTGCATGCCCCCAACTGGAGAACTGGCCCACAGCCCAGGCATGTGCCCTGACTGGGAATTACATCAGCGAACCTTTGGTTCGCAGGCTGGTGCTCAATCCACTGAGCCATACCAGCCAGGGCTTAATGCTTAATACATTTAAAAATATATAGAAATGAAAATGCTATTGACTGAATGCATGCTTTATTAACATGTGGTTTGGGGTGTCTAACATAGACACAAAGTTACAAGAGCAGATATAATTAGCAAATATGTGCAGAGAATACAGGTTGAAGGGAACTGTCCATCCCTCTGGGAATAGTTCCCTGCTCAGCCATTCACACGGGAATGATCATGCATCCCAAGTCTTTCCTTAGAACCTCGTTCTTCTGATGAGTGAGATTGGTTAAGTTAGGGAGTGAGACTCAAGAGGACCAATCTCAGTGATTCCCAGGAACTGTTATATTACTCTCAGAGAAAGAACATCTCTTTCTGCTGGGGTTGGTTGCCAAGCTGAGAGGATATGATCTGAATCCTTAGCCTTTAACTTCTTTCATGAAGAGGAGGCATATCTACAGCTGAGAGAATGAGACTCAACGTGAATAAAGAAAGCAGGAATAGAGCAAAGAGAGGGACCAGACAGAGGAGGGGGGTCAGATCACATGAAAACATGATGAACATGAGCTGTGGCTCTGACCAACTGACCAAATATGAGCCTGTTCATATAAATAATCAGCTTAATGCTTCCTCAATAAGCAAAAGTTTGAGGAAGCAAATGATGTTGACTAAATTACTTATGTTTTGGGAACATTAAATATTGATGTGGGGACAGTACTAGGAAGCTAGAATTATCTGGCATAAAAATTACCAAATTATTGCTGCGTGGAATGTCTGAGATTTTCCCGCCAATGTTTGCCTCTAGGACTTTTATGATGTTACGACTTATATTTAAGTCTTTTATCCACCTTGAATTTATTTTGTGTATGGTATAAGTTGGTGATTGAGTTTCATTTTTTTACACGTAGCTGTCCAGATCTCCCAACATCATTTGTTGAAGCAACATCCTCACAGACACGTCTCCTAAAGCAAGGGACATAAAGGAAAGAATAAATAAATGAGACCTCATCAAAATAAAAGGCTTCTGTAGGGCGATAGAAAACAGCATTAAAATAAAAAAGAGAAACAACAGTATGGGAAAACATATTTGCCAATGATACCTCAGACAAGGGCCTGATCTCCAAAATATATAAAGAACTCACACGACCCCACTCCAGGAAGACAAACAACCCAATTAAATAATGGGCATAGGACTTCAACAGACACTTCTCCAAGGAAGACATACAGAGGGCCCAGAGACATATGAAAAGATGCTCAGTGTCACTAGCCATCAGAGAGATGCAAATTAAAACCACAAGGAGGTACCATCTCACACTGGTCAGAGTGGCCAACATAAACAAATCAACAAACAAGTGTTGGAGAGGATGAGGAGAAAAGGGAACCCTAGTGCACTGTTGGTGGGAATGCAGACTGGTGAGGCCACTGTGGGAAAAAGTATGGAATTTCCTCAGAAAACTAAAAATGGAACTGCCCTTTGACCCAGCAATCCTGCTGCTGGGATTATACCCTAAGAGCCCTCACACACCAATTCAAAAGAACCTATGCACCCCAATGTTCATAGCAGCACAATTTACAATAGCCAAGTACTAGAAGCAACCTAAGTGCCCATCAGCAAATGAGTGGACCAAAAAACTATGGTACATTTACACAATGGAATTCTACACAGCAGAGAGAAAGAAAGAGCTTATACCCTTTGCAACAGCATGGATGGAACTGGAGAGCATTATGCTGAGTGAAATAAGCCAGGCGGTGAGGGACAAATACCATATGATCTCACTTTAACTAGAACATAGTCAACAAAAGAATAATGCAAACAAAATATAACCAAAGACATTGAAGTCAAGAACAATCTAACAATAGCCAGAGGGGAGTGGGGAGGGGACAGTGGGGAGAGGGGTTTACAGGAACTACTATAAAGGACACATGGAAAAAACCAAGGGGGAGGGTGGAGGCGGGGGAGGGAGGTGGGTTTGGCTGGGGTGGGGTGGAAGGATGGGGAGAAAATGCAAACAACTGTAACTGAATAACAATAAAATTTTTTTTAAAAAGTGTAAGTCATAAAAAATTACCAAATTGTGATGTTTTTTACTAAAAGACTTGTTTTTAACGATTAAATATGATAGTATTTATTAACAAATATTCCAATCCTTTCATATTTATAAACTAGAGTTTAAAATCTTTTAGCTTGATATATACTTCAGAAATATAAAGTATAGATTAAATTAAAGAAAGAAAGCTATACATTAAGGAATTATTGTCAAGTTAACCACCACCACGAGGGACAGTTAGTATCTGCTACAACTAGACTTGTGCCCTCCCACTTTTGCAGGCTCCATGCAGGCCTATGGCATGTGGGCAGAAGTGGTGTGCATCATATCTCACCCGTAGCATTTAAAATCTCTGATTGGATTTTTCTCATGTCTTCTCATTGTTTATTCTAAAACATCAAAAAATTAATTATCTAATAATGGCACTTTTTTCCCTAGGGAGGGAAAAAACCCCACAAGTCCTTAACCCCCCTGCTCTTCTCTCTGCCACAGTGATCATGGAAGTCACACATTGAGACTGTGGCGCCACCAGATGGAAGCATGTTTCATTGCTGAGTGTCCACATGGAGAACAGAGGCTGGAGAGACTCAACTAAGTCATGGCAGGCTTAGCATGAATGCAAAATAAACCTCGGTTTAGCTAAGCCATTGAGATGTGGGTGTTATTTTATTACTACATCATAACTTAGTTTATCCTCACTAATGTTGTCTTTTTTATTTCCCATTTCACTTCGCTCATGGGTTTAGTTTGAATATATCTAAGTAAGACGTTTCCAAAAATGGTAAGATCCAAAAACTTTTACATGCGTTGGAGGTATAGTGGTGAGCAGAGCTGCCTTCCAAAAACTTTTACATGAGTAGTACTTTGGAAATGTGTTTTATGGAAGTTTCTATTTTCAAAGAATCATATAGATGCTTATAGTTGTCAAATGTTTCATAATTAATTACTGATCAAGCTGTGCATATTACATTTTGACAAGCAGCAGTCTTATTAAATTGAAAATGAAACATTTTAACATTCACTATAAGTTTTCTTTTTTTAAAGATTTTATTTGTTTATTTTTAGAGAGGGGGGAAAGGAAGGAGAAAGAGAGGGAGAGAATCATCAATGTGTGGTTGCCTTACATGCACCCCCTACTGGGGACCTGGCCCACAACCCAGGCATGTGCCCTGACTGAGAATCGAACCAGAGACCCTTTGGTTCGCAGGCCCACGCTCAGCCCACTGAGCTACACCAGTCAGGACTCACTACCAGTTTTCTATTTTCATATTAATTCAGGTTATCTTTTGGTTCTATAAGTCAAAACTTTTCCTTCCTTAGAAACATGGACTTTTCCCCATTATCTATTTTTTTTTATTTACTACATCTATAATGATGGTCTTTATGTACAGATTCAGTATACTGATGATTTTACAACTAATGGTTGTTTAATTTTTTGACTCAATAGACATAAAACATTATGTTTTTCATCCATCACTTTGCCAATTACTTTCCCAATTATTCTTCTAATCACATTTATATGTAATAAATATAAACTAATCTATGACATCAATTAACTTTCCCTAATCTATTTTTCCAATAAAATATTTACAAGTGTTTACAAAAGAGACATGATTTTTTGCCTGAAACTTTACAAAAGTGTGCCGGAAAAGAGCTTCTTGCCCACTGATTTCCAAATAACTAAGCTTTTGTTACCAACTATAGTGCAAAATATCAAATTCCCCAGCTAGCAAATAATAACTGGTAGTGGAGCCAAATTATAGAGGTCTTGTGCAGTTGGAGCAATTTTTCAGCTTCAAGTTTCTAAAGTGGAATAAGGAACAGAAAAAGCAACCCTTGTCACCAATTACATTTCAGACTGATGGATGCAAGTGAAACCTTGTTAGGACTAAAATTGATTTGTTGTATAAGCAGACTTATAGATGTATAAAAACCACAACCTTCTGCTTTCCTTCTCTTGTCTACTCAATTTCCTCTAGTGTCTTAATTGTGCAAGCTTATTAATTAATCTTGCCACTAACTAACATGAACATTGACTAGGGTGGCCCCAATTCAATACCTCTAGTATCTTCTTGAATAGTCATTCAGACTTCAGTTCTTTCATGAGATTCTTAGTAGAATTTATATAGTGATGTATTTTTGCCGCACACCTTCATTCTGAAGATGGTTCTAGTTCAATGAAGACAGTCTAGACTAGGGGTGGCTTGGGAACCCCTCGAAGTCTGGAATAAAACCATTGTGCCCCAAAGTAAATGGAGCAAGAAGGGGGTAATTGCTCAGCTCTGCAACTGTGTCTGCATATAGTTGAATGTAAGTAGAGCCAAACCAGGAAAAATTAAGTAAAAAGAGCTTCAATCCTAGTCTCTTCTTGTCACGTGTCTCCTGCCCACTTCATGAAGGTCCCTTCCAAAACTTTTCTCCCCTTGGCAATGAGGATTTCATATCTTCTGCCTATTTGACTGGAAACTTCCAGAAGAGACTGATTCTTCTTTCTCACTAATCCCATATCCACCTCTGAAAACCATATTCATAATCTAAAGCCTCACTAATCCATTTATGCAAAAAACTTTCTTGAATGCTTTTCTGTGTGGCCTCTGCTAAGAAACAAGGATGCAAGAATGAAACCCAGTTCCTTCCTTCAAGTAAACAATGTAGTGGTGATGACAGATGCAAAGTGATAGGCAAAATATGCAGCAAGTTGCATGAGCATGTCATACAAAAGATATCATAGAAGCAAGGAGAAAGAGAGCTAATCCAACCTCACCAGGCTCTCAACAAAGTCTTCCAAACTGCCCTCAAAGAAGTGCTTCTAATTGTCCCATGGCACTGTTCATTGTGATTAAGAATTTGATTCTGAAGCCAGACAGCCTACTTTTGTGACTTAAGGCAAGTCACCTACCTTTTTATATATCAATTTCTCCAACCAACTCATCTATAAAATAGAGTAATAATAGCACATATCTTATGGCGTTAGTACAAAGATGAATTGGGATAATACATTTAGAACATCCCATCAGATCAATGACTTGTACTTAGTAAATACTCAGTTAATATTGGGCTATCAATATATAATTTTCCTCTTCTCCAATCAGAGATTATAGGTATAACAATAATCTTTAATAAATTATAATTTCCTTTGCAGAACTTCTCTCTGTTGGCAAAATGCTAACAGCAGGGACTCAATAACTGCTTCTTAATCATATGTTTTCTGCCTAGACTCCTGGATTCTTCTATTTTCTGGAACCTAATTTGTTTGTATTTACCTTGACTCTTAGCAGTATTAAAGTACCAACCTTGCTTTGACTGGAGTCCAGATTAATGGGCAGTCCCCTAAATGAAGCATCTCTAATTAGCAGTTCCTTCATCTGGGAGCATGTCCCTTCTTTGTAAGAAACATTGCTCTGCATGACAACCCTCTTCTTCAGCCCTGTCTTCCTATGACTCACCCCAAATTTTCCATGGTTTCAATTTGTTCAACAATAACCCACTTGTATCAATCAAGATATCTCGTATGGGCTCTAGGTTCTCCCTCTCCCTATCCTAACTCCTCAAGATGAAATTCCCAGTCTTGCCATTGTTTTACTCAGGACACTGAAAAGTATCTGTACTGGCAGGACTGACACAGGATGGCAATGTGTGGGCATGTTTAATAAAGATTCATCTTAGAGAATTTATTAATTATGAGTGAGGAATAAAATTATATTTTCAACTTGAGCTTTTGGGTTAATTTTTTGTGTCATTATATCTTTGTGTATTATATGTTTTTTGGTATTATAAGTGGATGCACCCTGACCAGGTTGGTCAGTTGATTGGAGCATTCTCCCACACACCAAAAGTTTGTGGGCTCAATTCCCAGCCAGAGCACACACCTAGGTTGTGGATTTGATCCCGAGTTGGGGCACATACGGGAGGCAACCTATCAATATTTCTCTCTTACATTGAAGTTTCTCTCTTTCTCTCTCCCTTCTTCTCTCTCTAGAAATCAAATGTGTCCTCAGGTGAGGATAAAAAAATTTAAAAATAAGTTAATGAGATATGTTAAAACTGCCATCAACTAAGAGCTGAGAGATGAATTGATTAAGGCAAATGTGTTGCCTCTCAAATAAATGATCTAGTGTGTTTTAAAGAATAGGTAACATTGAGAACTTCTGGCCAAGATGGAGGTGTAGGTAGACACACTGTGCCTCTCTGCACAACCAAAAGGACAACAACAATTTAAAAACAAAAAGCAACCAGAACTGACAGAAAATAGAACTTTATGGAAGTCAGACAACCAAGGAGTTAAAGAAGAAACATTCATCCAGACCAGTAGGAGGGGTGGAGACAGGCAGCCAGGCAGAGAGGACTCACGGCAAGGCGGCGGCTGGCAGACCTAGACAGGCCATGGCCAGTGGAATGGGTAAGGTGGTGGCTTGCAGATGGGGCAGCCCCACATCCTTGTGCACATAAACCGGGAGGAACAACTGGGGAGCGAGACAGACTGCACAACCCAGGGTCCAGTGCAGGGAAATAAAGCCTCAAACTTCTGAATGAAAACACCTGTAGGGGTTGAGGCGGCAGTGGGAGAAACTCCCAGCCTCAGAGACTTCTTTGGAGAGACCCACAGAGTCCTAGAATGTACACAAGCCCACCCACCCAGAAATCAGCACCAGAAGGGCCCAATTTTCTTCTGGATAGCCCAGAAAGTGACTGAAAACTGGCAGAAAGCAGAGCAAGTGGCATTGTTCCCTCTCGGTCCCCTCCCCCACATACAGCGTCACAACCCAGCAAGGAGGGTTGCCCCACCCTGGTGAACACCTAAGGCTCTGTCCCTTACTACATAACTGGCATACCAAGACAAAAAAAAAAAAATGGCCCAAATAAAAGAAGAGATCAAAGCTCCAGAAAAAATATAACTAAGTGACGAGGAGATAGCCAACCTATCAGATGCACAGTTCAAACACTGGTTATCAGGATGCTCCAAGAACTCACTGAGTACTTCGACAACGTAAAAAAGATCCAGGCAGCAATGAAGGTTGCATTATGTGAAATAAAGAAAAATCTACAGGAAACCAACAGTGACGGGAAAGAAACCAGGACTCAAATCAACGGTTTGGAGCAGAAGGAAGAAAGAAACATTCAACCAGAACAGAATGAAGAAACAGGAATTCAAAAAACATGAGGAGAGGCTTAGGAACCCCTAGGACATCTTTAAATGGTCCAACATCCGAATTATACAGGTGCCAGAAGGAGAAGAGGAAGACCAAGAAATTAAAAACTTATTTGAAAAAATAATGAAGGAAAATTTCCCCAATCTGGCAAAGGAAATAGACTTCCAAGAAGTCCAGGAAGCTCAGGGAGTCCCAGAGAAGTTGGACCCAAGGAGGGACACACCAAGGCACATCATAATTACATTAGCCAAGATTAAATATAAGGAGAAAATCTTTTTTTTTATTGTTATTCAATTACAGTTGTATGCCTTTTCTCCCCTTCCCTCCCCCCACCCCGGCTGAACCCACCTCCCTCCCCTACCCCCACCATCCCCCCCGATTTTGTCCATATGTCCTTTCTAATAGTTCCTGCAATCCCCTCTTCCCACTGTCCCCACCTCACTCCCCCCTGGCCACTGCTAGACAGTTCCCCCCCTCAATGTCTCTGGTGGTATTTTGTTTGCTTTTTTCTTTTGTTGATTATGTTTAAATATAAGGAGAAAATCTTAAAAGCAGCAAGAGAAAAGGAGACAGTTACCTACAAAGGGGTTCCCATTAGACTATCAGCTGATTTCTCAAAGGAAACCTTGCAGGCAAGAAGGAGCTTGGAAGAAGTACTCAAAGTTGTGAAAGGCAAGGACCTACATCCAAGATTACTGTATCCAGCAAAGCTATCATTTAGAATGGAAGGGCAGATAAAGTGCTTCCCAGATAAGGTCAAGTTAAAGGAGTTCATCATCACCAAGCCCTTATTATGTGAAATGATAAAGGGACTTATCTAAGAAAAAAGAAGATACAAAATATGAATATTAAAATGACAACAAACTCACAATAATCAACAACTGAACCTAAAACAAACAAACAAAAAAACTAAGCAAACAACTAGAATAGGAACAGAATCACAGAAATGGAGATCACATGGAGGGTTATCAGTAGGGGAGAGGGAAGGAGAGAGGGGGGGAAGGTACAGATAATAATGAGCATAAATGGTAGGTAGAAAATAGACAGGGGGAGGGTAAGAATAGTATAGGAAATGTAGAAGCCAAAGAACTTATATGTATGATCCATGGACACAAACTAAAGGGGGGGAATACAGGTGGGAGGGGGTGGTGTGCAAGGCAGAGGGGAATAAAGCGGGGGGAATGGGATGACTGTAATGGCATAATCAATAAAATATATTAAAAAATAAAATAAAGAAATATACATGCAAATAATAAAAATAAAATATTCCTATTAAAATATAGCTTAAAATACAGGGAATTACAATTTTTGCCTGCATTCATAATGCATTCTAAAATATGTATTTGTAAAATGTATATATACCAAAATTTTTAAAAAACAGAAAAGAATAGATGACATTTATAAGAGAATGTTTAACAGAATTTTGCAACCCTTGATAACATGAATTATGTGAAACTCTGTTCCACTGAATAAATCAGGATCGTTAGTAAGTAATGATGAGACAATAAGTGTGTTTGCAAGAACCAAAATCATAATGAATGAAGAGCATCTACGGAAGTGACACTACACAGACCTGACCAAGTTCATCTACATGTGGTTGTTTTTCTATTACACAAACCTGAATTTAGAACTGAACAAATTCACTAATTGCTACTGATCCCTAATTACCCTGGGGTGGAGGTGGGGGATAAGGACAACAAAGAGTGATTCCAGAATAATACTGGGAAGTACATTGGTTCTCTGAAGACAGAGAAGGAAGGTGAATATTTGAGGTTAAAAGTTACGTAAATAAATTTCCCTTCTAATTTATGGTTAAAATGTTGAAATATGTGACTCCTGGATAAGAATGATTGCCTCCAGAGGTTATGCATTATTATGGGATTTTTTAATTCTGGGAAATTGCTTATAGTGCCAGAAAGATAGACCCCTTGAGGATGCAAAGTACATCATTTTGTGAGATTCAGAAAGTATGTATTTATCCAGAGGACTGCTAATATTATCATAAATAATTTAAATTAAACATGAAGGGGGAGAAATGAATAAAAGCCCACATTAAGTTTTGAAATCAATTACAAATTGAGAACATTATAAAGATAAATGTAGTATAGAAACCACAATATAACCAAGTAATAATATCGCCATTCATTGAGTGCTTACTATTTCCCAGGTACTTGAAAAGTATCTAATTCAATGTTCCAACATTTCTTTGAGGTAGGTAATTATTGCCTGCAACACACAAATTGTTTTAAATGAGGCTTAATTGACTTAAGTCACTTGCTAAAAATCTTATAGCTACCATATGGTGCAGATAGTGGTTGAAATCGAGATCATCTAACTGCACATTCGTACTACAAACCATCACACTGTACTGCCGCACCATGGCACCCAGACATTTAAGAAAACGTTTGGCAGAAAACATCTTAAATGACTTCAGACACATCTATACATAGGATATAGGTAGTAAATACAATGAAATTGTCATGATAATACAGATAAGAACTTTAAATTTGTAAGTGCAAATAGAACTTGGAAAATGGGGCAGTTATTCCCCTGTTGTCATTTGGATGATCTCAGGATAGAAAGCTTTAAATCACACACTCACACAGTTGGTTACACAAAGGAAAGGGGGAGTCATCTGTAAATTCAGATTCCATTTAGCCGCAGCAGCACTGAAGTCCCCCTAGCCAGAAGAAGGAAATAGATAAGATGTTTCTGACAAAATCACAAAGCTGCCACAGCAGCACACACATCTATCGCTGCACGACTCAGTGGGCAGAAAGCAGGAGCTCCTTTAAGTTCTTTCCTAAGACATATAGCAGCACTTTAAAGCTTGTGAAGGATCAAACAAATGACATTGAACACAATCCATGCGCCAGCAGCAACACATTTAAAAAAGACATTTAGGTTTTAGCTGAAAATAAACTCACTATGATTCAAGATCTGATGCAGCTTCTAAATGAAATGCGATGTGATCTTAGTATTCATTAAGAAATCTATCGAATCTAGTTACCTGATAGAACTGACCAGTGCTATTCCAATCTTTCTTGGCATACTCTGCTTTATTCTTATCAAAAAAATTCAAAAGGACTTATAAAACATTTGAAATGAGAAAAACAATACTGAAAGGACTTTTGAAGAAAATAAGCATGTTCAAAGTAGAGGCAAGGTTCAAAAAGCCATGGTGGATATTCTCAATATGTAAAGGATTGATTGATTGCCATGTGAAAGATGGATGGTTAGCTTTGGGGTTTTTTTATGGCCCCATCAATATAAGTCAAATAGAGACAAATTTTAACTCAATGTAAGCAAAGACTTAGAGTCATCATTGACAACTATGTTTTAAGTTAGGTTCACAGATAAACAGCTATTAGTCACCAGAGGTGTTCAGATATCATGTGGACATATACTGGTTAGTATTAATTAATTAATTAATTAATCAATTATTTATAGAGAGGGGGAAGGAAGGGAGAAAGAGAGGGAAACATCAATGTGAGGTTGCCTCTCGCACGGCCCCTACTGGGGACCTGGCCTGCAACCCAGGCATGTGCCCTGACTGGGAATCAAACCAGCGACCTTTGGTTCACAGGCTGGCATTCAGTGCACTGAGACACACCAGCCAGGGCTGGTTAGCATCAACTCTTGATAGGCAATCAGTTCAGTGACCTTTAAAATATCTCTCAATGCTGAGACTGTGATTTCTACACATTCTTTTATAGTCCCTCTTGTCACATTAATACATATTTGTGAAATATTTTTACTAAAGTTTGAAACCAGTCTTTAGACATAAATAGCTTGAAGACTTCCATAAAGTCTCCGTGGAGATTTAACCTGTTCCTTGGACTCATTAGCTCTACATCCTCTCAACCTGAACCTCTTTACATAGCCAGGGTCAAAAAGTGCTGGTGAAGGAAACCGGTTAAAAGCCATAAGGAGACATTCTTAAAATTTATACACATCAGTATTTTGAGAAAATTGCCTTTCCTTTCCATGAAGATCCCCATAAGCAGTCCTCCTTGCTCAGGGTGTGGGGAGAAGGGAGATCAGTACTGCCTGTAGCAGCTATCCCATGGTCTCCATGTATGTGGGAGACTCAAATGTCCCTTAGGTCAAGCTCATTCAAAAGCTTAGTATTTCAGGGCTGTGCTGTCCATTCTAATCCAACCCACCACTTCTTGGTGTCTACCTATGTTAAATTCCAGTAGAGATAGATATGATGAATTTCAACATGACTAAAGGAAAGCTGGTTTTAATTATGTGGTGCTAGCAAGATATTGCTTTGAGAATTTTAGGATGAAAATGTCCTGGATAAATCTATAATCAGGCAATTTCATAACTCCTCTTGTGTTTTCAGAATCACTTTCCCCTTCAAGGTAGATTATGATGAGAAGTGCTTTATGGGTTATGCCTTTCATCTTGTTGAAGGGAAGTTCTTATAAGGCTACCACAAAGACTATCAATGAGATGAATAGTATGTGCCTTAATGAACAATGGTGTTAACTGTGTTGATAGAATCAAACTGTAGGGTGAGTAGGAAACACAATGTGGGGCAAAAGCCAAGGAACAAACCATTGTGAATTTAGAAAACTACTGGAAAAATGTGGATGGTTAATACTGGAAATTCTTCAGTTAATTTAATAAAATTTAAAATGTTAAAACAATGCAAAATTTCTCAGCTTTGATGGTGGTTATAAAACACATAAGCATGCCAAAAAGACCAAGGAAGAAAGGAGTGGAAAAGAAATCAATGGAAAAACTATTTTTGGAGTAGGGTCTAGAAGAAAGCTGAACACATGGAAAACTGAGTTAAAACAAAAATTTGAAGTCCTGAAAAGGAAGATAATTAGCCAGTATAAGAAGATGAATCTCTAGATTAAGAATCTTGTAACACCACAGAAATAAAAGTTAGGGAAGGGATTTTCCCCATGTGGATTAATCACTGGTACTAGAGGGTGACAGAGGCAAAAGTTAGGGGTTCATTTGCTTCTCTTCTCCAGCAGAGAGGAAGAGAATGGGTTATAGTGGTCTTCAAGGCACTATACCCTTCTTCAGAGGAATTTAGAAAATAAGACTGGCCTGATCCATTACTATATGCAACTCACGTCTTGTAATGAAATATTTCTTGGCCAACTCTGTTCTCACCTGTGGCTGGTGGCTATTTTGGCAGGTGAATTTACAGGGTCAGTACAGACCTCCATATTATTCACCAAACAGGTTAGTTCAAATGAGGCCTATGGCATTGTGAAAGTGCCATCTGCCAATCTGGGCCATGCCCAGTCTTCTGACAGTAGGCCTTGACACATGACAGTCCAACCTCATGTGGCCTTCCTAGTATTGCTTGTATTCGTTCTTCCCACGACTGTGCAGAATTTAGCCATCCAATATGTTCTCTGCATTATCAGGTTGTGGTTCTGTCTGGTTCCACAGTTTGTAATACAGCTGCTGCAGATACCATAATCTATACCTGAAATACAGGTATAGGAATCCTTGGCCATTTTCATGATGACTCCACACTCTTAAGGAGCAAAATAAAAGACATTAAAAGAAGTATCTTGATCATTCAAACCACGCATTTGGAGTTGACTGAGAATATTTATAAATGTGCTGAGATGAACAAATTTGAAGTTTCCTCCACTCCAAGGTGCCTGTCACACCAGGAAGGAATCTGCCCAGGAGGTGGGTGCTATTGCTACTGCCATCAATTGAGTAAAACAAAATTCAGATATGTTTTAAAAAGCCAAATTATTCCTTATATGCTATTACCTCAAGGTTTGAAAGTAGACCCATTCTTTTATGGACCACAACACCAAAAGCTACAAATGGCAGAATTAATGTCACTGTTTCAAAATGTCAATTATAAAAGTTTACAGTCTTCCTGTAATTACCAGTTTTCTGGATTCTCATGTGTTTCTGACAATGAAATTATCTTTTTTTCCTTCTCGAAGGTTTTCAAAAATTGGCCTAATTTGATGTACTCAAGTCTAAGCCTGTCAATAAAGAAATAGACCTCTAAGTTAGAAGGAGACTTGGGGAACTATTTCTAAAATCCATATGCTTTAAAATTCTGTTTTCCACAGTAAGATATTATAATGTTTAGAATGAATGGTGCAGTTCCCATGCCGAAGCTTTGGTAGTTTTCTATACGAAGAACCCCAGCCCCAGTCTGCACAGGAGTAAAAAGAGAAAGCACTGCATGAACACCACTCAGGATACCCAAACGCAATAGCTTTCACTTCCATCCATAGCTCCATTGGCTGCATTTCCATTTTAGTATTTCTTGAACTAGTATTGCTTGTGAAAGTTCAATTGCACACTAACAAATCTGAACAACGCAGCTAGCAGTGACTTGTACACACAGCCATTCCCAGCCTGCGCTAACACTGTCAACACAATGTCCACTCGTTCTTCACTTCAAGTTCCTCTTTGACTCTTATTATCATGTTGTCACAGCCTGCCTTCTCCTTCATTATCAGCACTCTCCCCCTCCTTACTTTTATCCTTAGGTAAATGAATCTGAACTCGCCGAAACCTGTTTTTCAGGTTATGATATAAAGACAAAGAGCAGAAATCCTGAGAAAATGGGTACTGAGAAGAGAGCATTTTATACACCTATTGGCCCATATTAATTCTCAACCTAGCTATTTAATATTAACTACTTGTCCCAAATTCTTTACAGTCAAAAGTATATGTTATAATACATACAATAACATTTTTATAAATTAGTACTGCTCACATATTTTTTTTCCAACATTGACTTTCAGTGTTTCAAGAATACAATTTCAACCATCAGGTTCTATAGGAAACAATGTGGAGAGAACAGAGTTGGCCTTGCTCATGTACTCGTGTGTTGGTTCATTCCTTTGACAAAAATTCCCTGCATACCTATTACGTGTCAAGTACTGTCCTGGATACAAGAAAAACATAGATAAAGAAAATAGTACCCGGCCCACAAGCAGTCCAATATCTAGTATTTTAGCCTCAACAACTACAGCAGATGCTGAAGTTGTGATCCATCTGTTTTTGTTTCTCTGGTAGAGTTACAACTGGAATACCAACAAGCAATCAGATTTCACCCCATATGGATAAGGTGCATTTCAATTTCTATGTGGTTTTACAATAGCCCAGTTCAATACAGGTGTAGTGAATGCTTAAAATGAAAGAGTGCAGTACAGTTTAACATTCAAACTTTGGAGACTTTAGGCTTTAAAGCTAAAGCTGTGTTAAATGGAAGGGTCATCAAGGAACCATGGACAAAGGACTCATGCACAAGCCAAAGTGGGGTAGGATTGAGGGTGGGAGTTGGAGGTTGATGGGGCAGGGGAGAGTGGTGGGAGGGGAATGGAGACAACTGTACTTGAACAACAATAAAAGATATCTTAGCTTTACAATTCATAAAGTTCTGTGAAATCAAGTTTTAACATAGTAAAATGGAATATTTATGATTAGGGCCATTGTAAAACTGTGATCAATTAAGCACATATAGCAACAAGACCCGGACTCAGCCTAGCAGACACCCAATAAGTATTTGTACTTTCCTTCTTCTCCCACTTTATACTTCTACTCAATTCCATGAAGATAAAGAATGCAGGGTTAAATGAGATCACAAGTGCAGGAAAATGATATATGGTCAAAGAAACACTGACTATGACTGTCAATTGTTTTGAGATCTGAAAAAATACCAATATAAATTTAAACTACAATGTATATGAAGAAATTGAGGATATTTAGATGATCAACTTTAAAGAAAATTCTGTATATTTAGCCACTGTACATTAAATTCTCATTGTACTAATTAAAATTCTAAATACTATTGGAAAAGGATAAATTATATTTTATATTAACTAGACTCAAAAAAATTTTTATTAAAAATTTCATTTTTATTTATCTTTATTGAATTTATTGGGGGTGACATTGGTTAACAAAATTACATAGGTTTCAGGTGTACAATTTTATACTACATCATCTGTACATTGTATTGTTTGTTCACCACCCCAAGTCAAGTCTTCATTTATCCCCACCTTTACCCTCTGGTAATCACCATACTGTTTTTTGTGTCTACAGATTTTCTTTTTTTTGCTTAAACTTTTTACTTCTTTTAGGCAACCCTCCAACTCCCCTCACCTCTGACAGATGTCAGTCTGTTCTTTATACCTATGAGTCTGTTTCTAGTTTGCTTGTTAGTTTATTTTGTTCATTAGATTCCATACATGGTACTGTCTTTCTCTGACTGGCCTATTTCCCTTAGCATAATATTCTCCAGGTCTATCCATGCTGTCACACAAGGTAAGATTTCCCCTTTTTACCACTGAATAGTATTCCATTGAGTAAGTGTACCCTGCTTTTTTTATCCACTCTTACATTGATGGGCACATTGGCTTCTTCCAAATCTTGGCTATTGTAAATAACTCTGAAATGACCATAGGGGTGCATACACTCTTTTGAATTAGTGTTTCAGATGTCTTTGGATATATCCCCATAAGTGAAATTGCTGTGTCATAAGGCAGAATTTTTTACATGAAATGCAATGTTTGATAATGCATCTCTTATAAAATTGAGTTTAGAAATCAGAAAGCAACTTTATACTATATTAGCAACAAACATTACAATCTTTTCAATCAATTTTATTCATTTTTTTATTATCATTATATGAAAGTCTCTAAAAGTTTTCCACAATTGTTCATTACTAATTCATTGTACTAATTAAAATTCTAAATACTATTGGAAAAGGATAAATTACATTTTATATTAACTAGATTTAAAAATTTTATTAAAATTTTCATTTTTATTTATTTTTATTGAATTTATTTGGGGTGACATTGCTTAATAAAATAACCAATATATATGGCATATTATTGGTTATAGCCAATATATATGATATATATGTGATATATATCTTATATACAACTCTTATTCCACCTATATATTAGATTTTGTTTTTGCAATGACTGTATCTTATATCTCCATACATAATAATTAAAATTGGCTTGTAATTTTCCTTCAAAATTATGTAGCTTAATAATAAAAATCATATTTGTAAAGATCATCCCAGTACCTGTCAGTCTACTTGTAGTATTTCTTTTTCACCTACAAATTAGTGTGTGTGTGTGTATATATATACATACATATATACATATATATATATATATATATATATGATCTCCAAAGGCTTATAAGAATGTATTGAATATGTAACTTTCTATAGTGTTGATGCTAATTTGCATTAGAATCAATTTGAGAATGAATTTATGATCTATAAAAATGTCCTACTTTTGATTCTATAATTATATAGAATTACTGGGAGGTTATCCAGAAATAACAATAAAAATGGTGCAAAATGATATCTGGATAAAGACTTAATTTCCGATGCACTTATAATAGTGAAAATTCAAATGAACCAATGCCTAAAATCAGGAAAATGTTTAAGTACACCTGGTATATCACTGTCATTCACTAAATGACATATTATGTAATCTTTTTTAAGTGGTTGAAACCCATTTTGGGGAAAAAAATTCTCCCAAGCTACAGAATGTGCTTTAGATTAGTAGGATCATAAGTACTTTTGTTTTTTATTTTTCTATCTCCCAATTTTTCTACAACATGGGTGTTTTATACTTATAATTAGAACATATCCTTTAAAAAGAGTATTACACTAAGGAATTTAGAGATTATGAAAGGCTATTCCTATTTCATTAAAATTTTCTTTTTGTTATATAAATGTGTTGTGTAAACATATTTTTTTAAGTTCAGTATTTCCTTACTACTCAGGAAAGAATATAGCCAATCTTGTATGTATTAAATAAATACTTAAATATGAAAAGACAGAATGAGTAAGGCAGCTTCATTTACTATGTACATGTGATTAAATGTAAATTAAAATGTTTAATGTGCAGCATATCATCTTAACATACTGTTTTTAATTGTGCATTCATATATCTTTAAAGGCTTTCAATATTAAACATTTATGTAATTGTTAACATTATTGTAAGATAATTGGTCTTAGGGAATGGTGTGCCATGTGTGCAAATGTCAGATTACACAAGGAGTCCCCTAAAGCAATAATGTTCACAGGATCTACCTACTGTATTAGTTCCCTGTTGATGTTGTAACAAATTACCACAAACTCAGTGGCTTAAAACAACACAAATTTATGTTGCAGTCCTGGAATTTAAAAGTTGGAAAGGCACCTCTTACTGGCCTAAAATCAAGGTGTTGGCGGGGTTGCTTTCCTTCTGAGGCCTTAGGCAAGATCCCTTTTCTTGCATTTTCCAGCTTTTAGGGACTTCCTGCATTCCTTGGCTCAGGGCCCCCTTCCGTCTAGCAGAGGCCAGTTGAACCTTTCTCAGGTCACGTTCCTGTGATTCTGTCTCCCTTCTGAGGTTTCGTTGCTGTGCTGCTGTCTCTCTCTCCCATTTTAATGTCCCTTATAGTTACAGTGGACTGACACAGATAATCTAGGATAATCTACATATACTAGGCCAGCTGATTAGCAACCTTAATTCCATATGCTACCTTAATTCCCCTTTTGGTGAATAGAATGTTCTCATCTTTCGGAAGGCTTCATTCTGCTTACCACAACAGTTAGCCATAGAGCTGTATGCTATTTAGTCAAGGAACATCAATCTATTTATACATATATATTCTTGTAATTTATATATATATTTGTACTGTTAATTAGTGTTTTTATGCCTTAAATATAAAGTTTTATTAAATTCTTGTAGCAAATAATTCGACTATTTTAACTTTTTATTTGTTATTTATATTTCTCTTATAGATCTATTCTCATCAACCTAGTATAGAGTTGCCCAACAATACAGGAAACTATTTAAATTTTAATTTCAGATTAAAAACAGTTAATATTTGGTGATATCATAAATATTATATGGAACATTTTTATACAAAGTAATCATTCATTGTTTATCTGAAATTTAAATTTACCCAAACATTTTTATTTTCATTCAATAAATCTAGCAATGCTAACCTAATATCACTTTTCAAAATGTTTGGAAAATAATGACTTATATATTAAGTTGAAATATAAAATGGATATATATTTTTTGTTTGGTTTTTGTTTTGTTTCAGCACTTCATACTAAAATAGAATACTTTAATATTGTAAATAATTATTTCCCTTCTACACATATTAACAATTCCAAATTTGCTATACTATCCAAGGGCATTGACATTTCAGGATGTTATGATAAAATTAGATGTTAAAATAATTACATAGCTCTGTTTGATATTACAATATGAGTAGTACTTCATTCAATAATAGGAGAAATGGTTTGAAATGCACCAACTATTCCAAAATAAAGGTAAAATATTGAAATTGTGGAATAAGACATGGAAAGAGGGATTTAAGCTGCTGAGAAAATGTGCAATCACGTCCATTTGTAAGCTGCTCCTCACAGAAACATACACTAGTAGAGGAATCTGAACATCGTTCCTCTGGAGAACTCAAGGAGAATTTGGAGGATCATCTGGTAAGGCCTCTTATGGAAAACTATAAACCAAATATGAATGCAATTGATGTCTTTGGAACTACTTCAAGCAGAAACTAAAGTGTGCTCAGATTTTTAAATGTCTAAAAATAGCTATTTGGTTAACAGGATTCCAAAGGAAGCGTGGTATTGGCACATGGGACCAAACTTGCCATACAGAGTGTGAGACCAGCAGTGGAGGGGCAAAAAAGGAACCCTTTGTTAAAATACCAGATCAGATAGAATAACTTTAAATTATTGTAATATTCGGAGAAGGAGAATATGTGAAACATTTTGAAAAAGAAGCTGTGCTTTAGGAATTTATAATATAAGCAGTTCAAATTGAAAAAAATTGTGGACCTATATATACATTACTTTAAGATATGATGCAGAAATTAAATTAAAGCAAATTTTGCTATATAGAAATATATTTGATTGGCATTAAATTAAGGCTATTTTCTTCTAGAAAATATATTGTTTATGCTTTAAATCATATTGCAAACATAGCAATCTTTTAAGAATCACAAGGTTGAAGATCATTTTCTGAGAAAATATATAATTAGAGTGTGAGAAATAGGGAAAAAACTGACAAGCAAAATGTGTTATAATGCTACCTCTTCCATTTAGAGTCATAGTATAGTAATAAAATAATTGCAAAAATTACTTTATAACACACAATCACATAATAATTGATAGTAAATAAGTAGGCTCTACTCTATTTAACCAGATGAAAATGTGAAACATTTGATGTTTATTTGTGGCTAGGTCTATATGAAAACATATGGGGAGCTATACTCAGGGCAGATTTAAGTAATAAGAATATAAACTTAAAATGTCTCAATTACCAAATGCATCAGCATAAAAAGTAGGGGAGAAAGCAGATGGAAAATGTCAAAATGATTCAGGTATCTAGGCCATTGGCCCTGGGAAATGAAGTTTCCTTACCTCACCATCACGAACACTGGAATAGCAAGGAGTAGCTTTACTCTTTTTTAAAGATTTTCTTTATTTGTTTAAGACATACAGGAAGGGAGGGAGAAAGAGAGGGAGAGAAACATCCATGTGTGGTTGCCTCTCCCTTGACCCCTACTGGGGACCTGGCGCACAACCCAGGCATGTGCCCTGACTGGGAATCTAATCAGTGAGCCTTTGGTTCTCAGACTGGCACTCAATCCACTGAGCCACACCTGCAGGGGCAGGTGCAATCTTATTTAATACTCTAACCAATCTTGTCTGCTAAATACTGTTGTTATCCCCATTTTACAGATGAGAGCAGAGGCTTAGAGTAGTAACACCTGTAGCACACAGCACAGAGTGCATGGCCGAACCAAGGTTTGCAACCAGGCAGCCACGTTCAATATCCTGTTTGCAGCCACTGACTGTTAACACCAGCTTTGTCACCATGGTGCCTCCATGCAATCAGACTGAATGAAATTTAATTGCTCAGGGTGTTATTTAAAATAATGTACAGTTTATAACTGTTGCACATTGTGATCAATTAGAATTGACCTTAAAATATTTTATGTTAGAAATATGAGGTCTGTACAGAAGGTATCTAGCCATGTAATATGAAAAATAGGAAAATTTATTGAAGAAGATACAAGATACAAGAAACAATGTACACAGGACAATGATTCTTCAGTTCCCTTCAAAGTAGGTACATTGGAGCCTCACACAGTTCTCCTAATCGCCATCAGCATCTCCATTGAATTTTCCTGAATCTCATCAACAGTCTGAAATCTCTCCCTTTTCAAAGGTTTTAGTTTTGGGAAAAGCCACTAGTTGCAGGATGCCAGATCTGGGCTGTAGGGGGCTGAGTCACCTGGGTGATTTGATGTTTCACCAAAAAATTCTGCACAAGACGTGATGCATGAGTGGGCACGTTGTCGTGATCAGGCTGCCAATCACCAATTGCCCATAGCTGTAGGCTTCTGAATCACCCAAATAGTTTATGCAGAGGAATGTTCAGGCATAATGCAAAATTTGATGCAGATTCGTTGCTCTACTCACTCAGTCATTTTGCATGTGACAACCACACAGTACACATGCTCACTCAATGGCGTCTACCATCCCCACTGACGAGTACAAGTGAAGTCTTTGATATTCACACATGTGCATTCCAGTCCACTCTTCCTGGCTGCCAGCTTACATTGATGTTGCACAAACCATTTTCATTATATTAACAATGGCTGGATTTTTTCCAGATGGACCACGTATGTGCTTTATTTTTCAAAATAAATATGTATTTCTGCTAGCCCTATAAGGTTTGCAACCAACAGGAAGAAAACTCTTGTCACCTACATGATTTCCATGCTTGAATGAAGTCAAACTATCAGAATTTCCTGTTTTTAAAGTATATTTTATGGAGTATGCTATTACACTTGTCCAAATTTTTCCCCTTTGCTCCCCTGGCCTGGTACCCACCTTCCCTCCAGCAACCCACCCCTTAGTTCATGTCCATGAGTTGTGCACATACATTCATTGGCTTCTCCATTTCCTATACTATTCTTAACATCACCCTGTCTCTTCTCTACCTACCAGTCGTGCTTCTTATTCCCCATGCCTTTTCCCTCATTCACCTCCTTCCCCCTCTGCACTGATAACCCTCCACGTGATCTCCATTTTTATGATTCTGTTCCTGCTGTAGTTGTTTGCCCAGTTTTGTTTTGTTATTTTTCAGGTTCAGCTATTGATAGTTGTGAGTTTGTTATCATTTTACTGTTCATAGTTTAGATCCTCTTCTTTTTCCTAAATAAGTCACTTTAATATTTCATATAATAAGGGCTTGGTGATGGTGAACTCCTTTAGTTTTACTGTGTCTGGGAAGCACTTTATCTGCCCTTTCATTCTAAATGATAGCTTTGCTGATAGAATAATCTTGGATGTAGGTCCTTGCCTTTCATGACTTTGAATACTTCTTGCCAGTCCCTTCTTGCCTGCAAAGTTTCTTTTGAGAAATCAGCTGATAGTCTTATGGGAATTCTTTTGTGGGTAACTCTCTTCTTTTCTCTTGCTGCTTGTAAGATTCTCTCCTTTCTTTTACCTTTGGCATTTTAATTATGATTCACCTTGGCATGGCCCTCTTTGGGTCCAACTTGTTTGGGACTCCCTGTGCTTCCTGGATTCATATGTCTATTTCATTCACCAAACTGGGGAAGTTTTCCTTCATTACTTTTTCAAGTTTTCAATTTCTTGCTTCCTCTTCCCCTCTGGCATGCCCAAGATTTGGATGTTGGTAAGTTATAGTTGTCCCAGAGGTACAAAAGCTTCTCCTCTTGTTTTTAAACTCTTGCTTCCTCTTTCTTTTCTGGGTGAATGTTTATTTCTTCCTTTTGTTCCAAATCATTGATTTGAAACCCAGACTTCTTCCCTTCGCTGTTGGTTTCCTGTATATTTTTCTTTACCTCTTTTCTTGAATACAAATTCCTGATGAACAAACTATCAGGAATTTCTATTCAAGAAAATAACAGCTTTTCTCTTTTTCCATTAAAAAGGGACTTTAAAACACCAGCTTAGTTTTCTCCCAAGGTCCACAGGATAAGTGAAATAAGAAAAAAAATCAACTGAAAAAAATCAAAGGTATATGAGGAAACTTAACTGGTTCTTACTACCAACACTCTATAATTTGTCATCAGAGTGCTGCTTGGTGGACGTAATTCCCTTCTGCCTTCCTACGGCGTGGTGGCAGGACGATTTATGATACTGCATTAACTGGAAGTGCACGGCAAATGTGGTAGAAGGGGATAAGGAACTCACTAATGTGAGGTGAAATCCAAATCAATCTCTAACAAGAGATTACTTTCCACATTAACTTCTCTGGAGTCACATCCAAGTCTTACAGCCAGTGCCTGTGTCTTTCTCGCAGGGCTAAATGATTTGAATGACAAGCAAGAAGTAACGATGAGTAGAATGTGCCAAAGCAAAGCTAGGTGATGCTAAACTAGCTAAATCTGATGAACTAGGAGACGTCTACTATCAGCTATACTTCATACCACACCTTTGTTTGTTTTTTCAATTAGAGAGCAAAAAAAAAATGTATAAATTAATGTAAAGCACTGAGGGTCTTTTTCATTTCCCTGCCTAAGATACCTCAGTAAAACTGAAAGAAACATATGGTGTGAGTTCGTGTCCCATGGGGCTTTTAGAAAAGTGATTCAGACTCTGGATCATATGTTTGTGTCTTGCTATGTGGGCATGAATGCACTTGATGAAGGTTAATGGGACTAATGACTGACTCAAGCACATTTATCTTCTGAAATGTTTTGTGCATTCATTTGCATCCTTCACTACATATGCATAATAGTCTTCATGTGCTTTTACTTAAAAATTAGGTCATGCCTGTGAGCAGTTGACCATTTCCTACGTAACTACCAATATTTCTACAATAAGAGCATCTTAAAAGTAAACAGGGCCTTAGGGATTTGTGAGGAAGTCAAACATCCTGGGGGCGATCACATTCCTTAGGCTCTAATATTCCAAGAGAGGCTGGAAGGAAGACTACCCAGTAAAGTCTTGCTCTACAGGTAAGGAGACTAAGACTCAGAGGAGTTAACTTGTTTTCTCAAGACACAGAGATGTTCATGAGACAAGAACCATTCAGACCAAACCTTTTTTTTTTTTTTTCTTTTGTCTTCAACTAACTTTCTGGAACACATTGACTCATACTTGGATTGAAAATGTTTAGCAAACTATTTGCCATATACCGTGACAGGCATTGTGAGACTAGTGAGAAGTGAGAGTTAAGAACACAAAAGAATTAAGATTATTTTATTTTCTTGAAGAGTTTTTGAGTAGAGAACCTACCGTATATACAACCATAGAGGCATAGACTCATAAATGCCCTGCCAACAACACAGAACACAAATCTGGAAATGTAAAATAATGAATTTCCAGATATATTCAGAATCTGTAATGTTTTATAAGTTAGAGAAGAACTCAAGGATTAGTTAATTTTGGTAAGAAAACTTGGTTCATTAAAATGAAGGGCTATAGAAAAACAAAATTTTAAAAATTTAGGTTTGAGCTAATGGTCAATAAGAAATTATTTTTGTTTAAAAACTCTTCATACAATCTTCATAACACCTATGACAATTTTAATCAATTTTTCTGGAATTATCCATTTAAAACCAGTCCCTTCTACTAGAATTCGGTCTCCATGAAGGCAGGCCACATGTAGTTCAATCAACGCTGCCAGCATTATGCAGAGTGAAAGTGTTAAATAAATACTGAAGTGACAAAGCCAAAAACAAGCATGTGGGATAACTTTCATGGCACAAATCTGGAAGTCCCTCTCAAGGAACAAATTCCAGGAGGTCACTACAGAAGCCTAGACTTAAGACAAGGAATTTGATCTTGGAAACAGGAAGAGATTTAACCTTGGACATTGTATCTAGAAGAAGTTTCAAATGAATAATGTAATTTGTTGACAGTATACAAGTAGGGGAGAAAGGGAAGAGGAAGCCTGTATTAACTCTTAAGTTTGGACTTCTGAAAAACAGAGATAACTGATAGAAAGGGAGACTTTTTAAAAAGATTAAGCATAATGCAGAAATACAAAGGTAGCAGCTAAAAGCATGAGACCTATAGTCAAACGGATAGGTTCAGCCCCCTGTATACCTCATCGTAGCAGTATGAATGTCAACATTCTCGACTCAACTTTCCTGCATCTGTGAAATTCATCTCTTAGAGATAAGATTGTTTAGACATGAAGACCTTAGCCTGCTGTTTGGAATATAAAAGGCACTCAATATGTAACGTGTATTTCAAATACGATAAATTGGGGGTTTAGATAATCTAACAATGTGGGTTTTAGATTCCTTTCATATTTTGGTTTGGACTGTTTGATTTCACATTTTTGTACACATGAAAGATCAGAGATTAAGAAATCAGTTCAAAAAGCATGAGTGTAGCTTTTACAGCAGAAGCCATGTGAATGATGAGGGCTTCAAGGGACTGGTGCCTGGGAGTAAGGCCAAAATCTGGAAGAGGAGAAGTTGAGCAGAAGGAAGATGAGATCGAGGAGACAAAGAAACGAAGAGAGATTCAAAGCAGTGTGGTTTCCAGACATGGAGGGGAGGGGAAAATATAAGATGGGGCGTTGTCATTAGTGATCACAAACGTACGCATGTTCTGTATGTAAAATACACTATAAATAATAAGTGACGTAAAAGTAAGTTAAGTTTAGGGCCTTATTTGGAGACATACTTTATAACCTTGTGGTACTGACTGCTTCTCTTCATTGCTGTTTTTTTGTGCAACCTTCTACCCATGTTTCATTGCAAGTGTAATTTTTTATTTAATGTACATCTTTGTCAGTTCTTAACAATAGCAGGCAAAACAACCAAATGTTCAATAACGTGTGGTTTGACTGGGCATTTTAGCACGGAAAGTGTTTTGTGGAAGAAAGGGCAGTGCAGCAGTGACAGGCTGCCTGCTGCTGTGAACACTCCACGGTTTATAACAGGCGCACAGTCTAGCAGTGCTGGTTTCACTTCAGTTCAATCCGTGTGTGTGTGTGTGTGTGTGTGTGTGTGTGTGTGTGAGCACCGCGGAGGAAACAGCTGGCAGGAGAGATGTGACATGTAATCCTGCCTGAGGGCATGGAATCAACGGCAGCTCTACACTCGTGTGTGCGCGAGATGTGTATGTTTGTTTAGGCTCACAGAGGTTTTATAAAATACTGTATTCTACAGGATTTGGGCCAACAGACAGCAGAAAACAGGACATTCCTTGGTATTTTTCCAGAGATGCATGTGACTGAACAAATAGCGAATATAAAATTCTGATGAAAACATTCAACTGATTGCAATTTTTGAACCAAAAAGCTTTTTATTTTTCAAAATGAGAATAAACATATCATTCTTGAACAAAAACACACAGACAAAAAAACCCTATAATTAGTGTTGTGGGTTTTGATTGGTTTAATCTCCTTTCTGTGAACAAGATTTAGGTCACTGCCAAAACGCAGAACTCTGCAGGCTACCTTACAGATTCAATGCGTGACTTTTTTAGAAGTGATTTTAAAGAGCAACAACAATAGTATGATTGAAAACTGGTTAATATTTTATGTGCAAGGGGCCCAAAGTTACACAAAAATTAGATATATAGTAAGGGGAACGATACTACATGAATTTGGTCATGAACATGACAAGCAAAGACAAGTAGGATAACCTTAAAATTCACCCAAATTAATGGAATATAAAATCTATTTAACATCCAGATTTACATAATTTACATATTTTATATATTTAAATTGGTTCACAAGCATTTTAAAATATACAGATGATGTGTTATAGAATTGTATACATTAAACCTATATGATTTTAATCTCAATAAACTCAAATCAACAACACAAACAAGCAAGCAAAATATAACCAGAGACATTGAAATTAAGAACAGACAGTAACCAGAGGGGAGGTGGGAGGGGATAATGGGGGAAGCGGAGAAGGGTTTTCAGGAACAACTGTGAAGGACACATGGACAAAACCAAGGGGGGCTGGAATCAGGGGAGGGAGGTGGGAATGGCTGGGGTTGCTGGGGGAAAAAGGCAGACAACTGTACCAGAACAACAATAAAATTAAATTAAAAAATAAATAAAAGTGGTTTTAAAAAACCAAATAAGTTAATTTCAGCCACAGGAAGCATTCTGTCATAAAGTTACACTCCATCCTCAATGGAAAATCCTATGTAATGAGTCCCACGATTCTGATGTAATGTAATGTAAATTGGGATTTTATTTCTTTGTCAAATTTTTCCTGAAAAATGGTAAGCACTATTTTATTAAAAGTTAATTGTAAAAAAAAAAAAAACAAAATGATTTGACTTTATTTCTAAAGGATCTGCCTTTTTATTTCAACTATCAAACTTTATTTGAATATTGTTTGGCAGATTTGTTTACTGAAAATTATAATCCACCAGGTATTTTTGTCCCTGTATCCTGAACTTTGCTTTCATCTACACAATCTGATTTTACCCAACTTGTCTATTTTGGGCCCCCAAAATCCTTCTCCATACTTGGCTAGATGCAGTCATCAGCAACTAACTTTTTTCTCTTTTTCTCCTTCGTCCCAGATCAGAGGGAAAGCTACAGGCTCTTGCTTGAAGTCCAATTAGCTCGAGTCCTCGCAGCAGCCCCAGAGAGTGCTCGGAATCACACACTCAGCCATGGACCACACAGTGCAAGCACCCCGCCTCCCACTCTGTCTTCCCTTGTGCCCAATTCAATTGGAAATAAGTTTCTTCTTTGCACTTCCACTGCCACATGTCAAGCCCCCAATATTTCTTGCCCGGATTTCTTCAATAATCTTGGTACTGCCTTTTCTTATTCTTGCACACTTCAATTCATCTGAATCACCACCGGCAAAGAAATCTCAGAAAATGTCATGGTATTCAGAATATAGCCATGCTCAGAAAGACTCAAATATGCTTATGCCCCTGGCAAATAAAGTGCAAACTTAGCATAATACCACAGAATGGCTGTCAATTATCAAATGAGCCTCATTTTGTATGGGCGACCCTATACTTTATTGCCCACGCTGGGAAATACTTTTCCGGGATAAAAGGCATGCTATTAAGAAGCTGGTTCTTTGAAAAGATAAACAAAATCGACAAGCCTTTAAGTAGGCTTATCAAGAAGAAAAGAGAGAGGATCCAAATAAACAGAATTAGAAATGAAAGTGGAGAGATTACAACTGATACCACAGAAATACAAAGGATCGTAAGAAATTACTATGAAGACCTATATGCTAAGAAATTTGAAAACCTAGATGAAATGGACACATTTCTAGAAAAATATAATCTTCCAAAACTGACTGAAGAAGAAGCAGAAAACCTGAACAGACCAATATCAGCAAAGGAAATTGAAGCAGTCATCAAGAAACTCCCATCACACAAAAGCCCTGGACCAGATGGTTTCACAGGAGATTTCTACAAAGCATTTAAGGAAGAGCTAACCCCTATCCTTCACAGACTATTCGAAAAAATCCAAACTGATGGAAGACTCCCAAACTCTTTTTATGAAGCCAACATCATCCTAATCCCAAAACCAGATAAAGACACAATGAAGAAAGAAAACTTCAGGCCAATATCGCTGATGAACATAGACGCTAAAATTCTCAACAAAATATTAGCAAACCGCATCCAGCAATATATTAAAAAGATCATCCACCATGACCAAGTGGGATTCATCCCAGGGATGCAAGGATGGTACAATATTCGCAAATCAATAAACATAATACATCACATCAACAACAGCAAAGACAAAAATCACATGATCATATCAATAGATGCAGAAAAAGCATTCGATAAGATACAGCACCCATTTCTGATAAAAACACTCAGCAAAGTGGGAATAAAGGGAGCAGTCCTCAACATAATTAAGGCCATATATGAGAGACCTACAGCCAACATCACATTCAATGGACAAAAACTTAGAGCTTTCCCACTAAGATCAGGAACAAGACAAGGATGCCCTCTCTCACCACTCCTATTCAACATAGTATTGGAAGTCCTAGCCACAGCAATCAGACAAGAACAAGAAATCAAAGGCATCCAAATTGGAAAGGAGGAAATGAAACTGTCACTGTTTGCAGATGACATGATAGTGTACATGGAAAACCCTATAGACTCCACTCAAAAACTACTCGACCTAATAAATGAATTTGGCAAAATAGCTGGATACAGAGTCAATACCCAGAAATCAAAGGCATTCCTGTACACCAACAGCGAAACTGCAGAAACACAAATCAGGAAAAAAATCCCATTCGATATAGCAACAAGAAAAATAAAGTACCTAGGAATAAACCTAACCAAGGAGGTAAAAGACCTGTACTCAGAAAACTACACAACACTGAAGAAAGAAATTAAGGAAGATACAAACAAATGGAAGCATGTACCATGTTCATGGATTGGAAGAATTAACATCATCAAAATGGCCATACTACCCAAAGCAATTTATAGATTCAATGCAATCCCTATTAGAGTACCCATGACATATTTCACAGATATAGAACAAACATTGCAGAAATTCATATGGAACCATAAACGACCCCGAATAGGTGCAGCAATTTTGAGAAAGAAGGACAAAGCAGGAGGTATCACAATACCTGATATCAAACTGTATTACAAGGCCACGGGAATCAAAACAGCCTGGTACTGGCATAAAAACAGGCACATAGACCAATGGAACAGAATAGAGAGCCCAGAAATAAACTCAAATCTATACGATCAATTAATATTTGACAAAGGAGGCAGGAGCATAAAATGGAGCAAAAACAGTCTCTTCAACAGATGGTGTTGGGAGATCTGGACAGCTACGTGCAAAAAAATGAAACTCAATCACCAACTTACGCCATACACGAAAATAAACTCAAGATGGATAAAAGACTTAAATATAAGCCGTAACACCATAAAAGTCCTTGAGGAAAACATTGGCAGGAAAATCTCAGACATTCCACGCAGCAACATCCTCACAGACACATCCCCTAAAGCAAGGGACATAAAGGAAAGAATAAACAAATGGGACCTCATCAAAATAAAAAGCTTCTGCATGGCTAAAGAAAACAGCACCAAATTACAAAGAGAACCAACAATATGGGAAAACATATTTGCCAATGATACCTCAGACAAGGGCCTGATCTCCAAAATATATAAAGAACTCACATGACTCCACTCCAGGAAGACAAACAACCCAATTAAAAAATGGGCAAAGGACTTGAACAGACACTTCTCCAAGGAAGACATACAGAAGGCCCAGAGACATATGAAAAGAGGCTCAGCATCACTAGCCATCAGAGAGATGCAAATTAAAACCACAATGAGGTATCATCTCACACCAGTCAGAATGGCCAACATAAACAAATCCACAAACAAATGTTGGAGAGGATGTGGAGAAAAGGGAACCCTCGTGCACTGTTGGTGGGAATGCAGACTGGTGAGGCCACTGTGGAAAACAATATGGAATTTCCTCAGAAAACTAAAAATGGAACTGCCCTTTGACCCAGTAATTCCGCTGCTGGGATTATACCCTAAGAACCCTGAAACACCAATCCAAAAGAACCTGTGCACCCCAATGTTCATAGCAGCACAATTTACAATAGCCAAGTACTGGAAGCAACCTAAGTGCCCATCAGCAAACGAGTGGATCCAAAAACTATGGTATATTTACACAATGGAATTCTACGCAGCAGAGAGAAAGAAGGAGCTTATACCCTTTGCAACAGCATGGATGAAACTGGAGAGCATTATGCTAAGTGAAATAAGCCAGGAAGTGAGGGACAAATACCATATGATCTCACCTTTAACTGGAACATAAGCAATAGAAGGAAAAAGCAAACAAAATATAACCAGAGACATTGAAGTTAAGAACAACGTAACAATAGCAAGGGTGGGGGTGGGGGGTGGGGGCGGGGACAGTGGGTAGAGGGGATTACAGGAACTAGTATAAAGGACACATGAACAAATCCAAGGGGGAGGGTGGAGAGGGGGGAGGGAAGTGGGTTCACCTGGGGTGGGGTGAAGGGATGGGGAGAAAAGGCATACAACTGTAATTAAATAACAATTAAAAAAAAATAAAAATAAAAAAATAAAAAAATAAAAAAAATAAAAAAAAAAAAGAAACAGGGAGTTGGGACATATGGTCACCCAGCTCTCCTTGTGACTATGCCAAGCTCAAAACAGTTCTTCAGCCACAGGTGTTATACACAATGCCCTGATGAAAGGCAATCAGATGTCTTCATCTGTTTCTCTCCACCCTTGAGGTCTGTGTAATTCCCATCTCCTTCATAGAGACTTTCTCGATCCCTCAAGACCTTTTTGTCATCACTGACCCCAAGACCTAAAACGAGCAGTAGACATTTGGCCTCCACATTCTTACTCTTCCTTGTAGCAGTAATTGGTTCACCACCCTAAGTGACTCCAAACAACTTGACAGCAAACTTCTTACTCATAATTGCATTTTCCTAAACATCAAGCAAGGGTCCTTGCACATAGCAAACATGTAATAAATATTTTTGATGAAATGTCATCATCAATTCTAAGCTGATACTCAAGTTGTTGGCCCTTAAAATATTTACTTAGGAATGACATTAACCATAAAAGGAGGAAATTCATAAATCATTTGTGACAATCAAAGATCTTGAGTCATGCAAATTTGAAATCACTCACCTGCTTCCGCACCTAAAGATTTTCTCCACATACATATTACACATCAAAAGTTCCTAATATGAAAATGTACATTCATGTTTTCTGAGAAAACTTTTTTCTTAAAACTTTCACTTGAACCTTTCTGTATGCAATGATTTCTGGTTTTATTTTATAGATTTATTTATTAAATAAAATAAATTCTAAGCATTTATTAAGTAAAATTAAAATCCCCTATCACCCATTCTCCATATCCCAGTGCTGTTCTATAGAATTAACAGGCTTGGGCAGATTTTTTGCTTTTTTATTTTTGCTATTCTTTAGCACACTGGTATCTCTAGAGTGAGCAACTTCAGACTCTATCTGTTGACTACTCAGAGTAAAAGCTGAACACTTTAGTGTGTTTGCACAACTCCTATCTCTATTGACCCTCCTGACTCACCTCCTAAGTTTCTGGTATATCACTATTAACTTAACAGTACATTTACTTTTACTTTGGTAGTGAAATGAACATTTCTGTATTTTGTTTCTAAATTCATTTTAACAAGGTAAGACCAAAGCAAAAGTAATGTTGTATTGTGGCTACTAAATGCTACTCCCTTCAGATTCATCCAAGAACATGACTGGACTTACAAAGAAATGAATATTATTTTTTAAGATTATATTTATTTATTTTTAGAGAGAGAGGAAGGGAGTAATAAAGAGAGGGACAGAAACATCAATGTGTGGTTGCCTCTTGCACACCCCTGACTGGGTACCTGGCCTACAACCCAGGCATGTGCCCTGACTGGGAATCCAACTGATGACCCTTTGGTTCATAGGCTTGCACTCAATCCACTGAGCGACAGCAGCCAGGGATAGAAAAAAATATAATTATTAAAACTCTACATTTTGAAGGGCAATTAGACACTAGGGTCTAATATATTCTTTTACAATTTGTTTTTAAATTTCTTCATTTCTTCTAAGTCATGTAATTGCCACTGTTTTTTAAATTATATTTTATTGATTATGATATAACAGTTGTCTCAATATTGCCTCCTTTGCCCCCCACATCCAGCACTCACCACAACCTCAGGCAATCCCCACACCACAGTTCATGTCCATGGGTCTTGCATACAAGTTATTTGGCCACTCCATTTCCTATACTGTACTTTGCATCCCCATAGTTATTCTGTAACTAACTATTTGCACTTCTTAATACCCTCACCTCATCATCCATTCCCATACAGCACCCTCCCATCTGGCAACCATCAAAATGCTCCTCATATCCATCCATGATTTTGTCTCTGTTCTTCTTGTTGTTTGTTTGATTTTTAGATTCAATTGTTGATAGATGTGTATTTATTGCCATTTTATTGTGCATAGTTTTGATTTTATTTTTCTTTTATAAGCCCCTTTAACATTTCATATAATAATGATTTGGTGATGATGAACTCCTTTAATTTTTTTCTTGTCTGGAAAGCTCTTTATCTGCCCTCCAATTCTAAATGATATCTTTGCTGGGTAGAACAATCTTGGCTGTAGCTTCTTGCCTTTCATGACCTTGAATATTTCTTGACAGTTCCTTCTAGCCTACAAAGTTTCTCTCAAGGAATCAGCTGACAGTCTTATGGGAACTCCCTTGTAGATAACTAACTGCTTTTCTCTTGCTGCTTTTAAGATTCTCTCTTTAATCTTTAACCTTTGGCATTTTAATTAGGATGTACCTTGGAGTAGACCTCTTTGCATCCATCTTGTTTGGGATTCTCTATGCTTCTTGGAGTTGCATGTCTATTTCCTTCATCAAATTAGGGAAGTTTTCTTTCATTGTTTTTTCAAATAGATTTCCAATTTCTTGCTTTCACTTATTCTGGCACCCCTATGATATGAATGTTGAAATGCTTGAAGTTGTCCCTGGAGTTGTGTACACTATCCTTGTTTTTGTTTTTTTCGATTCTCTTTCCTTCTTGTTGCTCTGATTGGTTGTTTTTTTCTTCCTTATGTTCCAAATCATTGATTTGATTCTCGGTTTCATCCACTCTACTGTTGTTTCCATGCAAATTGTTCTTTATGTCAATTAGTATAGTCTTCATTTCTTACTGTATCCTTTTTATGCTGTTGAGATCCTCACTAAGTTCCTTGAGCATCCTTATAACCAGTGTTTTGAACTCTGCATCTGATAGATTGCTTATCTCCATTTTGTTTAGCTCTTTTTCTGGAGTTTTAATCTGTTCTTTCATTGGGCCATGTTTCTTTGTCTCCGCCCTTTGGTAGCCTTCCTGTGTTTGTTGATATAACCTCCCTTATCACCTAAGCTGAGTACTCAAGGTGTGCCTTTCTTGTGGGCTGAGTACTCCTTCCTCTTGTAGGTGAGACTTGATTGCTGTTGGCAGATCAATGGGAGGGATGTACCCAGGCCAGTCAGCTGCAAGGACTTGCTGTGACCACTGACCACCAACCTCATCCCTCTGTGGAGGACGAGCTGTGCAGGGGCAGGGTGCTGGTGCTCCAATGTGGTGTATAGCTGTCCACTGGGTGTACAGGCCCTGGGGTTTCCTGGGTGGTGCAGGCCAAGGTCAGCCCCATCTCGTGTTTTGCCCAGGGCCACCCTGCATGAGCTATAAAGCAATCTGAAATGACTGTTACCTGTGTTGGGCTTGGGAGATGGCTGCTACTTTTGCTGGGCTTGGAGGTTCCCAGAGAAGCCAAGTTGTGAATCTAGGCTGTCTATTGCTAGTGCTGGGCCTGGGGCCACTTAACAAGAGGTAGGGGGACCTACCGGTTGAAAACCCCAAGTTTTCATCCACTACACAAGGACTTTTGATGAACCCATTTTGTGTCTACCCATATCTCAGCAGATATGCTTTTTTGTTGTTGTTGGACTACATCTAGAGTAATTCATGCATAAGATATGTAGGCATCAGATTTTCTGAGTCACATACAGTTTTAGTCTCACAATTGATAGTTTGGCTGGCTATACAATTTTAAGTTTAAAATACTTTTCCCTTAGAAGTTCTTGCTCTTTGCTCTCTAGAATTCAGTGTTGCATATCAGGTTTGATTACCATTCCTCTTTCCCTCTTAAAGCCTTAGGATTTTCTCTCAATTAGTGAAATGTTACTAGATGTGTAGCCCTTTAAATTGTCAGAGTTATCTTTCTTTAGTGTGTGAAATCCTTCTCCCTTTATTTTTTTTAGGTATTTTCTTCCTCTTCTTTTTCTCTGTTTCTTCTCAGATGTTTATTAAATATACACTGGGATCCTGCATCCATGCTCAATGTGTTCTAACTTTTCCTCATATTTTCTATTTTCATTTTTCTTCTTTTCATTTTGGTTCTACCTTTTCTTTTACCCTTCAGAGCACTGCTCTTTAGCCCTAGCCACCCTATGTTTCAGTTTATTTGTTCAGCTTTTCATTTTCACATTCATACTTTAAATTTCCAGATCATATTTTTATTCTTTGCTTAATGTTTTCCATAGTAATGTGTACATGTGTGTATGTTCAATATTATCTTGATTCTCTCTTGAAGTGGTAATTAAAATTCTGTTTTTTAAAAATGATCTTGTATTTTTTGAATTACCTCTGGTTTAGCTTTTTGTGGAATTTCTGGCTTTTAAAAATTATGCTATTTGTTTTCTACAGTTATCATGACATTTTTGGTTGTTAATGTATAATTATAATTGAAGGACCAAGTTTATTGATAAGGATGAATTATCAATGTTCCTTGGATAGGAAAAAAGATGATGGGCTTGTGTCAAATCAGTGATTATCATGCCTGAGTGGCTTCTCCTAGGGATGCATTGATATAGGCAAGCAAGTGGCTGGGGATCCAACCCTGGAGGAACTTATTCTCAGAGTTGAGAAATTTATCATATTTCCCTCCTGTGTAGATTCTGTATTTTCTATTTCCCATTTGTCTGTACCTGCCTAAAATAAAATTATTTCAAATTCTGCTCTGTTTCTCTCTCAGTGCCTTACTTATTCCCCACACTAGAAGTATAAGATAATTTTACCATCAGATGATTCCCATTATTTAGAATAGAACTCTGTAATTTTAACCTGTACTCTTTCTACATGTAAAGTCAGAGCAGAGAGGGGAAGTGAGGTTCTTAACTGGCCCAGTTATTTTGAAATGTGGCTCTTTAAATAATTTTCTTGATTGTCACTCAGTGCCTGCTTCAGATATTTATGTTAGCTTTAGGGTTAGAAATTATTTAGGATTTCCATGGTAAGAACCACTTACATCTCTTTGGCTGTGCTTCCCCACTTTAAATTTCTCTATATAGCAGACCCATTTGACTTATTCTTAGGGATTGTCTCAGATTGTTTTACCTAATGTTGGTTCTGAAAATAATATGATCTCTCTCTCTCTCACTCTTTTTCTTTCTTCACCTCTCCATCCTTCTTTCCTTCTATTTTTTCTTTTTCTTTTATTTCTTCCTTAAAAATTTTATTGTCACCTTAGAGTGAAGGGATATATATGATTGGGCCAGCCCATATCTTGAACTGAAAGCTAGACTGATATATATATATATCTTTTAATGATGCAAATAAATATGCTTACATTTATTTTAAATAGCCTCAAATTTGTACTAATTTTTTGTTAAATATTGTTCTACATTTTGGGACATGTGGTACTAATCCATGTGATTTAGCACTGAGATTTTTTTTTTTTAATTCCCAACATAAAAATATGTTTTGGTAACAGCCAAAATAAACTATTTACTTGCAATCTGCTCTTGCTGGCACCCTGTGTGCTGCATAAGATATAAGCATCGTTGAATCATAGGAAATGGAATTTGAAGTTATATAAGGAAATTAGTCACTACATCATTCTGTATGGTCTGCAGTCAGGGGTGTCCTAATGTTCTGTCTATGTAGAAAAAAATATGTCTACTTGTGTGACATTCTCCTAAACATTTTGAAATAGTCACAGTCATTACTGACCCTGAAAATATTCATGTTTTAATCTTAATCAGGTCCAGGATTCTAACATTTTCAATCATATTAAGAAAGTTAAACCATTTAGTTCTAGGAGTAAGTTCCCAGGTTGATTAATTGTCTAGTAAATTAAATTATTGTAATTCAGGCATAAAACCTTAAACCTCTTTAAACTCAGTTTTAATTTAAAAAAGATGAATGTGAAAATACCACAATCCCACCAACTGTTTGAGTAGTTCTAGGCTCCACAGATTCCTCAAAGCCCCAGAATGAAGGGTCATGGAGTCTAAGCAAAGTTCATTGAGCAAATATTTCTTTGTGTTATCAAATAAGATAGGTATCCCCCAAAAGAATTGCCCTAAATATATAAGTAGGTAATTTTCTATAGTGGTAACATATATCACAACTGGAAACAAAGTAAGTCTAGCAAAGGCAACATTCCCTAAGAGAGCTAATTAACAGGCTTGCTTCCATTGTGCCTTAAAATCCCTTTATTTCACTTTTTTCTTCTATATCTTCAGAAGCATGTGATTTTAACTGAATGTACAAATTAGACTTTTTTCTTTTCCTGTTGTTTTTTCTTTTCTCTTTTTTAAATTTGTTTTTTCCCTTCCAGAGTTGATTGCCACTGTCTGGTATGATGATTTTTGCCTAGTACACTATCTACCCCAATGTTGAAAATAGTTCTATAACTATAGTGAGACATCATGAAACCTTCAAAAAGATCCACTTCAAATGACTATAAGCTGACAAGGAAAGAAAATGCTATACAGTTTACAACAATTGCAAACACACAAGATGGCTATTAATAATCATCTCTACTTCCCACCACTCTAAGGAAGTAAACACATGTTAGGGAGCAGGATTGGCTAGAAACTAACTCTAGTCTGACCTGTTCTGAAAATCACTTCCATCGTTGTCCAGGTCACGTTGACACTCTTACTCCAGTTTGCTCAGGCTGTTCTTTCCTTATCTGGACTATTACTTAAAAAGCAGGAGTTTTATTTATTATTTTCAGAATTATCTCTTTTACAAATCTTGTTAGAGTTATCAATTTAAAAATTTTAACTTAAATATTTCAGCAATTGCTTTCTGATGACACTTTGCCTCTTCCAGTTTTTTTCTGCTAAATAGATGAAGGCAATTATATATATTTAGGAAGAACTCAGTAAGAACTCTCTTTTCTCTTTCTCCTACTGCTTTCTCCTACTGTCTCCCTCTTTAACTGCAGTAATCTATATGACCTACACTCTCAGGGAAGCCCCTTTTTTTGCAATAACCCTTCCAGTGGGGTACTGCACAGGCATGGTCTAAATGGCTGAAGGAATCGAGGGAATTATGTGGGTAAGTTTGAATGTATTCAGTCATTAAACAAATGTGATTTGAGAACATATTCTGGCCTGGTTTTATGCTAGGTGCCAAAAATGAAATGGTGAGCAAGCCAAATAAGGTATTTGCCCTCATGAAAAATAGTCTTACAGGAATAATAGTCAACATTTATTGATTGCCTATTATGTGCTAAATAGGCCTCATGACTAATATGTACACTTACCATGAGGTCTGTTATATAAATACACCATAACAAGACAAGAGGAGGAGGTTTTCATGTGTTGGTTTGTTTGTTTCTTTTTAATTTAAAGTTAATCATCTTCTTGCCCTTTCCTACATGATATGAACTCAGATTTGCTCTAGTTTGAGAATAGGGCTGAGTGAGGTTGCAGGTGACTGTTTTACATTGGTTACTTTTTCTCAGCTTGTCTAGCAGAGTCAGCATTTGATTCCAAGCCCTTCTACTTCAGAGCCCATGCTCCTCCTAATTCCACTCATCCATTTCTGCATTCCTAGACTCTGCTGGCCTTCAATATTCAAATGCAAGGCAAGGGAGCAAGGGAGGAATGACATTATAAAGTTATTTAGATAATCAGATTAATTTCCTTTGCTTTGTGTATTTTTGATAGAATTAAGTTCCTTTAAAAAGGAACTATAATAGTTCCTTTTTGCATTTCTCCCTAAATATTTAGCAGTCCCATTTCAGAATAAGAGATGATGACAAAATTTGTAAAATAAGTGTCCATGGCCTATTACTTAAATGAGATACTATTTTTCAGAAAAAAATGTAATGAGAGTCACTATAAGATGTATATATAACATTCCCATTATGCTAGTCTAATTTAAGCCATATATATTAGCATTTATATTAGTATGTGTTATTGTACAAGGTATTCCATTCACTTATTCAATGGGCACTTATTCAGAGTGTAGTAACATAGAAGGATCTATGTTGAGAGACATATCCATTCAGATACACTCATACATCAGTCAGACACTGCTTACCCTCCACGAATTTATACAAGATTCCATTTAACAATTAGAGGAGGAAATAAAGTGGTGGGACTGAACAAGGGGAGGAGTCTAAGATGACTCCCAGGCATCTGACTTGAGCTACTGGACAGAGGCTGCATGATGCACCCAGGGGGTGAGGAAGAAAGGCTGGCTGGGGACATCCCAGGGTGTTGGCGTTGTTGAGTTTTATTTTCTTTTCCACTTTGAGGGTGTTTGATTTTGTTTCCATCTGACACTGCATCTGAAGCAGCGTGCTCACCAGAGCCTGGCAGTGTCATAACCCTTTTCTGACAAGCTTGGTTTTATGAGACCAATTATAGATGGTAAAATATGTATTTAAGAGATTTTGTTGTCATCACAAAAACCCCCAACCATCCCTGATGATTCTTTTTCTGACTATTATATTAATTAAATTTTAATCTTTTGTCTTTTCAGCACAATTATGAGAGTGTTAGTCAATTTCCATGCCTCGGAATGCCCACCCTTCCTTCACACTATTTTTCTACATGAAAAGAAAAAGTGCATTTATATGATGACCTAGTAGAATGTAGCAGTAAGCACAGAGCTAATAAATGATGTCATTAAGATCTATTGAAATATACATGATTCATCTTGATTTCAAATTCTGGAAAAAAGGAATATGCAGAAATTAAAAACAATCTAATTTAAGAATGGGCAAAGGACATGAACAGACATTTCTCTAAAGAGGACATACAGATGGTCAACAGACATATGAAAAATGCTCAACATCACTAATCGTCAGAGAGATGCAATTTAAAACCACAATCAGATATCATCTCACGCCTGTCGGAATGGCTGTCATCAATAAATCAACAAACAAGTGCTGGCGAGGATGTGGAGAAAGGGGGCCCTAGTGCACTGTTGGTGGGAATGCAGACTGGTGCAGCCACTGTGGAAAGCAGTATGGGATTTCCTCAAGAAATTAAAATGGCACTGCCTTTTGACCCAGCAATTCCACTTCTGGGAAGATATCCTAAGATTCCAGAAACACTGATCAGAAAGACTATCTGTGCCCCACCGTTCATGGCAGTGTTACTTACAACAGCCCAAGTGCCCATCAGTAGATGAGTGGGTAAAAAAGCCGTGACACATTTACACAATGGAATTCTACATGGCTGTAAACATGAAGGGACTCTTACCCTTTGTAACGGCATACATAGACCTAGAGAATATTATGCTAAGCAAAATAAGTCAGTCAGAGAAAGACAAGTACCATATGATCTCACCCATATGTGGAATTTAATGAGCAAGACAAACTGATGAACAAAATAAAACCAGAGGCATGGATATACGGAACAGATTGACAGATCTCAGAAGGGAGGTAGGTGGGGGTGGGGGGACTGGAAGAGATTAACCATAAAGAACATATATGCATAACCCATGGACACAGAAACAATGTGGCTAAGAGGAAGGGCGGGGACTGCGGGGAGGACGGCAAAGTGGGGTGGGAGATATGTGTAATATTGTCAACAATTTTAAAAACTTTTATCACTGAGGAGAGAGAAAGTGGTCTATCCTTGTGAATGTTACTAATGTCCCTTTATAACTTGATTCTACACAGAGGTTTTCTGAATCATCTGTCAAAATTATTCAATTAATTTTACTTTTTATTCCTACTTCTCTTGTAATTTCAATGAGATGTATGTGGTTAGATAAGTTTTCTTCTGTAGACATTACTCTAAAAAGCATAATCAAATACATTCTAGAAGAAATTTTGCTCTTCTGTTGTCTTCCATGCTGTAAATGTGATGTCACTGATGTATAGTTATAGCATTCATAGTTCTCATCTGTGCTTTTTCATCTCAGATCTGACTCCTCACTATTTTCTCTTGCCCTTGAGCCTGATCCTCCCTTGCCCTTGATGCTGGCACCGTGCTGGTGCTGGCAGACATCAGGCAGCATCGGCTGGGAGCCAGACTGAGCCTTACTAGAAAGTCTCAGGGAAAGCAGACTGACACGGGCTCAATAATTAGCACAATGCTGGACATAATGCTCAATAAGGGTCTGCTGGATTAATGGATATGTGGGCTGCCTAGCTGTTGCAAACACGTCAAGTTGATAATGGTGAGGTTAATTGGCCAAGCATTATAAGTGAGCATGGAGGACTGACCCGCTCCTTGGTCCTCCAAAGTCAATAAAACTTATTTAAATGAGTCTTCTTTTAGAGATATTAAAGTTTTATTCACTTTTAATATACATGTCAGTAATTTTAGCAATGTGAAAAAATAATCATTCTAAAACATTTTGTGTATTGTTATAAATACTACTTTGACAGAGAATAGCAGGTAGCAAATGTGAAGTGTTAGGATGACGCATAAGTGTGTTATATAAAGCACTTCAGTAGTAAAATCTTAACTACTTATAATCTCTCTTGATGTACAGCTGCTCAAAATTCAGCAACTCCCAGGCTATAATATTCTGAAAATTTCCAGAGTTAGTGTTTCTTATTGATTTCTTTAGTCTTTCCCAAGTTATATCATATAATAAATTGCAATTAACATTATAATTTGTCTTACACTATGTTTCTCTGACTTGTTTTGATCCCACAAAGCTAAGAAATGAAAAGGAATTTTGTCTAGCCACATTCAGTCATATCTCTACAGGTATGGATTTACCTCCACCTATGAATATACACACTGAACTCAGGTTTTTAGAAGGATGTACAGTTCCTGCAGGCTCAGCAGCACTGGCAGCCTCATCCCCTGGCACATTCATGTGTCCATTTCATCCTGAAATTCTTACTCTCTCTGTTACTGCTCCTCAGGGGCAGCTGCAACTGTGGAGTTTTTCTTCTGAGAGACAATGGTTCTTTTTCTTTTTCCTTACCTTTAAAACCTTGTTAGCATGATGCATGTTTTAACTATAATGATGCTATCCAATAGCCTTATGTAGGACCATGAGTTTATTTATTATAAAAGTCTAGGCACTGAAAGACTTACATAAATAGAAAAAAAATCTTATTAGCATTGTGTCTACACCTCCCCACAACATTGGAAGTCACAATATGAGAAATTAGAGTAGGCTGTAATTTATAAAGTATCCAGAAAGAGAAAAAAAGGAGAAAGTTAGATGTCAGAACTCAGAAGATTTCGTTTGGTTAAATTTTATTGTCCACAGAAGCAAAATAAACTTGGGGCCCACTCCAGATAAAACAGAATATGGAAAAACGGCAGTCCTAGGTTCAAACACAAATACCCCTGAAGCTTATGTTATTAATAGTCACATAATACAGACGTTGTTTTGCCTTGACTGGCACAATTAACCATATCAAAACTGACCCAATAAATATTGAGAAACTTATTTTCCAACTCACACATTATTTCCTGAGTTCAGTTTACACATTTGATGCTAATAAATTCTTGCCTGAATATGTGAAAATACAATGGTTTCTAGTTTTTAGGTTTAGAGCCCCAAACTATCTTCCTTTCTTTCCCCCCACATGCGTGGTCCTACATCAAATATGCATGGGCCTCCATCAGCCCTACCAGCCATGAAAGGTCACTGGTCTGGAACCCACAGGACTTCTCTCTACTCAACGACTAGCTTGCTGAAGTACATTTCCATCCAAACATGGTTGCAGGCCATGTCGATCTAGCAAGGGATGAGTGTTCATACTAATGAGCTCTCCATGCCCTTATTGAATACTTTCTCCTCTGAATTAGTTGGGGTTTTAAGAGTCATGCGTGACCTCACCTGGAACGTTAGAGACTAGGGAATGGAATTGCCCCCATGATGCTTGATTTCCTCATGACTTTTGATGATGGAAGATGGAACAATCTTTAAGCCCTCCCTCTGAGAAAAGAACTTTCTCATATACACATTGAGCTGAAGGGCTATCCATTATATATAGCTTTTCTTTTGCTTCACAAGCCAGCTTTTCTCTAGCATACTACCCAAACCTTGGAATTCATGGTTAATGTTAGTTCTCTGCTTTTCTGTACATTGAACCACATACATCCATTTCCATTCACACTGCTGTTCACAGAGAGATGTTCTTTACTCGCGGTGGTTTAAGTGGAAAAGGTTAATAATGACAAATGAAAATTCTTTTGGGAGATTCCATTGATCCCCCGCCTCTAAAACATTACAAACTGCTCTGTATAACTGCCCATTGCTGTCTTTAACGCCTCACCATCACCCTCCACAGGTGGAAAAGCAATAAAACTGGAGGTTCAGAAGAAATAGTAAGATGGTTTCAATTTCTTTTTGTTGTTGTTTTACTATAACTCTTCCTTCTGTGTCTAAAAATATCACATTAGAATCAGAAAAAGAGGCATCTGTCAGGAATTGGAATATCTCTGGGACAGCTCCCACCTGTGAATCATGTTTACCTTTTCTTCCTTCCTTCCTCTTCTAATCAACATTTGGAAAATGACAGGTATGTTAGTAGGGAAGAAAGCTGGGAAGCGAGACTCCGAAAGTGATGTGAGCTCTGTCCATCTCCAGCCTTGCTGAGGACACACGGAAGTCTCTTCATGGGAAATAAGCCTCAGCCAACACACATCAAAGTAAAGTGACCCTGAAATAATTTCCTCTGTGTGTGTGTGTACTTCTAAATAAGAATAACACAGACTGAATCATCTTGAGAGAATATAAATGAACCAAAAAGAAAGGCAGGAAAGCATCTTGAAGAAAAAGCTACATCCCAGGAAAGGGTTAACAAATACTTTTCTTGCACTTACCTTTTCTGCTGACTGGGCTGTACCAAAAAAGATGGGAATGAAGGCTAACCAAATGATGCAGGTGGTATACATGGTAAATCCGATAGGTTTGGCTTCATTGAAAGTCTCTGGAACTCCTCTCGTTTTAATGGCATAAACAGTACAAGTGACCATCAAGAGGATACTGTACCCCAGTGAACAAATGAGCGAGAGGTCAGAAATGTCACACTTGAGCACTCCCCGGGCGTTCTCTGGGTCCAGAGTCCGCTGTTCTCCGTAGTCGATGATGATGTGTGGAGGGTCCACAGCAAACCAGACACACACTCCCAGCAGCTGGATGGAGATGAGGCTGAATGTGATCACCAGCTGGGATGCTGGACTAATAAACTTGGGCGCCGTGACGGATTTCTTCCCCTGCTCAAATATTCGGTGGATTCGGTTTGTTTTGGTAAGAAGGGCTGCATAGCTGAAACACATGCCCAGTCCTAGGAAGATCCGTCGGAAGGAACATATGATGGTATCTGGTGCTGCGATCATTAAAAAGGTGATTGAATAACAGAGGAAAATCCCTGTTAGGAGCACGTAACTAAGTTCGCGTCCTGAAGCCCTCACAATAGGAGTATCATTATAGCGGACAAAGGTCACGATCACAAAGGTGGTGGCGATGATCCCCAGTATTGCAACGAACACAGGCACCACAGCCCAGGGAGAATGCCACTCGAGTTTGATGATGGGGATAAGCTGGCAGCCTGTGCGGTTGACGTTTGGTCTCTGGTCCAAAGGGCAAAGTTCACAGGAGAGCTCATCCACCTGGTAGTTGTAACCTTCACAGCGCTCACAGTGCCAGCAGCAAGGGACTCCTTTCACCGTTTTCTTCCTCTCCCCAGGCTTACATGGCAGGCTGCAGACAGACGCGGGCTGCGTATGTTCTCCCTTAGCCCACTGCATGTCTTCCACCTGTGGGTATAAAAAATTAATGAGCCTTCCATTTTCCCCCCATTTATAATATCCTAATCCTAGCTACAGGTTTGTAATAAATCACCGAGTGTTGACAGTACAAATACAGTTCACCCTAGTAAGAGCCCAGTTGTTTTCCCTGATATTGACTTTATGAAAGTGTTAAACAATTGGGTCCAATAAATCATTCACATCATCAACTTGATGAGTGTCATTAGTTCCCATTTACCTCCTCCATGTTGACTAATCTGACATTCACAGAAAGATTTATTGGCCCAAACAGTTTTAAAATTCAAAAAAAGAAAAAGTCCCATGGAAAGATGTTTTAGGGCTAATCACAGGTATAAATTCCACAATCCCTCAAATATTGTCTTAGGATATATATATACACACACACATATATATACACACATGCATACACACACACTTATATAGTCTTTATACTACATTTGCAGAAATTCAAATCACACTGTCAATTTTGAAAGGAAATGGCAAAACTAGCTACTTTAATCTCTGACACTCTTCATGTGTTTATGGTGATAACTATATTAATGTTTTTTCCTCTGTTTAAGCTTGAAATACATACATCCCCCAGTCTTGCATTTCCACACTGAAAACACCATGCTGCATGAGATAGCTGGGTGGTAATGTTTTCCATTGAACAAGAGTAGTCGTATAGGTGGCATAAAGAAGTGGAACTGATACAAATGAGATAGTCCCCCATTTGTTCTTAGTATCTGCCTCAGGGCCTCTTTTGGATTAAGTCACAAAATACCTCTATTAAAATTAAAATGTTATTTTTAGATGATTCTGCCACTCAGTGACCTCTTGCCTTTAATTTGTTTACTACAATATCTGGACCCAATTCCAAAGTTTGTGGGGTGGAAGAGAGGAGTTTCCCACACCACCAAGCAATTCTTGGGCCCCAGCCTCATGTTGTACAGGTCAGCTCAATTCTGACATTATCTACCCAGAAATAGCATCAGATCCCACAGGTTAAGTGCTCAGTCCTACAGGATTATGTCCCTCCAACTTCAGCGGACAGTCGTAAGTCCAGGCAGTCACCTGTATTTCTGATCAACCTATTATAAATTAGAGATTCCAACAACCCCCACCTTGTGTTCAGTTAATTTGCTAGAGTCACTCACAGAACTCAGAGAAACATTTTACTTACAAGATCACTGGTTTATTATAAAAGGAACCCAGGAACAGCCAGATAGAAGCAATGAATAAAGCAAGGTATGTGGAAAGTACAAGGAACTTCCATACTCTCTGAACATTCCACTCTCCCCAAATCACCACCTGTTCACCAACCAAGGAGATCTCCCAACCCATCTTTCTGGGTACTGATGGAGGCTTTATTACATATTATTAATAATTCATTAAGTCATTGGCCACTGGAGATTGAGTCAACCTTCAGTCTGTCTGCCCTTCCTGGGGAGAGGGGAAAGGTCTGGGATAGGATTAGGAATTCCAATCCTCTATTCACGTGCTTGGGTACTCTGGCAACCAGCCCTCCTCCTTAGTTACCTAGGGGCTTTCTGAAAGCCACCTTATTAACATAACAAAAGACACCTTTAATGCTTTTATCCTAGAAAATTCCAACTGTTCTAGGACCTCTGTGCCAGGAATGGGGTTGAAGACAAAATATATATTTCGTATTAAAAACCATAATATCACATTTACTTTATCAGATACATAGTAATTTTGGCAGAAAGCTAATGGGACAAAATGGGAAATTATGGATCATAGGAGATAAGAAAAGCAGCTACTAGAAAAGGTAAACTCTATGATAGGAGTGATTGTTTTCACTGGTGTGAACAAACAGTGGCTGACACACAACTTGCCCCAAAGGTCTGTTGAATTTGTGACAGGGAGCTGCCCCAGCAGAGCCCTGGGGGCTAAGGAGCCAGCTTGAAAGTGCTGCAGTCTGGAACTAGAGGGTTGCACGAAGATGCACAGAAACGGGGAGCTGAAGGATTTTTTAAAAACCAAACAACATAACAGCTTCTTTTCTCAAGACCAGCTCTATGAACCACCCAGAAGAGGAATTACCACACTCTGTGATAGTCTTGCTCCAAAACTGCCCCAGTAACCTCATCTCCTAGAATTCCTGCACTCATGTTGTCCTCTCCCACCTTCTGTCGGACTGATTAATGCAAACAACAATATATTCCAGAAATGCTCATATGTGATTTCTGAGGCTAAGTCATAAAAGAAATTTTGGCTTCTGACTTGCTGTCTCTGATCCCTCACTCCATGAGAACTCTCCAGAAGCCCTATGGAAAGGAACTGACACCTCCTACCAACATCCAGCACCAACTGACCGTGCAAAAGAGGAAGCCACCTGCAAAGTGAACTGTCTGACCCCATTCAACCTTTGAGATGATCGCCCCAGCTGATACCTTAACTACCACTTCATGAGACACCCTGAGCCAGAATAACCCAGCTAATCTGTTCCTGAATTTCTGATCTACAGAAACTGTGTCATATTTTTTTTAAAGTTCATTGTTTTAAACTGCTGAATTTTGGAGTTATTGTTATGCAGCAATAGAAAATGAATAGAGTTCAAATTAAGCTTACCTACTCTGTGACCACCACCAGTGTAGTAAGCTATTGAGAATCTATGGAGAAGGCACACTCAGTGACAGCTATCATACACCAAAATAATGCCCCGAAGTGTCCAGTGTCAGCACTATCCTTTCATCGCTCTTAAGATTGCCTCTCCTTGGGATCTATGTGACTGAGATTGTTCTCATGAATAGATATACCTATTACTCAAGAATGCTTTCCTTTCTTCAATGTGAAGTCAATGGTTAAGGGCAGAGAATTACAGTCCCCAAGCTGACTACTTGTAGAGGGCTGTCAAACCTCCCCTTGGTGGAGTAGAGAATTCATACATGTTTAATTTCAAACATCCTCCCTTGAGAAAGTAGACGCTACTTCATGTGTCTTAAGGGAGGAGCTCAAGACCATTATATCTACCCCATCTGTTACCACAGAGGAAAAGCAATCTATCATAACCCTAATTTTTCTATTAGGTTTTAATGATTTAGAAAGTTATTATATTTTCTTATAGGCTCCATGAGGGAAAGAAAAAAAGTTAAATGGGAAGCATATAGTGGCTTCTCTGAAAAATACTGAGAAAAATGAAAAGCTCCAGTGAATAGCTAAATTATTGATTTTACACCATAATGGACTCATATAAGATAATAAAATACTTTTTTGAAGGTTATGTTTCAAAGCTAATTATTGTAAAACCAAAATTGCATTTTGTTTGGGGCTTCTCTAGATTTATAATGTTACTGTAAACAAGGCAAGTAAAAATACCTCAGAAATGTTAAACTTCAAGATTGGTAGAGATCTTAAAGGTGAGCTGGTCTAACCACATGTTTAATTCCTTAATTCTCTATACACTTTACTTTCCAGTTAACTTGTTAATGAATAAATACACTTATACTAGATAAGCCTTATCACATAGAATATTTATCATTATTAGCTAAAAATGAAATTTTCCTTTACCAGTTTTCTGTATAATAAGCTAAAGAAAAATAATTTTTATCAGTAAAAAATAAAATTATAAGATAATGGAAAATATCACAATTTTTTAAATAGTTGTCAATTTTCTTTAAGTAAAATCCATTATATTCAAGTAATACATGTGGCTTTTTTTAATATAATGAAGAAACATTAAGTATGTTTTAGTAAACATGTTAAATATATATTCTAAATCTATATAACTCCATTTTCATCAAGGAATCCATTCATGTATAACTATACTATATCTTGATGTCAAAGTTGAAGACTGATAACCAATCAATATCCATCTCAGAAAAGTAAATTAGCACATATTTGAATCAGGAACTTGTAAATACATTAATATTTGAGACAAATAATTTATTTTATATATGTTGTTAAATGTTGATTAAAAATAATACTGCTTGAGAGTACATTAAACTGACTAATATTCATAACTGTTGCAAAGCATACACAAGGATCATCCAGTGCTTTTGTACTGCTATGTATAAATTATACCATCTTTCATAACGAGTACAAAGAGAAGCCTTATCCATGCATTTAAAAAATAATTTATTATGGGAAATTTCAAACTTGTAAACATGTAGAGAAAATCATACGGTGAATCCACATATATCCATCATCCATGTCAACATGTGTCAATTTATGACTGATCTGGTTTCATCTGTTTTAGTATTATTTTGAAGAAAGTTACAGACATCATGTAATTTATCTGTGCATGGATCAGTTTGTATCTCTAAAAGATAAGTACTTAAAATTTTAACAGTACTTTCATAATATCAACAAGTATTTTAAATGTGTCATCCTAGCCTTTGACATTATTCTGATTAGGATGTTTTCTATCTAAAATACATAGTCCAAGAAATGGATGATAGTTATATGGATAGATCTTCCAGGGACAAAACCATAGCCCACCCCTGTCTTGACAGTGTCCACCAACAGGGATTCATTCTGTAAGCTGTCAAATCGTTATTATTATAACCACAAAACAAAAAACTTCTGAGTGTGCTTATGTTTCTTAATCCTTTACAGACCAATCAACCTAGAGAATGTTTCCTAAAGTCTTTAAATAGATGTTATTTTATAGAATAATTTTCTTCTGTGTAGTTTTAATAACTCCTGAAAAACAGAACTACAAGGATATTTTCCAATTAAAGGACCCATTATAATTACTCATTTCCAGTATTCATTTTAAAATTCTCACTCAATAAAATACCTTTATTACAGTGTTTTTCCCACATATTAATGTGATTCATTAATATGATTACTATACATGTGAGAAAATTTTAAACGTAATACAGATAATTGATACCTAGCCATATCACTCTTAATTAGTTCTTCTCATCTCACTCTATAAATAAGCGTAGTATTAATAACCACTTTGGTGACTAGTTTGCCACCCCAGTAGTCAAAACCCAAATCTTCACCTGACTTATGTGATGGCAGATTATATGCAAACATTTACAGTGAAACTGGGTATTTTTATAAAGCTATACTTATTAATTTCAATATAGTCAGTAGATTTAACAGATGTACTTAATTAGTTTGAGTATTTAAAATCTCAAAATTTGGCATCATATTTTGTGGACCATATGATTCATATATGAATGAGTATATATTGCCCAGTTAATTTGATAATGTAACTCAAAATAAAGTTTCTTGATATGTATATTGCTTCCTTAATATTCATCCAATTTCTCTGGGCCATACACAGCTTTATACACCTATTCAAAGTGGTAAGCAGGTTAAATTTTTATATTAAGAAGCTTTTTCTTTTAATGTTGTTCAGTTACAGTTGTTCTCCCTTTTCCCCATTGCTCTCCCTTGCCCCACTGACCCCACTCCCATAGTCAATCCTCTCCTACCGTCCTTGCCCATTAGTCCTCTATTCATGTTCCTTGGCTTGCCCCTTCCCCTTCTTTCCCCTGTTATCCCTCTCACCCCCACCCCTCTGGTCACTGCCAGTTTGTTCTTCTATGTTTCTGATTCTATTGTGCTCATTTGTTTGTTTTGTTGATTAGGTTCCACTTATAAGTGAGATCATGTGGTATTTGTCTTTCACTGCCTGACTTCTTTCACTTAAATCTAATATGTACGAGATGATCCTCCAATGGAAACTCTGGTTTTATGTGGCATTACAGATCTACATAACCTTTAAAAGTACAAACACTTCTATTTGAAAAGATAATTTTAAACAAAAGTAAGAAAATCTTATAACAGCTCAAAAACTAAAATACTTAGGAATAAACTTAACACATGAAATACAAGTTTTTTTCACTAAAAATTACAAATATCATTTTAAAAAATGAAAGACCTAAATAAATGAAAAGAAATATCATTTTCATGCATCAGGAGGTTTAATATTGCTAAAATGGAAATACTGAAATTGATTGACAGAGTTAACATATCCCTATGAAAATTCCATGTGCTTTCTTTACAGAAATTGACACACTGATCCTAAAATTTATACAAAACTTAAGGCGCTCAGAATAGACTCGAAAGTGAAGAACAAGGATGAAGGATTCACAGTTTCTGATTTTAAAACAGTACCAATCTACTGTAATCAAGACATAATGCTACTGGCATAAAGATAGACAAACCAATTAAATAAAATTGAGAGCCTTACATGTATACTCAATTGATTTTTGATAAAGATGTCAAGTAAATTCAATGGAAATAGAATAATCTATTCAACAAATGGTGCCAGGGCAAGACATGATACCAAAAACATAAGTAACAAAATAAAAACTTAAAAATTGAACTTCATCAATATTAAATACTTTTTTAAAAAGATTTTATTTATTTCTTTTTTAGAGAGAGGGGAAGGAAAGGAGAGAGGGGAAGGGAAGGAGAAAGAGAGGGAGAGAAACATCCATGTGTGGTTGCCTCTCACATGCCCCCAACTGTGGACCTGGCCTGCAACCCAGACATGTGCCTTGACTGGGTATCAAACCAGTGACCCTTTGGTTTGCTAGCCCGAACTCAGTCCACTGAGCTACATCACCAGGGCAATATTAAATACTTTTGTTTTCCAACAGATGTCATTAAGAAAGTGGAAAAACCACTAAATGGGCAAAAATATTTTCAAATTATATATCTGATTAAGAGACTTATATCCATGATACATTTTTAAAATTAAATTAAATTAGAATTAAACAATTAAAAGACAAATAATCCAATTAAAATGAGCAAGAATTGAAGAAAAATTTCTCCAAAGAAGGTGTGTGAATGGCCAATATGCATATGAAAATGTGTGCTATTGATATATGTATTAATATATGCTATAAATGGATGAAAATAACCTAAGGGAAAGAAGTCATTCATGAAGACCATATACTGTGTGATTTTATCTTATATGAAGTGTCCAGAAGAGGTAAATCCATAACCAGACAATAGGTTGGTGGCTGTTAGGGGTTCAGAGGCAACGGGAATAGAAAGTGACTACCTAAGTGTGCAGGAATTCTGGGTGGTTGAGAAAATGGTCTAAAATTTATCTGGTTGAGGTTGCAAATAATGAAGACAAACAGGAGATCTTAAAAGATTCTGAGACACCCCTCCCACCGGAAAATGTTACAAAGAAAGTATGGAGGATCAGAAGGGCTTGAGAGCCAGGGAACAATGATAAAATGCCATCAAGACTTCAAATTCTAAAATAAAATATTTTCCTACATAGATTTTGGCAACCTACTGTTTAAGTATACATTAAAATGAAGATATTTTTATATATGCAGTTTCTCCAAAAATATATATATATGCATCTTCCATTTTCAGCCTCAGGAAGCTATCTGTTGATGTTTTGGACCTAAACAAGAGGATGAAGGAAGGAAGTGAGGACGTTAGGAAACAGGAGCTACAACACAAAAGAAATGTGAAGAAAATCCTCAGAATTATTGTACAAAGAGGTTCTGGGATGCAAGCTATGCCTTACATTTAGAGACATACCAGTCTATATTGGAGAAGCCAGAGAGATGTCTCTAAAAACAAAATAGTGTAGCTTAACCAGGCATCTTCTGCTGAAAAGTTTGGAAGTAAATTTGTTTCAATCAAGTAAAAAGCAAAACAAAAACAAATATAATGCTAAGCAACCAAATGATTTTTTAAATGATGATAATTAGCTAAAGGGACAACAAAAAATTTTATAGGAAATCAAAAGTAATCAAAGCATATTAGATGGCACACAACTTAAAAATGGACTAAAGACTTAAATATTATACCTAAGACCATAAAAATCCTACACCAGGACATGGGCAGTAATATCTTGGACATTTCTCATAGCAATATTTTATCTGATATATCTCCTCAGATAAGGAAAAAAAGAAAAAGTAAACAAATGGGACTACATCAAACTAAACAGTTTTTGCACAGAAAAGGAAACCGTCAACAAAAAAGAAAGACCACCCTTGAATGGGAGAACATATTTGCTGATACATCTCATAAGGGGTTAATACCTGAGGTTTATAAAGAACTCACAAAACTTAACACCAAAAAACAAACAAAAAAGCAAGCAATCCATTGAGAAATGGACAATCTGAATAAACACTTCTCCATGGAGGGCATACAAATTGTTCATAGATGTGTGAAAAGATGCTGAACATCAATAATCATGAGAGAAATGCAAATTGAATCTATAATGAGTTATCACCTCACACTGGTTAGAATGACAATCAACAATAAATCAACAAACAAGTGCTGGCAAGGATGTGGAAAAGGGGAACTCTTTTGCACTGTTAGTAGGAATGTATATTGGTGCAGCTATTATAGAAAACAGTATGGAGATACCTCAAAATATTAAAAATGGACCTGCCTTTCGACCCAGTGATCTCACTTCTGGGAATATATCCAAAGAAACAAAAAACAATAATTCAAAAGAACATAAGCACCTCTATGTTCATTGCAGCATTATTTACAGTTGCTGGGAAGCACTCCAAGTGTCCATTGGTAGATGAGCAGATAAAAGAACTATTAGATTGTTTATTTGAACTTTTTCTTGGTTTTTTTTTTTTTTTAGATAGATAGGTAATGCTATGAATATCCCTCTTAGGGTTGCTTTCCCTGCACCACACAGATTTTTCAGTTGTGTTCTCATTTTCATTTGTTTCAAGGTATCTTTTGATTTTTTTTCTTGATCTTGTTGTTGGCCCATTCATTATTTAATAACATGTTATTTAGCTTCCATGTCTTTGTGTACTTTTCAGGGTTTTTTTATTTGTGAATGATTTCTAGTTTCATAGCATGTGGCCAGAAAGGATCCTCAATATGATTTCAATCTTCTTAAATTTATTGAAATTTGTTTTGTGTTTTAAGATGTGGTCTGTCCTAGAGGAAGTTTCATTTGCACTTGAAATGTGTTTGTATCTCGATGCTTTGGGGTGAAATGCTCAGTAGAGACCAATTAAATCCATTTGATCTAGTGTGTTGTTTTTTTTTTAAAGCTGTGGTCCCATTGTTGATTTTCTGTCTGGAAGTTCTATCCACTGAAGCAACTGAGTGTTAAACTCTCCTACTATGACTGTAGTTGTGTTGATCTCTCCCTTTATGTCCATCAAGTTTTACTTTGCATATTTAGGTGCTTCTATGTTGGGTACATAAATGTTTACTAGGATTATATCCTCTTGCTGGAATTTTCCTTTTATTGTTATGTATTATCCTTCTTTGTCTTTTACTATAGTGTTGGTTTTAAAATCTATTTTGTTGGGTATAATCATTGCTACCTCAGCTATTTTTTTCTTTCCATTTGCATGAAATATCTTTTCCCAACCCTTTACTTTTACTCTTTGTTTACCTTATCATCTGAGGTGGTCTCTTGGAGACAGCATATAGGTAGGTCTTGTTTTCTTATCCATTCAGCTACTGTATGTCTTTTGATGGGAACACTTAAGCCACTTATGTTTAGAGTGAGTTTTGATAGATATGTATTTACTGACATTTTTAAACTATTTCCTCTGTTGTTTCTTCTTCTCCCCCTTCTCCTACTCCTTCTTCTACTTCTTCTCCTCTTCCTCCTCCTTCTCCTCCTCCTCCTCCCTCTTCTTCTTTCTTCTCCTTCCTCAAGGAAACCCTTGAAATACTGGTTTGGTGTTAACAAACCTCTTCAGCTTCTTCTTGTCTGGGCAGCTCTTCATTTCTCCTTCAGTTTTAAATGATAGCCTTGCTGTGTAAAGTAGCCTTGGTTGCAACTTCTTGCCTTTCTTCCCTTTGAATATTTCATGCCAATTCCTTCTGGCCTAAAATGTTTCTATTGAGAAATCAGATAACTGTCTAACTGGAGCTCTCTGTAGGTAACTAACTGCTTTTCTCTTGTGGCTTTTAAGATTCTCTCCTTGTCTTGAAGCATTGCCATTTTAATTATGATGTGTCTTGATGTAGTCCTCTTTGGGCCCATCTTTTTGGCACTCTGTGATTGTTGGACTTTGGTGCCTTTTTTGTTCACCAGACTGGGGAAGATTGTGGTAATTATTTCTTCAACTATATTCTTGACATTTACTCACTTCTCTCTCTTTAGAATTACCATGCTGCAGATTTTGTTATGCTTCATGATTTCCCAAAGCTTTCTTAAACTTTCAGCCTTTTTAAAAATTCTAAGAAATGGATTTTCCCCTATACAAACACAGAAAAATAATACATAATACAATAAATGAAATGATGAATACACTGGAAGGAATAAACAATAAGTTGGATGAAGCAGAGGATTGAATCAGAGATTTGGAAGACAAGGTAGGAAAAAAAAAACACTTAATCAGACCATCAAAAAAAAAAGCAAAAATTTAATGAGGAGAGTTTAAGTGTCCTTTTGGACAACATGGAGCTTAACAACATTGGCATCATAAAGGTACCAGAAGGAAAAGAGAGAGAGAACAATAGGTCACAAAATTATTTGAAGAAATAATGACAGAAAACTTCCCTAGTCTAATGATGGAAAAGACAAGTCCAGTAAGTGCAGAGAGTCCCAAAAAGATGGCCCTAAAGAGGCATACATCATAATTAAGTACGCATCATAATTAAAATGGCAAAGCTTAAAGAAAAGGAGAGAATCTTAAAACAGACAAGAGAAAAGCAGTTAGTTACCTACAAGAGAGCTCCAGTTAGACAGTTATCTGATTTCTCAACAGAAACATTTCAGGCCAGAAAGAATTGGCATGAAATATTCAAAGGGATGCAAATCAAGTACCTACAACCAATGTTATTTTACCCAGCAATCTTATCATTTAAAATTGAAGGTGAAATAAAGAGCTTCACAGACAATAAAAACTAAAGGAAATTTTTTTTTACCACCAAAGCTATATTACAAGAAATGTCAAAGGGCCTCCTTTAAGAAGTAGAAAATCAACACAGAGAAACATATATGTTTCAATTTTTTAATTATTTTATTGTTGTTCAATTACAGTTGTCTGCATTTTCCCCCCACCCCAATCAAACCCACCTCCCTCCCTTGCTTCCACCCTCCCCCTTGGTTTTGTTCATGTGTCCTTTATAGTAGTTCCTGAAAACCCTTCTCCCCACTGTCCTTTCCCCCATCCCCTCTGGCTACTGTTAGATTATTCTTAACCTCAATGTCTCTGGTTATATTTTGTTTGCTTTTTTCTCTTGTTGATTATGTTCCACTTAAAGGTGAGATCATATGGTATTTGTCCCTCACCACCTGGCTTATTTCACTTAGCATAATGCTCTCCAGTTTCATCCATGCTGTTGCAAAGGGTATAAGCTCCTTCTTTCTCTCTGCTGTGTAGAATTCCATTGTGTAAATGTCCTATAGTTTTTTGATCCACCCATTTGCTGATGGGCACTTAGGTTGCTTCCAGCACTTGGCTATTGTAAACTGTGCTGCTATGAACATTGGGGTGCACAGGTTCTTTTGGATTGGTGTCTCAGGGTTCTTAGGGTATAATCCCAGCAGCAGAATTGCTGGGTCAAAAGGCAGTTCCATTTTTAGTTTTCTGAGGAAATTCCATACTGTTTTCCACAGTGGCCTCACCAGTCTGCACTCCCACCAACAATGTACTAGGATTCCCTTTTCTCTGCATCCTCTCCAACACTTGTTTGTTGATTTGTTTATGTTGGCCACTCTGACTGGTGTGAGATGGTATCTCATTGTGGTTTTAATTTGCATCTCTCTGATGGCTAGTGACGCTGAGCATCTTTTAATATGTCTCTGGGCCCTCCAAAACAGATAAACTTATTTAAAAGAATAAAACATCAATAAATTTGTCTCTATCAATAATCACTTTAAATGTAAATAGTTTAAGTGCTGCAATCAAAAGACATAGGGTAACTGAATGGATAAGAAAACAAGACCCATATATATGTGGTCTACAAGAGACTAACCTCAGAACAAAAAATACACACAGACTAAATGTAAAGAGATGTAAAAAAAATATTTCATACAAATGAAAGGGAGAATAGCTTGGGAAAAAATATTTATATCTGACAAAATTTACTTTAAAAAGTAGGCTATTGTAAGACCACAGAAAGGGACTACATACTGATAGAAGCAACAATTTAACAAGAGGTTATAGCCCTTGTAAATATTTATGCATCCTACAGATGTGCACATTAATATGTAAAGCAAGTCTTGATGCACATTAAGTGGGAGATTGACACTAATAATGTCATAGTAGGGAATGTTAACACTTCATTAACATCAATGGATAGATATTCCAGACAGAAGATCAACATAGAAATGGTGGCCTTAAATGATACACAAGATCCGGTGGATTTAATTGATATCTACAGATCTTTCGCTCCAAAGCAGTAGAGTACACATTCTTTTCATATGTGCATGGAACATTTCTTAGGATAGACCGCATGTTAGGACACAAAACAAGTTTCAATAAATTTAAGACTGAAATCATATCAATCTTCTCTGACCATAATGGTATGAAATTAGAAATCAATCCTGAGAAAATAAAAACTGAAATGCACACAGAAATTTGGAGGCTAAATAACATGTTACTAAAAATTAATGTGTTAACAATGAGATCAACAGAGATATCAGAAGATAACTTGAAACAAATGAAAATGAGAACACAAGAACGCAAAATTTGTGGGACATAGCAAAAACAGTTCTAAGAGGGAAATTCAGCCCTGGCTGGTATAGCTCAGTGGATTGAGTACCAGTCCATGAAGCAAAGAGTTGCTGGTTGAATTCCTAGTTAGAACACATGCCTGGCTTGCTGGCCAGGTCTCCTATAGGGGCACGTAAGAAGCAACCACACACTGATGTTTCTCTCCCTATCTTTCTTGCTCCCTTCCCCTCTCTCTACAAATACATAAATAAAATCTTTAAAAAAGGCAAATTGATAGTGCTATAGGCTGATCTCAAGAAACAATAAAAAAAAACTTTCAGATAAACAATCTAACTTTACACTAACTGAAACATTAAAAAGAAGAACCAGTAGATCCCAAAAATAAGTATAAGAAAGGGAATAATAAAAATTAGAGCAGAAATAAACAAAGTAGAAACTAAAACAATCTGTACAATAGATCACTGAAATCAAGCAGTGATTCTTTGAAAAGATAAACAAGACTGATAAACCTTAAACCTAATTCACCAAGGGAAAAAAAAAGAGAAGACCCAAGTATACAATATCAGTAATGAAAAAAAAAGTAACAACTGACACCAAACAAATACAGAGGATGGTAAGAAAATATTATAAATAACTATATGCCAACAAATTTGACACCCTGGAAGACATGGATAAATTCCTAGAAACACACAATCCTCCATGAGTCTATAGGAAGAGTCAGAGAATCTGAATAGACAGATTACACCTAGTGAACTTGAAACAATAGTCAAAAACACTCCCAAGAAACAAAAGATCTGATTGGACGGCTTCCTAGGTGAATTTCACCAAACATTCAAAGAACTAACACCAATCCTTTTCAAACTATCCCAAAAATTTTGAGAGGAGAGAAGACTCCCAAGCTCATTTTCCAAGGCAAGCTTATCCTAATTCAAATACCAGATAAAAACACTACAAAGAAAACAAACAGGCCAACATCTCTGATAAACACAGATGCTAACGCCTTCAACACAATATTAGCAAACTAGACCCAGCAATGCATTCAAAAGATCTACATCCTGATCAATTGTGATTTTTTTCTAGGGACACAGGATTGGTAGAGTATCTGCAAAACAATAAATGTAATATACCACAGAAACAAAATGAAGGACAAAAATCATATGATCATATCTACAGATGCAGAAAAAGGCATTTGATAAAATCCAGCACTCATCTATGGTAAAAACACTTAGCAAAGTGGAAATAGAGCGAACACACTTCATCATTATAAAGGCCACATATGACACACAGCCAACATCAGACATGCTGGGAAAAAACTACATTTCCCTTAAGATCAGAAACAAGACATGGATGTCTGCTTTCAACACTCTTAATTCAACATAGCACAAGAAGTTCAAGCTATAGCTCTCAGACAAAAAGAAGAAATAAAAGACATTCAAACTGGAAATAAGAAGTAAAACTGTCATTTGCAGATGACAGGTACTGTATAGAGAGCACTCTAAAGATTTCACCACAGAACTACTAGAAATGATAAGTGAATTCAGGAAAGTAACAGGAAGTAAAATAAATATCCAGAAATTGGTTACATTTTTATACAGCAATAATGAACTATCTGAAAGGAAAGCTAAGAAAACAATCCCATTCACAATTGCTTTAAAGAGAACAAAACACCTAGGAGTAAATTCAACCATGGATGTAAAAGACCTGGTTTTGAGAAATTATAAAGCACTGAAGAAAGAAATTGAAGAAGATACAAATAAGTGGAGGCATATACTGTGTTCATAGATAGAAAAAATTAACATCAGTAAAAGGCCCATACTACAAAGTAATCTATAGGTTCAGTGCAATTCCTATCAAGATACCAATGGTGTAATTCACAAAACCAGAAAAAGTATTCCAAAACTTTGTATGGAACCACAAAAAACCCCAAATAGCCACAACAACCTTGAGAAAGAACAAAGTTGGAGGAATAATGCTGCCTGGTGTCAAACTATATTTCAAGGCCATAGTAATCAAAATAGCATGGTACTGGCAGAAAAGCAAAAATATAGGTAAATTGAACAGAATAGAGAGCCCAGAAATAAACCCACACCTTCATGTTGAATTAATATTTGACAAAGGAAACAAAAACATACAATAAGGTAAAGACTGTCTATTCAATAAATGCTGTTGGGAAAACTGGACAGATACATGCAAAAAAAGTGAAACTAGATCTCCTTATACCATATATAAGAATAAACTCAAAAGGAATTAAAATCAATATTAGACTCAAAACCATAAAAATCCTACAAGAAAACATAGGCAGTAAATTCTGACACATTTCCCATGGAAATATATATTTTTTATTATCTCCTCAGGAGAGGGAAACAAAAAAATATATACAAACAAGACTACATCAAACTAAAAAAGATTTTACACAGCCAGGGAAATCATCACCAAAATGAAAAGATAAGCCAATGAATGGAATAACATACCGATACTCTAATAGTGGGTTAATATCCAAAATTTATTTTAAAAAAACATAAAACTCAACACACACAAAAAATCAATCCAAGTAAAAATGGACAGAGAACCTGAATAGACACTTCTCCAGAGGACATACAGATGGCCAATAGATATATAAAAAGATGCTCAACATCACTAATCATCAAAGAAATGCAAATTAAAACCACAATGACATATCACCTTACATCTGTCAGAATGGCTATCACAAATAGATCAACAAATAACAAGTGTTGGAGAGGATGGAGTAGAAAGGGAACCCTCATGCACTGTTGGTGGAAATACAGACTGGTGCTGCCACTGTGGAAAGTATGGAGTTACCTTAATGGAACTGACTTATGAACCAGTGATTTCACACCTGAGAATATATCTGAAGAAACCTGAAATATGAATTTGATTGAATATATCCACCATTATATTCATTGTAGTACTATTTACAACAGCCAATATTTGGAATCAGCCCATGTACCCATCGGTAGATGAAGATAAAAAAGATGTGATACATTTACACAATGGAATATTACTCAGCCTTACAAAAGGAAATCAATCTTTGCAGCAGCATGGATGGGCCTAGAGAGCATTATGCTAAGTAAAATAAGCCAGTCAAAAGCCAAGTACCATATGATTTCACTTACATGTGGAATCTTATGAGAAAATGAACTAACAATCAAAATAGAGACAAACTCAGAGAGCAGGCTGACAGCTATCATGGGAGGAGGTGTTGGGAGGCTAGGAGTGGGGGCTGGTATTGAGCAAAAAAGAAAACCATAAAGAGAAAAATCTCATGGACAGGGACAACAGTGTTGTGATTATAGGGGGAGAATGGAGTGCGGGATGGGCAGGAGTGTATGGGGAACAAATGGTGATGGAAGGAGACTGGACTCGGGGTGGTAAACAACAATAGTACAGAGATGATGTGTTGTGGAATTGTTCATCTGAAACCTGTATTATTTTGTTAACCAGTGTCACTCCAATAAACTCACCAAAAAAAGTAAGCCAACATTGCAATTAGTGTCACATAGAAATTTTAAACAATGAGAACACTGCATACAGTGTTCTGTACTTAGAACAAATGTATATTATAAAGTAAGATATAATAAAAATAAATGAAATTATTAGTCAACTCTAGGAGCTAAGCAAGTATATAACATAAAACTAAGAAAAGTAGAGGAAAGAAAAATAATAAAGACATACATTAAATATTAAGAAGACAGAATTGTGGTGAATTAATTAGAAACATTGTTCAAGAATAGTTTTTATGGAATAGACAATACAATTTACAGATAGCTGACAAGTCTAAATTATGGGGGAGGGGGACAAAAAACTCAGACACAGCCTTAATTCTGAAATTATAGATGTAACCATAGATAGAAAAAGGGGATGGTAATTAGAAAAACTACATTTAATATAAAATATAGTATTTACCTATATGATGCCATAATATAATGTAATGTAATGTGATATAATGTACTATAATGTAACATATTGCCTTGTAAACATATCCTGATATCTCAAACCTTGAAAGAAGTCTATGACATAACTACCATATTCTTTAGCTACTATATTCTTTCCATTCTCTCTCTCTCTGCCCTCTGCACCATCATCCCCATGCAAACAAGCTTTTGCAATGTACTCATCTTAGAGATTCTGCAAGAAAATCATCAGTATTAAAATCCAGTGACCTCTGCTGGATTCATCTTTTTTTTTTTTTTTTTGAAACACTCCTTTCTTAACATCTGGAAGCACTAGGACTATTGTTTCTCTCCTACTGTCATGAATGCCAGCCCTCTCTCTTCTTTTTGGTTCCCTGGACTCTGTCCTTAATGTTTTCTAACTTAACTTTATCGATGAGACATCCCTCCTACTCCCTGGCTTCAACTGTCATTGCTCTACTTCAATCCTGATCTTGTTCCTTGCCAACTAGTACAACATTTCCAATAAACTGCTGACCAAACACTGAGAGACAAAGCCAAAGTTTGAGCAATAAAGCTCATCATGTCTAAAAAATGTATTCATTATTGGCTAAGGAGTTTTCTTCTTGATTTATCTAATTCTGTTCGATTGGATTTTATAGCCAGTCTCAGACACTATATAATTTTTTCCTTTCATCGATCCATTGTTTTGTACAGCTCTACTAAAGTTATTCATCAGAACATCATTTCTTGACCATCATAATGGGCTTGCAACTGGCTGTCCTTCCTTTTGAATCCATCTTGCACATATAAATCAGGGCTAGATAAAAATATCATAAATATATTTTAATGCTTCCTTCCCTGATAGAAAATTACAATGACTTCTTACTGATACAAAGCAAAAATAAAAATTGGTAACCTGATGTTAAGCTCTCAAACCCTTGGCCTCAAGCTGCCTTTTGAGTAGGGCATAAAATGTCCATCCAGGAATTACATGCCACACTCAATTTTGTTTTTTCATTGCTTTTTAGAAAGAAAGAAAGGGAGAGAAAAACATCCATCATCTCCTATCAGTACCCATACCGGAGATTGAATGCACTTGGACCAGAGATTGTATATGCCCAGACCAGAATCATACACATCTGAACTGGGGACCAAACCAACAACCTAGGTATGTGCCTGACTAGGAACTGAACCCACAACCCTTTGGCTACTAAATGACATTCCAACCGAGTCACACTACCCAGGGCCACACTCAATTTTTGTATTTGTCTATCTAAAATATGTTTTTTAGCTTTCTTTTTCTATTTGCTCCCATTTTTCTTCTGTCTACAATACCATATTTTCACTAGTGGTTATAAAAATATTACCATTCAGTTTCTCATTAAGGATGTTGGACATTGCCATTCCATCCTTACTATCAAGTAAAGAACTTAAGAGATTGAGAAATCAACAATGTTTCAAAGACCCAATCAAAGCTGAAGACGCAAGGCATACTACTGCCCCCAAATATTGGAGAATAGCAGGAGTCTCCGCTCCTGTAAGCAGAGACGCCCCAGCAGGAATGACCAAGGCAACCAGAGCGGGGCTAGGAAAACCTGAACTATAATTGCTAGAGGCTCAGTGTGGATAACTCTGAGTTAATACCCCAGTGGGACTCAGTCATAGGAGATTCCATAATTTTGTGAGATTTATTTCCAGGATCTCAACTTGGCTCTCAAAGCAAATAGAAGAGAAAAAATCTTATGCTTCCTGCAGGGAGAGAGGGAAAGGAACCATTTTTGAAATATGCCAGATCACTCTGCTCCTTTCAGAAGGGAAAATAGTTACCCAGCTGGGGTATTATCAGACCTTAATTGACCTAGGGAAGAAGGATACCCAACTACAGCCCACAATAGCTATTTTGTCCCACTGAAGGGGAAAGAAAAAACTGAGAAATAGCTATGGGTTTCACAGTCCAGAGGCATCAGCTCATTAGAAGGCTGAAACCTAACACAGAACTACAACATTTCTCCTCCTCCAAAATTTTACCACCACAATACTGAAGGCCTATTCACAGCAGTTCCTTTAACCCAACACAGCCCAGCTATCAGGAAAAAATTACCAGGCCTACCAAAAGTAAACACACACACACACACACAAACACACGCACAACTTGAAGAGACAGAGTAAGCATCAGAACCAGACATGGCAGGGATGTTGAAATTATCAGGCTGAGAATTTAAAACAACCTGATTAGTATGCTAAGGGCCATCTAACGATTATAGAAGACAGCATGCAACAACAGATGGGCAATGTAAGCAGAGGGATGGAAAGCTTAAGAAGGAACTAAAACATGCTAGAGATGAAAAACATTATAACAGAAATGAAGATACTTTTGATGGACTCAAAGGCTGATATGATTGAGGAAAAAATTACTGAGTTCAAGGAATCATTATGCATATGAAAAGCAAAGAGAACAAATACCAAGAAAACATAACAGAATACCCAAGGGCGCAACTATAAAAAGTAGAACATATGCATACAAAAATAGTTTAAGGGACCTCTGGGACAAAGGGATAAAGTGTACTAACATTCACATCATAGGGGTTCCAGAAGGAAAAGGGAGAGAGATCAAGGAATTAAAAACCTATTTGAAGGAATATGACTGAAAAACTTTCCTAATTTAGTGAAGGAAATAAGCATACAAGTCCAGAAAGCACAGAGTTCAAAATAAGATTGAGCCAAAGAGGCACATATGAAGACACATATTTAAAATGCCAAATGTTAAAAACAAAGAGAAAATCTTAAAAGCAGCAAGAGAAAAGCCGTTAGTTACCTACAAGGGAGCTTCAATAAAACTGTCAGCTGATTTCTCAACAGAAACTTTGCCGGCCAAAAGGGACTGTCATGAAATATTCAAAATGATGACAAGCAAGGACTTACAACTAAGAGTACTCTACCCAGCAATGCTATCATTTAAAATCAAAGGAGAGATAAAGAGTTTCCCCAACAGGAAAAAGCTAAAGTAGTTCATCACCATTAGTCCGGTGTTACAGGAAATGGCAAAATGTCTATTTTAAGATAAAGAAAAAAGATTTAAAATATAAATAATAAAGTGGCAGTAAATACAGGTATATCAATAATTACTTTAAATGAAATGAATTAAATGGTCCAATCAAAAGACTGGATAGCTGAGTGGATAAGAAAACAAACCCATACATATGCTGTCCACAAGAGACCCACTTCAGATCAAAACACACACACTGCCTGACCATAAAGAGATGGAAAAAGATATTTAATACAAATGCAAATGCAAAAAGCTGGGGCACACTGAATAATTTACAGACTTCACAGGTGTTGCAGTATATCTCTAGCAGTAACCAAAGGTTTACTGTTTTTCTAGAAGCACTTATTTTAAAAGCTACTGAGGAGTTGTTTGGTTTTCTAAATAATTTATGCTTTTTCTAAATAACTTATACTTGTTCCTTGTATCATTGTTATTAAATGCTCAGCACACTTCTTGGGTTTGTGGATGTGACAGGAAGGCCCAGTGTTCTGCAGTAGTAGCTGGTTGCCATCATGTGGTTTCCCAGGAATGCTGTTGGGAGCAGCAGCATTGCCCTGGAGTTGGGAGGCATTCAAGGCCCTTGGCATTTACAGCTGCCAATCTGCTTTTGTTAGGGCCTTAAAGTCTTTTAAAAACTCCAGTAAATTAATTGCACAGCATGTGATCATAGTTTAGGAGTCTTTAAAGCCTTACATAAAGCTTTTTAAAAATACCTGTATGATTAATGTAACAAAACAAAGGAACAAAACCACAAAGCAACCTTAAAATCACCTCCTTCACTGATGGCTTTGAGCAGAAATAACAGGAGTTAAGGTCTGCTAAATGATTGGACAAAGCAGCCTCCAGGGTTCTGGAGACATTAATCACTACAGCTTGACCTCAGCTCTCTTCTCTTGGTCTTTAGGTCTCTGTGTTGAGGCAGAAACCTTTTAATCCTTCCATGCAAAGTCTTTGGTTATTTGCTTTCCACCTGATTCTAAGGTTTTGATGACAGCTGTTTATCATACTGATTTTTCTAGCCTCTTGACTGTTCTCTAAACTAAATGCCATTGCATTCCATCAAGAATTAATAAAGAATGTACTTTAATTAAAAAATAAGTTACCTACACTACCTTTGAAGTGGCATTGTTATTTGAAAGCAGACTCGGATTAGTTGTAAATGTGTATTGCAAACTTCTAGGAAAACCACTAAAAATAGTAAAAAATAGAAAGATAATGATAGCTAAGAAAGGAGAGAAAATGGAATCTGAAAAAATGCTCAGTTAAAAACCACAAAAGGCAGAAAAAAGAGTGGAAAACAAAAATTGGAACAGAGTGGTACAGGGCAACAAATAGAAAGTAACAGATATAATAGATATTAATCCAACTATATCAATTATCACTTTGAATATCAATGGTATAAATTTGCCAATTAAAGGACAGAAATGGTTAGAGTGGAATAAAAATAAGACCCATCTATATATCGTCTACAAGAAACCTACTTTAAATATAAAATCACAAAGAGATGAAAAACAAAAGGATGGAGAAAAATATGACACACTAACACTAATCAGAAAAAAGCAGCAGTAAGCTATAATAATTTCAGGTAGCAGACTTCAAAGCAAGGAAAATTATCAGCGATAAAGAAGGTAATTACATAATGATAAAGGGGCCATTTCTCCAAGAAGACATAACAATTCTTAATGTGTATGAGACAAACAACAGAGCATAAAACTATGTGAGGCAAAAACTGATATAACTGCAAGTAGAAATAGATGAATTCACTGTCATATTTGGAGGCTTCAACAACCCACTATTAGAGATGGACAGATCTAGTAGGCAGAAAATCAGGAAGGACATACTTGAACTCAATGACATCATGAATCAACTGAATATAGTGGAGATTTGTAGGTTATTGTACCCAGCATTGAAAGAATAAATAATTTTGTCAGGGTCACATGTAACATTGACAAAGATAGACCACATTCTGGATGATAAATACACCTTAACAAACTTGCAAGAATAGAAACCATGCAATATCTACTTTTAGACCGCCATGGAATTAAACTAGAAGTCAGTAACAAAGAGATAACTGTAAAATCCTAAAATGCATGGATATTAAACAACAGACTTCTAACTAACATATAGGTAAAGAAAGAAATATCAAGAAAAAATAATATTTTGAAATGAATAACACAAATTACCAAAACCTGTTTCATGAAGCAAAAACAGTGCTTATGGGAATATTTTTAGCATATTTCAAAAGATCTAAAATTATTATCCAAATTTACATCTTAGGAAATTAGAGAAAAAGTATGTGCTTTATGAAATAAAATGCAACAAATTAACAAATAAACTCAGATACATACAACAGAGTGGGGGTTACTAGAGGGGAAGGTGGGTTGGGAGAGGATGAAGAAGACAAAAGAAGTCAAATATATGATGATGGAAAGAGGAGAATTTGGGTGGTGAACACACAATGAACTATACAGATGTTGTATTATAAAGAATACTGAAGTTTATGCAATGTTACTACCCAATGTTATGCCAATAAATTTGATTATAACCAAAAATTGAAATCAAAATTAAATTTAAATTCAAAGGATCAAATTAAATTCAAAGTAAATAGAAGAAAAATTACTTTCAATCAATTATAAAAATTAGAATAGAAATCAATAAAAATGAAATGAGGAAATCAACATAGAAATTCAATAAAATCAAAAGTTGGTTCTTTAAAAAGAGCAGTAAAATCTATAAGGTTGTAGCCAGGCAAACTAAGAACAGAAAAGAGAGAGAGAGATGAGACACAAATCACTATCAGTAATGAAAGAGGGGCATCACTACAGAGCTCCTGAACATTAAAAGGATGATAAAGGAATATTATGAACAACTCTATGATTACCCATTTGATAACCTAGATGAAATGGATTAATTCCATGAATGACACAATGTGAAAATACACTAAAAGAAATAGACAATCTGAATAAACTTACATCTGTTAAAGAAATTGAATCACTAATTGATAACTGTCCAAAACAGAGAGCACAAGTCCCAAATGATTTTCCTATAAATTCTAAAATACATTTCAGGAAGATTCTATTTCAGAGTACAGAAGCAGAGAGAATACTTCTTACCTTCTTCTATGAGACCATAATTATTTTAATACTAAAACCAGACAAGACATTACAAGAAAACTACAGACTAATATCTGTCATTAACACATATGCAACAATTCTCAACAAAATATTAACCAAAAGACCTAAAATAGTCAACACAATATTAAAGAAGAACAAAGCTGGAAGACTGACCCCACCTGACTTCAAACCTTAATATAAAGCTATAATAACAAGACAATGTGGTGTTGGTGAAAGAACGGACAAAGATGAATGGAATAGAAAAGAGCTCAAAAATAGACCCACATAAATACAGTCAACTAATTGTTGACAAAGAGGTAAAGGCACACAATGGAGCAAAGATAGTGTTTTCAAAAAATAGTTTGAGCCCAGGCCTGTGTAGCCAGCTGTTTGGAGAGTGGTCCCATAAACCAAAAGGTTGCGGGTTCAATCCTCAGTCAGGCACATATTTAGGTTGCAGGTTTGACTCTGCCCCTTGGGGTGCATATAGAGACAACAAATTGATGTTTCTCTCTCATGTTGCTGCTTCTCTCTCTCTCTCCCCTTCCCTCTCCTTTCTTCTTTTACTAAAAGCAATGAAAAAAATGTCCTCAGATAAGGATAACAAAATAGGGTTGGACATCCACATCCCCCCCCTCCAAAAAAAGAGTATAGCCATAGACCTTACACCCTTCACAAGAAAATAAACTCAAATGGGTCATAGACCTAATGTAAAATGCAAAACTATAAAACTCCTAAAATGGATAAGATCGACTTCATGAATTTTTTTTTAAATTCTGCTCTGTGAAAGACTGTCAATAGAATGAAAAGATAAGCCATAGACTGTGAGGAAATATTTGCAAATTATGCATCTAATGCAGAACTATTATACAAAATATACAAAATATACTCTTAAAAACTATTAATAAATAATCAAATAACCCAATTAAGAAATGGGCCAGAGACCTTAGTGTGTACCTCATCAAATAAGGGTATAAATAAGTATATAAAAATATGCTCCACATCATAATTCATCAGGGAAATGCAAGTTAAAACAACAATGAGCTACCACCACACACCTATTATGATAGTCAAACTCTGGATTATTAGGGACAGCAAATGCTGCTGAGGATGTGGAGCAACAGGGATTCTCATCTGATACTGGTGGAGCCACTTTAGCAGACAGTCTGGAGATCTCTTACAAAACTAAACACATTCTTACCATATGATCCAACAATCACACTCTTTGGTATTTATCCAATGGAGCTGAAAACTTACTTGCACACAGAAACCTGCATACAAATGTTTATAGCAGCTTTTCATAATTGCTATAATGCAGAAGCAACCAAGATATCCCCCAGGAGGTAAATGGATAAACAAACTGTAATACATCCAGATAATGGAATATTATACAAAATAAAAAAGAAATGAACTATTAACCTTCAAAAAGCCATAGGGAGACCTTAAATGTATATTACTAAGTGAAAGAAGTTGATCTGAAAAGGCTACAGACTGAATAATTCCAACTATGTGGCATTCTGGTAAAGGCAAAACTAAGGAGACAATAAAATATCAGCAGTTGTCGTGGGGTAGGCAGGAGCACCAAGGATTTTTAGGACCACTACAGTGGTCCATATATGTCATACATTGATTGCCCCAACTCATAGAATGCAGAGCACCAAGAGTGAACTCTAAGGTAAATTGCGGACTTGGGGTGATTATGACATGTCAGTGTAGGTTTAACAGTTGTAACAAGTGGTCCACTCTGGTGGGGGTTTTGATAATGGCAGAGGCTATGCATGTGGGGGCTTGGGGGTATGGGGAAAATCTGTTTCTATTGCACCATTCAATACAACCCAAAACTGCTCTGAAATGTCTTTAAAAATAATACTGTTCCTTTAAGAATGATTTCAAATGCCTCCTCCATTCTCTTGAGCCATGAGTGGCCCATCCCTTCTCTCACTACATATAATTTTGTTTATATTTGTATATATTTTGTTTATTCATACAATGTTATATGTTGTATTTTATGTATATTATATACATTTTATGATAATTTCATTATGCTCATAAATTATAGTTGACTCTTTTCTTAGCTTTTAATATCCATTATGTCAGGATGTAATATAATACATACCTTAAATATGCCTTATACTTTGGATCCACATTGCATTATTTAACCCAGTATTCCACAAAAATTGGCCACCAGTAATATTTTAAATATATGATCTTAAAATAATGTAATCTAACTGCCAATTTTTATAGGCATTAGGAAATAAAAGTATAAATTTAATAAAGCAAATATGCTCTGTATAACATTAATCCAAGAATCGAAACCTATATGGACTTTTTCTTCACCATATAAATCTCCAGGTTTGACTATCCAGTTAACCTCACTCTGAAATGTGAAAGAAAATGTGTAATGACCACATTAGTGAGTACTTTCCGTATGTCAACTTTTGTTCAAAGCATTTTAGCTGATTGTATACATTTTAAAGTTACATATGTTGTTGGTTTGGTTTACATTTAAATATGTAAATGTATCTGTTTTTATGTCATTATGATTTTCTACTTTCCAATAACAAGATCATCTTACATAGCTTAAAAGACACATTTTACTTGGGTATTTTGAAAATTTGTATTTTTAAATGAACATTAGGATTTGGGATCAGATCGGAATTTAAATCTCTGCTTTGTAACTTACTAAAAATATTTATTTGAGCTTCAGTTTCCCCATCTGTGAAAATAGACCACTGCTATCTTACTTTAAATGGTTTTTTGAGGGTTGAATGGATAAATCCATAAGAGTCCTAGAACACAGTCTAACAGACACAGTGAGTGTCATCATCAGCACCCACCCCCAACCAGCCCCCCACAGTGCATCATGGGTTCTGCCTGTCATTGTGACCTGTTATTCCTCTACCCAAAATACATTTGACATTTCCCCTACTTCTTGCTTGTATGAGATAGGTCTATTTTCTATTTCCTACTCTGAAGTAACTATAATGAACAACAAATTATTTGAAAAAAACCTCAAATTCTCTATTCTCTGTATAAAATTTATCCAGAAATGTATGGCTTTAGCATATTATTGCTATGGTCTCATTAATGTGTGATTGACATATGCTGTGTGCTGTTTTCTTATTGGTGATATCACTTAAACAAGCACAGTGATACTTTTCCTTAAGGTGAAATGACTTCTATTGTTCAGAGATCTCTGTACAACTCTTAAGTTCATGATGCAGCTCTAAAAATATGTATTTTAGTCATTTCAAAACTGGATGTAGAATATTAAAATGTCACCTCTGATACTTTGTGTTCCCTGACAAATTATTTTCTTTGCCTAAAAATATTCTAAAAAGTGAATTTATCATATGAATGAATGAATCCCAATAAAATACTTTGCTTTCACATGGATTAGAATGTGTCTCTATCTCCCAAAGTATAACATTAACTCTAATACATCCAATCTGCCTAGTAATCTGAACTCCACTCAGATATTAACACAGCTGTATTAATTAGAATGTGAAATATGACTCCATTGCATTTCAGTACACAAGCTTGTCCTACTATCTCCAGAAGTTCACTAGGTGATAGTGTTAGTGAAATTGCACACATGTAACCATATCAATCAGAATATAAGAGTACATGCAAAGTCAAGATAAAAGCCGAATGCATTTTTATTTAATCTTTATTCTTTATTGTATTTTTTAAATTATCATTTAGTCCCCTTACACCCCAATCCCCCCAGCAATCACCACATTGTTGTCCATGACTATGAGCCCTTTTTCCTTTTTGCTCAGTCCCTCCACCTCCTAACCCTCCCCCTACTAGCTGTCATCTGCTCTCCTTCTATGAGTCTGTCTCTGTTTTGCTTGTTAGTTCAGTTTGTTCATTAGATTCTACATATGAGTGAAACCAGATGGTATTTGTCTTTCTATGACTGGCTTATTTCACTTAGCATAATGTTCTCTAGGTCCATCCATATTGTTGTGAAAGGTAAAATTTTCTTCTTTCTTACAGCCAAGCAGAATTCTAGTGTGAAAATATCCCATAGTTGTTTTATCTGCTCATCTATTGATGGACACTTGGGTTGCTTCCAGATCTTGGTGATTATAAATAACACTGCAATGAACATACAGGTGCTTATGTTCTTTACAATTAGTGCTTTGGGGTACCTTTGGATATGTACCTAGAAGTAGGAGCATTGGGTCAAAAGACAGATCCACTTTTAATTTTTTGAGGCATTTCCATACTGCTTTCCACAGTGGCTGTACCAGTGGCTGCAGACCCCACACTTCTCAGGGGGAATCCCCTGGTCACTGAAATATCCCTCTGCCACTTCAGCTGCCCCCCATGGGAGCCAAGCCAGTCCTGTCCTATATCCTTGGCACTCCCTACCGGTCACGTGGTGAAGTGGTTTCCTCTGTCTGTAGTTATGAGGCTTCTCTCCCACTAGTGTTCAGTTGGTTATTCTAGATGATTTCTCTACAATTTAGTTGTAATTGCAGACTGGTCCTGGGAGGAAGTTAGTGTCGCTTCTTCTACTTACTCCTCTGCCACCTTGGATCTATCCTGAATGCATTTTGGATTGCCAATGGCAGGGCAGTTAGTATCATTACTCACCAAAGCACACCCGCTGTGAAATAGGCATTACCTCCTCTCTTCCAAATCTCATAATACTATTTTGTTATTGATATTTTTCCAATTCCAAACCCTATCTTCTGCATGCATATATATAATAATTTATCACTTTTGTTCCTAGAAGCACACCATGTATCAAATTTTTTCTCAAATAAATAAAATTTAAAATGAGTTGAAATAAGTAGAGCTTTGTAAGAATGTTTACATTTTTGGTTTCAGTTTGAAGGAATAGAGAGTTCCTTTTTTGTAATCAGTAAATGTATGAGTGCAGATATAAGAATATCAAAAATTTCATAGTTTAAAATCAATACATAAAGTTAAGCTTTGGAGAAACCATGAAAGAATAAATTAAATAAAAAGTGACATGTGAGGAAAGAACAAGAAAATAAAGCCCATTGGTATAACTTAAGCAAGAAACAGTTTTCTGTCCAAATAAAATAATTTAAAACTGAAAAAAATAGTTGTCTGCTTTTAAGAAGAAAAAAGAATAGAAAATATAGTTAATCAAAATTACTTTATAAGTCTTTAGAAGTAGTCTTTTATTTGTTTCTTTTCTGCTTCTTTTTCAGCTTTTCTCTTCATTGGTATATGTCTTATTTTCTAAGGCACTACATTATATAACTTTGTTTGAAAACTTTAAGAATATCACATGGTCTATATTTGACATGCTTAAAGAATTCTCTATTTCTTGTTTGAGGAATAATAGAATAAATGCAAGAAAAAATATTTGTGGGTATAGATGAGTCATTTTTAGAAGAGCTTCCTGGAAATGAAGAATAACTCAAAACGAGGGGGTGAGAGCAGTTAGAATACATTATGATCTCACAACTCGAGGAAACACTTAAAAACAAAACAAAGAACACGGGTGGCGAGATAGGTGGGAGTGGAGTCCACTTCCCCTCAACGCCAGTGAAATACCTAGCTGATCTGAGGAACAGAGCGAACAGCCAACAGTATTGCAGCATATATGAAGATCAGAGACCAAAGATAGAGGACATTGAAAGATCAGACGGTAAGAAGGGTGCTTAAGGACAATAAGGTCCCCGGGACCTGCGCGGGGACCAGGGCGGCAGAAGCCCCGGGCCCCGGGTGCAGGGTCTGCTGCAGGATTCTTGGGAGAGAGCCGGGCTGAGCTGTGAGCAGCCAGGTGCTTGTTTGGACCAGGGGGGCTTGAATAGGAAGAATTTCTCAAAAAGGAAAAGAAAATAGAAGCATTCAGCAGCTAGTTAGAGAACTCTCCACAGCAGCCTTGGCCTCTGGTGCCCCTCCCCCCTCAGCCCCTGAACTGTGAACACGGAAAAGCAGCCCCAGCGCTCACCTGAAGCCGGGCTGGTGTGGACCCAGATTAGCGGACTGGGGGCCCATACCTGAAACTCCGGGTAAGCGCGCACCCTGATAAGTGGCCCGGCTGCCTGGGCGCCAGACCCAAAGTGCCCCAGTGGGTGCGTACTCCAATCAGTGGCCTGGGGCCCACACCTGAAACCCTGGGTGGGTGGGTGCCCTGATAAGCACCCGGCTGCCTGGGCGCACAGACAAAAAGCTCCTGGGTGGGCACGCAACTGGATCAGTGGCTGGCTGCCCCCGCACACAGACCCAAAGCGGGGGATCGGCAACCAACCCAAGTCCAAAGCAGAGATCTGCTGCACAACCCGATCAACAGCCTGGCTGCCTGCAGGCGACCACACCCAAAAACACCGGTTCTGAAAAACTCCTACCTAGCCCCTGTGCACAGAACTCTGCAGGGCCTACTGGCTCTCTAGGAGGAAGGCAGAATGCCCAGCAGAGGGGAGCTGCAGGGCGAGGGGAGACTGCATTCCCCGGAAAGACTCCAATCAGTAGGGGGCTGAACTACCCCATAGCAGCACCAAGAGCCCCTAGCATATAAGACAGCAAAGAGCAAGAAGGTGGAGTGTGAGTTGCCCCTAATTGGTGCAACTCAAGGACAGCACAGCTGGTGAACTAAAGGCCTAGTGGGGAGCAGAAGGACCCTGAGGAACTAGACTGAAGGCTGAACAACAGCGAAGAGTGTGGCTCAGGAAGGGAGAAAAGTGAAACCAATCCTTCCAACCACCCCCTCCCATTCCACAGACAGGATGATCAGCAGAACTAACCTGACCGGTTTAAAGCCAACAGAAGACCTTTTTTTTTTTCTTCTTCTTCTTTTTTCTTTCCTTCTTTCCCTCTGAATTCCTTCTTCCTTTCTGTCCTTCTTCCTTTTTTTATTCATTCTTCCTTCCATCCTTTACCTTTTTTATTCCTTCATCCTGCCTTCTTTTATTTATTCTGTTGTTTTAATTTTTGTTAAAATTCCTTCTTATCTTGCCTTCAATCTTTCTTTATTCCTTCTTCCTTCTTTCCTTTCCTTTTCTATTCCCTTTTTCCCTCGTTCCCTTCTTCTTCCTCTTCTTTTTTTTTTTTTTTTGTTGCCCCCATTCCTCTTTTTCCCACAGGTGAGACAAGAAAAAGCAGGGGTAGCAATACTCATATCAGACAAAATAGACTTCCAATGAAGGGCCATAAAGAGAGACCCAGAAGGTCACTTCATAATACTCAAAGGAAGAATCCACCAAGAAGACATAAACATTGTAAATATATATGCACCCAACATAGGAGCACCCAAATACATTAAGAAAATCTTGGAGGATTTCAAGAAAGATATTGACAGCAACACAATTTTAGTAGGGGACTTTAACACCCTACTATCAAAAATGGACAGGTCTTCCAAACAAAATATCAAGAAGGATATTGTGTCACTTAACAATACCCTAGAGGAAATGGACTTAACTGATATATATAGAGCTTTTCATCCCAAAGAAGCAAAATACACATTCTTTTCAAGTGTCCATGGAACTTTTTCAAAGATAGACCACATGATAGGACACAAAACAAGCCTCAACAAATTCAAGAAAATTGAAATCATATCAAGCATTTTCTCTGACCACAAGGGACTGAAACTAGAAACCAACCCCAAAGGAAAAATCCCAAAACACTCAAAATCATGGAGACTGAATAGCATGCTATTAAACAATGAATGGGTCAAGAGCGAGATTAGGGAAGAAATCAAAAACTTTCTGGAAACAAATGAAAATGAATTCACAACAACCCAAAACCTATGGGACACAGCAAAGGCAGTCCTGAGAGGGAAGTTCATAGCAATACAGGCCTACCTTAAGAAGTTAGAAACAGTTCAAACAAACAACCTAACCCTATGCCTACAAGAACTCGAGGAACAACAACAAAGACAGCCCAGAGCAAGCAGAAGGAAGGAAATAACCAAGATCAGAGCAAAGTTAAATGACATAGAGACTAAAAGCACAATTCTAAGGATCAATGAATCCAAGAGCTGGTTCTTTGAAAAGATAAACAAAATCGACAAGCCATTAAGTAGGCTCATCAAGAAGAAAAGAGAGAGGATCCAAATAAACAGAATTAGAAATGAAAGAGGAGAGATTACAACTGATACCACAGAAATACAAAGGACTGTAAGAAATTACTACGAAGAACTGTATGCTAAGAAATTTGAAAACCTAGATGAAATGGACACATTTCTAGAAAAATATAATCTTCTAAAACTGAATGAAGAAGAAGTAGAAAACCTGAACAGACCAATAACAGCAAAGGAAATTGAAGCAGTCATCAAAATCTCCCAACACACAAAAGCCCTGGACCAGATGGTTTCACAGGAGAATTCTACACAGCATTTAAGGAAGAGCTAACCCCTATCCTTCACAGACTATTCAAAAAAATCCAAAATGATGGAAGACTCCCAAACTCTTTTTATGAAGCCAGCATCACCCTAATCCCAAAACCAGATAAAGACACAACGAAGAAAGAAAACTTCAGGACAATATCGCTGATGAACATAGATGCTAAAATTCTCAAGAAAATATTGGCAAACCACATCTAGCAATACATTAAAAAGATCATCCACCATGACCAAGTGGGATTCATCCCAGGGATGCAAGGATGGTACGATATTCGCAAATCAATAAACATAATACATCACATCAATAACTGCAAAGACAAAAATCACAGGATCAATAGATGCGGAAAAAGCATTTGATAAGGTACAGCACCCATTTCTGATAAAAACACTCAGCAAAGTGGGAATAAAGGGAGCATTCCTCAACATAATAAAGGCCATATATGACAGACCTACAGCCAACATCATACTCAATGGACAAAAACTTAGAGCTTTCCCACTAAGATCAGGAATAAGACAAGGATGCCCTCTCTCACCACTCCTATTCAACATAGTATTGGAAGTCCTAGCCACAGCAATCAGACAAGAACAAGAAATCAAAGGCATCCAAATTGGAAAGGAGGAAATGAAACTGTCACTGTTTGCAGATGACATGATAGTGTACATGGAAAATCCTATAGACTCCACCAAAAAACTACTCGACCTAATAAATGAATTTGGCAAAACAGCTGGATACAAAGTCAATACTCAGAAATCAAAGGCATTCCTGTACACCAACAATGAAACTGCAGAAACAGAAATCAGGAAAAAAGCCCCATTTGATATAGCAACAAGGAAAATAAAGTACTTAGGAATAAACCTAACCAAGGAGGTAAAATACCTGTACTCAGAAAACTACACAACACTGAAGAAAGAAATTAAGGAAGACACAAACAAATGGAAGCATGTACCATGCTCATGGATTGGAAGAATTAACATCATCAAAATGGCCATACTACCCAAAGCAATTTATAGATTCAATGCAATCCCTATTAGAGTACCCATGACATATTTCACAGATATAGAACGAACATTTCAGAAATTTATATGGAACCATAAACATCCCCTAATAGCTGCAGCAATTTTGAGAAAGAAGAACAAAGCAGGAGGGATCACAATACCTGATATCCAACTGTATTACAAGGCCACTGTAATCAAAACAGCCTGGTACTGGCATAAAAACAGGCACATAGACCAATGGAACAGAATAGAGAGCCCAGAAATAAGCTCAAGTCTATACGATCAATTAATATTTGACAAAGGAGGCAGAAGCATAAAATGGAGCAACAACAGTCTCTTCAACAGATGGTGTTGGGAGATCTGGACAGCTACGTGCAAAACAATGAAACTCGATCACCAACTTACGCCATACACAAAAATAAACTCAAGATGGATAAAAGACTTAAATATAAGTCATAACACCATAAAAGTCCTTGAGGAAAACATTGGCAGGAAAATCTCAGACATTCCACGCAGCAACATCCTCACAGACATGTCCCCTAAAGCAAAGACATAAAGGAAAGAATAAACAAATGGGACCTCATCAAAATAAAAAGCTTCTGCATGGCTAAAGAAAACAGCACCAAATTACAAAGAGAACCAACAGTATGGGAAAACATATTTGCTAATGATACCTCAGACAAGGGCCTGATCTCCAAAATATATAAAGAACTCACACGACTCCACTCCAGGAAGACAAACAACCCAATTAAAAAATGGGCAAAGGACTTGAACAGACACTTCTCCAAGGAGGACATACAGAGCGCCCAGAGACATATGAAAGGATGCTCAGCATCACTAGCCATCAGAGAGATGCAAATTAAAACCACAATGAGGTACCATCTCACACCACTCAGAATGGCCAACATAAACAAATCAACAAACAAATGTTGGAGAGGATGGGGAGAAAAGGGAACCCTAGTGCACTGTTGGTGGGAATGCAGACTGGTGAGGCCACTGTGGAAAACAGTATGGAATTTCCTCAGAAAACTAAAAATGGAACTGCCCTTTGTCCCAGCAATTCCGCTGCTGGGATTATACCCTAAGAACCCTGCAACACCAATCCAAAAGAACCTGTGCACCCAAATGTTCATAGCAGCACAATTTACAATAGCCAAGTGGAAGCAACCTAAGTGCCCATCAGCAAATGAGTGAATCCAAAAACTATGGTATATTTACACAATGGAATTCTATGCAGCAGAGAGAAAGAAGGAGCTTATACCCTTTGCAACGGCATGGATGGAACTGGAGAGCATTATGCTAAGTGAAATAAGCCAGGTGGTGAGGGACAAATACCATATGATCTCACCTTTAACTGGAACATAATCAATAGAAGAAAAAAGCAAACAAAATATAACCAGAGACATTGAAGTTAAGAACAATCTAACAATAGCCAGGTGGGAATGGGGTGGGGACAGTGGGAAGAGGGGATTACAGGAACTACTATAAAGGACACATGGACAAAATCAAGGGGGAGGGTGGAGGTGGGGGAGGGTGGTGGGTTCAGCTGTGGTGGGGTGGAGGGATTGGGAGAAAAGGCATACAACTGTAATTGAATAACAACAAAAATTAAAAAAAAAACAAAGAACACAAATAAAATTTTTTATAAGAGAAATACCAATAGAACAAAACAGATGCAATTTATCTTCTTAATAGGTTCATGGGAAATGTAATCTGGTCTTTGTGAATAGCACAGGGTAAGGTACGATTTATAGCCTAATCCATGACACTGTGCTAAGCTGCAAACAGGGTATCCATAGTTAGATGTGAAGAAACAAAGTAAGCAAATAATGAAAGGAGTTTCTGATGAATTGCTCAGATCACCAGACAATCTTCATAGCCTGGGTTAAGAACCAGACAGAATAGAACAGGGTCTGGCTAGATTTACCTAATGCTATCCTGGCAATAACTATGAACCAGAATCCTAGCCTTGTCACACATAAACCACCCCGTAGGACTATATGAATTAATTATGGGACATGCGCAATTATTACAAACACCAGCATTGACTATATTTACTATTTCCATGTTCTTGTCATTGTTCAATTATCAATTTATTAATTGTTTATAGTAATTGTTTTTCTAATCATTATTTTAATTGATAATTACATTAAGTTGAAGGAAAATAATTTATTCTGAGGGTTTCTAATATTTAAAACATAAGATTATTAAATGAAGACCCTACTAGCATTTTGTTACTGCTGTTCAGCTTTTATTTTGTTTTTATGTTTGGTGCTTGTTTACTTGTATGTCTGCAAATGCCCAGACACTTTATTTCTCCTAGACTAAAATAAGGGTGGAATGTAGATGCTTTCAGAAAAAATTCTACTTGGAACAATAGATTTGAGTCTTCTCTGCTTAAAATGTGGTAATGCCATGAAAAGCAATTTGATTTGCCATGAAAGGACATGCTAAGGAAGAGTTGTATCTCAGGTTACTAAAATAAAGTACAATGGCTCTGGCTATAAAGCACCAACACATCCAGGTGGAAATTAAAAATACTCTCATCTCCAATGAAAGAGGGGGGGCAGGGAGAGAAGAAAGAAAGAAAGAAAAAGAGAGGAAGGAAGGAAGGAAGGAAGGGGAAAGAAAGAGAGAGAGAGAGAGAGAAAGAAGGGAGGGAGGAAGGGAGGGAGGGAAGGAGGGAGGAAGGAAGGAAGGAAGGAAGGAAGGAAAGAAGGGAGGGAGGGAGGGAGGGAGAGAGGGAGGGAGGAAGGAAGAAAGAGAAAGAAAATAAGAGCTCTTCAGGGATATTAATTAAACTTTATAGCAACCCCAGTGACATGTCTGCCTGCCTACATATATCTGTTGGACACTCAGAAATTAATGCTTCACAGAAGTGTGCCATTTAAGTGTGTTTGTAGGCCAGCCACATACCCACTGACAGTTTACAGAACAGATTCATAAATTTCAGTCATCAGAAAAATGCCATTAAAACAGGTAACCATCATAGTGCCTATGGATATTATGCATATACAGAAATGTGGGTAAATACAGTGAGAGGTCATCTTATATTTGGTTATGCCTCAAGGGGTCTGATGTTAATGCCAATGGAAAAATAAACTGAATTCAAGATTAAAAGAAAGAAAGAAAGAGAGAACCAAGGAAGGAAGGAAGGAAGGAAGGAAGAGCTTTCTTTCCATTAATTCCCCAAATAACAAATTATTTGGGGGTTAGATACATGGAGTTGGAAAAATATACACCTTTGTTAAAATTAGTTGAATGAGACATAAAGCACTTTGTATCAATTAAATAAAATTACTCATGAGAGCAGATGCATGGTTGAATAATTTCAGTTCTCAAAGAGAAGCAAGTGGTTAAAAACAAAGTTATTTTCGCATGGATTTTTAGACAGGCACCTCTATTGTAAAGCTTCAAAATGGGGCCCAGGATGACAATGCAGCTAGAGTTACAATGGAGAAGCAGTCCTGTTTTTTAAAAAGTGCATGCTTTTATAAATTTTAGTTAAAAACCTTTTCTCGTTTTCATAACGAACCTCCAGTCTTCCAAACATCAATCATAGTTGAGACTATTTTAAAAAGATACAAAGAAAAGACTGTAAATATAATTGGGGTTTTTTTTTTCCAAAAATGCATTTTGCCTCTAAAGAGAGTGTTAGTTCCATTGGACTGCCCTTGGTTTTTTGTTCTAATCAAGTGTAAATGCCAAGCCTTCTTCATTGGCATCTTTAGTTTATTTAAAATCCATAAAGATACATGAAAAAATATGGATACAACCAGACATATTTTTGAAGAGAGGGGTTACAGGACAACATAAGGAAGAAATATAAAGAAAAAGACGAAATAGAGCCCTGATAAATGAGCTGCCTGCAGGGAGGCTGTTCCCCGAAGGGATCAGGGATTTTCTGGAGCAGTTTCCTGACAGACTGGCAAGCACAGGAGACCTCAGCAGTCCTCACTGGTAATTTCTTCCTCATCAGGACATTTTAAAGAAGAAAACTTTGAAGTCTTACGACAGAGCCAAGACAGCTGCATTAGGGTGAGACCGGGCAATGTTCATGATCTGGTGCCACCAGGACAGTGAATATATCAAAAATCTAACACTCACATGTGCCAAACCCAGGCTCAGATACCCTGTTGCCCGCTCAGTGAAGAGGGACTGGTGCTGATGCAAGGCACCCTTATATGCATTTGCCAGAGCAGATCACGGTGTGCAAGTGGTATGAGTAATGTGCACAAGGAAAGGCTGCAGATAGCTGGACAGGCAAAATGAGTCCAGCACTGATCCCTAATCTTGAAGGACGTGGCAGCTGCTAGTAATTTCAATACCAGTTGAAGAGTTTCAACTTGAACAAGATTGAAACCCCATCTCAATTACTGTCACACTGGATAATTCTTAAATGAATCAGATTGTCTTGTTGAGCCCCAATACCATTTCAGTTCCTTTAAAATGCCATTTAAATGGCTTAACAACTTATAATGAGACAAGAGTGGAAGAAAATGTGTTTAGAATCAGAACTAAAAAGATGCTCAATTGATTTGGTGAATTCTCCCAACTGTACAGGAATATTTGCGGCTAAATTGGAACTCCCAAGGCCCCACAAGGTATGGGTATAAACCATTATTTTAAATTGGAACTGAAATTTTTTATTTTATTTTTTTTCTGTTTGTAGTCTCAGTTTAACAACAGTGAGCTTAATGCTTCTGAAAATGACATGTGCCTCCATTTGCAACTGGATATGTTATATTTTCTCTTTGAAATTCTCTTCAGTCACTCTCCAGTCTTGAGTAGCTTCATCCGTAATTGTGTCAACAGACATGATCATTTTATAACCTGAGAAAGCTGGAACAGCAAATGCATTGTCACTTGAAATCTAAGCCAAAGATAGAGAGCTGCAGAAAGGCAGAAAGGCAGAAAGGCAGGTTAATCTGTGCTTACATATCAGCAACAACACTACACCCTGTGCTGCATTTGCTTCACTTTTTAAAGGCACGGCTGAACTTCTTTTTCAGATGAAAGAACATAAAAATGTTAGGCAGTGAAGTTTTCAAACCCATATAATTTTTGCTCTACATTAATGATTATATAAGTCATTAATTTTTAACTAAAAGCCAAGTTAGTGGCAATGCTTCTAATTATAGTGAATTGCTAATATTCCACCTGGTTTAAACAATCCAAAAATAACACTGATCTATTGAATAGGATGGTAGAAAGAAGTAAAGAAAAAATATATAAAAATTATTGTAGTTTTGCTTCATAAATTTTAGAAATATGTTTATATCTTGAGATTTCAAACAGCTAGGGCAAGTGCTTTCAGTCAGCCTTCCACTGTGACTTATAAATGAGTCAATAAGTAAGTGGCAATCTTGGCATAGAGATGAAATGTCCAGGAAAATATCAAAGAGTACAATGATAAAAACATAAAACTACAGGTAAGATTTCCTGGTCAAAATATGTCCTTTTTGGATGAGAACACAGCATGAGTAATTAGGTCTTATAAAGAGAATATTTTAATTTATATAACAGGTTTCTTCAAGGAAACCAAAAATACTTTCAGTAATTGCTGCAGTAATTCTATCAGTACCATTTTAAGGTATTAGCATTCCAGTATTGAAGACAGAATTAAACAATTCTGGGATTGATGACATTTAAGAATAAATAGGATGAGGATAGTAAAGTTACTCAATGAAGATGTATCGGGTGTATATTGACCAAGTTGACTAAATAAGAATGTTAATAAACTACACCAACAAATGACAATCCTATGTTTAATTTACCTATTATTATGACCTGTGACATAATGTGAGCTTCCTCAAGTTCTCTCCTTAACATGAACTTACCATCAGTCAACTGTTCTCTGTGACAGACTCACTACCTGATCTCCTAATCCCACCAGCTGTCCACACACTGGAGCGTATTCCAATATTTCACATGGTCCACCATAATTACTATTATCATCAACTTATATCTTGTACTTCCTTAGGAGAAAAATTATGAAATAAAAACAGTTTAGGATGCTATACCATATTGTTGCCAAAATGATAATATAATGTTCTAATCAGCAAAATATCTGGTCTATAAAGTCTCCCTCACCGAAACATAAACTTTCATTATTCTTTAAAATGGGTGTGTGATGGATAAGGCATTTTCATTTACTCTTTAAAATAAGTACCTTATTGAGTTCTTACAAAAAGATATTTCCCAATGCCCCCAAAATTTGGCAATATGGCTTGGAGGTTATGTAGAGAAAAGTTAGAGATGATAAAGTCAGACCACACAGCTGGGTGGGTTATTAAAAGAATTGAACTGAGGTTGAGAGAGGTAAAGTGTCTTACAGTCCAAAGCTTCATATAGGTATATTTGGGGTAAAACTTTTCCTATTTTCCCAAGGGTTTCTCATCAAAGAAGATGTAGGGTTGAAGCTGAACTCAAAGAAATCACACATATTGATTTGGAAACTACCTGTCGGCATGGTAACCAGCAGATGGAACCAGACTGAATCAGAGTGAGGTGAAAGATACAACTCAAACCTCCAGGTAAATAAGATGAACTTATCTCACCTACTGCTCCTCTTTGTCCCCAACCAGCTGTAGAGAAAGGAAAATATATGTCCCAAAAGACAATACCAATCCTACAAACCTCTCCCTCACTCCCACAACATCTCTGACCACAACCCCTTACTCACACCTCAGTTGGCCAAAATAACAGCTCTAGCCTAAAATGGGATGTAAGCAGTAGAGCTTTGAATAAGATATGATTGCTATGTCCTAATGACGTGGAACTCATTTTGATAGCCAAAATTGATCAGAAAACTATGGAATCTGCACTGGACTGTTCTAAAGGACAGGAAAGAAAAAAAAAAACAGTGTTATATTTAAACTCCCAATAATCAAAATGATTTAATGTATCAGTTATGATAACAATAAAGAAAGGCATTAATGGCTGCTGTTTTGTATCAGTCTGAGGGTCTCAAAATTGGAATGAAGACAGAGTAGAGAAGAGTGAGAAGGTAAAAAAGGAGGGAAGTTTCAAAACTCTATATCTCTTTTCTTTTTTTTTATTGTTGTTCAAGTACAGTTGTGTCCATTTTCACCCCAATATGCCCCCTTGCCCCACCCATCCCCACCTCCCATCCCTGAACCCAACCCCTTGGGCTTTGTCCATGTGTCCTTTATACATGTTCCTTGAAGGACCTTCCCCTCTTTTCCCCCATTATCCCCTCCCACCTCCCCTCTGGTTATTGTCAGCTTGTTCTTTATTTCAATGTTTCTGGTTATATTTTATTTGCATGTTTGTTTTGTTGATTAGGTTCCACTTATTGGTGAGATCATATGGACTTGTCCTTCTCTTCTTGACTTAGACCCTTCCAACATGAATTCATTGGTCTGTTTAAAGTTTTGTGAATCATTATGATATCAAATATACTCATGTTTACATTGAAAGTAGCCTACTGTAATTGAATAACAATAAAAATTAAAAAATAAAAAAGAAAGAAGGAAAGTAACCAAAAAGAGATATATTCCAAAAAAATATTTTTAAATAATTCATTTCCTTTTATTAACTACAAAATTATTTATCCAAAGGATGATGTAGTCTTAATATAACATGATTTCCTTTTTTTAATTTTAAAATTCTTTTCTACTATCATAGGTGATTCAGAGTTAGTGCCAATCTTAAAAACTAAACAGCTGCTACCTGATTAGCATATAAAACATAAAACCATGTGTCTCCCTAGTCTTCATTTTGGAAAAAAATTTAGTATATTTTCTCCATTACCATTTACTTCCCTTATACTCCACTCCACCCCTGCAGTCACCACACTGTTGCCCATGTCCATGAGTGCAGTGTCTTGGAGACAATATATGTGGGTCCTGTTTTCTTATCCATTAAGCTACCCTATGACTTTTGATTGGAGCATTTAGGCTATTTACATTTGAGGTGATTATTGATAGATATGTATTGATTGTCATTTTAGTTTTAAACTATGTTCCCCTTTTTCCCCCTCCTCCTTCCCCTTCCCCCTCCCCCTCCTCCCCCTCTCTCTCCTCCTCCTTCTTCTTTTTTTTCTTCTTCAACCAAGCCCTTTAACATTTGTTATAGCACTGGTTTGGTGTTATCAAACTCCTTTAGCTTTTTCTTTTCTAGGAAGATCTTTTATTTCTCCCTCAATTTTAAATGATAGCCTTGCTGGGTAACGTAGCTTCGGTTGTAGTTCCTAGCTTTTCATCACCTTTAATATTTCAAGACAATCCCTTCTGGCCTCAAATGATTCTGTTTAGAAATCAGATGACAGTCTAATTGCAGCTCTCTTGTAGGTAACTCCCTGCTTTTCTCTTGCAGCTTTAGGATTTTCTCTTTTTCTTTAAGCTTTGCCATTTTAATTATAATGTAGCTTGGTACAGCCATTGTTGGGTCCAACTTGTTTGGGACTCTCTGCACTTCCTGGACTTGTCTTTTTCCTTCACCAGACTAGGGAAGTTTTTGGTCATTATTTCTTCATATAGGTTCTCAATCCCTTGCTTACTCTACTCCTTCTGGTGTTTCCATGATGTGGATGTTGTCACGCTTCATGTTATCCCAAAGGTTTCTTAAGCTTTCCTTATTTTTTTTTAATTCTTTTTTTCTTTTTGTTGCTTCACTTGGGTATTTATTTTTACCTTGTCTTCCAAATCACTGATTCAATCCTCTGCTTTATCTAACCAGTGTATTCTTTCCAGTGTATTGTTTATCTCAGATACTGCATTCTTCGTTTCTGACAAGTCCTTTTTAAATGTTTCTATGTCTTTTTTCATGCTGCTGACTATCCTTATAATCATTACTATAAACTCTTTATCTGATAAATTGCTTGCCTCCATTTCATTTAGATCTTCTTCCAAAGAATTCTCTTGGTCTTTCCTTTGGGGACTGTTTCTTTGTTTTCCCTTTTGGGCTGCCTCTTTGTATTTGTTTCTATGTATTGGGTAGACTGCAAAGGTGCTGGGGCAGTCCAGTGTCAGTTGCTACCTGTGACTGGCCCTGGGCAACCTGTTTGGAGCTATCAGCACTCCACAGCTTGTGTCTCCTTTCACTGGGTCTTGGTGTGTACAGAAAGAAGGTGCAAGCTGCACACCAAGGCCAGCTTTTATCAGCATCAGGCCTGGTGGAGGGTGAGCTAAAGTCTCAGAGCTCACAGAGAATCACCTTAGTTGTTAAACTTAATCAATGAGATAACCTCCAGCTGTACTGAGCAGCCTGGCCTAAGCTCTATAGGTTGTGTCAAGAGTGATTCCTATGTGCAGGGCAATTACTTCCCCCAGCTGATGCCATTTGGAGAAAGAAGAGTGTTCTGTCCCAGAAAGATTGTTTCTGCACTATGGGGAATGTCTCAGCTTAGGAATCCTTGTGGCTGTTCCTTCAGTTCTCTCCCCAGAGCCACCATCCCCAGACTCTACTCATGCATCTCCAGTTCACTTTGCCATCCTTCTTCCAGTGCTTAGGGTAAGTGGCTGCAAGCAAGATTTTGTGCATTGGCCTTTAAGAGGCTTTCTATATCTTTAGCTGTCTTCCTTGGAAGACAGAAACTGCTGCTTTTCTTAGCCAGATGTTATTTGAGTTCCTTTCCCAGTTCTGGTGCTGTAGGCTGGGGATCCCAGATTGTGGTTTAGAACTCACACTTCTCTGGGGGAACCCCCCAGCCACTGAAATATTCCTCTGTAACTTCAGCTACCCCCCATGGGAGCCCAGACAGCCCTTTTGCACCTACGCCATGCTACCTATCAGTGTTGTTGTTCTGATGTGGCTTCTTTCATCTGTCCTTGATTATAAGGCTTCTCTCCAGCTAATGTTCAGTTGGTTATTCAAGATGATTTTTCTGTAATTTAGTTGTAATTCCAGATTTGTCCTGGGAGGAAGTCAGTGTAGCTTACATTTGCTCCTCTGCCACCTTGGTTTATATTTCTCCATAAAAACTGCATGGCTATCTCTCTCTGTCTTTCATCCCTCCATGGACTGTTATTATAACTTCATATAATTGCAAATTTTACAAGATTTTTTAAATGACTGACTTTGGGGTTAAGGATTACTAGCCTAAATTTATATCCTGATCATTAATTTGTTGTCTGCTGAAAATATTATTAAAATGTACAATGCTTTCCCTCATGTCAGTTAATAATGCTTATAATAAAGTTAAAAATGTCGACCGGGTTAAAAATATAAATGAAACTATTCTTCCATAGGATTTTTATTACATTGCAATTAAATTTTAAAAACGGTGATGTTAGACCCTACCTAGTGGCTTCATTATTATGGCATTTGTTTGCAGTTCTTTAATCAGTTAGAAATCATGATGAAGGAATTTGGATCTAGCTAAGATAAAACGACCAAGCAAATCACTATCAAGGGTGATGATATTAGAAGGAAATTCAACAAATAAGAGCAAATCGAGATGCAATCCCTGAAAACAAATCAGGGAAGAACAATACCTCTGCAAATTAACTGCTAAACAGCAATGATTTGGCCCCATACTCATAATTCTTCAAAATTCTACTCTATCATATATCTTAAAATTATTCTTTTTAAATGTATGCCTCAAAGTTGAACTTCTCCAAATAAACACAGAAAAGATTCACAAGTATTAATTAAGGTAAGTGTTTCTTTTCTCAAAAGAGTGGGCCAACTAAAGACTTAGTTTCATAATCTAGTTTTGTTTTGTGTTTCACATAATGTAGTCACAAACCAATGCTTCTCTAATTTTCTTCCTATAATCAAATTGGCAAAAGTACCAAGTAACTGTTGTTTGCAAAGAACTACTTTCCAACTTGGATATTTAACAAATTGTGACAGGCTCTGTGTAACGAAATTTTCATTCTCCCAAGGTATACTGAACTTCTCCACAAAGAGACCAAAATGCTGAGGCCAAATTTTATTTTTAACTTTATTCTTCCACAAGAAGAAAGGAACACTTTGTATTCCAATCAGAGCTGTCAGTCAAATACTGACAGAACAATATTTCCTAGGCAGTGTCAATGTGTTGTCACTAAAATGTGAATGAAGCCAGGTGGAGAAGTCTTGAGGAGGAAGCCCTCCTTAGCTAGTGCCTGTCAGGTTTGGCATGAAGATGAAGTGGGCCAGGTGGCTTCTCCAGGTAAGGTGAGGTAAAGTGTGTCTTCTCCTACCTCCTCTGATAACATACATTATCCAAAACACAGTCTCATCCGTTTAGAAAAAAACATCTATCTTATTATTGGCTGCAAAGTGTTAGGACTCTAAGATGAATGCAGAACAGCAAATTACAAGCACCCAAGTCAATCCCAGGTCTTCCAGTTTTTTTAATCTAAAAAATATCAATTTTAGAATTTACACTTTTTTGAATTCCAGTCCTTAAAATTGCTTTGAGTTTTCCATCAGGGCTCCCAGAACAACTTATCCCCATAAGATAAGATAAATTTTTTCTCTCTCTACAGTCACTTGAAATGTGAGTTTACTGCTTATTCACTTGGATTCCATAACCAGAATATGCTGATTTTCCTCATAACCTGACTCCAGGTTTCATCACCTTTTCCAATCTCCTTGATTCCTAAAGTTTACTTGATATTTTCTTTTGGTTTCTATTGGCTTTCTTGCCCTCTAGCTGCCTCTTTCTCAACTCATTTCTTCTCAACCTGTGCTTTGCCACATTCCCACTCCCTACATCACGTATTCATATTTTCTGGCCATTTTTTTAATATTTTGGTTCACCCAAACTCTCCCACTTGGAGACAGTATAGAATAGAGTTGGATGAAAAATCCTTGCATCACTGAGCATGAAGTAGGATATGGGTCCTAGATCTGTCAGGGAGGATATTCCTTAAATTATAACTTCAGGGTTCAAGGCATTAAGCCACTCCAGCTGCAATAGCCAACTAGAAGTTAGAAATTCAAAATATCTCCTATACTCCTAGAAAGTAATCTGCCTGCTGTCAAGAACGAGAAGTCTCTAAAGACATTTTTGTAAGTGGTAACAATTAATAATTTAGTTTGGCAATATTCCTATTTATTGGGAGGTTGAAGAGCCCTAGAAAAACACCTTCCTTTACCTAAATGCCACTGGTGCTAAGTTATAAAACTATTAAAATCTTTAAGAACATTCTCTGATATTCTCCTCACACCCCCATCTGTAAGAGTTACCATAAAAACACATCCTCTGGTTACCTCAACCTAGGAAAACCAGACATGTGAGAAAGCAAAAATGCCATCCAGAACTCTTTCTGGAAAATAGGTGTCCATATAATTCACATGTGCATTCCTAAATACTCAACTAATAAGAACATATATTCAGAAGGCCAGCAACATAAGTTATGACCACATTTAAACATCATTCCTTCACTGTCTTCACTTCTTTTTTTACATCTAATAATCTACACAATTGGTAGGGCATCACCCTATTCACAAGTAAGAAAACACTTTGTGAGGTTACGTTCAGAACCACATTGACAGTGAATGGAGAAGCAGCTCACAAACTTGCTGTCCATCACTGCAGGACCCCTCTGTAGTCAAAGTCTAGATGTGCACAAGGCAATAAAGTCATTAAAGACAATGTAATTGTACAAAATGTAAAGGGAGTTGTCACCAATAGAGATTTTAAATAAATGTCAGAAATAGAGTAGATGGAGGCTTACATGTTGACAGATAAGAATAAGTGGAAAATTCCCCACCTAAAACATACTGCTAGGGGGCTTCAAAGGAAACCCATTTGCCAAAAGAGAACCCCATAAAGACATGACACCCAGAGACAGCAAGTAACTTGAATTTTATGAGATTAAATGATATTGAAATGTTGTGCTGAAAATAGTCTATATGCAGGATCATTGATTGTTTATATTACATGACCAGAACTGGACATCCACCCAACTCAGCTGGCATTTACCTCTAGGCAAAAAACCAAGAGACTCTTCCTAAAGAAAATGAACAAAATCTGGAGATACTAGGACCGATGGTGTGCATGCTGGCCCTTCTCGGGGAAAAAGTTCTCTTCACCTTCCACCAGATATGCCCCACCCTCCTTTCACCTGCACAGAGATCCTGCTATGACCTCTGCTTCATACCACAGGGTCAGAGGGAAAAGTCAATTATCTTTCATAGCAGCAGAGGAAACCCATTTCAACTGTCCATGGATTTCTTACACCAAGTATCACCAAACAGCAGGAAAGGGAAAGAGAAAACAGCAGATAAACTTAAAACTCTCTGATCTTGGAGAAAACTGAGATATTCTACAGAATGAAAAGGAAGTTTAAAATTGTAAATAGGATCCAAGATGGCATCAGAGTAGGTGGAAGCTAAACTCATCTTCTCCCAGAACCAAATAGGAATTACGACTAAATTTTAGAAGAATAATCTTGAATAACCAACTGAAGACTAACTGAAGAGAAGTTTTATAACCAAGGATTTACAGAAGAAGCCCCATTGAGACTGGTAGGAAGGGTGGAGATGCAAAAAGCATTGGTGATGACTGAGGTTCCAAAGAAATATCTCAGCTGTGGCGGGGAAGGGAGGGTTGTTCCCCCTGAGAAGCATGCAGTCTAACCCTCAAGGCTGGCTCCCCAGACCAGAGTGCCAGAACAGGAAAGAGGCACCCACATAACATCTTTCTATGAAGAGTAGTGGGGTTTCTGTCTGCCAAGGAGACAGGAGAGTGCTAGAGACACAGCCACTCTTTTAAAGGGCCAATGGACAACATTTCATTTGCAGCCACCGACCCTGGGCTCTGGCAGAGGATGGGCAGAGCAATCTAAAGTTGTGTAAAGAGAGTCTGGGTTTTGTGGATCTGGGGATAAAGCTGAAGGATCAGCTGCCAGGATTTCTGTGCTGAGTCATTCCGCCTCACCACAGACACCATCTTTCTTGGGTGGAGCACTCCTTTCCATGTGGCATCAGCTTATCAGCTTCGGGGAAAGCAATAGCCCCAACCTCTGGACTTCCTCGTGCCCCACTCTGTGGTGTTTACACCTTACTGTGGAGTACATCCAGAGGCTCTTTCAGTGACTAAACCTAATAGGCAGTCAGTAGGGGGAGGTGAATATTGTGGGGTTTCCTTGGGTTTTGCTAACCTGACCCTGAGCCCAGTGTTGGTAACAGCCAGCCTTGATACAAAGGTTGGTCCTTCCTGTGTAACCAGGCCCAGCAGAGGCAGCCATCAACTGTGGAGTGCTGATAGCACCAAACAGTTTGCCCAGGGCCAGTCACAGGCAGTGTTTTTTATTGGTCTGCACCAGTGTCCCCTCAAGAGTCCCAGAATCAATATACTTTGTGGCCAGATTTAGATAGCAACAGGGCAGAATTCAGTAAGCTTCACAAGCAGCATATCCAAAGAGAGATCTTCGCAGGCACCAAACCCTGCTGAGGCAAATTCCACTTTGTGTGGTCAGCACCTGCACAGAAGCTCACAAGCTGTGGTCAGGGTTGAGCTTCCCAGTCAGCCAGCCTGAGGGTTGATCCCACACCAAACAAGCCAATAGCAATAAAGACTCAATTACAATAAGAGGGCCAGCATAACCCACACAGGGACATTCCTGGAGCACCCAACTCAGGTGATCAAGGAGACTTCTTCACCAGACCCCACAGGACACCTACTACATGAGGCTACCCCACAAAGACTGGCAGTCATAGATCTGCCTAATACATAGAAACAAACACAGAGAGGTAGCCAAAATGAGAAGACAAAGAAACAGACCCCAGATGAAAGAATAGGAGAATTTTCCAGAAAAATAGATAGATGAAATGGAGGTAAGTAATGTATTAGATGTAGAGTTCAAAATAATGGTTATAAGAATGCTCAACAACATGAAAAAGGACTTAGGAACCATAAAAAAGGACCAGTCAGAATGAAGAATACAACATCTGAAATGAAGAATACACTGAAAGGAACAAAGATGAAGGCTGGATGAAGCAGAGGAGTTTATAATGACTGAGTGATGACAAAAAGCATTCAAGTAAATCTGAGCATAGACTCGGAGCATATAAGAAAAAGATGTAATGAATTTGAAAAACCTCAAATAGGAACCCTAAAATTATAAACATATTCTGATACTAGATGTAAAACTACCTTTGCTTAAGAAGGAAGGATGTCCTCACCCATCCTATAGTCAATAATAGAGCTACATCTCTAGGACTGGCCTTTGTTTGAAAGCTTAACTGCCTGAATCTCCAGATGTTTTCTTCCCAGCTCTGCTTTTACTTTGCATTTTTTCCTACAAAGTTAAGTTTTTAAGTGCTTTATGATCTAAAATTCCCTAAGGCAACTAGAGTCCTATTTCTTTTTCACTTTCTTTTCTAATTTGTGTTTAATTAGACACTCACAAAGTGCAGTGAACTCTTTTTTTTTTAAACCAGCTTCCTTTCTCTCTCTTTTTTTTTTAATTGGACTACTTTGCAGACTGGCCCAGAGACAACAGCTATTGTCTGATGCTATCAATTGACTTGGCTGCTAAGGCATGGAATCGGCACTTCCTGTGCAGAGGTTCCTTGATGAATATGGACTCTATTAAGCAAGGATAGCATAACATGACTCACAGTCTTCCATCAATCCTATTGAATTCCAAGCTCTGTCTCAACAGTTTACTTGCTAGCCACTTAAATTCTCTGGTGTTTCTTTTTTCCCTCATTAGCTTTGTGCTACCATACACTATAAGAGTAGACAACAGATCCTTTAGGGAGTTAAATAAAATCTGCTACTTGATCCATAAGTCTTGTTTTCAATCATGAATTTAAAAGGAAAATATTAACCAAACTACCATCATTGAATAAACAGATGTCAAAGTGGGACTCGGTAACATTATATTTGTTTACGTACACCATATTTTTGACTTTGTAAGACTACGATACTCCTACATTTATGAGGCACCAGCCCTTTTAAAAGAACACTATTCTATGACTGAAGGCACTAATATGTTTTACTTTTTTTTTCTTGTATTTGTGCCTCTCTTACTCTGCCACTAAAATTCCAAGTGGGATTTTAGGTCTTCTTCCCAAATATATTTTTCTTATCGTCCCATTATTAGCCCCCAGTCCCAGGCCTCCATCCACTCTCCTCCCAGAGTGGTTAATAATAAGAAACACGATGGAGGTCTATGGAGACAACCACTGTATAATGCAAGTAGCTTAAATCTTGTTCAAGTGCTATGATTGGTTAGTCATGAGTAAACCATTTCTATTTTCTGAGCCTTAATTTCCTCATTGTAAATACACTTAACATTTGCAAAGTGAATGCACCATGTAATTGGGACCAGTATTATTTAATATTTAAAAACTAAATTGCCAATAAAAATTTGAAAAATGATTTGAATATTTATTGATGTCAATCACAAAAACCAAGGAAACACTCAATTCATAGGATAGAGAAAAATTTATGAAAAGTCATCTTTCCTTATCTTTAATGTCTCTAATACTTGCAACTGTCTCCAGGTCTCTTCCTTCTTTCAAAACTCTACAGAAATTCCTCTAAAATCAGCCCACACTGTTTCTTGTCTTTTTCTCTCCTCCCATATTTTTGATATTTTCATTTCCTATTCCAAAAGCCCATTGAAGATTCTAACCTTACAGGCCCAGTGTATAAATTCCCTTTAATCTGAATGCATGGCAGATACCTCTTTCCTTATTATCAAAGCCTAATTGTAGATAAACTTGCACTCCCAGCCTGCAACAACTCTGCAGTCCCTTTCTAGTTCAGTGAGGACATCTTCTTCAGAAGCACAGCTTGTGCAGTCTTTGAATCCAGGAAAGCATCCTAGAATCAAATCCTGCAGTCACTGACCCATGGCCTTCAAGGCTTATCTTAGCTGCCCTTTTTCAGTAGAAAACCCTCTTTATAATTCTCAGACCTATTTTTTCTGTTTTGGGCCATCACTTCCTTAAATTCCTATTATCACTGTTGGTTTCCAAATCTAACACCTTAGAGTTGAGTCTCCATTGGTGAGCTAGGGCTTTAAGCCATAAACCAACACAGGTGTGGGTGCCACACTTCCCTCCTCCATTCTTAATAGTTTCTCATTTCTTAGATAGTTGATATCTTAGGATGTAAGATTTAAAAGCTAATTTCCAATCTTCAGTTACTTAAGGGAACATCCTGGGCTGTCCCAATTCATCAATACTAAATTTTTAAAAGGTAATCCATAAAATAATCCAATACCAAATAGTAGATTATCACCTTGAAGCATTATTTTAATCTCAGATTAGTAAATTTCCCTCCAGTGTTGGTGTAGTGTTCTCAGGACAACCACAGATAACATCTAGGCATATGGAAAATTTTCAAAGCTGTAAAACAATGACATTTCACTCTAATCTATGGTCTAGGTGAAGATTTATACCAAGATGCTATAGCATAGTGTCTAAAAAATAACCAAAAAATAATTTGTAAGCAACTTTAATATCCACTGAGGTTTCTCAGAAGTTCTGAAAGATGAATCTGTATGTAACACATCTAACAAAGCACCTTTTCTTTAATCCTCACCCCAGGGCACACTTACTGATTTTAGAGAGAGGGGATCAGAGAGAGAGAGGGAGAGAAACATTGATGTGAGGAAGAAACATTGGCCAATTGCCTCTGGTACACACCCAGACTGGAGACCTCTTGTATGTGCCCTCACCAGGAACCAAACTGACAACAGGCATGTGCTCTGACTGGAAATTGAATACACAACCTCTCGGTTTACAGGACGACACTCCAACCAAGTGAGCAACACCAGCCAAGGAAAACCAAGCACAATGCCTTAAAATTCTTTTGTATCTTTCTTGAACATGCTTTCCTCCTGATCTGGAAGGGGTGAAGGTCTTCTGATCTCAAGCATTCTCTCTCTCTCTTTTTTATTATCTGTCTCTCTGTCTCTCTTCTTCTCTCTCTTCCTCTGTAAGAAGACTATTTCTTTGTTCTTTCTTAACTCTCAAAATCTCCCACCAAAGCAGCCCAGTCCTCTTTCCATTCCCCACCCTCACAACTACTAGATATATTTGTTTCTTTCTCTGAACTTCTCAGTGTAAATTAATCAAGCTTATTTCAATGACTCCTGATTCTCCCCTCATTCATAGACTTGATTATGGACAGCAAAGATGTTTCTCCTCCGAAAGAAATGAGTGAAAACCCCTTAATAGTCATATTCATATCGTTCCTGTCATGTAAACAGTAATAACCTCATAGAGAGTTGATCTGAAGCTAAATGAAATGATGTATTTGCATATATTCCTGACATAGGTTTTTAAGAATTTTAGTTAAAGAAATGAAAAATACTTACATGGGAAGCAGGATACAGTTCAGCCAGAATCCTGCACCCTTCTGCAAACAGCTTCTCAGTCTCCCTATCCCATCCCCCCTTAGCATTCTGCAATCTAGAGAAAGAATGGGAATAGAGAAAAGAGATGGGTAAACAATGCCAGGAAAAGGATTAGTGGTTTGTGTGAGAAATGAGCAACTGGTGTGGAGAGGAATACAGTGGCTTAGTGTGTCTGCTACTCCATAAGACCAGTTGTACATCTGCCAGGTGGTGAGGAGGGCAGAGGCAGCCACAACGCTCCCAAACAGATGCTTCCCCGTCTCTCCTACCACTCAACACTGAGAGAATCAGGGCAATTTGGAGTCTGCCATTAGGGAGCAGCAGCAGATGGCGCCATGCTCCGGAGGTGTGTGCACTCTTGAATGGTGAGGGCTTCTGTCACAAAAAAGCAGCTCTCTTTTACATGCCAATAAATACAATCTTCTGAAAGACTGCAAAATGGCACCTTCATGGAAAATTACCATTTTTTAATTTGGTTTTTATTTAGTTCTCTAATTTTAGTAGTATTTTATTTTATATATCAGCTACAGGGCAACTAATTAAACTTAAAGAAAAAAACTTTTTAAAACGTTTTTTCTTCCCATCTGGCATTACCCATATGAAGGTAGGGAGAAATGGCCATGTGCCAAACCTATAAGGGAAATTCTCAGCTTCAGCTTATATTTATTGAGCACCTACTCTGTGCCAACTATAGTACAAGAATTTTCCATAGACATCATCTTAGATGAGGTGCATATTAAAAATTCTTATTCTAAGTAAGGGAAAAGAATCCATTTCACACACACATGCACAGAAACAAAAATCAGAGAATACAAACGGATAATAGAAATTTAGTTCTGTTGAAATGTGTGAAAAAATTAATTCTGACTAAATTCATACTTACCTCAAAATATGCCAAAAATTGTCCCAAAGGTGAAGTTTTTTAAAAAATATGACTTTGTGTAGCAGTTACTCTTTATACAAAATGAATATGACCCTCTCAAATAATAGCTAACAATTCTACAGTGTTTTAAAGTTTACAAAGTATTTTTATACAGAAAGGTCTTGATCATAAAGAAGATCCTATAAAATAACACATATTAGGAGTCTTCAGTTCCTAGATGACAAAAGACTTCACAGCTGTAGTGGGCTGACTAGAAACAGCCTCAATCCTGGAGCAGTGACATTTTAATAAGCCCATATCAGACAAGGGATGTAACAACAAGGCCTTGTTCCGATGATGGTAGAACATGTTTCACTGGCCAACTAACTTTAGGGAATTTTATGAAAAGAGCAAAAGCAGTTTGTATCCTAGGAAAAGAAATTTTACTTTCCTGATTTCTGAGATGCACCAAGAGGGTCCCTAGTTGATTGAACTAAAAAGCTCACCATGGATTGTGTCATGAATTTGTTCACTAAATCATATGCAAAATTGTGACACTTAAGAAAGTAGCAAAGATTAGACACCAAAATTACAACTAAACTACAGGATACCCATCATTCAGTACAGCCAGAAATCCAGCTAAATGCAAGTCCTACAACTAGTGATTTAAAGAAGAAGCCACATCAAGACTGGTAGGTGGGGTAGAAATGTGGAACGGGCTGGTCCCACATGCAAGTGTGCCAGATAAAAATTGGGAGGGACATCTCATTTGCAGAGGACCCCATGAGGAGCAAGGGGTTCCATCCCCACACCAGGCCCTCCAGTCCAGGATTCCAATGCCAGGAAGAGAAGTGCCCATAACTGCTGGCTGTAAAAACCATCAGGGAGTGTGGCTAAGTGAGATGGAGGCCTCTGGAGTCCCAGGCAGTTCCTCTTAAAGGACCAGTACACAGACTCACATGAACTCACTCCTTCTGAGCTTCAACACTGTGGCAGCAGCTGTAGAGGCACCAGGGACATACAGGGAGGAACTGAATTATCTGGAATCAGGGCAAGAGCTGAGGGGTATGGGGGGGCAGCTTTCTGCCAGACAAAAGAACTAGCAGAGGTCATTTTTCCTTTTCTGAGACACACCAACCATAGAGCCGGGAGGTAGATGCAATATCTGAGTCTGCATCACCCTGGCTCACACCCATTCTGGTGATTTCCTAAGACCTTGCTCTACCCAATTTTGGGGCCCTCCCAAGCCATTCCCAGTGACTTTTCCATACAAACTGTCTATATTGGCTCCTGGTTAGGACTTTCTTAAAGTCTTTTTGAGGTTCACAAATTGCAGACAAGCAGCATCAGGCCTTGGCATGCCATGTAGCTCTCACAAAATGGCCCCAGGCCTGCCACTAGCAGGAGCTGGCCTTGATGTGCAGCTGGGACTCTCCCGGGCACCTCCAACCCCAGCACAAGTAGCAGCCATCTGTAGATCACTCTGTAGCTTGTGCCAGGTGGCCCCAGGTAGGGCAAAGACAGTGGCTGACTTTGCATCTCCTGGGACACCCCAGAGCCAGTGTACCTGATAGAGAAATTTCCATGCCAGATTGCATACAACCCGACCACCTCCATGAGTGACACACTAAAGGAGCAGACTTGGTGAGCACCAAAGCCACACTGAAGCAAGTCATGCTCATTAGGGTCAACTTATACACAGCAGCCTCTCCACTGTAGTTGCAGCCAGTCCTCATAGCGGATCAGCCTGGGGGGCATTTCCTCAAGTGATGCCAATAGTAATCAAGGCTTGACTACAACAGGAAAGTGCACACAGCCCACACAGAGGTACACCTGGAATGCCCAGCTCAGGTAACAAGGAAGGCTGCATCACTGAGCCCTACAGGACACCTACTATACAAGGCTATTGTACCAAGTTGGGAGACATATCAGCTCTACATAATACATAGAAACAAATGTGGGAAAGCAGTCAAAATGCAGAGATAAACAGGTCCCAAATGAAAGAACAGGAAAATTCTCCAGAAAAGAACTAAATGAAACAGAGGCAAACAAACTACCAGGTACAGAGTTTTGAACAATGGTTGTAAGAATGCTCAAGAAACTGAGTGGGAATTTAACAGCATGAAAAAAAAAAAACCCAACATAGAAGCCAACCATAAAAAAGGAACTAGTCAGAAATGAAGGATACACTAATTGAAATGAAGAATAATTTACAGAGAATCAACAATAGAGTAGATGAAGCCAAGAATAAAAGTAGTGGTTTGGAATATAAAAAGGCAGAAAATACCAAATAGGAATTGCAAAAAGAAAAAGGAATCAAAAAATTGAAGATATTGTGAGAAGCCACTGGGATAACTACAAGTGTACCAATATCTGCAACATGGGAGTGCCAGAAGGAGAGCAAAGGATCCGGAAATTGAAAACCTATTTGCAAAAAATAATACCAGAAAACTTCCCTAACCTGGTGAAGGAAATAGACATACAAGTCCAGGAACTGCAGAGATCCCCAAACAAGATGAACACAAATTGGCACACACCAATACACATCATAATCAAAATGCAAAAGGTTAAAGACAAAAACAATATATTAAAAGCAGCAAGAGAAAAGCAGTTACTTGTCTACAGGGGCACCCCCAGAAGACTGTCAGCTGTTTTTTTCTGTTCAGGCCAGAAGGAAGTGGCAGGAAATATTCAAAGTGATGAAAAGAAAAAAAAAAACTACAACCAAAATGGCCCTACCCACAAACCTATCCTTTAGAGTCAAAGGACAGATAGAGAGCTTCCCAGACAAGAAAAAGCTAAAAGAGTTCATCACCACCAAACCAGTATTATATGACATGATAAAAGGTATTCTTTAAGAAGAAAAAAATTAAAAATATTAACAATAAAATGCCAACAAATATATATCTATCAACAATTGAATCTAAAAAACAGAATAAACTAATAAGAACAGAAACAAATGCATAGATACAAAGAACATTTTACTATTCTATTATTAACCAGCGTCATTGAAATGGTTATTAAACAATATTAACTCACTGTTATTCCTCCCTCAAAGGTCCCTAAGTACCTTAAAATGAGATTAGGTTAGGTTGGATACTTTTGGCCAAGATGGAGGCATAGGCAGATACACTGTGCCTCCTCACACAACCAAAAGTAGGACAACAACAAATTTAAGACCAAAAAACAATCAGAACTGACAGAAAATTGAACTGTATGAAAGTTTGACAACCAAGGAGTTAAAGAAGAAACATTCATTCAGACCTGTAGGAGGGGCAGAGATGGGAAGCCGGGAGGAGAGGAGTCACAGCAAGGTTGCAGCTGGTGGACCAAGCAAGGCAGCTTCTGGCAGAGTGGGCAGTCCCATATTTGCATGCAGATAAACCGGGAGGAACAATTGGGGAGCAAGAAAGACCTCACAACACAGGATTCCAATGCGGGGATTTCCAATGAGGGGAAATTACAATTCAAAACCTCTGACTGGAAAAACCTGTGGGGGTTGAGGCAGCGGGAGAAACTCCCAGCCTCACAGGAGAGTTTGTTGGAGAGATCCACAGGGTCCTACAACACAAAAACACTGAACCAGGAATCAACACCACAAGGGCCCAATTTGCTTGAGGACAGTGGGGAATGGACTAAAAGTGGGCAGAGAGCTGAATGAGAAGCATTGTTCCCTCTCCAACCCCTCCCCCACATACAGCACTGCAGTGCAGCGACCTGGGTTGCCTAGCCCTGGCGAATACCTAAGGCTCTGCCCTTTACTATCTAACAGGCTCACTGAGACAAAAAAATAATGGCCCAAGTGAAAGAAGAGATCAAATCTCCAGAAAAAATACAACTAAGCAATGAAGAGATAGCCAGTCTATCAGATGCACAGTTCAAAACACTGGTAATCAGGATGCTCACAAAAATGATTGAGTATGGTCACAAAATAGAGGAAAAAGTGAAGACTATGCAAAGTGAAATAAAGTAAAATGTATAGGGAATCAACAGTGAAGGGAAGGAAACCAGGACTCAAATCAATGGTTTGGAGTAGAAAGAAGAAAGAAACATTCAATCAGAAGAGAATAAAGAAACACGAATTCAAAAAAAATGAGGAGAGGCTTAGGAACCTCTAGGACATTTTTAAATGGTCCAACATCAGAATCATAGGGGTGCCAGAAGGAGAAGAGGAAGACCAAGAAATTGAAAATTTATTTGAAAAAATAATGAAGGAGAACTTCCCCAATCTGACAAAGGAAATGGACTTCCAGGAAGTCCAGGAAGCTCAGAGAGTCCCAAAGAAGTTGGTCCCAAGGAGGGACACACCAAGGCACATCGTAATTACATTAGCCAAGATTAAAGATAAGGAGAGAATCTTAAAAGGAGCAAGAGAGAAGGAGACAGTTACTTACCAAGAAGTTCCCATAAGACTGTCAGCTGATTTCTGAAAAGAAACCTTGCAGGCAAGAAGGAGCTGGAAAGAAGTATTCAAAGTCATGAAAGGCAAGGACCTACCTCCAAGATTACTCTATCCAGCAAAGCTTCCATTACAATGGAAAGGCAGATAAAGTGTTTCCCAGATAAGGTCAAGTTAAAGGAGCTCATCATCACCAAGCCCTTATTATATGAAATGTTAAAGGGACTTATCTAAGAAAAAGAAGATGATCAAAAATATAAACAGTAAAATGATAACAAATTCACAACTATCAACAACTGAACCTAAAAAACAAAAACAAAAATGAACTAAGCAAACTAGAACTGGAACAGGAACAGAATCACAGTAATGGAGATCACATGGAAGGTTATCAGCAGGGAAGGGGCAGGGCAAATGGGGGAAAAGCTACAGGGAATAAGTAGCATAAATGGTAGGTGGAAAATAGACAGGGGGAGGTTAAGATTAGTATAGGAAATAGAGAAGCCAAAGAATTTATATGTACAACCTATGAACATGAAATAAGGGGGGTGATGTGGGGGGTGGGGGTGCAGGGTGGAGGGGTATAAAGGGAGGGAAGTGGGACAAATGTAATAGCATAGTCAATAAAATATACTTTTAAAAAATGAAGAAAATGAGATTACGTTAATATTAAGTTCAAAAATATTACAGAATAGGCTTTGAAAAGGCCTATAAGAGATTTGTATAAAAAAAAAAAAAAGAAAAACAAAAACAAAAAAACTGCTTGTCCCAGTTGAAAAACTAAGAAAAACTTGTAGTTAGGATTAAGAATCATATTTTTTAAGTTAAAGTCATGCCTATTAATTAACAATTTAAATGGTTGGGTAGCACTGCTAAATTATGTCTATGAAAGCCATCTTTTTTATAGACAGATGGCAGTTAACCTTCCTAATTCCTGGTTGTCATCAGGTCATTTCTGACACTATTCATAGGATGATATCCACTCTCAAAGCTGAGATCCAAATTCAAAGACTTACTTTTTATATAGGCCTTCTACGATTCCCTTCTTATGCATGCACCCCTCTGTGCTTCATGAAAATTCCAGGACTTCTTTCCCTGACTCTGTGCAGTTTACTCCCTACTCAGTATGCTCTGCTTTTATGTCTGTTGCTGAAAACACTCAAGATTTCTCCTATAACAACGTTTTCCCTAAAATCTAGTTCTCCTTATTCAACCATTTACCAACTTCTTCTTGATTCTGTTTCAGCAGTGTTCCTGAAAATATACACACTGGTGTTGAATATATATGTCCATGAATTTCATCTGTTTCCACTGGCTGAGTGAACTTAAATAAGAAACTTACTGTTAATCTCAGTGTTTCTTCTATACAATGGCCATTCCATAACTTTCTAACTCACAGAATTAGGATAATAAAGATGAAATAAATGAGTTAATGAATATAAAATTCAACTTAGTGGAAAATACAACTTAAGCAATATTTTTTAAAGGGAGTTTCAAGAAATATTAATTCCATAAAATGTTCTTAATCAAAGGAGATACATGGTTAAATCAGTTTATTAAACAGAACATCCAGTGCGAACTTCTCAGTCAGCCATGATGTACATTAACATATTAAAGTCTCTACAAAGACTTGTAAGAAAACAAAACAAAACAAAAAGTTGGCCTAACATTCTCTACATGGACTTCACCAGAGAGCCTTTGTGGGAATAGGAGCTATTTAAAATCCTGCAGAACCAGTGTTCTGAGGAAGGCGTTTGAGAAAATGCTGACTTGGACAAGAACCAGTTATCATTTCAGAAGTTATTTCAGCCTCAGGTTTCCAACAGTTTTCAAAAAAATTTTTCTGAAAGAGACTTCCTCCTAATGTTCAGAGCCATCACAATCCCTCAGAAAAATGAACCACATTTCCCTGTGGGAGGCTGTGCCAGAAGGGTAGTAGCATAGTATTAACATTCCAAGGCCAATTATTTTTTGAAAATCTCTTAAAGTATATGAAAAATTTCTATTTTTCATGTGATGCCCAGTAATTGCTTATTCAGACAGCAGCAGATGTGAAACTTCATCCCAGGAGAAAAGTTTACCATAATATGTGAAAATCTGATAAAGAGTGGGAAGAGCTCAGGGGAGAGTCAGGAAATGGATAGGCCCCTGTCTATGGTGAAGGCAAGATGGAGATGTGGTCACTATCTGTGAGCTCCAATACATCCACCACCAAAAGCAAACTGTTTACCATGTACAGAGGTAAAGGGCAATAATGATGTGTGGAGTGATTGTCTCAATGTCACAAACTGAAGGCCACCAAATTTTAGATGGCACAGTGGGAATTTCACAATCATTTAATTTTTCTCCTTTAATGGGCATGAAAATCAGTATTGCTCACATTTATTGTTCATATTGGCCTTTTCTTCTCTACCATGACATCCTTAATTCTTCACAAACATCTTCATCAAAAAGTGCTTTTCAAATAAACTAGCATTCCTAAAATCACATTAGTCATTTCTATTTATTCATGTTTGAAGTCAGTCTATTAAACAGAATAAACTTAGCTTCCATATATCGGAGTCTTATTTTTAAAAGCATATTATAAAAAGATGATGCTGTGAGATCAAAAAACTACTATCACGGTCACTTTTTTAACAATGTTCAGTTTTATTATAACAAAAGTAAGCAAAGTAACCTGTCATTATTAACCACCCCCATTTCAGTTTTGGTTTTCATAGGCTATAAACTTAAACATCCAAATTTATTTTAATATAAATACCCCAAATTAATAACAAATTAAAAGTAAGATGTGTGTTTTCTTCAGCAGCACATATATTAAAATTGAAGTGATACAGAGAAGAGTAGCATGGCCCCTGTGCAAGGATGACATGCAAATTCGTGAAGCGTTCCATATTTTTATGACAGAAAACTTCCTTAACTTGATGAGAGAAAAAGTCACACAAGTCCAGGAAACACAGTGTCCCAAACAAGATGAACCCAAAGAGGCCCACTCCAAGATGTGTCATAATTTAAATGGCAAAATTTAAAGACAAAGAGAGAATCTTAAAGGCAGCAAGGGATAAACAGCTAGTAACATACAAGGGAGCTCAAATACGGTTAGCAGCTAATTTGTCAACATAAACACTATAAGCCAGGAGGGAATGGCAAGAAATATTCCAAGTAATGAACAGCAACCAAGACTACTCTACACAGCAAGACTCTCATTTAAAATGGAAGGTGAAATAAGGAGTTTCCCAAACAAAACAAAGCAAAACAAAACAAAACAAGGCTAAAAAAATACATCTTCATCAAACTAGCATTGCAAGATATGCTAGAGGGACTGCTTTAAGAAGATGAAGAAAAAGAGAAAGAAACAGAAACACCGGTACAAAGGGAAAAAATAGCAATGAATAAGTACCTGTTAATAATAACCCTAAATGGAAATGCATTAAATGCTCCAATCAAAAGACATAGGGTAGCTGAATGGATAAGAAAACATTATTCACATATATGCTGTTTACAAGAGACCCACCTCAGAACAAAAGACCTACACATACTGAAAGTAAAGTGCTGCTAAAAAATAATCTAAGTAAATGGACCTGAAAAAAACTACTTATATCAGTAGCAATACTTAACTTATATCAGACAACATATATTTCAAAACAAAGGCCGTAAAAAGAGACAAAGGACACTTCAAACAACTTAGGGGAAAAATCCACCAAGAAGATATAACCCTTGAAAACATATATGCACCCAACATAGGAGCACTCAAGCAAATTAGGAAATCTTGGAGGACTTTGAGAAAGATATCCACAGCAACACACTCACCATAGCAGATTTTAACACCTCATTGTCAACAATGGATAGATCTTCCAAAGAAAATATCAACTACGATACTGTGTGACTGAACAACACTCTAGATTAAAAGGACTTAATTGATATATACAGACACTTTCACCCCAAAGAAGCAAAATACACATTCTTTTCAAATGCACATGGATCATTTTCAAAGATAGACCACATAGTAGGACACAAAATAAGCCTCAAAAAATTCAAGTAACTTGAAATCACATCAAGCATCTTGGATTACAATGAATGGCTTGAAACTAGAAACAAACCGCAAGGGAAAAACTCAAAAACATTCAAATACATGGAGACTGAATGGCATGCTATTAAATAATGAATGGGTTAACAATGAAATCAAGGACGAGATAAAAAAAAGTTTCTGGAAACAAATGGAAATGAACACACAACAGCCCAAAACCTATGGGACACAGCAAAAGGAATCCTGAGAGGGAAGTTCTTAGCAATGCAGGCTTACTTAAAAAAATAGAAAACCTCAAATAAACAACCTAACCCCCTACATCTACAAGAACTGGTGGAACAACAACAAAGCCCAGAATGAGTAGAAGGAAGGAAATAATCAAGATCGGAGCAGAATTAAATGACATAGAAACTAAAAGAACAATTCAAAGGATCAATAAGTCCAGGAGCTGGTTCTTTGAAAAGGCACACAAAATCGACAAGCCTTTAACCAGACTCATCCATAAAAAAAGAGAGACAACCCAAACAACTGAAATCAGAAATGAAAAAGAAGTTAAAACCAATACCACAGAATTTCAAAGGATCATAAGAAATTACTACAAACAAGTATATGCCAAGAAATTTGACAACCTGGGTGAAATAGACAAATTTATAGAAACATATAATCTTCTAAAACTGAATCAAGAAGAAGCAGAAAGCCTGAATACACTGATAACAACTAGTGAAATTTAAGCAATAATCAAAAAACTCCTGGCACACAAAATCCCTGGACCAGAGTTTCACAGGCAAATTTTACCAAACACTTAGGGAAGAACCAACTCTTATTCTCTTCAAACTATTCCAAAAAATACAAGAAGAAGAAAAACTCCAGAACCCTTTCTATTAGGCCAGTGTTATCCAAATTCCCAAACCAGGTAAAGACACAACAAAGAAAGAAAACTACAAGCCAATACCTCTAATGAGCATAGATGTGAGAATCCTCAACAAACTATTGGCAATCCAGATCCAGCAATACATTAAAAAGACGATACACCATGATCAAGTGGGATTCATCCTAGGGATGCAAGGAGGGTATAATATTCAAAATCAATAAACAAAATGCACTGCATAAAGTGAAAGACAAAAATCACATGATCACATCAATAGATGCTGAAAAAGCATTTGATAATGTAAGCACCCATTTATAATAAAATCTCTCAGGAAAGTGGGAGTAAAGGAAGCATACCTCAACATAATAAAGACCATATACAAAAAATTTGCAGACATCATACTCAATGGGCATAAACTAAAAGCTTTCCCACTAAGATCAGGAACAAGACAAGGATGTCCACTTTCACCACTTTTATTCAGCATAGTATTGGAAGTTCTAGCCACAGTGATCATACAAGTAAAAGAAATAAGAAGCATCCAAATTGAAAAGGAGGAAAATTGTCATTATTTTCAGATAACATGATAGCATCAGGGGTGTCCAACCCATTGCCTGCAGGCTGCATGTGGCCCAAGATGTCTATGAATGAGGCCCAACACAAAATTGCAAATTTACTTAAAACCTTTTTATTTTGCTCATCAGTTTTCATTAGTGTTTGTGTATTTAATGTGTGGCCCAAGACAACTCTTCTTCTTCCAGTGTGTCCCAGATATGCCAAAAGGTTGGACACCCCTGGTGTATACAGAAAACTCTATAGGCTCCACCAAAACACTACTCAACCTAACCTAATAAGTTAATTTGGCAAAAAAGCAGGTTACAAAATCAATATCTAGAAATTGAAGGCATTTTGTACACCAACAATGAAATATCAGAAACAGAAGCTAGGGAAAAAATCCCATGCGTTTGCAAGAAAAATAAAGTACCTAAGAATAAATTTAACCGAGGAGGTAAAAGACCTGTACTCAGAAAACTACAGAACACTGAAGAAAGAAATTAAGGAAGATACAAATAAATGGAAGCACATACCATGTTCATGGATTGGAAGAATTAACATCATTAACATGTTCATACTACCCAAAGCAATCCACAGATTTAATGCAATCCTTATTAAAATACAATGACATATTTCACAGATTTAGAACAAATATTTCAAAAATTTATAAGGAAACAAAAATGAATCCAAATAGCCTCAGAAATCTTGAGAAATAAGAACAAAGCAGGAGGGATCACAATGCCTGATATCAAACTATATTACAAGGCCACTGTAATCAAAACAGTCTGGTACTGGCATAAGAACAAATACATAAGACTAATGGAACAGAATAGAGAGCCCAGAAATAAACCTAGGTCCCCATGGTCAATAAATATTTGACAAAGGGGGCAAGAGCATAAAATGGAGTTAAAATCGCTTCTTCAATGGTGTTGGGAGACCTGGAGAGCTACATGCAAAAAAATGAAACCAGACCACCAATTTACACCACACCCCAGAATAAACTCAAGGTGAATAAAAGACTTAAATATAAGCCATGACACCATAAAAGTCCTGGAGGAAAACATTGGCAGTAAAATTACAGATATCACACATATCAATATTTTTGCTGATATATCTCCTAGGGCAAGGGAAATAAAGGAAAGAATAAACAAATGGGAATACATCAAACTAAAAAGCTTCTGCATGGCTAAAGAAAACATCATCAAAATGAAAAGGGTACCAATGGTATGGGAAACATATTTGCCAATGACACCTCAGAAAAGGGTTTGATTTCTAAAATATATAAAGAACTCATACAACTCAAAACCAGGAAGGCAAACAAGCCAATTAAAAAACAGGCAAAGAGCCTCAACAGACACTTCTCCAAGGAGGACATACAGATGGCCCATATGACACATGAAAGGATGCTCAACATCACTAGCCATCAGAGAGATGCAAATTACAACCACAATGAGATGCCACCTCACACCAGTCAGAACGGCCATCATTAACACATCAACAAACAACAAGTGCAGGTGAGGATGTGGAGAAAAGGAAGGCCAGTGCACTGTTGGTGGGAATGCGACTGGCAATTAAAAGGAAGACAACAACTTTGATAAATTTTGAGGGAATTGTGCTGAGTGAAAAAAAGACAAACCCCAAATTTTACATACAGTATGATTATATTTACGTAACATCCTTGCAATGACAGATTTATTGAAACAGAGAACACAGTTGTTGCCAGACACTGGAGCGGGGTGGGGGATGTGAGTGTGGCTATATAAGGGCAGCATGAGGGGTCCTTGTGGTGATGGGAATGTTCCGCTTGGCTTCACTGGAAGATACACATGTAACCAAATGCATAGCACTAAATACACACAAACACACACACATAAATGAGTTAACATAAAACTGGGGAGATTTGAATAACATTGGTGGAATGTATAAATGTTAATTTCCTGGCTGTGATACTACAATACACCATAGATTCTTTTTCTGCCTATTTTATTTTTCACATTTTTAAAAATTAAACTTATTGAGGTAAAATTATTTTAAAATATTTTATAAGTTTCAGGGGTACAAATTTATAACACAGCATCTGTACACTCTATTGTATATACACCACCCCAAGCCTGGTCTCAATCCATCAGACTAGGATTGAGACCAGTCTGTGTTTGACCCCTGTATTCTCTTCTTCCTCTCCCTGCCCCTTCCCCTCTGGCAACCACCATTTCATTGTCTGTATCTATGAGTTTGTTTTTGTTTGTTCATTTATTGTTTTATGTTTTACATCCACGTACGTGTGAAAGCATACAGTCTTGTCCTTTTCCATTTGACTTATTAGAATTGTACTTTTAAGGCAGATCCATGTTGTCACAAAATAGCAATATTTCATCTTTTTGGTGGCTGGGAAGTATTCCATTGTGTACATGTCCTGCATTTCTTTATCCAATCATCTGTCGAAGGACACTTGGTTCTGGTGAATAATGCTGCAATGAACATAGGGCTATACGTATCTTTATGAATAAATGTTTCCAAACTTTTTGGATAGATTCCCAGAAGAGGAATTGCTGGGTCATATGGTAACTCTCATCTCAATTTTTTGAGGAACCTCCATCCTGGTTTTCATAGTGACTGCACCAGCTTACATTTCTCTCCGGGACTTGTTATGCTCTGTCTTATGGATACCAACCACTCCAACAGATGTGACACAGTGCCTCATTGTGATTTGGTTTGCACTTCCCTCATAACTAGTGATGTTAACATCTTTTTTCATATCTGTTAGCCATCTGTATGTCCTCCTTGGAAAAGTATCTGTTTAGTTTTTAAAGAAGTTATTATCGGGGGAAACTGAGTAAAGGGAACATGGACTCTTTAGTATTTCTTATAACTGCATGTGAGTCTATAATTATCTCAAAATAGTAAGTTTAATTTAAAATGACTTTACAACAAATAAAACCAATGAAATACTAGTAAAATTTAGTAGTTTTCTGTGTCCTTGTAGTGTCATTGTGACCTTGTTATATCCCTCTGTCATTTAGTTATGAGTTTAAAGAAAGAACATTATTTTATGTCTCAACTGCTAGCTTTATACACAATTGTCCATTTCTGCAACTTCACTTGGACATAAAGATATACAACCTCAGTAAAATGTGTAAGGACTTGGGAAAAATTCCTGCTTCTGGCTCTATTCTTTTTTTTAAACAGTGGAAGCTTTGAGGAAACATGGCATGTTAAACCTCTGATTCAGTCAACAGACATATTAACTTTATTTTAGTTTCATGCTGTTATCAGGTACAGACCTACAGACCTCTATCTATAGCAGGGGACTACATATTATATTTGCATATAGTACTTTTTAATCTTTTTTGTCATTCTCTTGTCCATTGTACGTTTTAGAGAATGCTGATGAGTCCATTGAGCTTTTTAAAAAATATTTTTAAAGATTTTATTTATTTATTTATTTTTAGAGATGGGGGAAGGAAGGGAGACAGAGAGGGATCGGACCAGCGACCTTTTGGTTTGCAGGCCAGCACTCAAGCCACTGAACCACACCAGCCAGGGCTCCACTGAGCTTTTTAAAAGTGCCCCAGGATACAGGGTTCACATATATGTTAGTATACCTACCTTAAGGAAATCCTTTTTTACCAGCTATGGTATTCTTCTCTTCCATATTATAATCTTATATTTATAACTTTACTTTAAGCTTACTCATTCTACTCATCATGTTAAAATTGCACTTATTTTACTCTTCCTGAGGTTAAAATAAGAACTAATCATCATTTATTATAATTTTTATGACTTTATTATCCCCACAAAAGTCTAGAATCTCCACCTTCCTTTGCCATTCTTTGGTATTGGTTTAAAGAGGCATTTTCTACTTCTTGTTATTTTCTTCCTTAGGTTACATCACATTCTTTGATTTGCCTTTTCTAATTTGACCTTTATTATTTTTAGCTTTCTTTTCCTTTCCTGTTATTTTCATTATTTTTTATTAAAATAACTAAGTATTAGTGACTTTTCTTATTTTTAATGCCCTACTTATGTTTTCCCTGATGTTAATGCTCTACTAAGTTCTCTGGATGCTATTAAATTACCCCAAGAGCCTATGCTGGAACAGCTCCAGATGACTAAATCTGCTTCTCAGTTCCTCATCATATTAATCATATGTTATATAGCATAATTGTGTACGTTCTTAAAATAGTAATATAATCACTTCGTACTTGACTGAATAGCCTAGAGGAATCTATTGGCTATAATTACTGATTATAAAATAACACTTGACTGCTAACTAAAATTTATTAATTCTATTCTTTCTTCTTAATTCCCTCAATTGTTTGTTTGGTTGGTTGGTTATTTTACTATGGTGAATGTATCTTAGTAAGTCCTTTTAAATAACTTATGAAAATAAGGCACAAACCAAGAGGATGAATAGATCAGGCAGAGAGAATCTGTCAGACAATTAGATAATGTAAGAAAGAAATTAATTCTTACTCACAGCCTCTTCTAAGTAAAGGAAGAACTTCTTCTCCAACCAGTCTACATTTAACTGAACATATCTCCACTGGAAAGCTCACTGTAGCCTAAAGAGTACCAACATGTGATCTCTTAGTTTTTGAGACCCTATAAAATTTAGCTTCGAGACATCTTTCTTCATGCCCCCTGATGTCCTCTGCTCAGATTGTCCTCTGTTCTGGCTGCTCAGGAACATGCTCAACCCACAAGTTAACTGTCCTTTTCTATCTCCCTATGAAAACATAGGTAACAGTCCTCATCTTTATCAACACTCTTCCGACTGACATTATGAAGTCCCTGTGTAAGCAGGGTTGGCCAACCCACCCAATGGATATTGCTTCTCAAAGGTAGGCATCAGAAGCCACTTGGCACCTATGAAGTACTACAGAGGGTAGGAAGCTCTGCAAATGTCATGGGCAGGAATATGAATGGTACAGGACTTCTTAATGTCAGACCTCTCCTATAAGGCATCCAAATATTAGGGTCTTCCCAACCTATCTCCTTGAGGATAATGAAAACCAGATCAGAACAGTTCCCTAATTCTCCAGCTTCCAGGCCAAGATAGATTATGCTTCTTTGGAGACACTGATCCTACTTTGCTAATAAGAGTGTGTGTCTAAGATTAACAAGAAAAAAGCGACGTAGCCAGATGAATTAAGGGTTCATAAAAGAGACATGGGATTCTGCTCCTGTCAGGAGTGACACGAGGGACTGAATCTGAAATTCATCTTAACCATTCCAGTACCTAGCATAGCAAAGGCCCATTGGAGACACTTTATTCTGGAATAAATGGATAGATAGATGTTGGAATGGATGCTTTTTCCATGGGCTACATACTCTTTCAACCATTTCTGGCCACCAAAGTAATTTAAAATCTAGCTTGAATTTCATCTTTCAAGAAACTTTTTCCAGTCCCCCAAGTGGGAGATAACCATTACATCTTCTGAATTTATAGTTATTCTTTAGTCTGTACTTATCTAATTATGCTTTTTTATTGCAGTTAAAGTCAAGTATAGCATTGCCTTTAATAGATTGTAAATTCTTTGATATCTGGAAGTTTATTTTATTGAACCTTGTACTCCTCAAAGGTTTAGCATCCTGCCTCCCACTGAGCAGTCACTGAATAATCTGCGTACAACAGTCCACTTTCTAATCAATAATCTCAGATCATTGTTCCACATTCAGTCAGCATTTAGAAACTAGAATAATATTAATCACATATTCAACAAATACTTATTGAACACCTACTCTTGGCTTGGCAAGAACGTAGTTAAAAGTTAATCACTTTGACATTTGCTCGATATGTCTCAAACATAAATTTACCAAATACTTGTTTTCTTGTAAACATTGATAAGAGTACTAACCCAAACTAACATTTTTTGAAAACAGTAAATTTATATATAACAAACAAATATGTAGTTTTGACAATGAATCATCTTGTAACAAGGAAAGGAAATAGAACAAATTATTTTCAGAATAAAGGCATTTATAGTGACATTTCACGTTCTATCGGAAAGTAGTAAAAGGTCTCAGGGAATTGACTTCATGTTTTGGAGGGAAGGGAGCCCTATACATAATGCTCATATCATAAGGTTGACTATGTTATTATAGGCACTGATGTTAATATGAAAGAACATTTTCAAATGCAGCCAACTGCGAATGGAGAAACAGAGGAAAGAGAAAATGCACATTTCCTAAGAGTCAAAGCAAATAAAAGGTCAAGTCACCCCTTGAGCACGGTTTTGACTCCTTTCAATTCATTCCTACTTCAAGACTATTTCACTCTTCTTCACTAGAGGAAAACTGTTCCTGTATGAAATGAATGAATCTAATTATTTTGTTTAAGAACTTTTGATGTTTATCCAAAATAGGAAACACATGAGGCAAATGAGAAAACTCAGTTCTCCCTTTTTGTATTCCAAGCAAGTTGAGGAAATCCCAGTGTAGCATGTATTTGACTGGGCATATATAGGTAAACAAATATATTCAATTAAAATATGTTATAAATACAATACTACAGGTACATAGGAAAGACAGATTCGATGGGGCTAAATTCCACAGAAATTTTGCTCATTGTCTCCAAAGAACTGGAAACACGAAGTTCATTTTCTTTTCATACCAAAATAAATATTTGGAGCTTATTGTATATGCACAGACAAGCTGTCACAGCACATGCAAGTGCGTATGCCTTTTTACACTCAGATCATCAAGATGAGAGTGGAAAAGATTTCACATATATGGTATTTCAGATTGAAATGCCCATTTTATTTTATTTAATTTCCTGGAGTGATATTGGTTAATGAAATTATATAGGTTTCTGGTACACGATTCTACAACACATCATCAGTATATTGTACTGTGTGTTCACCACCCCAAGTGAAGTCTCCTTCCATCACCATTCATCCCCCCTTTCCCTTCTTCTCCCTCCCCCCACCCCCTTCCTTCCTGCAGTCACCACACTGTTGTCAGTGCCCATGAGCCTGTCTTTCTTTCCTTTCTTTCTTTCTAATTCATTCATCCTTCTCAGCTAGTCTCCAACCCCCACCCCTTTAATAGCTGTCAGTCAGTTCTCTGTATCTATGAGTCCATTTCAAAAAAAAAAAAATAGCCATTATAGATCCTCTACAGTAACCTGGTTATATTAGTAAAACAAAACAAAACAATCAAAACTACTATTATCATATGCATTTAACACTGAACACATGTCAGTGAATGTTCTAGGATATTTATACATGCAATTTTCTTTAATTTTCTCCAAAACTCTGTGAATTATGATTGTTTCCATGTAGGTGAAGAACCTGAGACCAAGAGAGATAAAAATAATGTGTCCAAGGCTATGGGAAGTTGGTATTCAAACATCATCTGTCTGACTTTGAGGTCTTATTCTTGACCACTATATTACAATGCATTTAATCTTCAAAGTAAGTCCATTTATTATCCCCATTTAACAGATGAGAAAACTGAGCTCAGAGTTCAGTACCTTATCAAGAGTTACAATCGTCTATGGAATGGCCGCCTGAAAAGTTAAATCAGGGACAATGAAGCCTTTCTTCTTCAAACCAACCTTTGCAATTGATACGGTGCCCATCCTAATCATGGTCGAGGCACGCGTGAAGTGACTGTTGTTTAATATTTTTATGTATTTCAAATTATTTACTTGAATAAAAAGATAAGAAAACAAAACATATGTCTCATTCCTACAGTAATGCCAAAAAAAAAGTGGCTTTGGTTGGAAGAATAAAAATGTGAGCCCTGAGTTATTTTAGGCCCATCCAGTAACCTCGTCCGCCCTCTCCCTGCGGACTCGAAGTGGCATATGGCTGTTCTTTCCCAGATCAGGCTCTGAGGTTTACTCTAAACCTCTAGATTACAATGTTTTGTAATCACTAATAAGAACCACCTGTCTCTTGAGAAAATCAGCCTAATAAAGTGGAGAGACCTAATTGTTCAAATTCACTCTTGAGTAGGCGATCCACCTTTCATGTGTGGACTGAGATTACTGAATAAAAACCCAAAATAAATAAACAATTTATATTAACTGGTGGTAATCACTCAATGAAGAACATGTGTTAGTTCCATAAAAAAGAAAAAGAAACAATAATATTTGAAATAATAAAGACAATGCTTTTGAGAAACTAAAATGCCTCAGTGACAGAAACGACTAGACCTGGCTGGTGTGGCTCAGTGGATTGAGTACCAGCATGTGAACCAAAGGGTCGCTGGTTTGAGTCCCTGTTGGGGCACATGCCTGGGTTGCAGGCCAGGTCTGCAATAGGTGGCACACAAAAGGCAACCACACATTGATGTTTCTCTCTTTCTCCCTCCTTTCCCCTCTCTCTAAAAATAAATAAATAAAATATTTTTAAAAAGAAAAAAAAACCTATTTGTATTAAAAATTCCTTCACCCCACTAAGATATATTTGGGGCAAATTTGTTGCACTCATATATGATTAATTATACACTCTGTGTATCCTATTACCAAAATTAATCTATGATTGAATTCAGCCAGAAAAACTGGCTCTTTGAAAATAAGCAGAATTTAGTTGAATAACTAGCTGATAAATGTCTACCATTGAGAGTGTGAGATCTGTTGTCAATCTGGTTTAATAGAATAAGGATAGATGGAGTATACAGGGAGGAGTACCCTTCCCTGACCCTCACACAACCCCCACCAGTGGTCAGGCCACATTAGCAACCTCTCTCTATGCTGCCCTTGAAAATCCATGCACACGCCTTCTTCATCAGTGCAGCTGCCTCACCGTGCTAGAATTATTGGTCTGAGCTCCCTGAGAGCAGGGACCACATACTGACTCTAGTTGCAAGACTTAGTACAGAATGTGTACACAGAAGGACTTTATCAAATCCACTCAAAATTCACCACGGAGGTGACACTTAGTAGCCATGTGCTACTAAAAAAAACTGTATTTATCTTTCATAAAGTTTACTTTTTAAATGCAGGTAGATTTTCTCAAGCATTAAGGGCAATGTTAACGATGGGCAGAAACAATGAGCTGTGGGGACAAGTGGTCAGCCATTGAAGAGTGAAGATTCACTCAGAACTTCCTAATTAGTAACACACTTTCTAAAAGCAGGAGCCTCTTCTAATAAAGACTGTCATTCTGCCCTCCCCACACACACTAGCAGACCTCCCACTGCCCACATAGAATCGTAAGATACTGAATTCATAACAGGTAATATTTATGGCTTTCATGTGTGCTAGGCACTGGATAAAGTGCTTAATGTTATTATTTCATTTAATCCTTATTACCACCAAGCAGAGTCGCTGCTACTAATGTTTCCATTTTACATATGATGAAATGGACGCAAAGAATTTGTTTGGTAGCAGTTGGAAGCAGAATTTTAATAAACTGGTCATTTTCCAAGCACCTCCTACTCCACCTTCAAGCAGGTGACTGATCCAGCACCCAAGAAAAATCAGTCACTTGGTTTGTCCTGAGATTCCAGAATGTAACAGAATTGACGTAACTTCTCCCCACAGTCTAATTCACTCTTTCCTTCTCAGACATTCACTCTTCCTGTTTCAGTAGAATACTCACTGCTATCCAGTATGAATGATCATAATCACGCTTGAGAACTAATTCTTATAAACAGTTTGATGTACTTTATAAACAATAACACAATAATAAACATAAAACTTTTAGGCACCATTAAATGTACATAAAAGATCAGCTTGTGATTCAATATAAAGTTTTGTAATAAATATGTCATGCACATATAGAGAGTATCATGGTATTATATTAGTACACACATTTTTCAACCATTTAATTTGGTTATGCAAATCCCTAATCATGAGACTAAAATAAGCAGGCTGACATTAATAAAAGTCAGATAAAAAGTAGCTTTCCATCTGAGTCCTTATCAAATGTTCTTCGTCATGTTTAGACTATTTCACATAGTTCTACTTTCAAAAGTGTTTTTGCCAAAAAGCTATTGGTTTTCAGATTAATATCAATTACCTGATATGTGTTAATAAAGAGTTAATGGTTAATAAGATATGTGTGGATAACTGTCAACTTGAGTTGCAGAACAATGGGTAAGATTCCATGAGGCCGCTACATGTAGTAAACTGTAGATATACGGTCATACATCATGCAACCCAGTTGAAATAGAAGTTGTCTTTGTTCATTGTCAATGCAGAACTGTGCTAATTATCAGGGAGTCATTTGGAGACAATAAATGATAGATGCCCTAGTTTCGTTATCGTCATCTGCTTCTTTTCTGAGAACTTTGGTGACTGAAGCTGCATAAACATGCCACTGCAGGGGATATATTTGGACATATGGAAGTGAAGATGTATTAAAATACTAAATTTATGTCTTTTGAGTGAGTTCAAACACATGAGCGTACATGTGTGCACGTCACACACAGGGACAAGAACGATTCCTCTCTCCCCCTCATGTATATCATCAGCTTCTACTGTTTAGCTAGGATAAGCCATAGCTAGGAAATGAACTTCATTATTTATTTAGGAAATGAACTAAAGCTCTCACAGTGTTATGGCAGCTTTGAGAATCAAGAGGAGATACTTTCATTGAAGGAAAGAGTGGAATACAAATTAAAACAATAGAACAGTAAAAGAATATGTTTCTAGTTCATTTGAAGCATTTTAAAAGCATCTTGTTGCCTATAGAGGAAACACTACTGTTGTAGCAATTCCTTAGCCACTCAGTTTCTGAAAATAGTCCTATATCATAGATATAGAAGAGATACTGAACGAAAGAACACCCATCCTTAGCTGAGACTACAGGGCAGCTCCCTTACTTTATACCCAAAGAAGCCAGTAAGCACTGGTATGGTGCCAAGGGATGTTCAAATGTGAAATAATTCCTTATCCAGTGGTAAACAGATACTACCCTTACCTCCCCTGCACCCTCCCCATGCTGCCACCACCAGCCCTGGGCCCTGTGACTTCCTGGGCCTCCCTTACCCATCGAGTTCAGGATTGGCTTTCTGCTCCAGAGCCCCTTACGACTGGTGTGTGCAACCAGAAGCAGCTCTCCCCAGAGCCCCCAAAGACTCCTTCCCTACGACAGCCCCTCGGAGGGCTGCCCACCAACCAGGCACATCTGAAGAGGTTCCTCTGCCCTCCACCATCACTCATGCCACCCCCACCTGGTCCCCACCAGACCCCAGTAGGAGAAGACAGACCCCCAGGGAAGCATGGAACCTGGGCAGGCAAATGCCCAGCTGTGTTTGACACCAACCCCAGGACCTAGGACCCTCCTTCAGGCTGGTCTATACACACATGCATGCAGACTCTGTGCCCACTCCCTACCACACACACACACACACACACACACACAGAGCACACAAAGACTGGAACAAGCCAGTCTTCCAGAACAGGGCAAAATTTCCCCAAGTGTATGGATAGTCCACTAAAAGAAAAAATCTTCCATTAGATCCCTATAAATATCAGATTTCTGTGCAGACATTTAGGACTTTCCATAACATTTCAAAGTTGAAGGTTGAATGAAATCACACATTTTTAAAAAACGTATTTATAAGAAAATGTACTCTGACAAAAGTTATATACTTAAAAATAAAGTGTTCCTCTTTGAGAACAGTATCTGTTAATGTACATTTCTATTGATACTTGCTTTGAGATGGAGCTGGTTGGTCCAGTGCCCAATGACTCTGTATTCTGTACTTCTGTTGGTTATTTGATACTGGAAGATATCATAGCGTCCAGGAGCATCTCCATTTTCATTAAAAGTGACGGGTGTTCCAGCACTACCTATAAATGTTTAGAAAACAATGTTAGTAAAGCCTTAGTAAGACATCCCATTGGGCTTATTTTTCTCAAAGAAAAGAACCGTAGATAAAAATATATTGTGCATGGTAAAAGATACGAAGATTGTAATCCATACAAGGTCATTCTTGAGAGCATAATATCTTTTACACGGGAAGAGGCCCAGACGTACAAACAGGAGGAAGACATGCTTTATTGTGCTCATTATAAAGTAAATGATGAGTATCCACATTAGGCGTAACAGTTAAATAAATAAAAGTTGATGGGCTGAATATTCAATACTGGCTACAGAGAATGACAGTTAATAGAAAAGAGTGTAAATGTCTTGAAGCATAATGGCTACTGTATAATAGGAACTACAAACAGCAACTCAAATGTGGCAAGAGAACAACCCAGCCAGATTCCCTGGAGTTCTACTGTGTCCTGATTTGAGCTGCATTCTGAAGCAGTTGCCCTATTCAATTTCTCTTCTAAGCCTCTGCTACCTTTGCCCAAGAGCATATCCACGCGGGCTGCTGTTGGGAACCTCTCAGTGGGCGAGGAAGTGATGGTTGGGAAGCCTCAACTCCAGTCAGATGATAAAAGCCCCCTGGTTCACTGTGACGAGGTAAGAGCGGCAGGGCAGCCGGATGCATGAAATGCAGTCTTTGCTACACTCCCATTTCTCTCGAAAGCTTTCATCTTTTCTCTTAATAGCTTCTGCTCGTTTTTACTTCCCCTCTCATTACCTTTCATACACTCACAGGTTTCCAGAGTAGAAAGGGATCACTACCCCCAATGCTTTCATGTTCCATGGGCCCTCACTGTCTACATAAACCTTCCTTTTCTTGAACAGTCTTTAGAGACCCTCCCCCAAATTCTCCTCTTGGATTACTCTTCGCTCTCTGGACAGATTCACCCAACACTATTCCCTTTTCTTCGTGTCTGTCTTCTCTCTGCAGGTCCTATTCCCTGAATTTCTTCTCACAGCATATTGGATTTAAGTTCTGTTCTGTACTAGAAAGTGTCTCCTTCTTGCTATTTCTTTTCCATACTGTTTTCTCCAAAAGTGGATACTACTACTTGTTGTGTATGTCAACTCTATATATTTCCATCTTAGAATGAGTTCCTTATTCTACCTGCTTTTTCTTATTCTAGAGCTTTTAACCAAAACCACTAATCACAAAATTCTACATTTAACTCGTCAAACAAAATTGATGACTTAAGACAATGACTTTCAAATAAATACAATCAGAGTCACACACCAGCATTTAGGGTACTTTCCTGGTGTTTAATGAAGAGATGTCTCATATCCTCTGTTCCCTGGAATCTTCCTAAAATTTAAACAGTGTGAAGTGTCTGGTGAGACCACAGGCACCGGTGTGGGCAAAGCTGCCAGGGCCACGGTATACGGCACAGCATGGGAGACAGAGCACTGGTCTGACAGTCGAGAGCGGCAGGTCTGTGCAGGTTCCGCTTCCCCATTGATTTTCATAACTTGTGCATATCTGTGTTTTTTTGCTCATCACATAGGGACTTAACAATGAGTGTGAACACATTTTGAAGTCCTAAAGGAGCTGTATGCATTTAAATTATTCTTATTAGTAGTTCATAAGGGAAATTACTTCATATATAAATCAAGAAAGGAATGAGGAATTAGGGCGTAAAGTAGGAGCCCTCCAAGCAATTGGTACCATCTCAACTACTCCTTAGATGTTCAAATGGAAACCCATTTGCCGTACCTGACCAAAACCTTTTTTAACTCATGGTGACCTCAAGCACCTTTAACCTTTAAATCCTCAATTTCCTTGTCTGTAAAACTGAGGTAATAAAGACACTTTAGACCCTTTTCTCTAGGGTTGGTATGAGAATTAAATAAACAAGTGCTTCTCAAGTACATTGAACAATATGTGGTGTGTTTAGCTGTGATTAACATTCACCCCCTACGTATTTTCAGTACAGACCAATGCAGAGTAATAGACAGGCTGTTGAAAGTTCTTTAAGTGATATCTAGACAAAGTTTATGGAAATTCAAATGGGAAAGGTATCCCTGGATGGAAAAAATACCTATCAGTTATGAAATTTGCATTAACATCATCAATTCCTGGCATTTATATGTTACTTCAAAAAACCCTGCTGTCATATTCTCTGTCAACAGAGGGACATTTTATTTTTTCTTCCTGAAGTCCCCAGTGTTGTCACATTCTTCAATGAATGACCATTTTCTGCAACAGGAGCCCCAACCTTTTTCATCCTGATAGCACCCAGGATTGAAGAAAGCTGCTTGTGTAACACATTCTCATAAGTGTGCTCTGAATGATATGGAATTCCCAGGGTACCCTCTGTTTATATGCCTCTTTTCTCGAACTTGAGAAAGCGCATTGGAAAGCAAGTGAATGACAGCTATGTTATCACAGAAATAATCATTGTTCAGCTTGGATCAGGGGTCCCCAACCTCTCTCCTCCCAGTTCGTGGACACCACTCCTTTTACCTCCTGAGTTCTGCCTCCTGTCTGCCCCTCAACCCACCCCTGTCCATGGAAAAATTGTCTTCCATGAATCCAGCCCTAGGTGCCAAAAAGGTTGGGGACTGCTGACTTAGATGCCTAAATATCATCATTAATAGTAAGTTACATGAAATCTGACACCATATTAATTGGCAGTATATTAATACTAAAGTGCTAAGAGAGTAGGTCTGGGAGCCAGATCACTCGGTTTACATCCTGGCTCTGTCACTGAGGTATGATCTCAAGTAAGTTACTTAATTTCACTATTTTCACCTGGCTCGTCCTTAAAATGGGCTAATAGTAGCTCCCATCTCAAAAGGATGTATGATGATTAAAAGAATGAATATATGTAAACTAGGTAGTATATAGTAAGCATTTAATAAGTATTAACTATTATTTTCTTTACTGTCTTATGACAACGCTGTGTTTGAGGTCCAGTGTCTGTATAAGAACATAAGAATTTCTCACCGAGCATACATGGCTCTCCTGAAGTTACACTTACTAATCTGTTCTCCTCTTTCAACACACTGCCAGGTGTACCGAAAATCCAGTTCTCTAAATTCAGCATGCTGTTCTTCACCACCCTGTCTCTGCATATGTTATATTCTGTAAGTCCCTTTCCTCCTACTTCCTAACCTTTCTTCTCTATATAGTTCCTTTAGAATGTGTCTCAAATATCACACTTACAGAAACCTTGAACAGGAGGCCAAGGGACTCTTCCTGTCCTACCCTGCTCTATCGTAACACTCGCTACACTCTGCACACTTTTACTACCCATCCCCACACCTAATCAGAACATTTATTCAGCAGTTACTTATTGAGAACCTATTATATGTTCCACACTGGGTGGACCTTCAGCCACTCTCACAAAACTATGATCTCCGTAATAAAAGCAGAGTGTATCTCTTCTTTACAGGCACTGCACCAAAGACAGCTCCTTCCTGGGTCAGCAGTTAAGTAATTGTCATAAAGGTTGAAAAACACACGCACTATTGATCTAAAGAAAAACTGTGTATGCCATCTTCATAACATTATGAACTTCATTTATATCACCCCTCACCTTTTACATTCACTAATGAAGGAGCGAAACCAGTCCCTTTCACATGTTATCAGTGTGATGCTAGCAACCACTCTTATAACTCGTTTTACTAATCTAATTTCAGATCCTGAGCTAGCCTTGCAGTTGAATTATTATTGATTTATTATTAATTAATTTTTATCCTCACCTGAGGACTTTTTAAAATTGCTTTGAGAGAGAGAGAGAGAGGGAGGAAGAGAAGAAGCAAGCGAGAAAAACCATCAATGTGAGACAGAAGCATTGATTGGTTGCCTCCCTGTACTGCACCCAGACCAGAAATCAAACCCACAACCAGCCATGCACCCTGACAGGGAATCAAACCTGCAACCTTTGGACTACCAGTCGATGCTTCAACCAACTAAGCCACACTGGCCAAGGCAGTAGTTGACTTATTTTAAACCTTTCACATAAAAAAACTGACTCCATGGGCATATTGGCTTTTCTCGAAGGATTGCCTTGTGGTTCTGTGGTCTGTGTAACAAAGAACACCCTTGAATAGTTGTGAGGGGCAGGCTTTTTACCTATTTCTACAAGTACAAATTTGAACAATCATCCTTTTATTGAATCTGGCCATCCTGGAAAACAGAATTAACTGGCATTTTGTACAGAAAAAAATAATTCCAAACGACAAATGTCTCAATATATCCATTACTTCATATGGTTTAGTAACAACACAGATAAAATATATTTGGTTGAGCTAATGTGTGTGTGTGTGTATATACATATATATATGCGCTAATAATTTTATATTATATATAAAATAATATATATATTATTATATATAATCCTTATTATACAATTCTTATTTTTATTCCATCCTAGAGTTTAGAGAAAAAATTCTTATTTTCCTTTCCATCCTAGAGTTTAGTTATTTCAGGAACTTTGAAGTCAATTAATTTTTAAATACTACTTTTATTTGATGTGCACTAGAGAAGAAATGGAAACAAGGACATGGAGCTGGGAGGCAGCTTTAACTAGTCTGGTTCTGCTCTCAGAGTCTATACATCTCCTTGAATAATTTCTGTTCAATAAGAAATGTGTGGAAAACTATATTTTTATTACTAGGCACATCAAGCACTTCAATGTGCTTTTGCAGGAAAAATGATACCTTCAATGAAGATATTATGGGACAATGTTGGCTCTGCTCACCCTTGTTCTGGGGAACAGTGAGTATGGCCTTGGGATTCAGGGACTGGAGTTGGATTTCTGGCTCTGCCAGTTACCTGTGTGACTGGGCACATTACCCTCAGTAAACCTGTTTGCTTCACTGTCAGGGGAGCACAGCAACCCCAACGTCTGGGGCTGTTATGGGGTAAGGACTTAGTGGGTGACCAGCACATGAGGGCTGTGCAGTAAAGGGGAACTGGCATCACCCTTATCCATGCCTCTGCCTACACACATGCTGCCTTGATCTACGTTTCATTGTTTCCACAAAACAAAACCAAGAGGAGAATAATTCACTCAGCTTTCTGTGTACATATTATATATATATTTATAAGTATAAGCCACTCAGTTTATTGTCATGTTTCTTACTTACCTTCCTCCCTCTTCCTACAGAACATTATCTGTTTTCCTTCTCATAACCGCCTACACTATTGAGTAAGCAGGAAAAAAAATAAGAAAGCTAAAAATGAAACCAGTTAATTTAGCAATTTTTAGTGCCCTTAAAAGAAAAATGAAAGTATGAGATTCAAGTCATTGACCAAAATGCCACAGGAAATAGCAGTTTTCAACAGCACCTCAATTATTCATGTTCTCCCTCTTCTTATCCAGTTTATTTTAGCAAGTTTTCATTACAGTCAATAAACAGAACTATATATGTGAATTAGAATCATATTATAGTATAATTACTTAGAAATCAGTCAAATTATTCTTATATATCAGTTACTTAGCCCTCGTTCACTGAAGACTTGAGCATTTGACACACTGCCTTCATCTCCATCCCCATTCCTGTTACCACTTCCGGAGGCCTCATCATCCACCTGGGTGATCCAGTCTCCTGGCCTCTGCATTAGCAGACTGCCTCACTTCCAGCGATCATTCCTTTCACACATCTCACCACCCACCATCATGATCACACTCTAAAAACTGTCCTGTCCAGGAGCTACATCACCTCCGTGGATACCAACCTCCACCCTGAACTTCGCAATGATTCCATAAGTCCCTACGTGTACTGATTAATTTATCACCCGGTTTGTCATTAGACTTCACCCCCATGTAGCTTCTCTTCCCTCCTATTCTATGATCTTCTCTGCAAATACCTTCTGTTCTCTCGTACATCTCCCTCTGTCCAGTCTTATTCCTCTGCCAAATCACAATCGTGGTTAAACATATTCTTTGCCTACATTCAAGTACCTCAATATTGTTTGAGAACGTCATAAAACTTTACTGTGTGGCAAGGCCAGCATGAGACTTAGGCACACCAGGTGCCTCAGGCAATTCCAAGAGAGAGTGCCTCCCTAAATTCTGCACATTATGTGCCTTGCTTGCTTCATTTAGTCCGACCCTGCTGTCTGGTCTTACTTTAAATTCATGACTTCAGATTTCATATGTTTAGTCAACATTGCTCCTCAATTCTACCACACTTTCCCCCCCTTTTGAATCACTGACTGTTTCATGCCTCGCAAATCCGGCATCTTCATTCACCTGTCACTTCAGTTTGTCTCAGACTTTTTCACTGAAGAAAAAAAGCAATAAGACAAAAACTCCCTCATCACGCAAACGTAGCCTACCTGCATCTACACTGCCATGTTATCTCTCCCTCCTGTTGACACACGTCCCGGATCCAGGCGAAGGCACCCTCCTCCTCCAGGGCTAGGACCCCATTAACTCCCACTCTCCACACACTTTCAGTTTCACAGTTAACTTTGGTTTTACCTCAGGAAACTTAGACTGTCTGCAGTACTCTCTTCAGTTTACAAATGAGTTCTAATCGCACTCATCTTTGAAAAAAAATCTAGCCAATAAGTCCCATTACTATACTGTACTTTACTATAGTACACTGTAGTATACAATACTATACTATCCCTTTACTATACCGAGGCAACCATATTGTCTCATTTATACATTCTCAAGAGTGAAAAAAAAAACTTTTTTAGTGATCTGTCCTCCCTCTCTCCATTTTCTTATTTTCCATTAACTCTTCACACCATTTGAATATGAAATTTAACCTCATACATCCACTGATGAGTCTCAAATTTATACATCTAGCCCTGAGTACAGACTTATCCAATTACCTGTGTCTCTTCTTGATATCTTAAATTTTATACATCAGACAAAACATGATTCTTTTCCATTTCCAAATATGTTCCTCACAGTCTTCCCCCCTTAGTAAGCAGCTGAGGACTGTCCAGCCATTCAATCAAGTCAAAACCTAAATTAAAACCCCACATCTAACTGTAAAACACTAACAGTGAATATAAGCTATGAACTTTAGTTTATTAATTGTAACAAATGTACTACATAATACAAAATATTAATAACTGGGGAAATTGTGTGAGTCGGGGGGTAAAATATGGGAACTTTCTGTACTAGATCAATTTTTCTGTAAATCTAAAATTATTTTTTAAAGAACTCCAAAATCAGCAAAAGAATAGGTTAGATTACTTTCAGTAATATATTTTGTGTAACCCAATATATACAAAATATTATGATATCAATATGCAACCAATATAAAAATATTAATGAGATATTTAGCCCTTGTTGGTGTAGCCCAGTGGATTGAATGTGGGCCTGCGAACCAAAAAGCCGCCAGTTCGATTCGCAGTTAGGGCGCATGCCTGGGTTGCAGACCAAGTCCCCAGTACGGGGCACGTGAGAGGCAACCACACATTGATGTTTCTCTCCCTCTTTTTCTCTTTCCCTTCCCCTCTCTCTAAAATAAATAAGTAAAATCTTTAAAAAATATTAATGAGATATTTTACACTTATTTTTACATATCAAGTCTTTAAAATGCTGTGGATACTTTATACTTAAAGATTCAGACTAGTAACGTTTCAAGTGCCCAGTAGCAATCTGTATGAAACAGCACAGGACTAAAAGACAAATCATTTCGGCAGTCATCGCTCCAACACTTCACTCACTGGGGAAGAAGTCCACTGCTTCGCCTTTTGGATTCAGCCTCCACTTCAATTAGACTGAACCTTCTTCACTAGTTTCTCCCCTAAAGAGGTGTCAGACCTGAGGGTCAGTGGATGCCAGATCTGGAGATAAGACCCTAAAATTAAATCCAAACTGCTCCAGTGGTAGAAACAAACAAACAAAAAACAAAGCCCACCTTCAAGGTGTTAGCAGTTTCTAGCTGTAAAACATATCTAGAATTTTCCCATTTTCTCTATTTCCTCCTCTTCTATTCTGGTGCAAGCTACTGTGTTCTCTCCCTGAACTCCTAGCCAGTACCCTGTATTCACGCTGAGCAGTGACACCCCACTCTCAGTTCTGCAAATGATGCTTGAAAACATAAATCAAATCATATGGCTCTTCTCCCTAAAACCATGCAGTGGCTTCCATTTCACTTAGAATATAACACGAAATGTTTATCACGGCCTTTAAGATGTTGTTATTTATTCAGTCTTGCTCATTTCTATACCCTATCCACTCTGGGCTTCTTCCTGTTCTTCAAACACATGAGTTCGCTCTACGAGTTTGCTATATTTCAGGATCTCTCTCTCTCTTTCTCTCTCTCTCCCTTGTTTGCCCACTTGGTTCGTTACATGACTTCTCATCATTTATATTCCAGTTCAACTATCACAGACAGAGGTCTTGTCAAATCACCATCTAAATTGGCCCATTTCTCTCACTAACACTTACTCTTACACACATTGTTTATTTCCTTCATGGCACTTACAAATGAGAAATGTTACTAAAAAGCTAGGAAAAGTCCTTGTCAAGTACAATAGGGAAACTGAGACAGACAGCTGAAAAAAATGGCCAAGCAATTTAAAGCCAAGTACAGAGGGCCAGCAGGGCCAGGGTGGAAGGCCAGGGTGCCTGGCAGGGGGCAGAAATGGAAAAACAAGAACCTCACCACCAGGGTAAGCTTTCCTCCCCTGACCTTTCCTCCTTAGAAATAACATCTAGACCTCAGTTGTATTTCAGCTCCAGGCCCAGAAAAGCAGCAAAACCAGACAAAGAATACCATAGCTGACCTTGGGACCAACTGCTTTGAATAATGACCCTCTTCCCTGGTGCTGACCAATCGCTGGAGGCCACAACTCTGAGAGGACACACCTGGAAAGCTGATCTCTATTGAGATCCTCCCCTGAGACCTCCCCTAAGATCTCCACCCTTAAAAACTTTTGGGACAAGGACCCAGGGCAAGCTCTCCCTCTTCCTCCTGGGAGTGCACAGGTGCCTTTCCCTTCCTCCTCTGCCTTGTTCTTCTCCAACAGACATGCGTCTCTTAAACTCTTTGAGACCCCATGAGGCTTGTAAGCTAGAGTAGTAATGGGCTATAGCAGTTTGTCCTGGGGGAAATCTCTGAACCTGTCCCCAAGTCCTCCTTTTCTCTCACTTTCCAGTGAGCTAAAGCAGCCTGCCTAGGCTCATCTCCTTCCTGTAACATTCCCAGAGAGCTGAGGCAGCACCGCTTAGGCTCTCCTGTTGCTTCTAACATCCTAAGCCCTTCCTTGGTTCACCATCCGCAGCTTTAATAAACGTACCCTCATAGTCACCTGGACTTGTGTTGTACAGTCTTTCCGCATAAGTCAAGAACCCACACACTATAGGCAGGCCGGAAGCAGACCTGCTAAGGGCCAGGTCCCCTTTCAGGTAACACAAGCATCCAAAACACATGGTTTATTTAACTAGTTGCTGTATGTAATTAGATTATCAGCTCCACGACTGTAGCGCATTTTTCATTATGTTCAGCACCATATGTGCAGCACAGACATGGCCTGAGCCCTCAAACCCACATTCTCTCTTTCCTGGACACATAGCCAGGCTGCATTTCTAGTGTCCCTGTAGTTAAGAGTACAGCCAAATGATTAGCTCCAGCCAACAAAGTGAGAACAGAAGAGAGATGGACTACTCTGGGCCTTGGTCATTAAAAGCTTACTGAGGAATCTTCTATGATCTTTTCTCCTCTGGCCAGCTGGCATGAAAATGACGTGCTGGGTGTCTGGAGACCCACACATTAAAGACGGGAGGGATTGCATCAGCCTGGAGTGCATGTGAGTGCTCAGAGTGGCACGGTGGGAAATCGTACCCCACCCCACGGGTCTTCTGACATTGTTCCTGTAAGTGCTGACTCTGGCTAACATGTGGCTTATAGACAAACAGCATGTTTGTGTAAGAATCTTAAGGACGCACTTCAAAAGATACAGACTTCGACCTTCAGGAATCCCAGCCCCGGGAGGTTTGCTGACCTTCAGCTGTGGAGCCAGGATGAGGTGAAGCCAGGATGATGCCCGCCAGACCATCACTTGCCTTATTGGAATGCACTGTGCTCACCAGCACATGGAGCACTATAACCTCCTTCCTTGATCTCTTCATTCTGTTTCCTTCTCCCTCCTTATAAAAACCTCTACTGCCACTGAGAAGTGGAGAAGGGGTTTGTGGCATGAGTCCCCCATCTTCTAGGTGGCCAGCACCTGAAAATAAACCACTTTCCTTTACATCCGCACCTGCCTCTCAAGTACTGACTTTCGTAGCTGCAGGTGGCCGGACGTGCGTTCAGCTACAAGAGGAGGTCTGTATTAGTAACCTGTTCATCCCTTCATACTATTATCGGAATAAAAAACAAATTTCTAGCCTCTTAAATCCAGTATGTTGTTAGCTAGTGCTTACAGTAGACAATCATAATACACCAGTATCTAGAAAAGTAGATTATCAATGAATACTTATTAAATAAATAACTAAAATTGTTTTAAATGTGGAAATGAATGCTTCACTTCATATCACAGTACAAAGCCTTAAGAATAACAGAGTTTTAGAACTCAGTATCAAAAACATTAGCACGGATCAATTAACTTCTCTCAGATTCTCCTTCAGAGTCAGCCGTGGTGACTGCAATGTGGATACATGAAATGTAAAAGTGGAATCCAGAATGTGTAACCACGCCCCAGAATTCACTGTATATTCTCCACATTCATTTACTTCGGCTAAATTGTTCGCTCAGTTGGATGTTTTCATAAAAACTAAATATAAAAGTATTAAAATGATGTCTACTTCTAGGAAATTTGGGGGTTTTTTGTTTGAAAATGCTTTCCTTTAACTGATTATTTATGCGTATGAAATAAATAAGAAATGTAGTCGAGTGGCATTTCTAATTCTCTCAGACAACCCTCCTTATGAATTTTCCATCATGAAGCTGAGTGGACAATAGTACTTTCTCTTGTGGAAATGTCTTTATGATCCTTGCATTTAAGGTTCTTTAAGAATGCAAAGCGTCATTATCATTAATGAACCACACTGGCTGAGAAGTAGAAATGCAACCTATCATTGCATCGATAGTACAGTACTTCCCCCTTACCCATGGGGGTACATTCCATGACCCCAGTGGATCCCTGAAACCATGGATTGCAATGAACACTATATATACTATGTTTATTTCTATGCATGCACATCTATGATAAAGTTTGATTTATAAATTAGGCACAGTAAGAAATTAACAATTAATAATAAGAACAAGTAAAATAATACATTGTAATAAAAATCATGCAACTGTAGTCTCTCTCTTTTTCCTCTGGTTCTCTCAAAATGTCTTATTGTCTTGTGTTCGCCCTTCCCCTTGGCAATGATGTGAGATGACAGAATGTCTATGTGACGAGATGGAGTGAGGGGAATGGTGCAGGCACCTTGGTGACACTAGTCAGGATACTACTGATCTTCCGATGGCGTGTGAGAAGGAGGATCATCGGCTTCGGTGATCCTAAATCATAGAGCTGTGATGGTGTTGGTGGGCGGATGTCAGGAGTGGAGGACGTTGATGCCTGGGTATCATCTATGAGGGGTTTTTTGCCAAAACCTTTTGGAAGAACATTGTAATCAGAAGTTGCCTCCTTTTAACTTATCAAAGGGTTGCTGCAGAGGTTGTGATCCTTTGATGATTGTACACCATATGATTTATGCTATGTTCCATCCAAGGATTGTATTCCATAATTCAGTGCTTAAATGTCTGTCAGTTCAAATGTCAATTTGAAACACTTCAGCAAATTTCAATAATGTTTACATTACTGGTTCTGCTTCAATTTCTTCTTCCTCTTCCTTGTGGGGAACTGTTCCAAGCGTGGGAAATGTGGCTCAGCCCTCACTCGGAAAAGCCAGTGGGGAGTGAGGTTGGTGGGCAGGACCCACCCACATCCATGAATAGGTTCTCCAGTGGGAAATCAGGCCTGCATTGTACCTAGACTGCTATGAGACTTGCTCTTGCTAAAACTCCCTCACCTTGAGGCAGCAAATGTTTACTGAGTATCTTTATCTTCCCAAAATCTGAGCTAGACCTTCCAGGTATGGAGCAGAGCTTGTTTCAACCACTTCTCCCTTTACATTGCAAATATCCTCCTTTGATGTATTCAGCAACACCCTCTCCTTTGTCTGCAAAAGATAACCACCCAAAACAAACCTTTGCATAGTAAAGGAGGACCATCTTTGATGTAAGGGGCCTACAAAAACAATAAAAGCCTGTCAAGGCAAGGGTCGGGGCACTCTCCTCTTGAGAGAGTGGCTGCACAGTCCCTTTTCCTCCACAGGATTTCTATAGTCCATGTGTATGTGTATATTGCGGCCACAACAGCAGATCCTGCGGGTTGGCATCTGCGTCATCTGGCGCATCCGCGTCACCTCCTCTTCTCTGTAAATGAGTCAACAAGTTATTCCAATTCCTCATTTCAATATGTTCTTCAATTTCAATATCAACTATGTTGGAAAATTCTGCTCCACCAACTTTTCTTGCTATGTGAATGAAATGATTTTCCTAACTTTCCCATTGATCCCTGGGAAGCCTTTAAAATCATTCACAACTTTACTCCATAAGTTCTTCTAGTAGGCATTTACAGTTATTGGTTTTAATTCATCCATTGCAGATTTTATGAATGTTACTGTATCAGAAATAATGAATGATTTCCAGCACTACATTATGTCCAGATTAAGGTCTGTATCAATTACTGTTTAAATGTGATCAAATGTCAGGTGGATGTATGTGACTTTGACAAACCAAATGATGCCCCAGTCAAGGGGTTGAAGCATTGAGATGATATTCGGAGGTAAAAATGCCACCTCAACATTTTCTTCTTCATAACAAACAGATTCAGGATGGCCAGATGCATTGTCTATTATTAATAGGACTTTAAATTCCAACCCTCTCTCTTCCCAGTATTTCTACACTCCTAGGAAGAAGCATAGGTGGAACCATTCCATAAATAAGTTGGCTGTCACCCACACTTTCTGATTGTGTTGCCAGCAAATGGGAAAATAATTTTTGTTTTTGATAGCCAATGGTTTATTCTATCCACACACTATGTCTGGCTTTATCATATTCCCTGCAGTGCTGCCATACAGCACCAGAGTTAATCTGTCCTTCAGTGTTTCATGCCGTGGTGCCTTCTTCACACTTTCATGAATACAGGTGCTACTGGGCATCTTCTTCCAGAAGAACCCAGTTTCATTGCAGTTGAAGACTGCAGGGATGGTATCCCTTTCCCTGAATTAATGTGGCAGTAACTTCCTCAATGGCAGACATAAGCCTTTCCAGTAATTTTTTTTTTTTTTCAGTCAAAACCTATTCCTGGATCTGTGTACCTGTCCTCCACTTGACCTAAATCTTTGGTGTCACTCATTTTGGGGGATCTTTGCTAAAGCATTCACTGGTAAAACATATTTCTGTCCATCATAATATGTTTTTTGTTCATGTCTTCCACCCACAGACTTAATGCCTTCTCCATCCTTTTTTTTAAAAGTACAATACATTTTTTCAAATGTATTTTTTCTTCTGATTGTCTTCCTTTAATTTTACTTCTCAGTTACAGTTTATGTTCAATATTATTTTGCATTAGTTTCAGGTGCAAGCATAAACTTATTGATCTTAACTAAGCACTTAACACACACTGTGGCCATAACTTTTATAGTTTGAGCTACAATGGCAAAACTAGCAATATTTATTTTTTCCTTCTATTCAATTTCACATACAAAAGACTTGTTCTTACTATACATCTTAGCAACCTCAGAATATGACTTTTTTCTTATTAAGTTGAGAACTTTTTATGTTTTCACTTAAAGGATGCACTTAAATGGCTTCTCTTTGGCACATCGCACTGCCAGCATCACTTCTCTTGTGCATTGGGGCCATTGTTAAGTAACATAAGGGTTACTTGAATGCAAGCACTGGGATACCATGCAAGTCCAGATGGCTACTAAGTGACTAATGGGTAGGTAGCATATACCATGGATAGTCTAGACAAAGGAATGATTCACATTCTGGGTGAGACAGATCACAACAATAGGGGCATCACAGATCACAATCAAATGGTGCATCATTTAAAACTTATGAATTGTTTATTTCTGGAATTTTCCATTTAATATTTTTAGACCATGGATGACAGCAAGTAACTAAAACTGCAAAAAGTGAAACCACACGTAAGGGGAAGCTACTGTACTCAAATAAGCTGATTGAACTTTTAAAATAAGAAAAGATCCATTACTTAGTAATATACATCTCAGTGTGGCAGATAAATTAGGAAGATTAAAGAAAATCTCTTATAAGAAGAGTAGCAAGTGAGACTCTTAAATATCAAATATGCAGTTAAAGGAAAGAATGGAAAAGAATAAGCAATAATTAGGAAAGATTAAGTAATACATCTTAAGGGAAATTTGGGTAAAAACCCAAGCATATTGATACTCAGTACATTTTTATTCCCCAACAGAAAACCTCTTTCTTCAGCAAATTAAGTCCTTTATTGTTTCTTTTTGGGGGGTATTTAGTAACTTATATATTTATTTTTATACATGACTTCCATTACAAATTATTAATCATTGTATTTCTAATAGTGTTTTATTAATAATTGAATATCTAACAGTGCTGAGTACATTTATGAAAGAGATGTGTATATGTGTTCAAGTGTATGTTCATATATTCCTGCCTTTTCAAATTTGCTGTTCTAAGAAGAAGTTCCTGACTAGTCCAATATATTGCCCCCCAAAACTGCTGTTGCCATCTGGATTTAAAATCATCAGAGCCCCACCCTGGTGAATACCTAAGGTTCTGCCACTTACTACATAATAGGCATGCCAAGACAAAAATATGAACCAAATGAAAGAACCAGAAAAAATGCTCCAGAAAAAATACAACAAAGCAATGAAGACATAGCCAACCTATCATATGCACAGTTCAAAACACTGGTAATCAGGATGCTCACAGAATTGGCTGAATATGATCACAACTTAGAGGGAAAAATGAAGGCTATGAAAAGTGAAATAAAGGAAAATGTATAGGGAACCAACAGTGACAGGAAGGAAACTGGGATTCAAATCAATGGCATAGACCAAAAGGAAGAAATAAACATTCAACCAGAAAAGAATGAAGAAACAAGAATTCAAAAAAATGAGGAGAGGCTTAGGAACCTCCAGGACAACTTTAAACATTCCAACATCTGAATCATAGGGGTGCCAGAAGGAGAAGAAGAGCAAGAAATTGAAAACTTATTTGAAAAACTAATGAAGAACTTCCCCAATCTGGCTAAGGAAACAGACTTCCAGGAAGTCCAGGAAGCTCAGAGAGTCCCAAAGAAGCTGGACCCAAGGAAGCATACACCAAGGCACATCATAATTACATTACCCAAGATTAAAGAGAAGGAGAGAATCTTACAAGCAGCAAGAGGAAAGAAGACATTTACCTACAAAGGAGTTCTCATAAGACTGTCAGCTGATTTCTGAAAAGAAACCTTGCAGGCAAGAAGAAGCTGGAAAGAAGTATTCCAAGTCATGAAAGGCAAGGACCTACGTCCAAGATTACTCTATCCAGCAAAGCTATCATTTAGAATGGAAAGGCAGATAAATTGCTTCCTAGATAAGGTCAAGTTAAAGGAGTTCATCATCTCCAAACCCTTATTTTATGAAATGTTAAAGGGACTTATTTAAGAAAAAGAAGATGATCAAAACTATGAACAATAAAATGACAACAAACTCACAACTATCAACAACTGAACCTAAAACAAAAACAAAAACAAACTAAGCAAACAACTAGAATAGGAACAGAATCACAGAAAGGAAGACCACATGGAAGGCTATCAGCACGGAGGGGGTGGGGAATGGGGTAAAAGGTATAGGGAATAAGTAGCATAAATAGTAGGTACAAAATAGACAGGGGGAGGTTAAGAATAGTATAGTAAGTATAGAAACCAAAGAACTTATATGAATGACCCATGGACATGAACTAAGGGCAGGGGGAATGTGGGTGGGAGGGGGTGTGAGGGTGGAGGGTAATAAAGGGGGGGAGGATAGGACAACTGTAAGAAAAAAACCACACAAAAAGAAAAACAAAGAAACAGAAAATAAGAAAAACAAATAAAATCATCAAATTTATCAGTTCTTATAATGAATGATTACTAAAAGTTTTTAAATTTTGCATTTTACATTTGCATTTTTAATCCACCCATTGTTGATTTATGGTGTGAGGTTGGAATACAATTTAACCTTTTTTCTGTATTGATAACTGTTTTTTCAACAATACCTTCCTCCCATTTTTTCCAAATGACTGGACGGATGTCTCCCTTTTTTACCAAAATTATAGAGATTTGGGTCTTTTTCTGGACTTTACCCTCTTTTCCATTAATTCATTGTCTCAATTTGACCCAATATCATGCTGTATAAATTATTAATTATGTTTCACAATAATGTATACTTTTATGGCAAGTCCCCACTCCTTATTCTTTTTTCTCAGAAGTATTCTGACTTCTCTTTGCTTTCTACTCTTCATATGCAATTTACAACCATCCTATTAAGTTCTATGAACTATCCTGTGTAGATTATGATAGGAAAATACATGGAATCCATAAATTCTTAGGGAAGATTTGATACCTTTATATCTTCCTCTCCATGAGCATGAGTTGTCTCTTAGTTTAAATCTTCTTTTCTAAGTCTTAATATAGTTTTATAATTTTTTTACAGCACTTAACCATTTTTCTAAACTTACCCCTAGGTAATTAATATGCTCTCATGCTATTGTAAATTGTGTCTTTATCATCTACTACTTTACTGCTAGTGTACAGAATGCAGCTTTTTTTTCCTGTATTAGTCTTAGACCTAGCCCATGGGTTCTCAACTAGAGATGATTCTGTCCCCCAAGGGGTATTTGTCAATGTCTGGAGACATTTTTGGCGCTGCAGCTGGGGCAGTGGTATCTCTGTTGACTGGTGGCAAAGGCCAGAGGAGCTACTAAACATCCTACAAGGCACAGAACAGCCACCTACAATAACGAATTATGCAATTCATAATGTCAACAGTTTTGAGGTTGAAAAAGGCCTTGCAAAACTTGCTTGTTATACTTAAACATCTGTTTCTAAATTTTTTAAATTTTATATAAAGAATCATATTATCTGAAAATAAGTATAATTTCATTTTCCTTTTAGCACTTTTATGCCTTCACTCTTTTTTCTCCTTTTCTTATTTCACTAAGACCTTCAATAAAATTTTGAACATGAAGTAATGATAGTGGACGTCCTTATACTGCTCTTAACCTTCAAAGAATATTTCCCACAATGTTCACTTAAGATTATGTTTGCTTTAAGCATCTTGTGGGTATTTCTAATGAGTTTAGGAAAGTGGCTTTCATCCTAAATGTACTAATATTTTATCATGAATATATGTTTAATGTTAGCAATGTCATGTATGCATCTTTTGATGTAATTTTTTCATTTAATCCATTACTGCAAGGAGTTATATTTATACGTTTTGAAGTATTATGTCATTGAAGCTTGGGATGGATCAGTTTCTTCTGCATGGTTGGATTCAATCAGCTCATATTTTGTTTAGAATCTTTACATTCATACTCATGAGTGAGATGGATCCATAATTTTTCTTTCTTATAATGTCCTTTGGTATTGGTTTCAGGGTTATACTGGTCACAGAGAATAAATTGGAAAATCTTCCCTCTTTTTCCATCCTCTGCAAGATTTTGTATGAAATTATGATAATATCTTCCTGAAAAGTTTTGCAGAATTCACCTGAAATCATCCCAGACACCCTCAAGAGAGTGAATAAATCAGTTGTGGTATATGAAATATTGCAGTCAAAATGAGTGACTACAAAGACAGCCATAAATATGTATGAATCTTAGCAACATAATAAGTAGAAAAAGTAAGTACCAAAAATACATTTCATATAAATGATTAAAATTTAAAAATGTTTGTGTTTTCATAATACATATGCAAAAAAAGGTATTTTGAAAGGTAGGAATATTGATTGATCAGGAAGGATGGGAGATAGGTTGGTGATAGGAAAGGGATACAGTAATACCTCAGAGATGTTCTGGGCTGGGCTCCAGAACACCATAATGAAGTGAATGTCACAATAAAGCAAGTCACACGAAATTGTTGGCTTCCCAGTGTATATAAAAGTTATGTTTATACTATACTGTAGTCTAGTAAGTGTTCAAAAACATTGTGTTAAAAAAATAATGCACACACCTTAATTGAAGAATACTTTTTGCTGAAAAATGCTAATGGTCATCTGAGCCTATTAAAGAAATGGCTCTGACAGACTTGTTCAATGCAAGATTGCCAAAACGTTCAATTTGTGAAAAAAAACCAACACACACACACTCCAAAGAAAAATGCAGTAAAACGAGATATACCTGTATGTGTTTGAATATAGCTTTTTGTGAAAATCCTAGCTTTTGGGGCCAGGGAAATTTTTTAATAGATGTTTATTATACACTCTTTGAAATCAATCAATCAATCAATCAATCAATCAAAGTGGCCTTTGTATAGATCAATGATGAGCATGTGTCATAAGCCAAGTAGCCAAGAGGAAGAAAGAAATAAAAAAAGACACAGAGAGAAGGGCAAGAAGGAGGAAGAAATGGAAGAAGAGAGCATAATGAACCAGTGAAGAAAATAACAAAAGTAAAGAGAGCCACTTTAAAAACTATAAAAAAGGAAGGGTACATTTAAAGACAGGTTGTTGTGCAATTCTGTGAATTATCTCAGTGCTATACTTAGTCTTGATATTATGCCCTTAGAGAATATGAATCCTCCCTGCAGGTCTATGAACCCCCCAAAATAGGTCACATACAGAATTGCCTTCACCCACTTCTCTAAACAGCTTTTTGGTATATTTTTAGATTTTATTAGTCAACCTTCTGTCAGAATTCCCAGTTTATAAAATATAACTCTCTGGAGTTAGAATCACATTATGTTTGTAAGCTGAAAAGCTTAATTCACTTTTTTCTTATGAACATTTTTTCTGAAGAGTAAAATAAGGCTAAAATTCACTTCTTACCAGTTGAGTCATCACTTAATTTCTTGCTGAATGTCAAATTGTCCTATGTCAAATTGTTCTTTTCTCTTGGGTATGCATGCCTTTGTAATGATTCATTGTTTGAGGTATCATAAGGAACAGTTTTTCAACATATTTCAGAATTAATATTTTGTTACTATTTGCAGAATTATTGTGAGCCAATCAAATACAGAGAGAAACAGATGCCAAAGTATCTAAAGAAATGGATACAATATCAAATTAGGAGAAGTCTATTCATTTTTGGCAATCATTAATATACTGAAATTAGAAAAGGATACCAAACAATTTATTTTTAATGGACCTAATTTTCTATAATTACACAAACTGTCAATGTATATTAGGTCACTCTGATAAATGTGAACTGTCTATGTTACCATAGTGATTTGAGGTATTTTCATTCTATGCTGAGTGCAAAACAACTTGGAGCATAATTAGAAGGAACAGGGAAATATATATTGAGGGGATTAAGAAGTACAAATAGGTAGTTACAGAATAGCCATGTAAAGTGCAGTATGGGAAATGCAGTAGCCAAAGAACTTATACACATGACCCATGGACACAAACAATGGTGGGGGGATTGCCTGAGCGGGTGGGGGGAGTTGGGTGGGGGGAGGAGGGAGGAAATTAGGACAACTGTAATAGCACAATCAATAAAATATAATTAAAAAAAGAAACAGGGAAACATATAAGTAAAAATACTATCAAAGATAAAAAAAATTATAGTCTAATTTTGACATATCCTTTTCAGTAGCTGACACAGATTAAAACAATAATTATTAGATAATATTTTTTATTTTCAAATATACAAAACATTTAGAAAAATTATTTTCTGTCAAAAATATGAATAATTATCATAAAGTAAAAATTTTGATTTATATTCCTTGACCACTATTTAATAAAACTTGAAATTTTTAATGAAAGATTTAAAAAGACTAAAAGTTAAAACAACACAAATGTAAATAAAAAATATCAAAACCACCCAATAATTTAGAAAAACAATTAAGCATTCTTGTTAATTAATGCTTGAGTCAAAAACAAAACTAAAACTAAAATTATAGAGTACTTCAATGTATTTCACAGCCAATGGATTTGGCCAAGGGAGAAATGACAAAGGATATTCCCTCAGAGGGAAATTGAGAGGATAAAAGTTTTTATTGTTACACAAGCCCCATATATACTTACAGAAAAATATTTTCATAATCTTGAAATGATAAATGGTTTAAATATGACATAAAGTAAAAATATTAAGAAAATAAGTGATCATTTTAACAAAAATTAAAAATTTTGAATTTCAAACAATTTTTAAATTTTAGAGAATCAACCTATAGAAATGTAACAAGGGATTAATATTCTTAATATGCAAGGAGCTCTTGCAAATAATAAGAAAAACATAAAACTGGGAAAAATAAAGAGAAAATTCTGAAAATAAAATATAAACAATTACAGGAAGCATATGCAATATGGCATCTAGCTAATAGTAAAAAGTTCATGACATATGAATGTTCATATTTGATTCAAGAATAAATATTATAGGTTAAAGTGAGGTATAAATACTTTCATGCTGTGCATATAAAAATTTAAATTGATACAACCATTCTGGCAGCAAATTTTCAAGATTTAACATACCCTTACTCTTAGGTCCAATAATAGAGATTTATAGTATAAAAATGGGCAGATGACTGTACAAAGACATATGTATAAACATGTTAACTGTACTATTGTTTTTGTATTAAGATAATAAGGAAAAGTTGACAATCCAAATGGACACAGATATATGAATCTTTAGTCCAGTGTTCTTTATTACAATACAAGAAAAATAGAATCAATGCAAATACATCAGTCAGGGCACAGTTAGAAATGACACATCCATACAAAGGAATACAATGTAGCAATTAAAAGTGTAATATAAATACATATGAATATGGAGAGATTTCAGGATACATTTTTACTTTAAAAACAATTATACCCACTTATGATGATTATATTTTAAAAATGAAAAATAAGCATTGGTGAGAATGTGTTTCTTTGTTTTCCCATTTTGGCTGCTTCTTTGTATTTGTTTCTATGTAGCAGGTACATCTGCAAACACTCTAGTGTTGGCCTATGTCAGATGCTGCTTGTTACTGGCCCTGGGCAACCTGTCTGGAGCTATCAGAGATCCACAGCATGTGATTATCTCTGCTGGTCCAGTCTCTTTGTGGTGAAGTGGTTTCTTCCATCTGTCCATGGTTATAAAGCTTCTCTCCAGTTAGTGTTCAGTTGGTTATTCAGGATGATTTCTCTACAATTTAGTTGTAATTTCAGATTGGTCCTGGGAGAAGGTTAATGTAGCTTCCACATACTCCCCCGCCATCTTAGGTCTCTCTAGTAATTCATTTTTATTTTATTTTACAAAAGGTCTGCAACACATTGGAAATTAATTTTTTAAAACGTTCTTCACCACTGAAAATTGCCGTAACATGCAATCTTGGGATTAAGCCCAGGAGTTTCATTCATTCGTCTGGTTTCCATGCCCACTGTTTTCTGTTGGTCTGCCAGTGGTACCCAGTTGTCCGTCTGCCTCCATCTCCTCCAAAGCCATCTAGCAACTATCTGCCTATTTAGCCACCATGCTGTGTCCCAGTGTCCTGGAAACTGTGTTTCAGGATCCCGCAGACCCTGTACTTTTCCCGGGGGACCCATTCCTCAATTTGCCAGTGGTGCCATCAGAGGAGCAGGAGGAAGACCCCACAGTCCTGGAGAGGCAGACTGATTGGGGAAGGGGCCCTGATGGCTCTAGGGAAGCACAGTAGACCCCTGGGGATCCAGGGAAACTTCTCTTCCTTCATGTCCCAGCCTGGGCCTCTGCAGAGAATCCTCCATGCAGAGATCCCAGAAGACAGATGCCATAGGGTATCCCAGGCCTCCGAGGATGTGGAAATTGGAATCTGTATACATTGCTGGTGAGATTGTAAAGTGGCATAGCTGCTGTGAATAATTTATTCACACAAATTCTTGTACACACATGTTTATAGCAGCATTATTCATAATAGAGTGGAAACAACCAAAATGGTCATTAAATGATGAATGGATACAGAAATGTGATATATTCATTTAATATTCAGCTACAAAAAGAATGATACAGGCTATGGCATACATAAACCTTGGGATCATGTTGTAAGTGAAGAAACCTGCTACAAGAGGACAAGCAGTGTATGATTCCATTTATATGAAATACCCATAATAGGTAAATCCCTAGAGTCAGAAAGCAGATTTGTTAGGGACTAAAGGGGGTGGGGGAGAAGAATGGGGAAGGTCTATTTTATAGGCTTGGATTCTTTGGGGGATGATAATAATATTCTGATATTAGATATTGATGATAATTACAAAAACCTATGGACAAACTATCATAAAAATCTCTAAATTATATAGTTTAAAATGGTGAATTATGTGGTTTTTGAATTAAGTCTCAAAAATTAAATATCTCATTCTATAATATATATGTGTAATATGGATAGATTGATGGATGATGAACAGAGGATAAATAGATGATTGATAGGTAGATGATGGATAGGTAGATAGATAAGAGAAAAAACAGGATATGCATACATGTTTTGAAAGATAAACACCAAAAATAGTTATCTTTGGTTAGTAAAATGAAAACTGATCTACATTATATTTTTTATTATTTAATTTCCTGCAATAAATGCCTACTTTTTATTGAAAATAAATAAACAAACAAAAATCTGTTTTGATTAAAATATAGGAAAGAGAAGACCTGGAGGAAGGAAGTGAAAGTGTGAATTGGTAATACTACAGTGCATATCAATGGCACTACACACAGACATTAGCAGGCGGAGACAAGCGGCTCTCAGAGCTTGCTGATAGCAACGTTCTCCCCTACAAAGTTGAGAAACAATATAGGACAGTCAGTCTTGTTTAATTACTCTGCTTATGATAAAAAAGAAATTTTAATTCACAAATGAGTTTAGTTCATGTGAGACAGGTAGCTTATCTTTAAGATCCCCACTAGTATTCCTCTGTCTTAATCTAAAAGCCTAGCCTCTGAAAAAAAACAAGGAGCTATATGTTCAATTATCAGTAACAGCTAGCACTGACATTCCTGAAGGCAATGATATTGTATGCTCTGGGCCTGGCTCTGCAAATACAAGCTATGGGGAACACTTAAATGACAAAATCTTTTTTGATGAAAATGAAAATAACTTTTGTGCTAAAACAAGTGGTTAAGATAGTATTCCTAACACTGATACTCTTCTTTTATTTAATCTTAAATATTAAAGATCTTTATGTAGCTAAAAAACATATTTTTTTAAAAACATTAGGAATTCTTAAGTTTTATATCCAAAAATAATGAATATTAAAATAACCTCTTTCTTTTAATAACTATATGGTAAAATATTAAGTATAAATATTATTCAGGAATTTGTCTCCATTTTCTAATTAGTTTACTTTACTCTTGTGTCAATTACAAAAGATCAATTTCTCATATTTTTCTTTTTTATTATATTTTTTCCACTACCATTTAGTCCCCTTATAACGCCTCTGTTCACAATTGCCACACTGTTGTCCATGTCCATGAGTCCTTTGTCCTTTTTGCTCAATCTCTCCACCCGCTAACCTCATCTCCACCTTAGCTGTCATCCTGCTCTCCATCCATGAGTCTGTCTCTATTTTACTTGTTAGTTCAGTTCATTCATTAGGTTCCACATATGAGTGAAATCATACGGTAGTTGTCCTTCTTTGACTGGCTTATTTCACTTAGAATAATATTCTCCCATCTAATCAGGGGTGTCCAACCTGCAGCTTGTGGGCCCCATGCAGCCCAAGATGGCTGTGAATGAGGCCCAACACAAAATCATAAATTTACTTAAAACATTATGATATTTTTTTGTGATTACATGTCACAATGTATTTAATGTGTGGCCCAAAACAACTTCTCTTCCAGTGTGGCGCAGAGACACCAAATTTTGGACATGCCTGGAACTCTTGCAAAGGATAAAATTTTCTTCTTTTATATGGTTGAGTAGTATTCAATTGTGTAAATATCCCAGAGTTGTTTTATCTACTTTTCTACTGAGGGAATACTTGGGCTATTTCTATATCTTGGTGATTGTAAATAATGCTGCAATGAATATAGAGGTGCTTATGTTCTTTAAAATTAGTGTTTTATATTCCCTTGGATATATTCCTAGAAGTGGCATCACTGGGTCAAAAGGCACATCCATTTTCAATATTTTGAGGTATCTCCATAGTGCTTTCCACAGTGACTGTACCAGACTGCATCCCACCAACAGAGCAAAGGGTTCTTCTTCCTCCACATCCTCACCAGCACTTGTTGTTTGTTGCTTTATTGATGATGGCCATTCTGACAAGTGTGAGATGATATCTCATTGTGGTTTTAATTTGCATTCTCTGATGATTAGTGAAGTTGAGTATCTTTTCATATGTCTATTGGCCATGTGTATGTCCTCTTTGGAGAAGTATTCAGGGTCTTTGCCCATTTGTTAAATTAGGTTGTTTTTTTGGTGTTGAGTTTTGTAAGTTCTTTATAAATTTTGGATATTAACCCCTTATAAGATGTATTGGCAACTATGTTCTTCCATTCTGTGAGTAGTCTTTTTATTTTGTTGATATTTACCTTTGCTGTGCAAAACTTTTCAGTTTGATACAGAAAAAGCACTTAATAAAATCGAGCACCCAAATTCATTTGTGATGAAAACTCTCATCAAAGTGAGAATAGAGGGAACATACCTAAACATAATAAAGGCCATATATGGCAAACCCACTGCTAGCATCATACTCAATGGCAAAAAAACTGCAAGCATTGCCTCCGAGATTAGGAAGAAGACAAGGATGTTCACTTTCACCTCTCTTATTCAACATAGTACTGGAAGTCCTAGCCAGAACAATCAGACAAGAAGAAGAAATAAAACTCATCTAAATTGGAAAGGAAGAAGTAAAAATCTCTTTATTTGTAAATGATATGATACTGTATATAGAGAACCTGAAAGATTCCACCAAGAAACTACTGGAACTGATAAATGAATTCAGCAAAGTAGCAGGATACAAAATTAATATCCAGAAATCAGTTGCATTTTTATATGCCAATAATGAACTAACGTAATGGGAACTTAAGAAAACAATCCCATTCACAATTTTTTCAAAAAGAATAAAATACTTAGGAATAAATCTAACCAAGGATGTAAAAGATCTACACTCAGAAAAGTATAAGACATTGAAGAAAGGAATTGAAAAAGATACAAATAAGTGGAAGCACATACCGTGTTCATGGATAAGAAGAATTAACATCATTAAAATGCCCACACTACCCAAAGCAATCTATAGATTCAATGCAATTCCTACTGAGATTCCAATGACATACTTCATAGAATCAGAACAAATATTTCAAAAGCTTATATGGAACCTCAGAAAGCCCTGCGCAGCACCAGCGATCCTGAGAAAGGAGAACAAAGTTGGAGGAACTACATTACCTAAAGTGAAACTATACTATAAGGCTATAGTAATCAAAACAGCATGGCACTGGCATAAAAAATAGACACATAGATCAAGGCAACAGAACAGAGAGCCCAGAAATAAACCCACACCTTTAGAGTCAATTAATATTTGACAGAGGAATCAAGCACATACAGTGGGTTAAAGAGAGTTTAATCAATAAATACTATTGGGGAAATTGGACACATATTGCAGAAAAATGAAACTAGACCAACTTCTTACACCACACCCCAGTATAAATTCCCACCAACAGGGCAAAGGGTTCTAAAGACTTAAAGGTTAGGCCTAAAACTATAAACATCATAGAAGAAAACATACGCAGCAAATCTTGGACATTGCTCATAGCAATATTTTGTCAGATATATCTGCCAGACAAGGGAAACAAAAGAAAATAAGCAAATGGGACTACATCTCATATTTTTCTATTATGTTTATCACAGGTATAGGAAGGAATACTTCTTTTATCTTAAGATGGAGATATGTGTTTTAAATCTACATTTACAGAATTTCCCCAGTATATTATTTATTATAGCTTTTTATTGTAATGCTATATAGAAATTAGTTTTAATTAGAAATAAATTTCTTGGCGTCATTTGAAAAGACAAGTGGGTGGGTCCTGGCTGGGTAGCTCAGTTGGTTGGAGAATCATCTCAATACACCAGGACTACAGGTTTGATTCCTGATCAGGACACGTACAAGAATCACCCAATGAATGAATAAATAAATGGAACAAATCAATGTTTCTCTCTCTTTCTCCCTTTCTCTCTCTCCCTATAATCAATAAATACATTTTTTAAAAAACAAAGAAGTGGGTATATTATTCATGGCTATTAGAGAAATAATTTGAATTGCCATTTTAAAGTTCTGTTTTATGGAAACACATAGGATTAAAAAACTAATTGAGGAATTAAAAGTAAATAGAAGTGTTTTCAAGTGGTTCTAAACATGTCTATGAAAATAAAAAGTCAGTTCTATGCCCAGGCCATAATCAGCCACCTCTTTTGAACTGCTCCTAGCATTCCCATATCCAAGTCAACAGCAGCACAAAAAATAAGTCATGAGGAATATCTGACCTCACCTTGGGAATTTCTCTGGGCTTTGCCTATTTTCTCCTTCTCATTCATCAACTGAATGGGTTTCCTATCCCACAAGCTATGAATCTTGATTTCTCATTTTCCTGTTTTCCTTGTATTTCAAAACTCAGCTCCAGACTATTTAATCTCAGTGTTGACTTAAACCTCTTTAGGGATCTTCCCCTCATGTTTTCTGTTGACTACAAGCAAAAAATTAGTATAGCAGAGTGCTTTCTATTCTAGCCTCGTCCTCTGTGAGCCTGCCCCTGTCAACCCTGGCTTTCCTATCCTTACAGGGAGGTTGTACATTATCATCATCTCCATTGACATCATCACCAATGTTATCAAACCAGTACTGAGCCCTTATTATTTGCTGGACATTGTAGATACGCACAAACATTAGGTTATCCTTAAGATGATCTATGATCTTAGTGATGTTATCTTCAAAGCAGTGGTATTAAAGTTGACTTTGAATGATGGATTCTTAAATGATGAGCATGAGGGTTCCAAAAAGAGAAGAGTCTAAGGATAGAATGGGCAAAGTTTTAGAATCAAACCTCCCATAGCTATCAGATCTCTGAGAAACCATTGCTGTGCTTGTTCCCTCTTCTGAATGAGGTGAACAGCACCTACCCGATAAAGTGGCTGGAGGATTAAAATGCATAACATTTGATATTTAGAGAACCAAGATGGAGGCGTAGGTAGACACACTGCGCCTCCTCACACAACCAAAAGAAGGACAACAACAATTTAAAAACAAAAACAATGAGAACTGACAGAAAATCGAACCACAAGGAAGTCTGACAACCAAGGAGATAAAAAACAAACATTCATCCAGGCAGGTAGGAGGGGCAGAGATGGGCGGCCGGGGTGGAGAGGACTCGCATTGCTGGGGTCCGATCCAGAGACTGGCGGATTGTGGGACGAACTGGGCAGGCAGCGCTATGGCTAGCAGACCCCCAGGCCCCACATTCATGCATAGATAAACTGGGAGGACCAGACCCAGAGACTGGCAGATTGTGGAACAAACAGAGCAGGCAGTGCAACTGGGCCCCACAGCCCCACATTCACACATAGATAAACCGGGAGGAACGTGGGGGAGCGAAGCAGACTGCGCAACCCAGGGCTCCAACGCAGGGAAGTAAAGCCTCAAACCTCTGATTGAAAACACACCTGGGGGTTGAGGAGGCAGCGAGAGAAACTCCCAGACTCACAGGAGAGTTCATTGGAGAGACCCACAGGGGCCTAGAACATGCACAAGCCCACGCACTCGGGAATCAGCACCAGAGGGGTCCATTTTGATTGTGGGTAGTGGAGGGAGTGACTGAAATCCACCAGAGAGTGGAGCAAGCGCCATTGCTCCCTCTCAGCCCCTCCCCCACATACAGCGTCACAGCGCAGCAGCAGTACCCTGCCCCTTAAACACCTAAAGCTCTGCCCCTTTACGTAATAGGTGCACCAAGACAACAACAACAACAACAAAAATAGCCCAAATGAAAGAACAGTTCAAAGCTCCAGAAATAATTCAACTAAGCAGCGAACAGGTAGCCAACCTATCAGATTCACAGTTCAAAACACTGGTAATCAGGATACTCACAGAATTGGTTGAATTTGGTCACAAATTAGATGAAAAAATGAGACTATGCTAAGTGAAACAAAAGGAAAATGTACAGGGGACCAATAGTGATGCGAAGGAAACTGGGATTCAAATCAACGGTGTGGACCAGAAGGAAGAAAGAAACATCCAACCAGAAAAGAATGAAGAAACAAGAATTCAGAAAAATGAGGAGAGGCTTAGGAACCTCCAGGACATCTTGAAACGTTCCAACATCCTAATTATAGGGGTGCCAGAAGGAGAAGAGGAAGAACAAAAAATTGAAAACTTATTTGAACAAATAATGAAGGAGAACTTCCCCAGTCTGGCAAAGGAAATAGACTTCCAGGAAGTCCAGGAAGCTCAGAGAGTCCCAAAGAAGCTGGACCCAAGGAGGAACACACCAAGGCACAGCATAATTACATTACCCAAGATTAAAGAGGAGAGAATCTTACAAGCAGCAAGAGAAAAGAACACAGTTACCTACAAAGAAGTTCCCATAAGACTGTCAGCTGATTTCTCAAAAGAGAGAGACCTTATAGGCAAGAAGGGGCTGGGAAGAAGTATTCCAAGTCATGAAAGGCAAGGACCTACATCCAAGATTACTGTATCCAGCAAAGCTATCATTTAGAATGGAAGGGAAGATAAAGTGCTTCTCAGGTAAGGTCAAGTTAAAGGAGTTCATCATCACCAAGCCATTATTATATGAAATGCTAAAGGGACTTATCTAAGGAAAAGAAGATAAAAAATATGAACAGTAAAAATGATAGCAAACTCACAGTTATAAACAACCACACCTAAAACCAAAACAAAAGAAAACAATGTAAAATCAATGTAAAATAAATCAATAATTTTATTTAGCCAAATAACTAATTAACTAAAAAAAACTTTTTTCAATTGATTTAATCAAAAATGTAAAAAACCCACCAAGTTGACATTTCATTTTTGTCAACATGAATTCCCATTTGGAAAGAGTTAATGCCTTGTAGCTATTTATGTTCATCTTGATGATTAATATCAAATTTCTGTATTCAATCTATATTTAGCTAATTGAGAAATTGATCTGTTGAATCCCATCACATTTAAGAGAATGAAATAATCAAAAGCATTAAACTCACCTGACCCTTTACTTTGAGCTTTTATGCCTTATGAGGCCCAAGTTTAATAGAGGTTTAATGAAATTATTTGTTCCTATGAATAAAACTAAAATTTCAGCATATTACAGAATATATTCTTTCAAAAATGGAAAGAATTTTTATACCAGATAAGCTCTGTTGTAAATCTGACATTTAAAAAATACCCTTACCTAAGAGCATATTAACCAGAATGAGAACAGAGGGCAAAGTAGCATCTCCAAGTGCACAGGTATCTGCCCATCACTTGTACAGAGAGGAAACCTGATCCCTTGCGTTGTGCCGGCTGACACTGGGATTATGGACGCACCCGTTAGAAGCCTAGACTAATGTTATTTGGCTCAACCATGAGTTGTTCATTCACTATAATATTATGGTGAAATCATTAATTTTCTGCTTCATCACAATAACATCAGATTTCCTTAATTCATACAAGCATTTCCATATCACAAACTCATAAAATCAGATAACTGGATGGTGGTTTTTAGGGGGTGAAAAGAGGGAAAATGAGGAGGTGTTGGTGAAAGGGCACAGAGCTTCAGTTACGAACGATAAACGAATCCTAGAGATCTGCTGCACTTCAGTGGGCTGCTAGTTCACAGCAGTGCATCGCATACTTAAAGTTCTGCTAACAAGGCAGCTCTTATAAGTATTCTTACCACAAAAAAAGTCATATATGTATGTATATGTGTACATATGTATCTAAGAAAGGAAAAATAAATGAGGGTCAGGAGGAAACTTTTGGAGGTTGTGGATAAGTTTATGGCTTTAATAGTGCTGATGGTTTCACTAGTATATACTCACTCCAAACCCACCAAGTTGTATGCATCAAATAGGTACACCTTTATAAAGTGGTTTTAAGAAATTCACTACAGAAACCAGAAATATTTCTCTTAGAAAGTGATATCCAATGTTGATGGTAAAGGCACTCCCATTTTTTTTTTTTACTAACATGGTGAAGTTCCATATATCCAAAACAAATGTCTGATAAGAATAAGAATAAAAATATTCTTTGGAATTTTTATGAAGCTATGCTTTTCTTCCTTCGAAACTGCTAAATGCTATATGCTTTGTGATTTAATTGTCTTCTGAAATTGAACTTTTGGCAGTTGATAGAAGCACTTAACTTTATGACTAAAAATCCCTCAGTAACTCATGTAAAATATATATTTTGTATTTTTAAATCCTGAGACTAGACTAGAAGAATAGCTTATGTCATATATACTAGATAGCAAAATTCTGTTTTTTCTGTAATTTGAAAGCTTGTAGAAATTCTATCTATATCTGTTAGCTACCTCATAACTGATTAATTTGTTCTTATGCCCTACTGAATTCAAATACAAAATGGGAAGTTAGAAAAAATAACAAAATCACAATCACTGAAAGTAGCTTTAAGGAACTGGGTACCTTATGGTTTATCTTTCAACAATATGTAACTTTTATAATTATATAGCTTTCCATTCATTTCCCATTACATTTAACTTTTGTCATACTAATTTCTATGGTTCCTCACCACCTCAATGATAAACAACGTTATGGAAACAGTATGTCAATCTAAAGAACAGGTTGCAACAACCAATAATCAGATTATCTCATTGGGAAAGAAGAAAGTTAAGGCTCACATTTTCTTGGTCTATAGTCCAAACTGTTGTATATCAACAGAAGGAAATTATATTCAAGAATCAATATCCAGTAAGATATACTGCATCTATTTATTGCTCTTTTAAAACCAGACTCAGGTAGTTGTCCATCTTTATCATCAAAAAGAGGAGAAAACAGAATATCATCAAGTATCAGATGAAAGCATTTGAATATTAGTCCTAGAGAATAATGCTGATTTTCTTCAATTAAAATATTCATAGATATTTAAATTTATTATAAAGACAATTTGAAAGTAGAGATAAGCAAAAGAAAGAAAGAGAGAGAGAAAGGAAGTTAAAAAGAGAACATTTGTCTACCCATTATTACCATTTACTGACCACCATCGTTCTCATTTGAACTATATTTTTTCTCATTATATCCACAGCTATCTATTTAAAAAACAATGAGATGATACTATCTCTGCAATTTTAAACCCTTCATTTTTCAATTAACACTAATTATGGAAAACTATCAATAAATAAAGATCACTAATATAACTAGTGGCTATTCATTTATTCTGTTTATATGTGTTCCATAATTTACTTAATCAATATCAAGTAATGGATACTTATGTCATTGCCAGTTATTTGGTCATATAACAATATTGCCAAAAAATCTCATGCTGATGTCTTTGTATTACAGTCTGTTTATTAAATGCTTTTTTTCTGGAATTCCTGTGTCAAAATGCACAAATATTTCAAATTCTGATGCAAATAACATCATTTTAGGAATGTTCCGTCCAAATAGCAGTGTTTATAAATAACTAGTAATATTTATATAACACAAAGAAGTCTTAAGAAGCATTCTAGGATGCAAACACACACACACATACTTTGTTCTCTGACGTATTCGTGTGCAGTCCGTTTTGTGCACACAAAGCCCTGGGGATGTTTTTAAAAGGCAGATTGAACCTCAGTGGGTCTGAGGCGGAGTCACTGCATTCCTAACTAGCTCCCACATGATGACAATTTTGCTGATCAGGAGACCATGCTTTGAGTAACAAAGCCACAGGTCCAACGGAGTAGTGTTTATACAATCATTAGGGAAAGTTTTCCCTCCACATTTGCAAATCACTGATAGCTAATCTACATACCATGGCTCCCTGAAGGGTCTGTGAATGAGCTTTGGGAAATTTTTACAACACGCATAATGGTTCGTAAACAGCATGAATGTGGGAATGCTTTCTGGAGAGAACAAGTACTTTACCCCAAAAGTCAAAGGGGTCATGACACCAAAAGGCTTGGTGAACATATTTATTGTACTTTATAGAATGAATAGAAAGACTGACCAACTTGGGTTCCATTTTCCCATCTAAGCACTAGGCCCCTCCTCCAAAAGTCTTTCCCAGAGAAACTCCATGGTAGCTGACTCAGTGCCCTGGCCCACGCTCACTACATCCAGTCTTATCTCCTACGTATATGTGTGGCACAATACAGATAATCTAGGGATAAGTATTTATTGGCTTAAGGAATAAAAAAATCTTTTAAACAATTGTAAGAATAAAAATCACTCTTAAAGCAGCCCCCTCTGATGCTGCTGGGAAACGTGCAGTTGTCACCTCAATACTGTTCACCAGAAACTGCCACAATTTAACTGACTGGTAGTTAAAGCATTAGCAACGGGGTCCCAGAGAGGCCAAGCACTACCGTGGTTTTCAAATTAGGATGTTAGTGCTGTTGAAAATAGCTGAATGTCCAATTTATCTTCCTAAGAGGAACACACACTTTGAATGGAAAGCCTATTTTTGAAATAGTCATAAACGTTTTGGGGAAAAAAAACTGTGACAACTGGAAAAAAAAGAAGAAAGAAAAAAGAAAACCATTGTTCTTTAACTGCCTATCATCACAAAAATAACTATAAAACAAAAATAAGTACTTTTCTGGAGATGGATGGTGGTGATGGTTGCACAATTATGCAAATGTGCTTAATACCAATGTTCACTTAAAATGATTAAAATGTTAAATTTTGCTAAATTTTGTTATGTATATTTTATCACAGTTTTAAACAAATAAACAAGCAAGCAAATAAATGAATTTTAAGAATAAATATATTAGGACTCTGGGCATTTCCAGGTACCAACAAACAAAAAGCAAATACTTAATGTCCTAGAAGCTTGCTTTGTTAAAAAATGCCTGCTTTTCCTTCTACAGAAAATTGCAGCATTTAGAACATTGTCTCCCTGAAACATGCGGCTAGGAAATAAACATTAGTCTGTTGTTTAGGCCAAATTTAATGTGGGTAATTATGTTCCAGCTGCCTTGAAGTCCCCTAAAGTCTCTCATAATCCCTGACACTTCCACACTTAATCTGCTTACAGCAGCCTTTGCTCTTTGAAGTGGTCATTACCATGTGCCTTTAAGGTGGCTGCATTTCAGCAGGAGGGGACAGGATTCCCACATTACAGACATACCCAAGGTAAACAATTATTCCCCTGAAGGTTGACGATGCAAATTCACCTGGAAGCACCTGTGAAAGAAAAGGAAAATCTTCCAAGACAGGTCATTGAGGGCAGTTATATTAGCCCCCTGTTCCTCATATCTCCCGAAGTTTCATTCAACACCTTTTCATGATGGAAGTATACTTTGAAAAAATAAAATGAAAGCATTTTATATCACATTTTGTCATGACATAAGTGGGTTCAGCCCTGGCTGATGTGGCTTAGTGGGTTGAACACTGGCCTGCAAACAGAAAGGTCACCAGTTCGATTCCCAGTCAGGGCACATGCCTGGGTTGTAGGCTGTGCCCTCACGTAGGGGTGTGCAAGAGGCAACCGATTGATATTTGTCTCTCATATGAATGTTTCTCTCCCTCTCTCTTTCTCTTCCCCTCTTTCTAAAAAATAACAATAAAAAGTGAGTTTAGTATTATATTTTAAAGAAATGGTACATTTATATTTTGAAAATACACATTTATCAGGTACTAAAATATATTTTTTGTTTTGAAATCTTGGATTGCTCAAATATCATTGTTTGATTTTAATGATACTTTCCTTCCCCATCCACCCCCCATCATGTCTCTATTAAGAGCCAACTCCATCCACAAGTACAAGAGATGAACCTTATGTAGTTCCAGATATCTTCCCACTACTCCGACATAAGGCAAAGAATTAACCACTATTAGCATAACTATTTGGATTAAATGGAAGGTTATGTGTAAAATGCAACAGGACTGGTCTGGGAGGTTAAGCCACTAACTTATTACTATATATGTACAGACAATTTTATCCGTTAATTAGCTCAGTGTAAGATTCTGCATATGCTGCATATGGGCAAGTAGGATTCTTTAGAAACAGGCAGTGCAGAGAATTGGAAGGGAAGCCTGTGTGGACAAGTACAGAAGGACCGTGGGAATGCCCTACAGAACAAAATGGAGAGTCACACATAGTGCCAGCAGGGGGATCCAAAAGCAACTGTCACGTGCCTATGATGACATTTCCCTGCTTCGTAACCTATTCTAACTTGCGTCTTGGCGGTGTTTATAGATACTAGTCTACTACAGAATAAGTCAGCAACATCCCAGGCTAAACACTTTGGAGATGTTCTCATTCTTCTTCTGAATATTCATCTGAGTTTCTTTACCAAGTATGAGCTTCAACTTCTGAAAATTCCGCCATATATCTTTCCAATCCCATGACTATAGTCTTTGAAACCTGACCTAGCACATAAGCTTTCTAACTGATCTCTTTGGTCCTCCATCAACCAGAATGATGGTTCTGAAACAATAGCCTAATCATTTTACACAAAAATCTCTGACATCTTCCTATTGCCAAAAGGATAGAGGTCAGTTTTGTTTAGCTGCCCTTGTAAGGACATCCCACCCACCTTATACTCTAGTCTGGCCTCTCTGACGTTTCTGCCTCACTTGTCACTGAGTCTCACCACACAATCCACTTGAGCCGTCCTGTCCCCTCAAGCTACACACAGACGCCCCAGGCACAGCCTCCACTCTCTAAATTGCTCATGCTCTTCGAACAGCCTGAAATGCTTGCCTGTTTTTTTCTTCTATCAAACTTCTAATCCCCTTTCAAGTCTTCTCCAAATGCCACCCCCTCAGTGCTTCCTTTTTTTCCTGCCATGTGGAAATAATGTGAGCACTTTGTTTGTATCTTTATTGCACCAATTTTATTTTATGTGGAAGTATGTCCACTGAGCATGTAGCACATCTACCATCTCACACACTAGGACCTGTATGAAGTAAGGGCACATCCCTGATCATGTGGCATAGTGCCTTACATGAAGCAGATGCTTCATAACCATTTATTTCCAGCAGTGTAGAGTCCAAAAGCCCACAGAAAACGAATCTGGAAAGAGTTAAGGGGCAAATAGAAGGGACTTAGAGATAAAGAGTCACAGGTATTCTGTAAACTTATCTCTCAGATGCATAACCTTCTGCAATTGTTTTCTAATAGTCTCATTACATTAGTAGGGGCTCCATAAACTTTCTGGAAGTCAGTCTCCAGAAGGACTAAGTCATTTTGGAGTTATAGACCAGCAAGCAGAGGCACTGGCGGGGCATTCCTTTCCCTCCAAGCCTAAAAAGAATGATATTCCAAAAGCAAAAGGTAAAACGGGTCTCATTAAAGTAGTAGGACAAGGGCACAAACAGGAGACAATATTAATACCAATCATGAAAAAATGAAGAATGTAGCAACACCTAAATTTTCATCAGCCAGTCCCTACAACAATAACTTTGCACTGAGGAGGCTCAGAAGCTGTGGTGTGAAGGCAACCTTCTGCCAGGAATCCAGCACTCCTGGTTGGATAACTTGAAGGACCATTAACCACATCTTGCTGAAGAACATTACAGGTTATAAAAATGTCATCTAAACCATGCTGACAAGCTCATCTGTATTTAAGTCTGAGTCCTCCCTTTGAGGTAAAAATACTCCACGTGGCTCAAACGGGGCGGTGATTTCAGATGTCAGAAAAGTATGAACACACAAGAAGAGCACAGGAGCCACAGTGGAGCAGTTAAAGGAAAGTGGCGTAAGAAGCCTTCCCAGGCGCCTCCCTTGGAGCCTCAGTGCTCATCAGGGGAGTACATCTTAGCCACATACATACACTCGCACACAAAACTTTGAAAGAATTACAAAACACTTCAATAAAATTAATCAGAACCTAAGATAACCTTTTGTGCAACGGCTGAAATGCTATTTTATAGGATGGTGAGGATGAGAGGTAAAGATAGTTATAACTGGCATTGGATTCCATCTGCCATAAGGAAAAAAGTGTTTTGTGAGAATTAACAAGGATAACTAAAAAAAAAAAAAAACTATATTAACTTGTGATAAAACAAAGCTAGTCTGCATTCTAGAATCACATTATGGAATGGATTGATGTCTAAGAGAAAAAGAACTATTCTGCCCTGGCTGGCATAGCTCAGTGGATTGAGCACGGGCTGCAAACCAAAGGGTTGCGGGTTCGATTCCCAGTAAGGGCACATGCCTGGGTTGCAGGCCAGGTCCCCAGTGGGGGCCACATGAGAGGCAACCACACATTGATATTTCTCTCTCTCTCTCTCTCCCCTTCCCCTCTCTCTAAAAATAAATAAATAAAATCTTAAAAAAAAAAAAAAAGTCCTTCCACTTTAGGGGAAAATGTTTAAAAAAAAAAAAGAAAAAGAACTATTCTAATATTTATGCATATTGATTTATGTATAAGTTGTGTATTTATATGGTGTGTCTCTCCGTCTCTCAGTGTGGACATATAAGAGTATGTATTAATACGTGCACATATATATTTTCTGTAGTTTTCGTTCCTAGAGGAAATCAGTAGTAAACTCTCTGATTTGACTCCCCCCCAGGGTGTCTTCCCACTCTTTTCACTCTCCTTACCATCCCTGCTATCTTTTGAAACTGGGGAGCTGTTATGAAACAACCTTCCTACCCACTGTCCTTCCTCCCTTTCTTTCCCTCTCCCTGTCTCCTGCTCCCACCATCCTTATTTCAGGTGTATATGGGAAAGGAAAGGAGGGGCCCTGAGTTATATTTTAGTTCCCATCTTACCATATCGATCTTACAGTAACTAGAAGAATATAATGCTGGGGAATGTGTCATCACATACTTTAATTACTTCTAACCAAGAGGGTTTTTTATTCTCTGGTATGAATCAGCATATCCCATTATTATTATTTTAGGCAACTTTAAAGAAAAATTGGTCTAAATGCACCATAAAACGTCTTATCAGCTGCTTTATTTCTTATTACTTTTGTCATTGCAAAATGACTTTATAGTGAACATCAATTTATATTTGATTTTGAATCATACTTTTACACTGCTTTCTTATCATTTTCTCCAGCCTGGACCTAACTGCTTGCTCTCTTTGCCCCTACTGCAATGACCTGTGACTATTAAACAAAACTGACCGTCTACTGTTCTGGATCCCAAACAAAATAGGTCTGCAATTTGCAAACCTGTGAAATAAACTCAGGGTGGTTTAAGCTCTAAAAATATGTATTTTATATGTAAATTATATATAACTATATGCATATATATCTGATTATGTATGTGTATATATATACACACACACATAATTGAATATACTGCCACTATTATTATTTTGAACAAATTTTATCACTTAGATGAATTAAGAATAAGAACAAGAAAAGTTATTTCTGGCCATCACTGACTCCTTCTTCAGTGCTCATCCTTTCTTTATGCGGATAGGTTCTAAGCTATACTGTTTTTCTTCTCTCTAAAGAACTTCTTCTAACCCGTCATGCATGGCTGCTCTACTGGCAGCATGTTCCTTTAGTTTGTGTTTGTCTGAGAAAGTCCATTTCTCCCTCACTTTTGAAGGATGATTCTCAGTTTTCAGAATTCCAGGTTAGGGGGCAGGCAGGGTTTTTTTTTTTCTCTCAATATTTTAAATAGTTCACTCCCTTCTCTTCTTGCTTGCATAATTTCTGAGAACTTGGATACAATCCTTATCTTTGGTCCTCTACAAATGAGATTTCTTTCCTCTGTCTCTTTTAGGACTTTTTCTTCTGTATCTTAAATTTTCTGTAGCTTGAAAATGATACGCCTTAAGAGTAGTTTTTTGTTTTGTTTTTTGTTCTCTTTTTTGTTTTTGTTGTTGTTTTTGCCTAGTTGTTGTTTTTGATGAGCTTTCCAGATCTGTGGTTTAGTGTCTGACATTAATTTAGGGAAATTCTCCATCATTATTGATTCAAATGCTTCTTCTGTTTCTTTGTTTCTGTATCGGGTATTCCCATTGTGCATGTTACACCTTTTGTAGCTACTCCACAGACCTTGAATAGTCCATTCTGTTTTTGTCTGTGCTTGCTCTCTTTGCTTTTCAGTTTGGGATGTTTATAGGGATATGTCCTTTATGCAAAGATTCTTTCCTCCAGTCAACTAAAGCATCCATCAATGGCATTATTCATTTTTGTTGCAGTGCTTTTTATTTCTAGCGTTTCTTTTGGGTTATTTGTTAAGATTTCTTACACATTTTCCATCTGTTCTTGCACGCTGTTCGCATTATCCATTAGAGCCCTTAGCATATTAATCAGAGTCATTTTAAATTCCCTGTCTGATAATTTCAACATCCCTGCCTCATCTGGTTCTGATACTTGCTCTGTCTCTTCAAATCGTGTTTTGCCTTTTATTACACTTTGAAATTTTCTCTTGATAGCTGGACACCATATTCTGAGAAAGAAAAATAAAACCGCTATAAATTGGCCTTTAGTTATGTGGTGGTGAGCTGTGGGCGTCAGGGAAGAGTTTTCTGGTCCTAGGATAGCTCTCAGACTTTCAGTGAGCCTGTGATCTGGACTGTGAACTTCACAAGTGTTTCCCAATTGTTTTCTTTTTCCTCCTCCCGTGGGTGGGAGCCTCCCTTGGGTGGCTCCAGTGGCTGGGGTCGTGCTCCCAGACCAGGCAGGCTCTGAGAACGCCCGGCAGGTTAGACTCCGGTTTTCCCCAGGGCAGGCCTTGTAAACAAGAGTGCTCCAGTGTATTGCAAAGGGTTCCTCTCCCTTCCCTGTATTGGAAGTACAGAGAGTTTTTCTCTGATATTTACTATGGAAACCTCATTGAGCTGCTGGAGGTAAATCTCACAAAATTGTTGGGTTTCTCCTGCATCTGGCTCCCCCTGGAATTCTAATGCAGAGTTTTCCACACTGAGCCTCCAGCAATTCACCAGTTCAGTTCAGGTTTTCCTGTCCTGGAGCTGGTTCTCATGATGGTTTCCACTCCACAGTCTCTGCTTCTGTAAACCGTGACTCAATAGTTGCCTATGTGTCTCTCCAGTCTTGGGGGCCACAGTTTCCCTCTCTTTATGGGTTGTAGAAGCATTGTTGGCTTTGCAGCTTCCCACTTCTTGTTAGGGCAGAGCGATGACTTCCAAGGTCCTTCTTTGTGGAACTGGAAATTGCAAGTCTCACAACATATACGTTTAGTCCAAAAAAACCATAATTACTATGAGCAAGGGCCTATGATTTCAAGAAGCATCCTTTATTTGGTAAAAAGGGCTCAGACACTATTAATCAAAATGAAAATGTAGTAAGAAACATAGAATAAGCATGATACAGAGGACCCCTCAGGGAGAAAGAAAGATCTTTTCTGCTGAGTACACTGGAGACCTTCTTTGCTAAGCTGCTATTTTGTCAGGTACCACATAGGCAGTCTTCATGCATTATTCCATCTAATCCTCACATCCCTGACAGGTAGGTAGGTCGGTAGTTTTAATCTCTAATTTGCTGTGAGAAAAATAAAATAAACCTCAGCAAGATTAGCAAGATTAACTGATTTAGTTAAAAAAAAAAAGAAAGAAAAGAAAAAATGACACCCATGTTCATTTATTCACCAGGCCTCTGCACCACAGCCTGAGATGTGTAGCTGAGCCTGACAGGTAGGTGGGATTTGGGGAGGGGAAAGGAATGAGTATACAGCCTGAGCTGAGTCACAAAGGCAAGAGACACAGCCATGTTCAAGAAACTAGAATATACTAGGTTGGCCAAAAAGTCCATTTTGTTTTTCCCATAAGATGGCTCTACTAGCACTTAGTTGTCTTTAACTTCATTCAAAACAATGTTGTTAGACTGTATTGTGAGAGCTGTCATACCACCGTGCATTTTAAAAAAACCTACCAAAACCAGTGAATTTTGTGTAGCCATATTAATATTGAAGATGGAAAATATATGTAACATTTCTGGCACGTTATGCTTTATTATTTCAAGAAAGGTAAAATGCAACTAAAATGCAAAAAAAAGAAAAAAAAGATTCACGCAGTGTGTGGAGAAGGTGCTGTGACTGATGGAATGTGTCAAAAGCGGTTTGTGAAGTTTCGTGCCACAGATTTCTCGCTGGACAATGCTTCACAGTCCGGTAGACCAGTTGAAATTGATAGCAATCAAATCCAGACTTAATTGAGAACAATCAATATTATACTGCATGGGAGATGGCCAACATATTAAAATATCCAAATCAATAAAGTTCTTGGTGAAAATGAAAAATGTGTCTTTTATTTTATGAAAAAACCCAAACCAACTTTTTGGCCAAACCATTATGTCTCTTGTGGCGAAACTGTTCCTCTTTACATGGGGAACAATTCTTCCCAGACTCTAATCTCCTTACTCCCAGCTGTACCTCACTGGGCAGAACTGTCACAGGACTTCCTTTAGCTCAAGTTTGAGTGAGAACATTGCTGCCTGAAAGGTGAACTGAATTGCATAGAAACGGACGAGATAGTTGATGTTGGGTAGGCATTAGCATTATCTGCCACACATAGAAAGCACTGAATAAATGGTAGCTCTTAATCATTATTACTATTATTGTGTTTTGTTGAGTAAGAGACACATTTCCTATGTAGCAGCATTTCTACAATAGGCACTTGGAGAAACTTGCATGACTGGGCTTTATGTCGAAGACATTTGCTGCTTATTCAGGTGTCACCACAGTGAAGGTATATTCACTGGTAGCACCACACATGATTAACCTTTAACTAAAATGTTTATCTCTGATTGTGATTTAAAATATCAATGAAAGGATGATGTCACGATGTAGCATCCAAGCAAAAGGACTGTTACAATGAACAAGATTGCAACAGATTTTAAGGAACTAAATATTTTAAGAGACAGAATGACAGGGTCAGAATACAGGAGCTGGAATCAGAAGCTTGTTCTGGTTCCATCAATTAGTTGCTGTGTGACCTTGAGGAATTTATTTTATCTCCTGGAGCCCATCCGTAAAAAGAAGTTCAGTGTGAGGATTAAATGAGTTAATGCACATCAGGCTGCTAAGGATTACGTCTGGTGCATAAGAAGGGCTCCATAAATGTTAGCTACATTAGTAATGTTTGAAACAGTGAAACGCTGAATGGGAATAAATGCAGTCACATAATATCTTTTAAGTCCAAAATCAAGTGCTTTCCTATTTCTAAGATAAAAGCTATGCACATGTAATCAAAACTGTGTATACATGTATAGGTGTGTGTGTGTGTGTATATATATATACATATATATATGTATTTACATATACATATGGTTATTCAAATAAAGAAATCACTTAATACACATGAAAAAAGATAGACAATAGAAATTGTCAAATATCTTAGAATATATCATAGGCTTTAAAAAACTAAGAGAAGTTCCAGTACAGTTTTATTAAAGACTAAAATGCAGTAACTGTAAAAAGCTCCCAGTTGATACTCAAGAGAAACTATATAATATCCAGCAACACTTACTTCTATTATGGAAAAAGCGAAACCGTGAATTCAAACAATTAAGAAATGCAGACAAAACTTGGCATTCTTAAACATTCTTCAAAATTATTCTGTCAATCCTAAGGTAAGTTAGAGGTCAAGATGGTAAGAAAGGGCTTTGGAAACAGCTAGGCTCTGGCTGTCAAAGGTCAAAGGTCATGCAGAATATGTAGCCCATGAACATGATAAAAGCGTAGACTCAAATGTTGATTTTGATATAGAAAAATCAAGTAAAATGAAATTATCTTAAAGAATGTATAGAGAAGTAAGATTGGCTTAAAGTATGTGGTACATTTAATGTAGCATTCCTTCTTTTCCAGAAATATGCTTAGTGAGTGAATCGTAAATCTTACATGAGACAGGATCTTGCAATGACGTTATAATTCCAAAATCTGTCCTTGAGGGTTAACTATGAATAAAGTAGTCTGAACTTTATTTTAAAAATAAAGTTAAATATTAATATGTATTTTATGTTGTGAATTTTTTAAAATTCATCATAAATCACTCTAAGATATCAACAACTGCATTTTTCACTAATACATTTTTCTTTTTTAAAATCATAATCTGGTTGAGTTTTTGGAAGGAATATAGTAAAGTATGAAAACTCACCTCATCCTTTGGCTTTTCTACTTCACGATATGATTTTCAAGGATTAAAAATGTCTGGGGCCGTGGCCATATGGTAGTGTTTCCCATGGACAGAAATTTATATCCCCAAGCACCTAAATCATGCTGCAGAAGAAGACGACTTTTCTCCCTTTTCAAATTAGTCTACTCATTCAGCGTCTCATGGAAACAATTGGTTTTCTGTGTATGGCTCACACTTCACTTGGAGAAGACTGTTGCCTGAATCGTCCTTATTCTACAACGCTGTACATTCCATACAAGTATTACATACTGCAGTCAATATCCAAATGCCGGGTCACAGTGGGGAAAGAAAAATTGCCAACACAGTAGGTTATTTTAGTTTAACATTCAGTGCTCAGGACAAACTCCTGGTTGCTAAGCATTATGCACTGATGGTGATCATTGCTAAGTGAAAGTGTGAACAGATTGCACAGATATTTTCAGTTTCACAGGTGGTTTTAAGGTATTATTTTCTGATACTAAACACTAAAAGCGAAGCAAAAGCCTTGCTTAATTATCCTCAGGAAGAGGAAAATAAGATAATAGAGTGTTTACTTATTTTTCTTTTTTCTTAGTCTCCCTCCTCTAAGGATATTAGCTGGCAAAATTTATTTAAATATATGTTCACATTACATTGAGTACCAAGTACTTAATGTACCTTTAAAATATACCTCTATATATTCAAAGTAAACAAGTCCCTCATACTGATGAGGGAACTAGCCCGGATGACTGGCTAATGGGTATACATCAGTAGATAGATGAAGTTAAATGAGGGGAAAACTTCAGAAAGAAAGTTCACCCGGCCCTTCCTAATGAGACACGTTTCATTTGTTTCACTATAATTACCTGTGTATGTTTCTGTTTATGCCATTTAACTGGGGGCATTGATCTCATTTTCTGAACCGTATGTTCTGTACAATGACAGATACAAGCAGCATCCACAGGATCACACCTGACAATGTCGTAATAGATCACTTTTTTCCCAAAGGGAAGAATTATTCTGTGAGGACACTAATGTCTCTCTTCCACGATCCTTTTTCAGCCCCCAATCTAATCTCCACACCCCATCCACCACTGTAGTTTTAAAATGTCTTTCTGGGGGTAGGAAGGATAAGTCAACTTTTCTGATTAGTATTACTTTAATTTCATGATCATTAACATTCAAAAAACTTCAACGCTGCCTGGAAGTCTCACTATATTGCTCTGTCAGCTGGCACTCTCTTCTCTGTGCTCAAGAAATACTTTCCCCTGTACTAAATCTCCAACTATCCCCACCTTCCTTTTGCCTCAGCTGATGATCTTATATTTCATTGGAAATAAATAGAAGTCATAAAGCATAGTCATAACCATACTTTTATTCCACAACTGAATTTTCAAGGTCCTTTACCCATCCCTTCCCTCCTTGTCTCTCTAGCTAAAGTAGAGAAAGTGTCTGTTCCATTCAAGTTCAGTCCCACTCCACCTACTCTGCTTGTTACCTCCTCCACATGCTCAGGAGCCTCTCTTCATAGGTTGTCACATCCCTTACTGCTTCCTTAACCTCTTCTTCATTACCAAGGACAACCTATTAGCATTCCAATTATATCATTATATCATTGGGAGAAGGAAGGAATGATGAGGGAGGGAGGAGGAAGATGGAAGGAAGGAAGGAAAGAAGGAAGGGAAGGAGGGAGGAAGGAAGGGAGGGAAGGAGGGAGGGAGGGAGGAAGGGATCTTCCTTTGATACCCTGATCCTTCATCAGCTACTACCTTATCTTTGCACGTCTCTTCTCAGCCAAAGTTCCTGAAAGTTACCTAAGAAGGCTCCCTCCACCAACTACCCTATTTTCTTTACTCTTCAGCCCTCTGTAGTTTTCTCTTTTCATCAGTATTGAAACTTCCCTTTCAAAGGTCATGAGTTGAGACACTTATCAGTGTAGTTCCCTGCCCGCTGTGCTTTATGACCTGCCATGCTTAGGAAAACGAGTTCCTAGGAATCTCATGTAAGTTGGAATCCTAGTTCCACCCCATACTGGATGTGTGACCATTTTAAATTTCATCACCGATAAATGAGGATAGCAATTATTTCCCTCCCCTGGGATGTGTGTGTGTGTGTGTGTGTGTATGTGTGGTGACTACATTATACAGTTTATGTAAAGTGCTTGAACTCATCCCTGGCACACTGCAAGGATTCTACAGTTGTTAGTTTTTTATAGTTGCTAATATTATTGGTTCTAAATCTCCCTTAATCATTCTCTTATCTTACATTTCATATAACAACACTGTCCAGAGGAACAGAGTTGCTTGGTGCCCTGTAAGCAGGGCTGGTGCCATCTGTACTGTAAGACAACTGTGTCCATAGGTAGAAGCATTGCTGACTTTGGGGTGATTTGGGGGCCTGCTCCCAGTGGGTACTTCTGTAAAATCTGTGAACTTCCCCATATGCTTTAATAAATCTCTTTTGGGGTAAATTAGCCATTTTGGTTTATACTGCTGCAACCAAAATCCTGGTACACTAGCCAAATTTCTAACTCAGCCATCTCAAATTTGACACGTGCAGAACTGAACTACTGATTCCCTCTTCCCCATCCCAAACTGCTGCATCTTAGCACATGGCAACACCATCCAAGTTGCTTACAACAAGAACCTGGAAGATATCACTGAACACTCCCTTTGTTACCTTCTGCAAGTGGTCGGTTTTGCCTGAAAACTACAGTTTGAATTTCTCCACTCACTTCTATCTCCATTTGTTACCACCCTAAGACAAATCACCATTATCTCACAAATCAATCAAAGCATCTCATTCTCAAATTCCTCGCCCTTTCCCCATTTTGCTCTCTTGCAATGAGTTCTCATAGCAAATTTCTCAAAACAAACATCATGCTCCTCCCTTATTTCTCAATGGTGTCTCATTGCTTGCCCCTGGAAAAAAATTCAAAACGCTTACTATCACTCACAAAGCCCTTAACAATTTGGATTCTGACCACTTCTTTCGCTGTGTCATATGCCTCCTCTGCCATTTATTTCACCAAGATCCTGCCTCCCTGAATTCATTTTGCCTCCTCAAAACCGAAAGGCTTTCCAGTTTCAGGACCTTTACACATGCTGTTCGCCTTGCGGGGACAGCTGTGACCTCGTGACAGAGTTCAGAGAGACCTTCTTATCCTGCCGATGTCAGCGAGGCGTTCTTACTACCCTTGCTTGAGTCTGCTCTACTCTTTCCTTCACAGCGCTGTCAGACTTGGGAAGTATCTATTTTTTCATTTGTTTATTCTCTGTATTCTTAGTTTGTCTGATTTTTGTAAGAATAATAACTGGTCTCTTATGTTTGTCTCTAATACTTCATGCCCAGTGCAGAAACTGACACACAGAGTTTCTGTTCAAAATTATCCGTCCAACGTGTAAATGACTAATTTCTCCTGGTCACATCCTCGATTGCTCTGCAGTTGGCGGTGCTTCCTTTATGGGTTCCTGTCATAGATTTAAATCAAAGAGTAGAAATGATAGGACTGTCTGACAGGACAGATTCAATAGTTAAATACCCCAAACCCAAATCCTGGTCTGGCTAGTTTCTCAGATGAGTAGATGCAATTATGCTTCTGGATCAGGGATGAATTTGTTTGTTAGATACCAAGTCGGGTATTTCGAAAGCAGTATCACAAACATACAAATAATGTCTCAAACAGAAAAAATACTATGACTTAAACAATATCTTTAAATTAACAAATGCTGAACAATGACTGATGTTCAACACCTGATCTCAGGATGACGTAACCCTTCTAAGGAAAACACAAGGAAATACCATGTTACTGGAGCAGTCATCTGTATTCCTGTGTTATCCCTATGGAGACAGTATGGTTTGGGGACGTCATTTGCAAGTTACTTACAGAATGGTTGTGAGATGACAGCCTCAGGGTGATAGACTCGGGCTTTTTTAAAGCCATGTTAGCTTCATGCATTTTTTATTTAAGGAAATCATGCTATGATTATCAACGTACAAAAATGGATCCCAAGTGAATACCTAGATGTGATGACAGAGAAAAAGGAGGGAGAACCACTTAGAAGGGCTTGCATTCTTTATTCTACAGGTTAAGACCAATTCCAATACCTCCCTCTTCCTGATGTCAGGAAGCGCTTTAGTTGAAGAAGAGTTTTCCTCAGTGACATACATATCAGTTAGTGATTAGTCACAAAAACATTGACTTTACCTCCCATCCACTGGAGATCCTGAAGGACAACAGGACTTTCTGAGAAATAGAACTGTGCATTTTAGGGAGAATTCTCTAAAATGTGTAAGGATCCAAAGGGTTCAAAAGCGGTCAAGAGAGAAGTGATGCCAATGTAGTTTTTATTTTATTTTATTTATTTATGTTTAGAGAGATGGGAAGGGAGGGAGAAAGAGAGGGTGAGGCACATCAATGTGAGAAAGAAACATCATTTGGTTGCCTATTGTAGGCACCCTGGCCAGACACTGAACCCTCAACCCAGGCATGTACCCTGACCAGGAATCAAACTGTCAACCTTTTACTTTGTGGAATGATGCCCAACCAACTGAGCCACACCAGTCAGGGTTATCAATGTAGGTTCATTACATATCTCTCTACAGCAACCCCTTATAATCACTCTTTAGGTGTCTGTATATGGATGGTGGAGGGGTGAAGCCCACCACAACAGGTAATTCCAGTACAGTGAAAGTCATTCAAATCACTTATTAGACTAAAATGGCCAAATAAGTGGCCTTGTCAAATGAGAAAATATTGAATAAAACTCTTTCCCAATTGTATTGACATAACTATTTTGTCTCAAATTATATAAAAATAAGGTAATTTCAACAGAAATAAAGAGACAATTACGTGAATATATAAAATAAGAATTACAGTACCTAAAAGCATGAAATCTTACCATAGAATACAGATACAAAGTGGTTTACTTTTCAGCTGCCTCTATGGCTTATAATAAAAAAGGATTATGTTACATATAGAAACCACAAAACCAAATAAAAATGTGTACAGGGCAAATAATCTGTAACAAGAACACCCTGGAATACTCTTGGTATTTATTTTAAATATAGTTTAGTTCATAGGGTTGTTTGCTTTCTAATCAAAGAGCAATCTAAATTTCTATTTATCTCCCTCAGAAGTAGTAACGGAGCTTACGTTGGTAATATCCATTGTGGACATAAAGGGGAAATAATTGGACTCAGGCCTATCTTGGATGATACAAAACATATCCTTTTATAATTCTCAGTATAGCACAGACTATAAAAACTGCTAAATTTAAAAGTCACAATGGCATAGTGCTAGAGTTCATATACCAAGATTGTAAAGGGGTTACAGCTTTCCCTAGAGTCAAGAGAAAATACCAGCCATTAGAATTAAAGTGAACTATCTCTATAACCATTTATAGAAATAACCAGAGACCTAAGCAGGTGACTACATATTTTTATACTTCCTCTATATCCGCTTGAGTTGATGTGAAGTGACAAGGATGATTTTCAGACCAATTGTCATGACTATATTATGGTTACAGTGAATGTCCCTCCTAAACAGCCAAGTCCCTGGATTCTGGTCTGACTTTGCTACTACCCAGTTCTTCAAACTTAATCTCTCCTGGGTACATTTCTATAAATTAAAGAAAAATGAAATACTTCTTCCTTCATATCAAACAATAGTTCCAAATTCTTAATTAGAAAAATTATGGCAGGTTTAAGAAAATAATTAATGGTCTACAGAACTAAAATCAAAGAGACTTACTGATGTAAGCAACAAAATTTGCAAAGGGCAATGTAAGGTTCATTTTCTTCTAGACTGGCTGAATTTGTACACAGTATTTATGTGGACTTAAAAATTATAAGTGTTTTTAATAAATTCAGCCTAAAGTGAAAGCATTTAAAATTATTAGCCACTTATCAGCATGAAACACAAAGAACACTGAAGCATGACATTTTTTCTGCGAACGTTTTCATTAAACTTCCACTAACAATGCCATCAATTCTTTTCCCCTCTGTGATCACACCACCTCCTGGCACAATTTTAGGTTTAACAGTCTTAAAACTAGGCAAGAAGAAAAGCTGGGCAGGCAAATCAAATGATTAAGTTTAAAATCTTACAGGTATTTAAACCTTGGGAAAACAATTAAAGTTAATGAAGAATTTAAAACAGGAGTGAAAATTAAACAATAGTAAATGTTAAAAGAAAAATTAGTATTCGGTTGGAAAAAAAATCCAGGGAGAGCTAGAGGGAACTGAGGCTAATTATCAACGATTAGAAAAACTGGCTTTGGCAAATGCAGGACTGACCTGAAGAAACAGAACTGAGGAAATGTGGGAAGGAAATAAAAAGTAAGGAGGATGTGTGAAATGAAGGGTACAACATAGATTTTATTTTTCAGGCAGCATATTGATTCTGCTGAAATGTGCTTTCCTAATTTTTATATTATCAAAAACACAATCAGAAAATTCTCAGTTCTTCATATTCATTCACTCATTCATTCAACATTATATCCGAAGCTCAGTCTATCAGAACATCCAGTTAAGTTTTGTGCCACTAAATTCACTACCCACCTATGCTGTGAGAATCGATCCCAATTGCATCCCGTTATCCTATAAAATAAAATGTAAAATTTAAAACAACTCATCCTTCTTGGTCTCAGTCACTGGTTACTCACCATGGATCAGACTCAGCCCTGACTGGTGCTAACTATAAATGAACACATTGTATAAAGTTTTCTAGAATATTTAATGGCAAACATGTATTTGGCATTTGAATCAGTGGTGTTGTTTTAATTTATCAAATAATACCCAAAATGTACACATAATAGAAACTAAGTAGCTGGCCCAAATCCAAAAAGGTGTTTTTTTCTTTCTTTCTTTCCTTCTTTCCCCTTCCTTCCTTCCTTCCTTCCTTCCTTCCTTCCTTCCTTCCTTCCTTCCTTCCTTCCTTCCTTCCTCCCTCCCTCCCTCCTTCCTTCCTTCCTTCCTTCCTTCCTCCCTCCCTCTTTCTTTCTTTCTTTCTTTCTTTCTTTCTTTCTTTCTTTCTTTCTTTCTTTCTCTTTGCTCTTTCAAAACAACCACATGTGACTGATTTCAAAGGATGATATTATTTCCAAAGCATGGCACATAGCAGAAATACATCATTTTAATCACTTAAAGGAAATAAATATTGTGTTCAGTCATTTCTTCATGGTTGGCAATGTAACATAAATAATAAAAAGCTATCTTACATAGTTTACCAGTTATCAAAATCAATAGCTATTTGGTTAGGAAGGCAGCGTAGTCAATTGCAGTACTGGGAACCTCCCACAACCACATCAAAACTACAACTAAACTATAAATCAACCATCATTCAGAAACACCTGATGTAGGACTAGCTGAACAGAAGTCCTACAACTAAGGATATAAAGAAAAACCCACATGGAGACTGGTAGGAGGGGCAAAAATGCACAGTAGGCTGGTCCCACACCCATGTGTGTGGATAAAAATTAGGAGGGGTATCTCAACTGCAGAGGTTACTTACCTCTGAGGAAAAAGTGGTCCCAGCCCCACACCAGGCTTCCCAGCCAAGGGATCCAGTGCCAGAAGAGAAGTCCCCATAACTTCTGGCCGTGGAAAGCAGCAGGATTGGGGCTGAAGGAGACAGAGGCTCCTGGGGTCCCAGAAATTCCTCTTAAAGGGCCAATGCACAGACTTACTTGAACTCAGTAGCTCAAAAAGCACCAGAGACATATTGGAAGAACTGAATTGTCTGGCATCAGGGTGAGAACTGAAGGGCAGCTTTCTTCCATAAAGGAGTGATGGCAGAAGCCATTATTCCTTTGCTGAGCCCTTCCCCCTACACAGCCAGCAGGCAGGTGTCATATCTGAGTCTCCATCCACCTGGCTCACACTGTTCCCCTGACCCTGGAGATTCCCTGAGACCCCACCAAACTTTCAGGCCCAACCAAGCATTTCGTGACTTTTCCATACAAATGGCCTGTCTTGGCTCTTGCTGCCAACTCTCCTATACTTTCTCAAACAAGCAGCATCTGGACTCTTCATACCCCGTGCCTCTTGCTAAGTGGCCCCAGGCCTGGCACTAGCTGGAGTTGGCCTTGGTTTGCAGCCTGGCTTCTCCAGGTCACCTCCAAGCCCAGCACAAGTAGCAGCCATTTGCTGATCACATGGTAGCTCATGCCAAGTGGCATCAAGAAATACCTGAACACAATATTTATTTCCTGTGATTATAATGCTGTATTGCCCCTATATGCTATGCTTTGGAAATATATCATCCTTGGGATTCAGTAAACTCACATGTAGTTGGTTTGACAGAGTAAATAAATAAATAAATAAATAAATAAATAAATAAATCTCAACAAAATGAAGAGAACCAGCTGACCTTGGTATGCACCTCCCACAAGGCCCCAGAGCCAGTGCACCCAATGACCAGCTTCAGACCACACCAAAGTACCACCCAATCACCTCCATGAGCAACACATCCTAGGGGTGGACCCAGCAAACACATGAGTCCAGTTGAGGGAAGTTCTGCTCTGTAAGGTGGGCCCCAACACAGCTCATCCTCCATGGTAGTCTGGCTAGTCCCTGCAGCTGATGGCCTGGGGGTAAATCCCTCCCACTGACATGCTCATAGCAACCAAGGCTCAACCACAACAGAAGGGTGCACAACACACATGGGGGGCACACCTAGAGTGCTCAGCTTGGGTGACTGGGGAGGCTGTGCCACTGGACCCTATAAGACACCCCCTACATAAGGCTACTCTACCACAACCAGGAAATGTAGCAGCTCTAAATAACACATAGAAATGAACATAGGAAGGCAACCAAAATGTGGAGACAAAGAAACAAGTACCAAATAATAGAATAGAACAAAACTCTAGAAAAATAACTCAACAAAATGGAGACAAGTAATCTACCAGATGCAGAGTTCAAAGCACTGATTATAAGGATGCACAATAAACTTAAGGAAAGAGTAGAGAGAACTTCAGTAAAGAGATAGGAAACAAAAAATGAAGATAGAAAACATAAAAAAGAACCAGTCAGACATGAAGAATACAGTAACTGAAAAGAATATATTACAGGGGAGTTTTTGGAAGATGGCAGTGTTGGTAAACACAGCTCACCTCCTTGCACAACGACATCAAGATTACAACTAAACTATAGAAAAACCATCATTCAGAACCATCAGAAATTGAACTAACTGAAAGTCCTACAACTATGGAATTAAAGAAGAAACTACATTGTGACTGGTAGGAAGGGTAGAGATGCAGAATGGGCTGGTCCCACACCCATGTGTAGTGAATAAAAATTGGAGGGGTATCTAAGGAGCAAAGGGCCCCAGCCCCACACCAGGTCCCCTAGCCCAGGGTTCCACTACCAGGAAGATAAGTCACCATAACTTGTGGCTGTAAAAAACAGTGGAGATTGAAATTATAGAAGACAGAAACTGCCAGACTCCCTGGCAGTTCCTCTTAAAGGGCCCACATACAGACTTACTCAGACTCACTCCCTCTGAGCTCCAGTGCAGGGGCAGCAGATTGAAAGGCATAACAATCATATGGGAAAAGAACTAAAATATCCAGCATCAGGGCAAGCGCTGTGGGGCAGCTTTCTCCCAGACAGAAATGCTGGCAGAGGCCACTGGTCCTTTTCAGAGCCCTCCCCCAACAGAGCCACAGCGATGGCAGGTGGGTGCCATAACTGGGACTCCATCAACCTGGCTCACATTGTTTGTCCTACCCTGGTGATTCCCTGAGGGTCGACCCCACCCAACTTTTGAGACCATCCAAACAGTTTCCAGTGGCTTTTCCATATAAATGGCTTATCTTGGCCTATGCTTCAGATTTTCCTAAATTATCTCAAACACGTAGCATCTAGCCTCAATGTGCCCCATACCTCTCACTAAATTGTCCCAGGCTTGGCACTAGCAGCAGCCAGCCATGGTTCACAGCTTGGTCTTGCCTGGACACCTCCTAGCCCAGCACAAGTAGCAACCAACTACAAGCTGCTCTGTAGCTTACAATGTGTGACCCCAGAAATAATGCAGGCAGTGGCTAACCTTGGAAATGCCAATAGCAAATAAGGCTCAACTACCTCGAGTAACCAGCTTAGATAATAGGAGAAGCTATGCCACTGGACCCTATAGGACACCTACTATATCAGGCTACTCTACCAAGTTTGGAAGATGGAGTAGCTCCTCCTAATACATAGAAACAAACACAGGGTGGCTGCCAAAATGAAGAGACAAAGAAGCATGGGCCAAATTTAGAACAGAACAAAACTCCAGAAAAAGAACTAAACAAATTGGAATAAGCAAGCTACTAGATACACAGTTAAAAATACTGGTTATCAAGATTACTGTATCCAGCAAAGCTCTCATTTAGAATGGAAGGGAAGATAAAGTGATTCTCAGATAAGGTCAAGTTAAAGAAGTTCATCATCACCAAGCCCTTATTATATGAAATGTTAAAGGGACTTACCTAAGAAAAAGAAGATCAAAAATATGAACAGTAAAAATGACAGCAAACTCACAGTTATTAACGACCACACTTAAAACAAAAACAAGAGCAAACTAGGCAAACAACTAGAACAGGAACAGAAGCATAGAGATGGAGATCACATGGAGGGTTGTCAATTGGGGAGTGGGAAGGGGAGAGGGGGGGAAAGGTACAGAGAATAAGTAGCATAGATGATAGGTGGAAAATAGACAGGGGGAGGGTAAGAATAGTGTAGGAAATGTAGAAGCCAAAGAACTTATAAGTATGACCCATGGACATGAACTATAGGGGGGGAATGTGGGAGGGAGGGGGTGGGCAGGATGGAGTGGAGTGTGGGAGGGAAATGGGACAACTGTAATAGCATAATCAATAAATATATTTAAAAAAAGAAAATAGAAATAAAGATGATGCTATTTATCAATAAAAAAATACTGGCTATAAGGATTATCAGTGGACTTAGAACTTCAACAGCATAAAAAAAAAAGGGCATAGAAACCACAAAAAAGAACCAATCAGAAATAAAGGATACATTAATTAAAATAAAGAACAATTTACAGAGAATCAACAGTAGAGTGGATGAAGCCTAGAATCAAATCAGCTATTAGGAATATAAGAGAGCAAAAAACACCAATCAGAACAGCAAAAAGAAAAAAGAACCCCTAAAATGAAGATAGTGAAAGGAGCATCTAGGACAACTTTGAGTATACCAACATTCACATCATGGGGGTGCTGGAAGGAGAAGAGAAGGAACAAGAAATTGGAAAGCTATTTCCAATGATGGAATGAAAAAATGATGATGGAAAACTTCCCTAGCCTGGTGAAGGAAACAGAAATAGAAGTCCAGGAAGTGCATAAAGCCTCAAATAAGATGAACCCAAAGAGTTCCAAACCAAGACACATCATAAATAAAAGGTAAAAGAGAAAGAATCAGTGAGCTACCCCTATAAGAGAGCTCCCATAAGACTGTAAGCTGATTTTTCAACAGAAACGTTATATGCCCTCCCAAAAGGGACTGACATGAAATATTCAAAACAATCAAAAGCAAGGACTTACAACAAAGATTATTCTACCCAGAGAAGCTATCATTTATAATCGATAAAGAGATTCCAGACAAGAAAAAGCTAAAGAACTTCATCAGCACCAAGCCAGTACTATAGGAAGTGTTAAATGGTCTTCTTCGACAAACATTTCAGAAATTTATATGGAACCATAAATGTCCCTGAATAGCTGCAGCAATTTTGAGAAAGAAGAACAAAGCAGGAGAGATCACAATACCTGATATCAAACTGTATTACAAGGCCACTGTAATCAAAACAGCTTGGTACTGGCATAAAAACAGGCACATAGACCAATGGAACAGAACAGAGAGCCCAGAAATAAACTCAAGTCTTTACGGTCAATTACTTTTTGACAAAGGAGGCAGGAGCATAAAATGGAGCAAAAACAGCCTCTTTAACAGATGGTGTTGGGAGGTCTGGACAGCTACGTGCAAAAAAATGAAACTCGATCACCAACTTACGCCATACACAAAAATAAACTCAAGATGGATAAAAGACTTAAATATAAGTCGTAACACCACAAAAGTCCTAGAGGAAAGTCCTAGAGGCAGGAAAATCTCAGACATTCCACACAGCAACATCCTCACAGACATGTCTCCTAAAGCAAGGGACATAAAGGAAAGAATAAACAAATGGGACCTCATCAAAATAAAAAGCTTCTGCATGGCTAAAGAAAACAGCACCAAATTACAAAGAGAACCAACAGTATGGGAAAACATATTTGCTAATGATACCTCAGACAAGGGCCTGATCTCCAAAATATATAAAGAACTCACACGACTCCACTCCAGGAAGACAAACAACCCAATTAAAAAATGGGAAAGGACTTGAACAGACACTTCTCCAAGGAAGACATACAGAGGGCCCAGAGACATATGAAAAGATGCTCAGCATCACTAGCCATCAGAGAGATGCAAATTAAAACCACAATGAGGTATCATCTCACACCACTCAGAATGGCCAACATAAACAAATCAACAAACAAATGTTGGAGAGGATGTGGAGAAAAGGGAACCCTCGTGCACTGTTGGTGGGAATGCAGACTGGTGAGGCCACTGTGGAAAACAATATGGAATTTCCTCAGAAAACTAAAAATGGAACTGCCCTTTGACCCAGTAATTCCGCTGCTGGGATTATACCCTAAGAACCCTGCAACACCAATCCAAAAGAACCTGTGGACCCCAATGTTCATAGCAGCACAATTTACAATAGCCAAGTGGAAGCAACCTAAGTGCCCATCAGCAAACGAGTGGATCCAAAAACTATGGTATATTTACACAATGGAATTCTATGCAGCAGAGAGAAAGAAGGAGCTTATACCCTTTGCAACAGGATGGATGAAACTGGAGAGCATTATGCTAAGTGAAATAAGCCAGGTGGTGAGGGACAAATACCATATGATCTCACCTTTAACTGGAACATAATCAATAGAAGAAAAAAGCAAACAAAATATAACCAGAGACATTGAAGTTAAGAACAATCTAACAATAGCCAGGGGGGAGTGGGGAGGGGACAGTGGGAAGAGGGGATTACAGGAACTACTATAAAGGACACATGGACAAAATCAAGGGGGAGGGTAGAGGTGGGGGAGGGAGGTGGGTTCAGCTGGGGTGGGGTGGAGGGTTGGGGAGAAAAGGCATACAACTGTAATTGAATAACAATAAAAATTTTTTAAAAAATAAAAATAAATAAAATTAAAAAATGGTCTTCTTTGAGAAAAGTAAAATAAAGATCAAAATATAAAGAATAAAATGGCAGGAAATACATATCAACAATTACTTTGAATGCAAATGGATTAAATGCTCAAAACAAAAGACATGCAGTAGTTGAATGGATAACAAGACTAGACCCTTACATATGCTGTCTACAAGAGACACACTCACTTCAGATCAAAAGACACACACACAGATGAAAAGTAAAGTAATGGTAAAAGATAGCTCATGAAATTGGAAATGAACAAACAAAATAAAAACCTGGGGTAGCAGTACTTATACCAGACAAAATACACTTTAAAACAAAGGCTATAACAACTGACCAAGAAGGACCTAGCAATTCCATTTCTGGGTATTTATTCGAAGCAACCGAAAACACTGAATTGAAAAGACATATACATCTATTTGTTTACGGCAGCATTATTTACAATAGCCAACCTAAGTGTCCAGCGATAGATGAGCAGATAAATAAGTGGTACATATATACAGCGGAATATGACTCAGCCGTAAAGAAGTGAAATCCTGCCATATGCAACGACATGAGTGGACCTAGAGGGTGCTGTATGAGCGAAGTAAGTCAGACAGAGCAGGACAAATGCCAGATGATTTCACTTTTATGTAGCATCTAAAATCAAAATAAACAAACAAATGGAACAGAAACAGACATAGATACAGAGAGCTTTTTGATGGTTTCCAGATGGAAAGGGGGTTATAGGAAGGGGTGAAAAAGGTGAACGGATTTAGTAATACACAGTGGTTGTTACAGAATAGTTAAAGGGATGTAAAGTACAGCATTATAAATGTAGTCAATAATATTATTAAAACCATACATGGTATAAGATGGGAACTAGATTTATTGGAGTGATCATAAGTTACATAAATGTTTAATCACAGGATTTTACCCTTGAAACTAATATAATATTGTACATCAACTGTAATTTTAAAATATTTTGAAACTCAAGGAATTTATCACAAGTTTTAACATTGGTTTTCTTTTTAAAGAGGAAAGTAGGGGTTATAAAATATAAACTAGAAATAACAACCATAACATAATAAAAAGGGGCATTAAATGGCAAAGTCTCTGGATCTGGAGAGAGATAAGGGCTGATGATGGCCATCACAGTCCCGGTGAGCAGCTAAGGAACTATGCCTCCACAGGCTTCTTGTCTTCTGGTAGCTAAACAGTGAAGGATGAGGACAGTCAAATGCCAACCTTACGCTCCTGGGGCATCTATTGACTTGTCAGTGATTATGGCTGTAATAACTATGACACTCCCCCCTCATGTCAGCACATTGGAAGCAAGATGGCTAGACAGAATAGCAGCCATGACAAGGGGTTACAGTTAACAGTCGAGACTGAAGGAGGCTGTCTTTGGTTGTTAGAGCTGCTGGCTTTCACAGACAAGCTGTGTTTACTATTGAAAACAAACAAACAAATAAAAGTGTGCATTCTTTCATCAGAGGGCATCGCCTTTGAAGACAATGTGTTCTTAGGGAATCGAAATCATCCACATTTGACATAGGTTGAAGGATCTAACCTTTGGCAACAGATCAATGCATTAGCAAGAATCCAAAAGAAAAATGCTTATGCACACAGTATAACAGCTATAATTTAATGATGTCCACACAGCAATTTATATTTACTGAGTGCTACAATGGTTTTCATTATTTATTCTTCAAGACAGATCTATGCAGTATTGTCTCCATTTTTATAGGTAAGAAAAATTAAGCACTGAATAGTTAATATGGTATCATAGAGATTGAGTCCAGCTGTGTCTATACACACACACAAGAAAACAATCTTTTGGAAAATAAATATGATCCTAAAATATTTGTTTGGCATTAAATAAACCAGTGGCACTGAAACATTTCTTAGCAGTAAAGCTCTACCTTATTTTCTAAAAATTAATGTTATATACAATTCCAATTTATAAACAAGACAGCAACTAAATTGTATTAGTAGAAATTTTAAGTGTTTACTAATTATTAGGGCAATTAATGTTTTGTGAATATACAATTTAAAATTGGGGAGCATAGATAATAGTTCCAGGCTTCCATCATCTTTGGCACCTGTGAATTTCAGAGCTCCTGAACTCTACAGACTATAGGACCACTGGCTATTGGGGGGCAATGCTTGTTTAACCCAACAGCGAAAAATTAAAAATTCAGTGAAACACATACCTGTGTGTGTAAACATAACGCCAGCGTCTGCACTGGGAAGGCATCAGAACCCTTGAAGTCAGTCATTTACATAGTGAACCATCCAGTCTGGAATGGGGTGAGATGGAGAGAAGCAGAGAACCAACCTAACGGGCACCTCCACAGGGTGGTGGAAAGGGTGCAGGAAAGCAGGCCCATGGCTCATGGGCAAAGACCCCTCCCTAATCCTCATAATAGTCTGTCCTATCTCAGGCAAGAAATAAGAAACTAAAGTTGAGTAGAGAGAGGCTAATGGTTATATTAATTTTTTTAAGAAGAAATAATAGCCCAAAGCTAACAACCTAGAGGCTAGACTCGCCTCTGAGAATTAGGGGTTTTAAGGAGCAAATGAGTTCTAAAGGGGAAAACTGGGATATAAAGAGAAGCAGGCAGAAAAAACAGGTGAGGTTCAGCTCCGTGGATCTGATGCCTAGTAATGCGTGCTGAGCCCACACAATCTCTCAGGGTAGTTCAGGGGCCATGGGCGGAGCTATAACTCACCGAGTCACAGAAGGCAGTCCTCAATGGCAGCTAAATGTGGTGAAACTGGATTCCAGAGTGGACAAGGCCATGCCTCCCCAGGGACCAAAGAGAATACAAAAAGAATGCCCTGGCCTTGGACAGGAGGGAGAAAGTGAAATGAATTACAAGGACAGGAACTAGTGTCTGGATGAGCAGACACCAGTGTCTGAAACTGTCAGACTTGGGAGGGATCTGAGCATCATCTCATACAAGAAGTTTCAGGATGATACATCTGAGGAACGTGTATCATCCCCTAACTCTGTCCACAGTCTATTCAGTGCTTCAAGCCTGGGCCATGTTAACAACTTGGCACTGGGTTACTATGCTACTTTGTAGGAAGGCCACCTTCTAGACCAACTGTAATAAAATATTTTGGGTCTTTACAAAAGAGGAGCCATGGATGATGTGCTCTAATGAATTAGAAGGAAGAAATACATTTTAAATAAAGGAGGAAGACCAGAAATCCCAATAATGGGCTCTTTGGGAAAGAGTTCTCTTGTCCCCAAAGCCATGGAATAGAAAATTAAGCTATTACAATGGCAGTGGGAACATCCTGGGGTAGTGTTTCTGTTAAATGAGGATGTATATGTGATTAAGTTTTATAAACCAAAAATAACTAGAAAACAGAAATAATATTCTGAGGTTGAGGTAGCCCGAGGTTTAAGTCCTTCTTTCACAAAGTGTGTGTGCATCTGTATGCATTTTTTTCCTAAATATCAATCTGACAGATGTACATTGTAAAATATTTAGAAAATATGGGATAAGATTTTTTCAAAAGAGAGAATATTCATCCTTAAACCTTCCACTTAGACATGGCCACCATTAGCAGTTAGGTGCATTAAAAACCAGGCTTTATTCATACATATATCTATGCCTCAGTAAAATAAAGTTGAGACCCTAATATTTTCTTTATACTTGCCAATACATTATGTATATTGCCATTTCATTATAACCTTAAAACATTATTTCACAGGCTACATGGAATTCTATTACTTTCAATAAATTCCCTAAAGTTAAAAAGTGAGATTTTCAAGTTATTGCTATTTCAAATAAAGTTGCAGATTAATTTCTTTGGTTTTACTTGCATTAATTTGGTTACTGGCAGGACTGATCATTTTTCATGTTTTGGGCTGTTTGCATTTCTTTTGTGTATGGCCACGAGTCTACTGTCATTTTTCTCCTGACATATTAAGCTTCTTTAAAGAGCTCTCTCTATATTTTAACTACATTAATCCATCCTCTATTGTACATATTTAAAATGTCATTGATTCATCTTATTTCATTTATGGCATTTTCTTACATACAGGAGACTTTAAATTTTTATGTAGTTAAGTATTTTCCTTCATGGTTTTTGTTTTTCATTATCAAGTTTTGTACAATCTCCTATGTACTGCAACCACACTTACATATTCACCAATAGTCTCTTCTAGTTCTTTAAAGGCATGATGAGTTTGAAGCTTGGAGGGCAGAAGCCATTCTCCACTCTCACCTTAACTTGGGTACTATTCTGCCTCTACTAATCTGAGAGTTAATCTGATCTGTGTTTTAATTTCCTCACCATAACTTATGATTAATATCAGTAGCCACCTCTTAGAACAGTTAAAGGTAATAAAATGGATAATCCATATACAGTACATGGCAAAGAGCCTGGAATATAACAAACCCTCAATAAACCCTAGAGATCATTTAATTCCCTACTACAAATCAACATTATTTGGTAGAATATGATAAAAATGAACCTAAATTTAAAAATTTCCAAATTTGCTCTGCACTACATTTTGAATAATACATGTTATGTCCCACTAATTTAAAATGCCACCACCATTACATGCTAAATGACCGCAGGTGTTTGGATATGTTTCTAGACTTTTTATTGAAGTCCATTGATCTGCCTGGCTAGGAATGTAACGTTGCTACGATATTAAAATCAGTGTTGTGAGTAATTTTTTCATTACTTTTAGTGCAATTATCCCTCCAAAATTCTTCTTCTTCTTTTATTTCATAAAATACCCTTGACTAATCAATCAGACTGCCAAAACTCCTGGTTAAAGTTCCAAGAGGAAATTAACAAAAGAATATGAAAATGTTCTTTTCCTAAAGAGAACTCCGCATGTTCCCGGAAAATATTTGTAGGGAAAGTCCAAGGTGAGCTTTTCTGTCTACATCCTTCCTTAACCCTAATCACTATCCTAGGTTCTGTCCAGTAGAATATAAGTGTATAAAGGTCAACATTAAGTGTCAAGAAAGTCAGGTTTTTAAAGCTTCTTTGTAAAGACCAGACTGAAGAATACACTGAGCCTCCCCAAATCACTTCTGAATCCTAGCCCCAGGAACCCACAGGACCCTGACTCATCACAGGATGGTGGTCAGCCACCCCAAGCATCTCTCATTTCTACAAAGAGAAAAAAGCCCAAACATGGCAGAGCCTGAGAATGGGTAGTCCAAGGGCCAACTCTTCCTTTTGGTATCTCTCCCTTGGGCTGTGGGGTTCATACCAGCCTCATTCATTTAGTCAGTCATCATTCCCTTCGAGTAGGATTCTAATGATGGTGGGAGGACAAAAACATCAAAAAAGTTACTGCAATACCACTACTTCCAAGAGAGTAGATTTCAAGTCCCCTCATAAAAATACCAAAAAAGGAAGTTCCTTAGCAACTGGTTTCAAATCAATATATGCCATTTTAATGAGAGAAAGTTCCACTATCTTCCCAGCGACCTCATTTCTGTCCCATCTCCTATTTAATGATTCTACAGATTTTGTGCAAAGCATACATTTTGATAGATCACAGGATAGATCTTGCCATTCACTGTTAAAATATCACATCTATATTTCTACTCTACTTGGTTTTTATTTCATAATGCCTTAAGACTTTCCAAATAACTCTAAATTTACATTTTATAATAGGTCCTTTGTGTTCTTTTCCTTTCTGCAGGTATTGGCAGGCTTAAAGGAAAATTAAACTGAAAAGGGAGTTCTTAATAGAAATGTGTAAATTATGCTGAAGATAGAATAAGCAACAAGGAAAACTGCTATTTTTCAAATTATGTCTGACCACCAATTAATTGGGAGTGTGAACATGACAAAAAACATGGGAAAAAGTGTGACATCTTAAGACTCAGTGCACTAGTGACAGGACTGTTAAGATGCATAGAAAAGTTAGGAAGGGAGCTTTCAAAAAGTACTAATTGAGTGGAGGAGGAACCCAGAGCTGAGATTCTGGAATGGAGGAAAACTCACTAGGTTTGTTAAGCTATTCAGAAAGATATTTCAGTTTCTCTTCTGCAAATAACTCACAGAGCAAAGAAAATGGCAAGAAGCATATCTAAAGAGAGTAACAGGAATCTGTCTGTGATGACCTCAGATTTCATGATAGAAGGACAAATAGCAAAAAGGAGAATATTTGTAAAATACAGAGTTAGGAGAGCTAAAGCACATAAGAAGGTAAGGCTTGAAAGAATGAATATATATATATTTGGCAGGAAATATATTCTTCTGATCTTGCTCCTTCTCCTTCTCCTCCATTTAAAAGTGCCATTCAGTTCAAGAAGGGCCAGAAAGGCCAGTGTCTTTTTTTCCTCAAAGAATAATTAATGAATGTTTCGGGGTGGGGAGTGGGGTTCTGCTCTACTTCTCACTCTTCTGTAGTGGAGAACAGCTGTCAATTAAAGATTGATAGGACCAACACTGGCAATGTGACGGGACAGTGAGAAGCAAGGGAAATTCCTGAGCAAGCGGAATAGGGAAACTGAGACAAGAAAATTAAACAAGGCCAAACAGTGTGAGCAACTTACAGACAACTGGTGAATCGCAAGAACTTCTCTCCCCCAACCAAGGACACTTGAGAGAAAATGATTTATACCTCTCCTCTCCAACCAAAGAATACATAGCTTAAATCAACCTGGTGGGGGGAAATAAAGAACAGAGACCCAGTTAATGTAATTTGTGCCAGGTAAACCCAAGGAAGAGATGAAGTCAGGGTAACAAATAACGAAAATCCCATTAAAGCCAGACAGACCCAAGATAAAAGTAAAACAAAAAAAGCAGACAAAGAATAATCCCAACCCCCATCCCATACACTCATTTTGATGGATCAGCTTATTTAAAATGCACCTGGAAAGCTGATGAATATTCCACAGAAACCCTCCCCTAAGATTCTCACATACAGAAGAGAAATAAAACCCTCAAAACAAAGGTAACAGTGTGGGCTCACTCTAAAGCACACCCACGTCCCTTCCCAGGGATTAACATTTTACTTCCCCCTAAACTCTAAGAGTCCTAGTGAGACTTGCAACCAGGGGAGGAGTGGGCAGCAGCAGCTCCTCCCGGGCGGGTTGACCCCCTGATCCTGACTCCACGGCTCCCTTTTTCTCTGACTCGCCAGTGAGCTGAGAGCAGCCCTGCCTTGGCTCACTCCTTTTCTATAATTTTTCTAGGGAGCCAAAGCAGAGGACTGCCCAGGCTTTCTTCTGTTACTCTTCTGTTGTTCCTTCTACAAGAAGTCCTTCCTTTGTTTCATTGTCCCCAGCTTTAATAAACATACTCTTAAAATCATCTGGAATCGTGCTGGAAATGTTTCCTACACAAAGTCAAGAACGCACGGCCAGCCTGAGGCAGACCCACTGTTGGCTAAGTCCCTGTCCAGTAACAGCGTGAAGGAACCAGATAAAGAAATAGTAAAAGACACTTTCTAATTACAAATGAATTGAAGCGTCTCAGCCATGTTCACTTATGGGTGACCATATGTCCAGGCTTGCCTGAGGAAGTCCCAGTTTGTGACTGCCTTTCTGGCATATTTATTGATATATCTTTCTCTTTTAAAACTATCTTTATTTGGGTGATAAATGGTATGGTCATCTCTCACATGTATCAGAATACCAAGGTTATTTCACATTTTGTTGTTTTTAATGCTCTTTGAGAATCTATGAAACAGAGCCACATTTAATAATCTTTGAGAATCTGGAGAGTAGAAGTGGTACTGTGAAAGTTGAGATGGGCAGATGTTCTCATTTTAAAAGTGGGAAGAAGGAATATGTTATTATATCTAGACTGGAGAATATAGACTTGATAATCTGAGGGACAGATTATCACACAGATTTTTATTATGATTTTCAGAGAGAGAGAGAGAGAGAGAGAGAGAGAGTGCAACCACTAAGAGGGAACATGGTTCTAAGACTAGATTAGGTGAGATCTACTTTAATTCCTCCTTTATTCAGGCTACTGCAGTACACATGACGAGCTTTCTGTAGTCAGATTTAATATGGATTTAACAAGACCTCAGACAAAGATCCTCTTGATATTCTTAGAGACAAGTTAGAAATGTGAACCGCCATACAGTTGGATAGATCTTAATTGCTAGAATGACTATTCCAAATAGTGTTGACTAATGATCATCAACAAGCAACATTAACTCTGCCCTTGGCACTGTCCTTTTCAATATTTTTCTCACCAAATTGGATTAAGACATGCTGATCAAAGTTACATCTGATGCGTGGCAATGGCAGACACTGAGATGACAGAGCCGGGATCCAAAATTATCTCATCGGGCTGGGAAAACGAGCAGACGTAAAAATTAAATTTCATGGGCAGAAACAATTTCAGAGGGAGAAATTTATTTTCCAAAAGCCAATTGCAAAAAAAAAACAAAACCAATAACAGGACTCATATTATGGAGTAGCACACATGAAACAAAATAAAGGTTTTGTTGACTAAAAGTCATGGTGTGGTGATGTGGCCACTAAAGCATTAATATCAGTGGCAAGAGGGAGATGCATCAATTCTACTCCGAGCCCAGCATGTCACACCCAAAATAGCATGTTACACTCTGGGAACCTCGAGCTTAAGCAAGATACTGGCAAAATGGGAACCATGCAGAGAAAAACAGGGTAGTAAATTATAACAGTCTTTAAAAAGTAACAGAAAATACAATAGCAAGTGGCCCTTACGGGGTTGCTCAGCTGGTTGGAATGTCATCCTGTCCACCAAAAGGTTATGGGTTTTATCGCCAGTCAGGGCACATGCCTAGACTGCAGTTTAGATCCCCAGGAGGGACGCTTACAGGAGGCAACCAATCCACGCTTATTTCTCACATTGATGTTTCTCTTTCTCTCTATTTCTCCATCTCCCCTTTCTCTCTCTCTCTCTCTCTCTCTCTCTCTCTTTCTCTCTCTCTCTCTCTCTTAAATCAGTGAATGTATCCTTGGGTGAGGATTTTTTAAAACACTCCATGTACCCCTCTGGGGTCACAGCATCCAGACCAACAAGGGCGTCACACGGTAGAGGTCAGGACCAAAGAGCAACATGTGGCCATGAAAAGCAACAAAAACAGACATCTGCCTTCCTCTTCATCTGCTGCAAGCAGAATTCATGCCCTCTGTGAACTGAGTGCCTCCTCAATGTACTTGGACAATTTAGGGAAAAGACCTCAAATGGGAGATAATGGATTTATAAGGCAAGCCAAGGTGTTTCGCAATAGGGGTCCCTTTGCGGTAGTCATAACATGCAAGGGCTTCAGATAAATTCTGTGATGTCACACAAGGAGCAGGCTTTACTAGGAAAAGGGGAAACTTACAAAAGATGGGCTCAGCAGGAGAACACACAGCCTGCCATCCTCCCACTGTCTGTATAGACAGGCGTGTGAAGCCTGAACAAGCTGCTACATACACAGTGTGGCCTGCTATTTCCTTTTTCCTTTTAGAGGGCAAGCTCATGCTTGTCAAATTTGTCATGGTAGATATTCAGTTTTAATAACTGCTAACTTATTATTTATTATTTGGAGTGTTTAAGTCCCTCCAAATGTGCTGCTCCAAATTCCTGCATTCAGAACTGTCTTGAACATAAAAGTTTAAAGAGACATTGGTGGGCAAAGTAGATTATATGACCTCTAAGATACTTTCTAACTCAGAGTGTCTTTGGTTTTACAAGATGCTCTAGGGAAGTATTGCGTATTATTAATATTTCCCCTAATCTTAGTTGGCATTCTATTAGCCTTCTTCACTGATACTACACAGTGAATAGAGAACTTAAATGTATCAGTACAGACCTTTGTCCTCAATTCTATTAACTGATTCAGTGCAATATCAACTTCACACGGGTTGAACATCACTTCTAGCTAACTCGAACAGTACAGTTCAATCTCTTCTGGTTCTTATTCCATCTTTCAACCCGCCAGCCTCTCCCCATTTATTTCCTTCCCCTACTCATGCTTTAGGCTCAACAAATCCTATTCCACCCCTATTGTACTGCTTACCAGAGCTGTGATAATCCCCAAATAGCAACAGACTAGATTTATAGCTGTCTGTGTCATAACTACTGAGGACCATAAAAGGTAGTATACTTCTCCCTAGTCATAATCCTTAAATTCAGGTGATAATGTTTTCTGTGACCTATACAGGGTTCTTTCTCCCTTAAATAGGAGGGTACATTGTCTTCCCTCAGTGGGTGCTCAATGCCCCCAAATTTGTATCAATAAAAATGCTCACTAAGTTCGTGTCTATATTCAAAATATCTTAATGGTGCCAGCTTCACATTAGCTATGTTAAGTCAGGCTGCTGAGTGGATCAACTTAGATTTTAGAAAATCCACCAGGTGCTATACACTGCATTGGATACTGGGGAAATAGTTAGATGTAGTCCATGTCCCAAAAGAACTCACAACATAAAAACTAAAAATAACTGTAACGTGATGTAATAAGTATAATAAAGAAGAGAGGTGCAATTGGCCAGACCGAGATGATCATGGGGCTGCAAATATGAGGAAACAGGATTTGTTCTGAGCAAGTTGCTATGGCAGCAAGAACAGCTGCTGATCGTTAGCCAAATTACATCAGTGAAAGTCATCTAGCAATAGCCATTAGGTGTGTACACACCTGGGCATGAAACCTGGGCCAGGGATAACCATTGAAAAGAAACAAATAAATGGATCAGAGTTTGGGTCACATTCCTGGGCAGAGATCTAAAGTTTACTGTGTACCGTAACTGCATGGATTGATGTGCATCAGGTCTTCAGGGTGCGGTACCCAGGGATGCAAAAGGAACGTCCAGGCCAGTCGCCTGACTCTCGAACAGCCTCTTCCCTTTATCCCCGTGAGCCACGTACACATCGTTTTGCATGTGCGCTGTGACATGAATGTGGAAAGCATGGAGCACTGGAGGGAAAAGCCATAGATGTTTAGAAATGATTATCATTTAACTGGTCAATTGCTTCACTGATTTATTTTCTACTTAATAAAGATACCCATGTAAAGCAGCAACATTGATGAAATCCAAACATAAGCAACATTAAGATGTCATATTTAACATTGTAGTTTGGTCATTTCTCTTTGAAAATTGCTCCTGTGTTAGCATTTGCATACATCTAAACAATAATTTCTTTTTTATATTTTGCTTTTTATATTCAAGACATATAAGTTAATAGGTAATGAGTAGATATAGGCCACTGTCCTGAATTCAAAGAAAATAATCCAATAATATCATGGAGGAATCTGATTTTGAAGTAACTTTGGTCCTGTCTCAACTGTTGAGTAGCTCAAGCTCTTCATCCATTAAGAGCCATCGAGTGTTATATTTGTGTGAAGTTGGGAGAAAAATGCATTGATTCTGAAACATGCTATGGGGAAAAAAAGGAAAATAACAATACTGTGAAAGGAAAATATCTTTATCTTTTATCTGAGCTTCTTAAAGCACTTTTAAAGAAGTGGTTCTCCTCTAATAAACTAAGAGCACTCCTTAGAAATATCCTATCAAAAAAAAAAAAAGAAAAAAAAACCCTTTTGTAAACAATCTTCCTTTAAGAGGTACTCAGCTACCTGGAAAACTTCAAGCATTTGCAATGTGCCTGCAGCGGCCTTTTTGATTGACACCCAGGTTGTGGCTCTGGTTACATACTTCTCAATTTCAGGAAGAGAGTTTTTCAAAATTGACTCATAGTTGGGGGGAGGGGTAAGCTTCCAATCAAGCACGAGGTTTCCTCCATTGTTTTAAATTTAGATGATCAAAAACACTGTTGTAACTAATAATTTGAAAACTTTTTTTAAGTAACAGAAATATCTTCACTCTGTGAATGTCTTTCTGAAGCTTTTCATTGTAGTACCTTTATCTAACCTTGTTGCTCCTTCAAATTTCGGAGGCTGTGCCTACCAAACTCTTCCTTACTTTGTGTCTTCCTATTTTCCTACAGTTTTATTCACTCAATCTGTCATTAAGTCAATAAAGATTATGTGCCAGGGTCTAACATAGGAACTAGAATTTAAAAAATGAGGAAAGCATGGTCCCTCCCCTCAACGGGCTTCTAGTCCAATGAAGAACACTCGACTAGCCCATTTTTTTATTACTTCAATAGCTAATTTTATACCTCTAAAATTGTCATATAAAATGCGCATACTATAAGAAATCTTTCCCAAACTGATGTCCTGCCTACTATTATTTGTGGATGCACAGACAAGTTTATAGTTAAAACCTAGAATTTCTTCCAATATAAAATTTTAAATGAGGATACTTGAAAATTAAAATCACAGAATTTTAGGGCAGGAGGGCTCAGTAAAGATCTTTTAGTAATGTTCTTGTCTTACTAATGGAAAAACTGGTGCCTAGAGATTGAAATAATTTTATTTACTCAATAAACATAATTAGAGCATCACCCATATGCCAGGCACTGAATTACAAGCTATAAATACAGTGATTAATGAGATCCACATTGCTCAACTGTGAAATAAATAATTGCACAAATAATTTAATTATAATTGTAATAATTGCTAAAAATAAGAGACAGAAGATGCTGAAAGAGCATGAAACTGGGGGGTGTTACCCAATCTGTGCATTCAGGGGTTATTTCTCTCAAAGGGTCTCATTACAGATGGGACTTAAAGAGGAGGAGGCTCACCCTGGGTTGCGTAGCTAGTGAGATGCACAACTGCAACTGTACCCAAAATTTCTCAAGGCACCGTGACATATCACCTGCTATTAATTGGCAAGTTCCCTACTGGCAGTTATTTATTGTGCACTGACAATGAGCTTGTCAGGAGAGGATTGTCTACTTAGCGTATTAGCTCACCTCTAGTCCTGCCTGGACAGCTTGTTCATTCTTCAACAGGAGTGTGGACAATATATATGACCCACACTTCTTTGATCAAGAAGCAGTTACTGCCATATGTTGAAGTTTCTAAATAACGAGAACTTGTTTTTGAGTTATGTACCCTTAATGCCTTTTATGTCCAAACAATTATTAAATCAAATTTATTTTGCAATAGATGGCAATAGAATTGAGGAATGCAGTGTATGCACATATTTTAAATATTTGTATGTGTATTTTTCCATGTATTTCTTTCTGATAGTGAGGTCTTGCCTCTCTGGGCCATATAACACAATCCATTGAATAATGCAAAGAAAGGAAGAAGAGTTTTAGATTTATAATTCCTGTAAGTAACCTATTTATCCTTAATATTCCCATTTTATCATTGTCTGTCTGCCCTGGTATACTGCTGACTGGTATTATTAGTAGTGTGCTTTGCTTAGGAGCAGGCCAGGTTAACCAATTATGTGCTGCTAACCCAGAAATATTTGTTACCTCCAATTTTATAACAAAAGTCAGGCACCATTCATGGTAATGAGCAATCCCTCAGTGCTTTTCAGAAGAGGTCAGTCATCTGAAACCTGGAATATTTGTTCCTCTTTATAATGTCAATTTACCCTTATTAATCTTATCAAACACACAGACACGTAGACACAGAAACACACACACGTGCATGCATCTCAGTTACACTACCAGTCTTTTCTCTCTTTCCCCTGTCTGGTCGCCTAAGATAAGAAGAAAGCTTACTTTTAGAATTTAATGAGAAGTGGTTCTGGAGCTTGTAAATTCATACTTTAGAATTATTTGAAGGAGCAGTGAGCAGGTTACACAGTCTGTTCTTTGACTCCTTAGTCCCTATATTTATTAGGTCTTATCCTTAGCAGATTCTTGTGCAGAATGGGCAGCCCCCAACAAATCCCCCTCCCTATTATTTAGGATTCCCCAACAGGTATCTCATCATTTCACGAAAGTTGCTTTGCACTGCTCTGCAGCAGCTGCTCTGCCTTCTTCAGAGAGCCATCCCTCCTCTATATCCACAACCCCCTGAGAGGCACTCACCACTCCCAGTTATCCTGCCCATCACGAGAGCTGGCTCTACCACAGGTGCTCTGCTGATGACCCCAAAGCTACAGGTGCCGCCCCCGACAACGACAAGTTAACATAAGATTGCCAGCTAGAGAGGAAGAACCATGTATATATCTTATCCTGGCACTTATTCCTTACCAGGGAAAAGAAGAGCTAAGATGAAACTCAAAGATTTGCAAATTTGAGTTCTCCCCAAACTAAACCAATCACCTGTGACAGAGCAGACACCTTGTCTCCTTCTTAACTATACAGAGTTCCAGGCATCACACTGATTTCCATTTACTTTCAAGTGCTAGATACACATCTTTAGAAGCAAATGCAGGAAGATCCCTCTCAGATGGTAAGTTCAGGGGCACATTAGCTTGAATGATCACCCCTTTTCCAAATCCATGTTTCTAATAAAAAATGATTGTGTATCCCAGCAGGATTCCACAAAGGCACACACACAAGAAAAATTTGGGAGATTATTATTTTCCTTTCTCCTTTATTCACTGTATTCATTATTTTTAGCCAATTCTCATGGCCAATCTTTCTACAATTTATGAATGTGTTTGGATTTTATGAGCTATCCCAACCCCATATACAGAAATAAATTTGCAACTACTCTAAGTGTAAAAAAGCATTATTCAAAGCCAGGAAATTTCAAGACTAAACTGAATATACCCTTTCTAGTTCCCAAAGCATCTTTGAATTATGGCATCTTTCTCAAAACCGATTTTCCTACCCTACAAATACTTGTACATCTGTTCATTTTCCTTCCTATACTATCTAATTCCTTAAGTCAAACATTATGTGTTCTTGTATCCCAACTCTACCAATTGCCTGATTCAAAATAGACACTAACTAAATGTCTGTCAAAGGACTACCCTTGAATGAATGAATGAGTGAGTGACTAATAATTACAACTTTCCTTTATTGAAGACATGATACAAATCAGGCACTGTGTTGGACAATTTTTATAAATGATCCAATTTAATTCTCATGACACTATAAAGCAGGCACTATTATCCCCAATTTGCAGATGAGAAAACAATTGCTTAGAGAGATTAAGTGACTTGGCAGAAGGTTACAAATCTCATGAATGATAGCTTTAATTTGAACAAGGCTATTCTAAAGCCTGCACTCTCATCCACTACAACAGGAGTCAGCACAGTATTGGTCTGCACTCCTTTCACCAGCCATTGTTTTAGCAAATGAAGTTTTGTAACAACAGCCTTACCCATTCATTTACATATTGTCTCTGGCTGCTATGGAGCTAGGATGACAAAGTTGAGTAGTTGCAATGGAAACTGTCTACCAGGAAAGACAAATATTTATTATCTAGCCCTTTACAGAGAAGTTGTGTGATCCCTGTCCTAAGATATACGGAAGAAGCAGACCACAGGGGTGAGAGGAGCTGTGAACGAAAAGCGGGGAGCCCTGCCCAAGTGAAAGTCTTCTTTTCCATATTTGCTGGTTCCACAATTTTCTCCCGCTCCCCAGTCCAACACAAATGGGTTATTGTGGGACTGAAGAACACCGAGGCAAGGCCCTAAACTAAATGCAACCAGCACTAGGTTAATGTTGGGCTTGTCTGTGCTGCTCCCTCGTCTCCTCTCGTCTCATTCCCCTCCCTGTTTGGTGAAATGGCTAACTCCTTCCAGTGAAGCCTCTGGTATTTCAAAATGAGAGCAGCTAGAGAGCTAAAACTCTTGTTAAACAATTAATTAGACTTTCAAAGTGCAGAGATAAGGTAATCGCATTCTTCAGCTCTTAATGTAAACTGTGAAAATACTTCAGAACTGAGTAAGCCTTCCTTTACTTTTCTCCTGGCTATGTCTTTTCCCCTTCCCTACATCCTCAATTCCTCCCTTCATATCCCTACTTACCCCACTTAACTGTTAATATGTAGAACATACAGTGTTGAGTATTTATTGTATTAAATAAAAGTCCATGTTCCTTCCTTAGTATTAAAATAGGCATTTAAATAAGTTACATGTGATGTTACATAGACAAGATATTTTTGCCCAAGCAAGGGCCTGAAGATTGATTGCTTTTGTTGGAAGGACCTATAGTCTTTGGATGATGGGCAGGTAGGCTCTTTTCTTCCACTCTCAGTCATAACATTATGAGTTAATAGTAAAGTCCTCCTGGGGAAAAAAGAAATTTGGACTGGGTGTCCTTTTCTGTAAGACAGTTATTAAACCATTTCTGAGGTTCTTAGTAACCCAAAATAAGGCCAGGTGGCAGCAAATTGTGACCTTCATGAAAGAAATAATGTGTTTGTGGAGAGCAGGACCAACAAAATGGCACTGGTCCAGTCAAGGTGGCATGAAGTATATAAAACAAAGTGGAGTGAGTCATGTCAACACAGATGGATGCCAGTCAGCCATGACACTTTGGTTCAAGACAGAAACCACTAGACACATTTGGCAAGGAGACACACCCGAGATATCTGCCCGTGTGATCAGAACAGCCATATCTGCAGCGCTGGACCACCCATAGATAGGCTTCTGGGGAAATTCCCCACTTACCCACTTATCAAGGGTGCCAAAACACTTATCAAGAAACCCAGAACGGTGGAGCACACCACTCTCAAGGTATAACTGAGGCAGGCTCCAGACCACTGCTAAGACAGCCCAGCTCCACACACCACAGTGCTGCTCTATGCCATGCTGATCTCCCTTGGCAATGGCTGGAGGCTCTGCCCTGTTGGACTGAGGACTTCATCTGCCCTGCTCCACACCTGGCTCCAGAGATCCTTCCTTGCAAGACTCTGATGACTCCCTTGCCCACCATGCTGTCTCCCAGACCTGCAGACTGAAACTCTGGGACTCAGATTCATTATTCCCCACAGATTGCTTTGCATGTGTGTATGATATTTCTCTTAGATTGTTAGAGTGTAAATAGGATATTAATGTAATTTGATGCTCTAGTTTGAGTGAACCTGCATTCAGTAGAGGCTGAATGAATAGCATAGTTACCTTGTGTAACTTTTGTCTATCCCTTGGTGCCAGGCTGCTCAGCAGGCAGCTAACCGAGCAGTTGCCTGGTTGACTTACAGGAAAGACTATATCAAGAACATATACTCGTGACAGTATTGAATTTTTTCACTAAGGTATTCTACATTGCCTAGTGCAATGCCTGGCATGTAAATATCTGTGAATGAAGGGAAGAATAACAAGAAGAAGGGAAGGAGAAAGCATGGGCTGTGGGAAAATAAATGGAGAGGAGAAAGAGAAATAGAAGATCAGAGAGAAAAACAAGAGTTGTCAGGGAACACTCATCATACTGGGAGTGGGCGGTCGAGGCAGATATTCTGGACCCAGCACCTGAGTCTCAGAAGGGAAAGCCTAGAACCCCTCCCGGCATCATAGACGTGGCTTGAGGAAATGGCCTACTTTGTTTACTGTCACGCTTGGCTCCCAGTGACTTTTACTGTGACTGGTTTCTTTCCAACATGACACTTTGGAAGAAAATATCCTCTTTCACACTTGGATGCGTGAAGTCCTAGGGAGAGTCACGAAATTGCACTTTGGGCAGAGATGTCCTTAAGCAACACGTTGAAGTTACCAGGTGAAGGTGGTTTTGTTGTCCCCCATAGCTGCAGGTCTGCCAGACTTTTACAGCACTGGGGTTCCCTCAGGGGCAGCTAAAACCATTGAGTGGCCTGTCCGGGGGCAGTGTCTGAGAGCCTGGCCTTAAGGGGTTCTCCTTCTTTCCCTCACATGGAAATAGATCCATGGCAAGAAGGTGGGTTCATGTCAAAGTGTGTCCAGTACTGCAGATTCTCAGGATTATACGGGCAGAGAAACTCTGGGTGGCAGCTGGATTTTCTACAATTTGAGAACTGGGACGTCACCCACCTTGTGCTCTGTGGATGTCGTTAGCATGATCGCGTTAGTGGCGGGCTGCTGAAGTCTAAAAGCTTTGCACTTTCATGTCACCCATGACTGCCTTCCTACACTGTGATCTCAGTGGAAAGCAGCGCACCAACATCTGGACGAATTTCTTTCAGTCCAAAGATGTGACAAACCAGCCAGAAATCACTGGCCTGTCTTCTCCCTATCAGGATGCCTATCATCCTACAATTATAGTAGTGCACCTCCACTTTTTTTCATCTTTTTATAATTTGTTAAAATAAGAAATTTAACAGATATACAGAAAAGTGAAAACAATTGAATCATGCACCTTAATAAATTATACTGAAACAAGCATCCATGTAACCACCACATGGGGCAGGTAACAGAGTACCACTGACCCTTCCAGGCTCTCCCATACCTTTCCCAGTCACAGACATCTCCTTTTGTCTAACAACAACCACTCTGACTTTTAAGACAATATTTTCCTTGACTTCATTTTTATCATTTCCACCTAATTGTGCATTCCTAAAATTTTCAATTTAGTTTGCCTGGTTTCTTTTATCTTTATGGAAATAAAATCAAACTTTTCCCCTTCTTATTTAAACTTCATATAATAGAATCAGTTCATCTGTTTGGCTACTTTTGATTTTGCTTGTGAGAATAACCTTCACTCTATGGTTATCTGTAAATATTTTCACTGCTGAATAGTATTCGATTATATAGACATACTATAATTTGCATATTCTAGTATTGCTGAAAATATGGGTTATTTCTAGTTTGGTTACTACACAAATTAGGACTAAAAATGTTATTTCATATATGCGCTGCTACAAATGGATGTGTGTTTCCATCACGCACTTAACTAAGAATGGACTTTGTGTAACTGTCTGATGTACAGAGTCGTCATGCCGATTACACCCCTGCCAGCAGTATATGGGAGCCCCTATGGCTTCAGATTCATGCCAGTGCTTGATATTCCGTTTTACTTAAATTTAGACATTCTTATAAATAGATATTGTTATCTTGTTGTGGATTTAACTTGAATTTTCTAGATTATTAATGGGATTTAAAATAATTTTAACTACTCTTTATCTATTTGTGAAGTACATATTCACATTACAGATTGATTTTCTTAATATTGTGCTATCTGCCTTTTTCTCATTGACTCATAGGATTTTGCTCTTAAAAGGTATTCCAGACTATGTATAAATGCTTTAGAGATAGAGATAGACAGAGATTAGATGGATAGATAGATAGATAGATGATAGATAGATAGATAGATAGATATCTCAATTACTCTGTCCCATTCTGTGGCTTGCCTTTTCACTCTCTGAATACCCTAAATCCAATAGGAGATATAGGGTTTTTTGTGGAGGTTTCTCTGATACACATATATTGAATACTGTTGAATACATAGGAATTGACAAGTTTAGGAGAAATAGGAACTCAAGTTCAGATGAAGGTAAATCTTCAAAACATACATTTATAGTTTGCAGAAAATTGAGAGTGTCCCTGAATAGAGAGAAATGAAAGCAAAGCTGACAAGGACACAAAGCTTCACAGATAATATTTAGTAAGTGAATGAGATTATAAGGAAGAATGGCTAAGAGGAAAGCAAAGGATTAAAACTTGATAGCCATATTTAGAAGGACTGTCAAAAAACAAACAAAACAAAAGAATGTGCCAAGAAATTTAAAGAGTGGTCCCTGAAGTAGGAAGAAATTCAGGTCAGATGGGTATTATTAACAAGTTCAACAGCAGAACCATACCAAATGTGATGTTTAATTTTGTGTGTCAATTGGCTAGCCTATGGCATCCAGTTTCAGTTGTGATTAACATTTAAATTAGTAGACTTTGAGTAAAGCAGATTACGCTTCATGATGTGGGTGGGCCTCCTCCAATCAGCTGAAGTCCTTAAGAGGAAAGACAGAGATGCCCAGAGAAGGAAGGAATTCTGCCTCAAGGGTGGCTTGGAGTCCAGACCACAACTCTCCGCAGCCCACCAGGTCTCCTGCTCGCTGACCTGCCCTGCAGATTTGGGATTTGCTAGCCCCTAAAATCATGTGAGCCAATACTTCAAATAAATCTCTATACATTCATATATCATATTGGTTCAGTTTCTGTGAAGAACCCTGACATACACCAGATAATCCAGAGGTCTTAAATATACCCACAGAAATGTGTGGTAAAAACTACAGAAGCAAGGGTTATTGGAATGCAGAAAATTGAGGCAATCTGTGACTGGATTAATTTCAAAACCAATAAGGATAACTAAAGAAATCATGTGCTTAGCATTACAGTTATTGAGGAAAATAAGTATTCGAAGTGGCAAAAAATGATTCCAACACTAATTGGGGAAGAATGATTCATAAAGATTGGAGAAATTGAGAAAAAAAAGAGAAAGAGAGAGACTTCTGGTCAAGAAGGAGGCATAGGTAAACACACTTCACCCCTTCACACAACCACAGAAGGAATTACAACTGGACCTCAAAACAAATAACACCCAGAACTGACAGAAAATCAAACTGTATGGAAGTCCCACAACCAAAGATTTAAAGAAGCCACATTCATCCAGATGGATAGGAGGGGCAAAGATGTGGAGACAGGTGGAGAGGTGCAGAGACTCCATGTGAGGCAGAGAGGCAGCAGAGATGAAATAAGCGGTCCCATTTTCACGTGTGGTAGATAAAAATTGGGAGGGATACTTTGGGAGTGAGAGATCCCAGCCCAGGCCAGACTGCACAGCTCAGGGTTCCAGTGCCAAGATGGTAAATATCCATAACTTCCGGCTGTAAAAACCAGTGGGGAATGGATCAGCAGAAGAAACTGTCAGATTTTCGGGAGACTCCGCTTACAGGGCCTACATGGGCTTAGAACATTATTCACAGGGATTCAGAGCCCCTCTGGAATTCAAAACCAGGGCAACAGCTGGAAGGACACCAGTCACATTCAGGGAGTAAGTGAAGTGACTGGAAACAAAGCAAGTGCCGAGCAAACCTCCAGAAGCCAGGCAGTGGCATTGTCTCCTCTCTAAGCCTTTCCCCACCACAGAGCCAAGAAGTGATGAAGCAGAATGCCCCACCCTGGTGATTACCTAAGGCTCCACTGCACACAATTTATAGGTGCCTTTTCTGTAACAGGCCGCGTTAGTAAGACAGGGAGTCAAAGCAGCTCTGTCTAATACACAAAAACAAACACAGGGAGGCTGCCAAATTGAAAAGACAAAGAAATACAGCCCAAATAAAAGGACAACAAAACCACAGAAAAACAACTAAATGACATGGAGATAACCAACCTATCAGATGCAGAGTTCAAAACACTGATGACCAGGATGCTCAAAGAACTCATTGAGTATGGCAACAAAATAAAAAAGACCCTGGAAGAAATGAAGGTTACACTAAGTGAAATAAAGAAAAATCTACAGGGAACCAACAGTGGAGGGGATGAAGCTGGGATTCAAATCAATGATATAGAAAATAAGAAAGAAATAAGTATTCAACTAGAACAGCAAGAAGAAAAATGAATTCAGAAAAAATGAGGATAGCATAAGGAGCCTCTGGGATATCTCCAAACTTACCAACATCTGAATCTCAGGGATGCTAGAAGGAAAAAAGCAAGAACAAGAAATTGAAAACTTATTTGAAAAAATAGTGATAGAAAACTTCCCTTATTTGGTGAAGGAAAGAGACATGCAAGTCCAGGAAGTACAGAGAGTCCTAATCAAGTAGGACCCAAAAAGGACTACACCAAGACACATCATAATTAAAATGCCCAAGGTTAAAGATGAAGAGAGAATCTTAAAAGCAGCAATAGCAAAGCAAAGTTACCTACAAAGGAGTTCCCATAACACTGTCAGATGATTTGTCAAAAGAAACCTTGCAGGCAAGAAGGGACTGGAAACAAGTATTTGAAGTCATGATAGGCAAGGACCTACAACCTAGGTTACTCTATCCAGCAAAGCTATCGTTTAGAATGGAAGGGCAGAGAAAGTGCTTCCCAAACAAAGTAAAGCTAAAGGATTTCACGATCACCAAGCCATTATTGCATGAAATGTTAAAGGGATATATCTAAGAAAAAGATCAAAACTATGAACATTAAAATGGCAACAAATTCACAACTATCAACAACTGAATCTAAAACAACAAACTAGGCAAACAAGGGGGAAAGGAACAGAATCATAGATACAGAGACCATTTGGAGGCTTATTAGCTGAGAGGGGAAAGGTTGAGAATGGGTGGAAGGTGCAAGAATTAAGAAGCGTAATTGGTAGGCACAAAATAGACAGGGTCATGTTAATAGCATAGGATATGGAGAAGTCAAAGAACTTACATGCACAACCCATGGATATGAACTAAGGGGGGGGTGGATTACTAGAGGAAATGAGGGTACTGGGCATAGGGGGGCACAGGGGGAAATTGGGACAACTGTGATAGAATAATCAACAAATCATATGAAAGAAAAGAAATAACTCATGGACACGGACAAGAGTGTGGTGATTGCAGGATGGTTGGAGGTAGAAGAGGGTATGGGAGGGATAAATAGTGATGGAAAAAATAAAAAAAATGAAAAGATTGCACGGACTTCTAAAGAAGAATAATTATCGTGTGGTGGCAGAACAGGGATCTCAATGTAAGCAAATAGTATGACTCCTCTCTCTTGTCCTATTTATGCTGCTGAGTGAACAGTACGCTTGGCTGAAGAAACTTTTCAAAAAAGTTAATCATGTATTCAGTGATCAATAGAACCCCAGGTATAATTTTAATAAGGTAAAAGAAGTCTCTAAGGTTTAGAAGCATATTTTCACTTAAATATTCCCTGTTTAGAGAAAAGTTTTATGTACAGAAGTGTGGTTGTCTTGCAGTGAAATACAGCTCAGCTGGATGGCAATGACAGTGAGTTTAGAAGTCATGGACAGAAAAGATGAAAATGGAAATTTGACAGGTATTATAGGCAATCAGCTTTGGAGTCAGAGAGACCTGGGTTTAAACTCAGTACTTCTTCCTGCCCCATAACCAGCCCACACACACAAAACCTGTGTGACTATGGTGTGTGAAGTAGAATTTTCAAAAAGTGGCCCTAAATGCTCGTAGTCGCCTAAACAATAAAATAGCTAAAGTTGAGAGCACTCACTTTTCTCAAGGGATGGGGCTACAGTGCTCTCTCACCCCTAGAAGGGAGGCTGCAGTATCCACTGTGTTCCAAGGTCTCCAGATTCTGAACAGCTGGCTTTCTTGTAAGCCACAAAATCAGCTGACAACTGAATGCAGCCTTCCTGTAATCCAAAAACCCTGCTTGCCCTGTCTTAACAGGTTGCTTATCCCTTTGCCCCTTAAGAAGAGGAAGCAGTTAGGAGCAATGTCCTCCACTGGAACATAAACCCGCTATATATCCAGCAGGGGGCTGGCCCTGATTCACCCAAGCAGGATGTTGAGAGGCTCCAGGAATGTGTTCCTCTCTTGCTGACATCAGCTTGAAAGATTTCCCTATAAAGCCCGTTCCTTCACCATGTGATTCTATAGAATCCATCTTGAGTCCTGTTGCAAAACTGTGAGCTGAGACAGGTAACACCCATTCTTAGCTTTGGATCCTCATCTGTAAAATAGGAATTATGCTGACTAAAATAATGAGCTAATAAGCAAGATAATGTGTTTAAGACACTCATCATAGGGCCTATTTTATAAGCCTAATAGAAGAAAATTTAGTTATTGCTAAAATAATTAAAACAAAATAGCCCAAATTTCCCAATTAAATGATAATGCATCATTCTGACCTCAACAAAATCTAGAGAATTGAACAGAGCATGTGGCATGAGGGTGTGACTGGGGAAAGGGTGGATGGAAAGGGTATTTACAAAAAGAGGGGAATTGGGTCGTAAAGCAGTTGCATTTCTAATTTTTTGAGGTAACTCCACATTGCTTTCCATAACGGCCACACCAGTCTGCATTCCCACCAACAGTTCACGAGTGTTCCCTTTTCTCCACATCCTCCCCAGCACCTGTTGTTTGTTGATTTATTGATAATAGCCATTCTAATGATTCCACTTCTGGGAATTTATTCAAAGAAGCCTAAAACACTAATTCAGAAGAATATGTGCACCCCTATGCTCATTGCAGCATTATTTACAATAGTCAAAACTTGGAAGCAGCTCACATGCCCATCAGTAAATGAGTGGATTTACTGATGGGTTACACTTACCCAATGGGTAAAAAAAGCTGTGTTACATGTACACAATGGAATATTACTCAGCCATAAAAAAGAAGGAAATCTTACCATTTGTGACAGTGTGGATGGATCTGGAGAGTATTAAGCTAAATGAAATAAGCCAGTCAGAGAAAAACAAACACTATATGATTTCACTTATATGTGGAATCTAATGAACAAAATAAACTAACACACAAAATAGAAACAGACTCATAGATCCAGAGAACAGACTGATGGCTGTCAGAGGGAGGGGATAGTGGGGCTGGATGACTAGGGTGGCTCAGTTGGTTGGGCTTCGTCCCACAAAGCAAAAGCTCACTGGTTCAATTCCTGGACAGGGCACATGCCTGGGTGGTGGGTTTGGTCTCTGGTTGGGGCACATGCTAGATGGAACCCATCAATGTTTCTCTCTCACATCAATGTTTGTTTCTCTCCCTTTCTCCTTCCCTTCTTCTCTCCCCTGCCCCGACTCCCCTCCCACTGCCTTACTGCTGAGTCCAAAAGGCCTCTAGTTTATCACTCACCAAGTATAGTGACTGCTAAGGCCACTTTCCATGTCCTTGCTGTCAACATTAGGTGATGTGTGTTACAGGGGTTGAAAAGGGAGATGTCTATACCCAACTGATATTTAGGTCGTGAGAGAGAGGGAGAGAGAGAGGGAGAGAGGCTGGACAGAAGTAGATCTACTTCTGCAAGTGTCTCCTACTAACAATTGTCGATTGCATTTTCACTTGTAATAATGTCTCAATAGCTACTTTCTTTATGTTTGTGTATATACATACTACTTTTGTATATGTCAATTATATGAGTTGTAGTCTTTAAATGATCACGGGTAAATCTGTTGCTATGATAACTCTAAGAGGACGTATGTATCTATAACAATTGTTGGATTGATTAAAAACCATGTAGGGTGTGGCGTTTTCATCTGTTTAAGATGACATGGACAGAAAGCTGTGAGATGGGAGATTCTCTATAGAGCAGGTTATTGTAAGGAAGATGGTCCAAGGAAAACATGAAAGATAAGCTCTGACTATGTAAATAAAGCAGTCAAAGTAAAATCAAATTCAAGGCCTCAACTTCTAGTGCTGGAGCTACTTCTGAATTTATTGTTGCTGCAGGTCTGGCCAGAAGAACCAAAACTTCAAATAGGGGTTAAGACAAATCGGAGCAATGAGACTCCACTTGGGCCCCCTGAGATACCACCCGTGTGTCTGGAGGGGTGACACTGAAGAGAGAAGGTGAGCACGCAAGCAGGGGGCTAAGCCTGGAGCAGATCAGCTTCTTCAACAACAGAGTTGGCTGGGTAGGAGGAAGGGGCACTAAACCCCACAATACTCCCTACAGATTTGACAACTCATAGAATTGTACTTAATCAGAACTTAATCCTGCAGACTACTCAGACCTGTCAGGCCTTTTAAATGTGAATGGAACCAACAGCAGTGAAAATCTTTTTTTTTTTTAAATCAACTGATATTTAGGTCTGAGTGTAAAGGAGTGTACACAGCTTTTTCTCAATGGCTTTTTCTCTTTGTCAGGTTGGATGGAGAGAAGAACAGAGCTCTGGAATTCTGAGGCGGGGAGCAATAGGCTGGGAGGAGAGGGAACTGGAGGTGGGAAAGACAATGTTGCCCAGTGCCAGGGTGGAGCAGGGTTTTCCTGGGGGGAGGACTGGGATGAAGGAGTGGGAGGCCTAACGAACACTTTCTGAACAGCAGCCAGACCTCCTCTGCATCACTAAAATTATAAAACACACTCCTGACTACCAGGATTTTCATTTTTACATAGCCATTGTTGAAGTTCTGCTGTAACTGAGCTAAACTCTGAAATAATGACAGGCACGCAGACTGTAGAATGAGAAATAAAAACAATGGTGAGAAAATGCCCTACTGTTGAGTCCCAAAGTCCTCTAGTTTGTCACCCACTAAGCGCAGTGACTGCTAAGGCCACTCTCCATGTCCTTGCTGTCAACATTAAGTGACGCGTGTTACAGGCGTTGAAAAGGGAGGTGTTTATCCTCAGGATAGAGCGTTACTCTCCACCGGAAAGTCGTGTTCAATATGCTGCCCTGGGAAGATTGAACTCTTCCAGCAGCATATAATGGAAAAATACTCTCACTGAGCAGTAAAGTGATACTCCTTCAGGATCTCAAAGACTACACCCAACATTGCTTCTCCTACCTGCAGAATAGAGAAGTTCACCCTGTTTATGCTGTTCTAATTTCAGGAGGGGGAACACATGAATTATCTGTCTTCCTCACCATGGGAGAGTTCCTTACTAACTTTGAAATTAAGCTATTATTACTTTACCTGAGTTTTTCCTTCAGGAGTTAATTCCTATCAAATGTCAAATCCTAAAAAAGTAAAATAATCATCTTGCAAATATCAATCTTGTAAAGCAGATGTAATGAGAACATTAGTGGCTAAATTCTTTTCACAGCTAACTCTTTTGTTTATCTGTCCTCATTAAATTATTTTAGCACAAAGAATGGTGTTTCCCTCTCCTGCTTGACCACTCTGACCCTCAACAGAGAAGAGTTGACTGGAAAAGTAAATAACTTAATAATTGTCTCAAAGTTCACTAAGGTTAATTAGATATGCAACCTCCCCTTAAGATGACAGTAGTTGTTTACTGGAATAACAAATGACAAGACAGGAAACCAAATTGTCAACATGGGTGCAAAGAATCTGCTAATTTATTAAGGAAGTTGGTGGATAATACGAAATGCTTTATTAACATTATTCCTTTGTGATCCATTTTCAACCCAATCCTTTCATTAGCAATGCATATTTTTCTGATTTGAAAGTAATGAATGCCCCTTATGGGAAATCAAGGAAGTAGAGAAAACACACCAAAACAATAATAATTAACAATAAAGCTGCCAACCATGCATGTGCATTTAATGCATCAGCATTCTTCTTTCAGTCTTTGCGTGTATGTAAGTACCACGTATATGCTTTGCATTTTATGCTTACAAGGATGTTCTATTTTATTGAACTATAATCTTAATGCCTATATTCAATTCTGTATGATTGACATTTCTATGTCCTTTCTTAACATAAAAAGCTTTAATAAAACCTTTATGCACAGATACTCTTTAATTTCAGATTATTGTTACAGTAATATTCCTGGAAGCAGTGTTTCTGAATCAAAGGGTAAGAAAAGATTAAATGACAAGTTATTTTCCAGAAAGTTTTCTTTCTTTTATAACCTATTTAATCTTTTGCCAGCCACATAAAAGAGCACTCTCATCAAATCCAAAATATTTCTTCTGAATGTATTTTCTAATTTAACAAGTGAAAAATGATGTTTTAAACATTTCATCGACTACTTCAAAAGCTTAATAGATTTCATAAACAGTCGAGTGTAATTTATTTTGTGAATTGTTGGAATATGTTCTGTTGACTGATATTTTATGATTTTGAGGGAGGTTGTTAAAAATATGTATGACCATTGTAAATGTTCAATATATTAACTTTTCTCTTATATTTAAACCAAATATTTCTCCCAGCTATTTTTTCTTAACTTCATTCATACTGTTAAACTTTTTATTTAGTTAAATCTAATTTCCTTACATAATTTTTCCAGTATTTTTAAGCTTAGAAAAATCTCCCCCTTCTACAAATTACATATATACTATCTACTTTTAAAAAATAATAATTGGTTTGTGTTTTCTCATTGCATATAATACCCTGATCTGATCCCACTGGAATTATGTTAGTTTATGGTTTGAGGTGAGAGTTAAACTTGAGTCTTTTTCAAATAGGAAAATGCATTATTTCCCCACTAATTAATGATACCACTTTTTCCCAGAAATTCAATTTGAGTATATTCTAGGATTTACTTCTGGAATAAGTAAACCAGCTTGATTTTATTCTTAATTTGTCTTAGAGATTAAAAAAGTAAACTCCTTGCTTTTTAACTGGTATTGTTAAAATTAAATGAAGCTGAAACTTGTTAATGAAATTAGCTAACAAAATTTTCCACTGCTGACCAGATATTATGAAAAACATTGAACCTGTCACGTTTAGTGGTGCATACATTTTCCCAAGCTGGATAACTGAAATAGAGTGTAACCAAATGATTTGAGTGTAGCTGTGATTAGACTTCCCAGTGTTGGAAGACACTTTCAATGGAAGCTATTCTCTATATTTATAGCAGTTTCTTTTTTTTACTTCAGCTATTTCTTACTCAGTTTCTTTTTTTTTTTTTTGCAACTGATTTGCAAAGTATTCCATTAAATTGCCTCACAACGGCCATACATATGGAAAATTCTTAGCATGACTTTGTGACTTAAAGTGATCGAGAAAGCTCTAGAGTGTTGAAATATACTAAGTCTTATTTTACATCTTTGTTCCTCATCGGGGTTCTGCTTAGGCAAGCCTAGCTAGATTTAATGATGCTTTCAGGTATTTACAATTAAATTTTATTAGTCCAAGTCAATCAGACCTATGACATATATTTGCCCTGTTGATGTCCATGCAATTCTTGTCCAGCTCCACAGTCCAGTCAGAGGCATTTAATCTGGCCAACCGTAGTTTCTTGCCTGGATAACATCATGCGTCTTGTATGTATTGTATAAGCTTACGAATGGGGAAATAGAGTTTGCGTTGTCATGTCGAATATCGAACCCTAGCCTTTGCCTGCCTCCCTGGTCTTGCCTCATTGGATCTCCTATGGAAAGCGTCATGGTTTTTAAGGCTTTGTCTCTGTTCCTACCAGGACTACCTGGATGGGGGGGGCTTTTCTGGGAGCAGGTGGAATGGGGTATGGAGGGGAGGGATTGAGATGTCTACATTCGAAAATAAGAACTTCTAGGTAAACTGATATATCATGATCTATCAAAATACTAGATTCGTAGTACAGGAAAATGTTTTTTAATTTTGTCTTTATCATAAATAAAATGAAGGAAAAAATGATATCCATACTGATATCTTTACAATTTTGGAAAAACCTACTTTGTGCTGTAAACTATATTATTCACTAGAGACAAAGGGTAAAAGATATACGAAGCCCCTGTTCCCCTGCAGCTATAGCGCGGCGAGCAGACTGACTAGGAAACAGTGAAGAGCGGCCAGAGAGAAACGTGAATGTTGGGGAGCAGAGGGAATGGATGCACAGTCCAGACTGTAAACATCTGGAAGAATTCCTGGAGAGTGTATCCTATGAACTGAACTTTAAAGGAAAAGAATTTCAATAAGATGAAAAAGCACATTAGAAGGCTCAAAGCTGTGAGAAAATAGCCCATTTATGGCCCTGAAAGTATTCCAGCAAAGGTCTTAATTGGTCAGTGGCAAGTGATGAAAATGAAGGGCTTAACAGGGCCAAATGATTAAGGCTTTTATATGTCTTGTTAAAGATTTTGGATTCTATTCTAAGCCAATGGGGAGATATTGAAGGATTTTAAGGAGTCAAGTGGTGTGAGCAAATTTGCATTTTAGAAAACTCTCTGGTTGGAGCTGTGTGACTGCCGAAGGGTGGGGTTGGGGGGACACGCTGGCACGAAAAGAACAGAGGACTAGTCCTGCACTTCAGGAAAAAATTATGAAGGTCAACTCACTCTGAAGAAAGATATTGAAAAGCTAAAGGAAGCAAAATACAATGGTTGATTATACGGTCGAGGAGACAGGGATAATGTATGTCCAGGACGTCCCGGTTTCCAGCACTGCTAACCAGGTACAATGTGACGACATACACAAAAATAGGGAGTAACAGTGTAAGAGGAGATTTGATTGAAGGTAGATGCAATCAGTTTGAGCTACCTATCCAATGCGTTGCACAAGTGGAAATGCAGGTCCACTTGCCACCTAGGGTGAGGTGAGTGAGGGGAGAAAGCTACTCGATTGGATGCAAATTTTAACGGGCAAAAACCTCAGTAACCAGAATAAATACTACTTTAATGAAAAAAATTTGTATAAATCAGAATTCAGGAAAAAAAAAACAAGACCAAAATATCAAAATGTTAAATAAAGGCCACACCATGATATCAATTCACATTAGAGCTAGTGGAAAATTGGAAACATCTATTTTGGTACCTAATGCAGTGGTGACAGCTGGAAACCCCCCATGCCTTAAAGAACCCTGTGATTGTGAGATCAGACAGTACCAGCGAGGCGGGAGGTTTAAAGAGGTTGTTTTTTGTTATTTGTTTGCGTTTTTTGTGTGGGTTTTTTTTTTCCAGTTTTACTGAGGTATAGTTAATAAATGAAATTGTAAGATACAAGTATATAAATTGTACATCAGTATGATTTGATATTCATTTAATTAACACCCAAAAAATGCTTATGTGTGTTTCTTTTTACTTTTCTTTTATGAGAAAAGAAAGTTGAGCATGTTTATTTTCTGAGGTTAAAAGCAACTGGCTATGGAGGAAGGGTGTTGGGAGCAAGAAGTCAGAGGCACTCAGGGGGAGAAGGGGGTGGAGGACAGGAGGTGGAGATGGGGACTGATGTACATAAATTACAGGTTCAGGGTAAAGGTGCACACTAAGGGAGTTTCCATTCAGGAACTGAAAGTGAATGAAAATGCTTTGCTTGTATGAATAACACATCAGCACATCTCTGCTCTAACGGTCATTCCTTTTTTTCTTTTGAGATGTTGTTTATAACATTTACTAATATCTCTGTGAATTTCTCTTCATCCCCAAATCTAGAGCAATTAGCATGCAGTACTTATTTCCTATAATCCCCTTCTCTTATGACTACCAATAAGCAGTTATTGATGGGAAGATTTAATAAGGCAAGAAAAAGCATTAAAAACACTGGTGAAAATAATAGAAGCAGTGCTTAGATGCTGCTCACATCACTTCAGAAATGCTCCTCCCCAACCTTCGGGTGGAAATTAGATTCAAGGCTGCAATGGCTGGATCCCCAAGTTCACCAGTCTGCAGCAGAGCAATTTTTCCAGAAAACAGATCTTATAGGAATAAAATATCTACCAAAAAAGGTGGAAAACAATGCAAGGAAATGCAATACATGTTTGTTATTTGGGGAAGCAAGTTACTCCTTTGTGCCCTGCTATTGTTGCAGCTAAGTTCCAGAGGTTTATACTAATGGAGTAGATTGCAGAACGGCCCCAGACGTGACAGCAGAACTTCTCAAACATGCTAAGTGTCCAGGCTGCCAAATTAAAGGAGACTCCAGGGCTGGCACTTCCCTGGTCATCTTTAATTAAGCAATATTCTGGTGAAAACCTCACAGTTAATCTTAAAAGCTGTTTTTCTCCTACAGTAAATGAAAGGGGAATTTTAAGAGTGTGTATAGTGCCTTGCTCTTTGTTATAATTTTATTTAGAGGAGTCTATTAGGAATGAAATAAAGTAAAATTATATTCTCCCATTTAAGGAAAACTAAACAAACATAAATTTACAGAAAAAATAGTGTAAGAAATGCTTACCTTTTATAATGTAACATGTTTTATCAATATTAAATATATTAACATTATTTTTCAGTTGTATGCCTGTCATAAAACGCTCCAAGCATATCCAGGCATTTGCTACTCTACACATATTCTAGGATTTTCTGCCTCTGGGATTGATTTGGGAGGGAGAGGGTCATGTTATTTATTGTACCCGCAAAGTCTTAGACATATCTGCCTTTTGATACTTCCTCCCTCTGAGGCATTCTACTCTCAACCTTTCCTAATCGAGCTATTTTTATTATTAATTTAACAGAGAGTTACAGACTGCTAACGAGTCAATGAATAAAACAATGAAGCAACAAATTAATGATCACTGTGGGCAGATTCTGCGAGCTACATACCTTCGTAACCCCCATAAAGCCTTTTGTAGTGCCTGAAACATCTGCAGGTCAAATACTTACTGAATTGTTAATTACATGTATATGGCACAGATAGAAATACATTTATGTTTACTGCAAGTAATTCTCCCTAAATTATAACTTTAGCTTTTCATGAGGAAAGGATATATTTCTAGCATCCTGATCTTTAAAATTTTCATAGGCACTTTTTCTGTAAAGGTGAATTAACTTTCTCTTGGAATGTGGTGGGAGAAGCTAGTAGATAATGTCTGACGTCTGGCTTAATAATAAGGCAGGTTGCTGTCCTCAATGTTTAGCAATCACTAGAACCTGAGGAACTTTTATTTAATCTTAACCTTGCACCTGACTGCCAAGCAGAGCCAATCACTTAAATTTCAGGAAATTAATGGACTCATCTGTAACACGATTGCCATCAAAGAACTTGAGAAGAAAAGACTAATGATAAAATGACTGGAAAGACAGTAGATGTAAAGATTCAACAATGCTCTCAAAATTCATGGCAAAGCCATTTTCCATACTCACCCTCAGTTGTAACTGTACTGTTTTTACGAGGGTTGAATTCAATAAAAATAAGCTTATAAGAGCTCTGTAGTGCTATTTTGTATCGGCTGGATTGATGCCAAATGTAAATCCCCTTGCTTTCAAAAATGTAAAATATAAAGCACTTTGAAAATTCATAATGTTTTCATTAGATGCCCAAGGATTGTGAGCTCGGATAGACAAAACACATACCCTATGATTCTGGTGAGGCTGCTAAATAAAAAAGCAATCCATACATTTCTTTTTATCATCGTCTTCATCTTCTATTTCCTTTTTCACTTTTCTATTACATTTTGAATTTGATTTTTATGTTTCTGCCTCTTTGCGTTTTCCCACTCCTGAAGCAATTGGAAGGATTTGTGCAGGCTCCAGGGTGTCATTTCAGTGTCTGATGGGGTCCCTTTCCAGTGGGTGTCAAACAATTATTTACAGGCTCCAGATAAAGAGCCAGAGTGCCCCGGAAATGCCCTAAGCCCACTGGAGGCTTGCTTGCCTGAGCTGGCGGCACCTTTCTGGCTGCAATGCATAGTTTTCAGGGCAATGATAAACACTGGCTCAAAGGACAGTGATGGAAAGTGTTTCCTAGTCACATGAGACCGGGGTCTATTGAGAAACCGATTTTTTCCAGGCACGATAACATCTGTTCAGGGTAAGCAAGCATTGCTGCACAAGGGGATAAAGGATGCTAACTGAACTGGTATAGGGCCCACAATGAGACAGAAGAACATCAGAACCAAGGCACACATTGTTCAAAGAGTTGATAGCATTATTTTAATCATCTGCTTAACTTTTAAACAGTACTGGGTTGTGTGGGATTGTATTATGTGGGAGGTTCATATAGAATAGACAGAACAACTAGAATTTCACAATTTCTGGACCACTAATGAACATAAAAAGCTGTTTTATGTGCCAGATTCTGAAAGAAACCATGCTGGACTTAAATGAATCAAGAATTCAATCAAATGAAAATAAGGCTGAAGGCTATAACAGAACTGAATACAGCATATCCCTACATTCTAGCAACTAATAATTGATTTTTAAGGAAAATTGTCTTCAAGAGAAAGCCAAGTAATTGTTTTCTATATCTCAGTTTTAAATATTTTTAGCATTTTCTCATTTATGAGTTCACTTGGTTCTCTTAACAACACTATAATAAAAGTTATAATCTACATTTAGAGTTTAAAAAGTTGAGAGAAATAGGTTTCATACCTTGAAAAAGGATGGGAAAGAGTCTCTAGAACTCTAGTCTCTATTTAGTTCACCCTGCTCAAGGCCATTCTCACATCATTTGTTACCTCATTTGATGAAATTTCAATGTCTATTACATTTACTTTTAAGTTGTATTCAGTTGTGAAAGCAGCTAAGCTCTCAGAAGCCTAACACCAGTTTGACAAAATTTAATTTTTTGACCAATCATAAAACAGTAGAGGACATAATGTTGTCTTTTCTCCAAGAGACTTTAAATGTTTACGTAAGTCGAAATTGCATCCTGACCTAAGAACAGTGAAATTTGTTTCTATGTTATATTTCCCACAATATCTCATTATTTGGTCCCTTCCTCCCTTCCTCCCACCCCTCCCTCTGTCCTCCCTTTTAATAAACGTGTATATATAACTAGTAATTAGCAAGCACAATGCACTGGGAAGTGTGCTAGGCTCTGCACTGCAAACATTTGAAAGTACAGTAAGAGAAACAGGAAGCAATGAATGACTCAGTTGATCCCAGCTCAGGCCCAGAGTATTGGGCTCAGCTTCCCTGTATTGCAGCCACATGCAACGCACACGTGTAGAAGCAGAGTGGCCTGTCAACCCACACTGCTCACTCATTTATAGCTCTTACTTTAAGTTATGCTAGCAATTATATATGTAAAAGGTACTTATTAACCTCGTTCCAAATCAGAAACTTCCAGTGTCATTGTTCTCAAATCTTACTATGCACTGGTTGTTTATATAAGGAATTATGTAAGGAATGGATTCTTGAGCTCCACCAAGAAAATCAGTATTTCCAGGAAGGAAGTTAAATAAACAAAACAAAACCGTGTTTCCAGTAAAATCTTTCAGTGATTACTGAGTAGCCTTTTAAAATGGCATTGGAAAACCTTAGACTATAACCCTGCTTTTGATTTTTTATTATTACAAGATTTCAAATCAAGTGCAAGGAATCAGGTTTTGTGAGAAATTATTTAGTCATAGAATAGAACCCAAACTAGAAAATTGCAATCATAGCCCATGTAACCAAGACCCCTCCCCAGACATGGGAAGATGACGGAAGCAAACAGAGCAGGCCAGGGCAGAGATGTCTGGACCCCTCTGAGGCAAATTAAGAGGATGAAGCCACCAGACATTCATGATTATGATAAGCAGGCAGACTGTATGCCCTGATTTGATTTGCACAGTCCCATTCCCCATCCCCTGCTCTTGATTACAGAGGTGTAACCCTGAAGCCAGCAGTTGGGGCAATGGCTTCCTGATCAGGCACATCTGGTGGGCCAGCTTTTGGGTGATGTTCTTGGGATCAGTCTTGCAGACCCAACCTACAGCTATTTCCAAGCCCTTCCAAAAAACTATAAGCACTAATTTTAATAAAGTTCAAATCCTTTCTGCTAAAAATGGAGTGGTTTTGTTGTCTGTCAAAGAATGCTAAATGATAAAGACCTAAAGATTGAGGCCTGACTGGTGTGGTTCAGTGGGTTGAACATCGTCCCACAGACTGGTTCAGTTGTGGTCAGGGCACGTGCCTGGATTGCAGGTCAGGTCCCTGGTTGGGGGCATGTGAGAGGCAACCTATCAATGTTTTTCTCCCTCCTTCCTCCCTTCCCCTCTCTCTAAAAATAAATAAATAAATAAATGCAATCTCTTTTTAAAGATCTAAAGATTGAACAGAAGCCATGTAACAAGTCAGAAAAGAAAATTGTAGTCACAGAAAACAGCAGGTGCAAAGGGGTCTGAGTTGGAAAATCGCTTGGCTTGTTCGAGGAATACACAGGTGATTGTTGCTGGAGCAGAGTGAAGAAGTGGAACTGGGAAGGACAAGACATAGTGGAAGACAGATGCTAACTGGACACTCAAGGGACTTTGTCCAGAACAGGTTGTAAATAAGAATCTATAAAGGAACAGTTTTCCTTGTAGAGACCTCATCTGAACCAGGTCAAATTATTTTAGCACGAGATTCAGGAAAAATTCCTCTGAGCACAGTGCACCACAGCACCTATTTTTTATGTTGGCTGTTATCAAAGACTATTGGTAGCTCCACTGTCCTACCACTACAACCACAGCCCTGTGTTTCCCCCAAATTCATGAACACTTCCTCAGACCCAGTCAGGTCTGGAACTCTCTTGACTAGCTACAATAGTCGGTTTTCAATACAGAGCGGTCGTAATAACCACCACCAACAAGCGACTAAATAAGACTGTCTGGTCATCTACAAGCCTCTTATTCTGTGTTTACTTCATACTTCCAACCAAAACCATAGTCCAAACTATAACTAGCAGTCTTCTCACCTTGCTGTACCTAGAGAAGCAGACTTGCTCTTCTTTATAAACACATTGACAATATCACTAGACATCGTGTACCCCAACGCCAATCTTCTCGTTGGTGTGTTAACTTGCCAAGCCCATGCTATATGTAAGTTTAATTACCAGAATCATCAACATCGTTGTGTTGGTGGTTGTTATTATGACTGCTATGCACTGAAAACTGGCTATTGTAAGTCACTCTTTGAACTTTATCTCTACCTAAATAATCTGTGTGCCTGAAATCTTAACCGAGAGGATATACATGGATATATGTATTGACCCACCTATCTGTATATTTGTATACACATGTACAAATATTTATGCACATGCCTAAATGTATATGTGTGTATATATATATTTAAATGTTAAACTAACATTTTGTCATGAATGTGTTATTTGATTTCATATCCATTGAAACATGTAACACTTTTAAGATTTCACTATCTGAAAATATTGGAGAGCCTCAAAATGTTTAAACATTCAACCTTTAAGATGACATTATTTACCATTAAAACATAAAAATATAGAAATATAGTGTGGCATATTTACTAAAAAATGACAGTAAATCAAGTAATCAAAGGAGTATTTAGAAATTGTCATTATATTAACTTCAAACTATTTATTATTTTACAGATTGTCTGGTTTGTTAAAATGTAATGCAAGTAAAGAAGACCCACATAAATATTAAATATACCACAAGAAAATAAATTGTAGATAAAAGTTCCACTACTTTAAGATAGGAGAGAACACACAATTTCAAGGGTTGATACAAAGTTTAATGCCACTTTGTATATTTAGTAGGAAGAAGATGTATGCAAATAACATCTGTATTTTCTCTTTGTTTAAATATCCATATGAACCTGAGAGAAATTACCTATTATATTAGAAAAATGTATAAAGGAGGTGTTTTAGTCAGGGCTCCCCAGGGAAACAGAGCCAGTAAGTTGCATATATTTGTATAAAGAGATTACACATATACATACACACATGTATATGAGATTATGCATATAGGGAATTAGATCACAGGATTATGGAGGCTGACACATCCCAAGATCTGCAGGGTGAGGCAGCAAGCTGGAGAGCCCAGTCCAATGGTGTAGTTCTAGTCCAAAGGCTTCCAGACACAGGAAGTCAATATTCCAGTTCAAGTCTGAAGGCAGAAAAACATCAGTGTCCCAGTTCAAAGGCAGTCAGGCAAGAGAAAGCATCTCTTACTCAAAGGAAGGTCAACCTTTTTGTTCCACTTAGGCCTTCAACTGATTGTGTGAGCCCACAGACACTGGGAAGGGCAGTCCTCTTTACTCAGTCTGCTGATTTAAATGTTAATGCCATCTAAAAACACCCTCACAGAATAACGTTTGGACAAATATTTAGGCACCTCTTGGTCCAGTCAAGTTAACACATAAAATTGATCAGCACAATAGGCCAGCATTCTATCAGAATGGAGGATCATTTTTCTTTACTTAAACTTCATACTTGAGAAAAAAGTGAACATGAATAGTTACTTCCATATAGAATATAAACTACTCCAACTCTAGTTTAAAAAGTATTATGTGCGTTCTTCTATATCCTTATTTCCAATGGTCCCCGTTATTCAATATGCTTAATATAAACCCAATTACTGCCATGTCTACTGCAATAGTGGACAAAGTGCTCACTAAGACCTTTGTCCTTGTTAGTTCATGCCTACCTAAGAGCCCTATCACCAATCACTTTTCATAATAAAAGTTTATACATAATTACTAGATAAATCTTCCCCAAACACTGTTATCATTATAACCTTCCCTTAATCAAGAAGCTACAATGGCTCACCAGAGCAGCAAAGGCAGATTAACTTTCACCCCTACAAGGAGGCAATGGCTGTTATTATGTACTAGACATTTTATTTTAATTAAGAGTTAAAGTCCCTATACTCACTTTTCATAATTTCATAGAGCAGCCTGAAATGTGAGCAAACCAGAAACAAGGTAAGTTCTCTAATGGCACATAGGGTGTGCATTCAAAGTAAATTGTTGGCCCTGGCAGGGTGGCACAGTTGGTTGGAACATCATCCCATGTACCAACAGATCCCCAGTCAGGGCACATACCTAGGTTGTGGGTTTGAATGCCCATCAGGGGCGCATCCAGGAGGCAACAGATCCATGTTTCTCTCTCACATCAATGTCTCTCTCTCTCTTTCTCCCTCTCATCTCCCCCTTCTTCTCTCTCTAAAATCAATTTAAAAACATATCCTCAGGTAAGGATTAAAAGAAATTGTTGGCCATCACGTGTGTGTGGCAGGGCAGCGGGGAGTGGAGAGGGGAGTGGGTCATTAGGGAATCCTTCATTTAGGTGGCCTTTATTTCCTTCATCAAACATTTACTTAGTTACTCCTATGCCCTAGATCTATGCAAGGCATTAGTGTTTCAAAATATTAAAGACACAGCCCCTGACCTTATGGAGCTCATAAATTAGCAGAAGGTAATTCAATAAGAAGAGTATCTCCTTAGAGAGTGCTAACTTTGTCCCAGACATTGTACTCTGCATTTTATATGTATGAAGTCATAATTTTCATAATGTCCCTATCAAGTAGGTTCTCTCATTATCTTCATTTTGCACACACAAAAAAACCCTAATAAACAGAAAAGTTGAATATTTCTCAAAGTCGCCCACAAAATGGTGTGACCAGGATTTGAACTCCAGAGAGTTGGATCCAAAGCTCATGCTTTTGCCCATGAAATTCTACTGTGAAATATACTAAGGAAAGGTTTGCCCAAAAGTGCCTGAGAGCCCAAATGAAGAGCAAACCCAGAAGTGACTTCAAGGAAAAGATAACATCCTCTTTTTTAAGGATGGAGATGAACGAATACCTCCTCAAAACCAATGCTCAAATTTAATTAGATCAAGCTCCTGTCCATGTTTCCACAGCTAAAAGTTTGTTCTCTCAGGCTGAGATACACTAGTTCGTCTCTTTTCTAATTCTCCTTTTAGCCCATCCATTGACTTTTCTATTTAATTTCCTTTATAGATAATTCTAGCCAACATTGATTTTCTCTTTTCTGACCATACTTACAGGTTACTAAATGGGGCATGTATTTTCACAGTTGGTTATACTTCAACTTTGTTCTCTAAATTTTTTACATGCATAAATCCTATCACCTGAAAGAGATTTTATATAACTTTGTCATGAATACATTTGCATTCTTTAGGACAGACAGACACATAGTAGGTATTTAATAATTACCTATTTAATGCTATGGAACTGGATTAGAAAACATTTAAATTTAAGCATGAAAATTGAATAAATATATTGATTTTTCTTTTCTAAAACATTAGCCTGATTTCTTTCTCAGAACATTTTTTTTCTTTCCTTATACATAGTCAGTCTTACACCTCCCTGGCTTTTCCCTATAACTCACCTAATTTAAAAATCACGTTGGCAGCAGCATTTTCCATAACTCTCTGGAGTTATGAAGCAGTTGTCCAGAAGAGTGTATTTAACAGCTAAGTTATTTCTCTACAAAAATGCACTGAAATTTCAAAAGAGATCAGATAGTATTATAATAGCTACTGTTTTTCTATAACACCCTTTGCTCCCCTGTGGCATCTACTACGCATTTTCCCAGAGTGCTCAAGGTAGATGCTGCTAAAGGTATGACTTCGTGATGCGTCACGCCCAACATCCCAGTAACCCCTTCCTAAATGTCCCTGCCGTGTGTCAGTTCTCCCCGCCACCCTTCAGTCACACGCTCTCTTTTAACCCAAATCTCCTACTACATTTCCTATTCCACCTGTGCCTGTGTCCAGAAACTTCAAGAGCCAAGATCCTTCATTCTCCCTGAGGGTGTTTTTAAGGATCACTCTACTCCCGTGCATCGAGATAATATTTGAAATGTTTGTAGGCAGGAGATAAAGTATCAGTGAACAAGAGGAGACTGAAGAAATGGGAGTGGTTGAGAAAATGGAGGGGAAACCAGGAGCCTGCTGGGTCTGCGGAGACAGGCCTCTGAACCACCCAGGGACAAGCACGATGGGAGTGACTAAGCTCAGCAGACACAGCCTGCCGCCGCCCTCCATTATGCTAGGAGAGCATCCAACTTGACTGAGACATACAACTATGGACAAGCTTCCCAAAAGGAGACAGGAAAAATAAAGCAGATCAATAGCCATGCTTTCTCTGCATACAAATACAGGACTTGCAAGGTTTTTTTAAAGATTTTATTTATTTACTTTTAGAGAGAGAGGAAGAGAGGGAGAGAAACATCAATTGATTGCCTCTCTTACACCCCACAACCAGAGACCAGATCTACCCTGCAACCCAGGCATATGCCCTGACCAGGAATCGAACAGGTTACCTTTCAGTTTGCGGGACAATGCCCAACCAAGTGAGCCTGGTTGCTCACACTGGTCACTGGTCAGGGCAGGAGTTATAGTTTTTAATGTAGCCTTTATTTCCATTTGGAAGGATTGTGACAACTAGCATTCAAAAGTACATGTTTCCCTATCTTACATATTACCAATTTACATATTTATAAAACATAAAACTTGTGTGGAAATCATTTATTCAGACTCATAATAGAGCTTAAGTTACCAGTTCTTTTGGTTAGTATCTGAATAATTTTATGGCCAAAAAATCTATTTACTTAGAAACCATGCTGAAAATATAAATCTAAGATTGTCTAAACTATTTTTTTTCTAGAAGTAACTTTTTCATAAGAACATAGTTGGGTGGGTCCCTTAATTTGAACAGTGACGCCTTTCAGAATTTCAGTGACTTATTTCTGTTTTCTCATTTTTTCAAAGGGAAGGCTAAGCTTGCTCCATTATTGGGGAGTTTAAAAAAATGCATTCTTCAGAGACAGAGTGTGTTTACACCTGACTATTTCAGGACCAGGATGTAGAACAGGAGAAAAGATTTGATTCATGGAGGTTATAGTTTTTTCATTCAGAAATTCTGCAGCCTAGGGTGAATCAGGTAAAAGAATTTGCTTTAGTGCTGGTGAGAGTTCCTGCGTGGGTGTCAGGCTCTGTCTACATGGGCCACTTTACAAGGGCATCACGGCCAAGTGAGAGTCAGAGGTAGACACGATGAGATGCAAAATTCAAACTGTCCATTTGTTTTCCATTTCCAGGCTCCAGAATCATTTGCCTGTGGGATCAGCTTCATTGTTCATGCTTCCTACCTCTTCCCTGGCCAGAATTTCCTGAGAGTTCCAGAGTTAGTTTCTACACCATCACACACTTGTGCTGTCTACTCTCATTTGGGTCTTCACTGTAGTGCCTAACTTCTTATTGACGTCCAAGGACATTTCTCATGGGGGTGGCTTCCAGTCTACTTATAGTGTGCTGCACTTCCCAAGCAAATAATCTTGTTTTTACTTCCTTAAGGAATACGTTTGGGCTCTCTGGGGTCAGCTTTCATATAGTTACTTTTCTCCACTTCAAAAGAAAATTAATGTGTAATCAATATTATACATTGTGAGTCAAACAGATGTGCTTTCAATACGCACGTGTAGATTAGCCATGTAAGAGGTTAGAAGGCTTTGGGAAAGTTATTTAACATCTGTTAATATTCAGATATCTTTTACACATAAATTGAGTGATATGTATTTCACAAAGTTATTGTCAACAATAAATCAATGAGATAATATATTTAAGCGTTTTGTATAATTCAGAGTATGCATTACCTATTTAACTCATTGAGTATTTATAATACAGAGGCATACTCTGAAATTAATTGTTTTTAACATAAAGTAAACAGATTTATTTTCTAAACTTCATTAAGTGGTCAATGTTGAATTGTTTACTCAATAAAGTGTTCATCAGTATAAATACTTTTAAACCTGTAGCAATTCTGCTGTGACCAAACACCAGTAACCCGGGAGGCATAGTTCAGGTATTGTACTCAAAGGAGTCATAAAGTAGGTGGTAATGATTTTGTCAAGGTTTCAATCCATTCTCATGAAAGTACATTATCGTAGCCTATGTCAGTCAAAGTGTGTGAAAGATGACAATACAGGGCCTCGGAACCACTGAGATACCTTACAGAGGTGTATTATTAGAAAGCCTTGTGATAGCTGAAGTTTACCCGGGCTGCAATCCACTACAGTTCTTAGCTGGGCAATTTTCTTTGGAAAAAAATGCTACGCAATTCATTCAGGCCTCCAGGGAGCTGAGAAATTACAAACAGAGACTTGAGGAGTAGGTGGATTTTTTTTTTCCTTCAAAGCAGCAGCTGTTAGGGTAAAAGGCAATCTTCATTCTTTAAAAAAGAAATCAAGAAACACAAGGTGTTTACTGATTTCTATAGCAAATTCTCTTTTTCTCTTCCTTTACTTCTCTCTGAAATCCAGTTATATTTTTAAAGCAACCTTTGTAATTTGTATGTCTCCCTAGTTTATAATGCGCCTAGGAAAGACGTGTTTCTGTCCATACATCATAAACATACACTTCCACTCATTGTCTTCCCTCCCTCGCCTTCCCTCTCTTCCCTCTCTCTTCCATTTATTTATTCCTTCCCTCTCTTCCATTTATTTATTCCTTCCATCTATTTAACTCATTTGATCCTTAAAACTTATTTCTGAAATAGTAGGTAAATATTAGAACAATTGCTATTCTTGTGACAAATTACCTTCCTGACAAGGGTACTTCTATATGTGAACATAAATTTGAGTTTTATGCAAGATTTTTGCCATATAAGTATTTGAAAGGGAAGATGTAGAAAGAATAACTAAATGACTTCTAAGACCCTGTACCATCTTTAAAATTCCAAGATTTCACAATTCTAATTATAAGGAATACACTGATAAAAAATAAAACTTTTAATGGTTATTAAAAAATTTGAAAACATTATGGACCCCTTATATACAACCGAATTTAATATAATATAGTACTACTGCCCTGAACAGAGGTATTTCTTTACCATTCCCGCCTTATTTTTACAAATGAGGGAAGACACTTTCCCAGGACGGGGTGGCATTTTCATCGGCATCTCTGAGAAGAGTCTGAGGAGACTCAGAGCTTGCAGATGGCTTTTTGGTAACCTGCTTTGTGAATGTTTGTTTTGCTGCCTTCCTTCGCTTTTCCCTCTGGCAAACATGGGGACTAGAGATCAGTGTGTTGGTCATTCTACTGTCATCAAAACACAAAGTGTTCTCTGCTCTCTTGAGCTGCCATCTCATCAGCACTAACAGCTTGACCTTGTACCCCAGTGATATATAGGATATGCCTGCCTTTAAAATGTGTGAACTGAATTCCATCTGCAGTGATTTTGCTTTTTATCCTTTGATCTGTCACTATCTCTTCACAATGTCAAAAGCCTCAGAGCTTGGCTTGAATGGTGATCAAACTCAAAGGCACACAATCTGGGGTCTGATCCTGAATCTACACAATCAAAAATCTTTTCAATTCTGACTCAAACTCTGCACTTTGTCTTACAATAGTGAAGTGCAGCCAATACTGAAGTACTCCATTCTTCTTTACGCCTTCGTAAAAATGAACATAATGAGGTTATAAAGAAATGAAACAGATTTCTTGTACCAATTGTACTATAATACATGTAAAAGAAACATGTCCTTTGTGATCCCTTGGAAGTTTAAACACTTTCTTTGCTGTCGCCATTACATAAACACTTATTTGGGATTCTTCAGGACTGACTTAAAAGATAGTTTCCTAGGTCCCTCAGAAAACCAGCATTTATCATCAATTTATTTTCACAGGACGTTCAGTAGGCCTAATATTATTTCTTCCTCGCATTTTGTTTTTCAGTGGCTCTCTACTTGAACTTGTCTGCTCCTATGCTCCTTGCCCATTGATTGCCTTTCATTTAATAACCATGCATTTAGAGATAAGCCACGTCTGTGAGCAGGGCTTCCCTATACCTGTGGTAAATTGCATTGTCAAATATTTCCTCTTTCTCCCTCCACCCCATTTTCCAACTTTTGAGAGAAAATACTGGTAATGGAGCCTCTCTTCTTTTCTAGGTTTATACTTTATCTCATTTGTAGATCCTACTGTTGTTTTGATGTTTTTGTTGTTGCTGTTTGCATTTTTTTTTAATAATGGGCTAGGCCCAAACCTCTATAACCCTAGATTTGAAAAACTGAGGTGTACCAGTGGACTCCTCAGGCGCTACAGGAGGTGGCTAACTGACACCCATATATCTGACAACGTTATGCCCCTGACTTGAACTTGAACTATCAGAGGGCATCAGACCATCAAATCTGCACTTAAACTATACTTTCTTCACTTTGCTCCTGAGTATGATGCTTGTTATTTTATTTCCAACAGGACCTCTACCTGAATGCCCTGTGGGGAACTCAATTCAACATATTCAAAATCAAACAGATTTTCTCTATATAGACCTCCCCTTTCTCTTATATTTATTTCAATTATAAAACTTCTACCACTTTGAAAAAAAAGATGAGCTACCTTACACTCTATTTTGTTTCTCCTTCCTCTAGCCAAGCACTACCAACTGCCACACAAGCTACTTTCTACATAGTTCTTAAACATGCCCCCGGCTCTGCCTTCACTGCTCCTGGTCTCATCCTTACTCACTCGGTGTCTGTCACAGCATTTTAGGTCTTCCTGTGTTCTGGCTCATCTCGCTCCAATCAATCTTCCATGGGGCTATGAGAATGACCTTTCTGAAAGTCAAACTGTTCACATTACTTAAAGTCTAAAAGTTTTTTCTGCCTCTTATGGCCTCTGAGATAATTTTCAAACTCTTTGCCATTGCTTATATTTAGCTAATCCTACCCTGTTCTCACTAAATTAACCAAGCTCAACTGAGAATGCATCCAGGACAGTATCTTCTCTTCTCTTGTCCTGACTCTGCTTTGAGCAGTCTTATGATGCACTACAGTAATACTTTGTGATGTTTTTATCATAGTGTTAGCACTTCATAAATGCTCTCTTGAGTGGACTGTACAATCCTTAGGAACAGGGCTATCACCTAACTTTTGGTACAGTGTGGTAGGCAGAGTAATGCCACCTTCCAAAGATGCCCAGGTTCTAATCCCCAGAAATAGTAAATATGTTACATCGCATGGCAAACGGCAATTAAGGTATCTGATGGCATTAAGGTTGCTACTCAGCTGACTTAAAATGGAGAGATTACCTTGGATTATCGAGATGGACCCAACGTAATCACAGGGTACTTAAAATGTGGAAGAGGGCAGCAGCAGAGGAGGACAGAGCTATTTGTATGAAAGGTACACCCCTGCAGCTGGCTGTGGAGACTGAGGTGGAGGGCCTTAAGCCAAGAAATGTGCATGGTTTCTAAGAGCTGTGTAAAAGGCAAGAAAATAGAATTTTTCCTAGTGTCTCCTGAAAGTAACACAGCTCTATCAAAACCTTGACATTAGTTCAGTGAGGTTCATTTTGAAGCTCAGACCTCAGGAATTATAGAATAAAAAATCTGTGTTGTTTTAGCCACTAAGTGTGTGGTAATTTGTTATAGAAGCCATAGAGAACAAACATAGTGCTTATTCAACTACCCCATTGATTCAGAAAATAATATATATTGTTAATATTATTAATTAGTAAATAATGTTAATATATGATAAAATATATGCAACTACTATACATTTTGTATGAATATTTTCTTTATTTTATGTTTGCTCATTTTATAAATTTCAGGTTCACATAAGGCATAAGACATGAGAGATAAGATAGATAATGAATTTAGAGTGGAAATGCTTATAAATACATTTCCCAATGATATTTTAAAGATGTAAGTAGATAGACATACTGCATAAGCAACAAATAAAGAAGACAGAACAATACAATGAAAGAATAAACAATGGCATGAAAATGGATCACAAGTTATCTATTCATTTACTCATTTCAATTTCTGAGGAGAAAATCCATTATAGAAGAAAAGCCCACGCAAGACAAGATTGAACCAAAGTTGCCTTTACTGGTTAGTTCTACAAGAAATAACTATAACTAATATTTCCTGATATCAAAACCACCTTATGAAGCCCACTCCAATCCCTCTGGATTAGTTAAAATAAGCTAGACTGAAGACAAAATAGATCTCCAAGTTATTTTGTCTTAAAGAGTCAAGGAATTTTTCTTCATGTAATAATTTAGGGCTAGTGTTGAGGGAAAAGGGGCAACTCTCCTCCACACAGTCATTCAGAGACCCAAACAATGATCCTTTGCCTTGTTCAATATGTGGCTCCAAGGTCATCCTGGTGTTCAGTATGTCAGTCAGCCAGAAAGAGGCAAAGCATGAGGAAGTGGTAGGAGAGGTTTTCATGCTAGATTTCAAGTGGAATAAGTCCCACTTCAGAGAAGGGGGACTTGGGTCATGGGCACACTTTCTGACAAGAGAGACTGGGAAATAGAATTTTCCCATGAAGAAGAATAAATTGGTAGACAGCTAAGTAGCCCCTGACACCACCTCATAGCTCGAAAAAACAGGGTAATTATTGGGACCGCTGGAGAGATAGGAGGTTCTAAATAAATTAGAATGAGGAGAGAATTTCTGAAATTAGTTTCAGGAAGAGTCTCTGGTGTCCACCTGAAGATCCCCAGAGCACTGAGGGGCAGGATTTTCTCCATCTGCCAGCAAAAGGCCCCAGTAACCGAACTGTGTGAAGAGTCAGGTCTCCTTTTCACAAGGATACATTCCCTGGACATGGAAGCTGAAATCAGGATGATATATGGGTGAGTGATGGTGGGTCGGGCTACCCATCTTGCAGGCAGGCCCTCCTTTGAGGGTACTTGCCCCCTTATTAAAATAACTGTTTCCCCTGTTTCCTCAGTAAGTAAGAGGCAGATTGAAGGGCTGGCTGTAAGAACTCCCCTTTCCCTCTTCCCTCTTCTAGGGCTTAGGTAAGTGACATGTGAAGGGAGATCTAACACTGCTTGTGGCAGTCAAGAATACAGTATGAAGAAGTGTGGGAAAGATCAGCACAATTATGCCTCCTTCACGAAACTTTCTACAGTTCTTCATTTCACGAGTTTTTTAATATTCTGTCAAGTGGTGATTCTCTTTTGCTGTTAAATGCTGGCTTCAGCTGAAAAGTTTCTCCAGGTCTAGACTGACAGCCAGTAAAATAGGTCATGGATAGGAAATGGATCCTCCAAAACTGATCTGAGTTAAAGAATGAGTAAGTCAAGCATTATACCCCTGTGCGTACTAAAACCAAATGCCACAGAATCAGAACAATGGCCCAGAAATTTGTCGTTATTCATACTCAGATGTAACCCAGAAGTTTTATGTTAGGCAAGAGTATACCAACAGGTCAAAAAGATCAAGGGAACTAGTGTTTGTGTTAACAGCCACACTTTGGGCAGTTTTGCCCGCAAGGGTGGGCGCCTGAGGGTGTGATTACAATGAAAACAGTGGCCCCTGGATGCTATTTAAAAATGGCTGAATGAGGAGAAAGAATGCAAATGTCAGAGGGATTTTCACCTGAGAGTTTAAGAAAATTTTACAATTAACTCTATCTTATTGTGAATCCTCTAACCAAATTGCTTTTCTCCTAACATCTACCAAATTGGTCACCCTAGGCAGCAGGTGGAAAGTGAGAGCATTGAAGAAACTGGGGTAGAAAATAGAATGACAGGAAACGGTGATGAGAAGAGAAAAAACATTAATTTTACTGAGGGAAGGGCCTGTGGATAAGACACTATCCTGGCCTCCAGGAGTTCACTTTTACATGGTGGGAATGCATGTTTAAACAGGTGTCTAGAAGAAGTGATTAAGTAAAGTACGTTCTATGTTTCCTCTGCGTGGAGATAGTCTTCATTCAATACAGACCTACTCTGAGGGGTGGGAACCAACTCAGACACTAGAGTGAGTTCTCTTTAATGAGACAAATCCAACCAGCTTATTATTCACCACACTGGATCTCTTTTCCTCCTGGACCAGCAGCTACATTTCCCAGCATCCTTTGCAATTAGCTGTGCCACAACTGAGTCCTGGTCAATGAATGTGGTGGAAGTATTGCATGACACTTCCAGGCCCGTCCCTGAAAGACTTCCTGCTGGATCTTCCATGCTTTCTCTCTTCCCTTATTGACAGGCCAGGGGCAAAGATCCAGTAGGGAACAAGGAGGCCCTAGGGGGTGGCAAAGTCACTGTGTAAAAGGAATCTGAGTCCTTGAAAACAGTATGGAGAAAAGTGCAGTGCCTTCCTTCAGCCTCACTAACCTGCGTTGGACTATGACATTTATGAAGAAATAAACTTCAATGCGCTGATATTCTGGCACCGTTTATTACTACGATTGGTTATCCTGACAAATACACGTATCTTAGTGCATCTATCAGGATGACATACTTAGGTTGCCTCCTTTGAGGATGTGAATGTGTATAACTTAAAGACAGGTGTGCTTAAAGCACATTTTAAAATATGTGCCTGAAAAGAGAAAGCTGGAAATACACATTTATGCATAATAAGTTTCAATTTTAGAAAACAAAGTTATTTGGGATTTTGATTGTTTTAATACAAATCTCCTGAAATCATCTCTAAAACTGATTTTAAGCAGCACTTTGAAAAGAAATGAAGTCATTGGGAGCTTATAATATGAATTGGGGGAAAGAAGGAAATAAAATAAAAAGATATCCGAGGTTATTTAAATTGATACACATTCTTACAAGGAGCTTGAAATGAGTAGTACCTCATATCAGCCTTTATAGTCCGTGAGTCCGCTCAGATGAAGTACATGCTGTGAAAATGAATTGCAAAGGAAATGACAAGAGCAGATGTTTGCTCAAGACAACTGGCGATTTTCTGAAAGCATCAAAGCATAGAGTCTGTAAATTATCAACGGCCAGGCAGGTTGTAGCTAGCCACAGACATTTAGATTCTGCATCTTCAACGAAGCTGGCCTCTCCAAGAGTAATCTCATTGTGTTCAGTAATGAAAGAAAGTGATCTGTGCCACCTTTAACTTACATTGTAAATCAACACACGCATAAATACATATGATGCATATTTAATCCAGGGCTAATCTCTCTACAATCTGCGGTGCAGAGCACATGCAACAGTCAGAACACTGAGTGTGGGGTTCAGGACCTAACAGGCAGCAGAGGAAGGCCCAGTCTGTCTCTTCTAAGACTTACTCCACCCCGTTAAAGGCCCACTATCCTTATGTTGCTTAATCATATGTCTAGGAGTTTGGGAGACACAAAAGAATCCAATAGGTTTTACATATAGTTTAAAGCACGGACTGCAGCCAAAGGTCTGCTGGTTTCTGAACGGACACAGGGAATAACCTAGAGGTTCAGGGAGAAATAAATCAGAAGGCAGACTCATCCAATTACCATGCTAGACATTTAAATGTACCTTTTCTGTGTCTCAGTTTCTTCATCTATTAAGTTGAAATAATATAGGGTGGGGCAAAAGTAGGTTTACAGTTGTATGTGAGAGTTTATTCTTACAGTATTATTTATTAATTATTGTCTTATTTTCCATACAACCAACTGTAAACCTACTTTTGCCCCACACTGTAATATTTTCTCATAGCATTTTTATTAAAAGTAATATAATATTGATGTACATTAAGCATTTTTATCAACTGCTATCATCATCATCGTCGTCATCAGTGGATGATGTCAAAAAACAAAACAAAACAAGGGATAGGCCAGTCCCTGATTTCAGTGGCAATCACAGATCTTGCCGTGTGATAGTTTGAGGGTAGTCAGGCCGTCACTTCAGTGGCTTGCCTGCCAGAGTGGCCACGACACTACTCGGCGTCAACAGTGCTTTGATACCCCAACACAGCCCCTTTCACGGGCATGTAGAGTCAGGCTCCACAGAAGTGCATGTTGCATCTCTGTGCCTGTGTAGTGAGAAGCTCTCTACTGCACTACTCGGGCCACTGTAGGGCTTTCCCATGCAGGGCGATCAAGTTCCCCACAGACCCAGCTCTTTCTATCACTTACTCTCCCTTCTGGCTCAGAACTAGGCATGCACCTGGTCCTCTTATCCTTTTGCTGTGACCTTCCTGGAACCCCCTTTCGGGAATTATTGCTCTTCCCCCACTGGATCTGGGTCCGTTCTAGTTCAGAGCAGGAAGGGGTTAGAAAGTATCTGCTTCCACTTCCCAGAAGAATCCTCAGATTTCCATGAAAGTCGGAGTACGCCATTGTAGAGCGACACAAAAATAAAATGAGTTTAAAAAAATCTGTACTTGTACGCTAGGCACACCTCCCACCAGAAGAAAATTCTGGTGAAACCAAGACTGGCCACCTGAGATTTACCCCAAGAAGGTTAGAAATAATCTACTTTCTGGTTTGCATGAGTAATGTGTTACCTCTCATAAAAAGCATTGTCAAGCAGTTCAAAATATAAATGTATGTTCTCTGTACATGTTTTTTCCTTTTTAGCAAGATAAATTTTCTACAAAGGATATCACAGAATTTAATTAGTTATGTTTCAATTACTGTATGACATAAAATCTATAAAACAATTATTTCCAATGTTATACATACCATTTGTAAGCATACATATTTAAATATATTAATTATATTTAATAATAAGTATATAAAATATGCAAATATATAATTATTAAATCACAAAAATTCAAATAATTTTAGCTAGTATCTAAATACATTCAAGCAAAATACTTAAGTATATTATCATACATGTAAAATATATTTATACATTAATAAATATCAATATGTAAGTTCAATAACAGTATTCTATAAATGTACAATATTCTATAAACTTGTGTTGGTTTCAGTATGAGGTAAGTGAGTACATGAAGAACATACTTTTAAAAAACTCTGACTATTGATAGTCATAACTTACATATGAGCTATATAAATATAAAAATAATATCTGATTTAGAACTTACTGTACTGGAATAATATATTTTTAAATATAGTTTGGAATCTAAAGTAATTTAAATGAAAAATACAGTTTTATTGAATTGGTACAAGTTTTTAAAAAGTCAGTAAAATAAATTGTTGCCTAGGTAGATGCCTCAGATAGAGACTTTTCCAATTTCCCACTAAAATAACTATAAACACTAAGAAAAAATGAAAAACAAATATTGCATCTAAAGAAAATACTAAAAGTAAGCCTAATACCAGCCTCTGGGAGAATTTTAAATGGCTTAAAGCGGATTTAAAAGTATACCTGGTATAGTGCCCAGAAAAGAGAACACCTACTCAACTGAAATGATGCCAAAAATCCATAGGTCCTCCCTCTGCTGTGTGCCTTCCTAGACCCCATATTCACCTCCCCAGCCTCCCTGCCTCTGGTACACACATACACACAACCTGTAAGAAATGTCACATTCTTCACAACTTGAAAACCGAGTAGCTGGACATTGAGGCCAGCTTTGAGGTGTGTAGCAAGTACTTTCTTCCTAATATCGTGGTATAGACACTTGAACACAATTATATTTAAGATTATATTTGTGCTTGCATTCGGGTATGCTTTAGTATTTCAGAAGGAATTAAGCACATTTAGAACTGCACAAACCCCTGCAGACACACAGGGAAGTGGTTGTGTATGTGAACATCATTAAAGAACCACCGGGAAGAAAGTAATTGTTCAGAAGCTGTCTACTGCACTGCCCCTGCTTTTTGAGGCAGCAAGAGCTCCTGTCACAAATCCAATGCCCTGCCACAGAGCTTCTGTGCTGCCCTTGCCTGCAGAACTGCTCAGGATGTATCTGTGCCTAACCACTCATTTCCCTTTGCTTCCTGAAGAAATATGGACCCCAGCTGGCTGGCTCACAGTGGGAGTGGAAGAAAAGACCTCATTGTGGAGCAGTAAGGTTGTGGGAAAGGAAACCCTCCCAAATACTAGGAACGAGGCTTGCAGCTTTGTGCATCGCCCCATGGTCTTCTCAGTCTGTGAAAGACCAAAGGAGTGAAAGAATCAGAGAGAAGCAACACACCCTCACTGGTTCTGAAGAGGGTGCCCCTGTTATACAAATGCACAAAAAGCAAGAAAATAAAAATGCATAGTGTCTCTTGAAAACACTCCAAAACAAAGAAAAAGAACTCAATTCTAAAGTCATAGGAAGAGAAGACCTTTGAAAACATTTCAATAGAGAAATGATATGAACGTCTTAGAAAACCAATACTCAGCAAGGGGTGAAGGAAGAGCATTAATGATGTCAGAGCCTACAACACAGGAAGTCTTAGGTGGGCTTCGGGCCCTACATGAGATGGCCTCTGGCTGCCTGTCATTCTCCCCTGACTCACGCTGCTCCAGCCACCCTGGTCTCCTCACTGCACCTGAAACAGGCCAGACACTCCCCAACCTGGAATGTTCTTGCTCAAGGTTATCCTTAGGCTCACCTTCTCACTTCACTCTGTTCATAGGTGCCCTTTTCAGAAAGTCTCCTTTATTGCCTTGCCCTGCTTTAAAGTAGGTACAGTCCTCGCGGGACTTGAGCACAAAGGCTGCCTATCACTGTGATTAAGAGCCTGAGTTCAAATCCTGGATTTACTGCTTCCTGGCTGAGTGACTTCAAGCAAGTTATTTACGCTCCTTTTGCTTCATTTTTCTCATTTGGTACTAACTGTAGCCAACTTTATTGGTGACCCACTCCCTTGGCACTCACTACACTTATGCCCTCAGATGGCTTCACACTGAGTCACCTGCAGTCTTCAGCCAGAAAACATCCGCTGGCCCAGTGAGCATCCTCAGCCTATGTGTGGGGCAGGCAAAAAGTACCAAGAGTTAAAACTCCAGGGAATGGGTTCAACACTGTGATGAAAAAAAGTCTGAAGGACAATACCTTAGTTTCCTCTATCCTTGGGTGGAATATTTGAAGCCACCTCTATACCGGGGATCTACAACTGGACTGAGCCCCAGAAGCCCACAGCCCAGTCCTCCACTTCCTTACCAGGCCTTCCCAAGATCCCTTCATACTTAAACTATTTGCACTCAAATGCTAGTCTTAGGATTTGCCTCTGATAAAACATAGCTTATGAAGTCTACATTACAGGGTAACTGGATAGGTTAAATAAGTTGATATAAGCATACTAATATCAAGTATTAATTTTACTATACATTGTTATCTCGATGTCTAGAACAATCCCTAAAAAAGGTATGTGACAAATGAATGCTTTGAGACTTTGAGAAATGAATTAAAAGTGGATAAAAGGACAATACGATGAGAGAAAAGGGAGATGTAAAGAATAAGGAACCATAAGGAAAAAAATATGTGGCAGCTTGACTATAACTCAAATTAAAGGATAGTAAGGGCCTGAAATGACACAAAGAACAATCGTGTTAGGAGTATCAAGACAGACTTGAGAAGCTATTCCAGATATGAAGAAAGGAGACAAAGAGGTGTCTCTGACTGGAATTAATATGATGAATATGGAGGACAAAGAACAAAAATCAAAGGTACAAATTGTAGGAATTCCTAAGGAAGAAAACCATAAGATCTCTTTAGAAGTGGTAATAATAACCAATGAAAGAATAGGCTCGATTTTTTTTTAAAGCAGAGGAGGAAGGGAGTCTAAGTGTGAAAAGGCATTTCCACTTTCTTTATCCACCTCATAGCTCCCCACAGAAAAGCAAGCACTCATCTGTTTGAATGGAGCCTGAGATATTCTTTGGCCCACTTTATTATTGGGAGAAGGGGGCTGGATCCTGTGCCTTAAAAGAGGGGAAGCCTGCCAAAATGGTCATCTCCCATTTCCATGTAGTAGGAAACACCTGGAGCGAGGGCCTTTGGGGAAGTCTGTCACCTGTGCATAGCTGGATAGATGGGTCCTAGTAAGCACACAACTTCACTAAGCCCCATAGAAGAAGTTGTGTTTTCCAGTTTAAAGATTCCCCACTTGGGAGATGCTGAGTGATGAATCAGCTCTAAATAAAGTGATGCATCACTTTGCATAGGCTAACCTTGTTTCTTCTGTGTTTGTTCCTCATCCAAGATCTCAGGGAAGAAATTTCCAAGCCCTGAATCCCACTGAACCCCTAACAACTCACATCTAAACACTCCAGCAATTATTTTGGGAATTACAAGGATAAGGAAGTAAATAAGCTTTACAAGTAAAACAAAATATCTTAAATAGCTACGTTAAGAAAATCAAACCATACTAAGATAGTTCTACTACATTAAATGTCAGAAGACAATGTAACAAATCTAAACCATTTGGGAGCAAAAGTACAAGACCATAGGCTTTATACCCAGATTAGCTAAGGGAACAGAAATACAGTCTCAGATATGTAAGACTATCTTTCTACTGAGAATGATTAGTAGGCAAAACAAAACATATAGCCCAAGCGAGAGCTGAATCAAAAGGAAAGACTTAGAAATTAGGAAGTAGGAATGTGAAAGTAATGTTTGAGTCTCTTCTATTGAGTTCAATTCATGATCAAAGGACTATGGAACTGGTTGAGATTAGCAATAGATCCACACATATGTGTCAAAGAAATGATAATGGCAATAATACACTAATTTAGAAGCAGGAAGAATTTGGGGTCATAGTAAGGTTATATAGCTGAAGCAGAGATATGAAAAAAAGTAAAAATCCAGACTTGTTTGGCTAGAGAATACAAAATGAGAGCAGTGTTGAAGTTGGAATGTGTCTGAGCAAAGATCCCACATATGAGATGGATAAGGTCAATTTGCACAACAGTAAATATGCCACTTGCGTTGGAAATGTAAGAATCACTTTAGGGATATTAGAAAGCAAATTTGGAAAAGTGAATTTTTGGTAGATTGTGGAGGACCCTGAATGTCAATACATGAAATTTATAAATCCTTTTGTAAATAATTCAGGGCTGTTCGAAAGTTTTGAGCATCAGAAATAGAGTACCTAAGGGGCATTAGCCTGTGCATCTATGCGAGAGAGAGGCAGGTGCTGATGTAAAGGAAAATGGTTTATTTTCAGATGCCAGCCACCTGGAAGACTGGGAGACTCACGTCTCAAAGTTCATCTCCTGGGAAGATGAGAGACTCATATCTCAAAGCCCATCTCTTGGGAAGATGGGAGATTCATGTCTCAAAGCCCATCTCCACTTCTCAGTGGAGGCAGGGGTTTTTATAAGGAGGGAGAAGGGAACAGAACAAAGAGATCAAGGGAGGGGTTGAAAAGGTCTCTCTGTGCCGACCAGCACAGTCCACTCCCATAAGGCAAGTGATGTTCCAGTGGGCATCATCCTGGTTTAGTCATCCTGGCTTCACATCATTCCAGCTTCATGTCATCCTGGCTCCATGGCTGAAGGTCAGCAAATCTCCTGGAGCTGGGATCTTTGAAGGACTGAGCCTGTATCTGTTGAAGGTAGCTCCTAGGATTCTTACACAAACATGCCGTTCATCTACAAGCTCCATATTGGTCAGAGCCAGAACTTACAGAAACAATGTCAAAAGAATGGTGGGGTGGTTTACAACTTCCCACCGTTCTCACTGTCAATTTTTCTTTCATTTCTATGGAAGTTAGAAGGTTGTAGCCAAAACATTTAAGAAAACTAGAAAAATGCAGGATCCTGTCTAGTTTATAAGTGAAAAATAAAATTACAGACAATTCACTGAATTACAGTTTATTATTTATAACTATGTATGATAGAGTCTATTGAAACATAGTTTTTCTCCCCAAATCACCCTTATTTTTATCAAAGAGCCAAATCAAGACCAAGTTCACTAACTGAATTAAGTCCAGTTTCGATTCGGCCTGATTACTTCCATGAACACACAGGAATATCAATTGATCATATAGGCTTTCTTAAATCTACTTTGCTGGAATGTCACAAGGAATTACTAGATTGAACTTTAGCCTCTCAGGGTGGGGAAGCCAAGCCACACAGTTGCCATTAGGCTTTGCCTGAAATATCTACTCAAGTTCTTGAGGTCCCCAGAATGTCTTGAGGTTCTTCCTTGCCATCTCCCAGGAAAGCGACCCTCACTCCTCACCTGGAGAGACTGTCAGGAACCATGTGAATAAGCAAGGTACCAGGCCATTTTTCCAAGGGACTTTTATTAGCTCCAAACTCAATCTTTATTCCTTAAAGCTCTTTGCTGACATCCACAGTCTCGGCATGTTTCTTTCAGACATGACAATTCAGTCAAAGTCTTGGTTAATAAATCCAGGATTGGACACTGGAAGAAATCAGATTCCTACTGGATCCATGCAATAAACATAGGGCCATGAAAATAATAATATTCACTCATTAAGAGTTTTCAAATTCTAGAGGGATCAAGTAGGGAAAAAATACATAAATGCTTCAATATTGTTACAATTTACCAAATTGCTCTAAGAAAACAAACAAGTTTTTAAAAATCAGCAATATTTTGAACTCACAAAAACAATAATTATTTTCAGTTCATTCAGCCCCATAATCAATTCCTGTTTATCTTAATTATGTGCCAGCATTTCTATTAATTTGGTCATTTTTGAGAGCCATAAGAATCCCCATGTATTTCAAAGGTATGATCTGAACATTTATCCTGAAAATTTCTATTTTAGAGTAAGTTAAAGTCCTTTCCATGGATCCTTCTGAAGATGTAACATTTCTGCAAATGCAACAGAGTAAAACAATGACTACCTCCAAATGACAAAAAAATCCTTAAAGTTCCATGGTTATAGATCAGGTTACAATGCAATTGGCTAAGGAATTTGCTTGGTTTTGTACCAATATTTTAAGATCACAATCAGAATCACAAGTGAAAGTTTATCAGACCAGGAAATCAATTAATTTGTTCCCCACTATCAATTGTATCTGGCGTTTCTGTTGGGAAATAGCAATTGGATTTGGAAAACCAAAGAGAGTCTTTGGCTTTTTTATTTGTCATTAAAATTATCACTTTGCTTTACCATTTATCTATGTGCCTTTCCTTTCCTTTTTTATGTCTCTTTTCCCCTTTTCCATTTCCCTTCTTGAGTTTCCTATTCCAAATGTCTTTCCTTCCTATAATATGTATATTTATTTCCTTTATCCTCTTGCCTTTTTTTATTTCTTAAATTCCTTGTTTTTGCTCCTTCCCTCTAAGTCATCCTTCAACTTGCACAGACCCTCTTCAACTTAACACAAACCCTCTACGACTTACAGAGACCCTCTGCAGTGAACACAATCCTTCTGCAACTTGCCCAGTCCCTTTTAGTTTGCCCTTTTAACTCACCCAGAAACAACCAACCCACCTTCAATTCTACTTCCTTCAAAACACATTAACCATAGTTTGTACATTTTATTACCAAAATTATGTATTTTCCCAACTTAATTAGAATTTTCCATTTTTAGTGACAACTAAAAGTAACTAGCATTCTTTAGATTGACAAATTTATAAACACATTTTATAACTTTTAGAAAGTTTTTCCCTCCCATTGGCAAATATACTCACATTTTTAAGAGGCATAACAGAGATAACATGAACTTTTTTGTAAACCCAGGCAAAAATGAATATACTTTATGTTAATAATTTTAAAAGGTATCAACCAAACAAACAACTCGCTTGGATTCCTGGTGATTTCTGTATTCCTTGAGTGTGCTCAGACCTGGTCTGTTTCACTACAGAACAACCTGGACAACGTTATGGAGTCTGGAGAAGAGGCAGTGGGAGATACAAGGCTTGGCACAGCTCATTCCCAGAACCACAGCTCCTGGACCTCCAGAAGGAAGATTCATAGTGTTTCAAAAACTCATTTTCTCATTTTTCCTTCTTTCTGAGTTTTACTGTCTGAGAGGGGAAGGAGATCTTCCCCTCCCTCTTTAAACCATCAATTTAAATCCTTTCTGAGTAAAATCCTTACAACGTAACAACATGAAAGTTTGCATGTTAATGATATTATTCCATTTTCCAGACCTTTGGCAAAAAAATTTGATAACAGCTGAACCTCTCTTTTCAAAACAGAAACAAAAATGAAATCTAAAGCAAAGATAAAGTTTCAAGGAGGGACTGGGGCTAGCCTTAGAATCTTATCTCACACCAACAGGTACCACAAATGACCCTGCCAAAATCCAAATGGCACGAAGCCCAAATGGCCAAGACAGAAGATTCCCAGTATATACAAAACAGCAAAGATCAAACCAAGTTCCCCCCAAAAAAGAACCAAACAAAGAACTGTAAGAAAGATAGAGGAGAGCTCTCAAACGGAAACTGACTTCCTCCCACAGAAGACCAGAGAAACAAAACTAAAAGATAATTAAAAAGCAGCAGGATTCTCATGGAAATTTCTCTGAACTATGATATTCCAAATAAAAATCACAAGTATTAAAATTGGAGTCCATCAAGTCATTTCCTTTCACCAGCAAAACATTTAAAGGCAGCTGGTTCCTTGAGAGGGAGAGTCCCCGAGATAAAGAACTGGGAAATTCCTGCAATCCCTGTATTGGGGTCAGCCTGCCACACGAAGCTGGGATCCCACACCTGGGTCCTCCTGGCCTTACCAGGGTCCACATGGTAGCATCTGCAGCTGCCAAAAACTGTAACTGAAAACAGGTCTGGCGGCCTGCCTCTGCAAAAACCAATACACAAAAGGCAGGTGCTGACTTAAAGAAAAGTGGTTTATTTTCAGATGCCAGCAACCTGGGAGATGGGGGACTCACCTCTCAAAGCCCATCTCCTGGGAAGATGGGAGATTCACATCTCAAAACCCATCTCTACAACACAGTGGAGGCAGAGGTTTTTATAAGGAGGGAGAGGGGAACAGAACAAAGAGGTCAAGGGAGGGGGTTGAAAAGTTCTCTATGTGCAGACCAGCACAGTACATTCCAATAAGTCAAGTGATGGTCCAGTGGGCATCATCCTGGTTTAGTAATCCTGGATTCACATCATTTCAGCTTCACATCATCCTGGCTCCATGGCTGAAGGTCAGCAAATCTGGAGTTGGAATGCCTGAAGGTCAGGGTCTGCATCTTTTGAAGTTAGTTCCTAGGATCCTTATACAAACATGCTGTTCATCTATAAGCTCCATAGTAGTCAGAGCCAGCACTTACAGAAACGATGTCAAAAGAATGGTGGGGTGGGTTACGATTTCCCACTGTTACAATAATAGTTTTAAAAGAAGATAAGGGAAAGTGTAAGAAATAGTTTGATGAAAGAAACAATAGTTGGTAACTGCTTAAATGTGAAGCTCAACATGGAGAAAGACATTACAATAAAGTATCAAAGGTAGTATAATTTTGAGGTTAATTAAAATAGTAAAGAAAAAGGTATTTTAGGAACACAGCACAGAATGATATTATCCATTAACTATGTACATTTGGGGAAAATAACTAGTTAATTTAGTTATCAAATTCACCTGTTGATAATTATGTATAATGTTTCTTACCTTGAATAATTTGATAAACATTGTAATATTTTCAATATTTTATAATAAACATCACTAAAAGTCATAATTTAATTAAATTATGCATCAATTTTTAAATATTTTTAAATATAATTATTTGCTTAAAGATATCTCACAAATGGAGGTTTTAGATTAATTTCTTGTATTAAATCTAAATTGTCTCCAAAGAAACTTGTGAAAATAAAAATAATTTTATCATTCTTTAACCATGTCTTTCTTAATGTCCTGATGGTAAGCCTTAATATTAATTAATATTGATTAGTAATGATTAACTACATTGAGATCACATATGATTATGTCTGATTCCTCATTTAGAGGAAGTCTTTACAGAAAGTATAAAATGTTCATAAGTGCTGTAAAGACTTCCTTTAAGTAAGAGATAGTATACATTTCCTTCTCGGTACCTACCTAACTTCATTCGATATTGGGAGAATTGCTGTGGGGTACACAGTCCAGGAAGCTACCATAATGACTATCCCTCAGAATAAAAGTACCGCTTCAACTCTAATTAGTTCAGTGTGTCAGCAATTAGTCCTTTTAAACAGCCATTAACTAAATTTAGTCCACAGCAAAAACAAATACCATCGTATGATTTTCACCATGTTAGATGTTTAATATAATTTAAAATAAACTAATTGAAAATGTGACTGAAAAACTGCAGGCAGGTTATTAAGGATGATTAAAAAAATTGTAAAAGGACATCTGTTATAAAAATTAAAAAGCCCATTAAGAAATCTAAGAAGTTATATAATTAAAAAACCCATTAAGAAATCTAAGAAGTTATGTAATTAAGTCTTCCGTATGTACTCAGAGCAACAGCACCTATCTTTAGGTCATCTAAAAGCAACTCAATGTCTGCAATGAATAAATTGTTTTTATTCCTCTTGAATTTTGCATCTTATAAGTTTAACTTAGAGATTTAGTAGTAAAATCTACACATATCCTAACTTAAAGTAAGCTATATTAGTGAAGTCATCCTCTCTAGCTAGCTTCAATAATACAAATTATGAAAAAAAAAGTTTTTCTATTTAATCAAAATAGTAATGCAATATGTAAAGAACTTTATAAAATCTATTGTAAAAATTCACCTATCCCACTTTGTGCAGTTAGTAATTTCTGTTTAGTTGAAAGTCTGATCAAATATGTTACAGCATATCTACATGTGAAAAATAATGGTATAAGGAAAGTACCTTTTTTGTTTTATAATTGTTAATTTTTTAAATGAAGAATTATTGTCTTTTTACATAGCAGCTTTCTACTTCCCACTGAATCACTGTCTTTTATACTAAAAATAGTTAAGGAGCCAAGAATAAATTTTATTTTAAAAGCATATACACGCTAAATCAATCATGTTTAAAACATCTTAGTGATTGTCTTATTTTTTCTTTTTCACTAACTTACCTATAAAGGATAATGTTCCTTCTCATAAATGAAGTGAATAAAATCATTGGAATTATTGAAGAACATTTTTACACTGATGATTTGTCCTAATGGAAGTTATAATAAAAGAAAGACTAGCATAGTACAGATTATTCTTGCTTTTATTTACTTTCTTAAAGTATTTTCTTTCTTATATGTAATATATGAGATTGACATCATAATATAACAATGTATTATGATGTGAGGGTATATATTTAGCAATGAGCAGTGTTTTGTTCTTCCTAATTAAAAAACTGACTTGCTAGGAAAAAGATTTAAAAAATAATAAAGTCCTGCAACTAAGCCTCACTTATAATGACACTATTTTATGAATACAAAAAATCCTCAATAAGCCCTGGCTGGTGTGGCTCAGTGGATTGAGCACTGGCCTACAAACCAAAGGGTTGCCAGTTCTATTCCCCATCAGGGCACATGCCTGGGTTTCAGGCCAGGTCCCCAATAGGGGGCGTGTGAGAGGAAACCACATATTGATGTTTCTCTCCCTCTCTTTTTCTCTCCCTTGCCCTCTCTCTAAAAATAAGTAAATAAAATCTTTAAATTTTTTTAAATTCTCAATAAAATGCTAAATATTAAATGATATTAAATCTAGAATTATATTAAATAAAACAATATACCATATCCAATTACACAAACAAAAGCATGGTTAGTCTTTAAGAAACAATTACTCTAATAAATTCATTAATAAATTAAAGGTAACCAAAAAGGCATTTGACAAAATTCATATTGGATAATGTTTTTCAAAAAGTTTGAATTAGAAATAGTTTTTAGCACAGTCAACATTAACTATCAGTGATCAACAGTAAGCTTTTTACATTTGTAAAACATGTCAAAATGTAATATTAAAGGCATTCTCATGTCAGTCAAAACAAGAATGCCCAGTACCATAGTGAGTATTGCAATGAGTACTGTATGTCATTCTGGATGTCCTAACCAATGCAATAAGACAAGTAAAAGTAATGTGATAAATATATAGAATGGAAATACCTAATTATCTTAACTTGAATGTTTACCTGAAAAAAATAATTAATTAATCTAAAATTCCATTATAAACAGTTAGATAAAAAATAAAAGCACTGATTACAAAAGGCTTATTTTAATTTAAAAACATGAATAACTTTCCAATACACCTACAATAATTACCTTGAGCTATTATGAAAAAAGATTCCATAAATAATAATATCAAAAGGATAAAATGTCCCTAAATAAATTTAATGAAAAATTTTCAGAATTACATTAAAAACTGGTAATATATTACTGAGAGCCACATATAAGCTGAATAAAAAATTTTACATTACTGTGCAGTAGAGATGCAATATTCTTTCTAAGTTGATTTGTAAATTTAATCTATTTAAAAAGAAAATGTCAATTCTTTTTTGGAAGTTATTTTATAATATGTTCTTAAATGCACAAAAATAAAGCCAAAAATATTTTGAAAAGCATACTAATGGTAGCAACTTGTTCTACCAGATATTAACATATTATACAACTACAGTGAAAAACAGTGATGTATTAGCACTAAAAATGAATAGTCAGATCAGTGGAATAGAAAATTCATAAACAGATCCAGAAAAATGGAATAATGTAGCATATGATTAAAATGGCATTTCAAATCACTGACAAAATGATGGCTTTTTCTATAAATAATGTTGGATTCTGGCTATATATAAGTTAAAAAGTTAGATGTGTACCTCATATCTTACAATATAAAATGAAAATAAATTCAATATTTTATTGTAAAAGAGTGAAAGCATAGAATAACTATAAGAAAATATACTTTTACAAAGCTCTTATTTTGTAATAATTATATGAATAATGTTCCCAAAGTAATACTTTTCTTGTTAATATGTCCAATGCATGAAACTTGTTTGATATAGGCATAAAATATATGTATATATTTTAATAATTCTCAAAGCAAAGTACATCTGTTTTCTAGGTGAAAGACCTCACAGTGTACAAGATTCTGGAGAATATAAACTCATCAGATATGAGTAAAACAAAGGGAGGTTTACCAACAACCACACCCCTAGAGGCAGTGGTAAGAAAGAGCCAGGGTCTCCAACACCAGCAAAGAAGGATTTCTGGAGTTCAATCTCAGGGCAGTGATTGCTGGGCACATGCTGGGGAATGTGGGATAGACAGGAAAGGCATGGAAGCAGGCACCACTAAGCAGCTGTACACCTAAGAGAAGGGCTGGGTCCCTCTCACTAGATCAGATGAGAAACAGCATCCTGGAATAGTAATAGTGGGGATCAGAATACACGCACATGTGCTGGCGTGCTGGTGTGTTTCTGTTTGTCCCAGAGAGAAGAGCAGAGGACTGTGTTTCCCGCCTCCTAGAGTTAACTTGGAGTAACCATGCCTTCTAGAAGTTGCCGAACATTCACAAGTGACTCACAATCCTCTGAAATTGCTTCACTAAAATCAAATTACATTCTTGTTTGAATTACAACAAATAAAGAATTCACCCTAATTTAAACTGTTGTACTACAATACATTTGCGTCATTGACTTATAACTTGAGGCACTGAGATTCCAAATAATGTAGTCAAGAGTTTGGAGTGCAGAAAGAAAACATCAATTAATGGAAATATTTTTGGAGGATGCAGGCCTTTCACAGGAGATTTTCCACAAGACTGTCATCACATGTTTCTAGACATAACACAGTGACTGAGTATAAAGAAAAGTCTTGGTGGATACGACCTCATGATTTGTTTAAATTGCTGTAGGGCAAGTAAAGCCACATGTGAAAGAATGAACTACCAAAATAAAGTTGTATAATAATTGCTGGACAAAGGGTTAATGTACTTAGCCTAAAAGAGATTCTTACAAATCAACAGGAAATAGGGATTATCCCCTTCCCCCCCTAAAACAGGCAAAGTAATGAAACAAGCCATTTGCAAAAGAATAAATAATTTGACTAATTTGTATAGAAAAACTTTCAAGCTCATTAGGAATTAAATATATGTAAACTAAAGTAATAAAGTGAGTTTTATCTCTTATTGATAAAGATAAAAATAATAATAATAGCTAATTTGGGTAAATATACAGGAGGATAGGTAAACTTAACCACTACTACTGTATGTATAACGATGAAGGGTAATTTTATAGCCATCAAGAATATTAAAGGCAGGAATCTACACATCTAAGAATTTTTCCTAAGAAAATAATTGATCAAGTAAACAGATTGTTGTCATCTTTATATGTAAAGGATACCACTTCATTACCAAGATTCTGATGAATTATTTATTTTTCAGAATGAAAAGCTGTTTAGTGTTTAAAGACCCTGTCCTCACAGTATACTCAAATCAAGAAAACAGATTCTTTTTCAGATGGCACCCATAATTCAAAAGCTCTAATCACAAGAACAAAGAGAGGCACAAAATAAAAGAGACAGATGGAGACAATGTGAGTTCCATTTGTGCACCTGCAGGGAAATGGGTTCTCTGGAACACTAAAAAGCTGGAGGCAGAAACAAGGACACCTGCGCACTAACTATCTCTCTTTCCCTGGATGAGAGTGAAACCTTGGTAATGCTAAATTCGATTCAAGAACCAGAAGAGCTCAATATTTAGACACAATACCTTAAACAGAAGTGCACAGATTGTTAATGTTAAGATCTTCCAGAAGGCTGATGTAAGCTGTGGGAACAAAAGACTGGCGGCTCAGCACAAATCGAACATTTTCACACATCGAGCACTACTCTACTTAATATGGGCAGTATCAACAGCAGCTCTGTGATCTATCTGGGAACCAGGGGCCGGAAGTTCTCAAACTGTGCTGGGTTAAATCGGAAACTTTACTTAATTTACAACATGTGTGCACGTGTGGTCTCTTCTCACTAATTGGAAATGTGCAACACCTTTAAAACAATGCACCTATTGAAATGCTAGCTCATTTTCAATTCCTTAAGCTATGTGTAAACATAATCCCCCAAAACAGGGATCAAAAATGTACTAAACTTTGTAAACATGACCTGCTGAACCAAGCAAAAGCATTTCCATTTGCCATGTTTGATACGTTCAGTCCATCCCATAATTTGGACAAGGTCATTCATTAATTACGTGTGCCAGTGTTATGATTCTGTAATTGCAATCTGAGTGTTTTTGTGTCCCTCTCATTAGGTTTAGGAGACAAAGTGCGTTACATATTTCTAACCTTGGCTACTGTTTATACTCTGAGGCTACATGATGCCAAAATATCTTAATTGAAATGAAAAAAAGTGCAGTCTGTTAATACTCTAAATAGATTTTCTATAAGGAACCAAATATGCTCATATTCTAAATACTTAAAGATCTGTCTGGTTGGAAAATATTGCCACTAGAGCAATGCTGTCAAGTTTCCTAAAGGTTCAGAAGTAGGTCCTAACTTAGTACCATTTTAATAAAATACAGTCTTTTTCATTTTCCCTGCAGTTAACACTAGACTAAATAGTCTGTTGCACTTGATTTTTCCATTCCTTTCTTGACCAATGGCCAGACTTACAAAAGAGCCATTCCCAGTGCCCATTAGTTTCTTCGTTCATTCAGCAAATACATATTGAATGGTACTTAGCTAAAAACTAAACCAAGCCATAAGAATATAAAGTCAAATAAGACATAACTGCTGTCTTTAAGAAAATTATTATCTAGGCCTAGATAAGTATGTTAGCAATTCAATTACAGTATAGTGAGTGAGTGTTACTTACTGATTAAAGGGCATGGAGGAGGAGCTTTGAAATCAGCCTATGGTTAATGGGGAAGGGTGGGCTCAAGTCAGGAAGGCTTTCTAGAGGTGAACTGAGTTTGGAAATAGAACGGGGGAAAGGTGATGTGTCAAAGACAGAAGGGAGAATTCTCCACAGAAAGGGAAGAACATAAGAGTTATCACAAAGATGTGACATATCAAGATTCATACAGAATCACAAGTCCAGCATAGCCAGAGTAAAGGGCACATGTAGTAGAAAAAACTAAAAGTAAAAACCTTTTAAGGAAGAATGTGATGTTCTTACCCAAGAATTTGGGACATGATGCTGAAAGCTGCAGGGAGCTATTATTTAATGACTTCCTATGATAAGATAAACGTTTTGAAAACAAAACAAGCCTTCTGGCTACTCTATGCAGAATACACAGAAAGGAGTGCCCATTAGAGACGGGGAATCGGGATGCTACTGCAATGATCCAGGCAAGAGACTGTAACAGCTTCATTTAAAGTAGGAGAGATCTAGGGGAAAGGACAGATTTGGAACATATTTTATTCAGTACGAGGGAAATACTATACGTAGCACAGGTGGCAAACACAAGGCCTGTGGGCCCAATCTGGCCCTCCACCTTGTTTTATCTAGCCTGGCATCTTATTTCTACCCAGCGGCAGCACTGAGCTCCTTGCCCCCAGTTAAGGAGTAGTTACATTTATACAGTTCTAAAATTACATTTGGCTCTTTGAAGGCAACCACGAGGCTGACGTGGCCTCCAATGAAAATGAGTGTGACACCCCTGATACATAGGGAAAGGAGTCTAAACTTATTTCAGATTTCTGATTTGGAGGCTTATGTGACACTCTTTAACTCACTAAGATAAGAAATTCAAGGGAAGGAAAGGTTTGGAGTGAGAGATGATGAATTTAATTTTGAACTTGATGCATTCAAGATCCAAGTAAATTAATGCACAACAGAGTTGGATAAATGAAAGGTCTAGATCGCAGATATGGGATTTAACTATATAGACATGGTGACTGAGCCATGGGAATGGCCAAGGTTATGAGGGGGTGTGGGAGCTGTTATGCAGAAAGAACCAGCATAGAAGCCTGAGAAATACTAAAATCAGGGGAGAGTAGTAAGCAGACTGTAAATCTTAATTGCTGGAGTAGCAGATGAGAAGGAGGAAGAGGAGAAGAGATAGAGGTAGATGAAAGAGAACTTCAAGCAGGTAAAGGGTTCCAGGTGTTTCAAAGAGATCATTTAGGATGAACAGGACAAATACTTAAGAGCTTTTAGCAATGTGGAAATCAGATCTGAAGGAAACTGGTAAGAGGAGAAAGGAAATGAGACATAACCATATGCCAGAAGGCTAAAGACGGAAACAAACAGTGTGGATGCAGTGTAGACCGAAGGAAGGAAAAAAGGATAGAAACACTCCTTATTAACCACTAATGTTTAAGTAACTACTTATTGCCCTATCTAATTCTCCCACAATACATTTATTGGCAACATCCTTTTCAAATAGAAATTAGTCTCTTAGAAACAGCTTTAACGGAATAGAAGATAAACTTTTCTCCCCTTTGTATATGATGCCAAAAGTCATAATAAAAAAGGAAAAGCAGGAGCAGCAGCAGTTGGGAAGTACAGTATATCTGCTTGAAATTTCCCTCCAAGTTACTCAAAATTGTGCTTATACATATACATGCCATTCACACAAAACAAAATCTATCTTACTAGAATGTAATATATATATATATATAAAATATTCATTTTATTTCATTTATAGTTCTTTTAATATCATGGTGTTCTGTTTAGTCGCCAAATATTTGACACTAGTGTTTTAGATTCATTCTGCCAAAGAGATATAAGTCAATTTTCCTCGTGAGATCTCCTCTCACTATTCCTTTTTCAGGCTGGTAATTCTACCACCCCTTTATGTAATTATTTTTAGTTCTTACTGGTTTGTTTCTAATTTAATATCAGCTATACATTTTTAATAATCATGATTACTTACATTTATATAGCACTGTTCACCTTGAGAGCTCCCAAAGCAACTTTTCAAACTCCAGACTGCTCACATAAATAAATGCCAGGCAATGTTAAGGAGGATGAAAATGGCCCATCACACAGTCTACATGCCGTTTACCTTGCTCCAAAACAATAAAGATCCTTCATGAGACTCACGTCAATCACAGAAGATGCTCCACTGAGCACCATGCCACAAGCTGAGTCATCTCTGTTAACATGGGCCATTTTTTATTCACGAGGATATAACTCCTATCTGGTTAAATTGAATTAGTTTTGCCAAAAACATCAATGGTTGTTCAAAATGGTTGAACAAAATGCAGCTACTTAATGCATATGTAAAAAATCTTCCTAAGCTTAAGATTTTACTGCTAAACAGGAAACTCTGTGCTTCCAGCTGACACAAAAGGTGGCTCCCAAGTCACAAATCGAGACTCAAAGAGCACGCCTTCCATGACTTTGAACAAATCCTTTCCACTCCTTATTTTCATAAGTTTGGAAGAAAAACTATCTCACTTGATTTCAGCAATTCTTTTCTTTTAAACTGGGACAATATAGTTGTGATATTTATGACAGATGAATTTCCTTGATTTAAAAAAGCAAAAATATTTTTTAACAATCACTCCCAAGAGTATGAAAATGTAGTTCACAGAAAAATACAAACACAAGGACTGTCAGCTTTACTCTTAAGAATATGCAAATCAAAACAGTGAGGTGCCCCCTTCACCTCAGACTAGGTAAATAGTAAAAATGTTGGTAATGTCCACGTTGTCGAGATTAGGGAACAGGTACTCACACATTATTGATACAGTTAGCTGGTACAATGCTTTGGGAAAACAATTTGCCAAGAACTGGCAAATGTCACATGTACATGGTCTTTGATGTTTCAACTCCATGTAGGAATTTACCCTACAGATATACCTTTACAAGAAGACTAAGGTGTACAAAGTTATTCTTTCTAGTTATTTTGCAGAAACAAAAAGATGTAAGCAGCATAAACATTCATTATTAGAGTACTGATTAAATAATAGCCCATCCAGACCTTGAATGAAAAAGTGTAATTGTTTAAATAAATTCACAAACAAAATAGAAACAGAGGCATGGACACATGGAACAGACTGACAGCTATCAGAGGAGTGGAGGGAGGATTTGATGAAAGAAGGTGAAGGGATTAGCCAAAGAACATACATGCATAACCCATAGACACAGACAACAGTGTGGTGATGGCCAGAGGGAAGGAGGGGTTGGGGCTGGATGGAGGTGGGCAAGGAGTGGTGGGAAGAGGGACAGCTGTTAATTGTATCAACAGTAAAATTAAAGTTAAAAAGAAGTGCAGTTGTTTGGAAGAATGAGCTCAATAAATATATGCTGAAATGGAAAACTCTAAGACATCAGGTTAAAAACACACGGGGCATACTAGTATGTATATTACTATTCCATTTGTGTAAAAGGTGTTGTTGGTATGTCAGAAGAATGGAGAACTGTTTTAGTTTTATACTTTCCATACTATTTGAATTCTTCACTATGAACATCTTAATTTAATGTTTGTAAAATATCTCTGAGAACTGGATTAGCCTCTAATGGTATGTTCCTTGTCCCCTAAACCATCCTTGAAAGGAATTTAGAGTTATTTAAATATATGAGTGTATCTTATATTCTTACATATGCTGTGAACATTTCTGGAAGTGTTTGCATACTATTACAGTGGCCATCTCTGGGGAAAGGGATGGGGGAACTGAGAGCTGTTTGGCGACCATCTGGCCTGGTTTGCCCATGAATGAAGGGTCATTGGGACATGGGACTTTTATTTTTAACTGGGTCAGCCCCAGGAAACAGGGTCACCTGAGTCACCCTACTTTTCATTTTTACTTATGACCTTCTTATTCTTCTATTCTATTTAGTTTGTTTGTCATGAATATGTATTATTCTTATTTAGGTAACTAATAAAAAAAACTGATTTCTCACCAAAGAAAATTTAAAACTATTCATGTGTAGTTTTAATATACCAAATGTGTGTTAACATACATACTTACGTTTCTGAGTATATAAACATATAGCTGAGTATATAAACATGACAATATGAAATCTAATAATTTCATATTGTTTGGAAATAGAATTCAGCAATCCTTGAAAGATCATGAAAGTGTGTTTAAAGACTCTTTTAGAAACAGATAATTTTTGCAGAGATGTCTTATCCTGAAGCCTCATATCACTTACTATTCACCAGGAATAATAGGTGATAACTTAAAATTTCAAGAAAATACTAAGGCTAAACATTTATCACCTGATAAACATCTTCCTGGAGTAAAGCACATAAAATCTTAATAATTATTACTGTTCAGCTGAAATGTTGATTGTAGGGAGAGTTAGAAGTTAGTGATAAATAAAACCAATAAGGACAATGTATTAATCCTTCATATAAAAAATGACTTTAAGTATAAAAGTATAAGTACACTTTGCCTAGATAGTAAACTTTATTCGTATAGGTTAAATTATTTCCTAAGCATATTTTCACAGTGTAACCTACATTTCTTTATGTGCTAAAGCTTGATTTTCTTTGAGTTGTTCTGCAAAGGTGACAGCATTTATTGAAACAATTTCAGGAATCACTTTCACTAGTCTGCATCTAGAAGTTTTGTCAGAAACTAGTTGTATCTTGAGTCTGAACCAGTACAGAATTTGACATTCAACTTTTAATATATCCCAACCCTCTATCTGCTAAGAGACATCATTTTATTAGATTTCCTCTCATTTCTTTTCCTTTCCATCATCATCACCAATAGTTGACTTTCTTTTCAAGCTCAGTTTTTTAATAAAGAAATAGAGGGGCTTCTGGTCAAGATGGCAGCATAGGCCCACATGGCTTGCCTCTTTGCACAACCACATCAACTAAATTATAGAACAACCATCTAAAATTGCAACTAAAATATAGAACAACCATCAGAAATTTCAGAAATCAAGTTGCATGGAAGTCTGACAACTGTGAAATCAAAGAAACCACATCCATTGAGATTGGTAGGAGGGGCGCAGATGCAGAATGGGTTGTTCTCTCACCCACGTGTGGTGGATAAAAATTCTGGAGGGATATCTCAGGAGCAAGGAGACCCACACCAGGCCCCCCAGCCCAGGATACCAGTGCTAGGAAGATGAGTCCCCACAACTTCTGGCTGCAAAAACCAGTGGGGATTGAGTCTGGGGAAGAAACTTCTGGAGCCCCAAGCAGTTCCTCTTAAAGAACCCCCACACAGACTTACCTACTCAGATTCACTCGCTCTGAGCTCCAGCACTGGTGTGGCAGCTTGAAGGGCACCAGTGGCACACTGGGAAAAGGTGAAGTGTCTGGCATGAGGGTGAGCACAGGCCATTGTCCTTTTCCTGAGCCCTCTCCCCACAGAGCCATGGGGCTGGCAGGCAGGTGCCATATTTGATACTCCATTAACATGGCTAATATTGTTTGACCCACCATGGAGATCCCCAGAGACTCTGCCCCACCCAACTTACAGGCCCACCCAAGCTGCTTTTCCATATCAAAGACTGGTTTTGGCTCATGCTTCACAGCTTCCTAAATCTATCAAACAAGCAACAGCTGGCCTCAGTGAGCTCCAGGCTGGGGACTAGCAGCAGCCAGATTAGTTTCATGGCTTGCCACCTGGGAATCTCTAAGCCCAGCACATGTAGACCTTCTCAGATTGCTCTGTAGCTCAGGAAGGGCAGCCCTGGGCAAAACACAGGTGGGGGCTGACCTTGGCCTGTACCACCTGGGAAACCCCAGGGCCAGCGCTCCCAGTGGACAGCTACAAACCACTTCGGAGCACTGCTACCCTGCCCCTGCATAGCTGATCCTCCACAAAGGGCAGAGGTTGGTTGTAAGGGGTCATAGCCAATCCTTGCAGCTGACTGGTCTAGACAAATCCCTCCCATTGATCTGCCAACAGCAACCAAGACTCAATTACAAGGGGAGGGTGTACTAAGCCCACACAAAGGGCGCACCTCAACTACCCAGCTTGGGTGATGGGTAGACTGTGCCACTGGACCCTATAGGACACCTATGACATTAGGCCATGCTACCAAGACACAGAGTCAAAGCAGCTCTTCCTAATACATAGAAACAAACACAGGGAGGCTACCAAAATGAGGACACAAAGAAACATGGCTCAAAGGAAAGGACAGATCAAAACTCCAGACAAAGAACTAAACAAAATGGAGATAAGCAATCTATCAGTTGCAGATTTAAAATACTGGTTATAAGGATGCTCAAGGAAATTAGTGAGGACCTCAGCAGCATAAAAAAAGATCCAGTCAGAAACAAAGGCTTCACTAATTGAAATAAAGAACAGTTTACAGTAGAGTGAATGAAGCCAAGAATCAAATCAATGATTTGGAATATAAGGAAGAAAAAAGCACCCAATTCGAACAACAAGAAGAAAAAGGAATCCAAAAAATGAGAGTAGTATAAGCAGCCTCTGGGACAATTTCAAGGGGTCCAACATTCTCATCATAGGGATGCCAGAAGAAGAATAGAAAGAGCAAGAAATTGGATATCTATTTGAAAAAATAATGAAAGAAAACTTCCCTGATTTGGCAAAGGAAATAGACATGCAAGTCCAGGAAGCACAGAGTTCTAATCAAGTTGGACCAAAAGAGGACCACACCAAGACACACATAATTAAAATACCAAGGGTTAAAGATAATGAGAGAATCTTACAAGCAGCAAGAGAAAAGAAGTTAGTTATCTACAAAGGAGTTCCCATAAGACTGTCAGCTGATTTCTCAAAGAAACTCTGCAGTCAAGAAGTGGTTGGCAAGAAGCATTCAAAGTCAAGAAAGGCAAGGATGTACAATCTAGATTACTCTATCCAGCAAAGCTGTCATTTAGGTGGAAGGGCAGATAAAGTGCTTCCCAGACAAGGTAAAGCTAAAGAAGCTCATCATCACCAAGCCATTATTACATGAAATGTTAAAGGGGCTTATTTAAGAAAAAGAAGATCAAAACTATGAATATTAAAATGACAACAGCCCTGTCTGGTGTGGCTCAGTGGACTGAGCACTGGCCTGTGAACCAAAGGGTCGCTAATTCGATTCCCAATCAGGGCACATGCCTGGGTTGCAGGCCAGGTCCCCAGTGTGGGGCATGAAAGAGGCAACCACAAATTGATGTTTCTCTCCCTCTCTCTCTCCCTTCCCCTCTGTCTAAAAATAAATAAACAAAATTTTTTATTTATGTAAAAAATATAAATAAATAAAATGACAACAAACAACTATCAACAACTGAATCTAAAAAATAAAAACAAAAACAAACTAAGCAAACTAGGAAAAGGAACAGAATCATAGGTATGGGGGTCATTTGGAGGGTTATCACCTGGGAGGAGAAGTGGGAGAAATGGAGAAATGGTGTAGGGTTCAGGAAGCATAATTGGTAGGAACAAAATACACAGGGGGGTGTTAAGAACAGTATAGGAAAGGGAGAAGCCAAAGAACTTACACTCAGGATCCATGGACATGAATCATGGGTGGGGTGGGGATTGCTGGAGGGAACTGGAGTTGCAGGTGGAAGGGGACAAAAGGAAAAATTGGGACAACTGTAACAGTATAATCAATACACTATACTTGTAAAAAGAAAGGGATTTTTATATTTTAAAGAAAAAATCTGTTGATTATGTTCCAGTTAAAGGTGAGATCATATGGTATTTGTCCCTCACCGCCTGGCTTATTTCACTTAGCATAATGCTCTCCAGTTTCATCCATGCTGTTGCAAAGGGTATAAGCTCCTTCTTTCTCTCTGCTGCGTAGAATTCCACTGTGTAAATATACCATAGTTTTTGGATCCACTCGTTTGCTGATGGGCACTTAGGTTGCTTCCAGTACTTGGCTATTGTAAATTGTGCTGCTATGAACATTGGGGTGCACAGGCTCTTTTGGATTGGTGTTTCAGGGTTCTTAGGGTATAATCCCAGCAGCGGAATTGCTGGGTCAAAGGGCAGTTCCATTTTTAGTTTTCTGAGGAAATTCCATACTGTTTTCCACAGGAACATAATCAACAAAAGAAAAAAGCAAACAAAATACCACCAGAGACATTGAGGGGGGGAACTGTCTAGCAGTGGCCAGGGGGGAGTGAGGTGAGGACAGTGGGAAGAGGGGATTGCAGGAACTATTATAAAGGACACATGGAGAAAATCGGGGGCGATGGTGGGGGTGGGGGAGGGAGGTGGGTTCAGCCGGGGTGGGGGGAGGGAAGGGGAGAAAAGGCATACAACTGTAATTGAATAACAATAAAAAATAAATTATAAAAAAAAGAGAAAAAATCTGCATAGTTGATTAAGCTCACTCATTAGCTAAGAAGTGTACTTACAGAAATACATGCTTTGCTAAACATCATGGAACTTTCTATTTCTCAAATAGAAATATGCAAGCTAGACTCGTGAATGACAAGAGTCAACTTCATTGTAATCTATAGTTACAGAAAAGAAAACACTGAAGCTTAGTAAAGCTAAGGAATGTACTTCAGCCACATATCCAGTAAATGAGGGACCCTTTCAACTGAAGTCTGAAAAATTCCAAAGACCGTTTTCTTTCTTTTATGACACAGCATCTCCCAGCCAGCCTAGCAGAGTTAATGTTCCAAAGTCTTGGAACTAGTTTAATGAAAACTAACTTTACTATTTTTTGATTAGAACCAAAATGTAAAAGTCTGACTCCTATCTCTGATTTAGCAACTAACCAGTTGTAACATTTTTAGGTAGTCACCTTAACCTCTCTGGCATTCAATTTCTTCACCTGTAAAATTGAACAACTTGTCAGGTATTCACAAGCTCCAAGGTCCTAGTAGTCTTAACATTATTGCTTAAAAGATTCACTGCCAGGATAAGTTGTGTGTAATTGTGTACAAGTAAATGCTGTATGGTAATTAAGAGCTGTTGTTTTTCATTTACTTAAATCAAACACACCTCATGCAATGAGATTACAATATTAATGTGCTTGCTAAGCACTCATGCTGTAATAATTTTAAGAATGAAATTCAGTTAATTCTATATACAAATCATCTTGATTTTAATTTACCAGGTGTAAGCTTATGCTGCTTTACTTAATATTTGAAAAATGCACATTGTTCATTGCTCATTGCAGGATCTGCAAAAGGATTGTCCTGGGTTTATTCATTGCAGTTATCTTTCTCTTCACATAGCGAAGGAAACAGTGCCTCAGCTTCACAAATTTTCTTACCCATCTCTCCATATCTCTTTAAGTTATTGTATCTTCTAGACCAGTTATTCCCAACTATTTTCATCTCATGGCATACATAAACAAGTCAACAAAATTCTGTGGCACACCAAAAATATATATTTTTGCCAAGCTGACAAAAAGTAGGTATACCGTATTTTGCCATGTATAATGTGCACATTTTTGCCCAAATTTTTGAGGGAAAAATAAAGATGTTCATTATACATAGGTAGTACTAATTCCACATCTATATAAATGTTTTTAATTCTTTATTTATGCTTATGTGTTAAAAGTGTAACTTTAGAAAGCAGTAACAATATCCATATGCAAAGTAATACCCTGGAATACAATAATCACTTTTGTTTCTAAATATAAATAAATAAATAATAGAATTAACAAATTAAAATGAAGGTTTTTTCCCTGAAAGTTTGGGCCAAAACACATGGGTGTGCAGTATACACGGGAGTGCAGTATACAGAGCAAAGTGGGGTAATTTTGATTCATTCACACTGGATGGCTACTGTATTGGCTATTGTCATTTTTTATTTGACAGTCAAAGGGAAAAGAGGTCCATGCCCCTGACTAAATAGTCAGCTATTGCATGTTTTAAAAATGCTTGCAGTACACCAGTTGAAAATCACTGTTCTAGACCAATGTTTCTCAAACCAGACTGTACGTAATAACCACAATATAGCCCTATCCAGGTGCTTAGGTGGCTAAGCTGGTTGGAGTGTCATTCTAAACACTGAAAGGTTGTAGGTTTGATTCCTGGTCAGGACGTGTACGGGACGCAACCAACAGATGTCTCTCTCTCTCTCTCTCTTTCTCTCTCTCTCTCTCTCTCTCTCTCAAAATCAATTAAAAAATAACTATAGTATATGGGGAACTCAAATATATATGATTAATGGAGGCACAAAGAGGCTACTGAACTTGCCAAAGCTATATAGTTCGGAAGAAAGACAATGAGACCTGGCTCCAGGGACCCAACTTTTTACCCTGCACTAGGCTGCCTCAACCAAGAAGCTTTTAGAAAACAGATTACTGGGCACCACCTGGTACTTATTGAATCAGAATCCCAGGAACATATCTGTGTGTCTGTGTGTGAATGTTTAATGTTCCCAAGTTGATTCTAACAGGGCTGCTTCCAATGAATGAAAATCACCAAACTAGACCACCTGCAAAAAAGAAAAATCTTCTGTATTTGCAAATGGAAAAAACTAGTGTCCAAGAATTTGGTCTTCTGTTGCAAGGACTGTCATACAATAGCTTTGCTTAATTCAGAGATGCACTGAGGCCCACAAGGGCATACATTTGTGTAGCATCAATCGCTGCACAATCGTATACCAGCATTTTTCCTGTGATTCTAATCCCACATGGGGGAGAACTGAAATGTCCTCAGGAAGTAAAACTAGTCCAACGCAAGCTGCCAGCATGATGTCCTGAAAAGAAGAAAGGCTTTGGGAGCACAGCAGACACAAGCTAAAATCCTAGTTTTGTTATTTGTGAAAGTATACAAATATAGGCGAACTATTTAATCTCCATGTGTCCTAGTCCTTATTTATAAATAAGAGATACAATAATAGGAGCCACTTCCACAAGACTGTGGGAGGCAGTACAGTGTGATGGTTGAGTGAATTCAAGCCCCAGCTCTGTCACTAACTTCTCCAAGACTAATTCCTCATGTGTAAAATCGGGAGTCCAAGAGCTTCAACTCCAGGAAGTATGAGGATGAGTAAATGAAGAAAGCACATGCATTATTAGTATTAGTAATAGACTGCTGTGGTGATTAAATTAAGCCTTTGTAATGAAAGATTTTTAAACATCACTTTCTCATTTTTAAACCAATCTCCATGAAGAATGTCGGCAGAGACCATCCACACGGGATGTGCTCAGAAACGCATACACCATCAAAGACACAGGAAACGGCAAGGAAAGAGAGCAGTTTGAAGACACGTCTCAGGACTGTAAAAATAGTCCTAAAACTGTATCCTTTGGTTTCCCTTGATTTGGGAGTTTTGAAAGGCCTGGTTGAAAGAAGTATTGAAGTTCCTCAAAATTTAAAAATATAACTACCACGTGATGTAGCAATTCTACTTTTGGGTATATATCTGAAGAAAACAAAAACACTATCTTGAAGAGATACTTGTACCCTCATGTTCATTGCAGCACTATTTACAACATTACAATAGCCAACATGTGGAAACAACCTGAATGCCTACGGACAGAAGAGAGAAAATGTGGCATATATACATAATAAAATAGTACTACGCACCCTTCAAAAAGGAGGCCTCCCATATATGACAACATGGATGAAACTTTATGTTAAGTGAAATAAGCCGGACAGAGAAAGACAAATACTGTATGATCTTACTTATATATGGAATTAAAAAAAAAAAACCCTCATAGAAACAGAGTAGACCGGTGGTTGCCAGCAGGGAACGGGGAAGGGCTGGGTGAAAGTGGTCAAAGGGTCCCAACTTCCATTTATAAGATGAGTAAGTTTTGCGGATGTAGTGGACAGCAAGGTCACTCTAGTTTACATTACTGTAGCATATATTTGAGAGCTGCTAAGAGAGTAAACCTCAAAAGTTCTCAATACACACACGCAAACTATGTAAGTGATAGAAGCATTAACTAACCTTACTGTGATCATTAGATAGATGATAGATAGATAATACATAGATAGATGATAGATAGATAGATAGATAGATAGATAGATAGATAGATAGATAAAAGCATTACATTGTATACCTTAAACTTATATAATTATATTTCAACAAACCTGGAGGGAAAAAGACCTAGGGCGAACATTCCGAAGATTAACCTCTGCTGATTATCACAGCGCCTGCCACAACCACACGTGCCACTACTTAAAAGACCACCCTGCCTGCACAGCTACCTCTCCCACTGAGCACCACTGCCCACGCGCCATTATTCAGACACGTGAGGCACAGTATTTTGCTCCTCAGTGCACTTCCTTCCTTTCTTCTGACTGGAATGCAATTCATAAACCACATCATCACTAAGCAGAGTCTAATTTACTCCCAAAACGACCTGACCAGACGCCTTTTCTCCTTCTCCTAAGTTTCTCAGTCAGAGTGCATCGTTCTGCCCACTGGGTCCAACAGAACAACTATTTGAGTACACCTCCATTATTAATTCTAATCACAAATTCATTCTGATATATCATACTAACTGACAACTCACAGGACTTTGCACTAGATTTCATTGTTCCTGATGGAAGAGAGATTATCTTATGTATCTTCATTGTTTCTCAGAGAGGCTGACCTGCTATCTTGCATACTAGTAGGTATTCAACTCAAATGTGTTGAAATAATATGTGTGGACTGCAGACTGCTATGGCCATGAATGGAACCTAAAGCAGAACTCATCTCAGTCATGTGGTACCTGCCAGAATGCCTTTAACTCAGTGTATTGCAGATACTAAATGAAAGTGTGCTCTGAAAAATGAAGCTTAAAGTCTTTAATATCTGAAAAATAGACTAGAGTGAAATAGCCTGACATGTATGCAGTAAGATTTCAGTGAAAGGATGCCTCTAATTGGCAGTATGAAAAGTCATTCTCCAATATAAAAATACTATAATTAATGTACTGTAATGCAGGTCTAATAAAAGCTCTACCATCTTCATTGTTATTTGTTTTAATTTATTGATTTGAGACAGAAAGAGATTTGTTGTTCCACTTAATTATGCATTCATTGGTTGATTCTTGTACGTGGCTGACCGCAGATTGAACCCACTACCTTGGCATATTATTGGGTTGATGCTCTAACCAACTGAGTAGCTGGCCAGGGCCTACCATTTTCATTTTTAAATACCGAAGACCACAGGGTAATGTCCAAGGGACAGAAATTTATTTTTAGTGTATGTGCTCTTAAAATTATCTACTTTTCATATCATACCTTACAATGCCTCTTTTGACGAGTTCTTAAAACTACACTAAATTAGATTTTAATCATAATCTTATAGAAAAATACAAAAGAAAGAAAATGGAGAGGAAAGCAAGCCATGGAGAAACATAACATTTTCTCTATCTTGGTATTCCTTGAAGAAATTATACCAAACTTTCAAATGAAATAATATTTGAGCTACTCATCCAACAGTATAGTTTGCCTACATGTTTTTACAATACTATTTTTTCCTTCCTCATAAAATAGTCCTTTTGGAGAGATATTATTTAGAAGAGTGATTCTCAGTGTAGCCCACGGACCCCTCAGGGTGCCCTTTTAAAATGAGTTAGTAAGTAAATATTTTAAATTTTTATCACTTTTTATTTCTAATGTGGATGATGCATAGATATAATGCAAACAGATGAAACCTTTTTTGGCTCCTCAATAATTTTTAGTGTAAAAGGGTCCTGAGATCAAAGTGAGAACTGCCGAATTAGAAAACACATATTAGGAAGCTATGTAACTTCATAGAACAAATTTTCTGCCATTGCTATTTCTTTCATTCTGTTGAGTTGGGAATCTTGCTACACAGACTCAAGAATCTCTGTGCCATTTACTCAGCAACGATTGCCCAGTCCCTGCTGCAGGCAGGTTCAACGGGGGAAACCAAACTCGGAACACATGGGTCCCTTCATCAGAGAACTGCAGTTTCCATCATCATCCGTGTAATAATGTGTCCATATACTTATTCCCAGCTCCACTCTGCCCTGAAGCCTGTGTCTACATCTCTGCGTGTGTGTGTGTGTGTGTGTGTGTGTCCAGGTGCCTCCTAAATACCTTTCCTTGGATGTTCCACAGAGAGCTCTAATAGTTTCCAAACAAAGTTCTCATCACTAAATTGCATATGCTCAATCAATGGTCATTGCCCTCCTTATGCTTTAAGATTAGGCATAAACTATGGTTATATTTTCTTTTGCTTTTGTGATGGCAAATCACAGCTATGAAATTTCATTCTTTTTTATTCTATTCCATGGTACAAGCTCTGCTTATAAACCTATTCTCCTTAACTCAAGATTATTGAATTTCTTTCTGTACACTGAATTTTCACAAGATTGTTCCTTTTATCCAGTGTTTCTCTTCTTCCAAATATTAAATTGAATGTCACCCTCATAATAAATGGAAATTCAGAATATATTCTATATATTCAGTATATATTCTATTTACTACTTTGTTGTAATTCATTAGCAACTCAGAAACGGATAGTAAATTTACATCTTCTGAAACTGCTCTTATTGATTTGCATACTTTCATTTCTCTGGAGAAAGCTAAGGGAGTACTGCTTATGGAAGTGGCAGAGGCCCTTTTCTTAAAATACTGTAACACAATCAGAGTTTCTAATGTGGTTATTTAGAATAGATGAGGTACATACATTTTTAATCACTGTGGAAAAGATCAAAGGAAAATTTAGAAGAATTGACACATGCTCTCTTAAATATCACACTCCCTGTGAATTATACAAAAATAATAAAAATTAAGCATCAAAGAATGATCATAGAAATACATACTTTCATGTTATAGCATTCATATTACTAATATTATATTAATAAATTTAGAGCTATTGAATGCTGCCTAAGATTATAAATTTTCACAATGTAAGGCTGTGGATTTATCAATACCAAGAAAATTCATCCACTGTTGTCTGGAACAGAGAAAATAAAATTTTCTGATTTAGGTATTATTATTGAGATCACCATCATAACTACTGTCCTAAAAGTTAAAAATTTTATAATTAATAACTGAAAGCTAAATTAAAAATTCTGACATCTAAAATTTCTCAAAAACATGAAATATACTGATAAACAGTTATCTTTCATACAAGGCAAATGCAATCTAAATCGTGCTTCTATTTTTCAGCTGCACATTCTCAGATCACGGAACACAAACCATGTACAGAACACAGGGCAAAGCCTCAGGGAGTCACTGGGCTATCAATGTTGCTATTTTCCTGCTCCTTTGTTTACCATGTTATGTTTTAATGCATGTATTTTAACTCCTCTATGAAATACAAATTTTTATAGGGCCATATTTTGGTCACAGCTTATTTACTATTTCTCACATAGTGTACATTCAATACAATTAAGTGTCAAATCACACTTTGATTTACCTAGGAATGCTTAGTTACAAGAGGGTAGTCACATGTGTTAATGTGACATTTTAAGAGACAGATTTGTCTGTAATTTGCCATTATTGTTTTCACTCTTTATAACTGCATCTGCAGGAATGTTTAGTGAGGCCAACAAAACATTAACATTTGAATTTTAAAATATTGAAAGGCACACATCTCTAGCTGCTGGCCCCAGATTGATTGATATTGGAGCTTATATCCTGCCAGTTGTACGTATTTGTGTCACCTGTTTGACTCATTCCTTTAAGAAGAGCAACACACTGCTTTTTCATCAAGAAAATCTTATTAAAAATCTTTAAAAAGCTAAAAAAATAAAACAAGAAGAGCAAATTGTCTGGATAAAGATTTTATAATCAAGGTCAAATAAATCCATTTGGTGGCAATTTACTAGAAATACCGGTCTAGTAACCCGCCAAGAAACTACAATGATTCCCTTTGGCCTAAACTATCAAATCTAAGTAACTCTACTTGGTTTTCAATTAATATCAATATTCTGACAACATCTTATTAAGAAACCTTATTTCTCATTACTCTCCAATAAAATCATTTACACTATTCATTTCAGATTTTTTATGCTTATATTTCTCATGACATTAATTAAAGACCCTAATTGAAGTTCTTCCTATTTTTCCACTTGTATAAATACTACCCATTCTTTTCTTTTTCCTCCAGTTTTGTTTTATGTAATAAAACCATACAAATACCCTTTCATGGCTGTGAAGTTGGAGAGATCCCAGCCTGGCAGAGCACATCGGATCTCATCCCCCCAGCCTTTCCACTCTCAATAAAATGGTTTGACCCCCCCCCCCAAAAAAACCATACAAATACAATGAAACACTGTGAATTTTTCCCAACCCAATTCCATTCCCTCTCCCCTGTGCTTCCCAGAGATAACCAGTATTTTAGGTTTTTATCACTTCTATGTATCTTTTTATTTATTGTGTATACATATTTGTAAATAAAAATACATAGTGCATATTAATGTTTATATAATATTACATTTTATATTTTATTCTGTCACATGTTATAGTATTCTGCATCTAATTTATATCACTCATGTTTTCTAGATTTATCTATGTGGGTACATTATACTTCACTTATATTTTATACATCTTTGTTGTCAAGTGGCATTATATATCCACTTACTTGCCCTTCCATGTAGGAATGTGAGGGTAATGACAGAAAATATATATATATATATATATGTACATATATTTTTTTCTGTCATGTATACATAAAGATATATGTATCTTTAAAATATATATCTTCAATATATATTTAATATATATCTTAAAAATACACAAATTTAAAGTATATATATACTTTAAAATGAAAAGCATTATGATGCCTGAGTTTATTACTGTAATATGGTGAAATTCTAAGTAATTAGTACTGAAAATACTTATTGTGAATAAATTTAAATTTTGTCATTAAAAGAAATCTTTCACTGAGATACAAAATAAGAAAAACTGAGGAATGATTATCAGGGGCTTATAGTTTTTACATATACATTTGTTTGACTATAAATCCCAAATAACAAGATTATTTTTCACCTCCAATACTAATTGAATTTTAACTATTCAAAGTCTATGATGAGACAGAAAACAACACACAAAAGTTTTAAGAAATCAAATTCTTTTTTCCTAAATATCACAAAGCTAATTTTACTTGTCCCCTCTTACTCTACATTTCAAGTGACCTGAACCCACACTGGAATTACTTATACCTGTGACATCACTGTCTGTGTCAGCAAACTCTGAAAAGTCCTTTTAAGCACAGTGATTAAGTGATCATATTCCCTTACCACAAAGGGAAGTATTCAAAATCTTTGGGAACTATCACAGGATAATGAGTTGGCATTTAACAGTTTCTTCCTAATTCAAACCAAATGAAAGAAATAGATAAAATAATCAGGTATTATTATTTCAAGAGAGTTAGCTTTTTATGTTAGGCTGAATCTCTAAGCAAGGCCCCTTGTTCTGTCAGATGGGACCACAGATCACCTACACTCGCACGTGGGCCTTGCAGAACGAAGAATCTAAAAGCTGCGGTAGATGGCTACATGGTCAAACAGTGCAGTGCGCTAGTCTACAACCACATCATACCTCAATTATGATGCCCTGAAACACGGTGGAGGACATAGATATTGATCACAATACTCTGAGCATTTCTGATTCTTGCTGCTGTCCATCCTTAAGATTTAAAAATAATAATAATAATATGGATAGTGAACAGGCTTTGGAAATATTTTCAGTAAGTGCCAGCCAAAGTTAACACAAGCTCAAGTGTCATTTGGTTTACCCAAGACCCTGTTCAAAGACATAAAGCTATTCAAAACTCCTACTCTTACCCAACCTCTGTGAAGTTGAAAAATTCATCTTCACATTCGGAAGGAAACACATCCTTTCTTTCCATTGTATCATTTTATTATTTTAAATACACTTTCTCTATTTCTCTATAAAGGGGGGGGGTGTATACAGGTATACACACACTCTGTTGTAAAATCCCTTGGGGTTAGAAATTAACTTCCTAGTTACATGTGTTAAAGGACTTAAATCTACTCAGCTGAAATCATCCTTGACTTTGCTGAATGTGTTATTTTCATAAACAGTTTGTGTGTGGAGTTTGCTAGAAAATTTATGAACTGGTTATTTTCCACCAGGGAAGCACATGCTTAAAAGCCAAAAGATGACTTCAAGTAATGCTAAAAAAAGCATTCCAACATGAAATAGTATTTGTTCATTGCTATATTAGCATGTAATTGTCCAAAGTGGTATCATTTAAATTTTGCATCTGCAGCCCACTTTAAAAGCCCAGATAGATCAAAATAATGAAGTACAGAACCTGTAAAGGTATAAGAGAAAGTATTATGTAAACATTGTAATACAAATTTCATTTTTAAAAACAGTATCTAATAGTTTATGCCTATGCAGATAGCCAATGTTGAGAAGAAAAACCTTCTCACCCAAATCTACTACTTAATTACACATTTTAGCAGTGGGAAAATGCCATTCCCCTCCCTCACCCAAAATAAATTCTGTGTATAAAAAGTGTCAGTTTTCTTTTTGGTTTAAGTATATTAAGTAGGCTCAGAAAGATATACCCAACTAATTATTATTTACATACAACCTGGGAAAAATTTCCTGAAATGTTAGTCAGAAGATTGTTTTTTAATAGAAGCTTCATATCATTTCAAAAGATAAAACAAGGGGATAGAAAAACCAGAGAGCACTTATTTTTGGAAATGGGGACAATGTGCAATCAAGAACCCCATCACTTTTCTCAAATGCCTGTAAGTACTCTAGAACTTACTGACTCTAGAATTTATGACTACTATGACATATTGTCATTAATGGCTAAATCACAAAAACCAAATGTGTTATCACCCTTAACAAATTTTTTTAAAAATTACACAATAAAGAGAAAAATAAAATTTTCTAGCCCTACACTTTTGTTTTAGGTATTTTGAAATTATCCTAGAAAATAAGCTGAAGAGTATAATTTCCTTCTATTCAGTGTTCAGGACAGAGGCTGATGGAATTAGCAATTAAGCAGTATTGTTTCAACATGCTGATTAACACTGAAACAGTCATTAAAATGATGTTTCTTGGAAGATAAAATATACGATACCAGTCATATCTAATGTTTATGTGCATTAATCAAGTGTCCAACATCTGGCTGGTGTAGAAGTCCTATGCAGCAATATTTTCACTAGGTAGTTTTTCAATTCAACCTTATTAACTTTATTTCTTTCATAATTTTTAATATATTTGTGCCCCTTCAGCCCCAACAATCACAAAAATAACCACAACAATGATATTCTGGCTACCAAGAATGTTTGAATTTACTTCTAATGACAGTTAAATAATTGAGTATAATCAAAAGTCCTTGAGAAGTTACCTGAAACTATCATCTATAACCATTTTCTAAGAAAAATTACAACCTATCCGGGGGACTTCCGGCCAATATGGAGGCATAGGTAGATATACTTTGCCTCCTCACACAACCAAAAGAAGGACAATAACAAATTTAAAAACAAAAAAATAACCAGAACTGCCAGAAAATCGAACTGTATGGAAGCCCAACAAACAAGGAGTTAAAGAAGACACATTCATCCAGACTGGTAGGAGGGGCTGGGATGGGCAATCAGGGCAGAGAGGAAGTGCAGCAAGGCAGTGATTGGAGGAGTGGGTGGTCCCACATTTGTGCGCAGATAAACCGAGAGGAACAACTGGAGACAGGGTCCCAGTGAGGGGAAATAAAGCCTCAATACCTCTGACTGAAAATACCTGTGCATGTTGAGTCAGCAGCGGGAGAAACTCCCAGCCTCACAGGAGAGTTCCTTGGAGAGAGCCACAGGGTCCTAGTACCTACACAAGCCCACCTACCTGGGAATCAGTACCAGAAGTGCCCAATTTGCTTGTGAGTGCCAAAGGAAGTGACTGAAAGCCAGCAGAGAGCTGAGCAAGCAGCGTTGTTCCCTTTCGGACCCCTCCCCCACATAAAGCACCACACTCAGAGACCTGGGTTGCCCAGCCCTGGTGAATACCTAAGGCTCCACCCCTTACTACATAACAAACTTGTCAAGACAAAAAAAATGGCCCAGATGAAGAATACATCAAAGCTCCAGAAAAAAATACAACTAAGCAATGAAGAAATAGCCAACCTATCAGATGCAGATTTCAAAACACTTGTAATCAAGATGCTTACAGAAATAGTTGAGTATGATCTCAAAATAGAGGGAAAATGTGAAGGCTATGAAAAGTGAAATAAATAAAAATGCACAGGGAACCAACAGTGACTGGAAGGAGACTGGGACTCAAATCAATGGCATAGACCAGAAGGAAGAAATAAGCATTCAACCAGAAAGGAATGAAGAAACAAGAATTCAAAAAAATGAGGAGAGGCTTAGGAACGAACCTCTGGGACAACTTTAAACATTCCAACATCCAAATCATAGGAGTGACAAAAGGAGAAAAGGAAGAGCAAGAAATGGAAAACTTATTTGAACAAATAATGAAGAAGAACTTCCCTAATCTGGCAAAGGAAATAGAGACTTCCAGGAAGTCCAGGAAGCTCAGAGAGTCCCAAAGAAGTTGGACCCAAGGAGGAACACACCAAGGCACATCATAATTACATTACCCAAGATTAAAGATAAGGGGAGAATCTTAAAACCATTAAGAGAAAAGGAGACAGGTACCTACAAAGGAGTTCCCATAAGACTATCAGCTGATTTCTCAAAAGAAACCTTGCAGGCTAGAAGGGGCTGGAAAGAAGTATTCAAAGTCATGAAAGGCAAGGACCTACATCCAAGGTTACTCTAGCCAGCAAAGCTATCATTTAGAACTGAAGGACAAATAAAGTAAAGGAGTTCATCATCACCGAGCCCTTATGATATGAAATGTTAAAGGGACTTATCTGAGAAAAAGAAGATCAAAAATATGAACAGTAAAATGACAATGAATTCGCAACTATCAACAACCAAGCCTAAAAAAGCAAAGACAAAAATGAACTAAGCAAACAAGTAGAACAAGAATACATTCACAGAAATAGAGGTCACATGGAGGGTTATCAGCAGGAAGGGGGAAGAAGGGAGAATTGGGGAAAAGGTACAAGGAATAAGAAGCATAAATGGTAGGTACAAAATAGACAGGGGTAAGTTAAGAATAGTATGGTAAATGTAGAAGCCAAAGAACTTATATGTATGACCCATGGACATGAACTAAAGTGGGGGAATGCTGGTGGGAGGGAGGGTACAGGGCAGAGGAGAATAAAGGGGAGAAAAAATGGGACAGCTGTAATAGCATAATCAATAAAATATATTTTAAAAAAGAAAAATAATGTTCTAGAACCTCAGTGTTTGCTATTAGAATAGTCAGAATCCAAAACACTGAAAACACCAAATGCTGGCAAGTACAGCAACAGCAACAGGAACTCCCATTCATTGCTGGTAGGAAAGCAGCTCTATTTCAAATTGCCAAAACTTGGAAGCATCCAAGAGGCCCTTCAGTAGGTGAGTAAATAAATACACTGTAGTACATATAGAAAATGGAATATTATTCAGTGCTTGAAAGAAACGAGTTATCAAGTGATAAAAACACTAGGAGCTTAAGTGCATGTTACTAAGTGAAAAAAGCCAAGCTGAAAAGTTTCCACCCTGTAAAATCCCAACTACGTGACACTGTGGAAAAGACAAAACAATGGAGACAGTAAAAAGATCAGTAGCTGCCTTGGATTAGGACAGAAGGAAGAATGAAGAGGCAGATTACAGAGGATTTTTAGAGAAGTGAAACCATAGTGTATGACATGGTGTCAGTGAATACATGTCTCAAAACCTATCGAATGCATATCAGGAGTGAACCCCATGGACTTCCAGTGATAATAACGTGTCACTGAGTGTTCATTGATTGTAACAAACGTGCCCATCACTTTGGGTCTGCATATCATTAGTGTGAGAGACTGTGTGTGGGTGAGGGCAGGAGACCAACGGGAATGCTCGAACCTTTCTACTTAACTTTCCTGTGAACCTGAAACTTCTATGAAAATAAAGTATGTTATTTTTTAAAATGATGAGAACATGACCAAGATGAGAAAATTCTTGAAGGTAATGTTTCTTTGCCACTTTCTAAGAAATTGTAGGTATTGTGTTAAAAATATAATATTGCATTTATTTTAAACCTCATGAAAATATATTAAATGCTATTATTTTATAATTCTTAAACTAAAGATGAAATACTGAATATCTTACAACATAATGTCGATAACTGAATCTAATGTTCATAGGTGTAATGGTGGGAACGTGCTCTACTTCCTCTGTCAAGACTGCGGTAAAATGAAGCCAGACGTGAAAGAGTACAGATTCCGTCATTTCATTTATATGAGTACAAAAGCAGGCAGCCCTTCTCTTTGCAGCTGGAAGTCAGGAAAGTGCCTCCTAGAGATGAGCGTAATAACTGGAAGAGAGCACAGGAAGGTTTTGAGGTGCCGGTTGAAGATTTTTGGGTTTGGTTGGGTGTTCTAGATACTGGTATGGGTGTTCCAGTTTGTGAAAATTCATGAAGCTGTAGATTTTTTATACTTTTCTGTATGTGGGTTGCACTTATTTAAAAGTCAAAAAAGGCAGTAAACATGGTTCTCCATTAAATTTTGATTGAAGAAAAGAGGGGATAGAGACAAGGGTATATTATATATGCTTTTATAAGGATAGAGAAGAACAGAAGAATGTTTACAGAACTTAAAGGAAAGAAATGGCCTTTTGCTTGTATTGTTAAACAGGTCAGCATTTCTCAGTATTAGTCAAGAGCTAATATAAATCATAGGGACATCTGTATAACCCTCATGTCTAGCAAAGAACTCTATTAACCAGGATGAAAAGTAAATTAAAAACTAACAAATATCTTTCTGAGAAATTTGTACTACATCCCTTTTACTTGCCCGATTGTGTGTTTCCACTTCTATTTGAATTACACTTTGGAAAATGAATAGGGATTATAACTTTTAACTAACTCTGTTATGTGGAGCCCACTCTTACCTGCTCTGTGGGCATGAATAATGGCACTGGTCATGCTCTGGTACAACAGTTTTCTCTAGTTGAGTCAAGTGTGACCTATGACCTCCAGCTAAATTCTTTGCACAGGTCATACATGAGTTTACCAAGGAGTTTCTTAAAACAGGAGGTGTATTCCACCACACATTCTCCGAACACTATTTCCAGCAACAGCCTCTACCTCTTTACCTAGCAGGTCATTTTACTGGACACAAAATGGATGAGTATGGGCTTTATGTCCTCTTATTTCCATATCTCACTTCCAGACATTAATAAGAAATGGAGGGTTCAGAAAGTAACAGCAAAAGATAGAAAATCTGAACTTAAAGAGCCTAATCACCTTAGAGAGGAAATGAATTAAGCCTTGAAAAAATAAGAAATTAATTCATTTTAGACAACAGTATTATTGATTACAGGAGATTTATCAGATGCTTAGAAATCTAAGGTATATAGGGGAATGTGTGGAAATGGCTATGTATTTGGGAGAGGGATGTTTAAGTGTATATATTTGAAATTTGGAAAGTGTATACAGAGGCTTTATTCTTGTCTGGGGCAAAAAAATAATAATAGTTACCACTTACTGATTATTCACAATGTGCATGGCATTCTGCTAAGCCCTTAAGCGTGAATTACCTCATTAAATGCTCACAATAACACTACAAGGTAGATATATTTAACACTCCCATCCAAAGATAAAAGCTTAGTGAGTTACAAAATTGGAGTGACTTACCCTAGGTCTCACAATGTAAGTGAAAAAGCTAGAATTTTCGTTCATCTCTCTCTCAGCATGAAAGCTCATGTTCTTAGCCACTTACTACTACCTTGTGAATAATCGCAAGAGCAAATAGAGAAATATTTGGCAAGAAAAGAGGGCAAAAGAAAAGGAAACTAAATGTAAGATATAAAGAAAGATGAAGGAGAAGAAATATGAAATGGAAGATAGACAAAATATAAATAACAGTTAACATAATAGACATTCAATATGTGTTTATTAAATGAATGTGTATGACATACACAAATAAATGCCATAATACGCACTCCCTAAGTTTTTTAAAAAATTAAAAGTTTATTATTGTTTCTTAGCTTAGCTATAAAGGTATTTATATGGTTCGAAAGAAAAGTTATTTTATAGGTATGATTTTTTAACACATTCAAAAGACTAAGAAAACCAAACTCCCAAAAGTATAATAATTAGGCACCTGAATTAAAAGAATTTTCTCATTCATATCCCACACTTTCAAACTATGTTCTTGATTAAACTCTAATGTAATTATAAGAGTTAATAACCTTAAAGAGGAAAATAATCAAGTTTTCATTATAATTTCCAGGTACATTCTTTCTGAAGTGAATAACACTAGAAAATAATTACTGCTAATAGCATGGGAGCTATTCCATTAAATGCTTTTCTTCATTTTTTAAAAAACTACATAATTTGAAAGAAATGGAAGAAATAAGGAGAGAATGAGCCTCATTTTATCTCCTCTAGACTCATCAGATGCCCCTATTAATGGTACTGTACCTTCCCATCTTCTCTGAGAATGCTGCAAGAATATCCACACTTCTGTGCCTCTAAGAAGCTGACACTGCTGGGAAACATCGTTGCTTGGTGCCAAGGCAGAGGCATCCACTCCAACTTCTGTGTTTTCATTCCCACTAGTGATCCTTGTACGCAATGCTTTTTAAGTCTGTGTCTTTCTAAAGAGTCTCATGTCCTCAACCCCAACCTATCCATTTCATCATCTTAAGATGATCCAGGTACAAACTTCATTATTCCTCTATTGATGAAATGTTCTCCATATATAATACATATGCCTACCTCTTTATTAAGCACTTTCTATGTATTATCACCTTACTTTTAGGTTTCACAACAACTCTAAAAAAAAATACAAGATCTGTCCAGAAAAAGTCCAGCCATTGTTAATATAATGAGAACAGTGTGTGCAATGTTGATGTAACCTGGAAGCCAAGGAGAGTGGACTGGACATGAACAATGCATGAACAATGTCGACTTCACTGTACTAGTTAGCAGGGGCAGTAGTCACCCTTGAGTGAGCATGTGTACTGTGTGTCTGTCGCATTCAAAATGGCTGAGTGAGTAGAGCAAGGAATCTGAATCAAATTTTGCTTTAAGCTGGAAAATTCCACCATGGAAACCATACAGATGATTCAGAAGGCCACAGCTATGGGCAACTGGTGACTGGCAGCTGCGTCATGACAACGGCCCTGCTCACGCATCAAGTCTTGTGCAGATGTTTGGGGGTTTTGTATCAAATTATATACACTTATTTTTAACTTACTTTTTAATTTAAACATTATGCCACAAACATTTCTTCATGTCACAGACTTTTTTTAAACTATTCTATTACAGTTATTCCAGTTTCCCCTGGTGCTCTCCCCTGCCCCACCAAACTGCCTTTCCTAGTCATTCCCAACCTGTTGTCAATGTCCATGGATCATTTATGCATGTCTGTTGATTAGACCCTTCCTTTTCTTAACTTCCTTATCTCCCACCCCCTGTCCCTCTGGTTGCTGTCAGCCTGTTCTTGTTTCCATGACTCTGGTTCTATTTTGCTCATTTGTATGTTTTGTTCAGTGGGTTCCTGTTATAGCTGAGATCATATGGTATTTGTCTTTCACCACCTGGCTTATTTCACTTAGCATAATGCTCTCTCCTTCTTTCTTTCTGCTGCATAGTCTCCCATTGTGTAAATGTACCATAGTTTTTTGATCCTCTCATTTACTTATGGGTACTTAAGCTGTTTCCAGTACTTGGCCACTATAAATAATGCTACTATGAGCATAGGGGTGCATAGGTTCTTTTGAATTAGTGTTTCAGGATTCTTAGGATATAATCCCAGTACTGGAATCACTGGGTCAAAAGGCAGTTTCATTTTTAGTTTTTTGAGGAAATTCCATACTCAATGTTTTCCACAGTGGCTGCACCAGTCTGCATTCCCACCAGCAGTGCACTAGGGTTCCCTTTTCTCTACATCCCCTCCAACACTTGTTGTTTGCTGATTTGTTAATGATGGCCATTCTAAATGGTGTGAGGTGGTATCTCGTTGTAGTTTTAATTTGCACCTTTCTGATGGCTAGTGATGTTGAGCATCCTTTCATACACCTGTGGGCCCTCTGAATGTCCTCATTGGGGAAGTCTCTCAGGTCTTTTGCTCATTTTTTAATTGGATTGTCTTCCTTGTGTGGAGTCATATGAGTTCCTTATATATTTTGGAGATCAAACCCTTGCCTGAGATTTTATCGGCAAATATGTTTTCCCGTATGGTTGGTTCCCTTTTAATTTTGATGATGGTTTCTTTAGCCATGCAGAAGCATTTTCATCTAGTAGTCCCATTTGTTTATTCTTTCCTTTATTTCCCTTGCTCTAGAGCACAGGTGGCAAACACAAGGCCCACAGGCTGAATCCGGCCCTCCACTTTGTTTTATCTGCTGGCACCTTGTTTCTACATGGTGGCAGCGTGGAGCTCCTTTCCCCTAGTTAAGGAGTAGTTACATTTATACAGTACTAAAATTACATTTGGCCCTTTGAAGGCAACCATGAGGTTGATGTGGCCCCCGGTGAAAGAGTTTGACACCCCTGCTCTAGAGGCTATATAAGTGAAAATATTGATGAGTGGGAATCTGAAATTTTCCTGCCCATGTTTTCTTCTAGGACTTTTGTGGTGTCATGGCTTATATTTAAGTCTTTTATCTACCTTGAGTTTATTCTGGTGTATGGTGTAAGTTGGTGGACTGTTTTCATTTTTTTTTAATGTACCATTCCAGTTCTCCCAACACCACTTATTGAAGAGGCTATTCTTACTCCATTTTATGCCCCTGCCTCCTTTGAAAATATTAATTGACCATAGAGACATGGGTTTATTTCTGGGCTCTCTATTCTATTCCATTGATCTATGTGTCTGTTCTTATGCCTGTATCAGAATGTAATATAGTTTGATATTAAGTATTGTGATCCCTCCTACTTTGCTGTTCTTTCTCAAGACTGCTGAGACTATTCAGGGTATTTTTTGGTTCCATATAATTTTTGAAATATTTGTTCTAAATATGTGAACTATGTCATTGGTATTTTAATAGGGATTGCATTGAATCTATAGATTGCTTTGGGTAGTATGGACATTTTAATGATGTTGATTCTTCCAATCCATGAGCCCAGTATACTCTTCCATTTATTTGTATCTTCCTCAATTTCTTTCTTCAGTGTTCTATATTTTCCTGAGTACAGGTATTTTATTTCCTTGGTTAAGTTTATACCTAGGTACTTTATATTTTTTATTGTTATAGTAAATGGATTTTTTTCCTAGTTTCTATTTCTGATATTTCATTGTTCGTATACAAAAACTGCCTTCAATTTCTGAATATTGACTTTGTATCCCACAATTTTGCCAAATTCAGTTATTTGGTCAAGTAGATTTTTTTGGTGGCATCTATAGGGTTTTCTATGTACATTATCATGTCATCTGCAAATAATGACAGTTTTACTTCTTCTTTTCCAGTTTGGATGCCTTTTATTTCTTTTTCTTGTCAGACCACTGTGGATAGAACTTCCAATACTATGTTGAATAAAAGTAGTGAAAGTGAACACCCTTGTCTTGTTCCTGATATAAGGAAAAGCTTTTAGTTTTTACCCAATGAGTATAATATTAGCTGTAGGTTTCTCATACATGGCCTTTATTATGTTGAGGTATGCTCCCTCTATTTCCACTTCTCTGAGGGTTTTTATTAAAAAATTGGTGCTTTTCTTTATCAAATGATTTTTTAGCATCTATTGACATGATCATGTGATCTTTGTGTTTCATTTTTCTTGCATGTGGTGTATTACATTTATTGATTTGCAAATATTATACCATCCTTGAACCTCTGGGATGAATCCCACTTGAGCATGGTGTACAATCTTTCTAATGTGTTCCTGGATCCAGTTAGCCAATACTCTGTTGAGGATTTTGTTCATCAGCAATATTGGCCTGAAGTTTTCTTTGTTGTGTCTTTACCAGATTTTGAATTAGGGTAATTCTGGCTTCATAAAACAAGTTTGGGAGTCTTCTCTCTTCTTGAATGTTTTGGAATAGTTTGAAAAGGACAGGAGTTAGCTCTTCCTTAAATGTTTTGTAGAATTTGCCTGTGAAGCCATCCATTCCAGGGCTTTTGTGTGCCTGGAGTTTTTTGATTACTGCTTCAATTTCACTAGTTGTTATCTCTCCATTCAGGCTTCCTGCTTCTTCTTGATTCAGTTTTGAAAGATTATATGTTTCTAGAAATTTGTCCATTTCACACAGGTTGTCAAATTTCTTGCATATAGTTGTTCATAGTAATTTCTTACAATCCTTTGTTTTTCTGTGGTATTAGTTGTAATTTCTCCTCTTTTGTTTCTGATTTTATTTATTTGGGTCCTCTCTATTTTTTTCTTGATGAGCCTGGCTAAAGGCTTGTTGATTTTGCTTATTTTTTCAAAGAACCAGCTTCTGGATTTATTGACCCTTTGAATTGTTCTTTTAGTCTCTATATCATCTAATTTTGCTCTGGTCTTCATTAATTCCTTCCTTCTACTTACTCTGGGCTTTGTTTGTTATTGTTCCTCTAGTTCCTGTAGGTGTAGGGTTGTTATTTTTTTTTAATTTTTATATCTTTTTTGGTAGGCCTGTATTGCCATAAACTTCCCTCTCAGGACTGCTTTCACTGTGTCCCATAGGTTTTGGGCTGTTGTGTTTCATTTTCACTTGTTTCCAGAAACCTTTTGATTTCTTCCTTGATCTCATTGTTAACCTATTCATTATTTAATAGGATGTTAGTCAGTCTCCATGAATTTTAATGTTTTTCAGTTTTATCCATGAGGTTGGTTTCTAGTTTCAAGCCATTTTGATCTGGGAAGATGCTTCATATGATTTCAATTTTCTTGAATTTGTTGAGGCTTGTTTTGTGTCCTACTAGGTATTCTATCTTTGAAAATGTACCATGCACATTTGAAAAGAATGTATATTTTTTCTTCCTTTGGGTGAAAGGTTCTGTACATATAAATTAAGTCTATTTGATCTAGAGTGTTGTTCAATGACACAATATCCTTATTGATTCTTTTTTTGGAACATCTATCCGCTGTTGAGAGTGGAGTGTTAAAATCCTCTACTATATGTGTGTTGCTCTCTATATCTTTCTTGCAGCCCTCCCAGATCATCCTTATATGTTTGTGTGATCCTACATTGGGTGCATATATGTTTACAATGGTTATATCTTCTTGATGGATTCTTCCCTTAAGTATCATGAAGTGTTCTTCTCTGTATCTGGCCTTTGATTTTAAATCTATTTTGTCTGATACAAGTACTGCTACTCTGTTTTTTGTTTTGTTTTGTTGTTTTGTTTTGTTTTCCATGTCCATGTGCTTGGAATACTTCTTCCATTTCTTCACTTTCAGTCTGTGTAAATCTTTTGTTTTGAGGTGGGTCTCTTGTAAGCAGCATATATGTGGGTCATGTTTTCTTATCCATTCAGCTACCCTATGTCTTTTGATTGGAGCATTTAATCCATTTACATTTAAGGCTATTATTAATAGGTACTTATTCAATGCCATTTTTTCCCTTTGTATCTGTGTTCTTGGGATTTAGACCCCATACTTCCCATGGTGAAACCCCTAGCCACTGAATTTCCCTCCGGCACTTCAGCTGCCACCCATAGGAGCTCAGACAGCACTCTCACATCTCCTCCACACTCCGTACCCGTAACAGAGTGGTGAAGTGGTTTCTTCTGTCTGTCCGTGGTTATAAGACTTTTCCCCACTAGTGTTCCATTGGTTATTACAGATGATTTCTCTACAACTTAGTAGTAACTCCAGCTTGGTCCTGGGAAGAGGTTAGTGTAGCTTCTACTTACTCCTCTGTCATCTCGGATCTTCTCTTCTGCAGTTTTTTGGCAAACATCAAATCACCCAGGTGACTCAGCCCCCTTACAGCCCAGATCTGGAACCTTGTGACTTCTGGCTTTTCTCAAAAGTAAAATCACTTTTGAACAACAAGAGAATTCAGACCATCTATGAAATTCAGGAAAATATGATGGGGCAGCTGATAGCAATTGGGAGTACCATGTGAGGTCCCAAGGCGCCTACTTTGAAGGGAACTGAGGCATCACTGTCCTATGTACAATGTTTCTTGCATCTTTTATCTTCTTCAATAAATGTCTCTATTTTTCATATTATATGGCTGGATACTTTCTGGACTGACCCCATATATACTATTATCATTCCTATTTTATAGACAAAGAAACAAGGATTTAAGGAGGTTTTGTTACTTGACCAAGATCACAAAATAGTGAGTGGTGACACTGTATTAAAACTTTACCTGAATGTAAAGCCTATGATTTTGATCACTGTGGAAAATATAAATCATTAAATATAAACTCCTTTAGAATCTTTCCATGGCCTCAAAACCTCTCTGCTCCTTCATGTGTTTCCTCATCCTTCACTCAAGGCTCATTGCCGCATCCCTGTTTAGACCCAAAGCCAGCCTTTAACTCTCAGTTACTGAGCCCACAGTACCCCCTCGGTTTCTGGAATTTGCATACCATTTATTCATAACTTTTTGGCACATGATGAAGAAGTTCAGGAATCACAAGAATAAAGAATGAGTAAAAGAAGCCCAATGCAATGGATGAATTGAGTAGGACTCTGGGAAGAACTAAGGCACCCTTATTGATTTGCCTCAAGCTTTTCTTTGATGCTGGCTCCATTGTGGGAGGAGCTATAAAAGATTATAAAAGAAATCAGACTTAAAAAACCCCACAGTTTAGTACTGGAAGCAACCTAAATGCCCATCAGCAAATGAAAGGATCAAAAAACTATGGTACATTTACGTAATGGAAATCTACACAGCAAAGAGAAAGAAGGAGCTTATACCCTTTGCAACAGCATGGATGGATCTGGAGAGCATTATGCTGAGTAAAATAAACCAGGCGTGAAGGACAAATACCATATGATCTCACCTTTAACTGGAACCTAATCAACAAAAGAAAAAAGCAAACAAAATATAACCAGAGACATTGAAGTTAAGAACAATCTAACAATAGCCAGAGGGGAGTTGGGAGGGGATAGTGGGGAGAGAGGTTTTCAGGAACTACTATAAAGGACACGTGGACAAAACCAAGGGGGAGGGTGGAGGTGGGGGAGGGAGGTGGGTTTGGCTGGGGTGGGGTGTGGGGGAGGGGAGAAAATGCAGATAACTATAATTGAACAGCAATAAAAAAAATGTTTAAAATTTAAAAAAATTTTTTAAAAACCCACAGTTTGTCATCTCATGCAGTAGAAAAGGGAGGCAGGTATAGTTATGCTGCTAAATTTCATGATGACTTAATTTGTAAGATTATTTTATAACCAGCCTAAAGTTTCCTTAATCAGAAACTGAAAAACCACCTTATTTCACATCAGTCTATTTATTTATCCGTACATATTCAATATCACTATATATGCCAGTCACTTTTTAAAAAATGTATAACTATTTCCAGGAATTACTTTACTAACTGTAGATCTTTAGCTTCAATAATAAATAATATACTATACTCCTGAATTATTAATAATGTTTTTCTCAATTTTATTTCAAATGAGGTAACTATCAAAAAGGATATTTGTACTTTAAATTAACAGATAACCACTTTATCACATTTTACTTTGCTTGATATCTGTTTATTAAATAATTACTACTTAATCACAAAGAAATTATGCATCATAACTTCCAGAGATGACATTTTAGTCAGTTTTTCCATATTTTGACATGTTATATCTCATTTGCTATTTATGCAAGCAGATAAAACATAGTGTCAAGCCAATTTCATCAATGGAATATGAACTAACATACTGATTTAGCTTTACTAATGGAGTTGTCACAAATAGTTACAAATAAAGATCATTTGGGCAAGTTAAGATATTTCTCAAAACCTCTTGGTTTCTAGTCAAAGCACCATGACTGGAACAGAGCCAGCATTAAAATGATTCTGTGTTCCCTTCCTCCCTCTTTGTTTCCATTCCATTTGTACTTTCATGTTCCCATTTCAGGTACTATTCTCTCCTGGGGGCTATTGGAACTGTCTCTTAACTTGTCATCCCTGCCTTTAATCTCACTCCCTCCAGTCTGCAAATTGCTGCCATAGTTATTTTTCTGAAACACAAATCTGAGCACTTCACTGTCCTGCTCAGAAAGCTTCAATTCCCCGTAGCCTGCTGTGACACATTCAAACATCAGAGTTTGGCAGCAATTTCTAACCAGGCCCAAGCTCCTTTGGCCATTCTCATCTCCTGGCTGCTCCAAGGTCACTCACTGGATGTTCAGCTTTCTTAGAATGTATGCTCTTCCCTGTCTTCTAGCTACCATTAAACTGCTTTGTCTGCCGTGAATACCTTTTTCTTATCTTGTCCACCTGAGGAAATGTCACTTTCCAATTGTAACAAATAAGATGTCACCTACTGTTTCTCTGCTGTATTCTTTGTGCACCCCCCCTCATGCAGTTTCCTAATCTCAGCTTTCTGTTGTGTTTGTATATGTCCACGCCTCTATCACAACACTCACCAAGTTTGTAACATGCTGTGTCCTTCCTCTGTTACACTATGGTCTTTGACAACTCACAGAACCACATTTAACTGATCTTTGCATTTCTGATGCCTAGCACAGAACTGTTTATTAGATACCCTGTAAGATTCCTAATAAAATGTATGCCAGATAAATGATTCATAAAAGACAAAAATGAATATAAACAACTAAAAAAACAACAGTAAGAACACTGGTAGGCACCTATGTTTTTAAAATATATCTTTAAAAGAATGTGTAGAGAATGTAGAGGTGGAAGAGACCTCACAGATCAGATCATTTTAGTATAAGCCTTCCATTTAAAAGATGATGCTGTGAAGTCAAGACGGACTTAGAACACAGAGGAAAGTGGCAGAGCAGGATAAAAGCGTAGGATTCCAGGATGAGTCAGTTCACACCACAATACTACACACTGTTGATAAGTTTTATTAAATGCAGAACAAACTGGGATTTAGCTTTCTTGATTTTTTCAATAAATTTTTAAATACAATTGTTTCAAGTAATTTCCTTAGACTATATTCCTAACGTATATGTACTAAGCAAATGCTCAACAAAAAAATTACATCAATATCTACTCTCACCAAGCATATTTAGAAGAACCAATACAATTACTTTTTAAAAGTTACTACTATAAATTTTAAGACTTTGTAAACTTGATAGGTAAAAAATCAATCTTTCATTGTCTTTCTTTGATGATTATTGAGGCTTAACCTTGTTTTGTTCAAACTTTTGTTCACATTGACAAGTTTTGGTTGTTTATCTTTTGCAAGTTTATCTTTGGAAATGTCTTAATTTGTATCAAAAATGTTAAGTGTTACTAAACCAAACATTTATTTTCCTGTTATAATTTTTTACTTATTTTAAGCTTCCCAATTCAAATCTGATGAATTATTTTCTAGACTTTCTTCTATTTTTCTTTTGCTTCTTCATTTTCACTTAACTCCACAATAAATTTCAAATGGGGACTACTCTCTTATGTGGAGGAATCATCTCCCTCGATTTTACTATAAATAGATAATTAATAAAATGTCCTTTCCCACTGAGCCCTAACTCCATCTTTATCATAGCATAAGTCCGTATGTATGTATATGTGTACATATACATATATAAACTGATTTATTTATTATCATTATATATTTGTGGCTATTTCTATCTGTTCCATTTTTTGTATATTTATTTTTTATACTAGTTCCCTACTATATTGATTGTTGTCACTTAACATTATGCTTAAATGTTAAAAGTTTCATAGGAATAATTTTTTCTTCAAAATCATTTCAGTTACTTTTACTCATTTATTCTCACAATTAAATTTTTAAATATTATTTCAAATTCCAGAAAATTCTCCGTCATTTTGGTTGAAATTACACTAAATTATATGAAATCTAAATGCAAGTTTTTTCAGAAAAGTTTAGTATTTTTCCTATTATTACTTTTCTGTCTATGAAAAAGAAATATCTCTTGATAAAGTTGTCTTTATATAGGTCTTTCATATTTTTGGTTCAATTTATCCCAAGATATTTTAAATATTTTTTGCAAAGGAAACAGTTTTTATACTTACCTGGCAGGGAAGATACCATGATCACAAAGAAAACAGAGTTTTATTTACCACATATTAGTTAATGATTTCTTACTAGTAAGTAGAAAAGCTCTTCATGTTTTACTATTAATTATATATTTCATCATCTTCCTAAAATAAGTACTTCTAATCTATTTTTTAGTTTATTATCTTGGGATCAAATCATTTGAAAATAATATTACTTAGTTTTTAGTAGTAATTTGTTTTTTTGTTTTACGTTTTATCATCCTGGTTAAATTTATAGAGTATTAATAATAGTAGTAACAGGATTAATCCGTCTCTTTAATAGGAATAACTATAAATATATAATTGGTTATAGGCTGTGAGATGTGCTTTATCATGTTAAACACTTATTCCATTTGTGGTTTGTTTATGTTTTTGTGCTTGTAACAGAAATGAGGGTTATATTTTTAATCAAATGGCTTTACAGAATCTTATAAGAAATTTATTACTGCCTTATTTGACCTAGTAGTCTGTCTGTAGTATATTTCCTAATAAGATATTAAGTCACACTTACTTCTTAAAGATATTTTATGCAAGAAAAATTGCTTCAAAATCAGACAACAGTATTCAGAGACTCTGAAAACTGTATACTGGGAATTTTGTAGTAAGTCCCTGAAATCAATAAGGTTCTAAAGAAAAACAGCTGATGTTAAATTCCATCTCTGGACCAGCCTCAGTGATCAGGCGAGTGTTCATATCTTCCTAAGATATTGAGCATTGGGATGATTAGACCACTGCCTCACTACTGAGCTGAGAGAAGCTGCTTCACCCCTCTTGGGGTCGGAGCATTCAATCACAGTATGAAGGCTTGCATTAAATAATGCCACAGTTGACCTCTCTCTCAGATTCTCACAGATTCTATGTGATTCTTAATTAGGTCTCCTCTGGCCTAACAAAAACTTACCAAACTAATGAAGCAGTGAGATTCAGTGACCACAGCATCACCCCTCTCTCAGGTTTCTACCTTTCTACTCATTTTTAAATAACTTTCCCCATAAGTCACTTAGAGAAACTTCCAAAATGTCCCTTTCATCCGCCAGGAAAGCCCCATGACAGCTAAGTTTGGACTGCTTGCTCCTTGCCACTAATCATTTCGATGAGGTCTGGCATCCAACCTAAGTTTGGCTAATGAGAGTCAACTTTCTAAGAAGCTGGGAGTGGGACTTAAATATTGTAGCTGGCCAGCTTCTACCTACCCTCTGGATCTAGAAGTAGGGAAAAGCCAACATAAACAAAACAAAATAAAACAGACAGACAGAAAGAGGTTTGGATTTCTGACAGGTTTTTTGGTTCTTATAACCACTAGTTTTCCTAGACTCTTTTATACTCTGCCCTGGGGTTTCTTGACACAACCTCATAAATTCTTCCTTTTAGCTTGAGCAAGTTAATGTTGGTTTCCGTTACCTGCAATCAGACAGTCCTGATTAGTACGCCAAGGCACTGCCCCTGACTCAGCTCAACTCTAGAGGAAAGGAGTGGGGGGAGATCTCTGCAATTCTATTTAACACTTTTTCTTTTCTTCTCATGATAACAGAAAAATCTTTGATTTCATACAAGATGTATAGCATTAATATTTTATAGCCTACGGTCAGACCAGAGTAAAGAACTGACATTGTTGCTTAAGTTCCCGAAAAATCTGAACTCCTCTCATTCATTTTACGTTTTTCTTTTGATAAATCATTGGATTTAAAAATTTATAGAAATAGCATTTTGTTCCAATGGCTACAACACAAGTAATCTTGAAACAAAGGTCTTTGTTTCCCTCTGTCTCCCTGGACAGAGATGAAAGGTTGAGAAAAATTGTAAGAAACACACAAATAATGCCAACATGCTATGACTCAGAATGTGTTGATGCTTCAGATTCTTTCACTCTTGACAAAATATCAGTTTGAGTGATTAAATTCAATCAAAGCACCATTGTTGTTTGCATGCGCGATGACAATCAATGCATTGTAGTTTAATCATTTGACTTAGTGTTTTACCTTTCCTTGTTTTGTCATAGATTAATTCTTACCTGAAATACTAATCATTCATCTTTCTAAATTCCAATATGATCTTCATGTTGTCAAGCAATAAACTGGAAGAAGCATGACCTTTGAAACCAAGCATCTTTAAATGATTGCCTAATTAGGCATTAGTTACAATTTCAGCAAGACTGAGTTTTAAACAGTTCCCTTTACCTTTATACTAAGGGTTCGTACAGCTGCTCTGGCGGCTAACCTCCTGCTATTACAGTGTCTCTCTCCGCACCAAAGACATGCTTTTACTATCTCAAACGAAAAAGGATCCCAGAAAGCAATTTGTCTTGATATCTCATTAATGTCAGATCCAGTTTAACAACAATTTCTTCTACACAGAAATTATACTTTAGGGCAGACACATACAATATTTAAACAGGCATTAGTAAATAATTCCATCCAATGGGTCAATTTTTTAATTACTTGAGAATGCATTTTGTAGTTCATTGATCCTGAAAGACGGTCTGGCAGGCTGCAGAGGAAACTGACGGTTGTGTTACAAAGCTCATTCCTTGACAACTGGTAAGAGCCTGAGAAAACTTTTAGTATACAATAGTTTGTTGTAGTTATGTACAGCAAACAGCTCTGGGTCTAGTCAAGCACATTCTTGACTCTTCAGGAGATTCAAAACTGGTCCTAAGGAAACTGTGGTTTGGCTAATAACCCCCTTGCAATTCCAGTCTTTGGGAAGTGGGTTGGCTTTCTCACTAGGCAAGAACACTGACTGCCACCAGCACAACCCGCTCACCTGGCATGCCATTGACAATATATAACAGCAGTTAGCTAGGTTCCCAACAGAGAACACAAATTCCAGGTGTCTACTTTCAGTTTCTATGAAAACTCTGCAAGAGCAGGAATGTTTGAATCTGTGGATTTGATGTGTGCTGTATACAGCTATTGGGACTTTCAAGGTAGCTCCAGGATCAGCAAACAGCACTAGGGGAAGTAGAGTGTCCAAGATAAGGGCCATACCTTCAACCAGCAGTTCTTATTTTAACTGACTGAAATGTTAGATGTCTGAGTAGGAGTCTTTTGAAGATAGAATTTGAAAAGCAGAGTATAAGGGAGATACTCTTCATTTATTCTTAATAGAGTATGGTAATCCTTATATCATCAGAGCTCAAAAGAGTTGTAAATCTAGATCAAGTAAGATTATCTCCCCCTCCTTGAAAACCCTTTGAATGAAATATCCTTCCTCGTTACAAGCATAATGTTCTTAGCTTTGTACAAGTGCACAAGAGCCAAATAGAAGGCTTCTGCTTTTGCTGTCAAATTTTGTTAAATAGCATTGCTTATTAGGTTGTCAAAGTCCCATATGATATATTTCTTTTAGAAATGATTTACAAGAAAATTCATCCTCGCCCGAAAAATAGTTAGGCTTGCTCCTACCATATAAAGAAACATATGTATCCCATTGAATGTCCCTTTACATTTTAGCTACTTAGGAAGCTCAGAACTTCATGAGATTCTTCATTCTTGCTACCAGATTAGTTTCTCCCTCCTTCAGTGGTTTTGATGTTGTACTTCTATTTGAGCATCTTTACGTGTCTTTCTATCATAAACAGGCAAAGTGTTAATGATAAGTGAACACTCATATAGAAGCCAATAATGAAATGAAGAAATTGGTGAACATCCTAAAAATCACCAAAAATCAAGAGAATTATATATTTCACAGTAATTTGCTTGTATGCTCAGGTCTCTTACACTGTGTCATCAGCTACTGGAACACGGCCAGGTTCCAAGGCATTATCAAAATAAATCTCCAAAGGAGCTCAAAGAGATTCCTTTTTTAGTTCATCCACTAAAATTCATGTACCCCACATCATTCGCATTTAAAGTGGACTCGTTTTTCTATCAGACACAGTTCTATCACGCTCCAGGGGGTTCCTGTTGCTCTCAAGATGAAAAACAAATCTTGAGAATGATCTATATGACCTCTCGTGATCTATCTGGCCCTGCCTGCTGCTTCACCCTTATCTCTGACACTTACTTCCTTCAGATTTCACCTGTCCCAACACCTCAGAGTAGGGACATTTCCCCTCTCATGAACTCTGAGTCCAGCACACCTCTGCAGGCAGCACTCATTGTAGATTATACCATTATACCTCACGTGATTCGTATCTCGGTTCCCCGAGAAACTTCAAATTCCATGTCTGTTTTGACTGTTTTTACCAGTAATATAGCTTTACCACCTACCACAAAGCTGAACACATTTATGCGCTCAATAAATATCTCTTGAGTGAATTAATAAAATTTCTTCTCTGACTATAATGAATTAAAAGAAGCAAATTATGGAAGGAATCAGCCCTAAACATACACATACACACACACACACACAGCAACATTATTCTGATAATGTAGAAGGGCAAAAACTATAAAAAGTGGACAGGAGAACTCAGAAATTATTGGAGTCTAGAGACAAATTGTCTTAATAATCATTAGACATTAAGGCATTTTTAATAGTCTTTAATAGCATCATTATATTACAGTGTGGTAAAGTAATTCAAGTCACCAAGGAAGGGTTGGGTTTTTATCTATCCTTAAGATAAAAGGGAAATTGTAATTCACCTTTAAAATACTTTAACCAAGTGTTTCTTTGTAAGATTTTCTTATTTTCTGTAGGTTAGGTTCAGTGATTGAGAAAATACATTCATTTGCATTTTTCTTCCCACCTAACAGTTTGGACAAATGAAATATTCCCCAATCTCAGGTTAGAATAGATAACTTTGTATTGTACCACTTTCCTTTTGCTCAATTTGATAATTGCAAGAAAATTATTTTCAAATTCCCCTTAGTACTGATATTCTTTTTTTAAAATTTTTATTATATTTTTAACAAAAACACAAATGTTATATAATGTTTTTTTAAAAATTCTGCTGAGAAAGAGAATACTCTGTGTTGAATATAAACCAAATTTTGTCTCATGTTGCATGAACAAAGCAAAAGAAGTTTCCACTTGAATTCTAAATTGAAGATGACCTTGTGCTTTTCTGAGAAAGGCTGGCAGCTGAGGTCACTGGAGTGTATTATGATGGACAGGGCAGCACTGTGCGTGGCTGGGAGGCATGTCCATTGTGTGGATTACAGCCAAACACAAAGAATTAGACAGCTCAGAGCATTCTATCATTTCATTTGAAAATAATTGTCAAAGTCACGGCCAGCAACCATTACAACGTTCATGAAAGAACAGCACTCAATGATTTCATCACTTCAGACAGGCAGTTTGACTATTCTCAGCCAAACACTATGGATCCATCACATTCTGTATCAGTTTCCTGTGACACAGAAGCAGCATTCTGCTTCTGCAGGAGGCGAATCCCATCTACACTGCATTGTATGTAATTCCATCTTACACGATGCAGCTCATTGCTTCAAATTGACCAAATCATTGAAAGAAGTACAAGGAAAAAGAAGATGCAGAAGCTTCACAAAGCACTCTTAGAATGCAAATACATAGCAACTCCAAATCATTCACTTTCCTCAAGTCAACATACTGTTTAAAAAGCTTAAAATCAGTTTCAAAACAAAATCACCACAATTCCTTCTCCAATAAAAATGTAAAACATTTTTAAAAAATCTAACCTGTTGTCAGTGGTTCCAAATAAGCCTCTTAAGGTATTTCTGAAACAGTGATATTTAAGTAAAATATTTTGATTGATGGAGGCTTATTTTTAACTTCTGCATCTTTCAGGGACAGATTAATGGTAGCAAAAAAAAAAGTGTTTGGGATTTAAAAGCAGGTGGCAAAACTCACACTTGATTAAAATGGGAACTTTTTCTAATCCTTTGCTTTCCACTCTGCTTAAGTATCTTCCTATAAAGGGGGGGAAACATACCTTGTCTCTTCTAAAGTATTTAGAGACAAAAAATGTGCAATAACTTACCATTAAAATTTACAGCCCGAATATAACCAAGCAGCTCTTTGCCGTCAATGGTACTCATTCGTGGACAAAGGCCAATGTAGCCAGGACAGAGATCTCTGTGCATGTTGTGCAGGGCATGCGCCATGGAATACACCGCATCGATTACAAACTGAACCTTCCCTTCCTGTTCGTAGGATGAGTCCCGTGCAATTCGCTCCAGCCCTGCCAAATAAAAAGGGAAACCATCAGTCAGCACTGTTAGATTTCACGGAAAGATGGCATTAGGCTAAGATTTCCTGCATATGAGCTACATTTAAGGAGACAAAACTATTTAATTTTACTTCCGATTATACTAAATAAAGTTTATAAGCTGGTGTTAAATTATCTTATTAGCAACAAAAATAAAGTAAATAAAATATATATAGTTTCATTATCCTTATTTCCACCTTATTGAGTCTTTATTATATCGTATGTTCTGGTAACTACATATTGTTTTGGTAGTGATTTGATCTCTTAAGTAAAATGAATAGACTTGTTCTTGTCTTGACCTCAGCTCCAGAGGCATCATTTAATTAGTCACCCAAAGTCAGGTCTTTCCCCCAACCAGGTCTGTTCTTGTTTAGACTGTATTCTATCTGTGAGCCCTTTTTATAAATGTTAAATGAAAATATTTCCTGTTTATCTTTAGAGGAATCATTTCTTTTCTTTTTGATCTTATATTTCTATTTAACTTTATTTTTTATGTTTTCCAGCTTCATTAAGATATAATTGACACATAACATTGTATAAGTTTTGGTGTACCATAATGATTTGACATATCATTGAAATGACACATAATGTAAAATGACTACCACAATAAAGTTAGTTAACACACCCATCACCTCACACAGTTGCCTTTTTTTTTCTTGTGGCAAGAACTTTTAAGATCTAATCTCTTAGTAAATTTCTAGTATATAATACTGTGTAACTATAGTCACTATGCTGTACCTTAGATCCCCATAAATTGTCTATTTTAATTTTCTATTAAAAAGATGTAGAACTGTCAAAATGAGTATCATTCAGAATAACTGTTTCTGTGTTTAGGGCTGAGAATTGGTACTAGGGATTATCATTTTAGATATAATAGAAGCATAGAATTAAAAATGAAAGATAAATTTGATGTGAAAATTAGATGCTGTATTATAAGTTATACTCCAACATTCTCATTTTGAAGATGAAGAAACTGGGATGCATGGAGACAAAATTCACTTAGGACACATTAGAGCAGATATGGGAACCATTCCCAGGTCTCAGCCTCAAAGCCCAATATTTGCTCAATGCCCAGAAAAATGTAGATGACAAAAATGGTTGGCACTCAACAAAAAAATTAGAGAAAGAAATTGAGGTCTTGCTAAGGGTCCCAAAAGGATATTTTATCACTTCCACTTCCCTGCAACCTTAGATATCCTGTAACACTTGGAGAGACCAAAAGCAAGAACTTTAAACCTTCCTTCCCATGGATGCCAGTTAGTTACTTCTAATAAAGAGTCTTTAAATCCAGCAAAACCTTCTTTTCTTCACATTAATATATATATCCTCTAAATTTATAGTTGAATTAAAATGGTTATTTAGGACTTCGGGCCAAGATGGAGGCATAGGTAGACACACTCTGCCTCCTCACACAACCAAAAGAAGGACAACAACAATTTAAAAACAAAAAACAACCAGAATAGACAGAAAATTGAACTGTATGGAAGTCTGACAACCAAGGAGATAAAGAAGAAACATTCATCCAGACCGGTAGGAGGAACAGAGACGGGCAGCCAGGCAGAGAGGACTCGTGGCAAGGTGGCGGCTGGCAGAACCAGTGAGGTGGCGGATTGTGGAGCAGGGTGGGCAAAGCTGCAGCTGGCTGGAGAGGCAGCAGCTGGTGGACCAGGTGACAGATCATGCAACCCAGGGCTACAGCGCACGGGGAAATAAAGCCTCAAACCTCTGATTGAAAACACGCGTGGAGGTTGAGGCAGCAGCAGGAGAAACTCCCAGCCTCACAGGAGAATTCATTGGAGAGACCCACAGGGGCCTAGAGCATGCACAAGCCCACCCACTTGGAAACCAGCACAAGAGGGGACTAGTTTGATTGTGGGTAGCCAAGGGAGTGGCTGAAATCTGGTGGAGAGTGGAGCAAGTGCCATTGCTCCCTCTCAGCCCCTCCCCCACGTACAACGTCACAGCCCAACGACCAGCGTTACCCGGCCCTGGTGAACACCTAAGGCTCCGCCCCTTTATGTAACAGGCATGCCAAGACAAAAAAAGTGGCCCAAATGAAAGAACAGATCAAAGCTCCAGAAAAAATACAACTAAGCAAGGAAGAGATAGCCAACTGATCAGATGCACAGTTCAAAACACTGGTAATCAGGATGCTCACAGAATTGGTTGAATTTGGTCGCAAATTAGATGAAAAAATGAAGGTTATGCTAAGAGAAACAAAGGAAAATGTACAGGGAACCAATAGGGATGGGAAGGAAACTGGAACTCAAATCAACGGTATGAACCAGAAGGAAGAAAGAAACATCCAACCAGAAAAGAATGAAGAAACAAGAATTCAAAAAACTGAGGAGAGGCTGAGGAAACTCCAGGACATCTTTAAACATTCCAACATCCAAATTATAGGGGTACCAGAAGGAGAAGAGGGAGAGCAAAAAATTGAAAACTTATTTGAACAAACAATGAAGGAGAACTTCCCCAATCTGGCAAAGGAAATAGACTTCCAGGAAGTCCAGGAAGCTCAGAGAGTCCCAAAGAAGCTGGACCCAAGGAAGAACACACCAAGGCAAATCATAATTACATTACCCATGATTAACCAAAAGGAGAGAATTTTAGAAGCAGCAAGAGAAAAGGACATAGTTACCTAAAAGAAGTGCCCATAAGACTGTCAGCTGATTTCTCAAAAGAGAGAGACCTTACAGGCAAGAAGGGGCTGGAAAGAAGCATTCCAAGTCATGAAAGGCAAGGACCTACATCCAAGATTACTGTATCCAGCAAAGCTTCATTTAGAATGGAAGGGCAGATAAAGTGCTTCTCAGATAAGGTCAAGTTAAAGGAGTTCATCATCACCAAGCCCTTATTATATGAAATGTTAAAGGGATTTATCTAAGAAAAGAAGATCAAAAATATGAACAGTAAAAATGACAGCAAACTCACAGTTATTAACAACCACACCTAAAGCAAAAACAAAGGCAAACTAAGCAAACAACAAGAACAGGAACAGAACCACAGAAATGGAGATCACATGGAGGGTTGTCAACAGGGGAGTGGGAGGGGGAGAGAGGGGGGAAAGGTACAGAGAATAAGTAGCATAAATGATAGGTAGAAAATAGGGAGAGGGTAAGAATAGTATAGGAAATGTAGAAGCCAAAGAACTTATATGTATGACCCATGGACATGAACTAAAGGGGAGGAATGTGGGAGGGAGGGTGTGGGCATGATGGAGTGAAGGGGGGAAATGGGACAACTGTAATAGCATACTTAATAAAATATATTTTTAATAAATGGTTATTTATACTTGTTTCTTTACACTCTGATAAAACCAGCGGTTTTCTTCTAGACAAATGTAGTGCATACTTCATTCATTTTTATTCATGCAATCACTGAACATTTTCCTCTGGTCTCAATCACTTGCTACGTTCTATAAATGTTGTTGGTTGGCACTCTGTTCCCTGCAGTCTGTCGTGATCCTGAATTCTGCTTCCCCCTTTTCCACATGACTTTGTGATTTTTTTTTTTTTTTGATGGATCAACTAACTTCCCATTCCCAAAGATTGAATCCTTTTTTTTCTCCAACCTCAGAATCCATTCATTCTCAACACACATGCACACGCAGGCACATCTCTTCTGTGAACATTATTGTTTGTTTATATAACGTGGAGGGTGGGTTATGGGCTTAAAAGGAAGAGAGAGGATTTCCATGCCTCCGTCACAATAGTGTGGAGTGTGGTCAGCAGGCATAGAATGCCCTAGTCAAATTGATTCAAAGAATTAAGAAATTTGGAAATGTACCACAATCCATGGAATGTTTGTAAAAGCTAGACATGTATAAATATGTTATGTTTTTTAACTTTATCCGAAAATGTTCTAAATTTAATATATTCTGATTTTATTATAATGCTACTATAACCACCCTATCAATCTATAAAGATATCTCTGAGCATTCAGTAATTGGAATAAAGTTATATACCACATTTTCCTGATAAATGTTAATAGATATGCTCTAACTTACTAGATATACTCTTCCTTGTATTTTCCTAAAAAAATAAAAATCAATTTCATATACAATGGATTTATATTAATTCTCAAATACCACACCATCTTATTAAAGGGAACTATTTAAATTTTCACCAAACTCTTATTTCCCTTACTAGTTATAAACTTCAATTAGTTTGAGTGAAGATTGAAGATATTCAACTTTGCACATTTTTTTTTTTCCTTTTAAAGGTCAGAAGGCTGTCTAGTGACTAGTGTCACGTGAGTCAATAGATACTATCAGTCTGTTTTTCTAAATCAATGTAAACACATGGTGACAAATTAAAAGACTGAACACTATTATCATTTCTAAATTTAAAAAGAAATTATTTGGTGTCTTTTTGGGCTGTTTAGACAATGTATTTTTTCTGTTCCTTAGCAGTTCGATCTCATGACGATACTTAAGGTTTTATAGGAATTAGTTTGCTCCTCACTTCCTATATCCATTTGTCTCTTTCATCTAAAAGAGGAACTTAGGAAGCTGACAGTGACTCATCAACTTAATTGGCTGTAAAATTTCATTATGCTATAGTTTCTAAAGTTAGCGTTAATGTGTTGCTATAAAGTGCTAAATATGGTCAAAGGCTGTATGTCAGTCATCCATTTAAAACACTGTAAAGTTGTAATGTGTTTTTAGTGTATAGCTTAAAATTAACAATATGTAGCAAAGTGTATGGTGGTGGATGAAGTCAGCTTCATAAATTTCATGGCAAGATTGTTTTATGTTTTCATTAATGAAATCTAAAACTTCTAGCAATATCTCACGTTCCTGGACACACGGTAAACTTGCTGGTCCAAGCAATGACACGTGTATTTCAGTTAAGGCCTTTCATACAGCACATGTATCTCCTTGGTTTTTGTTTCTTCTTCCTAAAAAGGCCGATCTGCTCAGGTTTGCAAACTGCTCTGTACATAACAGTGCGAGTCCCTAAAATGAGCCTGACATAAACTGTAAATTCTTTGACTGACACAGAGTTGCTGAGCTTTGTTTTCTAAGAATTTCTCATTTCTTAAGATACACTAAAGTTTTATAAATTAAAATGATAGGGGCTATTTTCCTTTTCCTGAAATTATGCAGATAAGGCTTCCAATGTTAATGTAATGATGATCTAATAAACAGCTGGCCAAATCAGTGGGGGAAAATCAAAAGTCCTACTAGTCCTTTTATTCCCAGGAAAGCACACATTCAACTGGTTGACTTTTTTACTATAGCTTTAGCATGTAGTAGAAATAATGCACATTCCAAATGTGTGTCTTAAAAATATTTCCTTGTTTATCTTCTCCCTGACTTCTTCTTAAGTACGCAGCTACTGTTTTAAACAATTAAATAATTTTCCTGCAGTTGCTGTGCAGAGATTGGTAAGAGAGAAGGAGAGAATTTGCAAGCTGCTATGAATAAATACCTGTATGCATATAGGACCAAATCTTTCCCAATATCTCACACATATGTGGTGGGTGACTTTGAAATAAGTGAGAAACGTGCCAAGAACTGCACAGCACACTAAAAAGTAAATATAAGTCATCGAATACTGAATTTAAACTGATTTGGTTTCAAGGACAAAATAGGGGGAGGGTGGGAAAGAACCATAAGCATGTTCGATTATACCGGAATATCTCCTAAACACTAGGATGCCCAAGTGAAATGTGTATGCCTCCCAGGCTGCAGAGGGAGGGCAACATGAGCCCTGCAGTAAGGCAGAGAGACAAGCTGACTGATGGAGGCAACTGGACATAAGAGAAAGAGGACTACCCGGTGAGGCAGACCTGGGACCAGGGCCCAGCTGCACAGCTCGTAAGGCCTCGGACACTATCCTGAAGGAACCTCGCTGAGTCTCAGTGCTCAACTAGGAAAACTCTGCAAAGGGACTTCTGTGATGGGGCCCCCATTGCTCTAGCCAGTTCTGCTGGTCCCACCCCACCTCCCTGTGCTCCACTTTCAGGTCCTTGAATATAACATGAGCTCTCCAACCACAGGACTTCACTTACATGGTCACTCTGTAACTTTCCTCACTCCTTCCCAGACACCCCCTCAGCCTCCCAGCTTCAGATAACATGTCAACTCAATGCTGCAGGAACCGTGATTATCCATTTATTTATTTATGTTCAATAATTACTGATATTATTCTTTTTTATTTTTATTGTTGACACCATTGCAGATGTCACCATTTCCCCTCCTGTGTCCCCCTCCACCCTACCCAACCCCCCTTTTTCCACTGGCCATCTCCACACTGTTGTCTGTGTCCATGGGTCACGTATATATGTTCTTTGACTAATCCCTTCAACCTTCTTTCATCCAGTCCCCCCCTCCTTTCTCACCTCTGACAGCTGTCAGTCTTTTCTGTATATCCATGCCTCTGTTTCTATTTTGTTTATTAGATTCCACATATAAGTGAGATCACACAGCATTTGTCTTTCTCTGACTGGCTTATTTCACTTAGCATAGTAATCTCCAGGTCCATCCATGCTGTCATAAAAAGTAAGGTTTCCTTCTTTTTTATGGCCATGTAATATTCCTTTGTGTAAATGTACCACTGCTTTTTTATCCACTCATCTACTGATGGGCACTTGGGCTGTTTTCATACCTAGGCTGTTGTAAATAACATTGCTATGAACATATAGGGGTGCATAGACTCTTTCGAATTGGTGTTTCGGGATTCTTAGTGATATTTAATGATTTATTTTCAGCCCACATCAGATCAAATATCAATGGCTGGGTTCAAGTACTGAATATTGTTCAGTTGGAAACAGAAAGCCACGACTGGTATTTAAAATTATTTCTGGGATTGAGGAGAAAAGTAAACTGAAGCAAACGTAGCTTGAATGTAGAGACAGAAGTTGGGAGGCAGGATATGTAAAGAGTAGAAATAGGCTGAAACAGTGGAAAAGAGGAAACATGTTTCAGATGTCAAATTTACATATTTGAACACTTAATTAAATCTGAGAGTAAGGGTTGTAGGCAATGAACAAATACGGGAGTACGGAATCTTGAGACTAGGTGGTAGAATATTGGCACCATTAACAAAATTTGGAAAATCAGGTGAATAGGAAAGTTCAGTTTATGACAGTTCCCCAACCGCATCAGCACTGCCAAAATGACTGATCTATGATATTCTGTGGCATCTATGACGTCCTCTACCACCGTATAGACTTTATACAAGTATGGAGTTATTGAAAGAATAAAAGGTCCAAATATTTAGAGTAGTCATTAACAGTTATGTGGTCATTAATTATTTACAACATTGCAATAATTTAAGCCACTTTATGCAGCACCGTCATAAGGCCAATGGCCTGAGAAGTCAGAAACCCGTGTTCTAGTTCTCACACCACAGACAACTGACTTTGTCCTTGGTCGATTCACGATTTCTTTTTGGCAACTGCTTACCGCTCAGAAAGAATTAGAGGATTGAACAAGACGTAAAATTCTTCAGCATGAAGTTCTGGATTCTAAGGCATGTTAATTGTTTCCTCTTTTCACTCTCTAAGACCACTTGAAAATTACAAAAGGGTGTAACTGAACAAATACCACTAAGCTCAATTCTCCAAAAAAAGTTTAGAATATTGAGTAAGGGAACTACTGTTGACCTGCAAATTTTGCAAAAAAAAAAAAAAAAAAGGCAAGTGTCAGCCTAAGTTTTTCATCCTATGCTCTCCGTTTGATTAACTGTATGACCGCATTTTCATTATTCTTAGACTTGAAATATATATCAGACCTGATTCCTCAACAAGGAGAAAAGTTTTCAGTTCTTTTTATTTTGATTCAATGGTTAAAGAAAAAAAAGTATAGAAAATAAGATCAGAGCCCTGGCCCGTGTAGTTCAGTGAATTGAGCACTGGCCTGTGAGCCAAAGGGTTGCCGGTTCATTTCCAATTAGGACACATGCCTGGGTTGCGCGCCAGGTCCCCATTTTGGGGCACGCAGGAGGCAACCGATCAATGTTTCTCTCATACATGGATGTTTCTCTCCCTCTCTTTCTCCCTCCCTTCCCCTGTTTCTAAAAGTAAATAAATTTTTTTTAAAGAAAAAAAAACATCAGAGAAGTGAAAGGGAAGGAGGACTCAATTAAAATGGGTAAGATGCTTCAAAATAGCATCTCTTTATTCCTAAATTATTGTTACTTTTTTTCCACATTATACAACTAAGACTCAAAAAATTGAATAATTTACCTACAATTACACATTCATGGCAGTAGATGGTAAAGGCAGGTCTGACTCAAAACTTCTGCCACTGCTTCTACTCTCTCCTCTCTGAAATGTTCCTTAATTCTTCCAACTCGGGTTTTTCACTTCATTGAACTCTTATGTAACTTTCAGCCACTGGACATATGATTGTCTTGTGTCCTGAATTAATTAGCAAATAGAGATCTTGTGTGCACATGTGTGCATGTTTATAAAAAGTAGTGGAGCAGGAATTAAAGAATATTCTAAAATATAAAATAATGTTTTTTACAGAAACACTGACTAAAAATGGTAATTGATATGTGTGGTGAAAGCCAAAGCTAATAAGGCATATAAATTTATATTTATAAGAATTAACAGAGTATTTCAGCTTTGGAAGGTAAGAGCACATGTGTGCAGGTATTCACAAATCTATCAGATGTCCCTAGATAAATAACATCAAGTTCGAAAGAAAACTTCACACTTAAAGTTCTGCTTTGTGGATTCTACAGAAGGCTTTGTCAAGGGCCTGTACAAACAGACTGTTTAACTATGGACTAACTTGAGCCTCAGGCTTATCTATTTACAAAAGGCAGAGAAAATGAGGAGATAAGGGTCCTCTGCTGAAAATCACCTGTTTTAGATCTTCCTCTGCAATTTAAATGTCCTCCCAAGAACGGAAGGCTCTTAGAGGCCTGAGGGTACATCAGGTGACACTTGTAAATTAGGCACTGAGGAGTGGTCCCTCGGCCCACAGTAACTTCTCTTCCTTGTGCCTGGCAGAAAACGGAAAATGCTTCAGGCAGGTGCCAGGTGTTCCCTTCAGGTGTTAAATTTTCCATGCAATGCCCTAGGGTTCTTAAAACATTGACTATTCTAAAGTGAGAGGCAAATAAGCTTAAGACTGTTATCTTTAGGCAAAACAACCAGTTGTTTTTAAAAAAGACATTCAGAAGGGGAAGTCATTTCATAGATATATCCCTAAATCCCCAAACAAAAGAGACATTTGATTAAATTCAAACAGTTACATTTTCCCACATAATTATCTTAGATCATGCATATAGGAAAACTTTTTTAATTCAAAATAGTATATAAAACTGTTGATAAATAGAAAACTCAATAGTTGATCATAGAGTTTCTCTCTTTAAAGCACATTCAATCTCCTCCATAAAAGAATTCAAATTTTCCCTTCATAATTCCCACTTTAGCAGATTAGACTTCTAATCTCCCACCCCAAAATATTTTATAGTTGTTGCAATGGCTATGATGGGGGTTAGGATTTGCCTTTTAAAAATGTTTTTTTCTAATTACAAAATTAACACAGTCTTAGAAATGTGGGGGTTGGGGGGAAAGATAAAAAGAAACTAAAGAATGTTTACTAGCCAACCATGTTAACTATCATTCTCATACTGGTCTATTGCCTTATGATAGGGGACTCAAGGGTTGGAAAATTTTAGTTTAAGGTAAATAGTTATAAACCTAGTAAGTAATGCATATATTAAAGCTTTTGTTTCAGAAACTACAGATAAGGCCCATCCTGACTCCTGGGGGAAAGAGCTGACCTCCTGGGGCACTGCTAAAGACCATGCCTGGGGACAAGTGGAGGCATCCAGGCCATTGTGTTCCAGAGAGAGACAGACAATCACCCATCCCTGGGAACAGTTAAAGGCCCAGGATGAGAATGCTGCAGTTTCTTTCACCTAATTCTCCCTGAATTTCAAAACCCCTCACAGCATCTTCTATATTCCCTGGTATAAAAATGTTGGCCTGAAAAGAAAATGTAAGACAGTTTTGTTAGGGTGAGAACCCGCCAACTTCTGAGATCACCAGCCATCTGAATAAAGCTCCCATAAAGATTCAATCTCTGTGTTTGCTTATTGGGTTTCGCAAGTGACAGGCAGCATGAGCTCCAGTGTCTTTTCCAGTTTCTTATAGCATTTCTTTCTTTATCTTTTTTTTTTAATCCTCATCCAAGGATATATTCATTGATTTGAGAGAGAGACAGAGAAAGAGAGAGAAGGAAGAAAGGGGAGGGGAGGGGAGGGGAGAAACATCTATGTGAGAGAAAAACATCCATTGGTTGCCTCCCATGTGCATGCCCACCAGGGATTGAACCACAACCTAGGCACGTGTCCTGACTGAGAATCAAACCTGCGAAATGTTGGGTGTATGGAATGACGCTCAAATTAAGATGATTCTAACTTTTTAAAATATACTGTATTTACTTTACCTGTAGTGAGAATTTCCCTACATTGCAACAAAGCATAGTTCTTATGTTTAAATTGTAGTTCATTTAATGGATTCAAACTTTTGCATTTAATTCTTTTCTGAAACTCAGTGTGATATCTGATGCAAGGTAGGAATCTAACATCATGATTTCCAAACAGTCAACCAATTCTTCTAGACTATTAATTAAATGAATATTCTTTTTCCCATTAACTTACATGAAGTCACTTTTAACATATCAAACTCATATATTCTTATATATATTTGGAATTTCTGCTCCAGTTCACTTGTCTCTTATATGTCAATATGACATATAATTACTGTAGTTTTATAATAAGTTGTACCATCTGTTCATACAAGTTCTAGCATTACTATTATTTTTTAAATTAGTTACAGATTAAGTCCTATGTCTTCTGCACAATAACAAAAAAAAATGCAAAAGAACATAGGCTTTGAGATCAGACCGATCAAGATTTGATACTCTGCCTCTAAATATCTTATTCTTTACCTATAAAACGGCGATTTATACCTCCAGGGTTGCACGGTTGTTGTGAGGATGAAGTGCGGAGCATCGGGCACATCATTTAGTGAATAAATGGACACCATTATTTGTCACATGGGCTACAAAATACAAAACCTTCTATAATGTGCAACACTTTTTCAACTGCACAAGGAAATAAAAATATAAACCATATATATATTCATATACTCATTCAATAAACATCATAATGGTGATTGATGTTCAGTGACTGGGAACAAACACCCTGCAGCCAGTCTGCCTGGGTTCAAATCAAACACCACCATTTACTATTTACGAGACTTTAAGTCCCTGAAATTCTCATGACTCAGTTTTCTTATAAAATGTGGAGAATAATAGTATTTGCCCATAGGGTTGTTGTCATAATTGAATGAGTTAAGATAAATAAGGCAGTCTGAAGAGTACATTGAAAATGTAAGTACTATAAAAGGGGATTCTTACTAACATCAGTCATTAAGCTTTTGTGATACATGACAGGGTCTGTCCAGAAAGTATCCAGCCACATACTATGAAAAGTAGAGGCATTTATTGAAGATGATACAAGATACAGAAAATATTGTATATGGGACAATGACCTCAGTCCCCTTTGAAGTAGGCACCTTGGGACCTCCCACATTTCTCCCAATCACCATCAGCTGCCCTGTCGTATTTTCCTGATTCTCATCGATGACCTGAGATCTCTTCCCTTTCAAAGGTGATTTTAACTTTGGGAAAACCCACAAATCACAGGGTACCAAATCTGGGCTGTGTGAGAGCTGAGTCCCCTGGGTGATTTGATGTTTCACAAAAAAATTCTGCACAAGACAGGATGTATGAATGGGCATGTTGTCGTGATGAAGCTGCCAATCACCAGTTGCCCATAACTGCGGCCTTCTGAATCATCCCAATAGTTTCCACGGAGGAATGTTCAAACTTAATGCAAAATTTGATGCAGATTCATTGCTCTACTTGTTCAGTCATTTTGAATGTGACAGCCACACAGTACACATGCTCACTCAAAGCGTCTACCACCCCTACTGACCAGTACAGTGAAGTCATCATTGTTCACACATGAGCATTCCAGTTCACTCTCCTTGGCTGCAAGGTTATATCAATGTTGCACAAACCATTCTCATTATATTAACAATGACTGGACTTTTTTTTGGACAGACCTTGTATTAAGCACTGTGCTGGATAATTACCATGAGGTAAACTAATACCCACCTGATCCTGGATGTCATGGAGTGACACTGGGGCTAAGATCTAAAGGGTACATGGGAGAGAATTAGGTGAGACAGGGAAGTAGTGCAGAGGGGACCCAGAGGCAAAGTGACAGCAAAGACTCAGGGATAGAAGAGGCAGAAGAAAATAAGGGGCTGAAATAAGTCCAGAGAAGCTGAAGCCAGGTAAGCATGTAGCACGGGCGAGTCCTGAGAAGTGGGTAGGTCAGATTATGAGACCCTGCAAGCTACTTGGAGCCAATTTGTCTTCTTCTAAGAGCAGTGAGAAGCCACTGAAAGGTGAAATCAGGTTGCCCATTCAAAAAAAAGCACTGGGTTGGAGGAACAGATAGGAAGGAGGAAAATGTGGATGGGTAGGCTAGACGGGAAGTTATTTTATCATTTGAACAAGGGCATATGATAGCATGGGCTAAAGTGATGATGAAGATGGAGAAATGTAAATGCATTTGAGACATGTTAGGAGATCAAATTAACAAGATTTGATGGAACCGCAGCAAAGGGTACTGCCAAGAGTGACTTCCAAGTTCCTGGCTTCAGTGTGTGGGCAGACCCTGCCGCTCGAGGAGATGAGCAACTACCTAGGCCAGAAATACACTGTCCCACCAGATAACTGCATATTTGCCTAGTGAGTGATCAACACAGTGTGTTGTTTCCGTGAAGATGGGCCAGGGGAATGCCACCTCCTGCACCGAATCTGCACCTCCTGGAAATTGTCTGCTCACTTGGCAGTATGGAACTGTGTCCGCCTGATTTGGGGCATTTATATGTTCACATCAAGGTTTCATCACTGGGCTTGTACTTTTATTATTAATTACAAACTCCCTAGGATGTAAATGACAACCCAGAAACTGGGGAGAGAAATGGCACAGGAATTGTTTCCAACACTGTAGCATCATTCAGCAACTGACTTCAGTCATTCTACTGGCAAATTATTAATAGTTCTCTCTCAGTTGGTCTCTTTCATACAAAAAGCTGAACAGTAAATATGACAGCCTGCATAAAAAACACACATAGGAAATAAAAGTTTTCTCCTTTCCACTATTTCTAGTGCCACCTTCCTTCTCCCCAGCTTTCTCACTTTTTTGTTTTAAGGCTTTTGTCAACAATGAAGTAATGTTACTATGAGAACACATATTATAAGACTCTGGAACTTATAATTAATAAAATAGGAATGCTCATGCTAAAACAACCTTAGAAATCATCGTATCTGCTGTTTTTAAACTTCATGGCATAACTTATTAGTGGTTCTTAAAAATCAATGCAATGGGTCACAAACAGGATCACAAATAATATTTTAAAAATAAAACAGAAATTAACTGCATCACATTTAGTAACAAGAAGTATTGTTTCTTAAAACTTTTTCAGGTGCAAGGCATGTGTGTACTGGGTTGCTATATACAACAAATTATTAACCTGCAGCGTGGTCAAAAAAAGTTAAAAACTCATCAGCCTAGTCCAATCTTCTTATTTTACAAATGGTGAAACTGAGGTAAAGGAACACAGCGATTTCCAGGGCCAACAGCTCACAAAAAGGCAGTGTCAGGAATAGAACCCTCCCCACCTAATTCTAACACTCTTTTCTTTACATCACATTGCTTCTTTTCAGCTGCCTTTCCCTCCTTTGGTAATTTAGTTCCATTGGGGATAAGCAAACATGAGGGAATCACTAAATGAGTGTGCCCAGGAGGAATGAAAAGCCTCGGAAGAGTTAATTAAATGAAGTATGGGAAGAGATGAGTAACAAGAAAGCGTGAGTTATGCTAAGGTTTTCTCCCCCTCGGACTTAAAAGGCGTATCAGTGGAAACCAACGACATTCAAAGAACCCTGGGGTTTTTTGGTTGTTAAAAATGCCAAAAAATAGAGAAAGCAATGGATTTTATAACAGAAACCTACATTTAGAAGACAAAAGAAGAAATACCTGAAGTATAAAATGCATATCCTTTTAAATGAAAACTTTAGGATATCAGTGTGAGTCCTAGACCATCCAGATGAAAAAGGAAAACAATCATCACCTCTGTGCAATTCGGTCCATCCTCTGGGTGACTGACTAGGTCTCTCACTTTCCTTCCCAACTTTAGGGGTCACAGCCCAGGAGTAGGTATAATGCCAGTGGCTGATTAAAGCAGGTCGCAATCTGTCTGGCAGAGTTTCTATGCCATCCTTCAAAGGGACAGGGACCAGACAAGATGACCTCTCTTGTTGCCTTCCAATTAATTCAGTCAGCCTCTGCTTCTATCAGACATCTTCAGGGATGCAAGCCATCTACTCATTCCAAGTCCCCACCAGGAATCAGTAAACACACAGGCTCCAGACCGTGTTTAATGAATAAGCAGGATTCATCTTTCAGTCCTGATTTACAGCTTGTTTCTAAATATTATTTTCTCTCCCAATAATCTGCAACCTCACAAAAGGCAAGGGTTGGATCTGCCTCCTCTGAATACCCACAGGGTCTTATCCAGTGCCCAAATACAGCTTACATTAATATCAATGTTTGTTCAACCAGCTGTAACTGAATTTCTTTCTAAAGAAGAACATATCAATAAGATAATTCCAATTGTCTGTGCATAAAGCCTCTATCCCTTTTGCTTTAACATTCTATGAAATGCCACTCTAGGAAACTATAATAAGATAAAATAAAGTACAGATGGGGAAAAATTGTCAAATATACTAAAGCCACGCCTTCTACTTTTATGTTTAAATAAAAGGTAGAGTTGGTGGGGTGTTTTGTGTTTCATTTCTCTCCACAGGGACTGGTAGGATAGTTTTCATAATAGAAAAAAATAGAACATCTAAGACTAACTGTATTAGACAATGTTGAAACAGCAGATCCAAGACGAGGTAAGTACTCATTTCAAATCCCTCATAAATCAGTTTATCACTTCTTAAACAATCATAAGACATCAGCATTCATTAAGAACTCATAAAATTGTATCTTTTGACTAGTAACATACCTTACTGTTGCCCGAGATCAAAAATTGTAGCTTTTGACTAGTAACATACCTTACAATGGAAAAGGAGTAGGTTTGTTTGATTTTTTAATCTAACTAATATAAACTGTGACGTCCTTCAAAATTACATATAAACTAAATTATAGCTCATGATTTAGTGTAAGTTCTATAGGGACCTAGAAAACTTTCCAAGACAAAAGTTGAGTTCTGACCCTGGAAGAACCAATTTAACCACCAAGAGACTGTTCTTGCAACAAGCCTCAGTTTCATCTTAAGGGATGGAGCATGATTGTGGAGAGCAGGACCGACAAAATGGCATTGGTCTGGTCAAGGTAGCCCAAAGTATATAAAACAAAGTGGAGTTACTTGTGTCAACCAAAATGGCTGTCAGTCAGCCATGACACTTTGGTTCAAGAAGGAAACTACCTAAGTCAGAGCAGACACATCTGGCAAGGAGACACATTTAAGGTATCTGCACATGTGGTCAGAGCAGACACGTCTGGCAGGGACACCTGAGATGTGTGCACGTGTGACCAGAGCAGCCATGTCTGCAGAGCAGGACCACCCACAGACAGGCTCCTGGGAAAATTCCACTCTTGCTACCAGGGGTGTCAAGCAGAACAGCCATGAACCACCCATAGGCTCCTGGGCAAATTCCATACTTGCCATCATGGGTGCCAAGACATTTACTGAAAAAACCCAGAAGGGTGGAGTACCCCACTTTCAAGGTATAACTGAGGCAGGCTCCAGATCACTGCCGAGACGGCTGAGCTCCACATACTAGCGTGCTGCTCCACGCCACGCTGATCTCCCTTGGGACTGGCCACCTGCCCTGTGGGACTGAGGACTTCCTCTGTCCTGCTGCCCACCCAGTTCTGGAGGTCCTTCCTCTCAAGACTTGGACAACTCCATTGCCCACTGTGCAGTCTCCTGGACCTGTAGACTGAGCCTCTGGGACTTGGGTTCGTTATTACCCACAGATTGCTCTGTGTGTGTGATATGTTTCTCTTAGATTGTTAGAGTGTAAGTAGGATATTAGTGTATGTTGACGTTCTACTTTGAGAGAACCTGCATTCAATAGAAGCTGAGCGACTAGCATAGCCACCTTGTGTGACTCTTGTCTATTCCTTGGTGCTGGGCTGCTCAGCAGGCAGTTAGCCGAGCAGTTGGCCAGCTGACTTATAGGAAAGACTATATCACAAGCTTACACTTGTGACAATGACCCACTGGAATCTCTAATTATTACCCCTGTGTGCAAATACAAAAAAAATTGAAAATATTTTCACTTTAAAACTTTCAATGCATGCAAATGCAAGAGAATTGAAAATATTTTCACATTTAAACTTTCATCACATGCTTTAAATATCAAAACACATTTTGTGAGAAAAATTATAAATAGAAATTTGATATATTTAGAACTGATGTGAAAATCATAGCCTGAGATGCACTTTAAATTTATTTCTAACAAATCTGCTTTTTGGATTCTGTTCTCAGTGGTTTATTTTTACTCCCCAGATTATGTTCCTAGCATCAAGGATGTGGATATAAAACAGGGAGCTATAATAAAGGAAACATTTAGACATAATGGCTCAAGTGTACAAATGTTCATAAACAGCCTTCTTTTTAGAAGCTGAGAGAAGAGATTTTTACATTAATTGGGATTCATTATGAGGCAACTACCATGCTAGACAAATTGGATATGTTCGTACACAAAACCTTGCAATAACTCTATGAGGCAAGTTTTATCATTCCCACTGTTGAGATAAGAAAACTGAGTCTCAGGTTAAATAACCTGCCCATTAACAAAGACATGCTAAGCTGGAAAGCCAATACTCTAAACTATATCTGTCTATTCAAACTGTGTTGCGTTTTTCATTACCGTTCAGTTCTGAACAATAAAGTATGTGCCCAGATACAGCACAATGGATGTAGATTAAGATCTAAACCTGTTACCAGGTCCTTGGATAGATCTGTCTCATTTAACAATACAGCTTTAACCTCCCGGTAAACATTTGGCTATTGACTTTTTTTGCCAGTCCTGTGTGTTCAGTGTCTTTGTGAAGTGGCATTTTTTAATTTGTGGGTTTTCTAATAGTCTTTCAAACGAATGAGACAGACTCAGGTATGGGAGTCATCTGGTAAACCACCCTCTCTTTCACAGCCAAGCTTCCTAGAAGGGCAGTTATGCTTCCACTTCTCACTGCCATTGGCATCTTGACCCCTGCAGTTTGACTTCTAGCTCAACCACACATCTAGTCTGTCTAGGTATACTAGTTGTACCTCAATGCTAATCCACTGCCTTTTCCACAGTATTAGAACTCATGATTTTTAGTAAGGCACATAGCTAACCAAAATAAAGACAATTAATTTTCCAACTTCCTTTGCCTCTAAATATAACTGGTAATAGAATGTAAACAAATGCATTGGGTGGCAACTTTTAGGAACCGTTCTTAAAAGATGTGGACATGTGGCCTCTGTCTCTATCATTTTTCATCCTTTCCTCCATTCTCCCTTTAAAAGGCAGATGTGATAACTGGAGCTCTACCTGCCATCTGGAACCAGGAGGAGTTGGAGTTGACCCTAGAGGTGGTGGAGTAATCAACCAGAAGTGTAAGTCCCTAAAGCCTGAGTAAAGCCGTACCATCGCACCATTCCTGTACCGCCTCCTCTGGATTTTATCAGACAGAAAAATAAAGCTCTATCTTGCTTAAACAAATGTTATTTCCCCTCTCTGTTACTTATAGCTGATCATGATCCTAAATGATATACAACCGTGATCTCTCTGTGACTAATCCACTCACCATATTTTGACTTTCAATTGTACCAGTCTTTATAAGGTAGCATGGAATAGTAGAAAAAATACAAAATGTGTAATAGAAATTCCTCTACTTACTAGCTCTGTTATCTATGGCAAATAACCTGACCGCTCTTGGTCTCAGTATCTTCATCAGTGAATGAGGGGAAAATGATCTCCTAAATCAAAATGTTGTCATAAGTAGTCAATCAAATGAAAACTCCAATATTTCATGTCCTTTTTGACAGGATGCAAGTCAAAAAGGATGGATTAGAGATTTCATGCCTTTTACTTTAAAATACCTACCAGCCCAAGTAGCCCTTTTCTAGTTTTCCCCACTCACCAAATTAATGGACATTCTGGTTTCCTTCAAAGAAATCAATTATTGTTTATAAAATAAACAAGGAAAACGCTCTTTTTTTAGCTTCTCCATAGTCACCCTAGCTTTTACTAGCTGTAGCATGTACGTGTGTGCTTTGGTAGTTTGGCAGACCCTTTAGTTCTATTTGGTGCATATTTGATCTCCTCTTCTATATATTTGTAAATCATTAAACTCCAATTACACAACTTCTTCAACTAAGGTACATCCTTCAGAAATACAATTTTTAGTAGTTTCACTAATTTTCAGAGACATTCCTAAAACGTTCATGTTGTAATCAATTTCATTCTCTTGAACAACAAACATCAGCTGAAAATCAAATACAAGTGACTAGAGAGGATGGGAAAATCTCCACCTAATTCATTCTGTTTGAAAGTTTCGGAGGAGAAAATATTCTTGGCCTGTTTACTTTCTTCAGTGAACCTTTGGCTGAATCCAACAAAAACAGCAAAAGTCATCTGAAATATGTACAGTTATTTTATCTTTCAATAATTTATTTCAGACATCCTTTACATTTATTTTATTCCTTGTTTCCAAAGCTGATAGGTATATCTCATTTTACTGCAATTTGCTTTGCTCTACTGCACTTGGCATATATTACGTTTTATAAAAATCAAAAGTTTGTGGAAACCCTGCATCTAGCAAGTCTATTGGCTTCATTTTTCCAACAGTATTTGCTCACTTCTTGTCTCTGTGTCCTAGTTTGGTAATTCTCTCAATATTTCAAAATTTTATTATTATTATTATCATTATTATTATTATATTTGTTGATCTGTGATCAGTGATCTTTGATGTCCCTATAGTAATTGTTTTGGGGCACCACAAAATATGCCCATATAAGACAACAAACTTAATTGATAAATATGTGTGTTCTGACAGCTTCAATTAATTATTCCGCCATCTCTCTCCCTCTATTTGGGCCTCCCTATTCCCTGAGACACAATCCTAAAATTAGGCCAGGTAATAACCCCACCATGTTCTCTAATGTTCTTCTAGTGAAGAGTCTCACATCTCTCACTTTAAATCAAAAACTAGAAATAATTAAGCTTAGTGAAGAAGGCATGGCAAAAGCTGAAATAGGCCAAAAGCTAGGTCTCTTGTGCCAAGCAGTTAGCCAGGTTGAGAACACTAAGAAAAGGTCTTGACTGAAAATAAAACTTCTCCTGTGAACACACTCACAATAAGAAAGCAAAACAGTCTTGTTAGTGATATGGAGAAAGTTTTAGTGGTCTTGTTTGAAGATCAAATCAGCCCCAACATTCCCTTAAGCCAAAATCTCATTTAGAGCAAGGCCCTAACGCTCTTCAATTCCATGAAGACTGAGGGAGGGAGGAAGCTACAGAAGAAGTTTGAAGATAGCAGAGGTTGGCCCATAGGGCTTAATTAAGGAAAGAAACCATCCCCGTAACACAAGAGTGCAAGGTAAATCAGCAAGTGCTGATGTGGAAGCTGCAGAAAGTGATCCACAAGATCTAGCTAAGATAATTAATTAATGAAGTTGGCTACACTAGACAACAGATTTTCAATGTAGATGAAACAGCTTTATAGTGGAAAAAGATGCCATCTACGCTCTCATCACCAGAGAGAAGTCCCTCCCTGATTTCAAAGCTTCAAAGGACAGGCTGACTTTTTTGTTACAGGACAATGGCGCTGGTGACTTTAAGTTGATGCTGATGCTCATCTGCCATTCTGAAAACCCTAAGGCCATTAAGAATTGTGCTAAATCTACTCTGCCAGTGCTCTATACATGGGACAACAAAGCCTGGGTGACAGTGCATTTGTTTACAACATGGTTTACTAAATGTTTTAAGCCCACTGCTGAGACAACTTCTCAGTAAAAAAGATTCAGTTCAAAATACCACTGCTCATTGACAATGCACCTGGGCACCCAAGAGCTCAGATGGAGGTGACCATGAGAACAATGTTGTGTTTGTCCCTGCTATCACTGTATCCAGTAGCCCAGGGATCGAGCACTGATTTCAACTTTCACATTTTATTATTTAAGAAATACACTTTGTAAGACTAGAGCTGTCATAGATTGTGATTCGTCTCATGGACCTGGTCAAGGTAAGTTAAAAATTATGGAAAGAATAACACTCATGATTCATGGGAAGAGGTTAAGAATATCAACATTTTAAAAAAAGAATATCAACATTAACTGGAGTTTGTTAGAAACTTACTCCAACTCTCATGAATGACCTTGAGGGATTCAAGACTTTGTTGGAGGAAGTAACTGCAGATGCTGTGGAAATAACAAGAGAACTAAATTTAGCAGTGGAGCCTGAAAATGTGACTGAATTGCTGCAATCTCATGATAAACCTTTAGCATATGAGCAGTTGCTTCTTATGGATGATCAAAGAAAATGGTTTCTTGAAATGAAACCAACTCCTGGTGAAAATGCCACGGAGATGCTGCGAAGATTGATGAAATGAAACAAAGGATCAGAAAATTACATAAACTTAGTTGATGAAGCAGCAGCAGGGCTTGAGAGGGTTGACTGCAATTTTCAAAGAACTTCTTCTGTGGGTCAAATGCCATCCAACGGCACTGTATGGCACAGAGAACTCTGTTCACGAAAGGAACAGTCAATCAATGCAACAGACTCCATCATTGTTTTCCTTTAAGAAATTGCCATAGTTACCCACCGTTAGTAACCACCACCCTCATCAGTCAGCCGCCAGTAACGATGAGGCGAGACCCCCCCCCAGCAAAAATTGGGACTTGCTGAAGGTTCAGATGTTAGCATTTTTGAGCAATAAAGTCGTTTTTTAATTAAGGTATGTACGGTGATTTTTTGGACATGCATAATGCTCTTACAGCACAGGTAGACTCCAGCATAGTAGAAAGATAACTTACACGCGCACTAGGAAGCCAAAAACTTCATGTAACTCGCTGTATCATAGAAGTTGCTTTTTTGTGGTGTTTTGAACCCAACCAACAATATTTCTGTGGGATGTACTTTTTAACATTTCCCATTCTGCTTATACTATATCCTCCTGAATATCTCCCCTATTTCAGAGCCACTCAAATGTCCCTTATGCCCTCGAATGAGGGGAAAATGTATTTTCCCACCTACTGCAATAATAATGACAATTAGATTAAAGGACATGAAGAATAAATTCTGTTTTACCCTTCCAATGAGCTTTATCATAACAACGCAGTTAAACATACAATTAGTAGCAGACCAAGAAAGCATTTAGACTAATTAGGCCTTGACTCTAGGAGACGAGTTCACAGATTATGCCTGTGAGACAGCAATCAGGTCGACTGAGTCCATCTAAAACAAAGAAAATAAATCAGCTCAAAGACAAAAATAAAAAAAGCCAACCATTTTGCTTTTTAGCTGATGTAAAGAAGCCTTCATGAAATATAAGCCATTCTTCCCATAGAAGTAGGTTTCATATTGTCCAGAGCTTTTCTGAACTGCCTACATGATCAAGGGAGAAGAGAAACAGACAAAGAGCAAAGAGGAACAGCATCAAAAGTGGTGTGAATTACCACAAATAGGAAAATAATATTTTGTTTCTACTATATGAGTATATTTACTTTTTCTACAATATGACTTATAATATACAATAAGATAATCACTATAAACATCTTACACATATTAGAATTACTTTGCATTTCCTGGTTGCCAGAAGCCATACTGAAATATAAGATAGCCTAATAATGTTCATAAGACTAACAACAATAACAGAAAAAATGGCAATGAAACAAAACAGAGTAATTACTATTCAGTGGGGAGAACAATGGAAGCCGGTTCTCTCTAGCTGTAATCAGTTTATAATTATAGCCCTGCAACGAGGCAACACATAAAGAAACAGCAAGAAACTCCCCGTCAACTCCCATGTTATAAATTTATGGTACCTTCAGGCTTTGCATCTTCACTGCCCTGACAGACGATGGGGACTCTACAGTTCTTAGGCGGCTGCTCCCTTCATCAAAACCAGCAACCACACCAGATGTACAGGTTAATGTTCCACAGAAGCTATTTTTTTATGTTAAAACCCCATGGAGCATGACAAGTAACACAGGTTTAAAACATAAATAACTAAAACAAAAAAAAATGAAGAGAAAGAAGCTTTTTGCTTGTGACAAATGACAAGCCTAAAGAAAGATGAAAAATGCTCTCTCTAAAGTATGTGGCTACCATCTGATGCCATGACTTGCTGAAATTGTTTTATTTTAGGGGAATAGAAGTGTGAGTTGCCTTTTGTTACTGCAGTCATTTGCATTTTCAATACAGCAACTTTCCAGAGAAGGTTTGCCTTATAGGCTGTGCCTTACAGACTCTGAGATCGACTTATCTGGAAAAGGGAGAAGATGACTTATTCAAAGAGTTGAATCACTCACCAAATTTTCCAACTGGTAGTTTGAAGTAGGAAATTTGTATTTTTTATTTAATTCCAGTAGGAAATTTGTATTTTTTATTTAATCCCAAAACTGGTACTTGTAAGAGCATATCCTAAAAGACATTGTAATGCTATTCTACCTTTTTATAAAACAAACAAAAAATGCACATTACTGGTATAATCAAAGTATGCTTTGAAATTTATTTTCACCTAATTAAATATAGAGATACCCTACTTCCTAAGAGAGAAATCTACCTTTATGTGGCTTCATAGATAGCAATAGATAACATATACCTATTCACACCAACATTTTTAATTGTGTTCTATATTTGGCTTTGCATTAGTATTTTTTTCATGTGATTGTATTAGCCAATGTATTCAGCCATTGTATCAGCATTTTATTTAAAATACTACTTTTTTTCATTAAAGATTATAGTTATAAGTTCTAGAAGCAAGTCAGCTATGTTTTCAGGTGTTCTGCCAAGGCAATCAGAAGGTACAAAGAAATTTGCCAAGTCAGAGCCCACCTCTGGAGCCAGGGCTGCACTAATGACTGGAGGAACATATGGTAAGAATGGTCCAGAGTCCAAACGGGTGAAGGAGAAAGGATGGGGCCGGCAGCAGTGACACCCCAGAAAGTGGAGATGCAGACAGGAAGGCAAGAATGACTGGGGACTCAGCAGGTGAGAACCTGGGGCTCTGAGAGGAATGACTTGACGTGAGTATCCGTGGGTACCAACTGCTTTGCAGACTACAAATAATGAGTCAGATGCCTTTCCTGTGGGGGAGTAAGTAGGAAGTTTGAGATTCTCATGGAATCATTAGGACCACTAGGGTGCCATCTGACAAATGACAGTGCCAGGGTTCTAAATGGAGCCCAAGCATCTTCTGGAAGCAAAGCATGTCCTGACGTTACCAGCTTATACGAATGTTTCCTCTACCCAAAGTATGTGTCTGAGTAACAATGATCTGTACATCTCGTACAAGCAGTTGTTACACTGAAGACACAGACAGAGACCGAGAGAGATCTAATCAGGTATAGCACAAAGTTCTTAAGAATACTACATTACTGCATCCTTTAAGAAAAAAGAATTTGACATGTCAGGTTTACATCATGGAATATCTTCTTCACTTGCTACCAGATTTCTTTATCTATATTTACTTTCACTTACATTCCTATCACAGACCTTCTTCTAGAGTTATTATCTTTCTACCTTCTACACTATATTCATGTTTTAATATTTAATCAATATTTAATATTTACTTAATATTTAATATTCATAGTGTCTTTACTGTTTCTTAAGAGAGAGCTTCTCCAGACCCCTTTTTAAAAGCCCTGCTGTAAGCAGGGAGGCAGCCAGCTCGAGGTGGTGACTCACACACGGAGTTCTGCAGACATTTGATTTAAGTACAGAATCGAAGTAGAGAAGTTCTTTTTTCTGCTTGTTTAGAAACTGCAGGAGAAACCGACTTGTAACGTGTACTGCCAGTTCACAGGGCTGTGTTCAAAAGCAAAGCCCTTAGATCACAGGTGGCAAACACAAGGCCCTCAGGCCAAATCCTGCCCTCCACCTTGTTTTATCCAGCCCAGCACCTTGTTTCTACCCAGCGGCAGCACCTAGCTCTCGCTTAGCTGTTAAGGAGTAGTTACATATCCTCAAATTACATTCGGCCCTTTGAAGGCAACCACCAGGCTGATGTGGCCCTGGTGAAAATGAGTTTGACACCCCTGCCTTAAATGATCTCTCTAAGTATTTTCTTCATAACTATTCTATGTTGTCATCAGATGAAAAATAGCCTCTTGGGCGCAGCTTGTGGGTAAAAAAAAAAAAACCATTGGAGTGGTTAACTGAATTCCATAAAAAAAAAACCCAACACACAACTCTAAAACAGATAAACATCAATTTTAATCAGGCTATTAATCACTATGCTGAATTGAACATGTAATTACAAGGAAACAGGTGTTTTAGAAAGATGGAGAGATGGAGACAGAGATTCGGAACAGGCACAACGGGGCATGGGTTGTGTTCTTCCCCAGTGCGGGTGTAGGCTTGCTGACGCTGAGTGGGCTTCAGAAATGGGGAGTGCCTGGTATTACTGTCCTTTCAAAGGGCACTTATAGTTTATAAGTGAACTGTTTTCATCATGGTGATTTAAAAGATTTGTGCTACATGCAAAATGCTGCTATTATTTCCAGGATCTGGCAGTCTGGTACTCTGGAGGGCCGGGTTCACCGCCACAGTGTGCCGCTCAGGAACGAGGAACTGGGGGAAGCCAGGAGGGGGACGCAGGTTGCTCCAGCCCTGGGTAGCATCTCTGTGTCTGACTGGTGTCTGTTTTCTTGATGAGAGTTTAAAAGAACTTCACAGTGAATGGCTGTGTTATCTTTTAACCAATGTCCATTACCCCTGGAAACCCAGAGTAATGAAAGCAATGTTTAAGCCAGGGCTTCGCAGCATGCGGCCTCTGAACCAGCAACAGCAGCAGCACCATGTTAGAAACCCTAGCAGGGAATTTGTGAGAAAATAAGTCCTCAGGTGCCACCCAACTTCTACTGAATCAGAAACTCTGGGCTGGGGTCCAGCAACCTGTTTTAACAGCAATTCTGATTCACCATAAAGTCAAAGCCACTGGTTTAATCTGTAAACAATTAGGTATAGTAATTCGATGTTACCCTGAGTGCTAATCATTAATTAATCTGAACCTGGTCGTCTCCCCTGACTTTATTATCACAGGCCTTACATCCCAAGCAGTTTAAACATGATACACAGACATAGCGCTAAAAATAAAGCCATTTTCTGATTTTTTTATAAAGCCTCTATGTAAGTTAGGTCATTTTTCCATCCTAGCCACAAACAGTATATTCTGTCTAGGTTGTTTCAGTGACTGAGGGAAAGCAAACAGTATTTGTCAACTGTCGATATAATGTCCAGCTGCAGCCTCTGCCCACCTTTCCTCTGACCCCTTCTGCCCGGCCCCTCGGCTATAAAAGATACAAGTTCTTTCCTCACTCCTTGTTTTCTCTCTCCTCTTCTTCCCCGCTGAGGTCCACTCTATAGAATGTGCATCGCAGTGTCCCCTGCACTGTAATTGGAACTGCGGAACACTCTTTCCTGTTCACACTAGGCCCCTTTTCCCTCCCAGAAACAGAAGAAGGTGGGGATGAGTGTGTTGTCCGTGATCGAGCTGCTGTGTGACTGTGTGACGCTTCTTCATGACAGTTTCCCCATCAGTTTGTTTTACTTGATTGTTGTCTTTTTGTCTCTGTGATAAAAAGCGTCCTTTCTTCTACTTTCTTTCTGATCAATACTTGAAAAATTAGAGTAAGAGTTTCCCTGGTAACAGCCACCCTCCCACTGCCCTTTTATATTCCCGTGCCTGGTTTGGTCTGTTCTAATGAGAGACGGCTCTGATAAAATGAAAAGGTCGCTGCAGGTCAAAAGTTCTGTGTTCAAGAAACAGCTCTAGTTCTTACAGACTCATCAGCACACACTACTGAAAACTCCGAGCTGTAGTTTTCTGATCTGGAAAATAAGGTTAATAGTTACCTGTCCTGTGTACTCCATACAACTTTTGAGAAAACCAAATTTTAAATGTGTGTGAGGTCATTGGGAATTCTGTAACGAGCTGTATTACCTGGGTTACTACAATCAGTGAGAGAGCTTACTAGACTCAAAGTGAAAACAAATAAAACTGGGCCTGAAAGCCATTACGAGTCTCCTCAGAATGCCAGCGGCCATTGATCTGTTGAGTCAGAATGCCACACACCATTGGGACAAGGTGATCCAATTGACTAACTAGTAAATGTTTGTAATAAAAAGCAGATAATAATTGTTAGGTTTTGCTGAAAAAGTTCTAAGTAGAGAAACTTAAAAACTATTGTCTAAGATATTTCCAATTTGGAGAAATATGTAAACAAAAAGAGTCTACCTAGCACAGACTACCACCTACCAGAACCATGGAAAGGGACTTGGGGATCAATGACCCCACAGGAAAATGTTTACTAATACAAAATAGGCTTTGTGTTTCATCAATAATGCATTAATACATCATGGGGGGATCACACCCTTAAGAAATTTCTTTGGATAATTAAGAGCAGTATAGATTTCCAGCAATTTAAATGGTCCTGGAAAATAAAGCATAATATTTACTTGCCTGGCTTTTCTTTAAGTCTTGAGGGGGAAAATATTGATTTGGAACTTAGAAATTATCAAAACGAAGAGGCTAAAACCAGACAGATTGTCTTCATTCTATTTATTACTGAAACCATGCAAGATATGAAAGAGCAGCCCTCCGCACCAGCACTGTTAATTACCTACATTTTTTCCCCTTGTATATAATCTTGAAAAAATCAGCCTATTAACCTTGTGGAGTCCATTTTCATAGACATTTGGCTCAGCAGGAGCTTACAGCCAATCCCAAGTTGGTAGCGTCGGTTTCCCAGGTTTTATGTCTCCTACGGTCACCTTCTTCAGCTACCAAAGACTAGAGCCCTTTGCAAGACAGGGTCCTTAAAGTTACCATATTGTCATCACAGCGACCTATTTTCCAATTAATTAGATAAATGTCTTTTATATAAAAGTTACGTTAAGAAGTGAGTGCAAACAACAGAATACAATTCACATTTCTATTTTCCTTCTGAAAAACATCTAGTTTATATCACTTATTCTAATATATAAGATGAAATTATGTTGATTCTTAACCAGTGTATTGTGCTATACTCTGGCATTTTGTTATTCTGAGGTCTAAAAATAATATCATAGAAGCATAATGCTATTTTTTTTAAACAAAGAGAAGCATAAGTACTTGCTAATATTCCCCAAAATAGTGCTTCTCAGTGTGTGGTCCACAAACTACCTGTGACAGAATTAACTGGGATATTTGTTTCATACACTCTCATTTATTTTCTCAAAAATTTCATAGGATTGACTATTTTTAAGGGAGGTACCTAATAAAATGAAAGGCACCAACCTAATACTTAGGCTTTATTTATGAAAGAATCTACCTTTTAAAATAAAATACACTCTTAGTAAACAGTTAGAAAATACTAAATAAAATGAGGGCCTCCAAAAGGTCAGTTTCTAGGGTCAGCTAAATGCGTTCATAGTTGGTAAGTTGACTTCTACACTCACAACCCCTCTGTCTGGACCCCCTGGACCCCCAACAGGAGCACATTTGGGAATAACAGCCACCTCTCTAGATGATAACTCACTCTTTGCCTTGGAGCGATTATGAGCAGCATGAAAGTAATGCCATTTCCTGGAAATTTACACAAAACTGGGTCCTAATCATATTAGGGAGACTATAGCTTTGTTATATTCCTCTGTATAGTAAAAACAACAGAGCACAAATAGATCAATGTGGAAAAGGCATGTGCCCATTTTAAGCTTTTAAAAAATTATTTATATGATTTTGTCCACATCCAACTTTCATGGACTTGTCCTAAAAACACATAGGTTCAGTAAACACTTATGGGCAATTATCTTACTTCCCAGAACAAAAATGGAATTTTAAAGTTATCTTGATATCTTTTAGTATAGCAATTTATCCATGTCTTCAAAACATGGTGTTTACCAAAGAAGAAAACATAAATGGCCCGACGATGGAAATGACCTTCACTGAGCCATGTCTATGACAAGCCAGCCGTCACACAGACCTACATGTCTCAGAGGAAGTGGCGGTACTTACAGCAGCCGAATTTAAGATGACCAGGTATCAAGGCGCCTGGTAAATTAGGTCCCATTAATAACCATAACTGACTAGTTAATAGGAAACTGCTGACTTAATGTTTACACAGCAAATCCCTTTATGTTAAAAATAAATGATGCGTAAGATGGCACCTCATTTCAGGTTCATGCTGTGCTTATTTCTCCATTTGGGTCTAGGGGACACGAGCTTGTTGATCTTAGAGAATGGATGGCATAAAATCGAGTGGCTAAGATTCTCCTTTTAAACTGCTCTTCAAAAGAATAACTCTCCTATTGTAGATGTTATATTCATTACCAGCAAATAAACATTCAATTCATCATTCCAAGAAACATTTCTGGAGGATCAGTTGGGCTTGGGCTCCATTCTACAGTCAGTCCGCCCCGAGCTTGACATTTTGCCTCTTCAAGACATGCCTTCAGGAAAGAAAAGCTCTGTTCCCTTCCCTTGAGGGCAGCGGTTAAGTTGGACATTTTAAAATTACAATTTGCTCAGTGATAAAAAAAAAAGTTCAAAGTGAACACTGGACTATAGAAATGGCCATTAAATCTGTGAAGGTTTCCAGCTGCTACCCTATGAACTATTATCAGAATTGCAGTTCATAAATTCTTGAGATACTTACAGTTTATAATTCTCCTAGCTTTTCTGTCAGTATAAAGTTTAGAATTTAATCAGAGTTACCAAGGTACATCTCTTAATTTTTATAAATACTTCTTCTGTGTTGTGATCAGCATTAGTAAAAATGGCTTAAACTGAATAGCCTGAGAACATCATTTGTGATTTGTCATTTATTGTTTGCATTTTTTACATTTAATCTGGAATTAACAGAACAATGGCACATATTCTTAATTCTTAATTATTTATTTTACATATCAATCCTAAATAATATTCCCAATTCAACTTAATTTTTTAAATCACATTTTGAACTCTTCTAAATACAAAGCCATGTTCCATGGTCTATGAATAAATTCATTAGGTCCGTAACCAGTTTTGTGCAAATTTATCAACAATTCGCAAGTAACAGAACTAAAAGAATACTCCAATTTGAAAGTCTCCTGACAACGCTCTGAAGCTAAAACTTTTCAGTCTATCATGCATGGATTTATTCATGATTTTTGACCTTAAGAGACTGAAGTTCTAATAATTGGATAAAAACTACTTCTAGAACATGAAATGGTATTCCAAAATCCATAACTAGCACTCAGATAGTATCAAACAACAAAGGAACTCAAAATGTTCTGCCCCTTCTCTTATCCTTAAAAACCAACCTGAATTTTTGTCTGGCCTGAGCCTGATGCTATATAAAGATATACTTTCATGTTTACATTAAAAGAAGGACTAAAAAGACAACAAATATTGGGCAAGTCTATTAACTCATAAAAGTATACCTAACCACCGGCAGCATTAGGAAGGATTGTCTTCTTTGAGGATAAATTTACATCTCCAGAAATACTACAAGAAAATGCCTCTGTGAGAAGAGCCAAATGAGATCATGATATTCTAACTTCTGCATTAGGGAGCATCTCAGGATTTTTTCCAGGTTTACCCAATGCTGAGTCCACTGTCTCCAACCTGGCTTGCCTTATGTTGGGATTAGTATCATAGAGCATTTTCTCCCATCATGCAGGACTCATCATCTTCATGGATACGAAGACGACAGCACGGACAGATCTGAAGTGTGTAACTCAGGATTAAAGAAGAAAGGCTTTGGCGTTCACATCTTACCAAGACAAAACAAAGACGTCAGGGAATGTTCTAATGGGGAAAATGAAGATCCAGATAAGTTAGTCTGGAAGTGGCAGGCAAAGGAAAACCGGGTGAAAATAGGGAACATTTTCCTCTACTTTGCAGATAGGGGTATGCCCACCTCACAGGGGTGGGTCTCCCAGAGTCAATTTGAATGGTCACTGGAGTCAGAGATAACTACCAGGGCTTTGTGAGGCATTGTGAGCTTCGGCAGCAGGGATGGGAGAGAGAGCTCTGGCCCCTGCAACAGGGCTGTGCTGGTTCTCTGTCAGTCCAGGCTCCTGCGTGGAGTACAAGGGAATAAAGCAGTGCATGTCAACAACACTAGAATTTAACTGAACTCCTCGTATATCTGACAGTGAACTTGCAGGACTTGCTGCCCTGACCCAATATCAATACCAGATGATTAGCATTTGTATAAAAATCAGGAGACTTCCAGGGCTGGGACTGTGGGTAAAAGCCTACTCCATGAGGTGAGACTGGGAAGGGCCTCCAGGGGGATCTGTTTTTGACAAATGGGGATAAGAAAGAACAGCATGATTATAACTTGGAGTTAATTTCAGTTTATGTAGCCCTATTGGAGAACATTTCAGAGACTGGTTTGACTGCGTCAGAAATGCTAGGTAGGGAATCATTTGCAGAGAAGTCACTTGGAGAGCTGAAAAGGGGGTAAAATACACAGGAGGACTACAATGCCAGAATAACTAGTTAGACACGCTAGCCCCTTGCTACCCGAGGTCTGATCTGTGGGTCAGCAGGAGCAACACCATGTGGTAGCTCATAGATGTACAGTTTCAGGACGCCCTCAGACCTCGTGATTCAGAATCTGCATGTTGGCCAGATCCACACATGCTTCTTACACACACTGGTGTTGGAATAGTACTGCTCCGGTATTTCACTGAATCGCCTGGGATACTAAAGCTGACGGTGAGCTCCAAAATCTCCATTTTCAACAAACATCCCAGATGAGACAAAGAAGAGGATGGCAAACTCCAAGCAGCAGTTTAGGAACACTGATCTGATGAAGATAAGCGGGATGAACGGAAAAGTGAAGGGACAAGCAGCAGTCATTTAAAAGACAGCAACAGCAATGGATTATACCTGTGCAGTAGGGTCCACCACACACACTTAAAACTTCCCCTTCGATCCCCAGCTTGGCACACAAGAGCACAGGATGGATAAAGTATCAGAGAGCCTTCCTTGACCTTAGGAAATTCCTTCCAGAGTTTGCAAGTTCAACCCTTTTTACTCTTTCTGTGGACTGCTGGGGGCAGATTGCTCTGCTGAGAGACTCTACTACTGGTAGCTAGAATACTGCTTATTAGAGTACAAGAAACATTGTGTGGCACGTAGTAGGTGTTGCATAAATGTGGTGGTGGTGGCTGTTATAATAAAAACAATTATCACTAATATCCTAGCTGTGTGTCCTTACCTAGTCTACCTCCTCCCTGTAGGTTGGTTCTTCTTTGTTCATTGAGACTCAGGAACCTAACTGAGACAGACCTGGATTTGAGGCAAACCAGCCCAAAGCTGAAGAATCCAATCATCTTCTTCCCAACCCAAAGAAACAGAAGCCAAAGAAAAGAAGAGATGAGCTCTAACGTCTCTTCAAAAGACATGCCTAGGCTTGGAAGAATCATCTCATGTTATGAAATCAGAAAGTAAACACATCCTCTTTTTTCCAAGTTCAATGAAATAGTCATCCTCAAATATATCCTCTAACTTCCAAATTGTTTCTGACTATTTTTGTAGATGATTTTTTTTGTAGAAGATGGCAATGACAATAACGATGACTAATGTTGCTGGAAATATTCTACCTTACCAAGTTACTTTGTGGTACCTTAAAAACCATAAGCTCTACAAATCTCATCATATCTTAATGCATTGTTTTGTACAGACCCAGGAAGGAGCCCAGCCTCGATCATTCATCAAAGTGTCTTTCCTAATGTATTCTACATTCCCCTTAGAAGTCCCTCATCTGCACACCAGGCAGCCTTCTTTCTCACTCCTCTGTTACAAAATCACAGCCTTTAGATTTTTGCCCATTTTTCTTATTTAAATATTTATAACTGTAATGTAGCCTTGTCCCAGTTCATCAATAGTAATTCCTCTTACATTTAATGACAGGGAAATGTGAACCATTAAATACTGAGTTAATGCTTCTCTCTAACAACCTGCCGATTGGTTTCTTCGACTGGCCTCTGAGCTTGCTCTGCACATCATCCCTGTCTGCTACCAGGGTATTGTCAGTGCTTGGGGGCTGTGAAACTTTAGAGAATATCCAGCTCTCAGAGATCGTTTAAGTGGTGTCCCAGCCGATGATTTAGGGAGAAACACTGTTAAATCCTCTCCTCAAATGTGCACCAAAATGAATTCTAGATGAATTAATGATTTTACATAAAAAAGTGTATAAATGAAAATAGAGCACTAATATGACCTTGACTTAAGAAGAAAATTTTTTAAAACATGATGCCAAAGCCTTGGAACTTAAAGTAAGTGATTGCTACATTTAACTAAATAAAAATACAAAACTTGTGAAATGCAAAAAAAAAAAAAAAAAAAGCCATGTTTTATTAGCAATATTAAAAGGCAAATAAGTATCTGGGGTAAATATGTGTAATATATGATGAAGAAAAGATGTATCATTTTATATGGAAAAATGAAAGAAATAATAAAAATGAAAAAGGCCTGAAATAAATTTTTGAAAATTAAAGGCAAAGGCTATGAAAAGGATATTCATAAAAGAAGAAACACAGTCAGCCAATATGTACACAAAATGTTCAGCCTCATGCGTTGAACAGACACAAATCAAAGCCACACTATCACACTATATTATTCACCTATTAATATGTCATGTGCTGCTAGTGATAGCATAAGTTGATTCACATTTTCTAGAAGACAACTTGCCAATGTTATAATAAACTTTAAAAATGCTTATATGCACCCTGGCTGGCGTGGCTCACTTGGTGGGATCATCCTCTCACAAAAGGTCCCAGGTCCATTCCGGGTCAGGGCACACACTTAGATGGGGGGTTCAACCTCCAGTTGGAGGGCATGCGAGAGGCAACTGATGGATGTTTTTCTCCCTCTCTCTCTCCTTCCCTTCCCTTCTCTCTAGTATAAAAATAAGCATGTCCTCAGTTAAGGACAAAAACAAATTTCAAAACAATGTGTATATGCAATGCCCCTTGTACAAACATATCGTAATTAGACATAAAGTTGTTGTTTATTAAAGCAACCACTGATAGAGGAGATGTACATAATTGAAATACTTCATGGTCATGAAAATGTGTAATCTAAGTCAATACTTAAGTTATAATAACAATGTTATTAAATTAAAAAAAGGTTGTTCATTATTGCTATATTGGAAAAAACAGGTTAATGAATGATATTCTTATAATTTATTTCACGGAAAATGAAAACAATTATATGTATAGGTTTGCAGAGAAGAAAATATTCCCATTAATATTTGGGCGGTATTTAGTGGGATATTAATTAAATTTTTTCTTGTCTATATTATGCAATTTTAATAATTTGTATGCTAATTATGATAATAAATGTTAATTAAAACTTAAAATAACTACTTACAATTTGGGAAGTGAGAAAGAGCAGAAGCCTGCAACAAAATAGGCAGACGGGCCCCATTTCGCTTGCTGAGGAGGGAGGGCCCTCCTTCAGAGGGACTAGTTACAGAGGGAAGACAGGCAGCAGCGGTGTCTCCTTCGCTCCGAGTTAGATTCCATTGCTTGGTTACTGTCTCTACTATCCCAAGAGGTATAGACAGGTAGATGTCAACATGGGTTATAGTGGACTTCTAGGAGGAATCTTCTACCGACTTATGAAACAACATGTATCAATTACTATTTATGCGAGATTTCATTCGGACTGTGGAGCCCCACTGCAGAGCTCCCGCCCCGACCCCTTCGACCTTAGCCGCTCCTAAACAGGGCCTGTGTTTCCTCAAAAACTGAAGCAGATACGACGCTATGGCTGAAGTAGATGAGACACATATGGCAAACCAGTATACAATCATAAAATTAAAGTTTCTAATTAGAAAAGAAAAACTTTTGTTATTTTAGAATATAATGGCTACCACGACTACTTGCTTCAAGGAAGAATGGTGCTCGTTCACATAATCCCAATATTATACGAATTAAACTTATAGACTGTGGACCATGAACTTAGTGAATGGGCATATATTTTCAGGGAGTTCTTGGCAGATTAACTGACCTTGAAAGAGAGATCTAGGCAGATATTTATAGAGGCAGGTCAAAGAGATAGGTTTCTAAATGGCCATTTTCCTGCTGCTTAATGAAAATCCTCTATTAATGTGTTGGTGGTTCTCTTGGTGCCCATGAGACCCAAAATTATTTTGGCTTTTCAATGTGAAATTTTTGGATATGATGATTTTCTTTCTCTTTTAGATGCCATCCCTGAAGCCCCCACTAACTAGTTAAGGACCCTGGAACCTTGTGTCTGCAGTTCAGAGAAGCTACCAGCAGATGGCATTGTAGGTTTATTGAGTCACGTAGCAGACAGTCTCTAGGCACAGACTGGTACCTGGCTCTGTTGATATTCTCCCGAAGATGTCTATTCTAATTATTTCTAAACACACACACAAAAAAACCTAGTTATGAAAACTCCATCACTTAGAGGAAAAGAGAACTTTCATAATAAATAAAGTACAAGTATTAAAGAAAGGTTATATGAAGTGAAGTTGCATTTTCAATTACAAATCAAAGTTTTAAAAAATTCTATAGGTATTTTGAGAGTCTCCTGGTTAGCTGATACCTTATCAATTAATATTTTTGAATTCTATAATTGTTCTACATCCTAAAATGTAGCCTTCATTGCCTTTCTTCCAGCCCTGCCTGTTCTAATTATTGTGAGATTTAAGCATCATTCTATGACCCCCACGACCAAGTAAACTGACATCCTTAATTATCTGTAAATGAGGGTGCTGACCACTATGGTCAAGAGCTATGGCCCTGGTGTCAAAGAGCCATGGGTTTAAATTGTTCATCATGTACTTGGTCAGATTATTTAGTCGGGTTAAGCCTCAGTGTCCTCATCTGTAAAACGGTGTTAACATTTCCTGACTTACAGGATCACTGAGAGAGCACATGTTTAAAGTGCTAAATTGGAAGCACTGCGTCTCACACATAATAAGCCCTCTTCAATGATCTCTATTTTCATTACTCTTGATAAGTCCTGAGTGGGCACCTTTTCCTCTTACCGTTCTCATGGAAAAGGCAGCAGCTGACCCACCTTAGCTGCCGTCTCTAGTCACAAAGGATGCAGGGCGAGGCTTGCATGTCAGCAAGTGGGCTCACTCTCCCTTCTACACCCAATCTCCATCTGCTCTCTAACTGCCCTTCCAGTCTGCACTCTTTGAAATTCTGGCTCTCAGAGTGTTGTTCTCCCTTGGCCTGCTTTACCTGCCTCAGGGCTTTGCCTGTCACTGGGTAGCAGGTTAGCATGTCATTTTTCCCCTTCCAGTTCTAATACATTAATGAAATTCTTACTTAGCAGGTCACTTCATTTTTTAGTTATCTTTACATATTCCAGACACGATCAAGACACACTGAAATGACGGTACACAAGCCTTTTATTTTCTACAAGTCTCTTTTCATGGTCTCTTTCCTCTGTTTATTCCCCTGCCACAGCTGGCCAGCTTAGTCAGCTGGCAGAAGTAACATTGCATCACTAACCCCACCCCTTTCACCTAACAGTCACAGCTTGAAGACATTTACCTGCAATTTCCATTTCAAAATCCACTCGACAAAATGCCTGCATTTGTTCTAATCGTGAAGTTCTCTTCTGCTTCACAAGCCGCATTGCAGCCTGAATTAGAAACACTGACCCTCTCGTTAGGGCTGCATTACAGCCACTTGGTTGTAGCAGGTGAACTGCCTCTGTGTTTATAACAAGGTAGAGAAGATGCAATCGACTGAATCAAATTTCCATCCAGATCCACCTTACCCGTATGAAGGTTTATTAATAGGTTGCAGGTTTTGGGGAATCTTAACCAGCTCTATCTTGTTCTGTCAGAAACTGTTCTATAAGGAACTCCACCCCCATAAATGGATTAATCGGTTAGGAACAGCAGAGGCAAATTTCTTGTCAAGACTGTGGTCCCCTCACAACGTGCCATTCTACACAAATCTGTTCTGATGCTCTCTGGTCTGAGAGCACGAACAGACAATGTTTAGACAATGACCAGACCATAAAGGACAATAGAACTCTGACCCACGGGTCCTCCACTAATCAGCCTGGAAGCCAAATCACAACCTTTACAGAAATTGGCCCACAAAGGTCAGAACTTGACCAAGTCAATGACTGCCAGTTTCCTATTTTTTTTGGCCGTGCTCTGCTTCTAACTCAGGACCAATCAGAAAAAAATGGGATATTCTCCCCAAACCAATCATAGAAGATGCCCTACCTCTAGACAGCCTCTTTTCAGCTTCTTCATGCCAAAAAGGTCCAATCAGGACATATAAGAAACCAATTTTAGTACAAAGTTTTCTCATTCCCACCAGTTCTGAAAAACGCAAGTGATTGTGCCTGACTTCCTTACTACAGCAAACTCCGATCAATACCTGTGTGTCTTCACCTGGGTAGTCTTTGTCATTTCCACAGTACTGCTGGAGGTTCCACTGTGGTACCTCAAGCACTACCTGTTGCTGCTGACCCCAGGATTCGGTCGGGTGCGGTACCGGCAAACATCCCCTGTGCTCTGCTGCCTGTGGCGTATTGAGTCTGTACGGATGCGGTATGTCAGCATGAGCTTGAACTCCTCTGTCTTTGCACGGAGCTCCTTGGCTTTGTGTTTGGTGCCCAAGTTTTATTATGGTTCCCTTCTGTTTGACATCCTCAGCACTATTCCTATTTGTCCATTTTCGCTTTTGTTTGTGCTTCCGTTTGTGATCTACCTGAAAGTAGTTTATCATAACAATACTCAGCGTCATAATGCAGTGAAGGAGAAACACTGGGCACAACACAGTCACAGGCCCTAAAAGCCTGTTGTCCCGCCAGCATCACAGACCTGTGAGTGTGTAGTTTTTAATCAATCAGACCGGCTTCCATTTAAACAAACTTTGCTATGGGCCACTGATAAAACTGCATGAGTGAGGTCTTACTTTCATTTTAATTTTTGGTTCCGGGAGCTTGGCTCTGATCCAGGGAAAGTGTTGTCTTTGCTCTTCTGCCTACCAGGGGCACAGACTCTCCACTCTGCTTTTACACACAGCCAGCAGGGTGGGGGTCTGGACATGAAGTACACAGGCAACACTGTGACGAACCACTGTTAAGTCTCAAGTCTAAAGCCTCTCCTCGAGAAAACCCCTGCTGGGTCTATGCCTCTCTTTACAATCCTAACTCTTGGGCATAGCTCTCTAAATGGCGTAACTTCAGCAAGGATGATTTGGCCTTCAGGGGCCACTTTCAGGAATGCTGACTTGATCAAAATTGTTCATTTGAGAGGTGCCTTGGGGAAAAAGGGAACAAGATATCGTGGGCCCAATGGGCAGCATTTCTTGATTGGTGTGTAGAGGCCTCCACATAATATTCTGATTCAAAACTGCTCCTTTAAAGGATTCTTTGGCCAAGACCAATGAACAATTTGATAAACGTGAGCAACAAAAAGCTGGACTTATTTCCCAGGTAAATCCATCTGCCCCCCATCCTCCAGTTGCCTCCCTATTCTAGGTTTCCTTCCCTCTTCCCCTTCTTCCCACTCCTCACACTCCTGTCATCCCCTCCCTCCTCTTCCTCTTGTCCCTACCCCCTACACTTCCCAATGATCCTCCTAAGATGCTAAAACACCAGTTGCCTCTCAGATTTATCCTTGCCAGAGCAAGGTATGAAAGCAACTCTAAAATTTAAACCTCATATATGACCTGAATTAAGAAGCAATAAATTACTTCCCTAAACATAGGCAGAGCCAGCAATTATTCATAGAATTTAGCATTCTTTTGAATAGATAGGACTCATGGCTACTTGACATGTATCAGCTTAAACACATGTTGACTGGAAGCTCAGGTGCTAAATCTAAATTACAAAAAATTATTGGACTGACCCAAAAGGGGACTGACAGGATCTCTTTCCACAATAAACTTGAGTCCAAAAAATATGAAAAGTAGGGCCAAGGTCTCATAAAATCCATACCTGAACATTCCCTATCAGCGACTGGACCACAATTCAATCATGCAGACAGAAAAAAGAAACCTGAGGACATTTCGGGATAGACGAGAAAGTACCCTCAATGATATTCGGGGTTTAAAAAGGTGCTGATGAAACCACCACCCTTCCGTCTATTTTTGTGAATGGAATTATACCTAAACTTGGAGACCTAATTTACAAACAAATTGGAAATACTGCCTTACTTGACTTACAACGTCCTATAGGACATTTTGAAAGGGTTCGGGGGGAAAATGAGGATCCAAAATAAACTTACGGCCCTGAAGATGAATGGTCGTTTTCTGACTGACCACCTGCTGCCGTGGACCTGCGCAGATACTGCAACAGAAAGGATGGGAGAAGAGGCTTGCCTCATCTTACAGAAGAAACACCACGTTGAAGAAAAAGCCCTCCGTTCAGATAAGTGAGGGCGCTCTGAGGAAAGAAAAAGTACCCAATATCCTGCCTCACCTTTCAACACTCAAAATGAATTAACTGTAAATACAGATGGCCACTCTCGACAGACCTAAGAACTACTCTTTCTTCATTAAACCCGCCACGTTTGTGCAAGCTCCAGCTCAGAGTAAACATGTCGCGCAGGTGGTAGGCATTTCAAATGATGCACACGTTTTCCCTATTTGTCAATCTTAACTGTAACCTAACCCTCGGGTCCTTGAATGAAAACTGTTTCTCCCTGCTCAATACGAAGAGACGTACTTTGAAAACGAAATCGTAATATTAAGTGTAAACCACAGGGGCTATTTTTGAGGTTCCAGAGCATTCCTCTACTCAGAACCAAGTTGCATCTGCCCTAGGTATATCTTTCCTCTCCGTTACGTTGACGCATAGCTCAGGTAAAGGTCTTGACACATGGATTATTCCAGTTTCCAATTGCTGCCATAACACATCACACAAACACAGAGGCTTATAAATATAATAAATACACATTTATTATTTTATAGTTCTGGGGGTCATACATGGACAATGTGTCTCCCTGGGTCACAATCAAGGTGCTGGCAGAGCTGCATTCCTTCTGGAGGTTACAGAATCCATTGCCTTATGTTTTTCATCTTTTTGAAGCCACCTAAATTCCTTGGATCACCATTGGGCTTGAAGTTCTATTGAAGTTCAGATAAATCTGACCAAATAGTTACTCCAACTTCCCTAATATCCCTTGAACCGGAAGCAAAGAAAGGCCTCAAGTCCTTTCTACCCAAAGGCCTTTTCGTACCCTGCGCCAGCCCTTGGAACACCCATCCATCCAGTAAAGAAACAAAACAAGAGGCAATATTGATTTGTTCAAGACCATCAACAAAACCTTATCCCCTGCTTCCCAGTAGTACCTAACCCAAACCCACAGTATCATAAACTCCAGTGAAGTCACTTACTGCACGATGAATCTCTAGACCAGTAAATTCAATACCTCTGTGCCTAATCCTGGGGAAGACAAAATACCTGGACAGTTATGCCTTAGGGATTTACCAAAACTCCCATCCACTTCCCCCAGATTCTCAATTAAGACGAAAAGATCCAAATTCCTCTCGTGACCCAGGTCTGACACAGTATGTAGATGATTTCCTGCTTTTTGCAGATGATGATGAAGCCTGTAAAAAGGATTCCTTTTGCTTGCTCTCAGCCTTAGCAGCAAAGGACAGAACATTTCAGAAGACAAATTAGTTTTGCCAAAACAGAGGCCAGTATTTAGGGTCTGAAGATGAAAACACCACACTTTCCTGAAAGACTAAGGACTATCCAAGCTTATCCTAACCCCCTCACAATATGACATTTTAGAGGATTTCAAGATTTCACTCATGTTGCAGATAATACGTGCCCAATGCTTCAGTGACTGCAACAACTCTCTATGAAGTAAGGCCTCAGAAAGAGACACTGTGCTCAGAGGAGCCGAGCATGAACAAGCATTCTGTAACCGGAAGGAGCTCTTTAAAAGCCTCTTTCCCCGGCATCCTTTATTACAAAAAAACCCTCTTTCAATTTGTTCCTCAGACACCTGAACAAGTTGAGGTTTTAACTCAATTTCATGAGAACCATCCAAACCCCTTTGCTTACTATAACCTTACCCTTGACCTAGTTGCAAAGGCTTCACCTTGTCCCTGGGCAATAGCTGTGGCTGCAAAACTCATCAAAGGTTTTGATGAATTACTTCTATGCGTCCAAGTTAATCTCTGGGTTCCTCACATAGCACAAACCTTACTACTGAGAGCCAACAACACTTTCAGCCTATTAATTTACCAAATTCAGTTCCTCTTTCTTTCTCACATTACTGTTCACCACTGTGATATCAACATTATAATCCTGCCACTCTCCTGCCCCACCAGGTGAAGGGAAATCTTATGACTATTGTACCTAAGTTAAGGGCCTCTGTACCTCACTCAGATTTACTAGAGGCTCCCTTGAGAACCACGACCTGTTATTATTTCTTGATGGATTTTATCTCAAAATAAAAACTGAAGGTCATCAAGTAGGATATGTTATCACTAATTTAAGGTCTCCTTTAGAATATACTTCCTTAGTTGACATAAAATAGGTTCAGGTAGCAGACCTTATTATGCTTACTAGAGCTTATCATCCAGTCAAAACCAGAGAGTAGACATAGAAGCAGGAGGTATGCTTTTTTTCCTCTTTTATTCTAGAGAGAGGGGGAGGGAGGGAGAAAGAGGGGGAGAGAAACATCGATGTGAAAGGGAAACTTTGATCGGTAGCCTGCTGCATTTAAACTGGGGACCAAACCCACAACTCAGGCAAGTGTCCTGACTGGGAATCCAACTGGCAACCTTTCAGTTTGCAGGATGACACCCAGCTGAGCCACAGCAACCAGTGCAGGTAAGCTTTTAATAATACATGTTTTTTGAATACTTTAGAAACAAAGGAATTTCTCACTTCTGCTGGAACTGCATCAAAAATGGACTAATTAAGGAACTTTTAGATGCTTCCTAGAGAGGTAGCTATTATAAAGGTTGAGGCTGATGCAAAAAGAGATACTATGGAAGCAAAAGACAATATTTTAACAGATCGTTCTGCCAAACAGGCAGCCTCCGCCAAGGTTATAATCCTAATTAAACCCTCAAAGGATAAATTCCTTGAGGGATTCAAAGAGGCCATGATGAAATATCAATAGCATCTTTTAATAAAAATTAACAAACTTTTCAGAAACCCATGAGCCTCCTTTGCATTAGCATTCATGGCTATATGGCCCACTCCCTCAGGGGCACAGCAGTTTTTCACCTGTGAACTGGCAACTTCAAGATGCAGTTACTTAGGGATCTCTGATACTACACTTTGACCTGCTGTACAATGATATGACAAGATTGTAAGGGACTCAAGAAGTGTACTCAGTCTTATCACCAACAATTTAAGGCTGCCTTCCTACAACATCATCCTAAAGGCACTCTCCATGATCTTCACCCAGGAGATCAGACATCAGAAAACAATGCCTTTGATCCTCATTACCAGGGACCTTCGCAGAAAATACAGCAGTAAAACTCTAGGGAGTCAACCTTTGGTTTACGTTTTACAACTAGAGAAGCAATTCTTCACTGCTTCTAAGCAACACAATTGGAAGGCTACTTCACTAGGAGATCTTAAGCTGAAGATTCGCAGAGATCTTACAGAAGCAGCTGGTCTTCAGATGAAGAGAGCTGACCCAAACCAAGAGAAAAAGATTATGACTTCATTCTCAAAATATTAGAAATGTAACTACCTTATGACCCAGTGATTCCACTTCTGGATATGTATCTGAAGAAAACCAAAACACTAACTCAAAAGAATACATGTACCTCTTTGTTTATGGCAGCATTATTTATAGTAGCCAAGAATGGGAGCAGCCCAGGTGTCCATCAATAGATGAGTAGATAAAAAAGCTGTGGTACTTCTGTATATACAATGGAATATTGCTCAGTCATAACAAAGAGTGAAATCTTACCATTTGCTGCAGCATGGATGGACCTAGAGGGCATTATGATAAATGTAGTAAGTCAGACAGAGAAGGACAAACACCATATGGTTTCACTTATATGTGGAATCTAAAGAACAAAGTAAATAGAGAAACAAAATTGAAACAGAATTATAAATACAGAGACCAGACAGCTGTTTGCCAGAGGGGACAGGGTTGAGGGGACTGAGTGGAAAACGTAAAGGAATTGAGAAGTACAGATTGGTAGTTACAAAATAGTCACAGGGATGTAAAGTACAGCATAAGGAATGTGGTCAGTAACATTATAATATGCATGTATGGTGCCTGGTGGGCACTGGACATATCGGGGGACCACTGTGTAATGTGGTTGTCTAACCACTATGCTGTAAATACGAAACTAATAAAAATAATATTGAATGTAAACTGTCATTTAAAAACTGAAATATTTTTTAAAAGGCAATCACCTCAGACAGCAGGCAGCTTCTGCCTGAAACAGCAGATCAAGGCTCATGTCTAATTCAAATTTCATTTTATCTTCTTGCCTATAACCATTCTTCTCATTTTCTATAGACTCTTGCTGGAAATCCACTCATAATGGCCCTTTTTATTTTTATTATTTATTAAACTATAGCTGTCATACAATATTATATTAGGTTCAGGCTTATCACATACTGATTTGACATTCATATACCTTACAGTATGATCATCACAATAAGCCTAGTAACCACCTGTCACCACGCAAAGTTATTATGCTATTATTGACAATTTTCCCTATGCTGTACGTGACATCCCCCTGACTCACTTATTTTATAACTGGAAGTTTGAAACAAACTTTCACCCGTTTCACTCACTCCTCCATGCCCTCTTCTCTGGAAAGCACAAGTCTATTTCTGGTTTGTTAGTTCATGTTTAGATTCCACATATAAATGCAATTAGACAGTAATTTGTCTTTCTCTGCCTGGCTTATTTCACTTACCACAGTTCCATCTGTGTCGCGTCTTCTCTATCCACTCCTCTATCAGCAACACCTAGGTTGCTTCCATATCTTGACTGTTGCAAACGAATGCCTATTCCTTTTCGAAATAGTGTTTTTGTTTTGTTCAAATACCCAGAAGTGGAACTGCTGGGTTGTATGGTACTTTTACTTTTAATTTTTTTAGGAAACTCCATACTGTTTTCAATAGTGGCTGTACTGATCTAAAATCCTGCTGACAGTGTGTGAAGGCTCCCTTTTATCCACATCTTTGCCAGCATTTGTTATTTGTTGACTTTTTGATAATAGCCATTCTGACGTGTGTGAGGTGATATCTCAACGTGATTTTGATTTGTACTTCCTCGATGATTAGTGACGTTGAGCATCTTTTCACATGACCCTTTTCTCTTTTTTTCCTTTCTACTGTGCTTTTTAAAGCAGAACAGACTCCAATGCCATTCTGAGATCCTCCCAAATAGTAGCCACTGCCCACTTATTTATTCATGTATAGGTCATCCATGACCAGATCCCCTGATACACACTTCTGAGTAATTTTGGTCTCATCAAATGGCACCATAAGGAATTACAGCTGATGCCAGTTCCATTTGCACCTACATAGACAAAGGACCTTCAACAAATCAACCTGTGACTTTGCTATTTTTTTCTCTACCCCCAAAGAACCAATTATTACCACCTATTGATCAAACCCTAGATAATTATAAATTTGAATTCCAAAATCTTTGCTGGACAGTGAGCCAATGACTTGCTACTTGGAAGAGAGTAATAGGGATTCAAATATGTAACTCATGGAACGTAAGGCCTTGGCTCCAAACTCATGTGATGAAAATTTCTTTTTATTTTTATGGCTCTCCATGTGCCCTACTGGTTACTACTTCATTTGTGACCAGGATGCCTGGTTCTGTTTGCCTCGGACTAATACCACATACACCTTAAGAATAATATTCCAAGACTTCTTTGTACATGGACACCCTAATTCTAAAAATCACAAAGGCTTGAAATTCCTCCTCAGACGCAAGCTTCAAAATGAGGCCACCCTTGATTATTCAGGCACGCCACCTAAGAGAACGACTGACTCATTGTTTATACGAACAGTTAGAGAAGTGCTCCCAACAGTAAGATTCATGTATCGCATAAATAGAACAGACTGTGAGAAACATAGCATTAACTCTACCAGAAGTTTTAACAATGTTATCCTTGCCCCAGATGCACTACACATCAGTCTCAGCTCATCGGAAGGAGTAGTAAGGAACAAACTCATTGCTTTCGATTTCGATCGTTAGTCAAAGGGGCCTCTGTGCCATTGCCAACCCTTCTTTCTGTGCATGGGTCAATGAAGCAGGCAAAGTAGAACAGCCTACACTTTGCCTTCAAAACAGGCTACCTGGGTCTCCAGTGTGATCCTTATACCCTGTGGAATTTGTTCTTGTGGCCTGAATTGGGCAACTGAGGTTTCTGGTTCAAAAGCATCTTACAGGGACTAATTGTTCTTGCTGTTGCCATATATACACACATATATACACACATGTACATGATATATATACACATATATACTATATATATATATACACACATATACTATGTGGTATATGTATAATACATATATACACTATATACAGATATATGTATACATACATGTATATGCAAATATATGCATATGTGTGTGTGTTCAAGCATATTCGGAAGTACATGGACAGTATGATAAACCATGTATTCATCGCCCAGTCTTACCAAATATTCATGCATAGACAATCTTTTTCATCCATAGTTCCCTAATTCTCGCCATTTTACTTCATTTGAAGTAAACCCCAAACATCATCATTTCATTTTTTGTATTCCATTAAGTATCTTTAAAAGATAAGGACTTTCTTATAAAATATAACCATAATACCATCATTACGCCTAAACTTTCTTAAAATTATCCAATACCAGTTGCCTGCACTTTAAATCTATTACGGTGAGAAATTTAACATTGATTTATATACACTTCAATAGTTTCCACACATTTATGGCTCCTCTTCCATTTTCACTTTTCTTTAAAATTATGTTCATAAAAATGAATGGTTAGTTATTGAATGACTTCTATATTTTGTCAAAAGGAAGGATTGAAGCTAGAATTGAATTTTGTCTCTATTAATTACTATCCTCAGTACCTTAGGTGAGTTTTCTTCATAATTTGTTAGTATTTTAATATTCAAGCAACCCAAAGTGTAGTATTTACTGTTTAGTTTAGTTTAGTACAGTAAAAAGAATTACAGCAAAATGATACTATTGAGAATATATATGAGGATTTACTTAATAAGAACCATAAATATTCTTTTAAATATCTTCAAAATATTTACCAGTTCCCTCAGAAATAATTTACCCGAGGGATGATGAGTTTTTGCCTGTCTGATTCATTTATAAGGCTCAGTTTATTTACTGAAGATTATTGATGCACAGTTACCCGTAAATTGAGAAAATCTCCTGTAGGCTGCATATTTAAGCAAAGCCCTTCCCTATCATTTGTCATCCCCTAAACACATCCTGACCACTTAGCCATCATCAGTTTTGAGCAATTGATTTCCAGAGGCAAACATTTGAGGGCAGTGGATGAAGGGGAGGCTGTTTGAGCATTCCTGTTCTTATGAGTCAGTAATTTACCTCAATGCAAAAGATTTTATTTCACCAAGTAAATAAAGTATCCCTTTAAAAAGATAAAGGGAAAATATCTTAGATTCATTCTGTATAGTTATTTCATGAGATGTTATTTTTCTTTCCATTCCTCTTGATACACCGCCCCTCACCCCACGAAACTACAGTAAATGTCACAGCATCCCAAAATCTTCGCAGGCCTTATGGCAGGGGCGGAGGGGGGGACTTAGAGTCAGAGAAATTCAACTAGTGGATCATGTCTTTCACCCCATTTGAGAACTAACAACAATGGTGAAGTGAAACAAAAAGTCCTTAAGAGAATTTTTTCAACCAGATAAAAGGAAGGTAGAGAATATTCTAAGAAAACCATGATGTTTTTGACTTTGTGATAGAAAATGTAATTAGTCAAATGTACTATCAATGGAAGTGCCTTATTTTCAGCTGTCAAACAATAAAACTGGCTTCTGAATTAGGTATTTTCCTCCCACAAACCTTAGGGGACATAACTTAAGAATCTTAGTGCAAGCATGTCCTAAAACTAGTTACATTTAAATTTAATTTTCTGTGGTATTAACTTGGGGCTTGTTTCTGTTCTTTAACTGAATAACACCAACTTTAAATATTTTCTAGGAAGAAAGACCGGAAAATATAATTGAAAGATGCAAAGATAATCTCTAATTGCTTGTTGCTCTTAAACTGACTTTTAGATCCTGAGTGCCAATGAAAAATATCAAATGTCAAATCTTTCAACTACAATAATTCCATTCTTCTTGGCTTATTCAGTCAGCCTCAAATAAATTCTGTAAAAAGGAAGATGCTCTCAGTCACTCATTTAAATTTTAAAAAGCTATAACTTTCACAACTCTAGCCAGAATTAAGCTTAGCACTGTGATCAATTAAGGTAAGTAAATTTCCCTCCAGTGTTAAGATTCTGCCCTCAGGTCTCACTTCATAAAGAAATTAAAGGCTACCGAAGAACTTTGTCTGTCTCCAGCCAGTATAACCTACACATGTGCGACTTCTGTGCCTCTGCTCTAGAGTCCCCTCCTGTGTGGGCAGTGTCCCTCCTCAGATCCATGTCTACATTCCACCCGCATTCTGGATTCCACGCTATTTTCTATTTCCTCTTTTTGACTTTTCTATCTCTCCCCATCTAACAGTCTCTATGCCTCATGCATTTAAACACACCCAATCCTCTCTGATTTTAAAGAGAATATATAATGCAGTGGCTTAAAAAAATCAGTTTCAAATCCCAGCTCTTCCTCTTGCTATGTGGGGATCGTGATTAACCTCATTCTTGTCTCCTTTTTCTCATCTGCAAAAGTGTAGTAACAAGAACAAAAACAGCAACATTTCCTCACAGTATAGCTATGGACACTGCATGAGGGCATTTCCACAGAGCACTTAGCACTTGGTAACCTCTTAGAACATACCGTTTTCATTACTATTGCTAATTTTGAACTCTCAGCCTCACATTCCTTCCAGCCATCCTTTATCCCTCTCCTTCTCTTCAGAGCAAAACATTTTTTTTCTAAACTAGTTTTAAATTCACAGAAAAGTTGCAAAAGTATTGCAAAAAGTTCCCGTATGCCCTTCACCCAGCTTCCCCTAATGTTAACACATTGCGTAACCACGGTACAGTGATCGAAACTGGGAAATTATCATTATACAACACTACTAAACTACAGACCGCTACAAGTTTCCCCAGTTTTTCCACTAATGTCATTCTTCTGCCCCAGGATCCATCCACTCCTGGATCCCACATTGCAACTAACTGTTGTTTTGCCTTAGTCCTCTGTGGCCTTTGTCCCCCCTAGTTATGACTTTAACATTTTTGAAGAGAACTAGTAAGTTATTTTGTAGAATGTCCTTCAGTTTGGGTTTGTCTGATATTTTCTCATGGTTCCAATCTGAAAAATTCTTGCATTTTTAGCAACAATACCACAGAAATAATATGGTGTCCTTCTCAAGACATCATGTCAAGAAATTTATGATATCAATATGTCAGAGCAAAACTTTGTATAAGAATTATCTCCTCTCACTGATCCTACTTTGTCTCTTCTTCCCTGTTTCTCAATGCACTGTTCAGTCCCCATAAGTCTATTAAAACTACTCTCGTCAAGGACACCAAGAACTCCCTAGCTGTTTAATTTAAAATAAACTCTCGGTCCTTTACTCTTGGACCACTTGGGAACCTCAATACTGTGAGGATTCCCTCCTTCACTACACATGCACCCACCTGTAACAACGCCACACTTGCCTCGTGGATCACTAACCTTTCTGAGAGCTGTTCTCAGTCCCCTTTCCTGGCTCCTTTTCTAATACCCTACCTCTAAATGTCAGAGTGCTTCTTTCTAACTATGCATTCTCCCTGCAAGACTTCATCTATGTCTCTGGTGGTACCTGCCATCCATATAGAGATAATTCTCTCAGTTCTCCTTCCTAATTTTTGTACCCATATATACCACTGTATTCCAAACACCTCCATAACATAGTCTATAGGAACCATGAACTAAAGATATCCCCCATCCAATCCTGCCATAGCCCTAAAGTTTAGCCTTGTAAATATGATGTGTTTTCATTTCAGAGGACCCCCTAAGCCTACTAAACCACTGCAGATATAAGCTCAACAAAGCAGAGAGTAGGTCAGGGATGTCATCCATCCTTTGAAATGATTTTTATTAATGCAGCCTGAGATTGCTTTAGATTTTGCGGTGACACATCACATCATTGAGATGACCACAAAAGAAAAGTCCTTGATTTTTTAATAAATATATCGCTGTAGCCATTTCCCCAACCCCACAGTTGAACAGATAAAATTTAGGACATACTATGTCACTCTGTTGAATATGGTCTATCACTCAAGTCTGATAATATTCTGGGATCCAAACACAGGAATTCAATTATTCATTAATTCAAGATATACCGAGCAAGCACTAACTGCTCAATATTTTGTGGGACAGACGTCTACTTGTCACCTCAATCCATTGTTTTCTTCCTCCACAGGATTCTAGTTTAATCTGGGTTTCCGGCCATTGGCTACATGCAACAGTGTCCTGAAGAAATATAATGGAAGTCAGAGATGTGACTTCAGATTTTTGAGTGGTGACATTAAAGTAAAAAGAAGTGAAATTCATTTTAATGACATATCTTATTTAGTTTAAAATATGCACAATATTATCATTTCAACATGTAATATGTAAAAAGTATTAACAAGATAGATATCACATATTTTTTTATTCTAAGTTTTTGACCGATGTGCATGTTACTCCGAGAGCACACCTCAGTTCAGAGCAGCCACATTTCAAGACCTCAATCGACTGGTGTGGCCATTGCTACAATGTTGGGTAGTTCAGAGGTAGACAGATGTAGCCATGTTATTGCCAATAAAATGTAAACGGAAGTTAAACTTGCAATTCACACTTCAATTGCTTAAAACTAAACTACTTATATTTTGGAGTCTCTGATACAGCAGCTAAAGAACATAAGAGTTGAACAAGCAACATTCCAGCCCCTGTATTTGCCATCCATCCCATTTGCAGACTTAATAAGTATGTATTACTAATTTTCATCTAAAACATGGGAACCGATTACAATGAAAAAAAGGAAAAAGAAACAGGACAAACAAGACAGAGCTCTGCCACACACAACAGGAGCCTTACACATATAGGCTATGACAACCCATTAGTCAGCAGCCCTCTGTGCACTCACCAAAGAGTTACTCATCTTAATTGTCTTCGTGTCCAACCCACAGCTCTCCAAGCTGCCCGTCATAATGGCCGAGGGTTTAGGAGGTATTTGTTTGGCCCAACAGCCTCTCAAACACACCTCTTGATATTTCTGGGGATATAATGCCACCTATTAAGGAGGCAATTCACACAAATTTTACAATGGTGTTTCCTGTGTCATATTTTATCCCTGGCCCTCACCTAAGATAATGTAATAATAACTATTGGGTCCCTGGCATGACTACTTACAGTAGCGTAAAGATTAGCGAGAACACCAAAAGGTTCATCATTAGTGGTTGGTGGATTTCCAGGATTTCTACATTTGAAAAGAATGTATATTCTGCTGCTTTTGCATGAAATGCTCTGAAGATATCAATTAAATCTATCCAATCTAGTGTGTCATTTAAGGTTGCCATTTCCTTGTTGATTTTCTGCCTGGGAGATTTATCCATTGATGTGAATGGGATATTAAAACCCCTTTCTATGACTGTATTATTATTAATCTTTCCCTTTATGTCCATCAAAATTCGTTTCACATATTTAGGTGCTCCTATGTTAGGTACCTAAATGTTTGCACGTGTTACATCCTCTTTTAGATTGCTCCCTTTATCCTTATGTAGTGCCCTTCTTTGTCTCTAGCTATAACCTTTGTTTTAAAGTCTATTTTGTCAGATATAAGTATTGCTATCCCAGGTGGGTTTTTTTTTTTCATTTCAATTTGCATGAAATATCTTTTCCATGCCTTTGCTTTTAGTCTGTGCGTATCTTTCCTGCTAAGATGAGTATCTTGTACACAGCATGTATATGGGTCTTGTATTCGTATCCATTCAGCCAACCCATGTCTTTTAATTGCAGCATTTAAGCCATTTACATTTGAAGTCATTATTAATAGGTACATATTTATTGCCATTTTATTCTTTTAACTATAGTCTTCTGTTTTGTTTCTTTTTTTCTATTTTCTTCTTAAAGCAAGCCCTTTAACATCTCTTATAATACTAGTTTGGTGGTAACAAACTCCTTTAGCTTTTTTTTTTTTTTTGGTCTGGGAAGCTCTATATTTCTCCTTAAATTTTAAAGGACAGCCTTGCTAGGTAAAATAATCTTGGTTGTAGGTCCCTGCTTCTCATCATTTTGAATATTTCATGCCAGTCCCTTCTGATCTAAAATGTTTCTGTTAAGAGTCATGGGAGCCCCCTTGTAGGTAACTGTCTTTCCCTTGAGGCTTTCAGATTGTCTCTTTGTCTTTAACCTTTGCCATTTTAATTATGATGTGTCTTGTTGTGAGCCTTGTTGGGTTGTACTTGTTTGGGACTCTTTGTGCTTCCTGGACTTGTGTGTCTCCTTCCTTTTGGTCATTATTTCTTCAAATAGGTTCTCGATACCTTGCTCTATCTCTTCTCCTTCTGGTACCTCTATGATGCATACGTTGTTACACTTCATGTTGTCCCAAAGGTCCCTTAAACTATCCTCATTTTTTTCATTCTTGTTCTTTTTGTTGTTCTGATTAGATGGGTTTTTTTCTACCTTGTCTTCCAAATCACTGGTTCTATCCTCTACTTTATCTAACCTACTGCCTACTGTTTATTCCTTCCAATGTATTATTTATTTCAGATATTATATTCTTCATTTCTGACTGGTTCTTTTACATGCTATTGACCATTCTTATAATTGTTACTTTGAACTGTATATATAATAAATTCCTGCCTCCATTTCATTTAGCTCTTTTTCTGGAGATTTCTCCTGTTATTTCGTGTTTCTTTGTCTCTCCATTTTGGTTGCCTCTTTGTGTTTTTTTCCTATGTATTAGATAGATCTGCTATGACTCCTAGTTTTCATGGGGTGGCTTTATCTAGTAGGGGTCCTTTGTGGTCCATTGGTGCAATCTCCTTTACCACCTGAGCTGGGTGCTCCAGAAGTATCCCTTGGAAATGTCCCTCGTGTGTTATGTGGGCCCTCCTGTTGTAACTGAATCTTGATTGCTATTGGTCCATTCATACATGGGATCAACCCTCAGGCTGTCTGATTGAGAAGCTGAACCCCGACCATGGTGTGCAAGCTGCGGTGTAGTTGCTGCCCACATGAAGCAGAATTTGCCTCAGGAGGAACTGGTGCCTGATTAGATCTCTCTATGCATATGCTGCTTGTGAAGCTTATTGAGTCCTGTTCTGATGTTGTCTGAAGGTGGTCACTGGGTGTGTTTGTTCTGGCCCTTTGAGGAGTGACTCTGGTGCAGGTCAATGGCTGTGACTGGCCATTGGCAACATGTTTGGAGCTACAAGTGATCCACAATTTGTGGCTGCCTCTGCTGGGCCTGGGTTTGTGCAGCAAGGACCAAGCTGTGTACCAAGGCTGGTTTTTACCAGCACCAGGTCTGGGGACAGATTAGCAAAAATGCCAAAGCACCAGCCTCTGCCTTGTTAGGCTGAGTCACTGAAAGAGCCTCTGGCTATACTCCTCAGCAGGGCACAAGCTCCTCAGGGTGTGGGGAGAGGAAGTCCAGAGAGTAGGGCCATTGCTTTGTCCCAGGCTTAATTCTGTATTTGCATAAAAGAACAGTCTTTTGTTTAAATTCTATGTTACAGATCAAAACATAGGATTCATAAAAGTACTTTTATTTGTTTTTATAGACTGAAGAAATTGTATTCATATTAAAGATATTATCACTGTTTTTGTTATTATTTCCTAGGCTGGGATAGCCAGTGCTCATCCCTCAGTGAGTCACTTCACGTTCTCCAGTGGCAGACAGTCTGGGTGAATTAATAGCAAGGGCATGTTGCAGAGTGTTTCAATCATTGCCTTAGCACTGTGTTACGAATAAAAAAAACATTATTTTTACATATACCTCACAAGTGCAGATGAGGAAAGAAAAAAACTCTAAGTCTATGGCAAATAACAAATCAATAAATAAAACACAATCTAAAAGTTTGTTGATCCACTTCCCAGGAAGTTATTGCTGTCTAATGGTGGCACTTTCACTCACCTCCCCCTTGGTGCTGTTTGGGAGGAGGGTGGCTTGTGAGTGGAAAGAGAGCACAAGACACACAAAGGGTTGTTTTCATTGGCATGTCAGTGTGTCCCATAAAAGGGCTACATCTGGTCACATCTTGAAAGTGTGGGTCATTTGCTCTTTCTAGTTGGCAAGTCACAATAATGACCACTAATGGCACTTGTCCCAAACATGTAGGATTCTTTATGAAATACAGTTTGAGATATCAATAGGAGTATTTTTAAGCAAAAGGAGAAGTGTAAAATGTTTTATTATTTTCTTTACCATCTTGGTGATGAAGAAATATTTTGAAATATTTCAGCGTTCATGAACTTTCAGCAGCACCCATGTGTTATGCTAGATCCTTCCTCCCTAACCCACATGTAGTAAAATTAAAGAAGACAGCAAAGTCAGTTGAATGAGCATTAAAAATAAAGATTCACAAAAACTTCTATACTACAGAACTCTCTCAAGAACCTCTTCTTCCTCAGGAAGGTAGTTTAAAAAAAGAACTTGGGACGACCACTTTTGTCTGTTGCCGCCTCTGAGTTTACAAAGCAATTACCCAAACATGACCTTCTTTAGAATGTACAACAATTCAGTGAGGCATTATTATTTTATTACTTTATTATGACTGACTAAAAAATAGGAAACCTGAGGTTTAGAGATATTAAATTGTTTGTCCAGGGTCAAACAGTTAATAAGTGGTATTACCAGGTTTCTCAACTGAAGTCTAGTGTTCTTGCCACAAATGGCCTCAAAAGACCAAAAAAAAAGAGCCTAAATGGCCAGACTCTGGGAAATACTTCAACATACAGGACCTGGTAAAAATAAGAGAACCATACCAAGAACAAACTCTAAATATGTACCTTTAAATGACAAAACATAGAGGAAACATAAAAACCTTGAAATTGTTATACACAAATAAAATGCCCTTAGATAAATTCATCCCTGTGTGTTACATATTTGGGTGGTTGAACTTACTTTCTATTTCATCTTAAGAGTGTACATCTTTAGAAGTTTAGTAAAATAGATGTTTTATTTTCCTCTGCAGTTGGGAAAGTCATCTCAGTAAGTACCGATTTGCGTACCCACACAAATCCATTTCAAATCCATGTTCAAATCCATATTCAAATCCACATTTCTCCTGCACCTACTGTGTGCCAAAAATCCAGTGATCCTCATGCTCGAGGCAGAGTCACGACTAGAAGCCAAATCATCGCCTCTCTTGTTTCCAGAAACTGGTACACACACCATGTTGTCTTCCCAAAATAGGCCACAGTGAGTGGATTGGTTCTCTAGTCCACTCAGGCCTGTGCTCTGTCACGACAGGGTACACGTTGACAGGGTTGATTACTGGAGCATCCCAGTCTCATAGAGCAAGGAACAGGCATCCGAACATCTCCCTAGACTTCATTTAGGCTGTTCGTGGACCTATTTGTATACTCAGTATGTAAACTTGTCTCCATTCAGTTAAGGAAAAAAAAATTTTAAAGGCATAAAAATGAACATTTTAAAGCTGAGTTGGAATAGCTACTTATTTTTCTTTAATTATAATTAAATAATGTGACTACATTTTTACTTTTTAACCTAGATTTATGTATTTTGTAATCAGATATAGCCATAGTATTAACTAAGAAGCTATTGAATGTGAAATCTTTATTATAAGAAAAAAATGTGACAATATCTGTGAATTTTCAATTTTCCAAACCGCACAGCTATCCTTTCCAACAAAATTTAGGAAGAAACGTGGACCTTTGGTACTTCCATTGTGTAGAAAACTCTCTCCCATCAGTTCCTTTTCTCAAGCATTTGGCAGGGGTTCCCTGGCTAATGGTAATAACCGAGAATTAAAAGCTGCAACATATGTTGAGCTGCTGTATCACATCATAAATCATATTTAATGCTAATTGTTAACTTCTTGTTTTAACTTCAGAAAATTCAATGACAGCTCATGAATTTTACAGAATCTCAAAAAAAGAAGTCATGATTTTTATTTTATGTTGAGGACTAAAGTGATGTTGTTAATGTTGATGTATACTGGGTGGTCACATGATATTCTCATATTTAATGGAAAAGCAAATTCAGTTAACTTTGCGGAAACATAAGGGGTCTTGGTTAGCCAAGAGCAGATTAGGAATTGGGGTATTTAGGAGCTTAAATCCAACACCTGAGATGTGCTTTGAAAACATTTCTGCAGCAAATACAGCTGGTGGAAGAAAAATTCGAGGGTTAAGAAAGGAGGTATATAAAGACACTTGGTAACAGACAATAGTCATCACAGTAGAAACATTGAGATGACTGCTATATGCACAAATTAATCTCTGAATAATCATTCTTCGTACTCCAGATTCCCATTCTCTTCCTAAAGGATAAAGCTACCTCTATGGCCAGATATGGGGAGTTTCTCCCAGGGCACTGGTTGTCTTAGTCTTCTTGAGCTGCTGTAACAAAATACCATAGACTGGGTGGCTTAAACATTTCTCATAGTTCTGAAGACTAGGAAATCAGAGATCAGGGTGCCAGTGTGGCCTGGGTTCTGGGGTTCGGGCCTCTTCCTGGCTTGTAGATGGCTGCCTTCTTGTTGTGCCCTCACATGACAGAGAGAGAAAGCTCTGCTGTCTAGTCCTCTTGCAAGGGCGCTAATCCCATTGTGGGGGTTCTACACCCATGACCTCATCTAAACATAATTCCTTCCCAAATACCCCACCTCCTAATACCATCATGTTAGGGGTTACAGTACAACATACGAATTTGAGCAGGACACAGTCAGTTAATATACTGATTATCAAACTTCAGTGTACCTAAGAAACACTTACAGAGAGATAAGAAAAATGCAGATCGCCATTCTTGCAACACTTGAAATTCTGATTTATTCCATCTGGAAGGTGGCCAGGGAATACTGTCAAATGCAGTCCAGGGACTTCTACTGTAAGTGTCCACTGGCCACGTGGTGAGAGATCTGCCCTAGATTAGCTTTGGGTGGAAGGGATTGCACACAAGCCCCTGTGCCATACTTGGGGGAGTGAAAGCAATATTCAGAGATCAGACGGTTGGACAGATGGCAAGAGCGAGAACCAGGAAGTGCCAACAGAGGCACCTCTACATAAATGTCAGCAAAGCAGCACTTGATCTGAGAAATGTACCCACTGTCCGTTCCCCACCCCACTGCTATTCCCGTGATCTCTGGAAAACTATTTTTGAGCAGAAGGGAAATTTAAAAAAAACACAACCTGGAGACTGTACTTGTATCTACTCTAAAGATGAGTTTTGAAGGTGGGTTTTGAGAGGGGCAGTAGAAGGGAACTGACTGCTAGTTGGGGGAATACTTCTGTGTGCAGGCCGGTGGGATAGGTCTGGCCAAGCAGAGTCACCCTGAGCAAGAAGGCATCTCCCTGACAGTATGATACTGAGGAAAAGTCTTTTAAAGAAAAACAATAACAACAAATGCCTTTTGAGGATATGTTTAAGTACATAAAATATTTTTAAATGTATTGATTTAATTTGCCTTCTCTGCTAAACACAACGGGGAGTTCACTGTCATAAATGGTTTAAACATACAAACAAAATATATATATATGGCTTTCAGAAGTCACAAGTAGAACTGATAATTCAATTGTCCTAAAGATAAGTACTATGGTCAGATAAAATACCTGAATGGACAGGCTTTAATAGAATTAACTTCTGGAGCTTAATTTTTCAAAGATTAAAATCACAAGTTTAATAGCTTTGAAGTGCTCTGCAACACATTGATGACTTTTAAAACTCTTATAGTTCATAAGCATAGAAGAGAGAACCAAAAGACACACAATTTTCACACTGAGAAAATGAAAATGACTTTTCAGGTATAGCATATTTCCCTACAAAAGTTCAAGTTGTCCTCCAAATATGAATATATGAAACTATGAGGTTTCAAATAAAAGATAAAAGAATGCCTTTGTAGTGTTGCTTATTATTAAATTATTTACGTATTAGATTTCCTCAAGCTATATTTTAGTAAAAGAACAAGTGAAAATGAAGTGTAATACCTACAGGCCACTCCTCTTTAAACATAAAGTCTTCCTTGATACCAACTTAAATTGCCCTTATCAATGACTCTGGTGAAACATTCCAGGTTAAAGGCAGGACTTAGGAAATATAATTAAACCTGTTAGCCAAGTCAAATGACTAGAAAGTTGTTAGCGCTGGTACATTGCAGAGCAGTTTGATAAATGTAAAAAATGTTTGTTCTGATAAGTGATTATTGTCAAAACTCAATTGGATACATGTATCTTTTAAAAATCCACTTAATTTCTCTGAAAATGTGAAATTTTCCTAGATTGATTATGGCTTTTGTCCCAAGTGATTTGTAAGTATGTTTCCAAAATGCCACTCAGCATGGAGATTCTCTCAAGAAAACAAAAATTATGTGGATGATTCCATCTCTGTGTCCCAAATGCCTCTTCAAACTTGAGGAAATTAATTAAAGAATAGACGTGTAGGCTGTTTTAAAGCAAACAACTTCAAAGTGAATGTGTTTCTCTGCTCTTACAATACACACAAACTCACCTCTACTTGGAATCACATCTATTCGGGATCACATGAAAAGACTCAGCCATCTTCAAGGCCAAAATACTTGTTCAGCCTCTAGAAACAGGCTGCTGAGATTGATGAATGAGAGTGGAGGCAAGAGGAAAAGTTGACAGTCAGTCAAGGGCATCACCCCATGCCTTTAAAAAAGAATTCCTTCTTTGGTCAGCTCATTCCATTTTGATCCAAAGCATTATTGCAGCCACTGGTTTAATATAATAAAGAAATTATGTCAAATCTAAGCTGAATTCCACATTATTGAAGTGCTCAGAGAATAAAGCATAGCCTTCCTAGAGCCTTATATTAATTTCCTGAATTTTCTAAATTCCATAATTTCCAGAACTATGTTCTTGCAAAAGTTAAAAATAAATATGGGCACCACCAGTTATGGCAGCCAACAGGTCCAATTCCCATATATTGATTTTATATAGGAAAAATAGTGTATTTAAACATTAGGCAAATAAAGACCAAAAAAATGAATTCCATGCGGGCACCACCAGAGAAAAATGGAAACAGCCACTAAACTCAGAAGCCGAACATCTGGTTCAAAGTTGACTATGGCATCCCCCACTTCCCATGTAGTTTACAATGAAATTAAAATTCTGTAACATGGTCTACAAAATCTTGCATGAGCTACTTGCTGTCTTTCTCTCCAGCTGCTAATATGTGCAGCCCCCTCCGCAGCCTTGGCACCTGCGGTCTCCTCCTCAAATATGTGACCCAGACCACGTGATCACTCCTTCAATTTTGTCTTTGCCCAACTCACATTTTTAAGCAGTGACGCATTCTATCTCAGAGCACCCTTTAATCTCCCTTAGAACCACTTATCAATGTACAGGATTATATATTTGTGTAATTATTTACTTGATTTCTTTCTCCCTCAACAGACCCTGAGATTTCTGAGGACTTATGTGTAGTGGCCAGTATGTAGCAAATACTCAATAAATGATGTTAAATTAATAAAACTGAGTTCTGACAGACACTTAATGATTATGTTATTATAGACAAGCCAACTAACTTCTCTGAGCTTCAGTTTTCTTACCTATAATATGGGCAATTACTTCATAATCTTCATGTATTTTATTTGAGTTATGGTTAAAAAAAACATTTTCAAATCAAAAAGTGTCACTCAAATTCAAGATGTTATCTTTACAACACCAAGATTATAAATCAAGGAACTATTTCATTGATGAGTATAGTCTTCATTTAGTTGCTACAATGCTATACAGAGAAATCCAAAAAGACCTCATATTTCATACGAATAAAGCTTGGTATTTAAGGAATATTACATACTGTGAATAGCGAACAATGATTCTTCATGATTTGCAGCTGAAGCCGATGCTACATCAGGCATTTTGATTACGACTACATCCACTAATACACTTTAGGACAAGATGTCACATATAAGAAATTGATCGATATTACATAATTGTTCTATTTATGTAGACTATTTCGGCAGTTAAGAGAACAATAAAGGGTACACATCACTTTATAACTCAAATATGCCTTGACGTGGACCACTATTTAATTGAATATAAAAATGGGAAATACATTATACACCAAACTGATATGACTGATCAATCATGAATGGACTTATTGTCTGAGCACTTGTCCCAAGAGTGGAGATTCATTTATGCTGATCTACGCACAATTCTCACCTCAATCCCTCTTTGAACAGCAAGGTAAAAGGGCCTTTGGTCTGACAGCACTTTTTTATCAGAGTAAAGAGAGCCAACACGTGCCAGAGGGAACACAGCCATGGTCTCATCTTCCCAATACCTTAAACCATTGTCCTAATGGCCCCGGACAGTGGAACATTTGTGATGTTAAAAGAGTTTACTCCTGTCTGGATATTTTGGGGATTTGACTCCTGTCAGGTATTGCAACAAAGTCAAGTGATTTCAATTTACCAAGCAAGGACAAGAAATGGTTTCAGGAAAAACCAAGGTGATGAACTATTGAGCATTCAGTTCATTAGCTGTCATCCGTCTTGACATCTTCATCTTTCAAGCAGTACTGCAGAAAATCAAAGACTTGTAGTGCTTCCCTTAAAAAATCTGAGGAGGAAGCCATACCCTCTTAAAGTTAAAGGGACCGTGAAGGCTATTTCAAATGGATTATGAAACATAACCATTGCTGCAGAAGTGAAAATGTTGATAGATGCTCAATCATGAATACTGTGTGTACCCTTAAACATACTGATCTTAAAAATAATATTATTAAAAATATGTTCTGAGAGGACTGATGGAGTATTTTTAACTTATTCTAATTTGATGTATTCTGCATTTTAATATGAAGTTCTAGTGCTATGACAAATAACTGACCTTTTAGAAATAGTGTCTTGGGGGGAAAAAATGACCTAAGAGAAAAGAAGTGTTTCCTGAAAAATCAGACAAGAAAATGTGGACAGTAAGTCTCCAGTGATACAGCCAAGTGTTGGTTTTATCACCTTTCTTCTTTTGTTTCTCTGCTCTGCTTGTTCAGCATTGAGGTACTGAAACTCTAGTTTATTTGCACTTATATGCAGAGTTTCTTGGATTTACAGAGTAATGTAAGCAACCCAAGACATTAAAGTGGTTCATAACCATCCCCAGTCACCATCCCCTACCAGGCGAAAGACACTGTTCCATGTCACGTGCTCAGAGAACCCTAGAGATGAAAGTGGGATGAACATCATCAGGCTGAACTATTTCCCACTTACGATTCTGTTATGGCTACGAGGCATTGTAATGTTGCACTTGAATTCTCCCTTTCCTGAAATACTCAAAGAAAAGTCATCTTGACCTATAGATACTAACAAACAAAATAAAACAAAACAAAACAAAAACTCTTTCCCATGTCTCCCCTTCTTGAAAGCTCCACTTAAAACATCTAAGTCACTGTGAGAGCAATGTTAACTCACATTGAGTGTCTTATAGTGACTGGACCACAGAGCCCAGGACTTTCAGAAGCCTCTCTGGTCTTGAGAGTAACCAGAGACAATTGAGGAACTATCCCGGGGTTGCTCTGGGTTGGTGGGCTGCCTCTGAGGATGGTGTTTAGTATCCAAGTAACTTTCTACACCTAAAAATCATCTTCAAGTCTTTCAGCCTGAAATTCTCCAATATATTACTAAAACTATTCGTATCTTGAAAGGAACTAAGATGGCGGTGTAGGTAGACACACTGCACCTCCTCGCACAACCAGAACTGACAGAGAATCGAACAGCAAGGGGGACCGACACCAAGGAAATAGAAAATAAACATTCATCCAGACTGGTAGGAGGGGCGGAGATGGGCACCGGGGTGGAGAGGACTCGCGCGTGGCTGTGGTGGGACTGAGACTGGCAGAGTGGGGGACAAATGGCGCAGGCAGTCCGAGCACTAGCAGACCCTGCGGCCCCACATTTGCACAGATAAACCCAGAGGGCCGGACTCAGAGTGGCGGAGAGTGGGGCAGGCAGAGTGGCGGGTAGCACCCTGTGGCACCACATTCGCCCACAGATAAACCGGACGAACGGCGGGCAGCGAAGCAACCGCACAACCCAGGGCTCCAACTCGGGGAAATAAAGCCTCAAACCTCTGATTGAAAGCGCCCCTGGGGGTTGGGGCGGCAGCAGGAGAGACTCCCAGCCTCACAGGAGAGGTTGTTGGAGAGACCCACAGGGGCCTAGAGTGTGCACAGGCCCACTTACTCGGGAACCAGCACCAGAGTGGCCCAGTTTGATTGTGGGTATCGGAGTGAAAGATTGAAATCCGGAGGAGAGTAAGGCGGGCGCCATTGCTCCCACTCGGCCCCTCCCCCACGTACAGCATCACTGTGCAGCGACCAGCATTACCCCCGCCCCGGTGAACACCTAAGGCTCCGCCCCTTAAAGTAACAGATGCTCCAAGACAAACAAACAAACAAACAAACAAAAGGCCCAAATGACAGAACACTTCAAAGCTCCAGAAAAAATACAACTAAGCGAGGAAGAGATAGCCAACCTATCGGATGCACAGTTCAAGGCACTGGTTATCAATATGCTCACAGAATTGGTTGAATCTGTTCGAAAAACAGATGAAAAAATGAAGCCTATGCTAATAGAAACAAAGGAAAATGTACAGGGAACCAATAGTGATGAGAAGGAAACTGGGACTCAAATCAATGGTATGGACCAGAAGGAAGAAACAAACATCCAACCAGAAAAGAATGAAGAAACAAGAACTTGGAAAAATGAGGAGAGGCTTAGGAACCTCCAGGACACCTAGAACAGGATGTTCCAACATCTGAATTATAGGGGTGCCAGAAAGAGAAGAGGAAGAACAAAAAATTGAAAACTTATTTGAACAAATAATGGAGAACTTACCCGATCTGGCAAAGGAAATAGACTTCTGGGAAGTCCAGGAAGCTCAGAGAGTCCCAAAGAAGCTGGACCCAAGGAGGAACACTACAAGGCACATCATAATTACATTACCCAAGACTGAATGCAAGGACCTACATCCAAGACTACTGTATCCAGCAAAGCTATCATTTAGAATGGAAGGGAAGATAAAGTGCTTCTCAGATAAGGTCAAGTTAAAGAAGCTCATCATCACCAAGCCCTTATTATATGAAATGTTAAAGGGAGTTACCTAAGAAAAAGAAGATCAAAAATAGGAACAGTAAAAATGACAGCAAACTCACAGTTATTAACGAGCACACCTAAAACAAAAACGAGAGCAAACTAGGCAAACAACTAGAACATGAGGGTTATCAATAAGGGAGAGGGAAGGGGAGAGGGGGTTAAAGGTACAGAGAATAAGTAGCATAGATGATAGGTGGAAAATAGACAGGGGGAGGGTAAAAATAGTGTAGGAAATGTAGAAGCCAAAGAACTTATAAGTATGACCCATGGACATGAACTATGGGGGGGAATGTGGGAGGGAGGGGCGTGGGCAGGATGGAGTGGAGTGGGGGGGGAAATGGGACAACTGTAATAGCATAATCAATAAATATATTTTTAAAAAAACCCTAAAAGCAAAAAAAAAAAAAAAAAAAACCTATTCGTATCTTAATGTTACCACCACTCCCACCTTACAATGCATGATTATCAGACAAGGAACTATACCAGACACTTTGGTTAAAACAACTCACATAACACCTGCAACAACTCTATGAGACTGGCATTGTTCTCAACTGATAGGTGGAGAAACAGAGACCGGTAACCCCAGGTGTTTGCTACTAAAAGTGTGCTCCATAAAACAGCAGCTACAGCATCACCTGGGACCTTGTTGGACATAAATTGGAACTTGTTGGAATCTCAGGCCCAACCCAAGATGACAGAATAAGAATCTGCATTTTTATAAGATTTCCAGGTGACTTACATGCATATAAAGGTTGAGAAGCACTGCTTGAGGTAAATAGAATCACTGAAATTCAAACTCGGGTGCCTCCAGCTCAAAAATCCAGATACTAAAATAGGGTGCTCTTCTTAATGCTGCAACTACATCTAAATAATGAAAAGCATTGAGTCCGTTTACACTTAGGCATGACTTTTTCATTAGCGAACAAAACCCGATACTGAGAATTACAAATTTTGGAGGACAAAAAGGTGAGCTGGCAATCGCAGAGTTAGTAGATACTCTGGGCAGCGAAATGGGAGAGAACCACTGAGAAAGCTAATTGGGCTCAAAGTACACTTTGGCCATTTCACAGCTGGGAAAGGGCTGACTCTCTTAACAAAACTGTTCTGGCTCTCCTAAAGGAGTCTCTCACATCTGGGAGCCTGACAACCTCCTGGGGAAGCTCAAGCAGTCCTTAATAGAGTTTTCCTCAGAATTACTTTCTCAAGAACTAAGGCAACCCAGATCCTATGAATAAGGAGCCAGAGACATTCCTTTGCTGAATGTATATACTTTTTCATGTTATTACATCAAACAATCAACCCAATATAGAGCTCTCTAGAAATACCAATTACTTCACTAAGTCTCATGAATGGAACTATCTATATGAGTAAGAAAATTTTTAAATGTAATTTTAGAATCTTCCACCACATATAATAAATAAAACCATATTAACAAATCAAGCAGCCACTGTGGTCTTGCTTTGATGGAATTCAGGCCTAAAAAGAAATCAAAATATGGTATTTTTATGCAACTTAGCATCTGATTTGGAAAAATTTACCTAAACCTTAAGCTGGTTAAGCATTGGTGCTATAGTCTTATTTACACTGTCAAATTTCTGAAGCAAATATTTTTGTTTTCCAGAACACAAAGGTCAACTGTAGGCCATCCACAATTCAAGTTATCATAATTAATTAGGTTTAGTTTTATTGCCTTTTCATTAAAAACCAACTGAATCCTATTATTTTTCCTTCTTTTTGTACTAGAGTATTTTAGTAAGTGACTTTTCATACTATCTACTATTTTTTTAACACTTTAAGGAGACCCTATTTTCATCTTTTCTTGAAGGAGAATTTTGTGCTATTTTTAAGTGTATTTTTTTCTTGTCCCCATTATATTACATTGCAGTGACCATGTGGCTCAAGGAGATACTCATGCTGCATCAATATCTGCACTTCTGGGTTTATTTTAAAATAAATTTTGGCTACCTTGTTTTTCATTATAAAAACTTTTCCAAATTCCACATCATAGCATGACTGCTAGTAGCAAGTCTGCTAATACATTTCTGCAAAGGGGGAAACAAAGCTTAGTGGCTTTGTGTATGTTTTTAATATAAATGAAAGGGAACAGAGGGAAACTCATTTTTGAAAGGGAGATTATAATTTTTTTATCAAACTTTCACTTTAATAGTGGAAAGTATACACTAATTTTATGTCACAGCTGAGATTAGAGATTGTTTTTATAATCAATATTTGTTAGATTTCCCTAGCTCCTATCAGAGGAGACCTGAAAATGTAATAAAGAAGATGATTTCACCCTGTATGAGTAAGTAGCTGTGCATGTGAAGATTACAGGCACTGGCAGTAATTGACTAGCACATGCATTGGCATCGTGGCTGCTTTAAAACCTCACAGAATAAGGCTTAACATGTACTGGGTGACTCACTTACACACCCCAAAATTCATCGGATTCTATTCCACTCACCTCTTGCTACATAGGAGAAACTACCCCAAGATTTCGTGGTTTACAACCACCAGGTATCATGTACTATAATTTTATGGGTCAAGAATTCAGGGAGGGCCTGTCTGAGCAATTCTTCTGTGTCATGAGGCATTGACAGAAGTCACTTGATGGTATTCAGCTGATGGCTGGGCTGCTCCAGAGAGCTCAAGCCAGCTTCACTGACATATCTTGGTGGGCACGGCTAGTGAGCAAGCTCAGCTGGACAGGTGACTGCAGAGCCTACACGTGGCCCCTGCAACATGGTGATCTCAGAGTAGCCGTGTATCTTACTCGGCAGCCTAGGGTTCCCAGAGAAAATGTCATAAGAGTCCTAGACAGGAGATACAAGGCTTCTTCTAGCTTATCATCAGAAGTCCCAGAATGTCACCTCTACTACATTTATTAGTCAAACAAGTGCTAAAGGCAGACTAAAGTCAAAGGAAATAAAATTAGACTCCGTCTTGGTGAGAGGAGTCCCAAATCTGTGTGGCCATCTTTAACCTACCCCAGCTAATCACTTAGATCTTTAGCCTTTTCTTGCCCAAACTAATAAGTAGAGCTGGGTGTATAGATAAATAAAAAAGAAAGATGAAGACATATGTATAAAGTGCATAATAGAGTAAATCTCCAACTTAATATGATTTAAAGGAGGCTCCACTTTCCTAAATATAACTCCCTCATTGAGTCCAGGCCTGGTAAGTAAGTTGAATAAATAATACAATGTAGAAAATGATTATTCCAAACTGATCATCACATTAAAAGCATATATACCACCACAACCATCCATTTTTTCTTAATTCCTCTACTTTTGACTATTTACAGCTGCTTAGTACATCGTTCAGATGCTGCTAGGAGGACAACAATGAGATACTACTTCATACCTATTAAAATGGCTAAAATCCAAAAAACTGACAATACCAATTGCTGGCAAGTATGTGGAGCAACAGAAATTCTCATTCATTAGTGGTGGGAATGCAAAATGGTATAGCCAGTTTGGAAGACAGTTTTGTACTTTATTGTAATGCCAAAAAGAGTCTTACCATATGATTCAGCAATTGCTGAATTTACCATGATCTGAAATCTATATACACAAAAAAACATACATGTGGCTATTTATGGCAGCTTTATTCACATTCACCAAAAACTGGAATTAGCCAAGATGTCTTTCAAAAGGTAATGGATAAAAAAAAAACTGTGGTACATCTGTGCAATTGATTACTATGCAGTGATGAGGAGGAATGAAATATCAAGCCAAACAACAAAATGTATGAATCTTAAATGCTCACTGTTAATTGAAATAATCTAGTAAAAAAAAATAGCTACATACTGCATAAGTCAATTTACATTAACTCCTGGAAAATGCAATCAATGGTTGCTAGTGGTTTGGGGAGAGGAAAGGGTCAAATAGACAAAACACAGTGTTGTGAAACTATACTGGATGACACTGAGGTGGTGGACACATGCCACTACCCACTTGTCAAAATGCATAAAAGTTTATAGCACAAAGAGTGAACCTTAATGTATGATTTTTTAAAAAATCAATTGGGGGGGATGTCAAAAAGAACCCAGCACAAACTGCAGACCATGACAAGGAAATCTATTGTATGACAAATGTATCATACAACCTTCCCGAAGGCAGTGGGGATAAACACTGCTGACCAAAGTAACTTTGGAAATAACTCGATACAAAAGGAACTGTACCAAAGTACTGTATTCTAGATAATAAAGCTGTTTTTCATGTGGTACAGGTCATCAGTTCTGAAACTGCTGTACGTGGAGTGCAGATGGTGAGAGATCACTGGCGGAGTGAAGGGGTACAGATAAGTAATAGGAGAAGGCTACAGCGATCCACGCGGTGAGAGACCAGAGTTAAGACATCCCTCCGTATGAACTCGAGCTCAGTTTAATAGAGATGCAGCTGGATAAACAGAGAAATAGTTGTAGATACTGTGTGTACACAGGTTAGTATATACCTATAGCACAAATCTGCAAGTTCCGTCCACCAAGAGGGTTTAGGATCAACAACACCCCAGTAACAACGAGCACCCCTAGGGCCCAGATCTTGACGTCTAATTTCATTCTCCAGTGAACAGAACCAAAGTCACTTGGAGAAATAACTGATTCTAATGGTGAGCAGAAAATATACAAGATGAATCTGGAATGTCTTGTGATGCCAGAAAATGAGGAAGTGCTCAAAAAAACAACAAATCAATGCTGGTATGTCAAAGAGACCCAGGAGCCAACTTAAAAGTTCCTATGGCCAAAGATGGAAAAATTTGAGCAATAAAATCAATAATGTAGTATTGGGTTATAATTCAAAGTAAAAAAATAAATGTTCACAAATCAATATTGATAAAATAAATGATTGAATAAATAAATGCAGGAGAATAGAAAAATCTCCTGCACAGAATTCCAAATAATTTATTTTTGTTTATATTTAACATACTATATTAATAATTAATATTTAATTAATAACTAGATGTATAATCAACTTATATTTAAATTTATACTTTTCACAGAGGTGGAATACAACTTTTTGCCCCCTCAGTATGGCCTGTGCATAGTGATTCCTTCTAAAGAGAAAAGTGGAAAAAAGAATAACTTGATTATAGAGAAACCTGACAGACACCACCTCAGCCAGGTCATTGCACTACCCAGCACAGTGATGTTATGTTGATAGCATGAATCCTTGACACATTGAAGAGAACGTCACTTACCCTCCATGGTCTGGCTCTGGAAAACACCTCAGTCCTGTCTAATCATGAGACAACATCGGGCAAACCCAAATCAAAGAACACTCTGCAAAATACTTTACCAGAACTTACCAGAGTGCCAAGGTTCCCCAAAACAAGGAAAATCTGAGAAACTACCACCCTCAAGGGACATGATAACTAAAAGCATGTGGACCTTGGGACAGAAAACAGACACTAATTAAAATTAAAGAAATTTGAATAAAATGTAACCTTTAGTTTAAAAAAAAGTCTTGCTGGGAGAAATAAATAATATAAAAAGGAAGCTACAGCAATAATAAATAGTTAAGCAAATTGCTTAACCATTAAACACTTTTGTAATTTATTACTAAAAAGAAAGACAACAATAATATGAAGAAAAGCTTTAAATGTAATTTCTGTCTATGTTGACATGGGGTGGAGAAAAAAATACTCTCAGAAGAGAACAAGAGGTTGCACATGGCAAGGGGAAACTACAAATGCCCAGCCACAGAGCCAGGAGGAAGCCCGGCACAGCCTGTGCAGAGGTGACCAGGAGGAGCTCGGAGTCCGAGGACCATCAGAAAGATGTTGGAGGACACGGGCTAATGAAACCAGTAGAGGCCTTTACAATCTGTTTATCTGACTATGGGAGCAATAATTTCTAAGTCACAAATTGCTAATTAAAAAAAAAGGTACTCCCACCCAAAATAATTCAATAAAAGGAAAAAGACTTAATAAATAACATTTTACCTTTAAAAGCAGAGAGAGGGAGAGGGAGAGAGGGAGAGAGAGAGAGAGAGAGAGAGAGAGAGAGAGAGAGGGAATGAGAACAGTCCCCAAAGATGCCCACCTCCTACTCCCTGGAACCTATGAATATATTATGTTACACTGAGGAATTAAGGTTTCAGGTGGAATTAAAATTGCTAATCAGCTGAATTTTAAAAAGAGATTATCCTGGATTATCTGGGTAGAGCAGATATAATCACAAGTGTCTTTAAGTGGGGACGAGAGAAGCAGAAGAGCCAGAACCAGAGATCATACATTAATCTGCTCATGCTGCCATTAACAGAACACCCAGACTGGGCGGCTTAAACAACAGGAATTTATTTCTCCATTCCGGAAACTGGAAGTTGGCAAGATCAAGGTTTCAGAAGGGTCGGTGTCCAGTGAGAGCTCTCCCTTTGAACTGCAGACAGCCGCCTCTCCCTGGTGTGTGCTCACATAGCCTTTCCTTGTGCATACAAGTGAAGACAGACAGACAGACAGAGAGATGGACAGAAAAACAAGGAGAAAGAAAGGGAGAGAGAGAGGAAGCTCTCTGGTGTCTTTTCTGATAAGGACACTAATCCTACCAGATTTAGGCCCTCCCCTTATAACCTCATTAAACCCTAATAATTCGAATACAGTCACATTGTAGGTTAGGGCTTCAACATATAGATTTGGGGGTGACACAAACACTGATTCCACAACAGATGGCATCATGAGAATACTTAGATTTGATGGGTCATTGCTGGCTTTGGAGATGCAAGAGGACCAGGAGCCAAGGAATGATGGCAGCCTCTAAAAGCTGAAAAAGGCAAGAAAACAGATTCTCCCTTGAAGCCTCCAGCCCTGCTGAGACCTTGGCTTTAGCCCAATGAGGCTCATCCCAGACTTCGGACCACCAGTACCATAGGATAATGCACGTGTGGTGTTTTTAAGGCACAAGGTTTGTGGTAACTTTTTACAGCAGCAATAGGAACAAATATAATTATGAAAAAATGTACAGGAAACTTGGAAGAGAAAAATAAAAGCATTTAATTTGCAAACAGTTGTTCAAAGAAGACACAAATGATACCAAGACTTGCAGATACACTAGAAGAGGAGATCACTGCCCATAACACATAGTACTTGGCATCACCCTCTCAGGTTCACAGCAAATGGGTTCCATGCATTGTTTGGAATCCCAGTGCCCCTCCTGTTTTGTTCAATGTTGATTTTCGCAGACCTGACCTTCAGTAACTAGCTAGCACAAGGCCTGGTACACAGTAGAAGCTCAGCAAGGAATGAATTCATTATATATACTAAATGGGGCTATAAAGTAACAAATCTCACTATCACATATGGCTTGTGACACTAGATACATTAGTAAAGGAAGGAAGAGAGAAGGGAGCTAAAATTAATTGGAATATAAATAGAAGTCAAATTGAGATCCAAGTGAAAATGCTAATACATTCCTAGTGAGACATTTTTAACCATTGACAAAGCTTTTGAGTTTCAGTTGGGTCTTCACAACATCTTGCAAAAATGCATGGCAGAGATACAGCTGAACACCCACCAGCTAAAGCTGGGCTATGATTGTTCTGGCAAACACATAGCCCAGAGTAAATATTGTCTTGCACAAAGATGTGAGGAGGCGGATTAGGCATTGTAATTACCATTTGCTGGGTATTTGGCATTCTTTTTAAAGGTTTAATTATTAAGATGAGACTCAGTATCACTAAAAAAGAAGTCAATATTTCTGTGAGCCGGGGAGGGAACAGCACTGATGTTTTCCTTCTGTGCAGCTATTCCACGTGCCTACCAAAAGTCACCTGCTACTTATGTATTCCAGACAGCACAGACGAAGAGCCACGAGCATAACTTCCTTCACTTCATTTTCTCAAACACACTATGTCCTCATATATTATTGATCACAAAGCAACATTTAAATAGAGTATCAATGTAAAATTACATAGTAATCTTGTTACATTATCTTAATTAATTTTAGGACCACCACTCAGTCTCCACCCTTTGCAGTATATCTAAAGTATTCATGTGCAATGGCGCCCATCTGCCAGCTCTGCAAGGGAGAGCTCATTAAAGGGACAATGGCCTCTGCCAGCATTTCTGTCTGGGAGAAAGCTGCTCCCCAGCTACATCCCTGATGCTGGACAATTCAGTTTCACCCACTCCCAAATATCCATGGTGCCTTTAAGCTGCTATCCCAGCACTGGAGCTCAGAAAGACTGTGCCAGCTGAGAGGGCCGACAAGACACACAGCTGTCGTCCAGACCTTTGTTTCTGACAGCACCCTCCAACGGAGGAAACCAGTGCTACTAGGAAAAATGACTGCCTTTAAGTCTGGGCTGGTAAACAAGCAAGACGAGCCTGGAGTAGCTGGTTCTATAGTGCCAGGAAGTAAAAGAAGTGGCATCTGAAGCAAACAGACAAACAAACTCACAATGATGGAGACATATCAAAGAGACATAAGAACTAACTGAAAGAGTCATCAATGGCCAAGCTTAATAATTTGATTAACAAGACAAATGACTGGATTAGAAACCAAAGTATAAAAATGTTCACATATCTATACTGATATAAATAAATAAGAAAAAATAAAATATTCAAGTGCAGATTAAAGAGCCAAGGCAGATTCTGATAGCTTTCAGGATAGAATTTCTGTTACTCTTCTCCTCGCTGACTGGCGTCTACTGGCATACATTTCTCCAGCCTGGGTTTCTGGCAGAACAACACTTTGAGACACTGATTAGCATACCATTCCCTGAGGTAGTGCCCCTAAATGTACATATCATCCGGAATTCTGGATTCCTGGGCCCCATCAGAGATATTTTAATTCTCTAGTTCTAATTTGGGGTCTAGGAACCAAATAACTTTTTATAAATCTACTCTTCATTGCTTTTTTAGAGAGAAGAAGAGAGACAGAGAGAGAGAAATTTGTTGTTCCACTTATTTATACATTTATTGGTTGATGTTTATATGTGCCCTGGCTGGGGATCAAACCTGCAACCTTGGCAGATTGGGACAATGCTTCAACCATCAGAGCTACCCAGCCAGGGAGGAAGCTATATTTTTAACAAGCATTCTGGGAGAATCTGATCCATAGGATTAGGTATATGTAATCAGATCTGTTTTGCAATAAAAAGTCTGGACAATTATATTGTTGCTCAAACTCTTTTCTTTAAATTGCCAAGCCTTTATGTACTTGATCTCTTCCAGTTCTCACAATAATTTTGTAATTTAGGTATTATTATTATGTCCATTCTGATGACCAGGCAAATGGTTAACTCACTTGTCTTCTTAGTGTGCTCAGACTGCCATAACAAAATAATATAAACTGGTGACTTACCAGAAATGTATTTTCTTATAGTTCTGGAGACTAGAAGCCTGGGATCAGGGTGCCAGCAAGGCCAGGTTTTTGTGAGAGCACTCTTCCTGGCTTGCACAAAGCCTCCTTCCTGCTGTGTGCTTACATTGCCTTTCCTAAGTGTCTTCAGGGAACAAGAGAAAGATCTCCATCTCTTCCTCTTCTTAAAAGGTCATCAATTCTATTGGATTAGGACCCCATTTTTTTAAATTTAATTCAATTTTATTTAATGTCTCCATCACCCATTTATCCCCCTACACCATCATGTACCTCCATTCTTATAACCTCATTTTACCTTAATTAGCTCCTAAAAGCTCTATCTCCAAATAAGTTTTGTTGAAAGTTACAGCTTCAGCATATGAAGTTGGAAGCAGAATGTATGGTCAACCCTTTCAAGATATTTGATGAAATGAGAAGAAAAAAGAGTAATAACTGGAGGGTGAAATGGGATCAAAAGGTTTTTTAAAGATGGGAGAAAGAGTGATTTTTCCATATTGACTACAATGATTAAGTAGGGAGGGGACATCTATGACCCAGGAGAGAAAGAACTTCTACAGCCATGTCCCTGTGTGAATGGGACTGGGATCACTGCATAAGCACAGGGCTGGCTAAGCAGGAGCATGGAGAACTCCTCCTCAGAAAAGAGAGGGGAGCCCTCTTTGGGGTGGTGCTGGTATGGAGACCCAAGAGGTGGGTGGGGAGGAGCCTGGGGAAGAAATTTCTTCTCTTCTGATTACTTCTAGTGCTCAGTGAAAGTGGAAGAAAGACCATCAGCTGAGGTTGGGAGAGGAAGATTGGAGGTTACAGGTTTAAAGAGAGGGAGAAGGAAATCGTGGTTTAGAAGAATGAAGTAAATGGGGTCTCTAAGGAAATAAAGAATGATTACAGAGCAGCATGTAGGGCCCACCTGAAGTAAGTAAACATTAATTCATTCATTCATTTATCCATGTACTTAATCTTTAGCAATTGTTTACATAAACAATTATATTTGCCTCCTCACATGACTACATCAAAATTACAACTCAACTATAGAGCAACCATCATTGAGAACTGCCTGAAGTCTAACAGAACAGGAGTCGCATAACTAAGGACATACAGAGGAAGCCATATCATGACTGGTAGGAGGGGGCAGAGAGTGTGGCTGGTCCCATATTCATGTGTGTAAGCAAAAAATCAGGAGAGATATCTTGGCTATAGAGGTCCCCCCTGAGAAACAAGGGGTCCCAGCTCTGCACCAGGCCCCCAGCCCAGAATTCTAGTGCCAGAAAGAGAAGTCCCCATAACTTCTGGCTGTGAAAACCAGCAGAAGTTGTGGCTGAGGCAGACAGAGGGCTTCTGGAGTCCCAAATGTTCTTCTTAAATGGCTGGTACACAGACTTATTCACTGACAGACTCACTCATTCTGAGTTCCAAGAGACAGAGAGGAAGTTCATTAGGCTCCAGAGACATACAGGGAGGAACTGAATTGCCTGGCTTCAGGGCAAGGGAAGGAGGAGCAGCTTCCCCTAGCCTGAAGTGCTGGCAAAAGCCATTGATCCTTTGCTGAGCCCTCTCTCTGCAGACACAGACAGGCACCATATCTGAGTCTCCATCAGTCGGGCTAACACTATTTGCCCATCCTGGTGATTTCCTGAGATTTTTTGGCCTCACACAAGCTGCTTGCAGTGACTTTTCCATACAAATGGCCTGTATCTGCTCATGCTGCAAACTTTCCTGAAATCTCTCAAAGGTTCATGAAACTGAAATAAGCAGTACCTAGCCTCGGCATGCCCTGTAACTTTTGCTAAGTAGTCTCAAGCCTGGCACTAGCAACAGCCACCCTCAGTTTGCAGCTTAGCCTTTTCCAGACACCTCCAGGCTCAGAGGCAAGCAGTGGCTGACCTTGCCCTGCACCTCCAAAATGGCCCTAGAACCAACAAATTCAGCAGCCAGCTTCAGACCACACTAGAGCACCACCTGACTGCCTACAATTCAAAGGGTACACTTGGCAGGCACCAGAGCCTGGCTAACCTGAGTCCTGCTCTGTAAAGTCAGCCCTTGCACAAAAGCTACTTCACTGTAGTCATATCCAGTCCTCACAACAAATCATCCTGAGGGTCAGTCCCTACCACCAATGTGTCAACAGTAACCAGGGCTCAACTACAACAGGACAACACATACAACCCACGCAAAGAACGTATCTGGAGCACCAGGCTCAGGTGACCAGGAAAACTGTACCACCAGGTCCCACAAAACACCTACTACATAAGGCCACTCTACCAGACCAGGGGACGTAACAGCTCTACCTGATACAAAAAATAGAAACAAATGGAGGCTGCCAAAATGAAGAGACAAAGAAACAGGTCCCAAATGAAAGAATAGAACAAAACTTCAGAAAATGAATAAACAGAACAGAGAAAAGCAATCTACCAGTTGCAAAGGTCAAAACACTGTTTACAAGGATGCTCACTGATCTCAATGAGAACTCCAACAGAGAGATAGTTAACATAAAACGAAGATAGAAAATGTAACAAAGAACCACACAGATGAAGAATACAATAACTGAAATGAAGTTAAATGAAGTTCTAATGACATTAGAGGGACTAAACAAATGAGAGGAAGCCGAGGATTAAATAAGCAATTGAAAGACAAGATAGCAGAACACACCCAATCATAACAGCCAAAAATAAAAAGACTCCAATAAAATGAAGATAGCTTAAGGGACCTCTGGGACAACATCAAGAGTAACAACACCTTCCTCATGGGGATACCAGGAAAAAAAGAGAGACAACAAGGAATCAAGAACCTATTTGAAAAAGTAATGACTGAAAAATTCCCTAACCTGGTAAAAGAAATAGACATACAAGCCCAGAAAGCAGAGAGAGTCATAAAGAAGATGAGCCCAAAGGGACCCACACCAAAATACATCATAATTAAAATGGTAAAGGATAAAGACAAAAAGAGAATCTTAAAAGCAGCAAAAGATAGTTAGTTACCTCAAAAGAGTTCCCATGAGACTGTCAACTGATTTCTTATTAGAAACTTTGCAGGCTAGAAAATACTGGCATGAAATATTCAAAGTGATGAAAAGTAAGGTCCTACAACCAAGGTTACTCCATGCAGCCAAGTTAACATTTAGAATTGAAAAATAGATACAGAGCTTCCCAGAGAAGAAAAACCTAAAAGAGTTCATTACCACCAAACTAGTATTACAGGAAATGTAAAGAAACTTTAAACTTTAAAAAGAACAAAAGATAAAAATATGAATAGAAAAATGGCAGTAACTACGTATCTATCAATACTTATTTTAACTGTAAATGAATTAAATGTTCCAGTCAAAAGACATAGGGTGGCTGAATAGATAAGAGAATAAGACCTTTACATATGTTGTCTATAAGAGACTCACTTCAAATTCAAAGACACACACAGACTAAGAGTAAACAAGTGGAAAAAGTTATCTCACAAAAACGAAAATTTAAAAAAAAAAAAAAAAAACCTTGGAAGATCCAAGATAGCAGATGAGTAAGTGGAAGCTGCACAAACCTCCTCCCTGGAATTACAACTAAATTGTAGAAAATCATCCCAAGTAACAAACTGAACACTAGTTGGAGAGAAGCCTTATAACCAAGGACAGACAGGAGAAACCACTTCACCACAACAAGACTGTAGGGAGTATGGTGGCGTTGCAAGAGGACTGGCTGGGCTACTACGGGTGGCGGCAGAAGTTCCAGAGGGATATTTCAGCAGTCAGGAGGTTCCTCTGAGAAGTGTAGAGTCTAAACTCCAAGCTGGTCTCCCAGCCTACAGTACCAGAGCCAGGAAAGGAACCCAGATAATAACCAGCTGTGAAAAGCAGCAGAGTTTCTGTCTGCCAGGGAGAGACAGCTGGAGATGCAGAGAGCCTCTTAAAGGGCCAACACACAAAACTCCATTTGTAGCCACTTATCCTGAACTCCAGCAGAGGGAGGGCAGAGTGGACTATAGCCACATGATAGGAGTCTGGGGCTAGTGGCTCTGGAGAGAGAACTGAAGGAACAGCCACCAGAATCCCTGCGCTGAGTCATTCCCCATACTGCAGAAGCCATCTTTCCCAGGCAAAGCACTTCCCTCCAAGTGGATCAGGCTGAGGGGAAGCAATAGCCCCATCCACAGGTATTACTCTACCCCACCCTAAATTACTCTTTGTTGGCTTCAAGTTTATGTTGAGCTGCTGAGGAGTACAGCTGTAGGTTACCTCAGTGATTAACTAAAGTGGATCTCTGGGAGCTCTGAGACTTTACTTGACCCTCCCCTGGGCCCAACGGTGGAAAAAGCTAGCCTTGGTGAGCAACCGGGTTCTTTCTGCATGCAAACAGGCCGGGCAGAGGGAGCCACTAGCTGTGTATTGCTGACTGCTCCAGAGAGGTTGCCCAGGAGCAGTCAGAGGTAGTGTCTGACATAGGCGGAACCAGGGTCTTTGCAGATCTACCTAATACATAGAAACAAACACAAAGAGGCAGACAAAATGGGGAGACAAACAGTCACCAAATGAAAGAACAAGAGAATTCCCCAAAAGAGCTAAATGAAACAGAGGTAAGCAATTTATCAGATATATAGTTCAATGTAATGGTTGTAAGGATGTTCAATGGCATGAAAAAAGACATAGGAAGAATAAAAAAGGACCAGTAAGAAATAAAGAATGCAATATCTGAAATAAATGATACACTGAAAGGAATAAAGCTTAGGTTAGATGAAGCACAGGACTAAATCAGCGATATGCAGACAAGGTAGAAAAAAACACCTAAGCAGAGCAGCAAAAAGAAAAAAGAATTAAAAAGAATGAGAATAGTTTAAGGGACCCTTGGAGCAACATGAAGTGTAACAACTTTCTCTAGCTTTTTTAATTTGCTTGCATTGAATTGTAAAATCTTTTTTTCAAAAGTAAATTCCTCTCAGGGTTTTTTTTTTAATTTTCTGAATTCAAATAATTAATGAAAGATTAGGCTAATATACAGAATGTCACAGCTATGGACTTTACTAGTTTGAGTAATTACTTAAAAAATATCATATCTTAAAATATTTCCAGCCAGTACATCCTTTTTATTTGCACTCCATAAATTTGCTGTTACTCTGGTATCTCCAAGAAATGTCTGTAAATTAAAAAATCAAATAATGAAAATAATATTGCCACAATTTTTTTTTAGAAAGCCATTCTGAGGTTCTGAGTAGATGAGTTAAAACATGGACTTGGAGCTCAAGTGATTAGGACTTGTAGGGAAACCAGTGCAATTTCTTTTAGCCTTCATTCATGTTTATTTGTTATCCTACTAATCCTGTCTGGAGTAGCATCAGGGGTCAGTTCTTTTATATAGCAGTTATCTTTCTTTATACAACTACCTTTGGAGGTAAGAGCAGTGAATAAATTCATTAATGCCCAGCCCCATGATGGAGATGAACCTGGAAACATTTCAGTTAATTCATTTGGGGGTGACTTCTCTATGCAAGGGTTTGGAAATGGAAGCAAACTTATATAACAATGCTCAGTCACCACCTTAAGTAGCCAATGATGAAATTTCAAAGTGCTTAAATCAGGGAGAAGTTGCCAAGTTCCACGTTGCTGTGTAAATCTTTTTATGAGGAACACCCTTCAAACACCACATACTATCTGCTCTGAGATCCATGCATTCTTTCATTCTGCCTGTTGGAGATAGTCTTCTTGTTTGATTGGGTCCGTTAGCTCTTGTCTATGGCATTTAGGGAATAAGTATGCTTTGCTTCCCTTCCTTTGGAAAAGTTCTTTCCAACTACATTGCTGATGCAGAGATCTTAATGATAAGCAAGTTCTTCATAAATGCATGGTGCCTATACTCTGGCAAAAGCAAAGTAAACTTTCTGTGAACAGGGAGATCACTACGCAATGGATCATGAAACTTTACCTAGTTACTCATCAAAGAGAAATAATGCCTCTTCTAGAAGAAGAGACAAGGGAGAAATACAAATTGTAGCAAAATTCTGTGAATTACCACAACTACATGGGATGATATCTTTGCTTCTATCAGTGCCTTGAGAAGTCTAAGCTTTATAAAGCCCTGAATCAAATGCTGCTATTGCCTGTGATTCTACAGGCAGAGGTGGCCACTGCATTTATAAGCAACCATTTCCCACTTAGTTACCCAGGTAAAGGAGTGAAGATGTTGGGTTTGTAAAATGGTCAGCAGGAAAAAAAAATGCAATGAGTGACCTTAAAGAAAATACCTTAATTCTGATCACTGCAATAAGCTACCTTCTCTCAGTACCATCATTTATGCCCTACAAACCTATCATTTTCATTCACATACAAAAATGTCTTAATACAATTAATCTAAAAAAACCCCACTAAACTCCTTGTCTTTACACCCAATTCCACAACATCATTTCTATGCTTTCCTTCAGAGCAAAACTCATCAGGCGAGAGGTAGTACCAGGTCCTCTTTGCTTCTCTGCTTTATCAGTCTCATGGTTTAAATATCATCATATACTGTTGATTCTCAGTTTTCATCTCCAGGCCACACATTTCCTCTGCACTTTAGACTCCTGTGTACAACTCTATCACTACATGGACGTTTACTGTCTACTTACAACTTGATATGTTCAAAACAGAATTTCCTACCCTCTACACATGGAAATCTACGCCTTCCTAATTCTTTCTATGAAAGAAAATGATGCTCTCGAGTCACCCAGTTATTAAAGCCCAAAACTTGGTAATTATCTCTTTTCCTCAGCCCCCACGGCTAAAGAAGAGGTTGGATCTACTGTATACTGGGTGGTGATAGAACTTCGCGTCTTGGAGGATTGGATGTGGGGGTCCCTCTGCATCTACTATTGGCTACTACAACCCATTTCCCACAGAGCGTTAGGAGTCATAATTCAACATTTAAATCAGGTCACTCCTCTACTCAGAATTTTTTAATTCATCCTTATTACTCCTATACAGAAACCCAAATTCCAAATCGTGGCCCATAAGTATTTGCATGATTTAACTCTGAACTTTACCTCTTGCCTGTCTCCTTCTCATTACAGATATTTAAGCCACACTGGCTTCTTTGTGTTCTCTGAACATGCCATACACTTTCCTACTTACCCAAGGCCTCTGCCAAGGTCCTGTGTCTTGGGTGTGCATCCCTGTTTGCCTGGTAGGTAATCTAACATCCCTCCTTAGAAAGAGGCCTTCCCTGACCACCGCATCACATCAAAAATAGCCTCGGTTGGTTTTCATCACGGCACACACGCCTCTTCCGACACACTTAAACTGTAATTTAAAATCTACTTGTTGGTTTGTTTGCTTATTTTTCTCTCTGATTCACCAGAGCACCTCCAGTGACTAGCACAGATTCTGCCACATAGTGGGTGTCAAATTAAAATTTACTAAATGAGTGAATAAAAGCTGGGCTTGTCCCAGCCAAATTTAATCAAGTGAAACCAGCTCCACCCCCTAAGCTCTTTATCAAAGCAATTCACTCTTAGTGAATTAACTCATACTAAAGATTGGTTGACCAAGATAAGCCATACTTTCCCCAAGCTATTTGCATTTTAATGATGGAGAAGGAAGAGACAGATTTTTTTTTTAATGCATGTACAATTAACACTTTGGAGTTGAAGCCTTAGTTTATCTCAGTGGGAAAGGTATCATAGATTATCCTCAATAACATGCTATTTATTTATAAAGGATATTCCACTCATATACATACAGTGTTTTAGGAGGCCATAAGTACTTTCAAAGTCTGATGCAAATTTGAATGGAAACATCTGGACAAAAGTTCACAAATACAAAAATTCACATACAGCTTGAGAGATACATGGACCCCCAAAGTCTACCCATTATGCATGCTGAAGACTGTGGGTCCTAAATAATAAATCCTTGAAATGGGTGAATAACAAGATTATATTTTCACCCATTGTAAATCTTGGGTCATTGTTGGTTTTGCTTATAACAGTTTCCTTAAGTAACTTGAACTTCCCCATTGCCCTTTCAAATTGAAGAGAAAAAATATGTAAATGGGAGGAAACTGAAAGCAAGGAAGACTACCATTTATTGGACACGAGGATGTGTCCAGCACCATGCAATACACATTCCGTGGATTACCACATTTAATTCTCAAAACCACCCTGTGAGGTCAATAGGCTCCATTTTTGCAGATTGAAAAACTGAAGAAAAATGAGGTCAAGTAACTTCCATGTAAGAAATCCATGATAACACCTAGATTCATATCCAGATTATAAATTCACGTTCTCTATGTTGTACTATTTATTCATATTTTTAACTGGCTGATTCATTCTTTTAACTAGTGATCTGGACATTCCCCTTAACTCTCTAACTTCATCTTCTGTTATGCTCACCTTTGATCACTTGATATGAGCCACACAGGCTTCCTTGCTATTCCGTAACTAAGCTCCCTAAACAAAACTCGGCCATGAGAGCAATTGATAGAAATATAATTACTTATATGTAGAAATAAGTAGCTCTGCCTTTTTAGGAACCATTTTTTAGCAACAATGTTATTTAAAAGATGATTAGCTCAACTAACATACTTGTAATACAGATGTGTTTGTGAAATTAAAATGTTATTGATAATTAAAGTATATTATAAATTACTGATATCAATGATTACAAATTAAAATAACTACAATAATAAAAGCATAAAAATAACCTGATTAAAAAGTGCTAATTTTTACCCAGTTTGTAGATACTAACTCCAATTCTTTTAATTTTTTTAAATATTGTTTATTCTATTGTTTTTGTGCTATTACAGTCATCCCAATTTTTCCCACTTAACCCTCCTCTACACAGAATCCCCTCCCTAAGACAATCCCCACACCATCGTCCATGTCCATGGGTCATGCATATATGTTCTTTCTCTAATCCCTTCACCCTCTTTCAACCAATGCCTACCTCCCTTCTTACAACTGTCAGTCTCTATCCATGTTTCTATGCCTCTGGTTCTGTTTTGCTTGTTAGTTCACACACGATGGAATACTATCCAATTCTTTTAAACTACAATAGATTATTTATTGAAATTATAAGCATTCTGAGTTCAAGTGTTCTATTCTATTCTACATAACATGTGTATTGGCCAAAACATGTATCTTAAGTTGAGAACACTAGGAAAATACTATTCTTTTAAAAATATATCTGTGCATTTTGGCTTTTTTAAATATGTATTTTTTTATATATTGATATACTCTTGATTTTCTAAAAATAAAATCACTTTTAGTCCTCATGACTTGTGAATATTAGTATATAAGTGAAAATACAGAAATAATACAGAATCCATTTTATGTGGTGAGTATGTTAAGATGGTTACATGGCTTGTGACTGCAGCAATTATTATACATCTTCTATTACTGAATCTTCCTCTGTGGCTCTCAGCCACATTCAGACATGCCTTTCTTATCCATACCAGCCAGCTCTCCTCCTGCTGTTTGATCTCAGCAGTTCATAAGGATCCCATGCAGGCCGGGACTTTATTAATCTGAAATACTTCTGACATGAAAAAAATACATAGAGGTTATATGAAATACTCACATACCCACCACCAAGAATTTATAATCTCCTACCTTCCTCCCCAGCATAACCACAATATTGAAGGCTACATAATATATAGCCTTCCCATCCATATTTTTATTTTCCCTCATTTGTATCTATTCATGAAGCTTCTCAACTTATGATGAGGTTACATTCTGAAAAACTCATCACAAATTGAAAATATCATAATCAAAAATGAATTTAATACATCTAACTCACCAAACATCATAACTTAGCCTCATCTACCTTTAAGGTTACCCAGAACACAGGAGAGTATCTGTCATTTACCCTGATGACTGGGCAGCTGACTCGAAGCTGGAGATCACTGCTGCTGCTCAGTATCACGAGAGAATATTATACCACGTATCACCTGCTGGGAAAGTATCAAATTCAAAAACTTCCCAGTTTGGTTTCTACTGAATGTATATCACTTTTGTACCATTGTAAAGTCAAAACGTCATGTAAATCAGGGACTGTCTGTATCATGTCACACTTTTCTTTTGTCTATCACCACTACAATTTCAAGATTTAGTCAATGTTGATACCTGAAAATCAGGTTGACTTACCCTGTCTTATATAACATACTGCAGTTTATTTATCCTTTCCCCTATAAAGAGTCATTTACATTGTTTCCAATTTTTCACTAATATCAATACAGAAATGTCTATCCATGGGCACATAGATGAGAATTTCCCCATAGTATATGTCTTAGAGTGGAATTACTGGTATGGATCGCAAAGTTTCAACACTATGGATAGTGCTAAATTGCCCTCTGTGGAGGAAAGACTGTTCCATGACCACTGAGGGACCTGCCTGCTAGATCCTGGCCAGAACAGAGATTGTTCCCATAAATCCCTGAGACTGTCTGATCTGCCTTTCCACCACTCCCACAGAATTCTGGTTTGTGCTGGTTCCTGGAACAGGCCATTGCCCTGGGCAAGCATATAAGGTGTTTTCTCCTTATCTGGTGCAGGTCACACCCCTTACCCCTATCCATCCTTCCCTATCAGGGGCAACTCCTTTGTAAATTCCTTTAATAAACTCTAAATGTAATGATGAGGTTGTCAGACTCTTTCCATGGTCTTTAGGCCCAGGAAATTTGTAGTACCATCTACTCATTGGACTTTCCATATGATCAATTTCTAAGATCTCTATTCTGTTTTTGCAATTAAGATACAAAAATAAATAAATAACTAGGTTTCTTATAGAGAGCTTATAGCTTTTATTGCACCTTGAATTTTTTAAAATGTAATGATATTTTTGTTTCTGTAGTATTAAAAGATTCTTAAGTAATTGTTATACCCAACAAAATTATTACTTCTAAAATCCATCAGTAAATGCTCTTGAGGAGTATATTGTTACATATACCCTTATATTCTGCAAGCGATAACTCAGTTACTTATTTTCTAATCTCTCTGTGGTTTTAAAAAACTATTCTAGGGTTCCAGCCAAGATGGAGGTGTAGGTAGAAACACTTCGCTCCCTTGCACAACCAAAAGGAGGATAACAACAAATCTAAAATCAATAAACAACCAGAACTGCCAGAAATGCAATCTACATGGAACTCCAACAACCAAGGAGTTAAAGAAACATTAATCCAGACCAGTAGGAGGGACAGAGAGGACCCACAGTAAGGTGGCAGACCATGTGGGCAAGGAGGGGCTGGCTTACCAGAAACTAAAGACTCAACACCTCTAGTTGTAAATACTGTGGAGGTTGCGAAGGTGGGAGAAAGTCCCAGTCTCCTAGGAGAATTCATTGGAAAGTGGGGCTATCGCAGAACAAGCAAGGGGCATTGTTCCCTCTCTGACCCCTCCCCCAGAGACAGCACCACAATGCAGCCAAGACGGTTTCCCAACCCTGGCAAATACCTCAGGTTCCACCTCCTAACAACTTAATAGGTGCGCAAGACAAAGAAATATGGCCCAAATGAAAGAAGAGATCAAAACGCCACAAAAATAGCTAAGCAACGAGGAGATACACAACCTATCTGATGCAGAGTTCAAAACACTGGTAATCAGGATGCTCACAAAATTGATTGAGCTTGGTCAAAAATGAAGGAAGAAATGAAGGCTACATGAAGTAAAATAAAGCAAAATATACAGGGAACCAAGAGTGAAGGAAAGGAAACCAGGGCTCAGATCAATGATTTGGATCAAAAGGAAGAAATAAACATCCAACTGGAACAGAATGAAGAAACAAGAATTCAAAACAATGAGGAGAGGCTTAGGAACCTGCGGAACAACTTTAAGCTCTCCAACATCCGAATCATAGGGGTTTCAGAAGGAGAACAGGAAGAGCAAGAAATTGAAAACTTATTTGAACAAAAATGAAGAATTTCCCCAATCTGGCAAAGGAAATAGACTTCTAGGAAGTCCAGGAAGCCCAGAGAGTCCCTAAAAAATTGGACCCAAGGAGGAGCACACCAAGGCACATCATAATTAAGTTACACAAGATTAAAGATAAGGAGAGAATCTTAAAAGCAGCCAGAGGAAAGGAGAGTTACCTATAAAGGAGTTCCCATAATACTACCAGCTAATTTCTCAAAAGAAACCTTACAGGCAAGAGGAGGCTGGAAAGAAGTATTCAAAGTCATGAAAGGCAAGAACCTACATCCAAGATTACTCTATCCAGGAAAGCTGTCATTTAGAATGGAAAGGCAGATAAAGTGTTTCCCAGATAAGGTCAAGTTAAAGGAGTTCATCATCACCAAGCCCTTACTTTACAAAATGTTAAAGAGACTTACCTAAGAAATAGAGGATCAGAAAGTATGAACAATAAAATGACAACAAAGTCATAACTTTCAATAACTGAACCTAAAAAACAAAAACTAAGCAAACTAGAACAGGAACAGAATCACAGAAATGCAGATCACATGGAGGGTTATCAGTGGGGGGGGGGAGGTACAGGGAATAAGAAACATAATTGGTAGGCATAAAATATACAGGGGTAGGTTAAGAATAGCATAGGAAATGGAGAAGCCAAAGAACTTACATGAACAACCCATGAACATGATCTAATGGTGGGGGGCAGGGGGCGGGGGGTGCAGGGCAGAGGGGGGATAAAGGGGTGAAAAAATTGGGACAACTGTAATAGTGTAATCAATAAAATACACTTAAAAGTGCGAATGCCTATATGCACCTCCTGTCTTACTGCACAGGACAGGACCTAGCTACAGCCAATAATAACTGACAGCATGCAACCTTGAGGACGAGGGCAGCACTTTACTCTCAAGCCAGTGTTTGAAATTGTTATTATTATATTTAGATTTTCTTTCTTCCTGTGTTGATATTAAAAATTTATATTTTCTTAAAAAATGCACAGTTAATTTAAGGTAACAAGTTATTCAAGTTATTTGGCATTACATATTCAGAATGTCCTCTATTGTTATCTATTTGGCTCTTAGCCTCTCCTTTTTTTTCCTCTCCTTCTGGAACTCCCCGATTTGAGTTTTAAAGTTTTAGAGATTACATTTAAATCTTTGATCATTTTGAATTACTTTTTTAATATGGTATGAGCACAGTGGTGTTTTTTAAGGATGGCTACCAGCTAAGAAAGGTTTTCTCTACGTATTAAAAATCTGACAGGAAAATGACATGATTTGAAGTGACTCTTCATAATTGTTATCACAGCAATATTAGGTGTAATGAGATACCAGCCCTTTCTTAATATTTTGATCTCTCTAAAAAGCATGGAATTATAAAATCGTAGTTCAGAGAGAGTGATTCTTTCCCATGTTTCCAAGTGCATATGCTTTTCTATGGATAACAGAACTAAAAGGAGCCATCAGGTTGCAGGGTTGAGATAAGATAAGGAGACAGAACTGAAGCACCAGAACAAAACAGTTCAGTGAGCTTTACCCAGCTTGAGCCACTAGTATCATGGGTTCTACAGAAATAAACTCTTTTACATAGGCTCACTTCTTATAGTGCCTGGAGGCAGCCTTGTTCCAAAATCCCAATGCCGTGATGTGCAAGAAATGAAGGAAAGTAATAAATTGGTCACTTTCTTAACCAAAAATCACTGGAGGTTTGTTTGAAATTTAGATGTATTGACTGGAGACTTTTATGAAATTTCTAGAAACTGATGTCAATATTTTCAAGTAATGAATCACTGGCAAAGGAGAAAGAACAAGTATGCTTTATGATAATGATAAATTGTAGTAAGTAATTCTTCTCTGCGCTTCTCTCTATATTGCAATATCAGGAGGCAGAGAGAGAGAGAGGGAGATTAAAGGGAGAAGTGACAAAAGAAAACCTATCAGAAGGGTCAGTGTGTTGGGAACCTCCCTGCCTGGTTTCAGAAGCTGTAAACCCCCATGGATAAGGCTGAGTGACAGACCTTGGGACCATAAGCCACTAAGGAGACAAAGCTTATCTCCCTGGCAGGGGCACTGCCTCTGGCCACGTTACTTTACCCTGCTTGGCCCTGAACCTGACCAGGTAGCCAATGATGGGTAAGATTCCTCAAGGGGAGAGACAACCTAAGACAGGCATGGCCATGAAGAGGCCCACAGGGAAGGACTTGGGGGGCTATAGAAAAAGGGGGTGATGGACCCTCACCCCTCGGCTTTGACACAGCCTGAGTCCTCATTCTGTCTGCAAGAAGTCTCCTAATCTCTTGGCTGCCTTACTTCCCCTGCTCAACTTAAACAATGCCTGAAACAATGCCAGAGCTGGGTGCGGCCCTGTGCTGGAAAGGGCAGGTTCCCTGGGGAACTCAGGCCTAAGAAAGAATGCATACGATCCTATGTAACCTGCCTTGATAATACCCTCAATTTAAATGATAAGGGTCCAAGCCTGAAATGAGTTTGTTTCCCAAAGTCTTATAGCCCTTTAGCTAACTGACCCTGACTCAGAAAAATCCCTCAGAGTTCTGTGTTTGTTATCTATTGTTTGATCCTTCCTGCCTGACAATGATTGATGAGCTTTACCTGTATTCCTGTGCAAATTGAACCCAAAAAAGCCCATTGAGGAACAGGCTCCTGGCCCTTCTCCTTTGAGAGCTCAGCCACCTTTCCTAACCAAGCAGATCATGTCTTGGTAGACTTATTCTCATCCGTGGTGGCTGGGGGGTGGCCCTGTGGGTGGAGCCTCCCCACATCAGTGGGAACAGAAAATGGTAAGAATGCTAACAGAAATGAGAAGAGTGAACAGAAGAGGGGAAATACAAAGAAGAGATGAGAGGACATGGAAACCAAGGTTCAGGAAGAATCAGGACAAGAAATGGAGGGGGGACGAATATCATCATCACCTGTATTAAAAAGAACAGAGTTTGGGAACCAGAAACATGATTTTAAATGGAATTCAAGAGAAATAATCAATGAAAATACATGTAAAATTATTTGTAAGGTGTCTGAATCTTAGCAATAGTTTGCAACAGAAAAATTATATAATCAGGACTTAAGGATACTTGTGCGTCTTAGGACGTATTTTTCCTCTTCTGACATAAATCACTGTTGTATAAATCACTCTTGGTAACTTTCACCGAGAACCCTTCAACTCAAGTTGTGTCTGCACACTGCACTCAAGTTGGTTTTTGATAAAATTGACAGATCGATTTAAAACAAGCACATTCACTGCATTTTTAAATTCTGTAAAGGAGCAACTCTACTGACACATTAGTTTCCTTTAAAATAATGTTTTAATTTAGTTTTGACTTGATAAATGCAAAATTTTTTAATAACTGAGGGGGGAAACCAGCTGATGCTTATAAACTGTATATTAGATATTATCCTGTTTAGTATATATTATTTAACTCATAAACATTTGTAAGATTGCTACAATTACTATCTTCAGTTCCATTTGGGGAAATGACCATTGAGAGAGTGAAATAATGTTCTCAAAGTTACATAGGTAGGAACTGGATCCAGAGTCCAATGCCCAACCACTGCACTGCACACTTCAGCCTCTCTAGCACTGAGCACACATGTAGGAGTATAAGCAAAGAAACATCATTAACTCAGACTAACTAGATGCAACTGAGGGTTAATAAGGCAAAAATGTGAACCTCTGAGTTTCTGATCTCCTTTCCAGAGCTGCATTTTGCCTTCAGCAGGAGTCTATGTCCGGGCTCTGAACACGGCGACCTACCGGGCTAAGACCCACAATATGTGTCCATGCTTTAAAGCTATAACTGGCCTCACCTATGCTAAATACGTCAAAAATATTTGCTAATTATCATGACAAAAAATAGGTGAAATTCTAATTCTTTTAAAATTTTTACATCCCTTATAAATCAAGTTGTAAAAGTGTTGTAATTAATAAAAAAGTCTTACTTGAGCTTTGATTTCTTATTGGCTTACCCCTATTATCACTGTTATTATTAGAAAATAAATGAATAAATAAATATAAATGTGAAATTTTCCAGCATACATTTCTTGTTTTTGTCTAAGGATGTATCAGTCACTTTCACTCCTTAAATATGATTTGTGTTTTTCAATTCTTTTTTATATATATATAGCTCGGCACTCTTCCCTGAGTTTCATCTCTCACTGCCTAATTGAATTCTTTATCTGGGTACCTAGCATGCTCTCAAAATCAACATCTCACCATTCTGAAGCTTCTAAATCTGTTTAGATTAAATATATTCTCAGAACTCATACAGGCATGCATGACTCAGGGTAAGATAAAACTTTAAATGATACATTTTCTGACAAAAATTTAGATGTGATTCATGTTAGTCCTTGGATCCTAACCCCAGTGATCAAATTTAGACTCAGTTAATCTACCGGCTTCATTTTCCTGATAAGGCGACTCATACCCTGAGAGAAAATATTACTTGTTCAAGATCATTATGAAGTCATAGATGAGCTGCAAATAGAATCGTGAATCTTGTTTTTTTATAACTGTTGTAACCTCTGTACTAGATATACTATGAGCCGGCCAGCACAGTGACTGTTTTACTCGCATTATCTCATTTAATGTTCACCTGTAAGGTGAGCGCCGATATCCCACATTACAAATGAGAGAAGTAAAGCTCAAGGAAGTAAACCCATCCATCCAGGCTTGTACACTGCAACAGTCAGAATCTGAAACCATGTCTGTTTCATTCCGAATTCCCTGGCACTAGTCAGCTTCTCTAGACCTTCTCTGCTCCTCCTGTGACAACCACCTCCCTCTCACAAACGCAAATCACATAAACATAGAAATAACCTTTGACCATTTTAACCATTAAACACACTTCTCGATAGAGGGCTTCCCACAACAGAAACAATGAATTAAAATGTGTTAACCACCACACATTTTCGACAAATGCTATGAATCCTCAAATAGTCCCAACTTGTAAAATATGTCTGCAAATCATAAGGTAACCAATTATTATATTATGCTTTGTATTCTATTTGTCAATAATTGGATGTCATATATTTGGATTCTATTAAACATGTCCAGTGTCTCTTTTCCTGAGTCACCACAGACTCTGTCACCATAGATCAGCACCTTTCAAACTTGATTTCATGATAACTCAAGGTATATTAAAATATTTTAGTGAGTGTTGAAAAAAATCTCAAAAAATAATTCATTATATTCACCTACATTTTGGAAATCTGCTTATTCTGTACATTAATTTAAATTGGGAATGGCTCAAGAAGAAATACAAAAGAAGTTTTAAAGCTGCAAGTAATGATGGGAAGAAAACAAACAAGAAAAAATATTAAAGGGCCAAAATACTAGGAAGAATTTAAATAGATAATAAGCAATATACAGTTCCTCAGCTACATAAAACAAAGAGTTTGAAATAACTACAGAGGCAACTGTGAGAACCTCTATACAATCCCGGATTGATGTAGCCCTGAACGAATGAGATGATATTGAAAACCTTGTCCAACAGAGTCCAATTTAATCAGTTACTATAGCTATGAATAAGCAATTACATGTTCCCCATCATGGCCAAAATACATTATGTGGGCCATCTACACAATCAATTGTTCAGCAATCCAATTCATCTCATTAAGACAACCTTCATAAAAGAATCAGGTAAACTATTTTCTGGTTATGTCATGCATAATAGATCACCAACTATTTCTCAAAAATGTCCTCTCCATACTTCTGTTATGGCTATTGCCTTAGGTCAGACAATATCACCCCTCATCTGAATTACTGTATTAAGCTTTTGTTGTTGTTGTTTTCAGTTTCAGTGGGTCTCCCTATGTCCAGTCTCATCAGTCCCACATTGCCCTTTAATGATTCCTCATCGCCTCGAGAGTAACTAGAAACCCCTTTTTGTGCTCTGACCAATGCCTTTGTCTCTAGCCACACTGGCCACTGTCTCATGGGAAACATGTTTTCCAGTCATATTGAATTCAGTGTTATTCCCAAACCCAACATTACTCTCTCTCCTTCCTTTTAATGTGACATTTCCCCTCAACAAACTGCTTCTCTCTCCTTCTATCACTTGGTCAAATTCTCCTTTGAAACCCTACCCATATTTTATTTTCCCCAAGTAAAGTTTTCCCCAGGCTGAGCTACTCCGCTATGCTCTCTTTGCAACATCTACCGAACCTTTTAGTCTACAAGAGCACTTACTATCTCCCCAGCCAGAACAGGCTCTTGAGACCAGAAACTGTTTTACTTATCTTTGTGTCCCAGTATCTAGCTGAGTGCCTGGAAGATGAAAAATATTCACATGACTTTGTTGAAAAGGTGAATAAATAAAATAGGTGTTTTCCCAGAGAAACACTTAGATGGTAATTAAAAATGCAGGTCCCAAAATAATATCCTGGAGATTCCTACTGACCAGTTTGGATCAGGGCAAAATGTTTTCTGTTTATCAGATATTCCAAGCGATTTCATGAGGATGAATGAGGAAGTGGGAGAATTACTGCAGACATTTAATCATGAGAGGTAAGAAAATCTGTCTTTGCACAAAATTCCTCTGTCCTTGGGTTACGTCTCCTTGAGGTATCCATGGGGATCTTCACCGCCCCCTTTACAAGGTATCTATCTGTGCTGTGCAAGTAAAAAGAAACAAAAAACAATTTATCATATAAAAATAAGGATATGAAGATAATCTATCCTTATCTCAGAATATAAACTCAGCAAGGGGCTTGGTCATGATTTCAACATTGTTTTATTTTTTCAGCCAGTATTTTCAATGTGGCCTAAAAATGTCATGACTAAGAGTAGTTATTTGTAGAATTGCTTCAAAATGTTATCTAAACCACTGTAATTTCACACCTGGCATTGAAACTACCTGGTTTGCATGTAAGAACTCCACTTACCTGGTGATTATACAGTACTTGCTGGAACTAACAGCGTATAATGTTTTATTCTTTTTTTAAAGTTTTTAAAAATTGTATTTATTTATTTTTAGAGTGAGAGGAAGGGAGAAAGAAAGAAAGGCAGAGAAACATTGATGTGTGAGAGAAACATCAATGCGCTGCCCCTCAGCCTACAGCCCAGGCATGTGTCCTGACTGGGAATCAAACCAGCAACCTTTTGATTCACAGGCTGGCGCTCGATCCACTGAGCCACACCAGGCAGGGCAGTGTTTTATTCTTTAACACTGGGAACACAGATTTTTCCAAAGAGAACACTGTGCCCCAAGTTGCCACCCACTGAACATACCTCACTCCTTAATTCTTGCAATAATCTTTACAACTCTGCCACTCAATGGAAACTTTTATTTTAAAGATTACTAATAACCTCTGAATTGCCAAACCTTATAAACTGTTAGCCTCTGCACTGACAGTGCATGGCCAGCCTTTCTTCAGCACTCATTCCTTGTTGGATACTGGTTTTCTTACTTCTCTCTCTGCTCCTTTGCTAATTTAGTCTTTTGCTTCTGCTTCTAAATATGTTTGGTTCCATTTTGGAATCTAAACTTGTTGATCTAGCAGTTAAGTTCTTCCAAATGTGGAAAACTGTTCAGGTCTTAGTACACAAAACTCCTTTTCGGGTATCCCATGGTCTAGACCAGCCCTAGTCACATGTGGTTTTTAAGTTAATTAAAATTAAATGAAATTAAAAATTCAATCCCTTAGTCACACTGTCCACATGTCAAATGCTCAATAGCACTTGTACAATGCATTTCTGGAGCACTTCCATCATCACAGAAAGTCCTGCTGGACAGTGCTCTAGGCAGCTGGACAACTTTCTCACCCCTAAACTTTAGCCAGTTTGATCCCCTCTATCTGGAATCTTGTCCACCAACCATATCTCTTCCTATACAAACTTGACCCTTTCTTCACGATTCATTTTAAATATTTACCTCTCTCTAAAAATCTTGACCAATCACTCTAGCTGAAAGTGTGGCAGCTCTACTATGAACTCCCAGAGTTCTTTGTACCACTCTTACCCATGTTGCTTTGTTCTGTCACTTTCGGTACTAATGTCTGCTCTTTCTGGCTAGAGACTAATGTGTCTGAAGGGTTGACATTTGCCAACTGTCAATGAATGCTTTCAATGTGCTAACCTAAGTGTTTGATGTTTCTCAGATCCTCATAATTACCCTGAGAAGTGTATAGTGTTTTACCATACTAAGGTTAAGGACACTGGGATTTAAGATAAAGTGATTGGCCAAATGAAGGTTTCAAGAAGGGATAGTCTAGGCTTACAGACTGGTGAGCCCTGAATCACCCCAGCTTGGTCTAACTTCAAAGCCCATACCTTTAATCACAGGGACCCACTACTTCTTCCACCTCATTTAGCATATTAATGCCCAACCCACCAGGGGTTGTAATACGGGGCATGACTCCACTGGTGAATGAGTGAATAGCTGCATAATCCCTTATATGTATTAGGTAATTTGCAGTTTATAAAACTTGTTGACAACCACAATTTATTTCCATATGATTTTCCCAAAAGCTCTGAGGCAGCTCTGCAGGAAAACGTATCTCCATTTCACAGAGGCTGAGATAGGTCAGAGGCCTCCTGAAGTTCACGGTGCTATTTAGTGACAGAGACAGAACTTTAGTCCAAGCCTTCTGCCTCCAAGTTCCATCAGACTTCCTTTCAAACCCCCTGAGGGTTCAAAACTCACTGATAACCAACTAAGACTGAAGTGTTTTATCTCAATAGACTGTTTTCTACTTGCTCATTTTATTCTTTAAAAAACATGATAATGAGGCTTAATTGTTTATGTCTAAGGAAGGGGAGGAGGCAGTTTAGTCATTTCCAGTGCTGGTTAAATAGCCACATATTTAGATCTTTATCATATTGTTTTTGCCCTAATCTCATTAAAATAACTTACTTATATGAAACAAAATTCTGGGAATGTTAATTAGTAATTAGCTATGAATATGCATTATTATTTTTAAGCCCACTAATAATTTGCATGGGTCTTATCTGTAATTATATCTGCAAGTTCTTTTTCTCTCTCTTTCCTCCTTCAGGGAAGTCATTTAAAATGTGTTTGGGAAGTATCTGAAAAAATTAATTCTATTACTCTAATTTTCCAGAATTTTCTTAAGTGTTTTATAGCTATAATTGTTTTTTTTTCTCAAGGCAAAGCAATATATCGCAACATCCATTATCACATGTGTTGACAAAATGGGAGATTCATGGAATTAATTTTACACCAATTAAATAACAGAAGAAACAATTATACTATATCTTCTTCTTTATTACATTAATTTTCTCATATACTTAAATAGTTTTGTATTTCGTCTTGTATCTGCAATTACTTTTAAGAGAGAAAATACTTCCGTTTATTTCACATCCATCTTGGAGTCTCGTGTGTTTTCGTGTGTAGGTAAGGGTAGTTGGAGCTCAGAACAGCAGGGCGAAACTCACCCATTTTGAGTGCCTTTTCTCAGGCCTAATGCAGATTCTTTACAAAATTATTTTACTAATCTGAAAAGAAGTCTAAAAAAGAATTTGCCCAAGACAGCCCTGTTAGAAAATGGCAAAGGTCTGTTCAAACCCGTGCCTGCCTCGTCTCAAAGCCACGATATTTTCAATAGGAATGACCGAATGGTTAACGGCTAAATGTGAAGTAAAAGGCCTCCCAGTGAAACATAAATGTGCCTGATACCTTTTTACTAAAATGCTTATTAGATAAATAAATAAATAGGTGAATGAAGCTCAATACACATCAGCTCATTTGCATCCCCACCAAAATAGAGTATTTTCTAATAAAGATTCAGGAGAAATATACAATTAGGAAAATGTTTCAGCACTGGTGGAACTTTTACAGAATTACGCTTCCCAAGTTCAATAGTCTTAATGCACAAGCAATTTGGTTGAAGTCTATAATGCCCTTGAATTCTAAGCTGAGCAGTCTGATCATCTGGACACAGAAAATCAAGGACCTGAAAAACTGTTAAATAAATAGATTGAACTGAAATTAGCCTCTTGGGACTTTAAGTGCTTCCATATAAAGTGCAAGGGATAGAAACAGGAATGATATTCACTACAACTAAACATTGCCTTAATTCCAAAATTAACTTCTGCATTTTGATCTAATGTTACATCAAGGCATATGAGCCCTCCACCTGCAAAGAGTTTACACCAGTTTCAAATAAATGTCTCACGTGGGCAAGACTGCAAACTCAATCACTAGTGATGTTTTTATTTGATGCTTCATTCCTTGGTTTCCATACCTGCAGGAACTATGTGAACCTGTCTCCAGGAACTTTATCACTGACTTTTTTGAAAAGCTTTGTAACTCTTCTCTTTGCCATCAACCTTTCTTTCTACTTCAACTCTTCTTACAAATAGCTACTGGGAAAATTTCTCCCCAGATAGCTTTTATCACAAGCTCAAAATCCATCTCAGTCCTCTAAACCCTGGTACACAACAGACTCTTAAAATCTTTACCCCTCTCACCGTCCTAGTCTCTCCTAGCTCCCTGAGGCAGATTCTCCACTAGTTAAAAAACAAAAAACAAAAACAAACCTTCTGCCCCACCGTTCACAAAATAAACTCATTTTCTAATCTGTGATTTTCAGCAGGCTAGTGATCCTAATTGCCATATTTTGCCATATTTTCTTTGCCATATTTTCATATGGGTCTTATCAGTCTCTATATGAGTAAGGGTCCCAGAAGGAAACACACTTCATCCCAGACGGTTCAAAGAGAGTTTAATGAAGAAGTTATTTACCAAACTGTAGAGAGAATTAAGGAACAAGCAAGATGGTGAAGCATCTAGAGATTAGCAACAATAAGGAGACAATACTCCTGGTAGGAATGAAGAGAGAAAGAGAAGGGCATTTGCACAAGAGCCCAGTTATAAAGCTAGGCGCAGGGAAGAGGGCACTGTGGAGTCAGGGACAGCCTGAAAGGACAACTCCCCAGCCGACAGGATCCTGAGCAACGGGAAGAAGAAATACCCAGGTCTGTTTCTTCTCTCATCCTCCATAATCTTGCTAATGCCTCCCACTGGCCATACCCAGGATGAAGACAGGAAGGGATTCCTGGTTGTGCAGCTTCCTAAGGCACAAGAAAGACTCGAAAAGGTGGAGAGAAAGGATAGGGGTGTGGCAAGTGGAGAACACCTTGTACAGACACCAGCCAAGCTGTAGCCTCTGAAGGGTGACAATTTCTGAGGTCGCCTGCCTCTGGAGTGAGAAAACTGCTGTAAGACCTCACTGAAATCACAGTGAGGTGTCAGTTTGACAAACTTTACTTAGTTAGAGGCCCAGTATTTTTCCCTTTAATATAACAACAATACAATACTCAGTTTATAGAATTGTTCTGAACATTCAGTGAAAACATAAAATGCCTAGCACGATATACTAAATAAATAATAATATTCTTACTGGCTAAATTAAAATTATATATGCCCTCTTATAAAACATCTTATAATAAAAAAGTAAAACATCAAAGATAAAAATCAATGAGTGTTAGTGGTCACCTTTGCAGATCACCTCTACCCCCATCCCCTTGCCTTAAAAAAATACGGCAAAACAGCTTTAGGACTTGGCAGGAAGACTATTTTATTTTACACTAGTGACTTGGATGCCATTTCTCTTCCTTCCACTCGGTAACAGACGGTGCCCTGGACAGCAGTGACATCTGCAGCCCCGAGGGAGAAGGGTCAGCACAAATTTTAATTTTGCTTTTGGTCTGGGGCTCTAAGCACACAAACGGATTTTCTTCCTCCCTGTCAGTTTGTGTTTAGCTTTGTAGCTGACATTTTTAATGCTTTATATATTTGAATTAACCCAGAAATTTATAGCTCCAGGTTCTTGCTTATTTTGCTTTATGTCTCTAATTCAACCTCCTTGATTTAAAAAGAAAAAAGGTAAAAGAAAATGTGAAAAAGTATTTCAGCTGTCATTTCTGTATCACTAGGGATGTTAGGAAGAGGGCATTCTGCTCTTTTTGAACTCCTTTTCACTATAGAATGTTAACATTTGAATATTTTAAATCATAAGGAACAAGACATACTAAAGATAGCCTATGAAAATCTGTAGGCAATTTGACTCCACTAGAAAAAGGAACTTAAAAGCTGAGAGAACATTTATAAAAATTCTATGTCATGTTCACCGGAAAGGAATGAAATTCTACACTTATCTATGCTATGAGAGTAAAAATAAATAAATGAATAGATAGAGAGACAGACAGATACACAGACAGACAGATAGACAAACAGAAGTTTTATCTTAGGAGTTCAAGTGTCTGTACGGGGAACAACTTGATCCTTCTGAGTTCAATTTCAGGGGAACTTCTGAAATAGAAGACTCTCCTGATGTTTGAATGGTATGGCTACGTTTGAGGTCATACAAATTTTCTACTCAGACATCCCACAGATGAAAAGCATCTCTCCTTAAGTATATAAAATGGTATCCTCATTACTGAGACACTATCCAACCCCAGTGGTATTTGTAATTTCCCTGTGCCCTGGGGCAGTCTTCAGAGGTCAAAGAGAACACTAAAGGCTAAGTGTATAAAATAATTAGATCAAAATAGAACTGAGAGCTGGCCTCAGGTAGCTATTTCTAATGGGAGCCAGTCACAGGACGATAAAAACTACTGTTCATGCCCAAATGTTCTCCTTGGTCAAGGAGAGACTGACTGGATAAAATCGGAACTCAAGGGTCATTTCTTTTTTTTTTAATCATTTTTTATTGTTATTCTATTACAGCCGTCCCAATTTCTCCCCCTTTGCCCTCTCCCACCCATCCCACCCACCCCACAGTCAATTCCCAAGGGCCATTTCTAATTGGCCTCAATCCAAAAACACTACAGCAACACTCAAGAGCTTCACAGACAAATAATTACGCGGTTAATTTAGATGTTTGTATTAGACGGATCATTCAAAGCCCCTTTCATCTTCGTAGGCTTGAGTGTCCTAGACTAGATAAAAGTGCTGAATTTCCAACAGAATATTGAGCCTCACTCCAACTATGTAATAGGCAGAAGAAGAAAGTAAAACAAACTGGGCCTTCCTTTATTTCGATGTCACAAAGACAAACACACATTACCACAAAATGGTCTGCGGTAATCATTCAGACTGGTAAATCACATTACCAGCACTTCACCGTGAGATAACTATATAGATGGAATTTTGGGTCCTGGGTCCTCTCTTTGGCCCTTAGACAGTTACTTATTCCAATTAATACCAGTTTTCTAATCTGTAAAAAAGAGGTGCAGGATAAATAATCTCTTATATTTCTTCCAACTATATAATAAGGCTATTGTTTTATGGACCAAGAGAATAAAAACATGGTCCTATGAAATGCAGACCTGTGTTCCAATGAGACTGCATTTCAGGTAAATCTGAAGCAGCCAAATACGTATTCAAAAATTCTCTAACACCAGATAAGAGAGGGACTCAGCCAGACTCATGCCAACTTGAAGATGCAAGTCACAGAGACAAAATAAACCTTTAATCAAGGAGAGCTCATATCAGAAATTATACTTCTGATGTATTTCCACACCCATTTATAGAATATACAATATATAAAAAAATGTTTTATAGATAAACAAACAGATAGGTATATAGATAATCAAAAAGAGATGGGAAGATGACATTTTTCAAAGATGTTTTCTAAACAAAACAGTTATATAAAAATTTGCACATCCAACAAAAAGATAATTATCAGACTAGAGATAATACAGATGGTTTAGCAAGAAGACATCAAGGGTGAATAATAGTATTTAAGTATACTTGTTATAAGAACCTACACAGTAATACAATGAGCTATGATTTTTTCTTTTAGCCCCCCAAATATAATTAAAAAATCATTACCCTCATGCATACTAGTTAACAATATGATATAACTAATTTACTGGTACTATAAATTAAAAATAAAACACATCATAAAACTGTATTCAAAATGACTGAGCTATATAGGAACATCTCCTTAAAAGGTAAAGACATGGGAATATTTTCCACAACCAAAAACCGAATGCCACCCACTAATGGATTAAATGAAGAAAATCAAAGAAAAAAATTGAACAGCCAGATTGATTGCATAAACCTTCAGCAAACACTGAAATACTTATAAAGGAATTTCATGACTAAACAAAATGTAAACAGTCCAAATACTTTTTCAACCAACAACTGGATTCTGTAACTCAATAAATCTTTTATGTTATTTATGTTTTTCATCCTTATCCTCTGATTGAAACAAAGAAAGAAAGAAAGAAAGAAAGAAAGAAAGAAAGAAAGAAAGAAAGAAAGAAAGAAACTGGAGCACGGTATTTGTTGAAGAGTTTAAGCCCATATTGAGTCACAGCCCAGTCTGTCAACCTCAAAGTCAATTTAGCAACTAGAAATGACATAGGAGAAAAAAGGAGATTATATTCTACCAGGAAGAACTGTCTTTCATTACAGTGTAAACTTAATAAATGTATCACATACCACAGAAGTGGTTTTAGATTCAGTTATTTATTCAACAAATATTCATCCAGTGTTTTCTAAGTGGCAGGCACAGCGGATACTGGGAGCAGCAAAGGCGAGCAACAACATCACACACCTTGTCCTCATGGAGCTTTCAGTTTAATAGGAGACAAACATCAATGAGCCAATCTCACAAATAAATATGCAATTGAGTGATTATATAAAAGTGAATATAGTGGTCCATGGAGACATAGCAAGGAGATCTGACCTAGTCAGGTAAGACAAATTAAAGGGTTTGTATACTATTCCTGGAGTCTCACTTAGAAAACAGGTGAAGAAAATACTTCCAACAATAGAATGTCCTTCTGGACACCCCAAAGTTCTAACCTATGAGCAGCCACTAACTATATATCTCTATCCCCAAAGCCAACTCTTCTTTTCAACTGGCCTTGCTGTGAGTAAGCTCAATATGTCACGAGAGATGAACCAATACTCTGGCACAAACCACGCCTCATCCAACATCTTCAACCCAAAGCAGCCCAGCCTTGGGCCTTATCCATAAGCAATGGTTGCAGCACCATGGCTGGCTCTGTGGGAACCCCAGGGGGACCCACTGCCCTCTCCTCCAGCATGTTCTTAGAATGACGCACTGAATGGCAATGAACAATTGTGCTAGAGCAGCACAGTAAATGACCAAAAGAAGGGAAGGCTCCATTTTGAAAAGGGAGAGAAGTATTCTTCTGGAAATGTCTCCAGACAAGGTAGACTTAGTCAAGAGATTCGGATGATGAGAGCCAGGTGGCCTAAGATATACATGGTCCATCTGAGTGTCTCAAAAATGTAGTTTTCAGTCTGGAACCTGAGGCAGGGATGGGATGCACCTGAGAATCAAACCAGGAGAGACTCTTTTTTCTTAGATGAAAAAGAATCAGGTGGTGATAGATACCTAAGACCCAGGAAGTGAAACCTGTCACCAACTTATAAGATTTCATAAGCACAGACTGAATAATGAGATTATATGCAGTATACAAATGCATGCGGTATTTCCCAGAGATTTCCATGAAGTAAATCTACTCTCAGATTATTCACGCCTTGTTAAAGATAGTACTGCGCTGCCCAGAGAGCCGTCAAAGGAGAAAGTCCCCTGGGAACAGGGTCGTGGTCCTTAAGGAGCACCGGAACACTTGTGAGGTTAGAAAGTCATCAGTGGTGGAACAGGTTATGTGTGTCTCTGAGAGGAAGAGAAGGGACGTTGTGATGAGGAACTGTGTTGAGTTTTCCCCTCTTTTGACAATTCTTGCTCTCCGCTTATTTATATCAAAATCAGCATCATCATCCTCTTCTCCAATGATTACCCAAGTTCCATGTTCACACTCTTCCCAACCCTGTCTACCCTTACCCCAAATACACACCAAGTTATTAAGAACTGGAAAAACAGATTGTTTGCCCATCCCCATAAGCATCTGTCCTAAAAGGTCATTGAAACATTTACTTAAACCTGCAGCCCTGGGTGAAGAATGCAAGCCAGCAGCCAGCATAGCACACTGAAGTGGGGCTGAATGTCAGCCTTAGAATGATGCAAACTGATCCCACAAAGAAATCAGGTAACAGAGACACTGCCTGTCATTAGGCAGGAGAGAAAAAGCTAAACAGTTTTCTGGACTCTACTGAGTGAAACCTTCATACCAGTTAACGAAACCACTCTGGGAAGCATCAAGCCAGAATTCTCAGAATGTTGGCCACATATTGAAATGTAAACTAACACTTCTAAAAAAGAAGGGGTAGGTGGGCATCTTAAACCAATGTGAATTATTTGCTTTTCTGCTACTTTGGATCAGCTACACCACTGTTCCCTTTCACAGGAACAAATACACAAAAGAGGGCTTCTGTTTCATAAAGGTGGCCCAGACAAGCGGCACTCCGCAGGGTGCTGGGCCCAAAGCTGGCAGCCAGCCCAGTCTCTGCGCTCCAGTCTGCGGGCACTTTTCACTTCCACAGCTATCAGCCGGCTTCAGACCTCTGCCTTTACTCTGACTGGGGACACAGTGACGACCACAGTGGGAATCCTTCTGTATGCTGCTAATAAGCCTATTTAGAGTCAATGAGAAAGCCTCGTTTTGCACCGATAAAAGCCTTCACGAGTTCTACTGAATCAGTAAAACCAAAATGTTCGTGCACTCCTTGTCCTCATTTCACATCAGTCTGAGAGAGGAAGCTCAGCAAAACGTGGGACACAATGACCTCTAAGTCTTCTTCTCTAAGGTCCTCTGATGTTCTGTTGGCTAACAGGACTGAACTTTATTCAAATCATCACAAATCCTGATGGATGCCTGAGCCCTTCTTCAGTTTTCGATAAATTCACTGTGGTCTGCTGAACTGGCATATTTGGAATCTTGCCTCTCTCTTGGCAAAGAACTGAATAGCACTCCCACCTAACTGCTTAGCTAACATTGTCTATATACTTTCTGAAAAAGATCTGGGTAGTAGACAGATGTAGAGCATATTCCCACCTCCCACAGCAAGGCTAGGAAAGGCTTTGGTGTTTCACGAACCATGAACAAAAAGGAAATTCATGCCAGCATTTTAATGTCCTTAATGAAAGATATTAATCATTCTCCCAAATGAAAATCTACAATCCTAACCATTTGACCACAGTGATATAAGCAAATAGACCTATGGCTAAAAGGTTCTCTTGGGGTCAGTGGTTTAATGGAGAGTTATACAGGGGTGGAATGACATCACCTCTTGGTCAGAATACTAACTCCTTTGTCAACAAATAGCCACATTCCAAATCAGCTCACTGTGGGACATAGTGGAGAGGTGCACAAAGAAATAAGTTCCATTTCTGAAACAACACAAGTTCTATATATAAGCTCCATGTTTTAGCCATAGAGAGTTGTGGTAACAGAAGGGAGAACCAGAGCAATTTCAATGGCCTTCATGAAAGAGAGATACAACAGTGACAACCACCATCGTCACCACCAAAATCTGGAGACAGGAAAAATGAGGATTCAGCAAGAATGCTTGGAGGTGAAGTTACAGGCCCAAGATCACACAGCTAAGATGCCGTGTTTAAGTGTCTAGCCAATGAGGCTGAGAATTTTACTAGAAATTTCACAGGTTGCACAGAAAACATAATATTTAGAAACATGTAGTTCTTCTTAGGTCTTATAATTTAGTTGATAAAATTCCAAGCACTTTGAACAGGTTTTCACTTACAATACAAACAAAAAAGCTTAGCTAAATTATTGTCTGGGTGATAAATAGCATACTACCGTCATCTGTACAATAGTACTTTCATAGACTAGAGGGCATGCTGTTTAAAGGAATTCAGAGATGAATTATTTTGATAAATTAAGGTGTATTCTCTAACACATATGTTTTATAATTCTGCAACTTATATAGAAATATGTCTCAATGAAATATTTCTGAAAAGCTATATTTTTGTTTAATTTTATATTCACTAACTGGAAAGTCAGTATTTAAGAAACCTGTGATGAATCCATTTAATATAAACAATTTGTCTGCATTGCAAATATTAACCTCCTGATTTATTTTAGAATCTTAATTTTTCTCATATCTTAAAATGAGGCTTGTTCACATTATGTTAAATAAATAATTTCCGGGAGAACCAAGATGGCGGCGTAGGTAGACATACTGCGCCTCCTCGCACAACCAGAACTGACAGAGAATCGAACAGCAAGGGGGACCAACACCAAGAAAATAGAAAATAACCATTCATCCAGACTGGTAGGAGGGGCGGAGACGGGCACGGGGGTGGAGAGGACTCGCGTGGCTGTGGCGGGACTGAGACTGGCGGAGTGTGGGACAAATGGCGCAGGCAGTCCGAGCACTAGCAGACCCTGCAGCCCCACATCTGCACAGATAAACCGAGAGGGCCGGACTCAGAGTGGCGGAGAACGGGGCAGGCAGAGCAGCGGGTAGCACCCCGTGGCACCAAATTCGCCCACAGATAAACCTGACGAACGGCGGGCAACGAAGCAGACCGTGCAACCCAGGGCTCCAGCTCCGGGAAATAAAGCCTCAAACCTCTGATTGAAAGTGCCCCAGGGGGTTGGGGCAGCAGCAGGAGAGACTCCCAGCCTCACAGGAGAGGTCGTTGGAGAGACCCACAGGGGCCTAGAGTGTGCACAGGCCCACCCACTCGGGAACCAGCACCAGAGGGGCCCAGTTTGATTGTGGGTAGCTGAGTGAAGGATTGAAATCCGGAGAGTGAGGCAGGCGCCATTGCTCCCACTCGGCCCCTCCCCCTCATACAGCCTCACAGCTCAGCGACCAGCGTTACCCCGCCCTGGTGAACACCTAAGGCTCCGCCCCTTAAAGTAACAGATGCTCCAAGACAAAAAAAAAAAAAAAAATGGCCCAAATGACAGAACACTTCAAAGCTCCAGAAAAAATACAACTAAGTGACGAAGAGATAGCCAACCTATCGGATGCACAGTTCAAAGCACTGGTTATCAATATGCTCACAGACTTGGTTGAATCTATTCGAAAAACAGATGAAAAAATGAAGCCTATGCTAAGAGAAACAAAGGAAAATCTACAGGGAACCAATAGTGATGAGAAGGAAACTGGGACTCAAATCAATGGTGTGGACCAGAAGGAAGAAACAAACATCCAAACAGAAAAGAATGAAGAAACAAGAACTTGGAAAAATGAGGAGAGGCTTAGGAACCTCCCAGACGCCTTGAAACGTTCCCACATCCGAATTATAGGGGTACCAGAAGGAGAAGAGGAAGAACAAAAAATTGAAAACTTATTTGAACAAATAATGAAGGAGAACTTCCCTAATCTGGCAAAGGAAATAGACTTCCGGGAAGTCCAGGAAGCTCAGAGAGTCCCAAAGAAGCTGGACCCAAGGAGGAACACACCAAGGCACATCATAATTACATTACCCAAGATTAAACGCAAGGACCTACATCCAAGATTACTGTATCCAGCAAAGCTATCACTTAGAATGGAAGGGAAGATCAAGTGCTTCTCAGATAAGGTCAAGTTAAAGAAGCTCATCATCACCAAGCCCTTATTATATGAAATGTTAAAGGGAGTTACCTAAGAAAAAGAAGATCAAAAATTGGAACAGTAAAAATGACAGCAAACTCACAGTTATTAACAGCCACACATAAAACAAAAACGAGAGCAAACTAGGCAAACAACTAGAACATGAGGGTTGTCATTAAGGGAGTGGGAGGGGGAGAGAGGGGGAAAGGTACAGAGAATAAGTAGCATAGATGATAGGTGGAAAATAGACAGGGGGAGGGTAAAAATAGTGTAGGAAATGTAGAAGCCAAAGAACTTATAAGTATGACCTATGGACATGAACTATAGGGGGGGAATGTGGGAGGGAGGGGGGTGGGCAGGATGGAGTGGAGTGGGGGGGGAATGGGAGAACTGTAATAGCATAATCAATAAATATATTAAAAAAAAAAAAAAAGAAAACACTTTCTAATTAAATTCTGATGAGGATCCATTCTAAGACACCTTTCAGGGGAAACCGAAGGTGCTTCTAAGACCTGGATTAAAATTATGAGCTAGGAACCTCAAAATTAGGAAACCCCCAATGTCAAATAAGCAGAAGTAATTATCACAAGGTATTGTCTCCTGACCAATGCCTACACAGCTATAAAGATGTACGCAGTTGATACTAAGGAAGGAAAAGTTGTTTTGCATCTCCTAGGCCCACCCCAAATTCTGACACGGGCAGTGATATCCTTAAGAAGGGAGAAACAAAAAGAAAGAACAGAGAAAGGAAGGGAGAGGAAAAGAAGAGGCCTGGGCAGGAGAAAGTTCTGAATCGGGAGTTAGGAGATCTTAGCAGCTTCAGCCACGTGTGAGCTGTCTGGTCTCAGGAAAGTCTTCAATCTTTGCCGAGCTAAGTTTTCTCATCTGTAAATGGAGAGTAATCATAGTAGCGCCTCCTCTAAGGGACTGTTGTGGGAATTCAATGAGATATGTAGATGAGAGAGTTTATTGCCCTAAGTACACACGGAAGCTTTGCTCACTTAAAACTACTACAAAGAGCATGTTTGTTTTCTTGTTGCAAGAGTTACTTATCATATAGCTTAGGAAGTAAATACGATCATTGAAAACACAAAGATTTTTGAGCTGGGCATACCTGGATTTGAATCTTCACCAAAGTAAATAGAATTTAGTTTGTAAAACTGTTAGCAGAATCTACTAAAGCTGGACACACGCATTCCCCATAATCCAACAGGTCCCTTCTAGGTACAGACCCAACCGAAGGGCTCACCAAAAGGTGTGAACCAGAATGCCCAAAGAAGCCCAAGGTTTTGAAACCCCAGCCCTGGATAAAAATAAATAAATAAATAAATAAATAAATAAATAAATAATTTCCATTTATTGATAATACATTATATTAGTTAGGATGCTTTCAGTGACAAATAATAGAAAAGCCAATATAAAATGGTTTTTAAAATGAGAGCTATTATTATTATCTCATATCTCAAGAATGGAAGGACATTCCAGGCTGGCTAATTCAGGTTTAAAGATGTCAGCAGTGATCGAGGTTTCCTCTGCTTTTGTATGGTGCTATCGTCAATGAGATTTCCCTGCTGCAGTTCCAGCCACCAATTGCAGACATACCAATAACCAGAAGAACTCCCACCCTCTACTCCCCGAAGGGTCCTGTAAGACTTCCCTATCTATCTCCTTGACCAGAACTGTATCACAAGTTTCCCTTTCAACAAAGCTGGCAGGCAGCATAGGACCACCATAACTGGATGAGACCAACCTGAATTAACTGGGTTACATGGGGTATACACTACAACAAAATTGTTGTGCCATAGGTCTGTCAGCCTAGACCTATGTTGTGCAATATGAGGGCCACTAGCCATGTGTGGCTATTGACATTTAAATGCACACTAATTAAAACTGAATAAAATTTAAAATTCAGTGTCTGAGTCCCCTAGCCACATTTCAAGTGACCAATGGTCACGTGTCTAGTGGCTACTTCATTGAACAATGCAGATATAGAAAACTGTCCTTGCCGAAGAGCATTCTATTGGATGTTGCTGACCTAGAAGAAAGGGAGATTGCCGTTGGATAAGTAAGCAGCAGTACTTGCTGTGCTCCCTGTATAGCAGGCAATGAGCTGGATGCATATTATGTCCTCTAGTCTTCCCGAGTATTACTATCATATGTTAGTCTGGACAGGAGGTTGCCAGCTAAGGATGGAAAAACTTAATTAGAAGTATAGTGACCTAGCTCACATCCCCGCAGGAAGGGCGCAGTTCAGATCTTGATCACAGTCAGAACCCTTTCCGTTTGTCAGCTCTGTTCTGTCGACACGTCAGTATCATTCTTCCAGGCCAACTTCCTCCTCATGTTGAAAAATCTGACAACCTTCCCAACCTCCCATCTCACAGCCTCACCCCAACACCCCAAAAGAAACCAATCTTTCTGTTCAGTTTCATTTTTGAATATGCCTTGGAAGGACCCTGACGATCCAGCCCGGGTCAAGCACCCAGCCTTAAACCAGTTGGCTGTAGCTGCAGGAACACTGGAGAAGGCTAGGGTTGTAGATCAGAGATGTGTCCTTAGGGGTGGTTCACCCATTGATATTGAGGATAATTCTCAGAAAAAAATAGAATTACAGGGTCTTCTGCTTCACCACATTCCTGAAAGCCTGCATCCCTTGCGCTCTGAATCAGGCTCTCTGCAATTTGTTCTTCACGCATTCTCTGGGTCTGTCTCACCCAGACTTTTCGTAGGCCAGTGAGTCCCAACTTTGTCTCTACAGCAAGATCTCTTCTCTGAGTTTCAGACTCACATAACCATCTCATTAGGTATCTTTCATATCCACCCACTTTTCTCCACACCCAATGCAGTACAGCCATCATAACCTGGGCCACTGTCACCTCTAGAGAAACTACAATAATGTCTAACGGGTCTCTCTTTCTTAGTGCTATGCGACAGCCAGAATAATCCTACTAAAATGGAAATCCAGTTATGTCACTGATCTGCTTAAAACCTTTAAGTACCTGTTTGTTGCATTTCAGAACAAATTTCCACTCCCTCATGAGACACACATAATCTACATGATCTGTGCTTTGGCTAGGTCCCTATGCTTCTCTCTTACTATTCTCCCACCATACACTCTATGATAGCCATATTGAACTTGTTCAGTTCCTCAAACCTCTATCTTTCTCTGGTCTACTGGCCTGTGTGCTTCCCTGTGTTTGAAATAATCATACTAATCACCTCTTCATCTTGTCTGAACCCTTTCATAATGGAAACAATTAGCCCTTTAGATGTAACTGCTCTGTACTCTTTTTTAGGGGTTAGGAATATCACATCTTCTTAATGTTGAACCATGATATAGTCTTTCTTTCTCTGTTTTGTTTTAATGAATTGGTTAGCTCCATTGCAGTTTAATAAGCATTGAGGGACATACTTTTTTCTTATGTTTCTGCACTTTTCTACCCACTGCTTTATCTTCACTTGGGAGTCCTGTTGTGGGTTTTCAAATAAACGGTTCTCAAAAATGCTTTGTCACTCAATTGCCCATTTTCCCCTTTCCATTCCTGAGTCCTTCAGTATAATATTCCAGAGGTCATGTTTATCCAGACACACGTAAACTCAACCAATCAAGCTAATGCCAGAGTCCATTGTATGCTTTACAGAAAGGGATTCCTAGACTCCTAAATTCATTCTGACTCTGTAGAATGGGTCTTTCCTCTATTTTAAGTTATTTCCAGTAAAATGCAAGACTTTATGTACCCACAAAGTTCCCTCTAATACCCACAAAGTTCCCTCTAATACCCACAAAGTGCCCTCTAATCAGAGGGCACTTCCTCAGGCTGCTACAACTCAAGCAGCACTAGTCCTCTCAGACTCTGAGCTCTGAGCGGACTATCTGACCCCTTCGGTAGTGGGGGAGCTTCACAGAGAGGGAATACTTAACCTCAGACAGACACTGGGGAAATATTCAGGCCACCAGAACAGGAAAAAATAGTAGAACAGGTCAGTGAAATTCAGCCCCTTGCTGGGAAAGGCCTTCATTCAGAACAGAAAAGGATTAAGGAAAGACTCAAGTGTCAAATCAGATCTCAGTCCTATCATCACCTTCGGGTAGCTTTATGGATTTAGACAACTCACTTAGACCAGATGGACCTCAATTTCCTTTTCTGCAAAATAAAAGAAGTGAGAAAAATGGTCTCTGTGGATCCTCGCAGCTCCTTTATATATATGCATTTATGACTGACAGTGCAGTCTTCTTGTAAGTTTGAAGGATATTTTTGAATCCTGACATGGCGAACTTTGCGATCTATTGGCAAATTTTGGAGATACAGGTGCATCTGTACACATTCCTTTCAATTTGAACTCTCCACTTCCACACTTTCTAAAGAGGAGACAGGCGCGCACACACACACACTTACCTTATCTTTACACTTTATTGATTTAAATACTTACTGAAGATTATACACACAACACAGGCTTTATCTTGTAAGTTTTTACATTTTACAATTTAAAGTCTTATTTAGGTGATCTTCTGTGGGACACTGGGTTTATCAGTAGTCTTTAGCACAGTTGAATATTTTTATTCTGCTAATTAAATGTCAGATGTCACTGCTATCTCGATAAACTAATTCTCATTCCCCCTGTTACTCACAGTGTAACCCAGAACCCATCACCTTCCGTATCACCTGGGACTGGTCAGAAATGCAGACTGCCTCACCCCAGACCTACAAAATCAAAATTTGCATTTTAACCAGGTGGTCAGGTGATTTGTACGCACACCAAAGTTCTGGAAGTGCTATTATACATTATAGTGCTTCCCACATGCTTTCAAATGGGTAATTTCTTTTCTATGAACAACTGAATGAATGAGCAAACTAACTGTAATTTAGCAAAGAGAATGGCTGTAACTTGGTGACGTTAGACCCGGAGTTATCGAAGTCGGCAGTGGATAGTTTCTCCTGCGTTTTAAATATAACTCTCAGTCTACTTTTATAAATGGCAAGGGGCCAGTGAACGGGATGAAAAGGTTTATTCTGTTCAAGAACCCCTCACGATACTACATATATCATTAAAAACAATGTGAAGAATATTAAAATATTTACTATTTTCTATAGGACTAGGTAACCACCAATACATTATTTTTATCTCACTTTATAGCTGGAAATTTAAAAATTTCATAACTTGTTTCTGTCATACATAAAATATAAAGAGTTAAAAGAAAAATGCTTTTCAACTATGTGGTAAAAACTTGTGAAATAAGTAAATAATAAAATAAATCAAGGATATAAGAGTCAAGCACAAATTCAAATAAAACAGATCAGGCTTCTAGTTGCAACTCTGACACTGTATGATTTTTTAAAACAATTCACTGAATTTCTCTAGGTTCTAATTTCTTCACATAGAAAATGAGAGAATGGTCTTGATTTTACATCCCAGCTGTAAAATTCTAAAGTCTAGTATGTCTCAAAAATCAATATCATTCTGTTATCTCATATGTGTCTACTAGAATTCAATACGGAATCTCAGGAGTGGCATAAATATGTAATTCTGGGGTTTCGTCTATTTTACTTGCTAAGAAGAGAAGCATGTAGGCCAACTGCCACCTCATGGTGCTAATGTAGAGACATTGTCCCCAACAGAGTTTTACTCTTGGCAAGAGAAAAACAGGGATGGCAGAACACATTTTAACACAGGGAACATTATCTTAGCTTCCCTTCATTCTCAATAACTAAGTCAAACAGTGTATATCCATCCCCCTCACTAACCACCTAATTCACTCATATGGTTTCCGTGAATCCTGGGTGAACCAGTCAAAGCTTCCACCCTTCATAGTCCCCAAAGCACATAGAGGGCTATTGAGAGGCACTTATACCTGAAAGATATCTATAGTGGTTACTCTGGCACTAGAAAAAAACTGACAGGTCTTTCAGAGAGCTAATTATTGAGCCTGCTATTTGGTTCAATGACAGAATCGCTTGTTTATGAGAAGAACATACTTGTGCATTGCTTTTTCCATTACCGTTATTTCTATCATCATAAATAAGAATCAATAGGCCATTTCAAGTAGCATCTGCTCACCATCACTCAGCATCTGAGTGTCAGGCACATCAGTGTCCCAACCTCCTGGCTGGGGATTGAAACCCAACAGACAAGGAAAGCCCTTCAAATTCAATAAGACAGTATATATGTCTGTGTGAGCAACCTGAGGACAAGGGTGATCTGTTCTTTGTCTCTATATCGGCAGCACCGTGTCTGGTACAAGGCAGGCTATCCAAAATAAATAAAAGTGACTAAACGATGGGTGTATAGACAGACGGACAAATGGATAGAGCAAAAGGAAGGCTTTAAGATGTTATATGGAACCAACTGGATTTATTGGGTTGGTTAGGGGATGCTGTTTTATTAATGGCAGAGCTAGTCACAACTGATGATGGAGAAGTAAAAGCCAAGGCCAAACACTATCACCAACAGGGAGTCTGCCTTTGAGGACCAGCTCAGCAGAACATACACAGGTCCCTGCAGTCCTCACTATTAGGCCGCTCTAAAAGAGAACAATTCAGCACAGCAGCCCGTAAGGAAGTTAAGTGACACCTAAAACAAAACAATCCTCTCCACTGCCAGTGAGAGTCTTGCGAACAAAACAATGTCAGGTAAGGAAGCGATCAGAGAAAAGGTGGGCAAAAGAAGAACTGAGGTGAAGGGCGCAGTGGAAGAAGTGTGCAGGCCGAGACTCCAGTGGGGAAATAGGTACACGAAAGGTGCGAAGACAGGGAGAGATGAGGAAGAGCCACAATTCTTGAGGGAGGGTGTGTGTGTCTGTTTGAGAAGTGGAAAGGCATTAACTTTGAGAGTGGAACATGGGAGGGAAAAAAGAAGAGGTCAGATGAATGTCTCTAAATTCACACTGATAACAAGTATAAAAGATTCCTTTCTTCTTGAGAAGACAAAGGGAATTTTAAGTAGGATTAAGTAGTAGTAGCTTTCAGAACTCAGCAGACCTCCTCAGAAGCAATAACAACCACATAAATAGCTAAGTGGATGGTAGGAATTACTTCACTTCAGAATTTGGCCAGCATATCAAAGTTAACAGTAATATCACATCTTTTTGAAAGCTTTCCTGAGATTCTAGGAGGGAATATCATTTCAGTAAACTGTGCTGAGTTAATTTTAGGAAGAGGATGCTCCTCACTGCTTGAAGACATTCTGTCACCTGAAAATTGATATGACAGAACCCTACCCTGCTGGGAAGAGCTCTCTTATCCATGTAAATACACAGTGCCAGTATCGTCCCCAGTGGAAGAAAATAATTACGTTCACAGATTAACATTGCTGAAGGTAAAATTTTACTCAAAACATAACTCACAAATAACGCTCTGAATACAGCAAAAGGGACTCTGTAGGCGTCCCACTTGCACAGAGTTCCTTTTCTGACTTATTGTGCATGGTTAAAATGTGAACCTTGGGGGGCCAAATTTTGTTTGTAACTTGCATGTCTGTATACATTCATTTCTAAATTACACGGAATTGGACAAATTGGAAATATAAATGATTTTCCCACCCTAGACACTTCTACTCATGAACAGCCTGTCAATGTTTCCTCTTAAGGAAGTTTGACCATTAAAGTGCTAGATCATCTTTATTCTTTCGCAACAACAGGGAAGAAAACTTGGTGTTGATGGTAATTTGGGGCACAAGTATGTTCTCTCACAATTTGGAAATGTTCATGTGTTACTATTTTTTGTTTGTTTAAATTAAGTTAGGATGTTGCATTATATACTTATTTTCTACCTAGCGACAAGTTATTTCAGTATATCCACAGCAGAATTTGGATGAAAATCTGTTTATTGACCTTGTTCCCTAAGGGTATCTTTGCCCTAGCACTTGGAATAAACATCATTTTCATTGCACTAGAAACAGTTTTAATTGGACAGAGTGTTACACCCACATAAATCAAAGGAATCTAACGCAGACATGACACCAAGTCAGGATTCTACTACAACCCAGTTCAGTATTTATGCTTGTAATAAGTATCCAATACATTTACAGATACTAAGGGGCACCTATACTCTTCAACATTTATGGAAAATACAAGTTTAGAGAAACTGGGTATTCTGAAAATAGTCTGTTAAAAGTTATGTGATTAGTTAATAACTAATTTCCTACCAATTTTATTATATATAATGTATGTAAGAAGAACTGTGTTCACCCAATTCATTAACTGGTAATTTTCATTAAACAGTCTAAACAACAATAGGACATGAATATGCAGATGATCAAATAATAACATTCAGAGTTCAGAATTAAACACAGTGTGAAATATATTTGAACGAAAAACACAGAAGGTACTCTGTTCATAAACTCTCCCTTCAAATCCTCCTATAAAGTGGACCCTCTTTATTTCCCACTATTCCTTAACACGCACCCCTTCTCCAATGAGCTGGGCCTCTTCACTCTTCCTCACACATCCCCGTGTCCTACTCCAGGACTTTGCTCTGCTGACCCACCTTGTCCCTCATCTTGGATGCTCTTCCTCAAGTCTTTATTAGCAAGCACTCACCTCCTCCATGAAGCTTTGAATTTTACAACTTGAACTTAGTCGTATGAACTTCCCTAATATCTATGTCCAAATTTACCATTTAATTATAAAACTTCCCCCTCTGCTTATGTACATTTGTCCGTATCTTTTTTTAACTTAATCACAGTATTTAAAAATAATACCTTCCTCTTCATACTTCTCCCTAAAGTTTCTGTCAATATCCTACTCCACATTTAATTTCTCTTGTCCTAGTTATTCTTTCTGAATACTGGGTTTATCTGAAAACACGCTTCCGTGTGCGGTATGCTAAAGAAAACGTCTGTACCCCGGCTTCTTTCCCAAGTTCTCCTGCCATATCTACTTTCTTTTTCTGCCAAACTTCCTGAACAAGCATTCTTTCCTCTGCTTCCTTTATTCCAGTTCTGTCCCACAACCTGAGTCTCTCTCTCTCACTTCCTATGCCTCAGCCATGCCTCTCTGCAGCACTGGAAGTGAGTGCACCCCATCTTATTTCCTGGAAACTAAGAAAACATTGGCTTTCAGTTCAGCTCCTTCTTAAACTCACCTACTCAGTTTCCTTTCCTGGCTCCTCCCCTGGAGTCTTCAATTGTCATTCCTCATCTCTGCTCAATCTCCGGTGGCAATTATGTCTTTAACTCCCAGGTCTCCATCTGCCACTTCCTAATAGGTATTTTTAGTGCTGAACACTCTGTGGGGTCACAGACCTTATGCTGCCACCTGCTGGGCAGTTCCACAGGGGCTACCAAATTCATTAGTCCCTCCAAATCCACCATTCATCTGTATTCTCTGTTAAGTAAGCACATCACCATTTTCCTAGACCTAGCTGGTAGAGATTTAATATTCAGAATTTCCACTACTAGTTACCACCCGCAGTGCTACTCACTCACCAGGTAGTGTAAATACCACCTACTAGACTTCTGTCCACTGTGATCTTCCCCGTAACTCACAAGCCCTTGTCTAGGCCATGACTGCCCATCACCAGAACTACTGATGGGCCCTAACTGACCCTTCTCCTTTCTCTTCTGTGATCTCCAATCCTACTTACACTTCTGCCAGAGGTGTCTTCTTGAAACAGGTATCTGAACAATGCCCTGGATAAAAAGCCTCAAGGAATTGTATTCTATATATAAGATAAAGCCCACACCCGTCAGCTCTGGAGCTTCTAGAAAGAACTTGAAGAACTCACATGACCTGGCCCCAGCTTATCTCTTTAGCTTCATCTGCCCTCATGCTCCCTCTCACTCACTACCTCACTCTCACTCACTCCAGCCTCCCTACCTTTTTCCCTTACCTTGAACGAGAGAGACTTGCCTGAGATCCTGCAATGGGCTGACCTCATATCTTCACACAGCTGACACCTTCCGTCTATTCAGGTCTCATCTCAAATGTCACCTCGTAGGTGCAGCATTTTGTGACTGCACAGTCTAACTGCCACCCTCCCTGCCAATACCACCTGATCACCCTTTCACGTTTACTCTATTTCCTGTAAGCATATCTCAGCATCTGGAAATCTCTATTCCTTTATACGTTTACCTAGTGTCTGTCTCCTCACACTCGAATGTGAGCCCTGTGAGCACAGATACCTTGTCTCCCTCCGTCACTCCAGCTCCCAGATCAGTGCCCAGCACACAGGGAACCTGAAGGCATATCCCTCCACATCCTCACCCACGCGCGGCTTATATGTCCACGCCAGCGTTTCTCACAGCACATCTTGTATTTGAACAGCTCTTTCCAAAGGAAGTGAGTAGAGGGAAGGGAGGATGTATCAAAATATGGGAGTGAGGGAGGGATGTGTGGTTGTAAAACACTCCTTCAAGTTTTGCAGTATTCAGTGTAGAGGGTGTCCAACCTTTTGGCATCTCTGGGCCACACTGGAAAAAGGAGAGTTGTCTTGGTCCACACATTAAATACACTGTGACATGTAATCACAAAAACATCTCATAATGCTTTCAGTCAATTTACAATTTTGTGCTGGGCCACATTCACAACTATCCTGGGCTACAGGTGGCCCACAGGCACAGGCTGGACACCCCTGGCAGAGGACTTATTTATCGTTGTTAACATTACCCGTCTAATGTTTCATAGTTTTTTTGATCATACAATAAACAGTGGCCTTTGAATTTCCTTTTCTGTGTGTCAGTTTCTTATATAATATATATGTAAAATGGATTTTTAAAAATTTGTATTGACTTGTTAAATGTAATACTTAGCTCTAAGTAATTTTTAATATTCCATATATATTTCTATGCATATAATTATGATATGTGCAATTAAAATGTTTAATTCCTACATTTATAATATGAATATTTAATATCACTATTATTTTTAAGAACAAGATATATAAAACAAATCACTAAAAATTATAGCTGCTAGTGCTATGCAGGATATTGAAGACACTAGTATTATAGGGGACATGCATTAAAATAGTTTTTAAAAAATGATGTCTTACAGCAAATTATTATAATTCATCATCTTTACTACATTTTAAGCTCCTGGAGAACAATATCATGTCTTGTTTATTTGTCCATATCTCACCAATCCCAATGAAGTGCTTTGTCCAAAGTAGAAACTCAATAAATGTTTTTTTAAGTAGGACTAAAATATCCCAGCACACAGCCCATGTCCAATAAATACTTAGTTAACTGTAGAACCAATGAGCCTGTCGAATGATGACTGTACGCTCAGCCCTGCTCAGAAACTACAACGAGAGACTCAAGGAAACAGAAAATACCCTTATCATTATCCATATAGAAAAACTTCATTTCTCAGGTAATGGAAAAACAAATGCACCAAGGAAAACATTTAAGTGGCTACCTGTGCATTTCTTTATATGACTGTTCCTTTTTCCATGTGATCCTAACTTGCATCCGAAATTCTCCTCCCAAAATTCTGCGAACCACACGTTTCTTCGATTATTGGCAAGAGTTCGGCTTCTAAAGTATCGATCAAATCCTATTTTAAAGAAGAAAGGTATGATTTTAACATTCCTTCATAATCAAAACCAACTACTGTCAGAGATCTTAAATAGATATTATGTTATATTGTGATCATTGCGTTAAAAAAACCCAAAATGTGTTAATAAGTGGGGGAGAACCAAAAGCTTCCCTGATGGCAAAAGCCAAGAGGAATCAGTGGACAATATTTCCACCCCAACCATTCACCATTCAGGCACCTGGCTCCAGCGATGAGCGTAACAGGAAAGCCTATTGTTGGTGTCATCATCTCTACCTCTCCCTCTCTTCTACGTCTCCCAGAAGCAGTGACCAGCAACCCCCTGACCTCATGCTCATGCTAAATATTCAGAACCAACTTGGACTTTTTTCATTCTCTCTCTCTCTCTCTCTCTCTCCCCCCACTTCTAGCTGGGGGTAATGGTCCAGGCTTCTATACTTCTACCCACCTCAAAATTTATCAGTCCTATATGTTCCATTTTTAGCTAATTCAATTAACTAATCAGTACTAATGTAATCTTCTGGAGTCATGGGTAATGGGCTAAAGTGTCAGCCTGCTAAGTTAATGACCTCATTGAAGGGAGACCACCTGGAAATAATGCCTCACTCAAAAGGATAATGGGAAAGGTGGGAATTTCAATCACTATCTAGACCATTGGCAAAGACATTTGGGAGACAGACTGCCTTTCAAGGATGCTTCACATCTTTGCTGTAGTGTTTACTCTCTCCATAGGGTCAGCCTAGCATCAACTCTTCACTGTCTGTGGAGCACGCACTCTCTCTCCAACAGTGCTGTCACCATCATACGTGCCCATGAAAATATGAGAACTGAGAGGGCAACACCATGGAACTCGCTAACATCATAGAACTAAGGCCAACTATAATTGCCTTTCTTAAAAAATATTCAATAGGTACTCCTCTAGTGAAAAAAATATGCTGGGTTAAGTAGTTACTGTCTTGATGATTCTGTCATTAGAACTGAAAATTCTATCCAGAGTCATCAATAATGGGTGTGTTTCATTATATGCTGACACTCTGATTTTGCCTTTGAGTTTTGATTTAATTGGAATGAAAACAAATTCTCTACGGTGCATCCTTACCATCAATTGATGTTCTTTTGGGCAAAATCGTCACAGCCCCTTCAGCAATTTCTTCCTGCTGATAAACAGGTGCTATTTTGGATCCCCAACTATCTGAGCCAATCCAGAGAAAATGCCCACTTTGGTTTAATTTTTTCGCTGCCTCCAATATTCTCCTATAGGAATAAAAATAAATAAAACATACCACATGTATCAAGAAACACTATACTTACGAATGTTACAAGACAGTTCTATCAAGTTATATACACTCAGTAGGTCACCATTAAATAATCAGTCTATCATTCTAACTGCCGGGTCTTATCTCTTAAAGGAAATATACTGGCAACTTTAACTCCAGAAGCTGTTAATTAGCTTTATTCTTAACCTCATTCACTTTATTCTATCATCCTTACTTGTCTCAGTTCTTTCAGTCCCCAGGTTTTACTCTATAGACATTTCAGACTTAGAAACTAGAAGGCTGTTGTGTCTCCGTGAACCAGAAGGCAATCTGTAATTGCATAAGAATGTTGCAATTCCTGTGAAATCTCACAAGATTTTACATTGAATATGAAATATGTTATAAAAAAGGATGTGGGCCACAAATCTGATCCTACATAAGGAAGAAGAGTAATCAGCACCTGATGTCATCTTCATTGGCAAACATAATCACTGCCCGAGCGTTAGGTGTTTCTAGCAGGCGTTTGATAATTTTTTCAAATTCTCCAGGTCTTGGTTCACGTGGAATTTTCTGTGATTGGGCAATGCAAACACCACCTATTTTTTTGAAAAAGAAGAAAACGATTCAGAAAGGGCATCTATTTAATTAACAAAGTTAATGAGGTTAGCTACTTTATAAAAACACATGAGTTGGTACAGAATATTGTTCCTCAAAACATCTGTTATTCTCACCTATTAAGAGCAATTATGTTTCTTTGCATTATAATGTGTATATCAAATAAATTACATCAATTACTTAATCATACATCAGACCAGGAGTACTTTTTCCCCAAGTTTAAACATCATCTTTGTGGACATCTATAAGAAAACTGGAGTGAACAAAAAAGTGTAACAAGAGTTAAGGAGTCAAGGAAGTTTTGGGGTCAAGAGCTGTTTTGATTCATTTGACAGTTGAAGGGCAATTGCCTGGACTAGTAAAAAGCATGAGTAAGTCTTTCTGATGCATGAGACCACCAATAGGAAGGTCCTTTAGCTACTTTTATTTATTAGTAGAGTTTTTTTAAAGTTAGTTTCCTCTTACAGCTCATAGTAAGCATAGCAAGATTTTTGTGCATTAGCATAATGACATATTATCAAACACGTGGTCTTCCAGACTATTTTAGACACAAGCAAGTCCTCAGTTGAAATGTCTCCACCATGAAAATCAAAATGGCAGACATCCCATGCCACTATTAAAGCAGGAAAAAAAAATCTTCTTTTGGCCTTTCCTTCTAGGGCAAAAAGAGACCAAAGACAAAAGTTTAGAATAGATATCTTCCACTGGGCAGGGATAGAAGAAGAAAGAGGTTTCTCAGTTGCAATAGAGCAGAGATGTAACACATGCTAATACTGGAAAAAAAGCACGTTAGCAATATGTTTCAGTTCTATTATGGTTTAAACAGGCTTTTTGAGTCAGTTGGGTATTAAATCACTATTCATACCATTGCTTCAGTAGGCAAAGGCATTTTTACTCACAAACAATTAGCAATGCATTCAGTTACCCAGAAGTTACTGGCACCATTGTATTATACATAGCATCAGGCTGGACACTGGGAATACACAGTCTAATCCAGGAACTACCATCCAGTTTGTGAGATAGGCATTCCAATAAATTATTATGGACTATGTAACAAATTTTAGAAGAGAATATATCATACGATGAGAGCACAGAAGAAGGCATAAGTAAAATGCTTGGGAGAGATGGATTTTAAAGGGCAAATACACAGCCATATATGGGGACAAAAGTGGAACACTTCTGAAAGAAGCCAAAGTGGGAAAGAACCTTGTTTGATCATGGCCTATGGTAGAGACTGGCTGGGGTTTGAAGTTGGAAAGAACGGTCAGATCTAGCTTGAGAATGGCTTTGTTAGACATGCCAAATAATTAGGACTTCATCTTGAAAATACCAGTAACCCACCAAAAGTTCATAAGCAGAACTACAGAATGGGCTTCATGCTTTAGGGAAAAATCTCAGGTAACCAAACAAAGAAGAAATGTCTAATAGCCAGACAACGGGTGTCCATTGTGTGGAAACAATGTATGATTAACGGTTGTAGAGTACTGAAGGTTTATTTTTCTTTAGCTTATAGCACAGTCCAAATAATCTCTGCAATAACAATAATCTTACCTTACAATATGCTCTTCATGGGTGGGAATTGCCCTTACTCCATAGATGGAGCCTGTAGTTACCTAGCCTACTGTTAATTCATTCATTCATTCCATAAATATGTATTGGGTGCCCACTTGTCTGTGTGGGGGCCATGGGATGCAGTGGTGAATAATAAAATAGACATGGTCTCTGCCTTCACAGATTTTAGAAATATGCATGAGACAGGATTAACGCAAAAAAAAGGTATATAATTATAAATTATGGTAAATCCTATGAGGAACAGCAATAGGAATATTTTTAATCTTCACTCAAGGATATGTTTATTGATTTTGCAGAGAGGGGGGTGGAGAGAGAGGGAGAGAGAGAGAGAGATGTGAGAGAGAAACATCTGTCAGTTGCCTCCTGTACACACCCAGATCGGGATCAAGCCTGCAACCTAGGTATGTGCCTTGACCAAGGATCCAACGGACAACGTTTTGGTGTATAGGATGATGCTCCAACCAACTGAGCCACCCAGCCAGGGCAGAGCAAGGTAATTTAATTTAGATTGGGCAGTGATCAGGAAAAGACTCCCTAAAGTGGTATCACTTAGTTGAGGTCAGGAAGAAGAGAGAATGAGGGTAAAGAACATGGGTAAGGGTAGGGAAAAGCCAGTGGAGTTAATGAATGATGGGGAGAGAAGTATGAGACAAAGATGAGAGGTAGACAGGGGCCAGATTGTGTATTGCTGTGCAGGGCCTGTGGAAGATTAGGAATAATTAAAATGTTTAAGTTTCTCACTAAATGTTTTAGTAGCCCACAAGAATATGTCACATCAATGCATTGTATGGAAGAGAAATGGTTGAGGATTGCTGATGTAGAAGGAAACCTGGAGTGGAAAAAACACGAGGCAATGAGCTCAGTTGGGAGGTTATGGGGATAGGAAAGGGAAACACAATGCTACCTATGCTGAGGATGAGCAGATGGAGCTGTCAAATAAAAATTGAATATATTTACGTTGTACTGATTCGATCTAGGTAGGAGGTAGTGAGAAATCACTAAGCATGACTTTTAAGGTCTTGTCCTTTGTGACCAGTTTATGTGATGCCACCATTAAAGCAGGAAAAATAGGAGAGTAAGCAGGTACGTGAAGGAGAAAAGCATGATTTTGATTCAGGACAGGTTGTCTTTGAAGTACCCATGAAAAATCAAACTGGAAAAGTGGGTCTGGAGTTAAGGAGAAAGAAGGGAAATGTAATTATAATTTGTCAGATGTTGACACAGTAGGTAGTTAAAGTGTTGGGAGTGAAGAGATCACTCTCAGGGAATATTAAGTCAACAATAAGAAACGGGGAATGATGAACTAGGAAAAGCCACTAGCTTTGGAGAGAGGGCCAGTGAATGAGACTTGGAAAGGAGTAATCTTGTAGTTTGAGGAAGAATCTTTTGGGACAAATTCTAGCAGTAAGTTGAAAACTATGTATAATGTCTTTAAAAATCAAACAAACAAACAGACAAAAAACTGTGGTGCCTGGAGGCATTAGGTAACTATAGAAACGTAAGACCAAAAGTGTAACACCCACTAGGGAACAATAGCTTTTTTAATGTATGACTGCCCTTTTAATTAAATGGCTGTGATTACTTAAGCATCTCATTAAAGACATGCCATATCTTAAGTATCATTCTGAGATTACCACTAACTTCGTAGCCAGAAGAATTGAAGGCTGGGAAATTTTTATTATGACTATTTCATATAAGGCAAACAGACAATCCCGGCATGGACTTTAGTCTGGATTCATTGATTTATTCATTGATTCAGGAGCTACTGAATATTTTTGTTAGTTAACTTGAGTATCTACATAGTCTAAATCCATTTCATATTCTTTTATTCCTCTGCCCCACCTAATATTTGTCAGCCTGGCCCATTTGTATTTTTCAGGAAAGTGGGATTGCACAATTAAATGACTTTGGCTGAACAAATACTTGTGGAGAAACTGCTCCACATGGCCCTTGGCTGTTTGGTACCTCAGGGATATTTTATTAAATCATGTACTGCATTGCTTCTCAAGTGATTAGAGTTAGAAGATTGGGATTCTCTTCCTAGCCCTGAAACTCATTCACACTTTCGATCTTCATATCTGTCACAAAGCCAGACAGTTAATCCATTCATAAGTCCTCATGGGCTACTATGTTTCAGGAGCTACAGACATTCAAAGATTGCCTGTCCTCAGCAACCTTATAATTAAATGACAAGATGTGCACATTAAAAAGCCACATAAAAATGTAAAATTATCTAATGATAAAAGATAAGTGTAAAAATATTAAACTACAGTAATAAGAAATGCCATCTGCCAAAACAGTCCTATAACATCATAAGAAGTCATTATATACTGTTAGGGTTTGATTTTAAAAAGTGAAATTTAGTCAAGCATTCAGGCTTAATCAAAAATATATTTTCTTATAATACTCATTATCTATTTTTCAGTAGACTCTCTGATTTGATTTGGACTCCCGGGGTGGGCAGGAGGAAGAGGAGTTGCCATCCATCCAAGATCATGTCTATTGCATCTACTTCTCCATACCGCACTCCGAAAGAGTATTGTCTTTCCGGCAGTACTCTTCAGTATTGCTCAGTTCTTCGGGAAATAATTTTTGAAGCTTAGCATTTAGGAAAAGAGTGTTGTAGAGGAATTTATAACTGACTGCTTTTTAGAATTTCCTGATTTCACTGCCTATGGAAAGTTTTTTCCTTTTGATTTGATTCAATGATGATAATTAAAAGACCATTTGTTCAACTTAACACTGTAAGCTTAGGTACACTTTACAACACTTGAGATGTCTCCTTCCCAGTCTCATTCACTCTGATATCTTACTGCTCCTAAAGGCAGAACTCTAAGGTTGGTGTTATCACCATATCTCTGAGGTGGAAACTGAAAAACATGGATATCAACAGCTAGTGAGAGGTTGGAACCCAGGTTCAAAGCCAGATCTGTTTGAATCCAGGTCTAGACTTTTCCATCATCTTGCCCATTAATAAATGACTATACCTGTTGCTTAGTGGATAAGCAACAGGATACAAGAAGTGGATACAAGAAGTTGATAAATACGATAAAGCAAATTTAAAGACTCTTTAAAAAACCCAAGAGGTTACCCCTTACAAATCTAATTGATAGTTATATAAGTATACTGGTTCTATTGCGTTTTAAGACCTTAATTAAAATACGTGGATCTCATGCAGATTATAGAACTGACTTAATCATCTTCAGTATACATGTAACCAGTCTACTCTCAATAAAATAAATAAATAAAATATACCTTAATCAAGTTTGTTAAAGCTATAATGTCAAAAATAAAAAATAAAGCTTCCTATTAAAAAAAGAAACACCTTTCCAATTGCTCCTGTAACTATCTGTCCTGAGGTAGGCTTTCCTGGGTTCTCTAGTCTTCCCCTTCACATTTGCACTGCAGCAACAAGAATTGTATTTTTAAAAGTTTTGTTATTTGTTCTCACCCTAGTCTTCAAGCTCCATGACTAATGAACCTAGTCTTTCACATGTACCACCATACCCCCAACACCTATCATTGCTTGGTACACAAAGACTTCGACAAATATTTGTTAATTAATAAGTGGAAGACCTGTAATAGATTCTGCTCAAATAGAGAAATAGATGTGAGAAAACCCTGTCTTCAAACTCCTCTCAGCCAAGTAGGGAAAAAATACATATAAATACATATTTTAAAAATAAGTGACATAAAAATATTGCATCAGGTAATATAGAGGAAGTTGCCAAAGACATGAGTTCTATCTCCCAGAATAGCTTTTAATGAGGTTCTATGAATTAGAATGTCACTTTAGCTTTAGTATATTCATCTTTAAAGTTGCACAATAATTTGCTTTTAATGATACAAGAGCAAATATGTAAACAATTCCATTCATAATTTTTATCTCTTTAGAAAGCTGAGACTCATGGGCATGTAGCCCAATGTCTCTTGTCTGAGAGATGAAAGGTTCACATTGATGTTTTGGTTTACTAGCGCAGAAAGATGCTGGAATGAGAAAGACAACAGCCTGGGAGCCAGAAGACCAGAGGGTGGGTCCTGTGTGACCTTGAACAAAGTCTCTTATGTCTCAGTTTCTTTACCTCTGTGACAGACTCATAATAACTATGACCCAGGATGTCAAGAGAATAAAATTAAAAGGGTAAAATGATAAAGTTATATACAAATGTGGTACATTATTACTATCATCAATAACCATGACCAGATAAGCATCATCACCAAACCTGAGATGAGAGATAGTTGATATTTAGATCTAAAACATGAGTTTGTCAACAGATCCTATTCTTAAACCCTTCACTATTCTTTGTATAATATTATACAAATACTTTAAATTCTGAGAAGTGATACTTGCCCATTGTCTGTAATGACTATATTACAGATTTACGCCTGTAAATAACTAAATTTCACTGTCCACTATTATGGGCCATCACAATGTGATAGAGGCAATCTCAATGTGAGAGAATATTAAAAGTTAGTTACACTCTCTTCCCCAAACCCCAGCTTTCTACCCAAAGGATCCAAGTCCCCTTTCAAAGGAAGTCCATAAGTATTTCAAAGATTTGGGTTGAAAAATTAGAATTTACTCTTTAAAAGAATAAAAGAATGGCAAACACTATTAAACTATTAATGGTGCCAACTATTAAGAAGTAAAGTTGTGGAAATAGCCACATGTTCTATCTCATTTAAACATTTGCTTATAGACTATTAATCACCTAGAATTTAAAATCTGAGACAATATTCTTGACAGTTGGGCTCCCCAGAAGCAGACCCTTAAAAGGAGTTTGAAATGTATATTTACCCTTGGCATCTACTCTATGGAATGCTGAGGAATGAAGCAGGACTAGACAGAGATGTCCAGCTGGCTGTGGCCCAAAGACAAACAGCCAAGGCCACAGGGAGCTCTGAGGCTAGGATGGCCTCCAGAGTTGTCCCCAAATTAGGTCAGGAAGGTGAACCATTATACCTCCACATCTATCAGTCATTGGATGTGGGCATTCCTGAGTAGAGTGGCAGAGACATTGAACAAGGCAGCTCTCTGTAGCCAGATAACCCTTCAAGGTGCTTTAGAGCAGTCCCCGAGGCAAGGGCAACATATCCTTCACTGAACGGAGATCTGATCTGATGGGAGACTCACCATACATACAAATTAAGATTTATAGATAAATGAAGATGTGTCTCTAAATTGACAATATAAGTCAAATAATTAATAACACTTTAGTGTTTAATTGCAAAACCCCTCTTCGAAGAGGACTTATCGCACAGAGAAAGGCAATGTATGAAAATAGTACAAAACTGGAATTGTAGCCAGCTCTGAGAAGAGAAATAGGGTCATAAAGCTCCCTGTTATTTAGAGTTTTGTTAAGCAATCTGAACAGATAAAGAATCATGTTTTTAGTTGTTGCTTATTTCTAAGAACAAAATTTATATTAATAATGCCCAAGGAAAAAGATAAAACAAGAAACAATGTCAAAGCACCAAGCTCCAAATGTGATGAAAATCAAAGATTAAATAATTAGAATGAAACTGTTAGCATAGGTAGCTAGATATAAATAAATGAAGGGAGCAAAGGGAATCAGATATTATGAAGTATAATAAGCTAGGGAGCTGAACTGGATAATAAGCCTGATCCACTAGGAAACTACAGCTTCACACACTCCCCGGGGACCCACCAGTTCCTTTCCTACAGATTACTGGGAAGCGGGGAAGGGGTAGAATAACAAAGTAGAAGACTAGATGGTATAGGGTGAAGTGCTTCTATTTTGAGGCATGTGGAACAGGCGCCAAGACAGACCATAAAGACCTATCAGTCTAGCCTGGGAGAAAGATCAGATTGGATAGAGGACACAGGACCCCAGAAGATCTAGGAGATGGATTGGTTATAGGGAGGACCCAATGCCAGCCTGTGAGAGACTGGGAAATTAAATAGTTATTTTGAAAAAGTGTCTAGCCCTTCCCGAGCTCAAGATAATATAATGCAAACTTAATAAAAAGTGTTTCCCCCCTCAGGAACACAAGCTCACCCCATTTGTTTCTCCATTCTCTCTCCATAGCAGCCACACAACCTGGCAGCCACACAAACTCCAAGTGCAAGCCCGGGTACAGCCATGCAGCACCAACCAGAGTGCAGCAGGGAACAGACTACACTGGCGGATGGGGACATATGTGGCCTAACTGGATTAAACTGAATTAGGCATGGCGCACAACTTTTGGACACTGGCCTTTCTTCTGCGCTTGACAAAGACAAGGATTTTTTTCCACAGTGAGGACAAAGGGCAATGAGATATTGGGGACCTGGGGACAACCTTCTATTTCCACCCAAATAAATCTTACCACCAGACCTTATCCTTCCATTTGGGTCCCTGAAAATGCTTTTCTCATGACACCGCGAGGACCCCATTTCCACTGGTTACAAAATTACTTACAAAGCTATATATAGAATATTAAATGGGACTCTTCTTTAAACAACATGATTACCACCAGTATCTCAAGTTTCACAATTTTGGTCATGTTAAGTTCTAAGTAAATCAGGTCAAGTCTCTGATTGTATAAATTGTTAGATCTGCATGATGGACTTTGGTTTCGGTACATAAACAAATCAACCTAAATAATTTTTTATCAGTTGTTAAAGATAATAACTAAACTTTTGGTAAAAAATTATTGGTCAACATTTTTGAGTGACCATTAAGAAATTGTCTATAACAGACTGTTTTTGTTCCAATAAAAATGTGATATAGCTAGTCAACTATTATGAAAGCACCTTCAGATAATAGCAATGAGCAGAACCAAATAAGGGTTTTTTTTCTTAAACACAATATTAACACATAAACTCTTAGGCTCCAGATCCCAACTCCAATTTGAGAGTGGGGAGACTTCCTCATCTCCATCAATTCTCTTGACCCCAACTGTCCTACAATGCAACTCCTTCTGACACTGTCTACAAAGATATAGCATCAGAACCCACAAGTTAAGAGTCCACTTCCATAAAACTGCCTCCCTCCCCAGTTTCTTACCTTTGGTTTTCCTGGCAACCAGCCCCATCCCTAGGTTAACTAAGGTTTTTTATTTTTCCAAAGTCATTTTGTTAACAGAAGACACCTTAATCATACCCATCACTTCAGAAATTCCAATGGTTTTCAGAGCACTGCGCCAGAAAAAGGGACGAAGACCAAATATATATTTCTTATTACAAATCACAATATCGCAACTCTCCACTCTAATTACCCTTAGCATCATTTCTTCTATCTTTCTACAAGCATAAGTAAAATAACAATTTCAGCTTACTGTAATTGGTCCTTTGTTGATAGTTGAGTTAAATTTGTTCTAAGGTTCAGATAAGTGTAATCACACCTCTTGTAACAGTATTTTCACTTCCTTAGGTGGTGTACAATTGGGACTTAACAGAAAAGTGCATCATATGACGCAAGTGTGTATGTTTATCAGCTTAAAGTGTACTTTATGAAAGAGATTTATCTCACACATTAAAGAAAAAGTGTTATCTTTAACAACGTGGATTTAAAAGAGCAAAATTACACTTAAATCTGTTTCTCTCTCTCTCTTTCTCTCTCTCTCTCTCTCACACACACACACACACACACATACATTTTATGCTTTTTCCTCTTATCAAAGCAATGAAATGAGGGAATAGAGCTGCTGCTACAAGAGAAGCATGAGCTAAATGCTGCTTCCCTCTGTGTCCCGTGAAGAGCAGCAATATGAACAATCCACTGCGAAAAGGAAGGGCACGGAGAGCTCCTCTCCTGCCCTGCCCATCTCCACGGGACTCTCAGATAGATGCTGATGCTCTGGAGGCAGAGTGGACTGAGACAGGCTCCCAGGGTCAGTGACCATTCATACTAGGCTTCCTAGTTCAGCCACAGCTCATCACAGATCCAAATGCCTGCTCGGGAAAACAGTGGGATGCTGGTTACAGCTGTCATCTATGGGGCACAACATCCTGGCCCTTCACTTGCTGGCTATGTGACTCTGAGTTAGTTATGTGACTTCTCTGTGCCTCTGTCCCTTACCTGAAAATTGAAAAGTATCTTCCACATAGGCTATTGTGAAGGGATTAAATAAGCACTTAACAGACACATTTTTTTTCTCAGAAAATACATTACCTGTAAATTATTTAAAATAAAAATTGACAAACCTCAAACAGATATGGTAGCTCACTTTCACCAAGCAATATCCATCTATGACATTATCTGTAGACATCTGAGATTTCATTCCTCAAATGTACATAGAATAATAACTCCTACTAGAGATTCCAGTCAATGGGGATGTTAACTGCAGAAAGTTCCACATTTAGAAGGAAAATTCATGCCCACAAAGGACAGCTAAACATATGATATGTTGCCTCTTCCCACACCTGAGAACTGGAAATATCTAAGGAGACATGGGCATGGGGGAAGAAGGAAAAGAGAAAAGAAGACAAGAGCGAAGAGACACTAGAAAGCAGACCATCCAGACCAAAAGTACCTTTCAAGGTACACAAAATATGAATTCCCTATAGGGTCAGAACAGCAAATGTGGGCTAGGAACAGTTGGAAAAGGAACTCTAGATTAATTTTAAGTAAGTTTTACTAATGTGTTGTTTGCATTTGAATTTATTTGGATTAGTTTCTTAGTACCATATTTGGAGAGTTTTGGGATTTTAATTTTCATGTTTGTTTTTGCCATTTCAAAGTAGATTTCCAGGTACTGGGGCCAACAGTATGACAGGAAGTTTTCAAAAGATAAAACTAATTCCCTGTAAATGCTCAAATACCCAATATGAACAGACTCTCTAAGAGAAATTTAATATTTTCCAGCCCATTGCCTGGAAAAACTATTATGCCCAAGACTATTGGAATCAAAGTGAGCACTGTTTAAATTTCTTACTCATTCTGGACTAGAAAAAACATTAGTATTAGACTTTGAATTAAGCTTATTATAGTTAAAAATAGCATTGGACTTTGAATTAAGCTCATTATAATTAATTTAGAAATTAGTAATTCAGTTATAGATTAGGAGTTCATTACAGAATTTAAATTAGTGAGGTGTAGGGCAGACATTGGTGGCATCTACCCTTCTTCAGTCATTCAACAGATATTTATTGATCACTTATAAAATGTCAGATGCTTTAGACACAGTACATACAACAGTGAACACTACAGAGCCTCTGACTTCATAAGGCTCATATCTATCTGGAGGGTCTAATGAAGCCTGGTACCTGTGGGCACTCACTAAATGGGTGATAAATGAATGAACAAGAAGCTCCTATTTCATGATACAGTGAGTTGATCTAATAAAGAGGCAATAAGTGTACCCATGTATTACAAATACCATCATTCAGAAGAAGGCGAAGTATCTCTGTATCTATATTATATTGTACACAACAAAGTCATTTCCAATATCTTCTACAAATGGAACACTCTCCACAGCATCTCAATAGCAGCTATCCAAGCGTGCAAACCATGAGCGTTCTACCCAGCATGCAATGCTTGTATCATAATACTAATGTTCATAATACTATTTATCAGCATTACCTGAATTCTGCCATATGTTGGTTTTCAATCAATGGTTCTTACCCAGAATAGCATTGTCAACAGATACTCAAAGTGGGCTGACATTCTCAATTTAAGAAAGAAGGAACTAATAGCTAAAAGATTATTATTATTTCAGCTAACTAACTCTTTAAAGCAAAAATTGCATCACCACCAATGTACAGAAGTGACTAACCTAAGAAATAGACTTTATAGAACAAAAATAAGCACCAAAAACATTTGAAAACTCAGCTTTACACAGATGCAAGTACTTGTGGTGTTTTTCTGTGTAATGCAACATCATTTTCCACATCAGGATTTGATCTATGTGTGTGAGATATAAAAAGGTTAAAAATATAGTTATATATTTAACTTCTTGGGTACAAATAAAACTACAAATAGAAGAGAGCTTTTGATAGCAAGCCATCTTAAATTTTAATTATTTAAAAGACTTTTTTAAAAAATTTAACAGCTTCACTAATTATAATTGATACATAAAAGAGCTGCACATATTTAATGTACACAATTTGAGGATGAGCCTGGACATATGCCTACATCTATGATACTATCACCAAAATCAAGGTAACAAATGTATCCATTATCTCAACAAGTTTCCTTGTGTTCTGTGTGTGTGTGTGTGTGTGTGTGTGTGTGTGTGTGTGTGAACACTTAACATGAGATTTACCCTCTTTACAAATTTGTGAGTGCTAGAACAGTGCCGTTAACTATAGGCACTATGTTGTACAGCAGATGTCTAGAACTTCCTCATCTTGCAAAACTGAAACATCATACCCACTAAACAAGAACTCCCTGTTTTCCACCCCTCCCAGCCCCTGGCAACCACAATTCTAGTCTGTTTCTATTAGTTTGACTATTTTAGATACCTCATGTAAGCAGAATCAGACAGTAGTTGTTCTTGTGAGACTGGCTCATTTCAGTTAGTGTGATGTCCTCCAGGTTAGTCCATGTTGTCACAACAGCACAGTTTTCTTCTTTTTAAGGCTGAATACCATTCTATTGTATGTATATTTCACATTTTTTAATCCACTCATTTGTCAGTGGGTACTTGGGTTGCTTATATATTTTGGATTTTGTGAATAATGCTGCAACAAACATGGGAGTACAGACATCTCTTTAAGATCCAATTTCTTCACATCTCTTCAAGATCCAATTTCCTCACAAAATATAACAATACTTGTTATATTTTGTTGTTTAGTTGGAGGTTCTTAGCGGGGAGGGGTTGTTTGTTTGTTTTTGATAATTGCCCTCCTTACAAGTGTGAAGTGATAGCTCATTGCAGTTTTAATTTGCATTTCCCTGATGATTAGTGATGTTGAACCCCAAAGTACAGACCTCCTGAGTCTAATCCTAATGGTCAAGTATACTCACTGTGCTTTGTTATTGTTTCTCAGCAACTGTCTCCTTGGTCATTAAATCTTCTCAAAATACATAATTCAACACAGCATCAACAAGTAAGATAGTATAATCAAAATGTTTTCTACCATCAGAAATAAGTAATTTAGAAAATACTTTCTGTTCTTGTTCAGGTTGGGCAAAAATTTAATTCATTAACATCCTCTCAAAAGACTGTCCTGCAGGCTCCTATTTCCCATAAACCCAGGCTCGCCTGCCTTTACGCACAGAGCATTGACTGAGCTCTCATTACATGAAGAATGCTCTGTAGGAATCTGGAGTTACAACGTGAATAAGAAGACATGGTCCCTGCTCTTGAGGCACTCAAAGTAAATAACACAATCTGTAAAACAATATTATATTACAATTTGATGTGAGAAATGCTGCAATACAGGAAAGCCTAGGAACAAGGAAGCAGGAGAATGGGTTCGAGTAACTATGAATTAGATTCACCAACCCCAGCCAGTCACCACGGGCTGCACGGTCAGAGAAGTGTGAAAAGTGTGTGTGTGGCACATCTATACACACCAGGATCAACAAGTCAGAAAACATTTCAGAAGTGAGCTATGGTTGCTTTAGGTAGCCATAAACCAGCAACATCTATTTCTAATCAAGGCTGCCAGTCAGCAGACATGTTCGGTATTTCCCATGAAAATGTGATTGGCATTAATAATTAAAATACAATGTAATAAACACCCTACATTTATGTACTAAAGGGGATTTAATTTCACTTTTCCACAATAAGAATAAACAACTCACTTTGGGATAGAAGGAACCCAGAGGAAAAAAATTAAATAACCAATAAAATGGCCACTTGAAGGAGAAATAGCAAAACATCAGTCCTAAGAACCCAGGATTTCAGTTGGGTTCAATAAATTTTAATCATAACTAATCAAACAGCTATATACATAGCATTTTTTATTTCAAGGTTAAAATATGTCAGAACTTGTGAGAAGATATTTTTTTTTAATTTTATTCCTATTACCGCGAACTCCGAAAATGTTTAAGCCAGGGCAAAATCACATCGTTTCAGTATTCACTATCAAACACACTTTCACTGAAACCAAGAAATTTCTACATCTTCAGTGTTATAGGAAATTTGGCAGGTGTGTTATTACATTTTGCACTACCTTTTATCATTTATCTAAAGGGGTTCTTGAAAGAACATTAAACTTTCAATAATCCTAACATCATCCGAGCACAAAAATGAAAACCGATCAGAACCACAAATGACAAAAAGATAACAATTCGTTACCTCACAAATTTCTGTAATATAATTTCTAAAATTTCTGTTCACGCAGTGACTGCTAGATAAAAACTCATCCTCTTTACAAATGTATTGTCTTAACCATATATAGTATATGAATAGCTTTAAAATGAAAAGCAATTTGGCTTGTGAAAAAAAATCCTAAAATATAAATAGTATGCCAAAAAGCACCGCTTCTATCCTTATAACAACAAGTTTGTTCGTGCGATGATGTAATTTCTCATCCCGACCGTTGGACCATGCCCACATTTCCTCTGTATGACCCAGGGCGGACACAGCCTCTCTGGCTTTCAGTTTCCTTATTTGTAAAGAGAAGGATGCCTGGCAGGATGATCTCAAGATTCTTTTGAATTTCAACATTTTGTGTTTCTATGTATATACCACATATTCTGCCTCCCATGAATGCTGTGAATTATGTAAGTTCTAATATGGGAATGGAACATCATGTAAAATATAATAAATCATTTTTAAAAGCCTAGAAGATATACAAGAAAACTTGTTCAATTCAAAATTACGAAACCTGGTTTCATGAGTCAGAGCATGACTGAGAAATTTAAAAACTAATTTTTAGGAGAGTATTAGAGTCTCAGTCAGATGCTTGGGATATGGACAGCAGTTCGCTGAAGCACTAAAATTGCTTGTCAGTTCAATAAGAATGAAATGGGAGTGAGGGTCAGGCATAGTCATGAAGAAGACAGACACATCTCTACGCTCATTTGTCCATTTATACCTTTCATTACACTATTCAATAATAGCCTCCCTTCTCCTCTCATCCTTTAATTTCTCTCTCATATTTCTTGCTACTCTTCTACTTTCCTTTTCTCCTGTCTTGTCTTACTGCACCTTTTCCCCTTTCAAAAGCCGGACAATGGTGCTAGGTCACCTGATACAGCAACCTTCCAATTACTTCTATCTTGTTTCCCTAAGGCTCACTAACAGAACAGCAGAAGCAAAAAAGAACTGTTATGTGGACTGGAGTCTGGTTAAGCATGGAAAATAGAACATGTTCATGCCCCGGCCTCTGTGGCTCAGTTGGTTGGAGCTTCACCTGTAAACAAGTTTGTGAGTTTGACTCCCAGTCAGGCCCATACCTAGGCTTGAGGGTTAGATCCCCCGTCCACTCGGGAGGCAACCAGTCAATGCTTCTCTCTTACATCTATGTTTCTCTCTCTCCCTTCCTTTCTCTCTATAAGCAATGAAAAAGTGTTTTCAGATGAGGATTATTATTTTTTTTAAACACAGTAGTTTATCTCTACTTCTTCCAAATATCCAACTAAATCGTTGAGTATAAAATTGGGGAAACAGAGAAGAAATGTCATCAGTGTTCTGAAATCTGAAAAGCAGATGATGACCAAGTCATAACTGACTTACCAGCTTTGAAAAAACTTAAACTAAAGCATACAAAGCATCGGGATAGGTGAGGTCACAAAAACAAAGCAGTCACTCCACCTAACAGCAGAAAGGACCTGGAAATGGGGGCTCCAGAGATTCCAAAAGTGGGGCTGAAAAGAGAAGTGGATAAAATCTTTGCAATTCCATTCCTCCAACTGCAGTCCCTCTGCACAGATCGGAAGGTCACTTTCTGTAGGATGAATTCAAGAGGATGAAATTTCTATAAAGTGAAAGCCTTCATGCTGAACGGGGAGCCCCTGGTCCCCCTTTGCCCCTTATTATCCAGACTCCAGCAGCATAACTTTCATCTCCTAGGCAGGCACTTGAAAGAGTCTCTTTTGGAGAAATTGGCCACAGGGTAATAACATGCTGACACTCACATGTGGATGTCTCCCAACTAAATGGCATGGCTACCTGCCCACTTTAAGGTACAGCCTCCAGTCAGTGCCACACTTTCCAAACTTCCAAACAGTTTGTCAGTACCACATTCTTAATTGTCACACCAGGCAGGAGAGATGAACTCAGAAGAGAGAGGAATAAGACATAAGTAGGAGATGACTTATAAAATATCAATATGCTCAGAGAGAAGATACTATGTCTGTGAAACAAGGATAGGAGGCTACAGAAACACAAACTTTCAGAGAACAAGAAAGAGCTACTGGAAGTTGGAAAGTAAAAGAAGATAGAAATATCTCAAAGATAAGATATATGAGAAAATATTGCAGATAATAAAACAAATGCTAAAAATCATCATTAGATTAGAGGATTCATTCAGGAGGTATAACATTCAAATATTGAAGTCTCAAAAAGAAAATAAAGACCATTACAAAAGAAAGAATGAATATTTCTGAGAACTGAAGAACACAAGTTTTTAATTGAAAACACCTATCAAATTCCTAGCAAAAAGAAAAGAGAAAGAAGAAGAAGGGAAAGACCCACACGAAGTAATATCAGCACAAAACTTTTAAAACACTTGCAAGGGGAAGCAGATTACAGAGAAAAAGATAAGGATTCAGAACAGCTTCACAATTCTCAGCGGTATAGTGCTGGTCAGAAGAAAATACAGCAACACCTTGAAAATGATGAGGAAAGCTGAGTTTTATTCTAAAAAAAAAGAACATATAACCAGCAAAACTATAAACTAGTGTGTGGGTAAAATAAAGTGTATTTTGGACATTCAGAAATCTAAAAACGTATTTACCTCCCATGCTCCCTTTTTAGAAAGCTTCTAAAGGATGTACACCATCCAATCAAGGAAGGTAACAAGAAAGAAGACTCCAAATCCAGGTAACAGGTAATCCAACAGAGGAAAGTTCAAGGGACTTCTCAAAGTGGTGATGGAGGGAAGTCAGAGTTAATAGCTGTGTAACTGTTCTATACATCCTCCAGTCCAGATTGGAGCAGGAAGATAGGAAAATCCAGAAGTATCTCCAAGAAAAAAAAGGAAGAGAAGTGACAGACTGTTTGATGTGTTTGAATGTACCGAAAGAATATGTACTGTTCTGCCAGAGTTTGAGGACAAATTCGTCATTGCTATATGGAAAAACCAAGCATAAAACAAGGCAAGGATTTAGTAAACCCAGGCAAAGTCGTATGCTGCATAAGAAGAGACACCATATGCACAGTAAGTCGTATGCTGCATAAGAAGAGACACCATGTGCACAGTCGTGAGAATACGAAAACCAACCATCAATGGAACCCAAGCCGTGATCCAATCCTACTGGGATTAGAGAAGTGTATATGCGCCCATGTGCACATGCACGTGCAATGTGTGTGCGGTGGGAGTGAAGTCATCATCTTCCATAGGAGCATGAAAGCTAAAAACTTAGGATAAGAGCAGAACAAGTGGAGCAACTAACGGAATTGAAAACAAATATTCTAGGGAATCAAGATTCAAATGTGGGGAGGAATGGGGTGGGTGACTTCTGTTTTTTGTTAAACTTAGTTGCACTATATGCTATATCACTTAGATAAAAGCTATGCTTTGGTCTCTGCTTTTTAAAGTCATAGTAAGAAGAAAAAGAAAGTTTAAAGATGGCAAGATGATTTTAGTGCCATCTGCTAAGGGAAGAATCTCTGTAACTGGGTTCCTCTTAACTTTTCTGCATCTTTACACCTGTGCCTGTATTATCTTACCTAATTGGGCATTTTGTTTGTCCCTTTTATTTATTTTAAGTGGCATAATAGATGCCTGTTTAGTCTGTTTAGAACCAAAAATAGACAATAATGTATTTTGACAAAAATAATTAATAAGAACGGCATGACAATCTATATTACCGGGGTTTAAAGCATCAGCTTTCATCTCAGTTTCATTCCCAATCTCCAAAGATTCTTCTCAGATATATCAGTAATTGGTTTTCATGATATAAAAGACCTATCATTATTCTTTTAATTTTTTTAATATATGTATTGATTATGCTATTACAGTTGTCCCATTTCCCCCCCCACTCCACTCCATCCTGCCCACCCCCTCCCTCCCACATTCCCCCCTATAGTTCATGTCCATGGGTCATACAAGTTCTTTGGCTTCTACATTTCCTATACTATTCTTACCCTCCCCCTGTCTGTTTTCCACCTATCATTTATGCTACTTATTCTCTGTACCTTTCCCCCCCTCTCCCTCTCCCACTCCCCTATTGACACCCCTCCATGTGATCTCCATCTCTATGGTTCTGTTCCTGTTCTAGTTGTTTGCCTAGTTTGCTCTTGTTTTTGTTTTAGGTGTGGTCGTTAATAACTGTGAGTTTGCTGTCATTTTTACTGTTCCTATTTTTGATCTTTTTTCTCTTAGGTAACTCCCTTTAACATTTCATATAATAAGGTCTTGGTGATGATGAACTTCTTTAACTTGACCTTATCTGAGAAGCACTTTATCTTCCCTTCCATTCTAAATGATAGCTTTGCTGGATACAGTAATCTTGGATGTAGGTCCTTGCGTTTAATCTTGGGTAATGTAATTATGATGTGCCTGGGGGTGTTCCTCCTTGGGTCCAGCTTCTTTGGGACTCTCTGAGCTTCCTGGACTTCCTGGAAGTCTATTTCCTTTGCCAGATTAGGGAAGTTCTCCTTCATTATTTGTTCAAATAAGTTTTCAATTTTTTGTTCTTCCTCTTCTCCTTCTGGCACCCCTATAATTCGGATGTTGGAATGTTTCGAGATGTCCTGGAGGTTCCTATGCCTCTCCTCATTTTTCCGAGTTCTTGTTTCTTCATTCTTTTCTGGTTGGATGTTTGTTTCTTCCTTCTGGTCCACACCGTTGATTTGAGTCCCAGTTTCCTTCGCATCACTATTGGTTCCCTGTACATTTTCCTTTGTTTCTATTTGCATAGGCTTCATTTTTTCATCTACTTTTCGAACAGATTCAACCAATTCTGTGAGCATATTGATAACCAGTGCTTTGAACTGTGCATCCGATAGGTTGGCTATCTCTTTCTCGCTTAGTTGTATTTTTTCTGGAGCTTTGAAGTGTTCTGTCTTTTTTTTTTTTTTTGTCTTGGCGCGACTGTTACTTTAAGGGGCAGAGCCTTAGGTGTTCACCTGGGCGGGGTAACGCTGGTCGCTGCGTTGTGACGCTGTACGTGGGGGAGGGGCCGAGAGGCAGCAATGGCGCCCGCCTCCAGAGCAAATCTCCTCTGGATTTCAGTCTTTCACTCTGATACCCACAATCAAACTGGGCCCCTCTGGTGCTGGTTCCCGAGTGGGTGGGCTTGTGCACACTCTAGGCCCCTGTGGGTCTCTCCAACGACCTCTCCCGTGAGGCTGGGAGTCTCTCCTGCTGCTGCCCCAACCCCCACGGGCACTTTCAATCAGAGGTTTGAGGCTTTATTTCCCGGAGCTGGAGCCCTGGGTTGCGCAGTCTGCTTTGCTCCCCGCCGTTCGCCCGGTTTATCTGTGTGCGAATGTGGGGCCACGGGGTGCTACCCACTGCTCTGCCTGCCCCGCTCTCCACCACTCCGAGTCCGGCCCTCTCGGTTTATCGGTCTGGATGAATGTTTATTTTGTATTTCCTTGGTGTTGGACCCCCTTGCTGTTTGATTTTCTGTCAGTTCTGGTTGTGCGAGGAGGCGCAGTGTGTCTACCTACGCCGCCATCTTGGTTCTCTCCTTTTAATTTTTTATTGTATTTTACTGACTATGCTATTATAGCTGGCACCGCTTTCTCTCACGTTGCCCACCTCCACTCAGCATCCCCGTCTCAGGTAATCCCCATATCATTGTCTGTGTCCATGGGTCACGCATATAGGTTCTTTGGCTACTCCCTTCACCTTCTTTCATCCAGTCCCCTGCCCACACCAATGATAGCTGTCAGTCTGTTCCATGCATCTGTGCTTCCACTTCTGTTTTGTACATTAGTTTATTTTGTTCATTAGATTCTACTTAGAAGTGAGATCATGTGATATTTGTCTTTCACTGTTTATTTTACAGTGAAAGTTTATTTTACTTAGCATAATATCAACACAATTCCTATTAAAATATGGCATATTTCACAGGTCTGTAACAGATATTCCAAAAAATTATATGGACACAAAAAAATATCCTAAATAGCCTCAGGAATACTGAGAAAAAAGGACAAAATTGGAGGTATCACAAAACCCAATATCAAACTATACTATAAAAGCACTATATTCAAAACAACCCGGTACTGGCATAAGAAAAAGCATATACATCAATAGAACAGAACAGAGAGGCCAGAAATAAACCCACACCTTTATAGTCAACTGATATTTGACAACAGAAAAACATACAAAGAAGCAAAGACAGACTCTTCAATAAAGAATATTGGGAAAATTGGATTAGTATGAGCAAAAAATGAAACTAGAGTATTAGCTTACACCATACACAAGAATAAACTCAAAACAGATAAAAGACTTAAATGTAAGTCACAAAACCATAAAAATCCTAAAGGAAAACATAGGCAGCAAAATCTCAAATATCTAATATAGCAATATTTTTGCCAATATATCTCCTAGGGCAAGCGAAAGAAAGGAAAAAATAAACAAATGGAACTACATCAAATTAAAAGCTTCTGTAATGCTAAAGAAAACCATCAGCAAGTTGAAAAGACCTGTCATTTAAACAAAACCACAACTGATACTTTATCTGGATACTATTTACAATTTAACACAATGTTTGTTGTCAGATAACAAAATGAGTTCTTATGTGAATAAGGACATAATTATCACCCAGGTAATCTTATTGGAACATTTCAAAGACCAAAAAAGAATGAAGCTCTATGGGTAGGAGGGAACACAGGACCCAGAAGGGGTATTTGCAGCTGCGTGCATTGGTGGAGGTTACTCTAGTATTGTAGCTATCAGCTCCTGAATTTTATAGTAACTTTGGTAGGTCTTCAACAGTACATCTTAAGAGAGAAGGGTGGGAGTAGGAAATACATGTGGTATCATCCAAACCCCTCCAGATAGGGTCTGAAGCCCTGGCAAGATATGAGAAGGTTTCACAAAGGGGCTTCTTGGCAATATTTCAGCTAATACATCCAGGATTAAACTTGGTGAATCCTATTTGGGAAATACATCACAAATTTCAATAATCTGAGATTCAAATACATCAACATGCACATTTACATATCTGTTGTACACTAAAATGCAGGGGATGAATTTGTACCTCACAGTTCTCCACAAAAGATTTGCAGTGATTTATTTTTCAACTACAAATGGGTGCCTACGTACACACATTTGGAATATGTACTGAATGAAGAGGTCCTTTGCACCCAGCACTCACACAGAAGAAAGGTGAGTCAAACATCAGTAGTGGGGAGAAAAGTCTTATGCCAACCACTGCAACCAGGCATGAGGGATGAGAGACCACACCCTGATTTTCAGAGAAATTGGCATTCAAGTGGTGAAAGAAATAAAAGGTATCGTCCTATGGAATGACTTATGTAATTCATAAGTCATTCCATTATTTTAATACCAAATAATAAACAGTCATTTAAATCTCACTGATTTTGTAACAGCATAACTTGGGCATAAAACTGGGAACTACCATGTAACTCAAAAATGTAACTCAAAAGAGTTTGTTCCCTGCAGTATCCCGCTGTAAAGCAGGGATTGTGCAGTATAAGCCCTCTCACGGGTGTCCCGGATATAGTGATTTATGTGAAATCAGGTTGTTACACTGTTTTCTAGTAATAGGTTTCCTCACCCTCCACCAACTCATATCCACAATCCTCACAAGGGTGATATTGCCTGTCTTTCATTTCTTTTTTCCTGTGAAATGGAATCTGTGAGATTTAGGGGTTTTTTTCTTTTTTTAGAAAAAAAATTTCACTAATCTACTTAGACTTCAATGGTGTCAACAAGAACAAGATTCTTATCAGGTTCTAATTGGACATAGTTATGTACAAAGGAAATTAATGAACATGGGGGCCTCTCAGAGCTTCCAATTTATGTGAGAAGTTTAATGAGGAAAAAGAGGGAGAAAGAGGTCAATGCTTTCTATAAGGACCAAATCTATAGCCAAAAAATGCTACTTCATGGTACTCCAGGAATATAAGTCTCCAGCAAATGTCTGTGGGACTCAGGTAGACAAGATCATAATTTATGTGAAAGGAGAAAAGTGGGCAAGAGGAAGGAGATAAAAGGAAAGGGAAGGCTATATAGCATTGGATGAAAAGGAGCTATTTTTTAATAACTTTAAGGGTACACAACATAAGATAGCAGCAAGATCTTAAACACAGGAACTTTTTTCTTCCTGATTTCCATTTATTATTAACCATGAAAATATGCAAAATAGTAATACTTGGTTTGTCATATTTAGAGCTCATGGCTTACATTCCTTCTATTTGTCTGCAGAATTATTAGCATTACAATTATTTTTTGCATGGCGCACGACATGGGCATAAAACTGAAAAATTAAATAGCTCAGAAAGTGTAGGTGGGCTTCTGTGAAATTTGTGCTGAATAAAATTTAGAAAGCAGAATGCAGTACTGGAATTGCCGCGTGTGTGTTCTGTTCTGTTATTAAATATCTAACTTCTAAATTAGGGAGATAATAACAAGCAATCTTGTGGAAAAGCTGAAAACCTAAACAATACAATTCTGAAATCAAAATAAGACTGTTTTGTTATTTTTTACTTTTATAAAATATCATTGTGGCATCAAAACAAAAATGAAAAGAACAACATCTGAAGGAAAAGAATATTGCCCATAATTTTGCCCTCTTAGCATTTGAAAGTTTTATGACTAATTTCAGTCTTTATCCACATTAACCCATAATTACCAGTGATTATTAATGCACATATACTTTTCGTGTTTGGTTTCCCACTGAGCATTTTATCACTTAATGTTCTTCCATGTGATTTCACAAGAAGAGCAGAGACACAGGGTTTTGAACAGGAAGGTGTGGTTTAAGTCTTAGCACAATTTAGTTCCTATTATAGTCCTATTAGTTATCATGTTCTTAACTACCCAATTTTTCATATAATTGATACAACCAATTTTTTTCTCGCAGTTCTAAAATCCACTATAATCCACACTCCCTTGATATAGGTCTTTTTGGAGGTGGTGGTGGTGTTGCACTTCGCTTTATTTTTTTGCTTTTGTTTTTTGCATTTTTTTCAATTGTTGTTCAAGTATAGTTGTCTCCATTTCACCTGAGGATATTTTTATTGATTTTAGAGGAGATAATGTGGGGCAGGGGAGGGAGCGGGGAGAGCGAGAGAGAGAGAGAGAGAGAGAGAGAAGGAGAACTTGAAACATCACGTGGCCGCCTCCAGTTGGTTCCCCAACCGGGAATTGAACACACAACCTTTTGGTGTATGAGACATTACTCCAACCAACTGAGCCACCTAGCCAGAAGAATACAGCTCTTTTCTTCTTTAAAGAATATACTTGATATAACCTCATAAAAGGTGAACATATTTATATATGCTTTATACCTTTTGGTACCTACTACCAAATTGTTTGCCAAAAGATTTATACCAAGTTATACTGTTACCAGCAATATATGATTGTGCAGCAGCCTTGCCAGTATTGAATATTATAATGTTCAATGTTTTGCTATTGTAATGTTTCAAAAAGGCTATTCCACCATACTCTATAAATGTTTGGTGTTAGCTTTATTATATTTTGTGATAATTATTGGGAGCTATCAGGAGTCCTGAAAGTTAATAAAATTTTATATTATGACCCATAGTTCTGTAAAGGACTATGGATATCATCTAACCTAGTCTTTCACCCATGGAAAAAATTTTGAAGCACTATTTTGATGGAAAACTGGCAATTATCCTAGACTTCTCATTGTGCTTAATTGCCTTCATTCAATGTATTACTAAGTCCTGTTGTTTCAAACTCAAAATCCCTCTTAAATCTGCCCACTCTTCTCTGTCTCCCCTGGATGGCCTCAGTCCAAGCCCTCCTTTGCCCTCACCTGGATTACAATAACCTCTTCTGTAGCATTTCTGCCTTCAATGCAATGATTGGCAGCATGCTAGTCTAAAATATTAACCTGATGGTGATTGTTACTCCTCTGTTTAAATATTTCAATAGAGTTTCTGTTTTCAGGACAAAATCTGAACTTCATGGCATAGCACGCAAGGCTCTTCACAATCTAACTCAGCCTTTAGTTTCACTCCTCACCATTGACCCCACACCCATTCAACACCTCAAAGGTCGTGCTCTTGCAAGCCTTCACCTCGACAACTATTGTTCTGCAAGACTCATCTCAGGGGTCCACTCCTCCAGAACACTTTCCTAATTCCACATCCTCTGGTGTTGGTCGCTCACTCACGATTCCATTAAAAGAAATTAAAAACCTCTAATCAGAGTGTTTATCCCACTGTATTGTGGTATCTATTTAGCTGTTCATCTTCACAACTAGCCTACTGGCTTCCTAAAGTTAAAGATTTGCCTTTAACTCTGAATCCTCAGTGCCCTGCAAAGTGTGAGCTATCAGTGGTGGCGTATACATGTCTGCTGGAGTATAAATAAATGAATGAATGGTCCAGTCTCTGCTCAATGACTTTCAGTGATAGTACCCAACTGTGATAGTCCATCCTGTTGGTTGTGACCTTTAAAACTAGAGAGCTACTATCACATTTCTGTTACATACGACTGGGCAAATGTTCTGTTAAAATGTGCAAGGCAGTGTTAAAGTACTTGTTGGACTGAAAAATACATGAAATTGATTGCCGTGAATGATTTACTGAACAGAATACTGAATACTATCTTTGATATGTATATTAAATGTGAGGTCTACACTAACAAAAGACAAATCCATAATAAAACACACACACACACACACAATAAAGTGTGAATGCCTTTGGGGAAAAATTGAATTTAAGGATGACTGGAGCCTCAGGTCCAATCTGACTATCTCAGAGGGTCCTTCTGCAGGTCAGGAAAGGCTTTCTGAAGGGAGCAGTGTGGAAGCAGCTGCCTGAGGGAAAGGTGTTGACCGATGCATTTAATGGGCTCTTGTAACTGCTTTCACACATATTCAGTATGGAAAAATGAACTGAAGCAAGAGAAAGGTAGGGGGACAAAAGGAAAATGGCCAAGTGCATTTGTTTAAAGTAAATGAGAGGAGTGAGGGGAAGAGACATCATATCCTATTTATTCTATGAGCATGAAGTCAATGATTTAAAAATAAGGTGATCCAATACCAATTAGTATGGAGCCTCACCTGAAAGGGAATACTTCCTTTGTATTCTGCCTAGTGCAGCGCAATAGAACTTCCTGCAGTCATGGATGTGTTCTCCTGCTGGACGGTACATACAGGAGCCTCTAGCAATATGTGGCTACTGAGCACACGGAATGTGGCAGACTAGTATGACTGAGGAACTGTGCTTTTCATTGTATTTGATTTTAATATTCATTTAAATAGCCACATGTAGCTAGTGCCCTTTTGGGCAAAGCAAAATTCTGTACCCCCTTCCCAAGCTTTAAAAAATAAGAAAACTTAAATTTAAAGAGGAAAAGGAGAAGTTTACCTGTTCAGGAGATAATGAAATGATACTTCTATTGGCGTTTGCAATTTATAACCTACTTTCATGTATTTGATTTAACAAGAGTAGAAGCTAAAGATGAATGTAGAATCTCCATCAACAGGGGCAATAAGAAAATCTCAGGGCCCTGTGTCCTCCCCTAATTCCAATGCGGTTCCTGTGGAGCAAAGACCTCACTGAGCCATGTTGGTAAGCAGGAGTCCACAGACATTGGGAATGCAGGCTCTGGAGGCAGGCTGCCTGCGCTCAAAACCCAGTTCTGATTTACTGGTTGTGTGACTTTAGAAAAATTACTTAACTTCTTTGTGTCTCAGTTTCTTCCTCATCTTAGTGGGAAGTGTAGTCGCATTCCCCTCATAAGGCTGGAACAATCTGACACATGCAAACACTGAGAGTAGGGCCTGGCGTGTGCAGCACAGTATGTCAGCCACCAGCCAAGGGCTCAGCAGTCCCTCGCATGCACGGAGAAACCTCTTTCGGAAGGACTCACTACTCTGGTTTTCACTGCTTTTCCTTCTGTGACATGTCTTTGCCTTATGAATGTCAGATGTGGTCTCAGGCAAGGTCCCAGACAATATTAAACAAGTAACAACAGAGTCTTCAACCAAGTTTTCACTTCCTCCTAATCACCCAATTCCTTCACGTTATCATCCCAATTGTTATTCTGTTTGGCTTGCATGATCACTGTTCCTTTCAACTTTTAAGAGTTGACCAACTAAAGCTGAGATTATGAGCTGTTGGTTCCTATTAAATGTTTTCATAGGAACATAGCATCACAGATGAGATTCATAGTCAGAATTCTTGAAGTTTCCCTACTTTACAACTTGTAACTGGGGTGTACTTTGTGGTTACAATCTTGCTCTTGGTTACACCCTGGCCTGTTTCTGACCTTTCTCTGCTTTTCCAAGCTTCCTTCATCCCCTTCATCAGTCACTCGTACACCCCTCACCTCTCCTTCCTCCTCTCTCCAGTCAGCTCACTGCTTCATGCAGGTGAAGAGAAGATTTTAAAGTTGCATGGAAAGCTCTCAAGAGCCGTGAAATTATTTGTCTGTAAAGTAAAGCTGATGTTGAACACATTGGAATGAAGGTGAAATCTAGAATACTTAATAAGAAAAGCATTAGTTAATATAGAGAATGGTAAAAAATTTTTCAGGAGTGATATAAAATAAAGATTTTTCAAGGTGTTACAGAGCTAACAAGCCACAGCATATGACAAGGGCTCCTATAATTGCTAGGAAGGAAAAGGCAAGAATATTTTTTATCCTCCTCCAAATAACAAATTCAATGATGTGCTTTGAATCAGCGGAAGCAAACAGGTTGCGAAGCTGCTATAAAAAACACTCATCTCTAGGGGCTTTATGAATTAATCTTTACCTGAGGCATGCATTTGAATGCTCAGTGTAAGTTATTCTTTATAAAAGTATACTGAGCAGAATAGAAAATGTAACTTGCAACTAGGTTAACAAACAATAGACTAATAGCACTTCATGTCAGCCGTAGATAACTGAAAAGTCAAAAGCCAAAATATATATATTTATCAAGAATTCATAAAACATTTTTTAAAATAGAAGAAGCCAAGTTCTGTCCTATATTTTTTTACACTTGGAAAACACTGAAATTATTGGGATAATCAGTGACTATCCCAATAATTTCAGAGGGCAGAAGTCTCACCAGGACACTTAAATAATGGAACACAGCTCTACAATTTGTCATTATGTAGTTTGAAATTGAAAAACTTTCATAAGAAGAAAAACACAGTCCCCTGCAACAATCTGAGTTACTAATGAGTCCATTGCTTTTCAGACAATCTTGTACAAAATACCTAGACAAATGCTTCAGCCAGCGCTGCTCAGTGACATCAGCTCGCAGTGCAATATATTATTCCCTGATGTGTGTAATAAATTACAAATACTTAATAATTTATCACAGTTTCTGTGAAAGCACTGCACGGCACTTAGCATCTAACCCAACAGAAAATGACGATTGACCTCCTCACAACAAAATACAAAGGCCTCATTTTTATACCACTTTGCTACGATTCCTTTGAATCCTCTTCTTTAATTTCTCCTCTAAAGTTCAAAATAGCATCTTAGAAAGAAACTTCAGGGTTATCTAGAATCAACCATTTCGATGTAGAAATCTCTCTAGCATCACCAACAAATGGATATAAATAATTTCTTTATTTTCCTCAGCATCTCTGATGTTTGCCCAGTGGTGGGTTGACTATTTTGTTTGGTTTGGCTTTGTTGGAGGTCTTAAGAATATGTCATGTTCATTGCAGCATTTGGATTCTGTTTTAAGAGCAGTGGAAATTCAAAGCATGTGAAGGCTAACATTCGTCAGTGTCAACACTACATATTGGAAAGTAAGAAAGCCAATCAATGATCAAATTGTTTATCCTTAGTTAATACCAAATAAAGCAGGTATTTTTAGCACAAAACTAAAGCTGAGGTTGGTACACTCAGAGCAAAGAACAGGTAAATAATAAAAACTTCACACAGTATTTGTTACTTAGGAAATCTTTTGTTTTGAGAATTTACAGTTGGCCAACACACAGGACTCTGGAAGAATTATAAAGGAAAGGCATAGTTGTCATCATTACATGATCTTACTAGGGAGCATAAACAAGCATGTGTATAAAAGTGTATTATTGAGTTCAAAGGATATCATGTAAATAGCATACAGACATACCTAGAGACTTGGCATTTAAACTTTATTGAAGATGACTTTGACTGTGAAAAGACTCTCTCCCTAAGTAACTATGTCTTACAACACAAGAGGCAAACACAAGGCCCCAGGGCCCTCCACCTTGTTTCTACCCCGCAGCAGGGCCAAGCTCTCGCTTAACTATTAAGGAGTAGTTACGTTTATACAGTCCTAAAACTACATTCAGCCCTTTGAAGGCAACCTCTAGGCTGGTGTGGCCCCGGTGAAAGTGAGTTTGACACCCCCATCTTACAATCTCTTACAAAGACCCATCTTCCCATGGTTGCAAGGGTGAGGCCCTCAGAATCACACCTGTTCACCAAGTACAGCTGCAACGTGGATTAGCCCCAGCAGGAAATAATTAAGGAAAACATACTTCCCTACGGTTTCTCAAAAAAAAAAAAAAAAAAAAAAACCCCATCAGAAAGAGGCAAGCTTCAAAGTTTTTGAATGAAAGAAAGTAGAGGGTGTGATTAAGTTATTCACAACCATATAGATATGAAGGTCAATGCAGGCATCTTATGCATCCTGAAAAGAATTAAGAGCACAGAAGTTAATGACTGGATACAGGTCATCTGGAAAATTACTCTGGCCGGCTAAAAGCATAGCTGAACACACCAAGTTCTTTTAAGTGGCCCAATCTCTCTTCTGTTCACACTTACTTAACTGGAGACATTTAACCATTTTTCACATGTTCTTCTCTAAACCCACATCTCTTACTCCTCCCAATTAGCATTCTGTGCTCTTTCTTCTTAGCACTTATCACAGCTTATACTTTGATAAACCTACACATATCGGTTGTTTATGTGAGAGGACTGTATGCAAGCCAAGACTGTGCTAAGGAGATAGTGGGTAAGGTTCAGATTTTGTTCCCAACACTTACTAGTAGTAAATAAATATATTCCATGCCTCATAATGGTTACTGTAAAGATTAAGAGTTAGTACATGTGAAGGTGGCAGAACAATGTCTGACATGTAATAACTTCAATAATTATGGAGTCACTGGATTCATGAGAGCAGGACCTTGTCTATCTCGTCCACCACCACTTCTCTGGGACACAGCAGTGTTTGGAACAGAGGAGGATCTTAGTGAATATACGTGGAGTGAATGAATAAATAATCACTCCATACTTTGTTGCTCATTAAGCCCTTGGTATATCTGCCAATACACATTCACTCTGACCTCTTGTTCTCAAAGTTCTAAGGGTAAGACATTATTCCCTTTGCATGCTCTGGACAACTGCTTGTGATGGTCATACTTAAATTTAACCAGGTACTTTCTCAATACACAAGAAGCCAAGTTTAGGGAAATGTGGGTGGGAGCAAAATCCCCCAGAGTGGTCAACTATGCTATCAAAATCCTAAAGAAAAAAAAAGTCAAGAAAGAACTCATGGACAGGGACAACAGCGCAGTGGCTAGGGGGAGGGGAGGTACAAGGGAGATAATGGAAATACAAATAAATAAATGAAATTCTTTTAACATTATAAATATATAAAAATTCATAATTCTAGTATATATTTAGGAAAGTCAAAGAAATGTTCAATGCCTCTAACATAGCAACTCAGAGTCTTTCAGCCACAAAATGTAATTACTTAGCCCTGCTCTAAATCATTCATAAAAATGTTTAGTGATGGGTCTCCACAGCACACTTGTGACTTTTTGAAATCGATTTTAATAATGGTATACACAGAGGTTAAACCACAGAGTTACAATGAACATAATAATTTCTAGGCCAGAGAAAGTAGCAATACAAAAAAAAAATGAAGGGTAAAAAATACACAAAATGTATCTTCAAATGGCTGGACATACTAAAGTCAACAGACAACTAAAGAGTATGAGGTTACTCTTGAGGGTCAGGGATAGAAATTTCAGGTCCTGCACGTGTAGTTTGGGTCAGAAGGGAGGCCACTACACTCCCATGGGTCAAACGAGACATGGGAAGAGACTAGAACAGTTGACTGGACTGGACCTATGAGCCGTGTTTTCCGCAGTATGATTCCTATGCTTCTGAGAGAGCCCCGCCCTTCACAATAAGCAAGATATGCAAACACAAAAATATTTGTCAGTGGATGAATGAAGATACACACAATGACACACACAATGGAATATTATCCAGTCTATGAAGAAGGAAATCCTGCCATTTGAGACAACATGGATGGACATAGAGGACTTCATGCCAAGTGATATAAGCCAGTCACAGAAAGACAAATACATACTGCCTGATCTCACCTGTACGTGGGATCTAAAATAAACAAACTCAGAAACAGAGAATAGAATGGTGGTTGCCAGGGGCAGTGGGTACGGGAAAAGGAGGAGATACTGTTCTTAGTGTACAAAGTTTCATTTATGCAAGATAAATAAGTTCCGGAGATTTAAAGAACAGCTATGTGACTGTAGTTAATAATACTGTACTGTATGCTTGACATTTGCTGAGGGTAGATCTTAAAGTTTTCTTACGACACACAAAAAAGGAAGACAGAAAATGGTAATTATGTGAGGTGATGGATATGTTAATTAGCTTGATCTTGGTAATTATTTCATAATTATATGTATATAAAACATTGAGTTGTGTACCTTAAATATATAAAATTCTTATTTTTTAATTTTTACTTAATTTTAATTTGTCAATTATACCTCAGTAAAGCTGGAAAAAATAAAATAAGAAATTAAAAAATCTTACTCAAATCCCATAATTAAAACTCAATTTCTTTCACTAAGAAAATATGTGTTTCTCAAACTAGAATACTTTTTCACTCATGGAAGCTTAGAGCCATGTGTCAAAAAAGTGTGCAAAGCCACAGGACAAACATGGCTTATTTTCCTGCAAATTAAGTTTTACTTGAAGATTTGAGACAGAAGGAGATAAATGTTTTAACTGGTAATAATTTAAATCATTTGTTTATTTAAACAAATGGATAAATCACACTGTAGAATGCAAGACCTACATTCATTTTTAAAACAAAACAGGAAAATACAGAGAAGCATCCTGCTCGTGGTAGATCATTTTAAGCCACCCAGGAGTTTGTGCTGAAGGGGAAGGCTTCACTGGAAAAGATTCAGAAACAAGGGGAAAAGGAAGACATGTCAAAAAGGCAAAATTCACAATTCAGCTGAGCCCCAGCCCTGCTCAGGGTGCAAGGGAGTCTGGGAAACCCAGACATACAAGAACCAGGAATCCCCAACCCAAGCAGAAAGGCAGTAACTAAAACTGACAAAACACTAGCCAACTTTATTATCAGAACCAAAGAGATGCCCACAGGAATGGAGAGGAGAACAATTTCAAGGTTGGGGTAGGACAAGGGCCAGGGCATCAGAACTGCAGCTACCTGTTGGTTCAGCAAATGGAGAGGGAAGCTAAAGCACTCACCCAGGCACTCACACAGACTCACGTGGATTTTGACAATTGTGCTGTTGGGGATGAAAGCAGAGTTCATTCAGGTCAAAGAAGAAACTGCTCATAGGTTTCCAGGTAAATCTACCATATCAGAAAACAATACATGTGTGTAACTTCCAAAGTACATTTTGCAACTCTACTAACTTTTCTAAGTACTATGACTATGTTATCCTTTTCCTTGCATTTTAGATAAACCTTATTCCCCAATGTAAACTTAAAAGCAGTTTGTCTACAGGTTGGTTCTGTGTTTTCTGGGGCAACAGAGATTCAGACTGGGTAAACTGGCCACCCAGCTCATTATTTTTACATCTCCACACAACAGAATACAAGCATGCTTGTTTTTATACACACGACTATTACAAGCCTGAATTATCCACCTGAGCCGGCAACAATGCCTGCATTAAGAAAAGATAAAAGCCATCAAAATCATGCTGCTTAGAATTAGGTATGACTGCAACTTTCCAGACACATGAATAAGTTTCCACGATGGAATTACAATGTGGATGGCTAAAAGGAACTCAACAAATGATGGATATTTGAACTTAAAACAGTCAATCACTTGTCCTATGTTATTTTTTTTCTTAACATTCAATTCCTGTTGTATTTGTAAGAACACAGGAGAGAGCTGAGTGAACAAGACCTGGGGGACATTTTTCTTTCCTATTATTTTCCATGATGGATGCCTCCTTATGAAGGAGAAAGTTTCTAAAAGCATGCCAGAAATCAGGTCACATTTTAACCTCATTTTGTAATTAGCAGGACTGAGGTCAAGACTCTCAGACTCCCAAGTATCCACTCTTTCCTCTTCCTTCTAATTGTAAAATCCCCTGAATTTTATTTAAGGGTTCTCATTCTCATCCCCCTTAGCCCCAGGTTTCCAATTCTACTCCCATTTTTACATACCCTGGAGGCAGGTGCTTAAAACAAAAAAGTAATCTCAATTCACCTCACATAAAGGAGTAGAGCTCTAATTCTGGCCAGTGCCACCAAAATACGTTTTATTCTATATAGTTGATAGCACTATATTGTTTAATTAAAATTTGCTAAGAGAATAGAACTTAAACATCCTCACCAAAAATAAATAAATAAATAAAAAGGGACAGAGAGAGTGTGAGGTGATGGATGTGTTAATTACAATTATTAATTGCATCAGAGGAATCTTTTCATAATGTATATACATATTAAATAAATCACCACAAAATACATTTTAAATATCTTACCATTTTATGTGTCAATTATACCAAAGCTAAAATTTTTTAAAGTATATTTTATTTTATACATGGCATGTGTATATGTATTCAAGGGGGCAGAATCCTTTTTAAAAAATCCAAAAATAAAACAGTTAGTGGCTGTCCCGCTAGAAACTCTTACCCAGCCCCCTCTGCTGCCCCAGCCTCCTTAGCTTCTAGGTATGGCCACAGGACTAATGTTTTGGCCAACAAGGTGTAACTGGAAAAGAAGCTTGTAACTTCCAGTTCATGTTTTCATAAGGATATTATTTACTGCCCACTTTGTCTCCCCTTCTCCCACGCCCTGCAGTCTGGAATGTGGACATAATGGTGTGTGCCAGCCTTGGTGCTGTGTCTGAGGGAACCCCTTGAGACTAGGCAGCGTCACAAACAAGGAAGCTGGTCTCCAGTCGATGTTGTGAAGAAGTGCTGACCCGTCCCGGACCACCTGTCTACCTTGGGACCCTTAAATGAACAAGAAATAAACACCTATCTTCCATGTCTTTGTTATAGCAGCTTAGCCTCTATCTTAATAAAGAGTTGCTACCTTTATTATGGAGTCTTGCCATACCTAAATCGAAAATACCTAGCAGTAGCTTAGTGACCAGGTGGCAAGTGGTAAGGACACAGATACTGCAAAACTAGTGACCCCTGTTAGTAAAGCCAACTGCTTCGCTGGTGGCCAGCCCAGCTGTAAAGATCCCAATGGTATAGGTGTAGCTTTCCATCCAAGCCCACTGCTTCAGATGACCTCAAGGTAGAAGCCCATAAACTGAGCGAGAGGGCTAGGAGTGGCTGTACACTGAAGCCAATAAGTAAGAAGGAGGAATCTGCAAGGTTAAGAACTATCAGCAAAGGTTACCTTCATATGCAACAGACTGGAAGCAAATAGACTGGAATTTTTAAGGAAATTGCACTGCCCAAGAAAACAAAAGCCCCACTGATGAAACCTGGGATTGTGTAATCACTATACTGCGTGTCCAAATATTTAGTACCAAATATCAGAAAGGAAAATCACAGAGTAGAGAGACAGTAAACCTTAGTGGTTAAGAGCTTTGATAATGAAGATAGGTGGACTGATTATGCATCCTAACTCCCCAGTTTCTAGCTCTGTGACCTTGAACTCTTACCTAGGCTCTCTAAGCACCCACTGCCCATGTTTCCCTTTCCTGTGGATTTAATGAGACAACGCACAAAGCACTTGGGGCAATACCCAGTTCATGAAACATTTCCATGAACACTGTCTAAAATCATTACCACCGTATGGTGAAAAGCTCACTATTAGGAGCCAAACATCTTAACTTTCAGTCTTCTATGAGACTAACTTCTTTCTCAGGTTGGCAAAGTCCACAAAATGTTTAATGCCTTGGGTTTGAAGGGGAGGCAGCAGTTCAATCAGGAATTTATTCATTTACCAAGTATGTTTGTGCTTTAGCATTAAATGCATAATTAATGTAATAAAATAAATATACCAATAAAAAATCAGATTCACAGATTTTCTTAAAAACAGCTTCTAAACTTGAGAAACCAACTTTCACTTTCCCATGCTATGCCCACTAAATAAGGAACACCAGGTCTTGGAACAGGCATTTCCTAAATGTGTGACATTAGACAAGTTCCCAGACATCTCTGAGACTAGGTTTCCTCATCTGTAACATGGAGAAAGTAATATCCACCTCATGGATTGCTATGAATATTAATAAATGAGATAACACATACAAGACACACACTACCATGCCTGGCATACAGGAAGCATTCAGATAATGAACAGTGGAAACTTTCTTATTTGTATAGTTATTGCTACGCAGAATAGTAAAACATTGTCCATATCATAAGACAATGACACTTCCATGTGAGTTTGAGACTCACTGGTTGTCAGGCACACACTTCGTGCTGTTTTTCTCTTACACTAAGGGTCACCCTGACCGTTCAAGCCTGTTCTCTCCCAATCTTCACTGATGCCAGAACATTACTCTTGTGTGCCTATGGTTCAGGGATAAAATACATGTGTGAAACATAGATTCTTCCCCCTGTGAAGCTAAATGCTTCACATGAGACTGCACCGTGTCACCTTCTATGCAACTAAGCTGACCACTGCAGGCTTCTCTCAGTGATAATTACAGCAGTGCGTGTCACCTGGCACCCTCCAAGACTTAATGATTTCACAAAACTACAATTAAGTTTGCAAAGAAAATGTTCTCTCAACTTTCAGGGAGCTCATCGAGACAATTAGTGTCATCGGCTAACCCAACTTCGGGGGTGGAGTGAAACCCTTTCTCTTTCACCTATAATGCGCAGATGAACCTGAAACTAAAAAACATGCTTGAAACTGAAGGGAAAATGAGCTTTTTCTTTTCTGGATTAAAATAGAACCTTTCCTCCCCCACCTGCAATTCTAATTCCTCATCCCATTTCTATCAGGGATAGAAATATTTAGCAAGGCTTCTTTTAATCCATTGTTTCATTTTTATTTTTAAAACAATCGATTTTCCAGGCTAACATGTTTATAGTGTTTCCTCTCGCAGGTTTCTGATTATAGTCACCACAAGTCTGACCCAATTTTCTAAGCAGATATTTCTCAGCTGCAAAGCTGCTTGCTGAATGGCTTCACAGTGTATTTGCTTATATTCCCTAACGTCATAGTTTCTAGAACCATCTTGGCTGCATCTGGTGGGTACTTCTGGGTACTTCATGAAATGGTCAGTACTGCTGCCCTTCTTCACTCAGGGCCCACGGGCATATGCAAGACCAGGTCACACTGCTTAGTGGTGACAGAGCTACAACAAGAATCCATCATCTTCGCTGTTACCATGCAGACAAGAGCACTTGAACCCCTGTAAATCAAAGAGGACATTATACAGATAGATACAGGGAGCAGACAGCTTTCAGAAGGGACGGGGTTGTGGGGTTGGATGAAAAAGCGAAAAGATTAAGCCAAAAAAATCCACATAGACACAGACAACAGGACAACAACAGCACGGTCATTTGGTGACTACCAGAGGGAAAGGGGGTTGTGGGAGGTAGAAGAGGGTAAACACAGGATAAATAGTGATGAAGGAGACTTGTCTGGGGGTAGTGAACACACAATAAAATATACAGATGATGTATTATAGAATTGCACACTTGAAATCTATATAATTTTATAAACCAATATAACCCCAATAAATTCAATAAAAATTATTTTTTAGAAAGAGATTTTAAAGAAGAAATCCAACTGCAGTGTTCTACTAGTTGGTCTCTTACAGGCACTGTCTGTCTGACTTTGGAACTCCGGCTATGCTGTAACATTCCCTTGTAAAGTCTTGGCTGTCTTGTATGATTGTCATGTGGGGTCATTTTTTTTTCTTTTCTTTTCCTTTGAGGTTGTTTTTGACTTTGTCCTGTAGGATTGTTTGCTGCTTGGCTGGCTGCCCCAGCTAAGGGCCCCAGCTAGAGCCAATGCCCACTGTGTAATCATTGCAGATTATGTTATTGAAAAGAGGGCTTTGTGTATCATTATTTGCTGGCTTGGCCATTCTTCTGGCTGTTTGCATCTACCTTGAAACAAAGGCAGTGATAATAAGGCATAGAGTTTACGCATTTTAGTTCATCATCTCCACAGCAGGTTTTCCAGACCAAGCCCATTTGTCCCTGCTCCACGGAGCCTCTCTCACCCCCTCACTCCTGTTTATTTTTCTGAGCAGCCACAGCACTTCTCCTTACATCTCCAATAAGAGTTATTTCCAACCACATGTTAAAATGGTTCATGTCACGTTTGTCTCTCTTGCTCATTCACAAGCTCTTTGAGAACAGTCTCACCCCTGGAGCCTTCCCGGGGCCCCACACTGCCTTCACCACGCATGGAGGAGACACTGGGTCAAAGGATACACAATATATCTGGTGCATCTTTGCAACCTGAGTGGAAGCAATTCTAATTCTTCACTTTCTGAAACAGAATCTTGCTATTACCAAAGCAAACCAATTAAAGCCCTCTCTAGGAATGGCCTAATGGAATGGTCTTAATTTATATTTATTTGAATCTGTACTATTAGGATGACAAGTCCATATAATTTTTAAAATAGTTAACTTTTATGCCCAGAAAATAGTCAACAGTTGTGGCAGAAGCTATAAACTCCAAAGTTTGTTATATTTACAAATAATGAACATTAAAAATGAAAATTGCATCTACCTAGAAACATTACTTTAAAAAACAATCTGTTGGCAAGTCCCTTCACTCTTACATCAGATAGGGCATAAATATATTTTTCTAAATATGTAGGATAAATGAAAATGTTCCTCTTCTTTAAAAATTGAAATTTGATTTATAATTCAGATGTACTTTGAATTACCTTTCTGTGATACTTTCTTTATCTGGGTTTGAGTACATATTTGACAGAATTAGTAAAGCCTATTAAACTCATGAATTGTTTTCTGAGTAGTGATATTGAGGCAGTGATTGCTCTAAACTTAAAAAAAATTAAGCTGGAAAAATACTTTCTGGATGGCTTGGTTATATGAATCAACAAATCTCCGAACACCAACATTCCCGACTAATAATAATTTAGTGGTTTACCTTGCTATATTGAGAATGTGTCTATTTTCAAAAATCCAAAATTTCCTGAAAATGAAAGAGTCACCATATGGTCAAGACAAGCACCTTGCAGACCTATCTGCTATTATATTTTTCCTTCTGCATGTCTCTTGTCCTTCCTTCCTTGTGTCATTTCCCCATCTCAGACTACAAAAGTTGCTTGAGGGCTGAGGCCATATTGTCAATAGCTCACTATAATTGGAAGCAGTAGGTGCTTAAACACTCATTACCTGACAAGGAACATCACAATAAAAATCTCAATTTGTAGGTCAGTGCTAATAAGGCCAAGGCCCTTGAACCACGGGTGGACATTGGCTCTGCTCCACGACAGTAAGCCAAATCTGTGCTGTTGCTCACCTAGTCTGTGGGAGTGGAGGGGTGGTATGGACCATGAGGCGTATATGAATGCCCTGGTTCAAGTCTTCAACACAACCAGGGTTGGGGAGACACAATTAAACATCATTAAACTCAGGTTGTGGTCAAGTCAAAAGCAGGTACAGTGAAGACAGGATTCATTGGTTCTCACCTGTTTCTTTCCCTAACACACCCAAGTGGGAGCCATGCTTCCACCAGGAACACAGACTCATGAGCCCTGATCATCAAACACTCTCATTAGGCAGGCGAAGGGGGCTATCCATGTCATTTAGTGGGATGTGTATTATATTTTCTTTTAAGAAAAGGACCCTAGTTGATAATGATCCCAGCTCCTGAACTGAAATTCAGCCAAGTGTAGCAGAGCATATGAATCACTTCAGGATCTTATAAAAATAGTTTCTGATTCAGTGGCTCTGATGCAGGTCCAGAGATCTTCATTTGTAATAAGCTCACAAGTGATGCTAAAGCTGATGGGCCCTTGGACTTCTCTTTAAGTATCAAGATTCAAGAGTTTCTCAGGTTGGTACATGCAAAGAAATCCTGGACCTCAGGAATCCAGATGGTCAGGAAAGGTTTGAAGAAACTGACAAACAGTAGCAAGATCACCACATTTTCAAGAATCCAGAGATCCAACCCACTCACAATTACTCAGAAGGACAGGTCAGAAGTAAAATTCAACAAGAGCTCTAAGTCAAATGCTCCTGTGACTCCATTTCTCAGAGCAGACAGGCAAGGACAGTGGGACACAGGGGAGGGGCCTGATGTTGTGGGCGCTGGCAGAGACAAGTTGCTGCAGCTGATGCTAAAGAGGCAGGTGTGGTGGTCCTGACAGAAGGCTGGATGCTGACGGGAGACAAGAAAGTCATAGGTATCAAATCTCAGATCCCTGCTATAAGGCTAAGACCAGAATTACACAGCTATTGGCCCAAGTTTGGCACATAGCTTATGAATCATTTTACACAAAAGTTACTGGATATTTGGGACCTTGTGGGCAGTCCTCTCCATCTCAAATACATTAAATCATGGCCCTACATTCCATTTGACTTTAGCAGGGTGAAATAGCTCTGGGGTGATCCAAGGTAAAATAATATCCATTTTTCCCTTTCAGTTGAGGTATTTTATGTAAAAGGTGGCAAGGCAGCTGAGATTAGGCACATATAGTCATATTCACAGAAGTGCTACAAATGAGGGTGAGTCAGCTGTGAGCTCAGTAGAGAGTAAATAGACAAATTTACATTCATATATGGATTCATTTAGAGACTTGTCAAATATTTGCCAAAAGACTTTTCCCTTGTCTAAGGAAGGCATAGTCCTAATATTTTTATTTCTAAAGGACTCATTTCATCAGTAAGTTTGATGAAAGTTTAACTATGAAATGCCTAAGCTGAAAACATACAATATATTAACACCTTGTGTATCTTTCCAAATAGCTCAGCTGACCCTTTCCTGGGCTGAGTACTATTAGCATGCAAATAAAACTGAGGTTCTCAGGTTAGTATCGCACCCAAGAGACACTAACAGTCCCATCAGAATCAGGAATGCAGCTGTGAAACCTTCCCAGAGAACACTCAGCAATATGACACACTAAGCTTAAGTGAACCTTCTTCTGACTGCAAACATGTGGAAAGTTGGACCAAACATAACAAAAATAAATAGTATAATGTAATCTAAACTTGCAGGAAAGATGTAAGACTCTCAGGAGTCATAAGCAAGTTAGGAAGTTCAAGTCAGGGATACGACCTGGAGCTGGGGCTGTGGTGCCCCAAAACTGTACTGTGAAAATATGGGCTTAAAAGGCTGAGCCTCCTCACCCTGGACCGTGGACCATCAGAGAAATAGAACTGAGCATCTGGCCCACAAGGCTTCCCAGGCTTTGAAAACAGAACAGGAAAATACTCACCTCATCCGGGGAAGCTAAAACAAAGCTTAGTCTCTACCCTAAATAGACTCAAATTATTAAAGATGTTAAAACAGTAGTAAAAATAAATTCAGATGTGATAAGTTGTCATTAACATCTTAAATTCAAACTGTTCCAGGAAACAGAAAAAAAAAATAGTCAGACTTTGTATGCCCTTGGTACCCAAAGGATAACATAAACAATGCTAAAAGACAAACCACAGACCAAAAGAGGATAAGTAAATACACATAAAACACAATTAGTATCAAGAATATGTAAAGGGCTTATAAACATCAATTTCAAAAGCCAAACAATCCCATGGCAAATGAACAAAAATACGTATTGATATTTCATCAAAAATAAGACATCGAATTCTAAGAAGTATATGAGAAGTTCCTCAATATAAATAATAATCACAAAAAGGTAAACTGTTTAATAACATGATGCTATTTCTTATCTATCAGGATGACAAATATGAAAAAGTTTGATACCAGTGGTGGATTAAGATATGAGGAAACTTTCATACACTGCTGGTGGAAGGGGAACTTAGTACCAATCTTCTGGGTAGCAAACTGGCAATATCTGGTAAAGGGAGAGACGCACCTGTCCCACAGCCCAGCAACTGCGCATCTAGGTATTTACCTTGGAGGAACCGTAACATGTGTGCAGGGGGAGATAAGTAGGACGTCCCCTGTAGAAATGTTTCTAACAGAAGAAAGAAAGAGAGAAAAAGAGAAAGAAAAGAAAGAAGGGAGGGAAGGAAGGAAGAAAACATAAATGTTCATAAACAAGGAATAATTAATAAGTAAATGTTGGTATTTTCTACTTGTAGTCTTTTATTTCCTTCCCTTTAAAAAAAGATCTGATGATGTATTATAAATAGTATATTGCTCAATCAGGAAGAAGGGTAGATTTTTATTTTTCTACGTTTTCTGTATTTTTGAAGTATGTTGTAATTAGTTTTAAATAAATGTATATTATAAAGTCTACCAAAACTAAATGTATTATCAAAGCATGATATGTATCCCTAAGACATCGTTTTGCATGCAACAATGTTAGTGACATAAAAATGTTCATGTTTTTAGTGATTTGGGGTAGAATATACATATGTATATTCTATACATGTATACATACATACATGCATACAGGCCCAGAAGAATACAAAGAACTTTTAATAGTGCTAACCTTGGGGGGAAAGTAGAATAAAAGAGAGTCAAGATGAGATTTTTCCGCTTTACTGTACCTAATTCTGTGTGTTCACATATATTAATTGCTATAGTATATTAATTGCATTGAGCCCCCAATTGATGACCTTTTCCCACAGCCTCTGCCCTATAACTTTGCAGTCTCCTTCCATCTGACTCACCAGCCTTGTAACTGGCTTTGGCCTAAAGAATACAAAGGAAGTGATGATGAGCCAAGGACAAGGTTAGGTCTGCAGAGGCTAGCATACTTCTCCTTAATCCCTCCCTTGCATAGTTGGGTTTACATTCCTGGAAAACCCTTGACTTGCCTGCTGGCGGATGATAAAACAGGTAGAGGAGAGTCTAGTTATTCCAGCCAAGGCTTGTTATACTTGCAAATCAGCAAGTCTGCCTACCTGACCCACAGTGACTGCAGAAGCCTAGTTGAGACCAGAAGAAGTGTCCGGTTGACCCATAAACTAATGAACCATAATAAACACATTGTTTTCAGCTACTGAATTTTGGAGTAGCTTTGTTATTATGCCTTAAGAGCTAATACATCATTCACCATAGATTAATTTTTTGAGTGAGGTCCATGCATTTTGAAGTATTTTTTATCCTCACCTGAGGACATTTTTCTCATGCTTTTTAAAGAGGAAGGGAGAGAGAAAGGGAGAGAGAAACATTGATCAGTCGCCTACCATATCTGCCCGGACAGAGGATCAAACCCTCAACTCTGCAATGTGCCTCATGTGGGAATGAAACCCACAGCCCTTCGGATATGGGACAATGCACCAAGTAACTGAGCTACACCAGCCAGGAGAGGTCCAAGCATTTATTTTAAAAGGTGACCTTTATACCTATACATGACATGTAACAACTCCAAGCCTCTATTACGAACGTCATCATTATCAGAACTTGCCCTATTTTATCCACACACTGTTCAGTTTCTCATTTAGAAGATATTATGTCATCTTCCATGAAGTGGGCACCCCACCAGCCTACACTCATGTGGCATCTTTTGGCATATCTTCTGGCGTGGTGTGTCCTGTGCCTTTATGTACCCTTCACGAGCCTTCTCCAACCAATGAGAAAAACAAGATGATAAACCCCAAATTCTTCATAAAAACATACTGCTTTTGGAAGAACAGTTCAAGCCAATATAAATATAGAAAGAAATCAAGTGTCTAACATTTCATTAAGTCTTTTCCAAACTAAACCAACTGGGACACAGAAGCACATCTTAGCAGACAACATTACTCTGCATCTTGATTTCGTTATAGATGGAGGGCTTGGTGTGGTAGAAGGGTATAAACCTGAGAATCCACAGGCTACATTCTGCTGCAAACTAGTGCTGTGACTTTGAGCAACTTATTTAAATTCTCCAGGCCTTTTTATTTCAATTTTTTTAATGAAATAAGGAGGTTGGATGACTTATCTCTTAGGTTCCTCCCAGTTTGAACATTCTTTGATCCTATGAAACTGAAACGAGCCTCAAGGCTTTCCTATCATAAAAGCAACCTTTTCATTCCACTTTCATCTCCAGTGATGGTGGGGTCCTTTCTCTCAGTCTGAATCACTCATCTGAAAGATTTGGACTGAAATGGGGATTCCTGCCAAAAGCAAGCTCAAAAGTGGTTGCCATCAAAAGCTCCTTAATTCCTCCTTGTTAAACTGGCTAAATTGTAAATGTCCACCAAGGAAGAGACATTGGAAATAATGCTCAATATTTTCATCTCATAGATGAGGAAACTAAGTTGTGAAAGTTCCTGTACTAAAGGTACTAAAATTTACTACATGTCATATAGCGTCTTGATGGACAGGGTAAATTGCAATTGGTGGGGGGGGATGGAGATAACTGTACTTGAACAACAATAAAAGCAAGCTTTATCAAACACTGACCAGACACTGTGCTAGGCACTAAGAATGCAAAGAGTACCCAGACAATTGTGCATGAGTTTGTCTACATTCCAGTGGAAGAGAAGGAGGGAAGAGTTGTCAAACCCTAACATCCATGTAAAGTCAGAGGTACCTGTGGGATCCTTTGAGAACCCAGAGGAAGGAATTCTGCTTAAAGAGACAGGGAAAGCTTCGTGGACCACAGGACTGGGGAGGACAATTGAGCTGAATTTTGAAAAATAGGGAGTTTGTGAGGCATACAAGGCATGGGAGGAAAGGGCACAGAACACAGCACATGCAGAGGCATCTGGAACACGCACATGTTAGGGAGATGGTAAGCAGCTGGATAAGCTTGAACCCAGGATGCAGGTTGGGAGAGTCAGGAGACCTGAGAGAAGAAATTGACAGGAAAAGATAACGCCAAGGAGAGGAGCTTTGACCTTTGTCTGGAAAGATGAGGAATGAGCCACTTAAAAGGCCATAAATCTAAATAATTCTTCTTCAAAACCTCTGAAACTTTACTTGTGATTTTTACAGGCTATAGTCATGATGGAAGTGCCCACTTTAGAACTGCAGCCTTAGAGGAAGGCTAGAAGCTTCTGTCAAGCCCTTTAGATCAAAAATGTGGGTCTGAAGTTGAGGTTAATTCCCTCACTTTATAATACTGTAAAATGGACATCACAAGCAAAAATATAAAATCAAGGAATTAATTCCTTGAATTTAACTATATCTTTTCTAGGTAGGTACTTGGCAAATGATACATTTACAAAAATGTGTGGTTGTTTGAGTTGAGGATCCAGGTAATTCAAACACCCAGATTTACTGAGCTTTTTGTGGTTAGTTTGCCCATCAATTTTATTTCTCATTTGATTGATCAGACCTTAGACCAAATGATATAAATGACCAAATAACCTAGTGAAACCTTCTGGTAGGAAGAATAATACTTCAGAAAAATATTCAAAATAAAAATTTTATTTTTTAAATGAATAATTCAGGTATATGCAATACGATACTATTTTGTTAAAAATATTTATAGAGAGTGTCAAAAGATATATACTTTGTACATAACCATAAAAAGTCATCTGGAAGGACCTTTACGAAAATATTAGAAATGACTTTCTCTGATTAGTAAAATTAGGGATAATATCCATTTTCTTGTTATGTATTCTTTTTCTTTCCCTCTTTTCCCCTCCCTATCTCCTCCTACTCTCTCATGTTCTCTCAGCATCATTTTGATATAAAACAGCTATTAATTACTGTAAAATGCAAGTATTTTTAATTGTGTATATAAACTAAACCATCAAAAACTCCTGCTTAGAGTATAAATTAGTATAACATTTAAGAGCAATTGGTAACAGAATAATTATCTCTCTCAGTTATGGGCATACCATAGTCCACACACTGTACTATCTCCCATTGTTTATCTTTAACCCTGTCAGGTAGACATTCTTTTTATTTCTACTCTACAGATAAGAGAAATTGAGGCATGAGGATGTTAAATAACATGCTGAAATTCTTACCACTAGTAAGTTTCAAAAGTCCAACATGTTTGATGGCCTAAACCAATGATGGCAGAGACTGCTATTGATGGCCATGCTAAGATATGTCACCGACACGTGCAAAGTCTTAGCTCCAATGACATTAAGCTAGTAAATTATTATGATATACTTCTACTTTGTTCCACCTGGACTGATATAAATGCAGCTTGTACATTTATCAGTTTTGTCCAGTTTGCTCCATTTTTAAGTGTTTTCTTTTAACTTCCCACTCTCCTTGACATAGACACAGGGTCTGGTACAAATAATGCCCCCATTTTATTACAAAATCTTTTATTATAAAATCATATGCATGTAATTCTGTAACATAACAATATCAAGCACACCACGTGACATTTTAGGTGAAACATTCAAGTTAAAACTATAAATTATTACACCCATATTATTACCCTACCAAGCATACTCATGCAGACATTACTTCTGGTGGACCCTGTGTTAAACTCCCTTAGGCTGTCATTCTCCTAGAGAAAGTGGCATGTGAGGAAGATATCATAATACAGCTACAAAATGAAATATAACACAGCTGTAAAAAATACTAAGGGACACCTCTATGAACTGATATGAAAAGATTTCTAAGACATACTGTTAAGTGGAAAGGACAAAGTGCAAAATAGTACCTATAGTATGGTACACTTTACATAAGAAAAAAGTGATTACAAGAATATATATGTGTAACTGCCCATTTGTGCAAAGGAAATATGAGAAGGTTTAACCAGAAACTAAAGAGATTGGTCATGTAAAGGGGGTGTGTGTGAAAGGGCTGGAAAGAAGGGGGGAGTAGATGTGGTATAGAATGGACAAGGGTGAAGGGACCCTCATCTGGGTACATTTTGTAAAGCTCTGGTCCTTAGAACCATAGTTACAGTTCACGTTTTCACATACACCCAAGCAATAAACAATTACAACTAACTTGAATGAGGAGCAGGGAGGGATACCAAAATACAACACAAAAACTAACCAATGAACATGATTCTGTCACAAATGAATCACAAAACCACACTGAAGGTGTGGGGAATGATAAAACTAACCTAAATAACTATGAAAACAGTATCTTGACTGGAAATTGTAAAGATAAAGATAAAACTATATAAATACTATAATTTAGTCAGTAAGTGTTTTTCTTGCAGGGATATGGATTCTGAATGCAATTCAGAAACTACTTGGGTATGCAATTTTGAAATTGTTTATGTGTACACTAGAATTAAACAAAAAAATAAATATGTTGTAGAAAACAAAAACCAGATTTCTTTTTTGTAGTGTGTATACAATTTTTTTTTAATTTTCATTGTTACTCAATTAGAGTTGTCTGCATTTTCTCCCCATCCCTCCACCTCACCCCAGCCAAACCTAACTCCTTCCCCCACCTCACCCTCCCCCTTGATTTTGTCCATGTGTCCTTTATAGTAGTTCCTGTAATCCCCTCTCCCCACTGTCTTCCCCCCACTCCCCCTGGCTATTGTTAGATTGTTCTTAACTTCAATGTCTCCGGTTATATTTTGTTGCCTTTTTTCTTTTGTTGATTATGTTCCAGTTAAAGGTGAGATCATATGGCATTTGTCCCTCACCGCCTGGCTTATTTCACTCAGCATAATGCTCTCCAGTTCCATCCATGCTGTTGCAAAGGGTATAAGCTCCTTCTTTCTCTCTGCTGTGTAGAATTCCATTGTGTAAATGTACCATAGTTTTTGGATCCACTCATTTGCTGATGGGCGCTTAGGTTGCTTCCAGTACTTGGCTATTGTAAATTGTGCTGCTATGAACATTGGGGTGCATAGGTTTTTCTGGATTGGTGTTTCAGGGTTCTTAGGGTATAATCCCAGCAGTGGAATTGCTGGGTCAAAGGGCAGTTCCATTTTTAGTTTTGTGAGGAAATTTCATACTGTTTTCCACAGTGGCCTCACCAGTCTGCATTCCCACAAACAGTGCACTAGGGTTCCCTTTTCTCCGCATCCTCTCCAACATTTAAAAACGAGATTTCTTACTATTGGAGAAAGAAGTTGCAGATAAAGATAGGAGGAAGACAAAAATGAACACTGAAGTAATAGTATAATTGTGTGGAGATATATCTATACCTATCTATATCTATATATCTATAGACCTAGGTCTAGATCTATACATATAGAAATACAGATGTTCATAATGTGTGCGTTGGTGTACATGCATAGTATTCCCTAGCTCTGAGAGGGCTCAGTGCAATGACACCTCAGTAGCAATAAGCACACCTAGTTCCAAGATCTCAATTTCTAAACATCACTCTCCAACAAAAGAAAACTTGAAGAACAGATTGATTCCTATGCCAGAGCAGGGAAAATGCACATGTATATTCCTGGAATGTAATGTAAAGTGAAAAATAAAGAAATGCTAAAAAAATAGATAAGGGCTTATAAAGAGAGCATAAGCACCAATCTGAAGAAGCTCCTAATAACAAAAGCTGGAACAAGTTGAGCAAGAAATTACATAATACTAGTATTGGATTATGATCCATAGAATAAAATAAATATCCATGAGTCCATAGTCATGGATATAAATAATTGATTCTCTAGATGATATAGAAAGATAGTTCTTCCTCGCTATAGAATTCTAATTAATAAATGCTGAAGAAAGGAGAGAAACAGAAAATTACCATTATGCAAACACCATGGTAACGATTGCTACAGAACTGAGATCCACTGATGTGTGCTAAAATCAGTGGGTAAAAGTTTGAGATCAGGATTTGCATAGTCTCAAAGCTGTTCCCTCCAGATATCTGTTAAAGACAAGGGAAAAACCCAGCAGCAAACATCTTAACAAGTGATCAAAGTTAACACTACCAGTAATAAAGCATATTGACATCATGAACTCCGTGATACAATGCACTGAGAAGGAAACATTCCTGTTATATTCTTGCTGAAAATGCCTAACTTCAATCCAATCATGGGAAAACACCAGGCAAACCCAAACTGAGCCATATGTGGCAACATAAGAGATCTATACTCTTCAAAAATATCAAGATCATAAAAGTTAAAGAAAGGTGAGGAACAGTTACAGATTTCCAAAGACTAAGGAGAAACTGCAACAAAATGCAATATAGCGTTCTGAATAGAGTTCCAGAAAAACAACACATTAATGAAACAACTGGTAAGATCTGATTAAGGTCTTTAGTTACTGGTATCATAGCAATGTTAACTTCTTGGTTCTGATAATTGTACTGTGGTTAAGATTTTAATGGGAGGAGGCCATGGCGGAATATATGGAAACTCTCTGTACTAGTCGTACAACTTTTCTGTAAGTTTAAAAGCAGTTCAAAGTCAAACGTCATTAAAAAAAAAAAAGATACTGTTCTTTACTCCAACAGAATTGAAATGCTTTTGAAAAAGTAAATCTCTTCTGAGAAGAAAGACCAAATTTGGGGGAGGGGGAGAAAGAAAGAAAAAAACTACTCTGATGTAAAAGTAATACTAGGGAAACCTCATTTGGTTAAAAATGTTCACTTTTTGACAGTTACAACTTAAGAATCTGTATCAATAATTTTGTCCCTTGTATTCAACACATTTTAAGTTTTAATTTTCCAGTTTCAGCAGAAAGGCATCTTTGCTTTTCCCAAAAACTGGGACTTCAAGAAGATTTTTGTCAACTCTTATTTACAATTCCAACTGCAAAATGTCCCTAGTACATTTAATTTTCAACCTAAAGGAACTCTATAGCTAAAATGGACAATGCAGACAGTTGATTTCACTTATGTCTGCTCAGGTTTTATATTTACTTGCTTTATCATATCATGAAGAGAGCCTGGTTTTTTCTTTTTTTCTTTTCTACTCCTCAGTCCACCTCTCCCCTATCTAACAGCATCCATCAGAAGGAGAGCTATCAAGAGGCAGCTGTGCAAGTTAATCAGTCAGGGCCCAAACGCCCAGGAACTGCTTGTTACACCAGCAAAGGGAATGGAGCATGCATAATGAAGCCTCCAAGAAACAGACTAATTAGTACCTCTCTCTTTTTTGAAGAAAATGACCCAATATTGAACTCCAGTATATTATACAACATTTTAATTTACGATAGACTAAAACGATGACTACTTTATAAAAAGCATTTCTTTTTATTCATTCTCTGAAAACACCGGTAACATTCAAATTGGACCCCCTGCCATGGTTTTAAAAGGAGCTTGACTAGGACAAGTAGATACTTAATATATGTCACTCTACTCATGCCTCTTGTTCCTACCAGAGGAAACACCATATGCAAAAAATATTGCATGTTGCCAGCACACAGGAGCAGTCAGTAATTTTACCTGATACTTCCTCCTTCCCTCCCTCCACTTTTCCTGATGCTGTTATTGATGGAGTGTTTGCAAAGATTTGCTTTCTAGACAACCATTTAGAAAACATGCAGAAGATAAACACCCTTAGAAATAACAGGAAATCTCACTTGGTAGTCAGGTGAAAACCTGCTGAGGAATTAGCAGAGGCAGCTTAGCGAAGTGCTAAACCACACCTTGTTGCCTGTGAAGGGGACATGAAAACATTGAATCCTGAGTCTTTCCTCCCCAGTAAGACACTGGAGCTAGATGGCCTCCAGTGAAGTTTCCAGCTCAAAAATGATCCTGCAAATGGTCAAGTGTTCCTAGTGTTGTCAAATCTAGCAAATAAAAATGCTGGATGTCCATGTCCTGTACAATATTTGGGACTTACCCTAAAACTGAATTGTTGGACTTCCAGTCAAGATGGCCACATAGGAAATATGACTTGCCTCCTTGCACAACCACATCAAAATTACAACTAAAATATAAAACAATCATCACTCAGAACCATCAGAAAATGAGATGAATGGAAGCCTGACAACTATGGAATTAAAGAAACCACATCCATCCAGACTGGTAGGAGGCATGGACATGTGGAACGGGCTAGTCCTAGATGTGCACATGGTGGATAAAAATTCAGGAGGGAAATCTTGGGAGTGAGGAGTCCCAGCTCCACACCAGTAACCCAGCTCATGTTTCCAGTGCCAGGAAGATAAGTCCCCAAAACTTTCAGCTGCAAAAACTACTGAGGATTGAGTCGGTGGAAGAAACTTCTGGGGTCCCAGGCAGTTCCCTTAAAAAACCCACACATGGACCTATTTAGACTCACTCACTCTGAGCTCCAGCACCAGGATAGCAGCTTGAAAGGCACTGGTGGCATACAGGAAGGAACTAAAGTGTCTGGCATCAAGGCAGGAGCTGGGGGACAACTTTCTCCCAGACAGAAAGGCAAGCAGAGGCCACTGTCCCATTTCTGAACCCACCCCCAATAGAGCCACAGAGCTGGCAGGTGGGTGCCATATGTGAGAATCCATCAACCTGGCTAAAACTGTTTGTTCCACCCTGGAGATCCTCTGAGACTTTGTTATACCCAACTTATGTGTCCACACAGTTAACCATGACTTTTCCATATAAATAGCTGGTCTTGGCTCATTCTTTACAACTCCCTAAATCCTATCAAATTTTCAAAAGCTAAGTGGCCCCAGGCCTAGCACTCGCAGTGGACAACCTAGATTCACAGCTTGGCTTTGCCTGGCTGTGAATCTCCAAGCCCAGCACAAGTAACAGCCATCTCAGATTGCTTTATAGCTCATGCAGGGTGGCCCTGGGCAGAACACAGGCGTGGGCTGGCCTTGGCCTGGACCACCCAGGAAACACCAGAGCCTACGCACACAGTAGACAGTTAGAGCTCACATCAGAGCACCACCACACTGCCCTTGCACAGCTGATCCTCCAGAGAGGGCAAAGGTTTGTGGTCAGTGGTCACAGCCAGTCCACAAGTACCCAGCTTGGGTGATAGGGGAGGCTGTGCCACTGGACCCTAAAGGACACCTACTACATTAGGCCATGCCACCAAGGCAGAGATTCATAACACCTCTACCTAATACATAGAAACAAACACACGGAGGCTACCAAAATAAGGAGACAAAGAAACATGGTCCAAATGAAAGAACAGATCAAAACTCCAAAGAACTAAATAAAATAGAGATAAGCAATCTATCAGAGGCAGAGTTCAAAACACTGCTTATAAGGATATTCTAGGCATTTAGTGAGGACCTCAACAACATAAAAAAATCCAGTAAGAAAGAGTGTACACTAATTAAAATAATGAACAATTTATAGGGAAACAACAGTCGAGTGGATGAAACTGAGAATCAAACCAATGATTTGGACCATAAGGAGGCAAAAAACAACCAATCAGAACACAAGAAGAAAAAAGAATAAAAAAGAATATGAGGCTAGTGTAAGGATCCCTTGGGACAACCTCAAGCATTCCAACATTTGCATCACAGGGGTACCAGAAGGAGAAAAGAAAGAGCAAGAAATTGGAAGTCTATTTGGAAAAAATAATAAAAGAAAACCCTAATTTGGTGAAGGAAATAGACATACAGTTCCAGGAAGCACAGAGAGTCCCAAGCAATATGGATGCAAAGAGGCTGACTCCAAGACACATGGTAATTAAAATGCCAAAGGTTATTAATAAGGAGCAAATTTTAAAAGCAGTGAGAGAAAAGCAGTTACCTACAGGAAAGTTCCCATAAGACTGTCAGCTGATTTCTCAAAGGAAACTTTACAGACTAGAATTGATTGGCAAGAAATATTCAAAGTCATGAAAAGCCATGATTGCCCTAACCAGCGAAGCTATCATTTAGAATTAAGGGAAGATAAAGAAATTCCCAGACAAGAAAAAACTAAAGGAGTTCATCATCACCAAACCATTATCATATGAAACATTAAAGGGACTTACTTATTTAAGAGAAAGAAGATCAAAACTATGAACAATAAAATGGCAATAAATACGTACCTCTCAACAATTGAATCTAAAAAATAAATTAAGCAAACAAGAACAGGCACAGAATAATGGATCTGGAGAGCACGTTGATGCCAGATGGGAGGGATGTAGGGGGGAATACGTGAAGAGGCAAGGGGATTAAGAAGAACAAATAGGTAGTTACAGAATAGCCATGGGGAAGTAAAATACAGTATAGGAAATGAAGTAGCCAAAGAATTTATACGCATGACCTATGGACATGAACAATGGTGTGGGGACTGCCTAGGAATAGGGAGTGCTGGGTAGAGGGGAGCAAAGGGAGAAAAATAGGGACAAGTGTAATAGCATAATCAATATAATTAAAAAATAAAAATAAAAATTATTTGTTGTTTTATCTGGAATTCAAATTTAACTGGGTGGCCTGTATTTTATCTGGCAATTTTCCTACCCCTTCTCAGAAATGGATTAAGCCACATTATAATTTAACATCTAGGTGCTCAAGCAACTTCTTTAACATTTCTCTATTTCTACATCTGTAAAATAGGATACTAATAGTAATAACTTTCTTATAGGCTTGTACTGAGGAGTAAATCAAATACTGTATACAGTGCTTGCATACTATGTATCCAACAAATGCTTGCTCTTATTATAACTGTGTACATTGAATAAAATATTGGTTGGAAGAGCAAACAAATCAATAAGCAAAGCTGAGATTTTATCAGGAAGATAGAAAATGTCTTTGCTAAGCAAGGTGAAGTGAGAAGAATTTGGGAATAAATTGTGAAAACCTAAATTACACTGTAAGATTTTCTTGTAATTCCTTAATAATAATAACCATCAAGCTTCAGAAAGAGGAAAACTTACAGAGTTTTCTTGCAATGTTTTATACATTTCATTTCTCATACTTCAGAATAAAAAGCAGAAGAATTGGAGTGAAACAACTGAGATAAGCCCAAACAAAAAAAAAATGAAGAAAAGATATATATGTAAATTAAAAACACACTTATTACTAGCTCTTTAAAAAGAGAATTGACAGTGACCTCTAGGAAAATATTTCTGTCTGGAGGCTGGTTTTCAATCCCTTTCCAAGATTACCTGTGCTTGGATAATGGCCAATATTAAGCCCTTCTCTTAGAACTGTCCTATCTTCCTTTTCCACCTTCATTCCCTCAAGAAGTCTCCTAAGAACCCATCAACACCAATACAAAGGCTGTAAAATAACATTTTCCTCTTGGCTGAATGCAGAAAGAAAACAGAACTTCAGAAAGGCTCTCAATGAAAATTGTTTGAGTCACTACCATCTCCTTCTTTTCCTGCCTGGAGAGGTAACAAATACAAAAATAAAAGGAGTTCCAAGTCTCCAGTTTCACTGGCCATTTCCAGAGAGCAGGACCAACATAAATGATTCATTTTCTTTATAACTAGTATTCATAGGTATCTGAGGGTGTGCCACAGACCCAAATGAGTTCTTTTTCTTTATCTGGCCTCCAGAGATTAATTATTTCTGTCAATTCAAGTCTGTCTTCCTATTAACAAATCCCAATGGGTCTCTGTCCCTACTCAATCAAATAAATTCCAGATTCCAACATTTTAAAATAATCTTTTCTGCATTATATTGCTGATTAATTATGCAGCCTGTAAATAATAAATGGATCTCTATAAAGTTTTAATTTTTTCTCCTAATTTCCTTAATAAGAGACCAGTCTGACAACTTCATCAGGCTCATGAGTACACACTGATATTTGTTGCGGGGCATGTTCCTAATGATTATAGAAACTCTGTTATAAACATCGCATTTCCATTTTTAATAACAATAATAATAATAATAAAACAAGACGAGGTGGTCGAGAGCTGAGTAAATTAAATTTGCACTTGTATGTGTAACATGCTCACAAGAGAGGAGCAAATTCAGTCAATTTTGTTATATTACCAACTACTTAAAAATAAACCACACTTTAAAGCTATGTGAACAAATATGTGCTTGAAAATATTTTATAAAACCTAAGTTTATCATCACCAAATTAGGATGTTGTATTTTATTTTATTTTGATAAAATAAGGGAGAAAGATGTATGGACAGTCACCTTTGAGGTTTTTAAAGTCCCCAAACAGGAAATGCCACAAGGGAAGAGGCAATGGATTATGAATTTAGATTGGCCCCACTCTATTAGTTAGTATGATTTGATCTCTCAGCATCTCAGTTTCATGTGTAAAGGCAAATAAGAATGCCTATCTTAGAGTTTGTTGTTTGATTAAAAATTGTACTGTATATAAAACCACTAAGAATAGTGTCTGGCTGTTGCTAATTCCCAGTATGCTCTTCTGCAGCATTTCCTTTGGAAATGAAAATATAACTGAAGAGGCCACCATTTGATTTCTTTATCACTTCCTAACATGTCCATTATTAATCTGGCAGGAACATGAACAGGTAAAGAGAGTAAGCGCATGCTAGAAAGGTATCAATAGCTTGTGATGAGGAGAGATGAGTCTTGTCAGAATTCACCATGGAATATACTAGGAGCAAAGTTTATTCTTAGGCCTAATTAAACTTGCAAACTTTATCTTTTCTTCACTCTCATAATGGAATTCTACACCCATGACAGAGCCTACTATTCCTGTGAAAATGAGTCATGAGGATAGATCTGGAAAAAGAAAAATAATCTATGCAATGGAAGCCCTCCTAATGAGCACATGCATCTTTCTCAACCGTGGGCAACAAATCAAACAATCGGAAGCACAGGAATGGGACCACTGTAGGAATAGTTTCTAAAGGTTCCAGACATGATTTTGGTGCCTGATGGGGTTAGACCACTGAAGTGATGTAGAGGGAACTTGTGTCTGGAAGGTAAGGATGCTCTCAGAGAGCTGAACGAAAGTAGTAAGTACTAAAACATGTGAACTGAACAAAAAGCTGAAAACCTGTAATTAACCCCCTTCCCTGAAACATTCAAAAAAGAGGGCTTTCTCTACCTGCTCCCCGACTCCCCATGTCCTGAAATACCAAATAGTCAACACATGACCCAGTTTACTTCATGAAGAGGTACATCCAGTAAAAGTGTTCAATGTCATCAAAGCTGTGAGGAAGTCACCAGCATGAAGAACACATTAGACTCAAAATTCACTTTATTTACTCTTTAACAAGTTCCTGAAACACAGTGAAATTTTATATGGGCAGATGGAAGGGATAAACTGGAAGATAAAGGAGATGAGGCCAGTGAATCTGTACAGGTAACTTCGGGAAAAGACTTTGAAAGAGAGTGGAGGCTGTTAACTCTAATTCATAGGGTCTTGTTGACCCACAGAGTTATAAGGACTGCTTTGGTTGATCTTTAATTGAGAATTAAAACCCCACGATAACAAGCAGTAGGATGGAACACAGAGAGTACTGCCAGATGCTGACGGAAGGGAAACTACAACTGACCAGACCGGAGATGCAAAGTCCTGAAACCACAGCTATGTCAGAAGCCTAGAAGCCAAGGAAAGATGGAGTGATTAGGGCAAAATTGGCAAAAAGTGAACTTGAGGAACAAAGAAAATCATTTAGTTAAAAACTAGTTTTGATTCCTTATTTGAGAGATGACAATATTGCCCTGGGATTGGAAGAGATTCTTAGAAAGTTATTGCATTATAATCTGCTTTGAACCGGTGGACAAGGGACCCACATTTTAGAGGTAAAGCGTATACTCTCTGGTATTGAAAGATCCAGAGTTTTCAAGCAAAAAGTAAAAACCTAAAGTTTACCTCTACAACTTGCTTAGAATTATTCCTTAATTATTTGTGTACACACCTTTTTCCTGTAAGGCAGAGATTTTCAGCCTTTCTCATCTCATGGCAGAACTAAAATTCTGTGGCATACCAAAAAAATTTTTTTTCCAACCTGACAAAAAATAGGAATAATTGTGATTGATTTACAAAAACATAATAACAGTAATTATCTACTCTTTTGGCTCCAAAGTGACTTTTCAAAAAATCAGGTGCTGTCCTGACTGGAGTGGCTCAGTTGGTTGGGCGTCCTCCCACAAAGTGAAAGGTCACTACTTCTATTCCGGGTCAGGGCACGCTCCTGCGTTCAGGTTCAGCAGCCGGTCAGGGTACAAGAGGCAACCGATTGATGTTTCTCTCTCAAATTAAAGGTTCTCTTACTCTCTTTCTCCCTCCCTTCTACTATTCTAAAAATAAAGAAATAAAATCTTAAAAAAAAAAAAAACAGGAGCCTATACTTGTATATAAGGATTTCTGGTACCAATAATTAACCAGTACCATGCAACCTTATTAGGAGGTGTGACCAATAAGATGCAACTCTATTATATGACCTGCAACCTTATGGTTCAAGACAGGGCATTCACACCATATGGCTATTGTGTTGGCTGTTGTCATTTTTTTATTTGATAATCTAAGGGTACAGGGGTCGGTGACTCTGACTAAATAGTCAGGTACTGCATGTTTTAAAAATTCTTGCAGGACACCAGTGTGGCACGGCACAATGGCTGAAAATGGCTGTTCTAAGGGACTCTAAACTGTTGTGGTCTCTGCGTCTTTCATGATGCCTAGTAAAAGGCCTGCCTCAAATGTCTTGAATTTAATATGATCATATATCATAATTTGATCAGAAGCCATCTGGTCTGAGTTCTGAAATCAGATAAACTTAGTTCTGAAATCAACTTTATCACTTATTAGCTACATGACATTGAATAAATTAAGTATCCTCTCTAAACTCAGCTTCATTGTCTATAAGATCTGATTGCTATAAAGATTAAGAGAGACAATGTGTATATAGTACTCACCACAGTGCCTAGCAGATTGAAAGCATTTTTAAAATGGTAGTCTTGCCCTGGCTGGTGTGGCTCAATTGGTTGGAGTGTTGCCCCATAAACCGAGAGTTTACAGGTTCAATTCCTGGTCAGGGCACATGCCTAGGTTGTGGGTTTGGTCCCCGGTCAGGGCATGTGCTAGAGGCAACTGTCGATGTTTCTCTCTCACATCAATGTTTCCCTCCCTACCTTCCGTCTCTCTAAAATCAGTAAGTATGCCCTCAGATTGGTGGGGGTTAAAAAATAAAAAGAAAAATATAAATAAATACAATATTTATTACTTATATTATTGAGCTCTCTTTTTTCTTCTCACACACATGATCCAAAGTATCTTATGCTACACATACATCAGCCTGCCAGAAACCCAAGTCAATCAATAAATAAGAAAAGGACACTAATCAATCTTCTAATTTTTCTACTCTGACAAGATCCTGGCAACTGATGGTGGAAAAAAAAAAACTGCTACAAAGATGCATCATCTCTGTTATCAAAACAGAGTCAGAAGATGCCAGAGTTAGCAGAAGTCTTTGCAAATGAAGACACATGTACTAAATGAAAAGTATGCTATTCTATCCCATTTCTTCAATGACTCGGGCAAAAATAAATAAATGAATAAATAAATGGAAAATACTCCCCCTAGAAAACAATTGCAATGTCTTGGAATTTGAAGAAATGCCAAGAATAGAAAACATATCTTTAATAATCAAAAAGTAGATAATATTTGATTAGCACAAGAATGAAAAACAAACTATTAATAAACTAATTAATAACATTATTCTGGCCCAAATGCAAAACTATTCTTAAAATGTTGGTTTAGAATTGAAAACAAGGTATTTCCTACTTTTTAAAGTTTTATATTCAAAGAAGATGGATATCAGGGGAGAAGCAGAGGCAATCATTTTAATGTATTTTGGGCAGATACAAAGAAATGTTTGAACCTTAGACTAGGATGTAGGTTTGACTTTGTTCTAGACTCAGTAAAAAGTAGTTGTGTGTGATATTTCTCACATTCATATAAAAAAGGAAGTGAATTCAAATATGTGAATGGCATTGACTATGTCACTTCAGGCAGATAAAATTCAAAATCTAACTATTCTTATTTTGAAAAGTGTGCCTTTAATTTTGTTCTTTTCCTGCTACTCCCACTTTCTACGAGTTGAGTGATATTCCAAATCCCCTTAATAAATGGATTAGCAATACTTAAAATTCAGCAAAGAGCATTCCCACTCCCAGGAGATAGCTCTCCCTCATCATTATGGATGACTGACACATAAACAAATGTGAGGCCTAGAACTGGAGCCAATTCTTCTCTTGCAAATATTTACACATCAAACAATTCTCTTTCCTCATTTTCATAAAGACAGTTCTTACCATATTATCGCAGCTAAAGGATATTACTCTCAAAACTCAATCGATCTTAGTTATCTAAGTATTACTTTAAATAAAGATAACAGAAATCCTTTCTCTATGTAGAAAAGGTAAGCTTAGAAAAAAAAGTGATTTTCTGGTTCATTCCAAATAGGCTTTGGAGAAAGAATAGTTAAGTATGAAACTCCTCACCTACTACATTTCATTGATCAAAGCATTTTGTAAAACAAGCAAATGCGGAATTTTGAGAGGCATTTAAAGGGCTTGTCTTTTGGAAGTTAATACCCTTTGCTTAATTTATCATTGATTTTCATTCTCCTTTCTTCTACTATCACCACATGTAAGGGAATATAACAAGATTCATTTGTCTGGAATAAAGCTTGAATTGTTCATGCTCCAGAAACCCATGGGGGCTGCCCACTGTAGGATGTGCGCAATCATTCGGATCCTAGCAATACTTACGGCGCTTCTACTATGTGCCTGACTCTGGTTAAACAGGCTGGTGCTGGCTCTGCCCCTGCCTCTGGATACCACAAAGCAGTTGCTTCCTGCTGTGTCTCCAACTCTGCAGACCCCAGGGATGAACATTTTGTAATGTTGTGCTCACCAACTACATATCGGGCAGCACATTCATGGAGTACCAGCATCCTGAAGGAAAGCACTTACCCTGGGCTTGCAGGAGGGGTAGGAGTATTGCTCCTGTCTACATGACCCTTTTTGCTTGGACATCTGCTCGTCAAGCACAGCTGAGCCTTGCTCCCCCAGCAGAGAAGGTTCATCCAACCCTGCTACCTCCACACTCATCTGTTCTGGTCTTAAATATTTCTCTGTATCTATTGTAGAAAAGATTTAACTCCTCAATGGTGCCAGCAATAAATGAGGAAGCTTTCTTACTGACTCCCCCTTTCTCCTTTCCCCAACCTTCCTCTTCTATTCCAAACTCTGTAGTTAAAAGTAGTAATAATATTCTTCACATATAAAATACTAATTTTAGTTATAATTTTTGATTATACAAAATTGTCCAGCTCAAAATGATTTTCAATCTTTCCATGTGCTAGGCAATACATTTTACATTTCCTCCCCTAAACATCCTTGCAAGTTATGTACTAGGACCAAGCAAATTGAGGCATGGGTAGGTTAAGTGACTTGGCCAAGGTCAAATAGTGAGTGATAGAGACCATATTCAAACCAAGTGCATTCAGGTGCCAAAGCCCAGCTTTTCAAAATGCCCTCATGTTGCTTCATAAGATCAAGATGTTGAGAAGCAAAGTAAAAACAAGATTATAGCACCAGGAATTTTCTTAATACAAATTTATTTCCCTTCAAGCTCATCAGAAACCAAATGGAAAAAAAGTATTTCATTTTATTTCAACAAAAGACAAATACCTTAGAATAAGTTAATGTTGTCTAAATGTTTGATTTGTACTACTGTGCATAGAACATACAATTGTTTATCTTTAAATTAAAACTGGCAATGGAATAGAATATAATGTGTTTTAATTGATTTATGGATACTGTGTCTCTTAATAACTCACAGTTAGCAATTTCCAACTTTAACCAATCCCTTTCAATAAGAGCTTGCTTGAAAAAGTTAACATCATTTTCTTTGAATACCTGTGGATAGTGCAAATGTTGCCCACCATGATAACCCAATCAGTCAAGCCTGCAGTAGATGTTTTACTCCTATTATCCACATATTCGCTCTGCCCAGTGGCTTGCCCTGTAGGTCAAATTGTTCCTGTGCACTCTCCTCTAAAACTGAGTTTTGTGCTCAGTGTTCAAGACAGCTATGTTTTCTAAAGTCTTCACTTCTATAGTCATCTTTCCTTCAAGAAAACTTTAAACATCTTGGATCTTAACTTCCCCTCTTAAATCACTTTTCAACTTTTGTATATGTATGTTTACATATGTTTATGTAAATAATTTATTCATCTCCTCTGCATGCACACCAGATAACTTAGAGTTTTTTGGGGGTTTTAAGACCATATAAACTGTAGTATAGGAAGAATATTTTTACTTGCTCCATAATACAATTGTAATTATAAAAATAACACTCTGTATTCTTAATTCCTCCTTATTTTCAGCAGTTTTAAATTACTATTTCACTTTTAATAGCTCTGTTTCAGTTTTACATATCTGATACCACAGAGTCCCTGGTTTATTTCCATTTACCATGTGTATTAGTTCTCTCCTTAGCATAGTCATTTGCACAGCTCACTCAATCAACAAATATTAATTGAATCTGAATTATTTAAAATATAGACAGCTATAAAGAGGAACCATTTGTAAGTATTGCACAAAACATGAACACTATCAATTAGTTTGCCAGAAAGCATTTATTAAGTATTTATTTTGTTAACTAAAGATCTCTGTCCCTTCCATTCTAGACATCATCTAGATTAGCACTAATCAGTAGAAATATGGTGCAAGTCACATAAGTAATTTAAAATTTTCTAATAGCCTCATTTAAAAAGGTAAAAGAAGCAAGTGAAATTAATTTTATTTTTACGTCATTAAAGTATTAATATAAATTAATTTTCATTTAACCCAAAATTTGAAACATTATCATTTCAATGCATAATTACATAAAATATTAACATATTTCACATTTTCGGTATTATAGCTTCAAAACTGGGTGTATACATTTACACTTACACTCAGTTCAGACTAGCCACACTTCAAGTGCTCAATGCCACATGGGCCTGGTAGTTACTGTATTGGAGACTCTTGAGATGTATTGGGAACACTTGTTCTCAGCCCCACTGCACATGGGAGTCACCTGGGGAGCATTTAAAACGCTGGTGCTCAGGCCACTCCCCAGAATAATTAACTCAGAATCTCTGGGAGTAAGAGCCAAACATCAATATTTTTTTAAAACTCTGAGGTCATCCCAATGAGCAGCCAAAGTTGACAATCACTTATCAGAAACAGCATGGAGAGTATTAGCAACCACGCAAACATCCTCATTTGTTTATTTTAATGTCAGGGAATGCAATGGTGAGTAATCTCAAGGAACTCACAACTTGTGTGTGTGAGAGACATTATAGGAATTATTCACAATGCTGTGATAACTATTCAAATAGAAATGTGGATAAAGTACAACAGGATGACAGAGAGGGAAAGAGTAATGAAGCCTGATAAAGAACTACTACCTGTGCACGCGCCGGTAGAGATTGGTATTGTCAAGTCAGGAGAGGAGAGTTTTTTTGTTTGTTTGTTTGTTTTTAATGAGGCAGTTAGGAGGTTTCCAGTGACTTAAAGCAAAATCATTTTAGTTGATACCAGAAGAACCTCAGTAATCAGAACCTAAATAATTCAGACTTTATAATTTCTGATAGACATTGGCCAGAACTTGCTTTTGCTCTGTATATGGGGAGAAAAAAAACAAAAGGTTTGCTAAAGAAGATACTAACAGAAACTGTAAAAAGTCTTAATACATTATCTAAATAAATAAAAATAACTGACATTCACAAACTTTCTTAATCTCTGTAAGTTTACTGCACTGTATTACTAAAGCATCTAAATCAGAGGTGTCAAACTCATTTTCACGGGGGCCACATCAGCTTCCCGGTTGCCTTTAAAGGGCTGAATGTAACTTTAGGACTATATAAATGTAACTACCCCTCAACAGTTAAGCAAGAGCTTGGTGCTTAGAAACAAGGTGCCAGGCCAGATAAAACAAGGTGGAGGGCCAGATTCAACCCTCGGGCCTTATTTGCCACCTGTGATCTAAGTTATTCAATCACATTTTTAAAGAAAAGCATAGTAATTCAGACTTACTCCAAGTTTATGTCTTCTTGTGAGATAAGCACAAATTCTCTTAAATCTTTTCTTCCACTGTCAAATATGCCTCTTAGCATGATGCTTTTGAGGATGTTTTCTGCCATATATTTTACTATAATAGTTATAAAATAAGAGAGTTTTATAACTATTTTTTTATGACTAACATATCCTTATTTCCCTTATTCGCTCAAAAATTAGCTCAGAATGCTTCTCCTTAACAAAGCCTCCTTAACTCTCCCCCATGACTCCTCCTTCTGTGTCACCTGGTACACTGTGGACATGCTCCTTATTATACTTAAACCTACGAGCGAATAAGCACAAGACAGTGAAGTTTTTTCTTTCAAGATTCTGAACTTCATGTCTTTTCATCTTCCTATCTCAAGTCTCCAGTGCAAAGTGTGGCACACAGTAAGTACTCAAAAATATTGTTCAAGTTAGATTAAAACAGAGAAAATGGCACCCCATGGAACCAGAGCAAGAAGCAAAATATATTCCCACAAGAATAAAAGAAAAGATTTATGCACTTAGTAAGGGTATACAGGGATTTCTTAAAGTTGTGATTATTTCACCTTAAAAGGAAAAGGAAATGAGAAAGTGTCAACTTGTGCACTGGAAATTTTCCTACAAAATAACATGATCACCTCCTCTTGAAAGAGAACAACATATATATCATGATTTCTACACTGAGGGTTTAGGGAGTGATGTGCTTTGTTCTGATAGCAAAATAATTGGAGATACTGTTGTATTGGTCAAATGACCCAGCTAGAAAAGTTGTGATTTACTAAATGTGTCTTCAAGTAAAACAAAGATAATTGAGGCCAATAGAAATAATAATGTGTTGTCCAAGCCTCTCTCCCTAAATCTTCAGAACAAATATGTCAATGATAAACATAATTGCCTTCAGGAGACCATTGTAGCTCTGACCCACTCTGAAGGACAAGAGTCAAGGAGCAAGCAGAGACAAGGGTTTGTGACCCACTCTGAAGGACAAGGGAGAGATGGGAAAAGCACCCAGTATTCAGACTGGGGCTGCTGGATTTACATTGTAATATTTTAATGTCAGTCCTAGTGCCCAACTCTACCACTCCTGATCTCCCCAAGGCAGAAAAAATAGGGACTTACAAGGCCAAGCCTTGTTCCGTGAGAATCCTTCACACTACATCTGCTGTTGGACTCATTCATCCTGAGACACAGAATGCCTGGGCCATAAGCATATTGTAATGGGTTCCACATAGAGGAAAGAGTAATCCAGATAATTCTGTAAATTCAATCGGTAACAGTAACCTGTGCCAGAATAAAAACTTCACAAACTAAGGTTATCTGTCAACATCAAATCTACCCTTCTTGGCTGGGGGGGGGGGGGAACAAAACACAGCAATATCAAGAGCATTACATGGTCCTTGCTACTTCATTTCAGTCGTTTCAGAAAATTATCTCCTCCTTTTGCTTCCCAAAATAAATGTGTCCCTACAAATGCCTAAAAGCATCTTTAAAAGTTCAATCACATAAAACAGAAAGCAGCCTTCTGTGTGTTTACACACTTACAGTATTTCATATACTATTGCTTAAATCTAATTGGCAAGTCTTAAAAAGGTCCAAGATTCACATATAGTCCTAATAAGCTTTGAAATCATAGTCATCTCTTCAAAGACAACAGTACTATTGATATACAACTGGTTAAGTTTAACCTAATAAATCATAATCAAGCAAATGTAGGTCTTCAGGAAACTGCCTTAAGCTTCCATGACTTCACAATTCCATATTCAGCACTTATAATAAATCCCTATTCATGTGTGTGAATATATGAATATTCATGCACAGTTAAATGGATGCCCATAAATGCACAGGGTACACATGCAGATGTAAATGTGTTTTATGGCTTTAGTTTATAAAAATGTCTTATAGACTTACATTGGTCTTGGAGAAACTACCACTTTTGATATCCATTAGATATAATATATAAATTTACTATTGTGTTATCACCATGGTATAATGCCAATGTATAAGATTTATCTATTAGACAACTCAGAAGTAGCAAATGCTTTAGAAATTTTTTTTTTAAGTGTGAGGGCATTAAATCATGGTCAGTGCAGCATTTGTGTCAGTCATAACTTATTCCTCCAAATCTATCAAGTTTTACTGGCAATGAGTTCCAAACCCAGTTACCACTGTGGGTCTTCTTCTGTATCCTCGACAAATTGCTTAGACTGGCTGACTGCTATTGCAAGGCCATGCAAAAGCCAAGCTTTGAGACCCAAACCAATGATTATGTCTATAGAGGTGCCCAACATAACAAGCAGGCAAGTCTACTTAACTAGCACCCCCTCCCTCTTAAGTTTATGAAGAAGGCTGTCCAGGAGGCTGTCCAAACACTATGCTGAAGGGCTGGAACAAGTGGTCTGGGCTCCCATTGCTGAAGGCAGCCCCACAGGATCAGGGCTGATAGAACAGAAGTTCAGAGATTTCATTTAAGGCAGGAAGACCCAGAAGGAAACAGCTCTTGGATATATAAATCAGGACTTATGTTGAGATTCAAGTCACAAATCAGAGAAAAGTAAGAAACATATCAAAAAGGGAGCATTTCCAGACTTGAAACAGGGCCCTACACCCGTTAGCCCTATTTGTAAGGCACCAGTCAGTGTTACAGAGTACGTATAAGCCTGCAGAGTGGAGACAGGGCCTGCAGGTCACTGTAGCCAAATACCAGCTCTTCCAAGCTGAGGACTGCTCATGCTTGCAAAATCTCCACTTTCATGTTCCAAATGCTATGCTTTCCTGTTTTCCAATTATCACTATCTTCATCCTCATACATGTCTATTTAAAAAGCAACAACAAAAAGACATCTACTTAGTTCAGTTATCTGGGAAACACCATGGATAGTACAATACTGTGTGTCAAATAATGCATTCAAGAGCCAGTCAATCTAGTCATGAAAGAAAAATCAAAATTGCTTATTTTGCATCATGCTGAGAAAAAATTACTATTTGAATGTCATGCTTTTCAAGTATTTGGGTGGACATAATCATATTCCCCAGGCATCCCTATACTTTGTCACTTTGTATATTATTTTTTAAACTGACCTTTTCTTCTTGGAATCAAATTTATTTATCCTTTTGGGGTACCTAATTCCTTAATGTCAATCAATGTTTTTTTCACTAAACAAGCAAGTTCTTTGTTTTCTTTCACCGAACTTCTTTAATCAGCTTTTGTTCAGAAACTGTTTATTTCTATCTGCATTACAAATGGTAGATTTAACTAATCTATTGACTCAAAATAATACAAGAAGTGATATTGTCAGTTCATCCTTTCCTCTCAGAGACAAAAATACTATATTGTGTGTTTTTGAGGAAAGGAAATAATAGGATTAAATTAAGATTGAGGACAACCATATGTCAGACCAAAGAAAGGCTTCTTCTGGAGCTTTCCCATTTTATATGGGGAATTGTAATCCACTCTTATTAAATACTTTGACTATGCTAATTATGCAAAAAAACATTAGAGCCAAGTATATTTTGTTACCATAGTTCTGCCTACTGGGAACTATAATTAAAGCACATTTGCGCAAATGCTATTTTATTTGTTATTAAGCAACTAAATGTTTAGTCAACCTTGCAAATATGGCATTATTTTAGGATTACAATACAAGACAGCTAGCTATCCAATAAACTTTACTAGGCCCTATCTTTATTAGGAATGCCTCTTATTCCTATTGTAGGAGACTTCTATGCCATCTAACAGTGGTTCTTAATCTTCAGGATACATCAGAATAATCTAGAGACCTTGTTAAAACACATTACTGAGCCCTGCTCTCAGAGTTTCTCATGCCTTAGGTCTGGGGTGGGCCCTAAAACTTGCATCTCTAACACATCCCTAGAGGATGCCAATGCTGCTGTCTGTAGAACATACAGTAAGACCCACTGCTATATAATGTAGTGGTTAGAGCTTTGAAGTCAAACCCATCTGGCTCCATATCTTGCCTCTTCCTCTAATATCTATGTGGCCTTGGGCAGATTACTTCATCTCTCTAAGCCTCAATTTCTTAACCCATATAGTGGGCATAATAACACCTATCTAATTAGTTTTTTTGTAAGCATGAAACGAGATAAAAATATGGGAAGTTGTTTAGCCTAGCGCCGGTCAGGGGAAGAGTCAGTGCCTGGAAGTGATCAGTTTATTATTACTGTTAATTGGAGAAATATGCCAACAGAGAGTTCAAAGTATTTATAACCAGCAGTATGCATCATATTCACCTGGAGAGCTTTTGCAAAATTCATACAAAGAGCTACCCTCTCCCTCATAGATTCTGATATAGTCCATATTTCATGGACTCTAAGATGTCGTTGATTATAAGATGCAACATTATTTTATGTATCAGTAGGAAAGAAAATTCTGCAATTACACCATGATTAAACTAATGGAAGGTACTTTCAAATTTCAGAAATGAGAAAATGTGAAGACGTGCAACCTGGGATTGGTAAAATACAGTAGGTACAGATGTGAACTTGGGTTTGCTTCCCAGATTATTGAGATGTGCAACTCTGGTGGTAAAACACTAACCTAGTCAATGTGGTAATTGCAGGGGGAACTCAAAGGGCAGATGCCTCAAGGCTGGGAGAGCCCACAAGCTGGAAGCTCCATCCTTAGAACTATAGCACAGCTCAATATCACAACCATTATGTAATACCATAGACTGTTAATGAAAGAAAAATATTTCTACTTGGTTTGACTACATTCACCCTCCAAACTTGGAAGAGGCCTTTCCCACTGAGAGCAGTTACCAACATGATGAGAACAAATCTGGCTGTTGATAGAGCCAGTCAGATCTCAGGAGTGTGTGGCACAGTCAGCTGGAAGGTATCAAACCAAGATTTTTTTTTCTATGTAATATTAATTCCAATTCTAAGATTTGAGGAGTACTGGGGAACACCTTTAAGGAAAGCAAAATGTGATTTACTTTTGGGGGAGAAGGTAGAATTGTAGAAGACACACTCATTACCAGGACTTGGCCATAGTAGGTTTTTATTTTCCATCTTGAAATTTAAATTGTGGTTTAAAAAGTCTTGCAAAACATCAAAAGTTGATTTTGTATAATCTGATTGCTCTATAAAGTTTACAGCAACTGCAATTTCCCCTCATTCTGGGAATCCTGGATGAAGCAGGAGTAACATCTCACCGCACTCAGCTTTATACTAATGCTCAAAACCATGGGAAATGCACTTGTTCTGTAATGCAACATAGAACATGGCAACATTTTCTGATATTTTTATTTCGAAACTCAGAATCTTTAGTAACTTCAATAATGGCCTCTGGTAGTCACCATGCACATGAAGTAATTATAATAAGAAAATAAAATAATATTTATTTTAACTTCTGAAAATTCTAAGAATATAAATATCTATGAAATGTTGAGGTAAAAATCATAGCTGTATTTGCAAATTTTCAACTATGGTATTTTCATTTTAACATGATTCTATCTTGAAACTTTCCAGTCGCTCCTTTAATTAATGGATCACTAACAGTAACTAGTTTTCTTTTTTTCTTTTTTTTTATTGTTGTTCAAGTACAGTTGTCTCCATTACTCCCCCACTCGCTTCTCCACCACTCATCCCCACCTCCCACCCTCAATCCTACCCCCTTTGGCTTTTTCCATGTGACCTTTACATGTTCCTTGCTGACCTTTCCCCTTTCTCCCCATTATTCCCTCCCCTCTCCCCTCTGGTTACTGCCAGTTTGTTCTTTATTTCAATGTCTCTGGTTCTATTTTGCTCACTTGTTCATTTTGTTGATTAGGTTCCACTTATAGGTCAGATCATATGGTATTTGTCTTTCACCTCCTGGTTATTTCACTTAGCATAATGCTCTCCAGATCCATCCATGCTGTCACGAAGGATAGGAGCTCATTCTTTCTTTCTGCTGTGTAGTATTCCATTGTGTAAATGTACCACAGTTTTTTCATCCACTCATATACTGAAGGCCACTTAGGTTGCTTCCAGCACTTGGCTATTGTAAATTGTGCTGCTATGAACATTGGGGTGCACAGGTCCTTTGAATTGATGACTTGGGATTCTTAGGGTATAGGCCCAGCAATGGAACTGCCAGGTCAAAAGGCAGTTCCATTTTTAGTTTTCTGAGGAAACTCCATACTGTTTTCCACAGTGGCTATACCAGTCTGCATGCCCACCAACAGTGCAAATGCTCACTTTTCTCCATAGCCTTGCCAGCACTTGTTGTTTTGTTGATTTGGTTATGATGGTCATTCTGACTGCTGTGAAGTGGTATCTCATTGTGGTTTTAATTTGCATCTCTCTGATTGCTAATGATGCTGAGCATCATCTAATATGTCTCTGGGTGCTCTGTATGTCCTCCTTGGAGAAGTATCTACCCAGGCCCATTTTTTAATTGGGTTGTTTGTCTTCTTGGAGTGGAGTCATGTGAGTTCTTTATGGATTTTGGAAATCAAACCCATGTCCGAGGTATCATTTGCAAATATACTTTCTCATATGGTTGGTTACATTTTCTTTAGCTGATGTTTTCTTTAGCCCTGCCAAAGCTTTTTATTTTGATGAAGTCCATTTGTTTATTCTTTCCTTTATGTCCCTTGTGCTAGGGGACATATTGGTGAAAATATTGCTGCGTGGAATATCTGAGATTTTCCTGCCCATGTTCTCCTCTAGGACTTTTATGGTGTCATGAATTTTAAGTCTTTTATCCATCTTGAGTTTATTTTTTTGTAGGGTATATGTTGGTGGTTGAGTTTTGGGGTTTTTTGCATGTAGCTGTCCAGATCTCCTAGCACCATTTGTAGAAGAGGCTATTTTTACTCTATTTTGTGTTTCTTCCCCCTTGTCAAATATTAATTGACTATAGAGACTTGAGTTTATTTCTCGGCATTCTATTCTGTTCCATTGATCTCTGTGTCTGTTCTTATGCCAGTACCAGACTTTTTTGATTACTGTGGCCTTGTAATATAGTTTCATGTCAGGTATTGTGATCCCTGTTAATTCTTCCAATCCATGAACACAGTATATCCATCCATTTGTTTATGTCTTCCTTAATTTCTTTCTTCAGTGTTGTGTAGTTTTCTCAGTACAGGTCTTTTACCTCTTTGGTTGGGTTTTCTTGTTGCAATATCAAATAGGATTTTTTTTCTGATTTCTGTTTCTGATATTTCATTGGTGGTATACAGAAATGCCTTCGATTTCTGAATATTGACTTTGTATCCCACTGTTTTGCCAAATTCACTTATTAGTTTGGGTAGTTTTTCAGTGAAGTCTATATGATTTTCTATGTACACTATCATGTCATCTGCAAACAATGAGAGCTTTGCTTCCTTCTTTCCAATTTGGATGCCTTTTATTTCTTTTTCTTGTCTGAATCACTGTGGCTAGGACTTCCAATACTGTGTTGAATAGAAATGGTGAAAGCAGACATCTTTGTCTTGTTCCTGATCTTAGTGTGAAGCCTTTTATTTAACACAATTCCTATTAAAATACCATTGACATATTCCACAGATATGGAACAAACATTTCAAAAATTTATATGGAACCATAAATGACCATGAATAGCCACAGCAATTTTGAGGAAAACAATAACTAGTTTTCTAGTTAGGATTTAAATATAAATGGATAAAGATAAGATGTGTAAGTCAATGAGTATAAGTATATTCTGTAAAGGTCCAAATGGTGACAAATGATTGTAACCATAATTAAAAAGTACATGAGTGTGAATTAATTTCCTTTTTTTTTATTGTTTGAAACCACACACACAAAATCAATGAAACTCATATTTCCAAAAATATTTTTTTCCTTGGAAATCTATTTTGGTCCTGACTCATATTAAATTCCTTTCTATAGTTACATACTCAATATTTACCAGAATAATTTCTTTAAAACTATTATATTATTAAATTTTCATGTTTCTAATTACAGAATAGGAAATACAATATATCATGAAATTCAACAAAAATGTCTACATAATTAAATGTCTGCACATGTAGAAAATAATTTAATACAAAATTCAGTAATTTGAATATGGACATCTTAGACATAGTCACACTGATCATAGAGAATACCTGTCAACTTAATAAAGTGGAAGCAGCAATATCTTCCAAGGAAACAAGTTCCTGTTTTACTATAAATATAGAGGACAGTATTTTTTTAAAACTGATCTGTCTTAGAAAGTTTAGTTGCAACAGGAACGTTGCCCCTATTTTCCACATAAGAAGACAGAGACTGGCCTTGTAATTCTTCAATTTCACCCACCACTGTAATATCCAACTGACTCATTTGCATACACTTTCCACAAGGGTTTATCTCTATCAAGAGATTTTTCATGCACCTTATCTATTTTGACCAAAATGTTTTTCATCTTCCTAAAGGTTCACAACATCAGTATGTCAAATGGCTTTAAATATTTTGAGGACTTGGAAGACAAAAGAAAAACCTTAAGAAATAAGCATTAGCAGTGTCTTGGAGATTCTGATTTGTTTTAACAAAAACATCAATTATTTCAAATCATCTACTGATTAGAAAGTAGTGGATCTCACTTTATATGTCAAAACATTTTGATACTGTTTTGCACTCCCATAAAATGCCATTAATATTTCAGATACTATCTGAATGTTCAGCTTTTTGCAATATGCTTCTCTCAGTCTTATGTGTCTGTTAGGTAGGGAATCAAAGGGTGCTATTTGCTTAAGAAGAAATATGCTAAGAGAGGATGAAACAACACTTTAGGAGGGAAGAATAACAGTCAAATTACCCTTCCTTCTTTGGTATAATTCCTAGGATTACAGAAAATGTAAAGATCTAACATACATCACTTCCACAGAGACCTTTAGAAGATTTTACAATGTATCTCTGTGAACAAAATGGAGTAAGCAGAAGCTGAGTGCCCATCAGCAAATGAGTGGATCAAAAAACTATGGTACATTTACACAATGGAATTCTATGCAGCAGAGAGAAAGAAGGAGCTTAAACCCTTTGCAACAGCATGGATGGAACTGGAGAGCATTATGCTAAGTGAAATAAGTCAGGCGGTGAGGGACAAATACCATATGATCTCACCTTTAACTGGAACCTAATCAACAAAAGAAAAAAGCAAACAAAATATAACCAGAGACATTGAAATTAAGAACATTGTAACAATAGCCACAGGGGAGTGGGGAGGGGATAGTGGGGAGAGGGGTCAATAGGAGCTACTATAAAGGACACAAGGACAAAACCAAGGGGGAGGGTAGAGGTGGGGGAGGGAGGTGGGACTGGCTGGGGTGGGGTGGAGGGAAAGGGAGAAAATGCAGACAATTGTAACTGAATAAAAATAAATAAATAATTTTTTAAAAAAAAAGAATAGTAAGGAAAATTAGTAACAACCAGTGTCAACAGCTATACGTACTAGCTGCGAATTAATGGAGTAACATTAACCTGCTTATAGGTTTCCAGCATCACATAAGGATTCTTTCCTGGGTTCCATTTGTTTCAACATTTTACTCACTGTCCCAAATGAAAATACAGAGAGGACATCATAAAATTTGTAGAAGGAGCAGTGACCCTATAGGAGGACCAGATCAGAATTGAAAAAGAAGCTTTTCAAAAAGGGCTAAATCTAATAAGATGAAAAGTAATAAAAATAAATTTAAAATGAGGTGATTAAATCCAAAAGGGCAGTCATTTTGTATAGAATGAATAGTAGCAATGGTTTAGTAGACTAAAGCTTAGAGATTTTAGTCTATAGAAAGGTAAATATGAATCAATAATAAGTGGAATGTTTATTGAATGAATGAATTAGTAACAGGAAGTGTAGAATCAGTGGGAGAGGATGGGAAAAGATGGAAGAGGAGGGGAGAGAAGAAGAGGAAAATGGAGAGGAAGAGCAAAAGAGGAGGAGAGAATCTGTATGAAATGAAGTGAAAGTCACTTGGCTCTGTGCAGCCCAGACCACCCTTGGCGTACTACAGGATAAGAACGGACAAAGTGGGTACAATCAGGAGTGACCTGAGATGCACAAACATTTAAATCACTGACATCCAAGACAGTTTTGAAGAAATCAGGAGATCAGATAATCATCTTCAAATATCCTAAGAAATTTAATGGGAAAAAGAACTGGAGGTGGTGTTGTTTGACTCCAATAGTTACAAGCAGCTTAAATGAGTGGAAGGCTCAAAGCAGCAGAAGTAGAGACTGTAAGAGTGTTCCAGTTCTCCAAGGATGAAATGGCTCAGCTTGGAAGCTACTGATCACTCTGTCTCAGTTGTTGGAGCCCTGACCATAAGATCCTTGACAAGCTTTTAAAAAACTAATTCAAGCAGGACTTCCAGCCAAGACAGAGGCATAGGTAGATACAGTTTGCCTCCTCACACAATCAAAAGAAGGACAACAACAAATTTAAAACTAAAATACAACCAGAGCTACCAGAAAATCAAACTGTATGGAAGTCTGACAACCAAGGAGTTAGAGAAGAAACATTCATCCAGACTAGTAGGAGGGGCAGAGATGGGTGGCCTGGGTGGACAGTATATGAGGCAAGGTGGCAGCTGGTGGACTGAGTGGTCCCACATTCATGTGCAGAAAAAAAACAAAGGAACAACTGGGGAATGAGATGGGCCACACAACCCAGGGTCCCATTGCGGGGAAATAAAGCCTCAAAACCTCTGGCTGTAAAGACCTGTGGGGGTTGTGGCAGAGGGAGAAACTCCTAGCCTCACAGGAGAGCTCATTAGAGAGACCCACAGGGTCCTAGAATGTTACATTCTGAGAGGTGGAGACTTAGGTATTGGCAGGGCAGGGAACGATCCATGTCACTGCATTGTGGCACTGTATGTAGGGGGAAGGTCTGAAAAGGAGAATCCACCAGGCTGCCTAATAGCTATAAAATCAAGTTTATTTTTCATGAACACATTGAGTTGGAAAGATAAGTCTAACACTGAGCAATTCTTTTATTAAAGTCAGTTTCATGTAGGAGTAAGAATTATAGCCTATTTGGTCCATGAAAATGATTTTAGACTTGTCAGGAAGATGTACCTCTTGGTTCCTATGACTTATTATGTACCTACATATGTCTCCTCATTTTATCTACTTAAAAGTTTTCTAATTATCTTCCTCCCACATTTTTTACCAACACCTCTTCCACAACACACACACACACACACACACACACACACAGAAGGGGGAAAAAGCTTTTAGAGATAATTTGCTAGGTTCACTCACACAAATTGGAGTTTTTAAGAAGTACAGAATACCATTTTAGCATGTTTTGGCCAATTTTCTATACCTTTCCCGTTTTCTCGCCACCCACACGAAGCCTACACTATGTCTTCTTCCACAGCTTAAGTTAGAATAACTTTCCATGGGCAACTTCTGGGTCAACATCCACAAACTGAAATCAGCTCGGCATTTGACCAGAGGATCTAGGAGTGATTAATAATTTCACCACTGGCCAGGATGACAAAAAGTAAAAATATCAAACTCACACTTGATTGTGATCTCTAACTAAATATTTATCCTCTTTGTTTTTAAATGTCCGGAGAGTGAAATTTCAATTTGAATCTATTAGTAATTAAAGCAGAACTAATGAAAGAGTCCTTATTAGAACATTTTATTATCTTTTCCAAAATACCTATTTTCATTTTCATGAGGGTTAAATTTATAAAAAGAAATTTGAGTCTCATTTATTATCAAAACCAGCTCTAGCAATCAAGTGAAAGATTTTATTTTCTCTCATATTTTAGTTGAATTAATTCTTGTAGTTATAATGTGTCCTTACAACAATTATGCAAGTTAACCGATGTTTAACATTGCTGAAGCCCAGTTTTTTTGTATTTTTATAAAAATTACTATTTCTATTACCATAAATGTACTAGATTCTGGGACGCTATATCGACTTTTATTCAGATTCCTTGAAATATGTTCAAAATTATTAATCAACAAACATATATACATGATATAGTATACATTAATAATACATAAAAATTTTTCTTAGATGAAACTAGATCCTAACCCATTTCTCAATACTGTTTTATAGAAGCCTCAGGTCATTACATTATCTTCATTGACTTGGAAAAATACAAAAGATATATGTTATACCACAGGTTATCCACAAAAACTAAATTATGCTTAAATGCTTCTGTATCTGTATGACAACATTTATTTAACACTTACATAGCACTTGCTATGCCAGACAGTCTTCTAACCTTTTTTAAATGTTAATTGTTAATCCTCATAGCAACCTTGTGAGTTAGGTAGTATCATTCTCCCCATTTCACAAATAGGGAAATTGCACCGTAAGAGAGGTTAAGTGTCTTGCCTAAGTCCCCAGAGCTGGTAAATGGCAAATTCAGAATTTGAACCCAGAAGTCTGGCTCCAGAGTGTGAGCTCTTAAGCACTCTGCTAGGCTGTCTCTCAATATTCCAAATTATTTCTACATTTGCAATCTAATTTTAATATAAGGATGTTATAGCTTATAATGTAAAAACAAACAAACAAAACATTTTCCTTTGATATCTGAAATCATTGTGTGGCTGCTCCCTGACCACCCTCCCCACCTCGCTGGCTTAGGTGCCTTCTTGCTGTGCACCACCAGGCTCTGTGCCTTCTCCTATGACAGCACCTACATTGGTTTCTGCATGTTAAATACTAAGTTCTTTAAAGTCAGAGAATATGTTTTTTCACAGTTGCATCTACAACACGTTGTACCTGTGCAGATAAAGTGTCATTATAAATCATTCACCAGCCAAAGAGTCAAAGTGATTTCTTAACAAGTTATGACACCTGTCATAAATATCTTCTCCTACTCGTGGGTACAGGCACCCATTTCAATTTTAAAATTAGGAGGTATGTGGAAATAGGCTTGTGATTTAAAGGAAAAGGTACTATAGAAAAACAAGTTGATGGATTGTCCACTGCCATCTTGGCTTTCAAAATACAGGGCGGGGAGGGTTTCAAACTTAAAGACACTAAAGTCCTTGTTTGAAGAACTACTGAAACACGTGCACTGAGCATTTCAACCTAAAAGTCAAAGAATATGTACCAAGCTGCTATAACAAAACACCTGACACTTCTCCCAGAAGGACATACAGAGGGTCCATAGACACATAAAAAAATGCCCAGCATCTCTAGCCATCAGAGAGATGGAAATTAAAACAACAATGAAATACGACCTCACACCAGTCAGAATGGCCATCATTAACAAATCCACAACAATTGCTGGAGACGTTGTGGAGAAAAGGGAACCCTAGTGCACTGTTGGTGGGAATGCAGACTGATGCAGCCACTGTGGAAAACAGTATGGAATTTCCTTAAAAAAACTAAAGACAGAGCTGCCTTTCGATTTAGTGATCCCACTGCTGGGATTGTACCCTAAGAATCCCAAATCACCAATTCTAAAGGACCTGTGCATTCCAATGTTCATAGTAGCATTATTTACAATACCCAAGTGTTGGAACAACCTAAGTGCCCATCAGTAAATGAATGGATCAGAAAAGCATGATGCATTTACACAATGAAATACTATGTAGCAGAAAGAAAAGAGGAACTCCTACCCTTTGCTACAGCATGGATGGAACTGGAGAGTATTGTGCTAAGTGAAATAAACCAGGACGCAAAAGTCAAATACCATATGATCTCAACTATAAGTGGAACCTAATCAAACAAATGAGCAAAATAGAACCAGAGACAAGGAAATAAAGAACAAATTGACAGTGACCAGAGGGGAGAGTGAAGGGAGATAACAGGGGAAGGGGCAAGCCAAGGAACACAGAACACAAATAGAGGACTCGTCAGCACAGACAATGGTAGGGGGGATTGACTGAGGGAGTGGGGGAGAGACAGGGCAGGGGAGAGCAATGGGGAAAAAGGCAGAACAACTGTAACTGAACAATGATTAAAAGAAAAAAACACCTGCATCAAAACCTCGCAGCAAGCAAACAATTGCCAGTTAGTACATTACTCTCCACGAGAAATAACGTTACGTCATTTTGTGAAAGGAACATCAAAACAACTTGTCAGTTTAACAAAGGAGTTAGATACACCATGAGAAGCCTTTCACGTACCACTTCAAGCATTTCCAGGAGAATTGCAACAGAATCTCTTAAGGCACAATAATTTGAACTGAACTAGACTTATTAACCAACATAAACGATAACTTTTCTAAAACATTTACCTCTTTATAAGTAGAAAAAATTGTTAATAAAGTCCTACTACCTCTTGGAAAATACAGCTCTACATAGAAATGGTGATTTATTTGCCTTTATTAAGCAATATTCACTCAAATAGTTAAATAAGTACCTATTATGTGCTGGGTATTTCATTGGATGTACTTATATAAATCATTTTTTTCTGTCAATAATACCATGTTTTCTAGTTGAGTTAGTAATGGTGAGATTTTTTATTAAATTTAATACTAGGTAGTGACTTTGCCTACATGACAAAGAAAAGCAGAAATTTAGTTGACCACATAGGTATGTGTCAGCTTATATTGATACATATAGATTGAGTGCTCTGATTATGTGTTCATTTTGCATTTTGCCTAATTTGATCCAATTGGCAATACTCAAATTGGCTCAGTTGGAAATACTCAGATTGGCTTTGACATTTAGATAGGGCCAGCCATAGGTCCATAAGATGAGAGAGCTGAACAGACATTGGAAGACCAGCTTTCTCCTAGCCACAAGCTCTGAGGACCACGACTTTCTTAGCTCCAGCACTGGATGTATTTCCTGCACAGAATGTGCATCAATATATGATTATTTGAATGAATGAATGAATGAACGAATGATTGACACCATGTAACTAACCTCTCTCAAACACATGTAACTATATCCCATTTATAAAACATTCCAGAGATACAAGACATGAAGATAGCTATTTGGTCATCACTCTTATAATATTAACCCTTCATAATTCAGAGATCAAGTTGAGGCTCTTAAGGCAAAATAATTTGAAACTAACACACGATTACCATGCTTATCTCCTTTTTATAATTTTGATGATATTATACTATGAAATTGGCAATTCCAATCATGCTGCCCTGTGCCCCTTCTATAACACATGTTTGCCTTGTCTCCCAATTAAACTGTAAGCTAGAGCAGGGCCCAGGTTCCCTGCCATTCTCACACCCTGACAGAATGCACCCTGCCGAATTCATTCCAAAGGCATGTTTGAGAAAGATAATAGAGAACTGCCAAAATGGGGGCTAGAAGGCAGAGAGAGAAAAGTGTGCTAAAGCCCTCTGCTGGAAAACTGAATTAGAGCTTCTAAGAGAAGTGAAATACCTTCCTTTATTCTTTATATCTCGGTCACCACCTTCAAAATATATACGTAATCAAATTCCACTAGTGCTAAGCTGACAGCAGGGGCATTAAGTAATATGCATTGTGCCAGACTGTAGTTTAGCCAACCAAAGAGCCATTCCCAGGCCCAGCCACTTTTGTCAGCGGTTAGGAACACTAACACTAATTCTCCTTGCGTCTCTTGCAGCCAGTGGTACCCAGGTGACACAATCTGGCTGGCAATGCCACTTCCCGCTTCTTCCAGTCCTGAAAATAAGATGCCCAGACCTGCACTGTGCATCTTGCAACTATGAAGAAAAAAAGCATGAAAATGAAAAGCCAACTTGTTGGGCACAGTGAAACAGAGGGTAAAATAACATTATTGAGAAGCTAAACCAAGGCAAGCAATCCCTTACCTTTAGATAGCTTTATGTGAGGAAAAAAATAAAAGCTTCTATCTGTAGAAGCTACTATTAGAACCAAATGCCTTTCCACTAAGACATGATTAAGAACACAGTCATGCTTTAAATCCTGGTTCTGCCTTTCACCAACTGTGTAGCCTTGGGCAAGCTACCAAACATCTTTAAACTTGTTTCTCCTCTGTGAATGGGCATAAGTGCAATTACTACCATAAGACTACTGTGAATTGTTGTGAGAAATATGAGATAATACATGTAAAGTAATTAGCATTGAACTTGGCACATAGTATTACTCTCAAACCTTAGAGCCACACATTAATCCTAAAATATGAACAGTTGGGGCTATGATTTAAAGTAAATATTGCTTGTTTTCCCCCAAATAATTATATGTGAACATTTATATACTTAGGGTGGTAGAGAACTCAATTCTTTGTAAAAGAATTCTCACTCAACATATCTTTTAGGTCAAGACATCTACAATTAGCATTAAAATTCACTAACATCCTTATCTGTGATTAAATTAGGTGGTACAAATATCACTGATAATTACTATAATTTAAGTTTTCATATTTTTCTAATTGTTGCCACAGAAAAATAAACGCAAGGCACTGTGAATCTCGTGTGTCACTTACTAGGTAATTTCCAGGAATTCAGCCATTTCTCATGGATCACTGAAGACAACAGCATGTCTCTGGGTTTTATTTTGTTTTGTTTTAGTCACAAGCATTTCAGCTTCACTTCAACAAGATCATCATTCCAATAGTTTCACTTTGGAAGCTTATCTCACAAGGCCAATAAAGGACTGTGTTCTCAAGTCTAGAGACTTTCTCTCCATTTATAGCTTTCCATTAAGCCTCTTAAAGGTAGGTATTTATTCCAATTAAATATTTAAAAGGTAGGTCCTTTTATGAAATAGCTTTTTATTAATTCAAAAAGATTATTTATACTTCTAAATCCTTTCTAATAGGATTTGACTTGACCTACAACAAAAGACATGAAAAGATTAAGAATGTTAAAATAAATCAAAACATCCCAAAGCACTGGAAAAGAGACTACAAATATAAAAATGATCATTGTCTTGATTGTGCACAAAATTTAGCTTTGAACTTTCATGAAACTAAGGCAAAAATGGAAATACAATTGATTAAGCAATTCTCGTTACTTTACAGAGCAGATCTATAATACTTTTATAAACTACTTCTAAGTATAGTCTTGGCACTAAATTCCCATATAATTTATCTTATAACCCTCCTTCAAGGAAAATTGAGTTTCATTATACACAGTATTGTAATCAGTGAGGTTCAGTGACTGCTTTCAGCTTCAACAAAAGTCGATAGCACATTATATCAGTAATTTTTAAAGTATTTTTGGCCATGGACCCTGGAAAATAAAATATTATGCAACAGCTTGATATACACTATAGATAAAAAAAAGAACTTGCTTAATTAAAACAGATGTAAAGGGCCTGAAGCTACCATAATCACTGATTACTAAATCTGGGTATGGAAAATGCCTATGTAGCCAATAAACTGATCGTCTCAGATACAAATATAAAAATGTAAATAAGATGTCCCACAGCTAATATTACACTTAATGGTGAAAGATCGCTTGTCCTCTACCTAAGACTGGATAAGGCAAATGTGTCTACTCTTATCACTTCCTTTGGATATTGTACAGGAGGTCTTACCTAGTACAATAAAGTAGAGGGGCAGAAGGGAAATAGAAGACATGCACATAGAAAAGAAAGAAGGAAACTGGCTTCCTTCACAGACAACTAGATTGAATGTGTAGAAAATCTTAAGAGTTTATTTACTTTTTTTATTTTTATTTGTAACCCTCACCTGAGGATTATTTATTGATTTGAGAGAGAGAGGAAGGAAAAAGAAGAGAGGAACAGAGGGAGATTGAGAGAGAGCCAGAGAGAGAGAGAGAGAAAGAGAGAGAAAGAGAGAAACATGGATTAGTTGCCTCTTGTACGCTACCAATCAGGGATTAAATCCACAACCTAGTTATGTGCCCTAACCAGGAATCAAACCTGCAACTTTTTTCTGTATGGGACAATGTTCCAACCAGCTGAGAGCCTGGCCAGGGCAGAATTTTTTTTTAAAAATCCACTAGAACTAATAAGTTAATTGAGCAAGTTTACAGGATACAAGATCAATAGACAAAAATCACTTGTATTTTTATCTACAATTGAAAATAAAACAAAAATATACTTATATTTGTAGTTGCGTCCAAAAACATAACCTATTAAAAAATAAATGTAATAGAATGTGTGCATATGTACTACATTTAGAACAAAATATTACTGATAAAAATCAAAGTAGACTTAGATAAGAAAATTGCTGTATATTGAATTCTATCCCGCTAAAATCTATATATTGCAGCCCTACCTACCAATGTGATGGTCCTGGGAGATGGTGCCTCTGGAGACTAATAAGGTTTAGATAAGATCATGAAGGTGAGGACTTAATGATGAGATTAGTGCCCCTATAATAAGAGACACAGGAAGCTTACTTTTCTCTCTCCCTGTCTCTCTCTATCTCCCTTTTTCTCTCCCTCTCTCTCCAAACACACATACACACACACACACACACGCAAAGAGGTCATATGAGCACACAGCAAGATGGTAGTCACCTACAAGTCAAGAGAAAAGAAGCCTCACATAAAATCTACTTGGTTGGTGCTTTGGTCTTGGACTTCCCAGCATTTAGAACTATGAGAATATTAATTTTTGTTCTTTTAAAGGACCCAGTCTATCGCATTTTGTTATGGCAGCCCAAGCTAAGACAAAGATGTACCATGTTCATGAATCAGAACACAATATTATCAATTCACTCCAATTTTTTTTATAAAGTCAGCACAATCACAAATAAAATCCCAGCAGCCCCATATGGCCCACTCTTAGACACATGCCCCAAATAATTAAAAACAGGGATTCAAATGGATACTTGTATACCAGTGTTTAATGAAGCATTATTAACAACAGACAAAAGGTAGAAACAACTCAAATGTCTACGAACAGATGAGTAGATAGACAAAATGTGATACATGCATACCATGGAAGACTAAAAAAGAATGGAGTTCTGGTACATGCTACGATATAAATGAATCTTGAAAGAATTACTCCAAGTGAAGTAAGTCAGTCACAAAAGAATAAATATTGTATTATTTCACTTATATGGAGCTCATAGAGACAGAAAGATTAGAGATTGCCAGGCATTACAGAGCATTGAATGTTACTGATTAATGGGTACAGAATTTCTGCTTGAGTAATAAAAATTTTGGAATTAATGGTGATGGTTGCACAATATTGTGAATGTATTAATGCCACTGACTGTGTACTTAAAAATGGTTAAAATGGCGCTCTGATCCACGTGGCTCAGTTGGTTGGGTGTCATCTTGCAAAGCAAAAGGTTGCGGGTTCTATTCCCAGCCTGAGCACATGCCTGGGTTGCAGTTAAAGTCCGTGGACAGGGCCTTTGCTTGGGGCACATGTTTTTCTCCGGCTCTTTCTCACTCCCTCCCCCACTCTCTAAAAATAAATGAAAACAATCTTGTAAAAAGTGGCAAATTTTATGCTATATATATTTTACCACAATAAAAAACTTATTTACAAAATACCCTAGAATATTTTTCCATAGAAATCTAGAAGTTGATTGTAAAATTACATGAAAAATATTACATGTAAAAGACCTACAACAGGCAAAATTATTTTGAAAAGAACAAAGTTGGAAGACGTGCATACCTGATCTGAAGACTCACACTGCAATGCTACAGTACTCAAGGCAGTTCAGTATTGGCTGATAGATATACAGATCGACGGGAGAAAATAGTGTCTGGAAATAAGTTTATATTGACCAATTAATTTGTTATAAAATGCCAAGGTAATTCAGTAGGAAGAAGATTAAATTATAAAATGCCAAGGTAATTCAGTAGGAAGAAGATTATTTCCAATGAATGCTGTAGAATATCTGTATATGCACATGAATAAATAAACTTTGAACTTTCTTCACATCAAACATAAAATTAACTCAAAATGAATCATAGACTTAAATGTAAAAGCTAAATCAATAAGCCTCATAAATAAGACACTTTGCAAAAGCCCAAAATTGATAAATTGAACTTCACCAAAATTAAAATCTGATCTGTACAAGTTCCATTAAAAAAATGAAAAAAGCCATAAACCAGGAAAAAGTGGAATGAAAGGGTTTACATTTATGCACACATCTACAAATACATATATACACTCACATGTGTGCACATATATGTAAATATATGGATATTTATATACTAATTCATATATATATATATGAATTGGTATGTGTGTGTCGATATGGGGACTTATGACCAGAATGTAATAACCTACAACTTAATAACAAGATAAAAACCCATTTACAAATTGTCAAAAGATTTGAAGAGATGCTTTATTTCTTAAAGATTTTATTTACTTATTCTTAGAGACAGAGAGGGAGAGAAACATCAAAGTGTGGTTGCCTCTTGCACACCCCCCGCCTGGCCCACAACCCAGGCATGTGCCCTGACCAGGAGCCAAACCAGTGACCCTCCGGTTCACAGGTCAGTACTCAATCCACTGAGCCACACCAGCCAGGGCTGAACAGATGCTTTGTAAAAGAAAATATACAAATGGCCACTAAGTACATCAAAAAATTCACAACTACATTAGTCAACAGGAAAATGCAAATTTAAACCACATTAAGATACTGTTACGAACCCATTAAAATGGCTAAAAATAAAAGTAAAAAAAATGAGCAAATGAAAATCTCATACAATGCTGGTGGAAAGTAAAATGGTATCATTACTTTGGAAAGCAGTTTGGCAAATTCTTATATAGTTAAACACATATCTGTAATAACCCAACAAGCCCATGAGTAATTAAATCATATGCTGACCCTTATAAGAATACCCACAAAAGATTTACTCAAAATAGCCACACACAAAAAAAACAGTTTGAGGGTAAAGAGAATTCAGAGTAACCAGCAGGCCAGGGGAAATCTCTGCCTCATGATCAGCTGGTAAATGTCCACATTCTTCTCCACCATCAGTGTACATACCCCAGGTAAACAGCTCAAGAGCCAAAACAGACTATTTAACATCTTCCTCTTAGAGGAAGACAGCTGCTCTTGGCAGTGGTACTTAAGGCAGTTATAAAGGACACATGGACAAAACCAAAGCGGGATAGGATCAAGGGTGGGAAGTGGGGATGGCTGGGGTTGCGGGGAGTGGTAGGGGCAAAATGGAGACAACTGTACTTGAACAATAATTTAAAAAAAAAAAAAGACAGGACTCGGGAAATCTTTGCCACAGCTAGCTAGCTCTCCAGAAGTTATATATTTTAGTAAACTATTTCATCTATAAATGAAATATACAAAATATGCAAAAATTATGCATTTTTGCCATTTCTATTGCCTTTCTAAACAAGACAGACCTCAAATTTTCAATCTCCCACCCCAAGATAGTCCCTTAGCATTTTTTTCAAAAACCATAGTTTTCCACCAGAAATGATTTTAAAATGTATTCTTTGAGCAAATAAGAGTTCCTTTTGCAGCCTTTCTAAATTTCTCAATAAAGTTCAGGCAACTGATACTAATATCAATGCTAATATTGTACTTCTCAAGCATTTCATGTTCTAAATCCAAATCCTCAGAGGTCTATGATGAGCCCAGAAGTAGGGTCCAAGGATCTACATCTCATCACCTCCCTGGCGATTACAGTGCAAATAGACTTCAGACAGAGTCTGAGAAATGCTACTCTGATGGGTTCACGGTTTCATTTCTCTGCCAGAGAGACAAATATGGCTTCCCTAAGACCTCCCCTTAACCCTCAGCCTTTAAAAGCCTCAAGGTGAAGGACCCAGCACTGCTCTGTCTCTCGGGAGCACACCCATGCCTTTCCCTCCCCTCTTTTCTTCCCCGAGGCTCATTCCCTTTGCCTTTCTCTCTCCTAAGCTACAAGCGCCCTTTCTTTGCTTCTGTAACTTGTTTCCTGAGCCTACGCAGCCCACCTGGCTCACTTCTAGTACCTCTGTAACTTTCTAAATAAACTTTCTCTTATAATTTGAAAGCAGAAATGTACACTTACTTTTTAGTCTTCCAATTGGGTTGGAGTGAGCTGACAGGCAGACTAGATAATAATCAAATACATAATCAAAGTCAATTTTGTCACTATATACTTTCTTCAAAATGTCCCTCAAGAAAAATAGCATGATTGTTTCTGCATGAGGCAATATGTAACCGTTGTTGACCTTGCCTTTGTTAAACAAGTTTTAAATACCAAGTGGCATTGACTCTATAAACAGCAACATCCTAAGAAAACAACCCATAAAAAATCTTTACCTTCAACTCCTAGAGAATGATGCACAGATTGCTTTTAAAAAAATAGCTTGCTGTCATAGATTAAATTTCTTCTGAGGAAAGGTGTGAACTCCTACAGGTGGCATCCAGATGGGGAATTAGTGTCTTCCCACCCACATGAGAAAATCTATAAAACCTCTTCCATAACAGTGGAAGAAAAGGAAGACAATTTGTGCCCAGAAATTTTGCAACTTGTGCATTAAAAGAGTACTGCAACTCTTGCGAGCAATCCATATTATGTGTTGTGTCAAATACAACAGATAACTGAACTACAGAAATTGAGTTCATGGAGAATATGTTAGTCTAAACTTTGAACAATGGTAGACAGACTGACGATTTTCTACAACTCTATCTGTTTTTGATGTTGAAAATGACCAATTCAACATAAACCCATAATGGCCAGCATGAGATGCTAAAGATCCATAAGTGGAAGGAAACTGGGCCAATAACAGAGAAGGGATCACCCACAACCAGCCAGAGATATGCCTTCTTAGCCTCTTATGGTTAAGAGCGTCACCAACAACTTAATGAGTCAAGTTGACAGTTAACCCCAGAACAACATGTAGCTATAGTTAGTTTACAAACTCCTAGGAGCATCCCAGGAGTTATCTGAAACTGTCCCCCGTATACACAGGGCAGAGAGACATGGAAGAAATGACAGACCACTTCAGATGGATAGGTGGTAGGTTTAATAAGCAAGGAAGCTTACTCATGAGCTTTGTCTTGGGCAGCCACAAGATGAGTAGTTTTCCGCACCTGCCCGCCAGAATCTTAAAAATTTAGATAGAGGACTTAACTGGGTTCAGGTACATACACTGACTTTAGTTACATACCTAGTCTAGACAGTCTCATCACATTACTATCTCAAGGCTGTATTCTTGTGCAGCTTCTAGCATAAAGAAGGCAAGCAGAGCACACATTTCAAACACAGAAGAGGGAATGGGAGCTCCCAATTATCGGGTCCAGCTCAAGCGTCATACCAGTGGTCACATCTTCTTGGTGACCTTTCCCAACAGTTACATCAGTATGTAATTTATTTTAGATTTTTCATTATATATGCCTAAATTAATTAACCATTTAGTTCAGTTGAAACAGTTTATTTTGCAGGGTGTGGCCCTCATTGTCAGTAAATCCTTTTAAGAACTTGATAAAGACATGCATTAAGAAAAAGTGTTCAAACTAGGTGAATCCAATCAACAACTGCAATTATGATCAGATCAGAGCACCTCTTTTTATTAGTTGCTCTTAACTATTAAGAGAGCTTTTTAAAGAAAATTCACTGTGAGTGCTTTTTTCTATAAAATAAATTATATGAATACAAATTCAATTAAACAAGTTCAAGAACCAGATAATGGAAAAACAAAATGAGACAAAAAGAAAGATTGCACAAGGAAATAAAGTGAGGGTCAAAAGAGCAGCAATAACTAAGAAATATTAAAGAACAGGAAAGGTTGACAAATCACTCACTAGAGGAAACAGTTGAGAACAGTGAATGTGTAGAAATTATACAGAAACTAAAACAATCATAAGAAAAGTAATATATACAGAAGACAGTAAGGGTAGAGAACACAGTAAATGCAATAGAAAAGGTGGTCAAAATAGCACAGCTAACCTTCTCTAATATTAAGAGAAAAATAAATTTGTAGCTTGAAAGGACACATGCAATTCCAAGAAAAATTGAGAAGCAATGGTCATCTGCATAAAAAGAGCTCTAAGTTTTCCAACTTCAAAGATGGAAAAAACAACTTAGTTTTCAGTTATTGCTATCTATTCTGTCTATACATATGAGCATAGAGAAATTTCTAGAATGATAATCATCAAAATTATTTCTGGAAGTGGAGTTTTAGTACATTTTTCTTTGCATTTTCCACTATTGCTTGTATATTTATAATAAATATGTGCTATTAATATAAGGAAATGAAAGAAGGAGGAAGGAATGAAGGAAGGAAGGAAAGAAGGAAGGAAGGAAGGAAGGAAGGAAGGAAGGAAGGAAGGAAGGAAGGAAGGAAGGAAGGAAAGAAGGAAGGAAGGAAGACTATTGATTTGCCAAGATACTATTTTATCATTTTCCTAGTTATCTCTTTATTACAAAAGGAGGGAAAAAAGGAAGAAGAGGAGGATGAAGAGGAGACAAAGAAAGAGGGAAATAATTCATTTTGTGTTGATCACAGATTGTACATGTGAATTCTTGGGGTTATCTGTTTATACTTAATATATTATATTTTTACTGTCAGTAATTTTGCCTCATATTTCTCTCTAACTTGAAGTATCTAAAAGAGAACCCCATGTTTGTAGAGACCCAACTGTGCTACTGATGACAAGAGGTCTGTATTCCATAAATATTTACATTCTGCTCTACAAGAGCACAGAAACAACTTAGTGTGCCTGTTGCTTTCTCAGTTAAACAGACACCACTTAACAAAACAACTGTGGATCATTTTCTACATAATTATCTTTTCTACCAGATCTCTAGTAGAATGTCAACTACCTAAAGACATAAGCTGAGCTTTCTCTTTGTTCCAAATTATGTGTGGCCCTGCATGGTAGAAGTACTAAAATAAAGAATAAAAATGTAACCTAATTGACAATTCTGATGATGATATTGTTTCAAACCCCCTAAGGCTGCCTTTGAACTATCTTGACCAGACATAATCTCCACTAAATTGCAGGTCTAAGTGACTTTGCCAAGCACAATTTTATTTGCAATGAATCTCTTACAAATTATCCTCTGTCTTCCTAATCACTCAGTTGCATTTCATTGAGTTTTTTTAGCAACCAGCTCACTGGAAAGCCCTCCACCACTATGCCAGGCACTATTTTCAGTAACTCTGATATTCTTTGTTCTCTTTTTCTCCACTCTGCTCGCCTCACAAAGCCTCTGTTAAAATTCAACTTTCTACTCTCTGCTTGGACCCCAGTAGCTGAAAAGGGCTGAAGAAAAGCATTTACCTGAGCTACCTAATCTTGCATAAACTTTTAAGAAAGAAGTTTAAGAAAGTTCTTTGTTTTCTTAAAATATGACCACCAGCCTCAAGAAAGACATCACCACCCAGCATCCTTCCATGCTCCCATAGTAAATTCATTTCCCCACTCTTCCAAAAATCAATTTTACAAATTTTTCTCTCAACTTAAGCCCTCAATACTCCCTCCTCCCTCTACTTGTGACTCTGAGATGATGGTTTGACTGCTTTTTCACTGAAAAACTAAAAGCAACCAGAAAAAAAGTCCTGATGTCCCATCACTGAATCTTCTTACCTAGTGGCAATTGACCTGTCGAGTCCCTCTTTCCTCCTGATGCAATGCGTGACCCCTCCTTGGTCCATGTAAATCAACACTCCACAGCGCACTGGATTCCATCCCATCTCGCCTGCTCAGAATTTTGCTACTAGAATTTTTCCCCTCCTTTTCTACTCCCTCCTCAGTTTTTCTCTCTCAACTGGATCATTCCCATTAGCATGCAAACAGGCGACAAAAAGTCACTCACCTTGAAAAGCAAACAAGTAAGACAAACTTCCTTAATCCTATTTCCCCTTCAGCTTCTGCCCATTTCTCTGCTGCTCCCTTGGGAATGAGTGTTTCTATTTGCTCACATTCACTCCTTAATCTACACCAGTCAGGCTCTGTCTCCACCACTCCCATGGAGCTGATCACACCAACATCATTAACAGCCTCCATCTTGCCACATCTGTCTCCAAATTATTCAACCTCTGAAAAGTGATAACTTAATGGATAATAGCTTTGGTCTTCAATTCTTACTTCCTATGGCTTCCAGTGAAGAATGTTTTACTGCTTTTCCTCTTAATTCTTTGGTATTTTTTTCTCATTTCCATTGCTGGTTCTTCTTCTTCTCAATGTTAACATTCTCCAGAGGTCATTCTTTGACTGTCTTCTTCATGTTTCTTTCTTCCTAGATAACCTCATCTAGTTCCATGGAATGATATAATTACCAATACACGGATCACTCACAAACCACATAGATATTATTTAGTCTCTGTATTCCACATTCTATTCTTTGTATTCTATTTCCAAGTTCCCACCTGTGCCCTTAGCTTGATACTCTTGATATTCTACTGTCTATTTAAAATCTCCACTAGGATGTCTAATAGACTACTTAAACTACTGGACAAAGAAAAACTCTTCATTTCCATTTTCAACAAATTTGAACCTCCCCCAATCACCACATCTCAGTTATTGGCACCACCATTGAATGTTTTTCTGTTTATAATTTGATTATCATATGATTTTAATAGCTCTTTTCCTCAACTCTGATCCAAACTATTAGTAAATTCTGTGGGCTTTACCTTCAAAATATCACAAATCCAACATTTATCATACTTCCAAACCTATCACCTTAGTCCAAACTGCATCGTCTCTCATCTAGACAGCTGTACTAGCCTTGTAAGTAGTCTTCCTGCTTCTGTTCTTGCCTTCCTATAATCTGTTCTCCATTAAATAATCAAATTGAACTTTGAAAAACATGAATTATGGATCTTGTCTTCTCGGACTGGTTTATTTTACTTAGCATAATGCTGTGCAGTTCTATCCATGCTGTTCCAAAGGGTGAGATTTCCTTCTTTTTTGTGGTCAAGTAGTATTCCATCGTGTAAATGTAACACAGCTATTTTGTCCACTCATCTATTGATGGACACTTATGCTGCTTCCAAATCTTGGCTATAATAAATAATGTCTCAATAAACATAGCGGTGCATACGGTTTTTGAATTAGTATTTCAGGTTTTCTCCATCATAAATTCACAGAGGTGGAATTGCTGGTTCATAAGGCAGTTCTATTTTAATTTTTTGAGGTAACTCCATAATGCTTTCCACAGTGGCTGCACCAGTCTGCATTCCCACCAACAGGGCACAAGGATTCCCCTTTCTCCACAACCTTGCCAATAGTTGTTTGTTGATTTATTGATCATAGCCATTCTGACAGCTTTAAGGTTCATTTATATGTGGTTCATTTATCTAACAAACCAAATAAACTAACAAACAAAATACAAACAGACTCAAAGATACAGAGAACAGAGACTGACAGCTGTCAAAGGGGAAGGTGGTTCAAGGGGAGAGGCTGGATGAAAGAGGTAAAGGACTAAGCAAAAACAAAATCTAATAGATACAGACAACGGTATGGTGATTGCCAGACCGAAAGCTGGGTGGGGGGAGGTAGATGAAGGTAAAGGGAAGACAAATGGTGATTGAGACTTAACTTGGGGTAGTAAACACACAATACAATGTATACAGATGATGTATTATGGAATTGTACACCTGAAATCTATATAATTTTATTAACCATTGTCACCACAGTAAATTCAATAAAAAAATAAAAATAAGAACTCTTTAAAAAGCTAAAAGTACAAACTCGCTGAGATTGGGCAACAGCTGACACTAAGTCTGTATGCCCCACACTGCAGTGTGTGTAAAGGTGTTGGGTAAATACATACAGGATGATGACCAGATTGCATCACTCCCCTGGTGAAAACAGCAATATGCATCCACTTATTCTTCAGAGAATTTAACTGCTTACATGGTCCACAGGGTTCCACATGATCTGGCTTTTACCTACCACATGGACTTCATCTCCTGCTGATTCCATTCCAACTACCTCTGCCTGCTTGTCTCTACACACAGATTCTCTCTCTTGGGTCATGTACACATGCAGTCTCTCCTGGAATTCTCTCTCCTAATATCTTCACATACATGGACCCCTTACATCATCTGAATATCTTCTCCAATATCACCACTACAAAGAGGCCAGGTCTGATCAGTCTACATAAAACACTCTCCACCCCACCTTCCTGTCACTGTATTTATTCTGCTTTCTTTTCTTCATAACTCTCAACAATGTTTGAAATTTATATGTATTTGTCTCTTCATCTGTTTATTGGCTGTCCTCTCCACCAGGATGTATCCCCTCCGGGCAGTAACTCTGCTGGACTTAGACTGCTGTATCCTCCTCCTGAAATCAGTACCAGCCCCACAGAAAGTGCTTAAGAGTTATTTCCTCAGTAAAAGAATGAAGGACTGTCCTTTGCCTGATGAAAAACCTGGCTGATTCAGCTCACTGTTGACCTGGGAAAGGTAGGTTTTTGACAGTGTTAAATGACAATTACTCTGTCTTCTGTGTAGGGACACCATAAACCAGGTGAAATTTCAATGTTCAAGCTGGTAATTTTTGAACCACTTTCCTATTTTTCTAATGTCCCTTCTCCCTTGCCCACCATCATTCGGCATTTTCACGCTGCCTGTTACCCGTCTTTGTGCATACATGACCTACATCAGGGCCTCTGTTACCCTAGAACACCCATCCAGGAGAGCAAGCATACTGCAATCATGTCATGGAGTGACACTGCAGTGCCCCAAATGTAGCTGCTTCTATGCCTATCATTTCAGCCCCGCTAGCTGCTCCCCACTTTGCACAGAATTTCAACAATTTCTGGGTGCTAAAAATATTTATGATAGTTTTAAGTAAATGTTAAAGGAGAACTGTGCTGGTTAATTTTATGTCTCAACCTGACTGGGTCACAGGGTGCCCAGACATTTAGTTAAACATTATTCTGGGTAGGACTGTGAAGGTGTTCCTGAATTAGAATAACATTTGAATTGATAGACTAAGTAAAGCAGATTGCCTTCCCTGATGTGGGCAAGTCTCACCTGATGTCCAGAAGGCCTGAATAGAACAAAATGCTGAGCAAGGGAGATTTTGCTTTCTCTGCCTGACAATCTGGAGTTGGAACATTGGTTGGTCTTCTGCCTTCAGACCCAGACTTACGTATACCTTCAACTCTCATGCTTCTCAGGCCTTCAGACTACAGATCTTGGGACTAATTAGCTTCCAGAACCAACTCTTTATAATACATTGTGTGAACGAATTCTTCATAATAAAACTCTTTAGATAGATAGACGGACAGACAGATAATAACCTATTCTGTTTCTCTGGAGTAACCTGACTAATACAACAACCTTTGTATTGCTTGGTTTTTTGCTCCTAAGGAGCCCTGGATTCAGCTTTCTCAGTCTGGAGATGCCTCACCAGTGCCAGTTCTTTCCTTCTCTGTAAGTAACAGACCTTCATTGTATTCAGCCAGCCTGTCAGTCAGAGGGAAGTACACACTGGGATCCTTGGTATAGGTAGGTCCCATCCTTCCTAAGATTCTGTTTCAGAGAGAAACAATTCCAACTCCTCTCTCTAACAAAGATGGGGAGCTACAAACTCTTCACCCCCTTCTTTCAGAACCATCACTTTCCAACAAATGATCTCAGAACTATTTGCATGTGAAATTAATATAAATTGTGGGTTTGTGTAGTGGATGTAGCAGTTGTTTCCACTTATGAGAATAGGTTGCCATTTTTGTTTAATCCCTACCCACATCTTTTTAAAAATAGAGACTACATTGACCATTCATGACTGCAGAAGAGGTTCCTTCTCAATACGGCAGTAAAAATATAAAGTTTTCTAATACCATTTTATGCTCTATTGCTTAAAAAATGTTAACCTTCCCATAAGAAAACATTTTACCCTTTAGGGAAGAATCCTTGATTCTTCCTATCACTTTGCTTTACTTTATATTAATAACTTTCTTCATTAATTTTACTATTAACTTTTGGCTTCTAGCAATGTTTTATCACTAGTGAATTCTTTCAGACAACTATAGGGTAATATGGTAAGGATTAGCATCTTAATAGAGGAGAATAACATTTTTACATTCTTAGAAAGTTCAAAGCCAAGATAATTTTCTGAAAATCATAGTAAGGAAAAGCTTTTTCATGGCTTTTATAAAGACTCCAAACGAAACACTGCCTTAAACTACGTTATCAAGTATCTCTTTGACATAAATCCATACATGTCGCTATTACTTAAGCAACTTCAATAAGAGCACAGGACTTAGATGCTATTACTTTACCAATACATAATTCACTGTAACAAGGCTACTGTTAAAGTCCCTAATTTCCAATAGTTTCAGCAGATTTAACAAAATTCAGAGCATCGCCAGGCTTCCATGTTGCCATAAAACATGTATTTATACCTAAAGGAGTCACTTCACCAATTCTTTTAAATTTATAATAGGCATCTAGTGTTTGAAGATCACCCACACTGCTTGTCAGGATTAATTGTTTCTTTGGATTTGATCTAAATTATAAAAACAATGAAACATAAAGAAAGATAATAAAGTCAAACTAAGAGGTACAGTCCCTACCAGTCCTCTCCATTTTTATCTTTTAGGCAGAGGTTTTAAAGATGTACTTGATTATATAATATGAAGTGTACATTGCTTCTTCCTGGAATTCCTCATGGAGGTTCAAATATCTAAGCAGCATTGAATATGACATTTTAAGATTAACACCATAGGTAGAAAGAATTATAACTGTAACCCTCATCTTGGTCTACTTTGCATCCAACTGATTCAAATAATGAGCTGCCCTCTAGAAAACCTTAAAAACATTTGGCCATAAGGACATGAAGAATGAAGATAAACAGACCAGAAATTCAAATGTCTATATTTTAAAGCAAATGCATGCTAATAAATACAGTACTATTAAAATTCTCCCTGGATACTAAGTTGTCTACAATGTATTTGTAAAAAAGTATGTGCTGTTTTCTAAATTATTTAAAGCTATTTGCATTTTATGTTGAAATTTAATGCTTGTTCGCATAAACTATTAAATATAAAACCTTTACTTTAGCTTTGTTTTTGTCTTATAGCATTTCTGCTTGATTTAATTTAAATGTGTTATTTTTAAATCAATTAGTAGCATAAAAATAATATTAAAAATTCTGCCCTGGCTGGTGTGTCCCAGTGGATTGAGTGCTGGCCTGTAAACCAAAGGGTCACCGGTTCGATTCCCAGTCAGGGCACATGCCTGGGTTGCAGGCCAGGTCCCCAGTAAGGGACACATGAGAGGCAACCACACATTGATGTTTCTCTCCCTGTCTTTCTCCCTCCCTTCCCCTCTCTCTAAAAAATAAATAAATAAAATCTAAAAAAAAATAATTCTAAGGCCAGTTGTTATAAAGCATCAATCATTGATCATGATAGTATTGTCCATACATTGAATAACTGTAGGTTGCCTCCTTTGTAGCACAGCAGTTGACTTTTCTGTCTTACAAATAGATTTCTACCTACATTAGTGGGATAAATCATTTATGAAACGCTCATTAGAAAGCATTGCATAACACGTGTCACCACTATATCTGAAATTTCTAAATGGTATCTTTCAGTTGTCTTTTTTCTCACTGAAGTTTGACATGCTGGGCTGGAGTCACATAGCTTTTCCTAAAGTGGCAGGGGAAACAAACTTGCCAGTTTCCCATCTCTGCACAAAATCATTTGATTTGTATTAAAGTGACTGACCACCAAGGGGTTGACTAAACTGATAGACTATTACTTTACCTGTTAAGAAATCAGTTTTTTTAATCAAGAGGGTAAAACTGATTGTGTTTTAGATGAGACCTAAAGTGATCACTACCAATATTGAGGTAACCAGTCCAAAGCAATCGCTAAAGAATAAAGTATTTCAAAATTTATAAAACTAACACTAACATTTCTCTAATTCATTATCTATGACTACGTTAATTTGGCATCTTAATCATTTAGACTTAATCTCTGTGATTTGGTTCCATAGGACACTGAAGTGTTAATAAAATTTTACTCACATGAATATTGTAACTTCCGGGGCAGTTCCTAGAATGGCATTCCTTATGAAGCATTATTGCTACAGAAGCATTAATGATACAGAAAGTATAACCTGGCTTAGCAAATGATACTTACGTAGAAAACCGAAACATTGCTTATATAACCCACTGGGCAGGAAATAAAATCATGAAAGGAAAATGAAAGCTTCATTCTAATTATATTCTTAATTTTATATGTGCTAAATCAAATGTTTTAAATAAAACTAAAAATAAAGAGGCTGTTTTTACTTTCTCAGAAAAATTATGGAGCACTAAAATTTCACAAATTAAAGCTCCACTAATTTGGAATTATGAGAAATCCAGTTTCTTTTTCCTTTTTGAAGTTTATATTTGACTCAGTGTAGAGATAAGTTATTCTCTTCTAGATTCTTTTTCAACTCTTAAAACACGGCCAGAGACAAGAGCTCAGTGCAGTGTCTGTGTGTTTAACACTTCTCTAACATTTGACAAACTCTCCTTTTAAGAATGTTTATCTCAGGCTCAGTCTCTCTCCAAGCAACAGAAGCTGGCCAAAATTTAATGATGCCATTTTCATCATATTTTATTTATTTTTATAGTTGCCTTCTGTTTTCAGCAGAGTATACTGGTTTCCTATTCAGAACTAATATAAAAATTTCTGTTGAAGTACATTTAGATTGTGGGGCCCTGGCCAGGTAGCTCCGTGGGTTAGAGCACCCTCCTGGGACGCCAAAGCTGCAGATTGAATCCCCAGTCAGGGAACATCCAAAAATCAACCAATGAATGCATAACTAACTGGATCAACAAATTGATCTCTTTCTCTCTCTCTCTCTCTCCCCCCCATCTGAAAATTAATAATAAACAAATACATATAAATAAATAAATTTAGATTGCAAAGTGAATCAATTTAATTAAATAATGAGTAATAACTGTACAGGTGATAAGCAAGTATGTCTAAAAATCATAAAAGTGGTAAAAATGGCTAGATATTAGGAAGTAAATAATATATATAAATATATATTTAAAATTATATAAGAAACTGTAAGAGGCAAACCATTTCCTCGGGTGAACAAATTAATTTCAATCCTTTTCCCAGTATTTACTTGCATACCGTCATGTTACTTTTAAATGATTCCTCTTTATTTATTAAAGTGGGTCCATCAAAACTTCTACTCAACAACATTTTCATATCTTTTTGTTTAATACAGTACAAGCTTGAAAGTTATAAGACTGAACCCTTTTGAGAAAAGAAGTCTAATTTGAAAACATCATTCAACAAATGCTAAACACTCATATATCTGACATCCTGAGACAGATTTGGGGAGGAACAAAAAGATTTTTATGTGTCCACTTATTATTCAAAAGCTATTGTTTTAGTCGCTATAATATTTAAAGCCACTTGTTACATAGGATTTCATCAGAGGAAGAGAAGAAGGAAAAGAAGGAAGATAAAGAGGAGGAAGCAGGGGAAAGACAGGAAAAGAAAGAAGACAGGGTGGGAATTAATTATTAAGCAAGAATCCTGAACTCAGAGATTACCATCTAGTTCATTATTACTTATTACTGTCCTTGGGTTTTTCTTATTGTCCTAGATACTATTTCATTTTCTCATATTGCTTTTTTTAAAAAAATAAAAGTCAATGTTTTATTCAGTCAGAGGTAATATTTAAGAGACATTTCCTTTGAGTGTCAGATTCTATGAAACTCAATAACAAATTCATGGAATACAAAACAGCATAATGTTAAACCTGCAACAAGGTGTATAGAATTCTGCAGACTTGGTCTCCAACATGTTCTTTGTGAAAGCAGTAATGCTGCCCCAGAAAGGAAAGGACTCGGGAAATACATTATTCATAAATTTTTTTTAAAAGTCACAGTACTAACTTAAACATGTGCATTTAATAGGAAAACTACTATTCTTTATGGTGCTTCCAATTTTTACTAGATTTGTACACTTCATTTAGGGTGCATAGAGTCGTGATGCTTTAATAACATATTTATTAAACTATTGCATTTACACTCTCTTTTCTTCCTCTTTACTCTGTGTCTCTGGAGCCCATAAGAATTTCTCCTTTAGGAAAAGACAAAATCCATTTTGTTCTACAGGGTGGTAGTTTTTAAATATGAAAATGGGTTTTGATATTTAATGCCTAAAGGAGATTTTCATTTCTGATGTACTGAAGACAGATTTCCAAAAAAAGTTTTGTGCCATATGTACTCATACATAACTGTTTTAAAAAATAAAAAATCTTAAAAGATTACAAGACTTTCTTCATACCCTAAGTTCTGTGCTACCTTGGCATGGAACACTTTCCCAGTGCATTTTAAGCTGAATTGGCTTAAATGGTATGGCCTTCCATTTATATTGACTGCCCACGTCTCCCCCAAATGGTCATAACACAGCTAATCAAGCTAGTAAATACAAACATCTGAAATCAGTGAATCAGCTTTCATTGTTTCATTACTTAACTTCATCCAAAACTGTGGAAGGAGAGGTAATATTTGGTGTCAAAGAGATTAAGCCCAAATGCTGGCCCTACAGGAAAGGTGGGTGCAGTGGTCCAGTCCTGCACTCCTTACCCCTTCACAGTCATTTCACCAGATTCTGGGGCCAGTTCTGTGATCCTTGCAGCAAATGAGGGAAATACAGGTCCAAATATTGGCAAACCCCCAACTCCATCTGAAGCCTCTCTACCTCACTTCCAATAACTGACCCCTGGGCTCTTTCTGCCATGGCCGATCTGCACAGGGAAACACAGTACTGTATCTGCATCCTTTCCTGTCGTTTCTTCTTACTCAACACTGACTTTGGTATGCCAGGCACTGTGTTAGCAACGGGAAACGAAGAAGAACAAGTCCATGGAATAGGGGAACTCATAAATTCCTACAGTTTCAGATAGTCTGCCTCTTGCTTCACATAAAAGTAAAAACACTGTTATTTTCTCCTAATGTGAAAAATTTTGCAGTATTCCATAATTGCAGCCATTTGGGTCTTCAATTCCACTTAAATAGCATGTTACTGCCTCGGACGAAATAATGAAAGCTTTTGCGTATTCTTCTTGCAATGTTCTTCCTTTAGCTCTTACAACAACTTCTGTGATGGTCTTGGGTTGATGGCTTCCTAATTAACTTCTTATCACATAAAATCGCTGGAGTTACCTGGTAATTGGAAATGAACACCTCAAAATTGTGTTTTTACCATAAAGCTATGTTTAATATTCCACAAGATGTGCCATTTCCCTCTTATTTCTTAAATCCTTTATTTAAGGTGAAAGAATGTTACTACTTCAGGAAAGAGAAAAAAGGGCTATCACAAATCTAGGATATTCTTGGGGGCTGAGACATTGTATTTGTTTCCTATTGTTAAGACCTAACATCTTCTTGCGGCCAGTGGGGAATCATTACTCACACACTGAGGCCGACAGAGAATAAAACAAAGGAGAATCATTGAGGCCAATGATGAGATAGTAAACTAACTGAGGGCCTCTTATTTCCACATTTTTTATGAAGTAAACAATAAAGATCTTTGTGGTTTATACCATGTTTAATCAGGAATTTTTTAAATATATTTTATTGATTATGCTATTACAGTTGTCCCATTTACCCCTTTTTTTTCCCTCTGCCTTGCACACTCCCTCCCACTCACATCCCCCCCCCCTTAGTTCATTTCCTTGGGTCATACATATAAGTTCTTTGGCTTCTACATTTCCTATACTATTCTTACCCTCCCCCTATTTTCTACCTGCCACTTATCCTACTTATTCTCTGTAACTTTTCCCCCTCTCTCCCCCTCCCATTCCCCTGTTGATAACCCTCCATGTGATCTCCATTTCTGTGATTCTGTTCCTGTTCTAGTTGTTTGCTTAGTTTGCTTTTGTTTTTGTTTTAGGTGTGGTTGTTAATAACTGTGAGTTTGCTGTCATTTTACTGTCTATATTGTTTTATCTTCTTTTTCTTCAATAAATCCCTTTAACGTTTCATATAATAAGGGCTCAGCGCTCATGAACTTCTTTTTTTTATGTTTTAAATATATGTATTAATTCATTTAAAAGATTGGGAATTGGTGTGCCAGAAGAATACTTCTATTTATAAAATGCCTTTACACCTTGCTTTTTCTTTGTGTAAGCCTCTTTTTTTTAATATATTTATTGATTATGCTATTACAGTTGTCCCATTTCCCCCCCTCACTCCACTCCATCCTGCCCACCCCTTCCCTCCCACATTCCCCCCCTATAGTTCATGTTCATGGGTCATACTTATAAGTTCTTTAGCTTCTACATTTCCTACACTATTCTTACCCTCCCCCTGTCTATTTTCCACCTATCATCTATGCTACTTATTCTCTGTACCTTTCCTCTACCTCTCCCCCTCCCACTACCCTACTGACCACCCTCCATGTGATCTCCATCTCTATGGTTCTGTTCCTGTTCTAGTTGTTTGCCTAGTTTGCTCTTGTTTTTGTTTTAGGTGTGGTTGTTAATAACTGTGAGTTTGCTGTCATTTTTACTGTTCATATTTTTTATCTTCTTTTTCTTAGGTAAGTCCCTTTAACATTTCATATAATAAGGTCTTGGTGATGGTGAACTCCTTTAACTTGACCTTATCTGAGAAGCACTTTATCTTCCCTTCCATTCTAAATGATAGCATTGCTGGATACAGTAATCTTGGATGTAGGTCCTTGCCTTTCATGACTTGGAATACTTCTTGCCAGCCCCTTCTTGCCTGTAAGGTCTCTTTGGAGAAATCAGCTGACAGTCTTATGGGAAGTCCTTTGTAGGTAACTGTCTCCTTTTCTCTTGCTGCTTCTAAGATTCTCTCCTTCTGTTTCATCTTGGCTAATGTAATTATGATGTACCTTGGTGTGTTCCTCCTTAGGTCCAGCTTCTTTGGGACTCTCTGAGCTTCCTGGACTTCCTGGAAGTCTATTTCCTTTGCCAAGGAGATTAGGGAAGTTCTCCTTCATTTTTTGTTCAAATAAGTTTTCAATTTTTTGTTCTTCCTCTTCTCCTTCTGGCACCCCTATAATTCGGATGTTGGAATGTTTCAAGATGTCCTGGGGGTTCCTAAGCCTCTCCTCATTTTTTTGAATTCTTATTTCTTCGTTCTTCTCTGGTTGAATGTTTCTTTCTTCCTTCTGGTCCATACCGTTGATTTGAGTCCCAGTTTCCTTCACATCACTATTGGTTACCTGTACATTTTCCTTTATTTCACTTAGCATAGCCTTCATTTTTTTCATCTACTTTGCAACCAAATTCAACCAATTCTGTGAGCTTCCTGATTACCAGTGTTTTGAACTATATATCTGATAGGTTGGCTATCTCTTCACCACTTAGTTGAATTATTTCTGGGGCTTTGATCTGCTCTTTCATTTGGGCCATTTTTTTTTTTTTTTGTCTTGGCGCGTCTGTTATGTAGTAAGGGGTGGAGCCTAATTGTTCACTAGGGTGGGATAACTCACATTGCTGGGTTGTGGCTGTATGTGGGGAAGGGGTCCGAGAAGGAATAGTGGTGCTTGCTCCACTCTCTGCCAGCTTTCAGTCACTTACCGCACTACCCACAATCAAATTGGGCCCTTCTGGTGCTGATTCCTTGGTGGGTGGGCTTGTTCTGGGACCCTGTGGGTCTCTCCAATGAACTCTCCTATGAATCTGGGAGTTTCTCCCACTGCCACCTCAACCCCCACAGGTGTTTTCAATCAGAGATTTGAGGCTTTGTTTCCCCACGCTGGAGCCCTGGGTTCTGTGGTCTGTTTTGCTCCCCAGTTATTCCTCCCAGTTTATCTGCACGAGAATGTGGGACCACCCACTCCACCAGCTGCCACCTGGCAGGATCTGCCAGCTGCAGCCTTGCCCCTCTCCACAATCCACCACCTCACTGGGTCCATCAGCTGCCTCCTTGCCCTCTCCAGTCCTCCTGTCGCCGCCTTGCCACGAGTCTTCTCCAACTGCTGGCTGCCCATCTCTGCCCCTCCTACCAGTCTGGATGAGTGTGTCTTCTTTAACTCCTTGGTTGTCGAACTTCCATACAGTTCGATTTTCTGTCAGTTCTGGTTGTTTTTTGCTTTTAAATTGTTGTGGTCCTTCTTTTGGTTGTGTGAGGAGGCACAGTGTGTCTATCTATGCCTCCATCTTGGCCGGAAGTTAATCAAGAATTCTTTTACCTGCAAGCCTAAGCATCCTTTTCCAGTCTCAGAGATCTGAAGTATAGCCTGTCCAGTGTGCTGATTCAGCCAAGGATGGAGGGAGGGAGTCACAAGATAGATCAGAGCAGGAGGCAGACTTCTGGTGATGCCTACTCTGGACTTCCCAACTGAGTTTTCCTTCACAGTGTTCTTTAGTTTGGTTTTCTACAGAGAACACGAACTGTCGTCTTCTGCTCAGTGTCCAGACAGCAAAGATATGCAGACTGACACAGTGACCTCACTTCTACCTTTTCCCCTGGCACAGACACTTGGGCCATGGCTGTTAGCTAATCCACAAAGAGAATAAGGGCAGCTGCCTGTGGACCAAAGGAAAGGTTGTAAACAAGACTGTCCTGGTAAACTGGCTCTCTGCAGGTGGGAGTGGATGGAGGGGAGCCTTGATGTGTCTGTCACCTTTGCCAGTTTTCATGCTATAAGTAACCCCAGCAGAGATTTCCAACTACCAAAAGTTTCACAGTCCACTAACAAAATTCCTGAATATTTAACAATCAATTCTAAAAAGTCAGTGCCAGATACTAATTTAATGAGTTATCTTTTTTTCCCCCTGAGAAAACACTTTGTACCAACAGAAGGCATGGTTGAAGGAAAGTCAAGAACACAAAACTCATAATCAATTCTTCCATTTATGGAGCCTGTAGCCTAGCTGCAAAATTCAGGGATGTTTATAAGACAGAACAAAAAAATCACTTCTAAGGGAACATACTTGCAAGTGAAAATTAACTTAAAGCAAAGTGACATCTAAGCACCTAGGACAAGGAAAATGAGTACAAAAGCCCCATCTCCTAGGGTGGTTGAAAGGCCCAAATGAGCTCACAGATGAAAAGACTCTTGGGGAGTTATAGGCCACTAGAGAAATGTAAAGGATCATTCCTCACTGATTGGAGTGAAGCTAATCAAACAAGGCAACATCTGGGTTCCCAGAACATGGTAACTGATGATGACAAGGTCAAAGATGGAAAGGCAGGATGTCTACAGATACTGGGAAGACAGAACAGCACAAAAAACCTACTGACCTCAAAGATAGTGGAGTGCATTGTGTTCGCAGAGCCAAATTATTTTCTACCACACCACCACTGCTTTTTTCAACCTATTTGTTTTACAACCATGACTAAGATTTTAACTCCTCTAAAGTCTCAAAAGCTGCATCTGCAAAACTGTCCTCAAAGGGCTGTTTTTAGGATACTCGGGATAAATACCTGAATGATCTTCAGAACAGGTGTCCCCAAATTCAAGAACTGACTATGGATGGCTTAGGTGTCCCACCTTTTGGTATCTCTGTACTACACTGGAAGAAAAAGTGTTGTCTTGGGACATACATTAAATACATTGTAACATGTAATCATAAAAAAACTCATAATTTTTTAATGTTTTGTTGACTGTTGTTCAATTAAAGTTGTCCCCATGTTTCCCCTTTTACTCTACCCTGCCCTATCCACCCCTCCTCCCACATTCAATCCTCTCCTCCACCTGGTTGTCTTTGTCCATGGGTCCTTAATACATGTTCCTTAATTTGATACTTCCTTTTCTTTCCCCTGTTATCCCTCTCCTCCATCCTCTCTGGTCACTGTAAGCAAATTTATGATTTTGTGTTGGACTGTATTCACAGCCATCCTGGGGTACATGTGACCCACACACAGGCCGCAGGTTGGACACCCCTGGTAGTAGATTAGAAACATGGTCTTTGGGGCTGAATTCTGGTTTTGCCACTTGCTAGCTGTGTGTTTTGTGCATGTAACTTAAACGCTTGACGCCTCAGTTTCTTCATCTAAATAAAGATGATAATTTTTAACTCATAATATGGTTTAGCAGATTAAATGAACTAAGGCATATAAATTACCTAGTATAATACCTAGCACATAGTATAACTTCAATAACTGATAGATGCTATTATTATTGATTTTAAAAGTATCACATTCAAAATTTGGATTAAAGTCTTCTTAAATAAATAGTAAAGAAATTATAGGCAATTAAATTAGTTTTACCACGTATCCTTTATATCAGCTAGGAGCTTACCCTCTACTGCTTAAGGTGTCAATTTCACCCTGTGACCAGCCTTCTTGTGATTGAAAGTCCATTGACCAGTAGCAAGAAAGTGGCTTAATACTTTGCACACACCCAGCATAGAAGGGAAAGAAGGAGAGAGAGAGAGAGAGAGAGAGAGAGAGAGAGAGAGACCCAAGCAAGAAGGAAGAGTAGTCTTTCTGACCCTCCAATACATGTCTCCTCCTATCAGGTCACATGATCACCCTGAGACCAATTCCTATGGCCAGAGTGTTAGAATATGTTGTTTTGCTAGAGCTGGGATGTTTGGTAAATCAGAGGTCCAGGTGGGAAGAGGAAAGAAAGGAAGTGGGTAGTAGGTGGGCAACCTACAAAGGGCCCCTATAATTTCAAAACCATTTCCTTTATATCTCTTGACCTCAAACTATAAGATACAGGCCATTCAAAAATAGACATGATTTGAACTTTGCTTATAGTTTTGGTCAATACAATATTACATTGAAAACATGATGTTGACTGCTATCCACTCTTTCCCTTGGAATATCCACCTCCATAAAAACAGTAGAGAAAGAGCCCTGACTGGTATGGCTCAGTTGACTGGGCATCGTCACACAAACCGAAAGGTTGCTGGTTTGATTCTGAATGGTCAGGGCACATGCCTGGGTTTAGGGTTCAGTCCCCAGTGGAGGTATGTATGAGAGAAAACCAATTGATGTTTCTCTCTCTCTCTCTTACTCCTTTCCCTTCTCCTCTCTCAAAAATTAAAATAATTTTTTAAAAAATAGTACAGAAAGAAAAAGTTCCTTATAAACAGAATACCTTACTAACTTTAGTATTCATTGTTACTATATTTTTGATAGAGCTAATTTTCCTATTTCACTACAGTTACATATATCAAGGCATAGAAGGTTAATTGAATATATAAAAGTATACCAATCCAACCTGTTATAAAGGACAATTTCACTCAGTTTTACTACTGAATAATGACAACCAATTTGAATGATTTTAGTAAAACCGACTGCTTGAATTATAAACACTTGTTTTGAGACATCCATGAAGATGAAATCCCCCAAAGGATAAGGCACATATTTTTTGTATCTCTCGCATGGCTTTTACTCACTGTTTTTGTCATACAAACAAGCTTAAATTTTTGACTTAACACTGTCCCAGTTCTCAAGCACCACATTTCTCCTTGTGACAGTAGCTTTCTATTATTATGATGGATGAAAGCCCAAATAATGTTTACTCTAGTCTATTGGAGAAAAAAAAACATGAAAATGTCCAGAGGAGAAAAATCTCTAAAAGTAATAAATGAAATACATCCACCAGGGAAACAGAACCTTGGTCCCTGTCTCCTTTTGGAGCACTACCCCTCCAGTGGGGGTAAGACCACGGCAGAAATCTAAACATGGCCTTCAGTCACACATCCCAGAGCGAGAGACACTCAAAGAACCAGAATTAGCTGAAATAAATTTGAAAGAAAATACATTCTTCATGGATCCCATGTGTGACACATTTCTGTGTGTGTAATCCCCATGATCAAGTGGATCACTGAATGACAGCAAGGGAAAGGTATAAAGCCGGGGAAATTGAGAGTGATGTAAGCTTGTTATTGATACCAGCTGTGCTTCTTTGCCTCTGTGCTCTGTATATCTAAACATCTATCTATCAAAAGAACATATCCTAAAGAACAACTTGATGACAGAGATGAATTTCAATCTGACACCTTCGGTAAACTAAAAAAATGAACTATATCATAAACCATTGCTCTTTCTCAATCCAAACAGAAAAAGTAAAAAAAGATCCCAAAGAAACTTACATTCTCTATAGGAAATAACTAAGTAATGTGGAAAGTGTTTACTGATTTTCTGAAATACTCTATGGGTAATTAATCTAAAACCATGCAGAAAATATCCTTTCATAAAATGATTTTAAAATTTTTATGTTAAAATGTAGCTTTTTTTGTTCATAGTGTTTTCAAACACGAGGCTTTTTGTTCCAACAAATAATGAGTTTTACTCTGCAAATGCTAAATAGAAAGTTTATCAAAAATTCCCACTTGTCAACCAGTGATGTGGCATCATCGAGACACTACCACATTCATTTATTCATCCAATCTATTCCTATGATTCCCTACTTCTCTGTAAAATAAAAATGCACATCTTGATTAATGAGATAATCTTTGCAACCATGCTCACTTTTCTAAATTTCATATCTATTAATTTCAATAAATTTCCACTAACTTCTGCATTATGAATTTGATTGAGTGGGAACATTTGATCTGTCTTTACAAAACCTTTAATTACTGTAACTATACTTACACAGCTTTTGTCAAACCATTTTGTGATCTTTTCATTAGTACTGCAAAAGTTGCATATGCCTATCTACCATCAGGAAATGTATTACTGCCTTAAGTAGCTAATCCTCTCACATTTCATTGCAGAGTGCCCCAGGTTATCAAACTGATTGTGCCCTGAGTCATGAGTGCCAGAACATGGTATGCAGATGAACGTACTGCCACGGGAGCTGGCACAAGCCTGTGCTCTGCCACCTGCTTGATGAGGAGCATTTGGTCACTTGACTACTGTTCCCTTTGATCTTGCCGTCCCACACATGCCAGCACCCACAAACCTACACATTGTGTACTGGTGTGGCGGCAACAAAAATGAACAGCTGAATCTATTTGCAAAGGCAAGAAAACAGCAACTTCATGATGTAAGTAAATGATTCCATAAATGACAACAAAATTTCAAGCTTAAGTAATGAAAAGAAGATTTCATCACTCTCAGAGACTAAAACCTTGAGATGTGACCTGATAAGCATATTTGAAAATCATTGGGTGTGGAGTAATGAACACACACTCCAGTTAAAAACTAGTAGGCAATTGGCCATAGGATACTAAAACCTGAGTAAGAGAACCACAGTAGAAATGTAGAGTTGTCAGTGAAGGTAATACCCATCTGAGGAAGAGGAAGAATAATCCAGAGAGAGAGAAGAGAGGGAGGGTTAAAGAAAAAACATGAATGAGTAGATGAACATGAATGTGAGTAGTTGAAGAATGCTGAAAGTTAGAATAGGGCAGGAGGATGAAAAGACATGCAAAAAAAAAATAAATAAAAGAAAGGACAGCAGGTGAGAGAACAGCCTCAAAATATATTCATTCATTATTCACTCAGTGTCCTAGGCATTGTGCTGGGCACTGGACGGGGGGCACAGCCTGGTGCAAATAAACATGGCCTCTGCCTTCGTGGAGTTTACAGTCTAAGTGGAGAAGAGAACAAGACATCAGACAAATAACAAAACTGCCCTCCGCCCCCTCAAGTTAGTATAATTGTGATAAACGATCCAAAAAGAAGAAGAAAAACACGGTTCAGGTGCTGGGGGCACATATAAAAAGGAACTGCCTAATCTTGACTGAAGTGTTGGGGAAGGTTACCCTGAGAAAATGATACGACCTGTCAAATAAGTAACAAAAATGGAAGAAAGGGAGGGGGTGAGAAGTGAGAGAGAGAGAGAGAGAAGTGATCAACAAAGTCAGAGGAAGCGAGGATGTTATACTGTGAAAAAGAAAAGTAAAACAGTGCATAGCAATAAAGAGGCCCTTTTTCATCTTTTATTATTTTGCACTTTTCATTCTAGTCTTAAAGCCAAGTAGAAGCAAGCAGTTCGGCGTGGGGGTCGTGTTGGAGTGGACACTGCTAACTACTTACCCAATATCTGTTTCACCAGTTCTGCCTGACTGAAACAGAAACCTAAGGTTTTTAGGGTAGCGACGAGCCATGCTAAACCCCTAATTTTGCCATCCTGCCTTGCAGCTGGGCCTGACTATGTGACAATTCTCACCAATAAGACATAAACAGAATGCTGCAGGGGATTTCTGAAAAGTGTTGCTTTCCAGACAAGCAGCACAGCTCCTTCCTGCCTGACACCTGGGTTTCTGTTTCCTGCCTGGAGGAGGCTGTGAGGCTGCAAATGAAGCAGCCATCTTGCAATGGGAGGCACCAGTAAGAATAAAAGCCACACACTAAGGAGAACAGAACTAAAATACAGAGGGACCTGGAATTTTGATGACCTCCTGGAGCCTCTGCACCAATTCCAGGCTCTCTGCCTTTTTGTTATGTGAAAAAAGCTAACTTCTACTTGATTAAGCCAACGTAGACCAGTTTTTGTTAGTTTCGGTCAAATATAATCCTTAATTGCTGCAGGGTTGCAGTGGCGTGGGAGGAGGAGATATCGTTGTTAGAGGTGAGCAAAGTCAAGGTGACATAGGAATAGTAAACCACTTCCGGTCCCTTTTTACAGCATAGACACTGTTATTGCCATAAATATGTAGGATAATCAAGCTAAGCAATTAAATAAGTGCCCCCTTATTTAGAATGTGATCCCCAGAAGCTGTTCAGCTTTAAACCACAGAAAACTGGTATATTTAAAGATATCTAGTTGTCACATCATAACACTTTCTTTTAAAAAAATAAAACATTCCCATTGTTGTACATGAATCAAGTCCATCTGAGGAAGTAACGGGAGTATTCTGATAACGCCACCACGTGCTGCGGGCAGGTGGTGCGCATTAAATGGCCTTATTTATCATAAGCAGAATATAAAGGAGTATCCTGGAGTCTCAGATTCCCAAAACGTATGTCGATTTGGCAGGAGACCAGTGCCTTTTTAGCTATTAAAGCATAAATAACTTTCTGATATTTTTCTTTTCCTGATTATACACATCGACTCATCACGACAGTCCCATTTAGAAGGGTATGTAAAGTCAGCTCTGGACAGCTTAACCAAGAACCACTACACTGGCACATTCTCTAATGTTTCACTGTAAAGGGTGTCCAGTCTGGTGTAGCTTTGAAGGCAAAAACCTTACGATTTGAATCCTGCCTCTATCATATACTAACTGTATCACCTGAAGCAAGTTGCCCAGTCTGTCTTAGCTTGGGTTGTCTGAACACCGACACTTGTGAGTATTAAAGGAAATCCTTTATAAACAACACCGTGAACACAAAGGCCTACACCACTGGAAGCTCTCTGCAAACACTTTTATCTCCTTTCTCTTTTGACCATTCCTACACTGAACTGCCTTGGGGAATTTTCATTAAAGGAACCAGAAGCAAAAGCTAGTAAAATCTGTTCCTACAGAATAGATCCCAACCTAATTAAGTGAAACATGGAGAAAGGGTTTTGACTAAACTCTGAAGAGAAGATTATACACATACAGAGGGTAGTGAAAATCAATTGTGCCCATTATTGGAACACCAGGCAGACCATAAAAAAGAATATTTTAAGGTCTGCTTCTATTTTCAAAAGGCTAAGTTAGTATTCTGTAATCACAAATCACAAATCACAAAAAAGAATTTTGAAGACTCTCCTTGTCCTATAGATTTGTGGTGGGGAATATACCTGGGCACAGCCCTCAGCATCGGAGGTTAAGGATCCTGTGACTCCTACCTCCACAGCTGTCTGTCTCCTCACCTTGAACCAGCACTGAGATGTAGCACATATCTCCCCTCGGATAACGGGGGCAAGCCCCTCACCAAGCATCACCTCCCTGACGAGGCATCTCTCTGAGGGTGTCACTCTGTTTAAGGCAGTCTGTCAGGCAAGGAAGGGACAGTGACAGCAAAACACTTGTAAGTGGGATCTAGTGATAAAACAGCAGTAGTATTTTTGGATACTGAGAATTAATATTTTTCTTGCAGGAACTATGAATGGCAACATTTCCTTGGCCAGTCTCAAAAATGTCAATTCATTTCTTTGTTAATACAAATGTTTGCCTCCTTGGTTCTCTGATAGGCAGATGAGGGGGTGGAGAGGGAGAGGAGAACCATTATTGCCTTGTAAGTATCCAAAGATGGTTCATTTTACTTTATGGTAGAGTGGACAAATTTGTATTAATCCTCTGTTGCCCTAATCATCATCATAAATCAGGAAACAAGAATCACAAAGTCCAATTACCATTCAAAGTAGATACAGGAAGGAAATTAAAGCTCCCTTTCTAAGTGGAAGAAAGGGCATTTCCACAGAGCTTCCTAAGGGAATGCACCCTCTGCTGAACAGTACATTATTGAAAAGGAGATAAGCAATTGTGTGATGTACAATTGCCAACACTTTCTAGTCTTTCAACTTCTCTTCTAAATGCTTACAAGGAATAATATCTTCACATTTTTCAAAAAGCTGCTACAGAAGAAAGCCATTTACATTTATAAGTATTGCAAATACAGCAGTTATTATTTTAAGAAGAGAGACAGAGACCAAGAGAAACAGAGAGACTGGAGTCTTGGCCTAGGGACCCCACGCCTTCTTCCTTTAAGGACCTAAAGCCAAAGAATTACTGCAGAGATCATTTTAAACACATAAACTTCTAAGAAGTATAAGCCTAAACTGTCCAATTATTTTCTCTCCTTAGTAATTCTATTTTTCTGCTACTAAAGGTAGCAACTCAGTGATACTAACTTCCAGCAATTCAGTTACATATTACTGATCAATTTAGTTACTAGCTATACAGCTGTGGGTGGCATAAAAGGAAAAAGGGAATCGATCCGGTTGTTTGGACAGTTGATCTACCACAATGAATCAAAGTGGTAGATCTCCTAACCCTGTGAAATTGTACCTAAAGTAAACAGCCCTATGTAAACTTTATTTAGACAAAGGCAACATCCATCTATAATCTCAAAAGAAAATCTGCTGCCGATCATATTTTAACATAGAGAACTCAGCTCTTCAAAAACACCCACCAATTTTAGAAAATAGATTAATTTAGCCACACAGTTAATAACTTCTAGTTATTGTTCATTGAGCTAAATTCAACTAATTTTTAAGTTGGTAAATATATTATAAAATTAGATTCAGATTAGAAAGAATACTACAGAACACAATTAAAAGATATGGACAATTTTTATCTCTCTGGCTGTCGAAGGATTTTTTAAATTTTTTGTTTCCTGCTATTCCAGCTGTATAACTGAGTCAAATTCTGATGGAACAATATGTCGTCCACATCTAAGTCCTATGTTTTAGGCAATTAATAATTGGCAACAATATATAAATTGCACTTATCCGTTCTGCCTTCCCCGTCTAGGAGCTGCTGGCTCACATGATGGTAATTCATAGTTAAAACTGTATTTGGATATTCTTAAAATCATAGCACTTACTACCTTTCTCTGCAATGATGGTATTTCTTTTAACTTGAATTTTATTATGGCTGCATTGGTCACTGGATGGTAAATATCTGAATTTTAGAATAGTTCTCCAAGTATAGTTCCACTGAACCTATGAGGATTTTCTAGATGTTTGAAAAATCAATCCTTTAGTCATTAAAAAATGGAGAAGTAGTTAAAGTATATAATGTCAATTTCTACTATAACCACCCTCCAAAAAAAGAGAGAAAAATTGAATGACTGGAATGACTCTCCAAACCAAAGAACGCATCACAGATTGCTCCCCAGCAGAGAAAGAGAAATGAGGCATCTAGGGGACGGTGACAGAAGAAGAGCAAAGGAATCAGCCACTGGCAAAGGCAAGTGAGACTAGATCAAGCGCACAGTCTCCATGTTCACTTCTTCTAGGAAGAATCACGTGAACCAGGAAAAAAAGACATCAGTGACTGAGAACTTCTTTTAGTAGTCACTAAAATCCCATTGATTTTAATGCAAGAATAGTATGCCTTTCTATAGATTTTATTTCTCCAACCACCTAAATTTTACAGATTTTATAAAACCTAAGAGGCAATAATACAGTATAGTGATCTGAGTTCAAAACCTAACTCTCCCAGTTAATTGCTCTAAACCTCAATTTCCCCATCTGTAAAATGGGAATGATAATACCTAATCATGGTAACGCATTTTTAAGTGACTTGCAAAAAGCCTGCCTTAGGTAGCCCTCAATTATGGTAATAATATGATGTATTAAATATGAAAATATTAACTGACTTCTAGAAATGCCCCCATGTCCTTTCCTGCATGTGCTACCACTTGTGAGTAGCAACACACTTCCACTTAAAGGGGACAGTTTTTCTCTAGTACTCAGAAGGAATACTTCTTCCTTTATGTTTTCAGTAGCACTTTGCCTTTCCAAGCTATTTTCTTCAGGATTTCTCCACTTTTGTCATGGATGTTTGTTCTTTTTTTTTTTTTTTTTTTATCTTTCTTTTTTTTTTAATTTATTTATTGTTATTTAATTACAGTTGTATGCCTTTTCCCCCATCCCTTCACCCCACCCCAGGTGAACCCACTTCCCTCCCCCCTCTCCACCCTCCCCCTTGGATTTGTTCATGTGTCCTTTATAGTAGTTCCTGTAATCCCCTCTACCCACTGTCCCCGCCCCCACCCCCCACCCCCGCCCTTGCTATTGTTACATTGTTCTTAACTTCAATGTCTCTGGTTATATTTTGTTTGCTTTTTCCTTCTATTGCTTATGTTCCAGTTAAAGGTGAGATCATATGGTATTTGTCCCTCACTACCTGGCTTATTTCACTTAGCATAATGCTCTCCAGTTTCATCCATGCTGTTGCAAAGGGTATAAGCTCCTTCTTTATTGAGAATGAAAGTAAAATGTTTACCAACTTTATTTATTCATCTATTATTTACAGTTTCTTATTATCACACAGCATATTTTTAGTCTTCATTACCAATGAATGCCAACAACCCTCATGCCATTGGTGGAGCCTTGTGGTATCTGTGCAAATGGACACTGAGAATTCCTTCCACCCGTACAGAAAAGACGAAGGTGCATTTCCGAACCTGGAGACTGGAAAGGGGAATTTCCCTTTCCACATATTCATAACTGGTGATAGTCAAAACCTAAAACCATGATTAGTTCTCCTTTATGTTTAGACTATTAATTTTACATTTCAAAGGTATGTTGTGTTAGCTCAGAATAAAAAGGCTTTGATCATCTCATCAAATAAAAACTGTAAAATTGAATTCAAGGAGACAGACCCAAAAAAATCTCCTTGGCTGATGAAAATTTCCAACTTTAAATCCATGGTCATCCCTCATGTAATATTTACACAGCTCCACAGAATCGCGTTTGCTCATTAAAGTGAGGCCCTCCAAAAATAGTAGTTTCAATGTGGTTTTTCTATATATTATAAAATTTCAGAATATTAAAAGCCACAACATCTGAAGGGCATTTCAGAAAAGAACTTGGTAATTTGTCAGGAATATATTCCTGACAATGCCTGTGACTTCGAAATATCTCTGCATCTAGAGAAGAATATTTCAAGTGTTTCTTTTGATATGAAAGTCTTTTCTCCAAGGCTAAGCCTGTAAATAGTCATTTTCAGAAAAGATGGAATTTAGTCAAATATGGAATTGGTTTTAAATCACTGTATGTCTAATCATTTGCTTGACTAAATTGATAGCTTGTCAATTCAGTTAACAGCTGCCATCTTTCTACAGCATTGCTGGTGCATATTCTCATGAGGATTAAATAAAGTAAGATTGATTAACATGCCTAGCACAGGGTGTGGCACATAGTAAACACTCATATATGGCCACAGTTGATATTTTAATAGCAATTATTGCACAATTGCTGTAAAACTGAGGGAAAGAGAAAATGACCTGCTCAGTATTAGCCAGCAGGAGTTTCCACTGTTTTCTGGGGCATTTCTTTCTTTTTATTTATTTATTTTTTTTTAATCCTCACCTGAGGACATTTTTTTTTCATTGCTTTTAGAAAGAGAGGAAGGGACAGAGGAAGGGAGTGAGAGAAACTTCAATGGGAGAGAGAAGCATCCGGTGGTTGCCTCCCACATGTGCCCAGACTGGGGATCGTACAACCCAGATGTGGGGATAGGGGGTTGCACACACCCGCACACGGACTAGGAATCGAACCTGCAACCTAGGTATGTGCCCTGACCAGGAATTAAACCAGCAACATTTCCGATACAGGATGATGCTCCAACCAACTGAGCCACACCAGCCAGGGCCTGTAGCATTTCTTTATTCATCATTAGTGATGACGCAGCAATTGAGATTTAATATTTTTCCCTTTTTAATTGAGAAAATAGAGCTAGTAGCTGTTGAATTGGCCTCCCTGTTTTCACCACAGCCCTCATTCTCTCCATTCTCCACACATCACTCAAAGTCATGTACTAGCACGTACATCAGGCCCACGCCCTCTCCTGACTGAACTCTCCAAAGACAAGTCTTCACACCGAAAATAAAATCCTACTCCGTCCTGTGGCCCCTGAGGCCTCCCAGGAACCAATCCCTGACCCTGTCTCATGCCATTCTTCCCTCCTTCTAGTCACGTCGGCCTTGTTTGCTTGTTTTTTTTTTAAGTTTGTACTGTGTTTTATTTAAAACTGTATTAAGAGTTTACCATTTTGAAAAATCAGTGATAACAATCCTCTTTTTTTTCAATTACAGTTTACTTTCCATTTTATTTTGTATTGGTTTCAGATGTACAGCTTTATGGTTAGACAAGAATATCAGTGTTCCCCCTGGTATCTCCAGTACCCAACTGGCATCATACTAGTTATTGCCATACTATTGACTACGTTCCCTGTGCTGTACTTTACATCCCTGTAACTATTCTGTAAATACCAATCTCTACTCCTTAATCCCTTCACCATTTTCACCCGGCCTCCCAACCTCCTCCCCTCTGGCAACCACCAGTCCACTCTCTGTGTGTATGAGTCTGTTTCAATGTTGTTGGTTCATTAATTTTGTTCTTTAGATTCCACATATGAGTAGAATCATATGGTGTTTATCTTTTTCTGACTGACTTATTTTACTAAGCGTGGTACCACTGGCCTTTTTTACGTTCCTTGCCTTGGCCAAGCCTGTTCCCTCCTCAGGGCCTTAGCCTGTACCAGTGCCTTTGCCTGCACAGCTCACCACTCTTGTCTTACTTCCTTTCATGAAGATTTTAGCTCAAAACCAACTTCTTCAGGGTGACCTTGCCCATTTCCTTACCTAGAAAGTGTCTCCCTCCCACAATCCCACTGCCCTCTCCATCATACTCTGTCACCCATTCTATTTTATTTCCTTTACTCCTGCCTATAATTATTTTTTATGGAACCCATTTAGAGAGATCTCTACTTATGGGACATAAATAGAAAACACCTCCCCTAAAAGTACCATGCCAAATTCCTTTCTCAAGAGGAAACAGGTTCCTCGGGGCATCTTGGCCAAACTCCATAGCTTTATAGCCACTTGTGGCTGGCTTTGATATTTAAGACTTGGCTCTCTTCATTTTCAAATACACATCTCAAAGTTAATTCAAAGCCACCCTCTTTCTCTTCCCCATCACAGGCCAGACCTTAGGATTTATGGTAGTGAATGGAGTGAAATCCTCTGCCCTCAGATGCTGTGTTCTCGGGGAGCCCAAATCTCACCACCACATCCAGGAGAAAAGCTGCACAAAGATAAAGAGAAAGGAGCTCTCTCTCTCTCCCTCCCTCCCTCCCTCCCTCCCTCCCTCTCTCCCTCCCTCCCTCTCTCCCTCTCTCTCTCTTTTTGTTTGACTTCTAGGATACAACAGTATCTTTCCTCTATGCTCCTCCTCACCAAAGTGTGATGTTTCAGTTCACTTTTTATTTCTACTACGAGCTGCTAGTTTAGGAATCAAAAGCTACCGCATTTTTAGTTCACTAGTTTGTTTGCTCATTCACTCACATGAGCAGCCATGTATTAGGCATTTAGTGCCAGGCAGGTGCTCTTGTAGGGACATGTGCAAACATTTCTTAGACTCCCTTGTATCTTCAACATTCACTTCTTTCTTCTCTTGCAAGTCATGTACAACTCACTGGCAGTCAATATCCTGTCTAAAGGCAGTCCGCAAGATAGCCGGCCAGAAGCAAATTCTATTATCTTGGTTTAGCAAAATCTTTATAATTCTAAAAAATAGAGGAGCTAGTCTTGCTCTCAGTAAAAACAGCTAGAGCTGCTTTACTTTAACAATTGAAGTCATGTCAATTCTAGATGACTCTGAGAGCAAGGGAGGCTCCTTGTCAGATAAGCTATCATTTTTAACAAACTTTATTTTTTAAACAGGTTTAGGTTTATGGCAAAATTGAGAGGAAGATACAGGGATTTCCCATATACCCCCTGCCTCCACACAGGCACAGCCTTCCCCACCACCCTCAAAGGGAATCTCTTGATGTGCCATCTCTTTTCTGTGTCTTATTTTGATTCACGATGGTTCTGACTAAGGGGCCCACTGAGATGAGGACTGGGGTTTTCTGAGGGAAGCACCCTCATGCTTACCTTTCCAGGGAGCAGCCATGACACCTTTGCCTTTCCCCAAGCAAACAGCCCCAAGACTTGGTCCAGCTCCTGCACTCGGCTGCTCCTCAAATGTCTACAAATACAATCACACCACCAACTGCAGGCCTCTTGCACCGCTTCCCTTTAAGGGCTGCCAGTAACCAGGATGGTTTAAGGACAACCCTATCTTCCCAGGCACACCGCCTTCCTGGGTTTTGCCAGTGCACCTCTGGGCTCTACCATGAGACGCACGTCCCCTAATCTTCAGTGGTACACATCAAACACCCAGTCCTTAACCTCTTTCAAGAGGGATAAGGGATGGAGCCTTACTACTAGGCTCCAATCACATTCTCACAAGCTCTTCTCCCACTCTACTCCATGGCAGCATCAACGAAGGCCTACATATTTCACCAGGAATGAGATGTTAGTCCGCCATTCTGGTGACACCCCCAATATTTGTTCACTCAGAGCCCTGATCACTTGGCTCCAAGGAGGAGAAAGGATCTACCTCCTCTTTCTCATGGGGAGGGAAAGAAATAGCCAGGCTCTGAATATACACTCCCCAAAAGGCTGACGTCCCCACCCTCACAGTCTTCTTATTTTGATCGGTGAGAGTTGGCTTAGTAGTCAAGCTCATTCTTACACAGGGCCTCTCAGTAAGCACTGAAGGCGGGTTGTTCCAGGGTCCAGCAACACCCTGAACTTAGAAGCACACAGAGTTCTTCATGTCTTCAGCTTTGAGCCCAATTCCAGGACTAAGGGAGAAATACCACTGCCACACATTGATTTATTCTCTGTCAATCTCAATTCATTCCTTTCTTAATCTCCACCATTTCTGTCTACCCTCAGAACCTAGAAAAGTGTTTTTAACAATGGATTTGCTAACTGAATCTTGTTTTGAACTTTTCTAAAACAAGGAGTAAAGTGCATCATAAGGAAACTCATGGTGAATGGCCCTAGTGATTCAAAATCGAAAGAATCTTATTTTTAATTAGCTAAAATGTTCATCCATTTTATTGTATTTCTGCCCAATACAACAGAATAACACTTTTCCCACATGGCATCCCTTTTAAAGGTTCCCAGATAGACATGGTGACTCTGACTTCTTTGTTTCTTATGTCACATAGTTCCCAGACCCACTGACCATCTTGGCTGCCCTGCTTTGAAGCATTAATATTCTTTTTAAGATGTGGTCTACCAGTGAAGAGCAGCGGACCCTCACTTCCTGAGAGCTGGACGCTCCTTTTCTGTTAATGCAGCTTACACTCACATTAGGATTTAGTCATTTGGTGTGTGGGGTTAATTTTTCAGTAGAGAAACCACGTAGGTGCCTCACATTACATGTGTGGTCAACAACCTCAGATATTCTTATAGGAACTGCTGCCAAGTCAGACCTTCACCTCCCACCCTGGCTTAAGTGCCTTTTTCAAATATAAATGTTGAATTTTATATTTAGCTCCATTACATATCCTCCTTTTGTTTTTATCCTTTTGTTCCAGTCTCCAGACGCTTTCAAAATTTGATATTATATTGAGATTCTAAATTTGTCATTACCTGCAAATTTGACAAACATATTTTCTATATCTTCATTTAAACCACAATTTTTGTTCAATGATCTGCAGAGAATTGAGCCAAGTTGGAGCCCCAGGGTGACCTAGAGGCCTCTGTTTTGACTGGCACTTTGTGAATATGGCTGCTCACCCAACAGCAAATCCACCCAATCTACCTAATGTTGCCCTTGGCAGCCCACATTCTAACATCAATCAATCAGTCTCTCTCTCTCCTCCTCTCTCTCTCTCTCTCTCTTGTGTGGTCTTACAAACTCTGGAGCTTTTAAGAAACGCTCTAGTGAAATAAAAATACATCTACAACAGTCCCATGGTTTACTGGTTACATCACCTTATCCTCAAAGATATGTAAGTTAGTACAATATATGTATAGTTAGCTGATTTTCCTCATTTAAAAAAATCATTAAATTATTTTCTAAATTGTCATAAATTATCCTGATTAACATCAGTATTGTTGATTTAATCCTCCAAAAGTTTTATACCTTTTTGAAAATCTGGATATCTGTCCATCTTCAGACTCCTCTTAAGCTCCATACATGTCTACAGACCCCACCATTTCCAGGGCCAAGTCTTCACATTCCTTTAGTATGTGGGAAAGTCTATGTCTGAGCCTAGACCTTCAGTGGCTAGATCTTCTATTTTCTCCTCATTTGTCTTAGAAAATGAATTAGTCATCTCTGACTGCCAAGACAAAACACCACACACTGGGGGCTTAAACAGAAGACATTCATTTTCTCACAGTTCTAGAGGATGAACACCCCAGGACAGGTTGCCGGCAAGGGCACATTCCGGTAAGAGCCCTCTTCCTAGCTTGCATATGGCCACCTTCTGGCTGTGTCCTCACACGGCACAGAGAGAAAGGGCCACAGAGGTCTCTCCAGTGTCTCTTCTCATAAGGACACTAATCTCACCAAAGGGCCCCAACCTTATGACCTCATCTAAACCTAATTATCTCCCAAAGGCCCCATCTCCAAATATCACACAGAGAGGTCTTGAGAGATATGACTCAGCCCATATCAGGAATTAACTAGTTGTTCATATTATTTATATTGTTTGTGCTGCCCTTTCCAAACTCTGACATTTTTTCTCTGCTACAAATGATGAAATAGAACAAAATTACTATTTTAGTTTTATTCCTTAGTAGTGAGCCTATTCTTTCATTATTACTTATTCCAAATTTAAATCTTTAAAAAGACATTTTATGGCCCAGCATTTTTCAGAGCTACAGCTTATTTTCTTTGTAAGCCCTCCTGACACCTCTGTGCTCATCCCAGGAACTAAATCCCCAGAGGCACACTCCAACAGATCTCACACTTTCCGCTTTGGCATTTCCCCCCGACCATGCACCAGTACTTCCCACAAGACTCCTGCCCTTCAATGCTATCACATCCACCTCAATTTCATAGGTGGCTGACTGACCTCTAGCAGAACTTCAGAAAGAGCAGTGTTCTCCACCTGCCCACTGTCTGCCCAGGACCACTCCCTGGGGCACCCGAGTTCGGCAGTCCACCACTAAAGATGACTGTTCCTTAACATCTTTCTAGCAATGTTCCTTAAAGTAAATTAAAGCTCTGCACTTTCTAAAGGTCCATTTGCTGTCTGTTTGGGGTACTTAAAAAATCAATATCAATCTTAATTCCCACTGGGGAAAAAGAGCCCAAATCGTTAACAATACATGAACATAGGAAATTTAAGAAAATATAAAAAGACTTTTTAGCCTTGATCATCCATTCCCTTCTCAGAACTCCACTTTTTGTGATCTGGATGGCATCCAGATTTGGCGATGAGAGGGAATGAGAGAGATTTTGTAGGGACGTTTGTTTTCTATAAGGAAAGGAGGATAAGAGTTTTCTATTTTTAAATTTTGATTTTGCTTTCTTTGTTGTTGTTTTTATTTCTATTGGAGGCTGAATTGGGAAAGATCTTTGGCTGTACAACCTGGAGAGCTTTTATCTAACACTTTTCTAAAAAACTGTTTTTTAAAAGATTTTTATTTCTTCAAATTATATTTTATTGATTATGCTATTATAGTTGTCCCAATTATCCTTCTTCTCCCCACTTCACTAGAACCCCCATATCTTCAGGCAATCCCCATAACATTGTTCTTGTCCATGGCTCATATGTACAAGTTCTTTGGCTACTCCATTTCCTATACTGTACTTTACATCTGCTATTCTGTAACTGCCTATTTGTACTTCTTCATCTCCGCCTCTCTGAACCCATTCTCCCACAACCCCCTATAATCTGCCAACCATCAAAACACTCACCATATCCATGATTCTGTCTCTGTTCTCCTTATTTGCTTAGTTTGTTTTCTAGTTTCAATTGTCAATAGATATGTATTTATTGCTATTTTATTGTTCATAGGTTTGATATTTTTCTTAAATAAGTCCCTTTAACATTTCATATAATAATGGTTTGGTGATGATAACTCCTTTAGTTTTTTCTTGTCTGGGAAGCACTTTATCTTCCATTCAATTCTAAATGATAGCTTTGCTGGCTAGAGCAATCTTGGCAGTAGGTTCCTGTTTTTCATGACTTTGAATCTCTCTTGCCAATCTCTTCTAGCCTGAAAAGTTTCTTTTGAGAAATCAGCTGACAGTCTTATGGGGACTCTCCTGTAGGGAACTAACTGCTTTTCTCTAGCTGCTTTTAAGATTCACTCCTTATCAATAACCTTTGGCATTATAATTACCATGTGTCTTGGAGTCAGCCTCTTTGCATCCGTATTGCTTGGGATCCTGTGCTTCCTGGAGTTGCATGTCTATTTCCTTCACCAAATTAGGGTTTTCTTTTATTATTTCTTCAAATAGACTTCCAATTTCTTGCTCTTCCTTTTCTCCTTCGGGCACCCCTATGACGCAAATGTCGGAATGCTTGAGGTTGTCCCAGGGGCTCCATACGCTAGCCATACACACACACACACACATACATACACACATTATTCTTCTTGTTCTGATTGGTTGTTTTTTGCTTCCTTATGGTCCAAATCATTGATTTGATTCTCAGTTTCATCCACTCAACTGTTGTTTCCCTATAAATTGTTCATTATTTCAATTAGTGTGCACTCTTTCTTACTGGATTTTTTTATGCTGTTGAGGTCCTCACTAAGTTCCTAGAGCATCCTTATAACCAGTGTTTTGAACTCTGCCTCTGATAGATTGCTTATCTCTATTTTATTTAGTTTTTTGTCTGGAGTTTTGATCTGTTCTTTCATTTGGACCATGTTTCTTTGTCTCCTCATTTTGGCAGCCTCCCTGTGTTTGTTTCTATGTATTAGGTAGGGCTCCTGTCAATCCCTATCTTGGTGACATGGTCTAATGTAGTAGGTGTCCTGTAGGGTCCAGTGGCACAGCCTCCCCTATCACCCAAGCTAGGTACACAAGGTGCAGCCTTCCTGTGGGCTGAGTACACCCTCTTCTTGTAGTTGAGTCTTGACTGCTGTTTGCAGGTCAATGGGTGGTATTTACCCAGGCCAGTCAGCTACAAGGACTGGCTATGACCACTGACCACCAACCTCTGCCCTCTGTGGAGGATCAACTGTGCAGGGGTAGTATTGTGGTGCTCTGACTTGGTCTATAGCCATCCACTCTGTGTGCAGGCTCTTGGGTTTCCCAGGCGGTGTGGTACAATGTCAGCACCACCTTTGTTCTGCCCAGGGCCACACTGCATGAGCCAGAAAGCAATCTGCAAATTGCTGCCACTTGAACTAGGCTTGGAGGTCCCCAGGTGATGCCTAGCTGTGAACCTAGGCTGGCTGTTGATAGTCTTGGGCCTGGAGCCACATGGAAAGAGGTATGGGGGACTGGGGCTCACTGAGGCCAGGTGTTGCTTGTTTGATAGGACTTAAGAAGTTGTGAACCATGAGCAAAGACCAACCATTCATATGGAGAGGCCACTGTTAACAGCTTGGGTGGGCCCATAAATTGGGTAGGATGGAGTCTCAGGGGATCTCCAGGGAAGGGAAAACAGTGTTAGGTTGATGAAGTCTCAGATATGGCACCCATCTGCCAGCTCTGTGACTCTTTGGGGGAAGGGTTCAGAAAAGGGACAAGGGCTTCTCCCCAACTTTCTGTCTAGAAGAAACTGTACCCCAGCTCTCACCTTGATGCCAGACACTTCAGTTCCTTCCCCTATGCCACTGGTGCTTTTCAAGCTGCTACCCTAGTGTTGGAGCTCAGTGAGATTGAGTCTGAGTAAATCCATGTGTGTGTTTTTTAAAAAGAATTGCTGGGAAATCCAGCAGTTTCTTCTACCAACTCAATCCCTGCTGGGTTTTGCAGCCACCAGTTATGGGGACTTAACTTCCTGGCACTGGAATCCTGGGCTGAGGGGGCTGATGTGGGGCTGGGACTCCTCACTCCCAAGATATCTCTGCTGAATTCTTATCCACCACACTTGGAGGTGCGACTAGCCCACTCCATATCTCTGCCCTATCTACCAGTCTGGATGGATGTGGTTTCTTTAATTCCTAGTTGTTGGACTTCCATTCAACTCTATTTCTGACAGTTCTGTGTGATGGTTGTCCTATAATTTAATTGTAATTTTGATGTGGTTGTGTGAGGAAGCAAGCTGTGTTTACCTACTCCTCCATCTTGACTGGAAGTCCCATGGGTCCTTCAAAGATCTGTATTTAATTTTAGGGAAAGGTAAAGGGAGGGAGAAAGAGAGGGAGAGAAACATCGATACGAGATAGAAACATTAATTGGTTGCCTCTTGTATGCCTTCCAACTGGGGATCAAACCTAAAACCCAGGCATCAAACCTGTAAGTTGGACATGTGCCCTGACCAGGAATCAAACCAGTGAGTGACATTTTGGCTTGCAGGACGATGCCCAAACAACTAATCCACACCAGTCAGGGCTCAAAAATGATTTTAAATACATTTAATCAGTAGGTCTTTAGAAAGTACTCTCTTTTCTTGATTTTTGCCAGTATAGTATCTTGTTTTAATTGTATTTTCTTGACCATAGTGAAGTTAAGCATTTTTTTCACATGTGAATCATCTACATATTTTGTGCTTTTATCTGTCATATGTTTTCTTTAACTTATATTTATGGATTTAGAGAAAGAGAGGCAGGGGGTAGAGAGACAGAGAGAGAGAGAAATCAAAACATTGATTTGTTGTTCCATTTACGCATTCATTGCTTGAGTCTTGTATGTGCCCTGACTGGAGATTTAACCAGCAAACTTGGTATATTTGGATGACATTCTAACCAACTGAGCAACACAGCCAGAGCTGTCAGGTGTTTTTTAATTAAATGTAGATATTATTTATATATGGTAAGGCTCTGTCTGGTATACAAGCCATGATTTATGTTCCTAGTCTGTTACTTGCCTTTGGAATTTTTTTTATGACATCCCACCCAAAAATTGTAAAACTATTTTTCTATGTCAAGTTCTAATTGTTTTAAACTATAGAAATGAGTTGCATGTTCTTTTATCAGAATGAAAAGCAATATTGTCTTTCTTCAGCCTCACCCTTTGTGACCTAAAAATCTTAACACCATTTTTTTTCCATTTTTTCCCAGAGTTTTATATCTTAAGCATTATATCATCCTTGAGACTTACACCAAATATATTCTGTGGCCCTTATGTCAGATTTTTATACCCATATCTCTAATAATATTAATTCTAATTTAATGCTGATATTTTAAAATGTATTAAACACCTATTATAAACAATGTACTTTCCTGTTTATTTTATGTGTACCATTTTATTTGAGCCTTACAAAAATTCTGCTTTATAGATAAGGGAACTTAAGATTAAAGACATTAAGTAGTTTGCTCAAGGTTGTACAAGTCATAAATGCTAGAACCAGAATTCAAACCTGAGAACTTGGGTTTTCTGTCTCCAAAACCCATAATCGTGGCATTTTATTGACTAAGAAAATAATTGGGCACATTTCCCCAACAAACCTCTAGCTAAAAGGAAGTTTCCTGAACATTAAACCACAATTTCTAGGTTTTAGAGTATATATGTGATAAATAATATATATAGCACTATACTATGTAGTAATGTAAATATTATACTATATATAATACATATATTCTATGTAGTGTATATGTGTGTGTGTGTAATATATGTGTGTACACACACACACATATATGGTATAGTACTGATAACCCACAGAACAATCTTCCATATAAGTTCTGGGATGTATATATTAAAAAGAATACTATTAATGAAAGCTAAAATCACATGTGTAAACACATTGCTTTTAATCTATTCAATTATTTCCCCATAAGCACTAACTGTGCATCACAAATTATGCCGGCCATAAAACATACCATAAAACTTAAACCTTGGAAGATCTACTCCCATAGTCTAATGGAATAGTTTTCAGAGAATGAAAATTCTGAAGCTCTAAGATTAAATGTCCCTAGATACTGTTTTCTTCTTCCATTAATGAAGATGGGCACAGAAGGCACACCACTGTGTAATTAATTGTCATACCTCATGACCAGTTACATGTAAATATTTTTTTTTCTTATGCACTTTAATTCAGGAGTTGCAAACTGCTAATGGTCAGTGGCCAAAATCAGCCTGCAGAAAAACTTTTATTATTCTACATAAATGAGTGTACATTTCTCCAATTTGCCACAGGCAATACTAGTCCCTACTGCATGTGCTTCTATCTGTCATATGTTTTCTGGCCTGATGTGATACATTTATGTAACCTGGCCTCATCTCTATAGGCATTTCAGCTTATGGTCCCTGAATACATCATGTGATTGTGAAAACAGTGAGACAGAAGAAGCCCATATTAGAGACCTTATAATCTAAGCCCTCTACAGGCACATTGCTTCCTAAATAAATTGAAGGAGTAAAGTCACTTTCCCACCATTCAATCATCCAATAGCCGCTGTGCTACCCTAACTCTCTTCTCTCTGCTCCTCCTTCCCCTCTCAGTACCAAGCCCTAAACTGCAAAATTAATAACTGTGCTTGTTGTTACTGAAGTTCAGACCAGGATGCTGCGGAGTCAGAGTACAAAATGTGTTACACAATTTACGTCACATAGGTGCATCCCTGACCTTCCACAAATCCAGTCTTTTTCATTGGGTCGTGTTTGGTACAAGCTCCAGGGAATAAAGCAAAACTGTACTCACTCTATCTTTCTAACAACCCTGAACACTGATGTAAAGTGGATCATGGAGACTAAATTGAGTTTGTTTGTTTCTTTGCTTGTTTGTTTGTTTGTTTATGAAAAGGAAAGGACCAAAGATTCTGCTTTCCATCTTAAAAATTGCATTATTGTAGAAAAGCTCATAAAACTCTGAACTTTTCCCCAAGTCATTTTAAAAGTGCTTGGTTAGCCCTGGCTGGTGTGGCTCAGTTGGCTGAAGCATCATCCTGTGCACCCAAAAGGTCATGGGTTCGATCCCTGGTCAGGGAATGTACCTGGGTTGCAGGTTCAATCCCTAGTCAGGCATGTATGGGAGGCAACCAATCGATGTTTCTCCCTCACATGGGTGTTTGTTTCTCCCTTCTTCTCTCTCTAAAATAAACTAAAAACAAAAATAATAATAATAAAATTAAAATTAAATAAAATAAAGTAAACAGTGCTTTGATAGGATGGGCATGGAAAAAAATCACAAAACTTTAAAAGCAGAACCTAGGGAAATGTTTATGGTCATAAACTCTAGCAGCTTTGTTATTCAGATCAGTTCTTAGTGATGGGTCAGGCAAAGAACTTTAACCTTCAGAAAGGGTTTTCAAATACATCTCTTTAAATCATAGAAATGTCAATGTTGGAAATATTTGCAGAGCTTTATTTTAGGCAGTGAATGATATTCCATAAAACACAATTCTCTTCTCATCATGGGGCTAAAAATCCAAAAAAAAAAAAAATAGGCTTGACACTACTAGGCACACAGATTCCCTGGGGAGTCCCATCAAATCATTTCAAAGGCAAGAGATTATAATAATATTTGCATTTTAAAGCTGTGTCTAAATGATGCCAGCAAACATTTGATTAGGTTGATGTACTCAAGCAACTAGGCAATTTGGTGAAACATTTATTCAAGCCCACATTGTTTGGCTACATTAACCAAGTTATTGACTGGCTTGTTTGATTGGCTGGTCACTTTGCTAGGTCCTGTCTGCTCACCCACATCCCCTTGGCCACATAGAACAGTCATACACAACATTCATTTCCCATTTGTGCATTCCGCAGGGTAATTACCTATCTACAAGTCCATCTCCCTCACTAAACACTGAGCTGCTATAAGGTCAGGGGCAGCTTCCTGTCTGTCTTCTACCTTCAGCACCTTGTTCCGTGTTGGGATTTGCAGAGTATGGGGCACTGTCCATGGCATGGTTATTGGCAAGCTGCCTTTGTGGTGTGATGGAAATTTGTCACATTTCTTAATCCCTAAATGTTTAATTGTTTCATCAGGGACAACTTAAAAAGGTTAGTTAAGTACTTCCCCTAAGGTGCCGGTGCATTTTCCCATCTCTACAAAGCCACACCTGCCTATCCATTGGATGGCTTCTCCATGGTGTTCCCTCCGCCCAAACCTTTCGCTCTTCCATTTTCATGTGCTGCACCTTCCCCGAAGCATCCCTGACAATCTGACAGATATTTTCTCCTACTGACGTCCTCTCCCATTTACCCCAGATATCTGAGTATTTAATGATGAATACAGAGCTGGCTTGCTCCGTATTCATCAGCATATATTTTGTATCACCTACCGCAAAGATTATTAAGTGGTTTGAGAACTGGACCAGTACCTTAATCCAGCTGTATTTTTGTGACCAATTAAATAATAAATGATAACTGAAAGTTGTCCAATGTTCTATACTTTCACTCCATTGCTACAAGGGCAGGTCTAACACCTGCGCCTAACATATTAGAAAATGGAAGCCTAGAGAAGTTAAGGAACTTAACTTCTGTTAAGTCCCTGTTAGTAGAAGTGAGGTAAGCTTTCTGTTCAGGCACATATTCTAACAAAAGCTCTTCAGTAGTCCTAAAAAGATGCTTGCCCTTTCCCCAACATTATTATTAAGGTACATGGGTCTCAACATAGATTTTACAATCTTAATGCAAACTACATCTCATTAAGCATTACAGGTGGAAGGAATCCTTTATCTGGCAGGACTGCCTACAGCAAATATATGCTTCATATGCTGGAAAATCTACGGCCCACTGGACACAAGAACTGGGCAGCTGGACCCCACAGCATTGGCTCATCATAGAGCCACAGAGTTGGCTCTGTTACTGACTGAGCCAAATGGCAACTTTCCAAGTAGCTAACTCTATAGGATTCAACTATGGGCCCACAGTTAGGAGGTTGTGAGGATGCTGTTTTTTACATTGCAGACTCCCCTTCATTAAGATTCTTGGGAGAAAGTCCTGTCTGGTCCTGGTACCAAGAACAAAACTTTTCCAAATCAATTTTTCTGTCTTTTCTTATGGACCCTATGGCATTTTCAACTAACCAAGCTTCCTTTTTTGGCTAGAGCTGAATTTGTGACCTATGCTAAGCAAGTGAAGATGTTTTATAGTCACCTTAATCTTGTTCCTGATTCTACTTAATGACCCACATTTACTTTTCCTTTTAGTTTTCCCCTGCTCTTAATTTAAAGTAGATAAACAGAAGGATAAACTGACCGAGACGAGATGGAAATCTGCCTGTCCCTCTACTCTCAACCATCCCCTGTCCCAGCTACTAATGCCTTCACACCCCACCCTCCCCCAACACCATCAGCTCCAAAACAGACTTTAGAAAATCATTTTACATGATACTGAAATGGTTTTTAACCATTTTTTTTATCACAGACCCCTTTGTTAAATGGATAGATCTCCCCAGTAAAATACACCCTTCCAACCCAAAACCCTTTTTTAAAAAAATTTCTCGACTGAGAATATATTTATTGAATTTAGAGAGAGGATGGAGGAGAGAGAGGGAGAGAGAGGGAGAGAGAGAAACATTAATGTGAGAGAGAAACATCAATTGGTTGCCTCCCTTACATACCCTGACTGGTGATCAAACTCACCACCTAGGTATGCGCCCTGACCGGGGATTGAACCCACAACATTTTGGCACTCCAACCCACTAAGGCACCTGGCCAGGGCTTAACCCAAAATCTTTGAGTACATATCCAAGAGCTCTTTAATCTCTGAAATTGAACCCTGGCCCATGGATTACAAGGAATAAACCCTTGCTCAAGTGAATGCACAAGGCTCTAGAATTATCTCCCAGGACTTGCTGCAAACCCAACAGAAAGCGGATTTGCTGAATTTTCCAAGCCTCTGTCACCAAGGCAGGCAGGGGCCCTGGCCTCCCACCCAGTTGAGTCTCCCAACTCCCCATCCGAGCTGCTTTCTCTGTCAAAAGACTATGAAATGATGGCTCCTTCAGAACCCCTTGCTATGCCCTTGCCCTACTTTATGCCACAACTGACATCCTACCAATACCATCCAGATGTTTTTTCTCAAAGTTTGATTTTCTACTGAGTCCACCAGCCCTGGCCTCAGGCCCCAAAGTTTTGCTGCCTCACAACTTCAACAGTGGACAGACATAAACAAGAAGAAGGGGCTCACAAAACCTTGTAAGTGAGGGGACAGAGCGGCAGAGAGAGAAGCTTGCAGAAGCAGGGACCAAAGATCCCAAGAAACCATCGCTAGATAGATGCTGAATTCCAGCTGTGTGGATGTGTGTGTGTAAAATTCCACTATGTATAATATCACCAAAAAACTGCCAACTCTACTGATTTTACTATATACCTAAGAATTAGAAAAGAGAAGAAAAACTGAAAAAAGTTTTAGTGTGTAAAAGGAATGGCACTTACAGCTTTACACAAAATGTGTTTACCATCGATAATTACCAAATGTAAAATAACTAGTATGGCAGTATACCTAGACATCATCACTCTTGTTATAAATTGCATTTGCGTTGCATGCTAAAGTTGTTCCCTGTCAGTTGGATCTCCAGATTTGCTGCTCACAATTTCCAACATTAAGGAAAACATTGACAGGAACCACATCTTATTTTTGTTTTTCCCTTATCATCTAAATAACATAGCAAGAGACGCCTGGAAACTGAGCATCTTGCTGTGGGGACCAGAGTTTGCATACCTTTCTGAAATCACTAGAGCAAAATCCTAAATAGTATGAAAAAGGGTTATAGAACATTTGATTTACAGAAAAATGGGGTTTACAACAATGTAACAACATAAGAAGACTAGATAAAGAAGTAGGTTTTGAACTTAGCTTTGAAGAAAATCTACAATATGAATTTGGTAGAAGAATATTGCAGTCAAGGCAGAAGTGTTTTCTGTGATATAGAAAATATTCAAAGAATTCTTTATTTCATATTAATGTACCCATTACATTATAATGAAGTAAGATAAGCTTTGAATGCTCTCTTATAAATAAGTTTAAAACATCATTTTTATTTATTTACCTACAGAAATATATATTTATATTTTGCCTGTTAGCTTAAAAAAAACAAATGAAAAATCCAGAAGCCACAAAGTTGCCTATAAAGGTTAAATAATAAAAATAATTTATTGTAAAAATGGAATAACAAAATCAACAGTAGATAACACAACCCAACTTGATATTCCTTGCTTAAATGGAGTAGTAGGTTAAGAAAAGGTGTTTCTTCAACTCCTTGGTTTGAACCTACTAAAATCAGGGCTATACTTGATCAGACTAAAAGTCATGACAGGTGTTAGTAAACTCATACAATCGTGGTAACTACAGCAAAATGCATTGTATTGTAAATGGTGAAATCAAGTAAAATGTTTGTCTGAGTTAAAGCTGAAGGGTTTGGAAACTCACCAAAAACTCAGCTAGTGGGTGAGGAGGGCTGTCGCTCCCCTTGCTCCAGTGCCCCAGGGACTTAGCAAACTCTCAGTGTTGGATTCTGAATCTGGAGCCCAGTTAGGGAGGCTGCGTGTGTTGGTCCCTGTCCCCCAGAAATCAAACACACAGACAGGAGTAAACATGAAAGATATTTTTAGGCATTATAGGCTGCATTGCGTCCCCCAAAATGCATTTGTTCAGGTCCTAATTCCCAGTACCTCAGAATGTGACTACATTTGGGGATGCAGTCTTTAATGACATTAAGGGGTCCTAAGTAGGTTAAAAAGTATCTACGTTAAAATAAGGTCACTTGTAGGGGGGGAGGGATCCAGCAAAAAGGAAAAAGGACTCACGGTCATGGACAATAGTGGTGATTGTGGGGTTGGAGGGTATAAGGTGGATAAGTGGTAATGGAAAAAGTACAATAAAAAAAGAAGTTTAAAAAAAATAAGGTCACTGGGGCAGGCTCAAATCCAATAGGACGGGTGTCCTCAGAAGAAGAGGAAATTAGGACACAGACATGCACAGAGGGAAGACCACAAAGAGACACCGGGAAAGACGGTCATCTCCCAGCTAAGGAGAGAGGCCTCAGAAAAAAGCAACCCTGCCTACACCCTGATCTCAAACTGCTAGCCCCCAGAACTGTGATAAAATCAATTGCTCTTGTTTAAGCCACCCAGTCTGTAGTATTTGTTATGGCAGATATAACAAACTAATATTCAGGAAACTCCTATGAGAGAAAATGAAGAGAGAGCCGGTAGAGGATGGGAGAACCAGGACTCCACAAAGCTGATCTGACCTAGTGTGAAGGAGACAGGGAAGGGAGGCAGGAAGGAAAATCTGAGTCTATAGTACTGTCTGAGGCAAGTTTGGCAAGGCCAAAGAGAGTTCTGTAGCTCCCAGGAACGTGCTGCCTTGGTGCCCCTGCCCTGCTCGGTCACTGGAGGAAAGCTGCTCATTGACGGCACTGGTGATGGATCTCAGAGCACAGCCACTGAAGTCGCCAGTTTGGTACACTCTCTACATCAGGAAATCTGAATAGTGACTGTCCACACAGGAGGACCTCCGTGACTCTGGACAGTCCAGAAAGGGCTTGACAGTCAGGCAACACAAACGCCCGTAGAAATTCCCATTGAAAGAACCAGTTTTCCAATTTGGTTGCCATGTGAAGCTACAGAATGTTCTCATTTTCCCTCAGACACAAATATTCTTCCAAGCTCTGTAGAGTAAAAGCCAACATAGTCAGACCCCACTGACTGAAGAATTCTGGCCACGTGGAAGATAATTATCCTGCAAATTACCTCTCTATTCCCATGTGGAAAATAGAAATACAAAGAGTGATGACCCTGCTGAGGAGCTTTTACAGCAGGAGCTGCAGGTGGGACAGCCTATCTTAGCTGACCCTGGAGTAGGAAGATCAAAGGTGATTCTGAGGGTTTGGTCCCCACATCCCAAAGATTCACCCAGCCCCACACTGAGACCACAACCCAGACACGTGTCCCAACTGGGAACCGAACCAGTGACCTTTCACTTTGCAGGATGATGCCCAACCAACTGAGCCACACCGGTCAGGACCAGCCCCACACCTTTTGAGCTTGCCTTCATTCCTTTGCATGGAGAATCAAAATGTCTGGTTTTCTTTAAAGCTATGAGTTGCCTAGCATGCTGTGTAAGGAATAGAACATAAAAACAAACATGGAGACATAGAGAATGTGACAGGTCCAAATCAACCAAAATGCAACCAAGAATCTAACATACAGATTCAGTCTTTGCATCTCCAGTACCTAGCATGGTGGCTGAGAGCAGATGTTCAAATGATGTTAAGGGAATAAATGGCACACACATTGAATTATAGTTTCATGGTGATTAATAATAAATGGAAGTAGTTCCTGTAAATAACTGTAATTAGCATGTCTGTGGTCAGGTAAGTAGGGGGTAAATTACTCAGAGCAGAAAATTGCAGTGAGCCTCTTCTGAGGTGCCCAGAATTCAGAACCAACCCCAAAAGTGGGGAAAGAAAATGGGGCACACACAGTGGGCTGGGCTCAGCACCTTTTAGGGCAGGGATGCACTTGTAGGAGGGAGAGGCTGAGGCATTTCATTTTATTTCACCTTATACTTCCAGCGCAGTGTAGTATTTAGAGTGAGGGGGCTGAAATATATGACACGCAGGCTTTCGCAAACCAGCATCATCCCAGTGTCTTCCTGATACTGATAAAACGGAAGTTTTTGTCCATTCATTCAGTTAGCACCAATGATCAGGAACTATGCTATACACTTAGAAAACACAAACTAATAAAGTGTATTCTCCACCATAAAAGAAGTTAAATGTATCACAGGCAATTATATCACATATGTGTGAGATCTGGTAATAGAGGTTATGTGTAAAGAGCTTCCAGAACAAAGACGAGAAGAAGTGGCTGCAGGGAAAGTAATGGGATCACAACAGTTGACATTTGAGCTGGCCAAGTGGAACACCAGAAAGCAAGGAAGAATATTCTATCTAGAAGAGCAGAGAAATAGCAGCTACAAAGACACAGAGGAGCAATAGTTTTGATTGAAATGAAGTGGGCAGGTGTAAGGGATAATAAGGCTGTGGGAAGGGAAAGAAAAAGAAACAATTTTAAAGATGAAATTCATTACAAATAGGTGGCCCTGGAGTCACCTGAAAGAGATGCTGGGTAGCAGGGCCATGGTGAGGCCCTGGGCTTTTGGAACACCAGTAGCCAAGAAGTTGCAAGAGATGAGGAACACGGGGTCCTGAAAGGGGAGTTGGAAAACACTAAAGACAAGCTTGATTTCTTTTCTTTATCCTTTCACATGTTATATAAAAAATTTTTTCTCTAAGCTCTTCCAAGGCCCTTAACCCCTTGCTCAGAGTGGAGAGGCAAGCAGTGGCCCTGTGATAACATAAAGGTGCCTGTGGGAAGGGAAACTCAGACCAACCCAGGCACTGTGGATGGCAGCTGCACAGGAGGGCGCCTACTCCCAGAAGCGTTAACTCTCTTCTGAAATCATCCCCTGGGGTGCCATACCCTCACCCACACATACACACACAACCCTGTCTGAAGCAGAAGCAAGGTCAAGAGCTGGGGATTTCCAGTTCCTCCAGGTCTAGTGGGCAGCCCACCCTCCTCCCAATTCCACCTGCCTGCTGAAAGGAAGATCAATCTAGATGGCTAACAGGCCTGGCTCTGGAATAATCAGGTTTAGAAAAAGACAATTTACCTTTCCACATGGGACTTCAAATGGAGTCCATTTATAAGTCCTACTACAATTTAGATATTAAAAGTAATTAAAACAAATCTTTACTATCAATTTACTTAAATTATGCATATAGTATCTCTCAGTAGGTACTCTTTAGGACTAGAGTTTAGCTACCAATTAAGCAATCACCCTGGAATTTAATTTAGATAACAAAGTTTGACTCAAAACTCCACATTGCTCCATATTCGAGGAGAGCAGCAGAGCTAATTCAGTGAAGTCTAGTCAGGACTGGGGTCAGGCAGGTTAAGGGCTATTTAAGGCTGCTGTGGGCAGAGAATTACACATTAAAGATATTGCAATGACAGCAGGAATGCCCAATATTCACTGACTACTTCCGTGGGTCGCGCATTTTCCTATTCAATTATGCCTTTGAATTTTCCAGAAAGTACAGCAGCACGTATGCACCCACCATCCAAAATTAACAAATGATATTTTGTCATTTTTGCTTTAGAATTTTTACTTTAAAAAACTTACAAATAAATTTATATTTTCTAAATCCCATTTCCCTCTTTCTCTCCTCAGAGTCAGTCACTATGCTATGAATCTGGTGCATATTCGGTAATATTTTTATATTTTACTATGTTTATATGTACCTGTAAATATTATAGAGTATTGGTGTAGGTTTTTGCTTTATTTCTTCAAATTCCCTTTTTCAATTTGAATGGATAATCTGATTAATCAGTTCCATGGCACTTATCAACTTTGACCATGCCATCAAATTTATTCATTTGTTTTATTTATCATATGTTGTCTTCTTATCATTACACCATAAAAGAAATAGAAGAAATTTTTCTCCTTTACTCAATAATGCATTCTGAGCATATAAACAGTACCTATCATATAGTAGATACTTAACAAATATTTGTGGAATGAATAATAAAAGTCCAGTTAATTATTTAACTTCTTTTTTGATTTACTGTTATTCAGTTATAGTTGTCCCGCCTTTTTCCCGATTGCTCTCCCCTGTCCTGTCCCTCCCACTCCCACAGTCAATCCCCTCCTATTGTCCACGTCCATGAGTCCTCTATTCATGTTCCTTTGCTCGCTCCTTCTCCTCCTTTCCCCCATTATCCCTGTCCCCCCTCCCCTCTGGTCACTGTCAGCTTGTTCTTTATTTCCAAGTCTCTGGCTCTATTTTGCTCTTTTGTTTTGTTAATTATGTTTCACCTATAGGTAAGACCATATGGATTAGGTTTTACTTATAGGTGAGACCATATAGATGAGACCATACAGTATTGTCTTTCACAACCTGGCTTACTTCACTTAGCATAATGCTCTCCAGTTCCATCCATGCTGCCATGAAGGGGAGGAACTCCTTCTTTCTTTCTGCTGTGTAGTATTCCATTGTGTAAATGTACCACAGTTTTTTGATCCATTTTCTGATGGGCACTTAGGCTATTTCCAGCACTTGGCTATTGTAAATTGTGCTGCTGTGAACATTGGGGTGCATAGGATCTTCTGAATTGATGAATCAGGATTCCTAGGGTATAGTCCCAGCAGTAGGATCACTGGACTGAAAGGCAGTTCCATCTTTAGTTTTCTGAGGAAATTCCATACTGTTTTCCACAGTGGCTGCACCAGTCTGCATTCCCACCAACAGTGCACTAGGGTTCCCTTTTCTCCACAACCTTGCCAGCACTTCTTGTTTGTTGATTTATCAATGATTGTCATTCTCACCAGTGGGCAGTGGTATCTCATTGTGGTTTTAATTTGCATCTCTCTTATGGCTAGTGATGTTGAGCATTTTTTTCATGTGTCTTTAGGCTTTCTATATATCCTCCTTGGAGAAGTGTCTGTTCAGGTCCTTTGCCCATTTTTTAATTGGATTGTTTGTCTTCCTGGAGTGGAGTCATGTGAGTTCTTTACATATTTTGGAAATCAAACCCGTGCTCGAGGTATCATTGGCAAATATGTTTTCCCATACAGTTGGTTCCCTTTTCATTTTGTTGATGTTTTCTTTAGCTGTGTTGAAGCCTTTTAGTTTGATGTAGTCCCATTAGTTTATTCTTCCCTTTATATCCCTTGCCCTAGGGGTTGTATTGGTGAAAATATTGCTGTGTGGGATATCTCAGATGTTCCTGCCTAAGATTTCCTCTAGGACTCTTATGGTGGCACAACTTATATTTAAGTCTTGTATGTATCTTCAGTTTATTTTGGTGTATGGTGTAAGTTGGTGGTCAAGTTTCATTTTTCTACATGTAGCTCTCCAGATCTCCCAACACCATTCGTTGAAGAAGCTATTTTTACTCCATTTTATGTTCCTGCCCCCTTTGTCAAATATTAACTGACTGTATTGACATGGGTGTATTTCTGGGCTCTCTGTTCTATTCCATTGGCCTATGTGTCTGTTATTATGATATTTATGCATCTTTCAGAATTTATTTATCCTTTCTGTACTAGGGTTTATTTAGATTGTTTCTAATTTTTGATATTGCAAACAATATTGCACGAAATCCTTGTACACACATACATATGTCTCTCTGAGGCATTTACTTAGAGCAGATAACTAGGTCATAGGATATATGTACCTTAAACTTTACTGAAAATGATCGATTTACTCACCAAAGAGGTTTACCACCTTTCACTCTTACTGTTTTCCTATCTGTGCATTAACACTTGGCATTATCAATTTTTTTCTTTTTCCAATCAGAAAAAAATAAAATGACATGTCAGTTTTCTATTAATTTACATTGTCCTGATCACTCACTAGTGTGACTGAACATGGCTTCGCACATGTCCTGGCTCTCTGGAGTTCTTTCCATGGGACCTATTCATATTCTTTGCCCATTTCATGTCTATTATTTGGCTTTTAAAAAATAACTTATAAGAGTTTTTGATCGGCCTTGTATGCCAATATCTTCTATCAGCATGTGGCCTAGCTTTGTTTTGGAATCTTCAGTCATTTAGATTTCTAATTTCATTAGTTTTCTGTTACCCTAATCCACTAGTTTTTCCTTACCCTAGTGTCATGAAGATATCCTCCTATATCTTTTATCATCTACCTACCTATTTATTTTATGTTTCTTATATACAGTTATAAACTTTCTTTTTCACACTTGGTCTCTAATCCATCTTAAATTTATTTTTATAAATGCTGTAAGGTAATGACCTAATTTTACTTTTTTACAAAAAAAAAATCCAACAGAGTCCATTCTTTCTGTACTGATGGCAGATACCAAGGTCGCATATATGTGTGAACACTTTCTCAGCTACTTATTCCATCCTATTTGTTGTATTTGCCTATGCATGTGCTAATTCCAAATTCCCAACTGTGCCAGGAACTGAAACCATGTCCAAGTTAATATATGAATAAATCCTTGATTTTTGCTTTTTTTTTACTTTATTTCAGAATTGTCTGGCTATTTATATGTCATAGAAAGCATTTTTTCTATTACATTTTAATAGGCTATTTCTGGCATATAAGAGAGACAATATCACCAGTTGGAGTCAGTTGGCCTCACTTCTATCACATACTGTCACCACAGGCAAGTTCTTTAATTTCTCTGTGACTCAGTTTTCCAAATTTTGATGAGAATAATAACAGTGCTACCTCATAAGGTAGCTATGAGAGGTAAATAAATCAATACATGCCAAGAACCCAGTGCATAGTAATCAAATGTTAGCTTTTATTATAAGATTATTAACTTGCATAAATTGATTTCATATCTAGCAGCCTTGCAAACTCTCTTGTTAGTTCAAATAGTTTGTAGATTATCTTAAATTTTCTTTTTAATAATAATATCTGTAAGTAAAAACTAACTTGGTTTCTTTCTTCTTCTTCCTTATATCTATAAATATTTCTCTTTCTTATCTTAATATAGTCTCCAAGATTAAGAGTATCATAAGTAGAGCAGGAAAAATGAATATTTCTATCTTGCTCTCTTTGAAAGATAGATTCTAAAGTTCCACCTTTAAGATTTATGTGGCTATTATTTGTTCTTAGATAATTATAGGTTAAGAAAGGCCCATTGCATTCTTAATTTGATGGGAGATTTTTTTTGTTTTTAAATTTTTATTAAATTAATAGGGTGACAATGGTTAATAAAATTATATAGGTTTCAGGTGTACAGCTCTATAATACATCAACTGTATATTGTATTATGTGTTCACCACTCCAAGTCAAGTCTCCTTCTATCACCCTTTATTCACCTATACTCTCTTCTACCTTCCCCACCCTGGCTAGCACCACACTGTTGTCCATGTCCATAAGCTTTCTCTCTTTTTATTTTTTTTTTTTTGCTCATTCCATCCACACCTCCCACCACCAAGACCCACCACTCCCCAACAGAGAGCTATCAGCCTGCTCTCTATGAGTCTGTCTCTGTCTTCCTTGTTAGTTCATACTGTCCATTAGATTCCACATATGAGTGAAATCATATGGTATTTCTCTTTCTCTGACTGGCTTATTTCATTTAGCATAATGCTCTCCAGGTCCATCCATGCTGTCACAAAGGACAAGATTTCTTCTTTTTTTTTATAGCCAAGTAGGTAAATGTACCTCAGCTTTTTTATCCACTCATCTACTGATGGATGCTCGGGGTGCTTCCAAATCTTGGCTATTGTAAATAACACTGCAATGAACATAGAAGTACATATATTCTTTTGAATTAGCATTTTGGGTTTTCTTTGGATAAATTCCCAGAAGTGGAATCACTGGGTCATAAGGCACTTCTACTTTTAGTTTTTTGAGGAGCCTCCACCCTGCTTTCCACAGTGGCCGCACCAATTTGCACTCCCACCAGCAGCGAACAACGGTTCCCTTTTATCCACATCCTCACGAAACTTGGTGTTTGTTGATGTATTAATGATAGCCATTCCGACAGACATGAAGTGATATCTCACTGTGGTTTTAATTTGCATTTCTCTGATGATTAGTGACATCAAACTTCTTTTCACATACCTATTGGGCATCTGTATGTCCTCTTTGAAGAAGTATCAATTCAGGTCCTGTGCCCATTTTTTAATTGGATTTTGGTGTTGAGTTGTATAAGATCTTTATAAATTTTGGATATTTAACATCTTAGATGTATCATTGGCAAATAAGTTCCCCCATTCAGTGGGATATCTTTTCATTTCGTTGACAGTTTCCTTTTCTGTGCAAAAACTTTAGAGTTTGATGTAGTCTTATATGTTTGTTGTCCTTGCCCTAAGAGATATATCAGAAAAAATATTGCTATGAGAAACATCTGAGATCTTACTGCTTATGTTTTCTTCTAGGATTTTTATGGTTTCCAGTCTAATGTTTAAGTCTTTAATCCATTTTAAGTTTACTCTTGTGGATCATAAGAAGGTGGTCTGATTTCACTTTTTGGTGTCTATTTGTCCCATTTTCCCAGCACCATTTATTGAATAGACTATTTTTACCCCATTTTGTGTTCTTGCCTCCTTTGTCAAATATTAATTAGCCATTAAGGTTGGGTTTATTTCTGGGCTCTCTATTCTTTTCCATTGATCTGTATTTCTGTTTTTGTGCCCATACCATGCTGTTTTGATTACTATGGTCTTGAAGTATAGTTTAATATTAGGTAGCATTATTTCTCCAACCTTGTTCTTCTCAAAATCATTGTGGCTACTCAGGTTCTTTTGTGGAATCATCTGGTTCAGGATTTTGTCTTGGTAAGCTTTTTTTACTACACCTTCTTTGATTTTGTTGGTTGTAACTGGTCTGTTCTTGATTGAGTCTAGGAAGATTTTTTGTTTCTATGAATTTATCCACTTTTTCCAGATTGTCACGTTTGTTGGCACATAGTTGTTCATAATAGCACACTACCTTTATAGGATAATAAATTTATACCTTTATATATTATCTTCTTTACTTGCTGTTAGGAATGACACATATGAATGCCATTAGAAAATGTATACCTCACTAAAATGGCTTTCTAATCACCATTTTTAAGTCATTTAATTTCGAATTTTTATATATTAATTAAAAATTACCAATGGAAAAATTTGTAGTTTATTCGTTGTCATTGGTATTACAGTTTAGGGTAATTAAGAATAAATTGCACTAAAACTGGTCTATTTTGTTTATATACTTAGTTACCAATGAAACTCAGTAAAGAACTTTAACGTTTTCATTGGAACTTTGAAAGCTCTCCTGAGGTGCTGCAAATTTTCCCCAATCTTCACTTTCCTTTCTGAATTAATGGTTCCAATGGCATTTTTTATGTTATTTTTGGTTACAAATTCATATCTATTATAAAATGTGTTTATATAGATAGTTAATTCATGAGGACAAGATAAATAAACATGTTTGCAAATTGGACAAGCTTAATGGTGGGCCTCAAAGAGATTTAAATGTTAAAGAAAAATAAAATTAATACAGTTGAACTGGAAATAATAGAAGATAGATGTTTTCAAAGGCTTCAAAGAATTTTGTTTTATTATATCCGGTTAGTTTAAATTTATACTTTATCGGTATATGCAGAGTTTGCTTTTACTTTTAATTTCCTTTGGCTAATGTTTCATTTTAATCGTTTATTTGAAAATTTAACAGTCTGAGTAAAAGGATGAGCTTTTCCCTAGTCCCAAACAAATTTAGTGTCTCATGTACCCCTGAGCACACCCATTGAAAGCCCCCAAGAGTATCTCTTCTCCAAAGACCCCTCCACTGCTAGCTGCTTACATCTCTGACAGCTCTTCCTTCCCCCCACTTCCCTGACTTGTGTCTTGACTAGTCATGCATTGTGACCCACCCTCCTTCAAACCTGACAAAGAGTGGAGTCTCTATAACAATAAAAATTTTTTAAAAAAGAAGAAGAAGAAAAAAAAAAAACCTGACAAAGACCCTGCCACTAATGCCTCTGTGAGCAAAACAGAAAGCATTCTAGAGACCACCTGTTGTTCTGTTTCTAAAGCCTAGCTTGGGGGTCAACAGCAGACTCCTCCCCCCCGCAAAGTCCTTAGCCACTTTTATTCAAATCCAGACTCCTGCTACAAACTTCTCTTCGCCCAGTTTTTACCATGGGGTGTCCATTTTAATATTATGCTTTAAGGATCTCTTCAAAGAAAACATGTTTATTTAGTCATAATCTTAGGGATGCCCATTTGGGAATACCATTTCTCATCTTTAAAAAGGAAATTATAGATATTCTGCTCTTTGTCCAAATTTCAAAGACAAAATTAAAATAAAAACAAAATCAGGTTTATTCTGAAGTGTTTGAAACACACCTCCTTTGACCTTTTTGTGGAAAATGCTCCGTGTGAAGCAGACGCGTGGTTGTGAGTGTGCAGCACAGTGTAGGTGACTCTCCCCACAGTCCCTGTGAGGGAAAGACGGGCCGCTCCAAGAGAGACTCATTTTGTTGCCTTTTAGACTTCATTTTTTTAAAGTTATAGATGAGATGAAAATACTCATGTGGCCTTAAAAGTACTTAGAAACATTACTAAAAAGAAAGATAAATAAAACGTTAATATTTTCTATGGTTAAAATATGCTTTTTAGAGCCTGAATACTCTCAGTGATTTGACTTTTATATTATGTTTATAAACAAAATTAGTTTGTGTATATGTATGACACCTTGAGAAATTAGCTGAGGAAGTTGATGAAAATAACTAATGCACATTTTGTTTAAAATCAACATTTTACATGAAATTTTGCTATCCTTGATATGGGAAATGTTTTCCCTTTGTGTTGGACCTACTCATGACGAAGACAATGTGCATTCTAGGCACCACTGCACCGCAGTAAACCTGAGAGTTTGTCTACTAAAATCCACTGTGTCCCCCTCGATCTGTAGATCAGGACTGCCCAACAGAAATACAATGCGAGACACAAAAGCAAACCACATATGTAATTTTAAATTTCTAATAGCCACATTGAAACAGGAAAAATAAACCAATGTAAATTTTAATAATATACTTTATTTAAACCAACATGTTAAAATGTAGTTTTTTGCCATGTGTTCAAATCAATATATAATTATTGTGACATTTTCTATTTTTTTTCTTACTAAGTTATGATATCAGTATGTGTTTAATACTTACAGGACAACTGAAATATCAGACCAACTCTACACGTGCTCAAAGCCACGTGTCTAATGGTTCCCCTGTCAAACAGCAAAGCTCTTCCACTTATCTCAACTGTTCAACTGCTACTGATAAATCACGTGATTAAAAATTTACAGGTTTGATCCTGCACACGCATATAATTGTAGAGAAAAGGAAGGATATACATGTAGGACAGTTAAAGATCTCTCTTGCTGAAGTAAACAATAAATTCTATTTTTAGTTAAACTCAATAACCATTTTTTATTTCTAATTTTGTAACATTGAATTTTTGCTTGATGCCACTGTGACTCTGTACTAAGAAGATTTTCAACTCTCAGATGGTAATTTGAACAAGAATTCTTGAAGTACACTAGATTTTTTAAATTTCCACCATAAAAGTTACTACTATTCTTAAAGTTCAGAACCATGTTTAAGAGAGATAGGCTTTGAATATAGAAAATAATAGAGGATATAGATATCACAGTTACAGGGTGATCCTTTTAATTAGAAAGCCTTAGCAATCTCAGATAATAGCTGACCAAAAAAAGCAGCAATTAAAAGAGCACTTAGAGTAACTCCTCAATCTGTGTGTTATGCCGTTTGACTGAGTGATGTGGTTGTAGCATGTTTACACGTTATGTTTAGCGACGTACTGACCTCCTGCAGACTACTTACTATCTAAGAACTTTTTCTTTGGCTTTTGCTATTTTACGTTTCTACTCCTTCAGCAATTCTAGCTAATCTTTGATATTGGTATCCAGCTTCTATAAAGTTGTCCTTAGAAAATGAATTGGATAAATATGCTCAGTATTTCTGTGTTTATTTAGACAACATCACTAAACTGACTTGTCCAAAATTCTGTGATCAAGTCATTCAATGCTTTACACATTATTGATTTGGGGTTCAATAAAATTAGATGAATAGTAACTTATAAACGCCTGCACGTGGCGGTCAGGTGAGCACACGCACATGTACACACACACCCCTCTTGGCAGTAATGAAAGGTTAGAAAACCTCTGAAACAGGTAGTACGTGCTCAAGAAAAGCATATCTATAGAGGTCAAGGAAACTGAGCATTTAAATGTTCCAACACTCTTTAAATCAAAGAATATTATTTCCACGTGGTTAAAATGACTCACAAAGTAAGTATGTGCCCACTGTGCAAAACTAAATAAAGGTAACAATCTCTTATATGTAATGTGACCTTCCTCTTTTAAATCTGATAATGCAGGTCTTTTCATGGCCACACAAGATACAACACTTATTTTTGTCAGGCAATATCATTTTGTTCATTTTTTTTTCTTAAAGTGTCATTCAACCTAATAAAAGTAACAGGGTACTCTGCCTTCAGTGGTTGAGACAATAGTTATATACAAATTTAAACATGATACATAACCCAAAGTACTTCAAATGTTGTTGTTAAAATTTTTTTCTGGGCATTTCTGTTACTTTTCATGTATTTTACTTTAAAGATCTTTGGCCTCCAAGGACCCCTGGGAAGGTGCTAAGGAGGCTACAGAGTGAGTGCCAAGTAGAGTGAGCTCTGGTAACTGGGGCCCCCATGGTCCTGAACAGTCCCCACATGGTGGCCCATCTGGTGCCAAACACCTGCAACCTACAGGAGGAAATCTCAGGCCCTAGGGATACAAGAAGGGGTTGGCCAGCCATTGGGCTGCTGCCCTTTGCCCTTGTCTCTTCATTCATTGGACTGGTGCCTGCCTGTCCCACCTCCCCACCTTCTGGTGCTTTCCTCCCCCTTACATATGCCCCACCCCCTCAAGCCCAGCACACTTGCAGCTTTCTCTGTGATATCACAAGGCCCTGACTGAAGTTAGCTCAGTGCCTGCTAGACCTTGAGAGGAGTGGAAAGGAAAGGAGAAGCTCTCCTTGTTTCTATTCCATTGTCAGGGTTGTTTGGCACACAACTAGCTCTAGATGGGCAATTTTCTTTTTAAGTTTTGACAGTCTTTCTGCCACTGCCTTCCCTTTCCTGGTGGCAATCACCTGGTGGTTTTTCCTGTCCACAGTGATGATGCCCCTCCTGGCTGGGACCACCCTGATACTCCTGCATCTTCCATGCACCTTGGTCACAGGCTCTTCCACCTGGATCATGATCCTTTACCATCTGGCTTTTACATGGCACCAAGAAGGCATTTCCTGTCCATAGACCGCATGCTCTCCTCCAGGGATCCTCCTTTTGGTAAACTGGAAGGACTCACCAGGCTTGGATTGCAGACACCCTGCGCCTGGCCACTGAAGCTGGGCAGGTAGGTCCCTGCTTCCATCACATTCAGGGCATCTGCCAATTTGACCTCTTAGCCTCTTTCAGATGATGATGACAGAAATAGACACTACTGCCCCTTCCTATGCTGCTGTAATCATATCTTCTCCAGATTCCTGTATGAGGTTCCTGCCATTTGACCAAATCCAATACAGTATGGGGCACAGGCATCCTGCAGTTCCCTCCACTGGTCCACCTGCATTAAAGGACCCCTGCCCTGCCTCAAACCATCCCATTGGCCCTGAAACCACACATCAGCCCACCTTAGGGACCTGTGATGGTCAGCAGAACAGAACCTCTCTCCCCAGCGCTCCTGTTAGAACAGGACTACACCTTATGGGTTCTGCAGCAAACAGCACCTCCACAAACTTCAACCCTGCACTTGGCACTGAGGAGGCTATGGATACCACACCCCCGCCTTAGGCTGTCCCTGGTCTCTGTTGAGACAGCCACTACTGGAGTGGGCACCAAGATGCTAACACCGCGGACAGAAGCTCGCTGTTTGCCAGTACCTCTGCAGGCCCACTTGTTGGGATGGGTCCTACAGCTCCCATGGATGATGGGAACTATGGGGTCAATATGTCCACTTTAGGCCCCACTTGGTCACAGGTATCCAGGACATCAACATTAGAGATGGACGTAGGAAGTCATGAAGTGGCTGGACATAGCAGCTGACAAATGCCTGACTTTAATGGCAAAGTGATCATTCTGCATCTAAAAAGTAGAGTGAGGGATGTGGAATTCTATATTATTTTTCCTTTCTTTTTTTTATTTCTCTACTTCCTAATTTTTCCATATTGAACATACATTGCTTGTGTAATGAAAAGTTCTTATGTTTTCATAAAATGGCAAAAAGCAGTCTGTTTACATTAATCAAAAGATAATGTCCTGATCCAAGGAAACCTACCTCTGGAAATAACACTCCAAACTTTGCTGATTGGCTTACCTCTACACACAATTCTGATATCACACTTTAAGGGAATTGAGTTTTTATCTGAGTGGATCTTAATGTAGATACATAGAATTTTTTCCTAATTCAATCCCTACATAGTTTACACTGACCGTTGAACAACAGTATACACTGAGGCAGGAGTCAGCAAATTACAGACTACACAATGTGTTTTGTAGAACAATAAGTTTTTTTAAAAGTTGATGGGAATAAGCCACACCCACTTGTTTACATATTATGGATGGTTGCTTTCAAACTGTAATGGCAGAATTAAGTAGCTGACAGAGACCAAATGGTTCACAAAGCCTGAAACATTTATCATCTGACCCTCTACAGAAAAAGCCCGCCCATCCTGGCACACATCATACCAAATCCCTCATCTTACAACTTTCACTCTACAGGCAGTGGGGAGGCCTGCCCATCCTGGCATACATCATACCAAATCCCTCATCTTACAACTTTCTACAGGCAGTGGGGAGGCAGGCCAAAGATGCTTTGGGGGAAGAAAAAATAAAACACCTTTTATACCTCCCTAATCTCTGTTCCTCTACTTTCTCTCTTGCCTGTGGTCTTTCCTCCTCTCTTTCCTTCCCCCTTTCCTTGTTCCCTTTCTCTTCTCTTATTCTTTTTTCCACTTACTATTCTATATTTCTAAAATAGCAATGCAAAAATCTCTTCCTCTGATTAAATCAAAAGGGAAACTGGTCAGGATTTTCTCTGGTTGTGCCAGGTGCTATGCTAATTACTTCATTCAAAATTCATTCACTCATTGAATGCGTATTAAACACTATATGTCAGGTACTGTCCTAGGTGATTGAACCAAATAAAGACTCCTGCTCTCATAAAGCTTACAATGTAATAGAGGGAAACAAACTAAAAACAAAGAGCAAATAATGAGTGATGGAGAAACAGCACAAGGAGGAGGGTAATGGGGACTGCTGAGGGGGGACCGGAGTACAATGCTGTAGAGTGGTCAGCAGGTTGCATCAAGAAGGTGACACCTGAAGGAGGTGAGGGACAGAGTCCAAAGGCCCATTACAGGAATTTCCTGGTGTGTTCAGGGAATAGCAAGGAGGCCACTGTAGCTGGGACAGATAAAGCAGAGAAAGTAGAAGATGAGATTAGAGAGATTACAGGGGTCAGATTTTGAAGGCCCTGCCAGGCTTCAATCTGATGGAAGTAAGAAGCCACTGAAGGGTTTTGAGTTGATGAATTAAGGTCAAAGGGGAGTATGTGGGGTCAGACCAACTGGATTTTATGATGTAAAAGCGCTTCATCAAAAACCTGTATTTAATGTATGACATTATAATTATTTCAAACATTTCATGATTTTTAGATCAGTAATATATCTATTTAATATTTCATAGATTTTTAGATAAATCATATTTCTTTGTAATAAAAACTGTGTGGATGCTGTAGAGCCAGACTCCTGGATTTTGTTCTTGAAAATAAAATAAAATAAAATAAAATAAAATAAACCCAGATTTTTAAATATTAGGTTTGATTCAAATAAACCTAAGGACCTTCAGATTTATTTACTCTAGCCCCAGACATTAGGGGCTCAACATTATGTTCCTACTCTCCTATTGAGTCCTACATTATATTCTTTAAAATTCACTTCATCGCTTGAGTCTTGAGTCTTTTTTTTTTAATCTGCTGACTGATAGACAGATTCCCAAACTCAAATCCTATCTTACACACTGTAAATGCTGTCTTCTGTAATATAACTGATGAGAAAGATGGTCATAGAGAAGGATTTGCTAATGAAATGTTTCTCCTTACTCTTGGGTGGTGACAAATTAGGTAGCTTCAGCCACTTGACATAAAACATAAACAACATAAAAATAAGTCATACAAATTTTATCTCTAGTCTATTGGTGTCAGGTGGTTAAACCAGGCAAACTGACCCAGGTTTATATGTAAATAATATTGAGAAATTTAAATATATACATGTCTGTATAATCAACATATAGAACTGCAGTCAAAAAAATTTAAATCAATCAGCCCAGACTTTGACTGCATTTTTTGAGTAGCCACTAGGCACTGCCTCAGGCCCTGGGAATGCAGTATTGAGAATAAAAGGGCCAGGAACCTGCTCTCATTAAGCTAACAGCCCACTAGGGGAACCAAGCAATAAATACATAATTAGAAGTGTTAGGAGAGCCATGAAGAAGGAGAGAGGGTACAAGACTGCTCTTCACATGGGGTCAAACCCAGCGTGGTGGAGAGAGGATTTTCAATGAGCCTGCCCCGTGCGACTTGAAGGATGGGACAAGTTATCAAGGAGACGAGCAAAGAGGTGGAGGAGGAAAGAGAAGAACCTGTGCAAAGGGTTTGATACAGGAGTGAATCCAACACAATGGGGGGAAAAAGGAAAGAGAAGTCTGGTGTGACTGATGGAGAGCAGGTCATGTTCGTCTAAAAGGTTTGGATTTAACTCTAAGAGCAGAGAGAAGCCACTAGGGGTGATCTTTAGAGTGGAGTGACATACCTAGTTCCCTTTTGAAAGGTCAGTCTGGCTACTGTGTGAATGGATCAGAGTGGAAAAATAACGGAGAGCATTTAGGATGCTGTCGTCACATCTTCCAGAGGAGCAGGGCAGGGGTGTGGATGAGTGGAATAAGTGGAATGGATCAAGGTGAACAGGTTCAAATCTATAGGGACTGGGTGTGGGGGATGAATGAGAAGCAGGAGTCAATGATGAGCCCTTATTTTCTGAGTGGTGGATGTTAGTGTCAGTCACTAAGATGGGGAGCAAGGAGAAAGTGCTACTTCACAGCAGGTGTGACCCAATTTCAAGATGTCTTAGGGGTGGAGGTGGGAGTGGAGGTCCATTTCAGCACTTCTCCCTCCTAACCTGATTTCTTGATTGCAGAAGACTTTATTTCATTGGTCCATTTGTACTGAAGGTATGAGTAGCATGTTATCCTTGTAACTAGAGAAGAAGAGATGCCTTTTGAGAAGGGTAGGGGAAGAGGGAGGGAAGTTCTGAGGGCAGAGCTTTCCAGAGAAGGCTGAGCACCACGTTCAGTGCAACGGGAGGAACAGGAACCAGAGTGGGCATCATGAAAGATGCCACTGACCCAAAGAACATTGGAAGAACATTCTGATTGCTTTACAACTTTGCTGAGAGCTCACAATGCTCTAATCGCAACGTTTCCCTTTTTCCTTTCCTTTCTCAGTGAATGAATGGGTCATGCACCTATTGATTGCTCCATAAAGATAACAGGACAAGGAAGGGCAGACTGCTCTTCTCATTCAATTGTCTTTTTAAAGCCCTCTCCCTGGGCCCAAGCCCTCAGAAAGGAATGCTGAATTTATGATTACAGAGAAATTGTTTCTGAGCATGGTTAAATGTTCTCCATCTTTCTTTCACACACAAGTGTGCACATACCAAGCTACTAGATTATAAAATCATATAGTTTATTTTTAAATTATATTCCAGGTTATATGATATACTAATTACAATGAAACATTTTGCAATCATACAAAGGCATTTGAATAATCAATTGGGACTTCTTATGACTTCCTCGTCAACCCCTAAATATATACCCTAGTGGCTCTCAGATGTGGTTTCTAGACCAAGAACATTAGCATCACTTGGGACTTTGTTAGAATGCAGACTTAAGTCCCACACTAGACCTACTGAACGAGAAGTACTGGAGGTGGGGCCCAGCAGTCTTTTCCACAAGCCCTCCAGGTGATTCTCATGCATAACAGCATTTGAGAACCACTACCTCAGAACACAGCTTCCCAACCTATTCACATGTTGGCAAAAACAGAAAGTGATTGGGTATTGTGCATTATCCCATGTTAAGAGAATGAGGCTGCCAGAGGCCTAAAGCCACCATCCCAGGGTATCCAGCTGCCCTAGGCCCAGTTCTGTAGTGCAGGCCCAAGAGCAGCTCCCATACCTTTTCACAGTCCACCAGCAGGGAGACTCTCACCTGGAGACACTCACACTAGTGCCTAAGGAAATGCATATAAATGCTCTTCTGAACACCTATCCACAGAGAAGAATGAGCCAATTGTGGAATGTTTCTGCATTGGAATTCCACTCACAGTTAAACTGACTTAATTGCAGCTACATGTTTCAACACAGAGAAATCTCAAAAACAAGTTGAGCAAAAAAATAAAATAATAAAATAAAATAAAGAGGTTGTAGTTTGATAATGTTTGCAACATGCTGAACACTTGTTTGTGGCCTGGCTACATGTAGTAAAAAGCGTGCATGGGGAATGGAGCTGCACAGTTAGCTCGGGAGAAAGACACGGAGAGAAGAGGGGGTTAGGGATGTGAAACAATAGGCTTCCCCGATTTTTTATTTCTTAAAAGAAAGCTAAAGAAAATATAGCAATAAATTAAGACTTGACATAGGGAGTGATAGGTGTTTCTATTACTTTTTATATTTTTCTGTATACTTGAAATATTTCAGTTAAAATCTGTTATCAAATTATCTAAGTTTTAAGGCTAATTGTGACAATAGATCTTTGGTGTTAGGCCAAATATTTTCTCTTTCTGGACTTCAGTTTTCTCATTTGCAAAATAAGAGGTTTTATTCCGCGACCTCTGAAGTCCAGCTGCCTCTTTCACCCTCTATGACTGATGTTGGTGCCCAAGTAGAAAAGTTCCCAGCCCACTGCCTCTTCCCTCTCCACATACCTAGGCCGCTGCCTCCTAGACTCTTGTTCCTGCCCAGCTGTCTGCCCTGATAGCCCCATGTTTACAATGTCCTCGGCAACTGGGATGGGGTCTAATAACACATCACAAAGAAGGAATCATAGGATCTGTGTTTTAGATATATTTTAAGGTAAAAAGAATAAAAATAAAAGCAGAAAGGTTTGGTACAAAGACAAGCTGTATGGATTTAGAAAATGACTTTGAATTTGTAAGCAACTTTTCCTTGAAGGAGAATCTTATCCCTAAGCAATGGATTTCATCAGTGGAAGAGAATTTTGAATCAGCAATACAGCAAGGTTCACTACATCATTCCTATTCTTTGGGCATCTCCACCACCTCCTTATCCCCACCTCCACATCAGATCTGATTCAACACAACCAACTAGCAGACTCTGTCCAGGAAGGAAAGCTTAGCTTATTAATATTTTACTAATTCTTCTCAGCTCCCCTCAGGTTATGCCTTATATGGGCAATTCCCTGTCCAAATAGGCTTGTTTGTTGATCCTCTGAATGTGATCAGTCAGTCATTCAAGAACACGAACAACATCATGTTGATGAACGACGCCTACAAAGGGTGAGGAATTCCAAAGAATTTATTATTTACTACAAAATATTTCAAATGCACAAAAAAGTAAACCCAACCACCAAGAGTTGTCACATCTTTTTAAAGGTTTACTAACTTGCATATTCAAATCAGCAGGCCACGTTAGAACAGAATTTTCCACCTTGTGGGTTGTGACACCATATCACAAGTTTGAGGGTGCCAGCCCCTTCTTAATGCATTTGTTCAATTTAATATGGTAGGAAATATGATGTTGACTGACTAGGAATACGAGTCAAAAAACAAGCAAATCTGGTTTTAGCTCAAAGCCATGCTAAGAGATCATTTCCTGGCCTCGGTTTCCTAGTACGTGATATGTGCAAATTGGATGTTATTTACACGGTCCCTCCAATCTCTGAAATCCTTTCATTCCATGGAATGACCAAATAAACGAATTGTTCTGGCCTTGTATATATAGTCTCAGTCTAAGTTGTATACATTTTTTGTTGAAAATATAATAAATTCAGTAATGAGTCATGTAGACTCCAGCTAGATTCAATGCAGTGTGCATATATACATATTTACTTATTTGTGTTATATAAGGGAAACTAAGGGAAGGGAAAGGAAGGGAAGGGAAGGAAAGGGAAAATACACATTGTATACCTACGTACAGAAGGGAAAAACACACATTGCTTCTCACTTACCACACAAAATAAATGTCCTTTATCTGGTATATATTAGCACACACTTAATGCTTGCTGAATTAATTAACAGGATTAATAAGTTCATATTAAGTCAGGGAACTATGCTGGATACTCATGACAATTTCTCACTTAGTCTTTTCAAGCAACTCTGCGAGGCAGATATTTCCTACCTGGTATGACCACAGTACTGTTAAATACCAGTCAGGTTTCTAAGTCTCTCTCTTGGCACATCTCAGCGACAACATTAATACTCAAAAGACAGACACGTGCTTTGTAAATGAACTTTTTAAGAACTTCACCCTTGTGTATCACTCTAACAACTTATAGCCTCCATTCAACATTACCTACAACTTTATTCTTCTTTTAAGTACTCCTGTGACATTTTCTATTATTCATCGCCATGATGATATGCCTCTCCGGTGACTAGAAAACAACACTAAAATTATGGGGCCTAGAATGAGAACTAATCAGCAGGATCCACCCAGACCTTATTGTCCCTTAGATAAATACAGTTGACTTTTACTACCTTGTGGATGATTTACTTTGTGAATTACCTGTGGTACCTATTTTAGCTTCACCAAACTTCTTGATACATTATACTAAGTACATCAACTTTATAACTTCCTTTAAGGGGTCTATTAGTCTGGTCAGAAAATGCAGCCAATGATGTGCACTGGATCACAACAAAATTATCTGACAGGGATTTTCATGCCCAAATGGAAAAGACGAGAAATGTCAACTGAGGCTAGGGCAACTAGTAATCAGTTGAACAGCTGTACTCAAAAGGCTAGTGATTACGAAAAAAATCTCAACCTGGATAAAGAATTGTGCCACAGCGTTCTGTTCTTGACCTTGCTCTGTTCCAAAATATTATCAATAGCTTAGATAACAGATGGTAAGGTCCTAAAATGTGAAGATGACAAAAAAAATTGAGTGGGATAATGGATTTTATAAACCAAAATATACTTGACAGTGTGAAGAGAGGAATCCAGTCAAACACACTGAAACTTAACAGAGATAAGTTTACAATCCAAAAACCAAACTTCCTGAGTACAAAATGTTAAAAAGAAAGTTTTGTCAGACCTTTAAAGAGACAAAGGAACTTTCATTGACAGTAAATTTCATATGAATCAACAACACAGTATGATTACCTGAAAGGGAACATCTCTTTTAGCAATGACAGAAATAAGAAATTCCTGCAACAATAAATAAGTGTCTCATACAAGTGAGGCCACAGGCCTGTTCTTCTCGGCACTGGTAATTTACTTCCCTACTGCATTTGGTTTCTAGCGATGAACCTTAAAGACATACACAAAGTGGTGTTGAAACTTAAAGACATAGACAAACTGGACTCAATTTCTCACACTACAAGGTCCCACGTCAGATGAAAAGACATTAACAAATAAAACTAAAATTTGTAGAAAAAGATATGTTTAGTCTGGAGGAAAGAAGCCTAAAGAAGGATATGATAGCTGTCTTAAAATATTTTCAAAGTGGTTGTATGGAATAAAAATAGTCTTAATGTGAAGAACCCACAGAGGTCAAATGAAAACCAATAGGTCCAAAGAAAACAATGCTCTTTGGCATGGGAAATTTATGATATAACGTTATGAGATTATGAGCTCCCTCATTTTAGAAATGGGGATAACAGACTGAACAATCTGTTGGGAGGATATTATATAGGAGCTTTAAACATCAATGAGAGTTTTGTCTCAGTGAAATTTGAGGTCTCTTGCAAACCTGAAGAAAAATGAATTCACAATCTACAAGTTGCCTAAAAAAAGGTGACATTAAAGATTTAATCATGTTATTCATGGTCACAGCAAGACATGGTTTGAAGTTAAATCTGCTACCCGCCCACTCCTTAAATATGCATGTACATACACACACACACTAAAGAAACATATTATTTTTGTCGAGGTGAAATAACCAGCAAAGCCTCATAGGTTCAGATTCTCCTATTTGAAATGCAGTAATTCAAAGGGGAGTAGAATCAAAGTTTGCCATCTCTAAGGCAAGAAAAAATGTTTGTGAAGTACATTGTTAGTATAATCAAGATTTGGGGCTGAAAGCTTGGCTTTATATCTAAAGTCAAGAAAATACAACATTAAAAATACACATAATTAGCTTATGATTTCTGTACAAATAAATATTTCCAATGCCTTAATAATCCATTCTTTACCCTATATCAAATGGGACTTAACAGTTATAAGTACTCATTAGCAATTATTCTGAATACTGTACAGACATGAAAATAATAAAGCTAATTTCATTAAATGTTAAGAAATTCAGCTTTTGTGTGAACTGAGCATTCACAAGTTTAAATTAGGCCCCATTAATTCAAGTTACTTAAGGGTCTTTTTTGATGATACATTGTTTTATGTCCTTCCTGATTACAGATAAGCAAGAAATGATGATAGATCACTACTAACAAAAACACAGCAATTATAGTCCCAAACTGATCCTAAAGGACTCAAACAAAGCTAGAGGTCACACAAACTGACCATAAATTACAGAAACTGTGAGTCGCGCAAAGGACCCAGTGCCATTGAGTGCATAACTGGTAAGGCCAAGAGGGCATGTGACCTGCGCAGGCATACAGGGCCCCACACTCAGAATGGCTGCACACTGGGTTTAATGTTAATAATTTAATATCTTGCAAGTCTTAATTTTTTAACACTGGGCCCTACAGATTATGTGGGTGGTCCTGGAGACTGAGAGAGGAAAGGCAAGCAAATGAAATACATTCACACTGGCAAATTCTAAAAATATCTCCATTTATTAATGAGCAACAATATCCTGTAATCAAGACACAGCCTGTTGGTTAAAGTTATAAAGAATTACTTTGCTTGTTTAATGTGTAAACCAAAGCTAATTAACAAATTTGCTAATTGTTTTTCACTGCTGCAGATGTGAACTGCCAACCAGTACAGCTTGAGTATTCAAAAGTAATCAGCCACCACTTCAAACTCCGTCAAAAAGTCATGTATCACTTTCAGAAGGCACAAAATTTAGGTACATTTTTACTGGAGTAACAGAAGGAGTGATGAAGCAAGTGTGAGTTTTAAGACAACAAACAATCTCTTCACTTCACTATGGAAAATTAGAAGTAGCAAAGAACCCTTGAAGCACTTTATGCTTCCTCAGTATTCCTTGGATTGTGAACTACCAAAGCCACAAGTGAATGAGGGAATTCTGAACCTTTGCTCAAATTGTATTCTCCTTGAAGGGGGTTGTAAAGCTCCTTTCACCAGTGAAAAACATATACCTTAAATCCACATCTGCAGGACAGAAGGAATTTCTGAAACTTTAAGTGTCACAAATAAAATCTTGTGTACATCACTATCTTCTCAACTTCAGAATCGAGTTCATTTCTGAACACAAATCTGAAACAATCAGAAAAAAGTCAAGATGAAATATCGAATATGAAACCCACCTTAGTTTTAACTTAAATTTTTCCCTATTTGATTACAGGTTCATAAATGGAGTCTATATAGTTCTGGAGAAGTTTGTTTATAGTACCTTAGATTTATATAGCAACATTTATTCCAAAAAGCAAGGAGAACATTCACAAACAGTATACAACTTGTCCATATACTTTCCCTATAAAAATCAGGGGGAAATGCATTATGTTCATTTTTTTAATGATAGCTGAGGCACAAAAGGATAAAAGCTTGCCCAAGACCTCGCCCCCACACACACAGAGCAATTCATCTCTCCTTTTTAATACTGTTATATTATTAGAATCTCAGGGCAAGATTACCATTATGAAATATTTGCCTACAAAAGATATTAGTTACAATGTCATTTCAGTTATAAATCATCCTATCCGCAGCATTAAGTAATTTTTAACAAATATGTAAATTGAGAGTAGATTATATTTTCTTAATCTCATTCTGAAATTATATTTAAATTTACCACCAGCTCATATTGCACAGGCAAAGGAAAACTAATATATGGACAACCTGTGATAGGAACAGTCTATTAAATAAAGTTATACTTTGATTTATAAACTTGCCTTTCAAGGACAGGGGTTTTAATTTCTGTTAGGGCCCATATACAAATTTTAAAAGAGCCATAATTCATTCCAAGAAACATTTTCTAACCTATAAGTCACAATTCAGTTGCCTCACTACCTTTCGTCTCAAGTCCTTATTCAAAAATTGCAGATCTGTTGCTCAATTTAAAACCCTTCTTGGAGTCACGTCCTTAATTGGCGTTGTGACGTCTTACGTCATGATGTTGCATCACCATGTGATGACGCTGTGCCATAACACACATCATCGCATATTGACACAATATCATGGCATAATATCATCAAATTAAATTCATCAGCACTCCCTCAGCCTGGCCCCAGGAAGGGCGAGAGAGATTAAAAGATTTTCTTTGCTCTTGTCAACATTCCTGGTCTGTAGGCGGTACAACGGACTTCCCAAATCATTTCCTGGATCTCAAATCAGGGGCATTGGAAAAGTATAAGGGAGACTTTATGGGTATGATTTTCATAGGTTATTTGCTTTGGCCCACAACTAATAACACCTGAGTCCCATCTTAGAGATAAATATTCACATACGTTAGTCTCTTCTTTTTTTTTTTTCAGGTCGCATTATAGGGTAGTGTTTGCGCCGGTAAAAAAAGAAAAAGAAAAAAAATAAGAAAGAAACCTAATTCTTTGCCTCCTCATTTCTTGCCTTCACCATCCACCTTCCTCCAATTCTTTTTCCTTCTCCCCCACATTCTGAAATAACAAGTAATGAGAGGGACGGAGGCAGATGCAGTCAATAGCTTTGATTAGAAACATTTACATCAGGTCAGAGGCAGTGTTGAAAGCTATGACAGAGAACTTTTGCCATCACAACTTTCAGAGAATCTCCCTATTAGCAGCCATTATAAACGTGGGGCATTCAGATAAGACAAATCTCATCCAAACGTTATCAAAATGACATCTGGACATTATCTGAATTTATTTATACATTCTTCTGAAAACATGTAGTTACCAGTTAATTAAACATAACATGCAATTTGTGCTTACTGTCAGTGAATGGCCTCTCTTTTATTAACTCAGTCACTCTGTGCCAGGCACTGTTCTAAGTTCAAGGGCTCAGGTAGAGCAGAAGAAACAGTGTCACTCTGAGGAGTTCACAGAGCATTTAGGCAAGCAACAGATTTCAAATGGGGCTCTAATGATGTTAAGACAGACGAGTTGCCACAAGGATCCTGACCGGGAAGTAACCTGTCTTTGAATCTTGGAAAATGAATAGGCATCCCTGGCCACGTGGCTCCATTGGTTGGAGCATCCTCCTGTGCACCAAAAGGTTGCAGGTTTAATTCCCTGTCAGGGCACATACCTGGCTTGCAGGTTCAATTCCCAGTGGGGGCGCACACTGGAGGCAACTGATGGATCTCTCTCTCTCTCTCTCTTCCCCCCATCCCATCTCCTTCCTCCTCCCCTTCCCCTCTTACTCACTCTCTAAAATAAATAAACATGTCCTTGGGTAAGTATTGAAAAAAAAATTAATAATCAGAGGAGAAAAAAATCCCAGGTTCACATGGGAGACCCCAAAGTATTACACTAATTCATCCTTTTGATGTTCTCTCAAAACTATTTGTTCATGTAAATGCTATTTTGAGGAGTACTGACTCACGCACCTCATACACTAACATGGCCATAATCCTTGATCATAATTACAAACAGCTTCTAGGTGACTCTTAAACACAATACATCAGTGCAGTAGACTTATCTTTTAGGAGAATTTTCTATCCATGAGGCTAAATATGTTATTCTGTCTTCATAACCAAATAAAAATTGAAAATCAAAGTCACTTGTGTTTTCTTGAAAGCATTTGACTAGCCACAACAATCTTGGTAGCTTTTTTTCTGGCATGTACATAAAGATGGATTAGAAAAATCCGTGCTGATGATTTATCATTTAAAAATAGGCACTGAAGGGTATTTGTTTTTTATATACTGTGGAAGAAACTGCAGCTCAGTCAATAGTAAGTGATTACTGTATATATTCTGACATTTGTTCACACATCAAAGCCACTGATAAGTATTTTCTACTGTTACTATAATCCTCAAGAGATTTTAAAACTGATGTGACGAGAGAATAAAACTCTAGGGGATTTCAGCCCCCAAAGACTCGCCACCATCTTCTCAGAATTAACTGATGTTGAGAGGCAAGTTTTTAAACAAGTTTATAAAATGTCACTTTCTAGCTTTTGTCACATATCCTTTTGTAAGTCAGTGATTATTCAAATATATATGATAAAAAGCAGAGAATTAGCACCTAGATCCCCAAAGACATACGATAAGTAATAACTGGTGACAGAAGAAAATTTCCAAATACCAATTCTCCACTACATATAAAACATACAAAATTTTCTCATGAATTAGTAAAGAAGATATAATAAGAAATTTATGTGAGTAAGTGATTCAGTTTAGAAAACAAAATATAGAGAATATGGGAGGAAATATCTGAAGAAGATGGAAACCCACAGCTGTAGCCTATGGAGTTAATGAATTAAGACTTGTTTCCTTAAGAATTTCAAGTATGTCTTTTTTAAAATTCCAAATCCAGAAGAAAAAAATAGCAACATCAAAACTGTCTTGTTTTTGCAGATTGATTCAGGTGGCTATTAATGTTCTTTTAATCTAGACAGAATTCATTTTATGTACCAGATATATGTGGCAGTATTTTTACTTGACATATCTTTTAGAGCAAAGGATTTTTTGTACTGGAATAATTACTCATAACATGCCTGTTTTATAGGTTTAGAGCTCCCCGTGCTAGCTATCTCAGACTGGGACCCATTCCTGCACATCTGTCGCAGTTATACAGTGATGGACTGGGCCTGGCAGTGGGGACTGGCAGTGTCCACATGGAGCCTGTCTGCCTCCAGTCTATACCTAAGCTGAGACGTATATTCTACACCTACATCTGAGACAAGCACGACAAACACCTATACTCATTCTTCCTACTCCCAGACCTTTTCTTCTGCTTCTTAAAAACTGTTCAGGTTCTCATGAACCAGAGCAAAACAGCCCACAGGGAGATTTCAAATTTTATTTACTTATGTGAACAATTTTCTTTAAATTATTCAATTCAGGGAAAGGAAATAGTAAAAGTACCCCCATTTATTAAGGACCTGCTAGCTACTACTACTAGAAATTGTGTTACGTGCTTTACATGTTATTTAATTCAGCCATATATTTAATGATCTCGAAGAGGAACATGTTTATTAACCAATATAAACTATAAAATTCAGCTATTTGAATTAATCTGATAGCTCATCATTTTTAAATAATAGGTATATTGACATTTTCAAATGCCTCTGTGACCTGGGCACTGTTATTTTAAAATTAACCCAACTTATTATCATTTTCTGCAACTTCTAAGTGAACAGAGACAGAGGTACCAACTTCATTAATAATCTCTGGCTTTGTGGCCCCTCTAGTGGAATATTCAGCCCCAAAACCATCTTCTTCTCCCCATACTCCTCTTCCGCCTGCTAATACTTACGAATATTCAGTGCCTCTGTCCCCCAGCCCCTCCTCTACCCTCTGGGATGTCTGTTGCCATATCCCTGCTACCCTTACTGACAACATGGACTTTATCAGTGCTTCCCTGGCTCCCACCTGGCCACTCCCAGAGCTCCAAGGCTGCAGATGCCAGTGTTGGAAAGAATGCTTTCCCCCAGAAGGGAAGTACATCCTGCGCTTCCATACAAGAGGGACAGTCATACTTGGTATTCGTCGGCTTCGGAACTTGTCAAACCCTGTACTCGTCGCATTTGGAAAAAAAAAAAATGTTTCAGCACTCTGCGCTTGCCTGAGACTCATTGCATTTGCCAGAACCTGTATGATTCACAATACCACCCCGCAAGAGAAAATGCTTCATCATTCAGTACTTGTCAGTTTCAGCACACATCACGAGTGCCAGAACAAATTAACGACGAGTATCAAGGCACCACTGTACGTACATTTTCACAATAGGGGGGGAGGGCCCCAGACTGTGACAAACTGGAGAAGCACAAATTAAAGCGCAGGGTGGGTGAACCTCCATTTCTGAAACACCTTCTTCCCCCATCTGCTTCTGGCCTTTCCCAAAGTCCCTGCAGGGGGAAGGCCAATCCCAAGGAATTTAGATACTCAGAGCTAATCAGAGCTGCAAGGGGGAACAGACAGTGACTGAACTGGCTAAGCCCAGGTATGCAGAAGCTGAGTGCCAGCAAAGCTGGTGAAATATACGTGACCAAAAAAATAAATAAGTGAACTATACCAAGAAAAGAGTTGGGCTTGAAGCAGCACACAATACAGAGCCGCTGCTATTTACACAAGAGTTAAGGGTGTAGTGACAGTGGTATTATGGAAAAATCCCCAGGGGGTCCTGGAGGAAGCAGCCATTAGAGTCGGAGCTGCCATGGTACTGCCAACAGGAAAACGGGGTGAGCTGCTGGCAGGGGCGTGGGGGAGTCAGGGACATTCAGCAAGATAACAGTCAGCACTTGTGAACACACTGAAAGACAAATACAACTCCAAGGAACTGTAGCATGAGGAATGGGAAGAATGTTGGGTTACTAACAGAAACAGGAATGTCAGAGTTTGTGGTGGTGGAGACGGTGGTACAGGAAATTAGATACATAGTTGTGATCTGTTTAAGAAGACAGGAGTGTCCAAGGGTAATTCTCGTGTTGATTATCACTGCCGTGTTTCCAGGAGCTCGTCGGACAGGGCAGGGATAGAGATGGTGGGGTGGGGGCCACCTATGTCCCAAGAAGAGGATTAATACAAATCTTTTCAATGACAATTAAAATTCCCAGCCAAAACAAACTAAACCCATTCATTCATTCATTTAAAAAATAACAAAAAGTTAACATGGCTTTCCATGTGAAAAACAAATAGGTTTTTTTCTTTCTTACTCAAAACTATTCAGAAAATGATTCAAATCATTCACACTCTGAAACTTTTACTGAAAAGCTCTGATTTGTTCAAAGAATTACTTTTAAAAAGGGATAATTCCTTTAACACTTCAGTCTGTAACTTGATGACTTTTTTTTCCACAGAGATTCCATTAATTGGGTTTTCTTAAAGTTTAAAGTCATCACATTGGAGAAAGCTTATGTCATTCATCAGCTTCCTCATCGGGGCCCTGGGAACACCTGATGATGATTTCAATCAAACTGATCATTCACTGAACATATCATCATTAATAATTTAGTAGAGCAATAGATCTATTACTTAATATAGTGCTAACCTTTTATAATGTTTCTACCCAGGGAAAGGACTAATAATTTGTCACAGAATAACTTATATCAGGCCTTAGCTTTTGGAGGTAACACTGTGTGACTCATGGAATAGCTAAACACTTGCAATTATAAACCACATTATGGGGAAATAGTTAACCTTTGTGTAGCATTTAAGAGTTTACAAAGAACTTTCTCAGACATTATGTCATCTGATGCTCAAAACAACCCTGGGAGAAAGTATGATTAACCCAACCTATTTCATAGGTGAAGACAACAAGGCACAGAAAGGGGATGTGAGTTACCTAAAGCTGCTTACTTATTGAGTGACGGAGCTGAGATTCTCCCCCCAAAATCTGTGCTCTGTCTTCTGTACCACGATTCTCTTGTGGTGTGAGAAATACTGATGCCAACAGCCTTTTCGAAGCAGGCCGTCCTCCGCACACAGCTGCAACAGCCCATCGTGCTATGGCTCTGTTTCCTTCTCTTTCTTGGCCGCCTCCCACTGGTGATCAAGGGTTCTCACGTGGGCTCCTGCCAGGGGAGCATCATAAGCTGCCGTTTTTAGTATAAAACCACTTATTTTCTCATGAACCAAATCACATGCAAGCATTTCCGCAATGCACACCCATCATCTCTGTAGCCAAGGAAGTCGCACATCTGGTAGTAACAGGTGCTGTATTTATTCTGTTTAAAATGATTCCTGCCATGTGACAGTCCGTGTGAACAGCAAACAGAATTCTACCCAATCAAGAATTACTCTTTATCTCAAGTTCTTAAAGGAGACTTGCCTTACTGTAAGCTAATTTTGTGAGAGTTCGTTTTGTGCATTCAAAATTTAGCTTGATTTGAGAAACTATCTGGGATGTTCTTTATTAAGCTTCTCTTTCTTTCTCTAACCAAGACTGCCTATGAGGAAAAGCAATGCTTTAGTTCTACAATCTGCTCTTGAGATCCCCTCATTATGCTTAAATGTCTCCCCTTTGTTTAAAGGAATATTATCCTGCAATAGATGCAAGCAATTAAAAGTGTCATTAGGTAAAACTGACATTTCTTTTATAGCAAAAGTAAACTTGATCCAATTTAGAGTAGCCTGTCAGGCCCTTTCTTTACTAGTAACATAAATCATTTTGTTACAATAATCTTTATTTTCATTTAAACCATTACTTTTTTTTTCACTTTTGTGAGTGTTATTTGTGTAACAACACTCTGAGGACCACATAAAACATGCTTTTAGACAAAGCTCCAGCAAAAGTGGCTTGTGATTTAGGGGGAAAACAAGGGGAGATTTGACTACCATTGCACATACTTAGGTAACTGTATGTGCCTGATCCCTTTAGCCCAGTAAAAGCAGACAACAGAGAAGAGTGTTTTCCTACTAAATAAAGAATTTAATATGGTCAACACTGAGTTTTCCCTACCCCTTTTACCTTCTCATATTTGTTAAGGATAACCTTCCAAAATACCTAGTATTAACAAAGCTCTTTAATAAATTAAAATTTTAATCAGAATTTGTGCTCAAAAGACATAGGTGATTTTTTCAATTTTTTCATTATAGTTGACATACAATCAAGATACACAACACAGTGATTAGACATTTATATACCTTATGAAATAGTCACCCTGATAAGTCTAGTACCCATGTGACACCACACATAGTTATTACAATATTATTAACTATATTCTTTTGTTATACTTCACATCAAGACATAGGTGGTTTTCTAATCAAAATCATATTCTATAGGGGAACTTGCTCCCAAAATCCCAAATTCAATTTATTAACACACTCAGCAATAACTAAAGGGTATTTTAGCAATTTAGTTTGAGGTTTCAAACTTAGAAAAAAAGCCAGTAAGAGCTCCAGGCCTGGTGCTAAGGAGATTCCAGGCGCAGTATCCATACAGAGGCTTCTACGGTGACTGACCATTCTGGGACTGTGAGATTCCCCAGAACATAGGGCTTTTGGTGCTAAAAACAGGACAGTCCCAGGCAAATAAGTTTGCATTCCCTCGATTCAGGATGAAGGAAAAACCTCCAATAGGAACTGGGCACATCTGGAGGAGGACTTGCTCCTAGAAACAGAGCAAGAGCCACATTGCAGGAGCCAGAACGCAAGGTCACAGCAAGGTCTTCCTTCCTAGTGGCCTTGATGCAATGTCACCAGAGTATTAAACTAAATCTATTTACTGAACCCCAACTGAGGACAAGATTAGCCCCAGAGCAGGAGACAGGCTGAGTCTGCAGTTGGGGCACAGATGGCCACACAACAGAGCTTGGAGCAATATGGGAAGAAGATTTCCAGAAGCCCTGTCCTCCACGCCTAGTTTCTTTGCACTCTTCTGTTTGCCTGATGGGTCAGCTGTTCTCCAGCCCGCATTTTAACTGGGATGCACCACTCTATACTTTCATGGATAGAGTAGAGCTCCCCCTGCAACACTGACATAAGGATCACACCAGAGCTATAGCGCTTCCCTGTTTTTGTGAAGGAAAAGTCTATGTGTTAGTAAAAACACATAAACTTAGAACTTAGTTTCAGTTTCTGTTATACTGAAGCATTTGTCAATGGAAGGCAACCAAAGTTCTATTCCACTCTCCCCAGAGGCAGCTGGAAACCTCTCCCTTGTATTTAGGAAATCTTTTTCCTCCCTCCCTTCCATCCTTCCTTCTTACCTTTCTTTTCCTCCCTTTCTCTCTCTCTTTCTCTCTCGTCCAGACAATAACCTCAGAATATGACTGGCTGCTCGGGCAGTGGTTGTACAGTCAGGTAAATAGATGAGGGAACCCCAAGGAAAAAGGAGAACTGTCAACATTCATCCCTTCCCACCTGAAGGTTCCTCTCTCAGAACTAAATGCTAGTGACACTCAATACACTGACTTATTTCACTAAAGGAAATGGCAACATCCCTCCACACTTGAGTGGCATCATGGTGCCATGATTAGGAACACCCACTTTTTCCACTGTTAAACGTAGGATCGTGATTTGCTTTTAACTGCTCTGCCACGACTTTCCTCATCTGAAAAAATGGGCAATCCAGCTCATAATTTGCAGGGCTTTTGTGAGAACTAGACAAGATAACAAATATAGAATGCTACATCTGATACAAGTAGATGTTCAACAAATGTAAGTTAGCTTTCTTCCCCATTTCCCTGCCAATACCCTGTCTGCAAGTGAACAAATAGGTCACTCTCAAATTTGGGAAAAATATTATTACCATTTATTACCAATCTCAGTAGCAGCATAAAAGGAACTAATTTAGTTTGTTCTCTTTTTCTTTTACATTGATCTTAACCTTCAAAATCCAAATGTCTTTCTAAAATACCATTCATCAGAATAAACAGATATCTTGTAGAGATGACCTAATATTTGCACTTATAAAGTCATAAAATGCACTTGGACAATCAATTCATCAACTCACTTATAAGTGTGTTATATCTACAAGTAAGCTTGTTTCTACACAATGACCCTTATATACAAGCTCCATTCTGAGCACCTCGCTGGATTTGATTGTCCTTTAAGTAAAATCATGATTTATAGGTAAAATGGTGAATACTACACTTAAAAACCTCTAAAGTTGATTTTCACTTATATCACCAACACATACATCAAGTAGAAGATGACAGAGTTCGCCACCATTTTTGAGTAATAAAAATGACAAAAATCTGGAGTCCCTTCTGTAATAAGGTATAAAAGTCAATACAGCCCATAATTCTCCCCATGCCTTGTCCAGGCAATGACTTTCCAAGTCACTATAAACAAGAGGCATCACCGGAGCTTGATGGAAAAAGGGAGTTAGCACAGGGATTCTTTTCCTTAATTTTGATAGCTATTATTGCTGAAAATTAAGTTATTACCATATGCCCGGGACTAACCCAAGCACATTATACATATATAAATCATTTTCATATGTTTATCATATACATACTTATTATATATGCGTATACATATATATGATAAATTGGTTCATTGGTTCCACACTCACAATAATTCTATGTTGTAGGGGCTATGATACAAGTGAAGAAACTAAGACTTGGAAAATAGCTCAAGGTCTCAGAGATAGGACTTGAACCTGTGTTCATCAGACTCCAAAGTCCATACCTTTTAGCCATTAAACTGTATCAGAGGATAAAGACATTTTTCTCCTTTGCATTAACATTAAAACATTAAAATTCTAACTAAGAAAGTTACTGAACCAGTTAATTTCATCTTAAGGTTCTAACAGCATTAAATGACGTATCAAAATAGATACTTTGGTTTTAACCTCTAAATTGTCCACATACCAGGATCTGTAGACTGTACTTTCTAAGAGTTTCAGGCTCTGGATTATACTTACTATCCTACAGAAAGTAATGTCACTGCCAAACAAGTTCTTTCTCCAAACTAACTTCTTAGATTTGATGTAAGTAGTTTAAGCAAGCATTCTTTAATGTTCTCTTCTTCGAGGCTGAGGAAAAAAATAAAAAGCTTAGAGTTTTATCCACTTCAAACACTGAATCTCAAAAGACTTGAAAAAATGTTGTTTTCAACTGAACTTACAAAGGTTTATAATGGTTAATTTGATGTCCTATTCAAACTATCCCTTAATAAGATTAAAACTGGACTTTTTCTTAACAGACTTCGAATAATGATTTAAGACCACCTCGTCCTGCCTTCCTTGTCCATTGATGTCATTAGGCTCACTCAAAGTCAAGCATGAAGGTGAACATATATCAATTTAAGAACATTTAGAACTATGTTCTCTGCATCGCCCACAACAAACCTCCTTAGGGGCCTCCTTTTAGGCCCCTGATGGGGCCTTCATTAGTTGGAACAGATCAAAAGCTAGGTGGAAATAACCCCACCTGAAAACTCAGGCATCTTTCTTATTCCTCTTCTTATCTGTACAGGTCAGTTCAGAGATAATGGGAAACACTGTAACTCAAAAGAAAATGTTGTCTCTGAAATGTAAATCAAATTCCTAGATTAAAAATATAGTGACATTTCGAAGTCATGGTTGACTTTTACTACCCTTTTTTTCTTTTGGCAGAAATAAATCACATTGGCCTCTTCCCTGTTCAAGATATTTCAAATTGAATTTCAGACCCCTGACTGAAAATAAGTATGACAAAAATAGAAATCTTGGGTTTTTTTGTATCAGGATTTCCCCTTTCTGTTCCCAAATGCCCAGCTCTGCCATGAGAGGAATGCCACTGATACTGCCGATAAATTATCTCCTGAGCTTACTGACTTCTCTCCATTCCCTTTGATTGCTCAGTTCTTACTCAAGCTGCCTTCGGTGCTGCCACTCCACCCACTGGGACATAGTGAAGCTTATGATCTGTTCCCAGGGCTTTGCCTAGCTGTCCCGGCTCTGTCTAACCATATTCATGCCTCCCTGCTCATGCTCACCTGCTCAATACCTGCATCACTCAAACAGCACCCTGTACAATCTACATCTACCCAATCAACCCTCCAGTCTTAGCCAGGCAGACATTTCCCCTTCCTTCATTTTTACCACACTTGCATTGGAAAGTCTCAAAAGGCTCTCTCTGTTTGAACAGGCTTTTTATTCACATTTTACTGAGCCACTTCCTTCACAGCCACAGCGATTTCTTATGTGCTCATCTCATCCAACAAGATGCTTTGAGAGTGCTCATATATTTCAAAAGTTTCCCATTATCTATAGAAAAAAGTGCGAGCCCCTGAGCCTGGTATTTGAGGATTTCCAAGGAGTTGCTGTGTGGGTTTTTTCCCCACTCACTCCAGATTATATTGACCTCCTTTTCTCTGAAACTTTTTAGCATTTATATCCATATCATTCCTTCTTGAACTGAATTATGTATTTCCTTGCACTGTCTCATAAGGATTTTATGTGTGTTTCTTGCCTATGCTACCAGCAACCAAATGCTGAACCCTTATATTACATGTCTTTTGTAGCATCTGGTTTAACACAATGTATATCATAGGTGCCAAAGAAATAATTATTAATTCAGCAAAACTGAATGAATGAATAAATAAATAAATATATAGTGCTATCTCAAAACATAAAGAAATACAAAGAATGTTCATAGAGAGGTAAAAAGTACAATTTAGGGTAGAAAGCTCTCGGTGTTTTTCCAGCTCACATGATAAATCTTACACATTATTTTTAGGCAGATCTTGAAGAAGGGTGAGATAAAGTCAGATGTTCTAGCTCCCTTCATTCCCTTCTTTTATTTTAGCAGACAAGGTAAAACTAGCCCACCAACAGCTTGCAAATAAACCATACTTTTTTTCTTTTTTCTTCATGCTTCAAAAAGTAGTATTCCATAGAGACAGCTCCTGGAGGAGAGGAGGGAAGGTGAAGGGGGAATAGAAGGAGAGAGAAGTCAGTCATTTGTTACTGTCACAGCTGGAGTAAGGCGGCCTTTTTCCGTACAAAAGGCAGGAACAAATATCAGTGCATTCCAGGCCACTGAGCAGACCTTTGCAGCGACTAAAATTTCTCAGGACTGCAGGGACTTATTAGGGAAGGAATCACTTAACAGAGGGTCAGCCACACAAAAGGCCTTCAGAGTGAAATCCCAAAAGCCTCTGGGTCAGTGTGACCACATGAACGGGAAGAAAGAAGTAATGGCCCATGACTCCAAAGGGGGCAGATGAGTAAGCACAGAGAGAGGTGGTCTACATCCCATCAGTGGACCCCTGAAGGTATCTGTTCAGAATACTTATGTTGGCAATGGGTTTTGAGAACATGAACACTTTCAAAGGGGTTCAAAGGCTGTAGTTAGCTTAGAAGTTTTTACATACTCTCAGACGAGGCATAAGTGTGGGCCAAGAAACCTTATTTTGTCTGATTATGTAGGTTGAATGGTTTTCCCAAAGTCTATGAAATTAAAGCTAATCCAGCAAAGGTTGGTTTTAGTAAAAACAGGATGAAGGCATTTTGAGTTCAAGGTTTATGAGCCACCCAGGCTCTCATCCTTCATGTGGAAGGGGCAACCCGCAAGATCAGGACCCAAGGAAAGACCCAGCCCAGACTCTTGAGCACAAAGTCTCCCTCACACATTTTTTTATACATGTGATGAGACTGTGCTCCTCTAACTAGGCAGAAAATCTTGTTGAGTATGAATCCTTAGCTCTTAAATGCTTTGAAGTTTCTGTAACAAATTTTTGTCCTTGGGAAAGAACTCTTCTTCAGATAGGGCTATAACATTAATAAAACTTTAGGTAACCAAAGGAGTATGCTTTAATTTAGCTTGTGTTTTCAATATTACAGAAGTTTTAGTAATGCCAGAATATTTCACATACAAATTGCTGTAATGTGTTTGGTTTAATAAGACTTGGAAATGGAAGTAGTTGCTACTGATAAGCCCAGATGGCAATACAATAGTATGCTGAATTAATCTGATATTCCAAACAATATTGGACTTTTTAAATAACAGAAGGTAATGATAAAATGGTGTTCTGATTAATTATAATCCAGAGTGCAGGCATCATTAGTGGGGTGGAGAGCCTTTTGAGACTTCAATGTAAAACTCAGCTTCTATGCCATTTATGAAAATTTCATTCCATACATTTTACATTTCCAATTCTCATTCATGCATCACATCTGAGCATGAAATCGTGTAATATAAACAAAGGACAAGGACAGCAGAGGGTCACAGATGTGTGCATTGGAAGAGAATGAGGCAGAGTGCTGCTCCTCCTCTGGGGACAAAACTTCTGGGATGTCCCTGCTTGCCCTGTTCTAGTGATCATCCTCAGCTTTGTACATCCAACAACTCTGTTAAACACCTAGGAACTCACTCACACTAACCAATGTTCATAAACTTCCCTGTCATTTGAAAAGAGAAGATAATTTTGAGATGTGCTTTTTGAAATAACAAAAAGCATCCTTCGCCCACTATACAAACTGCCTTACCCATGGGCCCATAATATTCCACCCAGGCTACTGGCCCTCTCTCCTGATAGTATTAGATATACACTAACTGCCTTCTACAGTGACTCTTCTCTGCTTTTAAACATTACATTAATTCCATCTTCTTGAATGCTAATACCTTCAACCCAGCCACAGTTTTGTATCCATTGTCTATGTCAAGCAATCTGGGTCACTGTCTAGCCAAGCAAGCTCTGTGTAGGGCTATACCCTGATCTCTTGATTGGAAATTCTGAAAATTTTAGACCCTCTTCAGGCATCCAATGTATAAATACTCTTCCACATGAGGTGTTCCAACAGAGGGCTAACCTCACCCTTTGTGTATTTTTGAAATTCATTTCACTCTCAGAATTTCCTACACCCAGACAGCCACGCCTAATGGAGAGGTCCCTATCCATTCTGTAGGAAGGTTTATTTTATTTTCCCAAAGACTTTGGGAATAAGAAATGCTGCCTTCAGCCAAGTTCCTAGGAAAGACCTAAGTAGTAGAGGTTGGATACACAGTGGTGGCAGCATTAAACTCAATTTTCACCAGATGAGGCTCTAAACTCAATCTATAGGTTGCTCAGCTACAGATTGTGGACCCATAATATATTGAAACATGGCAACAAACACTGCTTTCCGCAGTAAAACATAGCATTACTTGGAGTTAAGCCTTAAGTCCATTAGAATTAGATATTCTCTATAATAACACAGCTAATGGACTACTCTGCAGAAAATGTGGTTGTGCTAGTAGTTTAGTAAAAATAAAATTAATTTATTAAAATAAAATTGGTATAAATACAATAATATATTTGCTTGACAAATGCATTCACATCTTGTTTTTGTTGGAAAGCAATATGAAAAATGTTATGATAAAAACAGAGAAATCATAAACCAATAGGGTTATTTTCCCATTGTCCATGAGATAAATCTACCTTCTTGCTTTTGGCTTGGAATAAGGTCAAGGAGGTTAGCAGTGACCTATACAGCCTGCCAAGAATTTATCGAATCCAGTTTATGAACAAAGTCCTGTCCTGGTTTTGAGGCAGCCGCCAAAAGGCAAGGGAATGTGAGTAGCCAGCCATGACTAACCAGTTGGGTCTGTGCTCATAAAGATATGGTGCATATATGCAATGGAATACTACTCCTCCACAAGAGGAGATGAAACACTGTCATTTGCGACAATCTGGAGAGACCTTGAGAACATTATGCAGAGCGAAGTAGTCAGTCAGAAAAAGCTACAAACCATATGATTTCACTCATACATGGGCTATAAAACTGAAACTCACAGACACGGACAGACAGTAGCATGGTAGTTACCCAAGGGGAGGGGGTGCAGACGGATAGTAAAGGGTAAAGGGGGCCAAGTGTATGGTGATGGAAAATGATTTGATTGTGGGCACACAATACAATATACAGATCATGTATCACAGAAATGTCCATTTGAAACCTACATGATCTTATGAACCAATGTCACCCCAATAAATTTAATTTTAAAAAGATCCTGAAAAAAGGAGAGAAAAGTAATCAATTCACCCACACCTATCTCACAAGATAGCACTGGAGTTCAAATTGAAAAGGGCAGCAGAGCACCTTACTCATCTTTATACAACTCAATAGCACCTGGTAGAACCCTTATGCAGAGAATGCTAAGATATTCATTTAACTGAATTGTATGGTGGCAAATACCATGCTTTAAAACTGTGAAAAGACTGTTTGATATATTTAGTCTAGTCAAAAACATTGTTTTTAAGAGACACAAGCTTGGAAAGGTGGTTGGGAGAAAGCCAGATTGGCTAACAGACAGTTTGAGCGACTGACAGCTGTGTTAAAAGCAGAAATTGGTAAACAACTTTCCATGGTATGGTAAAAGATTCATTAAGGCAGCTCAGAGTTCCAAAGAGGAATGGAAAAGCTGAGAGAAATCAAAAAAAGGAGGCAAATGGGCTTTTAAAAATGAACTTTATTATCTTAGAGCAGTTTTAGGCTCATCACAAAATTGAGCAGAAGGTACAGACATTTTCCATATACCCCACCCCCTCCAACACACACAGCCTCCCCGATTATCGACATCTCTCACCAGAGTGGTACATTTGTTATAACAGATGAACCTACACTGATACATCACCACCCAAAGTCCATAGTTTAAATTAGCGTTCCCTCTTACTGTTGTATATTCTATGGGTTTAGACAAACTTATAATGGCATGCATCCACCATTAAAATATCAGACAGAGTAGTTTCACTGCCATAAAATTCCTTTGTGCTCTGAGCACAAATAGACTTTCAATGTTTTAATACACAACAGGAAGAGAAACCCTCTACTTCCACTCCATCTTGAAAGCACAGCAAACAGGGAATCAAGAGAAGGCCAGGTTTGGGTCATCATTATCAACAATGAATAAATACTGAAAGACATGCAGCTTCAAGCGCAGGAAACCAGAAGGAACAGAGAGATACCGCCAGGTTGAGAGGAGGTAGGAGCAGCTTTAGGAAGCTCCTGGGACACCCAGTTCAGGAGGTTTAGCACTTGCTACGGAAGCAGCTCCCATTCTTCTCTTCTGTTCCTCCTGTGACAACACCAAGATTGCAATGCCCTTTAAGGAGTCCCTGAAAACCAAGATCTAACAGAAACCCTCCAGGGATCTGGTGGCTGATTGAAGCCTCAGGCTGAAACGGGATCCTTCGCTTCATGCTTGGCCATAGCGGTCAGCCCAAACCGGGGTTTGGCGTTTGATGAGGTGCTCTGGCTCAGACACTAGAAACAGACATCCGGCTCCAGTAGAGAACATGAGTCACATCAGTGATGCTTTAGGTTTCTCATGGACCCATGGGATGTTAGAGCAAGAGAGATCTGTGGTTAGACAACTTAGTGCAACCAGAGTCTTTAAAGAGGAAGAAACTAAAGTCCAGAGAGGTGAAATGATTTCTAGGGTCACATGGGGAATTAGAGGGTGAACCATGAGAGAAGCCTTATGGCTTGATTCCCTGTCCAGTGCTCCAACCACTATCCACATATCGTCTTCATGTGCTGTTTTCCCTTTGGTTGGCCTCTGTTATTCGGAATTGTTCTCTGTCCACACTATTTTTCCCAGTCCAGATCATTAATGGAGTGTGTGTCTATGCATGTGTATGTGTGTGCTGAGCAGGGTCCCTGTGCTAGAGTAAGAGCATGCACAGGACTTGGGAGTGTCCATGTGCTCACTCTGAACCTCTGCTGTTTGGCCAGGCAAAATGCTTCCTCATAAGGAACATTTCTCTGCCTGATGTATTCTCCCATATAACCCAGATCTCAACCAGAGGTGCCCCTCTCATCTTGAGATTTAAACTGTATTAGTCTAAACCTCCATTTTATTCTCTGTGATTTCCAGAGCAGGTTCCAGTCTTATGGTTACCTGTGGCTCCAGCTTCTTTCCTAACAAATAGTTATAGTTATGGCTTAGTTCCTAGGCATGGAAGAGGGAGGAGAATGTGACATTGCCTATTCTATGCTGTATGTGGAAGTCAAACCCTTTTCAAATACTTACACCAAAATGAAATCACCTACATCAGACCACCATGTGTATGAGAAGATCTGAGTGAGATCATTTACAGGAAAACAAAGTAAACCTCTTCAAGTTGGCCAGTAGACATTCCTCTTTGGTTTTATTTTCTAAGTTTCCTCCTCCAGAAATTTTTTTCTGGCCAGGCAACCCTCCTTGGTAACCAAACTTTTTACTATCTCCCTGAAGCCTTTTTACTATTCTTTCCCATCCCATTCTTTTGTTCTCCCTTCCTCCTCCTTTTAGGATTGCTTCAGAACCTGCATTCTTGTTGTTCTATTATCAAAAACAAAATAACTCTCAACTGGAGGTTATTTTGACCCATAAGGGATATTTGACAAAGGCTAGAGACGACTTTGTCACAAGTCCTACTAGTATCTAGTAGGTAGAGATCAGGGATGCTGCTAAAGTCCCATGATGCACAGGGCAAGCTCCCACAACAATGAATGGTCCAGCACCAAATGTCATGTGGTTAAGAATCCTGAGGGTTGAGAAATCTTTAGCTAGAGGAACTTGACTGGAACAAGTTTTATTACCAGTGCAGTTCTAGGCTTATCTAAATTCTTTCCACTCTTCTTAGCATGTGGCTATAGTTTAAAATAGTTTGTTCTTATTTCAGTTGCACTGAGAAGACCCAGACCAATTGTCACCTCCTCTGTAGCCTTCTCTGAAGCCTCTTTCCATTCCCCCATTTGTGCTTTAATGGGACTTTTGCAAACTACCATTCTATCATCCATCCATCTCGTTAGACCACAGATGGTTGGCTGCATAGATCATTCCCTTTTAGCCCCTCCAACACAGACCCTCACATAGAATACATATTTAATATGTTTGTGGAATTGAATTCAGTGTTCATTGAGCAGTTCCCCCAACCGCAGTACCAAGCCTGACAGAATGGTGAAGACTGTGTTGACAGCACAGGACAATCATGATTCCCATTAGACCAAGGAGGCACACGTGCCATGAGAATGACTATATAATAATGCAAGGCAGGGCCTTAGTGGAAAAGACCACACAGTGTTTCTCTTAGTAAAGAGATCCAAACATGACTGAGCACAGCTACCGGAAGTACCCATTATCCACAGAGGGTATCAGCCAGATGAGGTTGTTACTATTCCAATTTTCATTCATGGCCTCGCAGCTTGCAATTTGCATTGCAATCAGGACTCTTTTTTTTTTTTTTTTTACTTTTTATTGTATTTTTTCCATTACCATTTAACTCCCTTATGGCCTCCTCCCCATTACAATCATCACATTGTTATCCATGTACATGAATCCTTTTTCGTTTTTGCTCGATCCCTCCAGCCCGTAACCTCCCCACCCAGAGCTGTCATCCTGCTCTCTATCTATGGGTCTGTCTCTATTTTGCTTGTTACTTCAGTTTGTTCATTAGATTCCACATATAAGTGAAATCATATAGTGTTTGTCTTTCTCTGACTGGCTTATTTCACTTAGCACAATACTCTCCAGTTCCACCCATGCAGTAGCAAAAGGTAAAATTTTTCTTCTTTTTTACAGCCAAGTAGTATTCCATTGTGTAAATGTCCCCTAGTTTTTTTATCCACTCATCTACTGATGGACACTTAGGCTGCTTCCATATCTTGGCAATTGTAAATAACACGGCAATGAACACGGGGGTGCTTATGTCCTTTCAAATTTGTGTTTTGGGTTCCTTCAGATGTATTCCCAGAAATGGTATCACTAGGTCAAAAGGCAGACCCATTTTTAGTTCTTTGAGGTCTGTCCATACTGTTTTCCACAGTGGCTGCACAAGTCTGCTTTCCCACCGACAGTGTAAAAGGATTCCTCTTTCTCCACATCCTCGCCAGCACTTGTTGTTTGTTGATTTATTGATGGTAGCCACTCTGACAGGTGTGAGGTGATATCTCATTGTGGTTTTAATTTGCATTTCCCTGATGATTAGTGATGTGGAGCATCTTTTCACATGTCTATTGGTCATCTGTATGTCCTCTTTGGAGAAGTATTTATTCAGATCCTTTGACCATTTTTTAATTGGATTGTTTGTTTTTCTCGTGTTGAATTTTTAGAAAATTATAAGACACTGGGTTGCGGGTTCAGTCCCTGGTTGGGGCGAGAGGTCACCAATCAATGTTTCTCTCACATCGGTGTTTCTCTCTCTCTCCCTCTCTCTTTCCCCTCCCCCACATCTAGGTTGTGGGTTTGATCCCAAGTCTGGGTACATACAGTCCTCAATCTGGGGTGGATGGGAGGCAACCAATCAATGTTTCTCTCTCACATCAATGGTTCTCTCTCTCCTTTCTGCTCTCTCTCTCTTTTTTATATGTCAAAGTGTGATTTATTTTTTAAACATATTTCTTGATCACGCTATTACAATTGTCCCATTTCCCCCCCTTCACTCAACTCCATCCTTCCCACCCCCTCCCTCCCACATTGCCCCCCTATAGTTCATGTCCATGGGCCATACATAAGTTCTTTGGCTTCTATATTTCCTATACTATTCTTACCCTCCCCCTGTCTACTTTCTACCTACCATTTATGCTACTTATTCTCTGTACCTTTCCCCCCTCTCTCCCCCTCCCACTGCTCTGTTGATAACCCTCCATGTGATCTCCATTTCTGTGGTTCTGTTCCTGCCCTAGTTGTTTGCTTAGTTTGCTTTTGTTTTTGTTTTAGGTGTGGTTGTTAATAACCATGAGTTTGCTGTCATTTTTACTGTTCATATTTTTTATCTTCTTTTTCTTAGATAAATCACTTTAAAATTTCATATAATAAGGGCTTGGTGATGATGAACTCCTTGAACTTGACCTTATCTGAGAAGTACATTATCTTCCCTTCCATTCTAAATGATAGCTTTGCTGGATAGAGCAATCTTGGATGTAGGTCCTTGCCTTTCATGACTTGGAATACTTCTTGACAGCCCCTTCTTGCCTGTAAGGTCTCTCTCTTTTGAGAAATCAGCTGACAGTCTTATGGGAACTTCTTTGTAGGTAACTGTCCTTTTCTCTTGCTGCTTCTAAGATTTTCTCCTTCTCTTTCATCTTGGGGAATGTAATTATGATGTGCCTTGGTGTGTTCCTCCTTGGGTCCAGCTTCTTTGGGACTCTCTGAGCTTCCTGGACTTCCTGGAAGTCTATTTCCTTTGCCAGACTGGGGAAGTTCTCCTTCATTATTTGTTCAAATAAGTTTTCAATTTTTTATTCTTCCTCTTCTCCTTCTGGCATCCCTATAATTCAGATGTTGGAATGTTTCAAGATGTCCTGGAGGTTCCTAAGCCTCTCCTCATTTTTCTGCATTCTTGTTTCTTCATTCTTTTCTGGTTGGATGTTTCTTTCTTCCTTCTGGTCCACACCGTTGATTTGAGTCCCAGTTTCCTTCGCATTACTATTGGTTCCCTGTACATTTTCCTTTGTTTCTGTTGGCATAGCCTTCATTTTTTCATCTAATTTGTGACCAAATTCAACCAATTCTGTGAGCTTCCTGATTACCAGTGTTTTGAACTGTGTATTTCATAGGCTGGCTATCTCTTCACTGCTTAGTTGAATTATTTCTGGAGCTTTGATCTGTTCTTTCATTTGGGCTGGGTTTTTTGGGTTTTTTTTTTTTTTTTTTTTTGGTCTTGACGTGCCTGTTATGTAAAGGGGCAGAGACTTAGGTGTTCACCGGGCAGTGACGCAGATCCCAGCCAGCAAGATCTATTGTTGTGGCTGCAATATACACATACACACAGACTACCGAAATCCTGTGGAGAAAAAGGGGCTGCGTGGCCGCTCTCCAAGTAAAAGAGAGGGCCCCTGACCCCCTCCTGGACAGGCTTTTATTGTTTTTCTGGGCACATTACATCGAGGGCGATCCTCATTTACTATGCACAGGTTCACCACAGGTGATTTTACCTTTTAATGAGGACAAAGGACAAGACACTGCTAATTACTTCAAAGAGAAGGATGTTACAGCTCAGGGGGGAAGTTGCTCACACTGCATACTTGGGTGGTTTAGCACAGACTTGAGGAAGATGAAGATACTCAGTTTGCTGCCTCAGGGTGAGGGAGTTTTAGCAAGAGCAAGTCTCACAGCAGTCTAGGTACAATGCAGGCCTGATTTCCCACTGGAGAACTTATCCGTGGACATGGGTCCTGCCTGCCAACCTCACTCCTCACTGGCTTTTCCAAGTGGGGGCTGAGCCACATTTTCCACGCTTGGAACATCTCCCCACAGGGCGGGGTAACGTTGGTCGCTGCGCCGTGATGCTGTGCGTGGGGGAGGGGCCTAGAGGGAGCAATGGCACTTGCTCTACTCTCTGCCGGATTTCAGTCACTCCCTCCGCTACCCAATCAAATTAGGTCCTTCTGGTGTTAATTCCCAGGTGGGTGGGCTTGTGCACGCTCTAGGTCCCGGTGGGTCTCTCCAACGAACTCTCCTGTGAGGCTGGGAGTTTCTCCTGCTGCCACCTCAACCCCCACTGGTGTTTTCAGTCAGAGGTTTGAGGCTTTATTTCCCCACGCTGGAGCCCTGGGTCGTGCAGTTTGTTTAGCTCCCCAGTTGTTCCTCCTGGTCCATCTATGCACGAATGTGGGGCCACAGGATCTGCCAGCCGCAGCCTGGCCTGCCCCATTCCACAATCCACCACCTTGCTGAGTACGCCAGCCGCCGCCCTGCCGCGAGTCCTCTCCATCCCAGCTGCCCATCTCCGCCCCTCCTACCAGTCTGGATGAATGTTTCTTCTTTATCTCCTTGGTTATCGGACTTCCATACAGTTTGATTTTCTGTCAGTTCTGGTTGTTTTTTGTTTTTACATTGCTGTTGTCCTTCTTTTGGTTGTGCGAGGAGGCACAGTGTGTCTACCTATGTCTCCATCTTGGCCGGAAGCCTCCTTTCCACCGCAATCAGGACTCTTTGAAAGGAAGAGGTGTAACAGATTATCTAAATATCACTAAAGCAAACATAAATGTCCATTTTTCTTGACTGATGATAAGTGGTACAGTTATTTTAGAGGCAGTCATTTTCCTAAGTTTTGTGAGTAGTTCATGAAGTGATGGAACTTCAAATGGTAACTTCTAGATAAACAATTGGTTATTGAAAAAGAAATATTGGTGCTTATATATAAAGAAGAGCATATATAAAATATGAAACTTGTTAACATTTCTAATCAACCATTTTGACCACATTTTCCAAACATTGTTACATCAAGTCATCCAACCTTGATATATTGAAGCCCAATTAAAGAATTATGCAATATCATTGATATTTCTTTTAAAAAGTCAGTGACAATCAAATTTGGATGCTTTCTGAGGGCAGATACTTTACATTTTGTTTATTTAAAGATAAAATAAAAAGTGGACAGAAAGGGCAAATGGAGGCAGAAACCTTCTGGATTTTGCCCAACTTAATCCCTGCCAAACTTAATGACTCTCTGCCATTACCCAATGACTGATTACCCTTCCTCTTGCCTCAGCTTCAGCCTACTTCCCTGGAACATATCCTGCTTACTTACAAACCCAAAGCTATTTTCCCTTCCCCCTTGCTAATGGATTGCTCAGGTAGCACTGGCCATCTGCCTCAGGGGACAGTGGCCTCTCCATAGCTCCCCTAGTGAACCTTTGTTTAATTAGTCTAACTCAGTATTTCTCAACCTTCTTTAGCTCATGCCCCCCTTAGAGCCTTTGTAGACATGTTTTCCTCAAATACTACCCAACCTCCTTCCCATGAAATTTTAGTACCTCATATATTGTATATCTGTTTGTATACTGTGGCCCTTTGGAAAACAACAAACCATTGTACCATCCAAGGATTTTTCCCCCTGTGGTAGTGAGAATAACGGTCTCCAAAACGTTCCCATGTCCTAATCTTTGGAAGCTGTGAATGTGTGAGATTACATGGCAAAGGGGAATTAAGGTTGCAGATGGAATTGAGGTTACTATTCTACTGAATCTGAGGAGGGGAGATTATCCTGCATTATCCTGGTGACCCAATGTAATCACACAGGTCCTCAAATGGGGAAAAGGAAGGGAGAAGATCAGATAGAGAGAGAAAGCATAACAAAAGACTCAATTAATCATTGATGGCTTTGAAGATGGAAGGGAGGGGGCCATGAGCCAAGGAATTCAAGCAGCCTCTAGTGAAGGGAAAAGGCAAGGAAATGGATTTCCTCCCTAGAGCCTCCAGTAAGAACACAGCCCCACCCACACCTTAACTATAGCCCAGTGAAACACATTTTGAGCTTCTGACCTCCAGAAGTGTAAGGTAATAAATTTTTGTTGCCTTTAAGTCACTAAATTTTGTAGTATTGTTAATAGCAGCATAGGACCTAAACTCCTCCTCACCCCGAACCAATTTTTGTCACTAAGTGGCAATTCTGCCACCACTGAGAATATGTGCTCTACCCCTGTCATTGTACTTCCATTCCCCTAACTAAGTACTGATTTAAAAATAGGTATGTGATAGAATTTTGGCCAAGAAGGCATAATGGGAGGCCTTCTCAAGATTTCTGGGAAAGGTTTTTTTTTTTTTTGGGGGGGGGGTCCACTCTTAAAACATGGAGATATCCATAAAGAGAAATTTCTCTTTGTGCCTCTATAGATGTTGCCACCTACATATGATACCTGGACCTGCTACAACGAGACAATGAGAGCAGAAGCCTTAAGAGAAAGGCCACATGCAGAGGACAGCAGAGCAGAAAAACAGAAAGAAGCTAAATCCTTGCTGCCTTCAGTGGGAACTGGCATAACCAACCCTGGAAGTGACATGCCTCCAGCCTTCTTATTATGTAGGAAGAGAGGTGCATTTATTATTTAAGCCAATTTTGGATTGAATCCAAGGCTTGCTATCAAAAGCAACCTTTCTTCCCTTTAACCAGAAATGAATCCGTTCTGTAAACAAAAAACCGACCACTAGGTATCCCCTCATTAGATGAAATTTAATATGGTGAACAGAAATATTTGAAGGATCACTTTAGTTGAGAAATTATAAAAAATGAGATTCTTATTATAAATGTTGAGTAAACAGTTAAAAAAAAACCTACTTGAGTACAGAAGGTCCTTTTCAAGCTAGCCTTTGCCCCTATTCCCACCCTATTCTCTCTGACTTACCCCACCACAGCCCCAAATCCTATCTTGAACTCCCAGTCATACCAAACAACTTATCTTCGCAAACATATGCTTCTCAGTCCTTATGCACTTGAGCAGAATGGTACTAAAGTTCCTTTTACCTGGCTAACACCTTCTTTTTTTAATTTAAAAAAATGTTTTTCAATTACACTTTACATTCAATATTATTTTATACTAGTTTCAAGTGTACAGCATAGTGGGTAGATAATCATATACTTTACAAAGTAACACCTTCTATTCTTCATAATTCAACTCATATTGGCTTCATGAGACCAACCCTGGCATCACCCCTGCCAGAGAGAATTAAACATTAATAATCTAACTTTACCAGTGTTCCCGTAGAATCTTAGACATGCCTTCATCTGCACTTCTCAAATTGTTAGAATAGCTGTGACTGTGTGAGACAACACCTGTCTCTTCTTCCACTAGCCTAGGCTCTGAAGGAAAAACCTGTGGGACGTTCATCTGTAACTCCTAGTACATGCCTATCCCAGAATGGGAGGGAGGAGGGGCAGGACAAAGAGAGGGAGGGTAAACATGAATGAGAGAGCGAGAGTCTAGAGCTTGGGTGAGACAGCAGGACTTTAGATATCATTTGGGGAGTCATCAGCACTCAGAGGATAGTTGAAAGTGAAAGCTTGGTTGAGATTGCCAAGAACAGATCCTTCAAAAACATTTACTATTAGGGTGGGAGGAGGTAAAGGAGCCAAAAAGGGAAATAGGAGAAGGAGCTCTGCCTGTTGTTAAAGGAGCCCATTTCCAGAAGAAGAAGGGATCAGCAGCAATGGATGGTTCACAGGGGTCAAGAGGGAGGAAAGCTGGGAAAGGCCTTGGACTTGGCCTCCCGTGAGATAATCCCCAAGAAAGAAATATCACTAGAATGAGTAGAGAAGAGGCAAATGGCAGAGGACTGAGGATGGAGTAACCAAAGAATCCATGTGCTACACTGAGCACCCCCTGAATGAGCAAATGCTTGAGAGGAAAAGGAAGAGAACAAAGTGTGCAACCCTTTGCCTTCTTTGGTTCCATATCAATATAAGCTGATAACCGTAGAAACATTTTTATGTAATGAAAAAATACTAATGCTTTTACCCATTTTGGCTGATTCAGGAGTAAGTGCTTTAAGGATTTTACCAAACTGGTCACTTCGATACATAAACAAGGGTACAAAAAACAGTCTTTCTGCCCGGGACAGGCTTGAAAGCCTGGAGATTGGATACCTGGTGTGATTTCAGGCTTAGGCCCCTTGCTCCAAGACAAAGGGCACTAGGCAAGAGCCAAGACACCTGACTTCCAGTAATAGATTTTCCAAAGATTCACTCTATGACTTTTGGTGACTCATTCATCTCTCTGGGCCTCAGTTTCTCCCTTTCTAACCTGCTGTGGTTCCATGATCCCACTCACTGGTAATGGGAAATAATTCAACCATTCAATGAATATTTACCTCTCAGTTCAATGTGTAAAACATTAAGCTAATAGGGTAATTCTTCTGATGGAAAACTCTGATTCCTATTATTACATATATTCCTCCCGGGAAAGGTACCAATCTGAGCTGGTACTAGTCATTAACACCAGTGTGGAAACGTATCCGTGGTTATAATAATAGTAGCAAACATTTCTTAAGAGTTGACTGCATGCTATATCCTAAGCCTAATACTTTGCATGGCTTTTTTCTTTTCATCATCACAAAAACCACATGGGTGAAACCATTGTTACCCTCAGTTTACAGATGAAGCAAATGAGGCTTCGAGAAACCACTTGCCTAATGTCATCACACAGTGGAAACATTGGGCAATGTCAGATCAATGGCAGCATGGCTCCAAAACCTACTGTGTTAGTCAGAGTTCTCCAGAGAAACAGAACCTTTTTATTTGTAAAGAGATTTCTTTTAAGAAATTGACTTATGTAATTATGGATGTTAGCAAGGCCAAAATCTGCACGGTAGACCAGTGGACTGGAGACCCAGGGAAATGCTGCCAATGGTACAGTTCAGGTCTATAGATTTTCTGTTACAGAATTCCCTCTTGCTTGGGAGAAACTAATCTTTTGTACTATTTAAGCCTTCGACTGATTGGAAGAGATCCACTTACATTAGGGAGCACGATCTGCTTTACTTGAAGTCCACTGATTAAAATGTTAATCTTATTAAAAAAAAAAAAAAAAACCCTCACAGAGACATTTGAAATAAAGTTTGACCGTATATAAGGTGACAAATAAAATTGACTATCATACTTGCATACATACAGTGAAGTACTCAATAACATTTTTTTTTAATTATTAGTTCGCTCCAAAACAATTCCTTTTATTTTTCTCATTTTGTGGAGTAACAGAATTATCCACATAGGTATCCAAGCCAGAAGTTTGAGAAGTATCCCTGACTCTTATGTCTTCCTGACTCTCTATATCCAGTTGCTTGCAAAGACCTATTGATTCTATTTCCTAACATTGTCCCTATTTGTCACCTCACCTCCACCCTCACTACCACAGCTTTATTTAAGGCCTTGTCACTTGTTGCCTAGACTATTATAATAACCTACTAACTCATCTTGCTGCCTACAGATAGATTGAATCTCCCTGTCCATCTTTCAGCCTACTGTCAGTGGGGCCTCCCTAAAACACAAATCGGGCATGCTGCTGCCCTGTCTTAAATCCTTCAATAGCCCTATCTCCTTAGTGTGGTGGAAAGGTCCCTTACAATCTTGTCCTCATTTATTTTCCAGTTTCATCTCTCATCACCATCCCCAAAAGCCCCATACTCCCTGTGCCTGCCTTACAAAAACTTTTGCACTTCCTTAAAATTGCCATACCCCTTATTTTCTAAATTTTTGTAAATGTTGTTCCCCTCTGCCTCAAATGCAAGCCCCCTTTCTACCCAAATCAGTTCAAACATCAGCATTTTGTGAAAATGTTTCTTGAGATCTCTGAGCAAAGTACTTTCATACTCTCCCTCCCACAGCCTTTTTGTTAACCAACCTCCAAGTAACTCGTCCTCTAGAATGTAAATCCCTAGAGACAGTGTTGTGTGCTGGTCGTTTGCGTAACCCAAACACCTAACAGTGTAATACCTAGATCTAGACCAGGTATTTTATAAATGTATTGGAAACCGTAGCAGAAATATGACCTTCCAGAGGTCACATTTGTGGTTTTACCCCTTGTTTATTGAAAAAAAGTACCTATTACCTCATAATGTAATATAGGGCTTAAACATCACCAAAGATACCCAGAAATAGCAAGCAGTCCCACTTTTCCTTGGGAAGGAGTATGAGATATTTTTTGTCTTTCATTTTTTTAAAATTGTTTATAAACTTGTTTCCCAGCCTCTAAGGGGAATTAGTAACCAAGAAAGGTGCGATTGCTACAACAGTGAAAAGGGACAAAGCTAGACTGGGCTGCTGTGCAAGATACTTGCAAACACAAGAATCTTCAGCCACAAAACAAATTAGCAGGCAGATTTTCTTCTTGCTGTCTCCAGCAGCCATACACGTGAGTATTTGAACTGTGAGAGTAGACTGGGAAACTTTAGGTAAACTCTAGGCCGAGTTTGTTATAGTGAACAATACTCGAAGCTACGAGTCACCTTCATTATAGAAGAGATCAGCTGTACAGTTCTTAATGGACACAAACCATCGATAATCTGGGGAACATGAGGTTGTAATAAACCTTAGATCCTACAGGTCATTAAAATAAAGCCATAACATAATTGCGTCACATCACAATAGAAGGTAATTGATGAGGGAGACAATGATTCCTGGTCCCAATCACTGGGACCAACCCTGAGGATATTAAGAAGTTTTTCTGTCCCTTCACCGACTTACCCATCCATCCTGGTCCCTGTTTAGGAATCACTGCTACTGAAGGCTAGTGAAGGAAACACCACAGCACCAATGACAGTGACACTCAGATCAGTGACTGTTTCAGAAGGAGAAGAGAGCAGCAAATCTTTATCACTGTAAGCATGGTAAAGCTGGTATGGGATAAAACGGTGCATACAGGATTTTGCCATGTATTATGCGCACCCATGCTTTTGTGAGCATTATACACAGGATTACTAGGCCCATTATTACGCCCATGGTATGTAATCATTACACCCATGTATAATGCACATCCTTTTTTTCCCCTCAAAAATTTGGGCAAAAAATAGTGCACATTATACACAGCAAAATACAGTACCAAGAATGTTGGAAACTCAGAAACATAAATCCTGTCAATGGAGTTGTTGATTATAAAATTAAGGTAAAAAAAGAAACAAGAGCATGTGTGCCAGAAAAGCAAACTAATTTTTAAAGCTGAGAATTCCAAAGCAATCTTGTGTATTTACCAATGAAGTCTTTACTCCATGAAGCACATATTGTTTGAAATGCTAATCTCTATTTCTCCAATCTCCACCTATGTGCATCTCTTCCTTCAGTATGTAGCCCAATGCTTCCCACCCATAAAAGCCCCCTGCAATGTCCCTGGTTGGAACCAATGACCTCACCCTCTGCACTTACACAGCTCATGACCTGTACCTCTCTCCGGCAATTATTTTCTCTCATCTTGGCTCTAAGTTCTCGGAGTCTTACAGTCCTACCACATTCATCTTTGTGTCCCTCCTCAGTGCCTATCACAGCGCTGTACCTACAGCCAGTGTGCAACACCCCTTATCCAGGGTGACCCCGGGGCATCTCTTGTTGTAGCATAAATAAAAGAAAAAACAGAGTCTGCTCCTGTTCCACCTTCATTAATCAAGTCCCACCTCCAACTTTTTGTTTACAGGCAAAGGAGAGAAAAGCTGAACTCACAACTTCATGCTGCTGAGATCAAGACCTGAAGCATATGTCAGCCCACATGGAAGGCCCAATGCCAAAAGCCAGGGAGAAGACCAAAGTTTCTCCAAGGAAAAAATAAATAAGGAAAGAGGGAAAAAAATGCCCTCAATTAAAGAAGGACAGGTACTGTAGCCACGCACACCAGGAATACTCTGCCAGCGCTTCGTTATCTGCTGCAGGATGTTACGTGCAGCTGGGGCAGGGGGGCAGCAGGGAAGCAGCCAGCCACTGCCCCACCCCCTCTCCACTGTGGGGCTCCAACATAAAGCAACCCGGGCTGTGGGAGGGGAGGATCTTTTAGTTTGGCAGAATTTCAAAGTTTTATTCCATTGGGCTGGAAATTTTAATAACTAAAATGAGACTTTTATATATTTAGAAGTGACTAGAGGACTAAGAAAGAGTAGAGGCCAAGAAATCCTCCAGAGCCAGGTGGTGGGGGGAGCTTGATCATCACACTTGAAGAATCAGCAGAAAAAAAGAAATATAAAGAAGTCGCTTCAATAACACAGTTGCTTAAAATAAAGGAACTGCAAATTTAAAATAAAGAAGTGATATAACACAGTATATTCAACATGCCAATTACATTTACATGTTTTAAATCAGCTCTCAATAATGGGGCTTTCCCAGAGTGCCTTTTGCCCTTCAGGATTCATAGAACGTATTAGGCTTCCATGCTTCCTGAAAGAGAATTCCATTTTTTTAATGAAGAAATTAAGAAGTCACTGATTTAGAAACCATTAACAGAATTAAAATATCTTCTTTGAAAATAGAGGATTCAGCCATGTTTATGACAGCCTAACAAAATGTTCTAGTTCTTTCCTTCTGACATGGGCTCCTCTGATTGCTGTCCAATTAGCTCATGGTCAGAAGTGGCCCATGGCTGAGAAGCCCTGTTAGGGCAGCTCTTTGATTGTGGGGGTGGGCAGTCCACCTCTTGCCACAGACAACTGCTGGGTGGGTAGACAGGTCTCCCATCAATCAACATGAAGCCCCTGGGTTCATTCCTTTGGCTTCCAATACCCTGGGGCTAAGGGAGGCAGGACAACATGCAGATCCTTTTGAAAGGTGAGGAAAATACCCCAAAATAATATTTTTGACAAATATTAGGATTCACAGTTACATCTAAATCGTATTTTTCAGGGAAATTTTAGCTACAGTAATTTAATCTAACACATGTTGATAGAGCTCTATCATGCCCCAGGCACTGATGAATAAGCCAGGTTGCTGCTACCCCTGAGAAGGTCATGGTCTAGGTGGGCGGCAAAGATGTTGACAGACTGACATCTCACAGTGTGTGCAGTGGACATCTGTGTGGTTCACCTGCCTGGCAGCCCTTTCTTCTTGTTCTAGAAGAGCATCTCAGTTTAGCTTTAAGGAATGACCCCTCCTCCCTGTGGCTTTGACCAAGTGTTTCAAGTGGGGTTCATCCCACCTGCCTCCCCCAGTTGTAATGTGACCCTTGCTGGACCAAAGTGAGCAGTGCCTTCCTGAGCCCTCAGTGGTTGCTTGAGTGATGGACTGTAACTCAACAGGGTGAGGCCAAACTGGACCTCCCCTGGAACAGACAGGAGTGAAGCAACCCCATTCCACTAACATTGCTGGAGTGGGTTAAATGGTATCCCCACAGAAGACATGTCCATCTGAAACCTCAGAATGTCACTTTATTTGCAATAGGGTCTCTGCAAATATAACTAAGGGGTGGGGGCTTAAGATAAGATCATTCTAGATTAGTGTGGGCCCTAAATCCAATGACCAGTGTCTTTTATAAAAGGCAGAAAAGAAGAAGGCACAAACACCCAGAGAGGAAGGCAATGTGACAGTGGAGACAGAGTTTTGCAGCCACAAGCACAAGCTAAGGAATGCCAAGAACTGCTGGCAGCCACCAAAGGCTAGGAGGGAGGAAAGGGACAGATTATCCCTCACAGCCTCCAGAAGGAGCCAACCCTGCCACCACACGGATTTTGGACTTCTGGCTCCACAATTATGGAAGAATAAATTTCTGTTGTTTCAGGCCACACAGTGTGTGGTGACTTGTTAAAGCAGCCTAGGAAACAAATACAGTTGCTAAACTGGCAGTAAGCAAGCCCACAGCTGCTGGTGGCCATCTTCCCACTATGTGGCAGAAACCTGAGAATAAAGCCAGCACACAAGGAAGCCAAGCCCAGAGCTGGAACAAGACACATTCCTGCTGACTTTATTTTAAAAATGTGGAACTAAACCTACATGAAGTCACATTCACTCCTAGGCTTTTTAAATTTCTGAACCCCAAATTCCCTCACTGGCTTAAAGTTAAGTCCTCACTGAGACAGTGAAATAAACGCTTTCATAACTAAATGTGTGTACAAAGGGATGTCACTTAAGAAAAGGATGCAACTAACCCTACCAAGGGAATCCAGGAAGGCTTCTCTAGGGAGGTATCTTTAATACTGGGTGTTATAGAATGGAAATAGCTCCAGACAGATGCTGGGGACGCATTAGAAAATGCTCAGGTCATTAAATGCAGCACAGATCACAATGAGGGAGAGGAGAGGAGAGGGAAGGGAAGAAATTTAAAGAGCATTGACTCTTTGTCCTCCCTGCACCTTGGCAAGGCAAGAATGGGAATCGTGACAGCAGACCCCAAAGTTTGCAACCTCAGAAGAGAAATAGCAAGACGTAGTAAAAAAAAAGCATGAACTCTCAATCCGATAACCCAGGGTTTATATCCCATGCAACCGCTTACTAATCAGGTTATCTGGGGCTGTTACATACTTTGAGCCTTGGTTTCCCCATCTATAAAAAGGGATACTATATGCCTCCTGGCATAGTGAAAACCCAATTAGATGGTACATGTAAAGTAAGTGCACTAATAAATATTGGGGTTCTCTCCTTTCAATTAATCATATAAGGAGAATCTTGGGAGAGAGGTGGGGTTGGGGAGAGGGAGGAGAGAGAGAGAGAAGACAGCCTCCATCTTCCATGGAAGCTTTATTGAGAATTTGGCCAAAAGTCATATTTAACAAAATATGGTACATGTTAGAATTTGTAAAAGGAGTTAGGCCAGAAAATAATTTTACCAAAGTGTCAAATCACCCGTCTCTATGACCCTTGACTATGGGGACCCAGAAGTGTTTGCAGAATCACCACTGCATTATGACCACACACAAATGTTCATAAAACTGTTCATATAATGATTAGTGGGGCTTCAAAATAAATCAGTAACGTGAGAGTAAAAAAGCAACAGAAATATGATTTAAGAGGAAAATGTCCAGACCTATGAACAGGAACACTCTGAATTTCAGGGCCTCCTAGAACTCAAGAGAAATAGCAATAAAAATCTCTAAATGGTTTTGTTAAAAAAATAAATAAAAAGTAACAACAAACTGGGGGATATTTACCTCTCTAGATCTTTTTCACTGAAGCATCAGATGAAGTGAATTTTGCCAGGAAATAACTCATTTAATTCCCAATGCCTAAATCATAGTTTTAGGGGGTCACATAATCATTTGAGACACAGCCACCCTAGTGTGAGGGTTCCAGGACTTACTCTGCTGTTGGCCAACATATCTTAAAGGAGTTTTGTTTCAATGGCTTAGATCCCTGAAGTATCAAATCACCTCATTCCCCCAGGCCTGGGACTTTTAAAATAATTTTTAATCCCCACCTGAGGATATATTTATTGATTCCAGAGATAGAGGAAGACGGAAAGAGAGAGAAACATCAATGTGAGAGTTGCCTCTCACACACAACCCAACTGGGGGCCGAACCTGCAATCCAGGTATGTACCCTGACTGGGAATCAAACCCATGACCTTTCATTTACAGGATGACACTCCAACCAGATGAGCCACACTCATCTTCTGCCTCCATCTTGACCATATAGTCCAGTTCCTAAAAATGATTTTAAAATCTCAAGCATACCATGCCACTCTCCAAATCAAATCCCTTCATAGGCTTTCCACTGCTTGAGAATAAAATCGATCCTTCCTGCCACAACCCACAAAACTAGTCAATCAACTGCTCTGTGTCTCACGTGCTGCCACCCTCTCCCTGGCTGGTTTCTAGGCACACTGGCCTCCCAGCTGTCTCCAAAATAAACTATAATCATGCATTTGCTTCTGTCTTAAAAAGACATGACTTATACTTATTAGCTTAAATTTATAATTATTAACTTGTTTATTTGTTTTTTTTTTTCAAATCAATCTCCTCACTAGAATCTAAGCCCCTTGAAGCCAGAGACCAGATCTCAGCATCTAACACAGTTTTTGGAACTTTATATGGACCCTAATCATTTGTTAATGGGTCATGAATTAACAAGCTGTTCGGAGCCTGAAGTCGTTAAGTCTAAATATCAGAGGCCCTATCACTGTAGGACATCTTGTAGTCGTGAATGACATCACACACTTCTATATACCAGGAACACTTAAAACCAGTTGAAACAGGAGGAATACATTCAGTATGTTTCCCTATGTTCTGATTTTGCATCCACCCTGTTTATCAGACCTGGTAGAGTTCTGTCCCTTAACTCAGCTTTGCCCCACCAGAAATGTAGATCCACTGCCTGGTTACGGTTCTCAGAATCAAGTTTAGCCATCTGGGCATCAAACTTACTGTCATCTTCTTAAAGCATTGATTCTGTTTTCCAATGTAAACCTGGCCCTGAACTCTGATTTCCAGGTTCTCCCTCTTCCCCATGTAATTTCTTTTGCAGGTCCAGCTATGCCCCCAGACCCCATGCACCGGCAGGTAGTCTGTGATGCCGAATCCTTGCCCTGGGCCGGCTTCCCCCTCCTTGCACAGAGCACGTTCATGTGGACTGCTAGCCTGATCATCTACCTACCTCCTCCGAACCACCTGATGTCCTATCACCAGGATATATTTATCTGCCGTGTATTTATTTATTCACTCATTGAATAAGCATTTTTAGAGCATCTTCTGGACCTTGCAACTATAGTAGTATACAAAGATTAAATAGGTTCTAGTACTATTCCAATGTGTATAGTGGGAAGGTTCCCACAACAACAAGAAATTCTTGAGACACCAGCTGGGTCCTACAATTCAACTTAATTCAGACACTATCTAACCAGAGGTACCATCAGATTCCACAGGTTGTGACTCAGTCTTAAAAGACTGCATGCCTGCCCTGCACTTCAGACACCAATCACAAGCCCAGGCTATCACCTGTGCTGTTGACTGATCAACTGTAGATTGAGGGTTCTAAGGGCCCTCTCCTTGGACTTCAGATACCAGTAGTAAGTCCATCTTGTTATCTATACTTCTGACTGACTGGCTATAGATCAGAGGTTCCAGCAACCGTCTCTTGGATTCAATTTGCTAGAGAAGCTCACAAAACTCAGGGAAACATTTAACTTACTAGATTACTGGTCTATTATACAAGGATATAACTCAGTAATAGCCAGATGGAGGAGATGCATAAGGCAAGGTATGTGGGAAGGGGCATGGAGCTTACATGCCCTCTCCAGGTATGTCAGTCTCCCCAAATCTCCATGTGTTCACCAACCCAGAAGCTCCCCCCCTTTTTTATGGAGGCCTCATTACATAGGCATGAATGATTAACTCATTGGCCATTGGCAATTGGTTCAACTTCCAGCCCCTCTTTCCTCCCTGAGGGTTAGGGATGGGACTGAAAGTCCCAAACCTCTAATCATGGTTGGCTGTCAACTAACCCCCATCCTTGGGTGCTTTCCAAATATCACTTATTAACACAACAAAAGACACCTTTCTTGTTCTCATCACTTAGGAAATTCCAAGGGATTTAAGAGCTGTGAGCCAGGAGCTATGAACAAAGATCAAATACATGTGAGAAATGTATTTTTGGTCATCTGAATTACCAAAAGCATATTTCTTTATAATAAATCACAAAGTCACAAAGATAAACAAAACATGCTTCCCATCTCTGAAGAGACAGAGAATTAAAATACAACGTGGTGCAGCATCCGCAGGGTACCACAGAAACGGACATGTTCTCAGTTGCCCTCTTCTCACCTTCCATTTCATCTTGACAAACTTTAGCCAGGCTTCTCTCCTTCCCACATGCCCCTGAACTCTGTCTGTCCCCAGATCTGAGAAGCACTGAAAAATGGACCCTGTCCCCTTATTAGCATCCCATTGACCACAGCAGGACACTTTCCTGTCAGACCCCACTGGTCCTTTCCCTGTGCCTGTTCAAACTTTACTTTAAAAGTTTCTATTAAGCTTTTGCTTACCTCTCCCAAACATAACAGAAAAGCATTTTCTCTGTGATTTTGCGATGCTTGTAGATTTCTGAGTTTGCAGTGTTCTCTCTAAAGCAATAGACTTTCTTCTGAATAGTCTCTCTTTATTTAAGTCTGGATTTGTTTTTATGTGAGAGAATACACAGAAGAGAAAACTTAGGTTTCTCTGGAGGAGAAGCAGGTGGAGACCAGAGAAGGATTCCTGGAAATAATCTAAGAATGTGAAGGACAAGGAAGTATTAACCAGACCAACATGGGGACTGGTAGGAATTCCAGGATGAAAGGTGTGAGTGAATCTCTTGCCACATGGCAGTAAATTCAGTTATCTTCTACTACCCTAATTTCTGAGCCATGCCCTGCATGGCCACATGGAATTCCGTGCCTTACCTGCACCTGGCGTTACCAAACAGCTGCACCTGGTGAGATTCCTCAGCTCAATCCTTCTCTCTCTGTGTGCTACACACATGCCTTTTCCTTCAAATATGCGCCCATTCCCCCAGCATGCCATGGGCACCTCAATAGAACTCTGGCATCTTCACAACACCCAAGGGGTCAAGTTGTTGATGGGACAGATCCAGACCCTCTCTTACCATTTTCATGGACTTCTGGTCCAAGGCATTTCCCACTGCGGGTTAGGTTGAATTCCCTTAGCCTTGAGACAGCAGGCTAAAAGGACACAAGAAATGTTAAAGAAGAGAAGCTTAACTGGAAATCCTACAAGAGTGGGAATCAGGTCTGACTCATCCAGCTCCTTATCCCTAATTTCCTAGAACGGGGACCAACACACAGTTAGGTGTGCAAATAGCTGTTGAAGGAAATGTCACATCAGCTCCCATAAGTATTCGGTAGTTCCATCTAACTTAGGAGTTCTTCCTTCTGGCAATAACATTAAGCATCATTTTGAAGGGGAACACAGTGGTTGCCCTCCATGACATCAAACACAAAGGGCTAGCAATGTCCTCTGCACATCCCCCTTCCCCTTAATAGCCTCTTCTGGGAACGCCAGCCATGATACATGATGCAAATGTGGCCCCAGAGTCACATGGCTCTGAGTACCACTGCCTTTGAAGTGTGTCTGAGCTGCTACAAGAGGCATTATTTTTTTTCACTGCTACAACTGCCAGAAGATATGTTTAAATCATTACTTAAAATTTCTTTCCTGAGAAAACCTCTTCCCAGAGCTGTTAACAAGAAACAAAATGTGCTGACTTCAGTTCTACTTTCTCTCCTTTCCCCTGCTTCCCCTTGTGGGGCCCCCAATGAATCACAAAATGGCTCTAGTCAGGTAACATTAAAATAAGCCAAGAAAGAAGCCCAGTATCTGTGTCAAACATGCAGATGTTGGACAATAAAGACTGCACAGCACAGCTTTGCCGAGCCACATAACCCTTGAAATTGGCACTTCTTTCAATAAACTATTCATCTTATAGCCTTCTGATTGTGCTCTTTTTGAGCCAGTTATTTTCAAGGAAACTATAATTATTGTTTAGTTGGTAAGTTGTGAAGTAAACCAGGGAAAACACACTAATTCTCAGCCCTACTCTTTTAGGACCTACAAAAACGACATAGTAAATAGGTTCTGATGTTGCTTCATTTCTGCAGAAGGGTGTTTTTATGTTATGTTCTTCTCTCAACGCAGGAAAGTACAGATTGCACCTTACAGCTCCCATCTAGTTCTGGAGTTTCCAAACAGAAAGGCTTTAACGAGGAAATGACTTTGGAAAGGGAAATGAAAGAATGTACTTTCTTTTGGGCCAGGCTCGGGAGAAGCACGCTCTCATCATGACTCAGGCGTTCTGTTGCGAGGCAAGCACAGGCCAGCTAGCGAGGACAAGGGGAAATAGAGCTGGCCAGCCTGGTCACAGAAGCTGATCCCACCAGACAAACTGGTAATCCAAGACCAAAATCTATTTCAAGGACCAAAACAAATGTGGGTTTTGTTCAGACAGAACTCCATGTATCAGGGCTCAATTGAGCAGTCACAACTGGACTCAAGTGGTGTCATAGGCTGAATTATGTCCTCAAATATTCATATGTTGAAGTCCTAACTCCCAGTAATTCAGAATGGTACCATATTTTTATTACAGATGTAATTAATTAAGGGTCATTACAGATGTGACTAAGCTGAGGTCATACTTATCTTCTATGAGATATTGGATTAGGGTGGGCCTAATAAAAAGGAGAAATTTGGATACAGACATATAGACAAACATAACAAACACACACAATAGGAACAATGCCCTGTGAAGATGAAGGCAGAGATCTGAATGATGCTTCTAGATGCCAAGGAAAACCAAAGATTGTCAGCAAACCAGCAAACCAGCAAACCACGAGGAGCCAAGGGAGAGGCACAGAGTAGATTCCTCTGAAGGAATCAACCCTGACAACACCTTGATCATGGACTCCTAACATCCAGAATCATGACCCAATAGACTTACATTGTTTAAGCCCACCCAGTTTGTTGTACTTGGTTACGGCAGTCCTCGGCAAATAACACATTTGGCGATGAGAGCTAGGTAACAGGAAAAAATAACTCAAAACAGGGTCCACACTATTGACATGACAGATCCTAGTCCTTTCTAAGCATTCTCATGGGAATCTCTGAGAAACTCAAAGCATCACCTGAGACTGAATGCCCCAATTCTAGGGATATAACACTCAAAAGATGTGAGAAATGATAAGACAACAAAGACAGGGCCGGCCCCCAGCACATATTAGGGGCACAACAGATAGGCTGGGCTCTGCTCAGTGGCTTCATGCATAGTCAGACCTCAACAGCTGTGTGACATATCGGCAGGGAACCAGACACCTCCACCAGTCAGACATAAGAGTTGACCAGGAAGAGGCAGTGTCACAACCGAAAGTGGAGGCCAGAGTCTCAGGCAGAGCCCAGGCCTAGGGATCCAGAGTGTGAATCAAGGGTAGGACAGCATGGCAGGTTTGTAGTGACTGATAAAGGGGCTCAGGGACCACTCCGGGACTACCAGCTACAGGGTCCCTCATGGCAAAATCATCCCAGAGCCCAGAAACTTGTAGGGTGAGGTTGGAGACAAACTACTGGCCTTGGCTCTGACTCAGAAACTGAACAAAACTGACACTTCTCCCAAGGGCCTGTGTGATGCTGGGTGGGCATGATCAGGAAGAACAAGGGCTAACGCTGTGGGGAGTCATACACTGTCTGTAAGTGGACACATCTGAATAGTCATGAGTAGATCAAGAAAAAAGAAAGGTCACAAACTCTATAATCACACATATGAAACATGTCACAAGTATACACACCACTACAAAGTGGGCGTCGTATTCTGTATTCAATTTTTGGTGCTGCCTCTTTTTCTCAAAAATCAATGTTTCTGCTGAAGTTATCTAAGTTAATTTCATTCATATCACATGGTGTACTCCATTTGAGCATGAGGTCCACAAACTGCCATCCTCCACTGCTTTACCCCCGGTCTTACTGTTACATTAGCTGAAGGACATCCTCTCCTAGGCACGGTATTCTTGGGCAATGCCTCTAATGATGCCGTCATTAAGGCAATGATCACATCTGTGTGTGACTGTTTGAATCTCCTCATCCTCGGATACACAGTGACCAGCTAGAAAGCAGAGGCCACAATTCACCTCTGTTTCTTGAAGGCCTAACACAGGTGTGTTGTGATCCATGGTGGTGCACAATAAATGCTGGCTGAATCAGAGGAAACAGAGTTAGTGACAACAGTGACTAGCAGTTGATTAATTCATGCACTCAACTAGGTGCCAACACTATTCTATGTAGCATATTAGTCATGCTAAGAAAAAATAGCAATAGGATTGGTCACTGTTAGGAGGTACAAAGCAAGTTTCAGGAATGAGAGTACTGGCTGACTTTAATTAAGTACTTACTTAGGCCTCACTCTCCCTTCTTACTTGCTCATTGAGCAAACTGGATACAGGCTCAGGGCAATAAGACTACTCCTGAGCCGCCATTGGCGAGGATGGGATACTAACACAGTACTATGGGTCAGCAGTTACTGAGTGCTTACCATGACCATACATTGTTATGATGATTTCATTTAATTCTTATACAGTTGTTATCCCAATTCTACAGGCAAGAAAATTGGGGCACAAGATTAAGTAATTCACCAAAAGTCTCATAGCTAGGATATGACATATCTAGAACTCAAACCTAGCTGGTAAGAAGCTCTTAACCATTCCACAGCACTATTTGGCCTGAGAGATTGGGGGTGGGAGGATGAACCTACAGATTACAGGCTTTAATGTTTGCCAGTAATTTTTTAAAAAATGAATTCTAAGTGTTTTAACAGCATGCAAGCCCCCGGAGGTTCCCGTAAAGGTTACAACATTAGCAAAGAAAATGCATGAGCCATTGTTGGAAACATCTCTGACTTTCAATTCCCAGAGCCTGAGCAAGCCCGAACTCTAGCTAGGCTCACAATGTCAACACTACCAGGAATCTAGTGACAATGGCCATTCAAAGTAAGTTCATGAAGCACCTGCTACGTGCATAGTGTGGGGAGGAGGGAGGTCCTTCCACTGAGAAAAACAAATTCTGGTGGAAGACATCTATGGAGAAATTGGCATTACAATCAGAGCACCAAGTGGCGCCACAGCTTAGAGACTTACAGGAGCGCATCACTAACAACGAAGCAAGATACCCCACACTTGTCCTGATTTCAACCCTTTTAAGTGGCAACTGAATGAACAGACTGAAGCAAAGACAGCTGTCAAGTGACATGGTAACTAATGTTGACAACCAGGGATGACAAGAATAAGACATAGGGTAGAATACCTACCACGGTGGTTGTGAAGAACTTAGGAGAACAGGGAGGGCAGGTGGTCAGGAGCCATTCATAATCTTTCTCTCTGACCTTCCAGGCAGAATGTGACTAAATTTGAAGGTAGTTAACAAATCAAGCAAAGCCCTCTGGCTACTGATCCCACACACCTGGCAGTACATCTATGACCCTCATAATAATATGCAGCTTTGCCACACACTGAGGGAAAAATTGTATTTGCCCCACTCTTTTCACTAGTAACACCTGATAATCAAATTGCACGTTAGAGTTCATGAGGATCATTCACAAGTATTCTATCATTTGATGATCACTGAGCAGAGGCCTCCCATATAACTGACAAGGAAATTAATCCTTAAAGTCTCATACTTGAAGAAGAGGGATTTAAAGAAGTTCTTGACTCCAAGGCAGGTTCCCCTGCATCAAATTGTCATTGTTTACTAAACACTTAACAACAGCATTAGAAGCTTAGGTTTGAAAGCCTTTATTGAATGCTCTTTACTGTTTTACATTAACAGCAGCTATAGCTACTCAGCAGTTCCTAAGTCCTAAATATTAAGAAAGGTGAGGGTAAGGAACAGCTTTGAAATGACTTTCTATTTGATCACATTCTGCAGTAACTGTTAAAATTATATACACCTTCTTTGGTTCCCTACAAAGCGTCTGCAGGATCCAGGTACCCACAGTTCCAATTTGCAATTTCCTCAGCCCTCCTTTGAAGTTATTCATGCCAATTACCTGGTGTTAATATTAATTAAATATAATTTGCAACTTGAAATGCAGTGTTATCAATTGGAACTTAGCTGTAGAAATATAAAGTAAAAATTTCTATTGAATTAAAATGTTTCCTTTCATTCGTAGTATTTTACAACACTAATACTTCTGTCAAATTGATTTTTGCCTGCTGGAAGTCATATTTCCAAAGCACTGAACATCTGAAGAAAAAAGCTGCTCTTTATGTATTCTTTTCTCTGTCATTGAAAATACTTTGTTTTAATCTTGAAATGAATCCATTTCAGTTAACAGAAACTTGGTTCTTGTTTATAACCCAAAAGAAAAAAAATGCTTTCTTTTTAAAACAATACCGAGATAGTTTAACAATATGATCGGTGGGCACTTTTCAATTGCCCATAATAAGAATGAATTTTCCTTACATTATTATTTGACCCTCACCAAAAATAAATCACTATTAAATGTTTAGGCAAGTGTCAGTCATTTCATATACAAAGAAATGAATTAATTAAATTGGTCTATTGCATTAACATTTCAAACACATCGTGCCAATGCAATGACCTCTGTGGTCCCTTCCAACTCTGAGATTTTAAGATTCTGGACATGCATCAGACAATAGTCAGAAGCTTCCAGCATTTGCAAATTAGGGGGGAAAAGTCACATATGGTAAAAGATTTGACAGAATCGGGTCTATTCTGCCCTCTGTCACGTGTGAGATGACGACTTACAAGCCTGTCCTCTTCAATGAGCCATTCACAAACAAAAGGGCTGATTAAAGGAGGTGTTGTGCTGCCACACCGTGCAAATCCACAACGAAAAAATACTATGCTTTCACAAAGCCCTTTTATCTTCAAAGATCAAGCTTTGGCTTCCTTGCCCATTATAATAATAGTGTTAGTATTAACATTTATTATCCTGTCCTCTTTTTTAAAGTAATATAATAAGGGAAGACAAAGAAGTGAAAGAACCTGTCTAAAGACTCAAGGAAGTCATTTATTGAGTCACAAGCTATGAGCCCCAGAGCTTATGACGGAAAAGCATGAGCCTGTATTATCAACCTCTTTATTACAATATCAGTGAAAACGTCATACAGATAATTAAAACAAGACAGAAATATTGAACTATGGTCCCAACAACTGAGGGGGTGTAAGATGGGTGATAGCTAAGCTTTAACAACGAGCAGCAATTAAGCTATTTCCTTCTCTGAAGCCAAAAGAAACCAAAGGGGGAAATAAAGGCCAGAAATGACTCTCTGAATGTCCATAATTTTCCAGGTGTCATCAAAAATCACAGCCTCTTAGAAGTACACAAAGTGGGGTGTTTGAACAGCCAGTAGACCACTGTGTAGGAGGTGCCCCCTGTGGTCCTACTGCGAAGCTCTTGGCTACCTAGGTCCCTGGGAAAGTCAGACACTAGGATCCCACCACCTAATCCAGTTTGGAACCCTGAATTACCTATTAGGTAACTCATCTTCCCAAGTAGTCAGAATTGGGAGAGTAGAATCCCGTAACACTCCAAAGGAACTTCGAAACTGGTTATATTACGGGCTTCACCTTTAACCAAATTCTCTCTACTTAACACCCCTCTCATCCTTATTGCCAATCTATTAATCTTCTGGACTACCTCTCATCCCTGTCGCTGGAAATTATCTCCCTAAACACATCCTTCTTCACTATTACCCTGGATAATTTGTATTAAATTGTGTCTCCCAAGAAGATATGCTGATATCTTAACCTCAGTCCCTCAGCATGTGACTTTATATGGAAATAAGTCCACCACAGATGTAATTAGTTAAGATGAGGTCATGCTACAGTAGGATGGGCCTTTAATCAACATGATTGGCATCCTTGCAAGATGAGAATACACAAGGGAGAAGATGGAAATGTGATGCGAAAGGCAGAGATCGGAGTGATGCATCTACAACCCAATGAACACCAAGGATTACCAGCAAACGCCAGAAGCTGTAAGAGGCAAGGAGTAACTCTACAATTTTCAGAAGCAGCGTGGCCCTGCTGACACTTTGATTTCAGATTTCTGTCCTCCAGAACTGTGAAACAATGCATTTCTCTGTTGGTTTAAGCCACCCGGTCTGTGGTATTTTGTTATGGCGGCAGTAGGAAACTAATACACTTCCTCTCAAGGACACTGCTTGATTCTCTGTCACTGCACCACACACTCAGCTATCCCCGCTCATAAAAGTTCCTGTTCTGTTACGAAAATCTGCTGAATAACCTTGAATTTTTCCCCAGGAACTCCTACCATCTCCCACCATGGAAATATACTTCAGAGGAGACTGAGGGCCCTCCCATGGCCATAAATCCACCAAGAGAAGGGAACACTCTGTCACACTCTTAGCTTTCCATTGCTAAGTCTGCTGTTATTCCCATACTTATTTTTTTTCATTTCTAACAATTTTATTTTTTTCCAGCTTTGTTGGGGTTTAATTGACAAGAAAGTATTGTATAAATTTAAGGTATACAACACGACATTTTGACATACACATACATTATGAAATGATTAACACAGTCAAGCTAGTTAACATATTCATCACCTCACATAGTTACCATATTTTGTGTGTGTGGTGAGGACACTTAAGATCAACTGTCTCAGTAAACTTTAAGTATACGACACAGTCTTATCAACTACAGTTACAATTCCGTACATTAGATCTCCTGAGCTTATTCATCCTGCATAACCGAAAGTTTGTACAATTCGTCCAACACCTCTGCATCTCTCCTGCCTCTCCTGTATCAGGCTGAGGTTGGTATTGCAGTGGCCTCTCAGCTGGTCTCCTTACCTTCTGGCTGTCCCCTATAATCTTAAATACACATCCTGATAGATCCCTCACTCCTCAGCAGTTTTCTCCATTGTCTGGCACGCAAAAGATAAAACTACCATCCTATGGAGTGAAATACTTAACTATGTGTCCATGTTAAGCTTTCTTATTTTGTCTCCCTTACTACAGAAACCATGCTTCAGTCAAATTGTGCTATTTGCTGATCTCAAATATATTTTTAGCCTTTTTCAGTAAAAATCCTACAGTAGGGGATGCATTGGGATGAGACTATAACAACTCAGATACCAAGAAGTTGTTTGTCTTTATTTTACCAAATAACTCCTGTCCCCGCATCCCTCAGAAGGATCTTGACTAGGAAGGGCCATCACTGACATCTCTGTTCATGACCGTCACTCATAAACTTTGTTCTCCAAGATGCATGAAGGACACTTCCCCCAATCTCAGATTTTATTAAAATGAAAAAGTTCTAATCAAACCAAACAAGCAATTTATCACTAAACATATTTTCAATTCACTATCATTCCATTAAAATCTGTCTGAATTAATCAGAGGTAAAACATAGGACGCCTTATTCTACACTGAAATATCTTAGTAATGAATGTTGCCAAAGAGAGAAATTCAGAACGGAGTACAGGAAAATTTATTAGAGTTGGGAAAATGTATAATTTTATTAATAGGCAGACACTCCAGAAAATAAATTTGTTACTTGACTCCTATGTCAACATACTAAAATTTTTTAAAACACATTATAACATGGTGACAAAGATGTCATCGATATTGTAGCAAGAAGAGCAAATGTTACAGAACTAATGAATTTTCATTAGAGTCATCAGTTCACTTCAGAACGGGTTAGTTGCTACCATTCGCCATTCCCATTAATATCATTGTCATGTAAAAGGTTTAATTTTCAGCTATTTTTGTTCTAGATAAAATCTTTGTCATTAAAATGAGGAATGATTTTGATATTTAATATATTCCATGGCATACTCTAGTGTGGTACTAATTTGGCCTTTTCAGTATTCTGCATATTAATTAACAATCCTGCCTCCCCCATTCCCCAGATAAGTGATAATGGAAATAGAATGGACAGCCAATCAAGTCGCAGAATACTGAAAGGATCAAATAGAAGAAACATGTTGCTCTAATCAGGAGCATACACAAGGCACTAACATTATTTTCTCTCATAAGAATGACTAAGATAGAAACAGGAATAATGAATGACACCATCTGAATCCTTTTATGTGACAGCCTTACAAAGCATAGCAATGCTCCCTAAAAAGTGAAAACAGTATTTCTTGTTTCAGTCAAAAGAATAAAACTGTGATCTCACTTAACTTTTAGCACAATGCATTTTTTCAGATTCTCCAATAATTGGGAAATTATGTCCTGTATTTAATTTCTCATAGTCATTTCCTTCATGCACACAAAATGTGTCCTGTAGTGGGAGGATATGTAAGATCGCTACAGAAACTTACAATTTCAACACATACTGTGTTAGTTTCCTTCTCTTGATGAATTAGCATTCGGGTGAGAGCTGGCATCAGCTGCTTAAAAAATGCATTCGCCCTAATTCCAGAAGCTATTATTTTCATTTTAGTGAGCATTTCCTCTAAGGATAAACTTGGGATTCTTACCCAAGAAAGTAATATAATTTGTCAGCATTTAAAGTGCTTTGCATCATTTTTATAGCAATAGTAATATAATTTTAAATTCCAAAGAGCAAACATTATGGCATCATGGACATGCACAACAGGTGTGCCTAGTTGTCCAATGAAATCAATTAACCCCATCTGTCCAAGAACACCAGGCCCTTTCTCCTTCCCTAGGTCTTATGCAACAGTACAGCACTGGAACAAATTTTACACATACCAAACATGTGTAAAATACATTTCCATGCCCTATTACATTCAAAACGGATCCCAGGCATCTGCAAATCTTTCAAGAGAAGATCTTATTCCAATAACTCTTTGTCCTTGCTAATTATGAATAAGTCCAAATCATTACCCTGATTTTTTCCTGACTTGAAGTTTCCAAGAGAGATAATAAATTATCAACATAATTTCTTCCTTCAAGTTCAAAATTACTCAAAACAGCCAATAGGCACTTTCATTTGGCCACAAAATATTATGCTTACAGAAAAAATATGTACATTTTATTCAGTAATTCTTAATAAGAGTAATAGTATTTCTTAAGTAACAGTAATATGTCTCCTTTCATCCACAAAGTTATGTTGTTGACCAATCAGCAGTAAGATTTGTCCTCTAAGTTGTTTTTTGTTTTGTTCTGTTTTTTTTCCCCTACATAGTGAAGTGGATTTATAAGCTCATAAATAAACTTGCACCTGGTGAAATATCTACAGAGATTTGGATAAGCACCTTGAAAAAAGCCCAGAATGGAGTTCATCAGCACCTTGTTCTAACCAAGTTTTTATTTCATTCTGCCCTTCATCGCACTGTAAGCTCCGGTGTTTCAGGTAAGAATAAAAATGCAAGAAGTCAAATATGACAGTATGAATATCGCTTCAGCATAGGCTTGGAGGCTACCTCAGTATTGTTGTAAAGTGATTACCAGTCTTAATCCCTCTAGAGGTGGATGTTAATTCCACTGCCTTTTTTAAAAATTTAATGACTTGCTAATGTAAACTTCCATCTAGAACAATCAAAAAGTATGTCATTTATTCAAATTTACAGTGGCTCTAATGTGCCAGCAAGCTCCCTCGTCAAAACAGACAAGTTTTAAAAATGTCTGACTGAGTCAGGAGCTCTATTTCCTAAATTAGCACCCAAGTGTCACCTTGATAGACCATGAACAACAAAACCATTTATAATAAACCCAGCTTCCCCCTAGAGTGGACAGCCTAGGTCATGCATCTGTAGGAGCTCTAATTATTCCATACAGATCACAGAGTGCTTGGAGATGATAGGACTCCCGCAACCTGTCGCCTCCAAATACAGTCATCTGATAAATATATGCTTACCAATCTCCCTCGAGATCTGAGTGAACGCCTCCACACCACTCTCTCCATAGTTGCCCTCAGAAGCCAATGTCGAAACGTAATTCCACCCCAGTGCCGTCACAATGTCCACCATGGCTTGCGCTTGGTAGGAGTCAGGTGGGACCACCCTAGAGAAGAAGTCATACCTGGTGTTGTCACTTAGCTCTGGGGCTGTGGATGCATAGCTGATTTGAGGTATCTGCAAAACAAATGACAAGTCATTTCAACCCATGAGGAATACTGTGGAATGAGGAATTGTCACAAGAGACTGAACAGCCACAACTATATCAGAAACCTAGATACAGCAACTTGAACCTGAAAAAAGGTTGCATAACCAACAATTAGAAAGTATTTTATAACGGTCTGTAGGCTCACTTTCTTTCAAAGCACATTTCTAAACAGCAGGAAAGAATTTAGTTTTGCTTCAGATTCTACTGTTTCTGAAAACAAAGCAAAATATTTGTGCTTTTTCTTGTTGTTCCTTTTTTATTCTGTACACGACAAGGTCTGGAGCAGAAATGAGGAAGAAATGAAGGTATAGTACATACATGCATCAGAAATTGTCTCTGAAATTGTCTTTGGCTTTAGGACATAAAAGTTACACAATGACAAACAGAGATTTTAATGAGATTTTTTTTACACTTAATACCATTTCAGTTTCAACATTACATTTTTGGTAAATTATTTGAAATATTTAGTTTTGCAAGACTAGTCACTGGTTATTAATATAATGATATCACAGAAATATTTGGGACTAGCCAATCATGTATCTTCTAATAAAAACACTTTTCTAACCCCCCCCCCCAAAATGTCACCAAACAGGAATCCATACAATAATTCCTTAGGGAAAAAAGACTATTTTCTGAAATTAAGGGGGTGAATTGCTAGAAGATTTTTAACTAGGAATCCTATGTTGTTTCCCCTAAATATATCTGAACTGAGTAATGAATTGGCTGCACGCCACAAACCTGACCCATAAAAAAACTTTTAAAATGTGACATTCACTCTATGTCCAAGTGAGGACTCTTAGTCTAACAGAAGAATACATGGTCACTAAAGAAGTACCTTGGAAGCACGTGAAGTCTAGATACAAAGCGGGAAAGAACAGTGCAGCTATGGGAACTGCATGTCCAAAGGCAAAGAGTCAAGAAAGGGCATGGTAGGATACCAAGGAAAGAATGTCAGAGAATAAAACTGCAAAGCTAGACAGAAACTAGATGATGAAGGGGAAAAAGGAAAGGTGTGGGACCTGTAAGTACCAAAAAGACAAGGAAAGGTGTAGGTTATGAGGAGAAATGTGGAATGACTCTCTCCTATGACTTTGGCAAGTAGGTAAGTGATGTTTGCTATTTACCAAGGCAGATTTTTTTTTTAAAAAGGAAATTTGTCAGACAAAAAATGATAAGTTTAAGTGCTGATTTGCCTCTCTTGAGATTCTTGTGAGATGAATGAAAGCAACTAAATTGTGGGCAATAATATTGGGGGATCTAGAGATTAAGAGCATCTTTGGAACTGGAGGCAAAGAAAGGTAGGAGTGTAATGGAGGTGATAGTAAAGCATGTGATCACCCAAGAAAAATGCAAAGGGTGAAAGGAGAAGGGCAATTTGGGAGGATGAGCTGGGAAACTGTATCTCCTCCCTCCTCTGCTACCGTGATGTGATGTGAAAAAGTTCACAGGTCAAAATGACTACAAGATGCCCTAACTCAGGGTGCTTAGTTGAAGATATAAGTTTGATTCATACATAAAACAAATTAACTTTACTCTCTATCAGATCCTGCACACTCTGGGACCCACAACCCCCTCCCTGGCCAAATGATTCCCAACCCATATAAAGGTTTTGACTCTCCTCTTCACATCTGTGAAAAGCCCTCAACATTTGGATTACTTAGATCTAGAGGGTACAAGTCCAAATGGTGATCAGCGAAGTGACACTGAACTTCCAAAAATTAAAAAAAAAAAATCCTGCCCTGGCTGATATGGCTCACTGGATTGAGCACCTGCCTGTGAAACAAAGGGTTGCTGGTTCGATCCCCAGTCAGGGCACATGCCTGGGTTGTGGGCCAGGTCCCCAGTAGAGGGCACTCAAGAGGCAACCACACAATGATATTTCTCTCCCCCCCTTTCTCCCTCCATTCCCCTCTGTCTAAAAATAAAATAAATTAAATCTTTATTTAAAAAAATCACCAGTTACCCAAGAAAGCAGAAGCACAAGAATGTGCTTGGAGCTCTCTCCAGGATGCTACAGAATCCATTCAGCTTCTGCGAAAGCTGAATCTATCTATATTGACTCTAACAATGAGTTAGCCTATTTAACCCCCAACTCTCCCTGGTCCTATTCTCCTAGTAGAACCATGTTAACTTGCTTGCTAACACTGTGGGCTCATAAAAAACCAGCCTGACCTGCCTCTTTCCTGCCCCTTTGCTTTCTCTGCCAGATACACCAGCCATCTCTTGGCAGACAGTTCCCTTGATTAGGCTGTGTGCTTTTGTAATACATGACTGCTCAACCAGAACACGCCTCCACATTTCTAACAACACACAAAATCTTGGCCTTTTTTACCTTTTATTGCTTGCATCTTGAGGACCTGGGAAATAGACCATAGATGACTCAGTGAGATCTACCCATTACAAGGTAAAAATTTCCCAAACATCAAGACCATGTAAATTTCTATGTTCCAATGAAAGATGTTCAGCAGCTTGACCTTCACCTTGGAAGGAATTCTGTGCATGATGAATGTGGCGTGGGGGGTAGGAGGGCAGGGTATGGGACCATTGTATAGGAAATGATATGGCACACTTCCTTGCCCTATTCAGATATATAATAATCCTCCCACTGAGGATTATGTGGAGTCCAATAGCAGAGGAGCCACTCAGCGTCCAGCAGTAAAATGCCTTACAAAACCTCCACCCTGCCTATAATAATGAGCCACCCCTTTCTAAAAATGATCACAAAGTGTGAAAATTGAGTGTTTGAACCCAAAACTAATTATCTCAAATTACTACCTTCAGTCAGTCACTTTCAGGGCTGTTTAATTAGCAGTCAGCATCATGTTTAGGATTAATTAAACAGGTGTAAAGGGTATATAAAATAAAAGTGCAGATGAAAAATGGCTGTTTGAATAACTGGATAAAGGGCTTTCTCCCCAAACTCTTGAAGAGTTTTCTCTTTGTCTATCAACTTGTAAAAAAGTAATGTGAGAGTATGTTTCTGTGTTTTCATTAATTCAACATTTGCTCTATTATAATCTACAATAGATATCAGGGTATGTTGATAGTATTTCTTTTTTTAAGCATATTTTATTGATTGTGCTATTGCAGTTGTCCCACATTTTTCTCCCCTTTATTCACCTCTTCTCTGCACTCCCTCTCCCACCAACATCACCACCTCTTAGTTCATGTCCATGGGTCGTACATATAAGTTATTTGGCTTCTCCATTTCCTATACTATTCTTAACCTCTCCCTGTCTATTTTCTACATACCAATTACTCTTCTTCTTCCCTGTACCTTTTCTCTCATTCTTCCCCCTCCCCGATGATAACCCTCCATGTGATCTGCATTTCTGTGATTCTATTCCTGTTCTTCTTGTTTGCTTAGTTTGTTTTTGTTTTTGTTTTTTAGGTTCAGTTGTTGATAGTCATTTGTTTTCATTTTACTGTTCATAGTTTTGATCTTATTTTTCATAGATAAGTTCCTTTAATATTTCATATAATAAGGACTGGGTGATGATGAACTCCTTTAACTTGACCTTATCTGGGAAGCACTTTATCTGCCCTTCCACTCTAAATGAAAGTTTTGCTGGATAGAGTAATCTTGGATGGAGGTCCTTGCCTTTCATGACTTGGAATACTTCTTTCCAGCCCCTTCTTGCCTGCAAGGTTTCTTTTGAGAAATCAGCTCATAGTCTTATGGGCACTCCTTTGTAGGTAACTGTCGCCTTTTCTCTTGCTGCTTTTGAGATTCTCTCCTTATCTTTAATCTTGGGTAATGTAATTATGACGGGCCTTTGTGTGCGCTTCCTTGGGTGCAACTACTTTGGGACTCTCTGAGCTTCCTGGACTTCCTGAAAGTCTATTTCCTTTGCCAGATTGGGGAAGTTCTCCTTCATTATTTTTCAAATAAGTTTTCAATTTCTTGGCCTTTCTCTTCTCCTTTTGGCACCCCTATAATTCGGATGTTGGAACGTTTAAAGATGTCCTGGAGGTTCCTAAGCCTCTCTTCATTTTTCTGAATTCTTGTGTCTTCATTCTGTTCTGCTTGAATGTTTCTTTCTTCCTTCTGCTCCAAATCATTGATTTGAGTCCAGTTTCCTTCCCTTCACTGTTGGTTCCCTGTACATTTTCCTTTATCTTACTTTGCATTTGGATATTGGAACATTTAGAGTCGTTCCAGAGGTTTCTAAGCCTCTCCTCATTTTTTTGAATTCTTGTTTCTTCATTCTGTTCTGGTTCAATGTTTATTTCTTCCTTTTGCTCCAAATTGTTGATTTTAGTCCCGGTTTCCTTCCCTTCACTGTTGGTTCTCTTTATATTTTGCTTTATTTCACTTTTCATAGCCTTCATTTTTTCCTCTAATTTGTGACCATACTCAACCATTTCTGTGAGCATCCTGATTACCAGTGTTTTAAATTCTACACCTGATAGGTTGTCTATCTCTTCATTGCTGAGTTCTGTTTTTGGAGTTTTGATCTGTTCTTTCATTTGGGCCATATTTTTGTAGTAAAGGGCGGAGCTTTAGGTATTCACCAGGGTGGGGCAACTCATGTGCCTGGATTGTGGCACTGTATGTGGGGGAGGGGTCAGAGAGAGAACAATGCCGCTTGCCTGGCTTTCTGCCAGCTTTCAGTCACTTCTCCCACTATCCACAAGCAAACCCGTCATCTCTGGTGCTGATTCCCAGGTGGGTGGGTTTGTGTACATTCTAGGACCCTGTGGTTCTCTCCCATAAATTCTCCTGTGAGGCTGGGAGTGTCTCGTACTGCCACAACCTTACACAGGTTTACAGCTAGACATTTTGAGGCTTTCTTCCCCCATGCTGGAACCCTGGTTTGCATGGTCTGTCTCACTCCCCAGTTGTTCCTTCGGGTTTATCAGCAAGCAAACTTGGGACTACCTGGTCCACCAGCCCCCATCTCGCCTGCCCAGTCCTCCAGCTGCCACCTTGCTTCGAGTCCTCTCCACCCTGGCTGCCCATCTCTGCCCCTACTAGTCTGGATCAATGTTTCTTCTTTAACACGTTGGCTGTCAGACTTCCATACAGTTCGATTTTCTGGCAGATCTGGTTGGTTTTTGTTTTTAAATTTGTTGTTGTCCTTCTTTTGGTTGTATGAGGAGGCAAAGTGTATCTACCTACACCCCAGCTGGCTGTAAGTCTGGTATGTTCATAGTATCTCAAGACAACTTTTCAAGCTGTCGTGAAATCGTATCTCATTTATATTTTATTGTAGTCAACCACTAAGCATTGGTTCATTAAGTTTTCTAATTTCTGTGCCAGCATCTCCAATATTTCCACCATCCTCAAATTAAACCCCTACTGGCAACTAAAGTGGGAATACTTTTAAAACCTGAAATGTTTATTTTTCTTTTCCCTACACTAAATCCATCCTAATTAATCCCTCACCCTGGAGGTTTCATCTACCAGAAACAACAACACTAAAAAGATGGTGGGTGGGGAATAGAAGTAGAGAGAGAAATGAGAGGGAAAGGAAAAGAAGGTGTTAGGTGAAGCATTCTGCATTAGCTCTCCCATCCTTTGGAAGAAGTAGCATCCTATATAAACCTCTGTTATCTCCCACTTGCCCATTCAAACAATAACATCCAAACTCCAGTGTGGCTCAAGAAGTCCAGATATCAGACTCTGTCTCCTCCTCATTCCAACTTCATGTCTTCCCTGCCATACCCTGACACCATCTGCACCTCTGCCCACTCTGGTTTCTGTGTTGACTTTCTTCTCTCCTCCACCTGGTGATCTTCTGCACAAATGCAATATCCCCTTCTTCTTCACTAACTCTCTCAGGCACTCCTTGCTCCCATAGCCTCCATCATCTGACATTAGAACCATCACAATATTCTGGCTTATGAGCCTCTCGGGAACAGTGTCCCTGTTAATTTACTCAGTATCCCCAGCACCTGACAGAGAAAGTGCTCAAGGACTATTTGGAGCCAATTAATAAAACTGTGGCAGGAATTTTGGTACAGCCTCTTTCCCACCACCTCCTACCCTGCGATCCACCAAAATACTGTGTAGGTTATTCTCCAGTTGTCCCTCTCAATCCTTCTCGGCCCTGCTGTATGTCTTAGGAGGCTGTTCTATGACTGTGGCACCTGGGTCTGTTGCCTCAGGCTTTCCAGTGAGTTTGGCCAGTGAGAGACAATAAGAGATGGGTGGGAAGGAGAAGACAGAAGCCAGAACATTGATTTTCCCATCTCCTTCCTCCCCCTGCCCCGCCAACTCAGTGTTTCTCTACCTAAGCCCTCATCCACAGCTAAAGCTCTTGCCAGGTTCTAGTGACCACTCCCTCCCCTTCTCCCTTCAGGTCCTGCCACTGTTGCTAGTACCTGAGTATTTCCTTATCCTGTGTTGTTTCCTTTCACTGTGCCCACACCTTATACATATTCTTTTTGTTAACCTCCTTTGAATTACCCCTTGAGTGTACCCGAGTCTAATGATATATCCTCTCTTCCAGGTCTCTGTAGCAGGGGCATCTATTACCATGCTTCCCTGCCCTCAACCCCATCCTACCACTTCACCCTTCTCCACTCACTGCCCCATCCAGCCTTCTTTACCCCTGTCCTTACATGACTTTTTTCCTTCCTCTTCTCTTTCAGTGCATTAAGGCATCAAATTGCATCATTTGAAAACACCTGACATTTTGCTTTTTTTTCATTTATTTTCCTTGTGCTGAGGTTTCATAATACGATGTGTGCTTAAGATAAAGCTATACTTCCATTACCCAAATAAAGCATATTTGAGACAATCAACTGCACAACTCAAGATACCCATTACCATACCCAACTTAAAAATTTGCTTTAGCTCCCATTTTTCTGATTAATTGTTTTAGTTATGAAAAAATTCTTCTCCCATTACATTTTCACTTCAGCCCACAGAATAGATTTCTCAGCCCTCTTGGGGAGTTCTGTAATGCATATTTTCTACCTAGATCTCCATCGCTTATTTACTCTTCTCAGATGGGAGGGGAAACTGGGAAGTCAGATCTTTATATTGATTGGGAAAGAGTGCAGAACAGGCTCTCCCTTTATTCTCTGACCTGCCCACATGCATACCAGGCTTCTTTTCTCTGCAGGGTAAGGAGACCAGGCAGGACCTCTCTTCTTAAGGAGGAATCCTACCCCTCTTCTTCATCTTCCACTGACAGTTAGGTGTGTGAGAGAAGCCTAAAACCAGATCACTGGTTGAATAAGTGGATTTCAAGTCTTTTGTGCAGGCAGAAGCACATACTAAGGTTGAGATGTGGTGCAGGAGTAGGAAGCACCATTTTGACCTCAAGTCCACAATGAATTCTTTCCAGTCTAGTTCTTAACAGACAGCCATATGTTTGGGGAGTTATTTGGTAATTGCTCAGCTGTTAGTAAAACTAATTACTTGATCCTCATTTACTTAGTTATTCTGTGAATCTTGGGCTTACAAACTCTATGAGAGTCCAAAAGTCTGACCTAGAGCTCAAGGAAGCAGAAGTTCTATTTCAAAAGAAAGAAATTCATTCACAACCACTTGGATATTGTTATAAAAATAAAACAAATATATATGCAATATATATATGCAAATATATATATATATGCCAAAATATATATATACACATATATAAATATATGTTTGCCAAGAGTATATATTTCAAAAGAAGTTAGCAGAGATTATTGTCCCCTACTATTCTCTACTTCTCCTAGGTAGAACCTAGATTTTTACCTAGGACTTGGCCATTCAGAAGGAGACTACACTTACCTTCTTTGCAGCTATGATCATTAACACAGTGGTGGGTGTGACTTCTGAAAAGTGTCCTTAAAGGGAGAGGGCATGCCTTTCTCATGCTCCTCCCTCTGTCCTGCTAATAAGAATTTGGACATAATTTCTAGAGCTCAGTCATCCATCTCAGGCCATGCCCTAGGGACAATAGAGCAAAACACCACACCATAGTTCAAGTCATTGCACTATCTGGATTTTTGAAACCACCTGACCATTCTTTCTGTTTCCATTCTTGCACCTCTCAAATCCAGTCCACAGCAGCAAACAAACTGATCTTAGAAAAAGAAAAAATCAGTGCATTTCAAAATCTTGCTCCAAGTACTTCACTCATTTCTCCATTGCTTTTAAAATGGAGAAATTAGCTCTTAAAATAAAGTTTAAACGTCATATCACAGGATCCTTATGATTTGGCTTCTGGCCACCTTTCCCATCACTCACGTGATCCAGCCACACTGGCTTCCTTTCTGTTCCCTGATGCAGCCAAGCCCCTTTTCTTCGCCACACCTCATGCCTATTGCTTCTTATGTTTTCTCCAAATCCTTCCAGGCTTTTCTCATCATTCAGCCTCAGCTCAGATGTCTACTCCTCAAACAGGTCTTCCCGGACCACCCCATCTAACATGGTCTTCCCGCCCCTACTAGTAACTAACTCATCACCCTACTTTTTTCCATCATTACACTGAGCTCAACCTGTGTTATGTATTATGTTTCCCCTACTAAAATGTAGATTCTACAGGGATCTTTGTGTTGTTTACAAATGTAGCATGTGCTGCTAGCAGATAGTAGGGGTTCAATAAATATTCATTGAAAAAAATGGTCCATCCATCAATTATGGATCCCATTTATTATTTTTCTCCATATATTGCTATTTTGAAGGATTTTTCTATAAAACTATATTTTGGCTTTAAATACAAATGTATTTTACAACCAAACTTTTCCCAGAACATTTCCTAATTTAATACACACCAAAGCCTTTTAGCTAATTCTTTATCTTACAGATATTTTTACCATAATGCATATGAGCTTATAGTTCATGGTGTATTTTTCCATATTATTAAGGAAATTGCTTAGGCTTTTTTATTTTTTTTATTTATTTTTTATTTTTTTATTGTTCAAGTACAGTTTTCTACCTTTTTCCCCCACCCAATTCACTCATTTCCGATTTTTGTACTACTCAAAAAGCTATTCAGTTGCTAAAGTTTCGATCAGCATGAGATACCCACTGTGACGAAGCTGAGGTGATAGAATTCTACTTCAAATCAACCAGGTTCCATTTCAGTCACATCCATGCAGACGTATCGTAGGGAAGCATACAATTGCCATGGAGCACTTTGAAATGCTACAAATGGCCTTGAAAACTTTCATCACTACCTTGGAAAACACTTTCACAGCTCATGGACTTCAATCTGTCTCTAAGAAGAACAAAAATTACATTTCTAAACAAGGACCAAAGTTACAGATTACTTAATCATTTGCCCCTTCTTACTTATCTTTAACTGGAAGATGGACATGCCATATAGGGCTGAAGGTTCCTGTATCTCCTTCTCACAGACTGTGTCTCTCCCTGCTGCCATCAAGAGTGTGCCCAGAATGGGGAGGATGAGATGGGGTATAAGTGAGATGTGAAGGGGCTGAGGGACTTTTAGGCACCATAAATAGTCCTTCAGGGTCCAAGAAGGTTAAAATTCCATTCCAGCTGCCTTTTTAAGGCTTCCCACTGTCTGACATCAAAATACTGTGGTAAGCTTGAAACTTTTTGTGTTTGCCCATAATGGCATAAATCTTGCATCCATTCCCCCCTATTTCTGGTTTGCCAAAGATCTTTAGAACAACAAGTTACTCCCAATGAGCAAAGAGCCTCCTACAACACCAATCAGAGGAAAAAGCTCCTCAAAATCAGAGTAAACTTAAGTCTTCCTGTAAAAAACCTGCACACATCTAAAGACAGGTTTGCAGACAAAAAACGATTTAAGACTTGAGTCACACACATCTTCACTATCACTTCCTGACAAAAAGGTTTTTGTTCCTTTTTTATCTTTGCAAACAACCTTGTCCATTGATTGTCAAACTTACTGGTAGAGGTTGGCAGGGTGTGAACTTAGTGCTGTTCAATAGCATCATTGGTTTTCTCAGGAGGAAGATCAGCTTGAAGCTGTGCTCTCCTCCCAGGGGGTCAGGTTTGCCTGAGCACTCCTTCAGTGATGCTGGCCTTAGCAACAGCAGCCATCACTATGACAGCTTCCTGCCACCTGGTCCTGGGATTGATTTGTTGTTGGGGCAGAACCAGGTCCAGAGAGCATACTGATTACAGCCACTAACTTTGTCTTTTCAGACTTAACTGCTCTCTGGTATTAAAACTACTGGTTGCTTGTGACAAAACATGAATATATAATTAGAAATTAGATAAAAATAAGGATTTGGGCCACCTGCCTCCACATGACCAGGAAGCTGTACTGGCCACATTGCCTTCCCTCTCCCATAATACTTCACACTCTTCCTTTCCAACCTGGGCCTAGAAAAATGGCTCCCACAAAGAAGGATGGTCAGAATAAGGGCCATTCTGCCATCAATGAGATAATAACCAGAGAGTACATCATTAATACCACAAGCACATCCATGGAGTGAGTTTCAAGAAACGTGCTCCTAGGGCATTCAAAGAAATCCTAAAATTTGCCATAAAGTGTGAAAATCCAGATGTGCCCATTGACACCAGGCTCAACAAAGCTGTCAGGGCCAAAGGGATGAGGAAGGCCCCATACCACATCTGGGTGCAATTGTCCAGAATACGTAATGAGGCTGAAGTTTCACCAAATATGCTCTATACTGTTGGTCACCTATCACCAACTTCAAAAATCTATAAACAGTTAATGTGGATGGGAACTAACTGCTGAATGTCAAATAAAATTATAAAACTGCCAAAAAATAATAATGAGTCAGGGCTAGAAGTCAATGTCTAGCATTGACCCTCCCCTTCTCACCCTGCCCTACACTTTTATGCTCCTCTCAGCTTCATGAAAATGGAATAAGGAGAGAAGAAAAGAGAATGGAAATATAGAGCCAAAGAGTGCAATAATAAAGAAGAGTGATGCTAGTCTGAGCTTGCTTCCAAAAACGTCAGGAATTATTCTTCTCCTTCCAAACCAAGACCTGTTCAAAGCAATCCTGCCTGCACAATGGACAGGTAGTAGGTTTCCTATTTGTAAAAGTTAGTGCCATATGTGAAGTTCAGTCCCAGTCTGTTTCTCAGTTGAATATCTACAGCTGATTCAGTGAAGAACACAAATTTTTGTGTTTTAATGCATGGTGAAGCATAGCAAGAAAAAAAGAGAGAGAGAGATGAGGCTTATTGAAATGGGAAATTGTGGAGATCATGGAGAAAGAGACAGAAAGAGATTTCCTTGTACTGCATTTTTATCCTTCTTCCCCGTATCAGCTCATGCAGAGTAAGCTAACTCTCCACACCCACTCTGAAAGGGCCTTTGATCAGTTTACATTGCTGAGTATAGCATAAAGTTAGTAGGGTTAAGGTCACAAGTTTCATTCTATTATGAGACAAGATGCAGACTGTACCTCTCACCAGAACCTTCCTCCTCACAAATGATCAGCACCAATAACAAAGCCAACCAGAGAAAGGATAGACAAGGTTAATTCATTCTCATTACTAGATAAATAAATGAAAGATGGCTTGATACTGATGGTGAAGTTGAAATTTCAGCAGCAAATATGAAGAGGATCGAGTCATAGAAGGCACACTTCAAAACATAAAGAGTGCCTCTTTGTACATATATATGCTTGAAAATGCACAAATATGTTATGAAGTCATTTCATGGTTTCAGATAATCCATTTAGACATTCTACTGAATTGTAAAAGGGTACAATTCTCACCACTTTTTCAAGGGTACTGGATGAGTTGAGTCAGAGAAATGGTACATTCAAATTAGGATAACTCAAGGAGGGTTCGTAAAGGGACTACTTTCAAGTCAGGGGCAGTATATAGGGAATGGCCATAGAAAGCCACAATCCAGTAAAAGTCAGAGTGAGGCACAGGACATGGGAGGGGGAGTCATGAACAGAAGTCGTCTTGAGAGAAGAAGTGACCAGCCTGTAGGAACAGAGCCAGCCCCTGGGAACCCCTCCAAGAGGGATCAAAAAAACATATGTCCTGACCTCTCTTCCCTCCCTGACTCCTGCTGCTCTCCCCATGACAAAACCCACTGGAAACCAAGGGGCAAGAGGACCTGTTGTTGTCTGGACAGTTGCCTCCCAGGGCAATGAACAGAAGGCAAAAGAGAGAAGGTGGATGTGAGGGGCAAGCAGACACTATCTGTCCCACATCTCATTTATCATTGACCATTGGACACATACATTTATGAACGGCTGTGCAGTATGTTATATTACTTTTTTATAACTTGATGCTCTCAAATACTTTTGGCAAAACATCTTCACTGAGACATTTTTTGATTTGGCTATTGGAAATTCCAACCCTAAAACTAGGTCAACTAATTAGAATTTCTATTGGAAAATAAAATAATATCCTGTTTTATTTTAAAGTGTAATGGAGAGGATCCAACATGGCTGCAGAGTAGCTGGAAGTTCCATCCACTTGCTCCCAGACCCAGACTGGTCTTGCAGCCAAACCAAAGAGCAATCAACTTGCGAATCTGGCAGAGAGTGAGTGAGAGGGTGTGTGAGTGGTCAAGAGCCTGCCCACCTGCAGGGCACATGGGAGTGAATTACCCAGGCTCTCCTAGCAGAGCAACTGCCACCACTGCTGCCCAAACCAGAAGTTCTGGCTGCGCAGATTCAGGGTGGCTGCAGATCAGTTCAGGAGCCACAAGCTCTGGGGCAGAGAGAGATGGCCAAGGAGGTACTGGCTACAGCAACAGCATGGCAGGAGCAGGCCTGCCCAAGGCTGATAATCTCTGAAAGGAGCGGGGACAGCACCCATACATTGCCCCATGTTATTGTATGGCTGCGGGACTCTTCCCAGCACCTTTTGGGAGAGATCTGGAGAGAAACTTTGTGTAAAACTATCAGAGGCTCTGGCAGGCAGTGGCCAGCCCTAACCAAGAGAGACTCTGTGATTTTGGGGGAAGAGGAACACAAAGAGAACAGGCCCCTCAGGGCTCAGTGCTGCAGTGTTGGGACCACAGAGAAACTCTTTTAAAAGAGGAGCTGAGGAGAGACTCCAGACTCAGCAGGGACCTGGTGTTCATGTGCGCATATGTGTGCACAGTGGCTCTGCTAACAAAGAACTCAGAGGGACAGCCATGCTGAAAGAACTATGGGACCCAACCCAACACGACTGGTGAGCAGAGGACTGGAAAGAGTGGAGAATTTGGGCCTGAGCCTCCTGTGGGAGTGGCAGGCTAGGGACTGGATGGTCAGGAGCTGAATGCCTGAGATTTGCTGCAGCCAGGCAAGCCCCTCACAGATAGTTGAGCCCAACCCCACCTGCGGGATTACAGGCTCTGCAGATCAGCAAGTCCTAGCTCAGGAGCCCCCTGCTGGGTGCATTTCCACAGGGGAAGAAGAAAAAGCCCTGAAAGGGCCCTTTAACCAGACACTACAAACTACACTGTTCCTCGGGCCCTGACTCACTAAAACCAGCAGAGCAGAGAGACAGCCCCACCCAGCCTCTGGGCCTAGACAGAGCTGCTGTCTGCACCAAGCAGGAAAGAGCTGCCCTTTTTATACAGATTGGTCCCCTTACAGAAAACAGACAGAAAAATCACCAGAAATCATACATTATTGGAAAGAATATGAGACAGACCAAGACGTGTAACAAGGGGACAGGGAAACACTCCCACCATCTTCCCTGAAGACTAAACAGTGCTCCCCAGTGGTGACCCAGGGATCCCACCCTCCTGATTGATCCCACCAGAGGCCCCCTCTGGAAGCAGGTGGAGAAGGTACTGGCCATCCTCTCAGGTCATTAAGTGACCTACTCCTGGGCACTGGGCTGATGGAAAGTTGGCAGGGCAGAACAGTGGGGTCTAGCCAAATCTGAAGGAAACAGCCATAAACTGTGGATCACTTGGAGTCTCAAACAGCCTAGGGCCACTAGGACACCATCTGACATTACCAGAGACAGATCCCAAAAGAGAAGACAGTGGTAAACACTGGATTCTATTAAGACAAATTCCACCATGGTCTTCTTCATGATTTGCGTTATTTTCTCTCCTGCATAGCTTTTAAACACTCATTTCTTTTCCTTCAAGTTTATGCCTATTATTTCAGTAGTTTTTATAGTTTAGTTTATTACAAATCTCATATTTTGCTCCTCCTCTTACTCCATTCTTCCTTCCTCTTCTTATTTTTGTTTCAAATTTTATTTTTTCTCTTCCTATTACTTGTTTCTATTACACACTGTTACTATTTCTCCCTCCTCCAGCCTCTCAAAACCATTTTTTTTGTCATTAGCCATCCCACATTCTTTTTCCTGTTCTTAAAATGGCATTATTCTTTCTCCACCTTTATGAATCTTTGCTCATTGGTTGTTGATATGGTGGTTGTTGTATTTCTTTCTACATCTTCACCATTTTTGTATTTTGTATCTCAAATTTTTCCAATCACTTCTCCTACTCCATTTTGCCTTCCTCCTGCATTTTCATTTTGGGTTTTAAATTTTAACTTTTCCCTGTCTTACACTGGCTTTTATTCCCTACTCTTAATATTCCTTTTCCCTCTATCCTCTCAAAATCACTTTTCTTACCTCTAGACATTTCCTAAGTTTTTCTTTACTTCTTTCTTCCTTCTTATTCCCACTCCACCTAAATCAATCATTGCTTGTTTGTTGTTGATTTGCTGTGGTGTATCTTTTTCTCCAATTTGGTTCTTATTTTTTTCACTATATTTTTAAAAATTTTTTCCTTAAACCTAATACTATATACTTCTGTTCCCTTACTCCATTCTGCCTTCTTCCCTCCCTTTTTTATTTATCGTGTAAATTTTATTTTCTTTCTACACCTTGTTTCTATTCCCTATGCTTACAATTTCTCCAAACTCTACACTCTTAAAATCATTTTTCTTTCAGTTAGTCATCTCATATTCATTTTTCCTTTCTTATAGTAGTCTTCATCTCTTTATACCTTTATCAATATTTGCTCATTTGCTGTTGATAGTGTGGTTGTGGTGGGGGTTATTTTTGTGGGTATGGGTTTGTTTCCTGGATTGTTTGGTTTTGTTCTAGCAGCACCTATAAAACACCATGCAAGAAATGGTGGGTGGCGTGACACTCAGTCAACCAGCAGGTGGGACGGACCCATCAAAGAATGACCCAACAACAACCCAATGACATAAAGGGCATCCAAAGACCATCAAAATCAAGAGATCAAGGACACTGCACCACTGAGTCCTACAGGTCTCTGACCATAGAAGGTCATACCACAAAGACAGGGAGTCAAAGCAGATCAATCTAATACGCAGAAACAAATAAGAAGAGACACCTGACTAAGGAGACAAAGAAACAATCCCCAATCAAAAGGAAATGAGGAATCCCCAGAAAGGGTAATAAATGAAATTGAGGCAAGCAAACTATCAGACATCAAGATCAAAATAATGGCTATAAGGATGCTCAAGGAGCTCAGTGAGAACTACAAGGAACTCCATGGAAGCTACAAGGAACTTACTGCAAACTACACCAGCATGAAAAAGGATACAGAAACTATCAACAAGAGCAAGAAGGAAATGAAGAGTACAATATCTGAAATGAAGAATACATTAGAAGGAATTGAAAGCAGAATAGATGAAGTAGACAACTGAATCAACGAGCTGAAGGACAAGATAGAAAACAACTCCCGGACAGAGCAACAAAATGAAAAAAGGACTCAAAAAGAACAAAAAGGGTTTAAGAGAGCTTCAGGAAAACATGAAACATAATAACATTTGTATCACAGGGATACCAGAAGGAGGAGAAGAGGAGCAAATGATAGAAAACCTGTTTGAAAAGTAATGACAAAACTTCCCTAACTCAATGAGGGAAAAGGTGATGCAAGTCCAGGAAGCACAGAGGCTCCCAATGATCTCACCTATAAGTGGAACCCAATCAACAGAATAAACAAGCAAGCAAAATATAACCAGAGACATTGAAATTAAGAATGAATTGACATTAACCAGAGGGGGATTGGGAGGGGATAAAGAAGGTAGAGGGGGAAGGGTTTTCAGGAACATATATAAAAGACATATGGACAAAACCAAAGGAGGGGAGGATTAAGGGTGGGAAGGGTAGGGGGGAGTGGTGGGAAAAAATGGAGATAAGTGTATTTGAGTAACAATAAAGAAACGTGAAAAATAAAAATAAAAAAAAGAACCCAAAGAGGACTAATCCAAGACACATCATAATTAAAATGGTAAAATTTTAAAAAAGAGAGAATCTTAAAGGCAGCAAGAGAGAAACAGGAAGTAACATACAAGGAAGCCCCAATGAGACTAGCAGCTGACTTCTCAACAGAAACACTACAAGCAAGCAGGGAATGGCAAGAAATATTCCAAGTAATGGAAAGCAGAGGTCTGCAATCAAGACTACTCTACACAGGAAGGCTCTCATTTAAGATGGAAGGCAAAATAAGGAGTTTCCAAACCAAAAAAAAAAAAAAAGGCTAAAAGAACACAGGGTCCAGCACAGATAATGCCCCTTTTATTACAAAATGTTTTATTACAAAATCTTAAATATGTAATTCTATAAACATAACAATGTCACACTCAAGCACACCATATGACATTTTGATGAAATGTACAAATTAAAACTATAAATTATTACACCCATATTATTATCCTACCAACCATACTCAAGCAGGCATTACTCCTACCAGACCCTGTACATCTCCACCAAACCAGTATTGCAAGAGATGCTAAAGGGACTGCTTTCAGAAGATGAAGGAAAAGAGAGAGAGAGAGAGAGAGAGAAACACAGGTATAAAGGGAAAAATGGCAATAAATAAGTACCTACCAATAATAACTTTAAATGTAAATGGATTAAACGCTCCAATCAAAAGACACAGGATAGCTAAATGGATAAGAAAATATGACCCTGATATATGCTGTCTACAAGAAACACACCTCAGAACAAAAGATCTACACAGACTGAAAGTGAAGGAATGGAAAAAAATACTCCAAGCAAATGGACATTTTAAAAAAGCTGGTGCAGCAATACTTATATCAGACAAAATATGTTTCAAAACAAAGGCCATAAAAAGAGACAAAGAAGAACAGCACATACTATTTAAGAGAGAATTATCTCTTCTTTTTAAAGAAGAGATAAATAACCCTTGTAAACACATATGCACCCAACATAGGAACACCTAAGTATATAAGGAAACTCATGGAGGACTTTAAGAAAGATATCAAGAGCCACAGATCATCATAGGGAATTGTGACACCCATTGTCAACAATGGATACATCTTCCAAGCAAAGAATTTACAAGGATACTGTGGCATTGAACAACACTCTACATCAAATGGACTTAATTGATATATTCCGAACTTTTCAACACAAAGAAGCAAAATATACATTCTTTTCAAATGCACATGGATCATTTTCAAAAACAGACCACATGGTAGAACACAAAACAAGCCTCAAAAAACTCAAGAAAATTGAACTCACATCAACAATCTCAGATTACGATGGCTTAACACTAGGAATCAATTTCAAGGAAAACACTCAAAAACATTCAAATACATGGAGACTGAGTAACACGTTATTAAATAATTAAAGGGTCAACAATTAAATCAAGGATGAAATCAAAAAGTATCTGGAAACAAATGAAAATGAACACACAGCAGCCCAAAACTATGGGACACAGGGAAGGCAGTCCTGACAGGGAAGTTCATAGCAATGCAGGCCCACCTAAAGAAGATAGAAAATTCTCACATAAACAACCTAACTCTATATCTACAAGAACTAAGGGAACAACAACAAACAAAGCCCAGAATGAGTAGAAGGAAAAAAAAAATCAAAATCGGGACAGAATCAAATGTCATAAACACTGAAAGAACAATTTGAAGGATCAATAAATCAAGGAGCTGGTCCTTTGAAAAGATAAAAAAAACTTGACAAGCCTTTATCCACACTCTTCAAGAAAATAGGAGAGAGGACCCAAATAAATAAAATCAGAAATGAAAGAGAAGTCAAACCTACACCACAGAAATACAAAGGATTGTAATAAATTACTATGAACAACTATATGCCAGAAATTGGACAACCTGGGCAACATGGACAAATTTCTAGAAACGTACAATCTTCCAAAACAGAATCAAGAAAAAGCAGAAAGCCTGCATAGACTGATAACAACTAGTGAAAGTGAAGCAGTAATCCAAAAACTTCCAGCACACAAAAACCCTGTGCCAGATGACATCACAGCTAAATTTTAACAAACATTTAAGGAAGAACTAACACCTATCCTTCTTGAACTAGTCAAAAAAAATTCAAGAAGAAGGAAGACTCCCAAACTCTTTTTATGAGGACAGTATTATCCTAATCCCAAAACTAGGTAAAGACACAACAAAGAAAGAAATCTACAGGCCAATATCTCTGATGAACATAGATGCTAATATCCTCAACAAAATACTGGCAATCTAGATTCAGAAATACAGTAAAAAGATCATACACCATGACCAAGTAGAATCCATCCCACGGATGCAAGGTTGGTACAATATTCGCAAATCAATAAATGTAATACATCACATATCAAAATGAAGGACAATAATCACATAGATACAGAAAAGGCATTTGAAAAAAGCCAGCACCCATTTAAAATAAAAACACTCAGCACAGTGGAAATAGAGGGAGCATTCCTCAACATAGTAAAAGCATATACAAGAAACCTACAGCCTACATTATACTCAACGGGCAAAAACTAATACTTTCCCCTTAAGATCAGAGACAACGGTGTCCCCTTTCACCACTCTTATTCAATAGAGTACTACAAATTCTAGCCACAACAATCAGACAAGAAAAAGAAATAAAAGGCTTCCAAATAGGAAAGAATGAAGTAAATCTGTCATTATGTGTAGATGACGTGATAGTGTACATAGAAAACCATATAGTCTCCACAAAAAATTATTCAACCTAATACGTAAATTTGGTAATATAGTGGGATACAAAGTCAATATCCAGAAATCAATGGCACTTTTGTACACCAACACTGAAATATCAGAAACAGAAACTAGGCAGGGGGAGGGGAAAAATAAACTACCTAGGAGTAAATTTAACCCAGGAGTTAAAAGACCTGTACTCAGAAAGCTATAGATCACTGAAGAAAGAAATTAAGTAAGATACAAACAAATGGAAGCATATACTGTAAGAATTAACATCATTAAAATGTCTGTATTACCCAAAGCAATCTATAGATTGAACACAATTACTACTAAAATACCAATGGCATATTTCACAGATCTAGAACAAAATATTTCAAAAATTTATATGGAACTGAAAAAGACCCCAAATAGCCTCAGCAATCTTGAGACAGAAGAACAAAGTAGGAGGGTTCACACCAGCCCATATCAAACTCACTGCAAGGCCACTGTAATCAAAACTATCTGGTACTGGCATAAGAGCAGACACACAGATCAACAGAGTGGAATATACAGCCCAGAAACAAACCCAAGTCTTTATGGTCAATTAATATATGACAAAGGAGGCCTAAGCATATAATGGAATAACAATAGCATCTTCAATAAATGGTGTTGGGAGAACTGGACTGGTACACGCAAAAAAAAAAAAAACAGAAAGAAAAGAAACTAGATCACCAACTTACACCATACACCAGAAAACTCAAAATGGATAAAAGACTTAAATATAAGTTGTGACACCATAAAGTCCTAGAGGAAAACGTAGGCAGTAAAATTTCAGATATCCCATGTAGCAATATTTTTGCTTATATATTTCCTAGAGCAAGGGAAATAAAGGAAAATATAAACAAGTGGGACTACATCATACTAAAAAGCTTCTGCATGGCTAAATAAATCACCATCAAAATAAAAAGGAAACTGACTGTACGTGAGAACATATTTGCCAATGAGACATTGCACAAGGGTTTGATCTCCAAAATTTATAAGGAACTCATATGACTCAACACCAGGAAGACAAATGGGGGTAAGAAGGCAAAGGGGCAAACAAAGGAACATGAATAGAGGACTCATGGTCATGGACAATGGCGGGGGGATTGACTGTGGGAGTTGGAGTGATGGGGTAGGAGAGAGCAATGGGGGAAAAGGCAGGACACCTGTAACTGAACAACAATAAAAAAAGAATTAAAAAGATTATATACGCTTTAAAAAAAAATGGGCAATGGATCTGAATAGACACTTCTCCAAGGAGGACAAACAGATGGCCCACAGACATAAGAAAAGATGCTCAATGTCACTAGCCATCAGAGAGATACAAATTAAAACCACAACGAGATATCACTTCACACCTGTCAGATGGTCATCATTAATAAATCAACAAATAACAAATGCTGGCGAGGCTGTGGAGAAAAAGGAACCCTAGTGCACTGTTGGTGGGAATACAGACCGGTGCAGCCACTGTGGAAAACAGTATGGAATTTCCTTAAAAGACTAAAAACGGAACTGCCTTTTGACCCACTGATTCCACTGCTGGGAATATACCCTAAGAATCCTGAAACACCAATTCAAAAGAACTTATGCACCCCAATGTTCATAGTAGTGCTATTTACAATAACCAAGTGCTGCAAACAGCCTAGAGTGCCCGTCAGTGGATGAGTGGATCAAAAAATGGTGGTACGTTTACACAATGGAATGCTATACAGCAGAAAGAAAGAAGGAATTCCTACCTTTTTACAGCATGAATGTAACTAGAGAATATTATGCTGAGTGAAGTTAAGTCAGTCAGTGAAAAACAAATACCATATGATCTCACCTATAAGAGGAATCCAACAAACAAAATAAACTAACAAACAAAATAGAACCACAGGCATTGAAACATGGAACACACTGCCAGCAGCTGGAAGGTAGGAGGAAAGGAGGTAATGATGGAAAGAAAGAGAAAGGGCTAAACAAAGAACTTGTATGAATGATCCACGGACATGGACAACAGTGTGGGAATTAACTGTGGGAGCAGGGTGTGGGATGGGTGGAGAAGGGCAAAGAGGGGAAAGTTGAGACAACTCTAATAGAACAATAAAACAAAGATTTTTTAAAAAAGTATAATGATTTTATCAAATTGCTAATGACATTTGACTTCTAACCTGTTTAAAATTAATGATAAATAATCCATTTAGATGAAAGAATTTACACATAAACTACCATAATTACACCCAATAAGATTAATAAACCTTTTTTTACATCTGCTAATTACATTTTACAATGAGAAAGCAAAGCAACCCCTAAGGGAAAGAGTTGTTATAATCGATCAAGTTGATAGTAGTGTGGGATTTTTTAAGCCTAACTACCCAGCATATATTCATCCAAAAGTTCTAATAACCAAGTTGGATTTAAAACCTTTAGTTTTTAAGGAAGGGGCTTTAATATTTCAACTAGTTCTATACTTTGTCTAGTTTATGGCTTCTCCTTATCTTCAATTTTTTCTTACTAAAAAAAGAACACTTTTTTCTACTTTCCTTACATTTTAGAACTCTGTGATTTGTAAAAAATGATAACTAGTACATAAACAATATTACATCCAAATTAAAAATGTTAATTCAATGCATGCACTTTTTCTGATTGGTGATTAAATTAAGTTAACATATTTTCAATGGGTACAGTTTTTTTAAATCCTCAGTCAAGGATATGTTTATTGATTTTAGGATTTTTAGAAAGAGAGGGAGGGAGGAAGGGAAAGACAGAGAAAGAGAGAGGAGTGAAGAGAGACAGAGAAACATCCATGTGAGAGAGAAACATTAATCAGTTGCCTTCCCTACACACCCTGACCAGGGATCCAACCTGCAACCTAGGTATATGCCCTGACCTAGATTCAAACTCGTGAACACTTGATGTACTGGATGAAGCTCCTACCAGCTAAGCCACCTGGCCAGGGATTAATGGGTTTTTTTTTTATTAATTCATTCAACAAATTAGCTCCCACTATGTGCCAGACACCATGACAAGCTCTGGGGATAGGGCAGTAAACAACACATGGTCTTCCCACCCCCGCCAACCATATGGTCAGATAGAAAAGACAGGCATTAAGTAAACAATCATCCAAATAAACATTTAACAGGAATTGTAACGAGTGTTTGGAAAGAGAAGTGTAGGCTGCTAAGAATAATAGGGTAACTCATCTGGTCTGGAGTTACTGGGAAGGCTTCCTGAGGAAATGACATTAAGCTGACACATGAAAAATGATTGAGAAGAGGGAATGAACACTGCACACCAACTGCAGATTACTCTCACTTCAGACTTCCTTTGGGTGTGTAAACCAACTCATTTGCAGAAGTGAGGAGGAGGGGTGGTTGACTGACAGGTACTTAACTTTAGAAATTTGCCACACACTGAATAATATTAAACAAAGACCACCACTCCCTGTGCTTTTTACACACAGCATTTTCAGATAGCATATGTGTAATTTGGATTCTCATATTAGAACTATTTAAGAAAATAACTATGTAATTATCAGCAGGAAATTGCACTGTGTTCTCCTAGGTCCTGAGATTTGTACGGGTCAGAGTAAATGAACAAATGAATGGATAGATGGAGGATAAAAAAAAATGAATGCATCCAGCAGAAACTAAGCCCATAGAAGACAAACAACTTTAACGCAAGAGCCCAGTAAAAAATAAATATATACTTTATATTACTTCTAAGCTATTTGTTTCCTTAGGAAAGTAAAAAAAAAAAGTGATTGAAAAGTAAAAAGAAACTCTTCATTTTTACTCTGGCGGTGAAGGCTTTGGGATAGGATTTCAAAAGACACGAGAAGCAGGTTAGAATTTACCCAGGAGAAGAATAATCTGGCCCTTTTTTTTATAGGATAACAAATATTTTCGGCACCTCTCAGGAGGAGGAGAGAGAAATAAATGGATCTGTCCACCTCTGAAAACTAGGCTCAGTGACCCAGCATCCCAGAGAGACAAGGAGAATGTCATTCACTGATTTCATTATTTCTAACTACTACTGCCAGAATCCCACTACATTCTGGTATGAAGATACTTCTTTGATACTTTCTTGAAAACAGTTTTCAAGCAGCGTGGGATTTCAAAATGAAATCTATCTCTAAGAATTATTTTATATAAAAGGTTGGGAAAACTTTGCAATGACTTGCTTAGGACGGCAAAACTTTCTGTGAATAGTTTTCTTTAACTTGTGTACAAAAAATATGATCAATTACCACATTATATTAGAAAAAAAAAACAAAGTGATGCTGTGATACTTTCTTAACATCATTTGCTAAATCATTTAAAACTTTAATTCTCCTGAACTTCTGGCCAAGATGGAGGCTTAGGTAGACATACTGTGCCTCCTCACACAACCAAAAGAAGGAAAACAACAAATTTAAAAACAAAAAACAACCAGAACTGACAGAAAATCAAACTGTATGGAAGTCCAACAACGGAGGAGTTAAAGAAGAAACATTCATCCAGACCAGTAGGAGGGGCAGAGACAGGCAGCTGGGTGGAGAGGACTCGCTCAGCAAGGCAACTGCTGGAGGACCAGGGTGGGCAAGGCAGTGCCTGGCAGACTGGACAAGGTGACAGCTTGTGGACTAGGCATTCCCACATTCGTGTGCAGATAACCCAGGAGGAACCCAGGGTTCCAATGCAGGAAAATAAAGCCTCAAAACCTCTGACCAAAAACCCCTGTGGGGGTTGAGGCAGCAGCAGGAGAAACTCCCAGCCCACAGGAGAGATTGTTGGAGAGACCCACAGGGTCCTAGAATGTACACAAACCCACCCACCCCAGAAGCAGCACCAGAAGGGCCCAATTTGATTGTGGGTAGCAGGGGAAGTGACTGAAAGCTGGCAGAGAGTGGAGCAAGCAGCACTGTTCCCTCTCGGGCCCCTCCCCTACAAAAACAGTATCACCATGACAAGGGTTGCCCCGCCCTAGTGAACACCTAAGGCTCCACCCCTTACTACATAACAGGCGCACCAAGACAAAAAAAAAAAAATGGCCCAAGTGAAAGAACAGATTAAAGCTCCAGAAAAAATACAACTCAGCGATGAAGAGAGAGCCAGCCTATCAGATGTAGAATTTAAAACACTGGAAATCAGGATGCTCATAGAAATAGTTGAGTATCATCACAAATTAGAGGAAAAAATGAAGGCTATTCAAAATAAGTGAAATAAAGCATAATATAAAGAGAACCAACAGTGAAGGGAAGGAAACCGGGACTAAAATCAACAATTTGGAGCAAAAGGAAGAAATAAACATTCAACCAGAACACAATGAAGAAACAAGAATTAAAAAAAAATGAGGAGAGGCTTAGGAACCTATGGAACAACTTTAAATGTTCCAACATCCAAATCAAAAGGAGAAGAGAAAGGCCGAGAAATTGAAAACTTATTTGAAAAATAATGAAGGAGAACTTCCCCAATCTGGCAAAGGAAATAGACTTTCAGAAAGTCCAGGAAGCTCAGAGAGTCCCAAAGATGTTGGACCCAAGGAAGCACACACCAAGGCACATCATAATTACATTACCCGAGATTAAGGTAAGGAGAGAATCTCAAAAGCAGCAAGAGAAAAGGAGACAGTTACCTACAAAGGAGTTCCCATTAGACTGTCAGCTGATTTCTCTAAAGCAACCTTGCAGGCAAGATGGGACTAGAAAGAAGTATTTGAAGTCATGAAAGGCAAGGACCTACGTCCAACACTACTCTATGTAGCAAAGCTTTCATTTAGAACGGAAGGGCTTCTCAGATAAGTGCTTCTCAGATAAGGTAAAGTTCAAGAAGGTCATCATCACTAAGCCCTTATTATATGAAATGTTAAAGGGACTTATCTATGAAAAATAAGATCAAAACTATGAACAGTAAAATGACAGCAAACTCACAGCTATTAACAACCAAACCTAAAAAAAAAAAAACCCACAGAAACATAAACAAACTACGCAAACAACTAGAACAGGAATAGAATCACAGAAATGGAGATCACCCAGAGGGTTATCAGCAGGGAAGAGGAAGGGGGAGAGAGGGGGAAAAGATACAGAGAAGAAGTAGCATAAATGGTAGGTAGAAAATAGACAGGGGGAGGTTAAGAATAGTATAGGAAGTGTAGAAGTCAAAGAATTTATATGTACGACCCATGGACACGAACTATGTGGGGAATGTGGGTGGGAGGGGATGTGCAAGGCAGAGGGGAATAAAGGGGAGAAAATGAGACAACTGAAATAGCATAATCAATAAAATATATTTTCAAAAAATTTAATTCTCCCACCCACTCATTCCCATCACTGCTGACTTCAAACTAATGCCTGGCATTTAACTTTTCTCTTCTTCTGACTTTCTTGCTGTGCAGTCACCACTGTGGTGAAATTTCCCCCCAAGCATGTCAGCACTAAAACATTAAAAAATAAAAAGTTAGTAATTATAATCAACAAATTGAAGGCAACAAAACTTAAGCTGGAAAATATTCCATTAAGACCAGCATTTTGCCACTCAATAATGTATGATTAGAATCCTATAATGTATGATTAGAAAATGAGGGAAAATGTTCATAAGGACATTTGTCTGTGCAAATAAATTTCCCAGCTGACAATTTCTTGGATTTTCAGTGATTAACTACATTCATTGATATCTTGGGATTAAACTGGTTATTTACACCCACCCACCCACCCCCAGCTGACATTCAGGTTCTGATTCTGAACACAAAATACCACTGGAATTTTCATTTTCTTTATGTTGTCCAAGCTCAGTATGTTAGAAAAGGGTTCATATGAGATTAAAGATTTTAATTGGAGCTCTGTTACCCAGTGGGGGAAAAGAAAACACTCCATGTCCAAAAACCAAATAGCTGATCTCATAAATGGCCATCACTGGATAATAGGCACAGTAGGTGAATATAAATGACTCAGATTCCATTATTCCACTCTATACTCATCAGAGTATCCAAAGGGCAGAATGGTAAGTTTCATTGAAGTGGACTGATTAGCTCTTTCTGCCCATTCTCTGCCCCCCCCCAACAATCTTTTTTCCTGAGACTAGCTTACTGCTCTTGATAAACCTCATTTATGTGTCACATCCCATCTGCACACCTAACTCATGAAATGCTGTGTGTGCCCATGTGTGTATGCAGGCACACCTATACATGTGTATGCGTGTTTGTCTGGTTGAAGTTTCCAACATGTATTTTTTTAACACGTTGCATTGGCCAACTACTGCAAAAAGTGCTGTATCTCCACTTTATGGATAAGAAGACTGAGATCCGGAAAAGTCGAGCAACTTTCTTGAGGCTGAATAATTTGTGAATGGCAGAACAGGATTCAAACCCAGATAGTCTCTCAACTTATCTCTTAAACACCTCTACTTTCCACCACCTCGGATCCATTTTAAAATGTTCATTCTTCAGTAGCTTTGTCTCTCATGAGTGCTCAGTTTCCTGAGAAAACAACCACAGTTCCCTGTTCTTACTTCTTCTGGTCACATACACACCCCCTCAGGGTCACGAGTTCAGCTAGAGCTTGGACAGCACCAACTATCACCACATATGGCATAGTGAAAAGGCAATACTAACACCTGCTATCAACATGGGGATGGAGGCTTTCTAGATGAGTTGGGTACCAGCAAAATAGCCAGAGAAAGTGTTGGCACATGCAGGGCTTGGGCAGGTTGGGCAGCAATCACTCAGGTCCACAAGGGCAACCAGGAGCAAGAGGGGATAACTGAGGTTCAGAGGCCAGAGACAGCATGTACAAACACAAAAGGGCTGAGTGGCAGAAGCAGAGATCAGGAAAGAAGAAGGACAATGAAGGGTATTCCAGACAAAGGAGACAGCATTTGGTAGAAACAAACATATGAAAAAAATATGCTTAGAAAAAGCAACCAATTCAGTGGTCTAGGTACAAGGTGTTCATGCGTCCAGTTCATGGCTTTCTGTTGGTTCATTTTTTGTTTTTCATTTCAACGAGCATTTGTTAAGTACCTACTGCATGCCAAAACTCTTACGTGGCTTCTATGAAAACTCACTCTCCCAATTTTCCTCGTAAACCTCTATCTCCTTCATCAGTTATTGCTCCATTTTTTCTTCCTTTAAGTGTTAGTATTCATTAGGATACAGCCTAGGCTCTTTTTTCACTCCCCACCTATTCCAAAGAGCAGTCTCTTTACTGAGCTCCAGACCCATGTACTACTTATTTGAAATGTCCTCTTGAATGTCTATCATCTATTTCAAAACATGTGCAAAACTTGTCACATCTTTCCCGGCATAAACCAGAGGCCAACTGGCACAAAAAGAGCCTCAAATCACAGCAAACCAATCACCCTGGCCCCAAATTTACATGACTGCTACGTGCTTTATTGTGTATAACAGTTTCCAACTCTGCAGTGCTGTGCTTTCCTCCTACAGCATATGGTGCTGTATGACTTTGATCTACCTTGACTGGCCCTCATCTTTCTTCATCTTTCATTGGCCAGGTTAGCCACATAAATGAAGACTTTTTAAAAATTAAATTTGGTCCATGTTTCCTTGAGAGGAAAAAAATTATTCATGTGTTTTGGTATGAATGATATGTTCACATTGCAAAAGATCAATTTACCAGCACTGACTACAGTTTCTGTATTAATGAAGTTTTCTCTACAACCTTGCTACTCACTGTTGCCAGCAAACCCACAGCATCGGCATCACCTGGGAGATTCGTGCAAATGCAGAACCTCAGGCCTCACTCCACATGTACTGAATGAGAATCTGCATTTTAACAAGTTCTCCAGGTGATTCATATGCACAATAAAAGCTGGAGAAGCACTGCTCTAGTTTAAAGCATTTAATGCATACTCAGGAGCCCTGGGTTTTCTTTTGAAAAATTTCCATATCATGCACAAAGGATTTAAGTGCATTCATTGCAAGGATTATTTTGGTAGATCTAGATGTTGTCACCATCAGGAGATGTACAAGTTTCAAGTTCACTTTATGATGAAGCTGGTGCCTTGAACATGATGCTCACTTACCCTAAAGTGAACATCTCCTGATAGCTGAAAATTTCTTTTCAAAATATTCCGCTACTCAACAATTATATGATAAGTGTATTATGTTTCAATTCTTGCATCAACTGCTGGCATGAAGTTTTAGTGTCATAGTGAATAACTAGTGAATAGATAACATACAATGTTGAGTCAGTAAGAGGTTTTTTAATACATTTCTTACTTATTTGGATATAACATATGACACTTTGAGAACTAAAAGTTTGACAAAGGCTGCATCATTGAAAATCGAATATAAGATGCAATGTACCTTGTCATCATTACATGTCCCACAGAATTCATATGCAAGATAATTTGATTAGATATTCATTTTTATCTGATTTTCGTTGCTTTAGGAGACCTGTGGGAAAAGATTTTTCTTTCTTTTTCTTGTTTCGTGTGTGTGTGTGCGTGCAAGCCCTCCACAACTGCGATGAAGCTTGTTTGCCCTAAAGAATGAACAGGCTTCATATCTGAAGCCTCAGCCTGAAAATACTCTACCGTTGAATTATCTATAGGAGGAGGATCACCCAAGGTTTGAGGAGGAGGATTTTTAAATGAAAATGGAGGGAGAACTGTGCTTTGTCAGGGTTTAGGAGTGGTAGAGATCTTCATTTTGCTCCGTTCCATGCCTGGGAACCCAAGAACCTCATCAGAAAAGCCCCTTTCCTATGCTGGCCATGGAAGGAATAGAGGCACCTCCTTCTAATAGCCCATGGGGCTACAGTGAGCATCCCTATACGGCACATCTCTGTGGCATTGGAAACAGTGATTGAGTTTCTTGACATTCTAGTCAATGTGGTTCAATGCCAGTTATCTGCTATAGGAGAAAAAAGTTTCTTGCACGTGAGTTTCAAAGAGTACATTCATTCCTTACACCTACTCCTTCTCAGAGGGTTGGTTTGAGAGCCGACTGTGGGATGCACTTACTCTTCAGCAGATGCCAGGAAAGCTCTTTGCACATAGTAGATGATCACATGCACTGCTGATTAACTGCCTCCTACTGACAGTAAAAAAACTCGGAATTTCTGACTTTTAATACTGCAGACTACCTGGTAAAACTGCTCCTCAAATGCTTCCCACATTTTTGGTGCTTAACTGAAAATATACTCTACTTTTTTATGGAGAGCTAACTCCTTTTTCATAGACCATAACTTAGATATATGAAGACGTTTATTGTCTTTCCAATTCTCTCTAATTTTCTAAATGGTCTAAATATGTAAATGTTTTCATAATGGTTTGCCAGAGACTGTATGTAAATATCATTGGGCCCTTTCTAAAAAAAAGAAGAAGAAGAAGAAGAAGAAGCGAAAAAGGAAACAAAACAAAAACCCTTCAGGAATTTCTGCACCTTTTGCTTTGTGAGACAATGCCCAACCCACTGAGCCACACCTGTCAGAGCACTTCTATCTTTAAAAAAAATACTATTTCAAACTGAAATTTGATGAGACTTACATATTCCTCTTTAGATGCCCTTTAATATTTTAATTCTAAAAAATAAAATCTGAGAAAATTTAAAGCAGCTCAAGATGGCAGTTAAGAATATAATCTACCTTAAATTGGGATAAATAAAACTAAAAATGTAAAATTTTTTCTTTCTTAAACAGAGAGTGGAACAATGGAGAGATTCAAGGTGGCTAAAAAAAAAAAGCAGGACAAACATATAAGGTGAGGAGGAATTGGAAATGCTGAAAAATTGGGGACAAGAAGATTTTCAACAAGTAACAAAGAAACTATTTTCAGGGGAGAGACCCAAAACAGTGAGAAGAAGGTTAATTATTGGTAAGAAACCAGGATTAAAGAAATAACGCTAAAGACTGAGGGGAAGAGGATGAATGGAGACAGGAGTGGGGCTTGAGGACTAAACATAAGAAACAGGAAAAGAAAACCGAAAGGAGAAAAAAGAAGACTTCAGCAGGGCATAGAATAGGCAAGAAGCTGCTCTTACTAGTCCCCTCCAGTCATCTCTCTGGACTGGTGTAGACTTGGTTCAGGGTGGTCTCATTCCTCCCATACTTGTCTTCTGGGTCACCGAGTCCCTTCATGACTAACCATCAGCCAGATGTTATAATCCAACATGTCTGGGCTTAGAGAAACTTACCTGCATTATTCTGTCCATGGTTTCTGATTAAAGTTTACCAAATTTTCTTTAAAAATTCTTCAGATATATGTCAGTACCAGTCTTAGTCCTTAACGTCCTGGGGAGCTTGCTGGTTAAAACCTGAAACTGACCCAATACACAAAGGGCAGGGAGCCCTGACTGCCCAGTCTAGTTCTGGGCTCAACTGACACTCACATCTTCTACATTACCTTCTCCAGCAAAGGGTCAAGTATTTGTGAAACATTTTGTAGAAAGCATCTTTTTATTCTCCATCAGCTATCAATTTCCTGCCACCAAAGTGATCCACCTGACTTCCTGGGCACCCATTCTCTCACCTTTCCTTCTGTTACAAGAAAATATATCATTCTTTTCCTAAGATCAAGCCTCAATGTGCACACACAACAGCCTTTCTACTCTTGATACTAAAGGTTATCACCCCTCTCAAATCATTAACCTCATACTCTCAACCGGGTCCTTCCTGCCAGCATTTCTATACATACAAGCCTCTCCTATTTAAAAAGAAAACATTTTCTTAAAAAAGAAAAGAAATGAGACCACTTCAAAAACTCTCATTCCGTTTCTGCTCTTAAGCTAATGTTTCCCTTACTTTACAACTAAAATTTTTAAAATACCTAAAATTACCCCTCCATTGTCTTACCTCCCACTCTCACTTTAGCATTAAATATGCCTTCTGTCCCAGCGCTTTCCTGAAGCTGTTCTCGGCAAGGTCACTGAAACTTTTCAAGTCACAGACCCAATGGTTAAATTGTAGTCCTCATTTCACTTGAACCAACATGATTAAAATCTTGACAATACTTTCCCTGGCCTCTGCAACATGACCCCCTGGTTTTTTTGGTTTTGGGGATTTTTCCTACCTATCTAGACGTTCCTTCTTTGTCATCTCCTCTGGTTTATCTTGTTTATCTGCCTGGAATTTAAAAGTGAGTTCCTTGAGGCCTCATCCAAAGCCTAATTTTCTTCACACACTTTCATTCTCATAAGATGATAACATCCAATCATGCTTACAACTTTTATTACCATCTATATTATGAAAAATTCCAAATTTATCTCTTCAACCCTTTCTTTTTTATTTAAAATGCACATCTAACACCAATTGGATAATGGACCCCCACTTAGAATATTCAAACTTACCTTAACTTCAATATGATAAAAGCTAAATATACAGACTCATGCTTCTGGCCATGATGGAATAAATGGGACCAGATGTACTTCCCCCACCACTCTGTAAACAAATATAAACCTGGACTAAATATATGAAATAACTATTTGTAGAGAATAGGGAGTTCAGGAGGTGATCTCTGAGTTGAGCCCTTTTGCAACAGGGTTCAGCCAAGAGGGGGTCCCAAATACGGATTTGTAATGGGGTCCAGAAGAATTTGGAGATAATTGGCTCCACACCACAGGGCCACACCTCCCCGGAATGCTGGCAGCTGTGGCCAATTGTGGGAGGAGCCACAAATGGGGCTACAGAGGAAGATTGGAGCTGGGATTTAAACCCAGGTGCAGCAGCCATTTGGTATCTCTTTTTGGGACCATTCATCCTTTCGGGGACCACGCAACATTGGGCATCTTTTGGGGGACCATGCGACTTGGGTGTCTTGGTGAGACCACGCAGCTTTGGCGGAGTGAGGATCACGCAGTTTTGGAAGTGCTCCCTTTTTGCCATGTGAATGGTGCTGGGAGCCTGAATCATAGACTTCTACTTCTTTCCTGAGACAGTACCCCAGACTGGGCAGAGGGAGAAGGAAGGACTGTGTGTGTTTGTGGGTATTCCAAAAAACTTTGGTCTGTATTATTTCAAATAAATAATAATTCCTTTCCTTTTTACCAATCTCTGGCATTGAAAGACGTTTTTCCTCTGGCAGCGGGCAAAGCAAACCTAGTACGGGGGAGTCCCCCGGAGAAAAAAGGGGGGTCTTTTATATCATTTAGTTCCCCCCCCCAGGCTGTTCTGTAACACTTTGACTGTCCTGGCTTTCTTGTCTGTGGAGTACGGAAAGTCATCTCAAGCAGAGCAAGGTGAGCACACTGAGTGGAGAAAATAGAGTTCAAAGAAGCTAAAGTGACAGTACTTTGTAGGTCAGAGAACCAGAAAAGAGGAAGCTGTGCAGACAAAGAGCTCCACATTCTGCAGAGGTTTCCCCTTAGCTCTGTTGCTAAGTGCTAAGTACATTGTGCACTTTAAATATATTACAATTTTGTTGGTCCATTTTACAACAGTAGAGGTGAAAAAAGAAACTCACTTCAATATAAAAATACAGAGAGGTTAAAAGTAAAAAGATAAAAATATATACCATTGAAACACCAATCATAAGAAAGCTTAAATAGCTATAGCTAAACAAAGAAGACTTTAGAACAGTATTTTCTGAATTAAAGACAGATATTTCATAATGATAGAAACATAATAAAAAAACAATCTTACATTTGTATATTTAAATGCACACTTAAAAAATCAATGAATCCAAGAAGAAATCTTTAAAAATTAGAAAAAAATTTGAATTAAATAAAACTGATAATGTAATAGATCATAATTTTGGGAATGCAGATAAAGCAATGCTAAGAGGAACTTATAGCTTTAACTGCTTACATTAAAAATTAAAATAAGAGGGGAACCAAGATGGCGGCGTAGGTAGACACACTGCGCCTCCTCGCACAACCAGAACTGACAGAGAATCGAACAGCAAGGGGGACCAACACCAAGGAAACAGAAAATAATCATTCATCCAGACTGGTAGGAGGGGCGGAGACGGGCACCGGGGTGGAGAGGACTCGCGTGGCTGTGGCAGGACTGAGACTGGCGGAGTGTGGGACAAATGGCGCAGGCAGTCCGAGCACTAGCAGACCCTGCGGCCCCACATTTGCACAGATAAACCCAGAGGGCCAGACTCAGAGTGGCGGAGAGTGGGGCAGGCAGAGTGGCGGGTAGCACCTTGCGGCACCACATTCGCCCACAGATAAACCTGACGAACGGCGGGCAGCGAAGCAGACCGATGCGCAACCCAGGGCTCCAGCTCGGGGAAATAAAGCCTCAAACCTCTGATTGAAAGCGCCCCTGGGGGTTGGGGCAGCAGGAGAGACTCCCAGCCTCACAGGAGAGGTTGTTGGAGAGACCCACAGGGGCCTAGAGTGTGCACAGGCCCACTTACTCGGGAACCAGCACCAGAGGGGCCCAGTTTGATTGTGGGCAGCAGAGTGAAAGACTGAAATACGGTGGAGAGTGAAGCGGGCGCCATTGCTCCCTCTCGGCCCCTCCCCCACGTACAGCATCACAGCGCAGCAACCAGCATTACCCCGCCCCGGTGAACACCTAAGGCTCCGCCCCTTAAAGTAACAGACGCGCCAAGACAAAAAAAAAAAAAAAAAATGGCCCAAATGACAGAACACTTCAAAGCTCCAGAAAAAATACAACTAAGCGACGAAGAGATAGCCAATCTATCGGATGCACAGTTCAAAGCACTGGTTATCAATATGCTCACAGACTTGGTTGAATCTGTTCGAAAAACAGATGAAAAAATGAAGCCTATGCTAAGAGAAACAAAGGAAAATGTACAGGGAACCAATAGTGATGAGAAGGAAACTGGGACTCAAATCAATGGTGTGGACCAGAAGGAAGAAACAAACATCCAACCAGAAAAGAATGAAGAAACAAGAACTTGGAAAAATGAGGAGAGGCTTAGGAACCTCCAGGACACCTTGAAACGTTCCAACATCCGAATTATAGGGGTGCCAGAAGGAGAAGAGGAAGAACAAAAAATTGAAAACTTATTTGAACAAATAATGGAGAACTTCCCTAATATGGCAAAGGAAATAGACTTCCGGGAAGTCCAGGAAGCTCAGAGAGTCCCAAAGAAGCTGGACCCAAGGAGGAACACTACAAGGCACATCATAATTACATTACCCAAGATTAAACGCAAGGACCTACGTCCAAGATTACTGTATCCAGCAAAGCTATCATTTAGAATGGAAGGGAGGATAAAGTGCTTCTCAGATACGGTCAAGTTGAAGAGGCTCATCATCACCAAGCCCTTATTATATGAAATGTTAAAGGGAGTTACCTAAGAAAAAGAAGATCAAAAATAGGAACAGTAAAAATGACAGCAAACTCACAGTTATTAACGACCACACCTAAAACAAAAACAAGAGCAAACTAGGCAAACAACTAGAACATGAGGGTTGTCAATAAGGGAGTGGGAGGGGGAGAGGGGGGTAAAGGTACAGAGAATAAGTAGCATAGATGATAGGTGGAAAATAGACAGGGGGAGGGTAAAAATAGTGTAGGAAATGTAGAAGCCAAAGAACTTATAAGTATGACCCATGGACATGAACTATGGGGGGGAGTGTGGGAGGGAGGGGGGTGGGCAGGATGGAGTGGAGTGGGGGGAGAAATGGGACAACTGTAATAGCATAATCAATAAATATATTTAAAAAAAAATTAAAATAAAATAACAGCCTCAAATCAACTAAGTTTTGGCCTTAAGTTGACACAGAAGAGATAATTAAAACCAAAGCAAGAAGAAGAAAAGAAATAACAATGATGTGAGCAAAAATCATATCTTTAGGTTTAAAAATAGAAGTCAAACAATAATCAATTAAGTAAAAAACTATTTCTTTTAAAAGCCCAATAAAATTTATAAATGCTAGCAATACTCATCAAGAAAGAATATCAGGAATGAATTAAGAACATCAGTATAGATCCCAAAGTTATAAAAGAATAATAAATGAATAAATATTGAGGACAAAAGATATTTTTTAAAAATCTATAGTAAATTTGAATACCACCATATATATTGAAGAACTTGAATTTATAATTAAAAACTTTTCCATAAAGATAGCTTTTCTCCTACAAGTGTGTGCAAGGCAAAGATGTCAATCTCACCACTTCTATTCAGACCTAGATGCTTCATTGGTAAATTCTTTTAAAGGAAGAAATAAAACAATTCTATACAAACTATTTCAAATAATGGAAAAAATGTGCTCATTTTATGAGGCCAGCATTATCTTGATACCAAATCAAAGACCTCAAGAAAACTAAAACTACTGCCTAATAGTCTTTGTAAATATCAATGCATAATTCTTTAACAAAATATTGGCAAATTCAAGTCCAAAAATATATTTAAAAGAATAATAAACAATGACCAACAAGGTATATCCCAGAAATACCATCAATTCACTGTATTTTAAAAAATTTTTTATTGTTATTCAATTACAGTTGTCTGCATTTTCTCCCCATCCCTCCACCCCACCCCAGCCAATCCCACCTCCCCCCCACCTCTACCCTCCCCCTTGATTTTATCCATGTGTCCTTTATAGTAGCTCCTGTAAACCCTTCTCCCCACTATCCCCTCCCCACTCCCCTCTGGCTATTGTTACATTGTTCTTAATTTCAATGTCTCTGATTATATTTTGTTTGCTTTTTTCTTTTGTTGATTATGTTCCATTTAAAGGTGAGATCATGTGGTATTTGTCCCTCACCACCTGGCTTATTTCACTTAGCATAATGCTCTCCAGTTCCATCCATGCTGTTGCAAAGGGTATAAGCTCCTTCTTTCTCTCTGCTGCGTAGAATTCCAACTTACACCATACACAAAAATAAATTCAAGGTGGATAAAAGACTTAAATATAAGTCGTAACACCATAAAAGTCCTACAGGAAAACATTGGCAGGAAAATCTCAGACATTCCATGCAGCAACATCCTCACAGACACATCCCCTAAAGCAAGGGACATAAAGGAAAGAATAAACATATGGGACCTCATCAAAATAAAAAGCTTCTGCATGGCTAAAGAAAACAACACTAAAATACAAAGAGAACCAACAGTATGGGAAAATATATTTGCTAATGATACCTCAGACAAGGGCCTGATCTCCAAAATATATAAAGAACTCACATGACTGCACTCCAGGAAGACAAACAACCCAATTAAAAAATGGGCAAAGGACTTGAACAGACACTTCTCCAAGGAAGACATACAGAGGGCCCAGAGACATATGAAAAGATGCTCAGCATCACTAGCCATCAGAGACATGCAAATTAAAACCATAATGAGGTACCATCTCACACCGGTCAGAGTGGCCAACATAAACAAATCCACAAACAAATGTTGGAGAGGATGCGGAGAAAAGGGAACCCTAGTACATTGTTGATGGGAATGCAGACTGGTGAGGCCACTGTGGAAAACAGTATGGAATTTCCTCAGAAACTAAAAATGGAACTGCCCTTTGACCCAGCAATTCTGCTGCTGGGATTATACCCTAAGAACCCTGAAACACCAAACCAAAAGAACCTATGCACCCCAATGTTCATAGCAGCACAATTTACAATAGCCAAGTACTGAAAGCAACCTAAGTGCCCATCAGCAAACAAGTGGATCAAAAAACTATGGTACATTTACACAATGCAATTCACCATATTAACAGATAAATAGAAAACTATATGATTATCTCAATTGATGTAAAAAAAGCATTCTTAAAATTCAACACCTATTCATGATATTAAAAAAATATGTGATTAAATAAGTAAATAATATACTCTCAGCAAATTATGACTAGATAGAAACATCCTCAACATAATAATGTCTGCTGAAAAAATACATCCAACATCATATCTAAAGGCTCAATGCTTTTCCCCTAAAAGTGTATAGAGGGCAAAAATGTCTATTTCACCACTCCTATTCAACGTTATGCTAGAGTCTAGCCAGTAGAGTAGGGCAGGCAAAGGGGAGAGAGAGAGAAAGAGAGAGACAGAGAGAGAAAGGGAGGAAGACTGAAAGGGAGGAAGTAAAACCTGTTTAGCTGCAGACAACATAATCATCTACAAAGAAATCCTGAGGAATCTACAATAAAGTAATAAATGAAAGGGTAAATTTATCAAGAAACATTGAAAACTAAAAATTTTAAGTACCATTTATGACAGCATTGAAAAACATTAAACACTTAGGGATAAATTTAATAAAATACATACAAGACATATATACTGAAAACTATAAATGTTGCTGAAAAAATTTAAAGAAAATATAAGTAAATGAGGAGACATGATATGTTCATTGATCAGAAAACTCAATTGTGTTGCAATATCAATTATCCTCAAATTTGTAGGAATTGACAAACTGATTCTAAAATTTATAAAATGACAAAACTATAAAACTACTAGAAGAAAACAAGAAAATCTTCACAAAATTGGTTTAAGCAAAGATGTTTAGACAGAACACAAAAAGCACCAAGCACTGTCCATTAAAAAAAATGGTAAGTTGGTCCAAATGTTTGTGTATCCTCAAGCTTCATTTTTAAAAATTCTAACTCCAAGATGATGGTATTATGAGCTAAGGCTGCTGGGAGGTAATTAGGTCATAGAGGCAGAACCCATGGTTGGGACTGTAAAAGAGATGCCAGAGAGCTGGCTTATCCCTTCCAACATGTGAGGATGCCACCTAAAAAGCAGATCCTCACCGGACACTACTCTGCTATCGCCATGATCTTGGACTTCCCAGACTCCAGAACTGTGCAAAATAAGTGTTTATTGTTTATAAACTACCCATTTTTTAGTATTTTTTATAGCAGCCCAAATTGACTGGTTCTTACATACCTCTCCAATTTCATTCTTCCTATAGGTTACCATACTCCAGCCACAGTGGCCTTTCTTTCGATCTTTAAAGTCACTGTGCATCTTCTCTCTTTAAGGCCTTTTCAGTCATGCATTCTATGCTCAAATACACTCATACACCTGCTTCACCTAAATCCTTACTCATCCTTCAGACCTCTGCTCAAACATCACTTCCTCAGGAAAGTCTTCCCATCCCCCTCCCCCAGCAGGTCAGAGCATCCTAACACAGTCGTTCACAACACTCTGAGTTTCTCCTCCACAGTATCTACTTCTATTGGAATTGAATTATTATTTGTGTGACTTACTATTCAATGTATATATCTCCTGCAGAATTTAGCCTACAACAAAAAACAAAGTATGACCAAGCAAGTCCACAGTGATGATAAAATAAAGTGGCAACAGTGGCCCATCCTGAGGTAAGAAGTTTCTTTAATCACTGACAAAAAAATAAAAACCCTCACAGACAGACAACAGTATGGTGATTACCAGAGGGAAAGGGGGTGAGGGGAGGTAGGAGAGAATAAAGGGGGAATAAATGGTGATGGAAGAACACTTGACTTGGGGTGGTGAACAGTTGATATATTATGGAATTGTACCCTTGAAACCTATATAATTTTATTTACCAATGTCACCCCAATAATTTAAATAAATAAATGTTTGTTTGTTTGTTTGTTTTAAAAATAAGTCCAGAGGGACCCAGAACTCAGAGTAGAATAAACAAGCTTATAAAAAGTGAATGTCATTTTTATCTTTAAGGCCTTATTCATTTAATCTCTATGTTTTAAAATCTAAAAAAAATGGACTCATTACCAGGGATGGGACAATGTGCATCAAGAGGAATAACTAAAATGAATGTAAACATATAAAATATGTAATTATTCATGAATTTACAATAATATTCAAAAATTGGTCACCATCAGAAGCTGTTTGGGCACAAAATCATTATACTGAAAATTGATTTAAAAAACACAGAAAAAATTGAATACTTAACTTGCCTTTTCAGTACTTAAAAGTCATTAAACAGTGAATGAGAAAGTGTTCTTTGTAGAAGAATTCCATCTAATAAATTCAGAAATAATTATTCCTATGATGGTGATACCGAAGTTTGTTTACTACTTTAAGCTTAATTTGAGTTGGTCTCTTCACAAGACATTTCAAATAGCCCATTTCAAATAGCCCATCCCAAATAGGTCAGGGATATTTCTCTACCTTCCAAGGATCTTTCATGCCAATGGATCAATAGACTGAAGTATGGTTTGTATGATGAGACACTCAACATAGGGTTAAGTTTGGGATAGTCTGTGGAAAGTATGGAAGGCCAGCACAGAGAGTTTGTGCTTAATTCGCTAGGTGATGGGGAGCCACAAGAGATTTTCTTTCTCAGTGATGGTGTAACATTATCAGAGCTGTGTTTTATAAAAATAAATCCAACAGCATATATTAAAATAGACTGGAGAATGAAGGGACTGAAGGTGGTAAGAGAGTTGTGAAGTTATTGCAAAATCTAAGGAGGCTGTCAGAATGGCCTGAAGTGGGAATGGTGAATTCAGAAGCCAGAGGGGAAGTATAATTAGACAAAGGCTAACAATTATGATTAAAAAGGAAAAGCATAAATGTATGAAATGATACCCACAGTGTGATGATTAATATGCCTTGTGATAATGATAATAATGACTATCAGGATTCAGTTTGCAAGCCCCAAGGAGTCCAAAATTCACAGCACTCTGTTGATAAAATAAAATTTTAAATCATTAAGCAACACTATTACACCAGCGTCTAACCAAGCAATATAAACCACTTGAATATTTAAAATAGAAAAGCTATAATGTAGGGAATTAGTTACACAGGTAATAGGAGAGGTAAAAACCCAGAGCACAGTGAGACAACCCCAAGATTAGCACCAAGAGGAAGCTACTACCATGCCTAAGCCAGAGAGAAAGTGAGCACTAGAGCCAGAGGCCAGGGCCACACAATGAAAGCTGAAACTATGGCAAGTCGGTACAAGGGAAGCTGAGGCTTCATAGGACACACAGCCCCTGGCAGAGTATTCTTAAGGCAGAGACAGATATGCCAATCTCCTAGCAGTGCCCCCCACAAAGATCAACTGGAAGCTAACAACAGGGGAGCCGGGGAAATGCAACCTGCTGGGGTCAACCTCCCATAATGCAGGGCAAACCAAAGGATGGGTAAAGAATGCATATAACAGCAGATAGGCCAAGGGCCAGCACAACCATGCACGTTAGGCTGACAGCCTTCACATTTCCAGCATAAGACAAAAGAGAGAAAAAAAAACTCTTTATTTTTAAAGTATCAAAATCAAGCAAATTAAGTAAAAATTCTGTGACCTTAAACTTGAATTAGAAATATACGTACAGTCATGATTTATTTTTAAATACGTGTTTCCTAACCCTATCTACAGAGAAGGCAAAACACACTAATTACACAGTAGCAATGAACTCTCCTGATAGATTGTGGTCTTTAAGAACCTTCCTCAATGAACTAAAGCAAAGCTCCTTCTAGGAACACTGGTTCTAGACATACAGCAAGATGACCCTGCCTGGCACATCTTGTGCCAGAAAGCAAGGACATGATCAATAACTAATAGGTTTGTGTCAAAGGACACCACAGCAAATATGAAGGAGTTCCCACTGACCTGAAATGGGACGGTTCAACAAAAAAGGATAACTGCAATGAGTTAGAACACATTAAAATATAATAATCCATAAATAAATCGAATCTGAATCAGAGCAAACCTTTATATCAAGTTACCAGTTTACATTAATGCAAAGATAGAGCAACAGGTTAAATGACACATGAGAGGGTAATCAGTCAAATCTAAAATGTGGAATACTTTATAGTATGATTGACACAGTGTCTCTAACAGATCAATGATATAAAAAAGGAAAAATACTTAAGGGACATATCAACCAAATACAATGTGTGAACCTTGTTTTGATACAGATTCAAACAAACCAACTGTAAAAGACATTTTTGAGATAATTTGGGCAATTTGTATGTGTATGGATTTTAGATGATATTAAGGAATTATATTAATTTTGTTCAGAGTGGAAAAGCCTAATAGTTTTTTTTAAAAAGATAAAATGTTTTCAGAATAATTTGTAGCTCCTCACTCAATGATGCTCAAAGTTGGTCTGGCAGAGCTGGATCTGAATCTTAAGAAGTGGTTCCTAAAACTGCCGGATTATCAGAACCACCTAGACAAGTTTTAAAAAATGTACATATATACTCTGTTCCAAGATGACACTAAGCTGTTCCGCTATCTTAAAAAATCATCCAGTTTTGAGTGTCATACTATAAAGTGAACAGGGCTATTTGGACAAAAGTCCCATTGTCAAGCCCTTTAAGCTGAGTCATTTTGTTCATACCACTGTTTCTGTACAGAAACCTGCCTCCAAGCCCAAGGTTCATCACTCTTACCAAAGTGATCTGTTTTTATCTGAAAGGGTTTTTTCAATGTAATAAAGTAACAGTAGTAGTATTTACCATTTGTTACAAGTCTTCTACACACATTCTACTATCTCTAACTTTTAAAATGATCTTGTAAGGCAGGTATTGATATTATCTCTATTGTACAGGTAAGAAAACTGAGACATAGAAAGTTAAATAATTGTCCTTTGGTTATGTACAGCTAATAATTAAAGGGCTAACATTTGGGCTAGAATCTGTTGGATTCCAAAGACCACATTACTTCCATGATACTATATAACTTCCCTAGAAACAGCAGGAAGAATATCCTGCCATATGCATAGCTTCCTTTATATCTACACTCAGAATTTGTTCTTCCCCAATGAGCTTGCAGGGGGCAGCTGCCAGAGTATAAGACCCAGCAAAGCACTAAATAATAGCTAATATCTAAGTGAAACAAGAAAAAATGACAGAAAGAAAAAAACACATGAATTAAGGTCCTACAATAATGTATTATTAGCATTAATCATATGACTTTAAAGGAACTCCTTTCTCACCGTATCTGACCTAACAAATTGGAATTATTTCTTCCTACAAAAATGATATGTATAAATGTCCAGAAGTATGTGAGAATTTCACGCATGATGCATTTTACAAGAGGAACCAAGGTAAAGTCAACATATTTTCAAGTCCTGACATGTTTAATGCATCTATAGAATCATAGCCATAAACAAAAAAATCACTAGGCTTTCAGTTGAAGCATAAACAGGACAACATTTTTATTTACCATTCCCTGCTACAGCTATTAGCTAATTGTCTTACTTTATGAAAAAGATATTCATTTCCTTTGAAATGCTTTCCCCACATCAAAGCAGTAGTCAATATCTTTGAGAAACTAAATTGCTGGGTATAAACCAAACTCCATATTATATAGCACAATTTCAACACTGAAGAATACTTATACTCATTGTTGGTTCACAGTCCTGGGAGGTCCCCCTGGTGAAATCTGAAACTGGCCCCCAGTACGAGGAGGGCAAAGAAAGACAAAGAAAGAGGTGGGAAAGCCAGAGAAAGCCCATCCAGCTTGGTAGGTGGTAGGTTCAATAAGAAAGGAAACTTACATATGAGGCGTGTCTGGCTGGGTGGTTGCAAGGAGAGTAGACCTCTGCACCCGCACAAAAGCTTATATGGAGGGCTAAATGGGGTTTAAACATGTACACCACCCAGATGGTCTCAACAGCACCTTGCTCTCTCCAGGCTGCGTCCTTGAAACACCTCCTATTGTGGGAATGGTGGGCAGAATGTCTATTCCAAGGACAGGAGCCAGGGTGGGGAGCCTCTGACTGCCTGGGTGCAGCTTGCCAGTCAACCAGCAGTCACATACTATCGATGACCTCCCCCAACACTCATGTACATCAAATATTCAAAACAACCAAAACGCAAATTCCCAAACACTGATGCTAAGATTTCATTTTTCATCTTTATCCAGGCACATCAACTTGGAACAACTTGCCAAGAGACCAGCCTTCTCAATAAGTGAAAATTGCACACAGTGGGGGATTTAATTTCCAGGCCACAGGAAGCTAAATCAATGAGAGAATCAATCTGAAAGGCTGTCCTTGTCAGCCATGAATGATGTTATTAACCCCTGTTCCAGAATCTTGGTAAAGAGTTTTTAGTACAGATACGCTGATCTCTAAACTCTGAGAAATCTTGGAAGCAAGCTTAAGCATTATCATGGTATCAGTTACGTACTGCTGTATAACAGACCACCCCAAAATGGAGTGGCTTAAAACAACAAACATCATTTTATTCAGGAATCATTACATTAATAGTCCCTCTGTACTTAACTCCTTTGATTTTTAGTTCTATAGACACAGCCTTTACCTATCTAGTAAAAAAAATAAAATAAAATAAAGTACACCTTGGCCAGGTGGCTTAGTTGTTTGGAGCATCATCCCACAGACCTAAAGGTCATGGGTTCAATTCCCAGTCAGGGCACATACCCAGGTTGTGGGTTCAATCCCTTGTTAGGGTGCTTATGAGAATGCAACCAATCGATGTTTATCTCTCACATCGAGGTCTGTCTCTTTCTCTCTCCCTCTCTCCCTTCCTCTCTCTCTAAAAGCAATAAAAAAATGTGTTCAGGTAAGGATTGGAAAAAAAGAGTAGCATATTATGATGGGTTGAAGTGTGTCCTCCCAAGGAAAATACGTTGCTGTCGTAACTCCAAGGTCCTAACCTCCAGAACTGCTACTGCAGAATGTGACTGTATTTGGAGGTAGGGTTTTTACTAAGGCAATCAAGTTAAAATGAGGTCATCAGGGTGAGCCCTATTCCAGTATGACAGATGTCCTTATAGAAAGGAGAAATTTAGACACGCAGACAGACATACACAGAAAGAAGATGATATGAAGAGGCATGCGCGCAGGGAGAAGATGACTATCCATGAGCCAAGGAGAGAGGCCTGGAACAGATCCTCCCTCCAGCCCTCAGAAGACACCAACTCTGCCAACACCTAAACTCCTGGCCTCCAGAGCTGTGAGGCAATTAATTTCTGTTCTGTAAACCTCCTAGTTTGAGGCACTTGGCTATGGCAGCCCTAGCAAACTAATGCAGGGCTCAAACAGTTTTCTGAATTTGAAATGCTCTCAGAGCCGATCAGGATAATTTTGAATATACCAATCACTTCTTAGCAACAGAGTTTGGTGTCAGGATAGAGGTTTAGATTTGGGAGCTGAATTATAAGAGTTCTTAGTTGTCTGAGAATGTGTTATTCAAGTCCCTTCAATCAAGGGATTATATAAAAATGCAAAGTTGTCATAATACAAAAATGTTCACTAATCCATTGGCCTTTGACCTGTGGGACAGTTAGACCAAGTAACAACTGCAGACAACATACAGGTTTCAGAGGAAATTAGTTTCATAACTTTTGATTTGATTTTTAAAATAAAGACCCCAGTCGCATGTTTTATTTTGTTTTACTGGTTACCTTGAAAAGTTGGCTCCCACTTTAAGTAGATCCACATATAAGGGCCTTCTTTAGGGCCAGGGACCTTCAGTTAATGAGGGCTTCTTAGTGCCATTTTCTCAATCCTTACCTGCCCAATGGGACACTGGCTTAAGGTATCTACTTTAAGGCATCACACCATCCCAGATTCCTAATTTTATTTTTATATCATATTCTTAAAATAATTATATGATTTACATATTTTAGGCAATCAATTTACCATAATTCTCATTTCTGTGTCTTTCAATCCAGGATTTAAAAATGGAACTGACTGGTCACATCCGAGGTGATTTTGTGGTCAAAGACATTTGTCAAATGTCTACTATTTCTTGCCATATTACCGTTATAATTTAACATTTTCTCCTTTTATTCCTTGTTTCCTGTTTTTTATATCTAATTCTGTTTCAAAATAAAGAAAAGTTCTTTAAAACATGTTATTTATTTTGCATCCTGTAGTCTTGGGGGAAAAAATAGGGGCAAACTAGAATCCATTACGACCACAGACCAGTCTTTGTTATCTATGGCAAGGCAGAAATAGCCTTCTCTGGGATACAGCAAATCTGAGGTCTGAATTTTGGATCAGCATCTTGCTTTGACAAAAAAAAAAAAATTAAATAGGAAACACCTGTTTCACAGAGGAAAAAAATGTGACTCCCTTGTTCAGTTTCAAAGGAGAAAGGCAAGTATGCACTTCATATACCAAGGGAAAAATTCTCCCACCCCATCCCTCACTTCGGTGCTACCCAAACCAATGCATCTACTCAGGCTATAAATTAAAAAGTTACTTTCATTGCATTTTTGTTCAACTATTTCTCTTTTGTCCTCAGATATTTCCTATTCATTCATTCATTTATTCATTCATTCCTCAAATATTCAGTGAGCACCTATTACATGCCATTCTGCTCAAAGCTAGAGACACAATAAAACAGACTTGGTTGAAGAAGCTTAGCTTCTCCATCCAAAAGTAAATAAATAATACATGTAAAATATTTAATACAGAGTTAGGTAGTACTTGGATAATAACTGCTATTATTATATCATTTCATTAGCATATGGTCATTCTATTAATGAACTAACTGTAAGGCAAATCAAGAACTCATCACTAAGTGCATTTGTATTCAGAAAGTTTCCTTCCTTGAGAGAAAAAAAGACAGAAATCACTGAGAAAAAAATATAGATAATAGTTATAATGTTACAGTAGATAAAGTTGTTCAACATTTCAGAGATCAATTTAGAACATAGTCACATCTGGCTACAGATCTCACCTCCATTTCAGAATACCACCTCGAAATCTCACCTCCAAAATACCACCTAGACCTGATAAAATACCATTCCATAAATTCCAATGGGCCCGATTTAGCCTTAAAACCTGCTATGAATTCAATGAAGGAAGTGTGAGAACCAAGTGAGATTATTTCAAGAATGAATTAAAACATTTTGCTACCAAAGGTACACACAGCTAAAATACAATTTGAATTATAAGAAAGTCAAAATAATTTTAAAGAGGAAAAAATTAAAAATAACATGCAATATTGTTCAACTTGCTACCATAGTATCTGGAAACACTGTAACTGTCACAGCAATGCTCTTGACATTTTCTGGTCTGTTAACTGACAAACATTTTTCTTATATATGAAAAAAAAATGTTTATGCTCTTGGCTATAAAATGTAGGCTTGTATCTTCTAAACATATAAAATATTTCAGCTAAGTAAAGTCTATGCAAATTTCAGCAAGGTTTCCTCTGGGTCTGTTAAACACAGGTCTGAACTTTCAGAAAGATCTTGTAATAGGCTAACATTTCTGAAAACTTCAGAAATAATTTTTTAATATTAAATGTATAACTAATAGAGAAATTTAATGTGATAAGAATTTAATAGGCAAGGGGATTTTTATGTTTAAGTCATCAATGGTACTACCTGTTATGTTAAAGAAAATCACTGACTCAAATTACAGGGGATGTTGGGTCAAGTGATGTTTATGTTTTTATCACCCATTTTTAAAAGGGAAGTTTAGTCAGTAAATTAATAAGATGGAAACATTTTTAGGAAACAGTATTTAACCCATCCAAAAGAAGAAAAACTATTTGGAGGAATCTAAGCATGCCCATTTCCATATACATACATGTGAAACATTGTATAAAACTAATTATAAATCAATTTTTTAGCCATTCATTAAAGCAGGTCCATAGAAATCTCTAACTGAAATATTCCAAGCAATTCCTTTTAGGCATTGTTTGAAGTATTACAGATGTTTGAAAATAATGAAATGAAATTCTAAAATACTCACAATAAAGACTTTTTTACTAATTTCAACTGAGTTCTTGAGAAACAACTTTGTTTGCAGTTTATGTAAGACAGAACCAGGGGAACAGATGAGAAGAATCTACTTCCAAAGTCAGAATTGGGAGATAATGAATTAATGGGTAATTTATTTTTTTTATAAGACAAACCAGGTATAAGACTTTTAAAGTAGTTGGGCAGAGAGATTCTATTTACATTCATCTAGAATCGTTGTACTTATTCCCAAGAAGAATTAAATAGGATAAGATAGGTCATTTTCCCCACCTGGCTAGTTCCAAGGTGCCCCTCTCTGACAAGTAACAGGAGAAAAGCCAGGAAGAACTCCTGCCTGTTATTATCTTGCCTGTTACTATTGCAGTAATTTCTAGAGAGTGAGGATTAGTTCTTTTTCCTCCTCCAACTAACTACACCTTGTACAGTGCTGTGCACATCGTAGAAATTCCTCAAAAGTTCAGTGAACTCCACTGAAACTAAGATTATTCACTAATCTTAGATTCTTCAGTGTCAACCCATAACAATAAAATTAGACTAGAGCACTGAATTCTGAACTAATTCAGTAAGAGTCATAAATTATGAAGTCCTTCCACTAATATATGGTTAAGTACAGGTACCTAATTTTAAAAATGACTTAATTATTAAAGGACAAAAATAACACAAATGTCACAGAATTTCCAAAGGAGCTTTATAATTTGTATAAGTTGTTGGATTAGGCTTATCAAATTTAATATGAACAGCTTTCATCAAATTTGGATTTAATGAATGCAGTTGTACAATGGGAAAATTCAATATACTACAAACAGCCCAACTCTTAATTCATTCCACAGATATGATTTACCCCTAATAGCCAGAAGCATTACTTCTAATAGCTCATGTTATGGCAGAATGAATTATGTTGTATTCATTCTACCTCTAGGAAGAAAGCTAACATCCATAATAGTAGCATTCAACTGTGTGTTATAAAGCACAACCCAGCAAAACCTTTATAACATAAAATGTGAAGATATTTAAAACATAAATTTAGTAGGTTGTAGATCAGAGACTTCTCTCTTCCCACTAAACAGTTATAATTTTTATTCAAATCTTTCAAATTCTAGTACCTGAGATCAGCTATAAAACTTACCCAAGGACTGGAAAAATGTGTCAACCTCTGTTGTATACTCCTGAGACTCAACTCACTGTTTCTATAAGCATGTATGTGCACAGACAATGGACACTTCTACAAAGAACAAATTTATTGTGCTTTAACATGGAGGATGTGTCTGCATTGGAGAATGGAATGGACTACCACATTTCTTCCTCCTCAGTAATGTGTCCCACACAGAAAAGCTTGAGTTGAGACTACTGTGAGTTCTAGCTCTCCTTTTTAATATTTCACTCCTGAGAAAATCCCCCATTATATATAAACAATTTCTAAAATATTTTCAATCTAAAAAGAATCCCAGATTTACCTGGAAAAATGAATGATTGCATATTATTGACAGCTTGACAGAAGGTATACACGAATGTGAGCAGAGGGTAAAAATCGCAGCATCATTATAATGCAGAGGTTTCAAAGAAATTAAGGAAGATACAAACAAATGGAAGCATGTACCATGTTCATGGATTGGAAGAATCAACATTATCAAAATGGCCATACTACCCAAAGCAATTTATAGATTCAATGCAATCCCTATTAGAGTACCCATGACATATTTCACAGATATAGAACAAACATTGCAGAAATTCATATGGAACCATAAACGACCTCGAATAGCTGCAGCAATTTTGAGAAAGAAAAACAAAGCAGGAGGGATCACAATACCTGATATCAAACTGTATTACAAGGCCACTGTAATCAAAACAGCCTGGTACTGGCATAAAAACAGGCACATAGACCAATGGAACAGAATAGAGAGCCCAGAAATAAACTCAAGTCTATACGATCAATTAATATTTGACAAAGGAGGCAGGAGCATAAAATGGAGCAAAAACAGCCTCTTCAACAGATGGTGTTGGGAGATCTGGACAGCTACGTGCAAAAAAATGAAACTCGATCACCAACTTACGCCATACACGAAAATAAACTCAAGATGGATAAAAGACTTAAATATAAGCCGTAACACCATAAAAGTCCTTGAGGAAAACATTGGCAGGAAAATCTCAGACATTCCACGCAGCAACATCCTCACAGACACATCCCCTAAAGCAAGGGACATAAAGGAAAGAATAAACAAATGGGACCTCATCAAAATAAAAAGCTTCTGCATGGCTAAAGAAAACAGCACCAAATTACAAAGAGTACCAACAGTATGGGAAAACATATTTGCCAACGATACCTCAGACAAGGGCCTGATCTCCAAAATATATAAAGAATTCACTCGACTCCACTCCAGGAAGACAAACAACCCAATTAAAAAATGGGCAAAGGACTTGAACAGACACTTCTCCAAGGAAGACATACAGAGAGCCCAGAGACATATGAAAAGATGCTCAGCATCACTAGCCATCAGAGAGATGCAAATTAAAACCACAATGAGGTATCATCTCACACCAGTCAGAATGGCCAACATAAACAAATCCACAAACAAATGTTGGAGAGGATGTGGAGAAAGGGGAACCCTTGTGCACTGTTGGTGGGAATGCAGACTGGTGAGGCCACTGTGGAAAACAATATGGAATTTCCTCAGAAAACTAAAAATGGAACTGCCCTTTGACCCAGTAATTCCGCTGCTGGGATTATACCCTAAGAACACTGAAACACCAATCCAAAAGAATCTGTGCACCCCAATGTTCATAGCAGCACAATTTACAATAGCCAAGTACTGGAAGCAACCGAAGTGCCCATCAGCAAACGAGTGGATCCAAAAACTATGGTATATTTACACAATGGAATTCTACGCAGCAGAGAGAAAGAAGGAGCTTATACCCTTTGCAACAGCATGGATGAAACTGGAGAGCATTATGCTAAGTGAAATAAGCCAGGAAGTGAGGGACAAGTACCATATGATCTCACCTTTAACTGGAACATAAGCAATAGAAGAAAAAAGCAAACAAAATATAACCAGAGACATTGAAGTTAAGAACAATCTAACAATAGCCAGGGCGGGGGTGGGGGGGTGGGGGCGGGGATAGTGGGAAGAGGGTATTACAGGAACTACTATAAAGGACACATGGACAAAACCAAGGGGGAGGGTGGAGAGGGGGGAGGGAGGTGGGTTCACCTGGGGTGGGGTAGAGGGATGGGGAGAAAAGGCATACAACTGTAATTGCATAACAATAAAAAAAATTAAAAAAAAAAATAAATAATGCAGAGGTTTCAAGGTCAATCAGAACTACAAGTTCAAATCTCAGTTCTGATAAAAACTACATGATCTCACACAGCTTAATCACTCTAAGTCTTGATTCTTTCATGTGTACAGTGGGGATAAAAATAGGACTGTTGTAGAACTTGGAGTTATACACACACACCCCATATAGGTTAATTCTCCAGCACGATCCCACAGATTAGGCAGCCTATGAACTGTAGCTATACATGCATTGTAATGTGTGGACATCTCCACAGTCCCACTTCCCACATTATATAACCATTATCTGCTCATGTTCTCTCCTCCTCCCTACATTATGGGCCATTACAGGCAAGAGCTAGGTCATATTCAAGTCTGTAACCTCAGGATGCACCACACGCCTGGCATATAATAGAAGCCAGTCAGCTGCTACTTACATTTTATCAAGTAAATCAAACATAAAATGAAGAGTGTTCATTCTTAACCTATTAATTTTCTCCCTGCTTTTGTTGAACTTGTGTAGGTGAAAACTTACTTAGCTGTGACAATCAGCTATAGGTTTTCAACTTCAAGTCCGAAACTTCAAATTCCCCCATTGTTTTACCCTCTTTGGGTTCATCTGGGTACCTTTACAAAAATTTGACTTGCTTTGCTATTAAAAATAATAATAGAGTTGTGGGTACTGAATACCAGATGATTTTCTTTTTCGATCCAAAACACAATGAGTACCCTGGATAAAAAACTTAAATCACCGATTTCTGCCTAGTGCCAAGATTCCTGTTTATAATTCTTTGTTAAAGAGAAAGAAAGAAAATAGTTTTGACAGGTTGTAAACCCAGAAAAAAGTTATAGATTAGACTTTGTACTATTCACTCAATCTCATTTCCTTTTGCAAAAAGAGATCCTAATTTTTAACAACTTGCCAAGATTATAGCATTACAGCAGCCTGTTGGTGAATTGCTGAAATCAGGTCTCTCTCTCTCCTCTCTCTCTCTCTCTCTCTCTGTCTCTCACTCTCTCTCTCTCTCTCTTCCCCTCTCCCCCCTCTTTCTCTCCCTCTCTCTCTCCCCCTTTCCTCCTCCCCTCCCTCCCTCTTTTTCCCCTCATCTCTCTCCAACTTCTCCTTCCCCTTCTTCCCTGTCTCTCCTCCAAATTGGTGGCCCAATCCCAGTCAGAAATACAGACAACAACTTCAGTTTCCTCTATACAACACGCACCAAAAACACAAAGTAGTACCAAAGTGTTTCCAAAACCTTTAATTTGAACCTTTAGTGAAGAGCCACAAGCCCTTTCCTCAACTTGCCTTTCCAAATAAATAAACCATGGAAAAAAATCCCACCCCACATTCATACCACTCTCCTTCTGAAATATTTTTTTAATTTTATATAACTAGGCCCACATACCCAGAGGTTTGAATATTTCCTACGCACTGCCTTTTAAATCAGCTAGCAACCTGCAGAACCTTTACATTCCCTGCAGAGGTCCCAGAAACCTGAATGCCCTGTAGGGGATTCTGATGTGCACTCAAGGTTGAGAACCTCTGCTCCAGCTCTTCACCAGGAGCACAGTCAGGCACATTTTCTTCATGGCTCTTCCTCATTGCACACATGCTGAAGACTTCCAATCACTGATCCCAGGACCAAGAATTGAATGACTTAGTGTTTAATCATAACTCTGAATGGAGTCACATTTCCATTTCATAGTAACCAATATGTGGGTGAATAAAGATTTGTGTCTTGAATTTTGAAATACATCTCTATGCATTTAAATTTTTTATGTGTAACACACACATCCACACACACCAAAGCAATTTAAAGGAAACCCCAAAGGGAAAAGGCAAAATATCTATCTTTAGTGGAAAAGGCACTGAAGAGTGTCCAGTAGCCCCACCTACATGAAATCCAAGCCTCAGCTCACACTCTCTACCTTTAACAATAAGAAAATCAGAAGTGAGCGTATGGATGGTTCAATGCAATTAACAACAACAATGATGATAACACATAATTAACATTTATTTCCTCCTTACTAACATAGGCACTCTGTCAAATAAGCTACCACATAAATTATATAATCCTCACAATTTCCATTTCAAAGATAGGGAAACTGAGTCACAGTGATCTTAAGTGACATGGCCAAGGTCTTAGAGATCTTAAGTGAAAGAGCTGGAACTCCAGCTTGGGTTAAGTCTGACCGGAGCCCACAAACTCTAACTACTTGTCTGTGTTGGTTTCCAGCCCATCAGATTTGGTAGACAGTGAGGAAAAAAACATGTGTTCTCATAATTTATTCACTGTGAGTTATCCAAAAACCGCTCCCATGAACTAGGACTCTACAGTTCGGATGTGAAGTTTGTCGGTACCTTGAATGTCTCACAAACCTATTTAAGGGCTCGTTTTCTTCCTCCTACAGGAGAAAGATTACAAAATGGAACCTGAGGACATCAGGGCACAAGGCAAGCTTCACCGATCACTGTAAGTCACAGTAGTCACACCGGTATGTTACCTTCTTGACTAATGGAGCCAGTAATGCCAGCAACAACATCAGAAGGGAAACACTAGTGAGCAAACTGCCTGGTCATCAAGTCTAAATAGACTTATTGCTTGAGAAATAACCCGAGATATATTCTTCAAAATATTCAGTGACTCCAGAAAAACAAATTTAAGTTTCAGCTTTGGAATCAATTGCTTGTTTTAACGTTACCAGACCATCTAAAGAGAATTGTCAACCCCCCCATTAGCACCCCTCATTGCAAGTGCTTCATCACCATTATTCTTTCCCTTTGTCTGCACTAAATCTCTGTAGCCCGTGGAAAGCCTGTGTCAGAGCGGACCAGGATTGGGGCACTGGGCAGAAATGTGTGGAAAAAAAGAATAATGTGAGTTCTTAACTTTAGGCTCTTACCATCAGCAGTTCCAAAGAGGACCAAAGTCAGAGTGGCTGGAGAGGTTGAGTGGCCTCTGGTAAACACACCTCACAAAATCCCTTAGATTCCAGGCCACAACTGGGGACAGCTTGCCACTCATACTGGAAGCTCAGGTTCCCTCACAGGCCTGTAAATAAATGTTCAGATGCGTCCTCACCTAGCCGCACTCTGCTTGCTGCTGGGCTGCTCTGCACCTTGAGGACGACATACTCCTCGTCACACTTACTCTCTGGTAGAGTCATGGTTTGCCAACAACAAAGTTGGACTAATTTAGGTACACTCAGAAACATATTGCATTGCTAATAAAAATTCAATATTCAATCAAGCCTATGTAGTAGTGACCTCACTTTATTTCAGGTTTTCTCAGTCTGGGCACAGTTCAGATTGGATAATTTTTTGTTGTTCTGCACAGAGTAGGATGCTTAGTAGCATCACTAGATGCCAATAGCAAACCCCCTCCCAACTTGTGAAAACCAAAAAAAAAAAAAATGTCTCCAGACACTGCCAGTGTCCCTGGAGAGCAAATAATTGCTAGTTGAGAATCTAGTTGCTCTATTTACTCTAGTTGCTCAATTTGTCCCATAACAATGGTCTTTAAAAGGCAAATGTAATTCTTCCGGACTACAATGCAACTACTTTAAAGATATTTCATATTCCACATTACTGTGAGTCCCTGGGATTCTGACTCATTTGGACATCAAGTGCCCTGCCTTTCTCACTCTGGTGTTGTTATTGTATTAAATGTCCTTAGATGAAGGGTCAGGACCTGCCTGGTTTCCATCTCTTCATCTTCCTTTTCCAAACACCTGTAACCCTTGAACTCTACCCGGCTTTACCTCTAACTTCATCTCTCAAGGACTGATCTTGATTTGGCAACATTAATGTTCTCATAATCAATGCCTGGTTACTCCTGCTGTTTGTCATTAAACATCCTTGTGACCTAGGCATGTGCCCTGAACAGCAAACAAAGTCTCCACTTACCACTTCATGTTGACAACTTGTCTATATTGTTCCTATACTTTATAATCAGTTTCAGAAGCCTTGATTCTATAGGATCATGACCCTGAAATTTTCTGACCAATCCTGACTCAGAGTTTGTGACTGCATACTGATTGAATTGTTAGCCCAATACCATTTGTCTGCTCCTTGCAATTCCAAATATCACCTCCTTTGGACGAGCTATCACTGAACTTCCACAACCAGCCAACAGATACTGATTAGCCATTGATACACCTACAAGGTGCCAGTGACTGTGTTAGCTGCTTCCACCTGCCATTCAGCAACACCTCTGGATACCACCCTCAGCTTGTCAGTCTCATTCTGCAACCCTTCTCCTTGCTAGCACCCATTCTACCCACACAGCTGGGGGGTTCCAAATCCAGATTTTTGCTCATGATGTTGTAGATACCTTAGGTAGTATATGGCACTCAGACCTAGAGTATACATTATAATTAATATCCAATTAGCTCTTCTAGATAGCCTACCCAAAGTTGACCTAAACCTTAAGCCAGAATATAGCTTTTCTAGTTGTGTTACCCAAAAGGAGGTAAGGATGAGAAACCCAACAGAAACAGGATCTCCAATGCTCCTTCACAATAAATGTAATATTTGAATACATTTTCCTTTTTACTCCCACATATTTTTCTCAGAAAATGAAAGACTGTTGCAATTCCCATTCCCATCAAAACACTTAATTGCATCAATTTCTCTACTTCATCTTCTTTCTTCTTCATAACTCCAGTGAATATAAAATTTAAGTATAGATAACTCAGGAAGAAATCAGAAAGATTTTAAGTGTCAAAATCCACCAAGTAGTTAATTTTATCTTCAGCATCTTCATGGACTATAATATGCTCCTGTTAGAGGGCACCTTTAAACGTCACTCTTTCCAGTCCTCCGTCCTCATGGAGAGCTGCATCCACACTGTTCCAGTCAGGCATACAGACACTGCCTAGGCTATAGCGCTACCCAACAATTAACAATTACATGAGAGCTTCAAAAAAACAAGACCCAGTCAGGTGCAGCAAATACTTTCAGAACTTCCCAGAAGTTGTGAAAGAATCCTCAGTACTAGTTGACTTATTGTACCAGCCTGCAGCATGGTCTGGTTGAGTACCCAAACCATAGAGTGGGGAAATACACTCCAAATGAGGCACTGTGATGGACAGAAAGATACGTCTCAATGACATAATCCAATTCACATGCAGAGCCAATTGTTCCCAAGGATAAGCAGTGCTTTTCAAATTGTAGATCATAATGCAGGGGACTGGAAAGAATGACCTATTAAGGTTCTCTCTCCAGTGAATGTACTTAATTTAGTACATGTTGGTTGCATTTTTTTTTATGGAATTGAATAGAAAGTTTCAGAAAGCACTGCAAGCATATAGTATGTGTAAGAATGTTCAATGAAACTTCTTTCCTAGATAGATGATTTATTGATTGATAGAGATATTCCACAACTATTTATTGAGCACCTACCACACACCAGATGCTTTTCTAGATGCTTAGATACATCAGTGACTACAGCACATACAAATCCCTGCACTCATGATGCTCACATCTAGTAAACTAGAATGAAAAGTAAAATGCATTTCTTAGTGTGCCATACATTTTTTTCAAGTTTGAAAACTACTGTGTATTATATGGAGACACCCAAGCATTCTCTCCAGTACCCCAACAAGGGCATATCCACCCAATAACTGCCCTACCTCATCAGGAAGCCCTAGTCAGGGGCGAAGTGGAAAGAACAGTCCAAGTCATCCCCTTTCTCTGCTTCCAAGACTGCCTTCAATGGCTTCTTTTTTTTTTTTTAATTTTTATTGTTATTCAATTACAGTTGCACGCCTTTTCTCCCCATCCCTCCACCCCACCCCAGCTGAACCCACCTCCCTCCCCCACCTCCACCCTCCCCCCTGGTTTTGTCCATGTGTCCTTTATAGTAGTTCCTGTAATCCCCTCTTCCCACTGTCCCCCACCCCCGCTATTGTTAGATTGTTCTTAACTTCAATGTCTCTGGTTATATTTTGTTTGCTTTTTTCTTCTATTGATTATGTTCCAGTTAAAGGCGAGATCATATGGTATTTGTCCCTCACCGCCTGGCTTATTTCACTTAGCATAAAAGCATGGCTTCTTGAAGCCATATTCTCTTTGCTCTATTTTGCATCTTTCCCTTTAATTGTTTCTCTTTCCTACAGTTCTGATGGGTGAAATTGTTGAAGGGGAAGGAAAACAGCAAAGTAAATCAGCTCTTAGTGGTTATTCCCTGGTACTATAACAGATGGAGAAGTTTCACTTTAATTTTTAATAAATATTCACTGCTAGTAACAGGCAAACCATTGAAATTGTAATAACCTATTCTCTTAGGCCAGTTAAACACCAATTCTACATATATTCTCCCTAAATTTCTTCAGAGATATCCTAATAGATACTAACTAATGTCCAGTTCAATACTCCTCAACATAATTATTTGCACATTTAATTTGTAGTAGCTCACATTTAGTGTGTCTGTAGCATGAAACTGACACTGTGCTATGTACTTTACCTCTCATCTTCCCGACAACCCTGTGAAGGAGAAATTATTATCTGCATTTTGTTAAAGGAGACATTAAAGCTTATAGAGGTTAAATAATTTGTCCATGATCATTTGGCTAGTAAGTGGCAGAGCTGAAATTCTAACAAATGCAATGTAGCGCCACAAAATGACTGATCCTACCCCCATTAAGGGCAAAAGGTTCATTATGTATGAACAATGATTAATTCTTAGAAAATTACTTTACAAGCTTATGCTGCCCCTTGTTTGCTCTTAACCACTCTTTAATATTTTAATGGCCATTGAGGAAGACTCTAAATAATCCATTAGATTAGAACTGAAGTGTCAACATAAGCACTTTCTCCTACCTTTGCTGCAATGAGTTTAAATATCTGGTTGCTCAAAACATTTTGATATGTCTTGCACTAAACCTTTTTAATATTGGTAAGGTTAGTAGGAGGATAAGGGGACAGACTCTGAGTCCAGAATGTCTGTTCTCAACTCCCAGCTCTATCAACTGTGTGGCCTTGGGAAAGCTGTGCCTCAGTTTCTTCATTTGTAAAATGAGAATGATAGCTCTGACATGATTGTTTTGAGGATTAAATGAGATATTACAAGTTATGCACTTAGAACAATGTGAGCATTAAATAAACATTATGTATGTGTTATCCTCATGACTATTACTTCCTAAAAAGCACTAGCCCACCTCATTCCACTAAGCATGAAAGTCTTAGGGTTTATCAAGAAATAAGAGTAAGTTCTGGGAGAATAAAGAAATCTTTAAACTTGATTCTCTGCAAATAAAGAGAATTGTATCTGTTCCATAACTGTCCCTCACTCCCCAATTGCTTGGGTTGCTGACTGGTGCACAGGGGATGCTATTGCCTCACTGATGCTGTTTTTGGAAAGCATTACACTTCATAAATTATTTGAAAAGGAACTCATTTTGCTTTTATGCTGATATATGACATCTTTGCTTTGCACAATACAACCGGCATGTTTATTTACTGAACAGAGGTCAGGACCATAGGTTTGCATGGAGAAGAGAAATCATAACCATTGTTACAAGAAAATTCAAACCAGTTTTTCAGCATAGGTCTTCATGTTGTTTTAAACAACTGTCTCAAATGTTTGTCAAGTAGAAAGGTCAAGTGTACATCAGTATAAAAAATGTAAAAGTTTTCAGCATTCTTTAGCCTGTTCTGTAAGGCAAATTCCTCTCCTCATAATCAATTTCTTTACTTAAAAATGTCATTCTGAGTATGGTGCTGGCATAAGAACAGACACATTGACCAATGAAACAGAATAGAGAGCCCAGAAATAAACCCATGTCAATATGGTCAATTAATATTAGAGAAAGGCAGGAGCATAAAGTGAAGTAAAAATAGCCTCTTCAACAAATGGTGTTGGGAGATCTAGACAGATACATGCAAAAAAACGAAACTAGACCACCAACTTATACCATATACCAAAATAAATTCAAAACAGATAAAAGACTTAAATACAAGTTGTGACACCATAAAAGTCCTAGAGGAGAACATAGGTGGAAAAATCTCAGACATTCCACGCAGCAATATTTTTACCGATACATCTCCTAGGGCAAAGGATGTAAAGGAAAAAATAAACAAATGGGACTACATCAAATTAAAAAGCTTCTGCACAGCTAAAGAAAACATCAAAAAAATGGAAAGGGAACCAACCATATGGGAAAACATATTTGCCAACAATACCTCAGACAAGGGTTTGATCTCCAAAATATATAAAGAACTCACATGGCTCTGTGGAACTGATGGAACTGCCTTTTGACCCAGTGATCCCAGTGCTGGGATTATACCCTAAGAATCCTGAAACACAAATTCAAAAGGACCTACGCACCCCGATGCTCATAGCAGCACAATGTACAACAGCCAAGTGCTGGAAACAGCCTAAGTACCCATCACTACATGAGTGGATCAAAAAACTGCGGTTCATTTACACAATGGAATACAATGCAGCAGAAGGAAAGAAGGAAGTCCTACCCTTTGCAACAGCATGGATGCTAAGTGAAATTAGCCAGGCAGTGAAAGACAAATACCATATGATTTCACCTATAAGTGGAACCTAATCAACAAAACAAACAAATGAGCAAAATAGAACCAGAGGCATGGAAATAAAAAACAAACTGACAGTGATCAGAGGGGGAGGGGGATATTGGGGGCAAGAGGGAAAGGGCCATCAAGGAACATGAATAGAGGAGTCACAGGCACAGCCAATGGGGTGGGGATTGAATGTGGGGGGCAGGGCAGGGGAGGGCAACAGGGAAAAAGGTGGGACAACTGTAACTGAACAATTTTTTTTTAAATGTCACTCTGAATGGACATTTTACAGCTGATTAATTTTTGTCCTTTTTTCTCATATGCAAATACAAGACTCAAAATATACTTTTGGTACATTTCCTTTCTGCTGATTAAAGTGATAATTTCCTATAAATCTACTGCTATCTGCAGCCCTAGCAGAAAATGTTTTGCAAACTATGTTCCTATGTGGCTTAAATATATTCATCTTTTCTCTAAAATATTTAAGTAAACAATTAAGCATTTGAATGCAGAAGGTAGAAAACATTGTCATTGCTTTTGTCAAAAACTCAACACATTAAATATGTTGCACATAGAAATGTACTCAATTAACATTTTAATTAAGGAAAACAAAAAATAATTAAACAGATGACATTTTAATTAATTTTCTCAACTGTAAATAACGTGATGGAAATTATTGTGAAATCTGATTTAAATATTTCTCCTTCAAAAACAGTGACTTCAAACTACCCATGACCATAAACATCTCCCTTTTATGTATTTACATAATCATAATGTCAGATCCGTAAGTTTCCAAGTGAAGTTTCTCAGGGTTATGAAAACTCCCTATGCGATATGCAAACAACAGCACAGTTGTTTTAACAATTACAAGTTACAAGACATTTGTTTACTTCCACTGTAAAAACATAGTACTAATGTACTTAAAGGCTACATTCTATAGTCAAAGATTCATGCTTGGTCATTAAATCCAGATAAACCATTTTGCCAACCTTAGCAACCCAATTCTGTGACATCCAGTTTTCATATTGCCATAGTCAATGAGACTTGTCCCTGATTTTGCAACACACGAGGAATAGCTAATTGGGCCAAGTGGCATTAATTAGTCAAAGTAAAATTAGATTTAATTCATTCCATTTTTTCAGTTTATTTTTATTGTATTTTTTCAACTACCATTTATCTCTCCTATACCCTCTTCCACCTCCACCCATACCCCATCTCCCATAATCACTTCACTGTTGTCCATGTCCATCATTATTTTGACAATAAAAATTCAACACTTGGAAGCAGAGTACAGTGATAATATGGAAAATGATGCCTAAAATATTAACAGACATTGAATTGCCAAGAAAACAAAGTAAGCCATGCCCTCAGGGCTGCCAGATTTAGGGTGGATGGATGGATGGATGATAGATAGATAGACAGATAGATAGATAGATTTTTGCTTTTTTGTCCCCTATTGTTTCCATGGACCATACTTATACCAAACAATTATTCATTATTTCTCTGAAATTTAAATTTAACTTGGTGTCCTGCATTTTACCTGACAACCCTACTTTTAAAAGAGCAGTGTCTATAAGATAAATTTACCTTGAAAAACACTTTTGGTCCCTGATAGACAGTGAGCTATGGCAAAAGGAGGAGACATTTAGTGGCAGGTGATGCTCTGGGCCTGGGAGGGTTCCAGGATGGGCCCTTAGCCACCATCAAGGGAGTCTGTCCAGGAGACAAACACTCTGTGTATTTAATGTCATACCTGGAGTTAAAAAGTTATTGATCTATTGTTCAATCTATTTTTACTTTGTTTTTTAATTGTGAATAATAAATAGGTCTGAGAGGACAGCAAGTGTGTGGGGGCACTCTGTCACTGAAGAGACAGTGGGGCGCTCTAAGGTTTCTTGTGCGGAAATCCCTGGAAGACAAAGCAGTTCCCAGAAATACAGCTCAACAAGACGCACAACTGTTCTCCAATGCAAATGTGAGCCTCGGATAAAAGGATGGGGTCTCGTGGCTCAGGAAGACAGAAGACCAAGAAGACAGAGACTCCACAGACCGAGAGACCGAGAGAGGGGAGAGGGAGGGAAAGAATTCCAGCTTTTGGAAGTAAAAGTGTTTCTTTCTAGCTGAGAATTCTGAGGGGATATGAGGATTAGGACATCATCTCCCTGAAATCCCTATTTTTTTTAACAACAGGATTAGAACTGAATATTCTAATTTGTTTATCCAGATATTTCACCAGAGAGAAGTATCAGTTCCAGTAAAACATAGCCAGGGCTAGTAATCCTCTCTCATTAAAAAACATCCTTCTGTTCTCCTCCAGTTATTCAAAATCCCATTTTTGGAATTGTTCATTGTACAGTAACTCTCTTCCCCATCCCACCACTGCAGCCCTCACATCTCTTAAGAGAAACTTCCATGACCTAAAAGAATCTCCAGCCTAAAAGGTGGGTTGCTTGGGGAAATAAAAGTGGAACAGAAATTAATCACCTAACACCGTTGTCTACCTGCAGTGTATGAGGAAAGCATGTCTCTATGTTAGATGCTACTTTGTCATATGCTTTTATTATTGTTGCCATTTAATTGCAAGCATGCAATTAGGACACTCCTAGCACAAGGTTCAAATATACTAGGCACTCCACTCAACAATACTGAATGTATGAATGATTGGGCCAATGAGTCAAGGTTAGGCAGTGCACAGAAACGCTAAGGCAGTAAAACAACATTTCCCAAGAATTGTGAAGGCCTTCCCTTCCCCACTGACCCCCCCCCCCCCCCCCGCTTCCAGGCAAAGCTGGAGTTGAACTGCTCTGGCAAAAGTGCAGAAAATAAGTATTCTGCCTTCCTACTGCTGTGGATGAGGGTCCTCTAATAGGCCCCCTACCAGAGGATAATACTCTAAAGAGATCTTGTTTCCCAATACACATTATTAAACTTTCTCATAAGGTTCTATGCAAACTTGACTGGCTAATTCTCCACTAACTACAAATAAGCAGGATTTTGTTCTTGGTCCCAGCTTTGGAAAAGTCCCTCCTACCACCATTTTCTGGCTGTCTGTAGGGGTTAAGTCCACCCTTTGTCTCTTACAAGTGGACTGACTTAGCATGTTTCCAATATCCTCCAATCTACATTTGCCATGCCTTTCAAACTGGGCTCAAAACACCTTTTCTGAATGAACTCACACAATCCAATCTGACTGCTTTCTTCTTTTATCTGTAATTCCTGATCCTTTCCTTACTTACGTATCAGGCTTTAGCATATATTTTTATGTTACTTACTCAGAGAAGGAATGTCAGAGCTTTGTATATTATTGGTACTTTAAAAAGTGGTTAAGCAAATGAAAGTATAGAGGAGCACAGGAAGCTCTGTTGTTCTGAGACATAATATGTCTACTCTTACCCATCTTGGGACTCAAATGTTCAACACATTAATGTGGCCCATCACATACTACTCAAACTATGCTCTGTGAACCACCATCATGGAAACTTTTTGGAGATGCAGAGTCTCAGGCCTCATCCCAGGCAGACTGAATCAAAACCTGCATTTTAAGAAGATCCTTTGAGTGATTTGCATGCACGATAAAGTTTGAGAAGTACTGACTTTCCAATAACAAACGTGAAAAAAATCTACAAAGAATATGTCTTCAATGGCTGCAACAGAGCAGTCAACACAGATGTCTCTATTTTTGCCCAATCAGACCAATCAATTCAGAAGCAACTTTTCCACCAAAGAACCTTAAAATCTTTTCATTGCCTCAGTAAAACAGGAAAAAGACAGACCTAGAACAGAGGGCTCAGATGAGAAAGAACAACTCACCTCCTAGAGAACAATTGATAAAAAGCTGGTAATTAATACTGGAGGTATTACAATAGCAGAGACCACAAGGGTAGGCAGGTCCCTGGAATCAGGGGATGTCTCAGTGGAACAGGAGCAGATGGATGCATAGTAGTGCCCAGCAGGGGCCGGAGTCACCAAAATGAGAACCAGAAAAGAAGATACGAGTGCACACTGTCCCAGGTCTTGGGAAGAACTGGAATGGTGAAGAACTGGAAATTTAAATTTCAGCCCACTGGCTCTCTTGGGCCTAGCACTGGTGTGCCAGAAGCTAGACTAAGCACTCCACCTATGTTACCTCATTTAACCACAACTATAACAGACAATGTGTTATTATCCCATATCACAAAAACCAGAAAAATTGTGAAACTCATCCAAGACACACCACTGAAAGCGACAACACAGAACTTAACACCTGTCTGGCTCCCAGCCCGCACTTGGCCCATGCACTTGACCCTCAGTGCTCCACTGCCTCCTTCTAATCAGGTGAGTAAAGTGCTTATGGTTTTCATTATGAAGTGTGAACTCAATCATTCCCAGTTAACTCCTTGGTTGCCTTCATAACATCTAGAAATAAAGAAGCCCTCCAGATATTACCGCACACCCACACCTGAAATAGGTAGCCCTTACTTCAAAAACAAGCTCACCATCGCAGTGAGCCTAAGGGCCCTGGCACTATGAAGTGGTGTCTTTACAAGGTGGGTTTTCTTCTTTCCCAGTTGACATTTGTTTTTTTTTAAGATTTTATTTATTTATTTTTAGAAAGAGGGGAAGGGATGGAGAAAGAGAGGGAGAGAAACATCGATGTGTTGTTGCCTCTCACATGCCCCCCAACTGGGGACCTGGCCTACAACCCAGGTATGTGCCCTGACTGGGAATCGAACCAGTGACCCTTTTGTTCACAGGCCAGCACTCAATCCACTGATCCACACCAGCCAGGGCTGTTAGTTTTTTTAATAGTTTACTTTTATTGTACATTTTCCATTACCATTTATCCCCCTTGCACCCTCTTCCACCTCCATCCACTCCCCTCCCCCACCTCACAATCACCACACTGTTACATTACAATGAACATCGGCTGTCAGCAAAAATTAAGCACTTTTCCTTCTTTAGGGAATAACATATGCCGGCATGACTAAGTGTGTGACCACCTGGTCCCTGTGTGGGAGGTTACGTCTCATTAGGGCAGCACTAGGGACTACATTCTGAAGGTCTCTCAGCCTGGCTGGGGGCTGGGCGGGGGCATCCATTTTGGTCCTTGAAGTCTATTTTAGTCCCTTAGTCTATTTTAGTCTGTGCTACCCCAGACTCTTCGCCAGCCTTGGCCTACCTAAAGAAAATTATATCTTACAAACTTCTACAATGAACTCAATCACCCAAGGGTTCTGGTCACCCCTGGGTATGTAGCCCTCTCACCTCCAGACCATCCCCCATGAGCAGCACCCTGGTAAGAGTAACTTATCCTTTCCAAGGATCTGCTTGAGTCATAACAGGAAAAAAAAAAAAAAAAAGCACGCACCTAAAACACAATTACAGGGGGGTGTGAAAAGCCACATGAAACTAAGGGGTCGTCAACAACATTTTCAGCAGTAAACACATCAGGTAACCTTCTGAAAGATTGAAAAATGTTCAATCACATTACAACTTCTACCCTTCATCATCATTGTCATCCCATATTCTTGAGCCTCCGAATCTAGCTCTCCAGTGGGCTTTTAAGAAATACATATAGAGAGGTTTCAAAAGTTGAGCTTGTGTATTTGTCAAGAATCTCAGGGAATCAACAAAACAAACAAGCAAGCGAAATACAACCAGAGACATGGAAATAAAGAACAGACTGACAGTATCCAAGGGGAGGGGGGAGAGGGAAAATGGGGGAAAATAGGTGAAGGGTCATCAAGGAACATGTATAAAGGACACATGGATAAAGCCAAAGAGGGTAGGTTCAAAGGTGGGAGGCAGGGATGGGTGGGGCAGGGGGCTTGGTGGGGTGAAAATGGAGACAACTGTACTTGAACAACAATAATAAATAAATACATAAATACATAAATAAATAAATAAATAAATAAATAAAATTTAAAAAGAAAAAAGAGAATCTAGGGAATAAACTCTTCAGTGGGATAAAAAGTCTAGGAAGCACAGAAAGGAAAAAGCTGCTTCCAGTTAGTTTACAGATTACAAACCTGAAGGGGTCTTTAAAAAGCTAGATGCCACTGGTTGTTCCTCTTGCCAGTTTTAAACGTAGATTATATTCTACATTCTGAAGGTGAACCAGTTTCTTGTTTGCATTACAAACCCTTTTAATTCTGCAGATCAAAAAAAAGTTCTAATGTCAGATGTTCCTAGGCCATTTAAAATTACTCTTATTATTTCTCACTTGCTAATTGTTGAATTTTCATGTTTATTTTTAATCTTGAAAATAGGGAAACTGCTATTTCTCCTCCACTTCCTATCACCTTAGGGAAAAAGTGAACAAATATAGTATAGAAACTATAGGAACAGGTTAGAATGATGTGACCCATGGAGGAAATGGGAGAGAATAAAGTAGATATTTTAAGTCATTCAGGTCCAAGTTTACCACTTAGTGAATAAAACTGCACAAGTTCTTCAATCTCCATGAACTTCATTTTCTCCATTTGTTAAATAAGCATAATACACACCATGCAGGGCTAGTCTAAGGCTAAGAGACAATGCTAAAGCACTTGGTACAATATAGAAATTCAAATTATGATAAAGGTGATGATGGTGGTGGCAGTGGTGGTGGTGGTGGTGGTGGTGATGACAGTGACAATGATGGACAAAAGTGACAAGACAGAGCAGAGGGTGAAGGTAGAAAAGTGGGAAAACAATACTGGATAGAGGTTATCCTAAAATCAAGAAATGAGTATGACTGAGTACCTATAACAAAGGAAATATTTTCCCAATATCTGATTAACAACTTGATTCTGTCTTAAAAGACGAGTTAAATTGTAAATTCCATTGGGATCCACTCTGACTGCAGTTTTTCTCTGCATTCAAACTCACAGTAATCAATACTTGATCCCAGGGGCAGGTCAGCCCTAATGTGTCCTTCGGTGGCTTTTTCCTTTGCAAGTTTACTCTTGAGCTCTTTTTATAAATAAATGTAGGTGTCATGAGACAGAAATTATTTCTTTAGGTTGGAAGCACAGCTGATGACACTTGGAGAAAACAATTAAAAGATCCCTGAAGCAATTTTCCAAAGAGGAAAACCATGAACAAAATCATTTTCCAAACACGTTTTACAGAAGTAGACTTCAAATTCCGTGTGATACATATGCTCTTAACAGTTTGGAACCATTTGTCAGTCAACATTTAAATTGTAGGCATTCCATTTGTAAAATAGAACAACAAATTAGTCAATCTTATTAGCATGAATCACAAAAATCTTAATGATCTTGGGTTTCTTAAGGAGTTTAACACCTCCCATTTTCTGAATGTGAACATCAGGTCACATTAATCACAAGACCACAGCCCACTCACTTAAAGAGTATATCATATAAAAGTTTGCACCACCTGCTGGGAAATACTATATCTTTAGCATTTGGATCACTTGGGATATTGGAAGGAAGAGCTCACTAATGAAGTGTGAGGCTCATTTTACTTATAGCCCATGGGAAAGGCATCTTTCATGGCCATCAGAAGAACTTCTTCAGGTGAGAAGTCACAGATAACCCAAGTGCCATACAAAGCTAGTGTAAGTCTAATCCTGGTGACACTGGCAGAACCACAGTAAAGAGAAATTTTTTTAATTGATAGCAATGGGACTATGAGAATGTGGGAGAAGATCAAATATAGACCACAGCTGCAACTTACATAGTAGAGACACCTTTGCCAGCATAACAGGAAAGAAAGAGTAAATAAAGGTGGATTTGGCTGTCAGCTGATTTTTGGTTTAGTTGACATTCAGATGGTACGAGGCAGGTATCTTCTACCTTCTCTGTGAAGTAGTAGAAAGTCCTTTGCTAAGATGTGGGAAGTGAAGAGAGTGGTGATTTGAAACAGTCACTGGGGATGTTGTAGAGCAAATTAATGGGGACACAGAAGACTGTCAGGCAGTTTGACATTGACTATGAACAAAATGCCTCCGACTTCTCGATCCACTTCTGTCCATTTCTCCTGCTAGACTGCACTCCTGCAGGCTTTAATTGATTTAGTGTCACTGGCACCTAGCTCAGCTCCTGGCACAAAGTAGGTACTCTTAAATATTATTTGAGTTCAGTTAGATAGAACAAATATCTAAATTGTCTGAGCACAAACTAACTTTAAATATTGAAATTTGTTAAGCTTGCAAAATACAATTGACTCGTTAGTGAAGTCCAGTATATCCATGAAGGAAAACCTGAGGCCTGGACTTTGCATTTGAGGTCAGTCAGTGGTACAGAAAAGAGCAGCTGAGGAGAGGTTCAAGTACAGGGACCTGGGGACAGGAGTGTGAAGATTAAATGGCTGCCAGGTCACCTCTGCTGAGTGCCACCTTGAGGGCAGCAGGGTTCTAGAAGCAGAATCAAGGGAAGCAGCAGCAGCTCCACATGACTCTGGTTCTCTAGGAAAACTATGCTGGAATTGGAGCAAAGCTTTGAAGAAAAACCATCATTCTCATAGCCCAGCTTTCTAGTTTTGCAAAGAGGATTATTCCCTGAAACTCAGAAAAATAATAGAGCACACCTAACTCTATCTCAACATCCAGCTTCTGCCCCCACCTATAACCCTTCCGGCTTCTTCTTGCTGCTTCCAACCCAGCACATTATGTTCTAGCTATTCCAAATTATTTCCTGATTTAAAATGCCACATGGTTTTTTAAGTTCCAAGCTTTGTACAGGATGTTCCCTCTCACTGGAAGATCTCCCTCTTCCCATCCCAACCATTATAACTCTGTAAAGGCTGTCTTTCCCAGAGTAGAAGAGCCCACCCCATCTTAGTCATTGAACATATACATATACGTTAGGAATGGAAGAGACCACATTTGATGTAACCTTTTCTCCCAGTGACTTGAAACGTGACTGGCACATAGTAAGATGCTCAGTGCAGGTTTGTTGAACTGAGTTTTACCATTCATCTACCTTGCAGACAAATGGCAATTTCTTAGGTATCTATTCATTTGACACCTCCTTTCTCCAACCCAGGCACTTTGGTTTTTTCTTCCGAAACTGATGTTAGGACCTAATACTATATATATGCTATTGCATTTTGATTAATTTTCCTGAAATAGAAAATTATTTTAAATGAATGCTGAGTACTTTGTTCCATCGGGTCTTTTTTTTAAACTCAGTCCAGAAATGGGAAGTTTGGTATCGATTTAATGATGCCTCAAATATTACCAAGACATAGAGGGTTGAGGAAATAAGATACTGCTTGTTCTTAAAATTTGGGAATATTAGAATTAGAGGCACCCCTTGAAGCCAAAAGGAGTTAGCTTTAGAATAAATAAAAAGGAGTCTTATTTTACACAGCAGGTGGCAAACATGAAACTATTTACTCTGAGAATTGGTACAGAGTTGAAAATAAAAGTAGGTTCCAAGAAGGACTTAGCTATAATCTAGGATGAGAGTTCCAACATGTTATTGAGTAGAAATTTGAGCTATTAGACCTTGTCGGCAGGGTGCACCCTCCCCTCACTTACCCACAAAGTGCCATTAGCATCCTTGCCGTAGCTGCTCCCCTGAGCGGGATACATCCACTTTGATCTGATCTAACCCAGCATGGCATGTCTGGTGCTTTCATACTCTCAAGTATGAAACTTACTTTATTAAAATGAGACATGTTTCTTTCTTTGATTCACCCTACACAACTTAACTGTCATCAATCATTTAAAATAAAATATCTTCCAAAATAGTTACTTCATTGAGCACATACATGGGGCAAGTCAAAAAATAGGATACCCCAGCAATGAGTTGAATGTCTTTCTAAAACCCCTGTACTTGGGAAGGGAAAAACTGAGTTGCAGGGAGAACCAAGATGGCGGCGTAGGTAGACACACTGAGCCTCCTCGCACAACCAGAACTGACAGAAAATTGAAAGGCAAGGAAGTCCGACACCAAGGAAATAAAAAATAAACATTCATCCAGACCGGTAGGAGGGGCGGAGATGGGCAGCCAGGGTGGAGAGGACTCACGTTGCCGTGGCGGGACCAAGACTGGCGGAGTGTGGGAGGAATGGGGCAGGCAGTCTGACCACTAGCAGACCCTGAGGCCCCACATTCGTGCAGATAGGCCCAGACGGCCGGACTCAGAGTGGCGGAGAACGGGGCAGGCAGAGCAGCGGGTAGCATCCCGCGGCCCCATATTCGGCACAGATAAACCAGACAAACAGCAGGGAGCAACCCAGGGCTCCAGCACGGTAAAATGAAGCCTCAAACCTCTGATTGAAAGCACCCCTGGGGGTTCGGGCAGCAGCAGGAGAGACTCCCAGCCTCACAGGAGAGGTCGTTGGAGAGACCCACTGGGGCCTAGAGTGTGCACAAGCCCACCCACTCGGGAACCAGCACCAGAGGGGCCCAGTTTGATTGTGGGTAGCTGAGTGAAAGATTGAAATCTGGTGGATAGGGGAGTGGGCGCCATTGCTCCCTCTTGGCCCCTCCCCCAGGTACAGTGACCAGCATTACCCTGCCCCGGGGAACACCTAAGGCTCCGCCCCGTTAAGTAACAGATGCGCCAAGACAAAAAAAAAAAAAAAAAAAAAATGGCCCAAATGACAGAACACTTTAAAGCTCCAGAAAAAATACAACTAAGTGAGGAAGAGATAGCCAACCTATCGGATGCACAGTTCAAAACACTGGTTATCAAGATGCTCACAGAATTGGTTGAATCTGTTCGAAAACCAGATGAAAAAATGAAGCCTATGCTAAGAGAAACAAAGGAAAACTGAGGGGTACAGGGAACCAATAGTGATGCGAAGGAAACTGGGACTCAAATCAATGGTGTGGACCAGAAGGAAGAAAGAAACATCCAACCAGAAAAGAATGAAGAAACAAGAATTCAGAAAAATGAGGAGAGGCTTAGGAACCTCCAGGACACCTTGAAACGTTCCAACATCCGAATTATAGGGGTGCCAGAAGGAGAAGAGGAAGAACAAAAAATTGAAAACTTATTTGAACAAATCATCATCTGGCAAAGGAAATAGACTTCCAGGAAGTCCAGGAAGCTCAGAGAGTCCCAAAGAAGCTGGACCCAAGGAGGAACACACCAAGGCACATCATAATTACATTACCCAAGATTAAACACAAGGACCTACATCCAAGATTACTGTACCCAGCAAAGCTATCATTTAGAATGGAAGGGAAGATAAAGTGCTTCTCAGATAAGGTCAAGTTAAAGAAGTTCATCATCACCAAGCCCTTATTATATGAAATGTTCAAGGGACTTACCTAAGAAAAAGAAGATCAAAAATGGGAACAGTAAAAATGACATCAAACTCACAGTTATTAACGACCACACCTAAAACAAAAACAAGAGCAAACTAGGCAAACAACTAGAACAGGAACAGAACCATAGAGATGGAAATCACATGGAGGGTTGTCAATAGAGTAGTAGGAGGGGGAGAGGGGGGGAAAGGTACAGAGAATAAGTAGCATAGATGATAGGTGGAAAATAGACAGGGGGAGGGTAAGAATAGTGTAGGAAATGTAGAAGCCAAAGAACTTAAAAGTATGACCCATGGACATGAACTATAGGGGGGGAATGTGGGAGGGAGGGGGTGGGCAGGATGGAGTGGAGTCGGGGGGGAATGGGACAACTGTAATAGCATAATCAATAAATATATTTAAAAAAAAGAAAAAAGGAAAAACTGAGTTGCCAAGTGCACTGAAGTAGACATTTGGTATGCACAGCCATATTGCCCCATGTAGGAAGTAAAAGGAAAGAACAGAAAGATATTATCTAGAACCCAATGGCAAGTTTGCGTCACAAAAAAGTTTTATTCACCAATTTTGTCCTCAAAATTTCACTCCATAAGCATAATGTTTATCAAACTGCATACAAATGGCTGGAATCACATGTCAGGAATATTTAAGGAAGTAGAAAAAGACAATGAAATTAGTCCTGTCTTTCTTATGCTCACTTTAATTTAATGTGGGATTTGTGCAATTGGAAGAAAATCAAGGGATCTCTTGGCTTGATGACATGGGTAACACCAGAAGGTGGAGCTTATGGCTGAGCACTGGAGAGGAGGGTGGTAGATAACCTGGCACTGAGTCACTCTTGGTGACTGACACATTCAATGACCACCAGAGCCCATTGCCATAGGACATGGCTAAGTCTAGCAGGGGTTACTTATGTTTATAGGGTTAAGTCATAAGAGGAATTTCTGGGAAAAAATAACCCTTTACTAAGATTTTTCACCTCTCACTAACTAAATCTTGTATTGGCACACACATTTCAGAAATTCTGTGAAATAATTGTTCCTATAATAATTACTATGTGTAAACATTTAAAGGCTTTTCTTCCAATATTCAAGAGTTACTGAAATCTTCCCCTGGCCCAATGCTAGAGAAGCCACAAAGGAAAAGAAGAGTGTATGAATCTAAAGACCTAATATAAAGACTGTGAAGAAACTGAGGAGGAAAAGACTGGTTGTAACCAAGTGAGAAAGAAAAATAGCAGCCAGTATGGAGGAGAGAGGGGCAATGCATGGAATGGACAGAGAGGCTGGGAGTGTGCATATAGTTGTGTTCTTTTCACTTTGTAGAACTTTACTTGCCCCTTTACTCGGGCAGAAGAACAGCAGCACCAGCCCACCCTGCAGCAGTCATACAAGAAGTCACCAACTTCAGGGCAGAGTTGCAGTCTGGCTGGTGTTGGAAGAAGCTAAAGCCAAATGCAAGCTGATGCACCTGCTCCTGAGTGGCCCCTCCACCTGTCTGTCCCACGTTCAGCCCTAGCTTAGGACCAAACAACCAAGGTAGAAAAGATGTAGGAAGAGAGAAGGCTCAGAGTGGAAGCACAAAGAAGTTCACCCAGGGGCAGAGTTTCTTACTGAGGGGGAGTAAACACAAAGCTCAAGTCCAAGCTTTAGTGCTATGAACTCTCTATTCTGAGGCATATATCACCCGCCACTCCTTAGACCCACCAGGATGACGCAGACTAGGAGCTGGCTTTGGTCAATACTGTATGTTCTCGTTTATTAATGATTACATAACAAGATCTAATGTAATTTTTAACTGAGCCATAGCCAACCCAAAATGAGCATGTAGCATGGAGAAGAAAACCTGTGCTGTTTCTGACACTGAAATTTAGGGGATTGGTTGTAACCGTAGCCTACACAGACATCAATGATACACACAGCTACATGGATAGAACTGAATAATAAAAGTAGAAAACAGAGCAAAAGTTATAATACAATACCACTGATGAAAATTAAAAACACATTCACATGCAAAACAACACCTCAGACTTAACAAGGAAACACACATATTTAAGACACCATACATCCAAGGCACACATCAAAGACACCAGAGTGAAGAATGCTAAGGGAGAGAGGGGAACTGGAGCAGTGATCGGGGAAGATAAAAGAGAAAGAAAATAAAACAAGAAGAGGTCTTCACACTAATCCATGAGGATAATGCCCTATAAGCTAAAGCATAAAAAAGAATAAAATCTGACCTTTTGAGACAGCATAGACAGACCTGGAGAGTATTATGTTTAGTGAAATTAGCCAGTCAGAGAAAAACAAATATCATATGATTTCACTTATATGTGGAATCTAGTGAACAAAATAAACAAAATAGAAACAGACTATAGAGACAGAAAACAGACTGGCAGCTGTCACAAGAGAGGGGGATTGGAGGGGAAGGTGAAAAAGGTGAAGGAATTAAGCAAAAATGAAAAAAACTCCTAGACACAGATAACAGTATGGTGATTAAGAGCAAAAGGGGGTGAGGGGAGGTGGAAGAGGCTAAAGGGGGGATAAATGGGGATAAAAGGAGACTTGAATTGGGGTGGTGGACACAGTACAATATATGTATGATTATTGGAGAATTGTACACCTGAAACCTATATAATTTTATTAACCAAGGTCAGCCCAATAAATTCAATAGAAAGTTAAATAAATAAATAAAATCTTGGGAGCAGAAGGAGATTAGGGACTAATCCTTGTGATATATTATACTATTTAACATTGCTGCTAAGATGCTATAGCCTCAGATTTTATCAGTTAGATACCAGCTTCAGAAGTTTTAGGTGGTATTAACCCTTTAAATGCAAACCATTCAGGTGCACATTTCAAAATTTATTTGATCTAATATTTTTAGTCATGGCTCAAGAATAATTCACCCAGATTTTTTATTTTTTCCTGAATAAAAGTGCTTCTCACTGTGCCATGCAAAAAAAAAAAAAAAAAAAAAAAGATTAACTTAATGCTCTACTTGAAATCTGATTAAAACAAACACCATTACAGATGATTGGATGCTAAAAGTAAGAAGTAATTCGCATTTATTAGAATACACAGAAAAAAACTAAGAAAGCAACTTAAGACCTGATACAAATTAACACAGACTGCATCAGGCCTAATAGCTGGAAAAATTGCTGTTTTCAGAGATGTCCTTACCCCACCTCAAGAGAGTATGACATTTAGGCCAGGTCAGGGATGAGAGCCTGACAGACTGGAAAGGACATGGGACAGTACTCAGAACTGACCTCTGAAAGGCGAGTTACAGATTGTCTTTTCCAAGTCGGATATAGAACACCCTCACTGTTCATTTTTTTGTCAGTAGAACCCGAGGCAGAACCAGGAATCCAGTAGGGTAGGGACAGGACATCTCATCCATACCCAAAAAATGGCTGACTGACTATAGTGTCCTGGTCGTCTTGCTGCCCCTTAGCTGTAGCTTGTGGTAATAAACAGCTGGTTGTTACCCACCTTTCTAGAAGTCTCTTTCTGCATCTGTGTTGCAGCCTCCCTGAGGAGCCCAAACCAAACTAGAGTGATAGCATACCAAACTCTCCAAACAAATCCTCTTGGTCCCCGAATATGCCATAAAGCATATTTCACAACAGAAAGGTCATATGAAAAAAATGCTGACACATGCTTTCTCGCACTCGGGTTTGGTAGGGGTAAACAGCAGGCTGCGAGCAAGTGTACATAGCTGCTTAGCTGGAGCAGCATGGCGATGGAAAATGAAGCCTTTGCTGCTGGCTCTCCTGGGTATTCTTCGAGTTTGTGTGTGTGTGTGTGTGAACTAATAATAACAAATCTGATCTATTTACATCCAGGTTCCCTTGTCTAAAATTACTTACCTATGCTAAGTGTTTTAGTCACTGTTTGGTAATAAGATGCAATATAAATTAATCGCGAACACAGAAAATTAATGGAAAAGAAACACAGTCTGAGTGTATGCTGAGTTTAGCCACCAGAATCTATTTTTAAAGATGACCTAATTAGTTGTTACATAGAATATGGGGAGAAAAGAAACACAGGCAAAGCTTTTAGACAAACCCACCAGCAACTTTAAATGTGTAACATTGTTGGGGCCATTGTACAAAAGCTTATGGCATGATTTTCACACCGTTGTCAAACATGCCAGGCGGAATACATCAGCACAGAGAACCATGTAAATCTCTGGGGGGAAGAGATGTAATTGAAAAGTAAGCTTAAAAAATTATTTTAATAATTATTAATCTGTATGTATCTCCTAACTTACTCCCCATTTAGTAAATCAGATTGTAATCGTTTTGCCACAGGCTCCCCCCACCCCACAAATGTACCTGTGTGCAGAGCCATTGATCTTTACACTGTTTTTTATGAAGTTAATGTTATTAAATGACAAATAGATCAAAGATACAGAAGGCTTGTCTTTTCTTAAATTAGAGCATTCTAAAATTTAAACAAAATAATCCAAATGTTGGATTCCTCCTGAACGACTAATATCGCATTCAGTGCATTAAAACTTCTTGAAAAGCTGAAGCAAACCACTTTGTTATTTTCGCAAATAAAAGATGATTCTGAAAACTGATTTTACTTCCACAGTTGGAAAGCAAAGCTAACTAAAGAACAAATACTCTAATGGAATATAAAGAACATATTAAAGAGAGAGATTTTATAAAAGCATTGGCTAAGCATGAGAAAACTAGAAAATGGTATTTTAAAGCCTATTAACATAGATCTCTTTCAACAAAAAACTAATCTAATACTATAGCAATAAAGTAGCATATATACCCTTCCTGCTTAACAAATCCCCCCGCCAACATTACACACTCTCAGATACTTGCATCTCATTCTGGCAGGAAAAGGGTAGTTAGTGAGTTTTCTATGAAAACCTGCCAATGGAAGTTTGAATGACAGAATAAACTGGCTCATGTCATTTCTCTCTACCCAAACTTAATGAAACTAGTTTAAAAAAAGTAAAACAAACATTGATCAACACATGGCAAACAAAGAAAAGTCTACAACCTAAGGCCGTTACTTTAGAAAATCGTGAGGAAGAGAAGATTCAGGGGTGAAGGAAACTGCCTCTGTGTCAGGAGTTTGAATCACCCTCTCCCCTCCCACCACACACACAAACACACAAACACACTTCCACAAGGCCCTCACAAGTTACACTGGGGAGCTGCAAAATCCCAAGCTCTCACATCGATAATAAATCTGGAGAAAGGCAAGCTTAGAGGGCTGCCTTTTCCCCCCTCTGGAGAGCTAAAGAAAGTCTGCTGGGAGAGAAATAGCAGTTCTCTGGCAAAAGAGAAGCCGTGGACCACAGGATGAATTGGGGAAGGTCTGAAGTATGCGGAGACCCCTCCTGGGAATGGAGCTCCCTTCCCACCCTGATAGACCTTTAGCACCACCTTGCTCAGAGGTGGGAGTGGAGTCCAGACAATCTAATGACTGTGCCCACTCAGCTGAGCCTGCCTGCTCCCTGCCACACTCTCAGGAATTAATAAAGTGGATTCACCCCCCCAAAAGCAAAGCCTGAGCTGTCTTTTGTTAGAAATAAGCAGGTCTCACACACGGCAGAAAGACAGTCAAGTACCTTGGCTATTTCTGGATGATTGGGTTGAAGTAATTGTTTTACTTTCTTCTCTATACTTTTCTGATTTGCTTAGTCTTTATAATGAACTTGAAATTTTTGTGTAAAACAAAAACAGGGTTTCTTTCTTTGAAAAATAATGAAAGCAAACAACATAACTGTGGTATTTAGGCTCACCACACAGACTTTTAAGAACCATGAACCTGAGGTAGGAGTAGAGCAAATCATATAATGTTCCCATCTTTATCAAATAAATCCAGCCCACTGGGTACTTTGATCTTTGAGAGAATGGAAAAGAAAGAAAAGAGGAGGGAAATATCAAGATTTAGAAAAACAGAGAAGAGCAAAGGAAGAAACTGTTCTGTGAGACATGGAGAGCTGAGCCGATCCTAGAGCAACGGGGGGAGCTGAAGTCTATCAGCTGGTCCTATCTTTTCCCTCCCACCCCATGCTTTTCCAAGTGACTGTGCCATTATCTCAGTCACTGCCAAGCCCTGACACCCAGTTCCAGTCATCTATAGTCAGGGCAGCAGCCAATGGGGGCTGAAGTGAAAATTAGGTTACTGTGAAGTGCGTGTGTGTGTGTTCTCTGTGTGCACATAATGCTGCTTATGCAGAACTAGTAGACTTATTCCAAATGTGAACAGCTAGTGTTGGAAGGGAAACATATACTTCTTTACTTGAGTGTACTTCTTCTACCAACAAAGGTAGGTTAATAATTTAAATGAGATAACTAATCTCTATAAGACACGAACAAACAAGAATCATAATGATGAGCAGATTTAAAGGGAGCACAGCAGGACAGTGTCTTCTTTGTCACTGTATGCCACTTTTCACCATCTTTCAATGGACCACTGATAAAAATGATACACCATTATTTTATATGCCATTATGAAAGAAAAAATTTATCACATAAAGTGTAACTCAGTGCTGTCTTACCACATCCACTCTACAGTTCTGATCACAGGGATGTTCACATGTGTGTCTTAGAGTAAGTGAAATGCAATATCGCTCATCCCTCACACACCACCATTAGTTGTGTGATTCTTGGCAGCTCCTTTAACCCTTCTGTTTGTTTCTTCAACTATAACAACGTGCTGGACTTTTACCATTTGTATCATTGATGAGATTCCTTTACATTGTTAAAATTACATGGTTCCAGATCTCTGATTTTTCTCCCAGAATTAAGATACCCTGAGGCCCTGAGATCTCTCAGGCTGTGAGGAGCGGAAACTCCGGTGGGCTGTGCTGCTAGGAAAGCCTCCAGTCTCTGAGCCTTTTTGGCACCCTCATCTTCCCTCCTAGCTGGGAGGCACCAGTGAAGAGGCAGCCACACTTCCTCAGCCACAACCCCTCTCTCACCAACACCTCCATTCAGGGATGGTCCCCACTTGCTTTGTCCTATTACCTACTTTTGGTCCCTTGTCTCCTAGACAAGAGAGAGATGCGGAAAGAAGACTTGAGGTCTCTTTCTTCCATTTAATCAAGACCCCAGGATGGCTTTCTTCCTGTCAAGGAATGGTTGCCTGGGTAACCAAGTATTAACAGGAAGTAATTCCTATTCTCTCTTTTTGCTACACTAACCATTCTTCTCATTCCTCCATCCTGTCTTACTACAGAGTTAATAGTAAAAGGATTTATTTAATTACATTCTGCATTTTATAACCCCTGCCAGCTTCCAACAGCAAACTCCAAACTGTCTCTTACTGGCGGCTTGTCTTAAATGGACCAGAACTATTTTTCTCATCTAAATATTTTAAACCTAATTGGAACATAGCAAAGCAAAGCAAATTTAAAAGCATTAGAGTAGCTTCCTTGTGCCTTGATTTATCACTGTCTGAGACTGGTATGTTGAAATATAGCTCCTGTTTTATAGCATCAAGATTGGCTGAAAATAAGAATGCTTTTAGAAGGGGAAGGGGAAAGGAATTTCTTCACCAAAATATCTAACCCCACTGACTTATCAATGTTGACAACGTCGATTATTTTCTTTAGTTACATGGGTGGTTGGGTGGCGCCCAAGGAGATAGACCCAGGGTCTGGGTACAGCGAGTCTCACCGGCACCCTTAGAAGAAGGTGTGCGGCAGAGCGGGAGATGGAGAACACCAAGAGAGTATGAACTGCAGTTCCGATTCCATTCTCTCTTTCCCCATCCTTCTATGTGCCTGGGAGACTGACTTCTGTGAACCATACCAGCCCGCCTTTGCCCTCTGGCTTCCCACTGACCTTAGTCCATGGAAAGGACTTGCCAAGGATAAGGTAGATGCAGAGTAAAGACAGGTTAGCAGTGGCTGTTTCTCTGCCCACAGCCATAGCTCCTGCTATACAGTCCTCGCCTGCAGCTCCAGGTCTCCGTGGGTTTTAGTCATCTCTTCAAACCTAGAGAAAGGAGGCAGTGGCTTCCCACTGTACCTAACCCTTGGGTGCTTCACCTTCCCTGGTTGAATTCCCTCAACGTTTAGCCCTTTGTACATAGGCCCTTCCATCACAACTTTCTTCAGAATCATTAACTTCTTTGAAAGCAATAATAATATTATTACTTTTAAAGTAGTCTTTCTCTTTGAGAGATGCATCCTAAAATATTTAGAGATGAATGATATTTAAATGAAGCATCTTTGGCCGCAAGTTGATAATTGTTGTAGCTAAGAGACTGGCAAACATATACATGGGACTTATATATAATTTTCTCTCTATTTTTGTTTATGTTTGAATTTTTTCATTGTAAAAAGATTATTAATGGAAAATAAACTCTTTTTAAATCACCCCTACTGGGTATGGTATCTGTTCCCCACCGGGACCTGGACTGATACAAGAGTAAAGGAGGAATGAATCGAGAATATTGACAAGTCTAATGTGACCTGTTATACAATTTTGCCTGGAACCATCCCCCAAAAGAAAATGTCCCAAATAATGTGTTTGTGGTCCTTTCTAAACTGGGAATATACAGTAAAACCTTACCAATTCACCTTAATTAGGAGAGCCATTCAATCTGACTTGGAAAAGATCTACATAAGAAATATTATTTTTAATCTTTTTAATTGAGTAATTTATTACTTTGAATCTCAGGCTGGCTTCCACACACTCTCTAATCTTATCTCACAATGTACCTTTTTGCAAATCTCTGTGGGAAACTTCTCTTACAGATACCTCAGGCATGCTTTCCTCACACTAACACAGAGTTCCTGGCCCTCTCCTCTCACTTCAAAACTCAGGCTTCTCAAAATTCAGCTGGTTTTAACTCCTCTTTAAAGACTGTCTTGATCATATTGGCCAAAGTGAACTGTCCTTCATAGGGATTACCATCTCTGCTTCACAGTCCCTGGGTGACTTTGGGCAAGTACTTGACCATTCGGTGACTCGGTTTTGTCATCTGTAAAATGGAACTCTAACAGTTTGCATTTAATTAGAATTTATAAGAATATTAAGTGAGTCTATCTGGGATTGGCTAAGCATTCAGTCAGTGTTAGCTACTATTATTATCATTTATTCAACAAATACGCATTGAGCTTCTACGATTCGTCTATTTTTATTCTGGGGTTTTATTGAGTCCTGATGACACAACAATAAACAAAATTACCATGGAGCTTCCTTTTTGCAGCAGAGACAGATATAAACACATAGATAAACGTATGGGTTTCTAGTGCTAAGCGCTTTGAAGAAACAAAAACAGAGTAAAAATGATGGAAGATATTATCTTTACATAAGGTGATGTGGAGTGCCCTCTCTAAGAAGGTGACATTTTGATAAAAAAGGCACATGGGAAAATTAGTTTTTAAACCAGTTCCACTGCCTAACAACACACTCTTAGATATCTAAGTATCAAAAAACTGCAAATATTTGGGAACTATGTTTTCCAGCTAAGTAGCAATGATAATCCAGAATCCCAACCTAAACTGCTAGACTCTTCAATGGACAAATTCCCATTATGAACATAGTATCTGTTCCCAAGCTGTATTTCATGGCTGAGTTAAATGCTATCAACTTCCCATACTGTCTTTTTTTATACTGACCTAATTTTCCTAACACAGTGCTTTGTCATCACAACTTTTTCAGTGTTGACAGATTCTTCTCTTGCTGCTATTTCACAGACTTGGCCTTTTAATTTCTTCACCTTTAATTGTTGCCTAAGAAATTGCTTTTAGTCTGAATTACACCTTTAAACTGCTTTCATGCTACCATTCACCTCTTTTCTTTTTATATCAGAGTCACTGTCACTGAATTCTTTCATCTTCTACTTTTTTCACTCTCTTTTTTATTCTCTTCACTCCCATATTCAGCCAAAGGAAGAGGAGATTCCAAAAGAAGCTGCTAACCCGGGATGGGAGTGGGGGTGGGGTGGTGATTGGGGGCGTGGAGTGGGGCAACAGACTACACTGGTGGGAGCAGAGGATTCAGAGAAATAAGGTGTAGGTGAGAAGTGGTAACATCATCCAAGAGACCCACCATCATTTTTCTGACAATTTCAGAATCTGAGAGATAATAAAATAGGGATTTGCATTGGAAAGTGTCAGGAAATTCACAAAGATAAATATGATGTTTATCCCCACCAAGGGGGGTAAAGTAAAATGCAAATTGTCGCCATGTGAGTTCTTTCTAAGTGGGTTAATGGAATAATTTTTTTTAATTCTAGCTATATAAAATAGCAGTGGACAGTTGGAAGCCAGAGTCCCTGGGCTATTCCCCACGGGAAGCAATAACCTCAGGCAAATACTTGGTCGTCTGAATATTCTTCTTTACTTCCTGTTTCTTTGCTATGATTTTTTTTCTCTTCTTCATACATAGGCCCCCAACTCACTCAAGAATAGAAAACATAAAAGCTAAAAACTTAAATTCTTACAATTAACTTCTAAGGAATTCACCGAGACCACATACATTTAAAGCCTTTCCTCATCAGGCACTCAACAGCTCAGATTAATGTCACTGCTTTCTAAAGCTGTGATACGTGAGGGCCACACAAAATCAGCCTCAGCTTCACATTGTTGCATGTCCCACATGAGTGTTGGGATGGAGCCACCCTCCAGAGACTGGCTCATGCCACAAAGGTTCCCAGGTACCAGGAAAGGAGCGAAGTCACCATCTGGGGAGCACTCTAGCACATGCAACATTGAATATTCTACATATGAAAAAAAAAGTAATAATGAGAGAAAACACTGCTTGCTTTTCAGCAATAATAAAAATACACTTTTCTTATCTCACAAGTTAAAAATACCAGAGATGAAAAGAGACCAAGATGGTCAGCCTTTTGCTCTCTCACATCCTTATACACAGATTTCCCTCATAAAAAATATTCTGTATTGTCCTCATTCAAATTTTTTAAGAAGATTGTTATAATTCTTCCTAAGTGACATGTTAAAATTTCCATCACTTCACCTTCAACTGGCCTCCACTGTGATGCATTCTAATCTTCCAGACAATACTTTACCCTGATCAAAGGAAAGGATTTTTTTTTCTCGTTTTGTGTTTGGATTAAAAATTATAATCTGTTGGCATGAGTTGAATGAAATTGAAAGTTTACTGTATTGAGAAGAAAAGCAATAACTCTGAAACATCCTTTTAAAATCTGAAGATTTTGCCCTGACCAGTGTGGCTCAGTTCGGGCATTTTCCCACAATGCAAAAAGGTCATGGGTTTGATGGCCCATCAGGACACAGGCCTGCATGTTTGGTCCCTGGTCAGGGTGCATCAAAGAGGCAACAGATCAATGTTTCTCTCTCACATCGATGTTTCACTCCTTCTCTTTCTCTCTCCCTTCCCCTCTTTCTAAAAATAAATAAATAAAATCTTTTTTTTAGAAAACCTGTAGATTTCTAAAAAGGCCTGGTGTTTCCAGTAGCATGCCAAAGGTGGGGAAAGGGGATGATGTGACAGAGATGAAGGCAAAAGGGAGTGAGTTGTTGTCTGTAGAAATTTTTGAACAATAATTAAATCAACTAAAAAACATTCCACATTTTTATCACACATGCCAGCAATCCTAAATAATGTGATAAAATACTCCTCCCTAAAAAAAATAAATATATATACATATATATAGTTTTATATGTTCTAACAATTGCTGTGGTTACTGTTGGATTTTAATATATATACTCAAACTTTATTTTTTTAAAGATTACTTTTTATTTTTTATTTTTAGAGAGGAGGGAAGGGAGGGAGGAAGAGATGGAGAAAAACATCAATGTGTGGTTGCCTCTCATGCACCCCCTACTGGGAACCTGGCCCACAACCCAGGCATGATTCCCTGACTGGGAATCGAACCAGTGACCCTTTGGTTCATGGACTGGCATTCAAACCACTGAGCCACACCAGCCAGGGCTATATACTCAAACTTTAAATTAGCACATTTTACTACCAATCTTTTAATACACATTATACTCTACAAGTAAGTTAATTCAGAGAACTCCCAGTTATATAGCGAACTCCACACACATGCGGTCTCAGATGCCCATGTTCATTCCATAAGCAAGTTCAGGAAGATTCAGGAATCATTCCAGCTCTCTTTGGGTACAGTTTGTGTCTCCAACCCCCATGGTACTCTGTATTCCTACATTTAAGCAATAGATTTGAAATAAACAGTACCATGATATTAATTATTTAAAAAACGTGTTCATTTGAATCATCATTCCATGTGACCACTGGAATTTTTATTTTTGTCAAAATGTAAAAACCATGAAAGAGGGCAAATGTGAAATGTGCTGATTTTGATTGGAAAGTATAAATTTTAATTTACAAATTATTTTCCTGAATTTCAATAGTAGCATTAAAATTGAAACATTCTTGCCCTGCCTGGTGTGGCTCAGTTGACTGAGTGCCAGCCTGAGAACCAAAATGTTGCTGGTTCGATTCCCAGTTAGGGTACATGCCTGGTTTGCAGGCCAGGTTCCCAGTTTGGGGTGTGTGAGAGGCAACCATGTATCTCTCACACATTGCTGTTTCTCTCCCTCTCTTTCTCCTTTTCTTCCTCTCTCTCTAAAAGTAAATAAGTAAAATCTTTTTAAAATTTTCAAAAAATAAAACTGAAACATTCTTTTCAATTATCCTTGTCTCTTGATTGATATAAACTCTAATAGTACTAATTATTGTAATACACCAATGAATAAGGAAAATCTTCACCCTTTACCAACCTATTACTTTTCTCCTTTTTTATAAATAACACTTATTTTATATTTTATTGTTCACTTTTTTACTGGCATAATTATATATATGAAGTCCAATCAAAACATTTAAACCATCTGCATTTCTTTTATGGCCATTATTATCACACATTTCATTTCATACGAAATAACTTTTAAGATAATTTTGTTACACAGAGGATGAGAGGGTCAAAAAGTGACCTGCTCTGACTGCAAATACGGTGTGTACATCACTGACTTTCCTGGGTTTTCTTAGATTCATATGACTTTCTAATCTTTGCCTGAGTCTCGGTTCTGACACAACTCTGCATCCAAATTGTAAAATGGCCTCAGGTGGTAGATTCTAATATTGCTAGAAGGAAATAACTCCTAGAAAAAGAGAAAAGAAGGGAAATGACAACCAAGATATGCATCTATTCGTTCATGTATTCCCTCCTTTATACATTCAACAAAGAGCTAGTAAACACCCAGCAATGGGCCAAGCACTGGTTTAGGCACTAAGAATATAGCTGGGATAAGTTTCATGCCCCTGAGAACTCACACTGTAGTGCAAAACCACAAACAAACAACGAACATAGTGAACAGATAAATTACAGAGCAGGTTAAAAGATGGTAAGTTCAGAGAAAATAATAAATGCAGCATGTTATAGATCAGGAGTGCCCGGAGGTGGTAGTTTTAAATAGCAGGTCATTGGGAATGGGACTTTTGATCAAAGGCTTGAGGGAGGTGAGGATTGCAGTATGCCCTTCCTTGCCCCGACCCTCCTCCAAAGGGAAGGTGAGTAAAGGATGCCTCTTTGTAGGTTCACTGGTCCTCCTGGTCCCCAAACTGTGTGTGTTTTTTTTTAAGACTAGTGTTACATTTATTCTGCTTATATCTTTTTTCAGTAAAATTCCTTATCATTTATTTGCCTCACTGGAAGGCTTTTAACTTCTCAACTATCTTTTCAAAGTGTCTTCCAAGAGTAGCACTGTCAGCAGCAAGGAGGAAAGAATCAAGGTGAGTAACAATTTTTACCCACACTTCCCACTGATAGTTGAATTTGCGGTCAGGATTAAATAAATATAAAAAGTAGTATTTCCTAACAATGTAGAAAAGGCTGTTTAAACGTTTTCTCTATTGTTTGCTAACACCAAGTATTTTGCCAGGGCTCACAACTTGGAGTTGGTAATTTCCCAGTTTGTCAAACCATACTTCAGAAACCCAGATTTAAATACTTGTATTACAAATGCCTTCTTTCCCTTAGGAGTGTCAGCTATGGACACACAATGTAATATATGAGCCTTTTTTCTTTCACTCCTAACAGCTTCTACCCCAGCAAGTCTCATAAGGAGATGGCAACTCCCTACTTGACATAATTAGCTTGCCTTGACTCCGTCACCCACAAAGTTTCCCCACCCAAACTCTCATGACTTACCATAGTTAACGTGGGGCAAAGAATATACATTAAGAGTTGACTATTAAAATGTAAAATTAATACACCCAGGGCAGATGATCAACATCTGGTGAAGACAGCAAAGTAGGCAAACACTCATTATGCTCGCCTTCTCCCATACCCACATCAAAATTATAACAAAACTATAGAACTATCATAGAGAATCACTTGAACTCTAACTCAACAGAACTCCTATAACTAAGGATTTAAAGAAGATGTTACATGGAGACTGATAGAGGGGCAGCAACAAGGAACAAGCTAGTCCCACATTCACATGTGGCCGTTAAAAATTGGAAAGGAGATCTTGGCTGCAGAGTTTCTCCGTAAGGAATGAGGGTTCCGAGTCCCACACAAGGCCCCCCAGCCCAGGGTGCCAGTGCCAGGAAAAGAAGTTCCCATCCAATCTAGCTGTGAAAACCAGTGGGGATTGAGTGAGGCAGAGAGCTACTGGAGACCCAGGCATTCCTCATAAACAGGAACTCCAGTGCTATAAAAGCAGCTTGAAAATCAAAATGTGGCAGGGACATATAGGGCAGGACTTGAATTGTCTGGCTTCAGGCCAAGGGCTGGAGGGGTAGCTTTCTCCCACACAGAAGTTCTGGCAGAGGCCATTGTTCTTCTGCTGAGGCCTCCCTACAACTGCCCTGCAGACACAGGCAGAAGCCAAGTCTGTTTTCATCAACCTGGCCCACACTGTTCTCCCCATCCTTGTGATTCCCTGAGACCAACTGCCCCACCCAACTTGCTGGCGAACCCAAGCCACTTCCAGTGGCTTTTCTATATACACAGCCTGTCTTGGCTCCTACTTTGGACTTTACTAAAATCTATCAAAAGTTCAGAAACCCCAAATAAGCATTGTCTGCCCCTTATGTCTTACTAAGTGACCCCAAGTCTGGCACTAGTGGAAGCCAATTTGGATTCACAGCTTAGCCTCTCCCAGGCACCAACAAACCCAGCACAAATAGCACCATCTGCAGATAACTTTGTAGCTCATACCAGGTGGCCCCAGGTAGGGTACAGACACCATCTGACCTTGGGCTACATCAGAACCCCTCCCAAGAAGCCCTCGAACCAACACACCCAGTAGTCAGCTTCAGACCAAACCAGAGCACCACCCAACCACCTCCACAAACAATACACCCAAAGGGCAGACTTGGCAGGCACCAGAGCCCCAATAAAGTGAGTCCTGCTCCTTTGGGTCAGCCCCTACAATAGTCTCTCCACTGTAGTAACAGCTAGTCCTCACAGCCCATCAGCCTGAGAGTCAGGCTCTCACTGATGTGCCAACAGCAACCAAAACTCAGTTACAACAGAAGACACATACAGCCCACACAAGGGACACACCTGAAACACCCAACTCAAAGAGAACAAAGAGACTGCACCACTGGGATCCACAGGACACCTACTATATAAAGCTATTCTACCAAGACCAGGAGGCATAGCAGCTCTACCTAATACAAAGAAACAAAAACAGGGAGGCAGCTAAAATGAGGAGAGAAAGAAACATGCCCCAAATTAAAGAATAGAACAAACTCCAGAAAAAAAAGAATTAAATAAAATGGAGACAAGCAATCTGCCAAATGCAGAGTTCAAAACACTGATTATAAGAATGCTCAGTGAATTTAGGGGAACAGAAGATGAACTCAGTGAAAACTTTAACAAAGAGATAAGAAACACAAAAATAGAGAAATAAAACATTTTTTAAAACAGTCAATAATGACAAATACAATAACTAAAATGAAGAATACATTAGAGTGGATCCACTGTAGATTATATAAAGCAGCAGAATGAATCAGCAATTTGGAAGATAGGGTAGCAGAAAATAATCAGAAGAGCAAAGAGAAAAAACAATTTTAAAAGTTGGGATAGTTTAAGTGGCTTCTGGGACATCATTAAGTGTACCAACATTTGCATCACAGGGACACCATAGGAGAAGAGAGAGAGCAAAGAGCTGAAAATCTATTTGAGGAAATAATGACAGGAAACTTTCCTTACCTGGTGAAGGAAATAGACATACAAGTCCAGGGAGCTCAGAGTCCCAAACAAGATGAACACAAAGAGACCCACACCAAGACACATGAAAAATAAAATGCCAAATGTTAAAGAGAATGTTAAAAGCAGCAAGAGAAAAGGCATTACTTGCCTACAAGGGAACTCCCATAAGACTATCAGCTGATTTCTCAACAGAAACCTTGTAGGCCAGAAAGGACCAGCATGAAATATTCAAAGTGATGAAGAGCAAGGACCTACAACCAAGATTGTTCTACCTGGCAAAGCTACCATTTGGTATTGCGGGACAGATATAGAGCTTCCCAGACCAGAAAAAGCTAAAAGAGTTCATTAACACCAAACTGATATTAGAAATGTTAAAGGGACTTCTTTAAAGAGAAGGGAAAAAATCAAAACAATGAATAATAAAATGACAATAAATGCACACCTATCAATAATTACTTTAAGTGTAAGTGGATTATATACTCCATTCAAAAGACATAAGGTGGTCGAATGGATCAGAAAACAAGACATACACATATGCTGCCTACAAGAGACCCACTTCAGATCAAAAGACACACAAACAGAAAGTAATAAGGAGAGGAGAAGATGGCGGACAAGTAGGTAGAAGCTGAGCCCACTTGCTCTTGCCGCCAACTCAGATTCTTGGGTGATCTTCTGACAAATAACCTGAACAATCAATGGAATCTCAACTAATATGAAGTTCTGAAGCCAAGAAGATTTTATAAGTTGAAGGAGAAATGCCTCATGCATGGTGCCTGCAGCAGCAGAGAGACTAGTGAGAAATCTCAGCTTTGTGGCTCCCTCATCTCACAGGGCCCCAGTCCCATGCAGGGAATGCCCAGACCCTTGCCAGAAGTAACTTGGGAGGATATTTTGGAGTCAGAGAGATACAGGCTACACATACACGCATGTCCATGGCTATGGTACCAAACACCAACTGGGAGAATATGAGAGAGAGGGCCTCTCTCTCCCAAAACAATCAGGGGCTGCACCTGGGTCGGGCAGAGGAAGGCTGCGACCAGGAGTGACCATGAGAGACTTTTGGCTTTTTGGAGAGGTGGTGTGCATGGAGAACCAGAGAGTGACTCGGTGCTGTAGTGGGGGTGGCACAGAGAGAGTTTTTAAAAGGGGAGCTAAAGCATGCTAAGCAAGAATGCCATGCAGCTGCCCTGATAGCAAAGGGACAAGATTGAAAATGTAGTTTGCTCCCACTGAATACAGATGGGCAGAGAGATCAGAAAGTTGCACAGCAAAGGGATTTCTGGGCCCCAGCCCAGCGTAGCTAGCAAGTACGGACTACACAAAACGGAGAGATCAAGATTTTGTGTACTACAAGGGCAGTAGGCTGGGAATTAGACAGGCAAGAGTTGAGTGCCTGAGATTATTTACAGCCAGGCAGAACCCCCTTCCCTGGCAGAGTTCAAACCTCTGGGAAGGGAAGGAATTGCCCAGCACCCACCTCCTGCAGGATTGGAAGCACCACATCCAACAGGGAAGCTCTGCAAAATACACATGACAGGCTCAAGAATCCCTGGAGGGTGCATATCTGTAGAAGAAATACAGGAAGAGAAATTCCAAAAGGGTCCATTTTGAACTTCTCTCAGGGAGAAAAAATACACTGGTTCCTAGGGCCCTATTCCACTGAGGCCAGCAAGGCAGGGAGAACAGAAATTGGTGCAGCAAGAGGGAATCAGGGCCCTGCCCGGCCTTGGCTCTCACAGAGAGCTGCCATCACCACCAAGCAGGAAAGAGCTGACTCTTTTCCACAGATTGACCCCTCCCTTGAAATGGACAGCTGTTTCATCAGAAACTATACATTACTGGAAATAAGGTGGAACAGACCAAGACTGGTGGTGCGGGGGCAGAAGGAACACATGCACAATTTTCCCAGAAAACTGAACAGCGCCCATAGCTTCAGCCTTCTGAATTATCCAAATACTTTCCACGGAGGAATGTTCAAGCTTGGGAGCGGGGAGTGAGATAAGGGTGGAAAAGGGGGGAAGGGACTAGTCAAGAAACATGTATGAATGACCCATGGACATGGACCATAGTGTGGGGATTGCCTGTGGGAGCAGGGGCTGGGCTGGGCACAGGAGGGCAAAGGGGGGAAAAGTCGGGACAACTGTAATAGAACAACAATAAAATATTTATTAAAAAGTGTAATTTCTATGAGAAAAAAATAAAATGGAATCACAAAATATGCTCAGTTAAAATTAGATAGCAGAAAATGGGGTGAAAAGAATAAAAAACAGTTACAAACATGGTAGACATTAATACAACTATATCAGTTATCACTTTAAATTTGAATGGTTTAAATACACAAAGTAAAAGACAGGGATTGTTGAAGTGAGTAAGAGAATAAGACCCAACTTCCAGGCAATATGGAGGCATAGATAGACACACTGTGCCTCCTCGCACAACCAAAAGAAGGACAACAACAATTTAAAAACTAAAAACAACCAGAACTGACAGAAAATCAAACTGTATGGAACTCCAACAACCAAGGAGACAAAGAAGAAACATTCATTCAGACCTGTAGGAGGGGCGGAGATGGGCAGCCAGGGCGGACAGGATTCACAGCAAGGTGGCGGCTAGTGGACCCAGCGAGCTGGCAGATTGTGGAGCAGGGTGGGCAAAGCTGCAGCTGGCCAGCGAGGCAGCAGCTGGTGGACCATGTGACAGACCGCACAACCCAGAGTTCCAGCCCGGGGAAATAAATCCTCAAACCACTGATTGAAAACACCTGTGGGGGTTGAGGCGGCAGCGGGAGAAACTCCCAGCCTCACAAGAGAGTTCCTTGGAGAGACCCACAGGGTCCTAGAATGTACACAAACCCACCCACCCAAGAAGCAACACCAGAAGGGCCCACTTTGATTGTGGGTAGCGGAGGGAGTGACTGAAAACCAGCAGAGAATGGAGCAAGCACCATTGCTCCCTCTCAGACCCCTCCCCCATGTACAGCGTCACAGCACAGTGACCAGCGTTACCCTGCCCTGGTGGATACCTAAGGCTCCACCCCTTTATGTAATAGGCGTGCCAAGACAAAAAAAAATGACCCAAATGAAAGAACAGATCAAAGCTCCAGAAATAATTCAACTAAGCAGCGAAGAGACAGCCAACCTATCAGATGCACAGTTCAAAACACTGGTAATCAGGATGCTCACTTGTAATCAGAAACGGTTGAGTATGGTCAAAAAATAGAAGAAGTGAAGGCCATGCAAAGTGAAACAAAGAAAAATACACAGGGAACCAACAGTGACAGGAAAGAAACAGGGACTCAAACAAATGACTTGCAGCAGCAGGAAGAAATAAACATTCAACCAGAACAGGATAAAGAAACAAGAATTCAAAACAATGAGGAGAGGTTTAGGAACCTCCAGGACAACTTTATTTTTTTTAATATATTTATTGATTATGCTATTACAGTTGTCCCACTTCCCCCCCTCCACTCCATCCTGCCCACCCCCCTCCCTCCCACATTCCCCCCTATAGTTCATGTCCATGGGTCATACTTATAAGTTCTTTGGCTTCTACATTTCCTACACTATTCTTACCCTCCCCCTGTCTATTTTCCACCTATCATCTATGCTACTTATTCTCTGTACCTTTCCCCCTCTCTCCCCATCCCACTCCCCTATTGACAACCCTCCATGTGATCTCCATCTCTATGGTTCTGTTCCTGTTCTAGTTGTTTGCTTAGTTTGCTCTTGTTTTTGTTTTAGGTGTGGTGGTTAATAACTGTGAGTTTGCTGTCATTTTTACTGTTCCTATTTTTTATCTTCTTTTTCTTAGGTAAGTCCCTTTAACATTTCATATAATAAGGGCTTGGTGATGATGAACTCCTTGAACTTGACCTTATCTGAGAAGCACTTTATCTTCCCTTCCATTCTAAATGATAGCTTTGCTGGATACAGTAGTCTTGGATGTAGGTCCTTGCGTTCAGTCTTGGGTAATGTAATTATGATGTGCCTTGGTGTGTTCCTCCTTGGGTCCAGCTTCTTTGGGACTCTCTGAGCTTCCTGGACTTCCCAGAAGTCTATTTCCTTTGCCAGATGAGGGAAGTTCTCCTTCACTATTTGTTCAAATAAGTTTTCAATTTTTTGTTCTTCCTCTTCTCCTTCTGGCACCCCTATAATTCGGATGTTGGAACGTTTCAAGATGTCCTGGAGGTTCCTAAGCCTCTCCTCATTTTTCTGAATTCTTGTTTCTTCATTCTTTTCTGGTTGGATGTTTCTTTCTTCCTTCTGGTCCACACCATTGATTTGAGTCCCAGTTTCCTTCGCATTACTATTGGTTCCCTGTATATTTTCCTTTGTTTCTCTTAGCATAGGCTTCATTTTGTCATCTGGTTTTCGAACAAATTCAACCAATTCTGTGAGCGTCTTGATAACCAGTGTTTTGAACCGTGTGCATCGGATAGGTTGGCTATCTCTTCCTCGCTTAGTTGTATTTTTTCTGGAGCTTTGAAGTGTTCTGTCATTTGGGCTTTTTCTTTTTTTTGGTGTTGGCGCATCTGTTACTTAAAGGGGCAGAGCCTTAGGTGTTCCCCGGGGCGGGGTAATGCTGGTTGCTGCGCTGTGACGCTGTATGTGGGGGAGGGGCCGAGAGGGAGCAATGGCGCCTGTTCCACTCTCCACCGGAATTAAGTCACTCCCTCAGTCAAACTGGGCCCCTCTGGTCCTGGTTCCCAAGTGTGTGGGCTTGTGCACACTCTAGGCCCCTGTGGGTCTCTCCAACGACCTCTCCTGTGAGGCTTGGAGTCTCTCCTGCTGCCGCCCCAACCCCCACGGGCGCTTTCAATCAGAGGTTTGAGGCTTTATTTCCCCGCACTGGAGCCCTGGGTTGTGCGGTCTGCTTCGCTCCCCGCCCTTGGTCCCGGTTTATCTGTGCGCAAGTGTGGGGCCGCGGGGTACTACCCGCTGCTCTGCCTGCCCCTTTCTCCACCACTCTGAGTCCGGCCCTCTCAGTTTATCTGCGCGAATGTGGGGCCGCAGGATCTGCTAGTGGTCAGATTGCCTGCCCCATTCGTCCCACACTCTGCCAGTCTCGGTCCCGCCACAGCCACACGAGTCCTCTCCGCCCTGGCTGCCCGTCTCTGCCTCTCCTACCGGTCTGGATGAATGTTTATTTTTTATTTCCTTGGTGTCAGACTTCCTTGTCGTTGGATTTTCCGTCAGTTCTGGTTGTGTGAGGAGGCGCAGTGTGTCTACCTACGCCGCCATCTTGGTTCTCCCCAGGACAACTTTAAATGTTCCAACATTTGAGTCATAGGGGTGTCAGAAGGAGAAAAGGAAGACCAAGAAATTGAAAACTTATTTCAACAAATAATGAAGGAGAACTTCCCCAATTTGACAAAGGAAATAGACTTCTAGGAAGTCCAGGAAGCCCAGGGAGTCCCAAAGAATTTAGACCCAAGGAAGCACACACCAAGGCACATCATAATTACATTACCCAAGATTAAACAGAAGGAGAGAATCTTTGAAGCAGCAAGAGAAAAGGACACAGTTACCTACAAAGGAGTGCCCATAAGACTGTCAGCTGATTTCTCCAAAGAGACCTCACAGGCAAGAAGGGGCTGAAAAGAAGTATTCCAAGTCCTGAAAGGCAAGGACCTACATCCAAGATTGCTCTATTCAGCAAAGCTTTCATTTAGAATGGAAGGGCAGAAAAAGTGCTTCTCCGATAAGGTCAAGTTCAAGGAGTTCATCATCACCAAGCCCTTATTATATGAAATGTTAAAGGGACTTATCTAAGAAAAAGATAAAAAATATGAACAGTAAAATGACAACAAACTCACAGTTATTAACAACCACACCTAAAACAAAAACAAAAGCAAACTAAGCAAACAACTAGAACAGGAACAGAACCACAGAAATGGAGATCACATGGAGGGTTATCAACAGGGGAGTGGGAGGGGGAGAGGTAGAGGAAAGGTACAGAGAATAAGTAGCATAAATGGTAGGTAGAAAATAAACAGGGTGGAGTGTAAGGATAGTATAGGAAATGTAGAAGCCAAAGAACTTATATGTATGACCCATGGGCATGAACTATAGGGGGGGAATGTGGGATGAATGGGGTGGGCAGGATGGAGTGGAGTGAAGGGGAGGAAATGGGACAACTGTAATAGCATAATCAATAAAATATATTTTAAAAAATGAAAAAGAAAACAAGACCCAACTCTATGTTGCCTACAAGGAACCTACTTTAAATATAAACAATAAAAGGTTCAGTGATTGTCAGGGGCCTGTGGGCTCAAGGAAGATTGAATACATGAAGCACAGTGGATAACTTAGGGTGGTAAAACCATTCTGTGTAAATACTGTTTTTGTGAATACATGATATCTTGAAATGTCAAAACCCATTGGAGTTTACAGCCAAAAAAATCATGAACTACCTAAGATACAAATAAGTAGCAAATTGAGTTTGACGTTGGAATAACTGCCACCCTTTAACCATCCAGTGCCCTCATGCTGTTTGCTGGTTGCCCAGTGCCCCCCATGTCATGTAGAAGCCAAAGAACTTATATGTATGACCCATGGGCATGAACTATAGGGGGGGAAGGAAAACTGTAGGTTTGTGATATAATCTTTCTATAAGTCAGCCGGGTAACTGCTTGGCTCGCTGCCTGCTGAGTAGCCAAGCACCAAGGAATAGACAAGCGTCACACACAGTAACTATACTAGTCACTCAGTTTTTATTGAATGCAGGTTCACTCAAAGTAGAACATCAACATACATTAATATCCTACTTACACTCTAACAATCTAAGAGAAATATCACACACACACACACACACACACACACACACACACACACAGCAATCAAAGGGGAATAACAAACCCAAGTCTCAGAGTCTCAGTCAGCAGGTCTGGGGGACAGCACAGTGGGCAAGGGAGTCACCAGAGTCTTGCAAGGAAGGATCTCTGGAGCCAGGTGGGCAGAGGAGCAGACAAAGTCCTCAGTCCAGCAGAGCACAGCGTCTGGTGGCTGATGCCAAAGGAAACAGCATGGCATGGAGCAGCATCTTTGTATGTGGAGCTCAGCTGTCTCAGCGATGGTCTGGAGCCTGCCTCAGTTATATCTTGAAAGCAGTGTACTCCACCCTTCTGGGTCTTTTTGGTGAGTGCCTTGGCACCCCTGATGGCAAGTGGGGAATTTGCCCAGGAGCCTATGTGTGGCATATGGCTGTTCTGATCACATTTGTAGGTATCTTAAGTGTGTCTCCTTGCCAGATGTGTCTGCTCTGACTTAAGTAGTTTCCCTCTTGAACCAAAGTGTCATGGCTGACTGACAGTCATTTTGGTTGACAGGAGTGACTCCACTGTGTTTTATACAATTTATGCTATCTTGATCAGACCAATGCCATTTTGTTGGTCCTGCTCTCCACACCCCACCCAATACATCACCTATGGCCATGCCTAGCATCTGTATTCACCTGCTCATCCATTAGAATTGCCTGTTTCTGTCCCTTTTCTTCAGGACTCTATTTCAATGATGTCAAGGCATTCAGGTAACTGTTAATCTGCTGAAATTATTATTAACTCCCTGAGATACAGGAGCTGGACTTTCAAGCACAAAACTGTGGCCCAAAGTGGTGATTCCTTAACGTTGGCTTCCACAGTTGATGAACACAACACAGAATGGAAGGGTGTTAGAAGACATGTCCAAGGCCAAGTAGAAATTAGGTGCTTTCCATTCTATTCCTCAAATTTTTATAGTGTAGGAGTAAAAGGTGAAAAGAGCCTCACCACACTGCACACATAGATTCCTGTTGGGATTTTCTGTTCCTGGGATACTACATTGCCAGTGACCCTGGATCCCTTCTTTGGTTCCCCAAATATAGCAAGGCCTCTCGAACAATGTTGGCACCTGAGACCTACCCCCATTCCACTCCATTACTGAAGTGGCTACCCATTAACTAGGCTCAGGCAAGTTCATTAACTCCAAGAATAGGTGATCTCAAGAAGGATCTATGTGGACAATATGGTGTCTTTCACTCCTACACACAGGAAGATGTTTACCCATTTAATCATCTTAATGAATTTGTCCCTTATCATCTTTCTCATTTTATATGCATTATCGTCTATCTCACTGGGGTATTTTGAGGTTTAATTGACAATATGCATTGATTTGAGCCTTAAGGGGGAAAGAGCTAAAGAAAATGCCTTGTGTATTTATTTGTACTATGGAGAACATAATGTCATGAAAAATATATTATAACAGCATAAAACAAAAAGAACTCTGGGCCAGATAAGTGAAAGGGATGGCATGGGGAACAAAGACATCAAAATTATATAAACCATGGATAAGGAGATAAGTAGGAGAAATGTCCGAGCAAGAAAAATTAATTAGCTAAGTTAAAAATCCGAAATAAGTTGAATTATTATTGTCATGGGGGAAATGACCCTATATTTTCATCAGACAAGGCCGCATATCAAGGTTCAAAACAAGAAATGTAACAGTTGCCATTCTAGATACTTTCCATTCCCTCTCCAGATACACTTTCCACCTTCTCCAGTGGTCTGACCTTTATGGCCTCCATTAAAGGGTGCCTTCACCATGGCTTCACAGAAGGCAGGAGGGCAATGAGACAGAGTAGTTATTTTTCAGCTCTCTCTCTGCTATGCTCTGGTGGAAAATGGCCACATTCCTCTACCAAAGGCCACAGCTCCTGGCAGACCACCATCTCCTACAGCCCCTCCCCAGGTGCTTTCAGTTCCAGGAGTGGTAGGGTTCTGTGGCTTTGTGCCATCTCTGGTTGGCTTCCCTTACCCTGTCCATGTCTTTGTAAGAGTCCCTTTGTTTATTTTTCCCTGTCACCTATCTAGATTTATTGATACAGGTATAAAATATATAAACACAAAGATACTATAAAATATATATATTAATTTGCTGACAAGGACTTTTCAGTTTTAATGAAATAGATCTCACACAAAAGAAGTGTAAGTAGGATTTGCCTCCTCTGTGGAGCTCTTGATCCCAAGAGTTGGTTACAACTTTCTCTTTGTAAACAGGAAGATCTGAGCTCTGTTAAGATTTCCAGACGAGGGTTTAGTTGAGTTCTAACATGCCTTGTACCCCCACCCCAAGTCAATGTCTTGGTCCCATCTGGAGCCATCACCACATACTTCTACCCAAGTCATTTCCACCTCAAGCACTGTGCAGAGGCCTAACACTCACCTCTAAAGGGCCATCTTCAATGAATTAACTCCTGTATCTGCTTTATTTTCTGCATAATGTGATTGTTAGTTGGTACAAATACCACATCTGGCATCATTTTTTTCCAGCTTGTCCTCACCACTATGTTCAATCTCCCCAGTCTTTAAAGGGCACCTCCAGCCAGGCCCAGTACAGTGCATATCAAATAGCAAGCAAAGTTTGTTAATAAATCAAAAATTCACTTTATCCAGGGAGTCAAATCACGACCATCCAGACCAGTCTGAGGACACTCACTCACCTTGACCTAGCAGAGCCTCCCCCATCAATCCACCGGAGATAAGTTGGCAACATTTTCCCGATCAGTACGCCATACCTTTATCCCCTTGACTTTTGTCTTGTCTTAAATGGTAATATAAACACCAAGCCTCCGAAGTAGTGAAAGTAACTTTTATTTTCTCATGGTTTCTATAACCCAGGCATTTATATTATATTGTAAATCCAAAACTGCCATCAAAGTTAGAAGTTTCAAAAGTGTCTTTATAGGAATTTGGATTGCAGTCAAATTTCTACCCTCAGTGTTCTCTCTCCAGTGGTGAAATTTTCTCCCTTACTATCTCACACTAGTACACTGGTGATGTCGGGAAGACCTGCAGACCTAAGCAGGTTTGGGCTATTTTTCATTACTGGTCATTGTAAACGTGTCTGTGTTTTAACTGTGTAGTATTCTTGAGCACTGTGGCTAGTGATGCTTTCTGTAAACAACGGTAATTCTCAAGTGCTTTATCATGAATGCAGTGATTCATCGCCAGTGCAGAGAAGTGGCTTTATTTAGAACTGGCCAGGAGGAGGGGCATCATCTTATTCTATTTCATAGAGGATCTGCAAAATTCTCCTTCACTTGCCCTGTGTAGCAGGTCTAGTTTATTCCTTTTTCCTTCTCCTACTGTAAGAATCACATGCCTAATTGATGCTTTACCAGAACTATTTCTTCTAAATTGGTTCAAACAAAGTGCACTTTGCAAATCTCCGCTCAGTCTAGTCTGTGTGGTCTCACAATAACTGACACATAGCAGACATTAAATAAATGTTTGATTAATACTTGCCGAGCAATAAAGACAAAGGGAAAAATAGAATCAAGAAGGGAAGGAGGTAAAGTTAGTACGTGCAAATGAAAAGCAATCAAGGTCATAGACTACATCTCTGTGTGGTTCATGGGGCACTGAGCCTTACAGATTTAACAACCTTCTGTGCCCTCAAGTGCTAATCGCTGCCCCCTCTTGAATTTTAGTGGTAGGAAAACATTTAGAAAGAGGGCAACCAGCTGAGAGCAACTCATTTCCACTGCTGGAAAAATACAAGTCAACATATTTGACCTTTGAAGGTACATAAGCATACTTAATATATCAACTACCTACTGCCGTAATAGTAGTAGTGTATAACAAGCAGCTACAAAAACTTCAGTAGCATTCAGTGATAAGCATTTATTGTTTATGCCTCGGTCAGCTGGGGGTAGACTAGATGGCTCTGCTAATCTTCGCCAAGCTAGCTCACATGTCTGTAGTCACTGGCTTTTGGTGAAACCATCTGGCTTTGGCTGGGACAACTGGAATTGCTCAGCTCATTCCTCGTGTCTGTTATCCTCCAGCAGGCTATTCCAGGCATGGGTTCATGGCAATGAGGGAGGAGCTTGCCATCAGAAATACAAAGAACTCTTAAGACCTAAGCTCAGAGTTTAGGCCTCAGCTCTACCTCATTCTATTGGCCAAAGCAAGCCATGTGGCTAAAACCAGGGACAGGGAACTATGCCCTGCCCTCTGTGGAAATGGACTGCAAGGTTAAATGGCAAAGGGAGTAGTATAGGGAGAGATGGAGAACTGAGGCCAATGATGCAGTCTACCACCAGTATATTCACATAAAAATAAAAACTGTGGCATCTTTAATTACAAAAATGCAACCCAGGCATATTTACAAGTGCTAAACTAAGAAAATCAGCCTGAAAGAAGTTCTTATTTTTCAAATAAATATCAAATTCATATATGATTTTTTAACTCCAGTCTTATTGTTATTATAATCAGTTAAATACTAGCTTACGGTAGGTAACATTTATTCTGAGAATGAATTGATTTCTTTCCTCTATGGGTATTCTTTATTCTAACAGCCTGTTAAAACATTTTTATGAGCTAATAAAAGGTTTAAACATATTTGTAAGTCTATAAGAATGGCAAATTTTTCTAATTTTTAGAGAGGAGAATTCAAACATCCCATCTAACAAAGATTATGAATAAATTAGAAATTTACTTCAGTAGTTTAAATCTAATAAACACTTTCATTTAGCTGTTTGACAAAACAAATGCAAAAAGGCATCTGATTCTTAGATTTGTATTTCTCATCTGACTCAATTAGGTAAGTTTGTATTTTGGAAATATCAACCCATTCACATCAAGACCAAGACTAAATCACTCAGCAATACCAGAAGAAGTTTCAGATTAAAGAAGGTTAAGATGGAATTACATCTCTGAAGAAATCAGAATTTCTATTTCTGGGTTCACCGCATTTGACAGTTTAACTACTTACATTGTTTTTATCATATGAAAAAGAGACTACTTTAATTTCACATCCCTTAACCTTGTAGCAATGAAATAGTTCTAGAGAATATAATGAATATAAAAGGAGTCAGTGCTCAAGTCACATTCGTTTATAGTTAGTTGGAAAGTTTCTTTTGCTGTTGAAGATCAGGGCCTTTTCACCTGTCTATCTATCAGCTTGTGGCTTTCACTCTGATGCCTTAATCTGCAAGTGGACGTTCCCTTGACTCAGTACAATTACAGTAACCCTATGTAGTTAATGTAGTTAATGTAAGTTAATGCAGTCCTATAAGAGATAGGCCATCATTACCCAGATTTATGTGTAGAACCACATCCATTAAATTTAGATAATTGCTTGTGGATTGCCACCCTATTTTGCCTGTTAATATAAATTATATTCCCAACATTAGCTACCAAGAGGACAAATTTCTCAAAACTTTCTTTGTATTTAATTCTTTTGGATAATCTCCTCTGCAATTTGATGAAGAATATATGGTGAACAACTTCCTACAACCTTTGTTTTTCCAATGTGTTTTGCTGAAGAAGCTCAATCTGTTGTTTGTGTGGGGTTGTCACCACATTACATTGATTTAGGGACACTGTTTTCCATTCTTCTGTCTTCCGTGCTCTGTTAACTTATGTCACATTTATTAAAAGTCATGGCTTTGCATCTATGTTTCAATTTGTGGTAGCAAATTGATAAAACATGTTTCCTCCCCTTTCTTGCAAAATAGTGCTTAACAACTGCTGCTACCATCAATGTATTACCTCACCACAAATAGACTCAACGTGAAAAGATCTGCAGAATTTTCTGATTAGGAAGTAATACCTGCGGCACAGAGTATATGTGAAGTACCTTTTCAAATAAAAGCATGGAGGAAGTAAATGGGACAAATGCATAAAAGAGTAACATACGTTTTATGCTACCAAATTATGCATCATTATTTTAAATAGCTAACCAAAGTGTGTTATAGGTACTAAAGCTTCATTTAAATTGTAGTCCATTTGCAGTTTTTTTCAAATTCCCAAGGCAGGGTGGAGGGGGAATGGCTTCTCTAGGGAGCTTAACTTGAAATCTGTTTCTGAGAGATACTGCAAACCTTGATCTGATTCCAGGCAGTTCCAAATAAACCTCTGAGCTCCAATATGCTAATTTATGACATATCTGCATTCATCCACTGGGTTTGCACTTTATCACCAGTCTCAGGGAGCCCATCAGGGCTTACAAGGGAAAGGAAGTCTGGGAGACATAAAAAATACTTGACACCAAGCCGAGGAGCAATTACATTACATACAGCATAAGAAGAAACCCTGGGACTAGAGAAAACTAAGGTTACAGTCTAAACAGTTATGGGGACTGGGCTGTCATCCTCACATTCCTCATATTGTTAAAACAAAGTGCCCAATCACACTTGAAGCTTCCCCAAGCATCCTGGAGAAGAGGTATTAAGTTGGGATACCTCCCTCCTCCCCTAGGACCACACAACACTCTGACCCTACTCTGTTCAGACCAACCTACATATTCCTTGAATACATGTTGTGCTTCCTGCCTTCAAGCTTCTCACACCTAAGTTTTACCCATATTTTAAGGTCCACCTCTTTTCCCACTTCTAACCTTCCCTGAATACTCTGATCCAAAGTCAGTGCTCTCCCTTTAGAGAAATCATGGTTTTGAATTTTCTCTACCATCCATATATCTACTTTATGACCTATGTAATATCCACTGTTTCCCTCATAGGTTATACATTTCATGTGTGTAAAACCATGTCAGAATATTCAACTATGCCCCGAAATAACTAATATTGACCTTTATTTCAGGTAAATGCATAACACAAATTTGTTTTTTTATGTTTTAATGTTTTATATTGTGTTTTGAATACTTTTCTTCTTACATACAGTGTCATCATGCATACCACCTTCAAACATAAATGTGAATGTAAAAGCCGTAACATTCATCCACGTTCATTCAAAAGTGTTAAGTTAATCAGTGGAAGAGAAAGAGTTTGTACCATGGCTCCAGGCAGGTGTTTCGGGCTATAGTGAAGTTTGAAATTTTCATATCATTTGTTGGAAGACTCAATTCAATCAAAATCTACTTTGTCTTAAAGGATTGGGTTCCTGAGTGGGTTAACTCCACCTGATAAAATGCAAAGTGAATGTGAGATGAAATAAGTACCCCTGTCAACTCTAATTTGAAGCCATGCTCCCAGGACACTTCCAGAGGCTCCAAGTCTTCCTGAGGCTTAAAGAGTGATGGAGTAGTTTTTCCTGAGCAACTGTTAATACTTTGGGTAAAGAACACTGGTATGGAAACAATCCTCATAATCGCCTTCTCAAATATTACAATCTTTAGAGAAAATGAGGGAACTGCTTCTATAAGCTTCTGCACCTCTAAAGTCCAGAGCCTAACCCATCTGAAAAGCTCTTTCTGCAGTATCTGTTTTCAGGAAACATTTCCATCACTGATGCAAGTATCAGAAAACAGAAACAGAGAAAGAATACAACTTAATTAAAATTCCAGTAGTATTAACATCCCATCCCTTTCATAACATAAAGCGTGAGAAAGCCACATGAGCCCCCATCTCAAAGATGAGCAACCCCCACTGGTGCGAGAAGGCATCCAGGGAGGAGCAAGACCAGCTTCAACCACCAGCAGACACACAAGCTCAGAGTTCCTCCAACGGTCTCTCAGTCCAAAAATGGAGCTTTTACCCCAGCTCTGTAAGTAAGTAGTCCTCTGCTTTTAGTTACATAATTAGCTTTTCTCTGCTTCCATTTCCCCAGTGTGTAATACAGCATAATAGTGTATAATAGTGATAATAGTGGAGAATGTGGGCTTTAGAGTGGGAGTTCAGTAAACCTAGGTTCAAACATCAGCACTGGCATTGACTTGCTATATGACCTTGGACAGGTTGATCAATTTAAGCTTTGGTTTCTTCATCTGTAAAACAGAAGTAATGTTCATGCAATTAAGTAAGCTAAAATAGGAGTAGCAGTAAAGTTTGCCCATTATCATCATTATTATCAGTATTATTATGATAAGGGAGTTACATAAGATTATCTTCTAAATGTTCATTTCACTTCTAAGAGTTTATGAAATAATTGGAGCAGATTTTGAAGAAATTCCCCATTCAATACCTAACTTTCATGGCCATAGAGATTAATGTGCTCCTTCTGCACCATAATATAAAAGCAAGACACCCTTGTTGACCGTGGGGCATCCCTGCTCAAGCATCAAATACATTTTATTTTCAAAATTCTTAATTGGATGTAAAACTGAAAAATGGTCCCATTTCAACAAAGTCCTTGAGAGTTAATCTATTAGTAATCCTAACTTTCCCATTTAACTAGCTTTCCTGATAGATTAATTATATGGGATATAGAAAATGTGAATATTAAATAATGAGACTGATTTTGACATGATATCCAGGGAAAAGAGTATAAATTACTTACCACACTTATGTAAGGAAAATCATTTTAAGAGACTTTATATCAACAGGATTAATAAACACAAGTCAAGGCATGTTTTCCAGGGACTTCCAGGTAACATGGTGATTTATATACATGTGTCTAAATATCCATCCCTCCCAGATCACACTTGAAACGATAAATGGAATATAAATACATCAAAATGAGGCTTTACTTCTGACTTGCCTAATATTAGGCATTCTAGTTTGGGAGATCATAGGGTGGTCTCACTGTAGATAGTTCCCAGTTGTGTCTTTGGCATATGGCCCCTCCATCAGCCTTGATTCTTCTTGCTTATATCTCTTTGCTGTTTTTCTCACAAAGAGTATTTCAACCTTCACTCCATTCATTCATGTTTATCACTTTCTTTTTTCAGCTTCACTGAAGTATACTTAATATACAAAAGTTGCACATACTTAATGAACACACTTTAATGAGTTTGGACATATGCACGTACCTGTGATACTATCACCACAAACAAGGTAATAAATATATCCATCACCTTGAGATTTCTTGTGTCCCATTGCTTGTGTGTCCGTGTGTGTTTTAAAAACATTTAACAAGAGATCTACCCTCTTAAGATTTTAAGCGCACTACGTCATATTAACCATAGGCACTATGTTATACAGCAGATCTCCATAACTGATCCACCTGCATAACTAATTTTTATACCAATTGAACAACTACCCATTTCACTTTTCCCCCATTCCCTGGCATCTACCATCTGTTTCTTCTATGAGTTTGACTATTTCAGATACCTCAAATAAATGGAACCATGGGGTATTTGTCCTTTTGGGATGGACTTATTTCCCTTAGCAAAATGTTTTCCAAGTCTACCCATGCTGTCACAAATGGCAGAATTTCATTCTTTTCTAAGGCTAACTAATACTCCACTGAATGTATATAGCACATTTTCTGTATCCATTTGCCTGCTGATGGACATCTGGGTTGTTTTCAAATCCTGACGGTTGTGAATAACGCTGCAATAAACTTGGCACTGCAGATATCGCTTCCAGATCCTGATTTCAGATCCTTTGGCTCTATACCCAGAAACAGGATTGCTAGATTATATTGTAGTTCTATACTCATACTGTTTTCCATGGGGGCTTAACACTTCACATTTTCGCCAACAGTGTGCAGGGTTCTAATTTCTCCATATCATCACAACAGTCGTTATCTTTTGTTATTTTGATAATAGCCATCCTATATGGTATTAAGGATATCTCTTTGTGGATCTGATTTCAATTTTTCTGGTGATTACTGATGTCGAGCACATTTTAATATACCGGTTTGCTATTTGTATGCCTTCCTTGGAAAAAATGTCTCTTCAAGTTCTTTGACCTTTTTTTACTTTATTTTTTAATAAATATTTTTATTGTTGTTCAATTACAGTTGTAACCATTTTCCCCCAATTACTCTCCCCTGCCTTACCCACTGCCTACCTCCTATATTCAATCATCCCCCCCATTGTCTCTGTCCTTGGGTCCTTTATACATGTTTCTTGACTTGACCCTTCCCCTTCTTTCCCCTGTTATCCCCCTCCCCACACCCCTCTAATTACTGTTAGTTTTTTCTTTATTTCCATGTCTCTGGTTCCATTTTCCTTACTTGTCTGTTTTGTTGATTAGGTTCCACTTATAGGTGAGATTATATGATATTTGTCTTTCACTGACTGGCTTATTTCACTTAGCTTAATGCTCTCCAGTTCCATCCATGCTGTTGTGAAGGGTAGAAGCTCCTTCTGTCTTTCTGCTGTGTAGTATTCCATTGTGTAAATATACCATACTTTTTTGATCCACTCATTTACTCGTGGGCCCTTAGGCTGTTTCCAGCACTTGGCTATTGCAAATAGTACTGCTATGAACATTGGGGTGCACAGGTTCTTTTGAATTTGTGTTTCAGGATTCTTAGGGTATAATCCCAGCAGTGGAATTGCCAGGTCAAAAGGCAGTTCCATCTTTAGTTTTCTGAGGAAATTCCATACTGTTTTCCATAGTGGCTGCACCAGTCTGCACTCCCACCAACAGTGCACTAGGGTTCTCTTTTCTCCACAACTTTGCCAGCATTTGTTGTTTGTTAATTTGTTTATGATGGCCATCCTGATTGATGTGAATGGTATCTCATTGTGGTTTTCATTCACATTTTTCTAATGGCTGATGATGCTGAGCATCCTTTCATATATGCCTGGTCCTTCTCTATATCCTCCTTGGAGAAGTGTCTGTTCAGGTCCTTTGTCCATTTTTTAATTGGATTGTTTGTCTTCCTGGAGTGGAATCATGTGAGTTATTTATTTTTTAATTGAATTATTTGATTTTTTGCTACTGAGTTATAGGAATTCCTTATATATTTTGGACATTAGCGTCTTACCAGGTCTATGGCTTGCAAATATTTTTCCCCATTTCTGGGTTGCCATTTCACTTTGTTGATTATTTTCCTTGCTGTGGAGAAGCTTTTTAGTGTGATGTAGTCCTACTTGTTTATTTTTGTTTTCATTGCCTGTGTTCTTGGTGTCATATCCATAAAATCATTGCCAACACCGATGCCATGAGGCTTTCCCCCTATGTTTTCTTCTATGAGTTCTACAGTTTCAGGTCTTATGTTTAAGTATTTAATCCATTTCAGGTTGCCTTCCTGAAAAAATGTCTGTTCAGGTCCTTTGTCTGATTTTTGTGTATGATACAACATAGGGGTCCAATTTCCTTCTTTTGCATATAGATATCCAGTTTTTCCCAACACCATTTGTTGGAACTCCCTTTTCCCCATTGTGTATTCTTGGCATCCTTGTCAAAGATCAGTTGTTCATATATGCATGGGTTTATTTCTGGACTCTCTGTTCTGTTCCATTTGCCTGTATTTTTCTCTTTATGAATCTACCATACTGTTTTATTTATTGTAGCTTTGTAATACATTTTAAAATCAGTAAATGTAATGTACTTTGATTTCAAAATACCTCACTTTCTTTAACAGCTAATCCAAGACTTTTCCCCTATTAAAAGCTTTGCCTTGCTGCCTCTGTCCACCTAGCATTACTGTCCTAGAATATTGTCTCCCAGTATTCAAACTTCAAAACAGTGAAATTTCATTTCAGTGACTATGTTCCTATATCATTTATCTTCTGTTTCAATGTGATTTTCTCCCCCAAGAGAACTATGCTTTCTAAGGATAAAAACTTTGCTTTTTTGAGACCTCCACAATGTCCTGACATTCCTTTTGGTTCTTCCTGTATAAAGGAATTAATTAATTAATCAAAGAATAGATGACAGGGCTACATTCTTTCTCCTCAATAACAGGCCATTATGATAATGATGATAATGAAAAAATCCTTCCCAATACTGATTTTTCAGTTCACATTGTGTAAATATTGCATGTCAAACCAAAACACCATGATTATTCTCATCATATTGTAGTGAAACAAGTCAAAAATTCTGAAATCATTAAGACAAATAAAATAATGGTCTCTGGAAAAGAAAATCAACACAAGCCCTTTATAATGGTAACTTCAGGATTCAGAATCAACACCTGCCTTGTAGCAGGACTATGTTCAACTGCAATTTTATCATGTGTGGTTTTTTGAGGAAAAATAAATTCTGACCTGTAGTAGACCAGACTCCTTACAATAATGGATGGTTCCAGAAGTGAGGTAAATTCTATGGCTGTTGAGTCTACTGCACACCACATCTCAACACCTACATTAATCTTGAGTTCCCAGAGGCAAAGCCATCAGTGGAGACATCTAGAGCTCAGGGATGTGTTGAGTTCTAAAGCCATCAGCAAAGACCATGTGGTATCCGAGATGCCACCCAAAAAAGAGATGTATCTTTTAAGGTAGATGTTTTTAAGTTTGCAAAACTACTCCAAAAATTGAAATGGTCAATGCATTCAGATAAATATGGAATAAAATAGCTTCCCAACAAACATCTCTTAAAAAGAAAAAAATTAAATCACTCAAATTTTAAAAAGTAAAAATAGTTTTGCTTAAATTTACAAATGGGAAAAAGGAAAGGCAAATTAGTGTTTTAAATTATATTTTATCAGATCCAAACTGGAAGTGTATAATTTCTCTATTAAGATTTCAGAAATAGTGATACTGATAAATAGTCCCTTAATAATGTAGAGTTCAGAGTTTGTCTTTATAGATGACTTAAAAGACAAAGTAGTAACTTTTTAATTAATGTATAAAGTACTAGAGCAGAGACACTGATTTATTTCTTTCATTTATCTTCCATTTATCTTCTGTTTCATTTATGTTCTGATTTGTTGGTAAAATTAATCGTAAATGACACAATCTGATCTACTATGGAGTATATCTTGAGAAGCCAAGATTCCAAAAATACCTTTATAATACTATTCTTTCTCAGTACATGTGTAAGTTTTCTGTGCTGTTATAACAGATTACCACAAATTTAGTAGCTTTAAACAATACAAACTTTATCATCTTAAAGATCTGGAGCGCAAAATGAATCTCGCTGAGATCAAATCAAGGGGTTTTTTTGTTTGGGTTTTTTTTGCAGAGGGGGGAGGGATTCAAATCAAGGTATTGAGACAGCTGTGTTCCTCCCTGGAGGTTCTGGGGGAGACTCTACATCCCTCCCTTTCCCAGTTTCCAGTGGGCCACATTCCTTGGTCCATGCTTCATTTCACTCATCTTTAAAGCTAGCAACATTGTATAAGAGTATTCCACCCCCAATCTTGAATCTTAATTATCATTTTGTAGCTGTTCAACATTGGACAAGTCACTTAACTTCTCTGTGCCTCAGCTTCCTCATCTGCAGCATAGAGATGGTAATAATAGTACCCATTTTATAAGGTTTTTGTGAAGAGTAAATGACTAGAAGTCACGTAAAGTGACTAGAAGTCATGTAAAGTCACTAGAAGGTATATGGTAAGTATTCTAAGTATTTGCTTTATAATAATTATTATTGTAATCATGAGTTCATGACTATTACTGCTCATTTAGATTATTCATTTCACAGTAGTACCCCTAAACATGTGGATTTGAGGATATTTATCTGGTTCATTGGTTGGTTTTACTTCAATAGGATATACTTCCTTGAAACAAATTCCCACAATATCTAGCCCATTTCCAAAAGTGCTTCTAAGTTGACTTTTAAATGCTCAAATGAAAAAGTACTTAATTTTATATGTTTACTTATAAATTACTTTTTAAGAAAATATTTTCACAAAACCTCAAAAACCTGTACAGAGAGACAGTTGTCAAAGAAACTAGATGGGCCCAAACCATTGGTTTTTTCTTCCAGCTTTTCATCTCCAAGGAATCATTAATTAGCAATCTCTATGCACATCAGAGAGAGTGTGTTGAGGGAGAGAGCCAGAGAAACAATACTTATTTCACAACTCAAAATTCATTAATTCATGTATGTATTTTATTGTGCTTTGTTAGGGTTTTTTGTTGTTGTCATTAAACAAAAACTTTTTTTTTATCTCTCTCAATGAGAAAAGAAACGTGTCTGTCAGAAAAAGAAGAGAGAAAAAACAGCCAAGAGGAAACTTCATTCAGAGAAAGGAGCAGACAACAGGAATGAATGCAATAAAACATGACAGGACCTTCCTTGATATTGCCCATTTACTTGTGGAAACCAAGTACTGAACACTTAGAATGCAACAGGAAGTTGCCATAACTAAAGGGAACAACATTACTTGTCATTGTTCTTATTTCAGATGCATCTAATATTAAAGATGTGGGTCACAGAAAGTGGGCAAATTAAACACTTTTACCCTGTAATTTACTTCATCTGGGCATACATATATGTAGGCTCAGTATCATTTCTTTGGCAGAAAGCATTTGAAATTCAAACCTCAAATCATGTGCAAACTATTTGTCTTTCGCTCTCTATATGTGGAATCACTGAAAGAGATGTTTTTCTTTATCTGGGCATTATGAGGTTTTTCTTGGTTCTTAACTATTGGCTAACAAATAGTTCATTCATTTAACTAATATTTATGCTATTTCAGGCACAGGTCACAACGATGCAGGCACACTGGACAAAAGTCAACACGTCTTTATGTCACAATGAGCACAAGTATGGGCAGTCAGTGCTGAATGGGAAACCTGTATCTTCTCTAGGAGCAGCAATTTCCTAGAAAACAGAAATAATAGCAACTGTGGTATGCATCCTTGTGTAGCTTCTGAGAAGGTTAAATGAGCTAATTCATGTAAAGCACCCGGTGCACAGTTTAAGCCTGTAGTAAATGCTACCTATTGTTATTTTGTCATTGAGTTACTATATAGAGATTTTTTGGTCCATTTTCCTATACTAGCATTTGACATTTTGTTTATGTTGCCCGTTACTAAAGAAGTATACTATTTTTCATTTCATATTCACTGCTGGATTTTCTACTCAACCCTGTTTAAAGATAATTGCTAATGGATAATATGTTCAATGCTTATTAACTAGAAATTAAAGTTGCTTTCAAGTAAAATGAAAATATGTCATAGATGAAGAAAGTCAGGCCTATTGCAAGTCTACAAAAGTAACAAAGCACAATGAAAACACTGCTAATGGTTAGAAAGTCCCTTCTTTAACTGATGTAAAACTCTACGGACCTTGAGAAGCAAGGTCTTTTCAGTCCTAGCAGACATCACATGTTGATAAAAGTCAGATTCTGCTCGTTTAGATGTTGATCTTCCCTTCAGTATGACAGCCACCAGCAGTTCCAGGATTCAGTTTTTAAAATTACTGTGCCACATTATGAGAGAACAGAGGCACATGAAGATAGGATTTTTTCCACTCTGTCCTCAAACCATCCTCCATCTTTCAGCAACCTTGTCTGAAACCACACTGCCTATTGTTAAAAACGATGCAAATTGTGCCTCCATTTAGAAAAGTACAAACTATTCCCTGTTTTCCCAAGTCCAAGCGCTGCCCAGGATCTAAATTAGCCAAAAAAACACAATGATGATGGGGTGAGCCTATTTTAAGCTGAAAGATCCTCTAAATTGGGAAAAAGAAAAGGCTTCAGACATAATACTATTCAGTTCATTATACTATTGATTTTTAGAATATTTAACTTCAGCTTTGCTTTTTTTGTAGATGTAGGTCAATGTACCAGGAGTACTTTTAAGTTACATTTAGAAGTAATATCTATCATATGTGCATTTTTCTTAGAGCAGATAAATAAGCAGTTTTGGTACCCACTAAACACAGCCTGTGAGCCTGAGCTTGGAGAAGCATGGAAAGACTACACAGATTTAAAGCTCACCAAAGCCCGTGCATTTCTTTGGTCTTCCGCAGTAATTGAGATGTTCTGGATGTGTGGTTCAATTCCCACAGGAAGTACCAACATAATTCAGTTGCCATTCCCTATATCCAACCACACATTGACTCAACAAATGTTCCCCAGAGGCCTGGGGGAGGCACTACACTTGGTTTAAGCCACATATAAAATGCCTCCCTGAAAGTGCTAACACAGTCACAGGCTAAACTTGCCCAATTTCCCTGCCTTCTGCAGCCTACATGATAGTCCAAAATGGTTTGGGAGGTAAAACAGAAACTTCAGATCATTTATGGGGCCATGGTCAAGACACCCAACATGATTTTAATTTAAAATATAAAGAATTCCATTATGATAATCTCCCTAGCAAGTGTCATTGGACTCCTTCCCCCACATCCCCATCTTTCTGGTCTATGTAAATTTGCCTCTGTAGCAAATGGATAGGACTCACTGACTGGAAGCTCAAAGCTTTGCCCCAACTCAGAGTTCCTCCCAACTTCTTTGGTGGATTTCCAAAAATAATCAATACTTTGGGAGCTTTTACATGTAGGTGTCAAGTTAATTTCCACTTGCAGCAGGATTACAGTAACATCTAAGACCTCTTAATAATTTTTTTCTAGGTATTATCTTTTATTTTTGTATTGTTGTTCAATTGCAGTTGTCCCCATTTTCCCCCTATTACTCTCTCCTGCTCTACCCATGCCCACATCCCACATTCAACCCTCCCCACCCCATTGTCTTCATCCATGGGTCCTTTATACATGTTCCTTGATGACCCTTGCTAATTTTTATTTTCAATTTAAAGCAACATCCAAAATCCACTACCAAAAGATGAAATATTGAGTCTAATATCTCAGGAACAAACTCTGGCAAAGAATGTGCGTGTCTGTATGTGCTTGCGCCTGTTTGTTGTATACTGTACTTAATCTCAGTTCCATCCCATAAATATTACAAATGTGCCTACAAAACCAGAACTTTCCAGGTTCTTAATGCATTCCATTTTACTTGTTTATAAATAAAAATTGCTAATAGTAACCATCTATTAATGCCTACTGGGTACCTGAAAAGAAAGCACTTTCTGTACATATTCCTGTTCCTTACAATAATCCTAAAAGGTTTCCTAATCCCCATTTTACCAATACAGACTCCAAGAAGTTTAAGTAGTTAGTCATTCAAGGCCTACTGCATCAGATGAGCCAGAATCTGGACTCAGATTCATGGAATCCTGAAGCCTACCTCCACACAAATAAAATGTTCACTCATTCATTGATATCAAATTGTGAACCTCTTCAAGTATGCCCTGTTTCAGCCTATCTTTCTTAAAAATTAATCAGCCATTCTCTTCTTTTGAGATTCCTCTGACCTAACAGTGATTAACAGACATAGGATCAAGAATCCTCATTTTCAGAATACATTTTTCTTTTTAGCTTAACGAAGCCAGAGCTTTTGAGCCTATACTCTTCTGACAATTTCCTCACATTCATTTAGAAGACAGACCTAAGACTTATCTTAGAGGCCATATCACATTTTCACTGTAAATTATGTTTCAGGAGACTTGGTTTAATTCATATTATAGCTGAATATCTAATAGAGATCCATGCTATAAATAAAATTATATTTATTTTTTGGATAAATAAATATTATCAAGTATATTCCTACATTTTTTAATTAAATAACAAATATTTTAAAAAGCAGGTGATTAAACTTGGAATTTTAATGATTTAAACTATGCATGAATTGGTTTAAGGAAGGGAGGAAGAGAGAGTAGGGCAGACACAAGAAGAAGAAAAGGAAAAAGAAAGAAGAAAGCTCTCATAACTAGAATAGGAATGTCTGAATTGTAGAATTTCTAAATTTTTATTTTTATAAAATTATTTAAATGTACAAGGTATGTAACTCAAATAGAGAGGGATTAAATTGAATGTTTTTAAAACATAAGATACTAAATGAGTCATGATTAAAGGTATTAGAGTTCTAATTGATTGCGTTCATTCATTAATTTACATTTTCGTGGCATAAAAGAATGTGGTAGCCAAGCCACACAGTTAACATACACAACATTTACTGAATTGTAGACAGAAAGAGCATAAACATTAGAAAGCAGCTTTTACTATTCTGTAATATTCTATGTCGAGCAGTTTATGCAAGATCTTATGAAATACAGTACATGGCATAACAATTTCCAATGCATTATTACTCATACCTAACTCTCATTTCTGCCTCAGACACTCCTGACGAAGCACAATGCCTTCGCAGTTTTATCGCACAGAAGCTGTGTGGTCAGAAAAGCAGCTTCCCTGTTCTGCAGCAAGACACTAGGAGAGCTTGATCCTGGAGAGCCAAGGGTTCCACTGAGGTTTCCAAAAGTGCAGCAGTTGCCATTAGAAACTTCCTAGCCCTCAGATGTGCATTTTACAGGGTGTTCAGAGGGTGATAAACAGATCTTTTACTTGATTTGCCATCTGTGGATTTTATAGCTGTTAAGACACTTTTCAGTCCTTATTTCCTTGATGCTCCTGATCACATTTGCCAGTTAGACGTTCTCACTAATATATTTTTCAGTTCTATGGAGAAAACTGTACTGATGCATCTCTGATTTGGCATTAAGGCAGGTTGCTCTTTCTTTTTTCTTTTCTTTTTTTAAAATAATATATCAGGTAAAATAAACCAGCTTGAAACTCTGGCCTTCTCTAGTGCTTCAAGGAATTATTTTCGTCTCTTCATGACCAGTGGCTTACACTGGAGAGCTGTTAATACATTTGAGTCAAATGTGTGTTCTCAATTCAACCCACACTAGGAATGAAAGACATGGAGAAGAAACATAGCCTTTCTGGACAGCCTGAATCAATAAGTTGTTACTCTTTGCCAAATGTAGCTTACGTACAAATGGCTTCATTTCCATTTCTTTGCAGTCTGAGCCCAGATAACACTGTTAATAGGAGCTACAGGATCGTACTTGACAGCTGTCACACAGGCAGTACCACTCACTTTCGATAACCTTCTCCTCTCTTCATTGGCTGCTTTTCTGAAAGACAAAATTGGGCTCACCCTGATTGTATGAGACCAAACAGAAAAAAGCCTTTGTATTTCACCCGGTGCTTTTTTGCCTGGGTGTCTTTTATCAGTGAGGGTGCTGCACCACAGTATAACTGCCTTGAAGTTATTCTTCAGTAGTAAAGAGAGCCATTCAATCAATTCAATTCATATTTATGGAGCACCTACTACTTGCTAAGTACTTTTCTAGATGCTTATATAACAATAAACACAACCCAGTTCCTGGTGTTGTAGAGCTTTCATGCAAGGGGGTGGGATGGCAGGAGACAGAGAAGAGGACGTAAACAGGTAAGTAAGATCGTGGTACAACCTTGGCAAAAACAAAGCTAAGGCAATGGGTGAGAGCAGGGTTTCTCAACCTTGGCATTTTTGACCAGATAATGCTTTGTTGAGGGGAGCTGCTTTGTGCATTATAGGATATTTAGCATCATCACCGGCCTTTACGCACTAGCACCCCCTGCACCCCAGTCATGACAGTCAAAAATATCTCCAGACATTGATAAATGTTCCTTGGGGCACAAAATTGCCCTCATTTAAGAGCCACTGGGGTAGATCAACCTAGGGAGGGGAGAGTGAGTGATGAGTGACAGTCCTTCAGGAGAAATGACTCTTGAGCTAAGACATAAAAGATGAGAAGGAGACAGTTTCGGGGTGACTTAGAAGACGAGTGTTTAAGGTAGAAGCAACAGCCAGAGCAACGCTCTGAGGTGAGAGTGAGCTGGCACATCTGAGGCCTGTGCTTGAGGCCCGCAACAAAACCGCCACTAAAATTGTGTCATATCAGAGGAAATGCCAAAGATAGAGCGATCAAAGACACAATATATGTTGATATCTAATCACAGAACTGAAATTTCAGACTTTCTTCTTAAATATACACTATTATTCATAGAACTATATGGAACTAATGTGTTTGGTGCATAACTATAGTTTAAAAATGTAATTATTTGGAATTCTAACTCGATGTGAAACCAAGTCTCACTTGGCATGCTTTTCAAATTATTTTTTATCATCTCCCTTTCCCTCTTCCTTTTTGTTCTAAAATGGTTAAGTCTAAGGCCCAGGAGCTCCAGATATCGACCAACCTCTGCCACTAAGGTACCCAACATCACAAAGCTTAGTCACTTCCAGTCTTTTGTTCTCTGACACTAATTTGTAAAACAGAGGGGTTGGAGTAGATTATTCCTAAAGTTCCTTCTGGGGGCTAAAAATTCTGTGATCCATTTGTAGACAAGTGCTAAGTAATTTTTTGTCTCACATGGGAATGCTAATATGTATAACATCACCATAGCCTTTTAGAATTAAAGCACTATATATATTTGAAATATTGCAAGTTTTACCAGCCCATGAATACAAATGTGGTCACATTTCCATTAATGCCCAAATTATTAGGGCTCAGGCTTCCTGTGAAGTCTCCCTTGATTATTTTGGGGGTATTTCCAGATGTGGCCTCACATGCAATAAGCACAAAACTAAACACTTATGTTAATCCACTCGGGCCTCTTAGCTAGTCTTCTCGTGAGCCAAGTAAGAGACCTGCTCACAACCATGTCTCCACAGCTGCCATTAGATCACTGCCCTTCCAGAGTTATCCTCTCTGCTGCTGCAATACGCCTCTCCTATTGCTCAGCTGGGGGCACTGGGAGCATCCAGGGTGTCAGTCTTCCCTGGGGTCTATGGCAGGTGAGGAGAGAAAGACAGAAGATCACCCACTTGCTCATATTACAGTTGGTCACCTATAACTCTTTCCTGCCCAAATTTTCACATGTTCTTCCACAAACACTATGCCTTTCCCTTCTGACCCTTACCTCCCTCCAACTAGACTCCATATATTCCCCTTAGTTCTCATCTCTTTCCCTACCTCTCTTCAGGCACCTATGCACAAGACAGGTCCCTCTTTTTCTGTCAGAAACAGAAGCGTTTATGACAATCACCCCATACAACAATATTCCCACAGAAATAACTGGCCTGACGTTCCCAAAGCCACAGTCCGTGTTGGATTCCATCAGGAAGCCCTGCCAGATATGGATGGACAGGAAAACTGAGAGCTATGGCCTCAGGGAACAGCACCAGAACCAGTCTTTAAACCACTCAGTGTGATTTCTAGACAAATGTATTTCTCCACCCAATCACTGGGTGCTAACATCTTCCTCAACCTCTACCTGCAGAGTTAGAATAATTGGACCTCATGGGTGAGGTGCAGTCACCTGGCTCCACCAATGTGCTTTTTGATTCCTTACAAAGCTGAATTCCCATTCTGGTAAGGCTGTCAATAATCTTGGCTAAATGTAGTAAAGTCACCTCTTAGCACAGCTGATTTGAAACTATTAATCCATTTAACATGGGTTTTTCTACTGAATATAAAAACTTGGTTCTATAGTCCTATATGACTTTCCCTGGCTATTGACTGGCTAAGGAGAGCATGTGGACTTTGCTAAATAAATTTGGATTAAATAAGTTATGTTTTTCTTTTGTTTCTTCTTTTTTATTGTTGTTCAAGTACAGTTGTCTCCACTTTCCCCCCACTACTCCCCCCACCCCAGCCATTCATGTAAAAATGGTATTCCATCTTTGTGAATTTTTCCACAGGTAGATCACCTGCAACCCTGAGAAATTTTGTTTCCCTGGAATTACTATGCCTCCATGATAACAACAAACTTCAGAAAAACTTCAAGGCACGTGCACCTCGAATGCATGTTCCATGAGCTTCAGCGGCAGTATTCTTATACATAATTCAGTAGGATAGACAGCATCTCCCACATTCTGCAAGCCCATAGAAATCCAAGCTGCTTAAGCCTTTCAGAACTCCTATTGCGCGACACTGGAGAGCTTGCCAGCAGGAAATTCAAACATTGGTTGCCTTGGACATTCCTAGAAGACTTTTCCTTAATTATCAGTCAGGGCACTATGACATTAATTTAGACAAGAGATGACAGTAGCTGGACTAAGGCAGTAATAGCAGATGTGGACACAAAGGACAGATTCAGACGCTAATCAGGAAATGAAATGGATGTGGCTTGCGTGTCTATGAAAATGAATGGGTGTGGGAGTGAGGGAAAGAGAGGAGGTGATGATGACTCCCAAATCCCTGGCTTAGATGTTGGAGAGAATGCTGCCGTTTTCATTAGGCACAGGAAGGAGAGCAGAGCTAGAGAGAAACGTGACTAATTGTACACTAACCTATTGTATTTGCAAAATATTACACACCCTCATATGGAAGGGAATATATTTTTATAAAATGCTTATATTCTTATTTAAGAGAAAATATTTGTAGTTACTATCTGTGCATTGAATCCTTCATTATTTTCATAACTCCATTTTTCTATGTCTTAATAGTACCTCAAGTGTATTAACCAGTAAGGGGGAAAGTAATTAAATGAAAATGAAACTTTTATTAAAACACTAATCATAAATGCTCACTTATTTATTCAACAAACACTTATTGAATGTCAGCTAGAGCCAAGTACCACTCTGAGCTATAGAAAGATAGATAATAATAATAATATCTAACATGTAAGAAGTACCAGCCATCATGCAGAGCACTTGATGTGCCATTAACGATCCCTACCACAACCCTGCAAGGACGGTGCTATTGCAACAGCTGTTATTCAGATGATAAAACTGAGGCAGAAACACGTTGTGTAACTTGGATAATGAGTTGGGAGCCAGGACTTGTATCCACCACTAAGACTCCAGAGCCAGTCTCTGCTCCGCCATATCCCCCACAGAACTCAGAATCCCTTCAGGAGGCAGACACATAAGTAAATAATTAAAGCTTTTATAATTATCACCTTGTTTGTCCACCTTAAATCTCCCAGATCCGCCATTCCGCAGGCCTCTAACCCTCGAATTCGTGCACCTGACATGATCTATTATTATCAGCCTCTCCTCCCCTCACTCTGCCTGTAATTTTAGCAATCGCTTGTTTTCAGTCATTTCATTAGAGTGACATTGAGTTTTCCATGTTGTGGGTTGCCTAAATTTCTTTTTCTTTTACCTGTTGTTTGAGTTTTTGCCTTGAATGCCTCATTTGTCCTTGGGGATACCTAGTTTCCAATTATATTTCCCACAGAAATTTTACCCTGGAATGTCTAACTGTGTGTTTGTTTCAACATCAGAAATATAAATACTTAACATAGAGGTTCTGCTTGGTGCTGCTATGCTGCTGCGAGAAACCAAGGGCCAGCCAACCAAGAGCTGAGAGACTTAGTTTGTTCATTTAAATATAGCTCAGATTTCTCCCTCTCTCCACCCTCAAAAGATTTAGCACCTAGAACAAAACAAGGCTCCTTCAGTTTACACTGTGAGATTGCTGAAGAAGTAAAAGTAAACTCACCTGGAAACTTCATTTGAGAAGGAGCAGGAACACATAGCAGCTGCTGGGAAGAAATTACCCTAGAGAACCAGGCCAAATGCCAAGTCAGAAAAGAAGCTCCTCAAAACCCCACCACAGTCAAGAATATGCTGTCCAGTATGAAACCTAGCCAAGATCTCAGCTGTTGACTGTGCAGAGACAGAGGAACACTGTGGTAACAGAAGGGCACCCACCCCAAAAAACCCTCAGAATTCTGCAGCCTCTGCCTGACTCTTCTGCTCTATTTGCCATACATACTCCTCCCTGCCCAAGTCTAAACCCCAGACCTTGAGAGCTGGATTCAGTTTCCAGGGCAGTAGCAGCACAGTGAACCAAGGGGATTCCAGCATCCTCCACAAAGGCTCCTGTAGGGACTATGACCAGCATGAGGAATAAAGTCCTTTGGGAATTCCAATTCACCCAAGGGGAAATCTCATCGAGGTCCAGGTTATCTGGGCCTCTGCAACTAGCCTGGAACAGCTGCATCTTCACTGAGGATCCTCTGGCCATAACATACCAGAATGAAGAGGATATTTAGGGCTCCCCAAGAAGGAGTTCTAAGCACTAACCATGACCTATGAACAAATATGAGCTGAATAATAAGTGACTATCCTACATAAACAAGGCAACAAGTCAGGGACACACTATGGTTGTAGGATCCCCATGGACCTGCAGCATTCTCACACGTGTAACTCACCCACTATTTCCACCCCATAGGAAGCTACTATGCTCTGGAGTCCAGGCAGGCAAGCACTTCATTAAAAGTAGGAGCATTTTTAACCCTGTTCAGGATTTGAATGTTAAACTGTAAGGATAAGCATGAAACCAGCTTTTAGAAATGTGAGGGTTCCTGGTTAATCTATAGAGGCAGGATTCTTTACCCTATTTTCAAGACAAACTCATGGTAGCTCAGGGCCTGGAATATGAAGTCATACCACAAAGATGTTGATTCTTTCAGTGTGAGGAGCTGCTGAAAGAAAAGCAAGAATTTTGGCACTACAAATTAGATGAGATCCATTCGTGTAGTTTAACATCAGTAAGTGTAGTGATATAGGTTTACACATTATCCTCTCACTTTGTTAAAGAACACTTTCACATTTAAGATGTTTTACCTCCCAGGCAGGCCTCTTATGAGTTGGGCACTGGCTGAAAAGCTTTTGGCTCAGTCCAAAGGAGAATGTTCTAAACCTGTAGAATATCAGGCAATGGAGCAAATTGTGTGGTAACCTCTGGTCTAGCAAAGCCAAGCTTGATGGTCATATGTTACAGATGCCTTAGAGAGTGCTAGTAACCTAGGTGTGAGGTGAGAATAAATGACCCCTAAGATTTCTTTCAATCCTAATGTATATGAAGAATCTTTTTCATTGCAAAATCACCCAAAAATAAAGTATCAGCAGCTTCCCCTAGTCACACAACCAAACACTCCGATTCCTGGTCTACTTTCCACCAGACGATCCTCAGCATCACTGGTCAACTCAGCCCCATGACAGCAGGAGGAAATGGGCATTGACTACAAAAAGATAATGGGTACAAATAAAAAGCTCCACATATGATGAATACGCTTTCACATATTGTGCAAGATGATCAATTTGGTATAGGTTCTGCATTAGACTGAGGCTGTCTCATAAACTTCTGAAAGCCAATATAAAGAGCATCTACCTCAAAGGTAATCAGTACAACATTCTAGAACACTATATTCCAGCATTTTGGAATAGGATTAAACCAATAATTCCATCGCTAACCCCATAATCAAACATAATGACAGCACTTATTTCGCTCGGTCAGCCTCATACTTAGACTATGGGAAAAGAGTTTTTTATCATAAAGATCACAACCTTACCTAACGGTCTTCCCTGCATAATGGTCACAACCGCTGTACTTGGACTGGCAGAGCCAGTATTAAAGGTGTTGGCATTATACAAATAGATACAGCACTTCAGACATGTTTTAAAGGACAAAAATACATTTTTAGTTTTATTGCTACTTTTCAAATAGCGGAGGCTATTCAGAGGCTCCAAGCACCTTGCTTCACTGCTTTTGAAGCTGCTGCAACAGTGACCCAACTGACTACAGTCACGTATCTTACCCAAACACAGAAATTCCCTTGAAGCCTGAGGTTATTTGGGTCACGCTCATAAGGTTTTTGATTCAGCGCCTGCTAATACAGCTTTTGTGTTGTCTGAGCACACAAGGACGTAAAAGCCAAGGTAACAACCTACTTGTATTCATTTTCAAGTTTTCATATCATACAGCCAAAGAAATGAAAACCTTTTCCAACATGTCTGCTTCTATTAATATACAATACAGTGAACTTTGATGTAAATGTCAGACATGCTCACTTTACGCTTCTGGTCAAATTTGCATGAGAATAAGTAAGTTCTGAGTTTCCAAATCCCCTTTGTAAATTCAACAGATATGATATATTTCTCTTCTTGTACTAAGCTATTGTTTACTGTTGCCCTGAACTACTCAACAGCTGTAACATTGCAGTTCAGTGGATGTTGAAGGGTATTGTAACAAGTATACAGAGGGATATGAACGTGTGTAAACTCAAAGCCTGATGCCACCACTGTGGTGTGTCACTAACCCGCGTTCCTCCCACCCTCACACCACCGCACTCTGCTTCAACTAGCTCCCTTCTCCAGAGAGCTAGTGACCTTCCATCAATTTCTCTTCCCTATTACACACCCTCATTAGTTACAGACCCACTGTCTAATGTGATTATCACCAGCCACATGTGGCCAGAGAGCACTTGGGATGCAGCTAGTCTAAACTGAGATGTTCTATATGTGTGAAATTACACACTAGATTCTGAAGACTTAGTATGAAAAAACAATGTAAAATACCTCAATTTTTATACCGATCATCTGTTGAAGTAAGAATATTTGGGGTATATATCAAGTTAAATAAAACATATATTCTAGAAGTTTTTAAATTTCTGTGTGTGGCTCACGGTATATTTCTACTGCATAATGTTAAGTTAAATACTTTTTGGTACTCTTTCTCTGACTCAATTCCACCGAGCCTTCTCAAATTAGACATAAGTGGAGTCTTCTAATTTTATCCTTTATGTCTCTCAATCTCTCTCTTTTTCAGTCTTTTTGCCTTTCTGTGCTGCATTCTGGGTAATTTCTAATATTTATTTTCCAAATCACTGATTTTTTTCTTTGCTGGGTCTGACCTGTTGTTAATCCATCCATTCCATTAGATTTCATGTTTCTTTTGACATCTTGAATATGGTTTTATTTGTTGAATTTCCATACAAGATTTCACCTGGGTTAGAGAAAGGTTGAAAACTGTCACAGTTTCTACTAATGCTGAACACATGCACACTCTATGACCTCGCAATTCCACTGCTGGGTATAAACAAACAGAAATCGATAGATAATAGCCCAAATCTGGAAATAAGCCAAATGCCCATCAGCAGCAAGAAGGATAGATAAATTGTGGTATATTTATACAATAGCATACTATTAAATAATAAGAAGCAAATTACAACTGTATAAAAAATGAATGAATTTCATATTTTTTATGATTTCCTATGTTGAGAGGTAAGGGCTATATACAAAAGAATATATCCTATATAAATCAATTTATAAAATGTTTCTTTTTTAAAAAAAACAGGCAAATTAACTATAGTATGAAAATGCAGGATAGTGGTTGTCCTTGGAGTGGGGGGATTATCTGGAAGAGTACATGAAGAAGGCTTCTGAGATCTGACAGTGTTCTGTTTCTTGAACTGAACACTAGTTACATTTAATTTGTGAAAATTCATCAGGCTATATATACTTATGATTTTTACTCTTTTCTATATGTAGATTTTTTTAGCAATATTCTAAATTCAAAAGTAAATCTTTATCAGTCAGATTTCAAAAAAAATACTTGGAAGTTAAACATTTTTTTCTCTCTGAGATTCTACTTTCAAATATAATATTCTTTATTTACAGAATTTCATTTTTGTTCTTTTTCAAATTCTACCTAGTCATTTTTGATAGCCTCTTCTTCCTTGCTCATGTTTTAAATGCATTCTTTTATTTCAGTAAACATTTTAAGGATACATAGTTTATATTCTGATTCTGATAATTCTTATATTGAAGTCCTCAGAAAGTCTAATTTTACAGTATTTGGTTTTGATTTATGGTTTGTGTGCTGTGTGTAATTGGTAATTTTTTATTATGAACTCATGTGTCTGAGTTCATAATAAAACTATGGGGATAGTTTTAATTAATAGTTTGATAGTTTTAATAGATCCCCACAGATTGATAATCTCAATCTGTGGGGATCCTAAAGAGCCTCAGCTGTGGGTACATTCCTCCAAAGAGGATTCTCATCTGATCCTAGTAAGTCTTTCTCCCACTGGAATCACCTTAACCTAATGCTTTACTTGATGCTTCCTGGACAACACATGTAGATAATGTAAATTTAAACCAAAAACCATCATAAGGTAAGAATTCTCAAGAGACTCTTGTTTTATTCCCCCAAAACTCTTCATAGCAACTTTGTTTGCCAGATAAGATTTTTTTTTCCCAGTCCATCTTTTCACTGAGGGTATAGATCTACAAGACTCCTGGTTTTTGCAGGCTCTTAATCAGTCTTGACTCCCCACCATGTAGTCCCCAAGACCTTTGCTCCCATTTCACAACCCACCTCCACTCACCCCTGTTGTGTGGCAGTTAAATAGCAAGGCTCCAGATTTCTGTTATCCTCAGACGCCCTCCCAAGGCAGCCCACAACTTATGTGCTCACTCACCACCCTGATGTCAGCTCTCTCTTCACTTTCACCCCTGTGGATTTACCTTAAATTTGAATGAGCTTAGCTACACATTTTTGTGTGATATCCAGCTTTTCTCAGTGTGTGAGTAATTAGAAGAATTTCTCAAAATATTCAGTCTTTCAGGACATCAGAAGTAGAAGTGCACCAGGCCTTCCCTATCTGATGCTTAAAGGCTACTGCTGTAACTTCAGGGGCTTTGGAGAAGCTCTACTCACTTACCTCCCAGCTTAACTATACCTGAATTTTATGGAACTAAAAACTGTTTGAAGTGAGCTGAGATAAGCTGAGATGTCAATCAATTTTCACAATGTGCTACCACCTACCATTTAGTGAATTTGCTTTAAAAAAAAAATCACATAACCTTGCTAGACAGAACCTTGCTACTTCTTTATTCCAAAGGACAACATAATTCAGAAAACATTTATTCAAAACACAAATACTCACCAAAAACCTACTCTTTGCCAACCATTGTACAAAGTGTTAGGCATATAAAATGTAATTAAAACATAAACTTGTCCCTCAAAGAGTTTAGCAAGAATGCCTAAAAAAGATTTTATTTCCCTAAGTGCAAACTGGTCAATAAGTAAAGATTGCCTGCCGTATTGTGTCAGGAATAGGAGGGCAAGGCAAAGTCCAGCAGATAAAAGTGATCCATTAAAAAGTGAGTTTTACCATGCCACATTCCTGCTTAAACATCTCTAACAGCTTCCCATTTTCCCGCAACTGTAATCCAAACTCCTCATGGCCTCCAAAGCCCCATGACATGTGACCCTGCCCGTCTCCCAGCTTTCATCTGACACCGCTCTTCTTCTTGTTCACTCCATTCTCCCCACTCTGGCTTCCTTCTGTTCTTCAAAGATGCCTAGTTTATTCTCACTCTAGCTCATTTGCACATACTCTTCCTTTGATCTAGAATACTCTTTTTAAATTTATTTTTAGAGAGAGGGGAAGGGAGGGAAACAGAGAGGGAGAGAAACATCAATCGGCTGCCTCTCATACACAACCAGACCAGAGACCAAACCTGCAACCCACACATGTGCTCCGACCAGGAAACGAACTGGTGACACTTTGCTCTGCGGGACAACACCCAACCAACTGAGTCACGCCAGTCAGGGCTCATCTAGAACACTCTTATCTCAGATCTTTAAATGGGTCCTGTCTCTCATCGTCTGGGTCTCAGCTCAAATGAGAAACCCTTTGAGAAGGCCCTTCTCTGACCAACCAGTCAAAAGGAGTCCCACCAACATATCACTTATCACTACACCCTTTTTCAATTTTCTTCAAAGTACATGTCAGAATTTTATATTACCTAGTTTTGTTTATGTATTTTCTCATTTATAAGCCCATATTTTGCTTTTCTCTGTATCCTCTGAAAATGAACTTGTTATATATAGTTGGTGCTCTGCTCATATGTGAGAATAAATGAATAAATGGCCAATGATGTCTGCAAGTGTGAAAAAGAGGAGAATGGTGACAACTTGTGTCACCTAGTTGTACCCCAGGAGATAACATAAGTTGCAGAAAGTTGCAATTAAATGCAATAAGTGCCATAAGATTCAGTAGTGGCTAAAGAGGGAGTAATGAACTCTGTTGGGAGCAATTACAGAAAACAGGCAGCAAGACTGTCCCAGAAAAGGCAGCTTGCAAAGAACCCTAAAGAATGAGTAGGCAGTTAGTGGCCAGACATGGCAGAGAAAAGCATCCCGACAGAAAAAGGGCACAGGCAGCAGCAGGCAGGTGAGAGCCTCTTTCCTTCATGTTGTCCCCCTAACTTCAGAGAATGTAGAACTTCCCAAAGGGTTCAAGTTTGGCCCCTTGTCCAGAGGTGGCCAGGGTATCCAAGATCAAAGCCCTATTGTGAACTTTGCTGCCAACTAATTGTGTGATTTTTAAGAAAGTTATTTCACCGCTCCACTGCTCATTTTCAGGATCTATGTGACCAAGATGTGACTCAGGGATCTCTGAGATCCCTTCCAGTACTAAAAGTCTGTTAGTTCCTCTTGGGTTTGCTCCAACACACATTTCGAAATTGCTGATACTAGAGGGTGAAACATATATTCCTTTTGATGGTTAATTTTTTTGCTGCTTTATTTTTTTGTTTTTTAACGATAAGAGTCTATAGAACCTGTTCCATTCTACTGCTTAATTATAGTTCAATGTTTAAATAAATTATGAAATGCAGGTCTGGATTTTGGCAAATCCTAAAGTCTTTTGCATACCTGAGGTCAGTCAGCCTTGCTAGGATGGGCACAGGGCAGGGAGGCTGACTCAGATCTGTGATTCCCACACCACAGAGCTCTCAACATGGGATCCGCAGACCACTCATTCCGTACCAAAGTCCTTGTTAAAAATTCAACCAGCCACCACTCCCTCAGACTCAAAGCAAAAGTAGTATCTCTCATGAGTGGGGCCCATGTAGTTCTGTCTTATGCACCCTCAAGTAGAGAACCACCATCTCTTAGTTTCACTCTGTTTTGTGACAAAAACAAAACCCTAATAATAATGACTAGCCTTTATTGGGGGCTTATTCCACCATGATCTGTAGCAGGCATCTCTGACTGACCTCCTTTCTTGCCCCGACGGTGTTACATAACTTACCCAAGCTCACCGAGCAGTCAGTTGGCAGTTAGGATTTGAGTCCATGTTTTTCTGACTCGAGAGTCCACATTCTCCACTGCTAAGTAGACTGTAGCCAGATAAGGTGCTTAAGAGCTGCCACCCACGGCATCACCTTTGATGACTTCAAATCCCAGCTGCACCTTTTAATAGCGGTGTGCCCTTGGGCAAGTTCTTTTTATAAGGTGGAACTAATCACCATTCCTACCTCATGGAGTAGTTGGCTGTGAAAAATAATTGAGGTGATTGATATAAAGTGTATAGAAGGGAACCTGGCATATCATAAGCACTCAGTAGGCATTAGCCATTTTAATCCAGCCTCCCCTTTCTCCAGGTTTCACGTTTCTCAGTGCTTGTCCCTGGTCCCAAAGGAGACCTCTGGCAAGCCTGAGAAGACAGATCTAAAAAAAAAAAAATCTATCCCCTCTGATGGAAAACAACCTCTCGTAGCACACGCTCCACCGACAGTGGGTCAGTAGTGTGATCTTTGGAGATAAAGGACCACACAGTATTTGAACTTAAATGTTCAAAGGGTGTCGACTTCTTTCTAGCGCAGAACACTTTCAGCCTCGCTGCTTGTTTTTCTTTCATGGCTCCTAATGGTTCTGTCTGTCATTATGAACCTTTCAGTTCTGCTTCAACAAAGCACAAAGGGATTCCATCCTTTAATCCTCAAAATAGTTTGTCTTTAAAGTTTGGCAAGTAAGAGTTGGCTGCAGCGGTAAGTACTGAAACCTGACTCTCATTATGCCGAGAACTGCAATGTGTTGCTGCATCAAAGCATGAGTGATAACAAATGCTTTCAGATGCTGAGAACTGCTCTTTACAACCTGCCTTCCAAGTGCCCTCTTGACATAGAAGAAGTTTTTTGACTAGCATCAGTCATCATTAGGAGCAAATGGTGATATCTGTCCGGGTGACATCTCAGCCAAGGAAGGAAGCTTCATCCTTACAATGTCAGCGACAGCAAGGCTGCAATAAGAGAATACAGTGAAGACTTTCTTCTTCCATGGCAAAAATTATTCCATAAGTCATGTTCTTACTAAATCTCCTATAAAGGAACTAAAAATTATTTATTTTTCTTGCTAAATTAAAATATTTTAGTCATGTATAGAATTTTAAATAAGCCACTCTTTATGATAACAGATATCCCAAGTGCCCAGAGTCAGCAGGAGAAGCAGCATTACCACATCATCCTCACACAAATCCAGGGATTGTGCCAGTAAGCTTCCCCGTGCATCCCAAAAGCTCCACCCAGGGAGGCAAGGCATCCTAGGCACGCCAAGTCCCAGCACGCGATGAATCTGCCAGCATGCAGCAAACTGACTCCTCCTTTGAAAAAGTCAGTCCCCCAAGCAACACCTAAATGTGGCAGGACCCACACAAATAGGTAGCCCACTTCTTGGCAGGATTTTCTTTTGCTAAACCAAGCTGAAATCTCCCTCCCTCTGAAAGGACATAGAACCCTTTGCAAAATGAGGAAAAGATACCAGGCCCATAAAAATTCAGTCTTTTTAATAATAAATTAATCAAGATGAAAAACTTTTTAGAAACATCCAACTCTAAGTAAATGCTTGGCTTTTGGTGAAAGCTGACATACGTAACAGTGACCAAAGAAAAATCTTGCTCAAAGTTTCTTCCACAACCTAGTATGAAGCCAGTCCATTTGGCCTAAGATTCAACTCCACAGTGATGTTGTTTCCAGCCTGGGACGTTCCAGGATGAGCTAAAGTTTGAGCGTGGTAAACGCTTTGTAATCAAAGACCTGCATGAAAGAAGCCTCCCCAGAGGTTTATTTTGATGGGTAATCAAACAAGTCAACATCCAAGTTTTGGGGGTCAATACTGAAACTATGCCACTATGTCAGCAAGAGTAAGTGAGAGCAGAACATCAACCAGTTATGTCATACAACAATGAAATATTCCCATTAGAAACTCCTATCCTAGAGAAAGAAACTGCATTAGAGCAACAAGCTCCACTATCCCCAAAGAATCCAAGGACTGACATGACTGAGGTTTTCACTTCATTCTCCTAACTTCACCTACTCCACTAATCCCTACAGCTGACCAGTTGCTGCCCACCGGCACATAGGAAAGTACAGAAACATCTGCCTTTTCCCCTGAGCAGTGCACAACTACAATAATGAGGCAAAGAATGTTGCAAAATATTACTAATATTACTAATAACACAATCAACTTATGAAAAGGTCTCTTAGTAGATGGATGGAATTAAAAGCAAGAAAAAAGTTTACAGAATTCAAGGAACTGAAGTCCAGATGCTGAACACTTTTACCCAAACTTCTAACTATACCAGATTCCTATGGCACTCACTCAGACAACAAACAAGGACCCTTGGTTCCTCCCAGAAACTGCTCTGTAGACTAAGTTCTGATATGGCCTTCCTTGCTGTCCCCTTGGTCACCAAGCTGCATAGCCCTTCTGTCCCTGGTCCTAGGCTTCTGCAGGTCTAATTCTAGTTCCCAGGCCCTGAAGTAAGGACGCCTCCCTGGGCTTCAGGCCATGTGGCTATAACCTTGCAGGTGCCTTCTTTATTATTCTTGAAGGTCCCTTTGGTCCACAGGCCACGAAGCCACGTCTTACTGAATCCATTGTTCTCAATCAACTCCCCTGAGTCAACCAGGCTCTAAGAGTCCATCTGTGCTAATTCTTTTTTCACATGTAAGGAAGAAAGATTGAATGACTTGTTCAAGGTCACATAGCAAATTAGAGAGAAGCCAGGCCTTCTGTTCCCCAAGCCACTGGTTTTCACGTGATGTTACCGATAAAGCCTAGAGCTTTAGAAGCTCTTAAGCCCTGCCCATCTCACCAAGGATTCCTCTTCCAGCTGCTGACAGTGCCACTGCTAACCTCACTCCTCTAACCTTCTCCGGAGTATTTCCTTTAGGTGAGAGAGCCACACTGCACAAATGTGTCTGGGAATGATCCCTGATTTAGGGCTGGATTCTCCCTCACTAAGGACTGATTGATGCAAGGAAACAAAATCCTCACTTCTTTGCCACAAGACAGAACAGGCTCTGATGCAATGGATGCAACAGTGCATCACATAGGACCAGGTTGACGTTAGACTTCACCTGAAACCACATCCTTTCTCCTAAAGACTGTTTTTAATAAACCTCTTGTATGAGAATCGTCTGTCTCTGGAGGCTGACCTAATGCTGTGCTTCTCCACGAGTCTTGCAAACTGGCATATTCACTCAGTCCCCACAATGGTCAAAAGGCCTCTGTGGACCACCTTTATCCAGACTCATCAAGACCCAGTGACTCAGATTACCAGGAATAGCCCCCTTGGCCCTTCTAGCTTAAAAGTCCACCCTTCCCCATGCCCACCCCCAAGGAAAAGCACCAAATGCTTCCTTCCTGCCCTCACAGCTCTCACCTGATTTACAGTTAGGAGCTGAAAGACCTATTTTGAAGTCAGTGAGTGATCAAGCCGAGGTTATCGGCAGCAGAACACTGCCTAAAATACTGACAATGATTCATTCTTCTGGTCCTCTTTAGGGAGCAGAGAAACCTCCTCCAAGGTCCCTTAATTTGTTTCTTGCAGTGTGAAATCTTGTAAACAGAGAATAGGGTCTCGTCACACCATTAATATTAACAACAAGCCACCCATTGCTTGATGGTACCCCACCTTCCCCAGGGGAATCCCTGTGCTTGCTCTATGTTCTAAATGATATTCTTATCTAGATGCAGTATTTGGGATAGAAAAACATCATTTCTGGGACTTACTACTTAACTATGACTTTCTTACATAAAAAAGCCCCCTCACTGAGTTTGTTTCTTTCTTGGCAAAGGTCAAATTGACAACATATCTGGAGAATTTATAATCTGCTATGTAAGAATAATAGCTGTTCTGTTACAGCTCTTAACAGGTTCCAGGCACCAAAAATATGCCGCTTCTAATCCTCACAAAAGATAGGACTGAGGAGGCTCAGGGAGGTTAGATAACATATCGGTGTTATGTTAACAATTACGTGGTAGTAACAGGATTTGAACCAAGGTTCATCTAACTGCAAAATGTGTGCTTAGGCCACTCTGTCACACTCTCCTTGCCACTGTTCCACTGCTTCAAGCTGGCTCCAGACTGCAGTGACTCCTGGTCCAAAATAAGCTTCCTACAGAATTATTGGATGTTCTTGAAACCACACCCTGTTCTCTGACCTTGAGAGAGTGAAGCTACATAAAAGGTGTCTAGGGTAGATAAAGATAAGGATCAAAAGGGGTTTTGACCGAAAGATGGAGTGAACACACTGTTCCCTATTCTTCCCAAAAAAATAGCCAAAAAAACATGGACATTATATCTAAAGCAAACACAAGAAAACTCTGAAGGTACAGAGAAGTAAGGAAGGGTAAAGACCTCAGGACCCAAAGAATGACATGGTGCTGAGTTCCCAGATTTTCTTTTCTCCTCGTATATTCCAGGATAGACACTGAAGACGTCAGCATCCTGGAAATGCCAGCAGGCAGAGACAATAACAACCCTACTCTCTATCCAAAGAACCAAGAAAGGGACAGCCTAGCCCCTTTTAGATAGAAAACTTTTAGATTATAACCATCCTACTTAAAACACTGCAGGGACGGACTGCAGTCTCACCCCCATCTGAACAGCAAAGGCCTGGTAGGGAGCCTAAACTAGAATGAGGTTTCCCAATACCCCCACCAGGATGGTTTCAGAGCAGGTTTGGTAGGGAGCCTGGTCTTTCCTCTCTGCTGGGTTCAGTTCCTTGCTGGGGTATCGGACAAGCCTCGTGGACAGTCAGGTCTTCACCATCACTGCTCAGCAGTGTCCGTGCCCAGGGGCGGAGGTGGAGGTCACATAGGAGCAGTATCGAGGCACCCCTCCTTCTCACAGCCAGAGTGGTCCCAGCTTCAACAAGAAATTACATTCTTGAAACAAATGAAAAACTAGAAAGATTTGGTGAAGAAGGAGGAATTCTCAGCAAAGAAAGAGAAGATGTTAAAACAAAAAAAATAGAAATTTTGGAATTAAAATATACCATTACAGAAATTTCATAAACAATGACAGCTCATTGGATGGGTTCAACAGCATGGAGAGGATGGAGAAAAGAATCAATGAATTTAAGAATAGAAAAATAGAAATTGCCCAATCAAGACAAGAGAAGGCACACAGAAAAAAATGAAGTCTCAGACGCCTGTGGGATTACAATAAAAGATTACAGAAGCTTAGGTCATCTGACCCCTAGAAGGTGAGGGAAAAGAGGGTGGAGCTGAAAATTACAATATTTCATGAAATAACGGCTGAAAATTTACCCAACTTGGCAAAAGATGGTTTTAAGAATCTCAGTAAAGAGAACCAAGATGGCGGCATAGGTAGACACACTGTGCCTCCTCGCACAACCAGAACTGACAGAGAATCGAACAGCAAGGGGGACCAACACCAAGAAAATAGAAAATAAACATTCATCCAGACTGGTAGGAGGGGCAGAGACGGGCACTGGGGTGGAGAGGACTCGCATGGCTGTGGCAGGACTGAGACTGGCGGAGTGTGGGACAAATGGCGCAGGCAGTCCGAGCACTAGCAGACCCTGCGGCCCCACATTTGCACAGATAAACCGAGAGGGCAGGACTCAGAGTGGCAGAGAGCGGGGCAGGCTGAGCAGTGAGTAGCACCCTGCGGCACCACATTCGCCCACAGATAAACAGGACGAACGGCGGGGAGCGAAGCAGACTGCGAAACCCAGGGCTCCAGCTCGGGGAAATAAAGCCTCAAACCTCTGATTGAAAGAGCCCCTGGGGGTTGGGGCGGCAGCAGGAGAGACTCCCAGCCTCACAGGAGAGGTTGTTGGAGAAATCCACAGGGGCCTAGAGTGTGCACAGGCCCACCCACTCAGGAACCAGCACCAGAGGGGCCCAGTTTGATTGTGGGTATCGGAGTGAAAGATTGAAATCCCGAGGAGAGTGAGGCGGGCGCCATTGCTCCCACTCGGCCCCTCCCCCACATACAGCGTCACAGAGCAGCAACCAGCATTACCCCGCCCCGGTGAACACCTAAGGCTCCGCCCCTTAAAGTAACAGACTCGCCAAGACAAACAAAAAAAAAAATGGCCCAAATGACAGAACACTTCAAAGCTCCAGAAAAAATACAACTAAGCAACGAAGAGATAGCCAACCTATCAGATGCACAGTTCAAAACACTGGTTATCAAGATGCTCACAGACTTGGTTGAATCTGTTCGAAAAACAGATGAAAAAATGAAGCCTATGCTAAGAGAAACAAAGGAAAATGTACAGGGAACCAATAGTGATGCAAAGGAAACTGGGACTCAAATCAACGGTATGGACCCGAAGAAGAAAGAAACATCCAACCAGAAAAGAATGAAGAAACAAGAATTCGGAAAAATGAGGAGAGGCTTAGGAACCTCCAGGACACCTTGAAACATTCCAACATCCGAATTATAGGGGTGCCAGAAGGAGAAGAGGAAGAACAAAAAATTGAAAACTTATTTGAACAAATAATGAAGGAGAACTTCCCTAATCTGGCAAAGGAAATAGACTTCCAGGAAGCTCAGAGAGTCCCAAAGAAGCTGGACCCAAGGAGGAACACACCAAGGCACATCATAATTACATTACCCAAGATTAAACGCAAGGACCTACATCCAAGATTACTGTATCCAGCAAAGCTATCATTTAGAATGGAAGGGAAGATAAAGTGCTTCTCAGATAAGATCAAGTTAAAGAAGCTCATCATCACCAAGCCCTTATTATATGAGATGTTAAAGGGAGTTACCTAAGAAAAAGAAGATCAAAAATAGGAACAGTAAAAATGACAGCAAACTCAGTTATTAATGACCACACATAAAACAAAAATGAGAGCAAACTAGGCAAACAACTAGAACATGAAGGTTGTCAGTAAGGGAGTGGGAGGGGGAGAGGGGGGGAAAGGTACAGAGAATAAGTAGCATAGATGATAGGTGGAAAATAGACAGGGGGAGGGTAAAAATAGTGTAGGAAATGTAGAAGCCAAAGAACTTATAAGTATGACCCATGGACATGAACTATGGGGGGGGGGGGGGGAATGTGGGAGGGAGGGGGGTGGGCAGGATGGAGTGGAGTGGGGGGGGGGAATGGGACAACTGTAATAGCATAATCAATAAATATATTTTTTAAAAAAAAGAATCTCAGTAAAAACAAAACAGGATAAACCCAGAAATCCACACCAAGACACATCAGAGCCACGCTTGTGAAAACTGAAGGCAGAGACAAAATTAGAAAGTAGCCAGACAAATGATGCATTAACTATGGGGGAATAACAACCTGAATGATGGATTTCTCATAAGGAGGCCAGAAGGAAGTGGCGCAATATTTTTCAAGTGCTGAAAGAATAGAACTGTCAACCTAGGGTTCTATGTCCAGAGAAAATATTCTTCAGGAATAACATTCTTATATGAAGGAAAACTAAGCAAATCTATTGCTAACAGACCCACCCTAAAAGAATAGCTGAAAGAACCTCCCTAAAAAGAAAGGAAAAGATAAAATAAGGAATCTTGGAACATCATGAAAGAAGAAAAACAGAGCAAAAATATGAGTAAATACAAAATACTTTACTTCCTTTCTTTAGTTTTTTAAATAGGTTTATGCTTAAAGAAAAACTGTAACACTTCCTACTATAGTTCTCAAGGTATACAGAGAGAAATAGTAAAACGACCATAAAAGGGGAGGGTAATGAGAGGTTACTACACTTCAATGGAACTGGTAAAATGTCAATACCAGTAGACTGTGATACATTATGCATATATAAATATAATACCTAGAGGAACCACTAAAAAAGCAATATAAAGAGATACACTTTAAAACACAATAGAGAAATCAAAATGGTATTCTATGAAATGTTCGAGCAACCCACAGAAAGCAGGAAAAAAAGTAAAGCAGAGACTGAAAAGAACGGAAAGGGGGTGGGTGGAAGCATCTCCAGGTCTGTGCCCCAGGGACACTCTGGAGCTAACCAGATCCTTTACACAGGGGAGTGCAGTCTATCCACGGCTCAGGTATGCCTCTGGGAGGGGGGCAGGGGGAGGAACCCTCCAGCCAATTCCACAGAGTTTTGCCTCAGGAATTACAGTGAGTTGGGGAACGTTTGCACCGGCAATCATGGAAGGCTCTTCTCAAAGCCAGCAGGCTGACCTGCCGCACACCCTACAGGGCTCCTTGCCAAGGCTTGGATCTCAGCTAACCTTCAGCACAGCGAGGCTGCCTCCAGGGAGAGGGTGGCACATTTACATTCCAATTACAAAAGCCAAAAGACTCCCTTTCTGTACGATCTGTAGGGCTGGGAAGATGGAACTAAAATGGCTTTGATGAACGAGTGACGCAGCTTGGGCCAGGGGAAGCAGCAGGCGTGGTCGTTAGGAGTCGTGTTCCAAATGCTTCAACAAATGACTGGGTTCAAAGTCAGTCAGCCCTGGTAAATACCCTCTACCAGATATAAAAACCTATTTTTACAGGCATCTTCATTCTTAGAAAGATTAAAAAGGAAATGAATGCTTGTTTCCAGAGTAGTTCCATCTCCCTTTGATGTTATTAGAGGCAAGAGTCCTAAGTCCTTCCAGGCATGTGGGGAGCCCCCAATCATGTATTAACCCATTTCATAGGACCGAACGGCCCTGTGTTTCTGGCCCCCACCCCCATCTCTCAGAAGAATGCTTCTGAAAACTTTCCATTACAGTTGTTTATAATTGTTATGCTTTAAAAAGAGTAAAAATATGTCTAGGCAGGATATTTATACATTACATGTCATTTGTTGTTCTGAATATAATTTTAATCAGTTCAACATAAAAGCATCTTAATATCTTCAATAATGGCACTGGTAATTTTAAATATTAAAATCCACATTAGGGAAAAGGGGAATTTGATTTATTCTCTCCTTCCAAATAAGCACAATCAAGTAGGCACACACCTCCAATCTTTCTCTCCACCGTCCTGTCTTTTTTTCTTCCTTCTTCCTTTTCTCTTTCCTCCCACTTTGCTCCCTTGTGAGATAACAAGGATCAGGGTTGTAGGGGCAGAGTCATGGTTGACCCTCAAAATCTGATTACCCCCTCTCCTTCTACTTACTCAGAAACCTAAGGACTTTTATAAAAGTAGTTTTAGTTTTCCCAGAAAATCTCTGATTTTTACATCTGCCCTGTCTTTAGCCAACTATAATAGATTTTTCTATTGAGTTCTGTTTTGTACACCAGATTCCTAAAAGATGTATTCCTACATCTGTATATTTGCAGACAATACCACGTAGATTCCCTTGAGCATTGGAAAATGATCTCCCTTTCATCAAAAGGCAAATAGCCCAAGGAAGGCTCTCATCCACCTATATTCTCTTCTACCTTTTAATTCTTGGCACTTGTAAAAATTCAGGAATGTTGCTGAAAATTTAGAAATGGAGTCCCATTGCTTCTTATATACTATTGCATTTGAAATAAATACCTCAAGTTAATTCAGCTCTTTCTTCCTTGAGCTAATTAGTGAACCATAAATTTCATGCTAATGTTCCCAAATCATTTGCGTGCAACATGGGACTCACTTTCCAAATGTTGCTGATTGCAATAAAAAAAAAAAATATATGCTCACATCATTTCACAACCATGGTTCTAAAGTTTTCTATCAGGCTTGCTCTCCTCTTACAGGCAGGATGTTTATTGTGTTAGTCCATAATGTTCCAACTTTCCACTGGTACACAAAGCTAGCGGTTTACTAAAGTAGTCCTGGGATCCATTTCCATGGAAACCAAAGGTATAAAAAGCTGCCTTTTAAAAAGATTTTGTTTGTTTATTTTTAGAGAGAGGGGAAGGGAGGGAAAAAGAGAGGCAGAGAAACATCAATGTGTTGTTGCTTCTTACATGCTTCCCACTGGGGACCTGGCCCACAACCCAGGCATGTGCCCTGACTGGGAATCAAACTGCCCGTCCTTTGGTTCACAGGCTGGCACTCAATCCACTGAGTCATACCAGCCAGGGGGGGAAAAAAAAAAAAAAGCTGCTTTTAACTAATAGGAAACCTAGAGAAACTCTAAAAAGATCAGAAATGTTTTAAAGTAAAGATGTAACAAAATACATTCTAGCTTTAGTTAAAGAAGCCTTAGAGTAGAATAGTGTAGCAGGTTAACAGAGGAAGAATGGACAAAAAAAACCCCTTTTTGTTTGGGCCGTAATCATCATGGTTATAAGAGAAATACATTGCTATGTCTGGTCTTTGATCCAGGTCATAAGAAGTTTCTCTGTGTCTGATATAGGCCCTTCTCGAATTTTGTTAGTCTGTTTGCCTACAATGAGGTAGACCCTTTAATAGATTCTGTCACTTGGTTCTTTTTTTTTTTTAACTTTTATTGTTATTCAATTGGTTCTTGTTCTTCATGATCACAGCTATGGTGGAATGGGACAAGCCTGACTGACGGGCAATAACATCACTAATTTTCCACATTTGTAGTCCCTAATCATTTTTTATTTCATTTTCAGATCGTTCGCCCAATGTGGTCTCTTACTAGCAACATTAGCAGTGGACTTTGTATGCTTAGGGGCCATTACAAACAAAAGAAGATTAAATCAAATGCAAGAGAAAAGAATGCAATCAAAAGACACAGTAAACAGGAGATACATGAGGCAGCTGCTAACATAACGTGGCATACTGTCTCACAGCAAACTTATTTTTTGTAAGTGCAGAAAAAGTATACTCTAAAACAATGAGAAAAAGTAAAGTATATAGTCAATATATAAACTGGTAACACTTATTATTATTATCAAGTATTACGTACTATTCATAATTGTATATGCTATATTCTTATATGATTGGCAGGGCACTAGGTTGTTTACACCAGTATCATCACAAACTCAAGAGTAATGCCTTGTGCTATAACTTTAAATAGCTACAACATCACTAGGCAATAGGAATTTTTCAGCTCCATTTTAATCGTATGGGACCACCATCCTGTGTGTGGTCTGTCATGGACCAATACATCATTATGTGGCACATGTCTGATGTAGAACATTCCATCAAAAACAGCAGAATAGACATTTTTTCAAGAGCACTTGGAACATTTTTCAGGATAGATCACATGTTAGGCCACAAAAAAAGCCTCAATAAACTTAAAAAGATTGAAGTCCTATCAAGCTTCTTTTACAGCCACAATGGTATGAAACTAGAAATTAATTACAGAAGAAAACTGGAAAAAACACAAATGCATGGAGGCTAAACAACATGCTACCAAACAGTCAATGGGCCAAAAGAGAAATAAATGAGAAACAATACCATGAGATGAATGAAAATGAAAACAGTGTTCCAAAATCTGGAGGACATGGCAAAAACAGTTACAAGAAGGAAGTTTATAGCAATACAGGCCTCCCTCAAGAAACAAGAAAAACCTCAGATAAACAATCTAACTTTACACCTAAAGGAACTGAAAAAAGAAGAACAAACAAAGCCCAAAATCAATATAAGAAAGAAAATAATTAAGATCAGAGCAAAATAAATGCAATGACTAAAAAATAATAAAAAGACCAATGAAATTAGTAGTTGATTCTTTAAAAAGATATACAAAATTGACTCACATGTAAATTCTATCAAACATTTAAACAAGAGTTAATAACTATTCTCAAACAATTTCAAAAAAAGTGAAGAGAAAGGAAAGCTTCCAAGCTCATTCCATGAGGCCAGTATTATCCTGATACTAAACCAGATAAAGAAACTACCAAAAAATAATAAATCTGATGAACACAGATGTAAAAATCCTCAAAAAATATATTAGTAGGACTTCAGCTCCTCGGTCTGAACACTAGACATTCAAGTACTTAGTAGCCACATGTAGTTAGTGGTTACTCCACTAGACAGTGTTAGAGATATAGGACATTTCCATCATCATAAAACTTTCTATTGGACAGAGCTGCTCTAGAAGTTGAAATCAAATTTTTAAGTTTAGCCCTGGCTAGGTGGCTTATTTGGGGCATTGCCCCATACTCCAAAAAGCTGTGGGTTCGATTCCAAGTCAGGGTATATACCTAGGTTGTGGGTTCAATCCCTGGTTAGGGCACGGGAAGCAAATGATCAATGTTTCTCTCACATTGATGTTCCTCTCGCTCTCCTTTCCTCCTTCCCTCTCTCTCTAAAATCATTAACATATCCTTGGGTGAGGATTAAAAAAGAGAGAGAGAGAGAACCCAAAAGACTATGTAAAAAAAACTATTAGAACTAATAAAATAATTTATTAAACGTATAGGATATTAAATTAATACACAGAATCTGTTCCATTTCTATACACTAATGACAAATATCAGAAAGAGAAATTAAGAAAACAATTGCAGCTAAAAAAAAGGAATAAAACCAAGGAAGTGACAGATCTGTACTCTGAAAACTATCAATGATTAAAGATATTAAAGGTTACACAAATAAATGAAAAGATATACTGTACTCATGAATGGTAAAAATTAATATTGTTAAAATGTCCACACTACCCAAAGCTATCTACAGATTCAATGTAATCCCTATCAAAATACTAAAGCATTTTTCACAGAACAAAAACAAATAACCCTGAAATTAATATGGAGCCACAAAAGACCCCAAATAGCCAAAGCAATATTGAGAGGGGGAAAAAGGCTGGATGAATCATGCTTCCTCATTTTGAACTATACTACCAGCTATAGGAATAAAAACAGTATGGTACTGGCATAAAAAACAGTTCCATTGTTTTAAAATATCATGCACATTAATGGATATTTTAAAAATGTTTTAGGAGGCCTTATAACCTCGGACAGACAGAAGAATCAGCTTCAGCACAATCTGTCTGCACCTGCACAACAGCACACAAGACGTGGTGGGCAGAGTGACCCTCAGTCAACTGGCTGGAGGGAAGGACCCACCAAAGAAAGACCCAACAACAATCAAAACCCAATTACACCCAGAGAACCAACATAAATGGCATAAAGGGCATCCCAAGAGGATCAAGTTCAGGTGATCAAGGAGACTGCACCACTGAATCTCACAGGCTTCCTACCATAGAAATTCACAGAAAAACCTCTTGTCATAAAAAACACTTTCTTTTTCTTTTTTTTTTATTGTTGTTCTTTACATTTGTCCCAATTTCCCCCCATTGCTTTCACCTGCCCTGCCCAGCCCCCACCATTGGCTCCCATAATCAATCCCTACCCTATTGTCCATGTCCATGGGTCATTTATACCTGTTTCTTGACTAGCCCCTACCTCTTCTTTCCCCTCTTATGCCCTCTGGTAGCAGTCAGTCTGTTCCATGTTTCCACGCCTCTGGATCTATTTTGCTGTTTGTTCCTTTGGTTTATTAGGTTCCTCTTATAACTGAGATCATATGGTATTTGTCTTTTGCCACCTGGCTTATTTCACTTAGCATAATGCATTCCAATTCCATCCATGCTGTCGCAAAAGGTAGAAGTTCTTTCTTTCCGCTGTGTAGTATTCCATCGTGTAAATGTACCAGTTTTTTGATCCACTCACCTATTAATGGGCACTTTAAGTATTTATACATTTTGAATTTATTCTGGTATATGGTGTAAGCTGGTAGTCTAGCTTTTTTTTTTTTTTGGCATGTATCATTCCAGTTCTTCCAATACCATTTGCTAAAGAGGCTATTTTTTACTGCATTTTAAGCTCCTGCCCCCTTTGTCAAAAATGTATTAATGATAGAGATATGGGTTTACTTCTAGGCTCTCTATTCTGTTCCCTTGATCTATGTGTCTGTTCTTATGCCAGTAACAGACTGTTTTGATGACAGTGACCTTGCAGTATAGTTTGATATAGGCTAGTGTGATCCTTCCTACTTTGTTCTTCTTTCTCAAGATTGCTGAGGCTATTCAGGGTCTTTTTCAGTTCCATATAAATTTTTGAAATATTTGTTCTAGATCTATGAAATATGTCATTGGTATTTTAACAGGGATTGTATTGAATCTATAGATTGCTTTGGGCAGTCTGGACATTTTAATGATGTTAATTCTTTGAATCCATAAACATGGTATAAGTTTCCATTTATTTGTATCTTCCTTATTTCTTTCTTCAGTGTTGTGTAGTTTTCCTAGTACAGGCCTTTTACCTCCTTGGTTAAGTTTATTCCTAGTTTAAGGAATTAACTTAAACTAAGGATTAAGTTAAAGTAAGGCCTGTACTCCTTAAATTAATCCTTAAATTAAAGGCTTGTTTATTTTTCTTGTTGCTATAGTAAATGGGATTTTTTCCTAGTTTATCTTTCTGATATTTCATTGTTCATGTACAAAAATGCTTTCAATTTCTGGATGTTGACTTTGTATCCTGCTATTTTCCCAAATTCACCTATTAGATTGAGTAGTTTTTTGGTGGAGCATATAGGGTTTTCTATGTATACTATCATATCATCTGCAAATGACAGTTTTACTTCCTTCTTTAAAATTTGGATGCCTTTTACTTCTTTTTCTTGTCTAATCACTATAGCTAGAACTTCCAATACTATGTTGAATAAGAGTGGTGAAAGCAAACACCTTTGTCTTATTCCTGATCTCAGGGGGAAAGCTTTTCATTTTTGCTCTTTGAGTATAATGTTGGCTGTAGGTTTCTCATATATGGCCTTTATTATGTTGAGGAATGCTCCCTCTATTCCCACTGTGCTGACTGTTTTTATCATAAATGGGTGCTGTACTTTATCAAATGCTTTTTCAGCACCTATTGATATGATCATGTGATTTTTGTCTTTCATTTTGTTTATGTGGTATATTATGTTTATTGATTTGTGAATATGATACCATCCTTGCATCCCTGGGATGAATCCCACTTGATCATGGTGCATGATCTTTTTAATGCATTGCTGGATCCAGTTTGCCAATATTTTGTTGAGGATTTTAGCATCTATGTTCATCAGTGATATTGACCTGTAGTGGTCTTTCTTTTTTTGTGTCTATACCTGGTTTTGGAATTAGGGTAATACTGGCCTCACAAAAAGAGTCTGGGGGTCTTCCTTCTTCTTGAATTTTTTGGAATAGTTTGAGAAGGATAGGAGTTCCTCTTCCCTAAATGTTTGGTAAAATTCACCTGTGAAGCCACCTGGTCCAGAGCTTTTGTGTGCCGGGTTTTTTGATTACTGCTTCAATTTCACTAGTTGTTATAGGTCTATTCAGGCTTTCCGCTTGCTCTTGATTCAGTTTTGGAAGATTATATGTTTCTAAAAATTTGTCCATTTCACCCAGGTTGTCAAATTTCTTGGCATATAGTTGTTCATGGTAATTTCTTACAATCCTTTGTATTTCTGTGGTATTGGCTATAATTTCTCTGTTTCATTTCTGATTTTATTTATTTGGGTCCACTTTCTTTTTTTCTTGATGAGTCTGGTTAAAATCTTGTTGATTTTGTTAATCTTTTCAAAAACCAGCTCTGGGATTTATTGATCCTTTGAATTGTTGTTTTAGTCTGTATGCCATTTAATTCTGCTCTGACTTTCACCCCCAAAGAAGCAAAACACACATTATTTTCAAATGCACATGGAACATTTTCAAAGATAGATGTCATGGTAGGACACAAAACAAGCCTCAACAAATTCAAGAAAATTGAAATCATATCAAGCACCTTCTCAGATCACAATGCCTTAAAACTAGAAACCAACCTCATAAAAAAAACTCAAAAAAATTCCAATTCATTGAGACTGAATAACATGCTATTAAATAATGAATGGGCTAACAATGAGATCCAGGAAGAAATCAATATGTTTCTGGAAACAAATAAAAAGAACACACAACAGCCCAATACCTATGGGACAAAGTAAAGGCAGTTCCATGAGGAAACTTCATAGCAATGCAAACCTACCTAAAGAAGATAGAAAAATCTCAAATTAACCATTTAACCTTACATCTACAAGAACTAGAGAGATGACAAACAAAGCCCAGAGCAAGTAGAAGGAAGGAAATAATCATAAGAACCATTTTCAAACTGGGCATAGATTATTTAAGGGTAATTCTCATCATATAGATGTAATCAGCATTATTTATATGTTTTACACTTATTTTCCTTCAAATCCTAAATTTATACCACTTAACTAGAATGAAATATTAATGCTATTAGTTTAAATATCATGAATTTTTTAAATAAAATGTTAAGATAATATTTATTCACCAACCTTGAGCCACTATAATATTTTAGATCACTGGTTAAATATTTAAATTTTTTATCACATGCTATGCCTAATACAGATCAATAACAGCTGATATTTGGCTATAATCATAGTCTAAAAACACAGGGTCTCATTTACTTCTTCATAATTCAGAAAAATACTTATGGGTAAATATAAGTCTGACACTTAAAATCCCAATTCTCCCAGCATGTGCTTAAACCCATCCTGCTGCACAGGTCGACCTTTGACCCCCACACTACTCCCAGGACAGTGCTGGCTCAGATCACCATGGAGGTGACAGATGGGGTATGCAGTTATAGAGAATGCTGGGTATTTTATTTTTGTTACAGAAGGAAGCTGTGGGTAAAAATATGCTTAATCTATTGTATTTTCAGCATGGTGTCACCTATAAATATTAATTTATAAACACAAAACATACTAAGAATTTTAGCTGCATGATAAAAACTTTATTTTGAAGTAATTCAAAATAAAAAATGGAATTTCTACCATCTTCTTTCCTTAGGACAGTGAAAAAAATTCAAAGGATTTAAAATTTCATCCAATCCCAGTGGTTTCAAAGGTAAGAAAACTCCCATTTAAATCTTGGGGTTACAAGAGTAGAAATTACAAGTTAAAGTGCCACAGCATTAAAAAGAAAAATAGTCATTATTTACAAAACAGAACATATTTCCAAATCACTCAAAACACACTGCAGTTAGAATACTGTAAATTCTGCAAATTTTTACCTTACTGAGATGTGTGGCCACTTTGTGAAACAGAAAAAGTGTATATGTGATTGCTCCCCATTTACTCAAGGGTCAAGAAGACAGGAAGAAGAAACTGTGAGCTCTTCACGGATGATGGCTTTTCTTATTGGAATAAAGCAAATAAAACTGATTCACTGATAATGCATTTAATTTCTCTCTCAGCAATTAAACTGTATATCTATGCTTAATGAGAATAGTATAAACAGTCAGGATAGGCATGTGGCAAATCAGGAATTTTTCTTTTTGATCTTAAGCTACATGGATTTCCGAAGTGCAAAAAATAGGAGGTAGGGCTTCACCTGGATCCTCTGGCTCCTTCCTTGAATCCCACAGCAATTCACCTCCTTTATCTTTTCCTACCCCTGAGTGAGAGTGCACAGAGAGAGTGCATAGCCTTCTGCCCTCTGGATGCTTTGTACCCACTTGCTTGGGTCTTAACTGAGGCTCGAGTTTTGTGATCAATGAGAGCTCGGGACATAGCCTTCCAACCTTCCTCATTTTGAATACTCCTAGAAGACTCTTAAAGTGATTCTTTGAAGTTTGTCATAGGAGAGAGAAGCTATGAGGGTAGAATGAGGTTTCCACTTAACTTCCATTTTCACATAACTGAACACGATCAGGCCTCAGGTCAAAGACTGATGGACTTCTCCGTGTCTGGAAGAGCCCTTTTTCTCTCCTGGCCTCTTGGTTTATATACACCTACCTGTCTCTCTAGGCCCAGCCCAATCCCACATAAGCACACAAAGCCTTCACTGATAACTGCAGCTTCCTCAGGTGAAGCTGTTCTTTCTTCTAAACCCTGGCACCACGCTGTAGCCCTTATTACATCATTTTATATTGTTCATTGATATTTTCTAGGAGTTAGTGGTTTCTCCCCAACTAGATTCTGAGTAATGTGAAGGCTTAGAATCTTGTACTTTTCTCATAGTTGTCCCATAGGGGGCCTAGAGTGTCAAACTCAATATATATGCTTGTGGGATGCTGAATAAATACCTCCTGGGGGATTGATTCGTTATTACCTATTTCACCTGTTAAGAAGGAGAATAAGTGAATAATGTGCTGGCATTTCTTCATCTTATTCTGCTTTTCTTGGTGGGAAAAAAAAGATTTGGCACTCACTGAGTTTAAAGAACTCTACCAAGGACTACTCAGCATTACCTCCCAACACTCTGATAGCATTCCATGCTTCCTAACTAGATCAGAGAATTCCACATTGTGAAAATATCATTTTTCTTTCCTTGTGAAGTCCTTCTACATTTGAGTGCATTATCCATGTTTGATTACAATGAAAATTTACCAGGACAAAATTGATGGGCTTGGCCGAATTATTCACATTATAAAAGGTGGAGCAAGACAGGTCACAGTGTGAGTCAAAACTGAATATATTGGCTTGGCCAAAAAGTCTGTTTAGTTTTTTCATGAAATAAAAGACAAATTTCTTCATTGTCACCAATAACTTTATTGATTTGCACATTTTGAGTATGTCAGCTATCTTCTGCTATTGGCTTCAGGTGGATAGAGGACAGGGCTGTGGCTAAACATCTTCCAATGCATAAGACAGCTCCACACCAAAGAATTATTTAGCCAAAATGTCAATAGAACCAAGAAGGTTTGCAAACCATTTTTGACGTGTTTGATCAGTCACAGCACCTTCTCCATACACTGCACAAATCTTATCTTGCATTTCATTGTGTTTTCCCTTTCTTGAAATAATAAGGCATAATATGCCAAAAATGTTGCGCATCTTCTTCCATCTTCAATATTAAAATGGCTGCACAAAATTTCATTAATTTTGATGTTTTTTAAATGTATGCTGATATGACAGCTGTCACAATGCAATCTAACAACATTGTTTCACATGAAGTTAAAAACAACTAAGCACTACTAGAGGCACCAGGTGGAAAAAAACAAATGAACTTTTTGACCAACCCAGTACTTAATTCTACTTTTCGTTCTGGTTGTCCAAAAATGAATGCGACTTCTAGAGAAAGTACCTCTGAATTCTTTTAGTGCTTTCATTTCTGACATCTATATCAGAAAGTGATAGATATGTGTTATGTAGTCCATCTCTAGGAGACAAGAAAACTTATTCCCTCAGTACAAGGTAGTGTTCTTTGTCCAGAGTACCAAACACAGCAAAGAAAGGGAATTCCAACCCAAAGACAAACTTAAAGGCTGCCATCCAGGCTTGGGGTTAGTTGACTGCTTATCCTCAACCACAATTTCACCTTTTATACCATCAAACCAGGATACTCAGAAAAAAAATCCAAAGGAGCCAAAATTCATTGTTTTTCTTCAAACCTGAATTCTAGTGGCACTTTTGTTTGAGTGTTGGAACAACACTAAAATTTAGCACAGTTTATCTTTGAGCCATCCAATCTTTATTTGGGGTCCTGTCCATTAAATAAAACTGACTCTTACCACCTGGCAACCTGGATTTGGAAAGAATAGCAGTACAGCACTTTCTTAGCTCAGCTGGCTGGAGCATGGGGTTCATGAGGTCCCACTCTCATGTCTGACCTTCAGAGAAACAAGATACTCCTGCTCCATGCCAGGGCCTATTTGGACCTATCAATTGTGCTGTTTCTTGGTCAGTGACTACACCTTTAATGCTAACCTGCCATTGTCCATAAAATAAGGCAAGTCAGGAAGAATGTTGAGACACTGGAAGAGATGTATAACTCGAAATGAATATCCTACTGAAGGAGAACATCAATCTCATCTTCCTCACTCTCATCATTGAAACAAACACTTATGGTGCTATATGCCAGGGATCTTGCTTAGGACTCTCTGCACTTTCTCTTATTTATCTTTATTTAAAACCTTATGACGGAGGTCCTATAATTAGCTATTCTTTACAGATAAGCAAGCTAAGATTTAGAGAGATAAACTAGTCTGATGTAGGTAATATAGCTAATAAGCATTACATCAGAACCTAAAGGCAGTCTGACTACAGAGCCTGACATACTTCATATAATTCATACTAATCTGTTTTACTCAAAAGAGAATCAGCACTGCTAAATAAGTACATTACAATAATCTATAATTTGAATAGATAACACCTGATGATAAATATCTATAGGTCACAAATTTCTATACAAGAAATCTGCATAAGTGTGATATGCCATTTGCTCTATAAACAATATAAATGCAAACATTCTCAGAGCTGAGAGGGTAAATATTTTTAAGAACTCTAATATACAGAACTGTCACAATATAAATACTTGGAAATAGTACAAACACTAATCAAAGCTAGAGTTCACGCTCCATCCATGTGAAAGGAAGCAAGGGTGAGATGCTGGAGCAAGAATACGTCACCATCATCACGTCCCTAAGGAGCCCAGTGTACCACCGTGAGGGACACAGAGACGGATCCATGACTTCTCCAAAACTGGCAGTAAATAATAGATCTGAGGCTATATTATACCAAGGCACCAACCTCCCCAAGTGCAGAGGGAGGCTGGGAGAGTTTTGGAAGGAGACTAATGGCCAACATTGAGAACACATGCCTATTAGCTTGCTGGGCCTAATGGAGTAGAGCAGCTGAGATTGGCCTCATCTGGAAACAAATGCTATACCTGAGCCCCTTCCCACCCCACCAGCCTTGTGCTCATTATGTACTTAAAATACATAAAGATTACACATATATTTTTATTAAAAGTGCTTAGAGATAGGGAAAGTCCCTAATTATAGCTAAAAGAGATGTCTGTCTTTTGCCAGAGAGTGTGTTCTATCAATTAAATGGGTTAATAGGCCATTTTTCCCCACTGTGGGGAAAGAAGAGCCTCTGCGACCCTCTATTGATTAAGACTGCTGTGGAATACTATTTGCAATTGCATTGCATAATGGAAACCAGGAGGTAGCTGTCATGGTTTCTGAAGACAAATTGCTGGTAGCTGAGACAAATCATAGCCTCTTTCATCTCTTACTGTTCTCAGTTCCCAGTTAATGTGTATCTTACAGTCTAGGTTTCTTAAATCAGTCTGTTCTAATGACACAGGTAGTAAAAATGAGTAAAAATGGTAATCTGAGTGACCCTGCTTTAGAAATTGTGTTCAAGTAACCACTACACTGACCATTACTCCTGAGCCATGCATTATTTAGTAAGAAACGCAACCTCCAAAAGGGCACACAATTAAAAATAGATCCATACAGCAGCTGCTGTGATTATGACCAATACAAACAGAAATCCAACCAGGCACAAGTCAAAAGAAAAAGGACTGCTGCCAGACAGAACCTTGTTCAATCCCATTTTTGTTTTGTGTCCTTTGACTTGCTAAGTCAGCCAGCAAGCGATGTGTATGGAGCAGTGGTTCTCAAAGTCTGCCAGACAGCAGCATCGGCATCACCTGGGAACTGTCAGAAATGCAAAGTCTCAGATCCCAACCAGACCCACTGACTCAGAAACTCTGAAGGTGGGCTCAGCAATCTGTGTTTTCACAAGCCCCCTGGGTGATTTTGAGGAACGCTGAAGTTTGAGAATTACTGGGCAGAAGACAGGGGGCAACCTTCAGAGAGTAAGTCTTCCTAGGAAGGTACCACCTTTGGTTGGAGGATAAAAAACTACCTTCAGAAGACTCTGCAAAAGAAACCTGTCCTGAAACCAAATAAAACCACTGTAACCTTCAATTTTCTGTAAACCTAAACCTTTCTCTAAAAAAAAATAAAGCCTATAAAATATTTGTTAAGCCATTGCAATCATTAGGGTGAATGAGTAGAAAGAAGACCACAGGGTTTTCCTCATGCAATTTTTTTTTTTATTTACCTATACCCTGATTTGCTCTAGAAAGGTTTTCAGACAACTTCTTAAGCAAAATATAGCATCCAGTCACAAGTCATTCTCTTGGAAAGACTCCTCACTACTTTCAAAACAACCTCATTATTTAAAAAACCCAAAAGATAGGCATTAATTACTAAGAAAGTTCTTGAGATGTCTCCACTATTCACTCTAGAATTTTGGACCTTTTGAGGGAAAAGAAAAGTGAGAAAGATTCTATTTAAATTCACCAAGTTAAAAATCTGCCCCTGCTCCACGCAACGCAAATCACAATGCTCCTTGACCAATCTGAGCACATGATCGTGAAGAGCCACAGCCTGCGACGTGTGCCTGTGTCATGAGTCAGCCTTGTAGCCAGTGTTTTTGGTGATTATAATGTTTTAATTCAACCCCGTCGCTGGCCCGAGAAGGGGATCTATGACACCAAAATTCACTCCAGAGTCAATAGTGCTTGAATGAGCCTCTAGCATTGCTTCAACTTTTTTCCAAATGATAAGTGATCTTAAGAAATGAAAGGGAAGTAACCTATCAGTAAGAGATTTATTAAATAAATTAAGGTCTATTCACATAATTAAAAATCAAGCAGCTATTAAAATATTAAGTTTTATAGTTCTCAATCCAGGACACTATTAGAATCACCTGGTGATTATTTAAAATATACCAATGCCAGAGCTCCAACCCATTTTCATTGGTGTTGGATAGGGTTTGGGCATCAATATTTTTTTAAAACTATCCATGTGATGCTAATGTGCCTCCAGGGTGGAGAATTACTGAGGTAGGTCTATATTAACCAACATAGAAATCCCTCCCAGATATATTATCACATGAAAAATCAAGTCATAAGACACATATCTATTAATAAAATTCTGTTTGAGCATGTGTGTAATTATATTAACATATATGTGTATTTGGATGTGGTTTCTATTTTATACTGTTTATTTATTCATTGCTTATCATTTGCAAAATGAAAGTGTGCTCTTTTACTTAATTTTTAATTTTAAAAATTTGTTTAAAGAAAATGTGAATTGGTTAAAAAAGTGAAGAAACACATGAAAATGGGAAATCTACCATGTCTCCTTCTCTTTCCCCTTCGCCCTCCTTCTGTTCCTTTTCCTCAGAGAGTATAAAAGTAAAATATACAAACTTCCATTTCTGGCCTACATACCAAACACCTATTATTTCCAATATTTGGGATTGGGGCGAGGGAAGGCATAGAGATGGAGGGGTAGAGAAATATTCTCATTCATTCATTCACTCATTTAGCAAACATTTTGTTGGGTTCCCAGACAGGTCCATGCTAAGAGCTGGAAATACAACAAAAAAGATATACACGTCCTCATGGATATCATGGATATCATCCTGCCCTTGGAGTTTTGCTACATTAACAAAGAAACTTAATCTATCAAGAATAGGGAGAAAAGACTTCCCAAAGTAGAGATGTACATTTATTCTGGAGATAACAGTAGCCATTATTAGAGTTACAGGAAGGGGAGTGACTTTATCAAGTCTGCTTTACAAAGTGAAATTAGAGCTTGCTACAGTAGCAAAGAATTGACTGAAGGAGTCTATCTTTTAATTTTCCATTTATCTATTTGCCATCTAATAAGGTTTAACATCAAATGTTACCTCCTGCTGAGTTTATTGACTGGGCTCATTTATCTGTCCATCTAACTAGATGAGCCTAGATATAGCATATTTACTTTTTCAGAGTTTACAGTTAATAAAATTAGTATGCAATAAACTTGCAAAACGATGGGCTTTATGCAAGTGGTTGCTACAACTAGTAGAATCTCTTAGAATACATCTTTGTAAACATAGCCAGGTAGGCAAAGGCTTCCAAGGTAATGGGATGCCTCCCAGTGCTTCATCTACTTACAGGGAGGGCAATTTTAGCCATTTATAACCAGGACACTTCCACATGGGAAGAAATTATCTAGCCCACCCACAGGTGGATTTCTATTTAAGAGTCTCATTTGATTGCTTTGGGAAGTATACACTACAGATTATGTAACCCCTATCCCTCAAGAGTAGAAAATTAACTCTCTGGGTAAAGTTGACTAGAAAAACATGAGAGAGAGAAATTATACCTGATACTGTCCTTTTATAACCCCAATGTATCTATGTGGACATTAATGTGCATTACGTCCAAGCATCAATGTGCTATTTTTAATGTGTAATGTTCACTCTTTGCTCAAACTAAGATTAGAGTTTTGAGGAACGGACTTGCTCTAATTTAGAGGAGAGGAGTGGAAATGTTCTAGAAAGTGGAAAAAAATCTGAGCTGCTTATAAAACATATGCAAATTCCTTGAAACTGCTTTATCAAATCAATTTAAATTATGGGCTTCCCAGTCAACATTTCCAAAAAGCCCACTCATGCTTTTCTTAATTCTTTTCAAACTGCACAGTCTCTGAGAGCTGGACTCTTTTTTTTCTTCCGTGTCTCTGCTGCACAGGAGCCACCACGCTGGCATTTTCACCTGAATGTAGGATGGAGCAGTTCTGGGTTTGCTGTTCTGCAGTTACATGTCACATGATCATAACTGATGCTACTATTATCTAAAACCATTAATTTGCTATAGGGATTAGACAATCCCCTCTGCCCCCACGTTAACCCGTATATAAAAAGTGTGTGCATATGTGTGTGTGTGTGTTTTAATACACAGTAGTGCTTCTAAAAAGTTCAGTTCATTAAAGCCTTGTTCTGTAACTCTCAAACTTGTTTTCACTCCCAACTCACCTAAGAAATATGAGACACGTCAATCATTGAAATGGTTCCTAGGGAGGAGGTTGGGAAGCATGCACTACTCACTGGGTCCTGTCATTTGAAAAGCCTGAGGCAGTTTAATATGCCAACATACACCAGCCCTGGGCCATGAGGAGAGCATTCAGTGTCCTGTGGGCCCAGACCATAGGGCAGCTTCTGCCCCCATGTGGTGTTTGGATCTAGCCCCTGTCTATCTGTCCTCTGAAGTTAAAAGGGCTGTTGTTTTTCATTTGCCTCTGAGCTTTGATTGGAAGAGAAACAATGATTGGACAATATCTTTCCCCTCTAGCAGGGCCAACTTCAGAGGACTTGGCCCCCCATGAGGCTAAGTCTCTGGGAGACTAAATGAACTTCCCGACTGATGCCTGAATCTGCTTTACAAAGACAAATCATTTCATTCCACATCCTGTGGAAAATAGAATCCTCCTCTGACTTAAAGACAGACATACTATATGCAGATGACTGATAACATAGTCCCTTTCCAGAAACCAGACTTCAATTAAAAGAACACAGAGAGATATAAGGACAGGCTGCCACAGGAGGGGCAAGAAGGATAAGGAAGATGGGGAGCCTGCAAGACTTTGTCTCCTTCACAATTTAGCCCACACTAAATCACTACATAGCTTTAGCAGGATTGTCTACAAAAAGAAAACTGAAAGAGGAGAACCAAGATGGAGGCATAGGTAGACACACTACACCTCCTCGCACAACCAGAACTGACAGAAAATCGAACGGCAAGGAAGTCTGACACCAAGGAGATAAAAAATAAACATTCATCCAGACCGGTAGGAGGGGCGGAGACGGGCAGCTGGAGCAGAGAGGACTCGTGGTGCTGTGGCAAGACGGGCGGAGTGTGAAACGAACAGGGCAGGCAGTCTGACCACTAGCAGACCCTGTGGTCCCACATTCGCGCACAGATAAACCAGGACAAACGGCAGGGAGCCAAGCAGACCACGCAACCCAGGGCTCCAGTGCAGGGAAATAAAGCCTTAAACCTCCGAGTGAAAACACCTGTGGGGGGTGGGGCAGCAGCAGGAGAGACTCCCAGCCTCACAGGAGAGGTCCTTGGAGAGACCCACAGGGGCCTAGAGTGTGCACAAGCCCACCCACTCAGGAAACAGCACCAAAGGGGCCCGATTTGATTGTGGGTAGGAGAGGGAGTGACTGAAATCCGGTGGAGAGTGGAGCAGGCGCCATTACTCCCTCTCGGCCCCTCCCCCACGTGCAGCATCACAGCACAAGGACCAGCGTTACCCCGCCCAGCCTCGGGAACACCTAAGGCTCCACCCCTTTAAGTAACAGACTCGCCAAGACAAAAAAAAAAATGGCCCAAATGACAGAACACTTCAAAGCTCCAGAAATAATTCAACTAAGCAGCGAACAGATAGCCAACCTATCGGATGCACAGTTCAAAACACTGGTTATTAAGACGCTCACAGAATTGGTTGAATTTGTTCGAAAACTAGATGAAAAAATGAAGCCTATGCCAAGAGAAACAAAGGAAAATGTACAGGGAACCAATAGTGATGCAAAGGAAACTAGGACTCAAATCAATGGTGTGGACCAGAAGGAAGAAAGAAACATCCAAGCAGAACACAATGAAGAAACAAGAATTCGGAAAAATGAGGAGAGGCTTAGGAACCTCCAGGACATCTTGAAACGTTCCAACATCCGAATTATAGGGGTGCCAAAAGGAGAAGAAGAAGAACAAAAAATTGAAAACTTATTTGAACAAATAATGAAGGAGAACTTCCCCAGTCTGGAAAAGGAAATAGACTTCCAGGAAGTCCAGGAAGCTCAGAGAGTCCCAAAGAAGCTGGACCCAAGGAGGAACACACCAAGGCACATCATCATTACATTAGCCAAGATTAAAGAGAAGAAGAGAATCTGAGAAGCAGCAAGAGAAAAGGACACAGTTACCTACAAAGGAGTTCCCATAAGACTGTCAGCTGATTTCTCCAAAGAGACCTCACAGGCAAGAAGGGGCTGGCAAGAAGTATTCCAAGTCATGAAAGGCAAGGGCCTACATCCAAGAGTACTGTATCCAGCAAAGCTATCATTTAGAATGGAAGGGAAGATAAAGTGCTTCTCAGATAAGGTCAAGTTCAAGGAGTTCATCATCACCAAGCCCTTATTATATGAAATGTTAAAGGGACTTATCTAAGAAAAAGAAGATAAAAAAATATGAACAGTAAAAATGACAGCAAACTCAGTTATTAACAACCATACCTAAAACAAAAACAAAAGCAAACTAAGCAAACTAGAACAGGAACAGAACCACAGAAATGGAGATCACATGGAGGGTTATCAATAGGGGAGCATGAGGGGGAGAGTGGGGGGAAAGGTACAGAGAATAAGTAGCATAGATGATAGGTGGAAAATAGACAGGGGGAGGGTAAGAATAGTGTAGGAAATGTAGAAGCCAAAGAACTTATAAGTATGACCCATGGACATGAACTATAGGGGGGGGATGTGGGAGGGAGGGGGTGGGCAGGATGGAGTGGAGTGAGGGGGGGAATGGGACAACTGTAATAGCATAATCAATAAATACATTTTAAAAAAGGAAAAAAAAGGAAGAAACAAAAAGAAAAAAAAGAAAACTGAGAAATTTGGAGATTACTTCAAATTTTAGTCCAAATATTTTCTATAGAGTTTTAAACAGATCCCAGCTACATTCTAGAAACCCCAACTAATGTTTATTGCTGGGCAGAACTATGAATAAATTCATTAATCAAGACCTTGCTTATATCCCTCATACTCAAGGTTAATATTTGTGTGTTTTCAAACCAAGATGCTCTACCTTCTTTAACTTCATTAACACAGGAATAAGTGGCAATATACTGATATCTATGCATCTTTTTAGATTCTGTGGGTCTTGTGTTGTCCTGAAGGAGCCCAAGCTGTCCAAAATGTTGACCTTTATTCAAGTCACAGCATTTGACATAATCAGATTATTTTTTGAAATAGAACTGTAAACCAATCCCAATGTGTTAATTTGCTAAATATAACTTTAATAACTATTCTAATATTACATGTCAGTCCTAGTATATATGTGTTTAAACAGGACATATTCATACATAAATGGAAACATTTTCTAAATCTAAGTGTGACTATCATTATTTCCTAATTAATACTATTGTGAAGTGTTGTCTACAGTTCTCAAATAAATCATCAAAGGAAGTTCAAGTAGCACAACAATAAGTTGTAATTATCAAATTCACATCATGTGGTCCAGGTTGAGCTGGAAGATAGGCTGAGCACCTATGTCCTCTCCTTTTCTTTTGGAAGACACAAATTTTTCAAGTTCCAGTAATCTGATAACAAACACATGTGCTCCTATCAATTAAAGGGTCAATCCGTGTCAGGCTGCTGTTTTGGTCATGACATTTACCATAAGCAACGTCCCCTTCAGGCTCTGTACAATTCATTCGCTCCTTGTACTTTGGTCAAGGGTAGCAAGAGCAGCCCCTTATGTGCTGACCAATGTCTTGGGAATTGGTTTGGAGCATTAGACTCTTCCCAAAGAGTTAATGGTATTTCTCCCACCTGGTTAGGTTAGGCCCCTCCAGAATTACCCAAAGAGTAAGGAGAGAATTGGCGAGTCAATGAGGGAAGAACAGAGCAGAAAGAAGCCAAGTCCAGACTGCATGAAAACAAAATCCACCCTTCAGGTGGCCCAAGAAGGTTCCCAGGTTCCCTTTGGTAGTCCAAGAAGGCAAAGGATGTGGCCAGATCCTTGTGGAACCCCTCACCTGCATTTTCTCATTAAATCCATCCAACAACCTAACACAATATTAATATCACCATTTTACAGATAATCTGATTCTGTGGCACAATTAATGCAAACAGGCTATAAGAATCTCAAATAAGCACTTATCACTTCCACCCCAATGCTCGAATCCTTGCCTAATGTGGCACCAGACCATAGGAAGGAGGCAGGATTCAGGGTAATTATGCTGAGATAGGAATAAGAATTAATGTATAAGGGGAGGGTAAGAGAAGGAAGAGAGATCTTTGTGAAGGTTTTTCTCTTCTCTAAAAGTGGGTGTTTCTGGGCCACAGTTGCTGGGTTAAGAACAGAAAGAGATACTTTGGAGAAGTCACAGAATTAGATCAAGTGAGAAGAGAGGAGAAGAGGGGAGGGGAGGGGAGGGGAGAGAATTGGGAAATTATTAACAACTTGCTAGTTTCCCTTGAAAGTTTACAGAGATGAAGAATTACAGCACCCTTGGCTGCCAGTTTTAATCAGTGTCCTTTTCACTGCATGGGGTGCTTCCTAATGTCCTGCTCAAATGTCTCTGGAATTCCCTAAAGCCTGTTTGTGCCTTCTTCAGTACTCCTTAGACACAGAGAGCTGCTTCTGCTCAGCAGCATACTCATTTGAGAAAATTTCATCAATCTGAAAATAGTCATTAAGCTGCCACTTAGCATTCTCTTCTCTAAACTAAGGCATTCATAGAGAAGCTGGAAAGCCACTTGGGGTGAGGGGGTGTGTTACAGAGAGGATTCCAGCATATGAAGTGAACCAGATTAGATGGCTCTCTAAGATATCTTCCAAACAAGAAAGACCTTGATTCAATTCCTTTTATCTTTATTGTAAAGTAAGTTTTCTCATTACTTTGTTCATTTTTGTCACTAGATCTGCCACCTAACTTCTCCATATTCTTTTAATATTTTTAAATCTAATATGCATAGGAGCAGTTTCTCAATACAAAACAAAGCCTCAATAGGTCAGAATAAGTTGGAAAAGGTATGTCCCACTGAGTAAGAAATCAGAGTGAAAAATATTTTCAATGAAAAAATTAACATCACAAAAAACTATGTAATGGATATTAACAAATAAAATGAGAGTTAATGAAAGATGATGAGTGACAATAACCATTTTTATGGGACCTTATACTTTCAAACTGTTGTTACATCATTTTATTTTGCCATTTTTATCATATATGTAAATGTATAGGTAATAGATCATCTGAATAGAAATCTAAATCAAAAAGTCTTGAATTATCCTGCTAAATTTGAACCTTTAACTCAATGAGGTCTGCATCAGAACAGTCTGAATTAATGGTGTTCTGCTCTATTGTAGCTATAATAAACCTGACAATTTTATGGCCATCTTATATCCCAGAGTGTCACTCCCATCTGCACATTAGTCATTAATATTGTTTCTTCACACAGGAACTTTTGTCATAACAGAGCATCCCACTTTAAAGAAGTTTCATCAAGTAAATTATCTTATACCTCAAATACCACAGAAATGTTTTCTATGATAAATGTGCAAAGAGTTCATTATACTCTCTAAAAATACTTGCTTTGACTTAAAATGAGCCTCAGCAAAAAGGAAAAAGGACTCATGGACATGGACAACAGTGTGGGGATTGCTGGGTGGAGGGAGTGTAAGCGAGTAAATGGTAATGGAAAAAAATATAATAAAGATTATATATTTAAAAAAATAAAATGAGCCTCAATAAAGAGGATGTTCTAAAATGTTAAGAATCAACATGTCACAGATATTATTATGTTTCTGTTTGTTCAGAAAAAACAAAAACAACCCAATTAATTGTAAATAATGGAACTAAATCAACTCATGGAGAGACCTGACACAGGATCCTCTCTGAGAAACCTGGTGACCCTGAGAGGGTCTATGAGCATCTTCCCCGTCTTTACTGTCTTCTTAAACCTGCAGTTAGAATCAGAACAATTATTATCCTTCCACAATGGTCAGAAAGACAATGTCTTTACCTACCTTAAAAAGTCTTAAAATGTTAGCAACCATGATGGACACGGAGCTGGCTGCAGCACCGATGACTCCAGAAATCTTGTCAGGCTTGGTGAAAATGGGTGGATCTCCATTAGCACACTTCACGTCGGAAGCATCTTTCTCTATCAATGCCTGCACAAATGTCAGCGACTGCTCCAGAGCATAGGTGTCCCTGGAGCACGTATCAAGGATCCGGACACCCAGAGTGATATTGGAGAGGAGATCAGGGTCCTTATTAATCTGATCAATTGCATAAAGCATGGCCTCCAGTCTGTGGATCCCCTTTTCCTTCTTCAGCTCCCCGCAAGGCACCCCTCTTTCTCCCTTTGCATGAACAGGGAAGAGACCCCCCAAAATGATGTCCCCATCCACTCGTATGGAATGGGCATACTCCTGGCTGTGAGTTCTTTGCATCATCGTCAGGATCCAGTAGAACTTGGCAGTCAGGAGGAAGAAACAAGGGCAAGAGGCTGATCGCTTTCCCTCGCATACCATTTTCTCCACAGGTGGTGTCGCAATGCAAGACCCAAAGTTTATTCTTGCCACAGAAGGGGGACCACCTGAGGCTGTACCTTCTGGAGGCTACCATCAGGGCCCATGGGGAAAAGGCTCTGTGGGTTTCAACAAGTTTTCTTGATTTGAATGTCACAGTGAGTTTCCATCAGACCCCTAAGGTTCAATTTTATTTCCATATAAAGTCAACTTGCCTGGAATGGTGCAAAAATTAGAGTAACAGCTGAGGTTCTGATGTTGGGATGAGGTCAATAATTCACGTCCTTGAAGTCAGCCCTGCAGCAGAATTATTCCTGGGGACAGGAGGAGGGAAACAAAAGGTTCAGTTCAACGGGTCTACATTTTTCATATCTTTAAGCCCTATTTGCACCAGCCTCTCTTTTTTTTGGCTTAATTTCCTCTATTCAGCAAGAAGCTAATTTACTTTTTGTCCCCCTATGATTCTGAACACCTGGCTGCACTGCATCTAAACAGAGAGATTGATGACACTTTTGGAGCAAGAGAAACAGAAAAGTATCAGAAACTAGGTTGATTCTCCCAAGTCAGAAAGTATTTTTATTTACCAGTTTATTTCAATAAATGTAATTTCCATGAAGGTAAAAATCCTGTGATTGATGGCATTATTTCTTTCAAATCTGTTTTTACATTTTACGACTGTCTGAATTTACCATTTAAATTTTGCCCACAAAATCATAATGAAAGGTTATTTTCTGTGATGCATTGAACAAACCAGTCATCTGTTAATGACATTTTTTGGTGCCTCAGATTTCCCAGTGGGAAAAAAAGTGATTTTCAATCACAAAAAAAAAAAAATCAAGAAACCCACCCAAGCAGTCCAAAATGTATAAATTTTGTAGCTTGCAAAAAGATTTTACATAGAATGTCAGCTATTTCATACAAATTATCTTATTTTTGATGATACCAAAACAAAGACCTGGACATTAAACACATAGGGAGGGTTACATGTGAGGATATTCCTATTACCATTGTCCAAGTTTCCTTTGTGTCAGAGTGGAAGCAGTGGGTATGTTTACAGGTCTGAAGTGAAAACTCCTTGGTCCTAGAACCTCTAGTAGCAAATCAGAGCTGGAGATCAATTGAAGAGCTTCTCCATTTTATCTGACTCAGTGGGGAAAGGAATTATTTCATCAAGGCTAGAAATAAGCCAGAGTGAAATGTCTACAAGAAAATCTATTTTTAAAAACGTTGATTCTAGGACCTTTGCTCTTAAAGGATTCCATGAGATTCTTTCAAAGGACTTTTGAGGAGGATTAACTGAACAAGAACTGATTTAACGTAAGTGAATCTGATATCTGAAACACATACTTAAGAGAATAAGCAGCATCAACTTATTTTGGTAGGATGGTTAATCTAATGTTCATCTCTAATCTATTTATACACATGGAGATTTGAAACCTGAAATTTTGACAATTTGCCTCCACCCTAGACAACCAACATCTGCTTGTATTTTCCATTCATTTGTTCAATTTCCAGTTCATAAAATTTTCATTCCATCTTCCCTGTCCCAAAGGAAAGGATGGCACCTCCCTAGAGGACAACTTAACATATGTCTAAGAGCCTTCTGAGAAATCTGTACTTTTTTTCACTTTCAGATTAGAACAGGGGCTTGTCATAGCCCACTGCCCTGGATTTCTGAGCAGACACCTGGAGAGATACTCAGAAATACAGCAACAACCCACTCTGCTAAGATCATTCTTCTCTGCCTATGACAAGCATTCCCTGCCTCCTGGCACATGCTAAGCCTTCGATTTCCTTTATTCTACCCTGATATACTTAGTCTTTTTCTGATTTTTCTCACACTCAATTCTCCTGGCAGCTGCTTTTCCTTCAGAAAAATCTCTGAGTCAACAACAGCCTGACCTCAGGCAATCAAAAAAAAAAAAAAAAAACCTACTTAGAAAGTCAACTTTACTTTCTGGATGAAACCATTTAAGTGATGGACACATAAATTGCACTGACCACCCATTAAGGGAAGTAGGATTGTGTTTTACAGTTTCACAGGGAAGACCAGTTATAAGACAGTAAAATCTCATTAACTATGACCACTAATTCAGAACTTAAGACCAAATCCACATGGCTGGGCTGACCCTTTGCATATCCTTTCTAACAGAGCGCAGAATAAAGAATATGCGAAAGAGGAATTTTTCTGGACAAAGGAAGGAGACCTATTGTTCTCCAAAGACCACTCTTTCTTCATTTCACAGAGCTACCTCCCAAGTACTTAAAACATTTCAGAGAATAAATGGTTTTCAATTATAGATGAACATGAAAACTGTCCCTCTGTTCATTACAAATCATCCTTACTTACTCATGTAGCATTAACCTAGTTCCATTGCTGTGCAGTCCTGGAAGAAATAAAATTGAGTTTCTTTTCAAAGTATTCATGTTTACAATAATTTTCAGTCTCTTTAGCATCTCATAGGTCTGTTTAGAGCTTTAAGTTAGGGAAAGATTGGGAAATAAATAGCAGTGAGGCAGGAATTACTTGTGTTCAATGGATGAACGTCCTTAAATGGAAAGCAATTGTTTCATTTTGCTTATTATTTATTGGACAGCTCACTTGAGGTTTTGCTTAAGATCCCTCCTCTGCAACATAGAACTAATGGCACATAACCTCTCTAAATAAAGCTTGGTTTTCACATCTGCAAAGGGGTGACAAAGCCTGCCAGAAAGCACAGTACCTGGCACAGGTAAGTGCTCACTAAACAGGAGCTACCATCACTAATCTAGTCTGCAACTCATTTCCCACCAAAGCACAGCAACTTTTTCCATATTTGTCCTGTTGGTGAGGTGTTTACTGAATTCTGTCACTTTAAAATTAAAATCAGAGCTACATATAAAATATTGAAATATTGAGCTTATTTCGAAATCTGATCCATTGTTATAAAAGTCATAGACTCTTGACAGCTGGAAAGTTTAGTCTCCCTTTCCAATTCCAAGAAAATATACATATTTGGAAGTTTGCCAAAAAAATACATAAATTCAGTTTCATTGTATACTCTTACACTGCCTAATCTTGCTCTAATGCAATTCTTATGAGCTTTAATCTAAACTCATCCTTCATTTCCCTTGCCCTAGGAGATATAGTGGCAAAAATATTGCTACATGGGATATCTGAATTTTTACTGCCTATATTTCTCTCCAGGACTTTTCTGGTATCGCAACTTATATTTTAGTCTTTTACCCATTTTGAGTTTATTCTGGTGTATGGGGTAAGCTGGTAGTCTAGTTTCATTCTTCTGCATGTACCAGTCCAGTTCTCCCAACGCCACTTATTTAAGAAACTATTTTTACTCTGTTGTATGCTCGTGCCCCCTTTGTCAAATATAAATTGACCATAGAGACATGGGTTTACTTCTAGTCTCTCTATTCTGTTCCACTGATCAACGGATCTGTTCTTATGCTAGTACCAGGCTGTTGTGGTTACAGTAGCCTTGTAGTATACTTTGATATCAGGTATTGTGATCCCTCCAACTTACCTCTTCTTTCTCAAGATTGCTGATGCTATTCAGGGTCTTTTTTGGTTCCATATAAATTTTTGGAGTATTTGCTCTAGATCAGTGAAATATGCTACTGGTATTTTAGTAGGGATTGCATTGAATCTATAAATTGCTTTGGGTAGTATGGACATTTTAATGATGTTAATTCCTCCAATCCATGAATAGGGTATATGCTTCCAATTATTTGTATCTTCCTCAGTTTCTTTCTTCAGTGTTCTCTAGTTTTCCAAGTACAGGTATTTTACCTCCTTGGTTAAATTTATTCCTAGGTACTTTATTTTTCTTGTTGCTATAGTAAATGGGTTTTTTCCTAGTTTCTCTTTCTGATACTTCATTGTTGGTGTACAAAAATGCCATCAATGTCTGAATACTGACTCTGTATCCAGCTACTTTTCCAAATTCACCTATTAGGTTGAGTAGTTTTATATGGAAATGAGAATACATCAAATTAAATAGCTTCTGCACAGCTAAAGAAGCCATCATCAAAATGAAAAGAGAACTGACCGCATAGGAGAACATATCTGCCAATGATATATCGGATGAAGGTTTGATATCCAAAATATATAAAGAATTCACATGACTCCACTCCAGGAAGACAAACAATCCGATTTAAAAATGGGCAAAGGACCTGAATAGACACTTCTCCAAGGAGGACAGACAGATGGCCCATAAACATATGAAAAGATGCTCAACATCATGAGTCATCAGAGAGATGCAAATTAAAACCACAATGGGATATCACTTCACACCTGTCAGAGAGGCTGTCATTAATAAATCAACAAACAACAAGTGCCGGTGAGGATGCGGAGAAAAGGGAACCCCAGTGCACTGTTGATGGGAATGCAGACTGGTGCAGTCACTGTGGAAAACAGTATGGAATTTTCTCAGAAGACTAAAAATGCAACTGCCTTTTGACCCAGAAATTCCACTGCTGGGAATATACCCTAAGAATCCCAAAACACCAATTCAAAAGAATTTATGCACCTCTATGTTCATAGGAGCACTATTTACAATAGCCAAGTGCTAGAAACAGCCTACATGCCCATCAGTAAATGAGTGGATCAAAAAACTGGTACATTTACTCAATGGAATACTACACAGCATAAAGAAAGAAGGAATTCCTACCTTTTGCAACAGCATGGATGGAACTGGAGAGCATTAAGCTAAGTGGAATAAGCCAGTCAGTGAAAGACAAATGCCATATAATCTCACTTATAAGAGGAATCTGATGAACAAATAACTAGTAAGCAAAATAGAACCAGAGACATGGAACTATGGGACAGACTAACAGCAGCCAGAGGGGATGAAGGGGGGTAATAATAGTGGAAAGAAGGGGAAGGAACTAGTCAAAGAACACATATGAATGGCCCATGGACACGGACTATGGTGTGGGGATTAACTGTAGGAGTGTGGGCAGGCTGGGCAGAATAGGGCAAAGGAGGAAAAACTGGGACAACTATAATAGAATAACAATCAATCAATCAATAATAAATAAAAATAAACTCATCCCAGTTGGAGTCAGATGAATTTTAAAGAAATAATGACCTTTTTGTGCTACAGAGCCAAATAGCTCTACTTCCTGTTCTGTGCATGACTTAAAACAGCTTTTCTCTCCAACTGACCTTCCTCTAGGGTTTGGTACAAGCCTCACCATTGCTGATGGACTTGTTCAAGGAGGTGCGAGGTCTGCACTCTTGAAATCGACCTGTGAGGGAAGTAGATGCCTTGCACTATTTCTGAGCCCACAGGAGGGATTTTGAAAAGCAACCTTGGAGGAGGGATAACTATTAGCCCTGGAAGCCCTTCCTGCTCATTCCCTCCCAGCCCATCCTAAGTACAGGTACATCATATATAATTAGCATTTCTATCAACAGTGTTGTTGGTCTAGGTCTGCTGGGGAGCAGTGCCCTACCCCTCCCTAGAACTTGATTCTATGGCTCCCTAACAACTGTTTCCTGAAGGCCAGTAGTAAGAACAGCTTCAAGGGCCAGGGCCCTGATTTCTGCTGCTTTTTATTTTCTACATAACTTCTCTGTACCAAAGTCTCCAGTGTCTAACAGAATATCTTATTGAATTTTCATTCACAGATTATTAACTCTTGTGTAAATAAGAAAAGAAGGCTCAGAAAGGTTGAGTACAGCCCAAGGACCTGAGCTAGTAAGTAGCACCACAGTCAAAATCCTCAGCCTCCCAAGGTGAGTCCTGTTCTTTGAGAAAGCCCCCAGTGGCACAGCCCCCAGAGCCTGGCTGTGACAGCACACAGGAGAATAAAGGCCCTGCCCCTCCACTGAAATCTTTCAGAAATGTGTATATCTTCAATGGTTAGCTCTTTAAGAAAACTTTTGTACTAATTAAGAGGGGACAATCTAAGGGGCACTTCCAGGGCAGGGTGATTTCTGAATCTCTCAAAAGCTTGAGAACAGCAAATACAGTTTGTTCAAACACCTCTGCTTCTAATCAAGTTACCTGGACAGCCTAATGCCAGTGAGAACAGAGCCAGCAAACCATGTAGGATCTATCAAGTCTGTCATTGCACCTGGCACATGCTTTCAGGACACGATATGGTAAAATCCTCTCTGAGGAATACCATTAGCCAAGAATTGTAATATTTTCTCATAAAAGACAAAACAGCATCCCTATGTTGGATTCCATTCAGCTCTTTCACAAAAAGGTTAAGCTGAATATTGTCATCAACTCGCAACACTACAAAATCCAGCAGTTTCCCTTGAAATTGCCCACACTTGCAGTTTTTTGTTTGTTTTAAAAAAATGCATCACATTTGTCTAGCATCTCCTATACCAACACATGTGTTCATGGTGCTGGAATCTTGGAGGGGGAAGAGTGAGGATGAATCTGACAGAGCCTTCCCCTGGGCAACAGAAGCCTGGAATTGGATCCTTATCTGACAGTCACTGGCTGTTGACACTGAGCATGACACTCTACCTCTGTGTGCTTCTATTGCCTCATCTGAGAAATGAGAGAGATGGACCATGTGGTGTGATTTCTAAGGTGTCCTCCAGCTTCCCATTCTGAGATTCTATTATTTAATAATAAAGGAATATGAGATAATGCTCAAACACTAGAGCAAGGCTTTGCCAAATGAACACAATAACTGTTTGCAAGCCGAGTGACTTTTTTCCATCAGGGAGACAGGGTTAGGAAAGCTCTTCTGTACAAGCAAGCCCCATATTAAGAAAATCTGATACATGAGAAGCTCAACTTACCAAACAGATAAAAAGAGAAAGTGATTATGTGCATTACAAAAGAATTCACCACAGATTTCCTTTAAATAGCTAAATCCCCTGTGCATTTAAAATACAACCTGGTTTAGTTGAATTCAATTTTCAGTTTTTTTCAATAACACAGCTATTGCATAAAAAGGCCATACTTAAAGTAATGAGAAGCCACTTTTATAGTATGTATCCTATAAGAAGAGATAAAGGGGGCAAAACAAGCATCTTTTGAATGCCTACATTATACCTAGAGCCTCACACACATTACCTCATTTTCTTCACCTATGAAATTGGTATAACAGCCCCCATTTGGGATACAAGGAACCTAAAAAAAGAAATAGTATATGAATGTGTCTAAAACCTTTAGTAAGAATTCCAATGCAAAACTTCTTATGTTCTTCCCCTTACTCCATGTTCCTTGGGATATGGGCTCAACCAGATTTGAAAAGATGAACTGTGAGTGTGGCATCCTGGAGTCCAAGAGTCCTTGATTCTAAACTCATTCCTTCCAGTATTCACTATATGGCATTGGGCAAGTCACTTAACCTGGCATCAATTTCTTTGTTTCTGAGCTGAGGAATGATTTCTAGGCAGCTCCTAGGGTTGTGAAATAAAATGATAAAATATATGTAAAAGTATATACATACTTTAATAATGTACATGGGTTTTTTAAACAATCAGTCCTAGAACTCAAATACTTTGCTGGTGTATTATGCTTAAAAGACCTTTCCCATCACACTTAGGGCTGGTGAGATCTTAACAAGCCATGTGTCCAAGAAATCAAACGAAACTGAAGAAAAACTAGAAAGAAGGACACAAGAAGAAAAGTCAATGGAAGTGCAACATCTGACCTGGACAGCTGAAATCACAGACACTTGGAGCATCCAAGGGCTATTCTGAAGGAAGTGCTGACAAGCTACTCTTCCATGGTGAAAAAAGGACAATCGCAAACCTTCCTGAGTTGTATGCAGAATATAATGCAGAGCATCTTCTACTAAAGGTCATTACCACTAGAAAAGTTAGTCAATAAACAGCCAGCAGATTTCTATCTTAAGGCACAACCTTGCCTGAAAAGGTATAAAATTGGCAATCCAGGTACTCAATGACCTTCACATACTCTTTTTGGACCTGTCCTGTATCTTCCCACTTCTGATCACCTGCTCTTTCCTCTACCAGCCCTGGATCTCCTCCCTCTCTTGGTGCTAATGTATACTACAATTCATGATCTTAAGACATGGTTTTCTCATTACCTTGGTCCTTGCAAGGGAGTGAATACATTCGCTAACAGGTATCAAAACCTGAAGATGCATTAATGTCATCCCCCAGCTGAAACACCTGCATTTATAAGATAATTTCCAGGAGATCCACAATTTCTTTACCAAAGAAATATCTCCAATAATGGTAAAGACTTGCAATATAACAAGCCGAAGCTGGGAATTATCATGAGTCAGAAGCCTCTCAGCAGTACCCCTGAAATCACTCCAACAGTGCTGCCACTCCGAAGGCAGGTCCTGGGATAAGAATGCATCATGCCCGAGATCCTTAGTCAGTGAGTGAGTTCATCGCAACTTAAAGCAGCAAGTAGAAAGGAGAATCAAAGAAAATTCCTCTCAGAGCCAAGAAAAAAAAAAAGAAAGGAGAGAGGGAGAGAGGGAAGGAGACAGGGAGGGGAAAAGGAGGGAGGAAGAGAGGAAGGGAGGAAGGAACTTGAGGAGGAATCTAAATTCCTAGCAGACAGAAAGCCTGCTCTTGGGATGGAAACAATATGATCCAAATGACTCTCCACTCTCAACCTCTCCTGCAACAACATGGAGTGAGCGTCTCTCCTGAGCAAACTACATATATGTGTCTGGTGATGTCCATTCCGGTTCTATCAAGAACACAGCAACAGTTTCCTGAACCTTGGAAAGCAGCCTGACAGGCATGGAGACACAGCCAGGTCTTTGCTGTGAGTCCAGTTAAGAGATAAATCAGGCAGCATCTTCTTTATAAGATACTGGGACAAAGCAGCTCCACTCCCCAGACTAAAGCAAGGTGCTCTTCATGTTGGGCATTCTAACTACAGGAGGAAGACAGTGGGAAGCAAACTTGAAAGGGAAAACATCAGTGCTACCAGGAGCGTGTGTGTCCTGTGTTCTACGTCTCATGCCCTGAAGACAATGGAACATTTTTACACAAAGATTGGCATGCGATGGTGCTGACATGAATGTCAGCTGGTTGTTTGCTGCATAAATACCAATTAAACAAGCCCTGTAGCAGCTCCAACCTGCTCAGCCAACTTTGAAAAGAGCACATCTCTCCAGACCTCTAACTTTCTCCTGCATTCATTGACGCTTTTATTCTATTCCTTTTGGATTTATATGTTTTTAGAATTATTCAAGTAGTCATAATTTGCAAAGGGAGCAGGGTAGGGCAGAACTAGCTAACAAACCAAATAGAACAAATCAAGCCTAAATAACACAATAGAGCTGTGTTCTCAGCATCTTTTTCTTTATTCTGGGTGAATCTCCTAGAGAGAGAGCCTCCCTCAGCTGTTTCTTCCCGAATCCCTGATTTACTGGTAAAAGCAAGAATTCTGTTTTTATTTCAGGTAGTTGAACCTGAAATGGGAAAATCACATTTAAAAATCTTACTTCATTTTCCCTGATGAATATGGTTTTTCTCTTCAAAATTATCAAACCACATATTTTCAAAAAGTAGGCAGTGAGTTTCACACAGCTAATTCTGTCTCCTACAGAGATCTTTCAAGACATTTTTCACAAGCAAGTGACCACGGTAAACTAAAGTGGTTTCTGTAGCCATTTGCAATTATTGACAAACGATTTCATAACGGAAAATGGAAATGACAGTCAAGTGCAATAAGCTGTTTATCCAAGATCTACCTGCTGGTGGCTCCTTTTTCTCTTTTTATTTTTTTTTCTTTCAAGCAACATACAAGCTATCATCGGAATGTATTTCTGTCGTTTATGATTTTTCTTATCAGTACTTCCACCACCAACCCTGTTTTCCAGTTCTGTCCGTTGGCAGGATTTGGATTCGATTGGGGTAAGTGGTGGAGACCCTAGGATATTCCTGGGTGTTTGCTGGACTCGCGGCGTCAGGTCTGTGGGAAAGGATCACCCCCAAATGGCAAACGGGGCATTCCCTTCCCCCGCCCCCTGGGTGCGACGCGCTTCCAGGACTGACTGAAAGGTCTGGTTTTCTGCAGCTGGCGAACAGGTCTATTTTCACCCCTGCCATTCCAGGCGCGCAGGCACCCCCTGATCCCCCCGGCTCTGCAGTTTGGGCCCCAGCTAAAACAATTCTTTGAGGAAGCGTGGGGGTGCCGTCTTGCGCAGTTGTGTGACACGCTTGTTCCTCTGCATTTCACTTGGACTAAGGGAGCCTGTCAGACGGTTGTGTGAGTGTGTGATTGTTATATTTTCGCCAACTGTACGAACCTCGAGGGATCTCGGAGCTGCTCGGCAGAGCAGATGGGCTGTCTCTCAGCGGGCTCAGAGGGTCCTCTACCTGTACCTGCCTCGCAGCCTGCAGCCGCTCCCCCCGCCCCCGCTCCCCTCCGCCCAGCCGCATCTTCCAGTTTCTTCTCAGTTCCTTCGGCCGTGGAAGCCGGGCTCCGGGTAACGCCCGGGCCTCGGGAGCAGTACCTGGTTGCTCGTGCCTTTCCCGCGCCGCCCCGTCCTCCGGCGCTCCCGGGGATGCAGCCTCCGCCCCGCCGCACCTGGCCGCCCGGAGCGCCCACGCCGGGTGCGTGTCGGCCTGAAACCGAGACCCCGCGAGCCTCAGGTGCTTCGCAGGCGCCGCGGGGCGCTCTCGCCTTTGATTCTTAAAACTCAAGATCTTCAAGTCCATTCCGCCCCTCCCCGCCCCCAACAGGACTCGGAACTCCAGTGTTTTCCAGAAAGCCACAAAAAGGGGGGCGCGGAAATCCCAGCCTCGCCGCGCTAACTCGGAGAACGCAAATGCAAGGCGGGCATCTGCTGGGCGGGTGTACGGGGTCTCCGGAATCCCCGAACCTCCCGGCTCCGGAATCCCCGAACCTCCCGGCTCCTCCCGCGACCCCCACCTTCCCCACGTCCCAACGCGACGTTCGCCACCCAGCCCCACACTCCAGAAGACCGGGGTTGCTCCAACGCGTCCTGGAGCCTCTAACTTTGGAAATCCCACCCGCTAGATTCGCAGGACGGAGGTACCTCGTCACCGCAGCGGGCCCGTCCGGATTCCGCCGGAGCCGGTCCAGGAGGTCGCCCGGGGCAGGCGAGGCGTGGACCGGCGCCTGGGACCGTGCCGCCGCCCGGCCCCGGCAGGGCGCCCTGGGCGCCGGCCCCCTCCCCTCGCCCTCAGCCTCCCAGCCGCCCGCTAAACTTTTAGGGGATCACATCTACAAACCTGGGGAGTTCCGAGCCAAGCCTCCCTCTTTTCTGAACCTCTTCACTGGAATGTAATCACGGGAAGACGAGAGGGGTGGCTGCCTTGTTCTTTGCAACGTAAAATCAACAGACACCCAATCAAGCTGCAATGCCCGGCCAGCCCCTCGTCCCCGGGTGCTACTCTCCCTCGCCCCCCGTTCCGTCCCCTCCGCCCGCCACTTCTCGCCGGGACTCCGCGTGCGCAAGGCCGCTGGACTGCGCCCCGAAAAAGCCGATTACTAAAGTGGTCCAAGAGGGAACGGCGCACCTGGCCGACCGGCCACCGAACCGCTTAAGAGGAAAAAATGGAAAGGGGGGGCATAAAATAGGAGGGGTTCTTCTCTTTCCTCTTGCACGGCGTTTGGGGAAGCTGGGGCGGGAGCTTTTTTCCCCCTGTTGTTAGCCACTTGCTTCCCTCTTCTCCCGGTTCCGCCGCCCCGCGAGTCTTACCCTGCTCCCCGCAGAGGGCGCGGTGCAGAAGCCGGCGCGGGGACCACAGCTCCATGTCAGCGCCGCCGCCCGCGCGCGAGGAGAGCGCCACGGCCGCACTTGTGGCTGCTCTCAGGGCTGAGGGGCTGCGCGGGCCTGGTCGGCGCCAAGTCTCTTCCATGTGAATAACAAATACTCCCACCCGCGGCCGCGATTGGTCTGCGCCCGGCGCCTCCCGATCCTCAGCCCTCGGCCATTCACCCGGCGCGGCGCGGGGAGCAGAGGCTGGGATCGCGCCCCGAGTCGCCAATCGCCTCGCGCCAACCAGACACCTCGGGAAGCGGGAGGAGGAACCCCGAGGGGCGGGAGCCCTGGATTTCGGGGTCACCGAGGTGCCCTGGCGCGGGCAGGGAGAGAGGCGCTCGCACGCCGGATTCCCCAGCGCGCTACATCACCTCAGCCCTCAGCGACCAGAAATGGCAACAGTTCCGATTGTAAAATTACCCCCGCCCGCCCCGCCCCCAGCAGAAAAGGGAGGACCCAAAGGCGGCGGGGAGAGGACGGAGTGGCGGGGAGGGGGCCGACGGGAGAAGGGCTCTATGGCTGAGATGGAGCCGATCCGCTCCGACAGCCTGACTATCCCGGGACCGCGCAGGAGGGCGCAGCACGAGGGCCACCCACCCGAGCACGCAGTCGGGACCGCGAGCCCGGGTCCTCCTTCACGGGCACAGCTCTGAAAGGGTCCGCATGGAGAACACCCAGTTAGATGGCAAGTGTCCCGCCACCCGCTTTCCTGTCGGAGATGCTCAAAGGGTAGAGCCCGCGGGGCGCGCGATTCCTCTACAAAGTTTGCCCCACCGCGCGCCGCTGTGAGGCTCTGTGTCCGGTGTTCCCCCACCCTCGCCCCCGAGGGTCTGGAGGGGAATCTTTCCCCGAGCTCTTGGAGCTCGAGGTGGACGCAAGACGGTCCCGCTGCGGGCTCCGCGCAGAAGGGGGCGCAGGCGGCCACAGCGACCCGCTCTTTACAGAGCAGATTCCAGGAGCCGCAGGCGCGGGCAGGACACTCCCGAGGACCGCGCTGCGCGGCCGCTCTGAGTGTGAGGGAAGCCCCGGGATTCCCTTCACCTCCAGCTAACGGAAACCCTCCGGCCCTGACGTGCACCGCCGCGCGGCCCTCCCCGCAAGTTACCGCCCAGGCAGCCCGCCCCTGCCGGCCGTGAGCAGGAGGGAGCGCCCAGGCCTCGCGGAGCCCGGGCGTCTGCGACCCGGCCTTGTGTTGGTGAGAAAGTTCCATCTAGAGGCGGCCGCGCGTAACTGCAGCCGGCGCCGCGAGTCAGGGAGCCGGGGGCGCCTCTCCCCTCCGCGCAGACCCGGGGGGAGCGCTGGGGGAGACGGGGACGGCCAGCGGGAGACACAGAGGCTGAAGATGCGAGGACAGACCCCGCGAAAGGCAGGTCCTCTTCCTCCGTTCGGCATCTCTGCAAAGGCCTCTCCCCTCCGTTCAAGTGCCTAAGTATCGTGAACTTCATAGAGCGTCGGGCTAGGTATCTTACACTAAGCTGTACGTTGCTTCTCCTGCTTGGGCTTCTTTAATTCTCACACCAACTCTCAGGTGATCAAAATGCTTAAGTTCACTCTACAGATGAAGAAGGAAAGAGACTTTGAGACACATCTGGAAAACGCTAGAGCCAGAAATCAGAACTGCCTGGCTTACAAACCCCATACACACCTCTGGGGTTGTTGCTTTTACCAAGGCTGCCGTTAACGTGTGAAGTTTCCATTGAGGAGACAGCCGTCTCTCATGGTTTTCTAAAGCCACCCTTGCCCTTTGTCACTTAGGAAAATCTACAGGTTTACAGCCTGGGAAACGTCTTCCCTTTTCATTCCTTCACTTCTACATTACGGGCCTTTTTTTTTTTTTTTTTTTTTTTTTTTTTGAGAGAGAGCGGAGAAGAGAGGTCGTAAGAGAGGGAAAGAAACGTTGATGTGCTAGAGAAACATGGATGGGTTGCCTCTCACAGGCCTGCAACCCAGGCATGTGCCCAGACCTTTCAGTTTGCAGGTTGATGCTCAACCCACTAAGCCACACCAGTCAGAGCCACATTAGGGGCTTTTTGATTGTAGTATCATTCTTTTATGGCCACAACCATCTGGAGGGAGGAAGGACAGTTTGGAGAGATTAAAAGTCTGGGTGTCCTATCCTCAAGTTTCTATAGTAGACAATTCAGCCCACGCCACCCCAAACTGCAGACTGTTGACCCCTGTCTCAGAAGAGATATCATAGGTAACCTGGTATAGTAAGTCCCTCTAAACCCATTACTATGTGTGCATTATACATTGTAGGAGTGAAGTAGAGAGCAGGAAGAGCAAGTATGAAAATACCCTGAGCCCACAAAGCTGCTGACCACACCACAGTCCTCAGGGGTTCCTAGAGGCCAGCTATGGTCCCAGTAGGTTGTTGCTCCAGGGTGAGCAGGGCGGGCAGCACCCCCGCACTCTGGTAGGCCAATTTTAGTAATGAGGACAGCACAGCTGGCTGTGGCTTGGGAGGCTTGACAAAGCTAAGTGAGCTGCTCAGAGAAGAAATGCCGAATAAGCTTGAATTTTTCCTTTTCCTATTGATCATTATCTGAAAAGAACTAGTATCCTACAAGCACATGGCTGCCTTTTCCAGTGCAGCCTTCTGAGAGGTGTGGAGAATTGATCTCTCCTAGGGAAGGTATAATTCTGACATTTGGTTTTGCATCATTTTAGCTCTTGAAACAGAACAAGGCCTCACACTACTCTCATGTGGAATCTGGTCAATAGGGAATAGACGCATTCGACATATTCTGGACTATTTCCAAGGACTTTCTCTGGCGACCTCTGAGCAAGTGACATAAGATTATACACAGGTTACAAGCCACCCAGAATGATAGCACCATCAGGGCACAGGAAGAGAGATGTCTCCACGACTCATTGGTCCCTGTCATTAACACACACACAAAAGCCACTAGGCTGGCCAACACCTATTCATCACGCTCAAATCCTACAGCTCTGCTTGCCCTCTGCTGCAGCCTGTGTCAGAGGAGAGGGTCTGAAACCCAGGCAGTCCAGATATTAGATGAGTCCAGAGTCATCCATCTGGTCTCTCCCTTGGCTACCACACTGCAATATGAAATGTATCCTTGAAAAGTGTCTGACCTCACCATCCATGCCACCCAAAATATTTATACGAACCAGATATATCTCCTGGTAGTTAATCCTCCAAGATTTGCATATAGCCTTCTCATATTCAGTAGACTTGAAATGTGAGAAGCTGCCCATGTGTTAGAAAATGCAGAAAACAATACCATATGTTTAGAGTCCATTTAACTCAAGCTGTTATATGTGTTTCACACATGGAAATTTATACCACAATTCCTGCTTTGGGGTAATCGTTAGGACTCAGAACCCTTGAAGGCTACTCACATAGGAGGAATATAGACAGTAGGGAGCTCCCACATGGAGCAAAGCTGACAGGGGAAAGTGGGAATGGAATTTGTTTCTTTTGGAAACTACGACAATATTTTTCTTGCTAAACCATCTGCAAATGGCAGTAATTGTACCATGTGGGGTTTGCTCAGTTTATTAAGGCACTGGCTACTACTGAAAGAAAGAGTCTTATATAGACTGACAGACAGGACCAATGAGGTTCATGACAGCACTGTGCCACTCACCCCCAATGTCAGCTCACAATTCTCCGTGCAGGAGTCGTGGAAAGGACTTCCTGAAAGGGTGCATATAGCACAGTATTCATGCATTCCTTCCAGTTTCATTTGGGCTCCCTCAGAAGCACAGCCAGAGACAAGAATCCAAGAGCAGGTGGTTTACCTAAAAAGTGAAGGAAGCCCCAGAAGTTGGATGGGGAAGTGAGCCAATTCAGAGAGCATTATCAAGTGAGCAGCCACTGTGGGCACCTGGATCTTAATCCCCGTGGAGAACTAGGAAAGCCAGGGTGGAACACACACCACAGAGTTGCCCCAACCTAGGGGTGAGGGAGCTGTTTATACACCATACACCAACTCCTGTCAGTTGGTCAGAACTGCTTCCAGGTGGTTAATTTTCCAGCAATTCCAGCCTCCCACATCCACATCCACATGCTTAGCAGCATTTATGCACCCAGAGGCATAGGGCCATGTTCATGTCCTTCCCACGACCAATCCTCCCTACCTATGGCATTGTCAGGCCCAAGAGAAGGGAAAGATAATGCAGCTCCTCCACATCACTGTGGTGTTTGCCTCCTCCCTGAATGCTTGCTGGGACCAGAAACATCTTCACACCTGGGAGACTATACTGATGAAAGAGGAATTGCTTTTTACTTTTTTTATATGAACTCTTTCAAGTATTGGGTTGGCCAAAAAGTCTGTTTATTTTTTTTCCATAAAAATAAAAAACACATTTTTCATTTTCACCAATAACTTTATTGATTAGATAGTTTTAGTATGCCAGCTATCTCCCATGTGGTATAGCATTGACTGTTCTCAGTCGAGGTCTCGATTGATTGCTATCAACTTCAACTGGTCTACCTAACCATGGAGCATTGTCCAGCAAGAAATCTCTAGCATGAAATTCGCAAACAACTTTTGACACATTCAATCAGTCACAGAACCTTCTACATACACTGCACAAATCTTTTGGTTTTTTTGCATTTCAGATGTGTTTTTACCTTTCTTGAAATAATAAAGCATAATATGCTCAAAACATTACATATTTTCTTCCATGTTCAATATTAAACTGGCTATACAAAAATTCGCCAATTTTCATATGTTTTTTTAAATGCACGCTGATATGACAGCTATCACAATACAATCTAACAAAATTGTTTCCAATGAAATTAAAGACAACTAAGCACTGCTAGGGCCACCTTACAGGAAAAAACAAATGAACGTTTTGGCCAACTTAACATCAAAACCTATATATTCATTTGAACTCATTACCTGGTAAAGAGAAATCGTGTTTCCTAACACTGCAACTCATGCTTTCTTCTCTACCCATCCTCCCCAGTTCAAACTTTTCCTCAAAAACCTCCCCAAACTTCCAGAGCACCCTAATACAACCTATACAATTCAGCTATTGGTTGTTTATATTCTTACATTTTTCTCCCTTGTTGCACATCTGTGAAGCTGGACTGTATTGTCTTATGTTGTAGCAACAATGACTTCATTTGGGTTCCTGGGCATATAGTAAGTAATCATGCGTTATTTGACCGTTAACCTTAGAAAGAATCAAATAGCCACACCACCACTGGCCCTACTGCCCCCCACCACCACCACCACTACCACACCCACCATGGCCGCCGCCACCATCACCATTTCCATCTCCATCACCACCCATCACATACACATCTTAGCCGCCTCTAAGGCTAAAAGATCACACTAGAGAAAGCTTAATATATACCATATTTTTAAATCATTTTGTAAAACTTGCTGCGTGCAATTCAATCCCTAATGTGACTTTGCTATATATATTTCAGCTCTTTAGTTTTAAATAGTTTTTAAACCTAAAACATTTTAAAACCTTACTTTTTAATTATTTGTTAGATCTTTAATATGAATCTCAGAAACCTGTGTTCCTATAGGAAAAATACTTAAAACAGATAGAAATGTTTGGCAAATAGAAAGATTATAAATGTTAGTAACTAGTTTTGATTGTCCAGAAAACAACTTGTATTATATTTCATATGGGCTTAAATTCACAACAAAAACTTCTTGTGATAATCTTGATGCTGTTAGAAATGAGCATTAATTTCAGGAGACTTCCAGTGACAGGGGTTTTTTTGGTTCTTTTTTCTTTCTTTCTTTCTTTTTTGCTACTTGTCATCAACTGATCAGGTACACAAATGAGCATGAAATCAATAACGAGTCCAGATGAGCTATATGATTCTTTCCAAGATTAATAATCAAGAAACTCATGATTACCTACTTGGCCCAAGGAACTGAATAAAGTCACAGCCAGTACATCATAAAATAATAGTCTAGCCTGACAGATGTGTAATAAAATAAAGAAAATACAGGAAAAATAAACAACCAACAGCTAAATTATATAGGTCAGAATGGGTGCTGCCGGAGTTTGGGGAGGTTTTGAGAAGATAGAACCAAGCTAGTGTAGGAAAAATGGGCAGAGAAGAAATAATGAGTTTGTTCCAGTGCTTGTGGGAATCGCAGCCTTCTCTTCCCAGGTACTTCAAAAGAATCTTATTAAAATATCATTTTCTGGGTGCAAAATGTGGTTTATGATATGCAAATCATGAACCCTGTTAAAGTAAAAGTTAACTTAAAAGGTGCTATACTGAGTATATACTGCTGTGTAGCAAATTACCTTGAAACTTAGCAGTTTTAAACAGCACACATTTCCTATGCCACAGTATTTACGGGTCAGGAATCCAGCTCAGGTTCTCCCACAGGGCTGCAAAGTGGTGGTTGGGGCCTCAGCCATCTGAAGACTTGGCTGGGACAGGATCTGCTTTCACACATTCTCACTGGTTGTTGGCAGGATTTAGTTCCTTGCAAGATGTTGTACTTGCTGGCTATTGGCCAGAGACCACCCGTAGTTCCTTGTCATGTGACTTCTCTATAAGACCGCTAACAGCAAGGCAGCTGGCTTTATCATGGTGAGCAAGTGACAGAGAACGCAGGAGAGTGCCAGCAAGATGGAAGTCAAGTCTTCTGTAACCTAATCTTAGGCATGGCATCCCATCATATTTGCCTTATTCTATTCACTAGAAGGGAGTCACTAATTTCAGCCTCCACTCAAGGGAAAGGGGGCAGTTACACAAGGGCACAAATTCCAGGGAACAGGGGTCTTGGGATGGGGGGCATCTGAGAAGTCTGCCTTTCACAGGTGGTCCGCAGTTGTTGCTTTGAAGATCCTGTTACGGGGGGGGGGGGGGGGGGGGGGGGTTGCAGGGCTTTAAACATGCACGGCTGTAACTCCATCAGGCACTTAGAGCAGTTGTTAAGCAGGGAACAGCACCCACCATTTATAAAGAACACTTCAATTGACAAACGTTAATATAGTGTTGCATTTAAAGGGGAAAAAATAAATTTCTGAGGCAGAGAAACAACAGTGGGCAAAGATTCCATTACTTTCTACCAGCCTTTAATTTTATCCTTTTACTTCTGGATGATCACAAAGCTCCGTAAAGGATTTCTCTTGCCCATACCTGATAGCAGTCTGATTTTTCCCTTTCTTCTCCTTGTCTCCTTTCTTTATCACTTCTTTCATCTTCAGAAGTCTTCACTGGAGAGAAGAAGAATGCAAAAGATCATCTTTGTTTGGAAGACTTACTGAACTCCTTAATTTTTTTCCCACTTCAAGCTGAGGGGAGGAAGGAAGAGAAACAAAAGGAATCAAAGAGCAAAGGAAGGAAGGAGAGAGAGGAGGAAAAATGTAGGCTCTGGGAGAAAACTCTAGCCATCTGGGTTTTTATTGCCTTGAATTAGAAGTGAAGGATGAGTCCTCAAGCTTTTCTGATATAGAGAAGCAGAATCCAGGAGGATTTCCAGGGCCAAGTTCTGGGTGCAGTTTTTTGAGTAGCAAAGTTAAGTGGTGGTAGAGGTGTGTTGCAGCCTGATGGGAACACTTGGGGCTGCAGACTGGAGTGTTCTCCACAGCTATAGGGAGCCCCGAGACCAGGGCAGTGGGCCTGGGAAGGGCAGGAGAGGGAACTGCACCAAGAACAGTAGTTGGTGGGCAGGGACAGGTCCAGATAAAGGGATATAAACAGTGAGAATGTAAACAGGAGATGGAGAAGGAATAATTTTTCCCCCAGGAATTTAATGGTTGTTCAGAACTGGGAGGGATGTTCAGACTGGGCCATGGAAGGTCCGCATCCCTACATCCTGGATCTGCCCATTTTTTTCCTCCTTTTCTTCTGTACCTTTATATCTTACCTTTATCTCCTAATTTTATCCTTTCTTTGTCTACTTTCCTTTCTTCTCATCTTTCTTTCTTTCAGTCCTTACTCCTTAAGTAACATTATTACAGAAGTATATTTATTTTATGTTATACTTACAAAATGAAATTTGCTGTTGCCTGTTCTAAGTTTAAAAACTTAACAAATGGTTATTTATTTCAAATTCCTAGGCTTTAACTTCATGATTTTTAATTTATGTGACCCTCAATAGATTTTTCCCCCTCTCTGACCCTTGACAGGAAAAAAGTTTTTATGTTCCTACTATAGTGGTAGGGTTGAGACTCTATATATTGTACTTGGCTATAAAATAGTACACTTGTTAGCAAATTCTTCCTTGATGAAAGGGACATTTTTTAAAAGTCCAGGTTTCCAAATGGAAATTAGCATGATCTATCAAATCCAAACTAAAAATCTTTGCAGGTGACATGTGGATTGAACATTTCTTAAAATATAAAGTCAGCACAAAGAGAGACTTACTTTAAACTGGTTTTAGTAACCTGTATTGCTACATTCTGATGAATGAAAGTAAAGAGCTTCATTGGCAGCAGGGAAAAAATGAAGATGACAAGCAACAATTTGATCTCAGACTTTGAAACAAATGTAAAAGCCTAGTTCTCAAAAGCCTAAAATTAAAACTTTCACCTCAATTCTGACGCTATTTTAACAGCAAGCGTATGGCCTCCAGCTGCTACATTCTGAGGTGTGATCCTGTCACTGTCACAGCTTAAGGAAGACTATGTCACAGCAGTTCTTTGACTAGGAAATCATCCTAGGACACCCAAATGTCACTGGATGGTGCTTCAGCTGCCACACCTTGTATGGTGTGGGGAAGCCTCACCCTTCCCCACATCATACAAGGCCAAAACACCCCTCAAGTCAGTAAACAAGTTAATAAATATTTCAGGCACAACATTAACTAGCTCACTGTGCTCAAGTCCAGCTTAATCAGGTGGGGATTTTGTAAACTCCCTGTGAAATGGACAGGCGCTGCTAGCATGTCTTCAGGGCAGCGCTGCGCCCAGCCGGCAGCACGTGAAGACAGCCCTCCTGCCATCTGACAAGGCTGGCCGTTTTGTTCATGTGGCTCCTTCTGAAGAATTGTTTTCAGACAAATACATCCTCACACATTCGTTTCTGAAGCTAAAATTAAGGTGTGTAAGGTCTAAGATTTTCTTTTATTAAAGTTTATAAGTGTTGGAAGAGGAAATTTGAATCTTGCCTCAGTCGATAAGGACCTCCACTCTCATCTGGGCTTTGAGGGGAGACAACAAAGTAAGAAAACAAAAAGGCAAACGGAAACAGAGAGAGCAACATGGCAGGAAGGGGATCCCGAAGGTTGCTTCGGAATGAACAGAATCAAAGTCACCAGAAATTTGGGAGCACTGTTTCTAAAAAATTCAAATTTTGGCCAAACCTATAATCACTGAACTAGAAAAAACTGTTGAGGTGATCTTGTCCAAACCCTTCAAATCATGGTGAGGAAAGGGGTGCCCACAGTTGGACAAGAGGGTTGCCCATCCCCCCTGTGGGTTAGAGAAAGAGATAGGAGTAGAAGACTGAGTGTTGATGCTGGCCCAGTCCTTTGTGAGGAGTGTTTAAATTTATATTATTAGATATGTATACATAGTATTGTACATATGTCTATAGTATTGTTGACTCTTTCACTGTAGATTATCCTATGCAATATACTTTTCATATTAAGCTAATAAGTAGTTTTCTACTAAATCATGCTCTAATGTTTACTGGGTATTTAAATTCACTTGACAAAAAGTCTTAACCACAAGTACTTTGAAATGAAGCAAACAGAGAAACAAAGTGAATACTGTTTATTCACCCAAAAAGTATGTACTAAGCATTACCTACTCTCGAGCACAGCATTTTCCTGGCTATGGCTTTCTTATTTTCAAGACATATGAATAAAAGGTATGAAACCTGTAACGACTTACACTCCTCTCTGAGAATAGGATTAAGTCTGGGCAAGGCCAACAAACTAGTAAAGATTCTATCTTTCCAAACTAACCTGACCTTAGTTCCCAGCCCTTCTCCTCCCAGACCCCTACACCTTGCTTTTTCCCCAGAGCAGAATTATAAACATTTTAACACAGGGACAATAATAGAAACACTTAATGCTTGACATATGCAGGCTATTTCTTCATTAATGAAAACCATTCAAATCACTAAATTGTATCAAACCAAAATGCTGGAAGCAGCCATATGTTAGTTGAATAGACAAGGAAATAAGATTTCCCAGATTTTGCTCTCAACAAGGATTAAGCTATTTGGCTTCTCGAGGATGGCTCCTAAGTGACTTAACTGGCAAACTCTATGGCATGCTTAGGCTAGTGCCCATTTATATTAAGACAACGAGACCCTCTATTTCTAGAACTTATCGCCTGTACCTGCCCTACTCACACTCCCTAACCAGGGACTAGGTAACTACAGCAAGGTATGCTGGAACTTCTGTAATGTCCTTCTGTCCTTTCTCTTCCTTTTTTTTTTCTCTCCTTAACCAACCAACAAAATTACAAATAACTAACCAAAACCAACAAACAAATAACTAACCCATCTTCTTCTGTCCAGAAAACTCCTACAACTAATTTCCTCAACCCTCCTACACATTCTTAAGAATGACTGAAATTCCACAATCCATTTTCTTCACTTCATTGTTTCAGGGAGAGTATCTCTTTTTACCTCTTGGGTGCTCAAATGCCCTCACATTCTCTACTCCAATCAAAATCTATTCTCAAGAAAAGATCGAAAACCCTTGCACTAAAATTGAAACAACTACCAGCAGTTTTAAAAGATACATTTTCCAAAAAAGAGTTTGTCTTTTAGCAAAGTTCTGTGAAGATGTGTGCCCAGTGCTCATATGGTTCTCGGGATATGATAAACTCTAAGCTTTTGTTGAATTGAATTGACGTATACTTCAGTGGGCAAAAGTTAAAGATTTCCAAATTAAACTGTCTGCATTAGAGCATTGTTTCAGAGCAATAACTGTTTCTGTTGATAATAATTCACATAAGAGGGTGCTAGAATCTTGGATGCCCAGGTAGGCATTTGAAAAAACCTTTGATTGAAATATTGTTTCCCAAAACACCAATACAAAAGAATATGTGCATCCTTATGTTCACAGCAACATTATTTACAATAGCCAAGATCTGCAACAGCCTAAGTGCCCATCAGTAGATGAGTGAATAAAAAAGCTGTGGTGTACTTACACAGTGGAATACTACATGGCAGTAAAAAAAAAGAAGAAGAAGAAACTCTTACCTTTTTTGACAGCATGGGTGGACCTGGAGACTATTACGCTAAGTGAAATAAGTCAGTCAGTGAAAGACAAATACCATATAATCTTACATATATGTAGAACCTAATGAACAAAATAAACTAATGAACAAAATAAAAACAGAAGCATAGATACATGGAAAGGACAGGCAGCTGTCAGAGAGGAAGGGGGGATGGGATGAGAGAAGGTAAAGGAATTAGACAAAGAACATATATGCATGGCACATGGACTTGGACAACAGAATGGGGATTGCCTGAGGGAGGGGGGCCTGGGTGGAAGTGTGCAAAGAGGGAAAAAGTGGGAACAACTAAAAAAGCATAAACAATAAAATATAATTAAAATGGAAATATTGTTGTTTTAGTTTTGGCAAACTAAGTCTTGTAATATAATTTTCATGGATGGCTTATCTAGTTACTTAGTTTATAAACTTGAATTCAGAGAAGACATAGGTATAATATCTTAAAGACTTATTCTCCATAACTCCTAACACAAGGCTTACCAGTAATCAGAGTTCAGCAAATGTTTGTTGAATAAATGTGAGAATATATGAATAAAAATGGGATAGAACAATGGGTAAATGGAGGGATGGAGGGATGGATGGATGGAAGAAAAGAGGAAAATATCAATAGGACCAGGTTAAATGCCACCATTACTTTCACCCAAGACAAAAATTAAGTGGAGTTTCAATTAGGAGGAAATATATGTAAATTGGAGATAGAAAAGAGGAAAAAAGAAGGAAGAAAGAATCGGTGCAAGAAGTAGCTGAGAAGTAAAAGAGTGGTGGTGGTAAGAAAATCTTGGCACACCAAGGTATCAGGAAGTTATCTGGCCCTGGCTGGGTAGCTCAGCTGGTTAGAGTATCATCCTGATACAGCAAGGTTGTGGATTCGATCCCCAGTCAGGGCACATACAAGAAGCAACCCATGAATGCATAAATAAGTGGAATAACAAATCAATGTTTCTCTCTCCCTCTCTCTCTATAAAATCAATTTAAAAATGAATAGAAAATTATCTGAAACTTGGAAATAAGCAAAAAGAGATTACTGGGATTCTTTTCACTGCAACACTGGCCTTGGCTTTTTATTATCTGGGCCAGTTTACAACTCCAAAAAAAATATCTTGGAATAAATTTAAACAAGGCTGGATAAGTTATAAGACACTGCAGAAAGAAATTGAAGAAGATACATGTAAGTGGAAGCATATACCATGTTCACAGATAGGAAGAATTAGCATGATTAAAATGTCCATACTACCCAAAGCAATCTATAGATTCAATGCAACTCCTACCAAGATACCAATGGCATATTTAACAGAACTATAACAAATATTCCAAAAATTTATATGGAATTACAAAAGACTCCAAAAGCTACAGCAATCTTGAAAAAGGAGAACAATGTTGGAAGAACCACACCACCTGATATCAAACTACATTACAAGGCCATAGTAAACAAAACACCATAGTACTACCATAAAATCAGAATATAAATCAACAGGACAGAATAGAGAGCCCTGAAATAAATCCACACCTTTATGGTCAATTAATATTTGACAAAGTAGGCAAGAACATACAATGGGGTAAAAATAGCCCATTCAGTAAGTGGTGATGGAAAAAATGGACAAATACATTTAAAAAAATGAAACTAGATAACTTTCTTACACCATACATAAGAATAAATTCAAAGTGAATTAAAGACTTAAATGTAAGACTCAAAACCATAAAAAATCCTCAAAGAAAACATAGGCAGTAAGATCTCAGACATTTCCTGTAGCAATATTTTTTTCTGGTACAACTCCTCAGCAAGGGAAACAAAAGAAAAAAAAAATGAGACCACGCCAAACTGTAAAGTTTCTCACAGAACAGGAAACCATCAACAAAATGAAAAGATATTTCACTGAATGGAAGAACATATTCACCAATGATACGTCTGATAAGGGATTAATATCCAAAATATACAAAGAACTTATACAATTCAACACCAAAAAACAAACAAACAAACAAACAATTCAACTAAAAATAGGTCAAAGGACCTGAATAGATACTTCTCCAAAGAGGACAAAGATGGCCAATAGACATATGAAGAGATGCTCAACATCACTAACCATCAGAGAGATGCAAATTAAAATAATAATGAGATACCACTTTATGCCTGTCAGAATAGCGATCATCAATAAACAACAAGTGTTGGTGAAGATGTGGAGAAAAGGGAATTATCATGCACTGATGGTTAGAATGCAGATTGGTGCAGCCACTGTGGAAAACAGTATGGAGCTTCCTCAAAATATTAAAAATGGAACTGCCTTTTGACTCAGCAATTCCACTTCTGGAAATGCATCTGAAGAAACCCAAAACACTGATTCAAAAGAATATATGAACCCCTATGTTCACTTCAGCATTATTTACAATCGCCAAGATTTGGAAACTGCCCAAGTGTCCATCAGTAGATGAGTGGATAAAAAAGCCATGGTATATTTACACAACAGAACACTACTCATCTATAAGAAAGAAGGAAATCTTACCTTTTGCAACAGTGTGGATGGACCTGGCTAGTGAAATAATCCAGTCAGATAAAGACAAATACTTTATGATTTCACTTATGTTTGAAATCTAATGAACAAAATAAGCTAACAAACAAAATAAAAACAGACTCATAAACATGGCAGACAGACTGACAGCTATTAGAGGGGATGGGATTGGGAGGCTGGTTAAAAAAGTGAAGGGACTAATAAAAAAAAATAAAAACAAATCAGACACAGAAAATAGTATGGTGATTACCAGAGAGAAAGTGGGGAGAAGGGGAGGTAGAAGTGAGTAAAGGAAGACTAAATAGTGACAGAAGGAGACTCGACTTTGGGTGGTGAACACACAATACAATATACAGGTAGTGTATTATAGACTTGTATACATAGAATCTATAAAATTTTATTAACCAATGTCACTTCAATGAATTCAATACACTTTTTAAATTAGAGATCAGTAAGTAATTCACTGAAATGTAGCAATAAGACAATTTGTTAAATGTTTAAAGAAGTTATACTGTAATAAAAGTTTGGGGTAACTGATAGAGGGGTCAAAACCAGCAGTCACCAAAGTAAATGCATATAACTTCAGCTCAGAACAGAGTAACAAATACAAATAATCAGGACTTATTTAGACAAGACTATTTCTAAGCTGGAGAAAGCTGCTCAGCAATGAATATTAACCTAAATCAAATATCATTGCAATGATACCCTCTTTCTTCAACTGTAACTGCTTTCACCAGCAGCATTCGCAGCAACAGTAGCCATAGCATCCCAGAACAGAAAAGCCATCCAATCACCTGGGGAACGTGGTCCTTCCAGTGCAACTGGGTAAACTGGGATTTCCATGTGTTGATAAAACATCCTGTGAATTCAGCTTGATTTAATCAAACCAAGACAAGTTAAGCTTCATGAGATCACAAACTTATTTTTATAACTTAAAAAAAATGAGGATCTCACCCTGGGATAAAGTGATATAATTCCAAAAGTGCAACCCGTGAACTTCTACCTAAAACAGGCATCCAGCCATATCCTAACCTGCAAGTGCATATAATGGGGCTTTAACCAAAACTGAGCTGTAAACAGGGAAATACTATTAGGAAACTCATTGATTTGGCTTCTTTTAATTATGTCTTTGTTGAGGCACATCTCTCAACTACATAGTGACAATGAAATATTTCAAGAAAAAAAAAGGGAGTATTTTCCTATACCGTGAGAGGCATTGATTCAATGCTTCTACCTCTCTAGACTTAAGTTGTGGAACTTGGGAGAACAGCCTAGGGTTATCGATGCTTAAGACATTAACATTTAAACCTAATGACAGTAGTGAAAATAATTATTATATTTTATTTACAGAGAGCTCTTCAAAAGAGGTTGCAGAGCACTTGCATTTCAAGTTATGAATATTTTCAGAAGACATGGTGCACCCAAGAACTGTGCATTTTAATCACCACCCATGTCAGTAGGTTCCAGTCACTAACCAGCCAAATGGCAAAGGTTTCTTAAGGGAGCAGTTAAGGCAATTTGAATGTCTTAATATGACAGTATCCTCCATTTTTTAGAGAAAGAGATTAAGACTGAAATATTGAATATTTTAGGGATTTGACAAGTCTCTAAAGTCATTTTTTTTCACGTATAAATCTTTGGGACAGACTTCTGGCTGTGATCTCTGGATCACCTGCTTCAACACCACAGAAGAGCCTGTTGAGAATGCAGATTTCTGGGTCAACAGATTTGCTTAAACCAGTGCTTCTGAAGTTGAGCCTAAGAATCTGAATTTTTAATATACTTTCCAGAAATTTTCTAAGCATACCCAAGTTTGAGAGATATTATCATCAAACATGTTGGTGAATAGGAACCTAAAAATTAAAACCAAATTGATTACTACAGATCCTTTCGGTCTACATCTACTTAATCTCTCTTTCTCTAAATTAGTTTTCTTTAGATGTAAATTCAAGAATGTTGTAATTCAGCTTTCCAGAATCATAGTGTCCCTCTGATCCTCGAATTCTACCCCTCAAGACCACAAAACTACATAAAAGATCATGTTCAAGCCTAGAATCACACACACAGAAAAAGCCAAAGTCACAAGTTTCTATTTGTAGAGGGTTGCCTCCATCAAATCATGGCAAACCGTGACTCAGTCTGTTTTTATCACCTATAATCCCATTTCAGAGGATGTAATGCTGGCATAGAAGAAAGCACACTGGCTTTGGTGACAGGCAGACCTGTCACTAATCCTGTCACTTGTTCTTGGGAACTCCTTTTATTTGGACAAGATACTTAACCTCTCTGAGCTCCAGTTTCGTGTCTAGAAGATTTCTTGGGATTGTTAAGAGGACTAAAGATTTCTGTGATGCGGTTGTTCAGTTAGTTCATTCATGCATTCAACAAAATTTCCTGAGCACCAACTGTGCACCTAGCACTCCTTCTAGGCCCTTGGGACCCATCAGAGAGAAACAAAGATCCCTGTCTTAAGGGAGCAATTTTAGAAAAAGGAGCTAAATAGCAAACAAAATAAATAAGTAACTGACAGCATAGGGTAGAAATGCTAAATACGATGGGGGAAAAGTAAAGGCAGGATAAATGGGGTCAGAACTGCAGGAGTGGGGAAGAGTGTCAAGGTAAGCTTCTTTGGGAAAGTGAGATTTGAGCTGACTTGATGGAAGGGAGTGAGCCAGAGGAAGAACATTCCAGGAGGGAATAGCTGGAGACAAGGCTTCAAAATGCAGAAATAAAGGCGGGAGTTGGGGGGGGGGTAACCTTGTAGGCCACCATGAAGCCACCTTGGCTTCTACTCAGAGTGAAATGCAGAGTAGCTGCAGGGTTTTGAACAGAGGAGTGCCATGAGCAGCATGATTCCTCACCAGTCATGAGATGATGTGCTTCAATTATTACATATAAGAAAATGTCATAGATGAGTCCTTTTCAAGAGGAATAGATTCTGCCTGGGCTTATAGTGATTCATTTTTACAACAAAACTTTAAAACAGGACTATATTTGCCAAAAGATTCTCTCCCACATGTATATGACCATCTTTAAACATATCTCGAGATGAGTGTGTGTTGTTTGTATATGTGTATGGTGTGTGTGTGTGTGTGTGCATAGGCACACTCTCAAGCTAATGCCAGTGTTACTGCCAGCCCCACCTGGATCTCAGGCCAAGTCCCACCCTACTCTGATATTTAGGTGCAAACCTATGTTCCTGGATGTAGTGCAGGGTCTGAAGAAAAGCAATAGCCGTAAACCTCTAGTCCTGGGTCATTATACCTGTGCAAGATGTGAAAATTTAGCTCTAGGTACACATATCTCAAGCCATATGATATTCTAGTGAAAGAGTTTATAAATTATGCATTTTCCTGCATAGTTAAATGAGAGGTGATACAGTGTTAGATCTGTGCATGAAGGAAAGAGGCAGCATTTAGGAGGAACCACATCATCTTCAATAGGTTTGGGAACAGCTAGCAAGGGCAAAAGGTATCCTTTCACATTTTGCTTTTCCACAAAAGCCCTATAATGGAGCATCATGTATTTCAAAGAAATGTTACTACTAGAACTTTGTGGTACATTTTAGGGATCCTAGCTGCAGGAGTATTAACTCTCCATAATTTATCCCACTTCTGATATCTTTATTGAAAGTTAATTTTTCTTTACAGCCCATTGTACCTGCTAATATTGCATGAATAAAGTATAATGGTGCAATAAAATAAAATTCATCCCATGGAATGGATAAATGCCACGCTGTTGAATGGGGTCCTTGAGCTTACCACGTTTTGTTTGCTGTTCCATGACCACTGCATGCTGAACTTCACAGGGGCTTTAACTATTAAAACTTCATATCCTGCAATGACAAAATCGCACTTTGTTAACATGTTTGTCTAATAAGAGATGAGTTCAATATAATATTTCCCTGTGTTATTTTCCTTTTTTTTAATTTGTCTGGAAAATTGAATTAAGTCAGGTCAAATCTTCTGATTGACTTCCTGTTTATCTCCCTTCTAATTATAATGTAATCTTTGCTGGCAGTCACTATTATGAAATTATTTGTATCGATATTCAAATTGAATGAAAATCCTTGGAGGTGGAAAATGTGGAAGTTTGAATGTATTTTTTTAAAAGGCTTTATTTATTTTTAAAGAGAGGGTAAGGGAGGGAGAAAGAGAGGGAGAGAAACATCCACATGTGGTTGCCTCTCACATGTCCCCTATTGGGGACCTGGCCCACAACCCAGGCATGTGCCCAGGCATGTGCCCAGGCATATGCCCTGACTGGGAATCAAACTGGCAACCTTGAGGTTTGCAGCCTGTGCTCAATCCACTGAGCTACACCAGCCAGGGCTTGAATGTATTTTTGTGCCAATATAATGAATAAGGGCAAAATGTGCCTGAGTTTGAAACCCAGCTCTATGCTCACTAGCTGTGTGATCAAAGGCAAGTTGTCTAACCTCTCTGTGACTCAGGTTCACTGTCAGTGAAGGGTGGCTAGCAATAAGGATGCCAAGAAGATAAAATGAATTAATATATGAAAGCAAAGTACTTAAAGCAGTATCTGACATGCGATGAGTTGCTAAGTGGAAAAAATATTAAAAATGAAATGACTCTATGACCTATTTTAAAGAAACAAAATTGGAGGGAGGGAGGGGACAAGAAAATCACTACTTCAAACATTACTTTACCAACTACTTTTATAGCCCACCTGATGTCATTAAAGCTCTCCCATATCCTCCTATTTGGGGGTCCATGCCCATCCCCTGCAAAGGTAGCATCCATTTAGGTGATAGTGAACATGAGGCCAAAACTGTCTTTTCTTCTCTTCCTTTTTGAGCATTCCCTCTGATTATTGGGCAAGAATCCCCCAGGCTTGCTTCTGTGAAAGGAAACTTAATATGTCCCTTCCTGAGTGTTATCTGTGGTACTTGGGGAGCGGGGACTATACAGAGCAGCAAACCCTGGCAGTATGAGAAATAGAATTTAGAAATGGTTTTACAGGTCCACACATCTCTGGCACCCTGGTGAACTGCCAGTCCCCAGGGGCGTGGATCAGTGTTGAAGTGCACCAGAGTTGGAAGGATGTTCATATACACATGTGATCTTGAGATACACTGTGACCACTCATTCAAAAATGGTTTGTTCTTAGACCCCTTTCCCACCTGCGAGTTCTGTCCTTCCTTCCCCTGTCTGGCACAGTCGAACAATCCAGCTCACACATTACCTCCTCAGAAAGGTCTTCTGTGGCCGACCTAATGCCCAGAACAATGGCTGGCACATGACAGACATGTAAACATAGATAAATGAATGATCTTTTTCTTCACAAAGCCAAACTGTGCCTCACCAAAAAAATCATAAAACCAAAAAGATAGTCCTTATCATCTTTTTGTTTATAAAAATTTATTTTACAACTCATTTTTCAGAAAACCATTTATTATGCAATACAAATAATGTAAAATCTGTAGATAAGCTCATGAGCAGATAACCTTTCTGTGGTTTAGAATATATCTGGGAAAGGCTCAGAAGCACACCTGTGTTGTGAGGTATGTATGTTAACATCAGTGTGAATGTGAATTTTAAGCACAAGGGGCTTCTGGGAACCAATGAACCATTTTTAACCTTTGATCATTTCCTGTAACTAATGACATGGATTAAAAATCTTATTGTCTCGTGTGATTCAGATCTAATTATGCTGTTTGGGCCCCTAGTGCCAACATTCCTTTATTTTCTACCCATTCACCTGCATGAAGCCATGACTTCCCCCTTTCTTCCTCTCCAGAACTCTCTCTTCTGCTTGTCTTATTCTCCTAAGTGGGGTGGTATATCAATCTTTACCTACTACAGATCTCTGCATGTTTCCTTCATCTCCATTTTCAGATTTTCAGTTCTGACAAAATTTCTCTGAGGCTCACCCATGCTTAAAAGTAATGAACCACAGAACAGCTTAGAACCAGTGCTTTGTCTTGGAAATAGGAACTACTTCTAAATTAATTGACTTAAAGTCAATACTTTCCCACCTTGAAACCTATTATGCAAATGAATAGAACTGTAGAGTAATGGATTAAAGATAATTTTGCATTTTATGCTATTTGTCATATTTAATTCACAAATTTCACATTTAAATAGAAGAAGTTGGGGATTGAAATAGAAAACTATTATATGAGGAAAAAAGAAAAAATACTTCATAGAAATTTAATGATCAAGAGCAGGTATATTTCTCTTAAAAGGAAATAGATTACTTTTGACAAAAGTATTCAAACAAGTGACTTATAACCAAATTAGCTATGCATTAAAATATGATTTTTTTGCATACACAATTAGTAAATTTCCTTGTAGAACTTGGGTTTTTTCCCAATCTATGTCCAACTGAAATGAGTTGTATCCTTTGCCCTTTTTCTCTGACTGCAAATAGGCTATGTTTCAGACAAACTAAATAGAGATATCAGAAAATATAAAAATAACTGTAGAGTTTTTTAATTTTAGTCAGTATTATATTTATATATTACAGAAACCATATATATCATTCATATGTAAATAGATGTGTATATTTTTTAATAGAAACTATAGAAAGCAAACCAATGTTTGACATTTTCTTGGCTGGAAGAAAAGTGCAGAATATACAGTGATTTTTCAAAGGGAGGTTCATCCATGGAGGGGGTGGGTAGAAAAATGCAAACAAAATATAACCAGAGACATTGAAGTTAAGAACAATCTAACAATAGCCAGGGGGGAGTGGGGTGGGGACAGTGGGAAGAGGGGATTACAGGAACTACTATAAGGACACATGGACAAAATCAAGGGGGAGGGTCCAGGTGGGGGAGGGAGGTGGGTTCAGCTGGGGTGGGGTGGAGGGATGGGGAGAAAAGGCATACAACTGTAATTGAATAAAAATAAAAATTTAAAAAAAAAGAATCTCAGGAAAAAAGGGAGAGAAAGATGCAAAATTTTTATCAACTATGGTGAGGGAGGATTTTAAAGGGTTGTACAATATTGGCATTTGGGAGATACAAAGAGGGCAAATGGATATTAGGGCAGTTTGGGCTAAAGAAGTGATGGGTCTCTGCTTGGGCTCCTGCCCTGAGCTTACGATCATAACATTAACAGCTGACATTTTGACCATGACCCTATGCCAGGCTCTAGGCTAAACACTTTGGCATCATCTCATTTAACCTCTCCCACTCCCAAGCACCAGAAGGGCCCGCTTTGCTTGTGGGTAGCAGGGGAAGTGACTGAAAGCCGGCAGAGAGCAGAGCAAGCGTCATTGTTCCCTCTTGGACCCCCCCGCACCACATACAGCATCACAGAGCAGCAATGTGGGCTGCCCCACCCTGGTGAACACTTAAGTCCCCGCCCCTTTATGTAACAGGTGTGCTGAGACAAAAAAAAAAAGGCCCAAATGAAAGAACAGATCAAAGCTCCAGAAAAAATACAACTAAGTGGTGAAGAGATAGCCATCCTATCAGATGCACAGTTCAAAACACTGGTAATCAGGATGCTCACAGAAATGGTTGAATTTAGTCACAAATTAGATGAAAAAATGAAGGCTATACTGAATGAAATAAAGGAAAATGTAGAGGGAACAAATAGTGATGGGAAGGAAACTGGGACTTAAATCAATGGTATGGACCAGAAGGAAGAAAGAAACATCCAACCAGAAAAGAATGAAGAAACAAGAATTCAGAAAAATGAGGAGAGGCTTAGGAATCTCCAGGACACCTTTAAACACTCCAACATCTGAATTATGGGGGTACCAGAAAGAGAAGAGTAAGAGCAAGAAATTGAAAACTTATTTGAACAAATAATGAAGGAGAACTTCCCCAATCCGGCAAAGGAAATAGACTTCCAGGAAGTCCAGGAAGCTCAGAGAGTCCCAAAGAAGCTGGACCCAAGGAGGAACACACCAAGGCGCATCATAATTACATTACCCAAGATGAAACAGAAGGAGAGAATCTTAGAAGCAGCAAGAGAAAAGGACACAGTTACCTACAAAGGAGTTCCCATAAGACTGTCTGCTGATTTCTCCAAAGAGACATTACAGGCAAGAAGGGACTGGCAAGAAGTATTCCAAGTCATGAAAGGCAAGGGCCTACATCCAAGATTACTGTATCCAGCAAAGCTATCACTTAGAATGGAAGGGAAGATCAAGTGCTTCTCAGATAAGGTCAAGTTAAAGGAGTTCATCATCACCAAGCCATTATTATATGAAATGTTAAAGGGACTTATCTAAGAAAAAGAAGAAGGTCAAAACCTATGAACAGTAAAATGACAACAAACTCACAACTATCAACAACTGAACCTAAAAAGCAAAACCAAAAACTAAGCAAATAACTAGAATAGGAACAGAACCACAGAAATGAAGATCACATGGAGGGTTATCAACAGGGGAGTGGGAGGGGGAGAGAGGAGGAAAAGGTACAGAGAATAAGTAGCATAAATGGTAGGTAGAAAATAGACAGGGGGAGGGTAAGAATAGTACAGGAAATGTAGAAGCCAAAGAATTTATATGTATGACCCATGGACATGAACTAAAGCGGGGGAATGTGGGTGGGAAGACGTGTGCAGGGCGGAGGGGAGAGAAGGGGGGAAAATGGGACAGCTGTAATAGCATAATCAATAAAATATATTTTTAAAATATATAAATAAGTAAAATATCTAAAAATTCTTATATCTGAAAACTATTTATCTTCTAGGACAGATTTTTCTCACTTGTAGAAATACCTGTGTGTATATTCACTAATCTTGCTAAGACATTACTGTCAATTTTTAAATTAAATAAGTATGCAGAGCCAAATAACTCAAAAACAAAATTATAAAAATATCTCAAAATTCTCACAGAAAAAAATGAGAGGGAAAGATGTTGGGGAGTTTCCCAAAGAAAAGGAAATGCCTATGAATGGGGTTAAAACTACCACAGTTTGTACATGTGATGACTTAAGGAGCCTGGGAAAAGCTAAGGAACTTTACATTCGCCTTGTTCAAGTTCACTCTAAGTTTAAGTTGCACCAAAGAACCACAAAATATTAAAAACTGATGATCCGGCTCTGCTCCCTGCCAGCTGTGTGACCCTGGGCAAAGCCCTTAGTAGCCCTGTTCCTCATCATCAAACAGGGCTGGTGTAAAGATTAAACAAGATGGTATATTGGAAAGTGCTTTGCCAACTATACAGCCCTGTAAATGTTGATATATCAATAGCTGTTCATTCCAGTCATACAGTTTTTCTCTTGTTGAGAAAAGGACAATTAAAATTCTAAGACAGTTTTAGAAGAAATTTTGGGGGTTTTTTTCCATTAAGTAAATGCAATAATCCAACAAAGTACTGTCAGGTAGATATCTACCCTTGGGAGTCTTTCTGTAAATGGCTAAGAATAATTAGCCTATTTACTTTCTGCAAATGAGCCTTTCTTAGTTGCCAGAGAAGTTTATGTATTTAAGTAGTTCCAACATCCTCTCTGAAATATTACTTGTACCTGCCAAATCTCATCAAGGTACTTAGAACACAGTGGCAATCACCAGCCTCTGGGGAAGGTGCTACCAAAGACCCAAAAGGTAGGTGTCCTCTCTGATTTTCTGAAAAGCCAAAGTTCTGAATCTACCTGCTGGGCTGCCCTGGACTGTCAGAACCTCAGAAATTCTTCCCCTCACTCAGGACTGGGGCCTGAGCAGAGAAAACACTGACCTTTTCTCAGGTCTAGTGAGGAGATGCAGCAATCTGTCAGCCAGAGACTTTTCTCCAGTTTCCCTCACAAAGCCATGGGTACCTGCAGGCCCATCTTAACACACAGGTCACAGGAGATCAAGTCAGGAGAAGAAGAGGGAGGAGAATGACAGAATCCAGCGATTCTCCATCTAAGTGCCGAATAATTTCAACAGTATTCTTACCTGGCTCAGTGGAGCCACCAACACTGGGTGCAGCCAAACCTCCACTCTCCCTTCTCTTAAACTGTCTCACCCCCCACCCCCGCAATACCTGTTTCCATCCACTCATATGCATTATGCAAGCATTTATGTTTTCCACCCAGGAGAGACTGGAGTGGGAGTGATGAAAGGGGAGAAGGATTAAAAAGAGAAGAGAAAGGAGCAAAGAGTAATGTGTCTATTCTGTCTCTTCCTCTCACTCCTCCCCTCCATCCTCTGAAGGAGATAAAGCCAGAAACTGGTGGAAGAGTTCAACAGAGATTTGGTGCAGCTCCAGACCAACATAGCTACTTCCTTCCCCAGGGGACAAGGTGCAGAGTAATGGGGGTCATTCTCCCAGCGCTTCTAAGAAATCAGGAACACCTGGACCATAGAAGCAGTGGAAACATATGGGAGTTGGAATAGAGAGAGTCTGAATGGAGGGTGCAGTGACCACCAAGCGAGTCTGAACACATGTATTGTATAAAGCCTACTAAGGGCAGCACCCAGAAATAACACAACTGACCTTAAGAGGCCACCAGATTCAGGCAGGTGATGGGCTTCAGCTACCACAGCTTGTTCCCTAATGACAAATGTAGCCTTGGACATCTTGGTTTCATTGATGACATGCTCCTCTCATTAACTGATACCTGTGTCTTATAGCCCTAGCCCACTTCCCAGCTCCCTTCCCCTCATGGAACTGGAGGGAGGAAGCCTGCTGCTCCCACTGGAGATTCACTTGTGGCTCCAAAACCCTCTCTTGCATGTGATTTTAAAAAACATCAATTCAACTATGTCTTTGGCTCTTCATCAGAAATTCAGAACAGAGAAACAAGTTGATTAAGTTTTCTATCTAATGAAACAAAGATTATAGAAATTAGGCACAAAAACTAACTTATCTCATCCAACTCTGGCACCCAATGTGAGCTTCATAGCAGGTAATCTGAACCTGCCATGTAGCATGCCTTTAGAAAGACAAGTGTTAGGCACCAGCTCATCACAGAACCTAATTAGTTGCTCTGGTGGTTTTCTCAAGCTTGAAACATCTAATTCCACCTTCCCAGAACTAAAATTCTTATGAATCACTATTTTTATAATTAAATGTTTGGTTTCTTTAGATATTAAAACATAAATATTGCTGCTTTTAGCTTCTCACAGATTTAGAAAAGCATGGATATATACCTAAAATTTGTGGCTCTGTTGGATTCAATATCCTTTCACGAAATCTTGGATATCAAACTATTTGCAAAAGGATACCTTTTTCCAGTTGTATGACAGAGAGTGGGAGGAAATATCACTTGGTATTAAAATATCTACTTCTCGTGGAACAAAAACTGAAAATGGAAAGACCAGCACTCCAGTAAGAGAAGATAATATTGCCCACGTGCCACTTCGATGACTTTTACTGTTACCTTTTCTTTCTATTTTTTTCTAAATGGGAAGAAAAAAACACAAGTCAACTTAGGGGAAAAAAATAAAACCTCATCTTATTTTGATTCCTATTTATCTTTGGCCATGACCCAAACTGTTCTAGGGAAAGCTACTCCAGGTGATAACAGAAAAAGGTGAAAGAAAAAAAAGAGGGGGGCATGGATGCAAGAGTCTTAGAAGACACTAAATACTAAGGAAAAGGATTCAGACTCTCAAATGAAATGGCAGGAAGGAACCCCATGTTTCTCTTCCAACTCAGCCATTACTCTTGGGCACACTCACGTTAATGTTATTTAATGGGTCTTTGTCTCCCACTTGAAATCCTTTTAACAGAGTTGTGCTTTCTGGTTTTATATATTTATTAATGTTTTTTACCTTCCTTCCCCAATCTGAGGCAGTTTCAAAAAAGCGCCATTTAAAACCTCAAAAATAATAAATGTTACTCTAATTAATCATTTAGTCTAAATCATATCCATTCGGTTCAGTTATACAGTTGCATCTAATAGAATAAGTCCTGATGTTTTGCTGGGTATTAAGTGCAGACTATTTAATAAAACAAAAGAAAATGACTATTTGGGGGCCACGTTCTCTTAGAAGTGACATGTAAGAACCAGCCCAAGAGAGCTTGCTTGCTCCTCGCGTGGATCAGGGAACCCAGAACGCTAAATCCCCATAGGTGTGCGACACTCCTAGCTGCATATGCAAAGGGCTCAGGGGCCAGAATCACACATTCTCAAGGCTGTTTTGTCTGTCTTCTTTGTTGAACCTCAGAGCAGAGGACTGAGTTCATCTTACTCCATAATTCATGGCACATTGTTTTCCTTGACTCCAGGAAAGGTTTCTTCTTTATTTCACTTTTGACTTTTATCCTTTTCTCCCATTCCTGGTTCCATCTCCCTCTCCCACCACTGGCAATGCTTCTAATGTGTTTGGTGTCTATTTTTTCAAAGGGACCACTCCTACTCTGCATCCACGCCTCCTCCCAATCTCGGCTTCTGGTCTCCAGGGCCTTTTCCCCATCCTCACACCTAATGACACCTTGATGTCAGCTTTCTCACCCCAGTTTACGGGCTCCTCTGTCTCCTCACTCCCATTTTATTCCCTTGATTTCCTGCTGGCTTAATGTTGCCACGATGACGATTAGTAACTCCCCTCCTAGGCTCAGGGCTGTAGCTCTCCAACAAGGTCAACCCTGGCAGAAATGGCCTGGACCTTCCAGGGAGGACTCTGACTCTCCAGAATCTGCCACCAGGGAATTTCCATCTAGTGCTGACAAAAATAATAACAATAATAATAACAACAACAACAACTCTTCCAGAACTCTGATGATATGTCAGACGTACTCCTAATTCAGTTAAGGGATAAAAATATTTTCATCAACGACATAGGGTTTTACTTGAGGAAAATTTGGGAAATGCAAGAGAAAAGAAACACGTCTCTGTGCCTGCTCTTTATCAATGGTGGTGTGCTCTTTAGGATTTACTAGGCAACCATAACACTCAAGCACTGATTAGCTTTCCAGAATGCAGACAATGTGCAGCCCCAACTCATAAGAAAAACATGAAGGAAGTATTACTGTTTGTATAACACAACAAAGAAAGTGAAACAAGCTATGGCCTACCAAACGAACAATGTCAGATTGGTGCTGCTGTTTTGGGGCCTATGGTTGGTCTGGGAAGACAGTGGTCCCTGCTATCAACTGAAGGAGTCCTTACACATCAGGGAACCTCTAGTCACCCCCTGGACACTCTGATCTCTTGGTAGGATTTTCCATGGCAGGTATATTATAGAGGTGGTTTGGCAAAACAGACTTAATAATTGTGTCCTTTATCAAAAAGGCTTCAAAATATGCAATACCATGGAAATTCTTTGAAACTCGTTATAAACCTTCAATCTGGCTGTGTCAAGCAGATGAAATGTGGAAGAGCGTATGTTTTTAAGTATCTCACAGCTGTCATCTTAAAAGCTGTAAACGGCTCTAGTTCAGCTAAAATACTCACTCATTTCCTGCAAATAAAGGGTTGAACAGACAAATATCCTTATCTCTGCGTTCAGAATGCCTGTGCTTGAGTATTATGCTTCACTTATATGTAACACTTTTTATTTGCAAAGGGCTTTGCAATTGCCCTTGTTACTCACTCCATAAGGCAATTCTGTGAGTTACATTTTCCTAACTCAGAGACAAGACTCTAGGACATTGAGATTATGTCACAGGCTGAGGGCCTGCACCTTCTGGGTCTTGCTGCTCTGTGTGTCAGGGTGATGAGACAGTGGAAAATGTGAGGTATGTTCGGAGACCTGTGAATCACTACTCCCTGTCCTAAGTGGATATTCCTGTTAGGTGGTAAAATCTCTCCTAGTGGGCAGTGTGAAAGGAGTGCTGGTCTACATTTAGTATTCTTTTCTCCTAAAATTCTTAAGACCCTTTTCAGGTAATAATAACTCACAATTGCCCTAACGTCTCTGTAACACGTGTCTGCCTCAGATATCTCCTTTTTAGCAATGAGGAGGAAATTAAAACATAGAATCACAGAGCAACTTGGAGCCAGTCCTGACTCCCAGGCAGCAGGTTGATTTAGCAAAGGACTATGCAAATAAGTTCAATGGGGAGCATTTGGACAGAAAAGACTTCAAACGTGTTTATTTACTAGCAAGAAAACAAAGACATAATTAATTATGTGTTAAACCCATAACAGAGCCATTTGCATAGATGATTCTCAATAAATATTAAGGATTGCAGCAATGATAAGAATCTGGTTGTTTTTTGCTTAGTAGCCCATCCCAGAACCCCTTTGGCCATTTAGTCTTCTTTTCAAAGCCAATAAATCCTTATTGAAGTATTTTGTTCACCTCTATTCAGAAAATAGAAGCCCCCTTTTGTTTCTCTGAAAAAAATTCAACCAAAAAAAAAAAAAAACTTATGGAAGAAACAAAAAAGAAATGGAGCATGTCTTGTTTCTGTGACACATAATTAACCAGGTACTTGTTTGCATGTGTGTGTGTTTATTCATTTGATTTTCCAGCTCTCTCAGGGATCTGAATACAAAATAGAGCACTTGGGAACAACTCACAGATTTACAAGGCACTCTAGGGAATACAAGGTCTATAAACTGACACATTAGCCTCATCCATAGACGGGGCGTAAAGTATTTTTACTGCCACATCACGAACCACAGTGCTCCTAATCCAGAAATAACTTGGTATCAGTAACCGACACAACATTGGCACCGAAATGTCCTTCATTTCCCTTAACTGCTTCCGACCCATGGAAAAGTAAATGCAATTGAGGGAAAATTGCTTTTCAAGGAGTTGTGTCTGCACTAGAAATGTGAAGCAGGGGATTGAGAGCTCATCTCATCAAACCTGGCCCAATACTGTGCACTTTCTATGTAAAGACGTGACAGAAAGTTCACAAGGTGGCTTCTTGTGTTGAATTTATATGATTGTAATAGAATTACATACTAAATTCAGTTTTTACAAGCCAATAGTCAGGGGTACCAAAATACAACCGTTACCTTTCCTATAATTCAACTTAACTTCTAGCTCAAGGTCTCAATCTTCTCTGTAGAAAAAAAAAAGTTTATCTTCTTAATTTAATTAAAATTAGTAATTCTTAAGTAATTTCATGGATACAATCAGATGCATTCAGGGTTTCACCCTTTCCCTTTTATTGTCTTGAGACGGCAGCAATGCTCTGAGGGTGTGCATGTGTCATGGCGTAAGGGTATGAGGCATCTCCACTGGCCGGTGTTTGGACATTGGTCTCTATCTCCACAGTGGTTCCTCTGCCCTTGCCTATGGGTCTACTATGGCCTCTGGCTTTTCCATGCTGCTGCTACTAACAGTGACTCCTCATCCAAGCCTCCCTCAGCCATGGCCACAACCCTCTCAGGGACAATGAAAAATCTTACGGCCTCTTGTCTGGGCTACAGGAGAGTTAGCTGTCAGATCCCTTCTTTCTTAGACTGTTCCAGCTGCCATCTCTGCTTTCTTGCTGCTCCAATGTGTCCAGGAGGTTTGCCACATAATCAGGCTTCACCCAGGATGCAAGGCATAGGTCTTTCCTGCTCCTGGAACCCTGCAAAGCAAGCTGAGCTTTCTATCATCCTCACCCTGGGCTTTAGCACTGCCAACCAAGTACTCTAGAGCCAAACCATCTCAGTGCAAACACTGGCTCTGCCACTTACTAACTGTGTGACTTTGGGCCCATCACTTGAGTTTTCTCATCTGCAAAATGAAATCTCATAGTTTGTTGACAGGTAAGTGAATTAAAGTATGTAATGCACTTAGAATAACGTTTGGCACATAGTATGTACTAGATGTGTTGGGTGTTGTTGCTGCTAGTCCTTGATGGAGGCTGGGATGGAACATCCCTTCTCCTAGAACCATACCAGTGTCAACCGATGGTGATGGTCACTGGCACCAATTCAATGCCAATAGGAATCCCCAATTTGGGGTGAAGAAGGAAACTTTATTCAGTGCAAAACAACTCAATTATGATATAGCACAGCTGTGACGCAGCCCTGGGGCCAAGAGCCTCTCTAGCTAAACAGCTCTGCTGTGCTTCCCATGGGTCTGCTCTGGTCTGTGCTGGTCTGCTCCACTGTGCACTGGAGAAACATCTTCTGTGTTTCGGCTCAGCCAAGGCAACAGAGTCTTCAATGAAAAGGGAGAGTGCACTCCCAGAGCCAGAAGGGAGCTGACTTATATAGAAAGAAGTCCCTGCCTCTAGTCCCTGATTGGTCTGTCCTCATGTAAACAAGGACTCTAAATCCTTGCAGTCTGACTGGTCCAAAAGGCACTTTCCTGCTTGATCAGAATATAGCCACTGTGATTAGTTGGTGAAGATATCAATGGGGATATAGCTGTGCAGCTCCATTTGGATGGGGAAAGCCTCAGTTCCATTGGCTGAAATAGGATTTCAGGAACTCCTTTATACGGTCTGGCTCTGCGCACAGAAACACAGTGCAGGCATGCATTCAGTGCAGAGGCGGGTATAATAGGTTGTGCAGGCTTCTCCCTGAAGTGCAATTTGCATGAGAGGCCCCTGTGTAAAAATGGCAGCTAGACTTCATTTTTTAAAATTTGAGCCCAGTTAGTCACCAGGAGCCCTTCTTAGTAGGTGTCTTCTTTCTCAGGGTTCACACAGCATCTCCCACCAGGCCTGTTAGGAAAAGACTAGCTGTCACCCTCATGCTGTCTTTCCACATCTGTTGTGTGTGTATGAACTTTGTGTTCCACGCCTTCAGTATCTTAGCCTTCTGAAACTCAAAATACCTTTTACCTTTCAAAAACCTGGACCTCTGCAACTTAAAACCTTGACTGCCATAGATATCAAAAAACTATTGAACTAGTAGAAGTTCAAAGTCAATTATTGGGTTGGCCAAAAAGTCCGTTTAGTTTTTTCTGTAAGATAAAAGACACGTTTTTCATTTTCACCAATAACTTTATTGATTTGGATATTTTGAGTATGTCGGCTATCTCCTGTGTAGTATAACACTGATTGTTCTCAATGTCTCAATTTGATCGCTATCAACTTTAACTGGTCTACCAGGGAGCACTGTCCAGAGAGAAATCTCCAGCACAAACTTCGCAAACCACTTTTAACACATTTGATCACTCACAGCACCTTCTCCATACACTGCACAAATCTTTTTTTGCATTTCAGTTGCATTTTTACCTTTCTTGAAATAATAAAACATAATATGCCAAAATTGTTGCAGATTTTCTTCCATCTTCAATATTAAAATGGCTACACAAAAACGCACCAATTTTGATAAGGTTTTCTAATGTATGCTGATAATGACAGCTGTCACAATACAATTTAACAATATTGTTTCAAATGAAGTTTAAGACAAAGTGCTACTAGAGCCATCGTATGGAAAAAACCAAACGAACTTTTTGGCCAACCCAATATTAGTATTCTGCTCTTTTGTCTCCCCTAAGGTAGTAACCCTGAGCTCTGTTATCAGGTGCACATAATGGAAAATTTGTGAGTTCAAAAGTTAGCGTTCCTCTCAATTGAACTACCAGTCTGAGCATTTTGTGGGGAGAACAATCAGATGGCTAGAATGGCCGTGCCTGTCCCATGCTTTAAATATTTCTAGTAATCATGAGAGCAGTTAAACATTAGCCAAGGCAATATCCTGCTAAACTAATTAGTTGAGGCAACTCATGGAAAAATGCAAAAGTACACTAAAACAGGTGTGCTATAACCATCTGTGCCGTAATAAAAACAACTCCTACCACCAGGATTCAGCTGCTACTGCCACTATTAGAGCAATGATGTTAATGCTCTTGCAGAAAAATTAAAATCTGTAATCAGCCTGTGCCCACAAGAACTTTGTTCTGAGTACAAGTAGCATCAACACCTTGTGAGGTGATTGTTAGCCCATCTGTGAAGAATCCTCCAGAAATTTGTTTAAATCAAAAACCTCCCACTGGGATTTTCATGTTAAGCTCTAAATATGTTTTTGGTCACGGAACCAGATCCCTTGGCATTAAAGTGCATCCTCTGTGCATACTCAGAGATATATTGCCTTTTCCAGGCCACTATGGCAATACTTGATGAGTTAGGCCCCTGGCTACAGGAGACATTACTCACACTGAATCCCTGAAAACATCTGTTTGGTCCACAGGCTCTAACGTTACAGCTTAAAGTCAAGTCTTCAAAAGCCTTTTTGAGAAACCATTAAATGACACCACCAGGCATTTTAAATCAACCCACATTCATTTGAACTTCAAGTGGTCAAACTGTGTGTGAGAAAACATAACACCTTTTTCTCAGCAGCTGTACTCTACTGCATTACAAGGTCCTTCTGCCTTCTGATCCTCTCCATACACGTGTTTTAAATGTCAGCTTTTCAGGCCGTAATGAATCCACAGATTCAGCTCAGTGGTTACAACTGAATTAATTATGATATATGAGAGGCAGGATCCTAGAATGCCCCAGGCAGGCAGCTTTGAAAATCTGATTCATTTATGTATGTTAATATAGCCTGCTCCATGTTTCTGTAAAACCGCAAAACTATTGATCATTTTCATTGGTATCACTTTCATTCTAACAGCCTCCGACTGATATTAAATGTCTAATTAAATGTCTGCCCAGTTGTTTGGTCTCAGATAATGGTAATAGCTTACACTTACAGGGTGTGAGTGTATTGGGGGGATGGGTTATAATGGCCCACTCTACTTAAGAGTATTATCCAATTTGGTATTATAAACATTGCCATTTTACTTAAGCCTCATGAAAGTTCAGGGACTTGTCTAAGGTCACACAGCTCATGAGCGTGGAGCTAGAACTAAACTCAGGTCTGTCTGATTTCAGAGCCTCAACTCAACCCGAACTAGACCATACCATTGCCTATGCTACATAATTTAATCAAGAATTGAGACTGTATTCTCTTCAGCCCTGACAAAACCAAATATGATTCTAATCCTGACTATATGTTAGATTTTTTCTCCTGGAAATTTCTTTTCTTCTTTTCCTCTCTTCCCTTTTAGCATATCTCTTTGCTTCCTTCCACCTTAAAATAATCTCTGACGCCTTTTAAATGCCAAGAGCCTCACGCCCCTGGATCATAGAATTCCTCTAACATAATACATATGTGCATTAAGGTCTATAAGGCACTTGGAAAAATTAAACCAAGTCTTTACAAAATATGAATATTCATATAATACTATAAAAATACAAGTAATTCTTACTTTTTAATTCTTAAAAATATTCTTTTTTGAAAAAGCTGTCTTATTACATAAATAAAGAAAAATTACAAGCAATTAAATTGAACAAAACAAGTGTTTTAGGGAAAATTGACAGGCAATGAAGCAACACAGATATAAGTTCCACCCTCTCGCCATCACGCAGTGAAGCAGTCTTCGGTCACGCACAGCCACGCACACCGTGCAAAGTGCACCAGTGGAAGGACCCCATGGCTACATCACTTTCCATGTTACAGAGGCATTGAAATGGGACTAGGAAAGATCTTGACACCTCTGAGACAATGGAAACTTCGAGGTAGATGAGATGGCCTTGTTAGAAAGGGGACCTCTCCTGAGTTCAGCCTCTGGGATAGCTTACCCCCCTGTAGAGCTGCTTAGATGCCAGGGCCTGCTTCTTTCTAAGCTATTAAAAGAGAGACCACAAGGAACTCTGAGAAATCTCTATATTTGGATCTTTTCAGGATTTGAGCAAATATTTTTAGCATTTTAGTTTCAAATAGGAAAAACTTCAAATATGTTAGGACACAGTAGCCAACTTGAAGGGGCTCCCAAAAGCCAGATATGAGACAATTTGAGCAACAAGAACAAAAAAAAAAAAAGAGAATAATGGATTATGACCCATGGATTAAAATAAGAATCCAAAAGTTCATAGGGATATTAGTAAATAAATAAATCTTCCTTATAGTAGATTTCTAACTAATAAATATTAGATAAGTGGATTATTAAAATAGAGAATCCTTTTGGCTGACACCCCAGTAATAACTGTTTTACAAGAATTGATGACAAATGCTAAGATTTGTGAGTGAAAACCTGATGAGAGACAGGATAATCTCAGAGTCACAAAGTACCTCTCGATAATTTCACATAGTGGAGAAATGGGTAACTATTTGGAGAACCCTGGTGACATCACCTTCATTAAGTGGTTAGTTAATATCACCAGCAATGGGATGAATTAGTACCATGGGCCTCTCAAAATGACACACTGAAAAGGACAACATATCACTTCTGATATTTTGCCAAAAATTGAATTATGAGGAAACATCAGGAAAAATGCAGATTGAGTGACATTCCACAAAATAGCAGGTCAATACTCTTCAAAAGTATTCAAGTCCATGAAAGACAAAATGTATAAAAGACCAAAGAGACTGGAGGAAGAACCACCAGAGCAACACTCCTGGCCATTCTTCCCACCCTGATTCACTGCCTCGCCGTCCATGGTGTGGGCAGGCCTCCCCGACTGGAAGGGAGCGCAGTGGAGGCGTGGGCACTCAGTGCTGCCTGTGATGAGGCGGTAAATCTGCCTTATTCTGGACAAAAATGTTAGCAAGACCTAAAGCTGTATTCTCCAATAGCTTTATCAGTTATTAAGCTGGCATTTTGCTCTCAGTCTGATTCCTGAACTATTTCTCAATAGGTCTAAGCCTGGACAGGAAAGATATGGTGTTATTTATTAGCAGAGTGACCATATACTTTACTGTCCAAACTGAGACACACCTGAGAAAGAAAAAAAGCACTATTAATAATTGCACCAGGACCACAGACAAAATCTGGGACTTGTCCCTGTGGCCCTATTAGCCCCAGCTCATGCGTGAGCTGAGATGTTGCGAAACAGACACAGCAAGGGATCTGAGGAGAAAAGAACACTAAAATTGATGGGCTGGCTTAGTCTTTAGAAGCATGGGTCATATAGAGTGTCTTTTATCTTTTTTTATAAAATAAAACACAGATCCAGAACATTACGCTTAACATTACGCTTAAATACATAGCTGAATGAATATTATAAAGTACACATACTTATAAGTATCATCCAGGTCAGGAACTCACCCTTTGCTAACCACTCATGAAGCCCATCTGTTAGGTAGGATAGGTAGAAACTAAGGCAGGGAGGATGGGGGAGACACGTCTCACCCGTTGACTCAGCAGCCCTGAGCCTGGTCCGATAAGATTGCCAGGTGTTCAAACATCACAAGCAGGAATAGTGCGGGAGGAAGGGAGTCCTTGGGACTCTGTGCCGGGAAAGGGAGCCTCTGTAGCAAGTTCACTGACGAAGACAAAGAGCCTTTAATAACTGAGAAAGAAAGCCTTTGTAGTTGTACATTATTCCCAAGGTTTAGAAGAGGAAGAAGGAGGGGGTACCTAAAAGCTGACTGAAGTATTTAACTCCTAAACTCCAACAGTTGGCGTGCTCAGACTAGCTGAGCGCCCACTTGTAGCCTCAACTCGAGTGAATAGAACAAACTTCCTAACAACTTTATTTCCTCTATATGTGGGGCATTCAGACTAGCTGGGTGCCTGCTAACCGCTTTGTGCTCATATGTGTTTCATCGATAAGCTTGCTACCTCACTTTCACTCTATGTGTTGCCTCTCGTTTGAATCCTTCTCTTGCAAGCAAGGCAAGAACTGAGGGACAAGCTCGGGGGTTGGGAGCCCTGGGCCGGGTCTCTCCCTGCTAATACATCCAGGTGCCCTGTCCCAATCAAAGCCCTCCTCCCTCCCTCTGAAACTAACCTCTATCTTCCCTTATAGTTATCACTAATTTATATTTTTTTGTTTTTTATTGCCCATTTGTGTATCTTTAGAATCAATAGTTTAGTCTTTCCCATCTTTAAAATTTTTAAATGTCTCTCAAATATCTTTTAATCTACAGATTTCCCCTTTTGTTTCTTTCTTTTCCTTATATTTTATCTGATGGAGCATTCATACCATCTGGCCTGGTTTCCCACAGTCTGAGCATTGCTGGCTGTAGACTCAGGGTGCAGCTCCTGTTCCTCTGTCCTCTCTATGTCCTACAAATTGGCAGCTGGATTCAGAGGCTTGATCGCACTCAGGTTCAGTCTCATTGGTGAGCCTATATAGTGGCCACGCCCCTTTTCTGTGATGTTAGCAGCCATGGACACTCATTGTCATGTCTGCTAACTCACTTAGAGTAGCAAAATGGTGACATTCTACTTCACCATTTCATCTTCATTTATTAGCTAGAATATTTTTATAAGTAGATAATTAACTCATCTGCTATTTAGTTATCCAGTGTACCCACTAGTATAGTTTGTACAGGAAATGCTTGATCTTTCTCTCTAAAAATTAAAAAAAAAAGAATCTTCTCTCAAAATTAAAAAAAAGAATTCTAAGATAATGAGTTCTTTTCCTGTCATCGTCTGAATATGACTAATATTTTATATCATCATAAGTTTATTAATTTAAACATATTATATGGATTAAGTCCACTGAGTTTCTTATCCTTAATAAAGCTCAAATTGTCCCATCTTTGGCCAGTGGAGGCCTCTTGAGCTTGACTCCTTAGTTCTTTGGACACTGCCACAGTAGTCTTTCACAGCCATCTTACTATTCGGTGGGACAAGATATTCCAGATTCACCATGTAGAAAAGGGATGCAAACTAGATGGCTTTTAAACATCCTTCCAGCTTTACAATTTTGAAACTGTAACATCTTGAGTTAATTGGAAACATTTTAGAGTAAACCATACAATCATTTTATTATAATTTTTACCTCTATTATAGCATTTACGAACTTTCCTTGTATCAGGATTATTTTAGGAGTTGCATATCTCTCTTGCCCACCAGACTGTGAACTCCCAAAGGTAAGGGAACACCCTGTTCATCTTTTATCACCCTTAGCTTGTAACACATTGCAGAGGATGAGCAAATGCTTAGTGGATTAAATTGAACTATAAGACTTAAATTGTTCACAGTCTTAAAGGACTATACTCTTAGATGAACTCCCTCTGGTTTATAGATATAATTTGGGGTATTATCACTGATAATACAAGAGAGTAAATAGTTTACTCGTTAATATGAAAGAACAGGAAACACATCAATACTCTGTTTCAAAGTAAACATTCTTTAAAAAGAGCTAGCACATCCCTTACATGTTCTCAGCTCCGTCCTGTATTCCGAGAGGCTTTCAGAAAAATTTAACCATACCTCCATCCCCTACAGGGAATTTAACCATCCCCTGTAGGGGATGGAAGGTGGTGAGAGGGTAGAAGTTTCAGGACCTATTTATTCCATAATTGTACTGCCATGGAGATGCACAGGAAAGATAGGAGTCATGGGGTTTTTTTTAAATCTTGTTTCTTGTTGTGGAGGTAGTGAAGTCAGAGTAGGCAGCATGAGTGGAGACGATGCAGAGAAGCCTGTGTGGGGACTTTGTCCTGCTCACATCTCACATTCATGAAACCTGAAGAGCAGAAACTCCATCTGTTACGAGAAAAAAACATTTACAATAATGTTAAAATTAGTTACCATTAGTGTGTACAAGAGGGACTATAGACATATGTTGTTGTTGTTTTTAATGAAATGGTTTATTATGGGGATCCTATCTGCTCTGTGAAAAGCTGTGTAATCATTGGTCTTCCTGTCAGAAAACAGAACTTTTCACTGCTAGTACATGCTTTAAAAACCGTGCTAGTCACTCAGGGCATTTAACATATAACAATTTTCTGTTTCAAAAAATAGTTTTAAAAAGACTTCTGCTTCTGGGAATATGGAATGTATACTTTTTTTTCCTTCTTCCAAGAAGTACTATGAGAAACTTAAACATTACATATAAAATCAACACAAGAAGACTCTGAAAGGTAAAGAGAAGAAACATGCTTCTTCAGATTATGTTAAGCTGACACCCTGTTTCGAGATTCACCTTGCAGTATAGTTGTTTCTCTGCACATAGTTGTTCCATGTTGTTTTGCTTTGCTTAAATACTGCATGTGGGAAGTGTCCCATTGTCTGAGAGCTCAGGGGTGTTTCACCACCAACCAAACCCACCACTTTTTTGCCCCTCTCCCCAATAATTTTGAGCCAGGGAAAAACGAACTTCGAAAGCCCCCAAGTGCTAGAACAATCATGGCAGGTATGAGCATCACCTTGTGGCCAGGTCTCTTGTCTATTCAGGGCTTAGAAGTCCCAGGATGTAATTCCAAAGAAACTTCTGAACAACTCCAGAGCAATGAATCCTTGTCAAAAACTAACATTTATTGAACATCAGCTATGGGTCAGCATTCCTCTAAATGCTTTAAAATAGATTAGCACATTTAATTCTCAGCCCAAGACTTATATTCACCTTTTGTATTTAGGAAACTGAGATACAGAATGGTCACATAACTAACTTGAAGTCAGAGAGTAAGTGAAGGAACCAAGATCTAAACCTCAGTAATCCAACCTCCAGATTCCTTTGACTTTTGAGACTAAGTGTTTGTTGAGGTTGATCCAAAGGATTTGCTTCAGGACCACAAAGCAGAGGAAGTGTGTTTATGAAGCTGATTCCTTCCACTCCAGCATTATCAAATCCAAAGTCTATGGATAGGGTCTAGGAATCCATATTGTCAACATGCACCCCGGTGACTCTGTGTGCAAGAAAACTTGAAACTCACTGACATAAGCAGACCAGCTTCATCTTCTATAAGAAAAATACACTAATTTCTGAGAGAAAATAGGCCACACACAGGTCACTCTTAGTGGCCCAGAGGATCCCTTAACAGTCCAGTATGTAAAAGTAGAAAATCAGGGTCAGCAGGTGAGTATGACTCTCCAAAGTGAGGACTCTGGAGAGGGGTGCTGTGTGAAGGTTATTTTTTTCTTGTTCTTTAGACCTTTAGTCCAGGATCTTAGCAGCAGCATTCTAGTTTTACCCCATGAACCAGCCATTTAACGGTCAAACACTTGATTAGAAAAGCCCTAATATTTTGCTTACTTGTTTAACTAAAGCTTATGTTATACTTCTGGTCAGTATTCCAACCATGATTGCTTTTTGAAAATAAAATAACTAACTGAATGAATGAATGAATGAATGAATAAAATCTATAGGTCATTCATTGAAATAACTCACAATTTACCATTCACCTTAGCAAATATTTCTGGAGACACTGCCACTTGCAGGTGGCATTATTCATGTTAAAAGATATTATCTAAGTTCATTTACATGTGTCCCCTAAACAATGTAAGTATGTGTGTCCTTTATGGTGTAATGTCTCAAAGCTGACCGTTTGATGGAGATAAGAATTGACAGCACTGAGAGGTGAGTAGTGGGGGGATTCATTGTATATGTTGCACTGAAGAAACTGTGTTTCTTGCAAGAATTATTAAAGTAAATACAGCCATTAACATAGAGACATCAGTGACCTAATTAAAAAATAAACCGCCAAAAACTGTTAATAGCTCTCTTTGGTGGCATGAATAGATAATCCCGTAAGCCTGTTTAATGTGACACTGTGTTTGTTATAAATGGAGGCTTAGATTAGTATTTAAAAGACTCGGTGGGAAGGTCTACAACTATGGCTAGGTAATACTACTTAATAGAACAGGACTAATATGAATTTTTGTGAACCAAGTAGAACTGGGGGGCTAATGTTTTTCCAAAGTTGTGCCGAAATATCACTATGTACTGGAATCTGAAATAAGGCTGGGCCACCTGGACCACCCAATGGCACATACATAACAATATGATCATAGACTTTGGAATCAGACCATCTTGGATTCAAATCTTCCTTACTATCTATGTTATCGTGATCCAGTTACATACATCCTCAGAGCCTCCTTTACTCACCTATAAAATGGGTATAATAATAATAATAACCATAATAATTAATATACATATTATAAAATCATTGGGGGTAATAAATGAGATAGCAAATATTAAGCACCTAGCATAGTGGCTCACACATATTAGGCCTTATATATGTGTATATTAGTTCTTTTTTCTTCTTGCCTCTCCCTGCAAGCAGCTACAGTTACCAGAATAATAAAATAAAGCCCAAATGAAAACATCTTACCAATAAAGGACTCCACTGACATGAACTCAGATGACAGTAATACATGGAAGTTGTACTTGCAAAGATTCATTGTACACTTGGCATTCCTAAATAAGATAGAAGAGGTTAATCTTAGCCTTCTAGCTACTCTTTAAAAATATATGTGTTTAAACTCATATTTTAATGTTCAGTTGGTTTCCATGGATTAGTAGATATTAAAGTTGTAGAAATAATAGTTAAAATATTATAGAGTTTTGTTCCTACTTTCTTCCCTTTTTTTTAATCTTTGGCATCTTAAAAAAAAAGACTGTTTCAGCCACACAGAAAACCTGAGTCACAACACAGTAAGGTTTTGTAGTTCTCTGGAATTACAAAATAATGAAGCTCTCCAACCTGTTCCCTCCAGGGCTGGTGTCGAGATGGTATGGCCAGGAAACGCGGCTCCGCTGTGTGCATAGGTGGTTAGGTAGGAACAAGCAGAGAAAACAAAAATGAAGGAAGCAGGACCATGTTTTTCACAAACCTAGACTGCAAGTCAAGCAGTGCTGGAGATGGAGCACTAACACAAATTGTGGAGAGGTGATTACATCACACCACCTTCCCATTTGAGAAAGAAATTCCTGGCAATGTGGTTTCCAATAGGCAAGAAGGACATCAAAGGTCACAAGTAGCCTGCTGCTAAATCTGTCCTGTGTACACATTTCATGTGCCCCTCAGTGAGCCTCAGAAGCTGTTAACAAGCTCTGTCTGTTTCAGTCCATGGCTGTTCCTCCATGTGTCTCACCCTGATCACATCTATGTGTAGAAAGAGCCTGATTCTTATGGCCACGTCTCTCACACAGGGCTGCTTCTCAGAAGCCAATGATCACGTCTCAAGACCTGGTAGGCTTAAATAGAACTTGAACTGAGATGGGACTATTGTGGTGGCTTTCAGTTCTTGGTCCAAATCCATCCTGCTCTGAATGAACTCTTGTGAGACATAGCACAAAAGACTTGCCTCCTGCCATCCTTCCAGCCAAAGACACCTTGTCTTTATTACTAGACAGTGTATCTTTCAGTCCTCCTCCCACAGCTCTGTTAGCTCAATAAGTGTAGGGAATCACAATGGTTTCTCTGAGTCAAGAGCTATATATATTCCCCAATCATGTCATCACCAAGAACATTTTTCCTTTTATGCATCATGAAATTCAACGTAGACAGAGTCAAATCCCTAACTTTGATTCCAAAGAAGAACCTTGAAAGCTCTGACTTTTCATTTTATGATCCATGTATTTATGAGAGAAAATGTTCAGAGGGAAGGGGCTGATGGGTTGAATTTGAAGCTCTTAGCTTGAATACCAAGAGCTAGGCTGAGAGATTGTAGGTGTAGCATTTTAACAATAAACCAGAGGAGGGATCCAAGATGGCAGCAAAGTAGGTGGAAGTTGCACTTACCTCCTCCCAGAACCAAACTGGAATTACAACAAATGCATAGAACAATCAACCTGAATAACCAACTGAAGACTAGCTGTACAGAAGTTAATGACTACAGATTTACAGAAGAAGCCACATCGAGACTGGTAGGTAGCATGGAGAGAAAAAAGAGCTGGCCTCACTCACACCAGAGGAATATCTCAGCTGCAGAGTTTCCCCCAGAGAAGTATAGGGTCTCAACCCCATGCCAGACACCCCAGCCCAGAGCACCAGAGCCAAGGAGACGTGCCCATAAAACCTCTGGCTGTGAAAATTAGCAGGAATTCTGTCCACCAAAAAAGACAGAAATCAGCTAGAGAAACAGGTGCACTTTTAAAAAGCTAATGCACAAAATCTCATTCACAGCCACTCATCCTATGCTCAAGTGGAGGGAAGGGGAAGTGGACTAGAGTCATGTGAGGAGAGACTGGGGATGGTGGCTCTGAGGTGAGAGCTAAAGGGACAGCCACAAATAAATCCCTTTGCTGAGTCCCTCTCCCACACCATAGGCACTATTTTTCATCAGTGGAGCATACCCTCCTTGCAGCATCACCTAGGGAAATGCAATAGCCCCACCCTCTAGACTCCCTGTCATACCACCTTGCAGAGTTTAGATGCTGCTGAGGTGTCAGCTGCCTGAGTCAGGGTGTAGAGGTCTGGGCAAACACAAGGGATGCCTGTTACTGAAATGTGTGGCTTTTACAGGGCATTCCCCCCACTTTATCATGAACCTGAATGGTGCCTCCTCTGATGAGAGATCCACTAGCCACATCATCCTGACTCCTGGAGGCAACACCCTTTCGAGGTCTGAGCAAAATCTGGGTCAGACTGAGTTGTATGGCTCTACAGAAAAGGCAACTACACCCACCTTGCCCCATCCTGATTGGTACCTCCTCATCATGGGAGATCCACTACCCCAATCCTCCTGACTCCCAGCCATCCTGCCCTATTGGGCTCAGGCTCCTGAAAGAATCTTGGACTGAGTTGTGTGGTTCTAAGACAGTGGCCATTTTTCCTTACATGCCTGACAGGTGAGGAGCCCTCCCTTCACATGGCCATATCTTGCTCTATTTGGGCCTCATAAATTCTGTTGTCCTTACCCTGATGACTCTCTGAGACCTCACCCCACCACAAAGGTTGGCCAGGACCCAGAAGGTGGTAGCTAGACTTGGTATACCCTGGGGAATTTGCTGAGTGGGCTGAGACCCTGCCTGGGCACAAACATGGAACCTGTTTCAGTCTGGTAATCACCACACACCCCTACCTGGTGACTCACTGAAAACCTACCTCATGCAACTAGAGTACCTCCAGAGACTCTTTCAGTGACTAAGCCTAACAGGCAGCTGTCAGATGGAGGCAGGCAGAGGCAGATCTTGGGGTGCTTTGAGACATTTGCTGACCTGCTTGTGGGCCCAGTGCTGGTAAAAGGCAGGCCTGGTGCGTAGCTTATTCCTTCCCATGCATACCAAGGCTGAGCAGAGGGAGCCAAAAACTGTGAATCAATTTGTAGCTCCAAACAGTTTCCTCAGGACCAGTTACAGGCAACCTATGTCATTGACCTGCACCAGAGTCTCTTCCAAGAGGCCCCAGAACCAATACACCCAGTGACCAGCTTCAGATAACATCAGAGAAGGATCCAATTAGCTTCAAAAGTGGCATAGCCAAAGAGAAACCTCTACAGTCATCAGACCCTGCTGAGGAGATTTCCGCTTCATGTGGTCAGCACCTGCATGGCAACTTGTACACTGCAGTCAATCCTCACAGTCGGCTGGCCTAAGGGTCAACCCCATGCACAAATGGGCCAACAGAAATCAAGACTCAATTACAATGAGAAGGCCTACATAATCCACACAAGGAACATTCCTTGAGCACCCAGCACAGGTAATCGAGGGGACTGTGCCACTGGGACCCACAGGACACCTACATAAACCAGAGGAGGGATACAAGATGTCAGCAAAGCAGGGGGAAGTTATGCTACTACATAAGTCCGCCCTACCAAGACTGGGAGTCATGGGAGATCCACCTAATACTTAGAAGCAAACACAAAGAGGCAGCCAAAATTGAGAGACAAAGACACATGCCCCAAATAAAAGAACAGTAGAAATCTCCAGAAAAAAAGGAGCTAAAGAAAATGGAGGCAAGCAATTTACCAGATAATAGAATTCAGAATAAATGATTATAAGGATACTAAATAAACTTAGTAAGAACTTCAAGGAACTTTGTGAGAATTACAACAACATGAAAAAGACATAGAAACCATTAAAAAAAATCAGCCAGAAGTGAAGAATACAATATCTGAAATGAAGACTACCCCAGAAGGAACAAACAGTAGGTGGGATGAAGCAGAGGATCAAATCAGTAATTTGTAAAACAAGGTAGCAGAAAATACTCAATTAGAGCAGCAAAAAGAAAAAAAGAATTTAAAAAATGAGGATAGTTAAGAGACCTTTAGAACAACATGAAATGTATCAACATCCACATCATTGGGGTACCAGAAGGAGAAGAGAGATTGCAAGGGATTGAGAACCTATTTGAAAAAATAATGACTGAAGTCTTCCAAAACCTGGTAAAGAAAAAAGACACATCAGTCCAGGAAATGCAGAGAGTCACAGACAAGGTAACCCCAAAGAAGTCCACAGCAAAAAAATAATCATAATTAAAATGGTGAAGGTTTAAGACAAAGAGAGAATGTTAAAAACAGCAAGAGAAAGACAGTAACCTACAAAAGAGCTCCCCTACGTCTGTCAGCTGACATAAGACTGGCTGGATGGCTCAGTTAGTTGGAGCATTGTCCTATACACCAATGGTGTTTTTCACAGAAGTAGAACAAATAACCCCAAAATGAATGTGGAACCACAAAAGACCCCAAATAGCCACAGCAATCTTGAGAAAGGAAAACAATGTTGGAGGAATCAAGCTACCTGATATCAAACTATAGTACAAAGCCATAGTAATCAAAACAGCACAGTATTGGCATAAAAATGGACATATATTCAATATATCAATAGAACAGAATAGAGAGCCCAGAAATAACCCATGCCTTTATAGTTAATTAATATTTGACAAAGGAGACAAGAACATACACTGAGGTAAAGACAGCTTAATCAATAAATGGTGATGGTAAAGTTGGACAGATACATGCAAAAAAAAGTGAAACTAGACCACCTTTTTACACCATAAACAAGAATAAACTCAAAATAGATTAAAGACTTAAATGTAAGGCTCAAAGCCATAAAAATACTAGAGGAAAACATAGGCAGTAAAATTTCGGACATTTTTCATTAGGCAAGAAAAACAAAAGAGAAAATAAACATATGGGACTACATCAAACTAAAAAGTTTTTGCACAGCAAAGGAAACCATCTACAAAATGAAAAGAAAACTCACTGAATGAGAGAACATATTCACCAATGATACATCTTGCAAGGGGTTATTATCCAAAATTTATAAAGAATGTATATGACTCCACACCAAAAAAAAAAAAAAGCATTAAGAAATGGGCAAAGAACCTGCATTGATACTTCTCAAAGGGGACATATAGATGGCCAATAGACATAAGGAAAGATGTTCACTGTCACTAATCATCACAGAAATGCAAATAAAAACCACAGTGAGATATCACCTCAGACCTGTCAGAATGGCTATCATCAATAAATACATGAACAACAAGTGTTGTCATGGATAATGAGTAACGGGAACGTTCATGTACCATTGGTGAGAATGCAGATTGGTGCAGCCAGTGTGGAAAACAGTATGGAGTTTTTTCAAAAAATTGGAAATGGAACTGCCTTCTGCAACCACATCAAAATTACAGCTAAACTACAGAACTATTATTCATAACTGCCCAAAATCTAGCTAAATGAAAGACACAGATGAACTATTCCCACACTCACAAGTAGCAGATAAAAATGGGGAGGGATATCTCTGCTGCAGAGGACCCTGGAGCCAAGGGTCCCAGCCCCACACCAGGCCCTCCAGCCCAATGTTCCAGAGCAGGAAGAGAAGTCCCCATAACTTCTGGCTGTAAAAACCAGCAGGAATTGAAGCTGAGTGAGGTGGAGGGCTTTTGGAGTCCCAGGACATTCCTCTTATAGGATCCACGCAGAGACTTACTTGGACTCACTTCCTCTTAGCTCTAGCTTGGGGCAGCAACTAAAATGAACCAGGGACATATGAGGAGGAAATGAATAATCTGGCATGAGGACGAGAGTTGAGGGGCAGCTTTTTGCCAGTCAAAAGTGCTGGCAGAAGGGCTCATTGTTCCCCTTCTGAGCCCTTCACCCACAGACCTGGTAGGCAGGAACCACATCTGAGTCTCCATCATCCTGGCTCATTCTGTTCACCTTGCTCTATTGATTCCCTGAGATCCCACTGCACCCAACTTGTGGGCCCACCCAAGCTGTTTCCATGGGCTCATCCATACCCATGGCCTGTCTTTGCTCTTGCTTCAGACTTTCTTAACATTTCTCAAACAAGCAACATCTGACATCCACATACCTCACAAAGTGGCCACAAGCCTGGTACTAGTTCAGCCAGTGTTGTTGGCAGCTTGGCCTCACCTGGGTACCTTCAAGCCCAGAACATGTAGCAGCCATCTACAGATTGCTTTGTGGTCATGCTGGGTGGTCCTAGGCAGAGTACACGTGGTGGCTGACCTTGGCCTGGACCTCCCAGGAGGCCCTAGAGCAACGCACCCAGTGGACAACTTCAGACCAAGCACAATCCAACCACCTCCACAAACAACACACTCAAGAGCTGGCTTGAGTGGGCACCAGAGCTCCGCCAAAGTAATTCCTGCTCTGTGGTGTGGGTCCCTGCACAGCTGACCCTCTACAGTGTCACTAGTCCCAGTGAGTCCTTGCAGCATATTGGCCTAAGAGTAAATCCTTCCCATTGACCTGCCAAGAGCAATCAATGCTAAACTACAATAGGAGGGTGTGTATACCCCACACTGCATGTATATAGAGTGCCCAGCTTGGGTTCAGGGAGCTTCTGTCATTGGATCCTACAGAACAATTACTACATAAGGACACTCTACCAAGCCTGGGGGATGTAGCAGCTCTACTTAATACACAGAAATAAACACAAGGAGGCTGCCAAAATGAGGGGACAAATAAACATGGACCAAATTTAAGAAGAGAACAAAACTCCAGAAAAAGATCTAAACAAAATGGAGACAAGCAATCTATTAGATGCAGAGTTCACAACATTGGTTGCAAGGATGCCCAATAAACTTAGTGAGAACTTCAACAAAAAGATAGTAAACATAAAAAAGGACATAGAAACCATAAAAAAGAACTAGTCAGAAATAAAGAATACACTAACTGAAATGAAGAATAATTTACAAGGAATCAACAGCAGAACTGATGAAGCCAAGAATCAAATCAGCAATTTTGCATATAAGGAAGCAAAAGCACCCAATCAGAACAGAAAAAGAATCCCCCTAAACGAATATAGTGTAAGGAGTCTCTGGGACAACTTCAAGCATTACAACACTTGCATCATCAGGATGCCAGAAGGAGAAGAAAGAAAGCAAGAAATTGGAAACCCATCTGAAAAAAATGACAGAAAACTTTCCTAACCTGGTGAAGGAAATATACATATAAATCCAAAAGGTGCAGAGAGTCCCAAACAAGATGAACTCAAAGAGGCCCACACCAAGACACATCATAGTTAAAATTCAAAAGGTTAAAGACAAAGACATAAGCTTAAAAGCAGCAAAACAAAAGCAGTTAGTTATCTACAAGGGAGCTTCCATAAGCTGTCAGCTGACTTCTGAATAGAAATTTCGCAGGCTAGAAGAGAGTGGCAAAAAATATTTGAAGTGATAAAAAGCAAGGACCTACAACCAAGATTACTCTATCCAGCAAGGCTATCATTTAGGATCTAAGCACATCCTTAGATCCTAAGAGCTTCCCACACAAGGAGAAGCTATAGGAGTTCATCACCACCAAACCAGTATTGCATGAAATGTTACAGTGTCTTCTTTAAGAAAAAGAATAAGAAAAGGATAAAAAAATATGAATGATAAAATGGTAATAAATACATATCTATTAAAAATTGATCTTAAAAACAAAATAATGAACAAGCAAAATGGAAAGAGAATCATAGATACAGAGAACATATTGATAACCAGGTGAAAGGAGGATTGGGAGGATGGGTGAAAAGGTGAAGGGCTTAAGAAGTACAAATTGGGAGAACCAAGATGGCGGCATAGGTAGACACACTGCGCCTCCTCGCACAACCAGAATTGACAGAAAATCGAACGGCAAGGAAGTCCAACACCAAGGAAATAAAAAATAAACATTCATCCAGACCGGTAGGAGGGGCGGAGATGGACACCGAGGCAGAGAGGACTTGCGTGGCCGTGGCAGGACCGAGACTGGTGGAGTGTGGGACCAATGGGGCAGGCAGTCTGACATCTAGCAGACCCTGCGGCCCTACATTCGTGCACAGATAAACCGAGAGGGCCGGACTCAGAGTGGCAGAGAAAGGGGCAGACAGAGCAGCGGGTAGCACCCCGCGGCCCCACATTCACACACAGATAAACCAGGACGAACAGCGGGGAGCGAAACAGACCAGGTAACCCAGGGCTCCAGAGCAGGGGAAATAAAGCCTCAGACCTCGGATTGAAAACGCCCGTGGGGATTGGGGCAGCAGCAGGAGAAACTCCCAGCCTTATAGGAGAGGTCGCTGGAGAGACCCACAGGGGCCTAGAGTGTGCACAAGCCCACCCACTAGGAAACCAGCACCAGAGGGGCCCAGTTTGATTGTGGGTAGCTGAGGGAGTGACTGAAATCCCGTGGAGAGTGGAGCAGGTGCCATTGCTCCCTCTCAGCCCCTCCCCCACTTACAGGGTCACAGCGCAGCAACCAGCATTACCCTGCCCCGGTGAACACCTAAGGCTCCACCCCATTAAGTAACAGACGCGCCAAGACAAAAAAAAAAAAAAAAAAAAAAAAGACCCAAATGACAGAACACTTCAAAGCTCCAGAAAAAATACAACTAAGCGACGAAGAGATAGCCAACCTATCGGATGCACAGTTCAAAACACTGGTTATCAAGATGCTCACAGACTTGGTTGAATTTGTTCGAAAACTAGATAAAAAAAATGAAGCCTATGCTAAGAGAAACAAAGGAAAATGTACAGGGAACCAATAGTGATGCGAAGGAAACTGGGACTCAAATCAATGGTGTGGACCAGAAGGAAGAAAGAAACATCCAACCAGAAAAGAATGAAGAAACAAGAATTCAGAAAAATGAGGAGAGGCTTAGGAACCTCCAGGACATCTTGAAATGTTCCAACATCCGAATTATACGGGTGCCAGAATGAGAAGAGGAAGAACAAAAAATTGAAAACTTATATGAACAAAAAATGAAGGAGAACTTCCCTCATCTGGCAAAGGAAATAGACTTCCAGGAAGTCCAGGAAGCTCAGAGAGTCCCAAAGAAGCTGTACCCGTGGAGGAACACACCAAGGCACATCATAATTACATTACCTAAGATTAAACAGGAGAGAATCTTAGAAGCAGCAAGAGAAAAGGACACAGTTACCTACAAAGGAGTTCCCATAAGACTGTCAGCTGATTTCTCAAAAGAGACCTTACAGGCAAGAAGGGACTGGCAAGAAGTATTCCAAGTCATGAAAGGCAAGGGCCTACATCCAAGATTACTGTATCCAGCAAAGCTATCATTTAGAATGAAAGGGCAAATAAAGTGCTTCTCAGATAAGGTCAAGTTAAAGGAGTTCATCATCACCAAGCCATTACTATATGAAATGTTAAAGGGACTTATCTAAGAAAAAGAAGATAAAAAATATGAACAGTAAAAATGACAGCAAACTCACAGTTATTAACAAACACACCTAAAACAAAAACAAAAGAAAACTAAGCAAACAACTACAACAGAAACAGAACCACAGAAATGGAGATCACATGGAGAGTTATCAATAGGGGATTGGGATGGGGAGAGAGGGGGGAAAGGTACAGAGAATAAATAGCATAGATGATAGGTGGAAAATAGACAGGGGGAGGGTAAGAATAGTGTAGGATATGTAGAAGCCAAAGAACTTATAAGTATGACACATGAACTATACGGGGGGAATGTGGGAGGGAGGGGGTGGGCAGGATGGAGTTGAGTGAAGGGGAGGAAATGGGACAACTGTAATAGCATAATCAATAAATATATTTTTAAAAAAGAAGTACAAATTGGTTATTAAAATCGTCATGGGAATGTAAAGTACAGCATAGGGACTATAGTCATTAATAGTCTACTAACTACGTATGGTGTCGGATGGGTATGAAATTTATCAGGATGATCACTAAGTAAGTTATATAATGTCTAATCACTGGCATGTACTTCTGAAACTCATACAATATTTTATGTCAACTGTAAAAATTAAAAATAAAACTATGACCCAGTGACTCCACTTCTGGAAATATATCCAAGGAAACTCAAAACACTAACATGAAAGAATATATGCACCTCTATGTTCATTGCTACATTACTTACAATAGCCAAGATTGGGAAGTAGCCAAGGTGTCCATCAGTAGATGAGTGGATAAAAAAGCTGTGGTGCATTTACACAAGGGAATACTACTCAGCTCTAAAATAAAAGGAAATCTTACCTTCTGTGACAGCATTAATGCGCCTGGAGAGTATCATGCTAAGTGAAATAATAAGCCAGTCAGAGAAAGACAAATACCTTGTGATCTCACTTACATGTGGAATCTAGTCAACAAAATAAACAAACAAAATAGAACCTGACTCAAAGATACAGAGAACAGACTGACAACTATCAGAAGGGAGGTGGTTTGGGGACCTGGATGAAAAATGTGAAGGGATTAAGTAAAGAATAAAAACAACGAACTCATAGACACAGCCAACAGTGTGTTGATTACCAGAGGGAAGGAGGGGATGGGAGGGAGAAGCTGGTAAAGGGGGCAATAAATGGTGACAGAAGAAGACTTGACTTTGGGTGGTGAGCACACAGACAATGTATTATAAAATTTTACACCTGAAACCTATATACTTTTATTAACCATAAAAGTCAATACATTCAATAAAAAAATTTTAAAAATAAACCAGAGAATGGAGCAGGATGTGTGTTGATTTAAGAACCAACTTGCCGTTATATGAAGGAGAGATTCTGGGATGGGGAAAGATGAATAGAGAGAGGAGGAAAAGGGCTTCCATATTGGCCTGGGCACCTGCTCCATTGTTTGTCCATATGGTACCTTTGTATGAACCAGAAAAAAGTGTCCCTTCTTCAAGCCATATGACTTTTATTTTTCAGCAAATCATCATGTACAAATCTGTACATGGTGTCTGTAATGTAGAGAGGACTCCCCTTGATGTGACACCATTGTACAGTGTATAACCATTTTAGGAAGGCCCAGGGACATACACTGTCCCTACCTATTCCCTTGATAAACATTCAGCTGCAGAGGTAAGGGATTAAAAATTCTTCTATAGGCTGGGGATCTATAATCACAGAGGGCAGCTGTGCTGTGCTTGCCATCATAGATATCTTGAATGCGGCAGGCTCCGAGCGCCCATACAAGCACAGAGCTGCAGTACAGCAGAAGCTGGCAGCCAGGTGTCTGCTCTCAGCTAGGTCTGAGATGACAACATTCCCCGACCTGAATTTTCCCCTCCGAGAAACCCAGAGAAGCACTGAAGGCAGCTGAGGATTGAAAGCCAGCAAAGCTGTTAAGGGATAACTGTTGTTTCGGGCAAGCTGACTCGTACCTGAGGCTGCAGATGGACCAGCAGGGACCAAGAAGATGTTATTAACTTTCAGAATAGCAAGTCCCAATAAGAGCTGTGGTTAGGACCAAATCTGGAAAGAGAGATGCTGAGCTTTTCTGGGGAATACTTGCCATGTGTGGCTTCTGCGTAAAAGGCTGGATGATGAGCCACAAAAATATAGATGTCCAGAGGAACAAGACAACTCAGATGCTGTCCTCAGATGCCAGGACCTTGGCCCCCTGGGGATCACAGGCAGGGAGAAGGGGAGAAAAAGAGGAAGGAGGGCTCTATCTGACAGTGATTGAGTAACCTTGAATTGGCAAGATTAACTTTCCCTTATTGATTCTTTTTCTAAAAACCACTATGTTTCTTTTCACCACTTGAATTTTGTAATTATGTGAATATCATGCTTACCACAAACAAAATGCTCATTATGTATTTCTCAGGTGTCTCCTTCTCCCTGTTTCTCAGTTCTCTTTCAGCTGCAGGCTAGGAATTCGAATTCCATAATCAGCCCCAATAGGGACACTTAATTTTGTAAGACTTCAGATTTTTCTATTAAACTGTAGACTTTCCTCATTTCTTTTACTCTGTCTGTTCTCATAGAGTAACCAGTAGTATATTTTTTAGAAAAACCTAATCACACATGGTTGTTTAGGAAATAGGAATAAAAGGGATTAGTAACTAAGATGTTCCTGATCTGCCACAGATGACAGAGAGCCCGTCACGGGCCTACGTGCACAAACTGATGGTGAGGGAGGGGCCAGCGTTCGAGGGAGGGCCACTTCGTCACCACCGTCCTGGAGGGTTAACCCTGGAGATCTGAATGATGGAAGGACCACATTCTTCTCCACTGAATGTCCTCTCCCAAGGTGAGAGTGATTTGGGTAAAGTGTGGAGCCTATAAGCATGTACTCTTTAAGGAATAAAATACGAAATGTTTCATTTTATGGGCTTGTATATTATCTTAATAACTTCAAAGTGTAGATTCTTTCTCTAAAGAAAATGAGTACTTTAACTCCCTGTTCTACCCAAGCAGTGGCTTTGACAAAATTCAGAGCCTTTCATAATAGTAATTGCTAACACTTATCGAGCATCTTCTTATTACAGGAACTAGTCGACAGACTCTATGTAAATTAACTCATTCAATTCTTCCAACCCAATGAGACAACTACTCAGCTTATAGGTGGAACAACTGAGGCACAGACAGGTTAAATAAGGTCTCGCAGCTGGGGAGGGTAGAGCCCATCTCTAAACCACACTAGTCTCATATTCAAGCTGGTCTTTAATACATTTTAAAACTCTTTAAAGTTTTAGGAATTGTCTTCTATCCATACTACCTAGCACAATAGGCAGAGAGCAGGCAACAAATAGATTGACTTGACTTTTAGAAATAATGTGGGAATTGTGCCCTCACCTGTCTTTGTGGATCTAATATAAACCCTCTTACTTTATAACTGGTTCTGTAAAAGAAGCTCACTACTGGTCACCTCAATCTGATTTATGGTAGACTATGTCTCTAAGAAAATTGGTCTAGATATTATATCTGTAGTTAGGAGCAAAGCTTTGATTTGATCTCTCTGAAACACATTGGTAGTACATCTTGCTTTATTGGTAGTATTGTTTTTTAACCAAGGCCTAAAGTCTGCTTGCAAAATGACTGTCTCATAGGGATCATTTTTGCCATATGTGATATACATTTATTACAGAAAAGATGGATGTAAACTGACTCAAATTTCAACTGCACTTGGGCAGTTTGTTTCTGAAAGACACTCTATTGTGAATATTTTATAAATGAAAAAAATCTCATGTGTTCCTTTTGTAAGTCTATATAAATTATACCTGTGTCAAATTAATATTCCCAATCTGACACCCTAGCAATAGTAATAATGTAACTAGGTAGCCTTTTTATAGCCTTATAATATCAGTAAGTTTTTTATAGCTTTATAATGTCAGTAAGATCTTTGGCTGACAGAAGAATGCTTCCTCAGACTGATGGTCAGAGAAGTTCTATAGTGTCTTCTATGAGGCTTTTCTGGGGGTTCCTTCCAGAATACGGTCACCACATGCAAGTTCCTGAGCCATTAAATTTTTTTTTCCAAGCAAAGGGGTTCACCCTTACCTCACTTTCTCTACTGCCTGTTCCCACAGCTGCCTTACTGAGAGCCTCTGGACACTCAGGAAGTGTCCAGAGCTGTGTTAATGTTAATATCAGCATTAGCTGTAACCTTTCTCTCTCATTGAGGAATGAGATTAAGTCCCACACAGAATCCAGCAGCCTAACTACAGCTGTGGGGCTCCTGGCTGTCATCTTCATCTCTCCACCTCTACCCCACCCCCACACTTTCTTTTCTCCCAACATCTAGTACCCTGGGGGAAACTTGGGGTCTTGGGGGTCTGGATATCTCCCAAGGAGAAATATAGCCTACCTCCCACCAAGGAACTTCTGCACAGGTATAGCTAAGGACTCAGTGGCTGGCTTGCTCTGAACTGGTCTTTAATTAATTAATTAATTAATTTTTAGAGAGAAGGGAAGAGAAGAAGAAAAAGAGGGAGAAAAACATCAATGTGATGTTGCCTCTTACAAGTCTCCCACTGGGGATCTGGCCACAACACCGGCACGTGCTGTGACTGGGAATCAAACTGGTGACCCTCGGGTTCACAGGCCAGTGCTTACTCCACTGAGCCACACCTTCCTTTGCCAGGGAGGTGAGAGCTGAGACTTGGAAATGGGCTTGAGAGAATGAGTTGTCTTTCAGCCTGCCTCAATACTACATGCACAGCTGCCTCTTGTGGCATCAATGGGATCCTGCACTGGAAGGTTTTGGTACCGAATCATAACAAGTGCACACTGGCAGACTTCTGTCCTCTCTGCCCATGTTTCCCACAAGTTCCTTGAAGTGATGGCAGATTGCTTCAAGACAAGGTCATATATATCAGGGATTCTGATCCAATACTAGTAGTATCTTATTTTCACTCATGATTCTAAGTCTGTAGCATTCTGGAAAACTTATTATTATCTATGCTATAAATATAATTAATTCATCTTTGGGTTAAAATTGTACTCCCTGGCTTCTAAAAGTTCTAGTTAAATGTTTCTAATTAGTACTATTGAATAGCTAAAAGCAGTTCATGTCTTATGCTAGATTCTTTTCTAATTGCATTTTTCTAGCTGTATTAATATTTTCAGTTGTTGTTGGTTTGTTGTTATTGTTGTTTTTAAGAGTGACAAGTAGCAGTGGACTGAGTGCTGGCCTGCAAACCAAAGGATCACTGGTTCGATTCCTACTCAGGGCACACACCTGGGTGGAGGGCCAGGTCCCCATGTGGGGACACGTGAGCGGCAACCACACATTGATGTTTCTCTCCCTCTCTTTCTTCCTCCGTTCCTCTCTTTCTAAAAGTAAATAAATAAAATCATTTTTTTAAAAAGAGTAAAAAGTAAAAGGCAGAGATCCTGAGAGCTGAAGTTGATGGGTACTTGCCTGTATTTCTGCAATTGATTCCAATGGGGATGGACATTCATCAGCAACAGCCTAAGGTTAAAGTTTGGTTTTTAGTAAGAAACTAAAGTAAGAAAATATCTCCAATGTTCCCATTGATCTGCTCACACCCTCTCAGACTACTCCTTACTTCTTAATAATAGTTCATTTTCTCCTTTCTGGGGAAGAATTGATTTTTCATTTTAGTCCTTATGATTCACAAAAGAAAGAATATGAAGATTTTTGCCTTTAGAAGATGAAAGCTCAGGAATAGAATGTGGAATTAAAATGAATCCTTATTTTTAATATGATACCCTTCCTGAAAAATCAATACAGCTAAAAAAAATTAAAAGAGCACACCCCCTGAATTTACTGCAAATACAGCTAACAAATCTAAATCAGAGGAAAAAAATCAAGTTAAACTATATTTAAATTGAAAAAAGAATAATAAAATTCTCTCCAAGAGAAAACCAGAAAGATGAAGACTTTGGAGGAGTTTTGCAACTGAATGTATTCGTGGTAGCTGTCCAGTTTACCCCGTGGTAGGAGGAGTGGTAGGAGAAGCAGCAGCAATAGCAGTGAGAGTGGTGGCAGCTAACGTTGGAGCACTCACTATGTGCCAGGACCTGTGCAAGGTCTGTATATGCTTAATTTAATGTAATCCTTAAGGAAATCTCTAAGAGAGAAGTAGTGATTGTTATTATTATTCCTATTTTGCAGATGAGAAAACTAAGGCTTCAAAAAATATAAGTGGTCTTGTACAGGTGGCTCACTTGGTTGGAGCTTTGTCCCATATACCAAAAAGGTTGTGGTTCGATTCCCAGTCAAGGCTCACAGCTAGGCTGCAGGTTCCATCCTCTGTAGGGGCGCCTACGGGAGGCCACCAATTGATGTTTTTTTCTCACTTCAATTTTTTTTTCTCTCTCTCCCTTCCTCTCTCTCTCTTTCTTATATCAATAAACATATCCTCAGGTGAAGATTAAATATGTAATTTGCCTTAGGTTACATAATTAATAAGTGGTAAGGCAGGGTGTGAACCCAGACATTAATCTTAACAGCTGGACTCAGAATTTCAGGCCTGAGCAACCAGAGAGTGCTGGGTTCTTCCTCCACCAGCCCTCTTAGGCAATGTCTTAAGCCATGGAGGCAGAACCACTCCACACACAGCGGCACTGGGAAAGTTCTGGAAACTTGAGGAAACACAGGGGACAGGATTTGAGTGGCCCAAAGAACTGCCATCAGTAACAGCTGAGAAGCTGAAAAGTCCAGAACTTTCTAGGGTTACAGAGTGCATAGGAAGTAACCAGAAATCAAACCTCGAGGGCTTAGAACTGGAAGTAGAATAGAACTTTGTGGGAAGAAGGCAAACAGAAAATTAGCAGGCCTCACCAGAGGATGAAGGTGCTGACTTCCCAACTCCAGAAAGAGGAACATGACCAGCACACAAGAGTAACTATACCATATTTTCATGTCATCTTATTGTAAAACTATCAAAAATATAGGAAAGTTGAAATAATTGCATACTGCATACTCCCACCTAAATTCGACAATTAATGTTATACTACATTTGCACTGAAACATATTGATCCTCTTCTCCATCCTTCTACCCATCCATCAATCTGTCTTGTTTTTGATGCATTTTAGAGTAGGTTTCAGACATTGGTACATTTTGCTCCTAAATACACCAGCATGCATACCATTAGCTAGAGTTCAATACTCGTTATTGCTTTTTTTATTGTTCAGTTACAGTTGTCTCACCTTTTTCTCTGTTGCCCTCCCTGCCCTGCCCCATACACAGTCAACACCCCCCTCCATTGGCCATGCCCATGAGTCTTCTATTCATGTTCCTTGACTTGCCCCTTCCCCTTCTTTACCCTGTTAACCCCCTCTGCTCTGGTCACTGTCAGTTTGTTCTTTATTTCCATGGCTCTGGTTCTATTTTACTCACTTGTTAGTTTTGTTGATTAGGTTCCACTCAACATTTGTTCATGATTCTAACTTTTTGCTATAATGTTTGTATACAGTGCAATGCACAAATTTTCATTCATTTATTATATGTTGACAAGCACACACCTGTCTAACCCAAAACCCTATCAAGGTATAGAACACTATTATATCTCAGAAAGTTTACTCAGGTTCCCCTCCACTCAATCTCCATCCCCCACACCAGAGACAACAGCTGTTTTGATGTTTTTCATCATAGCTCAATTATATCTGTTCTTAAACTTTTTAAAAATGAAAGTATACTTTATGTATTCTTTTGTGTAAGGCTTCTTTTACTCAGCATAGTGCTTTTGAGATTCACGCTTATTTTTCCTGAGTATCAGGGGCTTGTTGCTCTTCATTGCTGAGTAGTACTCCATTACATGTTGTATACCACAGTGTGTTTGTCCACTCTCCTCTTGAAAATCATCTCAGATGTTTCCAGTACTTAGCTATTAGGAATAAAGTTGATATGAATATGATTGTACAAGTATTGGGGCGGACACATTCACTTTCCTTAGGTAAGTGCCAGGAGTGAAATTTCTGGGTCATCAGGTAGATGTATATTTAATTTTACAAGAAATTGCCAGATTTTTCCCGAAGTATTTGTACCACTTTGCACTCTCAGCAACAATAAACATCAGAGTTCTGGCTGTTTCATATGCTCGTCGACCCTTGGTATTGCCAGTTTTTAGAGCTTTAGCCATTCTAGTGGCTAAAGTTTATTCACATAATTTTTCATCCATTTCTCTTTCCCCTAATTTTCCCCCTTCCACCTTTACCTGAATGTTCTTAATAGCATTCACTGGGCACTTATTATGTGCCAAATACTGTGCTGACTGCACTGTAGAGATGCCCATGTACAGAATTCTTTTTTGTTATTTTACAGGTGAAGTTACTGAGACTTAGTAATTCCATCAAGACATCACTACCACCTGTACTCGCCTGACTCCAAAGCCCATGGTTTGAACCTCTCCACTGTACCATATGGCAAGGCTGGGGCTAGGACAGAGAAAGATTTCCCACTTGGAGCTACTGCCTATCCTTCCTTCTGCATAACTAAATCCCCTCCATGAGGCACACAAGTCCTCTTTCGTTAGTATGAGGAATAACTAAAGCAAACACAAAGCCTAGTAGGAATCCACAGAGCCACAGGTAACCCACCTGAGTGCTCATGAGAAGCGCATCCGATTCCAGGAGCCAGCGCGCCTTTTCATTCTTCCCTTCAGCCAATTGCCTCCAACTGCCCCTCCCAGGATGCCTGATGCTGTGCTGGACTCGAGATTCCAGAAAAATTAACGAATTTCACAAACCCAAAGATGCCCCTCTTTTATGTACTGCTAAGAAATAAAAATCACTGTTTTCTTATCATTTGCAGTTTTTATTTTACACTTATTAGAAGAATTATTTTTATACTTGAAGGTTTCAATAACCCATGCTCACTTGATCTTGACCTTCCTTAGGAGCTTTGCATTGACAGTATCATTTCAAGACACATCAAAGAACACCTGAGTTTTACTGTTAACAGTATTTCCACTTTGCTTAAAATCATAGTTTCACTTTTCTTCCTCAACAAAATCACGTCACTGGAAGCTAAGGGGTTTCTACTCAAAGGTAGCAGAAAGTTCCTGATAAATGTGCATCCGTTGCCTTACCGACAGACGTGCATCAGGCATGACTGACCTCACCAGCTTCTCTCATTATTTTATAACTCTATCACCTATTCTGAGGGATTTGACAAGTTCTGCCTTTAGGGGTTTGGCTTGGCCTGCAATAGGAAGTGCTTTTGCACATGTATCCGGAACAAATGCACCATAGTTTCATCTGCTTGAGGGGACCTCCTGTCTTAGGTACCTTAAAACACACTTGGTTTTGCTTTACAAGAAAGTATAGAATTACATGTATTACTCCAACAGTGAACATCAGATTCACTAATATCAAATGTATGCTGGATTGCTCTGTTTCTGTGTCTTTCTTTAAACATCACAATTTTCAATGCTGAATCATATAGTAATATTTTTGAAGTCCACAGTAATTAAAATAGCCTGATACTGGCATAACAACAAACACAGAGATCAATGGAACAGAATAGAGAGCCCAGAAATAAACCCAAGTGATGTGGATCCCAGCCCATGGGATCCGTGTATTGTGGCTGAGATGAGACAAATTCACATGGACTACCAAGTCCTGTGGAGGAAAAGGGACTGCACAGCCACTCTTTCAAGAGGAGAGCACCTCGACCCTTGCCTTGGCAGGCTTTTATTGGTTTTCTGGGCACATTACATTGAGGACGATCCTCATTTACTATGCACAGGTTCGCTTTAGGCAGTTACAGAAAACAAAGGAGAGGCTGTTGCTAATTACATAAAAAAGGAAGGATATTTGCAAATGTAAAGGGAAAAGTGGTTAAGCTGGTTACACTCTTCCTTGGAAGGTTTAGCATAGAGTTTAGGAAGTTACTTTAAAGATATGCAGTAAACATTTGCTGCCCCAATTCAAGGTGGGGGAGTTTTAGCAAAAGCAAACCTCATAGCGGCCTAGGTACAATGCAGGCCTGATTCCCCACAGGAGAGCCTATCCGTGGGTGTGGGTCCTGTGTGCTGTACCTTGCTCCCCACTGGCCTTTCTGAATGGGAGCTGGGCCCACGCCACACAGAACAGTCTCCTATATTTCCCCCTTTGTTTTTAGTCAGGACTGCTATGGATCCCACAAAGCTTGCTACTTGCTGGTCTCTCATACGACCCTGGGAAAATAATCTGCAAATGCGTCAAACAGGCGCCCCGAGGCACTCTCCTTTTGAGAGAGTAGCCATGCCATCCCTTTTCCTCCACAAGACTCAGTAGTCTGTATGAATTTGTCTCGTCTCAGCCACAACACACAGATCCCATGGGCTGGGATCCACATCATCTGGCTCCCAGGAACAGGGACCCAGGGCTATGAGCCACAGTTGTGGTCAACACACCAAGTTGGTCCGAGTACGCGCAGCAGCTCAGGTAAGGGTAGACGACACAGAGTGCTTTTTGGGAAGGTCATAGGGTGTGTTGGGTTTCAGAAGAAAAGGGTTTTCTTCCTAGGCTGCCCCTCTTGCGACCGCTTTACAACTGCACCTTCTTTAGTAAGCAGGAGTCTTGCTCTCTCTCCCAAGCATCTGCCTCAATCTCACAGGCACGGGTCGAGCAGTTAAGAGCCACAAGGGTGCTCTTCTCTTGAGAGAGTGGCTGTGCAGTCCCTTTTCCTCCACAGGACTCGGTAGTTCATGTGAATTTGTCTCATCTCAGCCACAATACATGGATCCCATGGGCTGGGATCCACATCACCCAAGTCTCTATGGTCAATTAATATTCGACAAAGGGGGCAGAAGCATAAAAGAGAGTAAATATAGCCTCTTCAAAAAATGGTGTTGGGAGATCTAGACAGCTACATGCAAAAAAATGAAATTCGACCACCAATTTATACCATACACAAAAATAAACTTAAGGTGGATAAAAGACTTACACATAAGTCACAACACCATTAAAGTCCTAGAGGAGAACATAGGCAGGAAAATCTCAGATATTCTGCCCAGCAATATTTTCACTGATATGTGCCCTAGAACAATGGACATAAAGGAAAGAATAAACAAATGGGAGTTCATCAAAATAAAAAGCTTCTGCATGGCTAAAGAAAACATAAGCAACATGAAAAGGGAACCAACTGTATGGGAAAATATACTTGCAAATGATACCTCTGACAAAGGTTTGATTTCCAAAATCTATAAAGAACTCACACAACTCCACTCCAGGAAGATAAACAACCCAATTAAAAACTGGGCAAAGGACCTGTGCAGACACTTGTCCAAGGAGGACATACATAGGACCCAGAGACATAAAAGGATGCTCAGCATCACTAGCCAACAGGGAGATACAAATTAAAACCACAATGAGATATCACTTCACACAGGTCAGAATGGCCATCATAAACAAATCAGCAAACAAGTGCTGGCAAGGATGTGGGGAAAAGGGAACCTCAGTGCACTGTTGGTGGGAATGCAGACTGGTGCAGCCAACTGTGAAAAATAGTATGGAATTCCCTCAGAAAACTAAAAATGGAACTGCCTTTTGACCTGGCAATTCTACTGCTGGGATTATATTCTAAGAATCCTGAAACACCAATTCAAAAGAACCTATGCATCTCAGTGTTCATAGCAGCACAATTTACAATAGCTAAGTATTGGATACAACCTAAGTGTCCATCAGTAAATGAGTGGATCAAAAAACCGTGGTATACTTACACAATGGAATACTATGCAGCAGAAAGAAAGAAGGAGCTCCTACCCTTTGTGACAGCATGGATGGAACTGGAGAGTATCATGCTAAGTGAAATAAGCCAGACAGTGAAAGACAAATACCATATGATCTCATCTATAAGTGGAACCTAATCAACAAAACAAACAAACAAGCAAAATACAACCAGAGACATTGAAATAAAAAACAAACTGACAGTAACCAGAGGGGAAGGGGAGGAGGATAATGAGGGAAAAGGGGGGTAGGGTCATCAAGGAACATATATAAAGGACACATGGACAAAGCCAAAGAGGGATAGGATCCAGGGTGGGAGGTGGGGGTGGGTGGGGAAGGTGGGTGTGGTGGAGGGAAAATGGAGACAACTGTACCTGAACAACGATTAAAAAAAAACCTTCAAATAAATATCAAAGAAATAGGAAAAAAAGATTTTTTAAATCAGTAAATTTATTGGCTTAGCCAAAAAATCTGTGGAGATTTGAGATTGTGTTGGTTAGTTTAGGCCTATTCCAGAACTGTTAGGAAGCTGGCCATCTTCTGAGCAACCTGATCATTCTTCCAGAAAAATCAGATTTTAGGACACTTCTACCTGATCTTTTAAACTCTAAATTTCTTGTTATAGACTGAATTCTCTCACATAGCAGTATGAGCCTTCTAATACACCTCTTCCAACAAGCCCATAGTTAATGTTTTTCTTTAAATATTAAAATAACTATTTCTTATAAGCATACACCCATAATATGTTGACCATGTACTTCTACATGGAATTTATTGCCTCCTGAATTGTAACCAGGGAATCACTTGGTGTCTGGGGGAGATGGAAGACTCCACACCCTGAGCTCCCTCAAATTCCTTTGTTCCCAAAGTTGGTTTGGCAACTTCCACATCTGAGCAGCACTGAAGGCAGCAGGCTGACCATCAGTCCTTTCCACATTCCATTCCTCTCCAGTCACCTAGACCTCACTTGGCCTTCATAGAACTTGTCCACACCTGTGCCTTCTGCTGCAGCATGCCTTAGCAACCACCCGCACATGCCTGGGGAGTCTGTGAGCAGAAGTTGCACAGACAACCATCCTCTTCTCTTCAGGCATGAGCAAGCTCGCAGAGTCAGCCTCTGTAGGAGCCACAAACTGTCATCCTGCATTGGGGTGAGGTGTACTCCATACCTGGGTTACCAAGTGCCCTAGTCATGGGAACCCTACTTTCTCCTCCTCCTTCTCTAAATTTCATGTCAAGTTAACTCTTGACAACTTTAACAGATCTTTCCATATTCATGGCTTGATACAAACCAGCAGACTTCACAATACTGCAAAGGAAAAGGTTTTTGAAGACAGTTTTACATGGCTTTTGTTTGGACTAAACTCAACATGTAGTGCCAACAATGCATACCGCTTGATTGATAAGAGGACTTTTTGAAAAGCAACACCAGCAACACCACATCACCATTGCCACCAATGCCAGCGTGAAAAAAACCTCATCTAGAAATGGATGAACAATGGTAGGAGCAGCCCTGATTTTAGGAAGTACCAGGGTTTACCTCCTCCAAGTCTACATATTTTCTGAAAAGAGTGCATTCAACTGTCATCTCAGGGATCATTTTTTATACATAAGTGAAGATTATTTTTAAAATATTCTCCTTCCTATTATACAGCTAAAATGGAAATAAATTTAATGTAGATTGACACTTAAAGACTAATACCAATGTACATTGCTGGAAATAATCATGAGCCTTAATTAGATTTTATTCTGCTATTGAGAATAAATTTTTTAACTTAAGGGACTACTTGAAATGTGATTTCTGGTGGCAGCCTGGAAAAGTACTGATAATATGCAATTCTGCAAAAAAATAGGTGAAATTTGAATCTACTAGTAGATATTTAAATAACAATTATTCATGGTTCCCAAGTAATTAAAGGGAAAAAAATATTACCTAAAACAAATAAAAGATTAGTCTTGAAAACCGAAGTGTACACAGTATCCTAACTGATGAGTTCAAGGTTTCATTCTGTTTTTCCCAATTGTCAACATTAGCCTTCTTTCCATCTTTAACCACAACATACACTGTAGCTGAACTTTCTATGCCTCATTGTGTTGTAAGAAGGTTTCACTTTTATTAATGCCTTCCAAGAACACTGACTTAAGTGAATTCCATAGGTTCCACTTTATTTATAACCAAGAAGTCTTCATTAAAAGACAAAATTAGTATCTGTGGCCAAAACTGTGAGATGGCATATCCATGTCCCAATCTTTTGCTCATCTTATTAAACCACACTTTCTTTCTGATTACACTTCAATTCAGTTCCCTTCCTCCTATTTCCATTAACTCATCCAATCAAAATGAACTGAATTTCTTTGATGGGGGCCCCAGAATAGTGACAGCTCAAAAGCAAACCATTTCTCCTCTTTTAGTTCCTTTATCATGTTTCCAACTTACGTGAGAACTCAGGGACTAAAAGAAAAAAATTTAAAGGCCGCATGACATTTTTAAAGGTTTGATTATTTTAAAGCATCTGTGTCAGCCATAAAATCGGTCCTTTCATAATGGATAATCTCAACCTCTAGTTCCTCATTCGGTTCCTTTGATTTTTATGTATATGATATAGTGCTGATGTGGGCAACTATGGGAAATAGTATATTCCCAAGGATGATCACCCAAGTACTTAGAGATATTTCCTGGGCAATTAATCAAAAGAAATAATTTCTGACATTCTATTGAATTTAATATGCTGTCTTACATTTTAAATAGTCAGCAAATATCTACATTCTGAAGTATGAATAGAAACATTTCTGAGGGCTGTGAACTTTAAGTCTTGCACTGACTATTCTCTTTCTGAACCTCAGCCTACGTTTGTTACAGAATTTCTACTGACTTAAAAACAGAATTACATAATAGCTGAAATTTTCCCAGAAAATTAGCATTACACTATTGTGTTTGATTTATTATGCATAATGATCGATAATCACATATCACAGAATAGTGAAAGTCAGGTAAGGAAAACAATAGCAAACTGCTTTTAAGGACTGTTTTAGCCTAAGAAACTTGGGTTTGCATATATCATTTTCAGATTTCTGCTAATGCTAAAGCAAAAACCTACAAAAGAGAATTAATTATGTTATTTGCATAAAATCTAATTTCTACAAGACACTTTATAGTATTTGGATGAAAAATTGCCAGAGAAAATTATCAAAGCAATTAAATAAATTGCTGATTGCACATCCCTTTTACTTAGAAACAATGAATGCTGTTAAAAAATGACATAAAAGTAAAATTGCAAATTTAAGGTTTGTAATTTGAGGAATATTTTTCATTCAGCTCAAAATTGATAAGTTGGTCATTAAGCACTGCCAATTAAAACTGAGACTTTAGCCCTGGCTGAGTGGCTCAGGTTGGTTGGAGCATCATCCTGTACACCAAAGTGTTGCGGGTTCAATTCCCAGTCAGGGTACATACCTCGGTTTTGGGTTTGCCTTCCATACGCAGCCTGGTCAGGGCGTGTACAGGAGGCAAATGATGTGTGTGTGTGTGTGTCTTTCACCAATAAAAAACATTCCCTGGTGAGGATTTTTTAAAAAAAGAAAAAATCTGATTTATGACAAGTCAAAGCAGAGGGACTTTAAAGAAGCAACCCAGTTAGTATGCGTCCCTACAAATGTGGAGCTACAGTGAGCTGGGGTCTGACTCTTACTTGCAATAGTTTCCTGTTGCTACTGCAACAAATTAGTGGCTTAAAACAATGCAAATTTATTATCTTACCATTCTGGAGGTCAGAAGTCTTAGTAAGCTAAATTCTAGGTGTCAGCAAAACTATATTCCTTCAGGAGGCTTCAGAGAAGAATCAACTTCCTTGCCTTCTCCAGCTTCTAAAGGCGGTCCGCATTCTTTGGAGCAGCAGCCCAACCTCTGCTTCCGTCATCATGTCTTCTCTGCTCTCCTGCCTCTTTCACTTGTAAGGACCTCTATGATTATACTGGGTCCACCCAGAGGATACAAGATCATCTCCCCATTTTAAGAACCCTTTTCCACAGTCCTTTTTGCCATGTAAAGTAACAGTCACAGGTTCAAGGGATTAGGTATGAACATCTTTCAGGTGGGAGGGCTCATTATTCTCCAAAAGCACCTGAGTACCTGTTGGTTAGCAGCTGGAAGGTGAGCCAAAGAGGCAGCCCCATTGGGCAATCAGTGCTCCAAGACTATGGCAGAGCAAAGGATGCCATAGTGTTTTCCATGGAGCAGATGATGTGGGCAATGTGAGTGAAAGAGAGGGGATATTCAGGTAGTGTGAGAGACAGACAGGCCTCAGAGGAGCATAGCCAAGTAGCCATATTCAGGCACTGGGGAAAGAGCAAGCAATGAGCTAGATCAGAGCTCTTCAGTCTGAGGACTAAACAGCCTGGGTCCTAAGCAGTGCTATGGACGAGTTCCTCCAAACCTTCAAAGAATAGGCAATTCCTATACTCTATACTAATCTAGAGGATAGGACATTTTTGAAATCTCATAAAAATAGAATTTAAAAATGTAAAACTGTAGTCCAATTTTATATGTGAGTATAATTACAATTATCCTAAGTAAAATATAAAAAGTTGAGTTCAATATTATACTGAAAGAGGAAAAAACCTACAATAATGAAACAGGATGCATTTCATGCAGAAATAATTCAATATTGAAAAATGTATTTAAATAATTTATTCTAATAATAGGTCAGAGTAAAACCACATGATAACTCCTAGTACCCCAGAATGTGTTTAATATAATTCAGTAACAACTTTCAATAAAATGCTTAGGATACTTGAACATGGAAACAACTTTCTTCATCTGATAAAGACTTCTATTTTAGTCCAACAGCTAACATTAGAAGCTGATGAAATATTAATGGCATTCCTAAAAAGTCAGGAATAAGATGAAATTAATACCATCATTTATTTAATAGATGAGGTATAAATATTGTAAAGAAAGGGAGAAAATTATCATTAATTACACTTCAAATGATTGTCTACTTAGAAGAGAATCAACTAGGAGGGTTAATGAAAGAGTTCAGAAAAGTTGCCGAATACAAAACTCAGTAGGTTGACCCTGCAAGGAACAACTGGTTATAAAACATAATGAGAAAATAATTCCAACAAAGATATGAAACACCTATTAATATTATTACTAAGAAATGTGCAGGATCTACAAAATTATGGAGGAATATATAAGAAACCTTCAATTACCTTGACATGTGAAAAGTTCCTGAATGGAAAAATTAAGATCACAAAAATTGCAATCCTACCTCAACTAATCTATAAGATTAAAGCAATTCTAAACAAAATGCTAGTAGAATTTCTTTTGAAACTTAACCAAAATGTAATTAAAGTTTATCTTGAAGAAGAAATGTACAAATATAGCTGAAAATATTTTGAAGAAGAACAATGTTTACTCCATTAAAAAGATAATCACACAATAAAGCAAATTTTAAAATGACATTGTAAAATGACAGCAAGGTTCAGGAATAGGGAAAGATACCAAAAAATGAACAAACACACAAATAAAATCTAGAAACACTCCAAGTATATGTAAAAATTTAATATTTGATAAACACACAATTTTTTCAAAACAGTGGAAGAGAGTTTTCCATAGATGATGATGCATCAGCTAAATAAATATTTAGAGACTTAATCATATCTATATCAAAAATAAATTTTATTTGGAGTAAAGATTTCAATCGAAAATGAATTTAAAGACAACATAGACAAATATTTATTTAACATTGAGTTGGAGAAGACTTTTTTAAAAACATATCACCAAAAAGCAGAAATCATGAAAGAAAAGATAAATTTATCTAAATGAAAAATGTAGTATTTCTGTATATCAAATACATGGTAAATTAAATTGATACATATATGACAAGGGGGAAAATGCCTGCAGCATACAGAATAAACAAATGGTTAGTGGTTGTAATATATAAAGAGCTCTTATAAATCAATAAAAAGTGAACTCCCAAAAGAAAAATTAGCAGATTGTTTATTCATTCCTTCAACAGATATTTATTGTGCACCTAACATGTGCCAATATTGTTCTAGGGGCTGGGAATACAATGTTGAAGAATCTAGACATCCAGACACAGTCTCTTCACATACACACACAAAGTAAATAAACAAATAAATAAAGTTACAAATTGAGATAAGGAATCCAAGTAAAGAACTGAGATAGTAAGTGGGAGGTCAGAGGCTACTTTCAATCAATGCTCTTGGCAGGCCTTTCTTAAGATGTTGTATTTAACCTGTTATCTAAAAGACAAGGTTGTGACGAGGAAGAGGATAGCCTAGGAGATCAGATTAAGCAGAGATACAGCATTTACTAAACCTCTGAGGCGCAGAAAAGATCTGGGCATGTTGGAGAAAGGAAGCAGTGTGGCTGCATCATGGGCAGTAAACAGGAGCGTACATGGGGTTCGAGATATAGGGAAGGGTCAGATTATGCAGGACTCTAGGTGCCACGTAAGGAGTTCAGATTTTATCTTATGAGCAACGCTTTACTCAATTCAATTTATGAGTAAGGTCATTGTTGCTACTCTATCTAAAGAAGTGGGTCTTGGGTCAAGGAGCAGGAGCAGAGACCAGGAAGGACTATCTGTCAGGTGAGGAAAAAATATTGACAAGGATTAAGTGATAATGTTGAAAATGGAAAGCAGCAGAGGGATTAAAGATATATTTGAGGGTAAAACTGATTGATTATGCTGGTCTACTTGATGTAGGAGAGAGGTCATGAAAAGAATCAAAGGTGACACCTAGGTTTCTAGCTTGAGCAAATGATTGGATGGTGGTGCTATTTACTGTTTAGGGAAAAAATGGGGAAAACAAGTTTGGGGTGAGAATGAGGTATTCGATTGTGGACATGTTAAGTTTGAGAGATCTGTATCATCCAAAGAAAGATATTGAACAAGCAATTAGACATTTGAGTCTAGAACTTATAGAAAAGCTCAAGGTGGAAAACAAATTTTAAACTCATTAGCATAAATGCATACTTAAATCCATAAAAACTGATAAGATCATCCTGGGAAAGAACAGAGGGAAAAAAGAGGCCTAAATGAAGGTGAGAAACCTCAACTTTTCAAATTTAGGCAGGAAATAAGTAGCAGAATGCTGAGGAGTGATCAGTGAAGAGAAGAAAACCAGGAGAGAAAATGCCTTAGATACAAACAGAAAACTTTTAAAGGAGCAAAACTAATCAAGGTGAGGACAGGAAATACCCTTTTGGAGAGGGTAATATAGAAGGGACTAGTGACCTTAACAATGACATCTTCAGTGGTGGTGATGGGGAAATCACACTGTGGATATGTTAGAAAATAAGAGCAATATATAAGGATAAATCCATAAAGAAATTTGGTTACGAAAGATAGCTGAGAAATGTCATTGATGGAAAAGACGTACACAAGGGGACGCTTGGTTAAGACTGTGGACACTGGAGCATGTCTGCAATCTGATGAGAACGATTCATTCTAGACAGATTGATGGTACAGAAGAGAGGGGATAACCTAAGGAGCAAAGTTCTTGAAAAGGCAAGAGGGGATGGGATCCAGACCTCAAGAGGAGGAAGTAATCTTTGAAACTTCCTCCATAGTCAAAACAAGGATGAAGATGGTTACCAAGGTACCTGTAGTGGGGGCAGGGGTCTTGTGGTGAAAGATGAGGAAGTTTGTATGTAATATCTTCTATTTCCCAAGTGAAATTTGAAGTAAACTGGGAGGAAGGGATCAGAAAATTCTGAGATTAAAAAGCACAAATAGTAGTTTTAGAAGTGGGAAACTGACACTACAATAGGAACAATAGCACCAATTTGAAGTTTGAGAGAACAAATTCAAAGTAAAAGTGGTTGGCTGCATTGTGTGCTTTTCTAGAAGAAAATGCTTATCCCGGTCAGGCACATGGAAAAGTTCATCCAGCATTGGGATTTACAGGAAAGTAAATTGGAAAAAATTCAGGTTCAAGACTGCTGAAAGCATTGTGTTTGAAGGACGATGACTATAATGATGGACCATGGGAAGGCTAGGAAGGAAGGACATGAATCCAAGAAAGGGATACATAGTGGAAAAAATTAATGAATTAGCTGTCAGTGAACAAGGGATCCAAGACAGGACAATGGTGATCAGAGTGGAATGCCTGACAATGTGTTGGCTCAGGTCCCCCTAGAAGCAGACACCAAGACAGGGCTCAACTTGTAAGAGTTTTATTGAGGGAACATCACACTGGAGTATAAAGGGAAGGAATCAGAAGGAGGGGGAGGCCTTGATACCATAATGTAAATCTGACACCTGTGAAAGGAGGCAGGGATGGGGCAAGAAGGGCCTTCGACTGCATGCAACACAGTTCTAAGAAAGTCTCAGCCAGGCTGCTGAGGAGTTCCCACGCCAAAGTTGCTCATGAGAGGAGTCCAGTGTCTCACATGAATGAACCATCACTAATACCCTCACTGTGTTCAGTCTTGCACTGGGAATCGGCTGATAGGTGGGGAGAAGCACACTCCTGTGCAAACCCAGCAGAAGTGGGTTCCCTGGGGTGGCAGTACAGAGGTGTGGGAGCAAGGACTGATTCCAAAGAAATAGTCACTGGAGATGAAGTTACAGGAGGGGACTGGATGTTGGAGTTCAAGTCCAATCACGGTAATGCATTACACAGCTCCAGATTGTGTCGATGGCCCCAGTCACTGGGGATTTGTGCACTATGAAAACAATCTTCTGGCAGGCGGTGGGGGGTGGGGGGTAGCTACCTATTGACAGGATTTGAGGTGGTGAAGACTAAAATGGAGGCTAGGCTTTGAAGAACTAATAATGAAAGCAACTGACTAGGTAGTTGATAAATTACGAGGAGGGAAAGAAGATGGTATTCACAGGGGTATCCAATCTTTTGGCATCTCTGCGCCACACTAGAAGAGTTGTCTTGGGCCACACATTAAATACATTGCAACACATAATCACAAAAAAAATCTCATAAAGTTTTAAATTTACGATTTTGTGCTGGGACACATTCACAGCCATCCTGAGCCTCAAGTAGCCCATGGGCGGCCACAGGTTGGACATCCCTGGCCCAGGGGCAGATTCTTAAAGAAGCCAGGATTTTGGCAGACAGCTTGGGGATGTAATGCTCTTGAGTAGAAACAACTGGCAAGAAAACCATCCTCCCCACCCGCGGGCCCTAAGGCACATGGTCCTCCTGAGGGTCGGCGGAGGGAGTTGGGTGGGGGGGGCGGGGAGCTCGCTGATGACAGAGGGTCTGGAGGGCGGGCAGGCAAAGAGGCGAGACGCTGGTGAGGCGCCTGAGGTATTCGGAGCTGTGTGCAATGCTGTTGTCATCCCACCGGTGGCCGGGAGGTGGCACTCAAGGGGGCGCGGGCTTCCGTAGGCCTCGGGCGGCGTGCAGGCGCTCCCGGGCGGCGCCCCCGCGGAGCTTAGCGCGGCAGCTGGCGGCGGCCTGGCGCGTGGTGACAGCCGCAGCCCCGGAGGGGCAGCGGCTCCCCGGGGCAGCCGAGCGCGGGGCGGCAGCGCTGCGGGGCGACGGCTTCCCGAGGCTTCGGCCCGCGCGCGGGCGGCAGAGGTCCCCAGGGAAAAAGACAAAGACACGCCGGTTAGAAACAGGACTAGGCGCCGGCGCCTCCCAGCTCATCAAAAAGCCGCAAACCCAAACTCGCGGATGCCATTTCCGCCCAACAGGTTGTCTGGTTGTCACTTCGACACAGAAGATAAACTTGTGTTGACCGGAGGGAAACAGCATCCAATTGAAGGCGCATACATCATGTTTTAGCAATTTAAGAAAATGTATCAAAACCCTTAAATTTTTTAGTACTCTGACGCAGAAATTCTAGTTTCAGAATTTTCCCTTAAATAATAATCATGAATAAATACAAAAATTTTATACAGGGTATTCAGTGAAATATCTATAACAGCAAAAAGAAAAAAATTAAAAACTGGAAAAATCCCGTTACCAATAAGGTGTTCATTAGATTGTCTTTTTCTTACAATGTATACTGAAGAGCTGTTAATGTTGAGAAATAATACTTAATTATATGGGAAAGTATACTAAATGGAATAAAAACAGTTTCGTCCTCATTTGTAGTATGTGTGGGTGTGTATATACTTATGCGTGTACACGACACACTACACATGTATAAAGTAATGGAGAAAAAGACTCCAAAGTGTTACCTGGTTATCTCCAGGTGATGAGGATGTGGATAATCTTTATTTCCCAAATTATACAATAAGCATATTTTATTTTTATGATAAAAATACAAGTTAATTTAATAAAAGGAATTTTACTCCATTCTTATGTACCCAAACTTTCTCCCAATTCAAATGTGTTAAAATAATTATTATTTTATATTGTGTAGCAAAGTGGTGGACAAAAGATTTTAAGAATTAATGGTCTACAGAAGTACTTTATCTTCCTCAAAGGTTCTAAGTAAATCTCAATATTACAGAGCAAGTTTATCCCTTAACCATCACAGTTTATCAAAACCACTCTCTTTTGTGAGTTATACCTCATTTTATTCTACTAAACATTTCTACTCCAGAGGAAAAAAAATGCTTTCCAGGCTTCTAACACCTAATTTGGTTTGTTATCTCCACAGACCTGGAAACACAAACTTTACTAAAAACAAAAAAATACCATATTTTAGAACAAATATTTTAAATACCAATGTTTTAACAATGTATTCAATAAATTTTTCTTTAACTTGAAAGGCTTTCGTAGGAGCAAAACTAAAAAATTACAATTAAACTATAGTCTAAACTTAACATCTTGGTCTTCCAATCGTAACTAATTAAAAAGTTCTGGCAGTTATTAATATCGGGGAATCTGTTTTGCTACACCTTATTCCAGGAAAATATAACGATGAAAATAAAATTAGACTAGTATGACATCGGGGCAGGGTTCCAGGGCTTTGTTATTAAATTGATAGGGGGTACACCATAAGTTCCAATGATATTTTAAGCTAAAGCAGCCTCAGAGTTGTGAGGGTGATTTTACCTAATGATGAGCAAACCTAAGCTTAGAATGTTTGATTGGAATGTTACTTAAACACCACCACCCTACAAGTTTCCTTCCCTCTGAAGGTACTGCATAAAAATTATCATGTATAAACACATACCTTTAGTTAAAAAAAAAAAGTCAGAAATAAAATTTACAAAGATGACAAATCCAAGAGGCTAAAAGTTTGTTAATCAACTGCTCCTGAACAAAAAGGAAGCTGTATGAGCTTTTTGTGTGAAGCAGCATCTCTCCAAAAATCTTATAACCAAATGATTTAAAATAACAGGATTAAATACAGATAAAATGGAAGAGCATTTATGTTTGGTGCTATACAGTTCAACTTTTTATCCACGCAGCGATTTCATTTTAATTTGATATTTTTGAGTGACCGTTGTCTCAGACACTGCTCATTTAAGAAGAAAAGAAATGAGGTTCCTACCTTTGAGAAGCTCTATCTAGAACATTACCCTCAGAGTAAAGGAACTCAGACCCTGGGGCTAACTTGAATCCCTAACACACCCCACCCACCATTGCAGTCCTTCCAAAGCTTTCCTTCCCACCATATTCTTCAGATGAGCTTTCTAATTTCTTGTCGATCCTTTGCTCAAATTCACCCCGAGCACTCCATTGTCTCCACACTAGCTAAACTGTTGGTTTTTTAACCATTCCGGGGAGTTAAAAACCAGTCTGAGATTCTGATTAAAGATGTGGACTCTGTCCTCCAGAAACTTGCACAGAAATGCAAAGACCATATATGTTATTTCATTGTACTGCAAACTTTTCCTGAACATAAGCAAAAAAAAAAAAAATTATTTAAAAAGGATTGTGCCGCCCTCACATTATTTTTTCATGAAAGAAAAATTGTGACTTCCTGTAACTGCTCAGTAGTAAATTTCAATGAATTTTGCCTTATTGAGTTGAAACTGTGATACGGCGTTTGAGACAGCAACAAATACATCATCTTTGACAGTCAAGTGCAACTTATTTCTCCATGGCAACAAGTGCTGAAATCCTAGACTCAAAGGTGCATAGAACAAAAGCAGAATTCCATAGCATGCTTTGTCATGTTACGGTAGCCTGTGTACTGGAACACTAACTTCCTCCAAGAATTTCAAGTTAAAGTCACATCATTTCCTCTGCTTTCAAACTCAATTAAGACTTCTGGAGAGTCAGCAAATTTCTGTCTGGTAGCGAAAAACATATTCTGTTCCTATTTCTTGGCAATACCTCTTGGAAAAGTGGTAACAGCTGCTGGTATGGAAAATAGTAAGGCACAATGATGTGTGGCTGTCCTTTGCTCATCAAGCAGGACCACCATGACGTATGCTTTAACATCACAAGTACACATCCGGCCTCAAAGTGCTATCATTTTTTCTCCCATTTGAATATTTGTTAAAGAAAGAGAGACAGGAGAGTGAGAATTTTAAAGATGTTGATTCCCCAGCAGGTGTGGCTCAGTGGATTGAGTGCCAACCTGTTAACCAAAGGGTTGCCGGTTCGATTCCCAGTCTAGGGCACAGGCCTGGGTTGCAACGCCCCCCTCCTGGGGGCGTGCGAGAGGCAACCACACATTGATGTTTCTCTCCCTCTCTTTCTCCCTCTTCTCCCTTCTAAAAGTAAATAAATAAAATCTTTTTTAAAAAATGACACCCTTTCCAGTTTCCAAAAACTATCCCGAAATGGAATTCTTTGATGGCATCAGAGAGCACATGAAAACATGAAGCTCGATGCACTGAGAGGCACAATAGTTTCATCCAGTCTTATACTGAACAGAAATGGCATAGCGCCCACCTTCAGAAGCACTGCCTCAATTCTCTTTCACAGACTGTGTATTTAAGAACCTTTGCACCAAACTATTTGACACTCCACACCCACAAAATACACTATTATTTCCCAGCCAATGTTTTTGGTTTGGGCATGTCACCCATCAAAAGGTCGTCTCCTTCCTGTCATCTAGTCAAATGATGCCCATTCCTTGAGACCCACACCAAAGCCATACTTTCCCTTATTACTGCAGTCTGAAATGATTTACCCATTTTCTTAATTCCCACAATGTTTGCTATCCATGCCTCTTCTCAGAGTGGTTCTAAGACCGCTGGCTTCAAAAATGTACCATGATCTGTATTTTTACAAATACTAGAAAAAGCTGTGGCAATTTTCCGTGTTTTCACAAATCTATTTTGCCACTCTTAAAAGAATAAGTCATCCCCGCACGCTTGGAGAGGGAAGGCCAACAAGGCTTACTGTTGCTGGAGTGATCAACTGACTCATCTCAATTATTCCTTTCTGTACTCATTTTCACACAGAAAGTTTTGATTTGTCAATCGTGTACTTGTCAGGTCTGTAATGTCATTGTTGATTGCTGAATTCGCCATCATTATATGTCCACCCCTGTGTTTTCCAATCATCGCCTCCCAATTCCATGGCCATTCTACTGTTCTAAGGCTTCAGATGCTATTTTCTAAATAGCATTACACTCCATGAGAAAAAATTTAGGCAGAGCCTGAATTGAAGTTAAGCATGATCAGATGGCAAGGACTACAACTAACATCATTTACTCAAATAAGATACAAAGTTATACATACATTCTAGAGCTGAGCAGTAACTTGAAGATCATCTCTTCTATTAGATTGACATTACAGATGGAGGAACTGTGGGAAACGCAGTATTTTGAAGCAAATAAACTAACATTTTATAAAAATTTAAATCTCAAAAAAAAAAATAGAGCAAAATCATGCAAAACCAAGACTGTCCTAATTAGCCCACAGATTCAACATTAAGGATAAAGTAAGGAGTTAAGAGAATTAAAGAATAAAAAATGTAAAAGATGTGATAGATCAGTCATCTATAGAAAGGGCACAAAAGATTGTCTTTGACACTATAAGTATCAAGATGACCTGAACTCAACACTAGTCACACTAATTAATATTTGTTATCATTTATTTACAGATATGCCAGGCATTAGGGTGTTTTACATACATTAGCACAATTTTATTAACCTCTAATGGGAAAAAATGTGCTAAAGGAGGTAGTCTATGGTAACTCTGGAAGAAAAGAAACCAAGAAAGAAGAAAGCAAAAACTGCCCATATATATCTGCACCTGAGTCTAATAGAAAGGATGCTCTAAAAATTTTAAAGTATCTGGTCTGAGTGGCAAGTACAGGGTGGGGCAAAGCAGACCTACAGTTCTTTGTATAGAAAATAATACAATAATTAATAAACAATAATACACAAATAAACTATGTTTAGCTTACTCACAACTATAAACCTACTTTTGCCCCACCCTGTCTATTCCTGTGGGAAAGATGAATGTATCACACTACAAGAGTCGGTACTGGTCAGAGAGCTGACTCAATGCTCTTCTAACGACCTCATGATTATAATTAAGTTTTCCAAGCAGATTTGCCTACTGGGAGAAAATTCATTGAACCATAAGGCTGAGGAGCAGCCTATGTGTGCCTGATCCCTCTCATTTGCAAATTTTAAAAACTAGCATTGCAGTAATTATACCCCAGTACCTATGAGGCTAGTTAGTATGACACAGTCCCCTCACACCCAGTCACCTTGCTAGATGAACCAATAATCAGGGCCAACCTTAGAATGTAGTGGCCACATCAAAGTTACCTGTGAGGCTTGGCAGGGAAGCTAGCCTGCCCTCTCTGTCTTGCTCTGCACCATATTCAAACTATAACACTATGTGATTTCAAACATGTATATGCACTCACGCACACACACATGCACACAAAAGAACCATTTAATTAGAAATGGAAATGATGGAAGCAGGGGGAGCAAAACATAGTGTTGTTTCTCCATGCTCCAGAGCACCACCTTGTGAATTTAGAATTTAGTTTTTACAGAGGATAAGGCTGAATGTGTGGGGGGTTTTTTTTAAGATTTTATTTATTTAGTTTTAGAGAGGGGAAGGGAGGGAGAAAGAGAGGGAGAGAAACATCAATGTGCAGTTGCCTCTCGTGTGCCCCTTGTTGGGGACCTGGTCTGCAACCCAGGCATGTGCCCTGACTGGGAAATGAACTGGTGACCTTTTGGTTCGCAGGCCAGCACTCAATCCACTGAGCCACACCAGCCAGGCCTGAATGTGTTTTTTAATGGCACAAGTAAAAAAGCAAGTACTTGTTTCACTTTTAAAAGAATTAGTCACTAAAACAAAAGAGTTCAAGTAGAAATTGGACATAAAATATCAAAACATTTCCTAAGTCCACAAATATATACAATACGCAATTATTCAGTGTGGTTTTTTTTTTTTCCTGTTTGGGGTGTTTTCTTTGTCATTGTTTTCTGATAACATCTCCATAGGAGAGAGACCTATAAATATAGCACGGTCCTAACATGACATCACAATTCCTGACAAGACTTGCAGTGACAATCTTACAGCAAGAATTACAAAGTCAGAATGCAGTAAGCACCAATAGGGCCTCAAGTCAAGGGCTGAGAATAACACACACAAAACCGGCACTCATGCTATGTACCTCAAGAACACAATCTCACTTGTTCTACTAAATGAATTTTAACTATCATGATGGTATTATTAAAAAAATACTTTTAATCTGGTTAACTTTTGTCCAATCAATAATGGATTTATAATTAATACAATTTTCAAAGAGAATTAGTAAGTAATACACTGAGAAGTACTGCCATCTTTAGGGAGAATACTGGGTAACTGAATAACTAAATTATTTAGCCCCACTGTAAGTACTTAACCTCTATGGCTGCTATCATGGAAATTTGGCACGGGACACATTTTTTTTTTAATGATTTGTATTTTTTATAGAGTTTAGTTAAAATCAAGCAGTTCTTGCCCTGGCTGGTGTATGTAGCTCAGTGTATTGAGTGCCAGCCTGCAAACCAAAAGGTCACCGGTTCAATTCCAGTCAAGACACGTGCCTAGGATGTGGGCCAGTTCCCCAGTTGGGGATGCATGAGAGGCAACCAATCGATGTTTGGTTTCATCAATGGTTGGAAACATCCATGTTTCTCTCCCTCCCCCTCTTTCTCCCTCCCCCTCTCTCTGAAAATAAACAAAAAATCTTTAAAAAAATAAAATCAAGCAGTTCTGATAAGTACCAATAACCTGTGAAAAATAAAGCAAAAATTGCATTAACAGATAACTTGGCCAAAATAAACGAAGAATGATAAAAGTTAAGGACATATTTCTATAAGATACAGTTAAAAACTATTTCAAGAAACAAAAATTATTTCTGTGATTTTTTTCATATGAGAGTGGAGTTTCAAAATTTAGAAAATAAACATTGGTAGTTTGATATTTATAAAATCATTGCTTTTCACTGGCAGAAATATTAAGTTGTTTTGCACACACCACAGAGGTTTTTACAAGTCTAAAGGTAAAGGATTTCCCTGAAAACTTCACTTGCCATTTCTTTATCAAATGGAAAAGAAAATAGCCCAGTAAGCTACTTTTGGTAACTAGCAGCAATTACTATATACATTTCACTTGTGATTTTTTTAACTTCAACATTTATCATAAAATAAATCAATGACCACGATCTCTTTCTGGGAAAAAAATGTGAAATATGTTATATTACACACGAGGTACTCAATATGATATGCTAGAAACAAAGAACAATTTAACACTTCATTCCTTTCCATTAACAAAAACTGGATATCTGAATGATAGGCAGTATAGTAAAAAAATGGACCAAGGAATAAAAATACCTGGGTTCTACAATTTTCAGACATAGGGTTAAAACATGATAAAAAGCAAGGTACAGAAAAGTGTGTACAATATGCTAGCATTTGTGTGAAGGGAAATTACATTTATATGAGTATATATACATAAAGCAGCTCCTGAAAGCCCAAGAAACTAGTGAGCTCTTGACTCTGGGGAAGAGAATGAGAGAAGTGGGAGATGGAGTAGGACAAAGACTTACCTTTCACAGTACACCTCTTTGTACTGTCTTTCTTACATGTACATATTATCATCACCTAATAAAGTAATCTTTAAGAGACAGATGGCCTCCATTCCTGACCTCTTCATTAACTACATGTATGACCTTGTGCAATCACTTACCTCAATTTTCTCTGTTTTACAATGAGGTTAATATTAAATCTCTAAAGTCCCATCTACAATTCAACAGAATTATGGCTCAAGAGAAGGTATATACCAAATGCCAGTGGCTAAATAAAATAAGCTTTACTTTGTGGTGACATACATAACATGACATTATAATTATTTACATTACTACGTGCTCTGTTCCCACCAGACTATAAAAACAACATAATAAGCAAGAGAGTCTGGGAAGAAAATTCATGTTTATGAACTTGATAATGTTTGTCATCTTTCTTTTTATTCTGTATCAAAAGTAAAAGTCTGAGGGGAGCCTAATGTATGGTAACAGAAGATGGTGTGAATTTGTGTGGTGGACACACAGTGCAATATACATCTAGTACCATAAAAATGCACACTCGAAACCTATATGATCCTATTAACCTTTGTAACCCCAATAAATTTAATTTTAATAAAAAAGTAAAAGTCTAGTTAATTCTTTTTTATATATACAATTGCTTCTAAGATATGGACTCTCAAAACATATTTTGATAAATGAATAAATATTATTAAAAGCATATAATTATAAAGAGGTAGAATTTTTATGGTAGTTTAAAAATGAATCCTGAGACAGAAAAAAGCTTAAAAATCACTCCTTTGTTCCCATAAAATTAGCCCAAGAATCTCCTAAAATCATCCATAATCTTCATAAACACAAGATACTAACAGAACCACTACAGCCAAAAGTAAAGCAACATAACAAGTTTACACCAGTAAAAGTAGGACATGAAGAAGAAATTGAAAAGAAACCAAAGTTGACTGACACCTGGAGAACAGAGAATGGGGACAGATAGGCCTGGGACTCCCTCATTCATAACCCTACAAGCTACAGAGTAAAACTGTTAATCTACTGTCTCAAAGGGCTTTAAGCCTAATCACAGTGACACTGTAATTAAATGATAATGCAATAATAACAAAAGATGAAAATGAAAAATAAGTGTTGTTAGTTCACCAGAAGAGGTCACCATGGGTTGGAGCTATGAGTACAAATTCATAGAAGAAAGAGGACTTTGAAATCTGTGTGATCGGCAAAGTGACAGTGACAGCATGGACAAAATAAAATGAGCAAGGGGGTCAGTCCTGGCAGTAGGATGGTAAATTAGTTTTTGTCATAGCTGGATTTTAAATAGTAACTTAACAAAAATGTCGGAAATATTTTTCAAATACTGGTTTGCCAAATACTCTTCATAGAATATATTACAAAGAAGCAATGACAGGCTGGTAATATATCAAATGTGACTGAACAGGCTCAAATACAAGACCAATATGCATCTACATATAACTTTTAATAGGGCAGAGCCCTGAAGTATGAGAAAATTATACATATAGGATGTTTGGCAACCCTCTTCCAGTATTTTCTTACAAATATCTAGTATTATTTCCTACCACAACCTTCATTCTCAGGAGTGAGTTCCACCCCAAAATACACAAAACTAGGGTATCAAGAGATGCCTGTTTTACTTTTCCATTGAATTGGGTCTGGTTAATGAAATCAAGTGCTACGGGTTTCACTGAATGAAAAAAAAGTGTCAAAACAGTACAACAACAACAAAAAAAACTACCTCAATCTCTCAGTGGTCTAGTGATCCTGTAAAGATAAGGAATAATGTCTAACCACTTAACTTCTGGAAAAATATGCAATATAAATTACAGGTATTCATTATCTTATTTTAAAAAGTGTTTCTGTATGCAACCCATGCATATATGTGTGTTTTATTGGTAACACACTGATAAATCTGTCAAATGTTGGCACAGGATGAGAAAGAATATCAACAAATATAAAGAAGGTTATTAAGCAAATGAAGTCCTCAATGCAGAAAGTATATATTCTAAAAATATACCACTGTTCATTGATGGTACAAGCCTCTGCCTAACAGATACTACCTTTATTCAACAGCCTCTTTATGATTTACTGAAGGAAGAATGAATATATAGTCCTGATTGGTGTGGCTCAGAGAGTTGGGCACCATCCCACAAACTGAAAGGTCACCAGTTCAATTCCCGGTCAGGGCACATGCATAGGTTGAGGGCCTGGTCCCCAGTTGCGGGTATGAGAGAGGCAACTGATCAATGTTTCTCTCATACATCAATGTTTCTCTCCCTCTTTTTCTCCCTCCTTTCCCCTTTCTCTAAAAATAAATTTAAAAAATAAAATCTTAAAAAAAAAAGTATGGGTATATAGAGGCTTGCCAGAAAAAAAAAATGTTAAAAAACAAATTTATTTTTAAAAAATTTGAAACAGGTATTAAAATTTGATGATTTAAAATGATTCTGTGCTACATAACATGCCTTGTGTTATTTTGACATGGACATGAGGTTTATGTTAATGCCTATTATTGATAAATTAAAATTCAAGAAATAAAAGGAAACCATTTTCAAAGCATTAGAACAGAAAACTTTAAAGGTTTTTCCCTCATTTTACTACAGACTATAAAATTATAATTAATGTTCTTTTATTATAGCTATCCTCTTCTAGTTCAAGTCTGTCAGCATTTCTAGTATTGACTTCAGTTTTAAGGGTCATAACTTATCCATAAAATTTAATCTATTAAAATTTGAAAAAGTCTCCTTGGATTATCTTCCCTTCCAAACCAGTTTTTAAGTTAGTCAAAAGCTGTATAGCTCAAATGGTATACAGACCTATGCTTTCAGTATTAAATCATTGATTTGTATACCAAACAGAGCTGACTTCTTAAAAGTCATTTTGCATACATTCCAAAATACCCCTTGACCTGGGCAGGGTAAATAGGCTGCTTCATTTCAGTTCTGGGGTTGACAAAAATCTCCACTCAAATTCTAGTGGTTATCTAGATGGCAAGATCTAAAGTTTTATTGTTAGGTTCTCCCGTCAAAAAGAAAGTGATTTCACTTCCAGGAATTTATCCAAAGAAACCCAAACTAATTCAAGAGACTATATGCACCCCTATGTTCACTACAGCATTATTTACAAGAGCAAATATCTGGAAGTAGCCCAAGTGTCCGTCAGTAATCGAGTGGATAAAAATGCTGTGGTACATTTACACAATGGAATACTATCAGCTGCAAAAAAGAAGGAAATCTTACCCTTTGTGACAACATGGATGAAACTCGATAGTATTACGCTAAAATAAGCCAGTCAGAGAAAGACAAGTGTCATATAATTTCACTCGTATGTGGAAGCTAACAAACAAAATGAACAAGCGAGCAAAATAGATTCAAACTCATAGAATATGCTGACACTTTTGGGGGTAGGGGGAGAATGGGGAGTTGGAGGAGTAGAGGGATTGAGCAAAAAAGAGAGAGAAAAAACTGAGGGACATGGAGAACAGTACAGTGACTGCCACAGGGAGCAGGTAGGGAGAAGTGAAAAGAGAGTGTGGGGGGAAAAATGCTGATGGAAGGCGATTGACTTGAGGTGATGAACACAATACAATGTACAGATGATGTGTTGTGGAATCGTGCTCCTGAAACCTGTATAACTGTGTTAACTAGTGTCACCTCAGTAAATTCAATAAAAAGAAAAAAAATTTAGGAGAAAGCAGTGAGGGCCACAGGAACATATATGACAATGCAGGACCTAGTTTTTATTAACTGCTATTTTAAATATGCACTAGTCCAAAACATGTAGCTTGGCAAAGTAAAATTAATATATTCAATCATTTGTTCAATGTTTACTATCACATTTTTTTCCTGTAGAATCTGGCTATGGATACTAAATTACTTAAGTTTACTGTATGGATTATATAAGATTCTACTAGTTTACCCAGATGTCTTCCTCTTACTTTTCAGAAATAGTTTCTGCTGTGGTCAGTCAAAGGGATAGGGACTAAATCATAAACAATTCCTGGACAGAGGAAAGTATGGGATTCAACAAATCTTGTTCAGTCCAAGAATACTAATAGATTGTTTTATATTTGAAAATAAGGTATTTCCTTTTTAAAGAAATAATCTTTTAAAATAGGCCCTATAGATTTTTTAAAAACCCTCTAAATACAACACATGGATTAGTTCACATTGCCTAATACTATTATTACTTAACTATCCAGCACTTCTTCAGTTGATTTTTAAAATTTTTTTAATCTTTATTGTATTTTTCCATTGCCATTTAGTGCCCTTACATACCCCTCCCCCAGTCCAAGTACTTCTTGGAGTAGTATCAAATACATGTTCTCTTATGGATTTTATACATGGCAGTGGGTACAGGGCATGGGAAGGACACGGAGAGAAAATCAGCACTAGCCAAACATTTTCTAAATGAAAAACTGAAATAGGAAGATGCTGAACTAAATTACATAATAAACTAAGAAAATGTGAGAAGTGCTATGTTGTCTCTATTTATTCTTTCATGTATCTCTTCAAAACCTATGGCTGCAACAACCACATGTATAGTAATGACTCCTAAGTCTCCAGCCCCTGCACAATCTCTCTCCTAACCTCTGGGCTGTATATCCTACTCCTACTAAGCATCTCCAATTACATGTCCCACAAGCAACTCAGACTCAACACACCTAAACTTTTCTTCAACATTTCCCCCAGGAAGTGTTCCTTTTCCCATTCCCTACCTTAAAAAATGGTACCAGTCACCTGCCCAAACAGAAGGCCTAAACCAGAGAATCATACTAAATTCCTTCTTCATCTCCACTGTCTGGAAGGATCCACTGCTGAAATAATTATGTACCCGTCTCCACAGTCTCATTGTGATTACCTAAATTTAGGCCTCTGTCATTTCTTAGATTTCTGAAACTGGCTTCCATTTGATTTCTCCACCACAAATATTACTCTCTTACCTCCACTCCAATTCAGTCTCCTCAATGCTATCAGATATCCCTGCTTAAAACCCTTCAATGGCTACCTCTAATCTTGAAAGTATAATTCAAACTACTACTTGGTACATAAATCTTTCTTGATTTGGCCATTGACTTGTCTCAAACTACTTCCCTTAGTCTATGTGCGGTCTCATGTCTCTGTACCTGGAAAGTCTTCTGCTCAGCTAACTCAAAACTCCACTCAAGAATGAACTTAGGAATTATGAAAGCCTTCACTGATGTAAGGGAAGACTTTTCATAATTAATATTCCACTGTTGTGTATCCTTATAATGTGTTCCTCTTCCATAGTACTTGAGAGGAGAAACTGAGTTTCTTTTCTCTGTAACCCTAGCACCTAATGGATGAAGCAAGTCAACCTAACACAGTGGAATCTGAAGAATACTCATGAAATTCTTTCACTTTTGACACCTGAGCAGGATCAATGGGAGAAAGGTTAATTTTCTCATTATTGCTAATCTGTCCTTAGATAATATTTTTAACAATTTATTCTACTCACAATAAATTTGTTAAAATGAAATCTTCTATCTTTAAAGGGCAAATAAATACCTCGTTTCAAACACAACTGGTCCTACAAGTAATAAACACTTTAATTAACACATAGTACAAAGGCTTGCGTCACTCAGGAGCCTAAAAAGGAATCTGGGTCGACACAGCCTAGCAAATACCTGTTTGGCTGCACCTATGAATCAATTTACCAGGTAAACAAATCTAGCTGCCACCACCAAGGGCCCCCAAATCAACTATAGTTACATCAGCATTAGTATGAGTGTGGGGTAATATAATTGTTAAATCCCACCCTCAGGGAAATGAATGCAAGAGGCAGAAGGGAGAAGCCCATTACTATTTCAGAAAGGCTAGAACACAAACCATGGACTCTGAGAATGTAGGAAGATTGCAGGACCCTATAACTTCTCTGCCTTTGCTACCTCCTGCTTGCCTATACTGATAAGCTATCTATCATCTACCCACACATTCAACAAATGTTTTTTAAGCATTACTATGTCCCAAGCATTGTGGTAAGCACAGGGTCTACATAACTCTCCCTAGTTTTTTTATTTTTCTTCTCTCCAGTCTCTTATTTAAATCTTTTCAGTAGGAAGATAGACATTGAACAAAACAACTCACAGATATAAGCATAATTACAAACTGTATTGCATGATAATAAAGGAACATGAAACAGAACTACAAGGGCAACAACATACTTTATTTAATCTTTTTAAAAAATGTTTAATCCTCACCTGAGGATATGTTTATTGATTTTAGAGAGAAGGGAGAGAGAAACATCAATCGGTTGCCTCCCCTACACACTCCAAGTGGGGACAGAACTTGGAACCAGGGTATGCGCCCTGACAGGGACCAAACCCACAAACTTTTGCTGCAAGGAACAATGCTCCAACCTACTGAGCCACCAGGCCAGGGCAAGAAGACATACTTTAAATTGTCTTTATTTAGAAGTGATATTTAAGCTGAGTCCTGAGAATAAGTAAGTTAGTCAAGTGATAAAAAACAATGAACATACAGTAACAACAGATCTGTGTTTTAGGAAGATAGTTCTGACAGCAGCTTGGAAGACAGATTAGAAAGGGGGTCGGTTAAGTGAGTATTATTACAACAGTGAAGGAAAGAGTACAAACTAAACTACCAAAGGTGGAGATGGCAAGAAGCCAAATGTGAAAAACATTCAAAGGCAGGATGGACAGGCGCTGATTGCTAATTAGGTAAAAAAAAGTATGTGAGAGAGAAAGTAAGTCAAATTATTTCCTAGGATTCCTATTAGCCTAGGTAAGTGGGAGGGTAGAAGTGTGAACGACGGAGACAGGGAACACATAAAGAAGGAACAAGTTTAAAGGGAAGATAAGTGGCAGTTTCTGTTGCACTTAAGATACTGCAGAAATATTCATGTGGAGATATCTGACTTGCAACTCTGAAAACAAATGGTCCTTAAAAAATGATCCTAGAATAGGCAGGCTAGAAAACAGGTCTAGGGTATCTTCACAGTAGCATTAAGTGATGCTCTGGGAGAAGATGAATCACTGAGAGAATATAAAATAAGAAAAGGGACTAAGAAAACTTTGACTTGTATTTAAAAACCCAGTAACAAAATAAAAGCCATGGCAAGAAAGGAAGAATCAGAGTTCACAGAAACATCAGTTCAATAAATATTTATCAACATCTACCACCTTCTAGGTATGATGCTAGATATTAGGTATATAAGTAAGACAGGAGATCTACCCTTAAGATGCTTACAGCCTAGGGGAGGGACACAAATACATCATTTCAGTATAGTTATAGATGGGGCACCTTAGAAATACACAGGGGAAAACCCAGCCAAACGCAGGAGTTCTGGAAATACACACTGAAGGAGATGGTGTCTCGTACAAGGTTTTAAGATTGATTAAAATCATGCAAAGAAAGTTAGTGAGGGCAAACCAGATGAAATCAAGAGAATAATCCCAGACTTTTGGAATGCTGAGCAGGATAATGTGTTTAAAAAAAATCCTGGAAGAAGCCAAGAGGCTAAAGTGATTTAAACTGGAAAGAGTTACTCTCACTTATATGTGAAGTCTAATGAACAAAATAAACTGACAAAATAGAAAGAGGCGTGAATAAATGGACTAGACTGACAGCTGTCAGAGGGGCACAGGGAAGGGGCGGCGTCTGGATGAAAGAAGGTGAAGGGATTAGCCAAAGAACATATATGCATAACCCACAGACACAGACAACAGTGTGGTGATGGCCAGAGGGAAGGGGGGTACTGAGTGGAGGCGGGCAAAGGGAGTAAAAATGGGGGCATCTGTAACAGTCTCAATAATGAAAATAAAGAAAAAAAAGTTACTTAGAAGAAAATAATAGACCCAGAAGATGGGAAAAGTGGACAAGGGGTGTTTGGTAGAAAATGTACAGTTGTGGAGTGGAATGTTACAGAAGAGAGATTGGAGAAAACTGCCAAGCTGTATGAGGATTGGGAAGAGAGTTGGGTTAAGAGAACTTACATGAATTTTAACTTTATATAATTGTATCTTTTGACCTTAGATGACTTCTGTAAATAGTAGAGGTTCATTATTTTCTAAAGATTCTTTGAGCTTGTCTATTTCTTTTGGATATACCATGCTGAGACCACCCAAGGTGACCCAGTTTTAAGTGATCATGAAAATCTGGGAAAGGTAGTTTGTACGCATTAATGGTTGTAGAAAGGTCAAGCATGATGAAAAAAAAGCAAGAAGCCATCAGACTGAACATTATGTGGTCATCGATGCCCTTCAAACTTTCAATAGAAATGCAGAGGTAGAAAACAATCGTAGATGGTTCACAAGTGAATGGTATAGACATGACTCTATACTGTTTGTTCATTCAACAAATATTTACTGAGTGCCTAATACATACTGGGAACTATCCTAGGCCCTGGAGAATCAATGGTGATCAAGACACAGATCTCGTAAGAGCTTATTGCCTAACGGAAGACAAGGAAATAGACGATTAGAGTTATAGTGAAATCAGAGCACATGGAAGTTTGACGGTAAAGGAAGGAGTAATAGACAGCAGTAACTACACTGAAAGTAGTAGAATGGAGGGGAAGTTTACTTCTTGGCTAAAAGGAATTTGAGCATGTTTGTAAGCTGAGTGAGAAGAGCTTGTGGAAAAGGAGATAAAAGTTGGGAGGTGGGGAAAGAGAAGAGGGTAGTTGGGAGACGTTACAGGGAAGGAGCAGTCCAAGGTATAATTGTTGGACTTGGAAAAGTAGAACAGTTCTTCCTCCAAAGAACCACCGAAGGAACAGAAGACAAAAAAATAATTGTTATGCAAAAGGAGAGCATAAAGAAATGTCCTCTACCTTTTGCCATAGCATAGGCAAGGTTGCCTCTTATCAAGGAAGCAAAACAGGTTAGAGGCTTTGAGGACAGTGTAAAAGTTTTGAAGTTTGCAATGTAAGAATTGGGTAAATGAAATAACTAATCATTTCCAATTTAAGATTACACAGAAAATGGAAGAGGCAATCAATAATTGTATGCTTGCTTTGTTTATATCTGGAAGTAAAATATAAAGTAAAATGTGACCTATATTTCACAGAATTCAATAAGCATGAATTAAACAAAGCTAAATCTTAAAAAGAATTATCAAAGTACACCCATACAGTGTATGATTGATTATGGACTACTTGTCAGAGTATAGAGTCAATACAGCACTCCCAGAGTTTGAAATTTGTCACCATTACTTAGTAGCAGCAGCAGAAACAAGGAAGCTCACAAAATGAATGCAGGTAACAAGATTCCATCAGTAACAGGAACAAAGAGGAGCTTGCAAGCTTGCAGGTAGAGAAGCTATATACAAGGAGGAACCCCCCCAAAAAATGGAAATTTATGAAAAATTGTGTGCTTATTTACATGTATAAACTTCAGTCACCTTCAAAGTACTTTCCATTTGATGAGTACTCCTATCGAGACATTTTTTCCACTACTCAAGTTTTTGAACTCATTGATTTTGATGCCTGTTAGTACTTCTGTTCTTGTTTTGTTTTACCTCTCCCACACTTGCAAAAAGTTACCCTTTGAGGACTTTTCTCATCCAGGAAAACAAAAAATGTCATTTGGGGAGAGATCAGGTGAATAGAGAGGGTGGGGCACAGGGGTCATGCCATTTTTGGTCAAAAACTGCTCAACACAGAGCAGTGTGAGCAGGTGTACTCGTAAATCACCAATTTATGAGCTGAAATGGCCAAATGCCTTGAGAGAGTCTTCAAAAAAAAAAAAAATCACTGAAGTCAAACGCAGCCTCTTACACCACCACCAGCTAGTCCACTGATACAGATGGGTTCTTAGAACACTCACCTTAATGAGGGAAGCCTGTACTACAATGGGCCTGGTCTCCAGAAGATAATTCAGGGTTTTTTGGGATGTCTCCCCTTGTGTATTAAATGAGGTACTAGAAAAGAAGCTTAAAAGCAAAGACATACTGTGGACTAATGATACGTCTGAAGATAACTGATCTTAGTTCCTGCCTTCCTCTTTTTCTTCCTTCAACATGCTCTTAGCACCTGTTATATGCCAGGTACACTGTGAGGCACTGGTGATACAGAGAAAAAACATACATAGTTCTTGCTTGTATACAGAATATGTTCATGTACCCATAGCCTAATGTTTACAAAAAAAAAAAAAACCCTCAAAATGTGCTGAGTTTCGTTACCCAAAAGTCTACATTGTTCTGTAAGACATTAATCACAAAGAAGCAAAATATCAAAAAGTTCAACAAATCCTTCAACAATTAGCAAAAACCAAAAAAGGTGCTGCAAAAAAGTAGCAGCATACTGAAGATCCATAAAATAATGTCATAACTTAATAAACTGTTGTATATTTTGGCTTTCTCACAGATGTTACATCTGACTTTTCATTAAACAGGTGGATTAAAGCCAACAAAAAGGCAACGAACATCAAATGGCAAAGCAAGATAACCAGAAACTAAATGCCAGAAAGTATTTCAGCAGCAAACTGTCAATTTTAGTGATCACTACAACAGTAACACATATTTATTGAGCTCTTACTTGAGCCAGATATTATGTTAAGTATATTATATGCAATGTCATTAAACTTTTATAAATTCCTACAACAAACCTACCTATAAGGTAGCTTTTAATATCATTTTACAGACAAGAAAAGTAAAGCTTAGAAAAAGATACATGCCTAAACTACACAGCTAGCAAGTAAAGGAGCCAGAACTTGAACTTGGGTCTGTATGCTCTTAAAAAGTCATTCTTTAACTACTGTGTGTTTCAGTTTCCCCAAAATGATGGAATAGTGCCAGGCACATGATGGACACTCAATAAAGTCTGTTGTTGAAGGAATTAATGCGAAGATATAAAGCAGCTATTGCAGAGTAAACCTAAATGTGGAAAATACAAATAGAAAAGCAGAAGCAGTATTTTAAGGGTTCACTAAATCATCCAAACTGTGAAGCATAATTGTGGGTGTCTGGAAATTAGCAGCAACTGACAGAATGGCCTGATAGGCTGTTACAGGAAATGTAATGGCTCTTTCTGAGTGAGAACTTCAGGCTGTCCATGAATCTGCAAACCAAAGATGGAAATAGCACCAAGCAGTTTAGGAAAGAAACTGCAGATGCTTATCAGAAACCTTTCCCACATTTTCTCAGCATGGAGAGGATTGTTGGTGATGCACTGACATAAAACAGTCAAGCCCACACATTACCTTTAATTCTATTACCTTCAAAATGGAAGAAAGTCATGTGTCCTGGAAAGATTATTACATTCTAGTATTATCCAGATCTCTCTTTTAAAAGATTCCCATCCTAAGATTCCTTTTATTGGCTCCAGGGCCATGTTTTATTCCACTGACTCTGCCACCATGATCACCAATGACAGGACCAACAGAGAGCACCTGTCCTAAGAGCAGCCAAACAATGAACAGCTTATGGCCAGCAATCTATGAAGGCCTGGCATAGGAGATTTGCCCAACCTAACTGAACCAATCACACTTTCTCTTACAGGAATCTGAACTCAAGCTATATGGAGAGGGAAAGTAGCTGAAAGACACAGAGAAAGCAAGCAACAGAAGTAAGGAGGTAGTAATAACCATACTGACAAGACATAATGAGATAATTCATTTTCAAAAAAAGTAAAAGCAGAGTCTGAAAAGGGCTAATAGCAGCAGAGAAGCAATACTCCCACTGCTAAGACACCAATACCTAATCAGTAGAATTACATTGATTTTTTCCAGTTTCTACGAAATCTACATGGCAAAGCCAGTTTGTACAATTACCAGTCGAGTCCCACAAGACCTGGCCACTTCTATCTCACTCATTTCCCCACATAAAGCCTTCTAAATAAACCTCTCCTTACTAGCTACAGACCAATTAAAACTGTGCTTGCAACCAAAAAAAATAAAACAAAATAAAAAGCACAGCCCAGTATTTGAATACATGGGTGCGCGTGCACTCACACAGCTGCAGTTAGATGACATGGTAAATCAGGTGGTGGCTGGTAATACAAGCACTGCAGGTTTTGCTTCCACCCTGTAGCACCTGTGCTTTAAATTATTGTGCTACTTAGTTCTGGTTAACTGTTTTAGAAAGAAGGGCCTTCAAAGAAGCATCTTAAACCTTAAAAATTAGTAATTCATATCATTACAATTACTCACTTAAAGATTAAAGAGATCCAGGGAAGTTACAGGAAACAAAGCCATCTCTTTAAAAGTTTCTTCCTCTTGTGCACGTACAGATGTTTGTGTCCATATTTCATGGCAAATAAGTGATTTTGTTCTCTTACAGTCACAAGAAACAATAGTGGACTAGTCAAGACAGCCAGGCAAAGAAAGGGAAAATTGGAAAATTATCAAAGTGTTTTGAGGAAAGCTTAACTTTAGATATAAATATTAAAAATTAGTTTTAAATTTCAAAAAGTATGTTCTTGTCTATCTTTATGGCAGCCCCACACCTTATCTCCTCAAAGCCTGTCGATTCAAAGAAACAGAAGGATGCTCAGAAAAGTCTCAAACATCTACAAATGCCCAGCATGGTGGATTCCAAGGAACTCAATAAATATAATGATCAAAAGGCATGAAGATGACATGGCCTCTCCTAGAGAAGCTCATATAAAACAACCCTAACAAATTCTATCTCATTAACTCAAAGAAACTACATAAAAATCCTTTCCCTAAATTAATTTTTTTCCATATGATTCAGTCACTTGAGCACACTATGTTCCTAGTGCTTTGCTATTTTTTCTCTGAAGAAAAGCATTCCTTGCTTTTTCTTCCCATCCAAAATAAGAAGCTACCAGTCACAACTAGCAGGTATTTTGGGGTTCGGGTCTAACAAAGCACCCAAAACAGTCTCAGCTTTTTAAAAAAATACTTTGCACAGCTTAGAAAGAAAGTTCGACTACAGCCACAGTTCCACTTCTCAGAGTTAATTTATTCTCAGGATAATTCCAGATAGGAGGGATTAAAAGTAAATATTCAACCTTAGTTGTAGTAAGAGTTCTATGCACTTAAGGTTTATTTTGCTGTAATAATTTCTCCTCTATCATCACTACACACTCTGTATTGAAAGTGTTACTGGATTATATAGAGCAGGACACCCAAATACACTGCAAGTTATTACTGCTCAAGCATTCAGTGGGAGCGGCGGGGGGGGCGGTATTTTGGTTTGGCTGTATTTTCAACCACTTCATCTACTGCTTAAACATTGTAATAATTTGTGTGTCAGGTATATGCTCCAGACACCTGACACAAGTAAGTATTTGAGTATCAGAATTACTAAGAAGCCACACAGACCAGGTGTGGGAACCCCAGCACTTGATCTGAAGTTCAGGATATGAAGGGTCATCCAAATCTAGAAACAAGGTTTTCTGATGTTGTAAATTGTAACAGCCCCTAAACCCTAAAATTTCTAAAATCATCTTATTGTTAAAAATGCAAGATCAACAGCAGTCAGGTGTGTGGGTAAACACTCTCAGCAGACAGTTTAACAATACTTGGGCCTCAGCTGAAATTTGGAGTACTGCCACTAAGTACTACCATTGGCAAAACTGTTGAAAAGTGCCATTTCTTCTTATCTCTTTGTGACACACTCACCAAAGGAACTCCTGACTTAGCCTAAATTGTGCTCTACTGAAGAATCTACTCTTTCCATAATTAAATGCTTTCTTTCAAATGGTATCTACTTGTGTTTTACAGAAATATTTCAGCTATGTTAACTAATATTTATTCCATATCAATATTTCATACATGACCAAAAATAACACATTTGTGTGACAGGACACATAATAATGAAAATTTTATGACAGATGGGTTACTCTGGGGAGTAAACATAAAAACAAAACATAACTTACAATGATTATGCTTACAACTGCCTTTTGCAAGACAAATGAAAAACTTATGAGTAAAATGGTAAACTAGTAATATCTCATTAGAATTCACAGAAAATGATATAATTGGTTATTTTCAATGGCTGAATTAAACACAAAAGCAGCAGTTAAAATATGATGTGTAGCAATGAAGTTCCCTCTTTTAATGCATTTTTCTAGAGATAAAGTTCCACATTTTGATCTTATAGTAATCATGTCTAACATTTATTGTATCATGTCAAGCATTATTCTAAGCATTTTAAATGTTTTTCATTTTATCCTCAGAACCACTTATGAGATAAGAAATATTGGGATCCTTATTTTATAGGTAAGGTAGTAACTAGGGCACAAAATGTTTAAGTAATTTGCACGTCACACAGGAAATAATTTGTGAATCCAAAAATTTCACCATCTGGCTTCAAAGCATCACACTAGGCTACCAGTAAGGTAATACAGTGAACGAGCTTTGCAAATGGTAACGTGCAAATGTCAGGTGTACTGATCAAGAGCACATGCTTTGTAGTCAAACCCAGTGTCAAGTCTCAATTCTGTAATATACTACCTATGTGAACTTGAGTAAATCACTGAACTTCTCTAAGTTTCAATTTCCTTTTCTATAAAATGGGGAAAATGAAGTGACAGTTCGTATTTCATAGGGATGTTGGTGAATTAGGGGAACCATGTATGTAAAGGATTAGCAGAGTGCTTGGCATACCGTAAACACTCTATGAATGTTCATTATTATTAGCTAATACTAAGAATTCCTTTTATCATCATAACCTCTCATTTTACTACCAGTAGCATTTTCAAAACTAAGTGAAATCTATCAATATTGAGATACTATAAATTTATGAAATTAGGACCCCAAGTCTCAAAGAATATGACAGCACAGTTTTGAAATGGAAAAAGCTACTACTTACTTTAATATCATTCAATTTATTTAAAGTGCCTGGGTATACAGCAAAATGTGCTGGGCACTTGACAAAACTATCAAGACATAGTCCCTGACTTCAAAAATGCACAATCAAGCAATTTAATTTGGCTGAGTGGGCACAAACAGAAACACCTCCAACTTTAAGCATTTTCCCAACCAGATGCACCTATGTTCCCCTCTGTGGTGTGGTAGTAGTGAACACATGCAGAAGAAATAGCTTAAGAATATATAATAAACCTGACAAACAGAATGCGGAACATTACGGAAGAAATGAGCTGACTTCCCACCCTCTTACCTTCTCGAAAAACGTTTTAGTTACCATGGTACTAAGATCTCTGTTAACCAGAAGAAAAAACAGGAAAGAGCTCAGAACAAGGTCAGAGAAAAAGGCGGCAGAAACAATTTATAAGAGAGAAGAAATAAATTTGCAAGTTAGAAAAGCAAAATAATTGTGAGTTTAAGTGAAACATGTTTTATTTTGCATTCTATCATGTACTGGATGATTAGAAACTAAACAATAGCAGTTCCTAGATTGCTGATCCTTACTCCTTTTCAATCCTGAAGTTTCCATTAGCTCTTAAAGTCAGAGAAAAGAACTGCATAGAGTGCAGCAGGATTCTCTCTAACAGCACAGCCAACACTATGCTGCTCATATCCTACAGCTCGATTTTGGATCAACTATGAGAACCATGGTTATATCATAACCCTTGAACTGTACGGATTCCATTAGAAAAGTAACTTCTACAACTCCTAAGAATCTGGAATACTTCCAAGGGCCACTGCAAAAACCTGAAAACCTCATTTCCAAGGTTTTAGAAGCATTTCTATCTCATCTTCAGTGATCATGCTATTTGAAGAGATCTTCTGCAACTTCACAACAGGAAATGATATCCACTTACACCTCTCTATCTGCATACCCAGTTGTCATAATACCTGGGAAATTCCTCTTTCTATAACCACAGACTCAAGTCATAGCAAAGCAGCAAACCTTCCTGCTACTGCATCCATATGCCCTTTAAAAAAACTGAGAACAGCCTATTGACCACAAAACAATTTAACAAACACATACTCCTTAAAAAAATGTTAAGGTACTTTTAAACAATACAAGCAATCTGTCAACAGAAAACTTAGCGCATATATACAAAATCAGGCTAAAAATTAAATATGGGTAATTTATATATTCTTCAAGAGTATGTATGTATTCTTCAGGAAGGTTTTCCTCTTGAAATAGGAAATAAGAAAAAATAAGTGACATGAACCAACAGTCATTGTGCATTCAAGGTACATCTGCATGTTCTAGTGAATACCTGCCCAGTGTCGGCCATACCTCATCCAGCTCTCACACTATACAAACTTCGGAAGATGAAGCACAAGCCATTTCTTTTATTGTTTCTACTCTTCCAACACTTAGGGGAGGAAGGTATATTAAGGAAGAAAGATGAGTTGAATTCTATAGAAAAACTCTTTAATTGAGCAAATAGCAGCAAAGATGAATATTATTTGTAGCCAGAGCTAGGTCTTTTTATATTATAAAGTTTCTGATGGTTCCTTTGACTCCCTACAACAATAACAAACAGTGCTATAAATATTTGTTTATATAGCTTATGTGCAAAAAAAATCTTCCAGCACAAATTTCCTAGGTCTCTTCTCAAGAATCTCAAGCCTAAGACTCTGAGATGACAGAGCTCAAGAATCAAACTTAAGCCAAAAAGGAAGAATGAAGACCAGAAAGGAATAGGAAGAATGAAGAATTTTAATCACTTCTTACTTGTTCATTCTACCTTAATAAACTGGTCCCAGTTTAACCTCTAACTTCTAAGTCCACCATAATCTGTTCAGCTATTATGATAAAATATTCCTAATGTCTCTAGGCCCTTCTAATGTAAACCAGGCCTGACAAAGGGCTGTTTTTCTCTCAATGACACACATAGTATTTTTGACAGTCCCTGAACTCTCAATTCCTCTACCTAAATTTCTGCTCTGTGGCCCTAGAGTTATGACAGAGAAGATATGTGGAAATAGGTGAGTGAAGTAAGGATATTCCAGCAACTGGGCTACCCTCCACAAAAATTAGGCTATTTCTCTTTCTTCCACACAGTATTTAACAAGTGAAGCAGAGAAGAAAAGTCCAACATACAGATGAAAGGTTGTAAGCAAACAGCTACCCCAAGCTTCTTAGGACTCATCTTTTGGTTATAAACACTTAAGTCTGTATATCTTTGGAATATGTCTTGTGTGTAGGAATGCATAAAAGATAACACCTTGCAAAAGTCAAACATACAGGTTTAATAATGTGCAACTAAAGAAGATGGTTTATAAATGAAATACCACCTACACATTTAGTTCCCTAAATATATTACACTATTAATCATTAAAGTTAGACCTATAAGTACAAATTTTCCATATGTGGAAAAGTAAATCTTTTTAAATTAAAGAGAAATTATAACTCTAATTCTTAAAAATAAAACTATCAAGATATAATTCAAGTGTAGCTGCTCATAGTCAATGAATATATTTAAATTTGATAATAAAACATTTAAGTTTCAACCAATGCACCTTTGTTGAAGCACATTTAGCTGAAATAACTCCAAGTCTGGTTTATTTCCATCACATATAGTACATTTTTCCAACAAGAGCATGTACATTCAATATAGAACATTTCCAGCAACAGTTACAGTCTTTCTAGTTTCCTTTCACAGTATATTTTAGTGCAAAGCACTGGGAAGGGTAAATGTTTTTCTAGCTATAGAAATATTTTATTATGACCTTGTGGATCTTCAACATTTTAAAACTGTATACAAAAAGTATATAGATGGACAGGGTCCCTCCTAAGTACAGGTGTGAACCTCTATAAAAACATGGTATATTCTCTGCTGTACCTTTTAAAATTATAATTTGACAAAAATTACTAAAAAATAAAATATTCCCTAAAAAGTACAAAATATTGATACATAAAACCTGTCCAAAATTTCATAAAGATAGATGTATTTTTTTCCTAAAATCTTGATTATAAAAATGAACAAGGAATCATTATTTTCCAAATTTTACAGTAGGAATCAAATATTATCTAAAGTGGTCATTTAAGATTTTACTTGGGAGAAAAAAAATCAGGGTTTACACCCCATCTGCCTTTTTTTTTTTAGCAATATTTAAAGAAATAACTAATATAAGTGGTTGTGCATGGATTGTCTGCATCCATAAAGTATCAGTAAGCTACTTACTACCTTCATATTAACATTAGTAAATGTGTGGTCTTTAAAAAAAACAGACTGACAAATTAACTTGCTTCTACCATTAAAGTGCTTTGTATAAAACTTTTTTAAAAATTGGGAATGTTAAATTTTCACAAAAACCTCAGATGTTTACAAATGAAAAATGTAATGATCCATGGATGAAAATGAACTAGAACTTTCCTGTAGTATATATTTTAGAATGAAATTTTCAAATATTTAAGTGCTGGAGAACAAGTTAGAAGTAAATGAATGTAAAAATAATGACAAACATTTAGTAGGCTAAATATGTATAATGTGTTGATACTAATTTGTCTTTGGTCCTAACATACACTCACTAGGAAATCATGTACCTGTACAATCCAGATGAAAATTCTGCCAAATAAAGTGGAACACAACTAAAATCACTAAGATATAAAGTCTTTGTCAATTAAAAATCACCAGTGGTGATATTTTCTTCAGGTTGTTCATCACTTCAATCAACAAATTGTTTGGAAAACAAAATTTGCAACATTTTTGTAGCAACTGTAGACCAAATGCACAAGGTCAAACGTGGTTAACTGATGGACTGTGATGACAATATGTAATGTCACAGCTACTTCAAAAGTGCTGGAAAAGGCAGTGCCTTTGAAACAAGTGGTTTGATGATAATCACTTTAGTGAGAAAACAGCAGTTACAGTCAAATATTTATAAAAACTTTTTTCCTCAAAATACCATTTGAAGACGTTTAGTGGTTCTAACACCAATTTAAAGTCTTTCCACAAAAATGAACTCCAAACCTTTTCGTACATCACTTGAAGTTATCTGAGGAGAAATGGGAATAAATGAACACTTTTGAGTTTACCAATAAAAGCTTGTTTTTAAAACTATACAATAAATGACTTCTAAAGAATGGTTTCATCTCAAGTTTTCCACAAAAATATTTCTTTTAAAAATGTGTGATAATCAAACCACAACATTTAACCTACTCAGCAAACTACTGCTTTAGAAGTTAAATCCAAAACTAATTTAATACTAATTAAATATATTAATTGCCTTAACATAGGGACACAGGTACTGAAGGTAAACTTTAAAAATATAGAGACCTGAAAAAGCAAGTATACGGAGTCTACTCCTTATTTTATATTGCATTTTTAAAATCTACATTTGTTCCAAAACCTTCTAAAAAAGTAGTATTTTTTTTTCTTTCTTCCCAATAGGGATTTTACTTTTCTTGCAACGCAACAACCACACACACAAAAAAAAGGAAAAAAGAAAAAACAAGAAAATCCCTATTTAATAATATTAACTATGTTGAAATGATCACCAAAAAGTTTATTTAAGCAAAAAAGGGAAATTTAAGAGGATTTGGGACCTAAGTAATCATTTTTCTTTCACAGATGAAACTTAAAAATGGTACATACTCCCAAGGAGGAAGAAAAAGAAATTCCAAACTTTTATCAAGTTTCCCCCTTTATCTAGAAGCACTATGTTAAATGTAAATAAAATAAATACTAATCATCCTAAATTCAATTTGGGGATTTTTTTTTTTTTCTGAGTGCAGCACTTTATTTAGCTGTCACAGATTAACTTACAATAATTACAATGCCTCAAAAGACTTTTTTCCTATAATTATCACCTTCACAAATTCATTCTAATATATTTAACTTTCCTACAATGCATTAATTAGTAGACTAAGTCACTGAATCAAATTAAACCTGTGCAAAGTTAGTTAAACAGAAGACATCTAATTGTAAACATAAGCCAATGTAAATGTGTATTTTACAACAGAGAGGAAAGCACTGACCCTGTGCCATCTACCTATTAACTATATTGCATTGTCCTATGGAAGATAAGTTCTGAAGTTAACTTTTGTTCCCAAGCCACTGGAATAAAGGTCACTGAAGAGGAAATGCAATACTCGCATTACTCTTGCAGCTCCCACTGCCATGAGATATATGGAAGCAAAGGTGTTAAAATGGAACCAGCTATAAATTATGGTCATATGATTTTTTTAGTTCGATGGGGGGAAAAAGCAAAACTCTGTTAACTGTTCCTCACCAGACAAGAGCCTTAGATCTTGTACTTCGGCCTTTGGTTTTGTTTCCTTCAGGTGAATTGGAAGCATTTGCCTTATGAGTTTTCTTATGATGTTCAAGATAAGTCTTTTTGGCAAATGCCTTTCCACATTTATTGCATCTGTGAAGAGAAAAGTTTTTTGTGACTTTTACTTCAATACCAACGTCAGCTACTTCATACTTTTTACTGGGAGAGTTAGAAGTGCCATCATGTTTTGAATCGCTATGTTTTGCTTCGTCCCTCGAAGGGCCTCTTTTTGCCACTTTATTTAGAACAAAATCAATGGGCTTTTTTATAGCTCTGATCTCCAAACTGGCTGTTATTTTCCCAAGATAGCGGGATGACTTTTTATGAACCACAGTTATATGTCGTATCACATCACGCTTTCGACGAGTTTCGTAAGTGCAAAGAGGACACTTGTAGAATTTAACATAAATGTTATTCCCATCTGTGTGCAATTCAATGTGTTTAGTCAAGTTCTGTTTGGAAGTAAACTGACGTTTACAAAGTTTACAGTAAAGTTGCTTAAAGTCAAAGCCAGCTGAAAGTTTTGGTTTCCTGGTTTTTTGCTGGCCACCTGCAGCAGACGGACTGGTTGATTTAGGGCTTTCAGAGTCTTGTTTAACTTTATTTTTCTGTGCTGCCGGTGTGTTCTTTTTTTCATTTGAATGATTTGTTCCCTTTAATTCATTCTGTGGAGAATGGGTAATGGAAGGGGGTGAAGATTCTACAGAATCTGCTGGTTCAACTTTAACTTTTATTTCTGAACTGTTGGCAGTATTATTAGGGCCTTTCTCTCTTTTAGAGTTTGTTGCAGAAAGAGTTATCTTGTGGACAATTTGCATATGTCTTTTAAGCATTATTTGTGAACTATATTTCCTCTTGCAAAGGAGGCATTTGCATGCAGTTAAATTGTATTCAGCCTTTGAAGACGACTTTTGTTTTCGAGTCTTAAAAGATTTTTTAGGAGAAACAGAATCCAGAAACAAAGGTTGCCCAGGCTTTGTTGCTATATCAGGAGTAATTGAATCCCTCCTTAGTCCTCTATGAACTTCATCAAAATGCCTCCTTACATTCGCTTTTGTAGCAAATGATTTACAACATACTGGACAACTCCTACTTAATGGAACCAGAACATTCTTACTGCGTCCCTTAGAGGACTGGTTTGGATTTTTTCGTGTTTCAATGTACTTTTTTAGTTCTTCCATCTTTTTCTTGTGTACTTTTCGAATGTGACGACGAACACCTCGTCTGGAATTAAATTCTTTTCTACAAAGACAACATATCAACTGGTGACCAAAATCAGAATTATCAGAAGTTTCTACGTCAGCTTGTGATTCCTGAGGTTGTTCATCAGATGTAGGTGCAACTTCATCTGCAACGATCTCAACAGGAGGGGGCTCCACAGTTTCCATCTCTGTAACTGTAACTGGTACTGTTTTAGAGTTTTCAGTGCTAGTTTCCTGTATTTGAACTTCAGCTTGTTCAGGAATACTGCTTGACTCTGCGACTTCAGTAGGATTATCAGTCCTTGAAATATACTGAAACACTGCATTCTGATTAGTTTCTATGGGTTCTAGCTTAATAATATATTCTCGCTTGTCCACACTTGGATATATGGCTTCTAGGAGATCATTTATGGCTTGGCTTTGTTTATCATTTACATCAGGAAGGTCTGTTAGGGGAAAAAACAACATTTTAACATGAAATAATTAGCTCTTCTAATTTTTAATGTGTTACAAATGTCTATCTTAAAATTTATTATATTTCTGGTTCATGTTTATTTTTATAATAGCATTATCTTTTTTCCATATTTTATGAAAATAAAAACTAGTATTAAACTAAAATTTGCTTTACTTTAAAACCTCAACATAGTACATAAATGTTAAGGGCTAGAAGCAACTGTAGAGTCACTCCACTTCTAAGTGCACTTACTATAAAATATGTAAGCACATGGGTGTCATAACAATAAAATACTATTTCATATTTTTAGTCTAAAATTTTAGGCAACCAAAGGCAAACCAAAGTCTTCATAACCCAAGACGGATAGAACATCATGAAGAATTTTACTATATACAAAAATAATTTTTTAAAGAACACATAACAGCATTACTATTAAATAACCTTATCTATAATAAACTTCCTACTCTAATTATATGAGGACATACTTATGGAAATAAAAAAGAAACTTTATAGGAAAACATAAACAGGAATGACATGATATATACAAGTATTTGCTAAACTCAGTCCCTTTACATGTTTCCTTAACATGACACAATTCTATTAAAACAAATGATTAAAAACTAGAGAATTATTCCAAATAAAAGAGCTAGTTTTATGTATTTGTACAATAATTACACCTTCTGTAGGCAACTAAATACTCCTATTTTAACACAGTTGTCTAATACTGGTTATGTTTCCACATACAACTCTAAATTCTAGCTATTACTTATTAAATACAGCATCAAATTTTCTATTTAGAAATAAAGAAATGATTTACTACAGCTCTTCTCATCTACTTCCTTTTTAAAATGGATAAAGTTTCTATAAGAATAACACTTTCACAAAAGTACTTCTCGAATGAGTATTGCCATGAAGAGAGCACATTAATCCAACAAATCCATTTATCTATTTCCCTCTATAAGTCAACTTCATACTAAAAAATAACAAACAACTACCAGAAAGTTAACTTATTTTCTAATGGTACTTTAATTAAAAAGTTAGATTTAAAACTAATCTTTATTGCCCTGGCCAGGTGGCTCAATTGGTTAGAACATCATCCCATTCACCAGAAGGGTGCAGGTTCAATTCCCAGTTAGGGAACGTACCTAGGTTGTGGGTTCGATACCCAATTGGAACACATATGGGAGGCAACCAATTGATCTTTCTCACATTGGTGTTTCTATCTCTCTCTCTCTTTCTCTCTCTCTCCCTCCCCCACCCCCTAAAAATCGATGGAAATATCCTCAGGTAAGGATTAAAAAAAAAAAAAAAAACTAATCCTTATGGACTGCCTCTTTATTATATCTCAATGATTTTTTTTTAAAGCATAGTAGACCTAACAGCAGTATCCAAACAAATATGAAATATGAAATTTTCATTTCATGTATGTCCTATGCCTTAAATCATCTTCATGCTAATACTTGAAGTTTGCATTTCATTCCCATCCCAAAAAGGTTAAGTTGAAAAAATGCACAAAATCCACAATGCAAAATAGTATCAAACTGTTAAAATAAATTCTATATTTTATAAGTCCACAAAGAGTTAAATCTCAAAAAAAAAGTTATTTTTTATTAAAATATTTTAAGGAATTTACATTAGTTCTTTAAGGAAAGAAAATAACATCATTATATATACTGCAACTTAATCATACACAGGCAATACACTTAATTCAACAAACAAATCATTTCACAAAGATTTTATTAGCCTACTATTTGCCTTCATCACATAAAGCTATTTCAGATCTCAAGTTAACCCACAGTACAATCTAATTTCTGACAAAATGACTAATCTAAGTAAATTTCACTGAAAACAAAACTGAACTTCAAATCAAGACCCAGAAAACACTAGAAAGATTAACAAATATTTAATGCTCTCCACCAGTCCCAAGAAATCAACTCATTTACTCAAGAGGAATCTAAGTAAATAATCAGTCATATCTGGTAACAATCTGTTAAAGTAAAAAGGAAATATACCAATAGCGCCCCCTTCAAAAATCAGTATTTTAACTTACAAAAATCCTGAATATAAAGTATATAACCCATATGAATATTCAAAAACAATATTCAATATATTAATACAAATAAATACTCATAAATCTGACCTTATATACCTTGAGGAAAATCCAAGTAAAAAACACAGGTATGAAAGTACGTATCTAAAAAACTGAATATAGCCCTGACCGGTGTGGCTCAGCGGACTGGGCTTTCAACCTACAAACCAAATGGTCACTGTCTGGTTCAAATCACGGTTAGGGCACATGCCTGGGTGCGGGACACGTCCACAGTTGTGGGCATGCAAGAGGCAACTTATCACTGTTTCTCTTGTACATCGATGTTTCTCTCCCTCTCTTTCTCCCTCCCTTCCCCTCCCTCTAAACATAAATAAAATCTTTTAAAAACATAAAAAAATAAATTGAATATAACACTGAGTCTCAAGTATTTAATTTTATTCTCTATCATTATCTATAACTAGATATCCATAATTTAACACAAACATATAGTTGTAATATAAGAATACTTAATCATAAAATGCATAACTGAATACTTGGATTAAAACTTACTGTCATCCATCTGGAGACTTGGTGGGCAGTAAAATTTTTTGTGGGTAATTAAATTTGGTAATCCTCTGAAGAGACTTCGGCATAATTTACATTCAAAAATAGTGTCCACGTCTTTTAATAAAATATGTTTAAGTTGTTTAGTTCCTGAGAGAAAAAACAAAAGAAAACTTAGCACAAAAAGTAACCTTAATATGTACTTTTAAACTGAACCATTGTTGAAAATCCAAAAGTGCAGTTTTACTCTTTAAAAACAAAACATATAGGCATTTCCAATCACTACCACAGTGCATTATTCACAACTAAGTTATAGACTACGTTCTAAGCAAAAATCCTTCTATCATTTGGATATTAGGAAGCTAAAATTGGTGTTTTTTTCCTAATTCAGCAGCCAATCAAGTCTTGGGATATCCCAACAGTGGTCTCAACATGTTTGATCATCACAAAGACCTGGGAATAAAGATGTATGTGATCCACCTCTAGAGATTCTGATTCTATAAATCTGGAGTGGAACTGAAAAATTAAATGTCTCCATCCCCTCCCACTCCCTGCCAAAGTTTTTGCCTGGTTCTTCCAGCTTGCTTCTGCATTAGGAAGTGAACAGAGAGTTTCATAACACATTTTCCCCTGATTCCTTAAAGAAGGTCAAAACTATGTCACAAGATTGTGACTTTTATTTTTAAATTTAGATCAAATCACTTCAGGTTCTGGGCCAACATTGGATTATGGCCATTTAGTGTGACAGTGAATCTTGTTCATAATTTTGAATTTTGCTTAGGCCTCTTGATACTACTATAAGTTTACTCAAAACCTTTCTTCCTCAAAAACTTACCTCAATTGAAATTAATTAAATATTGACATAATTACTAGTTTAAAGCCTGTCTTCTCCACTAGACTATAAACTCCAAAGCAGCCAAGACCAAGTCTGTCTTATTTATAACTGTAAGTGTTCAATTCTAATAGTGCTCAATAAATTTCTGTTGAAGAAATTCCAGTGATCTAGGGAATCTAAGCACTGTGACAAAAGATCCAAGGCAGAGAGAAAAATAAATGGCAACAAGCATCTGATCTTTAAAGTAAGAACACCCACCAGGGATAAAACACAAACGGAAGGTCTTTTGTCACTACTTCCTACAGGTTTTTGCCACAGGTAATTGACAAAATTGAAATGCAATGATTGACTAATTAATGAGTTTTCTCAAATAAAAGAACATGGTAATATTGACTTAAATTAAAACAACTGTCCTGAAAAAAACCCTTTAAGACTACCTAGGTGTAAAGTGTTCTATCATTCAACAGCATTTGACTATTTAAGCTCTGGAACTACTGAAGAGTAAACACAATTTTACTAATATAATTAATATTGAAGGATGCATAAAAGTTAAATATTTCTGATTCAATATTTAATAATCTGCTTACATTTAATTTCTGTATTAATCATCACTTTGTAATTTAATCTCATTCTGAAAATAGACCAACCTTGAAAATTCTACTGCAAAAAGATTGATTAGCAAGTTATCAGAACTTTACTATGTCTTGAGAGATTCCAATTCTGATAGTTCTGTGACCTTAAAGAACTGTATAATCTTTGCACTTTGATATATCCATCTAATAAAATGAACCAAACGTATTCAGAAAACATAAATTTAAAAAGATTCCGAAGATAGCTTGGTATTAATTATTCTTTATTAAAAAAGTATATTCACATATAAACTATATACATACAGACAGACATATATATGTGTGCAGTCCATTTCACATTAAAAATATGTATATTGTCAATAAATTGCTTCTGTATTTAGAGTTCAGAGTTAAACTCTTAAGTGATTGACAAACTATGAGAGGTAGATTAATGAAAAAAATATTTAGATAAACCTCTCTAACTGATCTAAAGAGTTCTGAAGAAGTATAGCCGAGTGGAAGTATAGCAGTAGGAAGAAAATAGCAAATTTTTGCACACTTTAATTCTAAATTAAACCTGCAAGACCTATGCTAAAGATTCAACTCTGCCTTTAAAAAGTCAATTAAGGACTAAAGACAGACAAGGAAATAACACCTGAACTAGGTTAGTTTAAGAACTCAACTGAAGAGTTACATAAGCAGTAGTACAGCATGAGGTTATACATTTTTTTTAAGTTACTTGTAAAAATATAAAACTGCATCCCTAAATCAAGACACATAATTTTGTCTACCAGGTTCTCCCAATCAACCATTTAAAAAAAGCAATATCAATTTCTTATATATTCCTAGTTAGAGTTATATTCAGTAGAGTTCCCAATAAGCATCCAAAATTAGAAAGTATTTGGCTCTAAACTTGACTAATCAACTTGACTCCCCTATCTCCACCCCACCTACACACACACACACACACATACACACACAATAAAAACAGTTGTGTTGATCCAAGCGTACCACAGATCATCAGGTCCTGTGGTATGCTTGAATCCATACCAAGCATATGGTCTTTCAGGTCCACAGATTCACCAAATTCTCTATCACACTTTTCAGACTTTCACCTATGTTTTTTTCTCTCTTCTTGAAACATTCTCCCATTTCCCTTGTCTGGCTCACCCGCAGTAATTCTTCAGATCTCAGGTTATAGGTCACATTTTCCAGGGAGCCTCTCTGACCCCTCCTGTTTTTTTGTTAAAAATTCTTCACCTATATTCCTATAGCACCCTATATACATTTATACTATATTATCCCACTATCTTGTAATCAATTACTTTTCTGTATTCCCATTAATCTGGAATTTCTAAAAGGATGTATAAGATATCCTTAATGCTCACCATTACATTCCCAGCGCTGAGGACCATGGCTGATTAATATTTTTTAAAATGATATATTAAAGAGCTTTCTCTATATGTTAAAAAAAAACCCTTCTCTATAAAAATAAGATTTTTCTAGCCTATGTAGTGTTCATGGTCAAATCAAAAAAGAGACCTTGAAGATTTTCTAATTCTAACTCCACATTTTACCAATGGGAAAAATACTTGTATTTTTTAATTCCATGAATACAGACAATAAAAGTTTTTCCCAAAGTTAGTTTCAGTAGCCATTTAAGGTGGGGTTTTTTTTATAACTTTATTCTAATCAGCTGCCATTTCCTAGTTGCTTTGTTAACAATTAGACACAGTCAACCAACTGTGCCTCTGTCAATAGTTAAAACCTCCTGTCACCTGACACAATAGACGTGGTCATCTTGACAGCAACATAAAGTTCCTCCACAACCCTTGATTCAGGGAAAGAGAAAGCAAGGCTGCCTTGCTCCTAATTATTCCTTTTCCTCTCTCTTTCTTACCTTAAATTATCTTAGCAGTCACTCCTTACACAGATCATCAATTAGTATTTTTCAAAAAACCAGCCCTCCAAGGTTTCTGATACCTAGGAATTAACTAGTGGATATTTCAGATTCTTACAAAATAGAGGTGTGTAATAAAAATTAGATAAATTTCATCAAGGGTTTATCTTGCACTATTCCTTAATGCCAAATACATTGTATATACTGACAAACATATTTAAAGTATTTTTTTCAAAAGAAAAAATTTTACGTTAGGTTGGATAGCAGTCATTTACATGACATAATATTAATTTAGGCTCTTCAGTGATAGATAAAGATAAGCTTCCATTTTTTTTTCTTAATATACTGATTTGTTGGTCAATGACCATTTTAAGTTCTGGCAGTAACCATTTAAAATGTATACTGCTTGCTTTAACTGTTGACTCACACATGAGCTGTGTCTTCACAATATCATCCCAATGTTGCAAGCAAATCTATAACTCCTGTGAAATTTCCTGGGTTCTAAGACAAGTATGAAAGTAATTTCTAACTAATCATCCCTTAACATAAGTACTTAAAAATAAAAAGTAGGAAAACTTAAGAAAATTAAAATTGTTATCTTAAAACCACCACGTAAAGGGGTTGATGAAAACACACACACACACATACACCAGGCTAATCATGGAACAGTGCCACATACTACAATAAATTTATAAGTAAAATAAAATTATTTTAGTGGCTACTCCATAAATTTTTTAGTTTGGTTTAACAAGTATTTATTGAACACCTATTAAATACCAGGTACTCTTATTCACTGGAGACATGAAGTATACGATCTGTGCCCTTGAGAAATTCCCAGATGAATAAAAATGGCCGCTCTTCTAAGAATACCACCCCAAATAACATGCTTTGAAGATGAATTAAAACACTGATAAATCAAACAAGTAAATCTACATTTTTCTAATTTATCAAAAAATGTCTGGTCTTTAAAATATCTAGATTTTGCCTTGGTTGGTGTGGCTCAGTTGGTTGGAGCGTCATCCCACACATCAAAAGAGTGTGGGCTCAATTCCTGGTCAGCGCACATACCTAGGTTGCAGGTTCCTAGTCAAGGAACCTACAAGAGGCAACCAACTGATGTTTCTCTGTCACAGCGATGTTTCTCTTTCTCTCTTTCTCTCTTTCTCTCTCTTCCTCTCTCTCACTCTCACTCTCCCCCCCGCTTTCCTAAAAGCAATGAAAAATAAATATCTAAATTTTAAATTTCCTAGAATTGCTACATAACCGCCAAAAAAAAAAGGCACTCCCTTACGTATCTCTGATAAATCATTAATTCCATCCTAAATCTTTATTACAGAGTCAGAACTGAGGCATCAGGACCCAGTTACAGCTCATACTAACTGACATTAATGTTGCTTTAAGCAGTAAAAACAAACAAAAACAAAAAACTTCTAAGAAGTTAAATGACCAAACCTAAATTTAGGAAAATGATGACAGCAGCAAACATCACACAAAACTAATTCTCATTTTCACAACAATTTATTCCTCCTTAAAATTCAAAAAAGATGTTCCTTGCACATAGTTGTGTATTCTATAGGCAGAATATTTTTTCTATATTATGTATTATCTCTTTTTACTAATTATATATTTCAAGAATTCAAAAAAAGTCAACTTCATATTAAAGACCAATTTTAAATACCAGACAAAATGATTATCCTCTTTTCCCTCCATTTTTCTGTTTCTCTAACCTTAGGACAATCCATAGCTCCTTCGCCTCTACCAAGACTAAGAAAGGATATTAAGCTCAATTAAATCCATTTTAATAACATCTCATGAAAGCTTACTTTTTGTTATTTAAAATTTTGTTTCCGTTTAAAGATCAGGAAGGGAGGAAGCTAAAACAAAAGTGTTAATAAAAAGGAGGGAAATTTGAAGATAGCGAGTCACAGAAGTGATCCTAGAAGAACTAACACAGGCTAGCGCAAGTCTCCAGCAAAAGGAAGGTACAGTACAGGCAGTACCAGAAGTCAAGAAGTCAGAGCAAACGACATGTCTCAAGTCACCCAACCATCAGGAATTTCAGAGTAGAACCTGTAGGTCAGGGCAGAACAGGCAGTTTTCTTTAAAAAAAAAGAGAGAGAGAGACATCTACAAACATGTCAAATAACAGTGGACTATACTGTTAATAAAGCAAAAATGCCTAACAGTATGCAGACTCTTCCACCATTTGTATTAGGAAGAAAATGAGGGAAGTATGCTTGTATATATATGTAAGGGTTAGTGGTTGCCTGAGGGAGAAAAAGAGACTTATTTTTGTACATCTATTTGAATTTATTTTTTTTAACCCACAACCAAAAACACCTCAAATACCACTTATTCCAAAAAAGATAAATCTATTCAAATTAATTTATAAGTCAAGCAGACAAAAATAAAGAGGTATCAAAGGTAAAGAAGAATTTGTAATTTAAAGCCAGAAAAACAGGCCAAAGCAAAAGCTGAAATGTGAGGCAAAGAGAATGGGTCAAAACTGGTCATGCAGTCAGGATAGCACACCCGGAGTTGGTGGACTTAAAAAGTGAGTCAATTCCCTCTTCAGCCTTTCATGAATTTCCAGCCTGGGTAGGAATTAATACCAGGTCACAGACACCCCAGTATAGGCAGGAGAAGGTGAGTCACTTAAACAGAAATGACACTGTGGCTGAAGACAATTATCTGACCTGGAAGATAAGGTAGATACCCTAACATGACTACTGCCCAACGTGACTTAGCCTCTGAAGGGTTAACAAGAGCAAAAGCATGGACTTCTACCTTTAAATATCTGTCAGATATATAATAACATCAGCAGGATAGTTCTTTAAATGCAATGTGTGTGACCCAGCTGTACTGAAAAAAAGCCTAGACAGAGGTGAGTTATTGAAGGCAGGCTTGGGAGTAGAGTGGGACTGGGAGGAACCTGCAGAATGGGAAAAGATCTCAGTCCCTCCAAACCTCCATCTTAATCCTCCCAAGACTGCAGTCAGCCACAGCTTGAACACCTTAGAGCTACCGAAGTGCTACCTTGGTAGACTTTAGATTATCCAAATTTGTAAGAGATCACTATCTTGAAGAGATTAAAATTGCTTAGCTATAAGACACATTAATGAATAAAACAATTCCTTTTTAAATATAAAAAAAGGAACTGTTTATATTAAATATAAATTTTGGTTCCTTTATACCAGTCACTATATTTCTAAATCACTACTAATTTAAATTATTGGGTACTTAAAGAATTAAAATTATAGTATTTTCAGAATTTGCCTAAATAAAAAATAACTCATAAGGCAAATTTGCTGGAGACGTTTTTAAAAAAACATACTACAAATTTCACACTCCCTTTTCTTCAGCTTATATAGTAAAGAAATGGCAAATACAGAAAACAGATATGACCACAGCACAATAAAGGAACAATTTCATTTTAATGTATTCATCTTTCAAAGTTAAAAAATATAGATTGTAAAGATAGATTCTTGTTGAAAAGGTATTTTTTACAAAACAAAGTATTTATGAATGAACCAATTCTGACTTCTTAATCAAATAACACTATGAAGCACTAGAAAATAACCTTATTAATTACATATTATGAATTTCTAAAAAGCAAGGATATTACTAAATGTGAAAAGCTACTACCTTCATTTCTAAGATATAAGAATGAACACGAATAAATTTTATCTCTGTACTAAAATTAGATAATAGAAATTCACTAACAGAAACTAACCATTCTTCTATTATGCCAGAAATATATTTAAATATAGTCCCTAACAACTAAAATTTTAACTGTATTTACCACAGGAGAATTTGACCTATCAATTATTACTGTTAACCACAAGCAATTATCCTAAGTTAAAAAACAACAAAAAACATCCTTAAGCAGGTTATACCACCAACCAACCTAAATATAGGCATATGGTGTACACTCAACACTTAATTAAATAGACATAAAAGCAATGCCATGAGGACTACAGATGGAAAGTCTAAGAAATGATCTTGGAGAGTCAAAAAAAAACCCCAAAAACCCTTTTTATTACGATTAAGAAACAGTTTATTTCTTAGAATCCTAAAATAAACCAAATATAGACTTCTTTCCCTTTACAATGTTTTAAAAACAAGCACATCAAAAAATTTCTCATCAACACAAAACAATATGGTTGCACATAAACTGTCTTTTCCTCTGAATCTGGATATTTTTCATTAAGATAAATAATAATATAACGTAACATTTATCTTAATAATTTCATTAAGATAAATAAAATAACAAAAGATATTCTAACCCTTTAAGTGACCGTCAGTTAGATACCCATCTGTCATGTGTGTTTGCTTGTTCATACTTGACTCAATAGTCTGCAATGTCAGAGCAGCCAAATCCACTTGAGATGGACAAGTGGATCTTAAGAGTCAGAGTAACTTAAGATCTTACTGATAACACAGGAGGAGTTCTAATAGTTCTCACTCTTTTATATGTAGTAAGCAACATCTATTTTAAAGCACTTGATTACAACTGCACAAATATACTTATATACCTAATTATTATAATAAGCAAATGGAAAGAAAAACTAAACAAATGGATCTGAAGATATCAGGCTGCAGTAAGTCTTTTTTCCTATTTTATGTTCTATTATGGATATTCAAACTCCATAAACTCTAGAGTTAGGCAGAAGAAGGTGAGTCACAGAGATAATAAAGTAATTAACCTAGAACAAGTGATATCTTAGACAGTCTAAGTAAATAATTCACTCTTCCAAAACTTATAAAGACCCAGTACAATTTACTACAGCCCTTTGAGAGTTTATAAAGAACATGTCAAAAATAACAATGAATCTTTGAGAGGAAGAGGCACTTTATCCACAGATATATACCACTTAATACATTTCTTTGAACCATACTAAGTTTATTTTAAAATCAATATATAATATATAGAACTGAAAAAGAATTTCTAGATTACATCAATATTTATTCATCCACTTTTAAAAAAATATGACATTAAAAATATTCTACTGAAACAGTGTATACATTTTAATTTTTTTTGATTACTTTTAAGGATTTCTATGTAGTTTTTAACTATTACATGAAGAATGAAAAATACATCCTAAAACATTCATACCTGATCGAAAGCACTCAATTATTTGTTGAATACCAGATTTGGATGTCTGTAGTGGTTGCTGTAACAAAGGAGCATCTCCAGGTTCCAGGATATAAACTACATGGAAGACAAACACCCACCCCAATCCCCACAAAAAAAGGGTTACTTAAATCATTTACTATTGAAGTAAAACAATGGTTGCTACAATCATGTAAATGACAATCACATTTATATGTATTTCACCATCATCTTTGTAAGGCAAAATAAAATGAGAAAAAAATAACCAAAATAACTTTCAATTCAATAAAAAGGAAAAAAATAAAATTAGTCTCATTCAAGGCTAAAATAATGCTACTTAAAGCTAATTAGTTTAAATGCAAAGATCTTCCTATCCTGGTATTATTTAATATATATTCATCACATTTGCCTTTTTATTCCCCTTGAAGAGGGACCACTATATTTAATCAAAATTCTAGAGCAATGATGGCCTAACTGCACCTCATAAGCCATTCCAAAACCTTCCCTTTGGACAATCTAATACAGCTCTCTGGGCAATTGTGAAAGCAAAACCTAAAAACCACTGCCTAAGGAAAGAACTTGGTTGAGTGCACAAGGAAGGACAGATGTACAAGAATGTTCACTGTAGCATTCTGCAGCACTGTAAATAATTGAGAAAAATGTCCAACAATTTAAAAGTCTCAAAAGGAACCAAAATAAATAAACTATTAAACATTCATACAGCGGAATCTCTGATGGCTGTTAGAAAGCATGAGGTAGATCTACATGTACTGACAACAAAGGTTGTCAATAATAGATTGTTAAGCAACAAAAACAGGTTATAGAATATGATTTCATTTATATTAATATATATTTCAATAGGTACACAAAGAAATAAATTTAATGTTTAAGTGTATATATAAACAAAAAGTCTGATGGGTTACAAACAAAAGTTCTATTAAGGTGGTATTTATAGGGGCAATTTTTACTTTCTGCCTCACAGTTCACTAGTACTTCAGAGCCTGGGCTTTTAGAAGTGTGCATTTGAGAAAGTATACATTTTTATTATAAGTAAAAATATTCCCATTTGCCCTGGTTGGTGTGGCTCAGTGGAATGAGTGGCAGCCTGTGAACCAAAAGCTCACCAGTTCAATTCCCAGGGCCCATTCCTGGGTTGCAGGCCAGGTCCCCAGTTGGGGACATGCGAGAGGCAACAGAGATGATGTATCTCTGACATACCTGATGTTTCTCTCCCTCTCTTTCTCCCTCCCTTCCCTTCTCTCTAAAAGTAAATAAACAAAATCTTCAAAAATAAGTGTATTTCCATTTTTTAAATAAAATTCTTTATTTTCATATACAGAGATTAGGTCATCCCTACTTTCCAAAATTCTCAGATTAGCTGTGTAAGTATGCAATAAATTAGATTATGGTAATATGAAACAAGGTAACTGAAATGGAAACCTGAACTTTCCATCAGAAATCAAATAAAGAGAGATAGTTATGTTGGAGAAAAACTGCCCACTGTAATTACCTCTTTTTTTCCAATATTATGTTTTATTGAACTATTACCATCTTCACCCAATCTGCTCAGTATGGGGAAATCACGAGTGTGCTGCTACTGCTTCAGGACCTGGGCTTGGACAGCATTTAGCTGCTAAGGGGGCTAAAGTTGCTATACTATGTATATAGACGCAGCCTTAGATTCTCTTTTAAGTTTGTGGCCAGTGCACACAAATAGGAGGAACTGTGCCTCAGGACCAAGTCATTTCATGAAGCAAAATTTTCCTAATCTTAAGAGACACTTTAGGGGCATTTTAAATGAATTCTGAACATACACACAAATACAACTCATTTTAAGAACAGCTGACACTGGCACTAACTGAGGTGATCAAGACTCCAGATCTGGACTGTGCTGAAATTTTCTTTCTGCAATTTACTAGACATAATGAGGAAAAAATTAAAATCTCTGATCTCTCTTTTCTAATCTCTAAACTGGGGATAATAAAAGTACCTAAAGCATAGGACTGTGTGAGGATTAAATTAGCTAACAGGAAAACTGGTTAAAAACAGGGCCCGGAATATACTAACTGCTCAATAAATGTTCTATAACCATCATCACCACCAGCAGCATCATCATCATGTGTAAATCAACTGCTAGTCTGACACCAAAAACTGAAATCTTTTCCAAAATCTAAGAGAATTAGAATTCAATGCCTTAGAAAAACAATTACAGAAGCTCAAAAACTAGATTGGTGATATCATTTATGTGGATTAGATGGATCTCTTTCCAGTATTTGTACTTTAACTGATAACTATTTACAATAAATAGTAACAACTACAAAAGAGAAAGTGGAAATTGTACAATGGTAAAGAACTAAAAGCTTCAAAGTCTGGCTCTTTAAAAGAGTGGCAAGAATTCTAGCAGGGAAGAATGAAAAAAACAGTAACGAATAAAGGAGGGATGAAGGACAAAACAGCAACTTCTTACAGTCCCCTTTCCTCATTTAGCTACATGCTCCAGAAAGCTTTCAACATCAACTTCTACTTCATTGTGACAACATCTGGTTTTAAGGATAAAGCTAAATTTTGTCACCCATTATCTTCAAACACTGCTATCACCAGAACAAATATACCTCCTGAGATACCACTCCAAATAATCCCAAGATTAACTTATTTATGTAAAGACACATCCACTTGGTATACATATCTGTGTAGTTAGTCCCCACTTAAGAAACCAGCCTTTCTTCATTTGAAAACATACTCTCAACACTACAAAGCTTTATGTATTAATACTTCATAAAATCCTTTTTTGTATATCCTATCATCCCCTCCCCAAGATCAGGTTATATAACCATTTCGGGGGGTGGGGGGAGGCATCTCCCTCCAACCAAAACCCAAACCCTAAGAAGTTAACATCTTGCTTTACATATTTCCAAGAACACACTTAGAGAATAAAATTCCTGCTTTTGTAAGAGTCTCTCATACCTTAAAACAAGCCCCTTAAAAGATCCTTCTACTTATGAGGTCTGGGAGTTGCTCTCAAATCAAGTAAGAGCATGACAGAGCAGTTGGAGGGTATAGAAGAAAATCATGGGAAGGGGAGAACAGACATGAAAAGAGACTGTCCATGTATTGATAACTGATGGGAGTTGTGAAATGGTTTTATCAGATTCCTTATACCATTCTCTCTACTTTTGAAAGCCTGAAAATTTCTATAGCAAAAAAAATTCTTCAAACATAACTACCACCCTGACCAGTGTGGCTCAGTTGGTTGGGTATTGTCCCAGAAAAGTGAAGGGGCACTGGTTAGATTCCCAGTCAGGGCATGTGCCTATATTGCAGGTCTGAGTCCCAGTTCGGGCACATGTGAGGCAACCCATCAATGTTTCTCTCCCTCTCTTTCTCCCTCCCTCACTCTCTCTCTAAAAATAAATAAATACAATCTTTTAAAAAACGTAAGTAAGAAAGTACATACACTGACAGGCTTATAACACCACCCTTCACTACAAATTGACCCATCCTATCAAGGCCTCCTCCACTGCTCTCATCTAAGGAACTTACCCACTAATCATAATCCAAACCAGGACAGACCTCTCAGGAGAGCCCATTTAAAGAATTTTTCAACACAAAAAAAGAATCTTCAAACATCATGTCACCTTCTATCATAATATATTCCTCTCAATACTGGAAGCATCCTCAAACTCAGCACCTACCTTCCTCTGAAATAATGACAATTAACTACCTTGTAAGTTAACAAACTTCTAGCTTTCCACTGAACTAAATGCTTAGAAAGTGTTTAATTTTAACTAACGAAGCAAAGAAATACAACTACTTTTGACCTGATAGTTTGCAACATGAAGTGCATGAAAAGCTTAAGGTAAAAAAGGCTGAAATTTTTTAATTAATTCAACTTATCTACCGTAATTTCTTATTAATGGGGGAGAAAAAAGAATTTTAAAAAGTTCCAATACATATTTAAAAGTTCAACTCTGGAAAACATCTTTAAAAATACATTAAAGTCTCTAGAAAACTTGAATTACCAGAATTCGCTAAGTAAGATTTGATCACAAATTATCTTATTTTATTTATTTATGTCTATCTCTTCCCACTCAAAAGTTCTACAAGGAAATGACTTTATCTGTTTTGTTCACCACTTATATTTCTATTGCCTAGACAGTGCCTAGCACCTAACAGGTACTCAATAATAACCTGTCAAAGAAATGAATCAATAAACTTCTTCCTGAATAAGATGATTTTATTAAATAGTTCAACCTGACTTGAAGTATTCTCAAAACAAAACAAAAAAACCCCTGGAATAAAAAAGTCAGTAAGACACACAAATATAAAGGGCATTCACAGCCCTGGTCAGTTAGCTCAGTTGGTTGGAGCATCATTCCCATATGCCAAGGCCGCAGATTGGGGCACATACAAGAGGCAACCAATGAATGCATAACTGAGTTGAACAAATCAATATGTGTGTCCGTCTCTCTCACCCCCCTCTCTAAAATTAATAAACTTTTTAAAGGCATTCACAGCCTTCTACTTCAAAACTAGCAAACTCCACCCAGCATCTGCTAAAACATAAGTGGTACATCTTCATTTAAAATACATAAAATATATACTGTAAGAGGGTGTTGAAAGTCAGGTAAGCGGACAGGTGAATAGAAACTGGATCCCATCATGAGATCACCTGTTTTATTAGCAGAGGTGAGTTATTACTGATTTTTAGCAAATCAGTGGTGATAGGGTCATTGTACAAATTTTATTCTCACATACACCAAAGTTTTCTGAAAATGGAAGTTCTTCCCTTTTACCATTGCAAATTTTTCCCATTTAGCAAAAGAACACTCTAAACCCTACTGTGGTAAAATTGAGTACATGAGAGCAGTTAAAACACTCCAACAAAAAGCAAGCAAAAGTATACAAAGTCCTAATAACTCTTCCATCAAAAATAATGATAAACACCTGCCTTTAACTAGAATAGATTAGACTTCATTTGGTTTAGAGATAGTGTGTATTCAATGATTCCCTTTTAAGTTGTACCAGTTTGTGAAAAAGCACATCAAGCTTCTAAGTAGAAAAACTATCAATAGTTTACATATCACATTTATCAAATTAAAGTTTTCTAAGTATTCTTCATGAGACTACAAAAAGTAACTTTTTCACTTCATAAATTCAACTTTTAAAAGTTCCAATGAATAAAATATCCTGCAAATTCTTACATATCCCATCTAAACAATCAGGTTTTTTTTTAATTCTGTAATACAGTATGTTATGTACAAGAAATTTGTTAAAAGGCAGCATTTGGCAAAACCCGTTTCTCCCAACAAACTGAGTTCAACAAACTTTTTTTTGCCCAAACTAAACTCATTTTTAGGCTTTAAGTGCTATTCTCTGATTTAAAAAAGCGTAAGAAACTTATTTTTTTCAAGTTTAAATGAAACAAGTTTCATGAAGATACATGCTAGTATTCTACTACTTTTCCCTTTCTTCAGTTTTAGACATCTACAGAGCATGGGGCATACTAACTGCAGACTGCCTTGAAACAGAAGGGGACTGGGTAATTGATCTTGCGGAAAAGATTTAAGGTGACACTTTCAATACTTTTTTTTAAGGGATTTAGCAGCGGAGACCTCTTGTTTGTACAAGCATTTAGCTTCATAACCAGTTTTATGCTAGGGAAAATTATAGCCTGCTTACTTAGGAATGACTTCTTGGGCAGCAGGAAAAGAAAACGGAAACCGAGGGCAGAGTGGCTCTGACAGAGGACAAAGTCACTGGAGAAGAAAGAGGGATACCTGGTTCACAGCATCCGTGATGATGGTGGTCAGTCTGACAGTATTTGTCCCTTAAAGGCATTTTCAGTGGGCGCGACCTACTTTCCTTTCACTGTAAGTAGCTCTTCATTGCGGCTTGGCTGTTGAAAGAAGCACAAACCAGTCACTCACCCTGAACTTCCTGGGGGGACATTTTCCAGATCTGTCCCCTTCACCCGCCCTCGCTGTCCCTCCACGGACCCGCTCCTTCTGGGACTGGAAAAAGAAAAACGCACGAAGGCTTCTGCAGCCCGAACTCCCGCACAGGTTCCTTGTCCTACCCGGAAACGCAGCCTCCGGCGCGCAGCGCAGGACGAAGGCCTGGCCGGCTGCGCGGGCGGCGGCGGCCTCGCCGTCCCGGGCGGGCGCGCGCGGAGATGGAGGCGCTGAGCGCGGTGGCACGGTCTGCGCCCCGGCCCGAGGGGCGGCGGGGCGAGGGGCGCGGCGGCGGGGACGGCTCAGCGGCGGCTCCCCCACGGCCGGCCCACGGCCTCCCACCTCGCACGTGCGTCGGGGGTCTCCCAGGCGCAGCCCCGGTCCCCACAACCAAGTGCGCCCAACTTACTTAACTCCGAGGGCGGGCCGGCGGGCAGGCGGAAGGAAGGCCGGGCGGCCGCGGGGACAGCCTGGCGTGGGAGGCGGCTTCGGGCCCCACCTGAAGCGGCCTCCGCGGACCACTCGAAGGGAACTGGGGTTCGGGCCCGACGCGCTCCCAAAGAGTCCCCGCCGGCGCCGACGCGGAAGCGCCACAGCTCACCACGTCCCTCCGCGGCCCGAGGCGACGGCGGCGGCGGCTCACGGCGTCCCTCCGCGCTGTGGAGCTGGAAGGCGGGCGGCGCTCGGGCGCAGACAGTTGACAGGAGGAACCGCCCCGCAGCAGCCGCCGCCGCCACCAAAGGAGCTGGAACCGGAGCGGGCAGGACCTCAGTAGCTCCTCACCGGGGCAACGGCTGCCGCCGAAGCCCGGCTCTCCCGGCACCTCTCCACCTGCAACGGTCCCTCAGGCTTTTGGAGAGGGGCGGGGAAGAATGGGAGTCTCCCCCCTCCTTGGGCCTTTTTTAGTAGTAGTTGCTGTTTCAGGAAACTTTATTAAGTCAGTCTCTCTTTCTCCGTCTCCCCCTCCCCGAAGAGCCTGAGCTACCGCCACGGAGCGGGTAAGAAGGGGGAAGCAGAGACTCTCCGGCAGCGACAGGGAGCGACTGACTGACCCCGGACGGAGATGGGGCGAGGGCAGGAAGTGACAAGCTCTCCGAGTGGGTGGGGGGTAGTGTGGCCGGCACGCCCGGGAGCGCCGCGCGCATGCGCCCGGCCCGGCGCCCCCGCCTGTGGGGAGGCGAAGTGCGGTGACCGGGCGGGGGCGGGACCCGCGAAGGGTGCTGCTAGGGCCGTGTTGCGCCGAGGACGCTGACCAGCGCTTTGCTAGCCCGCGCTCCCGCGGGTCCTTGGAGAGCCGAAGCCCTGCGTTGCGCGCACGGAGTGGAGCGAGACCCTGGCGCGGCTTTCGCGCCCCGGAGACGGGCTGCTCGGCAACCAAACTGTTGCTATGGCTTTTCTCCTCAGAGTGGAACTGAAACTGAGGGAGGGTTGGGAAAGCTCGGGAAAGAACTGTTGGGAGAGGCTTAGCCAAAGTGTGAGACAGTGCTGTGAAGAGGTGCTGATTCCGAAAAGGTGGTCGGCGCAGTTATAAGTGGTAAACGTCGATCGTTTTCCCCCGGTAATTTTCACAGTGTGCCCCTCAGGGGTTTTCATCTGGTCCTTAGGGGGAAAACAATCTAATGGTGGAAGATCGGTATTGATTCCAGCAGCGCTTCGCTGTGGAACCTGAAAGTGAAGTTGGGTCACGTGTGCAATACGCATTCTTCCCACCTCTTCGGCGCCCGCATCCTGCTCGGAAAATCCCCGAAGATCGGAGATCTCTGTGGTCTGTCAAGTTCAGCAAACCTGTGTGTCGCTTCTTGGGGACGAGAGACCCACCTCCTCAGCCTTCTGCCCAACTCCTGGAATAGAAATCTTCAAGAAGCAAATATGTGTGTGAGGAAATTTTGAGAGAGGAAAAGTTCATTCACTTTATCTATCCCCCGCCGCTGAGATGCAAAGGTTTTCAGGGTCCTAAAGAAGCAAAGTTGAGTAGATAGGCTCCGTGTACATTTTGGAAGAATAAACAAGGGACTAAAATCCATGGTCAGAATTCAAAGTAAAGTTTGTAGTAGGCCCAGTAATTGATAAATTTGTTGTAAAAGTATTGAGTGGAGTATTTGCACACTTCTTGGTGACTGTAACAGCTTGATTATGGGGTGACAGGAAAAGTATGAGAAAAATTAACTTTTTAAAAGGAATTCCACATATTGTACATTCTATACACACACACACTAACTAACCAGTCACATAGCTAATGTTTGATCGTTTTTTTCTGTGCCGTTGTCAAGAAGCATCACACATCAAACTAAAATGTAATGAAATGCTACAGTTGATTAATCAATGTAAAATAAATTCTGAAACATGAAGATGTTTGTTATGCAGCCAATAAAAATCACATTTTCTATAATATTTAATTGTATGCAATATGCATTAAGCATTACTCAATATGCTTAAGCGAAAGAAATGAAAATAAACGTTTCATGTGATAATGGAATTAATTATAGATGGTATTTATTTAACATTGGAGATCTATGGTAAAATTTGAAATGAACTATTTTCTTCACTTTTGGAGGATTTTTCCTACTTTAATAAGCATATTTATCACAAGTTAAACATTAATGTACAGTTTTATCTTTCCATAAGCCTGAAAAGGCATTGCTTCAGATATGTGAGTTATCAATGTCTGCTGACCAGATATGTGTAAAAATGTTTAGTTTCCTAAGAAAATGCAGTATTGTTTTTACTTTCAAAGTGGTCCTGACCAGAGGGTCCTCAAAACTGCTTGCTAATAGAGTATGTTTTCAATAATCTGAAAATTAATTTAGACAAGATTGGATGTGCATGTGGTAAACAAATATTAAATGTGAGGTCATAGAATTTTAAAGATGAAAAGAAACTATGGAAATTATGTAGCAAATCTTACTTTATAGATGAGAGAACAAACCCAGAGAGATTAAATGACTTGCCAAAGGTCACACAGTAACAAGATCCAGGTCTAGGATCTAGATTATTCTCTTCTATATAACTCAATCCTTACATCCTACAGGTGGGGAAACAACAAAGGTAACTCATCAAGGTTACATTCGATACACAGCTGAACACACTTGAACCCCAGTAGTATGGCTCTGGAACTCATGACCTTAGCCATTGCACATGTACTATGTTGCCTACACTATGCTCTAGCTGTTTTAGATCACATTGTATGAAAGATGAGCCAGTAGATAGTGTAGATTGTGAAAGGTATTAAAATGCTATGTACCAGTTCATGAAGTAAAAATGGAGTTGCTAAAACTACAAGAATGTCATTGGAATTTCACAGGGCTCTAGAGTTGAAAGAGACTTTGGGCATTGTCTAGAATATTGCCCTACCTCTGAAAACACTGGGCAAAAATCATCCCAGAAAACAATCATCTGTCTTCCCTTTTCATTGTTCACTGCAGCAACCTAGGTAATACATCATTTCAGCTTTGAAGAAGATTTTGATCCTTCAGTCTGGAATTACATCCCGATGATTAGCCTAAGACCTTTGTACAGTTTAAAATTATTCTATTTTCAAGGCAAGAGAATTCTAACACACACACACACACACACACACACATTATTGCTGCATAATAAACCACCCTAGAATTTGTGCCTTAAAGTCATTTTATGAGCTCTCAATTCTATAGATCACTGATTTGGGCTGACAGAGTTACATGAATGATATCACTTCCACCACATTTTCTTAGTCAAAGTAAGTCAAAAGACCAGCACAGATTCAAGAATTGGGGAGACAGATTCCCTTTCTTCATAGGAAAGCACCATAGTCATACTTCAAAGGGATACAGGCATATAAGAATGGGAAGAATTGCTGCAGCGATGTATACAATTTATTACAATATATAATCATTTCAAGAATGATACTAATGAAAGCTGATTTTTAAAAATTTTTGATAATACCTTTAGGAACATCAGAACAAGGAAACACTGGTCAAGCATTCATTAAATGGACTAAGCTCAGTTTGGTGGCTTTGTTCAGATAAACTTTCGTGATTCCTTAATTTTTAATACTGGACTTCTGTATCTGGTTATTTTGTTCCTTTCTTTAAGCTGTTCCCATCTGTTCTAAACAGATCCCACTAAAACAGCATAAAAACCTAACATTAAGTAGAAGCAACTATCCTTCCTATAGGATCTGTATACTCTGGTCCAGGTATTGATTATATTGTGGCATTTTATAACACATAATTAATTCATAACAATGTACAAATTAAATAATGGACCAAACTAGAGGTTGGCAGTTTAGAAAGGATCATAGAAAATTGATTTAAAAGAACAAATATTAAACTGTTGATCTATAATCAACTATAAAAATCCTATTATTGTTTAAGAAACATACTATGAAAAAAGAAGATAATGTTTTCCCTAAAATGCTTATTTTTAGGATGGTGGGGAATAGTTGCATGTGGGTTGTTACCTGAAGATAATTTGCCTACAAATCAACCCCTGACATGGGCTTATACCTTCCATTCCTAGTGTACACTTAGGCCTTGCTAGCCAGGTGATATAATGCAGGCACCATGCTGCCATATGGGCACCAAATTACACCTTGCAGATCTTCCATTCGGATGCATTTCAAATATCAGTTGAGTGAATTCCATTAAAAATGCTTTTTATTATATACTGAAATTTGGAAGTAAATATTATTGTAATCTGATAATAACAGCTAATGATAATTTTGTTGTCACCTGATGAACTCAGACCATGTGCTAAGTGTTTTCTAGTTTCTCACTGAATCCTTACAAAGATTCTGGGTCAGGTATCATACCATTTTACAAACAGGGAAACAGATAGTTTCTGAACTAAGATTTAAATGCACGTCTAGCTGAGTGCAGGTCCTATGCCCTGAGTTACATATATTCTGATTATTCCTAAAATGTTATCTCTAGCTCAGACCTGTCCCTGGAGCCTCTAAGCTCCATTTCTAACTACCCATGAGACAGACTATCTGATTTCCTCAGGTATCTCGTAATTAGCTAGACCAAAACTGAACTTATCTTCTCACCAAACCTGTTCTTCCTCCTCCAAAATTTAATCAACAATGTTGCTAAGCATTCATGCTATTAAGGCAGAAGTCTGAGTCAGAGAGAAAGAAGCATATGCAAAGATGCAAAGTAATGCAAATTACTTATGTACAAGGTTTTTCATCTCACTTATCCCAGCCCAACCTATCACCATAAACAATTGGTTATACCTCAGAAAGGTACACAGGTATCCAGGAAATACAGTTTCCTCTCTTCATATGCACAATCTTCTAGTCCAAAACCTTATCTCTGAACCATTGCAATAACTACTTTTATGGTCTCCCTACCACTAGTCTCTTCATTATTCTACACTATCAGCAGAATTATAATCCAAACAAATCAAATAATATTACTCCCCAATTTAAAATCCCTGTTGACCACTGATTTTCTACATGAAGAAGTCAAATCTTAAGAAGCGTTAGTAAAAAGAGCAGGTGTTGTGGAGTCCAAAGAATATGGGTATTAGTCCTATCTCCATCACTTACGAGTTTTGTGTGTCTGAGCAAGTGAAAAACTCTTGAGCCTGTCTCTTCAGCCGCACGCTACTTTCAGCATTGTGAGAAATCAGTAAATGAATAAAGCATCCAGAAGAATTTAGAACACAGTACAGGGTATAATAATAAACACTTATGATATCTGGCCCTACCACAACTTCACAACTTCATGCACCATACACACTGGAGGGAGTGTGAGACACAAGGGAATTTTAGAGATGATAGAGGTGTTGGCTATGTGGGTGTGTTCATTTGTTAAAGCAACTATTAAAATAATAGAATAGTGGTTACCTTTGAGGGAAGGAGAGGGTTAGGAAGTTTACTTGATGGGGAGTGCCAACTTTAGGGTCACTGGCCATTTTATAGACCTTAACCTAAATCATTGCATATTTATTTGCTTTGTAATAATTCAATAAGCTCATAGTTATGTTTTATGTACTTTTATAAATGTATAATATTTTACAATAAAACTATTTTTAAGTAGTTAACCTAGGTTTTAATGCCTCTGAACTAAATCTAGCATAAAATTAGAAATGGCTATTGAACTGTTTGTTCAAGGCTTTATACCTTTGTACATGTTCCTCCTCATGCCTGGAAATATCCTTCCCCTCCACCTAGAAAACTCTTACTGATCCTTCATGACTCACTTCAGATGTCACTTCTACGAAACTAGTTTCCACAGACAAATAATTGCTCCATCTTCCTGCTCCTGAAGTACATCATTCTGATTACATGTCTGATTGTCCCATTAGTTTGAATTTATCAATGAACAGACCATAATTTATTCCTCTTTATGTTGTCATCATCTAGCACGGCAGTCCCCAACCTTTCTGGTACCAGGGACCAGTTTCATGGAAGAAAAATTTTCCACAGACCAGGGTGGGAGGGGTGGTTTCTGGATGATTCAAGCACCTTATATTTAAGCCCACCTCTTTCTGTGTGGTCCAGTTCCTAATAGGCCCCAACCGGTACAAGTTCACGGCCCAAAGGTGAGGACCTCTGATCTAGCACACTTCTTGGCACATAATAGGCAATCATTAAAAGTTACTGGATGGGAGGGGGGATCCAAGATGACAGAGGAGTAAGTGGAAGCTACACTAATCTCCACCCAGTACTAATCTGGAATTACAACTAAATTGTAGAGAAATCATCCAGAATAACCAAATGAATACTAGCTGGAGAGAAACCTTGTAATCACAGACAGAAGAAACCAATTCACCACAACATGACAGGTAGAGTGTGGAGGCAGCACAAGAGGGCTGTCTGGGTTCCCACAGGTGGCAGCTGAACTGCTGGAGTGATATTTAAGCAGCTGGGGGTTTCCCCTGAGAAGTGTGGGATCTAAACCCCAAGCTGGGCTTCCCAGGCTACAGCACCAGAGCCAGAAAGAAATCCAGATAATGTCCATCTGTGAAAAGCAACAGAGTTTCTGTCTGCCAGAGAGAGAGCTGGACATGTAGAGAGCTTCTTAAAGGGCCAAAGCACAATATTTCATTTATAGTTAGTTACCCTGGGCACCAGTAAAGGAAAGATACAGTGGACTAGAGATACTTGAGGAGAGTCTGGGGTTGGTGGTTCTGGAGAGAAAACTGAAGAAACAGCCACTAGGATCCCTGTGCTGAGTCATTCTCAGTACTGCAGGAGTCATTACACTCAGGCAGAGCACTGTTCTCTGAATGGCATCAGCCTGAGGGGAAGCAACACCCCCAACCACAGAAAGTACTCTGTGCTACCCTGTGGTGCTTAAGCCGGGCTGCTGATTACAGCATGATTAGATTAAAAATGAACCATTTGATGGTTGATTCATTTAGCCACTAAAGTAGAAAATACTATACAGCCAAAATGGAAAGACAAAGACACAGACCACAGCTGAAAGAACAAATGAATTTTCCAGAAGAACTAGATGAAATGGAGGCAATGTATCAGAGAGTTTAGAATACTGATTCTAAGGATACTCAACAGCATGAAGAAAGACACAGAAACCATAAAAAAGGACCAGTCAGAAATAAAGAATGAAATATCTGAAATAAATAATATACTGGAAGGAATAAACAGTAGGTTAGATGAAAAAGAGGATAGAACCCATGTTTTGGAAGATGAGGTAGAAAATAATACCCAGGTAGAGCAACAAAAGAAAAAAAGAATTTTAAAAAATGAGCAGAGCTTAAGAAACATTTTGGACAACATGAAGCATAACAACATCCACATCATGGGGATACCAGAAGGAGAATAGAGCAAGCAAGGGATCAAGAACCTAATCGAAGAAGTAATGACCAAAAACTCCCCTAATCTGGTGAAGTAACAAGGCACACAAGTCCAGGAAGAACAGAGAGCCCAAAGAAGTTGGACCCAAAAAGGCCTACATCAAGACACATCATAATTAAAATGACAAGGCTTAAAGACAAGGAGAGAATCCTAAAAGTTGCAAGAGAAAAGTGGGGAGTTACCTTCAAGGGAGCACCAATTAGACTGGCATCTGATTACTCAACAGAAACATTTCATGCCAGAAGGGAGTGGCATGAAATATTCAAGGTGATGAAAAGCAAGGACCGACAACCAAGGCTACTTTACCCAGCAAAGCTATCATTTAAAATCAAAGGAGAACTAAGGAGCTTCCTAGACAAGTAAAAGCTAAAGGAGTTTGTTACACCAAACCAGTACTGCAACAAATGTTAAAGGGCATGCTAGAAGAAGAAGGAGGAGGAGGAGGAGGAGGAGGGGGAGGAGGAGGGGGAGGAGAGAGAGAAAAAAAGCAGAGGAAAATAGTCTAACAATAAAATGGCACTACATACATATCTAACAATAATCACTTTAAATGTAAATGGCTTAAATGCTCCCACCAAAAGACACAGGGTATCTGAATGGATAAGAAAACAATACCCATATATATGCTGCCTCCAAGAGACCCATCTCAGATCGAAAGATACACACAGACTAAAAGTAAAAGGATGGAAAAAGATATTTCATGCAAATGGAAAGGAAAAAACACTGGGGTAGCAGTATTTATTATAGCCTACAAACTAGACTTTAAAACCAAGGCTACAGTAAGAGTCAAAGAAGGACATTACATAACAGTTTTTCAACTTACTTGAGTTAGAAAAGAGATAATAATAGAGGATGAATAATGTGATGTTTTATTAAATTTTACTTGTTTACTTTTTAAATATATTTTACTGATTATGCTATTACAGTTGTCCCATTTCCCCCCTTTATTGCCCTCTGTCCTGCACCTTCCTCCCACTCACATCCCCCGCCTTAGTTCATGTCCATGGGTCATACATAAAAGTTCTTTGTCTTCTCCATTTCCTATACTATTCTTAACCTCCCCCTGTCTATTTTGTATCTACCATTTATGCTTCTTATTCCCTGTATCTTTTTCGCCATTTTCCCTCTTCCTCCTCCCCACTGAGAACCCTCCATGTGATCTCCATTTCTGTGATCCTGTTCCTGTTCTTCTTGTCTGCTTAGTTTGTTTTGCTTTTGGTTTTTATAGGTTCAGTTGTTGATAGTTGTGAGTTTATTGTCATTTTACTGTTCATAGTTTTGATCATCTTTTTCTTAGATAAGTCCCTTTAACATTTCATATAATAAGGGCTTCGTGATGATGAACACCTTTAACTTGACCTTATCTGGGAAGCACTTTATCTGCCCTTCCATTCTAAATGATAGCTTTGCTGTATACAGTAATCTTGGATGTAGGTCCTTGCCTTTCATGACTTTGAATACTTCTTTCCAGCCCCTTCTTGCCTGCAAGGTTTCTTTGGAGAAATCAGCTGACAGTCTTATGGGAACTCCTTTGTAGGTAACTGTCTCCTTTCCTCTTGCTGCTTTTAACATTCTCTCCTTATCTTTAATCTTGGGTAACTTAATTATGATGTGCCTTGGTATGTGCTTCCTCGGGTACAAGTTCTGTGGGACTCTCTCAGCTTCCTGGGCTTCCTGGAAATCTATTTCCTTTGCCAGATTGGGAAGTTCTCCTTCACTATTCTTTCAAATAAGTTTTCCATTTCTTGCTCTTCCTCTTCTCCTTCTGGCACCCCTATGATTCGGATGTTGGAACATTTAAAGTTGTCCTGGAGGTTCCTAAGCCTCTCCACATTTTTTTGAACTCTTGTTTCTTCATTGTGTTCTGGTTGAATGTTTATTTCTTCCTTCTGCTCCAAATCATTCATTTGAGTCCCAGTTTCCTTCCCTTCACTGTTGGTTCCCTGTATGTTTTTCTTTATTTCACTTTGCACAGCCCTCACTTTTTCCTCCATTTTGCAACCATACTCAGCCATTTTTGTGAGCATCCTGATTACCAGTGTTTTGAACTCTGGATCTGATAGGTTGGCTATTTTTTCATTGCTTAGTTCTATTTTTTGAGCTTTGATCCGTTTTCTCATTAGGGCTGTATTTTTTTGTTTGGGTGCAGCTACATTATAAGGGGCAGAACCTTAGGTATTGGCCAGGATGGGGCAACCCATGTAGCTGGATTGCAGCGCCATCTCGGGGGAGAAGTCCAAGAGGGAACGATGATGCTTGCTCATCTCTCCACTTGCTTTCAGTCACTTCCCCCACTACCTATAAACAAATTGGGCCCTTCTGGTGCTGATTCCCAGGTGAGTGGGCTTGTGTACATTCTAGGACCCTATGGGTCTCTCCAACAAACTCTCCTGTGAGGCTGGGAGTTTCTCCCACTGCCACAACTCCCACAGGTTTTTACAGCCATAGGTTTTGAGGCTTTCTTTTCCTGTGCTGGAACCCTGAGTTGTACAATCTGTCTTGCTCCCCAGTTGTTCTTCAAAGTTATCTGCACACAAATGTGTGACCACTCGGTCCTCTAGCTGGCTACACTTCCACCTTGCTGCACTTCCTCTCCACCCAGGCTGCCTGTCTCTGCCCCTCCTACAAGTGTGAATGAATGTTTCTTCTTCAACTCCTTGGTTGTTGGACTCCCATACAGTTCTATTTTCTGGCAGTTCTGGTTATTTTTTGTTTTTAAATTTGTTGTTGTCCTTCTTGTGGCTGTGGGAGGAGAAAAGTATATCTACCTACACCTCCATCTTGGCCAGAAGTAAATAATGTGATGTTTTATTCCAAGTAACTATTATAATAGTTACCAAGACCTCTTTCTTTTCTTTAGGACAGCCGACCAACCAATTATCTATTGTTATAGATCAGCAGGGTAATTCATCATGAATTATAAGTTGTAAATGCTATTGATTCAATTTGAACAGGTAGCACTGAAGAGCTTTGTATTTGATACCATATCATCAAAAATGCATTCTGAGTTTTGTTTTTCATTTATTCTCCCAGCTGCTCCTCCTCCTCATCAAAGTTTATTTGCAAGACTGGGAATCAGACTGCAGTTCAAGACTGCAGAACATCATTAACCAATGCCACCCCAATAAATTCAATTTAAAAAAAGACTCCAGAATAGAATGCAGTTAGCTCTTTCATATATCTCTAACTTCATTAGCATCTTGATCTGAAATACCAAACTAGAAATCTTCTCTGGAAAATTGAGATGGATGATGCCTCATCTCTAATGATAAAGTATCAGAAGAAATGTATACTTTTGGCTTATGAAAATTGAGTCAAAAGTTAAAAATCCATCCACATGCCTCAGGTCTTAATTACAGTTGAACAAATAAACTATAATATTCCAGACCACAATCAAGTGTATTAATGGAAATACTGTATTAATGGAAACTTTTTAAAAAATTACTGGTGTTTGCACTTATATTTTTCTGAGACTTTAAATAATTTCTAAAATAATATTTAGAAATGATCACATTTTATCTTAAAATGACACTAATTTTTTCCATTCAAACTTTTGAATTTTTTCAAGTAAAAGTTGTGTCTCTTGAATCTGAGAAAACTCTAGAATCAGAGCATATAAAAGTAGAATGTATTTTATACAAACTCAGGAACCTTGCTGGGTGTTTCATCAGATATTATCAGTAAACAAACTGTTTATAAAGCAATTTGAGTGCTGTAATTGTCATATATTAAGGGAACAGTCAGGTTTGGTAAAATTTTTGAAAAAGTACATCAGGGAATTACTTTCTTCACTCAGGCAAAGTAGTTTTTAGTTAAGAGAATGCCCCACCGGTTTCAGAGTTTCAAGATTCTTGGCAAGACCTGCTCTGCTAGGCAGAGCTATATCATCCTAGATGCTGGAGTTAATATTACTGTTTTAATGCCATGGTATGACTTGTTTTTCTTAGAGTCGTACTGGTAAGGGAGTACCTATATCTAGTGTCACCCCCTATTCTAAAATAAATGGCTTTGTAAAAACATGAGTCGAAGTTCAGTGTGTGTCTAATCAGCTTGTGGCTGGAAGAGAGAGTGTGCTGACACTGTCAGGAATAGCAGTTTCATTTATGGGAACAAAGTTACTTTACATTTCTCAGAATTTTTTTTAGAAAAGAACAATTGACATAGGATATTCAAAAATTCCCCCATCAATGTTAGTTCTCTTTTCTTAATCATTTGTGAAACTGAGAGCTATAACACAGTAAGGTGAGAGAGGATCTACTTGAAACCCCTCACTTTTAAATCCTTGTGTTTCTATGCTTAAGAAGGTTGCTTTAAACACATAACCAAGCCAGGTGAATGAAGATATAAAATAATACACAAGTCAACTAGCTTAATAAAATGAATGCCTACAGATTGTTCAACTTAAGTGCTATATTGTATTTGGAAAACACCTGAGACATTTGTATCACATCTGCCTGTCCCTTAAGATTTTACTTAAAGAAAGTAAAATCTTCTAGGAATTAAAAAAGAGCCTACAGAAATATTTTATAGTCTATTTGTTCATCCCTTCATCATCCTTGTGTTAAAAAGAAGGAAAAGATTGCAAGAAAAAATATAAAAAGGTGGCAAGAGGGAAGGAAAAGTTAACTAAGATTTGTCGAATCACTACTCTGAACCAGACTCTATGCTAGGCACTTTGTGTTCATTAATTATCTCACTTGTTAGCCAAGCAAAACCATTAAACAACTTTATCTTAGCCTTCATATGTTCCCTGGACACAGAAATGAAAGAACATACTTATTCTCTTTGTCATTTTTTCTGTGACCCAGGAAAGACTCATTTTCTCCCATCTAAAATGCTGTAGCTCTGATACTTACGAGAGACAGAAATGTTGCAGATTCATAGGAAATGACACTACACTCCCAGGAAAATATGTCTGGGACATTCCAATCTACAAATCCAGTATTTGGTAGAAACAGAGATGCTGCAAATAAACCTCACCAAAAATACTGGGTCCTGTTTGGACACTACACTTTAAAAGAGATATACACAGAGGCAGATTCACTGAAAGAGTAACCAGAAAAGGGGAGAGACTTGAAGTCATATCCTACATGGAGTGTTCTTACAAAGCAGAGAAGTTACCCCTAGCCAGCAAAGATCTCAAATACTTATGGGGTGTTGGATAAAAGAGGAAGTATATATGTTTTATAAACACATCTTTGCTTGGTGTGAGAAGCTCAAGAAGGCCAGTTTCAATGTAATAAAATAAAGAATTTTCTAACCAAACTGTTCTAAAATGGAATGGCTTGCCTTAGGAGGTGGTAAATTCCCTTTTTGGCTGGGCCCTTGGCAGAAATATTATAAAGGAGATTCTGGAAGGTTGCATTGAAAAAGATGACTTTGAAGTTATTTCCAACCTTGACATTGTACAAAAATGGCAATTGAACTAATGGCCATGCTTCTGAACACATTTAGTTTGAAAAACAACAAATCAGAACAAACTATTCTCAAATGATCCATGCAATAAGAAATCAGACTTTTCTTGCCACTCCTCATTCATAATTAAGAATTTGACTCACTGATTTCTTTCATAAACTGAGACACCAACCAACGACTTGATCTGTTAAGGACACCACTGGGATCAGGCATCAATAGTTTTTCCTCTATAAATACCCAGTATAGAATTAGAGTATTTTGATTCATACATAGAACAAATATTTACTGAGCACCTACTGTGGGCCAATAACAGTGCTAGAAGTTAGCATGGGAGATATAATGATGAGCAAAAATCCTCATGAAGTTTACAGCCTAGCACAATTGCTCTCTCCCTACAGATTTTATGAAGTCCACTATTTTCATGAATTCACTTTCATTAATTTACTTTCTCATTAAAAATGCCAAAATAATAAAAAATTTTCTTCTATTAAATATTCAGCAGAAAAATCATAATTATCAACTTAGAAGGACTCAACTTAATTTGAGAAACCAAATGTCTACCAAAAATACATTACTGCTTATACATACAGAGTTAATACAAATATACATAATATATAATAAGTATGTTCTTTGGTATGACTAATTTATATGGACATATTAATTTGCATAAAGTATGATTGATTAAGAGAAAAAAATTATTTAAATAATTGACAATCATTTATGAAAATGGATCAGCTGACTTTTTGCAGTTTTCAGATAAGTAGTACAGTCTAGATCAGCATTTGAATGAAACCTTTTGGTATGTCTAGTTCTCACATACCCTAATAGTTTGACTTGCTACAAAATTAAATTTACAGTTCAGTGGGAAGTTTGGTAGTAGGATCAGGTTAGGAGCTAGAATAATCTTTTAGAATTAAGTTATGTGATTTAATTGACTGACATTACCAATATACTGTATTGAAAATTCCAAAGGGAAAGTCTATGAAGCCTAAAGTTCCTGCCATAGACACAGCCACGTTATGAGGAGATGAATTCCCATATTCTTGCAGGTCATAATTATAGTTGATTAAACCAGTCATCATTTCATGAGTCACATGAAGCCATATACAGTCTGGCATATAGTAGGTTTTAAGTGGACATTTTTGAATGAATGAACAAATGAGCAGAAGAGGAAGTAAACTCATAAGTGGCATAGTGGGGACTACAGAGAAAATGACTCACTCATTAATTCACTCAGTAAATATTAACTAAATCAGGTACTGTGTGTCAGAAACTGTTGCAAACTGTATAGGTGTAAACAAAACTACACATGATCGTACTACCCCTCAATGAGTTGACAGTCTAATTAAAAAACATATCTTAATCCAAAATCATCCATTAAAATGCAAATGTAATATGCATAATATGATGTGTTATGATAAGCAATATGGTGCTATGAGAGGGTATGATAGAGAAATTTGACCTTGTCAGGGAAGTCAGGGAAGTCTTGCTAAAGAAAGTGACAAATAATTACCCAGAAGAAATGAGACCACAAAAGTGTTCTAGACACCAGGTCTGGCAAGTATAAAGGTCTTAATGAAGGAGGGCTAGTGTGCCTTTATACAGAGGACATGTTGTGAAATGAGGTTGTCACAACCATCATAGGCCATGCATTGAAGTCTTTTATCTTAAGAGCAAAGTAAAAGCATCAGAGTGTGTAGCAGAATTGCAGATTTAATCACTACACTCAAATGAGGACACAAAACATGGTGCCATTATATTTTGTGTGTGTAATGTGTATATATATGTATATACATGTTTTTAAACTGAGATATCACTGGTATCATATAACTGACATAATAAATTCACCCTGTTAGAATAAACAATTCAGTGGGTTTTAGTATATATATTTAGAGAGTGGTTAAACCATCACTACTATCTAACTTCAGGAACTTTTCATCATCTCAAAAATAAATCTCACACCATTGGCAGGTATTCTCTATCCTCCTGTCTCCCCAGCCTCTGGCAATCACTAATCTACTTTCTGTTTCTGTGAATTTGCCTATTCTGAATACTTCATACAGATGGAATCATATACTGTGTGGCCTTTTGTGTCTGGCTTCTTTCACTTAGCATAATGCTTTCAAGGTTCATACATGATGTAGCACATACTTAATTTCTTTTGATGGCCAAATAATACTCCATTGTATAAACATACCACCTTTTATTCATGTACTCAACTGTTGATGGGTGAGTTGTTTCCATTTCTTAGCTGTTGTGAATAATGTTGCAATGGACACTTGCATTCAAGTTTTCATGTGGACGTATTTTTTTAATTTTTTTATTGTTGTTCAATTATAGTTGTCCCCATTTCTCCATTACTCTCCCCTGCCCTACCCACCCCCACCTTCCACATTCAATCTTCCCTCCATTGTCTTTGTCCATGGAGCCTTTACACATGTTCCTTGACTTGACCCTTCCCCTCCTTTCCCCCATTATCTCCCTAACCCCTCCCTTCTGGTCACTGTTAGTTTATTCTTTATTTCCATGTCTCTGGTTTTGTTTTGCTTGCTTGTTTCTTTTGTTGATTAGGTTCCAATTACAGGTGAGATCATATGGTATTTATCTTTCACCGACTGGCTTATTTCAGTTAGCATGATACTCTCCAGTTCCATCCATGCTGTAGCAAAGGGTAGGACTTCCTTCTTTCTTTCTGCTGTGTAGCATTCCATTTTTAGTTTTCTGAGAAAATTCCATACTGTTTTCCACAGTGGCTCCACCAGTCTGCATTCCCACCAACAGTGCACTAGGGTTCCCTTTTCTTCACAACCTCAGCAGCACTTGTTGTTTGCTGATTTGTTTGTGATGGCCATCTGACAGATGTGAAGTGGTATCTCATTGTGGTTTTAATTTGCATCTCTCTGATGGCTAGTGATGGACATATATTTTAAAATCTCTTGGGTATATACCTAGGTGTGGAATTGCTAGGTCATATGGATGTTCTGCTAGTGTTCACTATTAACATCTGGGGTAGATGAACTTCTGGCTTGTTCTTTACTTGCTTAGTCAGAGCCCAGTAATATCCCTCAGTACCTGCTGAGCTTCTCCTCACGCTGGCATCTGTGTGTTTGCTACATATTCCATTTAGTTCCAGGCAGATTGTCCATAGCATAGCCAGCCAGCTCTAAACCCAGCATCCAGGTCACATGGGAACTGAGGGAGAATCACAAGTGCCAACTAAACCTCTCTCTGCCTGAGCATACCACAGCACACTTTTAACTATGGTATGCAGGTGTGTGAGACTGCCCTGCCCTGAAATTTCCTCCCAGGTTTCAGCATAGTAAGTAGAGAATAATTCATCCACTTTTGGTGTTCCTCCCAACTAATCAAATATACTTGCCCACAATGGGTTGAGGCTGGGAGACCAGCACATCTCATCTCCCCTCCTGTTTCAGAATAAAGAGATGAGAATTTCTCCAAAATCTTTGTACCCTCTACCCTTCTAGTCCACCAAAATGAGTGAACTTTATTTTTACCTCTTCCATAGTTCAATGATTCTCACTAGGGGATGTTCTGAAACTCTGTACAGGAATTATTAGTTGTCATGATGATTGGGAGGTGCAACTTGTATTTAGATGAGCAAGATTGGGGATTCCAGATATCTCACCCTGTGCAACGCTCTGCCTGACTTTTTCAAATAACAGCTTTATGGAGATAAAATTTAAACATTATGCAATTCACCTATTTAAAGTATTATTCAATGATTTCAGTATATTTAGAGTTGTGCAACCAACACCACAATCCATCTTAGAACATTTCATTACCCCCAAAAGAAATCCTATACCCGCTAGAAGTCACTCCCCATTTCACCTCGACCCCTATCCTGAAGTAACCACAAATGTACTTTCTGTCTCTATGGACTTGCCTATTCTGAATATTTTGCAGTAACTGGACATGCACCATATGTGATCCTTTGACTTGTTTCACTTAGCATAATGTTTTCAAGGTTCATCCATATTGTATCACATATCAGTACTTCATTTCTTTTCATTGCCACATACAGTCAAACCTCAGTTCTCAAACGTCTCCTGTCTCAACCGGTTTGGTTCTCAACCAAGTTGTTCACAGGAAAAAATGTCTGGATTGTCAAACAAAACCTTATTTCTTGACCCAACAACCCTTCCATAATGATACCTATGTGATCAGTCACACATCTCTCCAGCAACAAAGGGGAGAATGTATGAGTGTAAGTATGATTCAGTTTTTGAACAAATCACTCCTCACACAGTCTTCCGGAACAAATTAAGTTCAAGAACTGAGGTTCCACTGTGATATTCTATTATATGGATATACAGTTGACTTATCTATTCATCAATTGATGGACATCGGGTTGTTTCCACTTTGGGCTATTATAAATACTGCTGCCAGAACATTCATGTACAAGTTTTCTTGTGGGCATATTTTATTTCTCTTGGGACTATGCCTAGGAATGTAATTGCTGGGTCATATAATAACTGTATGTATGACTTTTTGAGGAAATGCAGACTGTTTTTCAGAGTACCTGCACCATTTTACAATCCTACTGGCAGTGAATAAAGGTTCCAATTTTTCCACATTCTTGCCAACATTTAGCATTGTCTGTCTTTTTTATTATAACCATCCTAGTATAAAGTGGGACCACACTGTACTTTTGGTTTGCATTTCCCTGGCAGCTAATGATGTTGAGCATGTTTTCATGTGTTTATTGGCCACTTATATATCTTCTCTGGAGAAATATCATGTGTGACTTTTGAATGTCCCACTAGACTTTCATAAAGATGAAAATGCTTATAATTATAGAATCTAACTCTAGCTTTCCATATAATCATGAAGAATTTTACTTGGTTTTAACATACAGTAAATTCAAGGAATGCACCTTCCAGGCATATTGAGTACCTTTTTATACCTTGTTTTGTTTGGAAGCTTAGCAAGGTTTGTTTATTATTCCAGAAGACATCATCATCGGCAGTGCCCTAATGGTATTTGAATTGCTAGTGCAACGTGCCTTTCTATATCAGTTTGTATGTGACATGCAATATGTATCTAAAGAAATTTGAGACACTTTTAATAGAGTTAGTAACACAGGGATCTCATTGAATGTTAACAATAAGGGTTGCTTTTAAATATGTTATGTTACCTCTAACATATATTTTAATGTTGTGTGACACTGTTACATACCAGGTCTGTCCAGAAGGTAGCCAGCCATGTAATATGAAAAATAGAGGCATTTATTAAAGAAGATATAAGATACAAGAAACATTGTACATAGGACAATGACACCTCAGTTGCCTTCGAAGTAGGCGCCTTGGGACCTGACACAGTTCTCCCAATTGCCATCAGCTGCCTTGTCATATTTTCCTGAATCTCATCAACAGTCTGAAATCTCTTCCCTTTCAAAGGTGATTTTAGTTTCAGGAAAAGCCAGAAGTCTCAAGGTGCCAAATCTGAGCTGTAGGGGGGCTAAGATATCTAGATGATTTGATGTTTCACCAAAAACTGCTGCATGAGACGTGATGCATGTGTGGGCATGTTGTCATGATGAACCTGCCATTCACTAGTTGTCCATAGCTACAGCTTTCTGAATCACCCAAATAGTTTCTGCAGAGGACTATTCAGTCTACAGCTAAACTGAGCTGAAGGCACCTGATCTCCTCTGATCTTGGAAGCTAAGCAGGGTCGGGCCCAGTTAATCCTTGGAAGGGAAGAATGTTCAAGCTTAACACAAAATTTGATGCAGATTCGCTGCTCTATTTGCTCAGTCATTTTGAATGTGATGTCACACAGTATACACGCTCACTCAATGACATCTATGGCTCCCACTGACTAGTACAGTGAAGTCATCATTGTTTATGAATGCACATTCCAGTCCACTCTCTTTGGCTGCCAGGTTACACTGATGTTGTGCAAACAGTTCTTGTTATATTAACAATAGCTGGAATTTTTCCAGATAGACCTTGTAAGCTGTGAAAATTATATATTAAAATTATGTAACTTGTAATGGTTTGTTTTTCAGTCTTACTTTGATTCTGATCCCAGAAGCCCATGAAACAATCATTTTGTTAGCCTCTTCCAATACAGTATTATTTTCCAATCTGCCTGCTTCCTCTTTGCCTATCTGAAGATATATTATCCAAGGCTTTTTCAAATGCCAAAGATTGGATGTGATTGGATTTTAAGACAGGAGATATGTTTTTTGTGCATGTGATACCTTATCACTGCCTATCTGATGTAATTATAAAGAGAATTACTCTAACCTGTACTAACAAATAAGACCTAACTTGTTTGTACAAATGTCATACTTCCTCATTTTCTTCATTACATCATCTGTAATTTCTCCTGGCTGTTAACCACACTTCAATTATGGTTGTTTCTCTCTTATCACATACAAATAAGTCTGATCTAGTATTACATATCTTAATTCTAGTTTATATTGTCATTTCCACTTGTACTTCTGCTCTTTTATGTTCCTATATTTCTTGTACAGATAAGTTTACTACCCTTAAATTTAAACTTTTTTGTTATAACCAAACTCAAACATCTGTCCTCCTTCATTATATCTGCTAGTTTAGACATGCCCAGACATTTACACACTGAAAAACTTATTTCATAATAAATTACTTTTCCATTATTTCTCCTTTATATTAGGCTCAGGCTATTATATTGATTTTCTAGAATTATATGTGGAAATAATTTATATTACCTATGACTATCATCCCAGCATAATAAAGGAAGTGTTACAAAACATTAGCATTAAAAATGGGGCATTGGATCTGAGACAGTTGTGACCCATCACTTATTCACTACAGGACAGCAAGCTTCATGGCCTCACTATCACAGGAGGAAGCAGTATCTTCTCTACATTATGGCAGGTGCTATGATATCAGGTGAGTAGGGTTGGTTCTTGATATAGGAGTAAGATAATCATCTCTAACCCAAGACTGGTTTCAAGATTAAAGAAGTTAAGTAAGTTCCCTCACAATTCCAGAGCAGTAAGCCTTAAGGCTCAGCTTCAAAAGTAGATGATAAAACCCATCATTTAAGGAAAAAATTTAAGTGTGTTATTTTACTTATTGCTAACTATATTTTAAGCAGAGTCGGGGGTAACATATTGTGTTTGGGTTCTACAAACTCCAACTCTGTGCAGATAATTGACTGTGAGAGGCTCATGTATGGACTCAAGAGAATATGACAGCCTTTCTGGTTTCCTCTGAAATCTAGTGCAAATGTGGCCAGTATTCTCCCTTGTTCCCTTATGGTGCCAAGTATTGTTAAATTAATCTTTTATCACTAAAAGTCATCTGGGATCTTACAAAATTAACAACATAGGAGTATAATTTAAAGACATAAAACATAATTAGGGAGTGACTTAATGATCTTAAGAATCAAATGCCTTTATATTCTAATTTTATGTATTGATTAGCTTTAAGTAAAATAGTTGTACTGCTGTGGTTTGAGTCTCTACTACTTCCAGCTAATAAAGTCAAGTCTTGAAATGAGAGTCCGCATGAGCGGGAAATATAGAAATGAGAGCATGATTGCTTTCTCAATCTGAATCTTCCCATTTTATTTTAGTTTTAATATATGATTTGATGAAGTAGAATTAAGTCCAATATCAAGACATCTCCTATAATTAACACATGGTATTATATATAGTAACAGGAGTCACATTGGTACATGATAATCACTTAATGAACATTCTATTATTGATCCAGCCACCAATATGGCTATGACATTCCAGACTGGAGAGAAAGAAAGAGTCATCAACTGCCCTCAAATTACTTTTGGGAGAAGGTGGGTATAAATTGTGTAGGATGGAATACAGAAGTCAAGATGGCCTAGAAGAAGACATTCCTGAGAAGGACCATAAAATCTTTTTGTGGGAAATATTCAGTAAGGAAAAAATATGTATCTGTCTACTGGAAATAAAGAGAGAGAAGACTAGATGAACTGGATTTCTTTGTCCTTTTTGGATAGAAGGTTCTGTGGTTCATTAAGAATTATAACTAAACTAAAACGAAGTTTTGGGCCCTGGCTGGTATCGGTCAGTAGATTGAGCTTGGACTGCAAATCAAAGGGTCACCAATTCCAGCCCTAGTCAGGGCACATGCCTGGGTTGCAGGCCAGATTCCCCACAACAGTGTGTGCGAGAGGCAATCACACATTGGTATTTCTCTCCCTCTCTTTCTCCTTCTCTTCCCTCCCCCCTTTCTAAAAATGATAAATAAAATCTTTAAAAGAATAAAATGAAGTTTTGGAGGATCACTTGATGACTAATTCCTTGATTGAAATTGCTGGTTTATTAATTGTATATACTTTAGTAACACATGCTTTATCTTTCTTTTCTCTTGTTTGACCAGTCACTTCTATTTAAAAAAAATATATTTTTTTATTTATTGATTTTAGAGAGCAAGAGTAGGGAAAAAAGATTTGTTGTTCAATCTATTCTTGCACTTTTTGATTGCTTCTTGTACGTGCCCTGACTGGAGATAGAACCTACAACCTTGGCGTATTGGGACAATGCACTAACCTACTGAGCTACCCAGTCAAGGCCTGACCAGTGACTTCTTAATAAAATGGAGAATCTTTATGAAATATGACTTCTTATAACACAGATTCAGCAATCCTTTTGCTTACAGTACTAGTTTTCTAAGGCTGTCATCCAAATGCCACAAACTGAGTGGCTTAAACAACAGTTTGGAGGCTAGAAATACAAGATCAAGGTCTCAGTAGGACCACGCACCCTCTTAAGGCACTAGGGAAGGATCTGTTCCAGGCCTTTCTCTGAGCTTCTGGTAGTTTTTTGCTCTTGGGAGCATAACAATCCTCACTTGTGTTCTCCCTGTATGCATGTCTCTGTGTCCAGATTTCACCTTTAAATAGTACACCAGTCATATTGGATTAGGGATCCACCCATTCCATTATGACATCATCTTAACCAGTTACAGCACAACAACCATATTTCCAAACAAGGTCACATGCTGAAGTATTGGAGGTTAGAACAACATATAAATTGGTGGGAGATGACACAATTCAACCTGTAACACTTACCTTTTTGCTCAAAGCAAATGCTTCATCTATGAAATTACAGCTGTGGGAAAGGAAGTAAAATAGTGGTTTTGAATAGTGGTATGGCAACGGCTTCTACTTTCAATTTCTAAGTCCTCCTACTTATTTTTCTTCTTGATTTTAAGGAAGAAAAATACCAGAAGGCTTGGACAATTCTAAGTGTCCATAAGTCACTCTGAGTGTTCTTCATAAGAGACAATAGCAATAAAGATACAACTCCCTGTCACAGAAATATATGTAAAATTATCCACAAAACTTCAGTGTCAAGAAATTGCTACCTTTAGATTTGATCATATAAAACACAAATAATATGCACTGCCCCTTAGCTTCCTGCTCCCATTTTCCTCAAGTTTAAGAATCTTCAGCCCTGGCTACTGTGGCTCAGTTGGTTTGAGCATCATTACAAAGGTTGCGGGTTCCATTCCAGTCAGGGCACATGCCTGGATTGTAGGTTCCATCCCTGGTCAGGGCACATGCAGGAGGCAACCAAACATTGTTTCTCTCACATTGATGTTTCTCTCTCTCTTTCTTTTCCCCGTCCCCCATTTTCTTCTCTCTCTGGAATTTAAAAAAAAAAAAAAAAAAAAGAATCTTCAAAGCAAAACCAACCCAGGCAAAATTATGAAGTAAAAGAGAATTGCTCTTTTAGCTCTTCTCTTCCTTCCCTTGTTTCCTCCCCTTGCACAGCTTCCCTCAGACACTTCACTGCGTTCAAATGCCTTTCCTGGATGGCAGTCCCAAAATGAGAATGGGGAGGAGGAGGCAAGCTGGGCAGGGCAGAAAGCAGGTAACCAAGAACCTGTCTAGGGGGAGTAGGAGGAAGGAGGGAGGGGCCGAAGTACTGCTTCTGAGACCATGGCTGCAACTCTTCAGCACATGCTCCATTGTCCCATCAGACTTCCCTTATTAAACCTCAAGTGCGGTGGCTCCACAGAAAAGGGAGCAATATTTTCATGCAAGTAGATCTTTGTATTGGTCCTTCAATCACATGGCACAATAAGGACACCAAGACATAATGTAAATAGTGTAGGATTTGGAACAAGAAAATCCGGATTTGTGTGCAGACTTTCTAACTAACTAAATGATATCATTAAACTTTTCAAAACCATGTTTTTATCATTTATGATGGTATCAGATAAGGTGGTATTCTATAAGGGTTATATTAAATAAGGTGAGTTGTGGCAGAGAGTACAAGCTAGCCTCCATCTTTGGGTGCACAGCCAGACTGTTTCCTTGTCTTTCTTACTGGCAGGTGGAGCCATGTGACTAAGTTCTCTCCAGCACAATGTATGCAGAAGTGACTTGTGCCCTTCCTGGGCCAGACTCAGGGGAAAATCTCCCGCAGCTGCTGCTCTCTGCCCTTCCCATTCTGCAGGCTGGTTGTAAATGATGATGAGGTTCTAGGAACAGGAATGGAGCCCCAAGGATCTACGGATAGGATTCAGGGAGTTGTGCCTTAGATGAGGAAGAACTTTAAATCTTTACTTTCACTAACCTCTATTTGAAATGTTGAATTTCCTTTCATTACTAATGTAGGCAACAAAGCACAGTACTATGAGCAGTAACTTACCTTTTTACCAATAAAACTCACCAGTATTGTCATATTTTATTGCAGTTGTTGCAGACAGCTCAAAATGCAATGTATACATATGCAATGTATAATGCTATGATATTATAGTAGTTGTTAACCCACTGCTAGATCTTATCGTTTAATGCATTAACAAAGCACACATATTACTATATCACAAATTCGATATTTTAATACTTTTATATCTATATTTCAATGTAATTTTATTATGGAATCTTAAATATTTTGTTTTATGCATTTGTTAACATTGTTCCAAAAAGGAAGTTTTTACGGGCTCAACCGGACTGCCTAAGTGGCCTATGACACAAAAAGTTTAGGGCCCCTGGTAGGATTATGCTAAAAACAAAAAGATCTAGACACAAAAAGTTATTTAGAGGAGTCAGCAGGGAAGAGAAGGAGATTGACTACAAAGGAGCACAGGGAACTTCTTTGGAGCGATGGAAATGTTCTATATTTCAAATGTGATGGTGGTTACACAACTGTATGTATTGTCAAAACTCATTGAACTATACACCTAAAAAGGGAGAACTTCATTATGTATAAATAAACCTGACTTTTAACAGAAAAACCCAGAATCACCAATGAAAGGAAACTGCATGACCACATAGAGGAAAGTCACCCACTGACCTAAACAATGGCCCAAGGCTGTCCAATCAGAGAGAAATAAACTTTGGTTGTGTTGGGTCCAAGCTTGGGTCCATTTGTTACTATAGCTTAGACTACTTTAACATAGTAAAAGTACTTGTAAACTGTGAAATATAATACAGATATTGAAATGAGAATATTCATGTTCAAGTTCTGACACTGTTACTTTGTACATTTTCATAATTTGGACAACCACTTAACTTCTCTGAACTTCAAGCTCTTCATCTCCAGAATGGATAGTATTGATAATACTCTCTGTGTAATATGCTGTGAAGATGAAAGACTATACAAATCTTAGCCTAGAGTACACAGCAAATGAAGAAGTGTTTTTTAGGTAGTCACCTGCTCCATCAGTGTTGGGAGCATTACCTAATGCATTTGTAGTACATAAAAATCTAGTATTACACTTCCCTTAACAAAACTATTTCTTGAGATATAGTCCCCCTTCTTTATCATATCTCATAGTTAAATGGGATGTTCACGTCCATCTAATCTAACCTTTTTAATTTTCTATTTCTGCCTAGAGAAACAAACCTGAAGAGATAGTATGGCTTCCGATTCTGAGTAACAGATTGGCAACTAAGAATCAGAACTGAAAGAAGATACAGAAAATCCCCACATTCTGAGTTGTTAAGGAAAGCTGTTAAGGAAAAGCCACCATCCAACCGATCTTGGGGAAAGCTGCCATTCTATAAGAACTAAGTAGGGAAAAAAGCTGGAAAAGAAGTCACAACTTGGGAGCCTACAATTTTATTGAAATTCTGTGATTATCTGCCTTTACTTCCTGCAAGCAAAAGGAGGGCAATCAGAAAGACTGGGGATTCCTAAACTTTCCCCTTCAACTCAGCTGGGGCAGAAGGATACAGTATCTTGTCTAAGAGTAGATCAAGAACTGGATTAGCCACATGCCTGATGTGGCTTCAGAGAATGATGATAGATCCAAGAGTAGGTTTGTCTGGAAGAGGCAACCTACATTTCTACTGTTTGGGGAAACAAGGATCTGGAATGTCTGTGGGTCAGGGTGATATGGCTGAAGGAGCCTAAGCCTCAGCAACCTTGCTTTTACTGCACTGAACAATCACCCAACAGTTGATGAGATACCAAGTGAAGAGTACCACCTGTGGCAAGGGCTGTGGCCATGGTGCCAGCGGAGTCCAAGCCAGATCTCCCATGCTAGGGACTGTGCAAAGAGAATGTCCTATATAGCATCCTTCAAAGAATCAACAAATCCACTCAGAGAGAATCAGCATTTGTTACTACTACAAAATGCAAATGCATAAGCACCAGTCACAATCAACAGAGTAGTAACTACTACTTCTCTATGAGCCATTCTATAAGGAACTGCAGCCTCTGCCTTTTCTACTTGCTTCTCATGCCAGCACCATAGTGGAAGCAATGAGAAAGTAAGTATGAGGGAGGTGCCTCAGAGAGTGTACACTGTGTGTCCTCTCTCCACTCCCAGCAGCCAGGACACGGTGCCTACATCAGAGCCACTAACCAGGTCCCATAACAACCACCATCATTCCTCTAACCACCATCCTACCCACCACCACCACTATCACTATCACCACCACCATCACCCCACCCCCACACCCACCATCACCATAGCTATCACTACTTGTACTAAAGATCTTACCTGTATGGGTATGGGTGTGGGCCAGATATGAGTTTAATATTTGGAAGTGAATTGTACTGAGTTTTAAAACATGGGCAAGAAATTATTCTAATAACTACGTGTCTTTAAAGTCATGGAATTGCACTGCAATGTGTCAAAGGAGCCCATTACCCAGAAGCAGAGCTTCACTTTGAGAGAGTAAAATCATTGTCTATTTAAACCCACAATGAATTGAGATTTTTTGGTAGAATGAATAATAAATTGACATTCATTGAGCACCAAGTACTTCCCAAGCACTAAGTTTGGCACTTAGTTAAATGTGATCTCTTTCACACCTAACAGTTCTTCCTTCATTAAATAGTTCGCGAGCCAAAGCAAGCTGATGTATTCTTTTCAACTCCAATGGCAAAAATATTGGTTTGCCAATAGACTACTTTTAAATACATCTTAACAAGCATACTTACTGCCCAAGCAATCATTAGTGTGCCATGAATTAAGAGCATGAGATAGAAACAAAAGGTCCAGCGGATCTCAGAGATTTGCCAGGCAACTGCCCATAAAGGCACTAACTTGTTGGTTAATGAATTCCCACATAACAGAAAACATGGAATGTAAAAATTGTTTCTTGTTATCATGTATTTAATTTGTAGATGATCACTATCTCTCTACAGAAAGTGAGGACATCGGTTCTGAGACACATCAATACAAAAAACAAAGTCACAACCAATATTAACACAGTTGAAAAAGCCAGATCTTATGAAGTCATGCCAGTAATTTTTAGAAAATAAGACATGATTAGGGAAATCTGTTAGCATTTAAAACTTACAAGGTCTGTCTGGAAAAACTTCAGCCATTGTTACTACAACAAGAACAATTTGTGCAACATCGATATAAACTACAGCCAAGGAGAGTGGACTGGAATGTGCATGCATGAACAATGATGACTTCACTGTACTATTCAGTGGGGGTGGTGGATGCTATTGAGTGAGCATGTGTACTGTGTGGCCATCACATTCAAAATGACTGAGCAAGTAGAGCAACAAACCTGCATCAACCCTTGTGTTAAGCTTGAATACTCCTCCACAGAAACTATTTGGATGACTCAGAAGGCCACAGCTACGGGCAACTGGTGATTGGCAGCTTCATCACAACAACACACCCACTCCTGCATCATGTTTTGGGCAGTGGTTTTTGGCAAAAGATCAAATTACCCCGGTGACTCAGCCCCACTACAGACCAGATTTGGTGCCCTGTGACTGCTGGCTTTTTCCCAAAACTAAAATCACCTTTGAAAGGGAAAAGATTTTAGACCATTGATGAGATTCAGGAAAACATGACAGGGCAGCTGATGGCAACTAGAACTATGTGAGGTCCCAAGGTGCCTAGTTTGAAGGGGACTGAGGCATCATTGTCCTGTGTACAATGGTTCTTATATACTGTACCTTCTTCAATAAATGTCTCTATTTTTCATATTACATGGCTGGCTACCTTCTAGACAGACCTCATACATTCTAATGCCAAATTGTGCTTTGAGAATTATTGTTTTTTACATTTTTGATATCATTGCTTTTTTTCTGGGTTTTGGTAGTGATGATGGTGATGGTGCTTTTGGTTTCCTTTGATTTTTGTTTCTGCCTAGACAAAGGTTCACCGCAAAATGACTCACCAAAACAGAAACTGAAATTCAAAAATTAAAGATAAATTCATCATAATTCTTTATCAAACCCAGTAGAAATAAAAAGGCCCAAATAGCATGCTGAGCCATTGCTGGGGAGGGCTGAATTTTGTCCCCTCAAAATTCCTGTGTTAGCCTCACCCCCTTGTACTTGAGAATGTGACTGTAGTTGGGGATAGTGTCTTTCAAGAGGTAATTAAGGTAAATGAGGTCATTAGGGTGGGGCCTAATCCAATATGACTGTTTCCTTACAAGAAGAAAAAAGTTGGATACAAACACACACAGAAAGAACATGTGAAGACACAGGGAGAAGACAGCCATATACAAGACAAAGAGGGAGGCCTTCAGGAGAAACCAACCCTACCGGCACCTTGATCTTGGACTTGTGGTTTCCAGAACTGAGAAAATACATTTCTGTTGTTTAAGCCACCAAGTCCGCGAGCCTTTGTTATGGCAGCCTTGGCAGACTAATGAAGCTATCATTATTTTCTACTCTATATTTCACTTAAAATCATAGCATTGTAGAGCTGGAAAGTGCCCAAGCACCAAGTCCAACCCTATCATTTTAGGTATAGTAATAATAACTAGCAGCATTGAGTGCCTAGTGTGTGGTGCACATATATTCTGATATTTATATCAATCCTGCTCTGTGTATTTGTTATTTTCCCCATTTTTATAGATTCCCAGAGCCAGGGATTACCAGAAACTGAAATTCAAGCCCAGGTCTGCTTAACACCAAAGTCCTGAATGCTTTCTTTTCCTTGTAAAAGTATTAAATTGATATATTTCAATAACCTGAACTCTTGGACACAAACTGTGAAGAGGTTTGCCTAAAGTTAAGTGATTTGCCTAAAGTTAACAACTGAGTCATAGCAGAACTAGAGATAGAATGGAAGTCACCTGACTCCCACCTGCCTCAATTACTGTAAAAATATTTTTAAATACAAAGCTTTATACAGTTCATGTGCTGGTACATGGTTGCCTGGGAAAGTTCTTACATTCACTGGAAATCTTACTCCTGTCTCATGCTCTGCAATTATTTTATAACATATCAGAGGACTTGAGTACTTTAGGCTTCTGGACTAGGGCTACCTGTGAGAGTGGCTGAAGATCCATCCTGGGTAGAGTGGGAGAAGAGGCTGTGTTGGTAAGGTTTAAGTTCTGAAGTGGAAAACTCAAATAGCAGGGATTTAGAACATGAGAAACTGCAGTTTTTACCATACACACAGATTCATAAGCTGGCACACATCCTAAATGCATTTCTAGACAATCTTCACATGTGTAGGACATTGTGAGGGTTAGGAGGCTTTCTTTCGAAGGAATTGCTTTTCCTCTTTTCGGCCTACAGAGCTTTTAGATTGAAGTCCTATAGTTTATACTCAAGACTGTTTCTGACATTCTCATTAAAATCAGACTACAAAACTGCACTTTAAAAATCCTAAATAAAACCTAGAACTCATCACTAGGTTTTAGTAGTGTGAAATATCCCAAATGGAAGATGGTAAATTGTAAGCATGAAACTATTTCTGCAGTATTAGGGGAAAGTGCCTCTTCTAAGCTGTGCTCATGTAAGTACACCCTATATTAGTGGTTCTCAAAGTGAGGTCCCCAGCCGGCAGCCTTGACGTCATCTGGGGTGAGTCTTGTTAGCAATGCACAATTCAAGACTCACCTCAGAAATAGTGTTGAAGAGGAAACTTGGCAACGTGTGTTTTAATAAACCTTCCTCCGGGTGATTTTGATGCATACATATGTTTTAGAACCACTGCTCTCTAATAAATATTTTTAAATTTTTGATAAAGGTCTTTAAATATGGAACTCCAAAATCTTTAATAGGTAAATGATTTAAAAAGGAAAGTTGTAATAATGATCCAAGCCAATTATTAAATCATGTTGTCAAAGACTCAACACCACCTATTGAACTGATTCCTGTACCTTGGCCTCTTGGGTGCCTGTCATACCTAGAGCCTGTGAGCATTGAGAAAGAACAATCTCCAGATTGAACAACTGTAAAATTACAAATAATTGACACCTTAATTTTTTTCAAAGTTTTGATTTTCTATTCTCTTTTTTAAAATGTCATTCCTATGAAAATATCCTTTCGAGGTATAACCTAATCCATTTAGCATTTTAAGATCTAAATAAGAAATACAGCAAAATGTTAACAGTGGTTGTTTCTGGACAGAAGAATTATAAATGAATTTTTATTCTTGTTTTTTCATATTTGCATTAATATTTTTCTTAAATATTAAGGTAAGGTTAGATAAGCATATAAGGTTCCATTAAACCCAAGTGAAATCCATCATTCATAATGACTATAGCCAGATCCAATACTAATAGGTAAAGAAATATATTTTTTTATAAATTGACATAGAATGCATTTTCAGTAAACAAGATTGAACAGAGATTTTTTTTCCCATTACTTTTCTTCTTTTCCTTCTAACATGTCGTAGATGGACTGTTTGTTTGTTTGTTTGTTTTTAATGGGAATCAGACAGAAATTATTCCAGGAAAGAAATGCAAATAGATTTAGTTTAATTATAAGAGCATTTTTAATATATTTTATTGATTATGTTATTATAGTTGTCCCATTTTTTTCTCCCTTATTCCCCTCTGTACCTTACCCCCTCTCCCACCAGCATTCCCCACCCCCCTTAATTCATGTCCATGGGTTATATATATAAGTTCTTTGGCTTCTCCATTTCCCAGTATTCTTAACCTCCCCATGCCTATTTTGTACCTGCCAATTTTGTTTCTTATTCCCTGTATCATTGCCCCCTCCCCGCTGATAACCCTCCATATAATCTCCATTTCTGTGATTCTGTTCTTGTTCTTGTTGTTTGCTTGGTTTTGTGTTGGGTTTTTTTTGCTTTTGCTTTTTTTAGGTTCAGTTGTTGATAGTTGTGAGTTTATTGTCATTTTACTGTTCATAGTTTTGATCTTCTTCTTTTTTTTGGATAAGTCCTTTTAACATTTCATATAATAAGGGCTTGGGGATGATGACCGCCTTTAACTTGACCTTATCTGGGAAGCACTTTATCTGCCCTTCCATTCTAAATGATAGCTTTGCTAGATAGAGTAATCTTGGATGTAGGTCCTTGCCTTTCATGACTTTGAATACTTCTTTCCATCCTCTTCTTGCCTGCAAGGTTTCTTTTGAGAAATTAGCTCATAGTCTTTTGGGAACTCCTTTGTAGGTAACTGTCTCCTTTCCTCTTGCTGCTTTTAACATTCTCTCCTTTTCTTTAATCTTGGGTAACTTAATTATGATGTGCCTTGGTGTGTGCTTCCTCAGGTACAACTTCTTTGGGACTCTCTCAGCTTCCTGGGCTTCCTGGAAGTCTGTTTCCTTTGCCAGATTGGGGAAGTTCTCCTTCACTATTTTTTCAGATAAGTTTTCCATTTCTTGCTCTTCCTCTTCTCCTTCTGGCACCCCTATGATTCAGATGTTGAAACATTTAAAGTTGTCCTGGAGGTTCCTAAGCCTCTCCTGTTTTTTTTAATTCTTGTTTCTTCATTGTGTTCTGGTTGAATGTTTATTTCTTCCTTCTGCCTCAAATCATTCACTTGTGTCCCAGTTTCCTTCCCTTCACTGTTGGTTCCCTGTATGTTTTTCTTTATTTCATTTTGCACAGCCTTCATTTTTGCCTCTATTTTGCAACCGTACCCAACCATTTTTGTGAGCATCCTGATTACCAGTGTTTTGAACTCTGGATCTCATAGGTTGGCTATCTCTCATCACTTAGTTCTATTTTTGGAGCTTTTATCTGTTCTTTTATTGGGCCATATTTTTTTTGTCTTGGCACACCTGTTATTTTGTAAGGGGCACAGCCTTAGGTGTTCACCAGAGCGGGGCAACCCACATCGTTGCATTGTGGCTCTATATGTTGGGGAAGGATCAGAGAGGGAACAATGCCTCCTGCTCAGCTCTCAGCCAGCTTTCAGTCACTTCTTCCATTACCCACAAGCAAATTGGGCCCTTCAGGTGCTGATTCCTGAGCAGGTGGGCTTGTGTACATTCTAGGACCCTGTCCTGTGAGGCTCAGAGTTTCTCCCCATGCCACAACCCCCACAGATTTTTACAGTGTGAGGTTTTAAAGCTTTATTTGCCTGCACTGGAACCCTGAGTTGCACAGTCTGTCTCACCTCCCAGTAGTTCCTCCTAGTTTATCCACATGCAAATATGGGACCACCCACTCTGACAGCCACTGCCTTGCCCATCCCAGTCTACCAGCCCCCACTTTGCTCCATGTCCTCTCTGCCTGGCTGCCCATCTCTGCCCCTCCTACCAGTCTGGATGAATGTTTCTTCTTTAACTCCTTGGTTGTTGGACTTCCATACAGTTTGATTTCCTGGCAGTTCTGGTTATTTTTTTGTTTTTAAACTTGTTGTTGTCGGAAGAGGCAAAGTATATCTACCTACACCTCTATCTTGGCCAAAAGTCCCAAGAGCATTTTTTTAAAAGAAATGTCCAAATGTTTCCTATTCTAAATAAAGAATATGCCTTGGAATCTACAGAAAAATTCTTTTTACAAAAGATGGAGTCACTATATAAAACCCCTTGTCATGCTTAATGGTCCTCAGTTTCATGGACTATTACTTTCTTTGGTTGATTGGCAGTTATATTGTAATGAAAATGGATTCATATTTTAGCTACTCGCTCTTTATTGCAGCAACTAAGATTGAAATTTTTATTTTCCCCACTTTGATTCTTAAGATGTGTTTTCCTTAACATAGATCTATTGTTTTCATTTTTAAATGTTTTTCATTTAGATATCCTTTAGGTGCTTCCTGTGGATTCTATGGGCCTCCATTCTTATTATTGCTGTAGTTGTCATTTCTGAAATCAATGAAGCATAGCCTTTTATAGGATTAACTTGTACCAATCTACTGAGATAGAAGAAAGATTGGCATTCTATTTTTTTACTATTTCCTACCCAAATAATGACTGTGTGTAATATTGTTAGACTAACTTTTTGAAATCCTAGATAAAGTCTTTTTTGTTATGTTCATTTTTGTCAACTCCTATATGCTGGGCCATTGTTCACGTTGTGGTTTAATAAAGTACCGAGTCAAAATTCCTGAATTAAGTTCAATTTCTGCCACTTACTTGTTCTATGAATCGCTTAACTCATTGAACTCTACTTTTTTAAGCTGTAAATGGAAGTAATATTAACTAATCACAGAGTTATAAAATAAATAATGTAATAGTGAGACCATGAAATTTCACAATAATTACTTTTATTGTTTTCTATACTGACTCAAGTGCCCCAGGTAGCATGAAATAACTAAAGAAGGGTACAAAAAGAGTATAATTTAAATAAATTGAAATTTGTCTTCAGAATTGTCCATGTCACATTTTCTCTGCCACATACACACCCTTCACTTACATACTCCATGTCTTTTTTAGTTTACCATCTTTTTCAGGTATTCAATTAGGCAGGCTTTTAACCAGGCCTGGAAGGAGTTTATTCACTGAAAGCGTTTCTAGGGTGGGGTTTGAGGTTGGTAGTTAAAAAAAACCTAGAAGGAAAAAAATCTCAACAGTCCCCTAGCACTTCAACCATCTGTTCAACCTGCACAATTCCTTCCCTGACCCCCAGAAATGACTGGCACATCCTCCCCTCAAGCCAGTCTGGGGATAGAGAGGGATGTTGCCAGAAGGATAAAAATAGATGGATGGCGGTACAGGTGCACAGATAGTTTATATATAACTATAGTCACCTAGTTTTATGGGGATAAGTGGAGTATTGGAAGGGGAAAGAACAGATGGAGTTTGTGAAATGGATGAAGGACAATCCCATAACCATTTATAGGAGTCTGACAAGTCATATAGGAACATATATGTAAGGAGATCTGAATCTTAGGGTAACTAGAGAAAGAAACAAAAGTAATAGCTCTAGGCCACTAGGAATTTGAAATAGGTTCCACATTAACAAGGTGATTGGTGCTTAATTAAGTACAAATACAGGAAGGACTGCAAGTCAGTGTAGGCTCTCTAATTTCACTATTTTTTGCCCTGCTAATTAAAAACCTTTGTCCACTAGAGGATATTTTATTTACCCTTTATTTTATTTTTAAAATATCTTTGTGTATTTCCAAAAATTAAGAAACTGTTTTATACTAACTGCAATTAACAATGCAAAATAGCATTCCATCAAAATAACAGATGAATTTTGTGTACCTTATATAAGAATGAGAAAACTTATTACAACACTAAATGACTCAACATATTCACGGCAGACGTGGTCCCTCAATTTACCCATCTCTGTGCAGAAGATAACAATTCTTATTTTATAAGGATTTTATGATGGTAAATGGGACTAATGCTCATAAAGCACTGAAGGTGTTTTAATCCATTAATTTTGATATGCTTTCCCATGAATTGTGTGTGTTGTGAAAAACACCTGGAAAAGAAAAATTTACTGTGATTTAAAAAAAAAAATACATGAATACAACCAAGAAAGATTATTGAATAGAAGTATTAATGTCAAATTAAATATCAATTTTAATTTAACTGAAGTGAAACCAAAGAATCCTCAAAGAATAAGTTTGTCACTAATAAGCTGTCATTTTATGAAAATAAGCCATTATGAAAGAGCTGTTTGGGAGGCACTGTTGATATCTAGCAATACCAAATAAATAATAATCATTGTAGCTAATAAAGGTTTTTGTCTCCCCTAACATGACTGTCCCAAGATAAATGTTTATTTCTTATGTGCAGACTCACTATTGAAGGGAAATCTTCCCAGGAGAAGACACCACCCCACCACGGAGTGGGACATCCAGCCACATTACTTACTAATCGGTCCATACCTAGGATCTCTCAGCAGCGTACCACAGAATATACAGTAGCTTTGGTGCTAAAACAAACAATTAAAGCACCTGGGTAACGGTATCTTATCCAGCACATGGGAGAAATTCAGGAAACACATTAACACCACCCTCCTCAATCTCATATTTCACACACAAAATGATGGAGACTTCTAATAGGAGGAACAGACTAAGTGAGCCTTCCATTAGACATAAGATTAATTACTTTAAGGTTACTAAATTTGCCACAATAAGTCAAAAATAATGAAATCACCATCACCAACAAACATTACTGGTGTCTATGGTGAGTAAAACATAATGCATGATGCTATGGATACCCAGAGAAACACTACACAATATCCAACCTCAAAGGGCTTATAAGATAATTGGGAAAGAGAAAGGTAGGCATTGTAACCGTGGAGAATTGTAACCCACCCCACCATTCTCTTGACATTGTTTCTGTAAATGCTGACCCTGCCTAATGTGTAGCTTACGGATACACAGCATGATTGTGTCATAATCCTAGGAACTAACTGCTCAAAAGATACAGGCTCTGACTTCAGGCATCCCAGCTCCAGGAGATTTGCCGACTTTCAACTGTAGAGCCAGGATGACGTGAAGCCAGGAAGACTAAACGAGGATGATGCACAACAAGCCATCCCTTGTTTTACTGGAATGCACTGCACTTGTCTGCACGTAGAGAATTTTTCAACCCTTTCCCTTGGCCTCTTTGCTCCGTTTCCTTCTCCCTCCTCATAAAAACCTCTGCCTGCACTGAAATAGAAAGACGGGCTTAGAAACACAAGTCCTCCATCTTCCCAGGAAGATGGGTTTTGTGACATGAGCCCCCCTCTCTTCTCATGGAGATTTGCTTTGAGACAAGAGTCCCCCATCTTCCAGATGGCTGGCATCTGAATAAACCACTTTCCGTTACATAAGCACCTGTCTCTCAAATATTGGCTTTCGAAGCAGTGGGCAGCCCGACCTGCATTTGGTTACAGAATTACAAGCGAAGTAAAATACAAGGTAGTATGAGGCAAACTACAACACTAGATGAGCATTGGATCTAAAAAGGGGGAAGTTGGCATTTAAATAAGATTCATTGTATACCTATGAGCCAGTCACTGACCAATGTGCTCTACTTAGTTACATGCTTAATATGGGTTTTAAGAAAATAGACTTTGAAAAATAGAATTTAAGAAATTTGATACAACTATACAGAAATTATGCACATCCACTAAAGGAGATATTTACAAATAAATCATTGTAAGTATGAGAAAATGCTAATTCTAGTGTAAGAGTATACTAAAAAGAAGTATAGAAACTTGTATATGCATTATGACCTCAACTTTGTACTTTTTGTTTTTAGATTTTATTTTTTTTATTTATTTTTAGACAGACGGGAAGGGGGGGAAAGAAACATCAATGTGTGGCTGCCTCTCGAGTGCCCCTACTGGGGACCTCACCTGCAACCCAGGCACGTGCCCTGACTGTGAATCGAACCGCCTTTGGTTTGCAGGCCAACACTCAATCCACTGAGCAACATTAGCCAGGGCTCAACTTCATGCCTTAAAAAATGGAAATATTATGCCAATTATTTACTGTAAAAATCAGTAAATAAAGGAAAATTATTAAACATTTACCTTGCCTTTTTAAGGAAGAACCAAAGTTTAGGAGGGAAACCTCTTCCTTACAGAATAATTTCAACTTATAGATGTAGAAAGAATAAAATTAGAAAAAAAAATTTTGCAATGAAATTGTTAATTCAGGCAAGCATCTCAGTGGATGCTGAAACCATTAGGTAAAAAAGTGACAAGGAACTAAATATTTGAAAGTGTCAGCATTTCACACCACAGATTACTTGTCAATCACAAAGGGGAAGAAATGGAGGGGTGTGGCTACCCCACTTTAATCAGGGAAGTGAACAGCATCACTCCTAGTGACATACCTTATATCAAATGCCTCTTGACATGGACCAATATGAATTACACAGCATCACCCATGAAAGAGTCTTGCCAAAAATGTTAGTGTAAATTTAACCAAGGCCTTAGATCTATCTTCCAGTTTATAGGAAACACATGGAAAATAATAAGTTAAATGTCACTTTCAAGAAAGAATCACCCACAAAATGTGGGACACCCTACAAAACTAGTCTCTTCTAAAGGCAATGTCATAACGAACAAACAAAAATGTACAGATACAGGCAATAGCATGGTGGTTACCGGAGGCAAAGGTAGGTGTGGGGAGGTAGAAGAGGGTAAAGGGGGTCAAACACATGGTGACAGAAGGGGACTCGACTTTGGGGGGTGGACATATAATGCAATATACAGATGATGTATTATAGAATTGTACACTTGAAACTTACATAATCTCATTAACCAATGTCACCCCAACAAATAATTTTTAAAAAGGAAAAAAAGGCAATGTTATGAAAAAGAGAGTAAAGAAATATAACAACCCAATGGCCATTCTTGATTTCATCCTGGTTTTTAAAAAAACAAGCAATTATTTTAAAAAAATACTTCAGGAAAATTGATGACTTTTTTTAAATACGGAATATTAAGTTATATTTGGGAGTTATTAAGTTTGATGATAATGTTATTTTTGTTACAATAACATTACAGAGAGTTACAGAGAGAAATATTGATTGACATTTATTGCAAATCTTAATAACTATTGAATTTGTTGTTCCTATGCTAGTCTTTCATTTTTTTATAGTTTTAAAATCTGTATTACAAAAACTTGAAAAAATAAGTATTGAAAAAAGACTAAAGAAATATACCAAAATATTGGCAATGGTTATGTCAGCATAACTATAGGTGATTTTCCTATCAATTTAAAAATATTCTGTAATTTCAAAATATCTCCTAATTATCACATACTATTCTAATAATCAGGAAATGTGAGTACAAAAAGGCAAGCATTAGATTAAATCGTGTGTGAAAAAAATAAAAAGCCTTAAACCTATCCATTTAAGGAAATTGTGATATGGGCTATTGTTGTTTTGGTTCTGTTATTATTTCATTTATTAATAGTTTCCAAAAGGAATTTCCAGGCATATTAAGTCATATCTCAAATAGTATCTCAACAAAGCCATGGGGAGGGCTACAAAAACAGACCAACCCAGTTTATCAAACTGCTCATGTTCTTACTTCATTAATAAACAAGGACATTTTTTAAATCTTGAAAAAATTCAATCCAATACCTCTGGGAAGTTTCTTATCTGCATAGTTATTCAATAATAGAGAAACCTGGAAAGAAACAAATGGCAAGGAGAAAGAGCAGCAGCGAAGTGGGGAGGGATCTTGGAATGATGATAGGAAACAAATTAGAGATTAGTGTCCAATGATGTAGGAGAAAAACAGGTCGGTGTTGATTTGAACTAGTATCCAAGCAAGACTGCCTCTCCTCCCTGCTCAGCCGAGACTGTCTAGTCCTATGTAATGTTCAAATTGAGGACACAAGAAACTGTTAACATTAGGTCTAGCAAAGCATATAAACAGGAGCCTTCAGGGACTAATTCATAAAAAAAAAAAAGCAAGAAATTAAATATGCAGAACCTGCCAAGAGATGACAGAGTGCAAAGATAAAGTCACAAAAATATGTAAAAGATATTAACGCCAAAAAGATAGAGAAAGCACTTAACCCGGAGCTAAGAATAACAGTATTAAATAAAATTAAGAACTAAAAACATTGTAGTAAAAATTGCTTAAATGATGTCATTGGAACATCTCTTACTATTAATACTTGCCTTTGCATGCCACTGCTCAACTGAGTGGTCACAGTCTCATATGTGTGACTTGCATGGGTCAACAATTCCCTTTTAGTCAGGGAGTGGCTCAAGCTAAGTCATGAAATATTGACATGGTGCAGTGGTGCGCGGTTTTGTTGCACATGAGGATCATCTGGGGAATTTTTTAAATCCCAGTATCCATGCTGCATCTCCTACCTATCATGGCACATATCTGCAAATGGGAGCCAAGTATCAGTCAGGAGCATCCAACGCGCAGCCAAGTTCGGGAACTACTGGCATGGTGTGCAAAGACAAATGCTGGAAGCTGTACTGACTACAGAATTCACACAGATTAAAATATTTTAAGCAAAACCTACCTCACAAGTGTTCACATCGCAGGCAAATCATGTATCATCTACACAGGAAGAGGCAAGGATTGTGACACTGTGTGGGCAGAAAGTAAAGAGCTGAGAGAGTCGGCCACCACAGGTAGAAGTTGGTTCCACTTGGTGTGGAACCCTTGGTGGCATGTTGTAAGGGCCGATTCCATATTAGCTGATAATAAACTAAACATCTTTTTTTTAACCCCCTTTGATAGATCACAATTGAGAGTCTACACACTCTGTTACCATTTGAAACCAACTGCAGTAAAATTTCTTTCATCCCTAATAAGTGATTTTCTATTTCAGAATATCACACCCATTTTGAATTGTTTCCATTTGTCTTTTGTTCTCTGAGTGTTTATCAACATTCCCCTACATAACTCGGGAAGTTTCTTCAATTACTGTAATGTTTTTTAAAAATAAAAATTTAAGTGTATGAATTTAGAAGTGAGTTGAAAGGCAATTTGAAGTTTATTTCACTTAAAAAGCATATAATAAATTACAGTTTTTGAGTTTGGCTTTTGAAAGCCAACACAGTTTATGCTTAAATATTCTGTACAAAAGGCAAAAGGTTATCTCCTCTCTCTCTGATATTTGCCTTTATCCAAAGAAAACCTGACTCACTCTTCTCTGCTCCCATCCAATTGTCCACCAGCCTGTCTCATCTTTTCATGGGCAGGGTGGCCATTTGTATGTCTTCTTAAAAACAATGTTTATTTAAATCCTTTGCTCACCTTTAATTGTGATATTTTTCTTTTTATTATTATTATATATGACTTTGCAAATATTTTCTCCCATTCTGTGGGTTATCTTTTTATTTCTTTTTTTTAATCCTTACCCAACAACATGTGTATTGATTTTAGAGAAAGGGGAAGAGAAAGAGAAAAAGAGGGAGAGAAACACTGATGTGAGAGAGAATCATCCATTGGTTGCCTTTCATATATGCCCTGAATGGGGACCAAACCCACAACCTACCTAAGCATGTTCCCTGACTGGGAATTGAATCATGACCTTTTGGTTTGTGGGATGATGCCCAAGCAACTGAGCCACACTGCCCACAGCTCTTTTCACAGTGAAATAATACCCATTGAATCAAAATGGCTTCTTTTTTTCCTCTCTCTCTTTTTCTCCTTTTAACTAATCCTATATAAGTGTGGTCCCATACAAGAATTTTAATATATATAGGACCTAGAATATAAGCTTTCAATAAAGCAGTGCTTTTAGTCTGTTTTGTTAAATACTGTAATGTTAAAGCAGTGCCTGGCACATATATAACCTTAATGAATATCTGTTGAATGAATGATTGAATAGCATTCACATACACTCAAATTTTTATCTTTCTGAGCATATATTCCATCTAGTTCAACTGTGGCCTTTTGAAAACAGGGAAATGACTCTGGTTCTCAGTCCAGTGAAATATTAAAGGAATATCTCTGCCAAGCACAAGCAGCAGGATCATCTGTATCCCCTCTAATCTTTAATCTTGACTATTTCCCTCCTATTCACAAAGAAGTTGCTAATTGTGCAGCAAAGGAATGGCAGTCCATCCTAAAACCTTTCTCTGCTGCCTAAGCTACAGCCAAGAGTGGACTTCGTGGGTCCCCCTTGCTTGCCTTTCAAGGGACAATTCTTTGATTGCATGACTAAATTCTTTTATTATTTTAAGTTGGAGCCCTCTAGTTCTATAGACACTAATTTTTAGTGATACAAAGAAACTCACAGTCCTTGGGGTCAGATGTATAGGGCCCTTGTTGCCACCCCCTCAGAGGAGCTCCTCCAAGTCCTTGCTTGGATGAACTGAGAACAGATGCCGGTCCATCAAGGATCATGCCACTGTGGCAAGACTAGGGTGATGAAGGCCCAGACATCGATGGTTCCCTGAAGCCACCACAAACTAGGAACCGTCGTGGCTGGCCTCTAATATTTGGGCTGTGGCAGGCATCCTTTTAGTTAAAACACATTAAGTCTCCTTAATATTGATGATATCATTCTGTTTGCTTTGGTCAAACTCATTGGGGCAAATATAAGTGGTTGGAGGGAAAGGAGTGCCTCGAACACTAAGATAAGGACCCTTCCTTCACAACCTGGCTCTGAAGACTCAAGGCTGCCAATAAAATATTTTCATATTATTCTCTTTATGTCACTTTTCTATACTTATGTTCTTCATTACCACCACTTATCTACAAAAGAATTTCAAACTCCTCCGCAGCGTACCTATGGTTCCTATGATCTGGTCCCACCTGTTCACTCAGCTTTTCCTCATCTTTCTTTAATACCAACACCCTTCTCCCTGCAAGCCATCTTTCCCGTCCTCTAAACATGTCATGCTCTCTCTCAACTCTTTGCATTTGCTTGAACACAGTGATGTAATATGTTTCTAATTCTTGTCATTATATTTTAGAAAAGCAATTTAGTGACAGATGGTGAATGCTTTCCATTTCTTAGTGTACATTTAACAATTTTTTGCCCTAGCTTATTAGTTTTATTTTTTGTTTCCCAAATGAAAGATTTAATGTCAAAAGTTATAGAAGCAGATGCTTCCAAAAACAAGAATAGAGCAGTGAAATATATACTGCTCAAATATGCAAGAAATATGTATTTTTAAAAATCTAAAGCAATAAGCAATATCAACCACACAACAACTTATACACTGCCCAATAAGCCTTTTAAACAGCAAAGAAATATGGGGAAAGAATGATGAATACTTACTGCTCAAATTAGTTGAGTGTCAGATTTTTCTAATTTAAAGTCCTATTAAGTTCCTGACTTTCCCAATACCCCTAAAGAATACTTTAAATTTTAAAATACCTGTTGTAAGCCATATTGTAGCACAATCAATAGATTTCTCAATAAAAGAATTAAAAACTCACTAACCAGATGCCTTCTCAACAAATCAAACTTGGAGAATTAATCCAAATTCCCACTGAAAAGAAAAGCACTTCACAAAAGAAATACAAAAATAGTGTAAAGAAATGAACAAATATTGTCACAGTAATCAAAGAATTGTAAATTAAAATTAGATACCACTTTTGCCATCCAAACTGACTTTATTGGATAATCACATAACACACACTTAGGACTATAGCGCACTCTGTTTTTTCAAAGCATCCGCTAGAGGAAGGTAGAGTTAGATGAATGCTCCCAAACACTGCTGGTAGACATAATGTGGTTTAATCTTACTAGAAAATGATTTGACATTCTAAATCATCTATCCTGTGGACTTAGAGTCTTCTAAAATTTACATTTTTAATGATTACAAATGTGTATATCATTCCTCTACAACTAAGTCTGTAGGTTTTTTCCTGGAGTTTGCTATCATCAAGTCTGCAATGAACATTTTCACATAATTGTTTGACAACATCTTTGGTTATTTTCTTCAGAGAAATTCTGAGAAGAGAGAGTACTAGATAAAGAGATAGAATAATTTTTAAGATTCTGCTTTTAATTAACCGACACACAGGTCATTCTCCATAAAGCTGAAAGTTGGGCTCTTTTAGGCCAGGGACATTTGTCTGCTTTGTTAAACACTACACCCCCAGCACCTGGCACATAATATGCTCTTAATAATTAATTATAGAATGTGTGATTGAATAACATTTGCATACATACAAAATTTGGCAGTTGCCCTTATAAATTTCCGGGAAGACATGCGACCCTGTCTTATTAAGGAAAGCTAGAGGCTCACAGCGCTTTGTCAAGACATACCAAGTACAGATGTGAGATTTAGACAGACTCGCCTGTCTTTCATTTTAAACGAGATAGTAGAATTATAGCAACAAGTTGGTGATGACAGTCCTCAGGATGACAGTCCTCAATCTACTGTCATTGTTCCCAAGTTGATTTATACATTCAATGAAACTTCAATAAAAATGCTAGCAAGATTTTTTGTAGAAATTCACATATTTCACTGTAAAGCCGTGTGGTATTGACTAAAGATAGATATGACAATGTAGACAATGAAGATAAATATAAACATAGACAATGAAAGAGAATGAAGAATTCAGAAATAAACTCACACATGCATGTGATCGATTGATTTTCATCAAAGGTACCAAGATAATTAAATAGGAAAATGATAATCCTTTTAAAAATTATGCTGTAAAAGTTGCATATCCATATGCAAAAATAAAATGAATCTGAATCCTTACCTTTTATCATGTACAAAAATTAGCTCCAAAAGGATCATAGACCTAAATGTAAACACTAAAACTATAAAACTTCTAGAAGGAAAGTTAGGAGAAAATTCTAGTGACCTTGGGTTAGGCAAATAATTTTTAATAGGACATAAAAACACAAATTTTAAAAGAAATAATAATAAATTGGACTTCATCAAAATTGAAAACTTTTGTTCTTCAAAAATTACTATTAGGAAAATACAAAGGTAAGCCACAGGCTTGAAAAAATATTCGTAATACCTACAACTGATATGAAACTTGTGTCCAGAACAAAAAGAACTCTTTTAGGTCAACAATAATAATATGAAAAAACTAATTTTTTCAATGAGTAAAAGATCCAAACAGAAAGTCATCTCTATCTCTAAATTTAGACACTGCTCCCAGAAAGTAAAGACTATGTACCATAAGTTGAAACGTGTCACTTTAGAAAGTATACAGTTCAATTAAGAGGGGAAATAGAACTTATAGTTATTGAATAGTTACTATGTGCTAGGCCCTATACTAGGCACATTACATGTATTTTATCAGTTGATAAACATTAATATTATTATAGCCATTTTACAGATTGGAAAACTAAGACTCAGAGAGGATAAGTTACATTCCCATAGTTGCACCACAAGTAACAGCCCAGAATTTAATCCTGCTTGACTCTTACTATGCCTGTCTCCTAACTCACTGTACTATGTCAGTATGCACGGTGCTTATTAGTATCTAAATAGCTCCTTAAGCCTCCCTTCCCCCTATTCCTTGAGAGAAGCAGATTTGGCCAGAAGCCAAAGTCACTATCATTGAGCTATCATTCAATCTCATAAGATTATGGACTGAAGTTTTCAGTACAGCTTGAAATGGCCTGAATTCCTCACTTTAGCCTCTCACTCTTGGCCTCTCACCTGATTAGACTTAAATACAGAGTGACTAAAACTGTTTGAGGAGAGGGATAGACATGTGTGCTGTTGTCCATGGTCCTGAACCTTCATGCATGCTAGGTTTACTCCTCCGGGAAGCAGGAAGTATAGTTATGAAAATGAGATGGAGCACAAAATGAGAAAGGCCAAGCAGAACCAGATGTGGGCCAAAGAAAAGGAAGCATGGAGTAGACGGCTTAGCCAGCACCATGCAATAGGACTTTCTGCAATGATGGTAATGTCCTAATTCAGCACTGTTCATTGTAGTAGCTATTAGCTGTATGTGGCTATTGGGCACTTGAAGTGTAGTTAGTAGATGAGTGATTAACTGTACTATTTTATTTAATTCTAACTAATTTAAGTTTAAATAGCCACGTGGTACCATATTGCGCAGCACAGGTTAGATCATCAGTGTAAAGCTCTTTCCTGAATGCAAATTCCTGGGTACCACGCCAGATGTATGAGTCACAATCTCTGGGGTGAGTACAGGATGTGCACTTTTGACCAGGAAATTCCTGTGCTCACTGACATTTGAGACCCACTATCCTCCAGGGTATTTGTGTCAGTCTTTTGAAGCTTCTCCTCTGGGTCCACTGCTGCCTGCCACTTTCTCTTCAATTCCTGAGCTGGTCCTGATTTAAAGAGTTTAACAGTATTAGCCCTCTCTTTATACCTGTGGCCCAGTGGCTCAGGATCCAGTAGTTTCTGGGATTCCACATTCTTTTTCTGCATCCCAAGGTTCCTGAGGCATCAATTTCAAAGGCACTCATGACATGCAGACCTTATTCTGCCCTGAGTCATAGTACTCCCAAATTCAGATGCTATTTGCCTTCTTTCCCCATGTATTTTTATTTAGTCCAGAGAAGTACGCATTTGCCTTGGTTTCTACCTCCTTAGGTCCCTGTCCTTCCCCAGTCCCCTCTGGCTGTAAGGATGGTGCCTTCCTAGTTCACCCAATCTGTCTCAGATGAATCCTCATCTTCACGATCTCCATCCACAGTCAGGATGTATAGAGAGCTCTCGTGGTATTGACCACTACCCTACTGGATTTCAAGTTAAACACACTTAGAATGGACCTCCATGTTCTGATTCATGACTAATTTATCCACTAATTTGACATACCCTCAAAACACTGAGCCTTTGATTGCCAATTCTCTGTAGCTGAGTCCCTTTCTCCAACTTCACATACTGATCACATTACCCAGGTTCCAGCATGCTAACCCCTCTGAGCTCAGTTGAATTAAATAGTTTTAATTTAATAATGGAAATGATAGTTAACACTAAATAATTATTTTCAGGGCTATGAATTCAATACCTATTAAGGTTTTCATATCTTCTTCCCACCACCACCACTATTCACACACATATGTACACACCACACAAAACTTACACTGATATAACACTGAAAAAAAAACATTTCCCATGCATTGTACGTTTTAATGCCAGAATATATAGATTGTTACACCAATTATTCCACCTAAAGCATTTACACTGTGGCAAAGTACTCTCCCTCATTGACCATGGGCTTTGTCATGTGACTTGCTTTGGCCAAAAAAAAAAAAAAAAACATGTAGCAAATGTGACAGTGAAGACTTGGTAAGCACTTGTATATTGGGACTTGCCTTCTTGGAATTACCATCATTGCCATGTAAGAAATCTGGGGCTGGTACTCCATCGACAGTCACAGATGACTGTCATATGAGGGTGAGACCATCTTGGATCATCCAACTCCAGTCAAATCCCCTGATCACCACAGCTGCATAAGTGACGTCAGGAAAGTCCAACAGAACTACCCACCTTGACCCAGCCCAAACTGTACACAAATAAATTATTGTGTTTAAAGCCATCAAGTTTTGAGACAGTGTGTTACTTCACAGCAGGTAACTGACACACAGACTGACCCTAGGAGATATTATTATTCCCATGTCATAAGTTAGGAATGTAAAGTTCAGAGAGATTAGGTAATTAAGACCTTGAATTCTTAGAGCTAGAAAGCAGCAGAAGACAAGAAGAACTTCAGACTATCCCCATGTTCAGCACTCTGCACTACACTAAATGGCATCTGCACAATCTCCATTCAACAACTACAGGGCGATTGAAGACCCTAGTCCACCTGAGACCACATTTGCTGACCTGGTCACCAACTTCCAGCATCCCTTTATTGAGCATAAAGGGATTTATTGAGCATAAGAGTTCTCCCAGCTCCCTCTTGGCAGGCTGGTGACCTCACTTGTTACTTTCATCCTGCAAAAACTAAGGTCAGGAATTGTTTTAAGGGAACCACTTAATACAGCTAGTGGAAGCATTAAAAGGTGAGGTCTACTTTATATGCAAAGTGAAAATTCTGGTCTGTAGTCCTGAGTTAGGTCATCATAATGGAGAAAAAGGGAAACAAATTTACCTGGTCTGGAGGGGAAAAATAAGGATTATCTAAGGATTTAAAAAATCATTAGTGAAAAACAGATTTTGGAATCAAAGATCTTATTCACAGGGAGCATTATAATTATATTAATTCTTTAATGCAAAACTGAAGAGTGAAATGGATTTAAACAACAAAACTGTGAAAATGTGCCACAGAACTGACTACAATTTTAAAAAGGAAACTTAGGATAAATAAGACTCTGAAAAACATATTATGAAAAATCTCATTTTTTGAGAAGTTTATATAACAATTATCAAAAGAGTAAGAAGATATGAACAAGTTCATCCTTCATTTCTCCCACATTTTTTTGAATAACATCATTATGCCCATTTGGGCTAATTCATGGATTTAGTTCCAGATGAAGCAAGTGATTCAAAAATATGTCCCTTCTTCCCAACTGGAGATGTGTTTACTCTACTTCTAACAAAAGGTGAGTTAACCAATCTTCTGAGTTTTTGGCTTGGGACCCAAAAATATCTTAAAACTAAAATTTTCACATTTGAATGTTATTTCACAGATGATGATAAGACAGGTAGAAAGCACCTAGCATAAATGATTTGACCTGCTATCCAAGTCATTTGATGAATAACTCTTAGTGTGATGACGTGGGGTCATTATGAAAGCTGGATCATCTACAGGTTCAAACGACAAAGTAGATAAAACGTGTAAGCTAATAAACAAGCTTTCTCAGAACAAATTCATTGTCCTGCAGCTCTCTGTCCACACAATGGAGTGAGCAATCACACAGGTAGCCTGGCTCATCTTTGCACCAGCAGAACTTGTGTGCCCACATAATTTCACACAGGAAGGGAAAGCAGCGTGGGCTGATGGGGAGGCGCTGCTGCGTTCAACCCATCACTTAACCTCTCTGTGGCTCATTGTTCTCACTTGCAAAAAGTGGGTAGAAAAACTCATGCTTCCTACTCCACAGAGATGCAAGCATGAAAGACGTAAACATGCTTTGAAGAAGTTAAAGAGTGCTGTGCAAATACAAAGGGCTGTGTGTCTGGTGAAGAGCATAAAAAGGCAGAATCCCTGCGATGCAGCAGCAGCGATCCCACCACCCAGCCACAAAGCTGCTGCCGATTTTTTCATGTGAAAGCAGAGTAATTTTAAAACACAAAAGACCTAACAGGGAACAGAAATAAAGATATGCTGCTTGCAAAAACAATAATAATAATTGTGTCTATTCCGGGGCCCTTCCACAAGAAAATATTATTTTGAAAAATTGTCATGTTAAATTTAAGCTACCCTTGGGTGACTTCAAGCAATGCAATTTACATTTAGCCCGGGCTTAATTATATCCTAGAAGTCCTCTAATTCTCATTCATGACAGTTATCTAGCAAAATTTAACTTAGATCCCCTTACAAAGACTTATGCACAAGGTTAATAATAATAAATAAATCATTTCTTTTGTTCACCTACTTTGGGAATAATGATTCCATTTCTGCTGTCTAGTACAAGGGTTCCAATGTTGTTTTCCTACAAGCCACACATTTGTCCCACACTCTTCTATTTTAAATCCATGCATAATTTCACATGCACTCACACTGGAAGAAGAGTGCTCTATGTTCAAGTCAGTCTATTTCACTCAATTAAACAAATGATTATTTTATTATATTACTTTTGGTGCTTTTCTTGTACCTATACCACATGCATTTGACACTGTTTTTGCCATTTGGGGTTAATACATTTATGAATAAGGATCTCTGCATCCAAGAAGCAGAGACAGACTCACAGAGAGAGAGCAGGATGACAGCTACTAGAGGGGAGTGGTCTGGGGATGGAGGGATCGAGCAAAAAGGACAAAGGACTCATGGACATGGACAACAGTGTGGTGATTGCAGGGGGGTGGAGAGAGGGGATAAGGGGATTTAATAGTGATGCAAAAAATACTATAAAAAACAAAATAAATAATTGTTTAAAATAATAATAAATAAATACACCTCAAAGTAGATAGAGAAATAGAAAACATGTATTTATTATATGCCATCAAACATGTTATTTGTAAAAATACTAAAGGCATGGGTGAGAGCAGGAAGAAGGACAAGTGCAAAGAATTAGAGGTGGCAAAGCAAAGAGCTTGCTCAAGGTCCACTTGTGGTGAAATCTGGGCAGAATTCAGGGTACCAGTCTCCACAAGCAGAGAGGTAAGAAGATAAAGCAAGATTAGTTCTTCTTAATATTTTGAAGAACCTTGATTGCCAGGCTAGCATTCAGGATGTTAGAGGGTCTTTGAGAGTAGAAGACAGAAAAATGCAATATCTCACAACCCCCCTGCAAAAAAAAACTAGCTCTTTCTATTACACCATCATTAACATAATGTGTTAAGTGATGAAATGTAATGTATATTTTCATTAAAATCCTGATCAAGTACTGCTTTATTATTTTACTTATGTATCTACAATATTATTAACTGCTATATTTACTAGCTTTCTTTTTTAAAAAACCACTGTCATGCATTTAATTTTTTATTATCAAATGCTATCCACTTATTCATTATTGGAAAAGTTTTCCCCAGTATAATTTGAAATTGACATCTGGATTTCTATTTCTGACAGCATGGTTAACAAAGTACCCTGCTTGGCCCTCCTAAAGAAAACCAAATAGTTGTACACCTGAAACTAATGTAATATTGTACATTAACTGTAATTTTAAAATAAAAAATATTTTTTAAAAAGAAAAGGAAAAAGGAATGCTAGATAAAATGCAATAAAATATTTTTTAATTTTTATTTATTTTTAGAGAGAGGGGAAGGGAGGGAGAAAGAGAGGGAGAGAAACAACTATGTGAGAGAGATACATCAATTGGTTGCCTCTCACACACCCCCAACCGGGGACCTAGCCTGCAACCCAGGCATGTGCCCTGACTGGGAATCGAACCAGCAACCTTTTGGTTTGAAGGCTGGCATTCAATCTATGGAGCGACTACAGCCAGGGCCAGTAAAAATATTTTTAATACATCAATTATCTGACTATTTTGTAAGGGGAACTCAGTAAAAGTAGAAACCCAAAGAGGTGATTAGAGAAATGAAGCCATGTTTTGCCTTGGAGAGCATCTATCAAACTGAATGAACTTGTTTTTTAGTTTTCCTGGTATCTATAAAGTCACAGAGTAGAAGACACAAAGCCCTGATTCACCCAAGGTGGAATGTTTAATGGGAGATCCCCTTCATAAAACTAAGACTGCAAAAGGCCATACCTCCAGTATAAGTGTGAAGTAGGAAAAAAAATCTGCCAACCAAGAAACTGAAAGAAAAAATTACCTATCTAGCAATTTGACCTTGGAGAGAGTAGGACTTTTCCCAAAAATTCTTAACTATAAGCCAGCCTTCCTATATTTTTGCAGGCCAAACCCATACTACTTTAGAGGTCCAATAAAGTACAAGCTAAGAAATCAGTTGAGAGTTGTCCTGGGCTGGAATTTCCTCCAGGTTACTGGCAGAAACAAGTTCAAATCCTCTCTGGAATACAAGATTTGTTGCAGTCTCAAAGAATTCATGCAAAGAAATTCCCAGAAGTATGAGGTCACAGGAAAAAACAGTACCATGAGCAAAAGTCAATATGACAGACTTGAAAAAGAATGTCTAAAAGAATTTGAGTCATTTAAAATATAAAGAAAGAGAAAGACACTGTAGAAATGATGAAATAGGCATTTAATAAATATATAACTTATAGAAATAAGAAATACAATAAAAAATTTAAAACTCAATAGAACAGCTAGAAAAAGCTGATGTATAAAATGGTATAATCCAAATAAATCATCCAGAAGGCAGCACAGAGAGATGATGGTAGAAATTATGAAAGAGAGATCAAGAGATATGTCAAATCAAGCTCTAAAAAGACAAGAGAAAAAGAATAAGAAAAATATATTTGGACTGATGATTGACAATTTCTCAGAAATGACAGGACAAGCTCCACAAGTTAAAGAACCCTAATGAATCCCAAGCTCGTTAATGAAAGGAAATCCACAGAGAAATTGTAGGATTATAAAGACAAGGAAAATATCTTAAAAGAAAGCACAGAGAAAAAACAGCTAACCTTGAGATGGACAAATATAGACACAATGAAAGTCAGAAGACTGTAAAACAATATTTTTAAGTGGCTAAGAAACAAATAGCTGACAAACTAGAACTGTACACGTTGCAAAAATATTTTTTCTTTTCTTTTTTTTAAGATTTTATTTACTTATTTTCAAAGAGAGGGAAAGGGAGGGAGAAAGAGAGGGAGAGAAACATCAATGTGTGAGAGAAACATCAACTGGTTGCCTCTCATATACCCCCAACCGGGGACCTGGCCCTCAACCCAGGCATGTACCCTGGCCAGGAATCAAACCAGCCACCTTTTTGTTTGCAGGACGACACCCAACCCACTGAGCCACACCAGTTAGGGCTGTAAAAATATTTTTCAAAAAAGAAGACAAAGGAGGATATTTCTAACAAAAATATCCTGACACACTGCTACCAACAGACATTCAGTAAGGAAAATTCTAAAGGATATAAATATTTTATGCCGGAGGAAATTGACCCCAGATGGAAGATTCAAGATGCAAAAAGCAATGATAAATGAAGAAGTAGTAAATCCATGGATACAACTAAATAAACATTGACTTCATAAAATAATAATAATATTGTCTTGTGGAATTAAAAGAAAAACAAAATAAATTTAAAATGCATGATAAAAATAATATGTTTCAGGTTTGGTGTGATTAAAGTGCTTTAAGGAAATAATATTGCTGGAGAAGAGGATGATGATATGATTAACTTTAGGATTTGTTAAGCCAAGTATGTATTTTAAAATACCCAAGATAACAAGTAAAAGAACAGAAACAAAGTACATAGTAAAAAAGGAAAATGGAAGAAGAAAAACAAATACTCAATTCAAAATCATGTTAACCAAGGGTGTCCAACCTGTGACCCACAGGCTGCATGAGGCTGGGATGGCTGTGAATGAGGCCCAACACAAAATCATAAATTTACTTAAAATGTTGAGTTTTGTCATTATGTGTCAGAATATATTTAGTGTGTAGCCCAAGACAACTCTTCTTCTTCCAGTGTGTGGCCCAGAGACACCAAAAGGTTGGACACCCCTGATTGTAAAGAAAAAGAAAAAAGTAACATAAAAAAGGTAGGACAAACAGAAAACCCATGAAAGGATGGTAGAAATTAATGCAAATGTATCACTAACTACAATAATAAATGTAAGTAGGCTAAGTATCCAGTGGAAGAAATACATTTTCCAAGTGAATAAAAAAGCAAACAAAATCCTCTTATATTCTCTTTTAAAAAATACAAAGATTTGGCTGGGGGTGGGGAAGTGGTGGGGAGAAAATGCAGACAACTGTAATTGAACAACAATAAAGAAATTTATTTTAAAAAATACAAATATATTTACAAAAGAAATGATCGGTACCCTTCATAAACCAGAAGAACATGAAAGAAAACATATGACAAGTAAATGCAATGTGTGGTCTTGAATGGGATCCTGGACCAGAAAATTTTTTTCTCCTTTCCCCCTTGGGTGTGAGACAAATGGTGATATTTCATTAAAGTCCATAATGAGGTAATTTCCTGATAGCGATTCTGCCATACCATGAGAAGCACATGCCCTGCCTAGTCTGCTGATTGAAGGGGGCAAGAGGTGTGTAGAGTACAGAGACACAGCATGGCAGATTCATTAGAAAAGACAAGCAGGTTTTCAATAAATCAGGCTGGGACAGTTCAATATTTGAAAGAAAAAATTAAATTGTACCACTATATCACACCATATGTTAGAATCAATTCCAAATATTTAAAGATCTAAATGTAATAAAAAAAACATAGAACCTTAAAAAATAAAGGAGAATATATTTATGACCACAGAGTAGAGAAGTATTTCTTAAACAAGACATAAAAACCACAAACTTTAACATTAAAGAACTTATGTTCATCAAAAGACCCCATGAAAGAGTGAAAAGACAAGCCATAGAGTAGGAGAAAATATTTGCACCGTGTGTAACCACCAAAGGACTAGTATCCAGAATATATAAAGAACTATGATTGTCACAAAAAATAGCAAAGTTAAGAAAGAGATTCCAACTAGCAAAATAGAGAATAATAATAGCTTTTGTTTTTATTTACAACTGTGGTGTTGCTGAGCTCAGTGATCCTTAGAGATCATCATCCTATCTATTTAATCCCCTATTTCAAAGGTGAAGTCACGAAGACCCAGAGAGCCAAGGGCTAGGTGTGTAGCATGTCCGGTGCCTTACACCATCTTGTTTCCTCTTCTGATTCTCTGCAGTCCCAACATTGGCTGAATGTTGGACTTTACATGTGGTCTCATCTTTCTGGTAACTAAAGTTTCCTTACTTCATGAACAAATAAACAGTTCCATTTTTAATTTTTTGAGAAAATTTCATACTGTTTTCCACATTGGCTGCACCAGTCTATATTCCTACCAACAGTGCACTAGAGTTCCCTTTTCTCCACATCCTTGCCAGAACTTGTTTGTTGATTTATTAATGATGGCCATTCTGACATATGTGAGGTGATCTCTCATTGTGGTTTTAATTTGCATCTCTCTGATGGCTAGTGATGTTGTCATTTTTTCATGTCCATCAGCCATCCGTATGTCCTCCCTGGAGAAGTGTCTATTCAGGTCCTTTGCCCATTTTTGAATTGGATTGTTGGTCTTCCTGGTGTTGAGTCATACAAGTTCTTTATATATTTTGGAGATTAAACCCTTGTCCGATGTATCATTGGCACATATGTTCTCCCATACTGTAGGGTCCCTTTCATTTTGCTGCTGGTTTTCTTAGCCACACAGAAGCTTTTTAATTTGATATAGCCCCATTTGTTTATTTTTTCCTTTATTTCCCTTGCCCTAGGAGATATATCAGCAAAAATATTACTACATGGGATATCTGAAATTGTACTGCCTATGTTTTCTGCTAGGACTTTCATGGTATCATAAATTATATTTAAGTCTTTTATTCATTTTGAGTTTATTCTGGTATATGATATCATATACCTACTTACCAGAGTAAGTAGGTGGTCTCATTTCTTTTTTTGCATGTGCCAGTCTAGTTCTCCCAGCACCATTTATTGAAGATGTTTTTATTCCACTGTATGCTCATGCCCCCTTTGTCAAATATTAATTGACCATAGAGACATGGGTTTATTTCTGGACTCTCTATTCTGTTCCATTGATCTATGTGTCTGTTCTTATGACAGAAATGGAACTGCCTTTTCACCCAGCAATTCCATTGCTGGGAAAATACCCTAAGAATACCAAAACACCAATTCAAAAGAACTTATGCACTGCTGTGTTCATAGGAGCACTATTTACAATAGCCAAGTGTTGGAAATAGCCATAGTGCCCATCAGTAGGTGAATGGATTAAAAAAACTGGTACATTTACACAATGGCATACTACACAGCAGAAAGAAAGAGGGAATCCCCACATTTTGCAACAGCGTATTTGGAACTAGACACTATTATGCTAAATGAAATAAGCTAGGATGTGAAAGACAAATACGCTATGATCTCACTCATAAGAAAAATCTAGGCTTCTAGTCAAGATGGTGGTGTAGGTAAACACGGCTCACCTCCTCACATAACAACATCAAAATTACAACTAAAATATAGAACAATCATCACTCAGAACCATCAGAAATCAGGTTGAATGAAAGTCTGACAAGTACAGAATTAGAGAAACGACATCCATCCAGACTGGTAGCAGGTGTAGAGACATGTAATGGGCTGGTCACACATGCACATGTGGTGGATAAAAATTTGGGAGGGATATCTTGAGAGTGAGGAGTCCCAGCCCCACACCAGGTCCCCCAGCCCAGGGTTCTAAAGCCGAAAGGATAACACCCCCTAATTTCTAGCTGTAAAATCCAGCATAGATTGAGTCAGTGGAAGAAACTACTAAAGTCCCAAGCAGTTACTCTTAAAGAACCCACACATGGACTTACTCAGACTCACTCTCTCTGAGCTCCAGCAACAGAGTAGCAGCTTGAAAGGCAAAGTGGCATACAGGGAGGAACTGAAGTGTCTGCCATCAAAGCAGAAGCTTAGGAAAGCTTTCTCCCAAACAGAAAGTCAGGCAGAGGCCATTGTCCCTTTTCTAAACCCTCCCCCAACAGATCCACAGGGCCAGCAGGTGGGTATCATATCTGAGACCCCAGCAACCTGGCTAACACTGTTTGTCCCACCATGGAGATCCCCTGAAGTTCCATTCCACCCAACTTATGGGTCCACCCAAGCTGTTAATAGGGACTTTTCCATGAATGGCTGGTCTTGGCTCATATTTCACAACTTCCTAAATCCTATCAAACAAGCAACGGCTTGCCTCAGTGAGTCCCTGGCCCCCATACCACTTGCTAAGTGGCCCCAGGCCTGGCTGGCACTAGCAGCAGCCATCCTAGAGTCACATCTTGGCTTCATCTGGGAACTTCCAACACCAGCACAAATGGCAGCCATCAGATTGCTTTATAGGTCATGTAGGGTGGCATTGGGCAGTACACAGGTGGGGGCTGACCTTGGCCTATACCACTTGGGAAGCCCCAGAGCTACACATCAGAGAACCACCACCCTGTCCCTGCACAGCTGATTCTCCACAAAGGGCAGAAGTTGGTAGTCAGTGGTCAGAGCCAGCCCTTGTAGCTGCCTGGTCTGGGTAAATAACCTCCCATTGACATGCCAATAGCAACCAAGGCTCAACTACAAGAGGAAGGTGTACTCAGCACACACAGAGGGTGCAGCTCAAGTACCCCACTTGGGTGATAGGGTACACTGTGCCACTGGATCCTACAGGACATCTGCTACATTAGGCCACGCTACCAAGACAGGGAGTCATAGCAGCTCTACCTAATACTTAGAAACAAACACAGTCAAGCTGTTAAAATGAGGAGACAAAGAAACATGGCCGAAGTGAAAGAACAGATCAAAACTCCTGAAAAAGAACTAAACAAAATGAAGATAAGCAATCTATCAGATGCAGAGTTCAAAACACTGGTTATAAGGATGCTCAAGGAACATAGTGAGGACCTCAACAGCATAAAAAAAAAAAAAAAAAAACCCAGCCAGAAAAGAAGGATACACTAATTGAAGTAAAGGACAATTTACAGGGAAAGAACAGTAGAGTAGATGCAGTTAACAATCAATCAATGATTTGAAACATAAGGAAGCAAAACACAACCAATAAGAACAACAAGAAGAGAAAAGAATCCAAAAAAAAAAAAAAAAAAACCAAGTATAGTGTAAGCAGCCTCTAGGACAACTTCAAGCATTCTCAGCACAGGGGTGCCAGGAGAAGAGAAAGAGCAAGAAACTGGAAATCTATTTGAAAAAAATAATGAAAGAAAATTTCCATAATTTGGTGAAGGAAATAGATATGCAAGTCCAGTAAGCAAAGAGAGTCCCAAGCAAGATGGATGCAGAGAGGCCCACTCCAAGACACATCATAATTAAAATGCCAAAGGTTAAAGATAAAGAGAGAATCTTAAAAACAGCAAGAGAGAAGCATGTAGTTATCTACAAGGGAGTTCCCATAAGACTGTCAGCTGATTTCTCAAAAGAAACTTTGCAGGCTAGAAGGGATTGACAAGAAATGTTCAAAGTCATGAAAAGGAGGGACCTATAGCCAAGACAGCTCTACCTAGCCAAGATATCATTTAGAATGAAAGTGGGGATGAAGAGTTTCCAAACAAGAAAAAACAAAAGGAGCTCCTCATCACCAAACAACTATTATATTAAATGTTAAAGGGACTTATTTAAGAAAAAGAAGGATCAAAACTATGAACAATAAAATGGCAATAAATACATACCTAGCAACAACTGAATCTAAAAAACAAACTAAGCAAACAAGAAAAGCAGAGACAAAATCGTGGATATGGAGAGCATTTTGATGGTCGCCAGATGGGTGGTGGTTATGGAGGAATGGGTGAAGATGTGAGGGGATAAAGAAGTACAAATAGGTAGTTACAGAACAGCCATGGGGATGTAAAGCACTGTATAGGAAATGGAGTAGCCAAAGAACTTACATGTATCACACATGGACATGAACAATGGTGTGGGGTTTGTCTGAGGGAATGGGTTGTGCTGTGAGGAGGTGGGTAAGAAGGAAAAATTGGGACAACTGTAATAGCATCATCAATAAAAAAAAAAAAATTTAAGAGGAACCTAATGAACCAAATAAAATATTGAGCAAAACAGAACCAGAAAAATGGAATTATGGAACAGACTGACAGCTGCCAGAGATGAGGGGGTAGGACAGTAGTAGAAAGAAGGGAAAAGGACTAGTAAAAGAACATGTATGAATGACCCATGGACATGAACAACGGGAAATGACTGTGGGAGCAGGGGTGGGCTGGGTGGAGGAGGGCAAAGGGGAAAAATTGAGACAATTGTAATAGCATAAATAAGAATGAATGAATGAATAAATAAGTAAATAAATAAAGAAATATTTTTTAAAAGAATCCCCCCCAAAAAAGAACAGATGAGCATGCTTGATGATAACAGAGTCTGGTCAGTAGCAACATCCACTTAGTATATTCTAAAATATTTTGCCACATAAAGCCAAAGAAATTCCCCCTAAATTCCAGCCACAGGCATTTGTCCCAAATTCCCTTTAGATTCTCAAGGAAAACTTGTTTCATGTCACACTATTTTTTCTCTCCTCTTTGTGGGCCAGATTCAACTTGTCACTACTTGACTATTGAACACTCTTTGCAAATTAAAGAGAAAGTCACCTTAGGCAACTCTCAAATATAGGCTTATTAGAGACTTGATGATACTGCAAATCATTAAAGAGCTTAGGTTCTGTGCCACTACCCTCACTGATCAAATAGAGGGCATTGCTTTTGAAGTCAGCTAGGATCTCTGGGACTGAAAAAAGGCTTTCTGCCTTCAGCTTCTGAAGTTTATCACATTACCAATGTTTGAGCTTCTGGATTCTGCTGACTATTTTAATCACCTTGAAGTACAATAATATTATGAATGCTGTTAGAAATGATTTATCCTTCTTTGTATAACTGCTTCCCTCTGCTTGATTCATTTGTTTTATTTAAAATTTTGCAATTACAAGTTTTCTTCTCATAATCCTTCTCTTTCTGGCTGTTCAAGTAAAGGTCATGCTATCCTCTTTCTTTTATGATAATCTATTGCTATGGAAATAGAGTTTTCAAAAAGGAATTAAGTGACCCAGAAGTAAGAAAAAAAGTATTTTCTAAGAGAAAATTTGTATTCAAATATAATTCCTTTAAACTAAGTTGTCATAAAAACATCGTGCAATTATTAATTGAATATTATGTATCTAGCAAGGTGTTAGTTTCTAAGTGATACAGAGAAACATAAAGTCCATACAATTGTGCTCCAGACTTCTGGCCAAGATGGAAGTGGAGGTAGATACACTTTGCCTCTTCCCACAACCAAAGGAAGGACAAAAACAAATTTAAAAACAAAAAACAACCAGAACTGCCAGAAAATTGAACTGTATGGAAGTATGACAATCAAGGAGTTCAAGAGGTAACATTCATTCAGACTGGTAGGAAGGGCAGAGACAGGTAGCCAGAGTGGAGAGGATGCATGGCAAGGTTATAGCTGCAGAAAGGTGATAGCTGGAGGACCTGGGCAGGTGAGGCAGTGGCTGGGGGAGCAGGTGGTCCAACAATTGCATGCAGACAAGCCAGGAGGAACAACCAGGGAGCGAGACAGACCATGCAACCCAGGGTTGCAGCATGGGAAAAGAAAGCCTCAAAACCTCTGTCTGTAAAAACCTGTGGGGGTTACAGTGGAGGGAGAAACTCCCAGTCTCACAGGAAAGTTTGTTGGAGAGACCCACAGGGTCCTAAAATGCACACAAGCCCACCCACCCAGAAATGAGCACCAGAAGGTCCCAATTTGCTTGTGGGTAGCAGAAGAAGTGACTGAAAGCCAGTGGAGAGCTGAGCAATTGGCATTGTTCTCTCTCTGACCCCTCCCCCACATACAGTGCCACAACACAGCAATGCGGGTTGTCCCACCCTGGTGAATACATAAGGCTCTGCCCCTCACTACGTAACATCTGTGCCCAGACAAAGAAACCATATGGCCCAAATGAAAGAACAGATCAAAACTCCAGAAAAAGAACTAAGTGAGGAAGAGATAGCCAATCTATCTGGTACAGAGTTCAAAACACTGGTAATCAGGATGCTCACAAAAATGGTTGAGTATGGTTGCAAAATGGAGGAAAAAGTGAAGGCTATGCAAAGTGAAATAAAGAAAAACATACAGGGGACCAAATGAAGGGAAGGAAACCAGGGCTCAAATCAAAGATTTGGAACAGAAGGAAGAAATAAACATTCAACCAGAACACAATGAAGAAACAAGAATTCAAAAAAAACAGGAGAGGCTTTGGAACCTCCAGGACAACTTTAAACATTCCAACATCTGAATCATAGGGGTACCTGAAGGAGAAGAGAAAGAGCAAGAAATGGAAAGCTTATATGAAAAAATAATGAAGGAGAACTTCCCCAATCTGGCAAAGGAAATAGACTTCCAGGAAGTCCAGGAAGCTCAGAGAGTCCCAAAGAAGTTGACCCAAGGAAGCACACACCAAGGCACATTATAATTACATTACCCAAGATTAAAGATAAGGAAAGACTCTTAAAAGCAGCAAGAGGAAAGGAAACAGTACCTACAAAGGATGTTCCCATAAGACTACGAGTTGATTTCTCAAAAGAAACCTTGCAGGCAAGAAGGGGCTGGAAACAAGTATTCAAAGTCAAGAAAGGCAAGGACCTACATCCAAGATTACTCTATCCAGCAAAGCTATCATTTAGAATAGAAGGGCAGATAAAGTGCTTCCCAGATAAGGTCGAATTAAAGGAGTTCATCATCACAAAGCCCTTTTTGTATGAAATGTTAAAGAACTTATCTAAGAAAAAGAAGATCAAAACTATGAACAGTAAAATGACAACAAACTCACAACTATCAACGACTGAACCTAAAAATGAAAAAAACTAAGCAAACAACTAGAAGAGGAACAGGATCACAGAAACGGAACTCTCATGGAGGGTTATCAGTAGGGAAGGGGAGAGGGGAGAATGGGGGAAAACACACAGAGAATAAGAAGCATAAATGGTACGTACAAAATAGACAGGGGGAGGTTAAGAATAGTATAGGAAATGGAGAAGCAAAAAAACTTATATGTATGATCGATGGACATGAACTAAGGGGTTGGGGGGATGCTGGTGAGGGAGGAGTACAGGACAGAGGGGAATAAAGGGGAGAAAAAGATGGGACAACTGTAATAGCATAAGCAATAAAAAATACTTTTAAAAAATTGTGTTCCAGCTGAGGAAATAAGATACATGACATAATGTGCAACTAATGTAGGGCTGTACATAATTCAGGTATAAAAAATTATGTTTGGGGTTATAAAAGCAGTAAAAAAATCAAAGTAGACTAATAAAGAAAGGTAGGCTTCATGTGAATAAGCCACCAGAATAGGCTTTGAAGCCAAAATCAGACATTTTACTTTCATAATTAGAAATTAGGTCTGGAAAGAAAGTGTAATGTGATCTGCATGCTGCCCAAGGAAGGTAACGTCACTCGTTTGTTGGGTGAACATTTTCGGAAGGTCTAACTGGCATTGGGTCCGTGAGCATGAGGGTGAGGGACAAATGAAAGTACTGAAACAATGTGCCTTGGATCAGGTTCCCTAGAAGCAGAGCCTGAGACAGGGATTTGGGTTCACATGATTGATTAAGGGAGTGTTCTAAGTGGAGAGAGGAGAAGCAGAATAAGCCTGGGGAAGGAACTAAGCTAAAATGTGGTGTCAGCAGGAATCTGGCTGCAGCATGATTCCTTAGTGAGCCCCAAAAGCATGAACATTGCCCACAGAACTGGTCTTGCCTTCAGGCAATGGGAAATACCTTTGGTCCTCCTGGTCAGGCAGCAATTGGCTGCCCCCAGGGGAAGCGGATGAGTAATTTTCCAAAGGAATTGGCCTCACTGAGTAAAGGGCCATTCTTCAGACAAGCAAGCAGGCGTGAGCTATTAGTAGCTGATGCTCACAGCAGTGGAGGGATGAGTGTCCTGGCTTGTTAAAGGGGACCTCAGTGAGACACCAGCAGTATAAACAATGTCTTCCAATTATTGAGAAATTAATTTTACACTTAGAATCCTCTACCTAGACGTCAAGCCCCTCTCTGAAAGAATTGCTTGAGAACAAAATTGTGGCAACAAGATAAAGAAGTTCAAGAAAGAGAATATAAGAAAAAATGATAAAGAAATATGTGAAATTTCTAATTAATTCTAATCATTGCTAATGCAGAAGGCAAGTGAAAATTGGAAGTAGAATTCCAGATGATTACCACATGGCAAAGGTGCAGAAAAATCAAAGTATTCTACAGTGAGTAGCAGTGTATGTGGAGAGGAAGAAATAAATACAGAGTAACAGCACTCTCCAGAACATCGTTATAGGCTGACTCGTGTGCCTGCAAAATTCATATGTTGAAGGCTTATAACCTTCAGTACCTCAAAATGGAACTGTCTTTGGAGATAAAGAGATTGCTTAAGTTAAAATGAGGCTGTTAGGGTGAGTCCTCATTCAATGTGACTGGTGTACTTGTAAAGAGGACATGTGGACACAGGAGTAATACCAAGGATGCGTGCACAGAGAGAAGACTGTGTGAGGCCACAGCAAGAAGACAGCCACCTGCAAGCCGAGGAGAGAAATCAAAACCCTCAGGAGAAAACAAATTTAGCAACACCCTGATCTTGGACTTCCAACCTCCAGAACTGTGAGAAAATATATTTCTGTTGTTTAAGCCACCCAGTCTGTGGCGTTCTGTTATGGCAGCCCTAGGAAACTAACACAATGGTACTCACTGATTACACGTAGCAATTTAAATTTACATTGATTAAAATGAAATAAACTAGAACTTCAGCTCCTCAGTCACACTAGCCACATTTCAAGCACTTAACAGTCACACGTAGCTCAGGGCTCCTCCACTGCACAGTGTTAGAAATATAGGACATTTCCATCATCACAGAATTGCTACTGGCAAGTGCTGCTCTAGAGGCTGGAGTCAAATTTTAAGTTTAGATATATGAAATAAAAACTTAAAAGATAAAGATTAGGAAAAGAGAAATAAAAATGAAATAAAGAAAATGTAATATATCAACAAAAGACCCAAAAGAAAAACACCAAGATATAATAATAAATATAAAATAAAGTAGTAGAAATATAGGATACCATATTGATAATAACAATAAATACAAATATATTAAACTCTCCCTTTAAAAGAAACAGATTTACACACTGGGTAGAGGAAGGAGGAAGGGAAAGAAGGAAGGAGGAAGGAAAGAAGGGAAGGAGGAAGGGAGTGAAAAAGAGAAGGAAAAAATATGAAGTAAAATTAAAAATAGAGGTACAAAAATATACAACTGCTAACAAAATGAAAATGTAGCAAATGTAACAGTATTAATGTTAAAATAGGGTTCAAGATTAAAAACAGTAAATTGAACAAAAAATATTTTATACTAAAAATGGTGCAATCGATCACAAACCCTGATAACTCCTCTAAACATAAGGTAAAACAGACAAATATACAAAGGGCTGCATTCAGAATGGAAATGGCATAGTCACAAATGGAAAAAACACTCTTGGATCAGATGTGACATATATTAGATCACAGGTAAAATTTTAATAAATACCTGCCCTGGTTGGTGTGGCTCAGTGGATTGAGTGCCAGCCTACAAACCAAGCTGTTGCCAGTTTCATTCCCAGTCAGGGCACCTGCCTGGGTTGCAGGCCAGGCCCCTGGTTGGGGGCATGTGAGAGGCAACCACACATTGATGTCTCTCTCTCTCTTTCTCCCTCCTTTCTCCTCTCTCTTGAAATAAATAAATAAAATCTTTAAAGAATTTTTGTAATAAATTCCAAAAGTCACAAGTCTTACAAGCCACATTAACTGACCACCTTACAACAAAAAGAGAATTTAATAACAGAAAGAACCAACATGTTTATCAACTAGGAGATATTTTAAACATCCTTCTTAGTAATTCCTGAGGTAGAAGGGAAATCAAAATGTTATTTAGAAACACAATTTCTTTAGAAATACTATTTAGAAAGGAACAACAATGAAAGAATGTACCTTGGTATTCAATCAAGATTCTCAGTTGGAAACAATAGAAACCAAGTCTGGCTGACGTAGGCAAGAAAACGAACTTATTAACAGGACATTGGTTCACTCACAGAATCACTGGCATGGCAGTAGAACTAGGCGCAGAACTGTACAGTTAGAACAATGCCCACCATAGTGTCACTGACCCACTCTGGAGAGGACAATGCTACTGCCACCACCAGGTGCCAGCAGCTGCATCTTGCACCACTGACTCAGGCAGCCATGGATGCTAAGACAGCTCCTGGTGTTTCTGTCACTACTGTCCCAAGAACTTGATCTTGTTGCAAATGCCACTGCTGTTGCTTCTGGAAATTACTACCACTCAATTCAAACCAGGGTGGCATACCTATGATTGCAGCCTAGATCGTGTGTCTGTGTCCCAGCTGCAAGAGAAGGCAGGCTTTGTCTCCCACTAAGAATTATGAACTCAAGAACAAATAAGCACAAAGAAAGCAAATAAAGACAAATAAAAATAAACAAAATAAAAAACAAAAATCAAATAGACTTCATTTTTGAAAAGTCCAAGAAGGCAGACGAATTTTTATCATGCCTGATTAAGGCGAGGGAGGGAGGGAGTAAAGGAGGGAAGGAAGGAGAGAGAACACAAACACTTATTAGGATAAGAAGGGAGCATAACTATAGAGCTCTTATTTTTAAAAATGATTATTACATACAGGTTGTTATCAATACATTTGAAATCCTAGATTAAATAAATGTTTTAAAAGATAATATTAAAAATTTGACTCAATAGAAGATTAAAAAAACACAAAGATTGATAACCATTTGAGAAAACAAAAATGTAATTTTAAAAACCTATTCCTGAAAATGCATCAAGAAGATTCAGATAATTTTACAAGTGAGTTCCAGAAAGCATTTAAAGAAAAAAAAAAGGTGATTTCTATTTTAGACAAACAATTCCGATTAAGGATAGAAAGGGTGAAAAATTTTTCCACTTCATTTTACAAATTAAATATAACCATGTTTTCAATATTGGACAAAAAGTAAATGCTAAATAAGACAGTTGACAATATTATTTAAAAATTGTAGATGCAAAAATCCTAAAACAAGCATTAGTAAATCAAATATGGCAGTATATTGAAAGAAAAAAATATCATGACCAAATAAGGCTTATTGCAGGAATGCAAGAATGATTTAACATTAGGAAATTTTATTAACAAGGAGAAAATACTGGCATTTTCTCCATTTTGTCTGTCCACAAAGTATCCAGCCATGTACCATGAAAAGTAGAGACATAAATTGAAGAAGATACAAGAAACATTGTACATAGGACAGTGATGGGCCAGTCCCCTTCAAGGTAGGCACCTTGAGACCTTACACAGGTCATCCAGTCTCTCCCACTATTCAATACACTCTGCAAAATCCTTTGTTGGAATCCCCATCAGCTGCTCCATCGTATTTTCCTGAATCTCATCACCAGTCTGAAATCTCTTCCCTTTCAAAGGTGATTTTAGTTTTGGGAAAAGCCAGAAGTCACAGGACGCCCAATCTGGGCTGTAGGGGGGCTGAGCCACCTGGGTGATCTGATGTTTCACCAAAAAACTCTGCATGAGACATGATGCATGATCAGGTGCATTGTCGTGATGAAGCTGCCAATCACCAGTTGCCCATAGCTGTGGCTGTAAGGAGGAATATTGAGGTAGTAATCCTCATTAATTGTTTTGCCTGGAGGGGTGTACTGATGATGGACAACACCTTCCCAATCCAATGAAAAAACAGTTAACACAGTTTGATCTTACTGTGACTTTGCCATGCCTTCTTAGGGCATGGAAAATGAGGCCCTTAGGGGAGAACTTCCATTGAGAGAACTAGGCCTTTATTTCCAGATCATAGCTGTAGACCCACCATTCATCTCTGGTTATGACCTTCTTGATGAAATCTAGCTCATTGGTAGTGGTTTGAATCAAGTCATTAGCAACTACAGCACAATGTTCCTTCTGCTCTGTAGCAGAAGCCATGGAAAGGATTTTGCCACAACACATTTCATGCCAAGATCCTGAGTCAAAACCTCAGACACAGTAGTTTTTGGAATCCCCAGATCAGCTTCTGGTTCTCACACTGTCAGTGACTGATCTTTGCTGATTGCCGCCCATGCATGGTCAACATACTCAGGTGCTCTGTTTGTTGCAGGCCTTCCAGAAAGTGGATCACTTTCAATAGATTCTCGACCATCTTTGAAGCATTTGTGCCACATTTTTATTTGTGCTGCACTCATTGCATCCTCCCCAAAAGCCTTCTGAATCATCCACATACTTTCTGCAGAATATTCAAGCTTAACACAAAATCTGATGCAGATTCATTGCTCTACTTGCTCAGTCATTTTGATTGCAATGGCCACACAGTACACATGCACACTCAGTGGCATATACTTCCCCCACTGACTAGTACAGTGAAGTTGTCATTGTTCACACATGTACATTCCAGTCCACTCTCCTTGACTGTCAGGTTACACTGATATCTCTCAAACTATTCTTGTTATATTAATAATTTCTGTATTTTTTCCAGACAGACCTCATATGTATATAACTAACACAAAAGATTTATGAAAATATAATTGCACATACTTTCTGAGATTAATGTTTTCTACTTTATCCTATTTCACCTAAAAAACAAACAAACAAATGCACCAGATTGAGCTCATTCACAATCCATCATTAGGCTGTGACCCATGGTTTGAAAAACATTAGCATAGAGCACCTAACTTCAGTTGCATTTTGTCAGTTTTCCTGCTCCAGTTACCTGATATGGGAGCAGAGATGTTAAGGAAGATGCATTAGAAGGATAAGGGTTGATCGATTCTAGGATAATGGCAAGAGAATGTATAAAGATGGGCATCAGCCTGGATAAGAAAGACAGAGGAGTCAAATGAGAACAAACGCACAGGTCCAGGAACTGGAGGTCTCAGTGTAATTGAAGAATAGGTGTGATGGGTATTAGAGAGCAAAACTGCCGAAAACTAGTGCTTAGATTTAAGTGTCAGAGGCAGAGTGATCCTGGGTGATGTCAGGCCCAGGTGTGACCCTGAGATTCTGGATGATTCATGGAAGTACATTACAAGGATTGAGAATTGG